>NC_139618.1:7751482-10329692 GCF_964270895.1 Podarcis filfolensis
CCTGAGCTGAGAAAGCGTTAACTAGGCTTTGGGAAGAAAGCTGGAGGACTCTAGGACCCTGTCAGAGCCTCACGCATCCTTCCCAAAGCCCACTGCCTTGCTTACTCCTTTGGGAAGACAGTGCAAGGACCGTGCGGAGGCGGTGTCAAATGTTGCTGGGGGCCGCACAAAAAGGTCTTGAGGGCCATATGTTGGACCCACCTGCGTTAGCCCTTTGACCAAACTGGAGCTGAGACTGCATATCTCCTATTTATGTTCCCAAAAAGGGGTGGGGGAGGGAGAGTGGGGAAAGGGCAGGATGGGAGGGGGGGAGGGAGGGGGCAAAGTCATGCCCGCCCTGAGAAAGCTGCTGTCAATTCTCCACAGTTTATTACCAAATTTCTGAAATATTACATTTTTTTATTATAGCCAAACTCACTTCATTGCATTTGACAATACAGATAATCACATACCATATGCTTGAGTGTTTTGAAAGCGATGTATGTTGACAGCACTTTTTATTCATGATGCATAATTCTATTCACGGCTAAGCAAAGAGGCAATGAAGCACCCAGGCTAGGGTGGTTTTTTTTTAGTGACTTAATAACAGATTAACAATACTGCAAGTAGATGACACTTCACTTTCAGTCTAAATGGGAAATGTTCTTTGGTTGAAAAGAAGGGCTTATCAGAGGGCTACTCACAAACACATTTCTAATGACTTTCGGCTATCGTAACCTGGCTTCTGAAACCTAATATTGAAAACAAAGGGTAGGGCACCATCCAATCCATGCTTTAATCTCATTGGCGCATGACCTCCTGACTAGCACACTGAGCTATTAAGATGTTCAAAATGGGCCCAGTAGAGGTAAAACAGCAATATACAGAGTTCTAAGTGAATGGCTTAAAGATAGCAATTCAAAGTGAAGGGCAGCTGAGGCTCCACAGAAACACACCTTTTCCATCCCAGAATATCTCCTTGATGCAAGAGAAGGCTGTGAGGGCTCTGGTCCAACTGCTCATCGGACCTTCTCCCAATTTTAAACTAAACCACCACCAATTAAAAGGTGGAAACTGGGAAGCACAAACCATATTCAGAAACTGAAAACGTGAGATTATCCACACAATGATATAAAAGAGAGATTACAAAGAAACAGGCCTACGTTGTCTGCAAAAGCTCCCAATCCAAGGAAGTGACAGTTTCTTCCTCAGACTCTAAAGAACACTCCAAAATGACCAGTCCAGAAAGTGAGGAAGAAGAAAGACTGTAATATAGCCAAAGTTTGGGCAGTAGCAGCAGAAGGCTTTTGTCCATCCCAGGGTCACCCAGTAAATGTCTAACATCAGCCTTGTCAACCTTGTAACAATTAAGGAAGAGCAGAGAACATTTATTTACTATGCTTATATACCGACTTTCTGCCAAAATAAGGCAACTCATATTTTATAATAGTGTTTAAGGCTGCAATCCTAACCCCACTTATCTTGGAGTAAATGCCAGTGAATTGGATAGGGCTTACTTCTGAGTAGATATGTTTAGGATTGCAATGCAAAAGGGAATAAAGGAAGGGAGAAAAAAATAAGTACAACTGAGGCACCAACTGTGAACAGAAGTGTGCCAATCTGAATTTTTTCTATGGTTTATTACTGTAGATCATGGCATGAGTAAAGTTTGGCATAGCTTACTATGAAAAGAGATCCCCATTATGAACTTGAGTCTTACCTCTAACGTGTCCTGGAAGGCACAGAGGAAACACCCTGAGCTCCTAATACTTTGTGTAAAGATCAGTACACACGCAATATAGTTACCAGCAAAATCTATTGAACAACTCCTGTTAAAGAATGGTTGCCGCACAGACAAATAGTAAGATAACTTTAAGACAGGAAACAAACAAGAAGCAGCAGTTTAGTCATTGGTCACCAGAATTATATTCATTCAGTTTATAAGAATTGCTTATCTCAAGGTCCCCTCCCTTCTCCATTAAAATGTACCGACTCAAATCTGTACCTAATCCCAACATTTTCAATGGCTGGCTGGCTTTCAAAGCTTCAAGAAAGCCCCTTTTCACCCTACGCTCGCAGAGACCTGCCTGGCACACCATGCTTTGCTTCAGGACACATATACCTCCCCCCCTTTTTTTGCATCACTATTAGCATGGGTTCTGTGGCAAAATTGTCATGCACACTTTCTGTAAGCTTTTGAGAATAGTTAAGAGGTTCTTTCAGTCTTTAGATCAAGGTGTATATGTACTGTAGGATTTGCTGCCTGCTTAAATTGTAATTTTGCTGCCTGAAGCAACTATCTGTTCTGTCACTTTAATTTCATGTAATAAACCAATCTTTCTTTTATTTCTTTGGTGTGAGAACCTCTTGTGGGCACAAGGGCTTTCATTAGCAATTGAATTGCATTAACTGAATTGCAGGAGATAGTTCTGGGAATGGAAAAGCCAAATGGCAATTGGTTGTGCCTAGACTGCAGGAAGGGAGCCTTCTCTGTCTCACTTCCCAAATAACACTAAGCCATGGTTTCTTTAGCTTAACTATGGTTTGTTTGTGCATCTGAACCTACCAACTCAAGTAAATATGGTTAATTTGTGGCCAACAAACCAGAAAATGAAATTTTGGTTAAGGTTGACTTATGAACGTTAACCTTTGCTTCTGTTAACTGGTTTCTCATCCAAACATAGTATTCTGGATTAACTCTAGTTTGCCTCAGTGCTCCCCCATAAATGTCTACTAATTAGAAAATAAAACCAATATTAGGCAAAGCAAACTGGAATTATTTTACTCATCTAATCAAACAAACCATGCTTAAAACAAACCATGGCTTAGTGTTAGTACAAATGCAGCCTTTGTAAACGTGAGGGACTTGCAGCACATGTTTTCTGACTGGACACCTTTGCCTTTAGCAGTTTTGTATGAGACATCAAATCGACAGATGAATCTTTCCCAATGAATATATTTCAGTGCTGGGAAAACCTGAACATGGCTAGATTTTTTTTTTTTTTACTTGGCACACAACTGTTGAAGGCACAGAAGACCCACCAGAGAATGTCAGCAACTCGTAAGTGCCTTGCAGAGGCTCCACCTGGGCCACAGGGTTAGTTTTCTTGGATAAACAACAAGCCCCATAAGCAGCAGCAGGTTCTGCTGTTCAAAACAAGTCCCAGCCTACCTATCCATATACCTTTTTGGCATATTAACATCCCGAGTGACACTTTGAGAGAAATGAAACGCATTACTCTTTCAGCCGCAATGCAAGGGAGAGACCTAAGAAGCTATTTTCTTCTTTTCAGTGGAAAAAATAAACCCTGAACCGAGACTTTCTGTAACCAAAGGATGGATGATTTACACTTTATCCCAGGGCTTTAAAGTGTCCCTCTTAGAACAATCAAGGCCATTTCATGCTTCTCTTAAGCTTTTTCATTTGCTACAGAGATTTGCGCAGAACAACTGTAAGCCTATTAGATTATGTTACATTTAGAGGGGAAAGCGTCTAAAGGAAGGGGGGGGAGCCCAAACTACTCCGTCAGAAATGCTTGCGCTTGATCTGGCATGCTTTTAATGCTCGTGGCTCAGCATAACTCAGGGTCTTAACCCAGAACATCTCTCAGATAAAAGGGGTGGAAATGCTCATTTTCCCCAACCAGACAAAATAATAAAAATAAATGGAGGGGGCATATGTTCAAAGCCGTAGAAGGCGGAAGAGATATACGAAATGGAGGCAACTTTTCCCTGGATCCTAGTGCTGGTGTGAAAAAGCTTTTAAACAATTCCTGAGGAGCAAAATAGACTGGAGGTGGGCAAATGTTGTCCCCATCTTCAAAGGGGGTGGGGGGAGAAGACCCAGGTAACTTCAGTGGTACCTTGGTTTTCAAATGTAATCTGTTCTGGAAGACCATTCAACTTCCGAAATGTTCGAATACCAAAGCATTTACTTCTGGAAGCTGCGTGGCATGTTCAACTTCCGAAAAGTGTTTGAAAACTGAAGCAGTTACTTCCAGGTTTTCGGCGTTCGAAAACCAAAATGTTTGACTTCCAAGATGTTTGAAAACCGAGGTTCCACTGTACCTGGTTTTCTCGTGTTCTGGAGGGTAGGACTTGAACCAATGCTTTCAAGTTGCAAGAAAGGAGATTCCGATGAAACATTTGGGGGGGGACTTTCTGACAGTAAGAGCTGTTCAGCAGCGGAACAGGCTGCCACAAGAGGTGGTGGACTCTTCTTCCTTGCAAGTTTTTTAAACAGAGATTGCATGGACATCTGTCATGGATACTTTAGTTGATTCCTGAATTGCAGGGGTTGGACTAAGTGAGCCTTAGGATCCCTTCCAACTCTAAGATTCTATTATTCTACTACAACCTAGTGGTGCAGCAATAAAACTGCGACCACATTTGCAAAGCTAAGGGTTTGGTATGGTTTCAAATTGGATGGGGGACTGAGTGTAGAACTCTACAATTTCTTTCTTTTTGACAGAGTTCCTGGATTGGTATTCCTTTCATGTGATGGTTCTGAGGCAGCTGGAGCTGGAGTTATGAAAGCAATGGGAAATTGAGGAGAGATGGATTCGTGAAGAAAGGGGATCCTTGATGGTGAATCAGGAGAATGCTGTGGATGTAGTGTATCCTGATTTCAAGTAAGGCCTTTGACAAAGCCCCCTATGATATTGCTGCAAAGAAGCTGGTAAAGTGTGGACTGGGTGAGGTAACTGTTAGGTTGGTGGACATATTATGCTTCGAGGGTGGTAAGCAGCTAATGTTTACACAGCAAACTAACTGGCATGTGTTCTATTACAGAGGCCTGCCGCCACCAAGGGAGAAGCATTCTGGTTGCAAGTGATGGAGAATGTATCCAAGTTAAATATCAGAGCTGTGACCCACTGGTTGATCCTCAGCAATAACCAGCAAGGGGCCCTTTTCCTTATGAACCCATATCTCCTCAATCTCCCATTGCTTTCATAACGCCAGCTCCAAATGCCTCAGAACCATCACATGAAAGGAGTATCAATCCGGAGCACCCTAAGGTGGGTTTATGCTTAGGCCTAGTATTCACTGGTGTAGTCAATCTCAGGGCTGTGTCTGCTTCAGGCTGCACGTGGGAGATTATTTATTCATTTAATTGCCCATCTCCATTGGAAGGAGAGTTCCACGGTTTGGTTGCCCCTACAGACAAGGCCCTCTCCAGTAAACACCCTCTTGACACACTTGAAGGCAGGTGACACACAGAGAAGGTCCTCTGTGGATGATCTCAGAGGAAGGTTCATATGGGAGTAGGCAGTCCTTTAAGGGCTTTCAAGGTCAGAACCAGCACTTTGAATTGCACTCAAGAAATGTACTGGGAGCCAGGGAATATTAAACTTATTTTCTTTACCTAGAAAACTGGCATGCCAAAGAAAGAGAAAGGAAGTGGGCAATGGGGGGGGGCGGAATACTGCCTTAGATTTAGAGCCCACCTGGAAATATTTTTCTTTTCTTTCCTTTTTTAAAAAAAAATCCCAGATCAGATTTTGAAGCCAAATTTCTGCTGGAACCAAACTGTGAAATGAAGGGACAAACCACATACTTTTAGGTTCACTCACAACATCTATCAATCATGAGTTAGGCTCTTCTTTGAGGTACCTAATAGAGAAAGCAATCAATATAATGCAATTCAGCATATTTCCCATCTGATGGGTTGTTACAAATTTCCATCTTAGACAGAAAGTGAAGCTGCAGAGCTCAGTCAAAAAGAGCACAGGAAAGTAACTAAACAGAAGACGCTGGCTTAATAATTAAAGTTTCCACCTCTCATTTTAAGGTATAACAAAAACCCAGTACATAAATCTTTGTCTTGGGACCCCTGCCCCACAAACCAAAGTGCAAAAGAAAAAAAAAGCAAGTCTTATGGAAGATGGGAAGGAAGGGTGTTCAACAATTATAGAGCAGCCACTTAAAGTGTCTCTCTTGGTGCAAATTCAAGGAAGCGCCACCAGAGAAGGGAATGAGATATGAATGTGTTGGTCTTGCATATGCTGAGGTCGTAATATAGTCCCACTCAAAATGAACTCATACTTAAGTGCTAAGGCAAGAAGTCTCTAGGTCAAGACCACCCTCCCAGGAGTCTTGTCCTTTTCTTTGTTGAATCAATTGCCAAAAATGTATGTGTCAGAGAGACATATTAATGCAACAAGCTAGAAAATGGCACCCCCTTCCCCTTCCATCAACCCCCTGCCCTGACAGATCACAGCTTTGCCTCAGATCAAAACACAACCAACAAGCAGCCAAGAGCTAAAGGCAAAGTGACATGTACAGCCACCATGAGCTAATCTGGCACAAGATGGAGCAGATGTGCCAATTGCTTATTAAAGCTGCTCCCCATTTCTCGTAAGGTACCAATTGGCGACAGATCCTGCCTCTTGAAAGATGGAGGCACAGCACACGCCCAACAGGACTCTATGTCTCAATTAAGTTGTAACGGCCTGTTCCAGGGGTCTTTATTAGTCCGGTAATGATCACTTAAAGAAGGTTAGAGTCCTAAGCCAAGGGCACCCAATTCTATTAGCTGACTTGTTAAAAGCTGCCAAGCAAGTCATTATTTCTATAACCACTTTCTTCACCTTTAATGATGGCGCTTTTACACTTTTGTTCCCGATGTAAATGACTGCAATTCACAAAAGCTTGGAGGGGAGAAAAAACTTGCCAGCTGCCGCAGGAATGGCCGGGCACAGCTATTCCACCATGAAGATGATTCATGAGATACAGTTCTATAAGAGTCCGGCTGCTGATTTAGATCAAAGGCCAGCACCCTATTCTCACAGTGGCCATCCAGATGCCTAAGGGAAGCCTGCCAGAAGGACCTGAGTGTAACAGCACCCTCATGCTCATATTCCCCAGCAACTGGTACCCAGTGCATATTGGCTCTGGGGCTGGAGGTAATATAGCTGTCATGACTGGTCTGCTCTTAAAGCCAACCAGTTTGGTGCCCATCACTTCATCTTATGGCAGTGGAGTTCATAGTTTAGCTATATACTACAGGAATAAGTACCTACTGTTGACTGACCTAAATCTAGTATTAAGAGAGAGGAAAGAAAAACCTTGTGTCTATTCACTTCCTCCACACTGTGCATAATTTTATACATCTCTCCCCTGCCCACTGTTCCTTGCCTTCCCCCTTCCCCAAATTAAAAAGGCTTTTCCAGATGCAGGAACTGCTTCAACCCCTGGATCATAACTCACTTATTTGAGACTCATCCACATTGATTTCAATTAGGCTTACCACCGAGTACACATGTATATGATTGTACTGTGAATCATTCAAAGCACAAATTAAATTTATTAACTCTTTGACAAGAGCTGCAGTCCGACAGGCACATGGTCTTGGTTGCCTGTGTGGTTTCTGGATAGCAGCAGGAGGAAAGACTTTAGAGTATGGTCTGTGTTTAATAGGGATGAATACATCAGTGTATTTCCAGTTCATGTTAATTTCACATAAGTCAATTCTATCCCATTTCCACAATAAGCTGACAATTTTTAAAAAAGCAAGAAAATGTATTTAAAAAACTTAATTAAATACTATTTTATCAGAAACTATTATTTAAATATAATTTTTATTTCAATGTCTGCATTTCTAACGCTTCCTTTCTTAAACACTACCAATCCAGAACACATTTACCATCTTGGGAACAATTCATTTAAATCTCGTTTCTTGAAATAATGATGTTGTTAGACTGACTAATAGTCATATAATTTTATTGCAAAAACTGCCTGTGCTTCATTTCAAGGTTCGCTCTCTCTCTCTCTCTCTCTCTCTCTCTCTCTCTAACACACACACACACACACACATACACACACACACACAGAGCGAGAGAGCGAGAAACCTGTGATTCCTGGTTAATACAAACTCATTAGATCTTGAGCCAGGGCCAGAATACCCATGAGGAAAGGTGAGATGACTGCCTCAAGCAGCAGGATGCAAAGAGGCAGCAGATCCCAATTTAGATCTTTATTTTCCCACCACCAACCCTTGTTCCTGTTGTAGATCTTCACTCATCATTTCCTCCCTGGTGAGGAAAGAGATTCCAGTTGTAGTTCACCTCAGGCCTCAAAATGTATTGGGCCGGCCTTGGTCTTTAGACAGCTGTAGTGCGATCCCAGTCATTGGGGTTCTCTGCTGCATAGGCTTTGATCATGCAGATCAAAGTCCCATTAAACCTTTCCAGTAGCTTCACTGAAGAATTTTTACTAAGCAAATGTTTACTACAAGGCAAGGCAACTCTGAAGGTCAGACTGCTGCTGCTGCATACCAGGTGGCATGACAACATGGCAAATAGCTACGTAGCTAAGATCTCTCATTTTTATTAATCGGTCATCTAGTCGACCTTACTGTCTTTAAGATATGAAATCTTGCAACTTGCAGAAAGGTTTTTATGCTCTTCATCTCCAACCGATGGGTGCTGCAGTGGAATTTGGGAGATACAGCAACACAGCAATGGAGGAAGACCATGTAGACCAGGTCCACAATGTGCATGACTGTCCTTTGTATAAAGCCTGCTGAGACACACGGGATGTATGCTTGGTCAGATGGCTTTATGGCCAGCAAAATCTGAATAGATTTTCATGCTGAAAGACAGTAATAAGATGGTGACCTAGAAAAGAAGCATCACTTGCAGTGGGCATAGCTTACGTATGATCACAAATTGTGAGTAATGAACTATCAAACTGCAGAAGTGACAATCATAACTGTGTGTTAGCGGACTATACTGTGCATTTGCAAGGATATAATTTTATATATCTGACATGCCGTAAAGCAGAGTTTTTTTGCTAAGCAGTAGAGAAATATTAAGATTCAGCTCTCCCCACCTCACAATAATCCCTTTCCAAAACACAAGGTACAGATAGCTCCACTGAAAACACGAGTTGCAAAGAGAGAGAGCAAGACAGAGACAGAATATACTCATTTATATATTTTAACCCTTAGATTAATTAACACTTTAAATCAGCTCACTAAGTATGGTGCGAACCAAAACATATAAAACAAAACTCTACAGAGAACCCCCACACTGTGGCACTCCAGCCAAACAGGTCACTGGCGAGTTACCTGTACCCCGTGCGCAGAAAGGAACTGAGCAGAAACCAAGCAACAGCCAAAAAGACAGGCTGGGCATATTCAGGGAATGTGGGGGGATGGCAGACATGCTGCCATGTTCAAGTTCTCTACCTTGATTCAGCCTAAATTGCATTCTGCTCTCTCTTTCTCTCTCTCTGCTAATTAGGTAAATTTTACTCTTATTTTGTATGAAACGTATCTATTTCGTTCTTAAGCTTTTAAAAATGCAACTTGTCTGCACACGAGTCAATGGAGCACAAGGCTTCTAAGTGCTTTGTTTTTGCTGGGAGAGGGTTGCAGAGAGAAATGTAAGTAGACTGGATGCTGCTGAAGGGAAATCTAAACTGTCTCCAGTCGTCCCATCCTGTCCAGCAATATTAACAGTGGATTACATTACAAGACAGTCATAAGCCTCTACTCCTCTTCAACACACACACACAGAGCCATTGCCACGAACCTGCCCCCCCCCCAGCCGCCACTTACAACTGTGGATAATGGGCTGCATTAGCATAGTACTTTAAAATGTATTCGTTAAAAGAAAAAAATGTTTCTCTTTTGAAATGAGACCTCGGTAAGAAAGTGCATCAGCGATTATTTTTGCTGCCCAGCCACAAGAATGCTAAAATCCTGGATTTTTCCATTGGGCAGCTCTCACTTCCATCCCAGGGGATGAAATAACCTAAGCTTTGAAAGATAGAGCTTTTCTGGCAATTGAACTATAAGCTGAGAACCACCCTATATCAATGGATATTGCTCCTTTACTTAGATGCCAATCCTAGATCCTAGCTGTAACTTCCCTCACAGGCTCGTTTATGATTGGGCACAATACTATCCACACATTCTGCCTGATGACGCTGATTCTAAAGGAGCTAAAGACAAGAAAGAAAGAAAGAAAGAAAGAAAGAAAGAAAGAAAGAAAGAAAGAAAGAAAGAAGGAAAGCATTAGAATCTTGGCCAGCTAACGGGCTAGACTGGCATCAGGTGGCATGGCCAGAATCCAGGCAAAATTTGCCCAAACAAACCATATGTGCAAATCTACCCATAGAGTGGCTTTGGCATTTTGGGATACTATTGCTGGGCAATGCTGGTGTTGCGAAGTCCTGCGCACAATGATGACCTTATTGTTTAAAATATGTAGATAAGATGCTCACAAAGGTATTCATTCTGCAAAAAGGGGAGCTTAATTTCTAATTATTTGCTCCAGTTTCCCATGTGCACCCAAAGCATACCTAATACAGAAGTATCTTTTCCAGTGTACCCATACCCAGCTTTGCCACCTGGCATGATATCTTTGCTAGTGTCTTTATTTTGAATTTTAAAGTCTTTGAGGAGCTAGGCTTATACAAGGGAAAGAGCTGCAGTTGGTAGGAGGAAAAAGTACTTTCAAGAAGAATACACACATTTTGAAGATACCGTATTTTTCACTCTATAACACGCACCCAACCATAACACGCACATAGTTTTTAGAGGAGGAAAACAAGAAAAAAAGTATTCTAAACGAAACAGTGGATGTATGATTTTTGTGGTTCATGCTGTGGCCACAGACATGTGATCTGACGGTGAGTTTGGGATAGCCCAATGCAAAAATCCTGAGGATCCATGTGGATCCATGCTTTGTAACCACGTTTTTGCACCACTGCGGCCCCAGGCAACAGTGGGTGCGTGATTTTTTTCGTGCAAGCTGTAGCCATGAACATGCTATGTGATCTGCTGGTGAATTTGGGGTGACCCGTGTAAGCGGCTCCTCTCCTCTCCCGCTTTGCTCCTTTAAAGCAAACAGGCTCTCTGTCCCTCTCTCCTCCCCACTCAGCGGCTCTTCTCCCGCTTTGCTGTTTCAAAGCGAGCCACGGAGGAGGGAAGGAAGGGGAACCATGGATCCTCTGCTCACGACTGCAGCAGTTCCCCCCACCATCCGTAGGCATTCACTCCATAACACGCACAGACATTTCCCCTTACTTTCTAGGAGGAAAAAAGTGAGTGTTATGGTGCAAAAAATACGGTAGTTTAAGAAGGTGTGCAAGATGCTGGTACTTATGAAAGTGGCTTACTTGTTTCCGCATTACAATAAACTGCAGTTCCCTTAACACAGTCGTGTCATTAGTTACTTGACTGGGTTGCTTCATGCACAGGTAAACATTTAACACATCTTAGGTGTATGCCTACAAAATAATAGTGCACAGATCTGGCACATTCAGGTGGACCTGTTGGAGAACTGCAACTTGCTGTTGAATGTATAGACAGTGGTAAACTGGGGTTGGCTGTGCACAATGTGCAAAACAGTCTTTAGGTGAATGCAAGCATGTACACCTGTATGGGTTTTTTTCCTGTTTGGGACTTGTCCGAGAGGTTCATGGATCGTGAAACAAGTGTACCTGTTTTTCATCCAACAAGTGTTGGAAGCCATGTTAGTGCAACGCATGCATGGTCACAAGAAAAGTGGCATGTAGAGACAGGGGACTGAATATGGCATTCTTGGATGACAACTGGTCAAAGCAGCTGTACTTTACACAGTAGTCCAGCATGGCCAATATTATGGATGACACACACAAGCTGCCAAGCTTGGGAACTCATAACTGTCAAGGTACAATATGGCGGCCTGCCAGGCCCAGAGCTTTCACATTCACTATGCCAGAACATCCACACACAATTTAATTGCATTATAATTTCAAAAGTGCTTTTCAAACTGAAAAAAGACATTCACTGATTAACCAGTGAAGAGCAAAATTGTTTATGAAATTGAATACAAAAAGCTACAGAAATGTAATTGGGTCGTTCTAGCACCTAATTTTCAAGCCATTTTCCCACTTATTTAATCACGAGACACAAAAGGAGCGAGTGAATTGACTTCATACTAATTAGATTACTCCCTGCGATACTCACAGCCCATATTCCAACTGGTTGATAGCAACGTTTTAAAAATGAAACAAAAGCAGGGGAAAATGACAACAGCTTGTCTGTGGGATCCACTTATTTCAAAATTGGCTCCTTGTCTATGGGAACGCCATCAACGGGCTGCCAGAGGAGACCTTCCTCAACTGCAGCTCTTCACTCCCAAAATAGGCCTGGCAGTAGCATGTGAGAGCCAAATAGCACCTCAGAGAACAGTTTGGGATCCTAAAAGCCCAACTTGTACAAAAATGAGAATTAGAAATATTATGCATAATAGCGATGCATAACGAGTCTCAGTAGATTCAAGGTTATCAGTACACGGCAGCCAATAACCTCTCTGTCAAACACAGTAATTAGGGGAGAAAATTATTCCTAAAGGCACAGTCCATTGGGAAGTTCTCCTACTAAAAGATGTATTGAACAGAAGATGGCGCCCATTCATTTCCAAGAGTCATACGAAGGGGAAGATTTCAGCGGATTGTGTCCACTCTTATTAATTTAAACAGGCAAAGAGGAGCAAACATCATAAAAGCTGGAATCCCGTTAAAAAATAAACATGTCTGATTTGATTCAAACAACTCCCGAGTAGCAAGCCTAATTATCCACATTCACCTTGCAATGCCAAAGCAATTGAAAATAGACAGAAATTCCATCTAACCAAACCTCTGGCTAATAGTTATTAACTGCCTTTTTGAACAATTCATTTGTTCAAAATTACTTACAAGGAAACACAGAGCTCCAAATAAAAATAAGAAGGGCAATGAAATAAAAATGCTTCCTAACTCAAATGCTGGCCTACCCGTCAGGTGCTCTCTTTCCCTTATCGACTGACATGAAATTCCATTTTTTCCCTGAGCCATAAGTACTAACTTATGGGGAGATACCATAAGCTAGTACTAAGGAGGGTCCCAGCCACTCTCACTTTCTCCAGTTAAAGCAGGAATAGGGTACCTATGGCTCTCCAGCCCTACCAACCCTGGTCGATGGCCAAGTGGGGAGGAACCAATGGATACTGGGAATACAACTACATTCAGAGGGCCACAGATGCCTCAGTTGAAGATCTCATGGGAGGGAAGGGCACCCCTCTCCCTTGGGAGACCTCAGGATTGCCGCCAGCCAGAACAGATGATAAAGGCAGGTATATAGGTTCACATTGTATAGGTCTAAACTTACACACACATATTAGACGTGGCTTCGCAGAAACCAACGGCTATTTAGCTCTTCCTCTCCTCTAGCCATTATTATGCTCTCCCTCCACTGCCAGAGGTAGTATGCCGCTGAATACCAGTTGCTTGTTATCACAGGTGGGAACAGCACTGTTGGGCTCAGGTTCTGTTTCCCATGGAGATCTGGCTGGCCACTGTGAGAACAGAATGCTGGACAAGATGTGCCCTTGGTCTGATCCAGCAGGGAGGGCATTTCCTATGTTCTTGTGTCCAAAACTGTCTTCCTCAGTAGCTGTTCCTACCTGGCCGTAAAACAGGACTATACAAAGAATTAGGGTCTGAATTTGCTTGCAAGGTACCGCCCCCGCCTGAAGGGTGTTTCTGAGGGACACTGTGTGCTTTGTTTGGTCTCAGATAAGCTATGTACCATGTTATATCTGAATATATGTGCATAGTAAAGGTACCCCTGCCCATACGGGCCAGTCGTGTCCGACTCTAGGGTTGTGCGCCCATCTCACTTAAGGGGCCGGGGGCCAGCGCTGTCCGGAGACACTTCCGGGTCACGTGGCCAGCGTGACGAAGCTGCTCTGGCGAGCCGGGACCAGCGCAGCACACGGAAACGCCGTTTACCTTCCCGCTATAAAGCAGTACCTATTTATCTACTTGCACTTAGGGGTGCTTTCGAACTGCTAGGTGGCCAGGAGCTGGGACGGAAAGACGGGAGCTCACCCCGCCGCGGGGATTCGAACTGCCGACCATGCGATCGGCAAGCCCTAGGCGCTGAGGTTTTACCCACAGCGCCACCCGCATAGCTGTTGTCTTTATTTGGACCCCTCTCCCCTAGTTGTGTCATTTGCATATCTGAGGTTGTTGATATTTCTTCCGGCAATATTAATTCTGGCTTGGGATTCATCCAGTCCAGGCTTTCGCATGATGAATTCTGCATATAAGTTAAATAAGCAGGGAGACAATATACAGCCTTGTCATACTCCTTTCCCATTTTTGAACTAATCAGTTGTTCCATATCCAGTTCTAACTTTAGCTTCTTGTCCCACATAGAGATTTCTCAGGAGACAGACGAGGTGATCAGGCACTCCCATTTCTTTAAGAACTTGCCATAGTTTGCAGTCAAATGCTTCTGCATAGCCAATGAAGCAGAAGTAGATGTTTTACTGGAAGTCTCTAGCTTTCTCCATAATCCAGTGCATGGCAGAATACCTTGATGGCAGCAAGTGAGGAGGAATTGAAGAACTTTTTAATGAGGGTGAAAGAGGAAAGTGCAAAATATGGTCTGAAGCTCAACATCAAAAAAACTAAGATCATGGCCACTGGTCGCATCACCTCCTGGCAAATAGAAGGGGAAGAAATGGAGGCAGTGAGAGATTTTACTTTCTTGGGTTCCATGATCACTGCAGATGGTGACATCAGCCACGAAATTAAAAAACGCCTGCTTCTTGGGAGAAAAGCAATGAGAAACCTAGACAGCATCTTAAAAAGCAGAGACATTTACCTTGCCAACAAAGGTCCGTATAGTTAAAGCTATGGTTTTCCCAGTAGTGATGTATGGAAGTGAGAGCTGGACCATAAAGAAGGCTGATAGCCGAAGAATTGATGCTTTTGAATTCTGGTGCTGGAGGAGACTCTTGAGAGTCCCATGGACTGCAAGAAGATCAAACCTATCCATTCTGACGGAAATCAGCCCTGAGTGCTCACTGGAAGGACAGATCCTGAAGCTGAGGCTCCAATACTTTGGCCACCTCATGAGAAGAGAAGACTCCCTGGAAAAGTCCCTGATGTTGGGAAAGATTGAGGGCACAAGGAGAAGGGGGCGATAGAGGACGAAATGGTTGGACAGTGTTCTCAATGCTACCAACATGAGTTTGACCAAACTGCGAGGCAGTGGAAGACAGGAGTGCCTGGCGTGCTCTGGTCCATGGGGTCACAAAGAGTCGGACACAACTAAATGACTAAACAACAACCCCTAGTTTTGTTTTGTTTTTACTTTGGAGTTAATGTTATTCTCATCATTGTTATTTTCATTATTATTGTAAGCCACGTTGAAAACTTGATATGCCCAAATGATATATAAGCACTTCCTTCCCCTGTTTTTCTTTTTCCATCTTCAGTCTCACTCCTTGTTTTCATGCTTTTCTGACTTAAAATAGAAGGCTGGATTTGTAGCAATTACACGTGATGCCCAGATCTATAACAACAGGGGCATTTATCAGAAGCCTCCTTCCTTCCAGGTAGTTTTGTGCCATTCCCCCACCCCCCAAAAATTGTGCATTTTTTGTTCAAATTTGAGTTATAATGGTTCTGCATTTCAGTTACAGATACTGACAA
This sequence comes from Podarcis filfolensis, assembly GCF_964270895.1. NCBI lineage: Eukaryota > Metazoa > Chordata > Lepidosauria > Squamata > Lacertidae > Podarcis > Podarcis filfolensis. The sequence continues at coordinate 7,766,939 of NC_139618.1, forward strand.
ATCTTTAAAAACTACTGACGTGGGAAAGTAACAGTAGAAAGGCAGATAAAGGTATAGGGTAAGGGACCCCTGACTATTAGGTCCAGTTGTGATCGACTCTGGGGTTACAGCGCTCATCTTGCTTTATTGGCCGAGGGAGCCGGCGTACAGCACATGGAAACACCATTTACCTTCCCGCCGGAGCGGTACCTATTTATCTACTTGCACTTTGACGTGCTTTTGAACTGCTTGGTTAGCAGGAGCAGGGACCAAGAGACGGGAGCTCACCCCATCGCGGGGATTCGAACCGCCGACCTTCTGGTTAGCAAGCCCTAGGCTCTGTGATTTAACCCACAGTGCATCCCGCGTCCCAGAAAGGCAGATACACATTCTTTAAACAATTCTTTGATGACAGCTGAAGTCAGAAGGGAATCAGGCCAGACTCCTCCCACCTCACCAGCTGACACATCCCCCTGGGCGGCTTCTTTGTAGAGAAAGACTAGAGAAAGACTCTGTTGCCACTTGAAGACTAGCCAAGAACTTCCGAATGCACCCAAACGAGTCCCGACCTGGCACAATCTCCTTGCCGCTTTTGTAACTCATTTGAAATTTTATTAGGTGCAACATAATTGATTACATAATCAAACGAAGAACACACATTATCAAGATATTGTAGCACTTCACGGGACATTTAATCACCCTGCCTGGCACAGTGCCAAAATGAATTAGCCTGCATTAGAGCTGAAACACATCTTAGTCCTCATATTTGTTTCCATCCTTAAGGAAGGGACTTGCTTGTGCAAAAGGGTTCTCCAATTCATCATGAGGTTTCTCTGTTACCCAGGCTGCTATATTATCCAAAAGAAATACCATTAAATTGCTGGGTTATAACTAAGCTAGGGATAGGGAACCATGTGGGCTCTCTGCATGCTGCTAGACTCCAACTCCCATCATCCCTGACCACTAGCAATGTTGGCTGGGGCTGATGGGAGCTGGTTGCCAGAAACACAAGCTCCCCACCCCTGAACAAAGCAGTACTTTTTTAAAATGCTGCATTGATTATTTCCTGGCACAAGGAGGCAACATATAAATATTACCATAAATATTTGTAATATTGATAAATATTAGAATATAGATAAACGTATTTCATGCAGACTTTCCAATATAGAGTCCCCAAAGCAGTTTACAATCATTGGGTTGTATTCAACTAATGGACCCAAATTAGTTAGGTCCATTATTTTCAGTGGGTATGACAAACCCACTGAAACTACCCTGAATACTGAATACTCTTGAGTATGACAAACTCTGGAAACTACCCATAAAAGAAGAAGAAGAAACAGGCTATCTTGGACTTTTGACGTGCTCTACCACTTTTTATTCTTCCTGAGATATGGAAGATGTAAACATTTATAGGCTCAAGATGCTTAATGCATCTCACTGGATTGCTTTAAGTTATTATGCTGTATGATAACTAGTGACTTCCAGCTTAAAGGGTGCTATATAAACTATTTAAATAAATAAATAAAGGCTTTAAAGGTTCAGAACAATACTGACAATCTCCTTACAGCAAAAAATAATTATTATTTTTTAATATAAATGATTTTTTGTTATGTCAAGGAAGGTGCATTCATATAAAGACCAAGAAAACTGCAAGCTCTTTTCTGTCTTTACCGTACATAAAAATCAATAAAATAATAAAAAGGTTAATATCCAGGCAATTAAAATCTTGTACCAAGGAGAGCTGAATTCTGCAAAAGTTGCGCAAGTACATTTGAGTAAGTTCTATCTTGCACAACTTATTCCTTAGTTATTATCAGTTTGCCTTGTTGATTCCAGATTTGTTTGTCTGGGGTAGGGTAAAGAACTATCTGCCGGGCAGAGAAGCCACTGGAACTCTCAGCTCTCCCCCTATGTGACTTTGGCTAACAATGTACTCCCAGAAGCACTAGAAAGTCACTCTTTTTTCTTTTTTTTTAAAGGAAACACAAGATTTTAAGGAAAGTTAAATCTGTACCCAGTCCCATATTTTACACTTTGATAAAGCTTCTACTTTATGGCAAGCATTTGGCTATAGCTGCATGTCTGATGTAACTGAGAAATTTAAGCCAGAGTTATCAGATATTGGAGCTAAGCTGCACTGGTTGTTAGAACTGCCTCCGATGCACCTGAATAAAGCCGCAAATCCTACCAATCCAAACTACCATGTATCTGACTTAGGCCCATCAATTAGGAGGCGACACACCTCCCTCCCTGGGAATCATCGGCATCTGGCGAAAGAAAGCAAAGAAAGCATGGAGCAACTATTCTAGGGGTGGCTCATCATCTGGTTTCAGGCAAGGGGGGTGGGAAATGATACGTTGCATAAAATGCAGCATTGGCCATTTACCAAAGCTAAGCCGGAAAAGAATGCCTCTACTCAGAGCCCTCCCCGCTCTTGCCACTGAAATTATTTAATTCTCATCACCAGACTCCACTGAGGCGATCAACAGCTGCAGGACAGAGCAAAAGAGCAATGACGTGTCTGCAGCACTGACTTCGCATGGGGGAATTTTCTCAACAGCTGAGGCTCAGCGCTCAAGGTGACTCCTAAGTGATTGGTTATTGAGGGAAGAATCAGGGTGGATAGTGAAGGAGAAAATCATATGTCCTTCTAATCACAAAGATATTCATGTGTCTTTTTAATCATGCCGAGAAAAGAGAAAACACAGCTACCAGCAGCAGCATTTGGTCACTTTGAAGGGTGCATGTGGTTTTACAGTGTCCCGAGAGGCCTTGTCTTCCAAGGTGAGATCAATGACTGCCCTAGCCTGCCTGCCTTGTGAAGTGGGGCTGCCACAATTCCATTTGGGGCTTTAAATAAACAAAATGTCTAACTGCCCAGATGTTTTTATAGGATAAAGAGTTTTGTTGCACTGGGTGTTGTTCCAAAGACAGGGGTCCTGTGACAGGAAACAGGCCAAGGTTCCTTTCAACCCTGATTTGCTTGGGAGAAAACTCTTGATCCTTCCACTCACTCTGCATGACAGACATTATAGGGGAGCTGGAAGGAGCTGGAAGCTCAGAAGTCCACAAAGCAGATATAATAAAAGCACTGACTGTGGTCAAGAGAAGTAAGCGCAAAAAAATGACACACCTGACCTTGGGCTATAATAATTCCATTGATTCTGTAATAACTCTTCCCCTTCAGGCTTTCGCTTCAGGCAGCATTCCATAATCATAGCAACTATATTGCTGGGCAGACAGCAGCTGCCCAATACTTAAGATAAACTGGCATATAACATTAACCTGGGAAAAAGATAATCTCTGTACAGTCAAAGGTTTTATCCGAGTGTAAGGCATCAGGGAGATGAATGACCAATACTTTGTGCAGCTCTAAAAGAATTGATTGGTTGTGTTTAGGACTTTTTGAGCTTGAAAACAGATCTTTGCTATGGGCTTTCTACTGGTTGTTGTACAAAACTCTGTGGGATCTGCTCTGCATTGCATGCCTGTATATCATTCATCCACTGAACCACACCAAGCCCAGTTCAATGTAAAACATAAGATGGTACAGTCAAGAGTGGGCAGCCAGTACATACAGCAAAATCCCCCACTCATTTTCCATTTCCTGAAAGTTCAGAGTTATCTATAGTTTAAAAAGAAAGAAAACAATATCCCTTACACAGTATAGATGTAAATTGAGGAAGGGGTTGGGACATTGGTAAAGCATTTGCTTTGGTGCATTGTTATTAATTATACTGTATTCCCCCTTGAATTTGGGGATTCTAATGACTGGGACATTTACACACTAGGCAGGTTCAGATGCTCCTTAGCCCAGTCATAAGGAGTGGGGGGAGAACGGCACCTGGCAGGCTCATGACCCAGTTAGGATGATATGGAGGTGCCAACTATATGAACTGATGTCCCCATGCACACACATGAAGGTGCCAGTTCATACAATTGACATCTCCATCCAATACCAGCTGGGCTGAAAGCTTATTGCCTGCACCATGCACGTCTTTGGGCAAATACGTGAAGGCCAAGAAGAGTGTGGACCAGGCCTCCATGTTGCCTCTATTTTAAAAAGGTAGAAAACGGGATGGGAAAGTTTAGACGCTGTTGCTTCTGCTCTGTTTACAGCGCTTCTGGTTGCCACTGGCCTACTGCACCAAACACACAAAAGAAGCTTTGGCACATGCAATAATTTTAACTATTTGGCATGGCATCATCAAAAAAATATTACGTGAATATCAATGAAGACCCTCATCTTACCAACTTACAAAAGTAGAATATATTCTATGTAAATAGCTCCTCAACGAACACTACAAGTAGCAACACAACATAGCTTTAGATGTTTCACTCACACACACACGTCCAGAGCAAACTCACAAACATACCAACGTTTGTTTCTGATCCATATTTTCAAAGGAAAATTGAGCTGTTAAGGAGTAAGGAGTGAGCCTCTCATATAGCATCAGATTTGATGTGTCTGCTTTAATGTTCAAGGCCACAGGCAACAAGAGGAGGATAACATCAGTTCCTTAAATGCATATCAAAGCAAACAGGTCTGGGTTTAACATGAACACCAGCAAATGAGAAGTTCTATTAAGATAATCATGTTTTACATATATCTTTAAGAACTGGGGAGTTCAGGGAGACATGCCAATTACAGAAACACCCATTTACAACCCCCATGTCAGATTGTCAGAAGGAAAGAAAAATCTCCTGCGGCTTTAACAGATAACGGATGCCTTTCAGGCAAGCCCGGTAGGTATTAAAAGAAGAGCAACTGGTTGCACACTGGAAAAAAAGGCAGCTTTCCTCGGCAGCTGTCAGCAAGTGCAAAGAACGGCATATATACCTCTGCTCTAGCAAACAGAAAGCTCAGGCATCTGTGTTGGGGCGACAATCTGTTTGGAACTGGAATGTATGTAAATACAATCAAATCGGAGACGTTCCTGCCGTCTGTGTAGCAGACAGAATCTATCGCCAAAGCTTAAAACTAACAATGTGTGTCTGCTTTTTCTGCTGAACAAAGGCAGCACCCTGTTCTCCCCCCAAGTTATGTCTATATCAAAAGCCGACAGAACTAAAGGCCCCTGTGATCATTTTCAAAGGCCTTTTTGTCACAGAGTGAGGGTTTGCTTCCAACAGGACCAGCCTCTCCCCCTGCCGCCTCTTTCTTTCATGATGGCACTGCATAAAGATGAAACTTTCCAATGAGGAATATCTCAACCCTCGTCTTTCAGGAGGAGCCACATCAGCACTGGTGCCAAACTATGCCCAGGTGTACATCACACAGGTACTTTTTACTGCAAAAATCCATCCTGAGAAAACAAACTCCCACCTTCAGCATATTAAAAAGTGGCCATATGAATCTTCCAGAGACATGAGTAGAAAGCCATACACTGTTTTCAAAAGGTGCTTTGTTGCCCTTGATTCTAAGTTTCCCCTTGAACAAAAATCCTTCTCTGTGCTCAATTATAACCGATAAACATCAGGAGTTTTGTACCCAGGGCTCCTGGGTCCCCCATGTCAGTCAACACCAGGGATCAGCAAACTTTTTCAGCAGGGAGCCGGTCCACTGTCCCTCAGACATTGTGGGAGGCTGGACTTTTTTTGGGACGGGGTGTGTGGAATGAACGAATTCCTATGCCCCACAAATAACCCAGAGATGCATTTTCAATAAAAGGACACATTCTACTTATGTAAAAACATGCTGATTCCTGGACCGTCCGCAGGCCAGATTGAGAAGGCAATTGGGCCGGATGTGGCCCCCGGGCCTTAGTTTGCCTACCCATGGTCAGCACCATCACCATCTTATTCTTCAACAATAATGGCCAGACCTCCTTGCCCAGGCCAGCTGAGATAGCTGCTAATCCATTTTAATTAGTCCCGTAAGTAGAGAAGGGGGCAAACAACACTTTTTCTCTTTTCCATGAAAACTGCTGGTTGGACACAATTTAACTTTTCTTCTGATCCATCCAGATGAAAAAAGGCTGGCAAAGGATGGGAACGGTCAAAGTTTCCTCTGAAATACTGTAATAGGATGCAAAGGGAGAGGGAGAATGCAATGATAAAAACAAGATCCGTCACTACGGTGCTGGTGCCAGGCTCTTTTGCAGTTTAGGCAAGGCTAACTCTTGCACCACCACCACTCCAAAAAAATTGCTAACTTCAGAAACAGATGTATTGTAGAAAGAATTAAAAGCACAAAATTTGAAACTGCTTAAATCACTTAAGATTGTCAGAATAAGTAATATTTGATTATCCTTCTCAAATACAAAAGACAATGGTTTAGCACACAAATCATTTTGAATAAGCTTGTGAACTGTGATGTTAAAATTTAAGTCTCTTTAAAGTTTCAATTTGAGGCACATCAACATCTTGCTTTGTGTGCCTCTTCCCTTGCAAATTTTATCACCAATTACTACAGGTCAAGTGCTGATGCTTGGGCATGTTCAACTGATGTAGTTGTCAGGCTAACTAGTTTCTTTTGCAAAACTGCTGAGCATATGTAAGTTTTTATAAGTCTGAGCTTTGAGAAACTGGGTTTACCACTTTCCCGTGACACTGGAAATGTAGGAAGGATCCTTAGAGAAACAGAAACATTAGACACTTTGTGCAGGAGTTTTTGTTGTAGTATGAAGAGAAGTACTCCTTGCAGCAGCATAGATTTTGGAAGCCTTTGAGCTATTGCTATAAGGTCACAGCACAGATATAAAACTGTGCCCCTCAAGGAGCAGTACTGCACCCCTTTGTGGTTTGTGCTCTAGGCGGCTGCCTAGCTGGCCTAATGGTAGCACTAGACCCGGGTCACTACAGCTCACAATGACCTGGTTAGCAGGAATCATAATGTTTGATTCCAACTAAATATATGGGAAAACTTTCTGACAGTAAGAGCTATTCAACAGTGGAACGGTCTCTTTCCGGAAGTTGTGGACTCTCCTTCCTTGGAGGTTTTAAAGCAGAGGTTGGATGGCCACCTGTCATGGATGCTTTAGCTGAGATTCCAGCATTGCAGGGGGTTGGACTAGATGACCCTTGGGGTCCCTTTCAACTCTACGATTCTATGATTGCATATGCATGGCACCATCAGTGCACATAATAACAGTATGAGCAAGGATGGAACTCTTAAGGAAAAAATGAGCTTCCCACCCAATTCAAACACTGGCCTAGAAACCCTATAAAACCAGGCCAATTTCATATCAAGCTGTCCATCACTAATAGAAATCTTACTATGCATTTTAAACACAGTGACTAAGTCTGGCTTTGTTTTGCTTTTTAATCAGTGCAGCTTTGTCTTTCTGTCCACAGATAGGAAATCACACTTGTAGGGGGGAAAAACAAGGTAGTGTAGCAGTGATCCAAACTAGGAGTGTTCAAATGGTCACCTCAAATGTCCAATCAGTTTGTAACATTGTTGCTTTGACCCGGCTGGAACCTGATCCCATTGTTTTTTTCCGAACATGAGCTGTGCTGTTAAGGCCCAGAGATGCTTCCTGCTGCTTCAGCTGTCTGTCTTATACAAAGACCACGGATACGACAGGTTCATCCTGCCGCAACCTCACAGCAGACAGGGAGCTAACCAATTTGTTCCTCCTTTGATCAACTGAACTATTCCCCAACCGAGATGAGTATAGTAAACTGAACATAGCTAAATCAACCCAATAATCGTGAGGTCAGCAAAGGCCAACTGGGGTGCAGACGAAAAGGCTGGAGCAGGCTAACACTCTTGATTGCTTAAGTGTGGTTAGGTAGCCAGGAATGTTACCTCTACATCTACAGAAGGAACTGTGCTGGATACTGACATCTCAGCCTTGGGGGAAATTCTGTCTTACCCCCTTTAGTCTCAAAGTTGACAACATATACTTACGTATTTATTGCTTACATATTTCCAAAAATTCTCTACATTTGGGGATAATTCTGCATAAGAATCGCTGGTGCAGGGTGGAAAATATTGTGGAACAGAAATTTCCCCTCTTTTAGTTTTTCCAAGGACAGTTTTCTAGTTTTAGTTTATTTTATTTCAACCTGACATTTACGTACCACTTATTCAACAAAGCTACCTGGATGGTTCGCAAAAAAAAGAAGTACACTAAAAAGGAGGAGGAGCATATGTCAAAACTGTATTAATTTAACCAAGATAAGAGCAGTTTTCAAAATGCATTGGGTCACACAGTTAATTAGTAACATAATTAATGAGTACAATACGAGTTGAACTGGGGAAGCTGAAATGATACGATACTGGTCAAATCTAAAATCAAAGCTGTAATTAACATTTCCCCCCAGGTGAGTCTCCCCAGGAAGCATGCATTTTCTTCATCAAATATTTCAGTTCATCTATTTCTGGCTACTGGAAAAAAGTCAGATATTTATTTTGCATAACAAATTAATAAGGTGTGGTAGGACAGTTTGTAGCCTGCACTGTGAGAGGGCAGGAAGCCAACCAACCAACCAACCAAACTCTCTTCTTGTTACCTTCAAGGTGCCACCAAGTGTGGACATCTTTATTTTATTTTTGCTGCCTCCAACCTTTTGGAAACTTGGTGGTGCAATGGGTCAGTCCATCTAGCTGTTAAGCAGGTTTGTGGTTGGAGCCCATCCAGAGACAGCTGTGGACAGGACTCCTGCATTACAGGGGGTTGGATTGGATGACCCCTGGTACACCCTTCTAAATCTACAATTCTATGATTCAGCTGTAACACTTCACATGCCGAGGACTGCTTGTGCCATTGAGAGTATAATTGTGGCAGAGAGGGAAAGCCCCTATTGTGTGAAAACCCCAGCACTTATTTTAAGCATGAGGTTGCACTATGCTCCAACTAATTTCAGAATCCAGTACCATGCCTAATGGAAGCAACACCTTCCACTCAGCCAGTAAAAATGAGTATCAGCCAGCAGCCATACCTCATACTAATTAAATGAAGTATCCTTTTGCATTTCCTGAACAAGTCCAGGCCAGTCCCCTTTCAACAAGGACGAGGGCCCATTGCTAATAAACTGTTAGGCGTACTCCATTTTATATTTCCAGAGAACTTCCAAGTTCACTCATTTTTCAGCAAAGGGTAGAGCCAGAAATAGATTGAACAAACAGAAATGCCCCATGGTTAGGATTTCACCCTATGGCATGACATTTAATTAACTCAGCTCAGGGTGTCTCAGGAGCTCTCCACCTGTGCCGTTCATTACAAAATTTAAGTCTGGCCCCTTTGTGAAAAGTCCCCTTCACATTCAAGGAGGTGCTGTGTTAGAATTATTCCCTAAAGCACAGTGAACTTTTTTCAGCATTCTGCCCAGGAGGTTGCTTCAAGCTCCATGCCACACCAATTCAGCTTTTTCAGACATTTCCAGGAGGCTGATCCATACAGTGGCGTAGCGTGGGTTGTCAGCACCCGGGGCAAGGCAAGTAATTTGCGCCCCCTAACCCGTGGATTTGCGCCCCCTAACCCTAACCCCCAGATGTTGCGCCCGGTGCGGCCGCCCCCCCCTGCACCCCCCACGCTACGCCACTGGATCCATACCACACTTCTCCAAGACATGCTGCTCCTTTGATGGACAGTGATGTCAGTGGGCTTTTCTGTCTGTCTGTCACTCACACTTTAGCTAGACCCCTTCCTTACCACCACCACCCCAGTTTCCTTGCCTCCAAACCTTGTTTGTTCTTTGTTTTCAGGACTAATCAGGGACTTAGTGGAGAATCAAGATTTTGGCTCAAGGTCTGCCCAATAATCACTACCCAAGCTTTAACTTTTAACCTTCCTGTGAACTTTTGACTCTCCTATGCAGCAGAGCCTCTAAAAGAAAAGCAACAATTTTACAACCAAACACAAAATGGCTGAAAGTCCTACAGAGTTAGTAACACATGGTATACAAGATTGCCATGACTTATGTGATATACTTTCCAATTCAAAATTTTCTAGAAACCCTACATCAGTAATTAGAAGTCACATTCCATGCTTCTGTGGGATCAACTATATATGACACATCTGTGGAACTTCTGGCCCTCCAAATGTTGTTGGACTATAACTTCCATCATCCCTTATCATTAGGCACTGGCTGGGGCTGAAGGGAACTGAAGTCCCAACTACAGCTGAAGGGCTACAATTTCCCCATCCCTAAACTACAGTCATAAGTCTAAATAATATTAGACATATCTACTGAGCTGAATGATCATAAAGCTGGCTTTCATTATGATTCTCCATTAAACATTTATTGAACATGTTCGGGGAAACCCAAAGTTAAAGAACAACATACAAGAGCAACTATCACCTGCAGGGAAGCAGAAAGAGAAGTGAATACATTACGAGCACACTCAGTGCTATCTTCCTGAAGTGTTTTCACAGCCTTCTCTGTGCTGTCTTGCCCAGGCCCAAATCTATGACCCTGCACTTCCCAGCATCCCAAACTTAGAAAGAACCCATAAGGCTCCATTTTCACTCACAGCAGGAGCCATTACACACTTCCTGTCAAATACGTTTGAATGTGAAAAGGCAACTCCCTACAGAGACCATGTCAAAGGATTGTTAGATCTCGGGTTTTGAAGTCTCCAACCCAGAGTCTCAAAGGGAAGTAGTTAAATCCATGGGTGCAGAGCAAGAAGCAAGAGAAGGACTTTTTTGGGTTAGTAGCTGAAGGAAGGAGGATTATTTTGGTCAGAAAATCTGATCTTAAGACAGCAATGACTTGAGAATGCACTGCCCTGATACTGCTGGATATGGAACTGCCTGGTCTTGATCTTCATATGTGTGTGTGTTTTCCTCCACAGCAGTGAAGCAGCAACAGTATAATTTGTTGGAGAGTAGCCAACGCATGTGAACACATTCTGACTGCTTTAGTCACTACTGCTGGTGGGATGGGGCAGGAGCAGCAAGAGAAACGCCCCCACATCAAGGGACAGAAATGTGTGATGACACCTATCCCTGGTTGCCATTAGCCCAAGTGAGAGTAGTGGGCACCTGCTCTTTCCTGTGGCTATTGCAGAACTTGAACAAAACATCAACATTAACAGCCAAGGAAGACCTGATGAGTGGACAGATAACATAGCTGTCTTCAGTCGGTGCTGCATTGAGCCAGGAGCCACAGGCTTACCTGCTGCTCTAGCCCCAGGGCCAAAATAATGGGAGAGGCTATTTTCAGCACTTGGAACATAGGAGCACAAACATAGCATAAACATTTCAGCGGAGAGAGCATTGTCTCAGGCCACCCAAATATTTTTTTGCAACCAGACTTGCTATGCCTCCCAACCCAACACTTGATCCCATGTGCCATGCTGGTGCTCCATGCATTATATCTGGAAGACCTGCCATTAACTGCATTTACAAAGTTCAATGCCATCCAACACTCAGTGCTGTCCAACGATCAGTGTTATTTTAAATATTGTGATTCTCCCCATCGGAACGTGATGGACAGCTAATAAGAAGGCAAGCCAAAGTGCTGAATGGGGGTAATTATGTGGTGGTTCAATAGGCTGAGACGACAACTGCGTGGATCTTCTACTGTGAAATGTAAGCATGCCCTTTCCCCAGGGCTCTTATTTAAATACTGCTCCGTCTCCCACAGCCTTGTGCTGGAAGGATACTGCTCGGCACACTCCTCATAAAACCACATAATTATGAATAATGCCTCGCTTTAACAAAATAAATCACCAAGCGTCCTAGAAAAGGCAGCTAATTCTGACATACTTCAGGAATTTTATTAAAAATGCCAAGCAAAATGAGGCACCCTTTTCCCTGAAAGGCTGATCTTCTGCTTTTTCACCGCTTGCCAGTCTAATAGGGATTCCGTGGGAAGGATATGCCAGGGGGTGGGAGACAGAATGGTCACCTGATGGCAAGTCCAACCTGAATTTAAAAATGCTTTAAGACTGATATCCAGTGGCAGAATGGGACTTTATCTATTGACATATTTAAGACTCTTGCACAGGAAAACTGTATTCTCAATGGCCAAAGTAGCAAAATAGAACCTCCAGGTTCAGAGTCAGCACACCTCTGAATACTAGATGCTGGGGGCAAACAACAAGGGAGGCCTTTGCATCCTTCTTGTGAGGTTTTGGAGGTTTGTGATTGGGCACTAGGAGGAGCAACAAGCCATACCAGATGGATCTTTGCCCTGGTCCAGCAGGGCTCCTCTATTTATGTTTTTTTGCCTCTGTTTTGTTTTTGTTTTCAAAAGCAGTACAGCATAGTTTGCAGTTATAGTTCAAGGCTGCCTTTTAAAAACCCCAGAGTTCTTTACAAACACGTGTGACTGAAATTTCCCCAAGCTCCTAGGTGGCTTCCTGAATCAAAGAAGCTGGAGTTGACAGCACAGTTTGATAGGGTGTTGCTGCAGCACAGCTCCTACAGCATTTAATGCCCCTAGAGTTGCATCCAATATTAGTGCATTAGAGAGTCTCTTGGTGTTGTTGTGCATGTGGGCTCCATTTCTGGTTTAGACCACTTCAAGGGCACTCTAGTGCCCAGTACTCTAGATGCATTGAAACAGTTAAGTGAAGCACTAACGGGCAAGACAGAATCCAGGTCATATTCCACTGCGCTGCAGAGCAAAGGAGAGATGGGAAACCAGGCCACACCAGCAGATCTGAGAACACCTGCATTTGCCTCTTCCTCAGCTGTCAACTAGCAGCAGCCATTTCGTCAGGCTGAGGGAGTGGGGGAGAGATGGGAAGCAGGTCCGCTTTGTTAGCTCTCCTAAGAAAGTAGTGCTTGGGCTTGCTCACTTTCCTTTTCCCTCCCCATCTGCTTTTCCTTTTGCTTCACATATTTCAGATTGTAAGTCTGAGGGACAAAGGCTGCTTCTTTTAAAAACAGTGATTTGTAAGTCTCTCAGGGAGCCCTTTTGGCTGAAGTGGGTTAAAAATGCGTTAGATAAATGTATGCATGTTTGTTTACAGAATTTATGGGGAGGAGGGGGGATTCAAATCCACCTTCAATTCCACTTTAGGTAGACTTTGGTGGCAACCCTTTATTTTTATAAGCAGAGCACAATTTGGGCTGTACTGCCAGTTCTGCTCAGCTACATTTCTAGCCGTAGCATAAGTTGAGGTGGTCCAAGGAGAACCATTTTTAATTACTTTTAAACACTTTGGAGAGGTGGCGGGGAAATCAGTAATTGTAATTACTTATTGGTGTCAAAGCCTTTGAAAGCCATCTAAAGGGTTTTGAAGTACCTTAACATGAATGCAATCCTGCTGTGTGAGCTGGAGGAAGTAAATCCAATCGCCCCACCTTTTGTCTGCCTCCAAGGTTTGGATTACAGAAATCCGTTAGCAGAGGGCAATTCGAGGGCAATGTTCTTAATAGCTGGTGCAGCCCACCTTTTAGTCCTCAAAGCAGGACAAAAACATCTGACCAATATATTTTAAGTGAAATGAATCCATGGAGATGGATTGTTGTGAATCCATGTTACAACAGCTCTTGGTGCCTCACCACCACCCTTTCCTCTCGCTTTGCATAGACCAATTAGTTTCCAATCTTTATTTACATATGTGAGAACTGTTAAGCATCCATAAATTTTTATGCCAGGCCTCTAGAGAGATAATTTAGAAGTTGGGAAAAGCAATTATCCTGTAGGCTGACAAAGTCCTCACCACCTCAGCAGCCAAAAAGCAGCCTCAGCCATTCCACCCCCACCTGCCCGCAAAAGCTACCACTTTCTCCTTGATTTTAGGGTGCAACTACCCATTGCAAATTAACACAAGCCCGTCACCAAAAAGAGCTAACTCATTTCCCATTAACCCAATAAAAAAGGCATACTATACTTGCATACCGGATTGCACTTTTAAAAAACATGGTGCCTGTGATAAAATGTTGCAGCACGTCCCTACTTGCTAGGATGAGTGTTGCTGTTCAGGGCTGCAGATAGCCAGGATGTGGAGCGTTGGAGTGCGGCTCAGGCCTTAGAATTTCACAGCTATGCAGCAGGCAAGGGAGTGGATTCTGAAGAGTGGGAAAGGAACAGATTCCTTTTTGCTCTCCTCTCTATGACTTAGAAATGCAGAGTCGGAAGGGACCCTGAGGGCCATGTAGTCTAACCCCTTGCAATGCAGGAATCTTAACACATGGTCCTCCATCCCGTATGAAACCATACCGAGCCCCGCTTAGCTTTGCAAATGTGCTAGAAGTTTTATTGCTGCGTCACCCATGAAACATTCCCATATAGTTCAGGGAGGAGAGTTGAAAACCCCTAATCCTTCAGTCCAGGATACTTATTATTATGAGCGGTTTGGAGCATGAGCGGGTTGATTTCCACCTTTTTGGCCCTCCTCCCCCCCCCTGACACCACAATATTCTATTGGAAGCTCACAGATGCTTATTAGACCACTTTGTATTTTAGGAAAAAAAACTTTTAATTTTAGAAACACCTTAAGTTAAAAGCTTTCCTGCTCTTAGAGAGAATGATGACCCCCCCAAAAAAAAATTCCCCAAGAGGCAAGAAATAGGAACAATGGTTTACCAGGAAGAACAAACCATCAAGATACAGGGGTGGCTGAGGGTGTTGTGAGAGCTCAAATGCCAAAGGATTGGGCCCAATCCTTCCTCACTCTTTTGAAATTAGTTAAGTTGCCTTAAATACGCCCCCCCCCCCCAAAAAAAAACCAAGATACTTTCCCCTCAAGACGGTTGATATAAAAACTGTGGTGAGATATATATATTTGCAAAGAAAGTTTTCAAGCCATCAATCAAAGCTGGCCTGAGGCAACTGCCTCCCTCTGCTACTTTGACCACACTGCTCTCTTGAGATAAACACAGGACTTTTTACAATTATCTTTTGCCCACAAGCAAAACCAAAAGGGGAGGGGGAGCAAATCTTTCTACCAGTCAATAATGGAAACTTTCAATAGATCACAAAGAGAGATATTTTCAGTGTGTTTCAAATCAAGTTCAAAAAGACAGCTGGTGAAAAGGAAGTGCGGGGGGTGGGGGAGTCACCTATCTGCAGCTTTTTGCACTTTTGGGAAATGGTGTTAATTCTCACAACTTAAAAAGGAAACATCTCTGACTTATTTCAAGAGAAAATAAGGTATTTGAATCTCATCATTCCCACTCCCCACTTCCAGAAAGCCACTCAGTCCAGATTAGGGTGCTGGCTGACTTCAGTGAGGTAATTCTTACCATTGAGGCTAACTAGTCAATTTAGGAACAAATGCATTGAATGCTTGAGGCAAAGTTCTTCCACAGAGGGAAGATGGTGGTGGTGGGGAAGGTAGGTTTAAAAAACTTCCATTAGCCTGTTTTGACACCAATCTACATTGTGCAGCCCAAGACACCAAAGCAGTTGGCCCCTCACACCCCACACCTGTGACTTGCTTTCCTGAGGCGGCACTTAGTCCCCCTAGGTGAGGTCTGCCTCCTCCATACATTCTCCCCAGCCTAGCAATATCTGCTCTAATCTCCACCAGCCTGGTGCCTCTTCAGATGTTTTTCACTGCAACTCCCCATCAGTTGGTCTACCACAACTGGGAACAGCTCTCCAAGGAATAGGGAAAAAATGTCCGGCAACTTGAGGGCCTTGGATCTGGCACCTTCTGCATGTAAAGTGGTAGTTTTACTGTACAACAGATCTGTATCCGCC
Source organism: Podarcis filfolensis (assembly GCF_964270895.1). Taxonomy (NCBI): domain Eukaryota; kingdom Metazoa; phylum Chordata; class Lepidosauria; order Squamata; family Lacertidae; genus Podarcis; species Podarcis filfolensis. The sequence goes on from NC_139618.1 coordinate 7,782,473, forward strand.
CCTACTGAACATACGAATGCAGGAAGCTACCTTACTTGCCAGACTAAAGTTCCTCAGAGTTATTCTCAGGCGGTTCTGGGGTGGGGCAGTCTTTTACTTGGGCGGTGGTGGAAGATAGGCAGTCAAGACATAATGCCACAAAGGGGTGGGATTTCCTTTTCAACCCCAGACCAGCCTGTCCAATGAGCAGTTTGCAGGACACAACAGAGCTCCGACACCACACCTATACATAGAAGTTTGGTTTGGCAAGCACCTTGTCTGCATCCTCAGTCCACAAAAGCTGGAACTGATCCCATAAAACCAGATCAGATGATGCATTGCACCTGCAACAACAATGGCATTAAAGTAGTCATGTGAGCGAGCAACTCTATGCCCATTGTGCCTCACAAACTTGTCACAGCGGGACTCCAGTGATTTTGAGTCACCATCCCCCAGGGCAGCTGTTGACATATCCCACAACACTCAGAAAAGTTCTGGATGCAGTGGAGGCAGAAAAGGAAAACCCTCTCCGCTACATTCACTGCTGAATGAGGCACATGTTTGGAAGCCTTCACAGAGAGTTTCATGCCATTTGTGCTCCAGTCGCCTCCCCACCCCCCCCGGGCTTTTCCCAGTTCCGCTACCTGAGATTCTTTTAGCAGGAAATCCTGGAGATTGAAACCAGGGCCTTCTGAAAGCAAATGGTGTGCTCTACCACTGAGCAACAGCTGTAAAATGGCCTTCTAAAACAGGCCAGGTGTTTTATATCTACATGTGATAGCTATTGTGTGGGATGGCTGATTTACTGGCTTCTTGAATGCCACACACTTCATTTGTGGCTCAGCTGAGCCAGGAACTATCAGCTTATATCAAACGCTCGTCACCATTGCCGGCCACCATGAGGTTCTCGTGCTTCTAGAATGCATTACTAGCTTAGTGTCTGTCAGGCCCCATCATGACAGGCCTTTAGAAATGCAAGACCTACTTGCTTTTGCTGTTTTTCCTTAAGATAGAATTTACTGAGTTCCTGATGGCTCTTGGTTGCAATTATGGATTGGATTTTACCACTCTGTGAGCTAAATGTCTGTTTTATTATCACGGCTGGCTTTTAATTATTTGATGCCTGTGATTGAATTGTATTTTATTTACCCGAAATTGTGGCTTTAAAGTGTTTTAAATAAGTAAAAAGAACATAAATGCAGTGGTACAATAGTGGAACTGGGGGAAAGGAGAGGGAAACAAACTAGGTTGCTCGCGGGGTTCCTGGTGGTCAAAATCAAAGTACAAGAAAATATGTGCTCTAAGCACCCATATCTCTTCCACACCCCTATAAAACCAGCAGGCACTTCCTTCACTTGTAAAGCAAAAAGGAGAGGCAAATTTATCTAAATTCATTTAATTGGACATTGTATCTCCAATTCAAATGGCACGTAACAGTGTACCCTTTTCCTCCCCACAACATTTGTTTCACTCAAGTGTAAGCTGCGTCTTGCAGCTTCAACAAGCATTGGTTGGACCCAGAACATCTGGATTCTGTCCTCCTTCACTTGAAGTGAAGGCAGTTTTCAGCGTAAGCAAGACAACTTGCCTTATTTACAATCTCTAATGTACTGGAACTGGCATGAAATGAGGTACATTGGGTGCCCACGTTAATAGTGGATTCTTAGAAACAGCCTCCATCACCCAGCCCTGTTGCAACAACGAACAAGCCACAGAGGTTAATATGAATGCGGAATGATTTTGCCTCCTTCCCTTGATAAATGAGCAGGGCCAATAATTGCACTTTGGCAAAGAATTGGAGGATGGGGGGGGGACCCCACTCTCACTGCTGATCTGCAATTGAGAAAAAGAGCAACCAGCTGCTTTCTGGACAGACCTAGGCAGCACCCTTCATCTAAAACAAGGATGAAGGGTGGGGGGTATCCACAACCTCTCCTCCTCCCTTCTCATATTTTCTTCTCTACTTACATAGGCCAATGAAGCATCCTCCCAGCAAACTAGTCAACTGGGATAGTTATTCCTATTAACCTCCACACCTGCACTCAGCGGCAACGGATAGCAACAGAAGAGGCACAGAAGCGTCTCTGTTTAAACAAGAGGATGGAGAGAGGGAAGCTCCAATTTCACCTCTAGCCGATTTCTGTCTTCTGGTTACCTACTGCACTTCCATGTCCCAACCTGGCCAAATATGTAAGGCTGCTGGTTGCTCTCTGCAATGTCCCTGCCTTCTTTCCTCAACCTCATCTCCAACTGTGCAATAGAATGCAAGTCTTAGACTTCTCTGTAGATAATTTGATGCTCAAGGCCGACATTAGCAATGCCTGTCTCTCAGCTAATCAGCAGGCAATTAGCTAGGAGAATTCAGTATGGTGCATGAGATGGAGAGTAAACCCGCAGACGCTAAATTATCATTTCACAGTGATAATACACTGCAGTCTCTTCCTCCCCCCAATTCCCCTTCTTTCGTTTTTACTTTTAAAAATACATTAAAAAAACACACCACACATACAGACTTCTGCTTAATCCAGTATCACATTCATCACTAGATTTGAGAACCAAATTGTAATAATGGAACAAACGATTATTTTGGAACATACAAAATACGCTTTCATTTGAATGAGCCATCAAGAGCAGTGGGGAGAAAATGGCCTAATACTCGCATGTTCTTTCCATCAAAACTCGTTTTAAATTGTTGTTGAATATTGTGAAGTTTTAATTAGCTCTCACACTAGCTCTTTCCTGCAACATTTTTTAATAACTGATTGCAGGCAGGGGAAGCACACTGTGGAGCTGAGAGATGGCATATGACAGAGAGCCAAAGGAGGGGGGAATAACCTAATGTGTAAGTGTAGATTAATTAACTTAATTTTTTAGAAGGGAGGCAAATTTTAGTACCATTTAAGGTTGCAGCCCTACACACACTTAACATGGGAGTAAATCCCACACAAAACACAGTGGGATTTGCTCAATGAGGAAATATGTACAGGATCGTATTGCACATGATGTTCAGCAGATGAGAGTCATAGCCCTGAACATCTTTACTCTGACTTAAGGCCAATTTCTCTGGTCACTTCAAGTATGCTGTTGAAACTATACAGAATGGGGAAACAGCTTGTGCATAACTACCCCAAAAAACCAAAACTAGGTTTGCAATTTTAACAATGAAACAAAAAAAGAACAAACCAAGCAACAGCTTGAGGAAATGTCATTTTTCTTCTTCTTCATAGCTGATGCACTTTTTAAAAGGAAGGGCATATATACAGATATCAACAGGGCATCGTGATTACATAATCTCACATCTGTCACAAAGGCCGGAGCTCCTCAACTTAGAATCAACATGGTACAAGGTATATTATTAGATCAGTTCCATCCAGGATTATCTCAGGACAGTGTCTCACTTATCCTTGACATACATTCATGCTCTGCCTACACCCACAACATCTTCCAGGCATCATATCATCAGGCTGCCAATTCACTAAGGAATTGCCATCGATTAATCACATGAATTTTCGTCAATGAACTGACTGATTGAAATGACATAAATCTACATACTAACAAGATGACAGTTTTGAAGCAAAAAGCGTAAGCGTCATTTTTACATGACGAAAACCGGGAATTCATTTTGCGTGTGTCAGAGAAAGGGGGATGCCTTTTAAGGTGACTGTCATCTGTAGTTTTTATAAATCTTGCATTAATTCTACAAAACTATCTGATCAATCAGGGCTCCCTTTTAACACTTGTTAATCCAACTGATTAAACACTAAACGATTGGAGAGAGAAAGTAGAGTATAAAGGTGCAAGTAATTAGGCAATGCAATACTGAGGCAGTTTTGGAGTTGAAGATATCATTATCAAATGCTACAACGGCATTGTCTAGATTGGATCTCTCCTGTCTTGTTCACATCAGCCTTTTCCTTACCCAAGTCAAACCTGGGATTAGTGGGAAAACATGGTTCTCCCCAAACTTGGTTCACCTGTCAATTGCTGCTCTTCAGCACAGGAAGAATGCAGCACAAGGTGCTCCTGCCCAGCCAAAAGCTTATCATCAACTACAAAGTCACATTAAACTTTGGACTAGATAATGTCTTATGAAATCCCAGACTGCAGCTCAAGTTGTAGCGTTTGACCTATAAATCTTAAATAGTCTGAGTATCTCAGAAATTGCCTCCTACTACAGGATCATCCTCAAATTTAAGAGCAGCTAGTGAGGCATTGCTTCCACTTCCCATTTATTTTGAAACCAACTCTCCTTCTCCAAGAAGAAGGGCTTTTCAGTTGCTGCCCTGAATCTGGTCTGGATATTCTAAAACTAAGTGACATGTTCTAGGGGTCACTGTGGAGAAGGCCCTGCTCTGGGCAATATCTAAGTGTACCTCAAACAATGGAGGGACCACAGCAGGACTTCCAAAGGTAGGTTCACATGGGAGGAAGCTACCCTTCAGAACATTTTATTCCTTAAGGGGCTGTGGAAGAAATGCTACCTGCAACCCTCACTTCTGCTTCAAGGAAAAGAGAGGCAGTTTCCCCCCTTAGCATTCACAGAAGTGGATGTGACTCCTGAACTGTCCAAAATGCACATACACACTACAAAATACAGGTTAAGAAAGACTTGTTATGGATTAAAGCACAGGTCAGGCAATCTACCAGCCATACAATGGGGGGGGGGGTGTATCATTTTTGAAATGAGAAGCATCTCTCATTGTAAATTCTTCTTCCATCCTCTAATATAGGACATGTTAATTCCGAGATGCCTATAGGCAACACACAAAAAAATTCAATAGGGATACATGCCACAGTAGTAAAAATTCCTGGATATCTAGAACGTTTGTTTCAGGTTCTGTGTAGCAAAGCTACTGGCAAACACACAAAGATCAGTGTGCACTAGAATAGAATGTGCACAAATATAAGATGGTGGACACCTTACATGTGAAAATGATCTAGGGGTTGACTTAACATGAGTCAACAGTGTGATGGAGCAGCACAAAAAAGCAAATGCTATTCTAGGCTGCATCAACAGAAATGTAGTGTCCCGATCAAGGGAACTAATAGCATCACTCTATTTTGCCTTGGCCAGATCACACCTGCAGTACTGTGTCCAATCCTGGGTACCACAATTTAAGAAGGATACTGATAAACTGGAATACCCTCAGAGGAGGGTGACAAAGATAATCAACTGTCCGGAAACCAAGCCTTCCTGAGAGATGATAGCCATCTTCAAATATTTCAAGGGCTGTCACATGGAAGATGGAGCATGCTTGTTTTTTCCTGCTCTGAAAGGCAGGACTTGAACCAATGGATTAAAGTTACAAGAAAGGAGATTCAGACTAAACATCAGGAAGAACTTTCTTACAGTAGGAGTTGTTCAACGATGGAAGAGACTCCCTCGGGAGGAGGGGGACTCTCCTTCCTTGGAAGTTTTTAAGCAGAGGTTGGATGGCCATCTGTCATGAATACTTTAGCTGAGATTCAGGGGGTTGGACTAGTTGACCCTTGGGGTCACTTTCAACTCTACATTTCTATGATTCTATGAAGGTGGAAGTGTCTGCACCATATAGAAAAATGTTTTCAAATGTTGAACCTAGTGGGAAGTGAGTGTCATTTGGGCTCAACTTCAGGCAGTAAAATACATTGGTCTCAGGTGCAGTTCCATTAACTCTGCTCTACTAGTTCTCCCCCTTGAAAACTGGGGGGGGGGGGGAGAGGCTGGAAATATGTTAACGACACTGGAAATCTTGAAGCTACCATTTCCAAAAGGCATGCCACTGTCTTGCTAAGTCAGGATGCTTCTGTTACTTTGATCAACGATACCCACAAGGAACCACTGTCAGTTCCATAAGCACAGCCTTAATCTCATCTAACAAAAACTATGCCCCATCTTCTACTGGTGGGGTATGACTACTTCTCCCTGTTTATTTTATTTGAACAGTTTTATACCATTTTTCCAAAAAGCTTAATCTGAATTACACAAAAAATGCAGAATAAAAGCAAATGTAACTATATTTAAATCCACAGTAATATGAAATATTAAAGAGCCACAGAAGGTTCAATCCTTACCCAAAGGCTTGGTGAAAAATAAAGGTATCAAAAGGACGACAGCAAATAAAACTTTCCTTGGACTTCTAGGAGGAGGCTCCAATATTCGGGGGCAATTACCAAGAAAGCACAGCCTCCAGTTGCTGTCCAAACTCGTCATATAGCTGGTTCTCACTGGAGTGCCGGCAGATTGCCTCAGGGGGGGCTGCACAGCAGATCCAGCAACGGAAACAGCCTTTGTCAGCCACACTCAAGCCTTTCTAAAGCCACATTAATGTCAATCAATGTATGCACAGAAAGGCCTTTTGCAGCACCAAAAAGACTGACGCACTTGGCCTAACCAAAAGCCAAGAACTGTTCAGTGTAAGCCTGGACGCCACCTACTGGCATTTTCATTTGTTTGACATATTCTTTCATCTGTGGGCACTCAGTCATTTAAAAGCAAAGAGTCTCAAACTTGGCTTTTGTGTTTTTTATTATGCTAAATTATGTAGAAAATTGCTATTTTTGTACTTGCATGAATTTACAGAAATCTGGATACTTCATTTCACTAAGCAAGAGGCATCCTTAAAGATGTACTTTCTTTCCCTAAATTGCATCCATTCCATTTTTACCCTGGACCTCTTTGAGGTGCTCTCCCATCCCATTTTAGTCTCACAACTCTGTGAGCAAGGCCACATGGAGTGTTTTGGCTGGCTCAAGATCACCTAGGAACCTTCATGGCTAAGTGGGCCTTTGAACCTAGCACCTCCCTGTTCCTGGTCTGATACTCTTCTACACTGGCTCACTTTATCCACTTCTGCTCACTATACAGTGGACCCTCCGGATACAAATTAAATTCGTTCTGGGGGTCTGTACTTGACCTGAAAAGTCTGTAACTGGAGGCGCCATTTCTGTGCACACACGCAGCACGACAAAACGCTTCTGTGCATGCGCGCGCAGTGAAACCCAGAAGTATACACTTCCAGGTTTGCCGCATTCGCAACCTTAAAGTTACGTATCCAGAGCGGTACTCAACTCGAGGGTCCACTGTATTTCCTACATACACATCAAATGTGTGTGGGATTTTCCCTTGCTAGAAAACTATGGGTGCAGAACTTCTAAGAGCAGTGGCGGAGCTTCATGCTCCGGCACCGGGGGGGGGGGGGGATTGCGCTGCCCAGGGCGGTGCGCTCCCTCTGCACTCCTCTTTCTCCGCCAGTGTCTAAGAGTACAAAAAAGTTAGTCTCTGAATGCACAAAACACAGACTAGTGACAATGTAGGGATACATCCCTTCTGAAAACAGCCAGAGTTGGAAGTGACCTTAACCAATGGCTCCAGAATAAAATAAAGCACCCCCACTAGACACTTGCTTGAGTTCTTCCGGTGTGTGGCATGTGTGTAGATTTACCCATAAACAGATATAACCGTAAATCATAAGGTCCCAATTTATGTGGCACATCAGCATAAGAGGCAAAGCCACTATCCTACCCTCTCCTACAAAACCAGGAACACATTGGGGGGGGGGGAGGGAGGGAGGGAGGGAGGGAGAGAGAGAGAGAGAGAGAGAGAGAGAGAGAGAGAACAGTAGCCCCTATTTAGTAAGCATACTTGTATTCAGTGGAAGTGAAAGAAAGGGGGTCCACAGTCAATGCAAACACTCCAAGTGTCCCGGTTTTCCAGGGACAGTCCCAGAATTACAGAAGCTGTCCTGCAATGTCCCTATTTCCCTTTTTCCTCCCCTTGACTCAGAGAACTATTAAAGTTGTGTGTGTAGCTACAAAACCAAAGTCCTTTACATCCTGAAAATAAAATCCCTGAATGAAATGAAGGAGTGTTTATTTCTTTATTGTACTCTCTGATCTTCTTCTTCTTCTTCTTCTTCTTCTTCTTCTTCTTCTTCTTCTTCTTCTTCTTCTATGTAGTTGTTGTTTCTCTCCACATTTTTCCCTTACAGGGAGTCAAGGCAGCTTACAGTTAAAATCTTATTTCATTCAATTTGTCTGTGGAAGGTGTTGTACATGATCCCTTCCCCTGTACAGTGGTACCTCAGGTTAAGAACTTAATTCGTTCTGGAGGTCCGTTCTTAACCTGAAACTGTTCTTAACCTGAAGCACTGCTTTAGCTAATGGAGCCTCCTGCTGCCGCCGCACCGCCAGAGCACAATTTCTGTTCTCAACCTGAAGCAAAGTTCTTAACTCGAGGTACTATTTCTGGGTTAGCGGAGTTTGTAACCTGAAGCATCTGTAACCTGAGGTACCCCTGTACATTTTTTCTTTACAACAATCCTGTGAGGTAGGTTCGGCAGAGAGGCTGAAGTTGACAGGTGTAGATGCATATATGATGCCTATGTGTGGGGGAGATCAGACGTGGGAGAAGTTTCCTGGTGTAGAATACGATGTCCTTATTTTCATCAGAGAAATGTTGGAGGGTATGCAAACATGACCCTGCACATACCTGCACATGCCGTATCTGCACATTCAGCTGAATGGTTACACAGGGCCTACGCACATGCAAACTGAAGACAAGGAGGTCCGGGGCAAAACCAGCATAACCAATCCTGCTCTCCCCCTCCATGCACTCGCTAGATACTAACGTGTCTCTTGAACAAGGCTGAAGTGTCACAAGAAGACATCTGCAGCAGTTTTCGTCGTCACAGTTTCACTCCTTATTTAATCTCGTTTTATGTGATGAGCAGTTAAAGTTAAATAATAAAGAGGCTGACTGACAAGAAGGGAACAGGTCACTCCAAATGACTTTAAGCACGGGAGCTAAGCCATGCACAAGTGTGTGTGGCCACCCAGGAGACACTAGGCCAGCTGATGGGGGAGGGAAGGAAAGAGAATGACTTCCAAAGATGAAATATGGTGGCTGGCTTAGGTCCAAAACAGCACTGATCCTCAGTGTTTCCACAAAGGAAGCTAATAGTGGATACATCCAAATGCAGCAAAAAGTCCTGCAACAAGGGAGGGCAGCCCAGAGCACAATTGGCTACCTCTAAGCGGATTAATATTAATATTGATCACTCGCATATACACAAAGAGAGGGCTGGTGTTGATAGCGCACTATACTGCAACTCTTCACTTCACATCACCCCAGCGGACTAAGCTGTCCCCACCCCCAGTTTCTCCTAGACAAGTTAATAAGACGGAAGGCTCCCTCGAGGCCTGGAGCCAGTGAACATTATCACTTGGAAACAAGGCAGAAATACTGACATGTCGGAAATGACTCCAAACCTATTAATTACCCTTTCTTCCCTGGCACATCTTTGAGAGAAAGCTTGACAAATTGAAAGGCAGGATAGATCAGCCTCTCCTGCCCCCTTCCCTCGCTAACTAAGGGAAGATCTTCCCTTCCACTTTATTATCAATTAATCCATTGCAAATTATCTAAGCACAGGGCGCTTTTTAAGGAATGGACACAGATGGTCTTTGCTCCCCCATTTAAATTTTTATAGGTAACAAGCCAATGCGTATCAACAAAGCAGTATGCATTTATTTATACAGCACAGTGAATTCTAAAAAAAAAAAAAATACTTTGGAAATAAATGCAATCAATAAAAAGAAATTAATCCTGGCTTCTTTTCATCAGAAGTGTGGACAGGCAAGTGTGCACAAGTTTTCTATTAATTTTTGATAAGCAACTCTTGCTCCTGAATCTGCTTCCCTTAACTCACTCATAGCTTCATATTTGCACTCACATATAGGCAAGGACTTCCATCCATAGCTACAGCAGGAATGGGGCTGTAGCTTTGTGGCACAGCAGCGGCCTTACATGCAGAAGGTCCCGGATTTAACCCCCAGCATCTCCAGGTAGGCCTGGAAAAGACTCCCTGTCTGAAATCCGGGAGAGCTGCTGCCAGTCAGTGTAGACAATACTGATATGGGTCAGTATAAAGCAGCTTCCTATGTCCCTTTCCGCAGAAGACAGTGAAAACCTGGGGTGCAATTTTATGGAAAGTAATGCTAGACTTCCTATTCAGGTAGGCATACAGCAGCCAGGGATAATCTACGAGTTGTTTTACTGTTAAGTTTTATATATAAAATAGGATGGTAAATCAAGGGGAAGTCATTTTATAGAATTTCAGGGGAAATAATTCAATGAGCATGAAGGTACGCAAAGGGTGCAGGATGATGGCAGCTGTCGGAGTTCTGATACTAAGACCATCAATGGAGTCTGCAGTTTTAAAATGTAACCAGAAGAAGAAGAAGAAGAAGAAGCCCCTTGCCACATATGTTCACACACACTCATAAAGCTAAATTCACCCTCATTTGGCAGGGCAGGCTGGTATTGTTTGACGAGGCAACAGAGTTCCCATTGACCCAGCCTGTGTGCCATTTGGCTTGCCGTATTCCATGCCAATTCCATGTCCCAGGTTAGATTTTAAAATGTCTCCTATCACTCTTTTCTAATAATCAAATCATTTTGGACTGGGCATACACCAAACTTCAATTCTCTAGCAGTTGTAGACGTGCACTTTGAGCCCTCACCCCATTTTTCAGAGAGGTGTATAAATGCCAGATTTCTGTAGTGATTAGGATTCCCTGAACTACATTTGCAATAAATTTTAGCTAAGTCATGCAGAAGTACCCTAACTATGTGATAACCTTTCTTAGCTAGAGGCTTACCCACAACTGTCAGAATAAAAGGTAGCCCTGAATCTACTCCGCCCGCCCCCCCAGCCTCAAGACTGATAATATGTTTTCCTTTCCTCCCTTCCCACTGAAATAAAGGACATTTCCTATTTCTAATACTTGTCTTGATTTGGTCAGGCATCAAAGCAATTAATGCAACATTTCCCAAACTCCTGATAAGCAAAGCACTTTCTGAATTAAAACTGGTAGCACACTTCATTGTCACATCTGAAAAGCTTTCCCTAGGGTATGTAACAGCAAGAGCTGCTTGCCCTCAGAGGAATCTCTCTGCTGTTGCTTTCTGAGAATTCATGTTCAGAGCATACCTTCTATTTGGAAGAAGGCAAACTAAGAGCCATAGCTCAAGCAATGAGCAGGAATGGTTGCCCTTCAGCATTCAAAGTGACCAACTGATTCAATCACACCTTGTGCAGAGCTTAAGGAAACTGACTATTCTCAGAGGAGGCTGACTGGAAGTGGGCCAGGCCAGGGAGTCATACAGAGAGGCAATGGACAGCCTCCTTTGTAAGCTGGTAATTCTTATGACTCTGTATTGGCGTACATTGGATCATTCAATCACAATAATAAAAATCAATCATCAGCAGAATCCAACTGGAAGGAGACATGACCAGAACAATGGATCATGAAGAGAAACCACGGGGAAGCTCCTGGGGATATGTGCTCCAGTAGTGGCAGCAGGAAAAAATATTAAGGAGTGCACAGAAGGGCAATGTGTCTTTCTGAGTGGTGGTGGTGGGGCGTTATTCCACATATTAGATTTTGGAAAGGGAAAAAAAACAATATTTTTCTCTTTAAGACCTCCATCTAAATGTATTTTCTCTGAAATAAGTCCTATTGATTTTGATGGAGTTAACCTTTCAAGGAAGCATGTTTAGGGCTGCAGCCTTATTTTAATTTCCAGTTCATGATTCAATCATAATTTGTGTGTGAAAGGAACATTTTATTTAAGTAACCACAGTGAGTCCAGCACAAGGCTGGTGGTGGTGGCAGCTCCTTTCCTACCCCTCCTGGTATCACTTGTGGGCTCAGTAGAGGCTTTAATATTATTTATTGTTTACTGGCGCAGAATATGGGAATTCCTATTTTAGGGTCACCAAAACCTGGCTATAAACAACAAAAACAATATTGTACCTCATTCAAATATTTTATCCACATCTCCAGCATAGAAATCTCACTGATATAATTGATCCTAATTACCCAAGCCAAGGATATAAATGCAGTGCTGGTTTGCTGTGCAGCTTCGGCTAAAGGCTTTATGAAAAGGCTATTGTATAAATAAATGATTGGATTCCCTATTCAACTTCTCTTTAGATCTGACAGCCTTAATTTTGATGCAAAGTAGCCCCTGCCACAGCACAGAAAAATTCACCACCGCCTCTGCTATGGCTTTATTTTAAAGGTAAATTTGATGATATCTGGTGTTCTGTTGGCCTTAAAAGAAGTTTTAAACAAAACTCCAAAAGCCCATTTACGCAGGTAACCATCAAAAACATTGTTTGTAATTTTTTTTATTAGTGTGGCTGTAATTAAAAGAGAATTTCACACACACACATACAAACAAAATCTTTAGCGGCACTTATCAAAACCCATCCCCGCAGCCTATCAATTAGGATTACAATAACCCCACTCCCCTGTTGCCTTGGCTATTAGCATTTTGATTGAATGTCTGTTGAAAAGTGACTGGAAACAGAAGATTGTGCTCGGAAAGTAATGTCACTTTATTCGCTTTCACTGAAGCTTGTCTAGTTGTCTCCAAGCCCAACTCAAAAGAGACAAGACAGTTCCAAAAAGCAGCAATTTTTTTGATGGTGAATTATTTATTCCCCCCACCTTCTCAAGGTGGGAGAGATTGGTTTATGGAAGGGGCACAAATGCTATTAAAGCACTTGACAGTAGAGGTCTTGTTCTGCTCAAAACCAGAATCAACTCGGAATTAGCTCATCCAAATGCTCAGCGTCCTGCAAAAAGCACACAGGGAAACAATGCTCCTCTGCCTCTGCCTGCTCTCAGCCACAAACCACCAAAAATACAACCCTAACAGTGGCCTTGGGTGAGTGACCTTCCAAGAGACTCTGTGCTAGCAAGCTATTTTCAGTATTTGACACATGCTCCAACTGTCCCTGTTCACCAAAGACAGCCTCCATTTTCTGCTCCCAGTCCCTCGCTGTCTCCGTTTTTGTCTTTGGGGAATGACTTGTTGGTATGAGTTGCAATTCTTCAGGGTTCAACTCCTTCCCAGAAGGAGTCCAGAAGACAAATCTCTGAACCTAGCTATAATAAAGCCCCCTTGAAAGAGGGCTGGTTTGTAGCTGAAGACATCAGGCAAAAGAGTGGCCACATCCTCCCATGCAGTTGGCCAGAATGGTGAAATGGGTAGAGTGTCAGACTATGACACAGGAGACCCAAATTAAAAGTCCAACTCAATCCTGGGGCTCACTTGCTGACCTTGGGCCAGTTGTTATCTCACCACACACGAGACAAAGGAAGTGGGCTTTCATTGAACACTGACTAGTATCAGGTCTCAGATAGACATTTTTCCAGGCCTTCCTGGAGATGCAGTTCTACCTCCACTGGGAGGCAATGCCTTTATCAAACCACTTTTAAAAGACTTACTGTCTCTCCAGCTTACTTTTAAGAATGCACACAAACTGGGAAAGCGACTGAAATGGACATGAGATGCTGGTGGAGTCTTGTGCAGTTGCCTTTCAGGGTAATAGTTGCAGACAGAAAATTCTGCAGGTGCACTGCACCCAATACTCATGAAAAATAGCCTACGATTACGGAACTCTTCACCCTCACATCAAGCAAGTGGCATTGTTTCCTTCTTCTCCTTTATGTCTCCCATCTGCTTTGTTTTGTTTCGGGTCTTGCATCATAGTCCCAGCAACGAACTGAGGAAGACCTAGCAGAAATGATGATCCAACTTGCTGTCAGCTTTGCTAAGGTCACCTTGATTGCTCTGGCTAGGTCCCTCCACCCCCTTTCACTAGAGCAGCAGTTCTTTCCCACCCATTCAAGATCTCCCGCTTCCTCTCCCTTCCATCTCACCCTCACAACCATCTCCCCACCCAGCAACAACTCTGTTATAATGGTATCTGGCAGCACCCTTTCCCCCCATCACCACCACCCATCTATATATATATATATATGGAGAGAGAGAGAGAGCACGCGCATTTATCAAAGATTTCAAGGGAAAGATAAGAAAAGACAACTAAATTGTCATAGAGGGAAATAATGTATAAGTGCACAGTATTTTACAAATGAAAACAATAAAAAACCAGACAGTAGGATTATATAAACCAAGTATGCGTGTGTGTGTGTGTGTGTGTGTGTGAGAGAGAGAGAGAGAGAGAGGGAGGGAGGGAGGGAGGGAGAGATCTGGATTGTGCAGGAGAGATTGCAATTCTTTTGCCAATAATAATAATTTTAAAAATAATGTTATGCTTTATATGCCGCCCATTTGACTGGGTTGCGCCAGCCACTCTTGGCGGCTCCTGACAGATATCAAAAACACAAGAAAACATCAAACATTAAATACTTCCCTGCACAGGGCGGCCTTCAGATGTTTTCTAAAAGATCCTTGAGCACATGGAAATGTAAACACACACAAACACAATTTTATCTGACTGTCTCCTCAGGTGAAATATATTTTGCAAGTTTTTAAAATGATACAACACTCTCCAGAGCCTATTTGCCAGAGGAAAAGGTGGGAGGGATGTGTACCGTATTTTTCGCCCCATAGGACGCACTTTTTCCCCTCCAAAAATGAAGGGGAAATGTGTGTGCATCCTATGGGGCGAATGCAGGCTTTCACTGAAGCCTGGAGAGCGAGAGGGGTCGGTGCGCACCGACCCCTCTCGCTCTCCAGGCTTCGCGCAGATCTCCGCAAGCCGTGGGAGCCCGCGCCGGGCTCCCGCGGCTTGCGGAGAGTTGTCTGCATGCCAAAGGCTGGGCGCGCTGAGCTCAGCGCACCCAGACTTCGCGCAGCTCTCCGCAAGGCGCGGGAGCCCGGTGCTGGGCTCCCACGGCTTGCGGAGAGTTGCGTGTTCTGGGGTCGGGGGAAGCTCGGGCTTCCCCCGCCCCAGCCCCGCACCTGGGGGGGGGGAAATAAATTTTTTTTTCTTTTATTTCCCCCCAAAAGAACTATGTGTGCCTTATGGGACGGTGCGTCCTATAGGGCGAAAAACACGGTATATTACAAACAGAAAATTCCCTTTTCAAATCACTGTCAGTTCCATAATATACTCCATACTATATCCATTCTAATCATACCTGTTGTATCTATGGCAATATATTTAAATCCATAGAAACTACAACAACAGGAGCTAGTTTGGTTTTCTGAGGACAGGTTCCAAGCCTGACAAGGGAAGTTCGCCCCATGGCTATTTTCAACTTATTTTGGACATCACCTTCTGTGTTTGCCAAGCGTCATGTAGATATGAACAAGAGCTTGAGTGCAAGATTCTGCCATGAATGTGGGTCTCTTCTTGTTCCAGAGAGGAAGAAAACTCAGCTCAAGGCTTGCTAACAATTAGGCAAAACACAACTCTCTTGCCCATTGCTACTGAAGATGGGAAAGCAGACGGGCAGCAATTTAAACTCCTTAGACCCCAGTTGCCTTTTAATTTTACAATCACACTAAACTTCTATCCAATTTATTACGTCAACTCCATAGGAAAAAGTCTGTTTCCCCACCAAACTCCGAAATAGTCAACTATGCGCTACCCCAATGATTGCAATGGGACTTCAACAGGCTCCACGTCCTGTGAATTTAGAAGTTACAAACGTGGCTGAACTACATTCTGTTCCTCTCTCACATTTGTATTGTAAACTCCGCTCCGAGTAGCTCAGAACACAACCCCATGACGCAGGCACAGCTGCGAATGAGAATGCCCAGCCAAGGTCACCCAGGTGAGTTTCAGACCCATTCAGACCCAAGTATCCTCAAGCTCAAGTCCAGCACACTGATCATAACACCACATTGGCTCTCCATTAGACTTCTTCCACAGTTCATCCACCAAAGTGCCATTCTGTGTGATACCTAATTAATCAAGCAACTGATTGGTTTGGATACTAGGTCAGTGAGCACTGCATAACATAAACATCATATATAGTTGCACCTTGGTTGTTGAATGGAATCCGTTCTGGAAGTCCGTTCGACTTCTAAAACGTTCACATACCAAAGTGTGGCTTCTGATTGGCTGACTGGCCCTGGAAACAATGCCAACAGCTGAAATGTACATTCGGCTTCCAAAAAGTGTCCGCAAACTGTAAGGTTTACTTCCAGGTTTGCTGTGTTCGGGAGCCGAAGTGTCTGCGTACCAAGGCGTTTGACAACCAAGGTATGACTGTACTGTATTTCAGAGCCCTAAGCCATTGAAAATTGGGACTGACAGCCATCATAGCACTGCACTCGCAGCCCTCCCTTTCTCTCATCTACCCTTATATAGAACAGTCTCTGTGGCAGAATTTTCTAGGAATGAAATTACTTATGGCAATTTCCACTTGGCTGACAATAGACTCCAGGTCTAGCAATAGACTCCAGGTCCCCTGCAAGCCTCACACTCCCACTTAACTGCACATAAAAACTTGAGGGGTTTACATACATCTTATGTATACAGGCCTCCTGGTTCATGAGGTATATGGCGCAGGAGGATAGATTGTGGACATTTTGGAAAAGAGGTTCTGCAGACATACCCAAACCTGTACATCTATCCATTTCCCCTCCATTCCAAGCTCTGCCTTCTATATCTTCCAAGTAGAAATTTCCAACAGAAATTCATGTGGAAGTTAATTACAGAGACAGGACTGTTGAGGGCAAATGTTAAAGGTAATTTGAGGGGTGGGGGAGAGACTATGTAAGCCACCTTGGTCTCCTTGAAGGAAAGATGGGATGGACTGTGCTACAGCAACTGCCTATCCGGATTTCATCTTGGCCTTCTTTCCAGGAAGTGTGGAGAAACACAGAGTAGGGGAAAGGAATGGGCACAATGGGAGAAAAGAAGGGTTAGGACAACAGGTAACTGTTGCTGACCCTAATTCTTTACAAGGCTAGTATATATATGCACCCCTATGAGTATGGATATAGGATATTTACATTTCTTGTACACCCTGAGAAAGAAATACACAAAAATGAAAGTGGTAACAAGGTAATTGGCAGAATCAGAAGATTCAGGAGTTATACTGGATTGCAAACAGAATCTACCAAATTCTTTTCTGGAGCAAAAGGCCAGAAAATTATTATTATTAAAACAAAAGAGTTGAACAGATTTACACAATGCTGGTAAGAGATCTAGGAAAAAATACATTTTAAACAGCACAATTGTAATGCATGTTTACAGTGAGGTTTACTCCTCAGCATAGGCTGCAGTCCTAAAGCGTGATTCTCTTCTCTGCCCGCCCTCAACATCTTGGCCTGTGGCACTGGAGCAACGTACTCAAATCCTTTCAAAATACACAATAAAAGAGACAGACTGACAAATGTGAAACTGGTTTGGCTTTGTTCGGTAAGTAGCAGCTGCACCAAGATGACGAGAGCAGCTGTGGGTCTGAAATTAGCCATTCTATAAAGAAATGGATTTGATAAATAATAAAATAGTGGTATTAGCAACAGATGCTTTGCACATCAGATGACTCTGAACATATGCAACAACTGTGGGTCATAATTGGGGCTGGGGAGAGACATGTCTACCAACATGCAAGCGTGAAAGTACATTAAAGTGCCTTATATATATGACGCACACAGACAACACTGTTTGTTTCTGTCCACACCATTAGCATTACCAACATTATTAGTTTAGCTTTTAAAAGCGAAACAAGAACAGAAGATTTTTTGGGGGGGGGGTGAGAGGAGAAAAACAGGTTTCTTTGAGGAAAAACTCCTAAGGTGAAAAGTGACCAGGAATTTGAGCCAACCATTCTATAATTTGCACTATCCATAGTTTTCTTATAAGGACTAGAATCTTCCTTTAAAAAACACTGAAAGCTGAGTTCCCCACCCCATAATCTCTCCATAGCCATGGATTCTGTACCTGAGGCTGCATGGATAGTTTCATGGTATTATTTAATTACTGGATGACACTGAATTTAGTTGTGTCTGTGTTGGGTCAGGAGTTTCCTGCTCTGTTGTTGTTTAAGAGACACAATGAAATTTACTTGCTAGATTCCTGAGTGTAGTGTTCTCTACACTTTCTATGACCGGGACTATACTTCATGGGGTGTGTGATTGCAGCCACATTGATTTCAAGATTCACAGCACCAGCTTTCTAGAAAATGTAAGTGTACAAAAGCAACAGGGTTAGGAAGAAGCCCAGCTCATTATTAAAGAAACAGAAGGTAGTACATAAATGGTTCGTTCCATGTGGCAATAACACATTTGTAGCTTGGGGATTTAATTACCAGATAACCTCCTTGGGATCTGCCCTGCACAAGGAGCCAAAAATGCAGGGCCATTGCATATGGTATGTTTTGATAAACATGGAAAAAATTGGCAGGGCTGGGAAAGGGGACAGGATAGCAAACCTCTGGTGGGAACAGGTTTACTCATTTATTTGCACCCGAAGATGACATATTAAACTAAGTGGTTAAGAAAGAATAAAAGACATGACTCATAGGCAACCTGACTTAATGATAGCGCAGATAAAGCCTCTCTTAATGATGCAACAGGCTGCTTTCTAAAGTAAGTTATTTTTAGGGGGGTGAAGTGGAATCAACACAAAGAGACATTCACCCAATTGTTAACTGAGAGCTAACATTATTTCATGTTCCGTTCGGAAAGTAGCAAAATGATGCCATCATTCATACTAGGACTCTGACCTCCATGGAGACAGAAGGATTTTTTTTTTTTTAAAGCCACTTCTAAATTACACATTTGGAAACAGAAATAAGTCAGATTTTAATCCTCAGCCTTCAAAGCCTCTCCTTCACAGCTCAATGGCTTGAGCCATGCAAGCAAGCACTAGCCTTTTTCCAATTCAGCTCCTGCTGTATCCCAAATTTATTTTTGAAACATTGAGCAGCATCAGGAAAGCTAATACAATGACGGAGGAAAAGAGGATCTCAAACTCTGTCACAAGTGTATCCTTCAGAGAGAAGAAAGATTCAGTCTTCCTATGCTGAGCCACACTTCCATGTAGCAGTTATAACATGGGTAATTGCAGAGCCAGAGTCAGCACAGACATGGAAACTGCTTGCACAGCCTAAGGCAAGCTGGCATCCTCCAGATCTTTTGGGGTACACTGATGGGACCTGTAGTCCAAAGCATGAGGGGGGCACCAAATTGGTGGAGATTGGTGTACACCATGATGGCAGTCCATGCTGCTGAGCTACTGTAATGTGTTACGGCCACTTTTTTGAGCCACGCTGTTATGAGGAAGCTTCTCCAATGTCGCCTCCTGTTGCTTTGTGGTCAAGGAAGTCGACAAAAAGTCTTCCATTACCCCTCAATATTTCCCTTAAAAAATAAAAAAAGGTGGCAGATTCACCACATCTGCTTGCAGAACATAAATACGAGCCGGCTTTCTTTTTACCAAACCCATTAAAAACCACACTCAGAAATGACAACGTAGAACAAATTGTTCAGTATGTTAAAATATTTTATGTAACATTTTCCTCGATGCTGGAGGGGATCTGCCTGTTTTCTCAAGGCTGCCTGCTGATTTATTACACTTGGCATCTTTAATACCACTCACTGCATTAAATCTGTCTATGTAAATGTTGCATTTTGTTCTTTCCCTTCGTGAGCACTTGGATTTCTACCAATTAATGTTTTGAAACCGTCCCACATGACTTGAAAACGCAACCTGATAATATCTCCGCTTTTGTAGTTCTGAGATGGTACAAACAGCAATAATGCTCCATTAATTAATTCATAACATAGAGGTAGTAGGGGAGATATGTCCCAGTTTATATCTAGAGAACACCACAGGATATTCTTCCTATGCAGGACCTGAAGTAATTCATTATGATTCTGCACACAGTTTCTGGTAAACCTCTTAAGAGTAAAGTAAGTCTGCCAGATAATGGAAACGGCAGTTCTTGGTATCTTAAGCAACAAGACCCTTAAAGCTCATCCTTCATACTGGAGAACACTTGGAAGAAGTTACATTAAGGTTGTTTCTGGACAGCACTTTTTATTTTAAAAAACTACAAAATGTCAAGGTTTCCAGTAAGGTTATGGACAGGTTTACTCACCATCACTTTAGAAAAACAAAACAAACGTTTCTGTATTGATTCTTTTTTCTCTGGCTCCCTTCTGGAGATTCCTGCTTGCCTCATGCCTCCAAATTTCTGGAAGTGATTTCCCATCATTACGGATCTTATATTTAGCAATAAGGTATGACAGCCAACATGAAAAATGGCAATTATTCTGCACCCCAGGTAGCGCTGCACAGCGTAGGAGGGGAGAGGTCAAGTGAATGGAATCACTAAAGATGTTCACTAATCTTCAGATTAGTCTTTAGTATGTT
Organism: Podarcis filfolensis; assembly: GCF_964270895.1. NCBI lineage: Eukaryota > Metazoa > Chordata > Lepidosauria > Squamata > Lacertidae > Podarcis > Podarcis filfolensis. The sequence continues at coordinate 7,802,587 of NC_139618.1, forward strand.
TACATGGAAAGGTTGCACAGAAGTGATCTAAGATTTTATTCTAACAACTCAGGACCAAACAGGTAGTTGCAATGGCCTTATGTGCACATCACTTGAAACCACAGGTAAATTAAAGGATGGTTTAAAGGTGAATATGCAGCATGCTAGTGCATGCTGCTAAAACCAGGAGCATGTCAATCCTCCTCCGCTCTTGCTGTGCTGAGAGGAGCTGAGCCATGGTTTGGCTTACCATGAAGGAACTTACTACTTTTCTTTTGGTGGTGCCATGACTACTCATAGCACAAAATCAGAAAGGACTTGAGCATCTACATATCACACGATGGTGACAGACTGTATGGACAATTGCTTTATCTGAAAAATTTACTAGAAAAGTGTGTACGCTTTGAATAGCAAACATGATGCAGATGTTAACAAAATATGAGACCCTTCTACAAGATTTTCTAATGAATGTTTCAACAACTGGCATTCACCAAGTTCACTAACAAGGTTATGTCAAGATCTGATAAACTGATCATCTGGGAAATGGGAACTTCTGTGTTATGTTTACAATCTTTTGAAAATTTAGACTTAGACACACACACACACACACACACACACACACAAAGTCCAGGTTACACCTCACTGTTTTGTCTGGAGAGAAACAAACCACAAACCAAGGTTCTGATGCAATGCTAAGCCAGACCATGGCTTAGCTTCCAGCAGTGCAACATCAGAAGGCATAGGGGAAGAAGCAAAGTGCCTGTAATTTTAGCAACTTATGTCACCACATTCACATTTAAAACCATTTACTTTGGCCAAGCTCCTTTAGGGAGGGACGAATGGCTATAAATGTAATAATAAATATATCCATTTGGCCAGATTTTTAGTTTGCACAGAAAAGGAGTTATGAATCTTAAATAAAACCTGAGTGAGAATTGCTCCAAATTCTAGTATGCCAAAGTCTGTCAAACAGACTTTTAAACATGGAGCAACATCAGAATGCACAAGGCTGGCCTGATAGTGTGCATGGTTGCCATCAGCACAGCAGGGAGCCATCACCTCCCTCCCTACATGAAATTGATGATGTAATGATAGCTATTGGACCAAGCTGGTCAGGAGGAAAAGGATATAAAAACAAATATAGAACCAAAGGTCTAATGGGAGGCAGTCTTGATGGCTACTCCAGTCTGGCTGGCATGAAGAAGAAGACGACGAAGAACAGAAGACTTTGGATTTGATATCCCACTTTGAGACACCCTAGGGAGTCTCAAAGTGGCTAACATTCTCCTTTCCCTTCCTCCCCCACAACAAACACTCTGTGAGGTGAGTGGGGCTGAGAGACTTCAAAGAAGTGTGACTAGCCCAAGGTCACTCAGCAGCTGCGTGTGGAGGAGCGGAGACGCGAACCCGGTTCCCCAGATTACGAGTCTATCGCTCTTAACCACTACACCACACTGGCTCTCCAGTGAAGAAAACTGAAACAAGAGAAGGCTTCAAGTCCTTAATGAATCCTTGCTTAATTTCCTCTCTTAATTTCCAATTAAATAACATTAATGAAAAGCACCAGGTTTCTCAACCCTGATGGAAAATGAATTAAATAGTGAAATAGATGGGAGCGAGTGTGAATCGTCAACTTCTCTGCAACCAGTGGACACTATTCATGCAAGAGATGAGAGAGTTTTCTGCCAATTTTGACACTGCCACCTCTGATCTGGAAACAAAGCTGTTCCCTGTGGATCAGGGAATGACTACAGCCACTATACCTTCTGTGGGGTATACACAAGCAAATTGCTGGACAACGGCATTTATGATGACAGCCACTAAGCATCACATACATTAGAAGTTCTTTACTACATCAATACCTTATAATTAATCTTTGTACAGTGCTTAGAGTGCATGTAAATATGTCACGTGGCATAACCACAAGTTAGGATCTATAAACCCAGGTAGGATTTATAGTATATCAAATCTTGCCATATGAAGGGACCTCAGCAGCTTGGGCTGCAGTATAAACACTTCCAGCCATATTTTCATTTTCATTTTGCAATTACATTTTATGAATAAGTTTTTGAAACAAGGTGGGCCCACAATACTTTTGTGAGGATGATACCAATTGGTGCATACTTGTTGAGAGGTGTAAAATTCCATTTGTTCATTAATGGTCCTTCTGCGTCTACATAGTCCTTCTGATTCCTTATTCCCCTCCCTACTGTGCCATTATCAGATTTAACAGCAAAAACCCCCACCACTCATCAACAGCAATTTTTAAAGGCTTCCTAAAGGTAAAGGTAAAGGTACCCCTGCCCGTACGGGCCAGTCGTGTCCGACTCTAGGGTTGTGCGCCCATCTCACTTAAGAGACCGGGGGCCAGCGCTGTCCGGAGACACTTCCGGGTCACGTGGCCAGCGTGACGAAGCTGCTCTGGTGAGCCAGCACCAGTGCAGCACACGGAAACGCCGTTTACCTTCCCGCTAGAAAGCGGTACCTATTTATCTACTTGCACTTTAGGGGTGCTTTCGAACTGCTAGGTGGGCAGGAGCTGGGACCGAAAGACGGGAGCTCACCCCGCCGCAGGGATTCGAACCGCCGACCATGCGACCGGCAAGCCCTAGGCGCTGAGGATTTACCCACTCTTCATTTTCCAGGTTTCTTTATGAGACAATACAACACTATCCAAACCATTTACAGATAGGTAGCCGTGTTGGTCTGCCATAGTCAAAACAAAAAAATTTTTTTCTTTCCAGTAGCACCTTAACGACCAACTAAGTTAGTTCTTGGTATGAGCTTTCGTGTGCATGCACACTTCTTCAGATACAAACCATGCTCCTTTATTCACTGGCAACCCATTCCCTCTTACTGAAGCCTCAGAAGGCACACATTGATTTTCTGAATTTGCCCTAATACTTGCAAGCAGCAGAGCACCGAACATTCCAAAAATGCTATTTAGGGCTGAAGAGACCCGGGTTCAAATTCCCTCTTGGACATGAAGCTTCCTGGATAGCCTCTGACAACAAGGCATGGTTCCTCAACCCAAGCTACTCCACAGGTTTGTTGCAAGAAGATCAGGAGGCTGGAAAGGGGGAATTGGGTGTAAAATGTTTTTTTTTTAAATAAATAAATGGATTTTTTGTACATATTCTATAAATAGCTTGGTTTAATTTAAAAAATACTTATGATTTTTTTAAAAAAATGATAGAAACGATGACCAATAATCCCATATATACCACATGTGCACAGCTCCTTGGATGGTCAAGGTGGGAAAGTGTTAAATTTCCAGTGACTGTTAAATGGAACCAAGGGTCACTTGAAGGTATGTGCAAGACCTGTGATTTAGCAGCAGAATTTGGAAGGCAAGAAAGAACTCAGTCACAAGCAACTTAAGGCTACTGCCAAATTAGGCAACGGAACTGCCTCTTCTAAATCCATTTGTTGGTAAACTTCTGCAGGATCTTTCTTTAATTTTTTTTTAAATGCATGACTTTGTTTTGCTTGAGCCAGACAGCAATAAACAAACAACGGCAGCAATTCTTAATCATCTTTATACAGTGTAGATAAAAACGTCAATTAGAATTTCAGAGGTCGGCTACAGAAGTGAATTCCTGGCATCCGTACAGAACAATGAAAGGCTATTTTTCTCCTTAGAAAAACATTATCCTGAGCCGGAGCTTAGACAATATCTCACCAACAACATCATTCCTGTCTCCTTCAATAAACAGAGTGATTACACCAACTGGCCATACCTAGACAATTACTTTTATTTATCAAGATTTGCTGGAAGCCAAATTCCTCGTCTTTCTTTAAAAGCAAAATCCAAAGGAAGGGAGGGAGGGTGGGTGGGTGATGATGTGGGGCAGAGAGAGATTGCTGAAGGGTTACACCGCTAAACTAAGTTGAAATTCCCTTTTACGGTATCTGAGACACAACACACACACACACACACACACACTGACCAGTAGAATCAGGGCTTGTCTGAACAAGTGTTCCTAGTTTGCTTAAAGCGTAACTGCTGAGAATGAGCAGAAAGTAGGTAGGAGATAGCCAATAATAAGTGCCTGGGTGAGAAACGAGTGCAGCAGGGTAGAAAGGGAGGGTTGTATCCAATGCTGTGTGAGCAGTCTCGGTTGTGCAATGGCACTTCCTCTTCTGTCCCAGTGTGCTCCCAAAATCTGCTCCAGAGATTCCCCCAACTTTCTGGATCAGTTTTTGCCGGGAGTGGGGGCGGGGGGAGCTGCTGCATGGGAGAGCAGAGGAGGGGGTAGTTATGTTGCAGAAGTGGAAGTCTGCTGTGTGAGTGGAATGGCAACATTCAATACCAATCTAGAATCTGGGACCACCAAACTTGCAAGGCTATCTCCTCATGACCAGGACCCTGCTGCCTGATCCTCCCTGCATCCCTACAGCATCAAGACCTCCACCTTCCTTTCACCTGACTATTCCTGGGGGTTGGACTAGATGACCCTCATGGTCACTTCCCACTCTGCAATTCTATGATTCTATGAATAATAAAGTCCTTTGTGAGGACCTGATGAGACTTAAATTGAAAGGCTTTCAATCTGTGTACAGCCACCCTGTATGGTGAACTACCACATGACATATGTTGCAGTGTGTTTCTGGGCAGTGAAGTGCCACCAAGGCCACTGGATCCTCCTGGAGAGATATATAATAGGGCTTCCTGTTCCAATCAATGAAATCTTCCCTGAGTCTGGTGTGGGCTTAATCTTTGATCCTGCCTCCTGGTTTGTCCGTCTGCTCCTTGAACCTGCACCCTGGTTTTCACCCATCCTGATTACTGGGCCTCCCGATTCCTCACTCACCTCACAGCAAGAACCCCTTCACGCTGCCTCCCACCTTCTTAGATGCCCTGTGAAAAGCAAGAATGGCTCTTGGGGCAAACAGCCTTTCTGCCAGTGTATGGGCCTGGGCGAGAGCCGGACACTGCCAGCCTCCAAAGCCAGCCTGGCTCACCTGCTCAGCATGCTCAGCCAGAGCCCGCGTGCCTTTTGGAGCTCTCTTACCTAATGAAGTTGGAAGGACATCATCTTGAGAGATCCTTTCCAGCCCGCAAGATCAATAACTACTGCCGAGTTTAAGATCTTATCTAGGAGGCTGCAAGGATAACAAAATAAAACTTTCCCCCCATTCCAATTACTTAATCCTTTCAAGATTGATCCTGGTACTTTTAAAAGGGGCTCAATCAACTTTTTAGAGAGAGTCAAGAGAACTCTTTTAATACGCTATTTAACCCCACCCCAACTCTTTTTTGGGGTGGGGTGAGGGATTATAAACAGAAAAACAGCCTATGAACACTTTATCACGGTCTTGTACAGAATAACCAGCCTGCTTGCCTGCCTACACTCTCCTAGTTGTCAGATGGGTGTTTTGAGTGGTGGGCCTGACAAGTTCCTGACCCAGAAGGAATCATTATTTGCTCCAGGTGAGTGGGCAGCTGCTAGGCTAAACTATACTTATCAACAGAGCTAAACTCTATGCTTAACTCCCAAATTACAGAGGAAACAATACAGCAGGCAGTTCTCCTGTCAACCACCAATGTACCAAACAAGACTTGTGCAGGAAAACTGACTGGTGGATTGTGTCCCTTGTCTGAAATCCTGAAGAGCCATCATGCCTGTCAGTTCTGAGCTAGATGGACCAGTGATCTAGTTCAGCATAAAGCAGCTCCCTAGATTCCTATGTATAACTTCAACAGAGCACTATTCATTCTGGTACATCAAATGGAGCACCGGGAACTTTCCCTTTCATAGGGATACCCCCTTCTTCCTTTTATATGAATGCAGTATGTAGAATTTCACATCTATACAAGCAGAAACAAGTTTTTGCATTCATTGGATCTATTCTTCCTTTGGCAAATGCTGCTCTGACTGAGAAAGCTATTGACAACCCACTGCAATCGACCACGTTAGACTGCTCTTTCTATAAAAAGCTCAGGGTGGCATGCATTAATCCTCACAGCAGCCTGGTGAGGTAGGTCTGCCTGAGAATGTATGATTGACCTCAAATCACTGAATGAGCTTTATGGGTTGGTAGGAATTTGAATTGGGGTCTCGCTAGTCTAAGTCCAACACTCCAACCACCACATCAGAGGTGGGGAAACTGTTTTGGCCCAAGGGTTGCATGCCTCTGGTAGGCATGGCCAAGACAAAAATGTGGGGTGGCCACAGACACACGTACATCACACACACACACCCCTCCCTCTCTGACTGTGACGTTTTCAGCAGGAGTGAGGACTGCAATTCACAGAGAGGGGTGGGTTAACTCTTCCTTCTCCAGCTGTGAGCCCCCCATCCCCCACCAAAACCCAGCTGAACATTCTTCAATTAAGCTTGGGGAAAGCTTTAAACTGGCTACAATAGAAGGCTGATTTCCAAGCTCAACTGCATGGCGAGGGAGCAGGAAGGAGATGCTACAGGCCAGACAGGCATGCCCCTTGGGGGAGCACCCAGCCTGGTGACTGTCAGTTCTCTACCATGGTACTGCAACGCACTAGTTCTCATTTAGATATGGGCAAGAAAGCGCAGCATGTTGTTTGCACGTGAGTGCACAATTATGATTGGAGCGGTTGAAATATTGCCAATGGCAACATGTTGGACTCTATCATTTATGGAGCTGGGGTGGAATCCGACCAGGATTAGAGTCCTGTCGATGGAAGGGCTTAATGCAGCTTCTGCCAACAAGCTGCCTATTGACAAAAACTGCATTAAGCCAGCTGAAGCTCGTTTGGAAAGCAGGCATGTAAAAAGCCTTAGGGAAGCTGTAACGGACAGCTGAGCTAGGCCAGAGTCTGCAGATGCAGTGCCTCAGGATTCCACCAGAGGGCTGGAGCCTCTCTCTGATTGGTAGAGTGGGGTGGAGCCAGCACTTTGGGAGGGGATATAAAAGGAGCCGTTCCCAAGATAGTTGAGAGAGAGCTTAGCAGAGAGTTTAAGGGAAAGAGCTGGAAGGAGTGTTAGAGAGTTGGTTCTGAGGTGCGTGTAACATCCACTCTCGTCCACATCTACAGTCAAGAGAAAGGAGTTTCTGAGCTTAGATAGAATGACAGTTTGTAGTGTCTTGTGAGAGCATTCAGACAAGAGTTAACTGGGAGGGCTGAGTTTGGGCAAGGAGAAGTAGAGCTGTGAGGATACACTCTACCTGGGCCTCATTTTGGTCAGGAAGGGAGTGATCTTCTAGAAAGGGAAGAATCCCAAACCAGTTAAGAAGGGTTTGGTGATCCCCTGGATCTGTAATACTGCGAGATGTACCTCAGGAGTGAGATTCATAGGAGGCTCGGAAACTGACAGAAAGTACCACCTTGTTAAAAACCCAAGTAACAAGCTGTAACACCGCAACAATTAAGTCTAAGGAACTGAAGTGAAACAATGTGAAAGAACCTAAGCATTTACCATCTAGTCCAGTGGCGTAGCGTGGGGGGTGCAGGGGGGGGCGGCCGCACCGGGCGCACTCTCTGCCCCCTGCTAAAATCCATGGGTTAGGGGGCGTAAATTACTTGCCTTGCCCCGGGTGCTGACAACCCACGCTACGCCACTGATCTAGTCTAGAAACCTGTAACATCTAACTGAAGAGTAATAATTGAAAATACGTAACTGAACTTTAAAAGAAGCTGTGTGTTTGCTAACTTTTCAGAAGCTTGTAACATCCACTAAAATTAATATAATTAGAATTGACTGTTTCCTGAAAGAGCTTTATCACCTGACGCATCATTTGTTCTACCAGCTTTGTTCTGTAAAATAAATCTTTCTTATTTGTTCAACTTCTGCCTGAGTCTCCAAGTATTAAAGTTTTATCTCACACAAAACCACAAGTTAACCCATGGAGGTTATAGAATTGTATGGAGATGCGATCCGCTGTAATTGGTAACCAGTGGTGGGATCCATTTCAATTGGTGATAGTGGTAGGATTCACATCAGTAGCCTACCGAAGCTGATAGGCTGAAGAAAAGTTATTCTTCCTGATTTTCTGGGGGTTGGGGTTGGAGGGGACATTGTAAAACAGCAGTCAAAGGTGCTGGTGTACTGAAGTATGACTCAATAACCCATAAGATGCGGTTGGTGCAGGGCAATGTGAATGTTAGGGAGGCAAAGCAAAGGAGCATCTAGAATCTTGCTTCCCAAACACACACGTTTCGTAGCACATCACACCAATAAAAACATGTTTTGTTAACAGTAGTGTTAAAAAAATAGCACCGACGCATGTGGAAGAGGGAGGAAGTGAAACTGAGTAACTGTATGCACCAAGGAGGGGGTGATTCTGCCCCCAAATAGATGCTATGGATTGAAATTTAAAATGCGCCTCCTTTCCAAGCCCTGGACAAAAGCGACAAGTCTGTGCCAAACATCCCCAAGGACCTGTCCTTTTCATACATCTTGACAAGGCCAGCATATTTGGCCCTGCTGGTAGGAATGGATCCGAACTGGTTCCCCAGGCAACACTTTGATAAAGGCGCTGTGTCTCCACGGGTCTCTTGCAGAAGCTAGCAAGCGCACGCCTAACTTCTTGTTGCAGTCCTCAGAGGGATGAGCCTAGTCTAACCAGCAGGTCCTGTTGCGCAGACATGGCTAGGCCTGTTCCTTATGGACAGCTCCTGCCCCACTGAATTCTCCGTTTCTCCTGAATGAATTCCTTGTCCTTGTTTCTCTGGATCTTTCACATGCAGCTCACATAACAATGCTAAATGTGCACAGAGACACTGCTGAGACCAGTCGTAAAGTGAGGCGATAAAACAAAACAGAGCCAATAAAAGTCCTCAAAATCCACACCTGCCTTGCTTCCAAGCAAAAGGGCTTTTGCCAGTTTACCTTAGAGGTCTCTGTTGATGTCAAAATTGTCCTCTCTAGAAGCAGCCCTAATCGACAGTCGTTAACTCTGTGCTAGATAAGATAAACGGAAAGATGTTTTGACAGGAGAATCTGCCCTCCGATGGCTTGTCACTCATGTTTGCACCTGATAACACCAGGTTTCCCAAACACCTTTTTCTACTTCCCTCTGGATCCTGCATTTGTTGCAGTTCACTCTAAGAATTAAACAAAAAACATAACATTTACATGCTTCTCGTCGAAGATGTAGTGGTTTGGAGTGGTGTGACAGGAGCACTGGCAGAACGTGTCTGCCTCCGTGTGCACATGAAAAAGGGGACTTCATTAGGATCACATTGAAATAAATACAGAAATGGCAGTGATCAACTTGGTTGTGCAGGAGAAGAGAAGAGCCTGAATCTCAGGAACTGCATACTGCTAACAAGTCACTTTTGAACTTGTTGACGAGAAAAAGCCTGGCCTGGACTCCAACCCGTTATTCCAATCTCTTGGTGGGAACAAAGGAACTCAGAATGAGAAAAAGAAATTAGACAGCAAGCACAGGTATCCCTTCGGGTCGGGTTTTAACCTAGCGGTCCTGGGGATTGTGAGCCAAAGACAGGGAGAAAAGTAGTATTCTATCAGGCTGCCTAGGAAGAAAGAGGCTATGGAAGAAGCAGGGAGAACCAGAAGCAATAGCAAAGGCTGTGGCTCTTAGCTGTTAGCTATTCACTCCCTGCATTTCCAGTGTCTCTGAAAGGTACTGTGAACATGGGGGAAGCTAGATGCAATGATGCCAAAAATGCACACTGAATCATGTAGCTGATAGAGGGTAAGGCTGGTGTTCACAGCATGGGAAAGCAGCTACTGGACATGCCCATGGTGTGCTTTCAAATTGGCTTCACCTTCATTTTCTTGCACATTGGTGGGAACTGCATTCTGATACGTAGAGCATACTATCACAATGTCCAGTTTCCGCACAAGTGCACAAATAAGTAAATATCCCCACTACGGGCTGATCCCAGAACCCGCATTTGTCACAGAATATGCCTACTTCTGACCTTACCTATTCTCAGTGATCAGAACAGCAACACAACTGGCAGTAATCACAGCACGACCATACTTTTATCGTTTGTTTTGTATCTAATTTACAATGTATTCGATAATCTTTATCTAGTTTCGTCCTTGTAGAATGCACACACAGGTATTTAAATTCTACTCACTCCATGAGACGAAGAGAAGCGATTCCAATTGACCCCAAACACCTCAATATAGTCTGGAATTAATTTATAAAATAATTTGCTGCCAACTATCTTTTATTATTACAATTCAGTTCTAAAACTTTGATATATACATCTCCTGTAGCACACTCCCTAGTTCATATCAACCTTTTCTCCTCTACCAGCATCAAGGCAGTTCAGCATCAAAAGAGATGAGACCCTCTTAAATCTAGTCCCTCCCACCCCCTCTTTAAGTCAGGCAGCTAACATGCACAGTGCACAAACATGTTTGCTTCCCCCCTCCCTCCCCTTCTCTCTCTGACACATCTTTAAAACATTTCCACATTCCTTTTTTCTTTCTTACATTTTATCTGGCAGAATAGAGCATTACACTTACAGCAACCCTATGAGGTAGGTTGCAATCGGTCTCATTTTATTGGGGATGGGGGGAAGGAGATGGGAGTTCTGGGTAGCATGATTTGAAATGCAAACATTTAAGAGAATACTAAGCTGATCATTTTTACTCCAGTTTTCTGAGCTCCCGGTTCTGCCGTGACAGTGGAAGGTGAGGTAAGGCTTTCCTCTCACCAGCTGTTTGGCATTGTAGGAAATGGGGTTTGGCTACTGTCCTCATGCGAAATTTCCTGGGCTTGTAGCAGACCCTGATTTTACTCAAAGGCTCTAAACTTTTGTTTGGCAGATTCCCTAAACAAATTCACTACACACATTACTCCAAGAAGCTGACACATTTGTGGCTTATAAGACAATCGGAGCAGCCATTGGCGAAATGCCTTCCTTTTCTCAGAGTATAAACACTAGGCAGTTCGGTGCTTGAGAAATCGATGGGACAACTCTCGGGAGCTCTGTTTCCAATTGGAAACAGAAACCATAAACTATATCTGCCTCCACCTCAGCCATCGGGTTTAGTGTTAAACATGGTGTGGGTGGGTGTGGCTTATATCAACATTATACCAAGAGTTAGGTATTGAAACAATGCATTTTTTAGGCCTACTTCTCACTGAGTTGGAGCAAATCTAATGTATCTGCACTATACTTCTCTAGGCCACATAATGAAATGTTCCTCCAAATTAGAAAATAAAGAGAGGAGGAATATTTGCACATAGAAATATAGCAGATCAGGGGGAAGACTGGAATTCCTACCATGTTAAATTTCTGAGTGCAGTGTGTGTGCGCGCACATGCGCATACACACACACACACGTGTTTTTTGTGTGTCAGTGTGTAGGTGCATTCCATTATGTGAGCTCCTACATGCAATCTGAAGTGATCTGTCTCACCTCAGTGAGAATCAGGCCCTCTGAGCCAACACAAGGTTGAAAGATCAAGAATATTTCATGCCCTCCCACCACCCAGGAGCCTGCATTCAGAATCAGTCTCTCTGCCTCCGTCTCTCTGCCCACTCCCAGAATGCCGCCATAAGGACAAGAACTCTATTCTCCCTAGACAGCAGAACAGAGGTGACAGTCAGGTTACAACACAATCTGATCGCTGGGAGGCCTTGTGTAAACTGATGCTCCCTTGGTAAGGTAACTGACCTCCATGGGCTCTGGCTGATCTGTGCTGTATATGGAGCCAAACAGAGGGAACGTTGCAATGGTTGTGATATACTATGTGCAGGTCAGCCAAAGACCACATAGTTCAATTATCTTTTCCTTCTGGAAGTGCTTATATATGCTTCCTCTCCACTTGCAGGCACATCAGTTGCAAACCGGGTGAGTTGATCTGGGGGTATGATGAGTCCTTACGAAGATTCCTGAGATTCTGAACAAGGGCATTGTCTAGAGTCTCCCATTCCCCACACAGAACTACAATTCCCAGGGTGATTTAACAATCCATCTCTCTTCCCAAGTAATAAGGATATCCTGGGGACTGTAGCTCTGTGAGAGAACATGGGGTATCTCATAACTCTCAGCACCCTCAACAAGCTAGAGCTCCCAGGATTCTTTGGGAGAAGCCATAACTGTTGAAAGTGGTATGATACTGCTTTAAATGTGTAGTGCAGATGATGCCACAGAGGGATAAGCTTGCTATGTTCTCTCATTTCCTCAGCTTAGATGCAGACCAAAAGAAGGGAGGAAGGCGGGAAGGCGGAGAGAAATGTTGCCAACATTCATGCCCAATGCCACCAATCAGTAGGGACTTCCATTGCTTGGCCAATCTAGACAGATTCTGGGAGGCAGTTGGTGAGCAGCTCCCAAGGGAAGGCTACCTCACACTTTCCTATCAACTAGGACAGCTGTTCTCAAGCAGGCTGCAGCTTGCCTGGAGCTCAGCTGCCAGGAAGTCCAGCACCAAGGAGCAACAGCCTAATTTCACCCACAGCACCCTTTGCAGATCATTGCCAGAGGGCAAAATCTGAAAGAGGTGGGAAGGTGGGGAAGTTACTGATGGGAATTGGCTCTGCTCACACTTCAGCAAAGCTACAGGTGAGAAAAAGTGCCAACAAGAAGTTACTGTAGTCTGCCTCAGGGACATTAATTAAATCCTTTTGGGAGGGAAAAATGTACTCCCTTAACAAGAAAAATCAAGCCCCAGAATTTGACACCAAAGCGCCTTCGCTATTTCCATTCTAAAACTTGCCACCTTTTATGCTGCCTGAGGGAAATGGCACATGGAGACCACACCAGGGCTGTTTGGCTGCTTCCCTATTGAACATCTTCTCATTATGTCTTTGCAAGCTGTCAGGCTATCAGATTTCAAGGGGGGGAAATAAAGAACCCAAACTTTAACTGGATTCAAATGTGAGAAATGTTACGCATGGTTACAGTCGGGGAGCAAGAACGGTGGATGCCATACCTGTTCAAGCACCGATAAGCCAATGCCACACAAGACAGATAGCATTGACTGTGCTCGTTCACCAAGGTCAACTGTAAGCCCCAAAACTCCTCAGCTGCACTTGGAAAGGACACGTATTTCTAGTCAAGACAGTTAACTGGCAAATGCAAAACATGGGTGCCCTCACTTCAAAATGCTTTCATGCTGAAAATTCCAGGGAGAAACAAGCGGACAAACGGCAGAGGTGAACAGTCAAGCGGCGATTTGGAAAGAAAGCATTAGTAGTGAACCTGAGGGCCTTGAGGAGGGAAAAGCACAACTACTCTCAATGCAAGAGAGACAAAGGTTTTAACTTTGCATCTATCAAGAGGGCACAGATGCAGATTGGCAGCTCTGTAGACAGGAGCCATTGTTCAAAAATCTCCTGCAAGACGCTTGGCTGACACTCCACTGGTTTTATTCATGCAGTGTTACCCCACCTGCTTACATTTCACAGAAAAGCCTCCAAAGCCCAAAGCTGACCATGATCCAGCCCCTAAAACATTAACCCCCCAGATGTTTCTCAGGATGTGTTTTAGTATCCACAGCCCAGTAAAAGACACATTCCAAGGTTCTATTGTAGCTGAGGAGGACTTCAGACTTCAAGGTCACTCAGTACTCCCCATCTGAATCCTCCACAGAGTTATAAACCCCTACTTATCTATCCACAGTCCAATGTCTTTGCCAGTTGTGTGAAACCAACTGTAGAGGATATCCACTGCTTATTTGACCAGCCTACTATAATGCTGGGCCCTTTTGTATGGGCTCAGAAACTGGGATTAAATCATGTATGCATAACGGAGGCCATCACAGACCAATTGCAGCGCAAATGTGTAGTGGAACTTCAGCTCACCATATAGAAAAACCACGACAAGAGAGAGAACTAGACCTCTCTAAAATTCCTCTCTATGGGCATTTGCTTTTATTTGCAAAAACACAAAACCAAAGGCCTACCTTGCTTCTTTTCAATGCCTTTGTGTGCACTAACGTTCAACATTTGGTGACACATTTGCCAATGGGAAAAGGCCAGGCTACAGCCTCCATTTCAAGCAAGCTTCCATGTATTTCCAGAAAGGGGATACAAGTGAAAAAAGAAGTCCCCAGTGTACATGAGGTCTAGCGGTACAATGAAGATTTGTCTTAAACAGTCTCCCCTTTTTCCACTAGGCTACTAGTGAGGACGATAAAGTTTTCAGGTGGTGACAACCAGTAGCAGAAAACAGTGTGTGCAAACTCTCACTGCTACATGAAGATTTTGTAGGCAGCTCATCCCTGCTATGAGTATGAATTTTCCCTCCTCAAATTGGAGGGAATTTTCCCTGCTCAAATTGTCAGTTCAAGGCTTTCATAGCTTCCATGATTTGTTTTTTTAAACCCACATTCTCATGTGGATACAGGATACAGAAGCCACAGAAATGTAGCTTACAACTCAATCTCTCACCCTTACCAGGGATCAAATGTGTCAGGGACTAGAGAGAGGTTTCATGTGCAAACGTTTAGAACACCTTTGGCTGTGGTTTCTTCCACATCAGGTAGAGTTGTAGTGGCAACCACGTAACCTAAGCCACTGTTCTGTCACTTTTCATACTTGTCCAGATCCCAAGTCTACCAACACAGAAACCCAAAGCAAAGCCTGAAAAGGGAACTTATCAAATATGACACAATGGATTCAAGCTATAAGAAAGGAGATTCCAACTAAACATCAGAAAGAACATTCTGACAGGAAGAGCTGTTTGACAGCTGAATGGTCTCCCTTGGGAGGCGGTGGATTCTCGAGGTTTCTAAGCAGGGGCTGGATGGCCATCTGTCATGCATGCTGAGTTGAGATTCCTGCACTGGGGGCGGCTGGACTAGATGATCAACATGGTCCCTTCCAATTCTACGATTTTATAACTTCAAAAACCTCTTGAAACACCTGAAGCCAAATATTATCACTGCGGAATCTTGGTCACTGAGAGAGAAAGATTCACAACTTCACAGCTAGATTGGTGCTTCTCCAACTGAGGGAAACTCTTGTTGTTTGGGGAATTAAACTATCCTTTGACCCAGAAAGCCATTCACAACACATTCCTCATTTAAACACAAAATATCCAACCAATGTGAAAAGGTAGCATCAGACCTGGGGATTGTTTCCCCAACTTACCTCTATGTCTGTTGGTAGTCTTGTCAAACATAAGCATGGCATCCTCTACCTGCAAGACACAACAAGAAGTTTGGTTTAAAGGTCTTCAAAAAAGTGCTTAAAGTTATACCAGAAAGCAGCTGATGGTCCCCAAAGCCACTTTTCCTTTGTATGACATCAGAAACATATAAAAATTTGCATCCACGCATACAATTGATTACAAAAAGAAAAGAGAGCATTTATAGATGAGGACATAAGCAAGGAGTGCATAGTATTAAATCTTAATGTAGATAATACCAAATCCATTCTTATTATTAGCATACTTATGTGTGGTTTAACTTCAAAAGGGGCAACAGTTGTATCTGCAGTAATTGACTTTTGATAAATACTTTTGCATATTGTCCTACAAATATATGAATGTGCATTTTCATTGTTTTATTACATTGGTATCTGAGATTCAAGGCAACAGCAGCAGAGGTGCACCCAAAAGAAGTGCATCCCAAGAGGTCCAGCATCACCATGGGTTTTTCCAATTTTAAAAGAAGGCTACTGCTGAACCGGGGGGCTGTATCCAACCTGTTCTGTCTGCTAATGCATGAGCCCTTGCACTTGCAAATGGCAGGCTGCACAAGAAAGGACTCCAACACAAAAGGTGTGCTATTGGAAGCTTGTTGTGTAACAGCTGATATTATTGTTGTTATTATTATTACACAAGAACATGTAGACACCCCAAAAAAGGTAACAGAGGAAAAAGTAGTGCAACAGCTTATTCTTGTTGTACAATACACTGTACCACAATCTTTGTAATGCTACTTGTGTTTTCCCTTGTGCAACAATATTCTGCCGGTGCAACAAATAAGTGACTTTAACTTAAAGGTGGACATTGGATACAACTCAAGATAGTTCCCTGCCAGCTCACCTCACCAACAGTCCCTACCTTCAGGGGAGCTGCGGGGAAGCAAATAAGTACAACCATTAGGAACTTACCCCCCAAAAAAACCCCGTAATAAAACTGATACCACACACAGTATTGCCCAGCTCAAAAGCCTCTTTGTCCAAAAAACCCCTACTGAAATTGAAGCCCCCCCCCCACTTCTCTGACCCCCTTACCAATCTACCACAGCAGCTGGGGGAGCATAAGAGACACACCCACAGACTCAGCTGAAAATATAAAGCCCTGACCTTCCTTGGGGAAAGCCACTGAACCTTAAGAGGTTCCAACAGGGTGTCCAAGGCAGAAACCTGATCAGCCACAAAGGTATTCAAAAGCCCTTTTGAAAAGCCACAGGAGATTGTGGGAAAGGGGGAGTGGGAGGCTACATTTGCATTGGTTCTGGCATTTCCACTTCAGAGAAGAGAAGGGTCTTGACTGACTAAATGTATCCAAGTGTGACAAAAAATGGCTTTCAAGTTCTGTCATTATTTGCATGATTTATTCCACCTACCTTTAATCTGCACAACCACACCTAGGTTCAACACTCTTTCTGAAAGTACTGCTTTCAGAAAGATAAAACAGTACTCTGAATTATTTTCAGCCACATCATTCATTCCCACCATCACCACGTGCTGTCCCTGTAGAGTTTTCAGGACGTTTCACTGGCATAATACTGTGCCCTTAAAAGAAATGTCCAAAAGAATTTGTCTGGAAGTGAAGCAAGTCAAAATAATAGTCTTAACCAAATGGAGATTTAATAAGGAATCTGATTTAAAAAACAAACAAACCAGGATGGCAATAAATAAAAGCCTCTTGAATGGATGTCATGCTTTATTTAGCTCTGTAGATCAGCAACAACTTTGTTTGATCATCAACAGTGCTTGAAAGGCTCAGAAAGTTGTGAACTATGGGTCTACAAAACATTTTATCATCTGCATTTAAAGCAGATGCAGTTCTTAACAATTATTGGTCGGGGGAGATCTTCTCCTGCCCCTCATTGTGTATAAAGGTACTCTTTGACTCACTGTTGTAAAAGGAAGGATAGTACTGTACGTAGTATCCCCACCATCCACTAACCAACTGAACCACTCAGGCTGCCTGTACCATTTAATGGTGCTGACAACACCAAGATTGCAGGTTTGATTCCCACATGGGACAGCTGCATATTCCTGTATTACCAAGGCTTAGATTAGATGATCTTCAGGGTCCCTTCCAACCCTACAGTTCTATAGTTCTACATAGCTTTATCACCTGCAGCAGGACTCTGCCACTTCATTCTGCTAAAATGGACTGTGTGTTTCGGTAAGGAGGAGCCAGAGTCGGGCAGCCTCATCTCCCGCTGGCCCTGATGGCAGATGGGTTCAGCCCCCTGGCCCCTACCTCGGAGTCAGTTTATAGAATCATTAACTGATTTGAACCGGATGCAACTCATCGTGATGGCGAAAAGTTTTGGCGAGTTCCCAGGAGGCAGACACTCTGAAGTCCCTTTGTTCACAGAGTTGCTTTAAGCTACTTTTGTCGCTAGGGTAACAAACAGCAAGGAACTCAGTCGACAAGGGAGCTGCTCTTTGTCTAAGGGGAGAGCACCACACACAGTGACGCAGTCATCTCCGCATTAGCTGTAACCTAGGTGACGGTGCTGCAAGCCAGTTGGCACATGAATTCCCCCCTCACCAAACTTCAGCCTACCCGAGCAACAGGTTCATAAAAGTATTACACATGCATTTGCAAGAGCAAGTTTGGGTGCAGGGAATTGTCCAATGCCTTCATTACTAATGTATTCCTCACTCTCTACTGGAAAATTCATTCATCTAATTTTACTTGATGGACTTACGCCAGAGGTTGTTGTTGAATTCCAATTGGTTAACAATGGCAACAATAAAAAGGCTCTCTCCCCCTACCGAACCATAAATTAGATTCCTTACTACCTCAGATATTGATTTGTAACTGTATATGCAGGACATCCCAATGTATGGATTGTGGGGTGCAGTAAGGATTTTTTAAAAAAACATATCCCACCGGACAGTTCATATGGTTCCCCTCTCCTGTTTTATATTCACAACAACCTTGTAAAGTACTGAGAAGTATACATTTATGGCCGAATAAGGATCCAAGCCCAGTTCTCTCTGGTTCTAGTGTGACATCGCAACCACTTCACCACACTGTTCCATTAAAACGCTGTCATGCATAACACCATCATGCCTTGCCATTCTTGGAAGACTGATACATGAACAATCTTGCCATGGGGAGTGGAATCAGCCCTGCCACCTACTGGCTCCTTCAGAGCTATGACCTGCTTTAGAGGGACAATTTTGATTCTCTTTCTTTCCCTCTACTGTAACACTTTTATCACTTTGTGGTGAACATTATCCCTTGTATGACTGGGGTGGCGTGGTGCCTGGACTCCCATGGGGTGCCCAGTGTGTAGTGCACAGCTACAAAATGCTCAAATATGCCAGGGTGATGAGATGAAAGTTCGGGCATTCATACTGAGGAGCAAACGGCAGGGTTATGACATTTCTGATTAACTCAAACTGATGACGGTGGGAAAATAAACAAGAATTTTGGATTAGGCTCTGAAAACAGCCCAGTAAAAAGGAAGGGGGGAAAGGTTTCAGCAGAGACAAAAAGAGACAGACAAAGCTGGGAGTTATAATACTGGGTGGAGCTGGACGAAGTTCTCCCAAGCACCGCTTTTTGTTTGTACCTATCAGTGGGTGATACCCCTGGATGTTTTAAAGCCAGGATGCCCTTTCAAGCCAAGCCTAGTCGGTTATCCTTTTTGTTGTGCTTCCTAAGGTCAGAACATTTTATCTCTGCCTCAGCCCTTTCTAAGTTTGCCCCACCCCACGTGATTTTTTTTTTGTAGGGCACCCATTGTCACAGAAGAATAGCCTCTTTCCTCAGCAGCCAAGTGACACAATGGCACTACTCAATACCCCCTGAACAGATAAAGTGCAGCAAGGAAAGAGAAATTCTATAAATGCCTCTACAAAATAAAACATGTAAGTTGACAGGAAAGGGGGGAGTTTAGGGGTCAATATGAATAAGGCTGAGTTCTTAGAAGAGAAAAAACTTTTTAAAACACACACACACAGAGAGAGAGAGAGAGAGAGAGAGAGAGAGAGAGAGAGAGAGAGAGAGAGAGAATATAATCATATCATTGCCAGGTAAAGGGGCTGAGAGTTAGAATGCGGTTATTCATTCAGTCAGTCCCATTAATGCCCCTGAAATCTAAGCACAACAGCCTGAAGAGAAACCAGTAGGCATCTGAATATGCAAAAGCTAAAAAGAATGGACTTTCTCACGGGTGTCTGTTCCATCAAGACACAAGCTTCTTGTGCCTTCCCATCAAGGGAGGAAAGAAAAGTCAAGGTACCTGGCATGAAAACCAGAGGTTAAGCAAACTGATCTCTCTCATTCCCCCAGCCATATTGGCCCATGAAGCCCTAATGAAACTCTAGCAAGATTTGGAAGCAGTTTGCAAAATATAGTGCAGGAGTTAATCCCATTTGTCTTGGTTTTGATTCATTACAAGGAGTGTGTAACCAAGAGGAGTGCATGTATGCACGCACGCCTTTAAAGAGAGATGTGAAATAAATGAAGTATCTTTTTTATTTATAGAAGTATTTATATACATTCCTCTTACAAAACATCGATCTTGTCCAGTACCCTGCCTCCCACAACAGGCACCATTTCCCTCCAGGAAGCCCACACAAAAGGACAGGACAAAGGAAAGGACAGCCTTCCCAGTACAGTGGCACCTCTGGTTACAAACGCTTCAGGTTACTAGCTCCGCTAACCCAGAAGTAGCTGCTCCTGGTTGCGAACTTTGCCCCAGGATGCGAACGGAAATTGTGTACCGGAGGCGCGTGCACAGCAGGAGGCCCCATTAGCGAAAGCGCGCCTCAGGATAAGAACGGTTTCAGCTTAAGAACGGACCTCCAGAACAAATTAAGTTCGTAACCAGAGGTATCACTGTAATGGTATTCAGTGGCATGCTGCCTCTGCCTCTAAACATGGAGTACTGGAGTCAGAACTCAAGTTGCTGCAGTTTTCACATTTTCACAAAGAAACCGGCCATTGCCTTTCTCTCAGTAACCTTTGGTTCAATTGTGTGAGTTTGTCTGTTTTATTAAGGCTGGCCAAAACCTAACATCTTTTTTACTCCATGTTAAGGCTGTTACAAACTTCAGATGTGTAGGAAGATTGGTACCCCTGCCCGTACGGGCCAGTCGTGTCCGACTCTAGGGTTGTGCGCCCATCTCACTTAAGAGGCCGGGGGCCAGCGCTGTCCGGAGACACTTCCGGGTCACGTGGCCAGCGTGACGAAGCTGCTCTGGCGAGCCAGCACCAGTGCAGCACACGGAAACACCGTTTACCTTCCCGCTATAAAGCGGTACCTATTTATCTACTTGCACTTTAGGGGTGCTTTCGAACTGCTAGGTGGGCAGGAGCTGGGACCGTTTGACGGGAGCTCACCCCGCCGCGGGGATTCGAACCGCCGACCATGCGATCGGCAAGTCCTAGGCACTGAGGTTTTACCCACAGCGCCACCCACGTCCGCCGCGTAGGAAGATTAAGGTCCATCAAACACATCCCCTCCCCACCCCTTTCTGTCCTGTCCCCCCGCCATAGCCTGATGAAGAGTTTTGACACTTTCTTTATGGATCAGCTTCCTTGTGCCTTTTTCGCTTGTCCCAAATAAAGGCACTCTCTTGTGATTATGTCTCCCAACATGGCTACCTGCAATTTTTGCCAAGCAAGGAGAAGTCATGGGTGCTCCTCAGGGATGGCCCAGATGTTCTACAGGCAGGTCTCTCCACCCCAGCTCTTGAGCACTACAAAGAAGCTTTTCCGCTGAACAAAATAAAAGCATTTACCAGTGCAAATTGTTCCTTTGTAAAAGGCAAAGCACAACCACAAAAAACAGTTATCCCCACATGGCTCGATATGGCAGCTCACAAGAACTGATTAATCCAAACTAATTAAGAGCATCAAATATCAGGGCATTACTAAATGCTCTCAAAAGTCTCAGCAGTTCAAAACTGTGGTGAGGGTAGACAGAAAAGTAGCATTTGCTGCAAAATTAAAAACAATAACAAACTTAAGAGTTAATAAATACCATATTTTTCGCCCCATAGGTCGCACTTTTTCCCCTCCAAAAATGAAGGGGAAATGTGTGTGCGTCTTATGGGGCGAATGCAGGCTTTCGCTGAAGCCTGGAGAGCGAGAGGCGTCAGTGCGCACTGACCCCTCTCGCTCTCCAGGCTTCAGGAAGCTATCTGCAAGCCTCACGCGCCCGGCGGGAGGTCCCACCGGGCGCGCAAGGCTTGCGAGAGGCAGCCTGCAGCCCGAAGCACGGGGCGCGCTGCGGAGCACGACCCGTGCTTCGGGCAGATGTCCGCAAGCCTCGCACACCCGGCGGGAGGTCCCGCAGGGCTCGCAAGACTTGGGGCGGCAGCCTGTTCTGGGGGCTGGGGTCGGGGGAAGCTCGGGCTTCCCCTGCGCCAGCCCCGCGCCTGGGGGGGGAAATAATTTTTTTTCTTCTTTATCCCCCCCCAAATCTAGGTGCGTCCTATGGGGCGAAAAATACGGTATGTCCCATTTCCTCTCTCTGATCAAACAAATATAATTTACTCTCTGACAAAGTTCAAGTAATGGGCTTTGGTTTATTTAATGTTTACTTCCTAAGGCAGTTTTTAAAAAGGAAGGGGGGTGCTACACTGTCTTTAATCAGTACTGCTCAGGGAGAAAACAGGGATTTTATACTACCAGTGAATTCCTGCTCTTGAGTCAAGTCAAGCAGGGTGTCATTATCCTTTGGGATACCACTTCCATGAGCTACAAGGCAGAGCCCAGTGACTGAGTAACTCCTCCTTATGACAGGCCCTTCCACAATTTCTTCTGCCAAGAAGCAGAGCATCAGTCAGGCTCCCTAAAAGCCTGCTAGTCTTGGATCAAAAGCAATTTTAAAAACAACCCTTTAAAAAAAGTTAAGTTGACATCTTTCAACTCCTCTCCCATGTATTCGGATGGGCCTTTCACTAAACTAGGGGGAGCAATTGTCATTGCAGGAGTTTCCAAAGCACCAGCCCAACTGCTAACAACCTCAATTCCCCACAGGAATTGTCCGGTGGGAAGGATCCTAGAATCATAGAATCATAGAATCATAGAGTTGGAAGAGACCACAAGGGCCATCGAGTCCAACCCCCTGCCAAGCAGGAAACACCATCAGAGCACTCCTGAAATATGGTTGTCAAGCCTCTGCTTAAAGACCTCCAAAGAAGGAGACTCCACCACACTCCTTGGCAGCAAATTCCACTGTCAAACAGCTCTTACTGTCAGGAAGTTCTTCCTAATGTTTAGGTGGAATCTTCTTTCTTGTAGTTTGGATCCATTGCTCCGTGTCCGCTTCTCTGGAGCAGCAGAAAACAACCTTTCTCCCTCCTCCATGTGACATCCTTTTATATATTTGAACATGGCTATCATATCACCCCTTAACCTCCTCTTCTCCAGGCTAAACATGCCCAGCTCCCTTAGCCGTTCCTCATAAGGCATCATTTCCAGGCCTTTGACCATTTTGGTTGCCCTCCTCTGGACACGTTCCAGTTTGTCAGTGTCCTTCTTGAACTGTGGCGCCCAGAACGGGACACAGTACTCCAGGTGAGGTCTGACCAGAGCAGAATACAGTGGCACTATTACTTCCCTTGATCTAGATGCTATACTCCTATTGATGCAGCCCAGAATTGCATTGGCTTTTTTAGCTGCCGCGTCACACTGTTGGCTCATGTCAAGTTTGTGGTCAACCAAGACTCCTAGATCCTTTTCACATGTACTGCTCTCAAGCCAGGTGTCACCCATCTTGTATTTGTGCCTCTCATTTTTTTTTGCCCAAGTGCAATACTTTACATTTCTCCCTGTTAAAATTCATCTTGTTTGTTTTGGCCCAGTTCTCTAATCTGTCAAGGTCGTTTTGAAGTGTGATCCTGTCCTCTGGGGTGTTAGCCACCCCTCCCAGTTTGGTGTCATCTGCAAATTTGATCAGGATGCCCTTGAGTCCATCATCCAAGTCGTTGATAAAGATGTTGAATAAGACCGGGCCCAAGACAGAACCCTGTGGCACCCCACTAGTCACTCTTCTCCAGGATGAAGAGGAACCATTGATGAGCACCCTTTGGGTTCGGTCAGTCAGCCAGTTACAAATCCACTGAGTGGTAGCATAGTCAAGACCGCATTTTACCAGCTTCTTTACAAGAATATCATGGGGCACCTTGTCAAATGCCTTGCTGAAATCAAGGTAGGCTACATCCACTGCGTTCCCTTCATCTACCAGGCTTGTAATTCTGTCAAAAAACGAGATCAGGTTCGTCTGACATGACTTATTTTTCAGAAATCCATGCTGACTATTGGTGATCACAGCATTCCTTTCTAGGTGCTCACAGACTGTTTGCTTAATGATCTGCTCCAGAATCTTCCCTGGTATTGATGTCAATCCTGATTACTTTTATATGCTTATATGACTTATTATGGTTTTTAATGTGTTTCTGGTGTCACTACAGTGGAAGGATTTGTGCTCTGAAAGGGAGGGTCTTAAAAAACTGTAATAAATAACTATTTGCAATGCTACATGATATTAATAATTTTTGTCTGGTATAGAGAGAGCTCTTTCAATTTACTAACTGGGAACAAAGGAATGATGTGGGGACATTGCCCAAGACTCTCCGCAGGAACCCACAGCTAGAGCTGTGATTTGAGCAATTTCCCAGCCCCTGTTTGAATGCTATAAACCAGGCATGGGGAACCTGTGGCTCTCAAGAAGTTGTTGGATTACACCTCCCCTTGCCTGTTAACTACTGGCCATGCTGGCAGTGGCTTATAGGAGGGTAACAGGGTCACCATCCCTGCTCTAAAATCTGGTTCACATCAAGTTCCCCAAAATTGCACAGTTTAGAAATCTGGTATCAACTCCCAATCAAGTCCCATGACAGATAATCTTGCCTCTCTAATGCTGCACTATCATCTGCCACTAAACCATATACTTTAAATAAGATGCAAGTAAATGCTGTCTCTCTGGTGTAGTCATTTAAAAGGATGCCAATGGCATAAAGGCAGGAGAGCCTAGAGCACTTTGGTGTTTGCTATGTGTCTAAGTACATCAACCCTTTATGCCCATATCCTGGCCCAGGCAATGCGAGCAGAGAGTTGGGGCGGAGAAATTGTCATTGAGCACCTTCAGCAGGGATGGTTATGGGGGGAAAGGTGGTAGTTTAGTTAATGGACAGAGAGAAAGAGCCGTGATGGGCAATTACTCAAGTAGAGAGACAAGAGCACCATCAGCCACTTATGGCTGGGGAAGAGGGGGAAGCAACAGTTTCTTCTGACAGATGTCATGCAGAAGCAGCATTTGATGTTGGCGCATTGATCTGTGCTCTCCTTGACTAGCAACTGCTGCTCTTAAAACCCCATATTACAACTTGCTGTCACTTGCCACCTCAACAGATGGCTGAATCAGAAAGAACAGTTTCAACTTGATTCTGTAGGCTTTCCCCTCCCTCCAGTTATTTTAGAGCTAATAGACTTATTGCAGGGGATCCGGATGTCTTAAAGATGTGGTAAAACCAGCCCTGCTGTCCCCAAGTCCTGCCTTCATGGCACCAATTCCCAACCACCCCTACATCAATGGATCAAGCAGCTAACTGCATTTTTATTTTGCAGGTTACATGCAATATTATTCTTTACAGACAGGCCTATAAAGACTTTGTGGAGTGTGTGTATGTGGAAGGGATTTAATGCAAAACAGAAGGAAGCTAAGGTCCAAGTAACCAAAATTATCTTATGAAATATTTATACAAGTGTTTCATTAGTGAATGGCAGCTACCCAATAGACTTGAATTGTCTAGAATCATGGAAAATTAACTTCTTATTAAGTAAATGGTTATAGAATATTGCCTGCACAATTTTCCTTGTGTCTCCATGAACTCTCTTAATCGTGGTGTATCTATCTCTGCATCTATATGACATCTTTCATTTTAAAAAGACAACCATGGCATTTCTGCAATAAAATAACTCAAAACTGTACGCCAGTTTCTTCCTGGGAACTTTGTTCAACCACTCAACAATGGAAAGGCATATTCAGCTCAGAGAAGGGAGTGGGACCTATTGAGTTTCCAAAAACCAGTTAGGAAAGGATCAACAATAAGAGATTGTGGAATACAGAGTGGATAGCGACCTGTCCTTGCATGAGTATAATTAACTTGAAGAATCTCTAGACTGACCTTTAATCAACATTACCAGGGTGGTTTACAGGAGCGCATGCACACACACCAGCACCAGATCTCATCAAAAATAATAACAATAATAAAATTGACTCTAGACCCACCCTTACAGAACCATCATTTCTAGGTCCTGGAGTGGAAACTATAACAGTAAAGTCAGTATTCAGGTTTGTAGCCCAGGCATGCCCCTGTGCATCTTTGCCCAAGAAGCATCTGCCATTAAGTGTAACATTCACCATTCACTTACACCCCCAATTAATGAATGTTGACCGAGGTGATAATTGTACAGATCTATCTTGGGCTCTGTGGAATCAACGAGTTTATTACTACTGAATCAAGGAGCCTGTCAATAAGCTAATCTTTTCGAATACGTACAGAACAGATAGTGACAGCCGTGAAATAAGGCACCGGGAAAGAAAAAACAACACAAAGCAAACTCTCTGCAGCCTCCATTAAAGCTCAATGCTGAACCATCAGGGTTGCCAGGCTTCATTGCTCTTTGGGCGGGGGACTGCCAAGCAGCTGGAGGAATCTGGCTTGGGTGATCGGTGGGGTGAAACTTGCTTACTCTGAAACATGAAGGGGTCCAAGCATGCAGCTACTCTGCAAGAGGACCAAACTGAGCTTACGTCTCCTGAACATGGGAAGATGAAGCTTTGCTGGATGAGCAATGCAGCACTGCTCAGTTTGCTTCTGTCTACTTCAGCAGGAAAATCAAAATTAATATCCATATTGAAACAATGAAAGCTTAAGGTAATTGGAAAGAACAGAAATTCAAAGTTTTCCCTCTAATCCCAATACCATCTTGCTCAAGGCAGGTCAATGAAATGACTGGAGCTTATGTCCACAGGACCATTTCCCAGAATGGATCCTGGTGACTTGCTGAAGGTATCACCTCAATATGTACACTTCTATGCACAACTGCTGATGTTGCATGCTGGAAAGGATGTTACACCCAACTCATTTCTCATCAAGCTAATTCTGGCCCAAAAGAACGAGAAGAGTCAGAAGAGGTGATCTCAGGTGTGGCCTTCCAGATGATGCCCATCTTGGGAACTGCTACACCCAACAGTTTATTTTCAGGCATGAGTGCCTAAAATGAGATGCCCAGAGTAGACAGGTCACCACTCGGGGTGACCTGGGGGCAAATAATTGCCCGACTGTTTTGATTTAAACTGACATATCACCTGATCTTGCCCAGAGAAGATGAACAAAGTCCACTTTATAGGACAGATGTTCAGCTCTCCCACCCCCAAATAATCTCCAGCAGCGAGAATAAGACATTTTTTGGCACAGCCCAAAATTACAAAGCAGTTTGCAAGTTTTTAACATTCAGAAGAGGATGTGCTTTGCAGACTTAAATATGTTTGTTCCTGATGGCAAACAAGTACTCAGCTTGCAGCAGGACACAGTGGGGCAAAGAATATGCATTAGGAACAGCTGACTGGGCCAGAAAAAAGGTTTCCATTTCACCTGTTCTATGATTCGATATTAATTTCAGCATCACTATAAGGAGCTGTTGAAGATCACTTTTGTTTTGACCACTGCTGATTTGCTTAGCTCAGGATTATTGTTGTTGTTCGTCTTTTAAAAGCTAAGAAGGGATTTAACAGTGTGACCTCCCTCCCCCAATAGTTTGAAAATTTAGACAAAGTCCAAGAACAAGAATGAGATCAAACAACACAGATATATGCTGCATTTAAAATTTGCCCAACCTCACGTGTGAACTTTCCTGCTCTTTCCGTTCTCTCACTCTGGAACCATACTGGGCACTGTTGGCTTAATTCCTCCAATTATTTATACACATTGCACAACTCATACAATATTTTGCTTTCTGAAGCAGGAAAAAACCTCTTAGCTACTCGTAAACTGTCAGGTGCTATTATTTTAAATACCCAAGTGAAACTCTAAGAGCCAGCAACTCACTCCTGCAGATTTACTATTTTCCCCTGTATAAATTAAACAAGACAATTGCATGTTGCAAAGCCAGATGGGGGGGGGGCACTGAGGTGGGTGGGAGGGAGATAACACACCTTTTTATCAAGCATTGCAGTTAGATTACAGTGCAGTTGGACAAAAACAAAGTATTTTAACCTGATTACCCACCTCTTTTAAAATCCAAGATGACCCCTCAGGGCATCTTTTCCTTTCCTTCTGGTAATGAAGATAAACCACTGACTATTTACTCAAAATGTCACAAGGCTGAACTGTCTCTACAGTGCAGGCCTTGTGTGCTCTGGCCTCTGCAAATAGGCTCCTTTTTGTGGGGTGCTGAGCCAACAGATTGTTAATAATGGGGTTTGGCTGGTCAGGAGTCAGGGCCAAGTCACTAGCCATGTCTCACAATGCCAACTTAAGCCTGGGCACAAACCAAAGCATAATTGCCAGACAGTTGTGTTGAGCCACATTTTTTAAAGCCTGCAGTAGTTGACTTCAGCTCCAACTCCTGCCTGCAAAGACCTAAAGAGGTAATATCTGGAGAGGTGTTAGCGAGGGTTGCCTAAAGTGCAGAACTGCTCTATTCAGCAGAACCTCCTGGTAACATCTGAAGAGAGCATTAGGTGCTAGTTAAATTCTAAGAATTTACTGCCACAAAATGGGGAGACCATCACTTGTTTAAATGGCTTTATAAGAGGCTTAGAGAAATTCATGGAGGAGGAAGAGAACTATCAGTAGTTGTTACTCATGATCATTATGTGGCACCTCCATGTTCAGAGCCATACTTTGAATATTGGTTGATGGGGAGCAACAACAGGAGAGGGTTATGACCCTCATGCCCTGCTTCTGGGCTTCCCAGGAGGCTTCTTTTGGGCTGATGTAGAAAGAAAGATACTGGCCTAGATGGATCTCTGGTCTGCAGAATTTATGTTATATTGCTCTAAGACATGTAACAATACTAGTCTGGAATCTTTTCCAAAACTACTCAGATTTCACACTCACTTGTGCAAGAGTTGGCCTTACCCTTCCCCAGCAGCAATAACAATGCTTTTCTTAGAACATACAAGATGTTGAATTGCTCAAGGGCATTTTGAGGGAGTCACTGGTAGGAGCCACTATTCTTAGTCACTCACCATTTGATTAAGAGGCCAAACAGCAGACCAAAATGTTTTTAATTCACTGCAAGGCGATTTCCCCCCCAGTCACCTTGCCATGAGATCCCAGGGTTGGACTGTAAGTACCACCTCCATATAGCCAGTGCAGTGCACATATCAAAAACACAGAGCTACAGAGCTTCCTATGGCCTTCCATGTACTGTACGTTAATCAAGTTTGATGCACTTTGCGATCCCAGTCCAAGACAAAATTTAGCATGCTGCAAAAGCCATCAATACACGGGAGAAATCTATCCTTCCATTCACAATGAACAGACCTGTATAGGTATAGAAGAAAAGACACAAGGCCCATTAAAAGAAAGGAATGCCAACCTGTTTTGATAAGGATCGTATTTCCTACTCTGCAGGATGGAATGCATTATATAAACCTGCTACGTTTGCCAACACATTCCTCAAAACAGAGGATGAATCTGGGGAACTGTGATAAAGAAAAAAGAGCAATGTCTTTTGCCTTTCTACTAGGAAAACCAGAGGTGGCCGCGGCCTAGAACTTAGCAGGTAGTGTTTCTTTAGCACCATTTTGGACTCAACAGAGCAGGCCATGACTCATTTTCTTTTGTAGTGCCTTCTCTCTGTGGAAAGCTTTTGCTGTGACGTTGCAAAGATAGGTCACTTTTTCTCTCTAGAATGCTGGGGATGGCCTCCAGTACCAAACGCCAAGCAAACTACAGATTGTGGCACCTATTCATAGTGTTGCTATCAGTGCTTCTGCGCCTTACATGATCCAAGTTTGATCCACGTCCACCATCCTGTCCCCCAGAGTGGTCAGTCCTGGAAAGCCCAAAAGCAGGGTGTGTATGCAATGGCCCTCTCCTGATGCTGTTTTCCAGTGACTGGGATTCAGAGACGTGCTACCAACATGGAAGCGCCACTTAGCTATCATAGCTCATAGCTGCAGAAAGAGTCATCAAAGCCAGGCGCCATTCACCACTACCTCTTGCAGCAGTAAATTCCATAGGCTGACTGGGTGCTATGTGGAAAAAGCATGCCCTTTGTCTTGCCCTGAATCTCCTGCCGATTGTCCCACTGGGTGGTCAGCAGTTCTAGTATTATGAGAAGCTGTCTTAATGTTAACATGCCTAGGCTGGATTCACCTTTCACTGCAGTTCTCTATAACTAATTCCACATGCTCCATCATGATTCTCAAACAGCAGCCCCACTCAAGGCCCATGTCACACAGCAAACTACTTTTAAAACTGCTCCATTTGCCAGTTGTTCCTGGGACTTGACGGGAGGCACACTATGTCACCAGCCAGGTGCTGCGTTGAAGTCTAGTAGGAAGATCATGGCAAGAGGGAGACCAAGCTGGCTCTGTGCATCAGCTACTCCAGGGCTTGCTCCGTCCCTTTGTATCCTGTCCATTAGACTGTGAGTCTGTGGGAAAGTGGCTGATTTATCTTTAAGTAGTTGTACAGCACGTAAAACATTTTAGATGCTTTGTAAGTGTTAAATAACAATAGCCCAGCACCCTGATTCCAACAGGGACAACCTGATTCCAACAGGGACAACCAGCTCACCTAAAAGGAGGTGTTTAATAACAACAAGCTAACTGCCATAAGGCTCATAAACCAAGCATAGGAAGGATCACCACCCAAGTCTCTTTGATTCCTAAACAGCTTGCAGCTTCATTATACTAGCTGACTGGAAAAGGAAAAGCAATTTTACTCCCAAATCCTGACACATTCTTGCATACAAATATACAAAGGTGTCTTATACAAAGGTGTGAACCACACTAAGATCTGTGGGCAAAGGCAGGTATAAAAATTTAATAAATAATAAATAGTAATAACATACCGAGCCAGACCACCCACCAGTCTGTCCAACTCAGCAATGTCTCTAAAGATTGGCAGCAGATCTCCAAGGCCTCCAAGCTTGCCGCTCAATATTTTATTTTTACAGGGGATGCCAGGGATTGAAAACCAGGACCTTCTGCATGCAAAGCCTGGCGCTCCACTGCTAAGATGTGCATCCACTCCCTTAAAAAAATGTGATGCCACCTGCACATCAGCTGTGTAGCCTGGATTGACTTCTATTCCCCACCAGTTTTAGGTTCCTTCAGCACAAGTCACTGCCGTGTGTTTTGACTTAAGCATTTAGAACTATTGAAGCAACTGTCATGCATAATCTCTAATGCTGTCAGATTAACAGTGATTAAACATCTTGCCATGCTCTGATTCAAATTATCAGAATCGCAAACATATTTGCTTGAAAGGCAAGCCCCAATCCACCGCGCTCAATGGCTTTTGAACGAACTTATTGATTTACAATGGGGAATTTGTTTTAATGGAACTTTGTTTCTGCTAAGTTGTTAGACCCGCTTCAATTATAATAAGCACTTTCTTTTGTCTGTACAAGAATACAACAAAAATGTAATTGCAGTTACCAGTTCTTGGAAACTGCTGCGGCTAACATACTTTGCAAAGAGCACTGATTTCCAGTGCAAACAGACCTCAGTTCTCTTTCTCCAGCACAGGTGGATATACATCAGCGCCAAGCTCAGGAGGCTGTGCAGCAGAAGGGCTCTGAGCCCACTTCCGAAACAGAGCACTCTCTCAAAAAACAAAATCTGGAGGATGTTAAACAGCCATCAGTGTCAATATGGCTTTCTTCACAACATAAAACTGACAGAATGTCATGCAATGTACTACTTCCCTCTAATCCTAGCCAAAATGTGACAGCTTTATGTAAATAAAATGTCGCTGAATTATTCTACTAAACAAGTAAGGGGGGGAGAAAGATGCCTGATAGGATTCCTTATCAAGGACTTGATTTTTTTAAAGGTTTCTTCTTTGTTCTACAAAAGCGAGCTGAATTTGAAACCCTAGTCTTATGAGAACAATGTTGGTTCACCCCGTCAGCCCTGAACCAAAACCAGTCTTCTGCAAGCTCATTTTCCCCCAGCATCAGTGGTGAGAGAGACAAAGTCACAGCAGTCCCCTCCTGCCTGCTTTGTTGCAGATGGACAGCAAACCAGCCAGCCTGAAGTAATGGCTCACCCTTAGGGCCGCTACCCAACCAGGAAAAGCAAAAGCAAAAACAAAAAACAGCATAGCCATTTTCTTGACCAGTTTCTCTCTCTAAGTATTCATGATACAGGTTTTTTAAAAGCCAGAGTTGAGGTGCTTCTTTCTTGTCTGTTTTCAAGTTTCTTTCTACAATTGCGAGTGGTAGGAATTTTTTAATATAAAAAAAAGCTTTTAAAAGTTAGCGCCCTCCTCAGCTAGTGCAATGCTTGACCTGGGTTGACTAAGGGGCCAGAATGCTAAGCTCAGTGCCAGATATATATGAGGCAAAAAAAAAAAAAAAGCCACAAACTCAGCAGCTTCTCTCATGCCTGTTTTTATAGTTTTCCTTTCTGTAACCATAAAGACTAGGGACGCTTTTTAAAGCCAGATATTCACAGGATTTTTGTCTGTCAAGTAAGTTGGCCTACCTCTGGATAGAGATGGTAGTGTGGGGAGAATGACTGAAAACAGTGACTTGTGCAAATCAGGAATAAAATGCTGCATGGACAACCCCAAAACATAAACAAGCTGCCCTTAATCTGGGCTCAAGCAGTTCTGCGGTACCATATGAACTACCTGGTGTGTGTATGTTAATGTTTAGTGGAAAGGCAAGAAAAGGGCCTGTTTCCTTGAGAAGGAGGGAGCTGCTTCCTTAGCCTCTCACAGCACTGTAATTTATTTCCCAGCAAAACACTGGGTGTGTTACAATTGTCCATGTTAGCCTGATGAGGTGGGGGGAAGCAGGGTCAGTATTTTGCAGCCCAGCGCATTCAAGTCTAGAGCTGAGCCCAAACTCAAGCTCTACAAAACTCAAGTTGTAGCCTTTGCACAGGCTACAAACTTGGGGGAAGTAGAAAATCCCTGCATTGCCTTGGCAAGTGGGCAGCACTGCCTCTCTCCCGGGATCATAACACAGCAGAAATAATTACAAGAAGCCAGTGGCGTAGCGTGGGTTGTCAGCACCCGGGGCAAGGCAAGTAATTTGCGCCCCCTAACCCGTGGATTTGCGCCCCCTAACCCATGGATTTGCCCTAACCCCAGATGTTGCGCCCGGTGCGGCCCGCCCCCCCTGCACCCCCCACGCTACGCCACTGCAAGAAGCATCAGCTTTCTTCTATTGCCTTTCTGCAAACAGCCATAGAAGAAGCATACTTAAAGCAAATTTTGGGGAGGATTTCAAGCTGGTGTGTGCATCACCAAATTCACACTGAAGACAATCGTTTTGGCTCAGTTCTATTAAAGACAAAAAATTCTGAATAGGAAATAGCAAACCAGGATAGCATTTGTGTCTTCCCTTTAGTGACTTGCCTGTATGTACATGCACAGCCATGCATATGCACAGATTGTCCTCCACACTTAGGGAATCCAGATTCTGTGACAGCCTGCCCCAACCTGTTGTCTCCCAGGTGTTTTGAACTACAACTCTCATCATGTGTAGCCAGCACAGCAATAGAGGATATAACTCAAAACATATGAACATCACCAGATCAGAGAAGCTGCTCTATCACATTCTTAGCATAATAGCCAGTCCAGATCTGGTCAAACCACTCTGGGATAAGAGTCTGTTTGTGAAACAAGAGTTGATCCTTGGACCAGGAGCTCTGGTGACACCACTACAGAGAGGCTGGAGGGAACATTGCTCCTTCAGCACTTTGAGAAACCAGGTGCAAAGCAGCTTGCGTTTTTATTTTCACGGGACATTAGCCATCGTCAGCAGGAATAATTCTTTTTCCTTTCACGGGGCTTGCGTGCAGATTAACAGTACGAGGACTCTAGAGTTGCAACCTATTTTCTTTTCCAAACAATACAAAAAATGTAGGTAACACACACACCTGTACATCCATACATACGTAACAACTTAATATTAACAGCTATTGGGGAAGGGAGGGTACAGGGAACAGGTCAATGCCTAAAACCTTTTGTCCAGCTTTCTGAGGCTCTGCAGCACAACGTCTCGATCAGAAAGGATTTTATAATTAATTGCAGTCCGGTCCTGATCAAACTGTCGTGCCGTGAGGTCAGGTTGCTGGCTCCCCAAGTCAAAAAGGAAGACACCACATTTTGTAGCAAAAAGAGCTATAGCGCTTACGTTTGCAGGGTAAAAGAAAATTGCATGCACACACAAGCTGTACCGAATGTCATGAAGTTTAATTATTCAGAACTCACCCTAACTAGTCTCTGCCTATAAGCCAAATGTGAGAAGCAGAACTGGATAATATTAAGCCAGGCAGATGGTCAGAAGTCCTAATACTTATTTTGGTTTCCTTTTCAAAGAGCACACATCTGTTCTTCCTCACCAATTGCTAAATGGATCTGCACGTACACCACACCAAAGCAAAACGGAAATCCAAGTTCTGTATCAGAATAAAACTCTGTAAATAAAGGAAATGTGCAGGTGTTTAACTTTGCCTGAGTTTGGCTTTTCCATTTGTCATGAGCTGAGGAATAGAAGGACAAAAGGATGGGGGGGGGGCTGAAGAGGAGGGGGCTAATGACAGTGTAATGGTTATATGGGGTTGCTCGTGCGTAAGTTGCCGCCACTCCTGGCTAGGTTGACTGGTTAAACCTTTTTCTGGCTGGACAGCCCTTCACTTCGTGGTTGTTTCAGTCGCTAGCAGAATCCGTCAGTGGGCGTTTCTTGAACTTCTTCCAGCAAAGAAGTTCTTTGACGCCAAGTCTACGCCTACTTTCCCTGTGCGGAAGTCTTCTGCGCAGGGTGGGTGTGGGTAGCGGAGGACCCGTGCTCTCCCCGCTGGTCTCCGGCGAGGAGTCCTGGAGCCCCCTCGCCGATTCCCCCATCTGCCCCCCTTTATCCCTGGTGTTACGCTGATTTCCTTCCCCAGCCAATGAGCTCCCTCTCTCCCTGCTGGGCCCTTCTCCAGCATCGCTTGGGAGCCTTGCCTCCACCTCTGGCTCCGATGTCAGTTCCCTGACAGACAGCAAGAAGTGGCATAAAGCACCAAAGTTCTGCCTTCTGCCCTGGCCAGCAGAAACGGTGATGAGCTCCTCCTAATTTTCATCAGATGTTTCTAAGATTTTCATTTTAACTGTAAGAGTGTAAAAAGTAAAATCTAGCCACCAAGGTGATTCTGTGAACATCCTTCTTTAGACAGAAGATAACATTTTTGTACATTACCACAAGTATAACTCAAAAGCTTATTTTGCATTCACATGGCTGATCTTAGGCTGTGGATTTTAGACAGACAGACAGACAGACAGACAGACAGACAGACAGACAGACAGATGATAGTTAGTTTTAGATTTGATGTATTTATACTGATTCAATACAGGAGTGGCCAACCCCAGTTTGGGGGCCTGATTTGCTCCCAAAGCAAGCATTTCTGGCCCAAAATACCCTACTGATTTGAGTGGTTGGCCAAGGGTGAATATGTTCCTGGGACGAAATATTATCCTGTGATTTAACGCCTTGCAGCATTGCATTGTAAATCTATATTTACATTGCACTGTAAATATTGCAGTGGAAAATATATAAATTTGAATCTCATGTGTGATTGCTAAATGACTTCAAGTTACCTCTAGCTCTTGATTCCAGGGAACCATGTTCAGTCCAACTCCCAGCATGCCGGCCCACTCATGAGGCAAGGTGAAGCGACCACCTCAGATGGCAGGATCCATGAGGGCAGCAGATCCGGCCTCCAAGGAATGAACACTCCTTGGAGGCTGGATCTGCTGCCTCCTCGGCAGCCCCCCGCAATGCCACCTTTACAGAAGCATCTTGGCAAATTGGAGGTACTCCTTGCCTCCTCACATCCTTGTTCCTGATGGAGAGGCTTCAGTCACCCCTTCTTCCCTGACCTGGGAGGGGCACCATTTTATAGTTTGCCTCAGGTGCCAAAATGTCTTGGGCGGGCCCTGAGTCCCAGTAACTGAAGAAACCACATGCTCAACTCAACTAGCACACCAAAAGCAACATTAACTGTGGCATAGAGCGAAGACACAGCGAATTAGTTCAAGTACAATGAGCCCCTAAAGGTGACAAAGTAGAAGCACAGTAGGAACTGAAGGGGGTTACCCCCCTGGCCACCCCCTGGCATTCCCAAGGCACAAACCAAGGTTTCAAAGGAAATGATTTGAGCATTAAAATAAGTTCCAAAAAGAGGATTGTAACCACTGCCAACTGCAAAAAAAGAGCTGACCTCACAGCTTACATTGCTCAGGCTGCCGCTTTCAAACCAGGTTGCATTGCTAAGTATCCCAGCTAAGCAGCAAAGGATGGATGAGGTTGTGCCAGTTTTCAGCTGGAGGAAAGCTGGTTGCACCGAAGCCACTTCCATCATATCAGAGAGCACCAGCCTACAAGTGGGACTTACAGATCACTCTTATAAGCCATTATGCTGTCACAGCCCTGAGACATAGAGTAGCATGAAGTCAATAAGGTTTGTTAGAAAAGGAAATACACTGGGCAAAGAAGCAAAGGCTTTATGGCAGCTGCGTGGCCCTAAGGTAGGAGAAGCAGGTAAGCTTATCTGATCCGGACACATCCTGTGCAGAGTTAACAGGATTGAGTTGAAAGACTTTCCCACTGCCCTTTTGTAAATACCTGCTGAGTAAGTGTGAAGATAAGACAAGTATTACATTACGCTGGTTCCTGATGCATGAAGGACTTTTTTTAATGCACAAAAGTTCTGGTGGAAAAATAATATATATTAAAAAATGAACAATTGCCACAGCCAGTTTCACAGAAAGGCTCAGGTGCAAAATGAGAGTGTCGTTTATTAGCAGAGAGAAATTTATCTAGGTTTCCCACAGCTGGAAAGAAAAGGAGGTTAGTTATATTTCCTGTTTGATCTCCCTGCCCCCGTCCCTTTGTCTCAGATGCCTTCTACGTTAAAATGATTGTTTTCCACCTAAGCCAGTCTAGAAACCGAGACTAGCTCATGGGTTTATCAAAACAAGCGCACCCAAAATATTCAAATCATGAGCATTATTTTTCTAAGTCAGGAGCACATTTCCATAGGATTGCAGTGATCTAATGAAGGCAGCATGGTTGCAGAACAGTAGTCTAGCATGATACGATGAAAGCTTATTGAAACTAAGCAAGTTTGCATCTGGTCAGTGCTTGAATGGGAGACTGCCTAGAAGGCCCATGTACACTGCCTTGTGTTCAGTAACAAAAAATGTCAGACATAAACAAAATGTACATAAATTACGAACTGAAAAAATAAAAATAAAAATGTGGAATCTGGACAAGATCAGCTAAGTGTTGTGATTATGCCTGCTTCAGAGTCCCTTCAGCTCATGAGTTTTAAAGATATGTAGAAAACAAAAATGTTTAATGAATTAGAAGGATCCTTATGAGAAGCTGTATTTAACCGTACACAGAATTGTGTGTAGGGTTCCAGCCTCTCACAATGCTAGCATGTTTAAATCTAAGTGAAGAAAAGGGTTAAAATTATACAGTAAGCTGTCCCGCCAGGCTTAGTCTATATTCTCACCCCTCACCTTGAAATGAAATAGGTGACCAAGCCTTTGTTACCTCTCTCTCTCTTCATGCGGCTTTCAGCATGTAAGGAACTCTGAGCATAGCTTTAACCAGCCTCTTTCGTTTCATGCCAGAATGGAATCAGAAACTAGTGTTTTCCCCTACCAATAGTTTAGAAAGTTTTACCTTTTGTAACTAAACAATGTTTTACTGCCTGTGCAACGGGGAAAGCACATGAATCTGACCTTTGAAAGGTTTTGTGAGTAAACCATTTTATGACTTCTAAACGTGCGGTCCATCTAGGGATGTGGGATAGCTAGGAAAGAGCTTTTTAAAAGGGATATTTTGGGACTCATTGGAAGGGAGTTTTACAGCCTATGTTTCCTCACTATTCTTTGCTGCATGTTTTGGTGATGTCAAATCTCTGCTGGAGTTCTCTCACCAAGGAGTGCGTGTCCCAAACATGCGACTTGGCTTCCAGGATTGCAACAGCGTGCCCCTTCTTTACTGCACTGGCTGCCAATTAGTTGCCAGGCTAAGTTCAAGGTGTTGGAATAGATGTATGAATCCCTACACAGCATGGGACCAGAATACTTAAAAAAATCTTCTCATCCCCTACATACCCAACTGGATCACTGTGTTCTGCAGATATCTGCAGATCCCATCCTATCAGGGGGCCCTTCCGCACAATGAAGGAATCGGGCCTTTGGTGTGCTGGCATAGAGAGAGTAGACTCTCTGGAAATCCCTCCTATTATAAATCAGGAAGACAACTTCTTTCAACAAGCATTCTAAACAGAGATCATTATGCCAGCTAGAGTCTGTCTTGGATTTGAATAGATTTTATGTGTGTGCTACTACTGCTGTTTTAAACTGTGATACACACACACACACACACACACACTTTGTTTTTAAATATGCAACTGTTTTAAACTGTTTTTATATATGTAACTGTTTTACATGTTTTGATTATGCTGCAAATGGCTTTGGGATGCCTCATGAGAACCAATTCACAATTAAATAAATAAAAATAAAAATCATAATTTGTTTTGAAGAAATGTGCATTTATCATGAAGGGAAAAACATACACATACACACACTTCTGAACAGGGACGCTATTAATTTCAGCTCTCCAGAAGGTACTTTGAACACAAGGACCTGCCTAGGGCAACGTTTTGCTTCAGTCAAAAGAGGAGATTAAAAGAACTAGCTCTTCCCTGTGTGAATTTATCCTGCTCTGGAGGATCGGGAACCAAGAGAAATGCTCGGGCCTTGTGTTGTATAGATGGAAACAAGGTACGTTGCTGTTGTTGGTGTGAGTGTGAGGGAGCTGGGGGGGGGGGGCGACAAGTACCAATGGCCCGAAAAGTATCTCAACCCACCCCACATTGCTTTCCTAAGGTTTCTTAAATAAAGGTGCTTTTCATACACAGATTATAACTGACTCACAATCTGAAAGTTAAAATAAGCCTACAACTCTAAGTATATTTTCTTGAGAGGGGATTCCGTTAAGTTCAACAGGACTTATTTCAGAGGAAATATGCTTAGGAAAAAATTAAATTAAAAAGTCAAATTACTGTTACTTCTCCTTCCAAAATCTAACATGGGCAAACCTCATTAAACTGCACTCTGCTCCCCAGCCACAAATTGTTTCTGGCCACTGGGAGAAAATAGGGGGGCTTTTAATTAAATCTAATTCTGCTCCCATTTTAGCCAAATCATTCCCAGCCCCAGTACTCTAAAAACAGTAGACTTGACTACTCATGTGTAGATCAATTTATCAGTCGCTTGCCACCCTCTCCAACATCAACATGAACAAGCAAATCACCACAAAGACTCCAATGCCAGCAGTTCCCCTCCCCAAAGGAACTGCAGCCCACTCTGCATACTTTATTTTACACTATTTAGCAGCGGCAAGAGCAACACATTAGCCTGGTTTCGGAGGCTTTGCCATCATTTATTAATGAACAAGCTCACCCGACATATAAAGGTTGTTCGAGGTCATGCAAAACCTGAAACATTTTGTGCAGTACTGCGGCATGCCAATCATACACCCCAAACCCGTGCCTCTCCAGATCATTATAAGGTTTTGCTGACCCTACTAGGTGAAAATAATTATAGCTTGAAGGTTTTGTGGTTTTGTGCTCTATGCATCCTAGCTAAATTGCCTGTGTTGTGTTCTTTTTTTAAAAAAAATCCAGTCCATGTTCATTGTACCGTGTGTGTGTTTTGTTATAGTTATAAAAATATAAAACGCTCAGCTAAGAGGGATGAAACAAAAGGTACAAGGTAAGGGCCCCTCACCGAATAACCTGCAAGAGAACTTAAAAAGAAAGTGTTCTAGGTGGGTGTTTGATTGGGTAGAAGGTGTAACCTGAATTTTGGCTCCCTGTGCAGTATGGGCAGAGGGAGTGGGAGCTGAGGCCCTCCAGCAGAGGTTGGGCAGCTGGACAGGTGTGGTTTAAGGCAAAAGCTGCCCAACAAATGACGCATAACCAGGTTCCACATCCTGTAACACCCAAGCATGATTAGGCAAGCCGTTCAACGTTAATTGTCAGAGTGGCCTCTGCCCAGGTGTTACTTGCTTTTGAAAGAGACTTGGAGATCTCTGATGTGCACTTATCGGTGAGCAAATTGAGTTTTTACACGTCAGCAACGAAGAGCTCATCATTTTGACAGATAATTTGCTATCCATTTTCAAAACGCATTTGAAAAAGGCAACACACTTCGGCTAATTTTTAATTACGCTTCACTAGCACTGGAGTAAGCCAGAAAGTCCTCGTGGTATTTAGACTGCCCCATTCCCCACCCCACCCCCAGCCACGAATGGAAGGACTGTAGCCACAAGCAGTTATTTTTATTTGAAATCTGACGCCCTGAGTTTCCTGTAACCATTTACGTCAGTGATGACCTTCGAAAGTCAGGGTCAGCAATTGTTATTACTTTTGGCATATCTCCACTAAGAGGCATTAGCTACACAGGGTATTGTCAGGGAAGACTCCTGAAAACTTAGGAAGGCTGTCAATGCTTTGGGGGAGA
Source organism: Podarcis filfolensis (assembly GCF_964270895.1). Classification (NCBI taxonomy): domain Eukaryota; kingdom Metazoa; phylum Chordata; class Lepidosauria; order Squamata; family Lacertidae; genus Podarcis; species Podarcis filfolensis. The sequence continues at coordinate 7,842,362 of NC_139618.1, forward strand.
CGGAGGAGGATATCCACGAATCTATTTCCCCCCTGCATGCACGTGATTTTCCCCAAATAGATCCAGCTGTGCCGAAACACCAGAACGAGAACATATGTTTTGAGCAGTGCACTTTCCTGAAGCTGCTGCCAAACACGTGTTGATGCTCTTCCACTGAAAACTGCTAGCATCGCCACATGCAGAAACAACAGCAACGTATAGCACAGAAATGGGAATAGGTGAGGATCTTTAGCTGGGTAGGGACTGAAACAACTGCCTTGGAGTTGAACCGCACATGAAAGCTGTTCTCACTACGCCATAAGTGGCTTGAGCTGACGTCCTTTACTTGCTTTGCACGTGATGTGGCTGTTGTCAGTTTAGGGTGAAGACAGACGTAACATTTTTACAAGTGCAACAGAAGCTGACTGCAGACAGAGCCGACCGACTGGCGCCTGCAATGTCACCGACAAACCCTCCCAAGTGATCCCCAGGGCAGTTTTGCACTTTCAAGAAAGTAATGATTATGATTAAGGAGAAGCACGAGTGGATTACAGAGAAACAGAGACACGGTACTTTAAGAAATGGAAAGGTAAACACCCTACCTAAAGCACAGGGGTAATATTATGTCTGTCTTCTCTCTCAGGCTGCTTCAGAAATCCTTTAAAAATGCATCCAACAAATCTAGCGCATCTATGATATCTCTCACATATGTAGCTCTTTAGCATGTGGAGAGGGCTTCAAATCAGAGTTATCCTTACGACAACTCTTTAAGGGAGGCAAGCATTATTGTCCTCATTTTTCATGCGCAGCTTACCAAAGGTCTCCTTGTGGTCTCATAGCTGAGCATGGATTTGAACTAGGGGCTTCCCAGTGTATACCGTATTTTTTGCCCTATAGGATGCACTTTTTCCCCTCCAAAAATGAAGGGGAAATGTGTGTGCGTCCTATGGGGCGAATGCAGGCTTTCGCTGAAGCCTGGAGAGCGACAGGGGTCGGTGCGCACCACGGTGCGCAAGCCGTGGGAGAGCTGCACGACTTCGCACAGCTCTCCCACGGCTTGTGGAGAGCTGCCTGCACCCCAAAGCCTGGGACGTGCTGAGCTCAGCATGCCCCAGGCTTCGGGCTTGTGGAGAGCTTGCCTGCACACAGAAGCTTGGGGCGCGCTGAGCTCAGCACGCCCCAGGCTTTGGGCTTCGCGCAGCTCTCTCACGGCTTGCGGATAGCAGGCTGTTCTGGGGGCTGGGGTCGGGGGAAACTTGGGCTTCCCCCGCCCCAGCCCCACACCTGGGGGGGGAAATAATTTTTTTCTTTATTTCCCCCCCCCAAAAAAAAACTAGGTGCGCCCTATGGGGTGAAAAATATGGTAGTTAATCCTTTCAGCCACAATGATGTAACATTACACAACTTTACTATCCGAGTAGCTGAACTGCTTCACAACCCCACACTCATTCATCCAGAGCACTGCTTCTTTTTAACCACAGCATCTGAGCAAAGGTCACAGATCAAGTTATTTTAACTTCACAGCTTGTCAAAGCAATTAAGCCATTCAGGAGGTTATGCCTCTATGTGTAAATTGAAACCTGACTGGAATGAGATGGTCTGTGCCAATGCTTACCTGCCTAACTCACTTACCTGAGGTCTGAAATATATGGAGAGAAAGCAAAAGAAACAAAGGGCAAAGTGACCAAGAAGCAAAAGGCGCCTTAGTGGCAGAGACCAAGGGCCACACTGCTCTGTGGACGATCTTCCATTGGTGGGCAGGACCAAAGGCAACCGCAAACAGAGCAGTAGATGTGACATTAACTTTCTGCAGTATGTTACATTTCAGCAATGCAAAGGCAGAGGTTTCTAAACACACACATTTCCCCATTCCCTATCCAGGCAAGCAAGATGCATTATCACAGTTCAATGACGCATTCCAGCTTTGCAAAACCACTCAAAGATGGGTCAGAGCAAGAGCAGTTTGAAGGTCCAGTATGCAGACTCAAAGCATGTCTACAGCCTACTAACTTATACACTACTGCCCACAGAAGGTATACATCTCAGCTGGGATCCAAATAACGGCACTAGTTCTGGACACACAGAGGGGTATTCAGATCTGTTTCTCAAACAGCGAGCCCCCAGTGTCACACAGTAAGCTGTCTGAAAGCTAAGGGGAGCACCTCAGTGTTAAGGGATTGGAGAAAGGTCCAATCATCAATCTTCAAAGATTGACGAGCTGTCCACTTGCTTGGGGCAGGGTGGAGGGAGAGAAATTGTTCCCTTGACTTCACTTTATAATATTGAAGGAACACAAGATACAATAATTAAGCCCTGATCTTGGTCGATTGTTCACAATGATAATTCCACCTTTGTAATGCAAGCTTCAAATAAACCCCCTTTGTTCTGTCTTAGAACGTAGATTCTAGTATCATTCAAGTATATTAACTGGAGCCTATTACTGTCACATAGAAATGCTCCCTGAGCCATAGCAAAGAACTCCCCAGACAAAACTTTATGTCATGTTAATCCAAGCTTTAATAACTAGGAGAATATATAACTGTATTCTAATTGCGCTTTGTGCTTCTGCATACAAAAAACCCCTCAAAGACATAAAAAATGACATACGCAGCTTTCTTCAAACAGAGCAGTTTAACACCCCAAATTTGGGTGTTTGGGAGTTTTCTTTTCCCCCTCCTCAAAAGGGCAGTTTAAAACAGACTAGCATTAAAAAGGTGGTTGACAGTTAACACCAAATAAAAGGATCAGGCAGACACTAAGAGGGAAAAGGGGAGGGAAGGGACTGGGCACAGCTGTGATTTTGGCAACAGAAATCAACGCCCTCTAAGAGAGCACTTAAACAGGAATCATCAGTATTATGGAAATCTTTCATATTTAATTCTAGAGTGCCAGCTATAAAACCTTACAGGATAAAAGGACTATAACAAGACAGACCATTTTGTTAACTTGATGCTTTGGAAAATAAAGAGCCTGGGCAATTAACATACTGTATTTCCATATGAATGGCACAAGGCCCAGAGAGTGGTAACAAAGGCCTTCTTGGGTCATACTTCCCTTATCCTTAAAATGTGTTGGGATTTAAAATCTCTTTGCTATTGCTATTGATCTCCCTTAAGGCAAGAGTATGGCACACACCTAATTTCCAGTGGCAGCGTTCTACAGAACTGGGAAGGACTGGGTCCGCGAAGCTTGCTGAGTAACCTGGGACAGTTCTAATCTCTCAAAACTAATGCACATCATAGGGTAGTAAAGTGAGAGGGGCCTCAGTATGCACCCCAAATGCCTTGGAGGAAGGATGGGACATATATGAGGGTGAAGGATTCATCTATTTTGAGAACTGTTGGCATCCATCTGTCTTGAGAGACAATGAAATGCGCCTCCGGGGTGAAGTCAAACTGCTGGAGAATCACAGCGCCTGCTGTGGCTGCAGGGACTGGTAACTCCTAACTGCTGCCTCCCGTGTTGTTTTTGCTGCATTAGCAGCACCCAAGTGACATCTCCGGGATGCAAGCCTGGACAGTGTGTATGGAGGTCCTGGGCTGCCCAAACAACAATACCACCCTCTCGGCTTTGCTGATGTGGTCCAAAGGAAAGGAAAGCAGTATGTGTGGCACCAGCTTGGCTGCAGGAGTTGCCAGAAAGAGGTATACAATACACCATCCAACCATCTTAGGGACTCTACTCTGGATTTGTGTAGGGTTTATTCCTTAGTTGGGGGTGTGAAAGTAGCGGCCTTATACACAGTCAGACCATGTCTTAGTAAAGTTTGAGTTGACAGTGGCAGTACCCCAATGAAGAGATAGGAGAGTGATTTTGATGGTCCTTCCACAGAGATCTGTGGAATCCTATGGATTCCTGAATGCTCTGGGGATTTTCTGATTGAAATGTGTGATGCTCCTGTTGAGGCTCTAGTTCAACTATGAAATGGTGAGATGGGCAGGACCGTTGCCACGACTGCCACTAAGTGTCCTCTCAGGAACTGTGGAGCATGAAGTGCTCCCTTGTTTTCCAGTGAGCTTTGGATGATGAAACAGGCAAGACAGCAGGTAGAGTGCAGACAGTGAATGTCTTGCAATGAATGTGCTATAGCACAGGCTATAGCACATAATTGTGCCCACCAGGTGGTGGCGACGAAGAAATACCACTTCTTCTGCACAACTGGGTCCTTGAATAGCCCTCTGGCATAGTTGTAGAGTTCGAAGGAACCCCAAGGGACATCTTGTCCAACCCCTGCAATGCAGAAACCACAACTAAAGCAAACATGATAAATGGCCCTCCAACCTCTGTTTAAAAATCCCAATGAAGGAAAGTCCACAACCTTCCAAAATAGCCCATCCTGCTGTTGAACATCTCTTACTGTCAGAAAGTTCTATCACAGAACTGTAGAGTTGGAAAGGACCACGAGGGTTATCTAGTCCAACCCCCTGCAATGCATAATTCTTTAGCCCAATGCGATTACAAGTCTCACGCTCTGCTGACTGAGCTATCCACAGTCAATATTTGTTTATATTAAGAGCAGGGTCAGAATGCACAACATGTTTTTCTTCTGCTCTAATATAGCTTCCTATGTACCCACGACCTGAATGGCAATGTGCTCTTTGGCTGTTTCCAAAGCCATCCACTGTGATGAGGTGAAATGCTTTACATATAAACACACTTTTCTATCCTCTCAGCCCCCAAGCCCGAAAGGCATTCCCAATGCATTAATGCCATTAAGCAAACAGCTAATGAAAATAAATATTTTACATTATTTACTCATTACTGATTTATGCCAGTTAATCACAATAAAGGCTTGCTTTGAAATGACATTTAAAATGGTCTCCATATTTTAGCTAAAGAGCACTGACAACTCAACTAACCCTTCTCATTCTTCCTTGTGAAATGCTCTGCAGCAAGGCAAAGTATGTGTTAAAGCAACCAAAATTCCTATCAGCATGAAAGACCCATTTCTGCCTCAATGTATGAGCTCAGTGTTCTTTAAACCTACAAAGGTAATCTCTGTTTTATACTACACACACACACACACACACACACACACACACACACACACACCTAGATTGAGTCAGTCACTCCAACAAATTGCCCCATAAACACTGTTCTTGAGGGACAGTTATAGACACACAATTTATTTATGGATCAATCTCTGGGAGATGTTATTTGTTCAAAACAAAACAACTTGTTAGTTTTAAAGGGCTTGTGAAAAGCAGACCTGCCGCTTGAAGGGAAGCTTCTCAGCGCTGTTATATCCGAGAGAAATGCCCCCAAACTGTTTCCATTTCGGACAGGCTACCCCTCTACCTAAGCAACCTGTCTTGTTTCATGATAAGAATCGAAAATGCTTCTGATATTCTCAGTGAGGGTTATTCAGAACAATTTGGTGTGGTGATTAGAACGTCAATCCCACTCAATCACAACGGATGCTGGGTAACAATGGACCACTCACCATTTCTCAGTCTAACCTACTTCGTAGGGTGAATAGAAAGTTGTAATAAAATTGTTAATGTATTTTCTTACCCTCATAAATGCCACCTACCCCCCCCCCACAAAGAACACACATCAGGGAGGAACAAATGCAATGTATATACTGTTTTCTCCTTGTCAAATTAACAAAAATAATGATAACAATAGCAGCAAATGATCACCAGTAATTGAGAAGAAGTTGAGAACCATCTCTGTTCACAGAAACTTAAAAATCCATGCTCATGAAGTCAAACAGACAGGTAGGAGGCTTGCCTCTAAAGAGAAGTAAGAATCAACCAGGTGACTGCAGCCCACTTTGAGGAGAATGTGGATATAAATAGTAATCACTTCAGGACAGAGATAAATGTTACAAGTGTTTAGCTCATACGCATTTAGCAAAGACAGCCCAGTCCATACTGAGGAAGAGTCACACAGAGACAGAACACTACATTCACATTTTGTTTCTGGCTTCCTTGTGTTTTATATAAGATACGCAGACATTATTGAGCCGCAAGCTAAGAAGGGGGGCGGGCGGCTATAAAGATCAAACACACATGCTCTGAGTGTCAGGAAATTTCAAAAACAGCTCCTTAAACCCTCCAGACTCTAATTACAGAGAATCTTCAGAATACTTCCTGCAGTAAATCCAATCATCATAAAATAAGAACACATCTTACTGGGAATAGGTTTTGTTTATTGGCATGAACTAACTGTATACAAATGCAAATTTCACCAGATTTGTTTAGACGCATGCGTGTGCAAACTCACACCAGACACAAACAGGAAAAAGCCAGGGAAAGAAAAAGGAGTTTCCTGCACCAGGAAGACAAGGAGCCATGTTCTATGACATCAACAGCCAATTAAGACAGAAAGCGTGGCCAAATCTGCTGGCCATGAGGTAATGGAAGCATTAAAGAATTACAAATACTTGCTTTCTTCATGCTGGTGGGGTGTGTGTAAAACGGAGGCTGCAATCAAAGGAACACAGGAACCGGCCTTATACCAGCCAAAATATATCTTCACCTAGTCAGTACTGCCTAGTAAGTAAATCTGTCTCTTTAGACTTTACTAATGTTGGTACCCATATAAAAAGTGTTATTAGAAGATCACTTAAGAGAAGATGTCTGAAAACATACATGGCCTCCAGAATGAACTCTGGACTCCTGTAATCTGAAACCCACCCACATCAAATAACACGTAACTTTCGGACTTTTTTTTCTTTAGACTGTCATTTCTTTGTGTATGTGCCATACATTAAACTTCAGGAATCTTAATGAGAGTTGCCTATGTGCATGTCTGTTTATACTGCCCCCCACCCCAGTTTTCTTCTTTGCACTGACCATGCAGAACCCCAGTGCAACTTGGGACTTTAAGCAGCATTTTGGGAATTTGCTGCAAGCATCTACTAAGATGTTTGAATTTAACACTATCAATTCCTGAGCAAAACATATATTGGTTGCACACTTCTGATTCTTGCCTTCCATCTTTCTTCTCCGCTTTCCTGTTTTCTGACAACCCACATTTCTATATGAAAACTGGCAAACCTTCACTGTGCTTCCCCCATCTCTGTATGATCCACAGTGAACTCTGGAGTGTCTCTGGAGTGTGCTTCTGCATTCCTTCAGAAGCAGTGCTGGGGCTTGCAGCTCATAATCCCTCCTCTTGCTTCCTTTGGAAGGAGAGGGGAAGTGCAGGCAGCCTACATCTTTCAGCTGGGATACTAGCACTTCCTAGCTATTTCAAGTTCCTGTTTCAAGCCACCTGGGTTGAAAGAGGTTCCCCAGCCGTCCTCTAGGAGAAGTCTGAGGTCTTTTTTGCCACCAAGAAGTGCAAGGCTGCAGCCCCTGCTTTAAGAGGCTCCGCTGTTTAGCTCTTATGTTTCACACCAAGTCTCAGGATGCGATTCAGCCTGCTGAACCTCACAGAGAGAGACTTAGAATCACACCCGGGATTTCCCTGTAAGCTGCCTGTTGTGGCGTGGGGTTATGGCAAACACTTGATCTTTCAGGGAAGTCTGGTCCATCAAGACTATTTTTTCTTGCTCCCTTCCCTCATTTGAGAGGAAGGGCAGGACAGTAAATACATAAATAAATAAATATCAACTTCCAAAGGAATCCCAGATTTCGGCTTGAGAAATTAATGTACTAGTCATTTATGCTTTTGATTTTTAAACTCAAATTTCTGAATAAAATGACCTGCCTTGTGCTGCCCTTTCATTAAGGGTTGGTAATAAATGCATATTAATTAATTACAGCATAAATCAAAGACATTCACTGTCTTGAGGCTACAAGCCCAAATATATCAGGGGTGAACAACTTGTTCAGAACTGATGTCTGCTTGAGAAACCAGAGGCAGGAGGGTCACACTAAACTTGAATGTTTTAATTGCACATACTTTGCATTTTATATGTAGTTTTCACAGAACCCAGCAGATGCAAAACTACTGTTAGCAGATGTCCTGCACTTATTCTTACAATGCTCTGAAATTGTTTCCAACCCAAATGTGAAAAACATGAACTGAATAATACTGATACAGAGACTTCTTCACTCCTCTCTCAAACACTGTTGTTACGGAAGTTCTTCTATATAACAAACTGAACTATAAGAAATAGTGCATTCAAGAAAAGGGAATTAAAAAAAGACTAAGTAAGGAAAATCACTCATCATGGGGTGATGCCTGGATCAATTAACAAGGAACATAATGAATCTGCCCTTCTGTTTGCTTAGCTCCTTGATTCCAGTTCTTTCAGACTCTTACTGTCATAATGTTGAACCTGTGACTACATTCATGAGTATTAAGCATTTACTTAAAAGAAAAGCTCAACATTTCAGGATTCAAGAATAGAAGCGATCATAGGTGGAAATAAAGAATTCTCTCTCATACATAAATATTTACTTACTTCTCTTTTGTATAATATAGATGTATGGTAAAGGTCCACATTAAGTATTGCACTTCAGTCTTGTCCACAATCCCTCCCCAATGTTTGACCCATCTTCCCACACACCCTAAACTTGCAAAGTTAACAGCACTATGGAAACAACTAAAGCAGGAATAAGACAACTGGGAGAAGAGCCCTAGAACGTGCTGTCATAAACCAAATTCAGGACACGCAAAATATAATAAAACAGAGTTCTCCAGAGTACCTAGTAAGATGACAGTGTCAAAGTAGGACTGGGAAGACGCGGGTTCAAATTCCCACTGATCCATGTTAGGGATGTAAAAATGTAGGGAAAGAATCATGTGTGCTGTCCTGAGCTACTTTAGAGAAAGGATAGGATAAGAAAATAAAATATATAGTATCTTGCTTGTGGAAAACTTAAAGGATCATCTTCTCCCACCTGAATTTCAACCTGCCCAAAGTTTAAAATTCATATCAGTGGCACTTCTGTACATCTCTGCCTCCAGGTGAACTCAGGCAGGTGGTGATTGGGAAATGAACTTTATTACACAGTGATGATGGTCTATTTGAGGAATGCCCTTTCTGGACCAGTAAAGGAAGCACCAACCCTTGTATCATTCAAGAGACAAGTTAAAATGTATCTGTCTGACAGGGCTTTCAATGGATAGAAGAAGTTATACAAAACTTGACATTTTATGTCTCTTATTTTTGACGGATAGCTTACACTTGCCTTTAAGTTTTAGATTGAAGGTAATAATTTATTGTTCCTGCATATTTATCTTTCACATTTTCATTGTTGTTGTAAGATACTTTGAATATGATTTTAATACAACAGCAGCTAGTAAATGTTTTAAATGAAAGCATACATAAATAATTATCTTCTCCTAAAAAACCCAAAACCCAAAATAAGAATGCTTGTAGACAATTAATTATGTATACACAAAGTGCTCAGAAATAATAAAGCAATTCATTAACACAATGAGTTAAATTTTAAGGTGACTAATCTCTCTCTTTTTCCTCCCCCTCATTTGGCTTCAGTGAAGAAATACCACTATGACACTGCACACACTTAAATACATTTCAAGTCTGAAGCGTGTGATTTTTGGTCCACTTCCAAAATAACGTTAGCTGGTGGTGTGAAACATCTCTTTCAATTTTCTGCAGTGGATCTCCCTGGACAACACCAGATAAAGAGGCAATTTATCATTCAGCTGAAGGTTGTGCGTAATGCATTATCTGCCTTCCATGAGGATCGGCACATTTTGTGCAAGCCCTCTGTTTCTGCAGAATGACCTACAATCCTCCATTTTGAGACACCATGGCAACACCAAATTAACACAAGGAGAGGACTCTTAGGCAAACGCATTTATTGATTGCTCAAAATCTTGCCATTCATAATTCTATTATCTCCCATGTCCTCTCAACTTCTTTATACGTACAAGAAGGCAGCAATCAGAGGTCAACCCTGAGGGGAAAGCCCTGTGAGAATATAAAATAAAATATACTAATAAAGTGCGGACTGAGGGGGTTGTAGTGTTCACCAAGCATCACTTTCCACCAGAGCCTCCTTTTAAAAACAAAAAAGGCCAATAGATTATGGAGAATAGATTATGGGGAAATATTTTTTATTTTTTATTCTATACTGCTTTTCCACTTCCAGAGGGCCCCTCATAACAGCTCATAAATGAATTCCTTTTGGACTGGAGGTTGGCCTCTCAGGAGTTCTGAGATGGCCCAGAAGAGATCTGATCACAGCAATTCCCTGTTCTTTCCTTCTACCACTTCCATAACTTTAGCAAGGCAACGAGGTGCTTTTCAGGAAGGGCTCCCAGGGATTGCCATGAGGGGATCTCAGGTGCCTCGCAGAAGCTTAGGAGAGCCAGGGGTGGGGGGCGTGTCACTGATTCAAAATGGAATCAGTTAAATATGGTTGATTTTGGATTTCTGCCAGTCATTCTCCAAATTAATCTGCTTTAAAAAGAGATCCAAATTGTTCCAAATTGTACCTTGGCGAGGGAGCACTCATCCCTAGTTAGTAGAAATTGCAATTAAAACAACCCAGAGTCTAGTCCATCCATTGAGCTATTTGTCCTGCCCTTAGACTGCTTGCTCTCACAGATCAATCAAAACTAGGGTATTTTTGTGGAAGAAATATCACCATCTTTGATCTGCCAATCATCACTTTGAAATCACCAAATGAATGAGAAAAGGAGAGACGGGGGGGACGGGATGGGGACGGAGGGCTGGAAGCATGAGCTAAACATACTCTATACATTCAATGATAACTGTGAGTGTGAAATGCATTTCAACAGGCTTCTCCAATACCATCAACTTGCACACCACCATTCAGACTCAATTTAAAGGATATTTATAAAGACAATACATTGAAAGATTTCTTTTCAGACTTATTTATTTTTGTAGAATGGTTTAGATTACTTTTGTCATATGCTCTTCAGCAAAACGGATACTCTCCATTCCATATATATTGGAGGCTGCAGATTAGTTTTAGCAATGCCCATGCGTTACAGTTGCTCAAGGGAGAAAAGCAATGACAGCGCTAGCCTATCAGTGCTCAAATAATAATTTGGTTCAGTGTTTTTTTAAAAGAAACTGACTTGGTTCCACTGGACCTGACTTCTCCCCCCCCCCCCCCCCCGCAGTTACTCTTATTTAACATCTCTATGGAGCATAGCTGTCAACCTTCCATTTTTTTGCGGGAAATTCCCTTATTCCAGCACTGCTTCCCGCTGCTATCCTGGATTGTTAGATATCCCATAGACTGTCCCCGGGACAGGTGAGGCTGCTGATCCCTTATTTTCGAGGCTGCTGATCCTTTATTTTCAAATCTGAAAGTTGACAGCTATGGTACGGAGTACCATTGGAGGAATGGAACTTACACTTACACACACACACACACACACACACACACACACACACACGTAACTGGTAACTCTAGTCAAAGGTGAAACACAAACACTGTCTACCAGATCTCCATTCATAGAATCATGGAGAGACCACGAGGGTCATCTAGTCCAACCCCCTGCAATGAAGGAATATTTTGCCCAGTGTGGGACTCAAACCCACAACCCTGAGATTAAGAGTCTCGTAATCTACCTGCTAAGCCATATCCATCTTTTTTAATCCTGATAGCTGGTGTAAGCAGCATCTGAGGACTGCCAGTTCTTTGTCCTAGGGCCCAAGCAAGACGTGGCCTCAGAAGAAGAATGAGGCCACCTTACTGAACCTAAGTAAGTCTGGATGTGTGGAAGGGTGACTGCCTGGGAACTACAAATATGCCATAATGGAAAGAGATGAGTGAAACAAAACTAAATTAAAAACATTTCCTAGACACATTTGTGACAAGCACCCTCTATCAGATCCCAAGAAGCCACATCCTTGCAGAGCTCAGACAGATGGTTCCCAAAGAAGGAGAAGTGCTTGCTGGCCTGCCTGGGAACTGCTTCTTTATGGGATGGAAATTAGTTAGGGATGGAAACCTGAAGTGATTTTTAAAGAGCTGTCACCAATAAAGCATGCAGAGTGTCCCACTCATGCCTCATGCCAGACTCAGGAACAGCAATCCACATAAGCCCATCAGTTAGGCGTCTCTGCAGAACTCCAGCTATCTAGCCTTCTAGTTTACAGACCAACATCAAGAATCAGCTTGCTCATCTCCTTGCCTTCAGGCTGGACAACCCCAGCTGGCCGTGTATCCCTCAGAGTTTGAGGTTACTGACAAGTCTCGCATAGGAACCAGAGGAAGCCTTCTACACTTAGCTTCTAATTGTGCCTTGCACTCCCGAGCCGGACATATGGGACTTGACAGAATGACACAAAGATCTTGAGCACTCAGAGCAGGAGAGATACAGATTTCAAAAGTATGGCCAAAAAAACCCACCTCCAACAAGTTCCTCAGCATCAACAAGTTTTATGAACACATGCCGCTCACTTACACCGAGTCAAAGAGTCAAGTCTGGAAGTGCTTTGACAAAGCTATTGTTACCATCGCAATAGCAGGCTTTTCGGCACTGTTCAAAACTAACAGTTAAGAAGTACAATTGGCAACTGACAACTTCAGCTTTCCCCTCTTTTCTTCTGTACTCACTTTTTTCCATAGAGACCCAATCTCTCTTCCCCTCTTTTTCTCCCCAAGATGTATGTTTTCAACTCAGATATAATGTCGAGGGTGTCAAGGTCACACAGAAAAGAGTGTTTTAAAGCAGCAGACATTTTGTTTAGTATTACCTCCAGAATTACAGATGGCCACATGAAAAACAACCCGTAGCTCATGGAGGAAGAGTTTTTAACAGCACCAACTTTACTTCACTTTGTCACTTTCCCTAAACCAGCGAAGTTTGTCAGACTCTGAAGGCTGAGCCGAAAGAATTGCACACAATACATCCCATCATTCACTGTGCACAGCCTCCGCTGCCCTTTCCCTAGCGCCCCCCTGGCAACATCTTGGCCAGGCAAGGAGTCAACTTTGTCCTCCAGACTAATTTCCTGATGCTCAGAAAGGAAATCAACTCTACATAGTCATGACTTTGGCTGGCTTCAATCAATAATCTCCATAACTTACCAGTGCAAGTTTTCAATGGTTTCAAACTACATTTGCCCTTTACAGGGAGATAAAATAAACACAGAGAAAAGGTGGTCCTAATACAGGGCTGCTGAGTAAGATAAAGGAAGGAAGGAAGGAAGGAAAAAGCGAGAACTGATTCCAGTTTAACTGCTTGTGTATTTGATCAACGCTGCTCTCAAAGCAGAGAGACACAAAGCAACAGATACATTAAAAGGAAACTCATTTCTGATCAGCAGTGTCAAGTACTCAAGAGCAGACTGTCTTGTTTGCAGTCAGTTTTTCTACCAGCCTGCCAGACTTTTAATCCATTAACCATCAGTTGTGTCTGTGGGAAGATACACATCAGTGGTAAAAGAGGGGAGTGAGAAAGAAAATAGTTTAAGGCCAAATGTATGTTATCTTTGAGACTGGAATTCTATATTTACATGTCAAGAATAAAAATAAACACTCGCTGGTGAGACTCTTTTTTGAGGAGGGGAGGAACATTATATTAGAATACATTTTTAAACGACTGGTTACCTTTATATCCCACCCTTTCCCCCAGGCATCTCGGAATGGCAGTTTTGCTTCACACAGTGAGTTTCATGGCTAAGCCGGAACGTGAACCAAAGGTTTCCTGTACACGAAAGCCTAGCCCTCTGGACCAGGGAAATCAAACTGGCTATCCTTGGAACTAATATGAAACACAAAGCAATTATTATTGTTGTTACTATACCTATATTAAGCTGTCTCATAACACTGTTCAGAGGGCAACTCACAGATATTTTATAGTCACACTTCTAAATGTTTATTCAGAATAAACATGAGTCGGGCAAAAGAAAAAAGAAAAAGGTGAACCAAACCATCAGCGCTCTCCAAGGCTTCAGACAAGAGCATCCCACTCACCATGAGTTAGATTTCTGGATCTCATAAAAACTACCACCATGAAGAATGGGTTATACGGTGTTGCCCCTAGTGGGGCACCACAGTATTCTTAATAGTGGTAGTTTCTACACTGAGATCCAGAGAAAGGAGAGTTCGTTCTGAAAGCAAAGCATGTGCTCACTTTCCTTTCTTATTTTCCTTCTGATAGTGCCTCATCCACACATAACAACAAGCCTTGGTTAATGGCTTAATGGGATGAAGTAGCATGCTAGTGCCTGCTGCCCAAGCACTCTCTCTTTCCTCCTCCCCAGATGCACTGGCTTGCAGAGGAGCCCCCAGGGCAAGGCAGGTTGCTCACCAAGGATTACTCCTAGTGACAACTTGCTCTGACAAAGGTTGGAAGCAAACACAGCTACTTGGAGGCTCTGCTTCCCAGTTCACCTCTCCTAGGCTCCACCCCTTTGTGGAAAACAGGGCTCTCTTATTAAAGGGCCAACATTTTAAGGCCTCCTACCTAGTGCACTCTCTGCGCACTGTGAATATTCTACCCTTCGTTTCACAGGTCCTGGTGCTGTGGGATCTGGTTCAGCAAGCTCCTGCCTTCCCAACCTCAAGGTTCAGCTGGCCTCTCAACAACATGAGGCTCAGAGCAAGGAACCCGGTCTGGCTCCTTAGCTGGTAGCACTGTAGCCTCAGACTTTGTGTCCTGATCACGGATGGACTCTGGAGTCATGACAAAGATTGTTATCTCTCTTGAAGAAATTCTGGTGATGGTTTGCTAGCAAGGAGGGGGGAAACCCACATTCCCAGGTCCAGGGGTAACATCAAGCCAAGGATTCATGACTTCTACTTCTGCTTGCACCAAGAGAAAAGTGAAGTGGGAGTGATAAGTAAAGATGCACTAGCATGGCTTATCCGTGTGTGGACTAGTCTTCATTTATTCCTGATTTCTAGTACAAAATGAGAGACCTGAATCCTGGCCGGGTTTCGTATTCATACAAAGTTACTTCAAGGTACTTGGCATTCCCTTTAGGGAACTTTGTTTACTTCACACCTTTGAGACCAAAATAATCTACCTGGTCTGGAGCAAAGACCTTGTTTCTAATCCTGGCTCTATCTCCCACCTCCAAAAGCTTCCCATCACCTTTCTTCTTAAATAAGTCACTTTGACTTCCTTCACCTCCACCTTGTCTTGTATATTTAGGTGTTAACCCTGTTCAAGCAGACACCATGTCTGCTCCTCTCGACAGTGCCTTTTTCATGGGGCTTGTTTCTGTCTAGCTTTGAGCATTTTTAAAAATAGGGTTAGCAGACTTTCTGTGAGTTCATGGAGCCTCTTAGGAGGAAAGAAACTTATTAGGCCATGGGCCTATTGGCCTTTTTATGCTAAACTGTTTTTGTGAGTTTGGATAAACGAATGAACTGTGAATGTAATGCTGTCATTGCCATATTGTTATTTATTCTACTAAAACAAATGGTTGATCTGGTCTATGATCTAGTTGAGATTCCTACATTGCAGGGGGTTTGACTAGATGACCCTCACAGGCCTGTCCAACTCTACAATTCTATGATTCTATGTTAGGATTTGAGTATTATTGTATTAACTACTGAAATTAATAAAACCACTGAATACTCAGCTAGATTCCTTTTTCGTTTTTGTAAAGAGCTTTACTGTTATGGGGCGGAAGTTGGGAGTGATGTTATTGCTAATACATTTACATCTGCTGTGAAGCACCTTGAGTGCAGTAACTGTGGGAAAGGAGTATAAAGACAAACACATGCCATGACTCAAGTATGCTGCCAGATGTGAGCATCAACGAAACTGGTGGACTGGATGACCTGTGAGGTACCTTCCAACTCTATAGTTCTATGAAGCTGTTCAGGTGTTCAAATCTTTGTTTGAGGTCTGTTCTTTGTTTGATGGGAACTATAGTCTAAGGACTCATGGAAGGAGACAGCCTCTCCATCTCTGATTTACAATGACTGATAAAGCGGTTGGCTTGAAGAACAGAATGCTTTAGAGAAATCTAAGAGTGGCTGGTTGGCTGGGCATGGGTTGCTGTTGTCCACCCACAGAAGCACATAGACAAGGTACCACTGCCTCACAATTCTGTAGGGCACTGAACTTGAGTACTTTAATCCAGCTTTTCTCAGATAACACGTCAGTAGCCTCTACTGGTTGTGAGTTATAACTAGCTAACGGCAGTGTTTTTCTTATGTTTCTGGTTAATGCCATGTAACTGGAGCCACAACAGTAAAACACAGACATCATTAAACAAAGGGGAGAGGGAGGTAAACCTCCCCACCCCAGACAAGCTCAAAAAGCAGATCACTGTGAAAGACAGAAACAATCCTGCTGAAGCAGTGCCTCCACACAGGGGTCCTTAGATGCAGCCAGTATAAAGTGCCTTTGACTTTTTGACGCGCTGCACAACGGAGACACAGATGAAGTGGAAGATACTGTTTGCTGGAAGTATGTAGATACAATCCCCTACACCTACTTTTATTCTTTTTAATCATTTCATCTAGTTAATGTACAACATTCAAAGGGGCTGAGAAAGCACAAACAGTCTGCACCAAGAAAATGCATCGTTTTTCTTTAACAACATTAGTTAAAAAAAAAAAAAGTATGAAGAAGCAGCAGCTCAAGAGCTAATCAGGACTGTTAAGGCATGATGCTCTCTGCCATCTCTCTAACATCATTTTCTCTTCATTACTGCCTAATACGGTTTCCAATTGTTGTATTATAATATGTTGGTACCTGGGGCTAGGGTTCTGGGGGCAGAACTCAGAGATTTTGGAAGGGGCTGAGAATGCCTATTATCCTAAGATCATGTTTAATCTGTGTTTCCAGTAACTAACACTGGGTTCAGTTCACATGCAGAACTAATTGTGATAAAATGAGGGCAGAGAGAGGTCTTCTCGGTGGCTCCCCCTGGAACTATGTCCAACAACCATGGTATCCTTCTGGATTGTTTGAGCCTGCTGTTTTGGGTGGCTCCAATCTTTCTTGAAGGAAGATCTGGTGCTGGAGGCTTGATGCCTTGGCCTATGGCATGAAAAAACAACATGGCAGCCCCCTGCTGTTGTGGACTACAACTTCCATTATTCCTTTCCATTGGGCGAGCTGACTGGGTTTGATGGGAGCTGCACACAACATCTAGAGGGCACCATGCTGCTTGCTTTCTGAGATAATCTATGAAGGTTGGTCCCAATGTGCAAAAAGGGCATTTTCTGTAGTGATACCTGCTATGTGTCCCTTGAAATTAGATTATCTCCTCCTTTGCTGGCATTCTGTTATGATTTCAAAACTTTTCCTCCAGCAAGCAGTTAACGTTAGCACTCTTCACAGAAGAGGCATCCTCCCACCCCGGGTGTAAAGAGACAGGGAAGAATGTTTATTTTCACTAGTCACCTCCAGCTGGCTCATTCCAAACCCCCCATTTTATTTTTTTTTAGTTATTCCAATTCATTTTATTTTTATCAACTAGCCATCATGCAATTTCAGTGAAAAGTCATCCGGTTATTGGCATCAGTCTGTCTCGAAAGACAATGGAGTGTGCCTCAAAGGGTGAAGTCAAACTGCTGCGTTAGCAGCATCAAAGTGACCTCTCTGGAGTGCAAGTCTGGGCACTGTGTATGGGAGTCCATGGCTGCCAAGATGACAACATTCAGTAATATGGTCCAAAGGAAAGCAGAGCAATATGCCTGGCATCAGCATGGCTGCAGGAGTTGCCAGAAGGAGGCAACTGAGAGCCAGTGTGGTGTAGTGGTTAAGAGCGATAGACTCGTAATCTGGTGAACTGGGTTCGCGTCTCTGAACCTCCACATGCAACTGCTGGATGACCTTGGGCCAGTCACACTTCTTTGAAGTCTCTCAGCCCCACTCACCTCACAGAGTGTTTGTTGTGGGGGAGGAAGGGAAAGGAGAATGTTAGCCACTTTGAGACTCCTGAAGGGGAGTGATAAAGCGGGATTATCAAATCCAAACTCTTCAAACAAGGCACCATCCAACTGTCTTAGGGACTCCACTCTGGATTTGGGTACGTTTTACTCCTTAGCCTTTTCTTCTCCCAAAGATATTCCTTCCACTGGGCAGCGGAGGTTTAGGATCAGAGTTTTCCTTCTCGTAGACGGGCTACCTTCCCAGGCTTCTGAGCCCCATCTGCCTCTCACTTCCCTCTACAGCATTTAGATTCATATTGGACAGGACTCCACATAATTATGATCGTACACACTAAAAGATACAGGCTTCTGAGGGGGAAAGTAAAATACAAATGAAATGTCTATTAAAAAAAAAAGATGAAACACCAAAGTTATGAAACTCATTTCCTGACCTTTGCATGACATAAGCATTGAGACAAATTCCTTTATATAATCCTTTTGGAAATAAATATATTGTATGTATGTAGGATCTATTTTAGGAATCCCACTGTATCATCCAACAATTAAATTGTTTCAATATTTACAGTGCCTTAGGCTGCCAAGTTTGAAGTTAGAGTAATGCAATAGTTATTTAAAAGGAAAAAAAACTAGAAACAAGGAGGTAAAAGAGCTCCCAGAGGCCCCTGGGCGGAAGTACCCAATGTCAGGAAGCATTTGTTTTTATTTCCTCTGCGCCAAATGAATTTTACTCGTGGCGGTGGTTTAAAGCTGGACCAAATCCATACAGAAGCTAACCAGAAGCATTTGTTTCTTAAATAAATGCCTCTGCTGGGAACAAGCTATATATAAAGAGGAAACCTCTTTTCTTAACAGCCATATGCTACACAGCCAGAATGCTATTTACTGCTTTAAAAATAAAATAAAAAGTGAGAGAGGTGAGTGGCTTTAGGTTCCCGACAAAAAGCATTCAACGCATACACAAACACCCCCATGCACATTTCTGCATTTGGATATTTCTATCGAGATACTAAAAATTCAAGCCAGGATCACGACTCCCCTCAGAGTTTTAATGGGAGCTTTACACACCACACATTCAGGGAAGGGAAGGGAGAATGACGCATGCCTAGAATGGCATTCCTGCTTTTCCTGAGTGAACAGTTTGATGCCACCCCCTAGCTCCCTTTCCACGCTGTAACAAAGTCAAAGTACATGTAACTGCAATAATCACGTATTCTCCCCGTTTACCCCTACACCTTTTACAGTTAAAAGCAATAATTGAGACCACTGTCTCCGATACCATGTTCACTAAAGTATGCCAAAAGCCACTTATTATGTCAAGAATGCAGGTTGGGAAGAACAACATGAGATGTGGCCCTTCCTAGACTATACTTGTGAAATGCTCACATGGTGTGACTCACATGGTGTGACATGCCATCTTAAGTTCCCCAACAAATAAAATATGATTTGCTATTTCAAAGTAACTTAATTTTGGTTTGCCAATGCCCTTATAAACAATGGAAGGTTACACAGAAGAGGTTAGAGGTGCATTCTGAGAAGTTCTGTGCTTCAGACTAAAATGTGCAAGTTCCTGATTATAATTCACTTCTTGGAATGGCTGTGTAAAATGGTTCAGCTTCAGATATCATGCGGGAAGGGGTTAAATTAAGAGATTACTAATCTGGCCATCAAGTGAACAAGACCTTGCATAAGATTATCAGGGCAGCCAGACAGAGGCAGCTGCCTCCAACCACAGCACAGAACCAGCTCATGCCAAGGCTTTAACCCTTTCCTTCCACAATTATTTATGTGAGTGTGAACAAATGAAATGGCAGGTCCCACAGTATGCTCATTCGCACCCTTTGTTATCTGCAGCTAAACGTAATGGAAAAAATTGACTGTTTGCTTGACGCAATAGGGCATGACTCTGTTTACACAGAAATAATAGCTAAACACTGATGGATTCTAAATCTCCATTACGGCAAAAGATTTGAAAGAGTAAAGCGGTTAGGGAAAATAATTAGCTCTCCCGTTTGGATTTTTAAAGAGCTTTTCACACATTTGATGGAACGACGTGGCCCTCTTCACTACTGGTTGGCTCTGCAGGGATAGTCAGTTTTAAATGCACAACCAAAGGAACCCTTCAGCTCACATAAGGGTAAGTGAAGCAGGGCCATTCTTTGCCATTAATCCTGAAGGCCTGGAAAGCCCCAGGAGATGTCCGATCTATGCTTCCTAAATGCTGTTGGACTACCTCATAACAGAAATAATAAATTCTGATATAAAGCCAGGCTTCAATGAGATAAATATATAAGCTCTACATGTCACTGCTTGGATTTGCAGGGCTGAAAAGCACTGTTTCCTCAGTGCTGCATACCTACAGACAGATGGCAACAACTAAGGCTGTGCTGAATTTCCACCCATTTTTTTTTCCTCCCAGCAAAAGGGTATGGAGGAGTTTCACAATGCTAACACCCACCTGCTTGTTAATGTACCACTTGACACCTGCTCACAGAGGCTTAGGCACTGGGTTTGCTTTTGTTCAATACACAAAGCCTTCTTACTGAGGAAATCCCAGCCACTCAAGAATCACATGATCAGAGTGATGACATCACATTATGACAGAGCCAAATAACATTTGGCTACATGATACCGTAGGGAGATTAAAGTTTCTTGCATTTGCTGTGCATGGGGGGATGTTTGCAACCCAAACCATTGTGAATATGGGAGGAGGTGTCATTTTGCACTGTGTGAGAGTGTGATATTTTAATAAAACATCTCCTCCCACACACCACGTTTTCTTCTCCACCCTATCAGCAGGTATCAATGTCATTAATTTACAGGTGAAAATATCTGATGGAGAAAGGCATTCCCATGAGATTATATGGAATGCCAGGAGGGGGGAAACCTAGGGGTTGGCAAGGATGGCCCCTGCCAAGGGCGCAGGCCCAGGGGGGGCATAAAACTCACACTTCTCCACCCTGGCTCAAAGTAGTTGCCCATTTGCCTGCTCCCTGGGCAACTCCTGTGCTGCTCAGGGTTTCCAGGAGGAAGGCAGGAATAGCTCCTTGCCAAGGGTGCAAGGGAGTCTAAGTATGCCTCTGAATGGCAGTAGAAAGACAGGTGATCAGTTTTTCTTGCTTGCACTTCCTCACTTCTGTCCTGCCCATGCAAACATACGAATTAGGTTTTTTTTTAACTCAGAAGGAACCAGATCAGGGTTGTTATTGTTCACTGAGTTCACTCCTAGTATTCCTGTTTGCTGAGTTTCCTATATTATCAAAATACAATAAAAGCATAGAAGCATGTGATCACTATAGAAAAAAAGTAATAACTTGTATATTGAAGAACATTTAAAACTACAATTACAAATCCATTTGAATCAAGAACAACTGATCAGAGGAATGAACTCAACCACCTGATACAGCACTTTTAACAAGTTTCTAATTATCAAATGCCTGACGCATTTTGTAGAAATGTGTAAAAGGATTATGTAAAAATGCCAGAAATGCTTCTGATATACCCCAAAACCCAGCTAAGTCCCAAACTATCTTCTCCAACCCAAAAGGTACACACAAACTACTGTTGTTGTTGAGACAAAACGGGAAAATATGCCCAGGTTGGTAACATCTGAGCTCTAACAATTCAAGTTTATATCATCATTAAGGGCTGACTAGAAACCCTGGGATTCACTAACTGGAAAAATTCAACTAAGGGGAGGAAATATTTAAAAAAAACAAACAAAAACCTCCTCAGTGAGATAGGAAAATTCTGACTGTTACGAAAGTCTGAACCCTGTGGGATGCTTGCAAATATTTTAAATGTGGGGAGGAGGGAAGAGAATGACCCAAGGAGGCAGTCAGCATAAGTTGGAAAAGTGAGGTCAATGGGCTGCTGTGTATGTTTTCTAAAGGCAAAAGACCCCTTTCTTTTCCTTGCTTCCCTTTAAATCCCTTTGAGGCAACTTCTAAATTATTTAGCAGCGACTCTGATTGGTGTGTGTGTGTGTGTGTGATTGAGGAAGATGGCAGGAACCAGGGAAGCTGGCAAGGGAAGAAGCCTGCTGGTGACATTTGCGCTATCTCTGCGGCACACTCTGAAAAGCCCCAAGTGCGCCTATTTGAAAATCGTACCATCACTGGCAACAATGGACCACCGGCTCCCCACATTGCTTTAGGTCATATTTACATACAAAAGCACAGCCACTGTGCAGCTATTGTGCTACAAAGTTTCCATTTGTGACCCATGGTGGGCTTGGGAGAGGAGAGGTCACTGGCAAGTGTATGGAACCTACTGAGACCCCATTAATTTTTCAGGATTTCTCAGACTTTGGCCTTTTCAAACTTGGCAGGAGGAGAGAAAAAAAGAAGGGGAGGGAATCTAGTTATGAGTCTCTCTTTTCTCTCTCTCTCCTACCCCCCCCCCCAGTAGCTCGCTCCCCTTTCAAACTGTTTTTTGTCACAACACAGAAATGAATAGAGCTTGCTCTGAACTTAACCATGTTCCCTAATTAGAAAAAAAAATGGATTGCAGAGTGAAATAAGCGGCACCTTTCTAGAGGGGGAAGTGAACAGGCTCCAGACACACTGGCGTTGCTCTGAAGTTTCTCTCTGTGGCCCAATTTCTGGAAATTTATTCCAGTTGTAAACCATTAGATGCCAATTTTGTAAATCAATCTTACGATTCAAAAGAACCGAGAGCATTTTCTGCCTAATAGACTCTGAAAATCTTTTGCCAGTGCACAGCTGAGCAAATGTTATCTAAAAACATCTTTATAAATCTCCAGCTATTCTTTCACCTCACTGCTTTTAAAAGGAGTCCAGCCAAAGGGAACATAACCCAGGTGTTGAAGAAAGGAGAGGTAACCATTCAGAATGGAGCAATCCTCCCCTCAAATTAACGTGCTGTGGGGTGCCTTAGGGTTCCCATGTTGGCTGGAGTAGATATATATATTTATAATCTCCAAGAGCACCTATCAGTTGTTGTTGTTGCTGCTGCTGCTGGAGTTTCACACTGCCTCCTTCCCGTCTGGAACAGAACAGCCCTAAAAACTATGCCCATTGGCAAAGCCTGACAATGGACGACAAGGGGCGGATAACTCATTTGTCCTGTGACTTTTTATGAAGCATCTGGGAGATGCAGATTAAGTGAAGATCATTTCCTTTTTATTGGGCCAACTCTAGCTGTTTAAAGATGTTCAGCAAGCTTCAGAGCCGCAGATGGCTCTTCATCCGGCCTAGGGGTTACGAGCACGAGAACAATAAAATCAGATTTCATTTGTTATACACAGGCTATAATTGAGTAACAGCAAAAAGTTTTTGGAGCAGCCAAGGAAGATGCCAACAAGCCTCCATAGCAAACATAACTCTGTCTTGAAGCTTTGCTTGGAAAATATGTGGGCACAGGTATGTGATCCTGCAGAAGCTGTTTAAATTTAAACCCATCCACCCAGTATCCAAACCTCCCCAGTATTCTGCAAGAGGAAAGGCTGGCTCATTCACTTCAGTGTTGCACAAGGCTTTGTATACATCATACTTGCAAAGCATTTCCATCACCTTGAGATGAACAGGGCAATTGCTGAACACATGGCATCGTGGCCATGCATCAGTCCTCACGCATACGAAGGAGACGCTGGATGGGGGTGTAATAGATACAGACATACACATTATCCTGCTCTTATGGGGGACTTGCAGCAGGCTCCCATCTGAAGAACTGATCAGGCAAACTCCAGTGCCAACTAGACCATTCACTTGAGCACATTTGCCACTTGAAGTCAAACTAACGCCAATACTTTTCAAGCAAAGACCATTCATACATTTAGCTAAGAGCCATTGCAAGGAGCATCCAAGATATGAGATCTACTGGTTTGTGGCACCTATTCTGGAGTAACTGCTATGTCTCTCCCAAGACAACAGGCTCTTCCCTTTCTACAGTATGGTCTTGCATATTTTAGTGCACCTGTGCTTACAGATCAGTCAAGTGTAGCAATTTCCTTTTGATATTACAGTCAGGGGTATAAAGTAGTGTGTGAATGGCCCCAGATTCCCGTGTGACCTTGAGTAGGTCATTTTGTTCTATTCTGTTCCTACAAAAGGCAGAGAGGTGCCCAGTCTCACAGGGCAGTGAGAAAGAACTAAATGCTGCTGGAGAGGCTGTTCAAATGCTATGGAAATGGGGGCCAGATGAAACTCTAAAGGAAGAGAGATAACAAATGAAGTCTTTTCTCTGCCACTCACACCTTTTTGTTGGCTCCTTGCTTTAAAATTGCACCTCAAGGCAATAGAGTGCGCGCATCGGAGAGCAATTTGGGCTTCTTTTGTCAAGTTAAGCCACTGTGGTTTTTATCGGAAGGCGCGAAAGGAACGTGCAGCCATAAGTTCTTACATTTGCTCTTGTGCAAATGAAAGGGTTGAATGCTTTTGTGAAGAAAGCTCCAAGTGGAGAGGCTGAAAGCTCTAAAACCAAGTTTCATAAATGGAGGGCTAAACCCTCAGGATGGAGAGAGGGGAGAAATATTTTAGGTTATGTTAATGCTGACAAATTCACTGTATGTTTTAACACAACTTTTCTGTTGTTCCGAAAAATCCTGCACTCTCTCTTCCAAAGTCTCACACAACAGCTGCTTCATTCCTCATCCTCACGACTCCACTCATGAGGAGCTTTCAGAAATAGCCAAGCCATCAGGCAAAGCAGAGATTACAGGCAGGGAGCCGCTCTCTGTCTTCCTGTGTAAACAAGGGCCAACCTCCATTAACCAGAACTTCATGCTGCCCTAGAAACAGCCGCCCCTGGGATCATCAGTGCCTCTGGGGCCTCCCCATAGGGGTCGGGGTGGGGGTTTGGTACTAAAATTCTTTCAACACCCTAAAAAGGCTTACTACTCTCTTTAGCAAAATAATTTTTTCATCAGTCAGCACTTTGTTTTTTTTAATGTACTTATTAAAATTTAAGAAACTGAGTCACTGACCCCTATAATTTTTCAATTGTTCACACCACAAAGACTGGCTTGGCTAATTACGACTGAACAGCTGTTGGAAGCGACCTTGCGATCAGCAAGAAAAATAGTGATGAAACGCTGCCTATCTACCAAGATCTGAAGAGTGCAGTCTCCTCTCCCCCCCACCTTATTCAAAATAAGTTCAGAAGTTAATTACACACACTATCTCAGAGGGTTATATATGAGCAAACAATTTTGAGAGCCAAATGAATGACAGACCCGAAGAACACTTGCAGAAAACTTTGGACAATTTCTCTTTCTCTAGAACTGCGTTCACTGCTGTCATCTCAACTTGGGACAAGTATATTGCCTCATGCTCCGTAAGGAAGAAATTAAACAGAGCAGGTGGGAAAACCTAGTATGATGCCCATGCAAACAGGCCCCAAAGAAAGGTGATCCACGTGATCAGATGGTGCCCATTCCATTTCACATTGTAGTTTTTGTGGCAAAATAAAGGAAATAAAAATTGGATCTTTAGGAAGAACAAATGGAAGCAAAACACTCCTCTTTGCCTGTCTTTATACCAAACACTGTTATAGCAGGTGTGCAATCTAAAGGCCTCTCTGGTCTTGTCAGGGAACTGCCATCGGAGCCAAGAGGGGAGGTAAGGCTCCCCAACGATGCAGGAGAAGGGACCAGCAGGGAGAGAGAGAACACTTCCTTTGGGGAAGGAAATCGGCGTGACACCAGGAAGAAAGGGGAGCAGGGAAGGACTTCGGAGACATGGCTCCAAGACTCTTCCACAGAGGCCAGCGGGGAGAGCCCAGGACCTCCGCTGGCCACGCCCACTCTGCGCAGAAGACTTTCACGCAGGGAGGCTAGACGGAGACTTGGCGTCAAGCAGCTTTTATGTTGGAAGAAGTTCAGGAAACACCCACTGACGGATTCTGCCAGTGACTGACACAGCCACGGAGAAAGGGCTGTCCAGCCAGGGAAAGGTTTAGCCAGACAACGTTGCCTAGAGCAGCAGCCCCCTTACGCACGAGCAACCCCAATTCCCATTACAGGTCTCAAGACAGGATCTCAGAATGGGACCCTCTTGGGTCCACATTGCACGAAAGGTGTGAAACTTATAGCCCCAAACTCAGCATTACATATTTTTGGCTTCTTCTTTTTTCTACATAATTAAAGTAATGTTTTCTCTGTGGAAGCTACTCACCAACAATGGCCAATGTAAGGCTACTGCATGTATTCACCCCGTATGGTAATGACCACCCTATTTTTAGGCTCCTGGACCACAGACAATTGCAGACACAGAAACATGCACTTGAGGGGTTTTTGTTGCTGTTTTTTTAAGGCTAATAAACAGCATTAGAGTCTATCTAATGGCAATCATGGCAGAGTTGAAATAGGGGCTTTCTGATTCACAGCATGCATGCTGATCCTATGCATATCTACTAAGAAATAAGCCCTAATATACAGAGTAGGGTTAAGTGTGCATAGGGCTGCCAAAGCCACTTAGCCACTATTCCGCACCATTCTTTAAGCTCAGATTCATCAAGGCTTCTATCCTATGCATACTTGCTTGAGAGCAAGCTCCACTGAAATCAGTAGCACTGTAAGAAACTGAAGAAGGCCTACCCCTTCTTTGACAGTAGTGATCAACCTATACTTCGTCCCATGCTGCACAGTACTTTTAATGTGGGGACTGGGAGTCAAACATTCCTTCCTGGGTCCCTCCTTTTTATCCCTCCCTTTGCTTTTTCTCTTCTAAAAGAGCAGAGACTCACCTGCCCAAGGCTTTCTGTTGCCACAGTATTTTGCTGGAACGTAACACCAGCCACTTATTACTTCAGCATAATTTAAGTCAAAACAGGAGCCTGGGTGAAGTGCATCTACTTGATAACCCTTCCAAAAGTATGGTCACGGTATCAGGATGCAAAAGCCCACCTGATGCTGTTTTCAATTTGATCCTTAGACGTTAGCAACAAATAAATGTGTCAAAATGGTAACTGCTGATTGCTGCATCAGAACAAATTTGCAAGTCCTGGTTCCAAGATTTGGTCTGAAGGGCCAGGAAGCCGTAGCCTTGCTCAAACTTAAGGTCTGGTCAGTGCCTAGATGAGAGACTGCCTGGGAGCCACAACTATGCCACACTGAATTCTGTGATGGAAGGAAGGCAGGATAAATAAATAAATGATGATGTAATGCAAGTGACATCTACTGAATCCCTTGAAAGATCTCACCATTTTCAACTTTCCCAAAATCACATTAGTAAAACGGGAATGTCAAAATCCCACTGGCTTATATAAGGAAAACTGCCAGTGCTACCGAAAACCCAAACAAGTGCACTCTGCTTCCTGGGCAACTGGGTTGCAACAAAAGGAGTTCTCTGGGGTGCACAATTATCCCCATGACAAAATTACTCTGCCTAACCAAAACAGATGCCTCGCTCTTTCAAGGAAAACAGCATAGGAGACAATTTGTTGGAAATATAGATGGCCACAACTCTCACGAAATGTCATCCATTTCAAAACTGGAGAGGGATAAAAGGAATCCACATGGTTTCTTGAATATTCAAACAACAGTAGAGAATAAAACTTTTATTTCCACAGGGAATCAGCAACAAGCAATCCTTCTATACAAATTATTACATTTACATTCCACCTTTTTCCATCATGGAATTCAAGGCAGTGTACCCAGGATTCCCAGGCAGTCTCCCAACCAGACACTGGCCAGACTCAAACCTGCTTTGCTCCAGCAATATGGTTGCCCCCAGTTCTTTCAGACCCTGTCCTGTAACTGATATACTATGTCATTGTAGGGTGCCATCTGAAAACCCCTGGGCAAGCCCAATGAATACACAGCTCTTCAATATATCTGCCTGTGAGAAGCAAAGCTGCAGGTTTATTCTTCAATAGGCAGTATGCAACTTCTTTGGCATGGCAAACTTCATCAGGGATTTTTGCCAGTACACACACAAATTTAATTCCAGCTGGGTCAACTAAGGTAGTTTTTATCTGAAATGAACGTCAATATATTTAACAATAAAGCTCAAGAAGGCTACAATGTGCCCTCCTGTTAAGTATTTGCCAAATGCACCTGTGGGTGTGCATTCTGTGGAACCAGTGAGAATGTGACAACATTGCTTTGCTTATTGCTTATAAACAGGAGTCCCAAGCTGCAAGAGTTAATTTTTAAACACAGTGAATCGCACTACGCCAACGCTGAATAGCTGTTTAAAATTGCACATACAGCCTGTGCAAGCAAGTGCAAGGAAAAGACAGCAAGTTAACATGACAAGTAGCATTTTACATGCACCCTTCTGAACATCTACCCTATTTGACACCCTGATGTTGCCTTATGCAACTTTTCTCTCTCCCCTTCCCCCTTGCACAGGTTTTGCACTGACAGATGTTCCCATTTTGGAGGATAGCATTAAACCGTAGCAGATAACACACAACTGTTTAGGGAAGCTGTGACAATTCTTTATGCTGCTGTTATGGTATATGTAGAAGCAAATTTTAGATTCCTGTGTTTTCCACATCAGTCACTTATGGGACTAAGGCCTAGTTTGAACATAACAGCAAGCAAAACTATGGTTTCACAGGCATGAGCAAGTGTGCTGGTACACAGCGATGAAACTGGTTGCTTCACTTACTCCTCCAATGCTCCTCTTTCTGCTGTGCTGCCAGGAGCTAAATCATGGTTTGGCTTAGTACTACTTTCAAACTTGGGCTTGTGATTTGTCTTGTTCCTAATAAACCACGAGCTGTAACTAAACTCTGTTCTTAACTTACTGCTTGTGGAGGAGTTCATAGAAAAATAAAGTATTTTCTAACAGAACAGATATGTATTATTCTCAACTACCCAACATGCAAAACCAGCACATGAGGAAACTGATGAGCCCTTTTGACTTGGGAAAGAGGGGGGATCGAGAGACCAGCTGCACAGGAAATGGTGAGCATGGTATGTATGTGTGCTCTGGCAGCCTGAAGGATTCCAAAATTTGCAAAGTGATTGTTTCAGATCTTTTTTCAAGTCAGCACCTGCCTCCAGCTGAAGAGGGCAGATGATTATTGTAATCCACACACAGTTGAAACACCTTGATTCAGTGCTTTCCCTACAACTGAACTCTAATTATCCCAGTCCTGGCAAGACCAGTACCCTGTAAGGGGTTAATGGGATTATACTCATGGCACTGGCGCCATGGCAGCCATGCCAACCTAATAGGTTTTCAAGGGTCTACACATTGTTTTCTTAATCTGGTGGTGGAAAGTGAGCTGTAGGAGGCAACAATGGCGGAGCTGGAATGAAAACTATTTTAATGCTGCAGAGCAAAGATGTTTTCAATTTAAAGCTAGAATGCCAGTGAGGACCTGACTGTGGAAGGGCGGGGGGGGGGGGGTTCAGGCAGAAAGAAAAAGCAGCTGCCCAGAAGCTAATTCCTAAGGAAAAACAGCAACAACACAGCCATGACAAATCTGGGCAAATAAGCATGCCTGGCACCACCACCCAACAAGGCCGGGCAGTTGCCCAGGTCAAGTGGATGTTCAAAGGGCTCAACAAGCCAAGGCCTTGACCCAGAATGATCCTTAATCTATCCTCTCTGTAGCTCTTTGGCACATAGAAGACCTGAAGGAGGGTGAATTACAGGCCACCGAACAGACAGAAGTGGGGAATTGTCAGATCTCCTGTCCAGGAGGTGACAACCCATTGCAGGTCTCTTGGCCTGAAACATAGGCAGACGGCTGGGTAGGATCCTGGCTGTGTGAGATGTTTTTCAAGGTTATGGGGTAGTGATTTGCATGAGGAAAAAGTGGTGTTAAGGCTTTAAAGAGGCTCCAGTGTCTAAAATTAGAGGCAAAACATTTGGAAAGCCCATATCTACAGCAATGGTCATGGAAGAATGTGGTCAAAATTCTATTATATTCAGGCACTTTGAAGGACACCAGAATGTAGCTGAAAACAGCTGAGTTGCATCTGCAGTGGAACTACAATATAAGCATCCCTGGTAGGTGCCCCAGAAACTGAGATTAGAATTGGACAGGACAGTTCTTGAACTGTTTGCCTGATTCATATCAACTGCTTAAAACTGAAAAAAGAATGTATCAAATAGGATAAATGTTGCTAGCCAGGCAAGTGTTTCTTCCCAGGACAGGAATTCCCACAATTTGCCATCTTCCAGGCCTCCCCCCTCTTTAGTTGCCTTTAACTTTGCACCTCCTAGCTTCCATCCTGACTGCTCTGGATAGGATCAAGGAACAACCACACACATGACAATGTTGGCCATTTATAACACCAACAATTACAACACTAACTCCTATTAATCTGCTAAGAGGTAGTCAGGTGGTTTCTCAACCATGATGGATAAATCAAAGGACTTACTGCAGAAAGTAGGTTCCATGAAGCTAATTTGATGGAAGAATGTTCAAAGCTAGCACCAGCCTAAGACCTGGAGCTCAAATGTGCAATTATGTACAAGCCAGCTTTTCCCAATCTGGTGCCCTCCAGATGTTTTGGACTACAACTATCAGCCTCAGGCAAGCACACCCATGTCTCATCAGCCTCATCATATGGCTGTGCTAGCTGGGACTGATGGGCATTGTAGTTCAAAACTTCTAGAAGGCACAAGGTAAATGATCATTAAATTATTTCAAAGACTACCTAGACCTAGGCCAATAACACAAGCAACTATAAAACCACTGGCACAAGTCTGTGGGCTAAATAAGCTTGACAAAAGACTTACTGCTTTGGGGAACATGCAAAAAACAGAAAAGGATAAACACCAATGTTTCAAGAAGTGCATACTGATGCACATATGTTCAGCAATGAAGCAGCTGTGCAAGGAGCTCACCATGTTTTGGGCCCACATATAACCGTCTCCTTGTTTGGGTTATGGGGAAAACTGATCTTCTGCTTTGCAGGGGTAGGCAACCTAAGGCCCATGGGCCACAAGCAGCCCACGGGGGGTCGTTTAACTGGCCCCCGAACCGAGCCACCTGCTTGGCGAGTCCCCGCACACTGTGCTAAACCAGCGCAGTGCAGGGAATCTCTTCCACGGTGCAGGAAATCATGTCTGCGCAGACACAGATGCCAGAATTTGCGGCTGCGTGCGTTCATGTGTGCGTGCTCCAGTCCACAGAGGGCTCCCCGCTGGAGTGAACCGGCCCAGGCAAGGTAAACCTTGCCCTGAAGTAGAGACTCAATTTGCACAATGATGATAGGCCAGCCCTTGCATCAACCATGAAGCCACTTCCTCTATTCTCAGAGCAGGGCTGTGCACTGCAGTATCGGTCTGGCCTTTATGTTGATTCTCCAATCTTTTTAAGGCAGATTTTAAAGTGTAAAAAAGCCAGCATAATAAAACTTTTTATTTTTAAGGAAATGAAAGGACCAAAACATTTAAGCATATAACTAAGCAGACACTTGAAATGCAAAACTCAAAACATCTGATCTGTGTGCGAGAGAGTGCGGGAAAACATTCAGTTTGGAGCCAAGCATATGCATCTGTTGAGAAGCAAAGGTTTGGGGAACAGGAGGGAGCAGATTCTGTCCCATGTGAGGGGACCCTTCACCTTCTGCTTTTTTTCATGTACATCAGTATACAACCTAGCTAAAACTAATCTAGTTTTCATTTACTTTATCGCAATGTGATGAACATTCCTTTACACAATTGTCTTCCATTCTTGTTTCTAACTCAGTTTTTCTTAAGTTCTGTTTTATTGGTTTGATGTTTAAAAAAAGAATGCACTTTTAAGATGAGAGTTTCACCACAAAATGAAGAAAAGCAACACCCTTTTCTAAATTCTTAGAAACTCAGAGATTGTCTGGATGGCTTTTAATACGGTGCGTTCCATCCAGCTCTGTCCAATATGCTCTTATGAGAACACAGATAACAGAGTGAGTCTTCTGTTTAGTGGAGGGCCAAGCGTCAATTCCATAGCAGAAACGACCTTTGCTTGAAGTTTCAATTAATTGCCACCTGCACCTTGATGGGGAATTTGCAAATGCTAGTGATTGATGGGCAGGTAATAAAATACATTTTTATCTGTGTGGGCGCTGCCTTTTTGGCTGCAGAGCCCTGCTGTATCTCTGAAACCAAGGCAGGAAGGGGGTAGCCCATCTAACAACAAGGGTCACATCAGAAATCTATCATGAGCTGGAGGGCTGCAGCTAATTTGCATATTTTCAATTTGTGTACAATTTGCATATGGAGAATGGGGGCGGGGGAGAAGGAAGACACCGCCAATCTCACCCTGATACTCTAGGGCAGATGGGGGGGGGTTAGAAATGCCATTTATCGAGAAGAGGAGGCTGAAGTTCATATCAGAGCAGGGTATATTATACATATTTGATACAAAATGAAATTGAAATATTGAGCAGGCATATAGATTTTGCTTTTTAAACACAAAGCGAGAGGACAAGAACTATTCTTTTATTAACCCCCCAACCTGCATCCCACCCACAACCAGAGTGACTAGACTATTTCTTATCTGTGAAGGTTGTTTGATAGATATTTTTAAGGGTGAAGTCAAACTGGCATGAGTTGAAGGCAGGTCACCTGACTAAGACAACAAGGACTGCAAGCCAAAGATGTATGGCTCACTTTGGGTAAAGGATCGGCCCCAGCATGGGGCTCAACTCTGGGAACTACAAAATAACAGACGGTGCAGAGTGCCTTCCTCTCACTAGCCAAAGGCATCTAAGCAGAGAAGAGGGCAGGGTGGTCATGTGGCCTGCTTTACAGAGGGAACTCCTCTATTTCAAAGACTGTGTTTGGTCTACGTCTGGTTAAAGACCCACAAAAGACCAGGTGGTGTCTTGAAGTTGCCCACCAACAGTTAGAACCCACACAGCAGTCTGCACAGGCCCATGGATCACCTGGCCACAATCTTCCCCACTGTGGTGTGACGTATGGTGCTCCCATTTAAATTATAGTAATTATTTCTATTTGTGCATCTATGCATGTAAATCAGCACATGCAAATAAATTTACACCCCTTAGGATGTGTAAGTGGCCACCCTAGGGGAGGAGTTCCTCGCAGACTCAAAACCCATGTCTGCTTTCCTAGAATGAAGCGCTGCACCAGCGAGGCTGCGCCTGGATTTTGCTGGTAGCATGCACAAAAGCGCTCACCCAAAAAACCCCAACCCTATCACTCCAATCAGGCTTTCATTAAAATGGCACTTCAGGGCACAACTCCCAAGAGTAATTTAGAGACTTTGGAACCCAAATCTCACTAGAAATTAATAAGACATATACTCAAGATCATTTAATGTGGATTAGTTAGCCCCTTAACACCTTTTAATGATCAAGCACTATCCACAATCAGAGTGATTAAAGGGTAGATTTTCCCTACCACCACCTTTTCAACACATGAGCAAAATTGCAACTAATTCCTTTCAGAATTGTGGGCACGGAACCAAGCTTCCCGAGATTAATTAACGAAGTGTACAAGGACGTGATCCTGCATGTGTGGAGGACATTTTGTAAATGGGACTCAGCAGTCTAAGCTGCTTTTTGAACACTGTACTCTTCCTGTATGGTCTACATTTCTAAACCTGTTACCAGACTACGAAAGTTTATTTTCCCATCCAGCTTTAACAAGCCCTGTGAGTTTTCCTTCCTCCTGCGCTGCTAAAGTCCCCTACATAAGATCAATCAGCCAGATTTGACCAAGAAAGGCGGAGAGGGGTGGGGAGGAAAAACCTGCCGACCTAAGAGGTGCTCTTCATTTTGCAAACAATGAAAAAGGCAAGCTTTTTGTCCCTAGAAAGTTCACACAAAGTCATACATCACACTGGTTGGCATGTTTACTCCTGAAGCCTCTAAAATGCAGCAGCTGGTCTCAAAGGGTTTCAGAAACTAGGAGCCAACGAGGAATTTTTCATTAACAACTCAGAGCAGAAATCAATGTTCCCCCAGTGTCATGTTATTTCAAGGAGTTGGAGTGGAGGGAGGAAGAGAGTTGAAAAATGCACAATGCAAGTGGCTTTTGGGCCCTTGCCAAACTATCCCACACATTCAAGGCCTCCATTTCTTTTCTTATCACGAAAGATTTTTTCAAAGCTTTTAATTGTCCCTAATAAATTACCCACAGAGGCAGCAAAAGTAGGAGCTCCCCCCGCCATTCATTTATTTTGCACCACTTCATTGTTAGCAAGGCAACACCAACAAAGAGATAAAGCCTCCACCTGACCTGAAAGAGATAAACAGGAGGGCTGAGGCTGAGACAAATCACAGATAACAATCCTATAAACCAATGATCCAGACCAGTGCTCCATCTATCCAGGCTGGCAGTATTCATTCTCTTCTTCTGCAAAGAATACCTCTGCCCTAGGCCAATATTCTATGAAAAGCAAGGCCATGATTCTGGTACTGAGAACTGAAGCCCGTTTTGTGAAACTGGGATGAGAGATCTGATGGAACAGGAGAGTAATGAATAAGGAACATTTCCTAGTAATCCTCAATCCCTAGGATAGAATAGCCCACAGAACCTAAAGGCAGCTTCCTGCATCTCCAATGGAAAGGTAGAGGGCCTGGTGCTAGAAGAGAGGCAGGTGAGTAGCATCCTGTTACCATGGTTTGCCTTAGCATGTCATCCAAGCCTGGGATTGTGGGAAAGTACTCTCCTCCTTAAGCATGATCTACAGACAATGTCTGCCCTAAGGTTAAAAAGGTAAAGGTAAAGGACCCCTGACAGTTAAGTTCAGTTGCGGATGACTCTGGGGTTGCGGTGTTCATCTCACTCTGCAGGCCAAGGGAGCTGGCGTTTGTCCACAGACAGTTTTTCCGGGTCATGTGGCCAGCATGACTAAGACGTTCTGGTGCAATGGAACACCGAAACCAGAGCAGTGCACGGAAACGTCGTTTACCTTCCCGCCGGAGCGGTACCTATTTATCTACTTGCATTTTTTGGCATGCTTTCGAACTGCTAGGTTGGCAGGAGCTGGGACCAAGCAAAGGGAGCTCACCTTGTCGTGGGGATTCGAACCGCCAACCTTCTGATCGGCAAACCCAAGGGGCTCAGTGGTTTAGACCACAGTGCCACCCACGTCCCTGTCCTAAGATTACAGATGGTTTTTAAGGAGGGGAGACCTTAACCACGATTCTGGGTTTGAACAACGTGCCAAGCCCAGCTTTGGCTTAGCTCCCGTGTTGTGCTGCGCCAAAGGAACAGATGAGAAGAAAAGTGGGTGCAAGCTCCGCTCTGGGAGCCTGCATGTTAGTGCAGTCCAGGTAAGCAACAGAGTTCACCATGATAACGTAAATGAGGCCACCGAGAGGCACCCAGACAAGCAGCAAGCTCAGGCCCAATATATAGAGGCAATATAATGTCACTGGATAACTTGCTGAGGAGCAAGCGAAGGGAAGGGCTACTGCCTGCATGCCCTGTTTGAGGCCTTCCCAGATTAATTTGGCTTGTTTGGCCACTGCAGGAACAATGACCCTTCAGATGTTGCTGAACTACAACTCCCATCTGTCTTAGCCATCATATCCAATGGCCAGGGATGGTGAGAGTTAGATTTTGGCAACAACTCGAGGGTCAAAGGTTCTCCACGTGTGTGGTAGTGCATGGACCTTTGGTCTGACCTAGCAGAGTAGATCTTATGTTCAGTGGAAAACTACCTAGCTATCTGGTAGGCCTGTAATAAAAGTAAGCCCCAATCAGGTCACCACAAGCCGTAGGGCTAAGCGGAACTTATGGGGAACTGCCCTGGAAGCTCCAGAAATCAACACTAAAGATGACAAAGTGGTTTACTTTCTTACCTGAGGGCCCAGCGACAATCTTGGGTAAACAGACGCTGGTCCAAATTTCATACAGGCCGTTGTGCAGAAGTGGCATGTGGGGCGGAAACACTGTCTGACAAATTCCACTTCAAGACTGTTTAAGCAGAAAGTGTTTGGCAGTTTGAGAGACGCTCTCTATGCACAGAGAGGAAGCACAGCAACACCACAACTAAAGCCACGCTTCAAATCAGGAAGTGCTATTTCATTTTAGCCATTTGGAACAAGTGCCACATCATACTAACAGTGAACTCATGAACAGAGTATGAATGCTTATGTAGCCGAAACAGAATTGCTCGTGAACGAAAGGAAGGTATCAGCAGGCCTAGAGCCACTCCCAAGTTTTTTTGAAGCCTAATACATTTAGAAAAAAATATCCTAAAGGTGCAGGGAGACAATCCTGTGTGGAATGAGCATGGTCAGTAGGTACAAAATGCTGGCGTTTTGAGGACATGGCTAGCTGGAACCCAAAATTGTGTTAAGAGTTCCACTTATATGGCATCTTCAACCTAAGCTGGAGGTGAGAGGAGAAGCACCACAGAGACCTCACCTTTTATTCCATTTCTGAAATCCAGATAGACAAGCACCTGCTACACAAGTCATGACATGCTCTCAAAGTTTTATGAGAAAGACTAATGTTGTCTTCCAAGGAGAAGTAGGAGTAGATTGTGAAGGTACATCTTCTTCATTTACTCATTAAAAAATAGTCTTGCTAGAGAATTATGATTGATACAATGCCATCAGTGTACATGTTACTTTAAAGAGTCTCTCTCTCTCTCTCTCTCTCACACACACACACACAGAGAGAGAGAGAGAGAGAGAGAGAGAGAGAGAGAGAGAGAGACCTGCCCCTGCGTGTTTAAGTGGACCTGTCCAGGCAGTTTGCATTGCAGGTACACCACCCCCTGCACTATCTCTGCACATTATTTAAGGACATCAGTAGCCTGACAGCAAAGCTACTAAGGATAAAGGTGCAACACCCAGAAGCAATAATTGAACTGAGCATTAGTCAATCCTACATTTGGATAACATGACACTTGTTGCATCTTAATATATGCAGCTTCCACTCTCTAAACTGCTTATGAAGACTATAATTTTCTCCACTAAAAACACTGTCTAATAGCACCACCCCCATTCTAATTATAGGCGGCTCTCTTATGCATTATAATCTTTACACAATTAAGCCCACTTAAAAGAGTAACTGATTGAATACCCCTCCAAAAATTAAAGTGTTCAGGGAGCATGAAGGTTGTGATGGCAAATGACAAAAGACTCAGAAAACTGAAAATTAGGGCATTTCACCCCTTACATTTATATATCAATGGGTTGGAAAAGCAGCATCAACTTCCAAACTCCAGCGATCAACAACTCACCCACCCATTATTGTTTCCGTAATGTAAAATTACATCCTTTCTGAGAACTGTGTGTAGAAAAGCGATCAGTCCCTCACACTCTATACATTATGTGAAATAAAGCTGTCTGGTTTCATGTCAAGTGGAAACCTTCTCTATGGAGTGTTTCAAGGGTTTAATGAAGGTGAGTCCTTGCAATTAAAACACAATACTAGTAGACATGTAGACTGGAAAGAGCTGGAATTGATCCGCTTACATAAACACTTTTATGCTGTGGGTTGGGGTGGAACAAAGCTATACAGCCTTTGCAGGGCTCACCTGTTGTACATCTAAGCTCCCTATAAACATTAATACAGCAGGAAACAAAGGAACAAAGCTTTTTCTGATGTAGGTATTCATGCGCACAGGCAACTTTTGCAGCGTCTCTGAATAGTTATGTTTTTACACAATGGTAGGGTTAAAAGAGGAAATGTATCACAGATAAAAGGGGACATGGATCCACATAAAATTTGCATATGTATATGTACTAATGTATATGTATAGATATATACTGTACATAGAAACATTTACTATAATTTTAATAAACAGAGACTATGTCTAACCATCACAGTGAAGACTGTGACTTGTGTACCTGCTTGCTCTCCTGCCCAGGTGTTAAGTGCTTATTATCATCTTCAACGCCCCCTTCTGCTCTCCCCTCCCTTTCCATCCTTAAACCAGTTTTGGACCAGGCAGCCCTTCAAATAGATGATTGTCCTTGACCCACAGGCACCAAACATAGCTGAGAATTCAAACATCAGTTGTCCCCTCCTGGAGCCTGACCATGCAGCCTGTGGGGATCCTGAATACTACAAGTAACCAACTGGGTAGAAGGGGTGGGTGTGAGTGGGAGGTAGCGCGTAGCTAAGCATAAAACCTGATAATCACTGTTTTGTCCTATATTCACTGCAATGCCATACAAATTACACCATGCACCCAAAAATCTTCCCAAACTTGGTCCTCAGAAAGCAATGTGACACTTTCTCAGATGGCTGTAAAAGTAAATGTCAAGACAATTAAATGGAACCTCCATATCACGGTTCCATCACCTTTGTGTTTTGCTTGTCAATGCCCAGAGGTATGTGGCTGACAGTATTTGGGAGCAAATGATGGATTAACCCAGGGGCGAGGGACCTGTGGCCCTACAGATGATGCCCATCTACAACTCCCATCATCCCTATCATTTAGCATGCTGACAGGAGCTGGTGAGAACCAGGAGCCCAACAACATCTGGAGGGCCACATAAGCCCCATCTGGTGCTGGGTAGAATGATCCTCTTTACAAATTCCTATCCATTTTAGATTCTGTTGCCATTAAAATAATAATAATCCTCCAGGCTCCTCCCTCCCCAAAACTGTCTTTTCTAAATGCCCCCTATGATAAAATATAGTTTACTAAGCTATACAGATGTTCTTAAAAACACCTGTTTCTCCCAATCACATCCTCAGCTCAATCCAAAACTAAGTCCTCCTGCCTCCAAGTTAAAGAAGATCTAAGATAAGGGGCTGTTATCCCACCAGCAGCCACAACAGTGAGCCTCACCTACCCATCTCTACCACTCTGCCACACATCAGAAGAGGGAAGGTGCCAACAGAAGGCTTCAAGGTTCCCTGGAGGGGCAGGCAGGGACAAACCCTATTTACGCAGCTCCAGTGCCAGGTTTCTAAAAATCCTGCTACAAACCCTATGCAGGGTTTGCTGTTTTGTTTGTTTGTTTGTTTAAAGGTACTGCGCATGCAAGACATCCTTGAAGCATGCTTTCATTTATTTATGTTCCACAAAATGTGCAATGCCAGTACTGCATGATTTAATTATTCTATTACAGTAGAATACAGTGACAGGATCATCTACTATATGAGGAATGGCTACGGCATTTAGGGCTCCTTAGTTTAGAAGGGGGGGGGAAGGCACCTAAGGTGGGACATGGCAGACATTTATAAAATTCTGCATGTTGTGGGGAAAGTGGGCAGAGGGGTGTTTTTCTCCCTCTCGCATAGCACTAGAATTTATAACGTATCAAAACTGATTTGCTGCAGATTCAGGACAAATCAGAAAGTGTGCTTCTTGGTGTTTATTAGAATTTCTAAACTGCCATCTCGTTAAACACACAGATGTATATAATTATAAAAATAATAACACAGAGAACAAATGATCAACATGATGCATAAATCATGCATGGCATTCACCGCCACAAGAGCTGATGACAATGGCTTTTTGTTTAGATGGCTTAGAAGGGGATTAAGGCAAATTCATGAAGGGAAAGAGGCCCACCAACAACTATTTGTTATGATAGCTATGTGAAATCTCCTGATTTGGAGGAAGTGTGTCTTCAAGCACTGGTTGCTGGAGGCAAAAGCATGCGCTATTGCTTTCATGCCCTGCTTGTGGACTTCCCAGAGCAGGGGTCGGTAAAGTTTTTGTGGTTTGGGCTGGTTCATGGTCCCGCAGACGAAGCGGTGGACCCGAGTGTGTGTGCATGCACGCACGCGCAAACACTATTCTGGGCAGCGGGGGTCCCCAAGCAGGCGGTGGGGGTCCATGGGCCGGTTAAACGACCCCCATGGGCCGCTTCCCCAAGGCAAGAGGGTTCAGAGCCAGGGCACTGATGGTGGGACAATGATGAGTAGGCAGAGGGAGAAGAGGCAGCAGACTGAGAAGAGGTAGTAAATAAGCCCTTCTGCTTACCTGCTTAAGAAAGCTGGAGGGGCCTGCCAGACAGAGATCTCAATTGCCAACCTGGCACCCACAGATCTCCACACGGTTGCAGCTGGTCACAAAATGCACATGGTGCCTGACTAACTTCTAACACTGGAGGCATCTATCTGGTGGCTCACTGTGGCATGTGGGATGCTGGAAGAGATGTACAGTGGTACCTCCGGTTACGAACTTAAATCGTTCCAGAGGTCCGTTCGTAACCGGAAATCGTTCTTACCCTGAGGCGCGCTTTTGTGAATGGGCCTCCGGCTGCGTGTGCCTCTGGCACACAATTTCTGCTCACATCCCAGGGCAAAGTTCGCTACTGGGAGCAGCAACTTCCGGGTTAGTGGAGCTCGTAACACAAAGCGTTCGCAACCAGAGGTATTACTGTATCCAGATTCTTCTTACATGCAATACTTCTTTTCAGAATAGTTTTTAACTTTACACATTTGGTGCACTGATAAGTCATCATTCCCCCAACCTAGCAGAGTTAGTGAACCAAAGGAAAATTTCCCTCACTTTCTGATCCACCATATGTACAGTGTTTTTTCCAGCCCACTGTACCACATACTCCCTCTGGGGTTCTCTTTCTCTCTCGCTCCTTTTCCTCTTTCCTCCTTAACTGACATTTTGGGGTACATTCAGTCAGAAGCATCTTGGGTTGCTACAAAAGAGGGTGTCTCAAAAGAAGCCAAGGCAGCTAGCTGACTTAAAGGCTCATTAGGCGATATCAACAGCTGCTGCTATTGGACACGTGGCATCATCCGAGGAGCAAAAGGACAGAAACTTGGTGCAGATGGCTCTTTCCTCTTTCAAGCAGCTTCCGACAAGGTGATTCGGCAAAACTCTTTGCTGAATGTTAAAAGGGAAAGTTCGTTTGTTTTCACCCCTTCACTTGGAATCTCACAAACAGCTTTTAAAAGTTAACACAGCAGTTAACACAAAGGCTAGGACAGCCTCTGATTACCACAGTTCCTGAGCTGTACACTTCTCGTTTCATCTGCTCAAAT
Source organism: Podarcis filfolensis (assembly GCF_964270895.1). Taxonomy (NCBI): domain Eukaryota; kingdom Metazoa; phylum Chordata; class Lepidosauria; order Squamata; family Lacertidae; genus Podarcis; species Podarcis filfolensis. The sequence continues at coordinate 7,882,854 of NC_139618.1, forward strand.
AAAGACACCTTGCAGTTCGTCTGCATGGAACCTTCAAGCGCTTCTTGATTCAAAGTGGCTAAAGACATTCTTCCCTCATCACTTCCTTAAAACGGCTGAAAACCCTTTTTTATTTCCAAGATAGTGACCCTGAAAAGTTTGCAGTCCCCAAAGTATACAAATTTAGAGGGTGAAACTAATTTCAAGAATGTTATAAACAATACAAGGTTAGCAAATAATCATAAAGAGGGAATGCAGGAGGATTGGGCTGGCTTGGAATAACATATATAGCGAGAGATGGCAGGAAGTAGACATCTGCTAGGGGACCTCTGGCCAATTTCCATTGGACCACCTAGCACAGATGTGGGCAACCTGCAGCTCTCATGGCTGCCCAAGGCACACACACCCTTCAACCCTCTAAACAAGGCAATTACGATGGGGAGAATGGTGTGTGGGAAGGGCAATCCCCTTTCTTTGTTACCAATTCATTCTTCCCCCCACACAGCATCATTCAAGCTCCTTTGCCCCCGGCCAAATGCTTGCTGGAGCTGCCTCACCCAAATCCATAAAGACTGAACTGTAGCACAACCCCATCTAGATCTCAGGCAAGTAGAACACTAGGTCTCTACAGAGCTTACTCAAGAGTCAAGGCAAATGTGATGGGGAGGAAGGCAAAGACTGTACACAACTGTATGTAACAGCTGGCAAGAATCAAAAGCTTCAAAAATTTGACCGCTCCCAAAACTGCACAAAAAAACCTGCTGCCAGAATTGGTGCATTCTGCTGTGCCACTTCAGGATTTTACTGCTTCTCTCTTCCTTCTGCATAGGTAGACCAGGCCAAAGAGGACTATTGAGCCAAGAGAACAAAACTATAGACCTACAATGTTCAGAGGCAGTTTGTCTCCAGATACCGATTTCTGAGGGTGATCCAGAGAGGGGTGGGCTACAGTCATCATGCCCAGCCTATGAGGTTCCCAAGAGCCACTGACTGACCGCTGTTAAAAACAGAGTGCTGGGAAGGAACAACCTCTGGCCTGATCCAGGAAAGAAATTATTCAGTTCTTCAAGCAGGTTCCTCCGAGCCCAACCACTGATGCAAGACCTCAGCAAGCGTGTGAGTGCCGCACAGCAAAACAAATGACAAGCTGAAGCTTCTCATTAAAAACAAACTTTTGCATACATTAATTTGATCGCATGCCTGTTTTGCATAACATTCGCTTCCCCTGCCTTTTCACCTTCTTTCTGCTGTTGTTTAATTGCTAGCAAAACAAACCAGGTCTCTGATGTTACTTTCTGTCTCTAAATTGGAAGACTCGCCTGAAAGAGACATGTGGCAATTAAACAAGTGTTTATATTACACCTTGTTCTAGCTGACAGCAACAGAGCAGGAAGGCCACCCACGCACTCGCTGGGCATTTCTGCATCACATGCCATAAGAAGTGGAGGGGGAGAGATGAGCAAGAAGCCAAGCACAGCCCTTCAGCTGGACAGGAACTAGGAGTTCTCTCCTACCAGAGTTGCTCCAAGGTAATCCACATTGGAGACAGAACCTACAAGCTCACCATGCCAATCTCAGAGGCAAAGGAGATATTCTCCGCAAAACACATTCTTGTTAAAAACTGACGTGGGGCGTATATTAAGAGAGTCTCATTACTCTTGGTGTAGCATCCTCACACAAGCAGCAGAGAATACAAAATGCAAGTGTCTACGGTGTTGGCCATTCATTAAAAACAACACGATGGCACTCAGCCAACATTATAAATAGCCCGGTTTGTTCTGAAACTGACCTGCATCAAGAGCAGCCACTTCAATTTTCTGTCCCACAGCGCCAACTGCTACTGGCAGGAAAAATCTCTCAAGGCCCATTATAGAAGAATAAGGCAGGAGTTACTGTTATGCTAAGTACTTTACAGAGCAGGGGTCTGGCCAAATTTAGTTCTCTGCTGGGCCATTATCTAATTTGAAGTGTGTGTGTGTGTGTGTGTGTGTGTGAGAGAGAGAGAGAGAGAGAGAGAGAGAGAGAGAGATTGATTTCCCCTCATATATGCAATATATATACCTTTTTCTGATTGTGGCCCCCTTCCGCCCTTGTTTCCTCCCTGTGCCCCCCTCCTACCAGTAGAAAGCTAGCTATTTAAATGTTTTGTTTGTAAATAGAACACACAAACACTCTGCAGCCACACACCTTGCCCTTGACAAACAAGATGCAGACAACTTGGTCCATGCAGCAGTGGAGTGTGGAAGTGGGAGGGAGAAGGAAGAGGAAGCGACATTGCCGCTAAGTTCGCGTGGCGATCCATCCACTGGGAAGCACGGTCAGTTCTCTGTTCACTCTACTTTTCTTCACTATTTTCTGTTTTCTTTTCTCAGACACTTCTCTGTTTTCTTCACTTCTCACTTCCATCTGTGGCCCCCTAATCTTGTGCCTTGGCCCCCCCATTTATGCGATTTTCAACTGTGGCCCCCCTGGAATATCCTGGGGGCCATATGGCCCCCGGTTGAGAAATGCTGATCTAGGGCACCACAATGGTTCACCACACTCCACACTCCTCCACTGTTCAATCAGAGCAGGGACTGAATGCTGGGTGTAGTTGAACTGCACCCATTTGGGAGCTTGGGTGAACTGGTTCCAAAATAGGCCTGATAAAAGGAATAAAATGGCTCTGGACGTCCCTGAAGCTTCAGGGTCTGCTATGATACCCAAAGATGTTGGGGCTAAGGGGCTAAGAGGACTCCAAGCTTACTCCATTCCCTTCTCTTTCACATGGTGTCCTCTATACCAGTGTTCCCCAACCTTGGGCCTCCAGCTGTCTTTGGACTACAACTCCCATCATCCCTCGCTAGCAAGACCAGTGGTCAAGGATGATGGGAATTGTAGTCCAAAAACAGCTGGAGGCCCAAGGTTGGGGAACACTGCTCTACACTAGCTCCCTTGGATAGGCCTTGATGTACTTCCAATGAGTACAGTGGGGGAAACTGGGGTCTGGGATACTTTCCTTATCCTAAATCTAAAGAAAGCTGGTTAGTGTTTCAGACATATTCTTAATCAGGTGTTTTATTTTTAAAATTAATTTTGGACTGGGCAAAGTAGACACTGTCCATCATCTCTACCCGAAGCTACATACATACTAGGAATTACTTCTATTTAACCAAACCTAATATTCATTTATTCTTGTTGCATCATACTGGAAATACAGTAAGCTGAGAGCAGGAGAAACTGGTGTCTTCCCCTGAATGGAACTTCATTTTTGTTTGCTTTAGTGAGCAGGGAAATATACCCCTCGTGCTTGTTCCTATGAATGGGAGTTACACTTCAGAAGCATCTGGAGGGTCACAGGTTCAGGGGCTGGGCAGTGTGCAACTGCAGGGGCCCCAATGAGTACCTGACATGGTGTCAACCTGGGGTCCCTTCACTGCTTACTGGATCCTCCACTTAGCATTATCAAGAGGATGGGCTATGGTATGCTTAGAAAGCAGGGAAAGAATTCTAAGATGTCATCAGATGACTTTACTGAATGAGACCCTCTTTATGGGAAAAGGGAAGGAGTGCACTACTGCATGTAAAATATCAATCAATCAATCAATCAATCAATCAATCAATCAATATTATTACTGTCAAGAAACCAAAATTAAAAGCATAGAGCACACAAGAATCAGCATATGATATATGCATGAACAATACGGAATTAAGGCAGTGATTCACAAATCATTGCTATACAACACTCATATGCCTTTGTTTGTGTAAAGAGGTCCAGGATTGACAGATATGCTCCCATTCAAATTTCAAAGACGTAATCACGTTAGGCTTCCACAGCAAAACCAGCAAAAAGTCCTGTGACACCTTACACCATCATTTGTTAGGTCTTTAAGGTGTCACAAGACTCTTTGCTCTTTTACTCCCAAGCAAGAGAGTGCAGCCAAAGGCAATGATCACATGAAATAAGGATTGGATCCTGTTTAAAGCCAACCCGTCTTACCCATACAAAATACAGTTTTCCTTTCTAGATAGCCAACACTCACAAGAGTTAACTAGTTCATGTGCACATTAATTAAAGAGGGTGTAGTTTAGCAAGCCTGAGATCTAAGACAGGGCTCCGTACTAGCTCTCAGGCAACACAGCACATCCACCTGGATATGAACGGCAAAGGATCCATATTTCTTTCTGGCTGAGGTTATATGGAAGGGTAATCTTCCTTTCATTATGTATAATTATGATCATTATGGGCAACTTGAAAGAAATTCAACCATAGTAGTTATTTACAACTGCACATATGGGGCTGATGGTTATGGCAGGCTACCAAATTTGCCATAAAGCTGGCCAAGTTTGCTTTATTAATTCACATTGCTCCTCTATTATACATGCCTTTCAGAATTAGGCAGGCTTCTAAAAGCTCATCAGATCAGGGCGATTACAGCAATCTGGAAGCTGAAACATTGCACCAGCCTGCCCAAACCTGGCGGGGGGCAGAGGAAATGCCGCTGTAGGAAAGAGACTGGAGGTGAAAAGGACTGGACCAGAGAGCAAGGGGACTGAGTTGGCTTGGCTATCCATATGGCTGCCTCCCCAGGCCTTCGAACATTAAGAGATCTTACTAGAGTGCTTGTTGCATATAAATTTTGCACAGTAAAGACTCCTCAAACCAACAGTTCAAAGCGTGACTCTGCTGATCAGATACACACACTGGGTGTGAAATAACCACTTTTAAAAGGAGAAAAATCATTTGCATAGAATTCATTCCATTTATCTGGACATTTACAAGTTCCAGAGGGAAAAAAACCATGCAACGACAGAATGAGATTGAAAGCTGGATTCCAAAGCCAAGTCTATTCCAGCTTTGACAATGACCTGCGGGACATGCTATGGTCAAGTTACCTTCCCTCTCTTTGCTCAGGTATTTCCAACTATACAATGAATACAGTTATTTTGACCTCTACAGTCAGGCACTTAGTGATAAAGACATACCTTTATGTACACACACAGCCATGATACACTCCTACTCCATGCATCTGGGAGCCTTTTCTTCCGTTTTTTACTTCTTTAAGACGGCTGACCAACCCACTTCTCAAAGAGTTCTGCCTTCCATTGCAGCAGCCATAGGTTGCTCTGTCCCCAGTTCCATCAGTGTGCTACTACCTCCAGCACTGTGACTACTACCAGAGCTTGGCAATGTATTAGGGACAAGGGCAGTGTAGCCACTTCACACACTTTCATCTCCTTTTGAGCCCTCTAAAAAAATGAAAGGTATTCTCTGTAGCATTTTAAGGTGTTTGCAAAACTCCCGTCTTCCTCCATTTTCACTCAGTCCTAAATTTCTGCCAGGCCCAGGTTTGAACCCCACTATATTTGCCAAGTGCAGGGTTTGAATAACTAAGTAAGAACACCTTGGCCTCTTCCAATCAGAAGTATCAAACTGAGCTTCCTCAGCCCTAAAAGATCCTGAAAGAACGTCCAGTACATTGGATTGTTCACTAGGAAGAGGATGTGATACTTTCCTCACAAGGTTGCTATGAGGACAAAGCCTTTCTCTTTTTTTGTAGAGGACCTTAAATGCAATATAAATGCTTTCTGCCAAGCAGAATCTATCCAGCGCAATAGTAAACAATTAGATAATAGGAATTTTGGCCGGGCCGAACCCTTTCCGAGGCACTTGAATGGGTATTTTTCAAGTGATATTTATAAAGTGTGGAAACCTTTCAAAATGTTCACCTTAAAGCCCTCACCTATAGAAAGGGACAGGAGCCTCTCTCCTTGGGAGCAAATCAAAAGACTCCATAGGCCCCAGTGGGAGAAGGACCTTTGCTTCAAAAGGCATTTCAAGCATTTCGGAGCTGGTGCTTTGATTAATAAGCTTTCCCCTCCAGCAAAGAACCATGTCGCTGGCTTTCAGCGTTCCTAGGGATATTGCCATGTTTGTTTTGTCTGCATGAGATTTTCTTTTTTTTAAAAGAAGAACAAAAAAATAACCAAAAGAGGGGTGGGAGTGGGGGAGACTGGGGGTGGGACAGAATCTCTTGGACACATTTATAAACCAAACTGTTTACTCAGTAAGTTGCCTTGACCTTCTCTCGTGCCACCATCCCGTTCTTTCCAGTCCCAAGCAACAGAAATTAAATTGATTCAGTCTATCAAGGCTCTGCATCTAAGTGATTAAAATTCCGCTACCGGGGGGGGGGGAGGGGGGCTGGCTTGTGCTGCATCTAAGAAATACAAGCCCTTGACACCGCATGTGATCCTACCAGTGGTGGATAAGGGACAAGGGGAGATATAAAACACACCTTGCCATTGTGTTTTATCAGAAGCACCATCTTTTTGCTAAGATGGGGCAGAGCGGACAGGGGACTGTTTGCTACAGAGGTTAGTGGCTTTTGGCACAGGTAGTGCGAGAGGAGTGGAGAGCTTTAACCAGAGAACTGCTGTTTCATTAAAGGCAACCAACAGGGAGAAAGTGACCATTCCACCTTTTCTGGGATGCCCAAGCTTATCTGAAGCCCCCCCCCCCCCGTGTATCTCAACAATGGGCAGAGAGATTGGCAACTCTACTTTCTTTCAATGGCCAACCACCACTGTGTCAGTCCTCCTCAGTACAGTGGTACCTTGGGTTAAGTACTTAATTCGTTCTGGAGGTCCGTACTTAACCTGAAACTGCTCTTAACCTGAAGCACCACTTTAGCTAATAGGGCCTCCTGCTGCCGCCGCGCCGCCAGAGCCCAATTTCTGTTCTTATCCTGAAGCACTATTTCTGGGTTAGCGGAGTGTGTAACCTGAAGTGTATGTAACCTGAAGCGTATGTAACCTGAGGTACCACTGTACTGCTTTGAGCCACAGGCAGCTGCCAAGTGGGAACCAGGAGCCAGGAACTGGGAAACAAGAGATCAGAACTGGAGAACATGGCAACACTCAGGCAAGACTATCATTGCTTAGGCAGAGTCCCAGCCTAAACAGGAGGCATGGTCAATGGCCACGAAAGATGGGAACTGAATTTCAGCAACATCTGAAGAACCAACAGGTTCTCCACACCTACCCCATCTGTAGCCAAGGTGGCTGACCACACAGTTGACATGCACAAAACCAGAGCTTCTCAATTCAAGCCCAAATTAAAACATACTACCTTGAAGCTTGTTTCTGCTTTCATCTGAAGTATTCCCATACTGATGGTGCTTTCCAAGATAACACAGGCAAATCTTTAAAATATTTGCTGGACCAATCACAACGGTACTCTTTTGCAAGCACTCAAATCCTCTGCAAGTTAATTGTTAAAACGTCATTAACATTAAACGAAAGTTTTGCTTACAAAATCTTGCGGAGGATCCAACAAGCGTACAGCTCCCTGCATGCCACAGTCCTCCAGCAAATGTCTGACACATCACAAGTAGACTGTGTAGTTTCATGCAGATGTTAAAGAGAATGAAGGACAAGATAATACCCTCTTAAAATCCAGACATGCCAAGGAGCCAGCTGTGATGCCTCAGTACCACCTTCTGGAACTGGCCACAAATGCCTAATACAGACAATATATAATACAGGTAGTCCAACTAGAATAACATCATGGTGGATAATAACAAAAGTCTCTGAGAGGTCCAGGAGAAACAACAGGGTCTCTCAATTCCTCCTGTATCTTTTAAAACCCCTATGTGTATTAATAATGAGAAAAGACTATTGCAGTGAAGTGGCATTAAGCTGCAGCACCATCCAGGAGACATCAGACGAACAAGTAGTAACTTCAGGTTCAGCCTTTTCTACACAGGAGTTATAGACACAAAACCCCAAAAGGGCAGGTTCAATGTTCGACCCTTTAATAGTTTCACTCCCTCTGAAATTTGTTTTCTGCTGCTTCTATATGCCTTTATTTTGGAGCTTTAATGTTGTGGCGTTTTTATTAATTTTACTTTTAAATATGCCATTGTTTGAGAAAATATTTTTGAAGAGCAGGACATGTATTTTATGCATGCACAGGCACACACCACTTAGACACTAACATATACAGACAGACCATTTTTAAAAAACAGCCTGGAAACAGTTCAGATCCTGCAGAAAGCTGTTTCCTGCATTTCTTGCACTGCGAGTGTTTTGACCTGACCTGACCTCACCCAACTGCATCAAAAGAACCTCAACTAAGTAGGCCATTTCTCACAGAAGGGAGTAAAGTCGAGGGGAAGTAGAGAGAATTAAGAGCTGCCTTTCCCTCAACAACACTCCACAGTTGACAGGGGAGTCTTTTAAAAAATCTGTAATCGTTTTAGCAGATATAAAATGTTGTAGTGAAGAAAGGTACACATGTTCTGGGATAACCCACAAATTCAACTATCGAAAGTCAAATAAGCACATCAGGGTAGGTGGGTGGGAGGCTAAAGCAACAAATTTTGCTGTACTAAACGTGGCTTGAAATTACCAATCTCTGTGCAGCAGAATAATGGTCAGGGGTCCCTTTACCTTTATGCAGCAGAATAAAGATGGGGAAGAAACTTGTTCTGTTTGCTTCCCAAACAAATTCCTGCTTCCCAAACCAATAAATACATGAACCAAAATGTAGCTATGGTCTGCTAGATTCACCCTTCTCCAAATTCTGTGCTACGGCTCTCCAACAACAACAACAAAAAAGTACAAAAAGGCATTGTGTATATAAAAATATGCATATCAGTGAAAATAATTCACAAAAATGCATTATAATATTAGGGGAGGGGACTACTTATAAAATTGTGCATAATATGTGCACACAGAAATGCATAAATTGACAAATTTGTCCATCCCTTGAGCAGATTTAAACGCACTCAATTAAAAAGGTATGGAGAGCTGCCTATCAATGAAACTAAAAGCTGGTACACCATTTAAAGTGCTTATTCGACACACATCTGTTTTCCATAACCATATTTCTAGCCTGGGGCTAAAGGCACATGATGCAGCAAAATTTCTGAAGCTAAGCAGGTCTGGATCTGGTCAGTGCTAGGATGGAAAGGTGGCTTGGGAACTCCATGAGCAGCATGGTGCAAGAAAAGCCAAAATATATGTCACAATTAATCTTATTTATTTATTTATTTATTTATTTAAAGTTATAACAAAATAAACTATCTGGTAAGGCAAAAAAGTCACAAGGAAACAGAACAAAAGCAAGATGTGCTAACAGGCAGTCTTCATGCTTACTAGAGCAAATCTCATTTTTGATGTTAAGTAAATCTCAGTACACTCCTGAGACTTGGAGCCATTTTATACATTCAGCTGGATCAAATGGTAAGACTACTCCAGAGCTGGACGATTTCAGATACAAAGCCCCACGTACGGCCTGTAGTCACACAGTCTTGGAAATGCTTTGCAACTGCTGCTGTCTGAACTTATGTTGCATTGCAGCAATGGGTCCAGGACCATATTTAGGGAACCTCTTAATATTTAAAACGAATGGCTTTACAGGTATGAGAACAATGCACTGGTGAGGTCAGGTGAGTCTAGCAGATCAGCACTACTTCTGTGCAGCTCTCACATTCAACAGCAGTTGCTTGAAGCAAGAAGTCTAATACAGCTGGAACTTGCTGGAGCCTTATGTCAAAGACAGCTGTTGCGGCCAAATAACCACCACATTTACTAATTAGGAAGGATCAGTGTTCAAGAGAGCCGATTCCCTATTCCTCTCCTGCAATCAGGGAAGATGCACAGGGTCAAAGCGAGAAGTTTAGGTGTCACAGCTGAGAAACGCAGGCTGCTCTTAGGATAATTTAGAAAAAAGAAAAAGAAAACAGCAGGAAGACAAATTTTCATTGGAACTATTACTGGTGTGACAGACTATTCTCTTGGCAGAAGAATTCTAAGATTTCAGGGAGAAATGCAAAGGTTAATTTTTACTCTTTGGAGATTACAAGGACACATGAACACGAGAGAAAATTTAGAACATTAATGAGAGCAAAAGCAATTATATCACCTCTCACTGCCACTCATATATTTTAGATTAAGGTAGTAGGGATGGTTTCACTATACTTAACCAATGGAAACAAAAACAAGAGCCTCCTAATAATAGCTGAACCACAGGAAAGGTAAAAAGAGATGAATGAAAGAGCACTTAAAAGAATCAATGTGAGCCTTAGCGCCCTCCCCTTGAAATTCCCTGTGTGGAAAGACCACCAGCATCCTGGGGAATGCTCAACCTTCAGCACGAGTGTCACAAGGTCACATGAGTGGTGGGAACGCTCTTCCTCAGAAAGGAGCGGCTCAGCCTGACAATGTCTCAGGCGTGACTGATAGTCAGGAACTCACAGCATTAAGAGACAAGGTCAAATTCCAGAGCGCCAGAAACCAAACCAAAATAATAAAAATAAGTGACTGCCTAGTTTGTGTTGATTCACTTTGCATCTACAATCATGGTGCATTTAATCTCTCGCTGCCTTTTTCTTCTTCCTCTGACACAATCAGCTCCTCGGGAGCCAAGGAGGGGCCAGTGGAGACCCATTGGAGTAAACGAATCCAGATTTTATGAACTGCTGGCAGCCAAATACTCCCACAGTATGGCCTATTATTAGATCACTTGCCTTACGTGGAAAAGGTTTCTTAAACTGCAGAGAGAAATAAATGGGCAAATCTAACGCTGGAGTTAAAGCGGGTCTGCCAAGTGCACGCAGCAGTAATCCATAATAAGATGCAAATAGAAGAACATATATACTGGATCTGCTAAGACATACCATATCTTTGGTTAAAACCTGAAAAATTTAACAGGGAGTAATTTTCTGTCTGCGAAGTTCTTTATCACAAAAACAAAGCAAAGCAATATAAACCTACCCAATTTTCTGCTCAAATTGCATAATCCATGTTCCAGCCATACATAAATTAAGTAAAGATACTATTTCATTAATACTGTTCTACTTAGTACATACACGTGATTATGCCAGACAAAAATTAGCTGTCATTGGTTTTAAGTGGAGATGAGCAAGAACACAAAAAACACACACTTCCCCACAAATTAAAGGTAGATAGACAAATGGCTAACATATCCCTGTGTGCATGAGAGAAATGACTTGCTCTAAAACACCACAACCAATTATCAGGAATAGTCTCTTTCCTGTTCAACATCTTCACTCAGTTTTAGGCCCTTCTTGGTCTCTTTCCTCCTTACACCCCACCCCACCATCAGCCAAGATGCAGATGGGGATAAGAGGGGTTTTTATTGTGCTGCCTAAATTATGTAACAGCATCAAAAATCAGGTTTATCTACCCTTTTTAAGAAGGCTCTTAAGAGCATTTTATTTTGGTGAACGTTCTTTAACCACAGCCCCCTAGGCAATGCCCCCCCTTTCATTTCCCTGTTCCTGGTGTATTTTTTATTGTGCTTTCTCACAGCTACTGTGCATAACTTGCTGCTCTTTTCAGAACTGTAATTCCCCTACTTTTATATGCTGTATGCCATCCTGAGTATGCCCTTAGCATAAAAAGTGGGGTACATAATTGCCAACATAAATAAATACATAAATTATACAAACCTATGATCACATCTATGGGACTTGTTCTCCCAAACACTGCATCAATGTGTCTCCCCTAAAAGCATCAGAGGACCTGATCTGGGAAAATCTTGGCAACAAGCAGCAGCCAGGTTTTTTGCTCTGGGGTAGTAAGGGAATTGTATAGCTGCATAGATTTTTATTTATTTACTAAATTTGTATGCCACCCTTCATCTGTAGATCTTAGAGGGGTTCACAAATGCCAGCGGTCAACCTTCCTTCCCCCATATACTCTGATGAATATTTTTTTGGCTATTTGGAATAGAAAACAAATGAATCCATAAGCAACTCTTAAAGCTTGGCATAAGTAATGATGCCTTTGTCAAAATTATATATCCAAAACACCACCATCAAGTTATTTTCACACAGCAGGTAGGATGGCGCTATCAGACCACAACCAGCATGGCCCACTGAAAATACAATGCCACAAAGGGTTAAGTGACCATGCCACAGGGCTGTGCTCAGTACTGTTGAATGTAAATCCCTTCCAACCCCTTCTATCTGATGTCATGTCAGAGCACAAATAATCCTGGCTCAGAATGCTCTAAAACCCGGTTTTTGAATAGGGCTGTCACCTGATTAAAGAGAGCTTGGCTGATAAATTTGTAATGAATTTTACTCTGCTAATTAACTCTATGAATTATATCTGTATATAAATAAAAAATGCTGCCAGCAAGCAGGTGTTACAGAAGGCCTTGTCTAAGAAGAGGCATTCCCTCCAGTGAGAGGAGGGAGAATTCTTTTTCAAAGATGGCAGGTGCAGGTTTAATGAGTACTCACACTGAAAATACTAGTGTTTTGGGGGCAATGATGGACCTGGGTGTGTGTGCTGGGGAAGAGAGTTCACATGTGAAAGGAAAGGAAACACGGAGGGTTCAAAGGAACTACGTCCCGCCACCCTAAGAAAAGGGGCTTTGCACGACTCATACAAAAACAGAACCTCCCAAATGCCACATGGCACATGTAGTTTAACCCTGCAGGCAAAGGTCTTCTCACCAGCAGATCTTGGTAGTCAATAGGTCCTTTCTGTTTTCAGCATGCATACTTGTCCCTGCTTTCCTCACTTTTAAGCAGAAATAGGCAGGGCAACACCTGGAGCTCAACACCCCACTGTGTTAATGGGAAAGCACAAAGGATGTTGGTGGCCTTCCACGAGCTCATGCCTCTGTGCAGAGCTGCTAAGTCCCCCTCCCCTTGCGGAGGGTTGCTTCACCTGATAAACAATGTATCTATAAATATACCCACAAACACATTGGCACTTCTGCTAGTTCAAGTTTGCATTATCATCAACTATCTCCTGGGAGTGTCGGGCCACAGAAACAACCAGCTGGTGCACCACAATGATTGCCCCTTCAGGAGAAGCATATAATAAAACCTGAAAGCTGCAATATGAACTTCGCACATACTTGTCCTTTTGGTTTATTCATCAGAAATAATTATCAGTAACAGACATTCAGAGCAGCACATTCTTTATGATGGGCATTAACATTTAGCCCGTCTCCATAATTATAATGCTGCAAGCTCAAAGGAGGTGTACCAGCCTCCCCAATTAAACTAACTCTACTCAGGAAAAAACTCACGTTCTCCCCCGAAATGACATCATAATTATTTCTGTGAAGGAAAGCCTTACCTTAGTGTAGTAGTGGTTAAAAGATGAGGTCCTGAGTCCCCAGTCTCACAGGAGTATTGTTACTTGCTGTACTGTCTTCCAAGAAACCACTCTCTCTCAGACGAAGCCCACCATTTTTAATACTGCGATAGCAAAGGCCCTCCCTCCAAGATTGTTGCAAGGATTAGTGAGATAATGTGAAGCACCGAAGCCTTGAGCACACACAAATGTATTTCATCTAAACATATAGATGCTATTTTGCTCTTCTTTATAATGACTGACAGCCTTTCTCCATGTATGCCTCTCATCCAATATAAGACAGGTTTCAATGTCAGAGAGGACAGTTCAGCCAGGGCACCCAAGCTAATAAATATCCTCCCCAAGGAAGTCTGTGGGGCACCTACTTTGTTAATCTTTGGGTCCCAGGCAAAACAACAGCAAATTTTTATTGAGATTTGGCTGGCTGATATTGTTATATTTTTTAATATATTTTATCCACCGATAGTATTGTTTGTGATATGCACTGTTGAATTGTCATGCCCTAATACCCTTGTAAATCATCTTGAAATCTAGTAGGTTGAAGGGCAATACATAAAGTATTTTAAAAAAAATAAATAAAACACCTCTTCGTGCAGCTGACAGCAGGGATGGCACTATACCAAATTGATTGAGGCTTTGTGGGGTTTGCAAGGGGCCAGGCAGAAACATGAAGGGCGACAGGGGACAAGCCCGTGGCCTGCAGTTCTCCCTCCCTAATGTATTACAATGCAAAAATGGTGTCACCAGCTCTTTGGATCAATATCTATTTATGGGCCAAGAAATTACATGTATGGTGACCTCGCCATCAGTGACACATTCTTCAGCCGCATCTGAGTCACCCGAGGCCCATAAACAAGCTTCCAAAAATAGGTCCTGTTTACTAGAGTTAAAACCCAGGCACTTGAACAAAAAGCCTGCACTGAAATGGGGGGCGGGGGGTGTAGGAGGGGGAGCCCTGAAAAGCAAGATTCAAAAGTGAAGTGTTGCAAGATTACTGAACAGAGCCTATTAGGTGGCACCAAATTGCTATCTCGGTTTTCAAACAATATAAAAAACAAAGCAACTTCTGATGTTAAAAGAGCTGCGTGTGTTCTTTATAACCATTACCAACATCACAAATAGCCTTCTTGTCGTAAGGATGATGCCAGAGCATCCTTTGTGATTCACAGGTTGCAAAAACATACACATATATAACCATGGGTCATAAGGATCATTCACAGGAGGAGCTGGAAGTAATTGCTTAGAAAGTAGTGTTAAACAAAGGGTTGAAACCACAGAATTGCTGAAGAGGGAACATTAAAAATGTCAGCATGGATGAAAGACATTCACCAGCGCTTAATGTCGAGAAGCTACCGGCCTGCAGATGTCCTAAAGGGTACTTGGCTAATGGGATCAACATTACCGTTTTTGATATAAATTATATTTCGGAAGCAAACAACACAACAAAAAAGCATAGAAATGGAGTAAGTTCAAACTATTCTTTTATAGTAATAGTCTCCAGTTGAGCATAATCACCAAAGCTACAAGTGATAAGATTGCCAAAACTAAGCAAACATCTGTGAGATGAATTCATCTCCGAGGGGAAGCCAACAGCTTGTTATCATTAAGGAGGCGATGCTCTCTCTGCATTTGAACTGCAGGCCCCCTTGTTACAGCTTTTGGAGAGGCAATTGCACCAGATGTTGGCAGCTATCTTCAGATGGACGACAGGCACCTGCTGTGGAGGGTGGAGGACTTAAGTTTTCACTGCCCTTTGGGGGGGTCCATTCTGGAAAACAAGGAAGTAGTTGACCCTCTGTACAGTGGGGAAAGTGTGTGCTTATGAAGAAAATTCAGTATGTACTTTCCAATTGTTCAAAACCTTCCTATTTTTAAATAAGATTCAATAGGGTTCAGTCGGGAGGCAATACCTCCTCCCACTTGAGCCCAAGAACTCTAGGCTTATCTAGGGAAGCTGAAAGAATATTTCTTAGATGCTATCCAGACAGAGATGGAAGCTCCAAATTACTTAAATCTACTCTTTAAAGTGGATTTTAGTCATAACATAGATGGTAAAACCTGGCTTCTGTAGCTTATGTTGTTCTGTGTGTACTAATTACACAGCCAATACTACAATGAAATATCACAAGCGTTTGGAGTGTGCCTTCTGAACTTCTGCAGATGTTTCACCCAATGAGGACCCTCAAATTTGCTTCACATTTTGCCTGAGAAAAAATTCCAGTGGCCTCCCTAGAAGAAGTCACTGGTGAATCATGCCCACTGTGATCTTATCAGCAATTAATAACAAGACAGTCAATAGCAAAGGGCACATGTCCCTTTTTACTTTACGTTGGGTACCTTGAAAAATAAAAAAGGAAAGAACACTTAACCCTTAAGCTGATTCCACTACATGCTGTTGAGAAAATTAAGTGTTCGCCTCTGGCAAGGAATACAACCCTATCAGCTTCAGCTCATCCCAAGATCAAGGGGCTTACAAGGTCTATTTTGAAATAAACATCATGTTTGACACAAAATCATGATCTTCACTGTGCTAGTGCAGCTTTGAAATCAAAGCCCTGCTAGTGGGAATAGATTTTTCGCTTCTCTTATTGTTTCACCTGTGGAACATTTCTTTCAGGCATCAAGCAGACTGTAAAATAACCTATTGCAAATCTTCAGCTTGTGAAAACAAGACAATGCGCCATACTTTAAATAAGCACAAGGTAAGCGACTTTCAGGCTAAACCTCTAGGATCTTCGATCACTTATCTGAAGATGCCAACACAATTCCATTTAGATATACTCCAGTATATGGCATACAGAGATATTGGAGCCAGCCATTTTCACAGTGTAGTTAGAACTCTGAAACAGCCTGGTTCATCATCAAACAGGCTGCCACCACGTCCTAGATCTGGGTGGAAAATACACAGCAACAAAACTGTCATGTTGTTTTGTATGAAGAGCACATTTAGCTTCCCTAAAAAGCTAAATACTAGTATGCCATAACCATACCCCAAAACTGTTTTATTTCAAGGCAATGCACCTTGTAGGGGAGGGGGTTTAAGGGAAAGCAGCCCTTTCCCTGCCTGAGAGTAAACATGCATCTGGGAACCCTAAGGAATACAAACTGACTGATAGTAGTAGCTGCAGGAAAGACAAAAGGCAGTATTTCTTCACACAACATACCAGTGCAACTTCTTAAAATGAGGGTTATATGAGTTCTAAATGAAATCCCAGCCAGTAATCTGGCTGCTGCCTTTTTGATCAGTTGATGCTTCTCAGTTGTTTTCAAGTGCAGCCGCACCGAGAGTGCCTTGCAAATAATCCAATATGGGAGCTAAGAGTGCATGGAGCATAGTGGCCAAACTATCTCTGCCCAAAAGTGGCCAGAGCTGGAAATAGGCACTCCTAGCTACTAAAGACACCAGAGCCTCTAGTAATAATGTTGGATCCATGAGTAGCCCAGACTACAGGCTTGCTCCTCCTGGGGACTGCATCCCTGCACAGAACTGCCATCTCCCAAGCTCTTAGTCAATTCTTAGTCAAGAGCACTCAGGACATGTAGCATCCCTGTCTTATCAGGATTTCGCTTCTATTTATTGGCCCACATCCAGCTCATCACCACCTCCAGCACTTCTCCTGGATGGAACAGAGAGACATTTCAGGGCCATGACCAGTCCTGAAGCCAGACAGAAATGGGTCCAGATAATCCTGTGAGTCCAGCAGCATCTAGGGGGGCCACAGTCCCCTTATACCTCACTATACGAGCCCAAACATTTCTCACCTGCCTCTCTTTCAGCATGGAGTTAGGAGAGAAGTGTTAAGACATCCACAACTTCCAGGAAAAGGATATGTGAATTTTAGGCCTATAAAATATGCCAAAACTCCACCTCCCGAACAAAACTCTCTTTCAAAAACCAAAAGAGACATGTCCAAAAGTAATTTGAATCTACCAGCACCGTTAACTGCTATTAAGCGCAAATGCAACTTCAGGAAAGGCCACATGCACTGACTGGGACACTCCAGCATGACTGTGTGAATTGCAGACTTGTTTCAGATTAAGAGAAAGCTAATCCACCTTCTCTTTAGATTACCCTGATCAGTTTTCTACCTGAGCTACTTTATCCTTGTCTCCCTTTTCATATGAATGATCCTATCAGCATACAATTAATCATGATTTTTTTAAAGCATGCAAATTATAGGTATGTGTGCATTTCTGTCATGATCATTAGCACAGGTAGTAGCAGTGTGGAGTTCCAGAATTGGGGTGGGGGGCTTGTGTATCCCCCTTAAATGTGGGCCCCCGTACTTGCCACTGTTCACACTGGCCATTCTCTCTCCAACCTCTCACTACTGCCCAGAAAGAGAGGCAAGTGGAGGTTGCTGCTGTTCCTCTCTGCACATGCTCAGTGGCAGGGCATCTGCTCTGCTAGCCGACAGTCTTCTCTCCTCCCCCTGCCACCTCTATTTAGCTAAATTTTGTGGCAACTTTGGCAAACCCACTATTTTTCTGCAGGTCTGTATGTACTGTGTATATGCTGTGTGCCTCTCTCACATCCCACTGAGAAATGTGAAATCCCTAGGCACGCTAAGACAGAAGGGAGAAATAAAAGAGAGGAAAGGCTTGCATCACAGCATCAATGTTGGCAGCTTAGGTTTTCTTGGCTGTTGGTGGCTTTCTTGTTCTGACAGATTTGGAGAAGGAAACCCAGTGACCAAGACTGGAGCCTTCAGAGTTAGCTAGGCATGGCTTTTCTCTTACAATCCTTCATGAGGGTGGTGTGTGCTGCTGTGACACATTTCCTAACAGTCTTATCATAAAGCCACTGAAGAGACAGAGACATAAAAATACAACAAATGCTCAAAAGGGGAATGAAATTTGCCAGAGAGACTGGCTGGTCCCCCAAATGGAGCCATGTGGCTGATGCACTACATCCTAGGTCTACCAGAGAGGAGATAATGTTTGCAATTGCCTAAAAGCCTTCTAGCCTTAGACAATAGCATTGACTGTATATATAAAGGCACTTGAACAGGTCATAAGTGACCGATTTATGGCCATTTGCTTGCATGTAGGAAAAAGTGTCATTATACCCATTTCCCGCAGTACAGTGCTTTTTATCCACACCCCTCTCCTTACAGCCAAGGAACACTCATCTCTCAGGGATATTCTAAATGCTTTCCAGCTCTTCTGAGTATTCAGACCCAAAAATGGTCTGCTTAAAAAACACACCAAAAAACAGTAACAAGCACTTTACTCAGGATGTTAACATTTTTTTGGTACGGTGACAACAATGTTTTGTGTCATTATCCAACACAATGCATTATTTGACAAGAGTCTTCCTTCCCCGCTTGCCCTTAAGAAAAGTCTTATTTCTTGAAAAAGTTCAAAGCAGCATGTATCAGATTTTATTTTAGTGCCTTCAACTCTGGAGTTCTGGTCGACAAGGAGGAATCTCAGCCTCTGGACATCTTGCAGGACCATGCAAAATCACTTTTCCCCCATCTGGCTCATGTGAATTTCAGGGCTAAGCATGGCAAAGGTAGCCAGTAGCCAAAATGAACAGGACTCCTAGTTGCTCAGACCCATGAAGCCTTTTTTCAGGGATTAAGGAGTGCCACATCATCTCATCTGACCTACTCGTGTAAGGAAGCTCTCTTAATTCTGTCTAAGCTTCGAAATAGACTGGATTCGCCCACCATGATCTTACTGCCACTCTTGGGCACATCCCTGGTTATGTTCCCATATCCCAATATGCCTCTCATACTGGTTAGAAAGATCCACCAGAGGAGGACAAGCATTTGGGAGGTGATGGCGGAAATGGTTATAAACCATCCCTTAAAGGTAATATGTAAATACTGCCTTCTAAAGTAGACTGGAATAATTTTGTTTCAAAATGGGTTTCTTTTCAAAGTTAACTGGACAATATACATCCAGAGTCAAAGTAGGACAATAAAATGAGATGCAAGTTTTTGTCTCCAGCCGGCTTCTGTAGGCACAGGGGAGATTAGCAACAGACATGCAAAAATGCACCAACATATTTTCTCCAACGCATATTAAAATCTTTTGGGTACTCTTGATTATTACAAATTCAGATTAAGTCAAGACCTGACCTTCTATTACTCTGAATGCAACTAATTTACAAATATAGTGTCTTGAAATGCAGCACTGAAAATTGTAACTGGCTAACAAGTAGTCAATTTTTAAAAAAAAAGATTTCTGAATAGAGGAACAATAATAATAATAAAAGCTACAGTGTACCCTACTTACTAAAAAAAATCTACATTTCAATGTGTAGCAGAGGAAATGTGCCATTCCATCTGCCTGCCCATGCTAGAATAAATAACCCTTCACTGCTAGGAGGATCACAACCCTTCTCACCAACTGGCATCAGGCTGAAGCCAAGGTTAGGAGGTTGCACTGCCAAATCCCCCTAAAATGAACCCATGGAGAGAATATTGCCTTTTCTCATGCTAACAATCCTATTATCATGACATCTTCAGAGGCCCTTGGGGCCTCAGCGAAAAATAAACCTTGGAGTGTTTAATACTCCAATGGATCATTAACTTGTTCACACCCAGGTATCCATGCCAAAAGAGGCAGAGATCTCCTGTCTGGATGGGGTGATATTTCCACAGCTGTCAAAAGAAAAGGACTTGAAAAAAGCAACTAATAGTGTGACTTCTATCACTCTTTTGGGACATTCCTCAACACCCGGGATTCTTGTGGATTGCACATATATACAATTTGAAAACACACAAGCGCATTTGCTGGGTTAAACAGGCCATTGCTGGCTCCCTGCTTTTTATTCAAATGTGTGATGTATTAAAAACATTAACAACAGGCTAGTACATCTTTATTTTCTTTGGAGATTACAGCACACTTTGGCATTCACTCTACTATTCTTGCAACATAAAACCCAAGCTATGCTCAGGCACACCTAAAGAAACAGCAAGTTTAATCCTTTGTTTCTTTTCTGTTTAAGATTCAAAGCACCCAGGAAGGACCTAATGGGACAAAGTTTAGAGAGGCAGCATGATGCACTGGTTAGTGTGTTGGACTAGGATCCGAGAGAGACCAGGGTTCAAATCCCCACTCAGCCATGTGGGCCAGTGTCTCATTCTCAGCCTAACTTATCTCACCTGGCTGTTGTGAAGATAAAAATGGGCAAGGGGGAAACTATACACAACAGTGTGAGCTCCTTAGAGGAAAGGTGAGATATAAGTGCAATCAATCAATCAATCAATCAATCAATCCTTTCCTGCCTTATCTACGGGTGTGATCAGACACCTACTTCTCTTAACAGCAACAGTCTCTTCCTGCATTCGCCTCACCCGTAGAGACTTCATTAGGAAGCAACCACTGCCATTCCTCTCAGGTGAAAAAAACAGGCTATCCCACGCTTCTTTGCACCCAGTAGGAAAAAAAATCTGCCTCTGAAAGGGACATTCTACTCAACTATTTATGGCCAGGAGGACTGAGGTAGATCTGATCTACACTAGCAAACATGCAATAGTTTTTCAAGCAGCCCAGGGGCACAGAAAAACGGAGCCTATGTGGCAGAGAGTGTATCAAAGTGACTGAAGAGGCTTCTGTTCAAATTCCCTACTACTTGATCACGGAGCTCATTTTGGGCAAATCACCCAGCCCAACAGTGCTGTGATGACAAAATGGGGGTATATCACCAAAATGCAATTGAAGGAATGAAGTCATAATGAATTAACACTAAGGCACTGCTGGCCAAGCACCCTTTGCTCAAGACTTTAACAATTTAACTGGGTGCTAAATTTCATCCCACCTTCAATCTCTCACTTTGGGATAGGAGGGGGGTGGGAAGAGACACTGAAAGCCTTGTCCACTTGAGGGGTTTTTTTTTCTCTTTTAAGGCAGGCACATAGCAAACTTAACATGCCTTGCCTGGCTACTTTTCAAGAGAAATGCCTGAAGTCCAAGAATAAGAACAAATGCTTAAGGAGTCTTTTACTGAGTCTTAAAACATCCTTGATCTTTTAAGAGAGATAATGTAGCACAGGTATTTTATTATATTTTATTTTATTACTACTTTTACCATTACACACAGAGAACAGAAAAGTGCACTGATGTACTAAGTTGGCTTGACGCATGCATCACTACTTCTCAGACACTCAGATCTGAAAAGTTCAGGCAGCTACAACACACTTTTTACATTCCCACCATCTTGCTTACACATGGTGAAAAATAATATCGTACACCTTGCGATTCAGAAGACTGCAGCTGCAAAAGCTGAACACAGCCCTTCTCCAATAAGATTCTGCATGACCGGAGCAACAAGCAAACAATTAAACAGCCCTGAAACTCCAGCTACTTTTAGCATTCCTAGTGTGCAGTGGCTTAACCTTTCTCTGCCCAAAATGGCATGTATGACCTAAATATTCTGGTATAGCATCCCAATGCTTGAGATCAGCAACTTCCAAGTACTTGTAAGGTGAAAAAGTAGCTTAGAAGAAAAAAAATTTAAAAAATAGTTAACATTTCACAAAGAAGGGCTGCATCTTGACACAAACCCAGGAGGACATGGGAAACAGGGCAGCTGAGGTATATAAAGGCCTGATTGTAGCAGCCCACTGGATTGGAAATGACTCGTAAGCCTAATGAAACAAAACTTTTGGCAGTAAAACAGAATGAAAGGAATGAGACAATAAAAAGACAGGAACAAAGGGAGCAGAGTTGTTTCAGCTTAGCAAAATAAGCTCACTTTGTTGTTGGGAAAAGCCAAAGCCGATTAGGATAAACCAGTGACTAAGCATAAGTCTTCCCAACTAATTACACAGCTCACCATATAAAGTATAAATTGCAAGTCTCCAAAAATAAGGACTGGGTTACTTTCACAGGACTTCTGGAAAGCAAGTGGTACCTACAAAGGGGTGGGGTGAGGAAAAATAACAATCCCTTTTATTAGCAGCAGCTTACAGCTTTAAAAGAAGCAGAACATTCAGGTCTTAGGATGTTTTAAGTGTAAGCTTTAATCAAGTTTGGAGAGGCTGGCGACTTTTTTATTGCAGTATATTAATTACACATACATACACGTATACACGTATGGATATATGCAAATTTTAAGTGCTTCTGTGTATTCTACTTGAAGTATAAAGGTAAAAGTGGAGAAGTCAGAGTAAAATCTGGGATTCTCAGTTTTATCCCTGGTCTTCCCATAGATTCCTTGCACAATTGTGGCTATACCCATGCTGTATCTGAAACCGCAGCTCTCAAATAAAATGAGCAACCCTATTAAAGTTCATAGAATTACTCCAGTTACTTTATCAACATGGAAGGTGAGCTGCATTTCAGTTTCATGTTCATTTTTCTCCCAAACTGGCAAAAGCTAATAATAATAATTCTGACGAAGATCTTAGGCCTGAGATATGGCATTCCAAGTCAATAAAAAAAGAATGTCTGAAGAGGCCCCAACTCGAAGGTCACAATCCAGCTCATTTCAGCAAGACTTACATATACTTAATGGAGCTGTGGACTGAGGGTTGTAACCAATTAAGTTTTACTCACACTACACTGAATGAAATTAATGGACCTGTTAGTCAAGTCCAATATCGTCTGAGTAGGGCTAGCATTTAAACAACCCTCAACTTCTGAGAGGGTTTCAGTAAATCAGCAGGTGTACCCTGCTTATATTCAAATATCATTTGTATTCATATTCCATTCCATTCCCCTTCATTTGGCTGCTTTTTTTTTTTTGGGTGGGGGGAGGGGGAGGGAATCCTTTAGGGGATGATGATAATAGCCGAGTAGCCCTTTCTCTATACATACTGTGATTGACAATCTTTGCATATAATACAGGGGAAGTTCTAAAATAAAGGTGAAATGGTGAACTTCTGGATGCTCCACAGGGAGGGAGAATTTCACACACAGCAGTGTTCAGGATTTATTGGGGCAGCTACATGAAACTGACCAATCAGTGTGGCTAATCAGTGTAAAGCAATTTTTATCAATTGGAAAGATGCTACCCATTTTAAAACATTTTACAAAACTACTTCTAAAAATGGCAGGTGGCAAACACATCTGAAAATATATATTCTCCTTTCTCATGGGAGGGATGTCTCTTCTAATATGATGCCTGCTACAACACATGTGTTCATCTATGAAAGGCAAAGAAGATCCACAATAAATCAACCCAGATAAATTAAAAACTCGTAAGATATATAGACTGAGATATTAGTAATCAGGTGACAGCCTTTCTTCTTATTATAAACAAAGCATTGAAAACTGGTATTTTCCAAAAGGTCTGCTGATATGGGATGTATTCAGCTATTAGGATAGCAATATAAAACAAGTGTTGTTTGTTGTTGTTTTAAGGGGGGCATGGTTTAAAAGAAAAAGGGCCTTATAAGAGACTAACAGAGAGAAATCTCAAAGAGGCACCAAAACCCACTAAAACGCTTGGATGATCTCAGCCTGGTTGTCTATTTTTCAGACTCAGCATGAAGCCACCAGATGGCAAAACAAAAATGATTCCTCAAGGGTGCATGCGAGAAACAGGGAAACATGCATGCGGCAAAACTGTTATTAACTTCAAAACTAGATGGAGGAGTTTGGCAGATTTGACAATAACTAGGGAAGAAACATTCAAACGCTGCCATAATCCTTTAATAAAGGGCTCAGCGGGCTGTAAACATCATCCTGCCGGAATCGAAGATTATCATTGAAAAATAAAATGAATGGTTTTGCAAAACAACTATCAATCCGGCAAAATAACTATTTAGAAGTTCCCTCACCATGAAAGGAAGGTGTACACAAAACAAGGCATTCAAAGGCTACCCTAAAAATACAGGATACAATTTCTGGAACTTGCCCGTGTAAAACTTCACCGAGATGGATGGCAGCTGCACAAGTGCAGCCTAAAAGCCCTCTGGGGGCAGGGACATCTTTGGTGTAAGTTGTACAGCACCAAGCTCACATACTCAAACCCAAAATAAATATTAAAAATAGTGGTGAATCTTTCCTTCTCTTTAACAGACCCCACGGGAATCAAGAGCTGGCCTGCAAAATATAATAGCACCTCCTTACCACTCATTAACTTGGAGCACATTCTATCACTACTTCTCCAAATAAGCTGTGGAAAAGAATGCTAGCTGATACTTCACAAGGCTTACACAAGAGAACTTCATCCCATGGCTCAGATCTGTCAGCACCCAAAATACACCATCTCCAGCAAATGTGGCAAAGCCACCTATGATTAAAATGAATGAGAGCTGCAGACATGCAAAAGAATTGACCCCATCTCCACCCTCAGACCTTTTGTTTAATCAAAGATGTTGAAATTGATCTGGCTTCCAGATACTTCCATATCCTTCTATCAACAGCTGCTGTTGCAGGACTGAAAATAAAGAATCACAGCATAATCTACATGGACCTTTCGGTTGAACTGAGGTCTGTTGGATAACATCAATAGAATGTAAGAAATGTTTGATTTCTCTGAGGATCAGCTTATCCAACACCAGGTTGCTAAGATGTATGTGTGTATGTCTAAATATAAAGGCAAGTATACCACAAATATAATTTGCAATTACAAGCAACTGTAAGTTATGTGCATGGCCATGCCCTCAACATTTATCGAAGCTGGACAGGCTCAGAGGGCCACAAGACTGCACTGCATCACATGAATCCTCCTGCTTGTGTACCAACTTGAAGGTCTGATGAATAGACTACCACTGGACTGGTCCCATACAGGGAACAGCTATAAATTATCCGGTTCACAAGCCTGGCACCAAAACTAGCATCCCCATGTCAAGTTTGCCACTCTATTATTTAGTTCAGAACTTCCCCATATGCAAGCGCTATCATGCTATCCACTTCTCGGCCTCCAATCCACATCACTGCCTCCACTTTTAAGAACAACGAAAAGCATGCCATGGTGACATCAATATATGGAATACAGGTTATGGAAAAGGAGAGCAGAGAGGAGTGAGAGTTTTTCTTTGGCAGCGCATCCTATACATGCTGTCCTGCCCACAGTTGTGACCTGCTACCCAATCAACTCTTATGGTCCACTCGTTTAAAGCCTGCAGAAGAAACCAGACCAGCCACATTTTGGGGGATGGAATATAGCCTTTTCACAAAAGAGCTCTACTGACTGTCATGGGACCATATATTAGACTAGATGTCTACTGCTCCCCCCATGATACACACCCCTACAGAAAAAGGAAACTAACTCTGCAGTTCTGCAGTCATCTCACAAAAACTTCTCCAACATGTGTGCTATGGCAGTGACACGCCACAGCCCTTCTCTGAACAGTTCAAAATGAAAGCAGATTAAAATGAATTCATTTTAAACTGAACAGTTTAAAACGAATTCATTCATTCACTCAGTGTTTTACACGCACACACTTTACTATGAAAAAAACCAAAAACCTATCCTCCGCATCTTACATTACGCAAGATAAAAGAGTGCATCATCGTGCCTGATGTGGAATCACTGTAGTGCTGAATAGCAGGCTAGTTTGATGGCTTGCAGAAATACGCAAAGATCACCACTTCTCCAACAGCATGAGGCTCTTTGGCAACATACTGAAAGCAGCACTTGTTGACTTGCGTCGCTGCTAACACAAAACTGACCATCATTAGAAAAAACCTTCATGTTTCTCACAAATAAATTCAGATTGTAAATTATGTTGACTCATGCTGGAACTTACCTTGCCAAACTGTTCGAAGTATTGCTTTACATCTTCCACTACTGTATTAGCTGATAATCCACCTACAAATATTTTCTTTGTTCTCGTGACCATCTGTAAGAAATTAGAAAAGAAAAAGAAAAAAACAGCATTACCCCCAGATTATTAAAGAAAAACAAAAATACAATGCATGTCATAGACATAGCTTTCAGATGCTATCCCTTTAATCCAGTTAAGGGTAAATCTCTTTCCCCATGAAAAGGAATGCACGTTCAATTCAATTATATGAAGTACCGCTGTTTGGTTAAGACTGCTTTGATGGCTGGGTTTAGGCAGCCACCAACCCCAGTGCCCACTGGGTATTTTCTTTTAATAAGCATTTTCATTTTGAGAAAGCTCCCTCACCCCCACTACCTCACCTCCATATAAAAACCAAAACCAAAAATAAGTTGCAGCCAAGTTTCAAACAGTTTCTGCAGCCTGGCTGCTGCCTCAAAAGAAGTTCCCCTCCCCACCACACAAACACACTGGCCTCCTCCTCCAATTTCCATAATTTAAAAACAAATCAACACTTGCGTACCAACTGCTCCCCAAGTTGCTCAGGATGGGTGCCTCATCAATTTTAAACACCTGGAACGCCCCCCCCCCGGATTAAAACCTGAAGGAACACCTCTCTTGATAAATATATTTTTGAATTTAAAACATTTAAATCCCATATTTTGGCCTAAAAGGTCCCAGAGGCAGCCCATGGCAATTATTAAACTACAGATTCACAGTTTCTCAAATCCACTCCCAGAGTAATAACAGCCAGGCCTACTTTTTATTTTTTTAAAGAATGCTGGATATAACCATTCACTCTGTCTCCCAGCATCTCCTTCTAGGAATCTCTTAGAAATGTCAGCTGTAGTACAGGTATGACTCTGAAGGAATGAAAAGAGCAATGCTACATAGGATTCCCTGCTCAAAAAAGGCGCATCTGATATGGTAGGGATGGGGGCCTGGGGCCCTTCAGATGTTGCTGGGACAGGATTGTCAACAGTCAGGGGTGATGGGAGCTGCAGTCCCAAAACATCTGGACTTGACTACAGTTTGCCCCATACAGGAACAAGGGTTTAATTTTTCTACATGCACTTCAAACCCTCTCATGTCACATTGGTGTGCTCCAGCGCACAGCCTGGGAATTATCAGCATGAGTGCCCACTTTTTTTTATTACTACAACAACTATGAAGCACATTAGCAGATGGCCAGTGAGCTTCTTGGCTGAGCAAGAATTTGAACTCAGTCCGTATCACTGACTGCTACACCTTACTAGTTCTGACAATGGGCTGGTCTATTATACATGCAGTAGAATGAAGTGCAAACGAGGTCGTAAAATGCACTGACAGGTACAATAATGAATATTCCACATTGCCCCGGGGCAGAGGGGGAAGAGAGAGATCCTAGCAATTAGGATCGTTCTCCCTGTTGCACATGTTTTATACTTGGACATCCAAAAATGGCAGAAAGCCCTGTCAAAAGTAGTCAGTATATTCAAAGTACTGCACAAATGCTAACCAACAGAGGGGACCTAGAGCACTGCCTGTAAGATGGACATGGGTGGGCAGACATACTTTTAGCAGCTCTTGAAAACCACAAGAGGGATATACAGTGTTCGGAACTCCCATTGTTCTAGGCACATTTTGCGACAGGGAATTTTATCAGCGCGAGCAGTTTCCGAGCTCTGGGCGCAGTACTGCGCCTAAGATTTCAGATTAAAACTGCAGAGTGGAAGGAAAGGAGGACCTTTTTTGGCCTCCCCACTTCTAGCTACTTTCTGTAGACTGGAGAAGAGACCCTCTTAAGAATACTAGGGAGCTGAGAAGGGGAAGGACCAGAGCACGTGAAAAATGAACGTCATATTTTAGCTGCAGTTCATTCACTTTCAGCTTTGTATTATTGCTATAAAAAGTGCACCTAGGCATTCCGTTGTTGCGTCCATAACCTAGGTTTAAGGTGCCATTTAGCTCCTAGGTTTCATATCTCGGTTTCTAACACTGGGGTAGAGGGGGGAGGGGAGCCTGTATAGCTACTGACACAATGGATAAGGTCCATTAAGCTAAGGTAAAACATAAATTTTGAGGGGAAACTCTCCAAGTTGTCTCCAGTGTTGGTCCTACTCAGCTTAAACCCACTGAAATTAATGAACATGACTAACTTGGGTCTATTCAAAGTAGAATATAGTTGGATACAACTCTCTAATCCCAACACTCTCTCACCCTTTTGAATTCTGAAGGGACTACATACAGAAGATGGAAATGGATTAAAACTGAGGTAAATTATTTTCCGAAGAATATTTGTGAGGCGAGGAAAAACTTCTAAAGACAGTTCCTCATCATGTTGTTCAGACAGTGGTGAAAAGAGAACCAAGGGGAGGGCCCTCAAGGCACACAGGATGAGGACAGGGGCTGCTGCATGGCTCTTTGAAGCCTCCGCCGTTTCCAAAATGCCGCTCTGCAGAAGCCACACGCATGACTGTGCACAGACCACAAAGAGCTTCCAAGCTTGGCGAGGCAGGAGGGAAAGAATAGAGCAGGTTGGAAAGAACAATAAAGACTTCACCCGAGATCACAAAAGATTTGCATTAAAAAATCTTAACAGGTGTCCAAAACAACTTGGAGTGCCTTTTGGCCACAGCAGCAAATGTGTTGTGACTTGCGCTGCACGCGGGAGCATTCTGTTACTCTGAGGATCAATTAAAAACTAATTTTAGTGAGATCGTGTTGTGTGTGGCTTAGGCAGCTCAGAGTGGGAGGCATTAAAGAGGAGAAGCAACAAGGGGAAAATTACGCCTTGGCTGCTAAAAGACATTAGCTGCGACGGAAGCTCACAAACTTTCCCTAGCTGAGCTGAGGATGCTCTTCACTTCAGGAGTCAGAAAAGGGTTTACAGGACAAGGAGAACACACACATGCGGTAACCCCAGCACCTTGGTCCTGAACGCAAGAGCTTTCAGGTGAGGGACAACAAGCCATACCACAGTCACACCCTGACAAATTTGCAAGGAACTAGAGCATGGAGATCTGGGTGAGCTCTGACCCCCCCCCCAAAGAAGGTTCAACGTGCTTCTATCACCTATGAATGTAAGGCACTGCATGTGATGGTGGAGGAGGGACAGATGTCTCCATTCCTCCTCCACCAGCCTACTTGGTTGTCCATACTACTAGCCACAGAGGAAGGAATACAAAGCTGGATCATGGGGGAAGGAGGATTCACTTAAACTCTCCAATGCCAATCTGCATGCTAGAAGGCAATGTTTTACTTAGCCTGGCCTACCAGCAGGGAACCACAGATTGTTGTTGTTGTTGTTCCTAAACTTTTGTAAGCTTATTTGCAATAGCTGGGTGAGGTGCATACCACTAGCAACGCTGGTTCTGATTCACCACCTTCAACTTTCTGGGAGGAAACCACACTACCCTTTGTCCTTGGCTCCAAAAACCCAGTGATGGGCCAAAAGGTTGCTGTCCCAGGATTATTGCCTGCATCAACAGGTCCAAAGATTTCTTCTGTTTTTCTTGAACCTACCCATGCATTTTGCTTTTATCATAATATTAGAAATGTAATCTGATTTAGATCTAAAAAGAATGGCAATTTGTAGTTTGGTTCTCCTGTCAGCACAGGAAACAGACTGCAAGAAAACCAAGAGGGCAGCTGTGATCTGGGTACGCAAAGATCTGAAGCCCCACTCTCTATGTCCAATTGGCAGGCATGCCCAATCTCAGCAACGGCAAGGCCTAGAATCCATGGCTCTGTGGTGTGATGAGCCTCCAAGGCTATAATATGGACACTGGGCACTGACAAATCCCCAAGAACAGGTTTGACTCCTAACACTCCAAGTGTCCATTGGCTCTCCTCAACAGCAAGGATTCTAAAGACTTCCTGTTTAGGCTAGAACTTGTCTGGGTAATAAAAGCCTTTCCTGGATGACTTGGCCTGGCATTCTGGCTCCACATCTACTCCAAGGCACAACTCTGATACTCCAGTTCAAAATGCACATAACATTATACAGAGAAGACATGCATGCAGTTTTCAACAAATTCCAATTAAACCAAACTTGCAATTAAGTCTACAAAGTTTACCAGCCCAGGAAAATAAGAAGGAAGGAAGCATGTATTATTATATAGTTCCCACTAGGAGCATTTCAATGGTCTCAATGGCAGGGGCATAAGACTTTTTACAGATTTTTTCCTGCCTGTCTGGAGCCAGCCTTTACTTTCCACAAGCAACCATGCATGGGGATATTTATTAGCTTGATTTTGCTACAAATTGGGCCCTTCTTATGTATACTGTAAAGTGAAAAGTGCTGAAAATGTACCTGTCATACTTGGCAACTTTATTTTCCAATGATGGACACACACCTGAGTACACCAAAAAGCCATGTAAGAAATGGCAGACAGTTAAGATTCCAGGCAAATTCTGACCTTGCAGAGCAAACTGATAGTGTTCAATAAGAGGAAGAACAGGGTTGCAACCTTTAACTGATTAATTGGTTAGAATTAATTAATTAATCAAACAAAACAGACTAAAAAGGCATCCCTAATAAAATTGGGTGACAACTTTAAAAAAAGTTTATTAATTTAACTAATACTAATTAAAGCTGTGAATGGCAGGCACCATCTTAGAAGAGGCATTCCTCATTCCATCTCACCGAGGAAGGAATGCCTCTCTTAGGATGGCACGTACTATGGAATATATATGCACAATCTAAAAACATTATTTCCTTCCTACTTGAGACAGCTTAATGCAAATTTATGCAGATTTAAATTGATTAAAAGACAATTTTTAAAAATCAGATGACAGCCCTAGTTACTGAGCTAACAGCTTCAGTGAAACTCCATATGGCCCCTCTACATATTCTTGGGAGTCCCCATAATCATATTCCCCTCCAGTGCAGCAGCCAAAAAGAGAGAAAGAAAATCCCAGACAGAGCTAGGGAAAGGAAAGAGCATGTATTTATCAAAAAGCTGCTGACATACCAAGATGGCCTGGAAGACAATGGCTTATTAAAATGAAGTTGTAAGCTCTAGGCACATACAAGTAAAGACAAGATGCCAGGATGCAAACATTTCACAAAGAACAAAAGTTGCAGCAGTCAGTACCACAATATACTATCCTGACCTGGTGGTGGAAGGAGGAGCTGGAGGCTGTGGCATGAGATCTTTTGGCATGACAGGAGAGAAAAGGAGGCTGATTTCCCCCCACCAAAGCACAGGCACCCACACAGGGGGAGATGCAAGAGACCACTTTCCCTTTAATGACTAAGTGCCCTCCTCCATCCACAGAGCTCGAAGGACACCAGAGGTTGGAGGAAGGGAGTTGGAGAGGGGGGAAAGGAAGCAGAAAATCCACCAGCTGTACAAGTGCATCAGCAGCCATGGGACCAAAGACGCCCTGGCTGGAAAGAAGGGGTGTGCACTGATACTATTATCAGAGCTTATTGGAAGCAAGGATTCATTCCCCACACCCCACCTGAAGTTTTCCTCTGAGCTGCATGGAAGAGAGGGGAAGGTGGAGCATGTGAGCCCAATGCAGCAGTTCCATGGAGCACCAAAGCTTGCTCTAGTACTATGTGTGAACATAGTTGGTGCCTCTGTGCATGTGCAGAGAACCTTTCAAAAACCAGTGCCGGAGCCAGCCTCTGTGCACCTGAGATTGATGGGAAAGAATTCCAGCAAGCATCAAGCCCCAGAACATTCTCACAGTCCTAACACTGCATCTACCCCTAATATCTGAAAAATAATAATACTGAATTGGGAATGCCAAGAGGCGCCACTGGACAACGAGGGACACAATTGCATGTTGGGATGTAGCCATGATCAAAAGCCTTCTTAGATTTTCAGTATTGCCATACACAACCCGTGCCTCCCCAAAGAACCCCAGGCAGAGCATGGAACAAATTAAACACCAGTCCAATTTCAAATGTTCACCCCCTTTCCCCAAACTGCAAGCCTAACTATCTTTCAGTGACTTAATTCACTCTATTTTAAATAAAATCACCCTAAAACCGAGCAGCATTAAAATTCAATTATTCCTCTCCTGGCTGCAATCCACGGCTCTACAATTGAAGTCCAAGCATATATTTTGCTGTAGAAAATTGTCATTTACAAATAAGAACTGGCTGAAGCAGCCTTGTAACTAAAGCATTTGCAGGCCTGTCAGGGGGCCTTTTGCACGCCAGTGTTTGATTTAATATGGGGCCAAGCATTTAGTGTCACAGAGGAGGGGGGAGAACAGGGGAAAGGAGGGGGAGAGGCAATTATTCTGAGTGTGTGTGTGTGTGTGTGTACACATATGCAATTATCAATTTGATATGCAACATCTCAAAAAACGAAAGAAGGGGAGGAAGGAAAGTGACTTCCTTTCGGAAACTGAGAAGGAAGGGGGGAAGCTGGGGGGACATCACTTTGCCTCAGTGACTTTGGTCAAAGAAATATTGGTAATGACAAGGAAACGCACAGCAACAACATTTTAATGCTTGGAGATGCATTGCGAGGCAGGAAATTGTTTCAGAAAGCAGCTCTTTGGCGCAAAAAAACGGAAAGCACAAAATTAAGTCTCACTGTGGCAATCTATGTTTTCCTGAAAAGACAGTTCAATTGCTTCGTTATACATGTTCCCCTCCATGAGGGAATAAAAGTCATTTGTTGCCTTAGCAATTCTTTCCACCATGACAGGCTTAAGCAGATGTCAGCGCCCTCCTCCTCTTCCCCGAGTGCAAACCACGGCCACCACACAACACCATGCCACCGAGTGATGCCACAACCCCAAGCCCTCCCTGAACGTTTCAGCCTTTTGACTTTGTTCTGAATCGGAGATAAGGAGGTGTCACCAACTGAGGGGAGGGTGGCAGGAAGGCAAGCTAGAGTGTGGTGATTTTTTTCATTTATAAATAAAGTCAACACATGAAACAGCTTCCTTGCATTCCAGCCTTAATCATTCAGATACGTACTTATTCGGGTGGCTGCTTATGCAAAATAAAAATAAAAATAAGAGAGTCAGATTTTGCACAAAATTTGCATATGCTTAGAAGTATAGATGCACGTTTAGAATTAATCACTGTAATTTAAACAACACATTTTCATCATAGCAGGAAATAGTCATGTAATGAGGGGCTAACTGTTGACAGGGAACTCCAAGGCCACTGCTCCCTTATTAAGGTCCCTTGTATTTAAACCGGACTTGGGCTGGCCAGCCCTTCAAAGAGGAGACACCTCCAAATCAAAGAGTCACCTGTAAAAGAGGACACCCACACACCCTGGAACTCCTCTAAAAACAGGCAGCCTGTGCCAGTGACATAGCATGGGGGGGGGGTGGCCACAGGGGCGGTTTCCCCGGGTGAAAAAATGGTTTGGGGCACAATACAGCTGTGCACTCCATCACTGGGCTCCACTGAAAACGCCTTCTCCATGCAAACCAGGAAGTGAACTCTCCAGGCAACGGAACAACTCTTCTTATCTCCGTGGCTGCGATCTCTCGGGTGAATGTGCATGCACCATTAACATATCACAGGAAGCAGCTGGCATTGCCCTGCTGCACAGAAGGCCCAACTCTGGCCACAGGAGGCAAATCAATGCCTGTTGGCAACAATCTAACCCCAGAGGTGGTGAACCTGTGGCCCTGGACTACAACTCCCATCATCCCCGGGCCACAATGGGAGATGGGAGTCCAAAGATCGCATGGAGGGCTGCAGGTTCCCGCATCCCTGGGGTGTGTGTGTACCAACTGGCAGCTGGTCTCCCAAGCGTTTGGCACAAGTCTTTCCCAACCCTACCTGGAAATACCAGAGGGTGAACCCGAGACCTTCTGCATGAAGAGCACACGCTCTACCATTGAACTACGGCCTGATCTCCACTGCTAACTCACATTACTCCTCCCAGCCATCAGCTTCCGAGCTCAACTCTCTCATCTCGCCTGGCAGTTGGGAACTTACTGACAGAATTTCGGAGTCAGTGTTCCAGGTTGCCCCTAGCAACCCGCTATGCGGAGAACAATGGGATCAGACAGCTGGAATAGGCCCGGAGTCCAAGCCCCACATCTGAGGACAGGATCCTGCTCATGTTAACATTGCAGCCGCGGCACAAATCAATCAAACCGTATACATTACAACCTCCTCGAGAGTGAGAAGCGAGGCCGAGCCTAGAGCGGCAGTCCCATTGACAGAAGACAATCTGGTTCCAGGCCTGAACTCCTTCAGAATGAAGGGGGAACTCTAAAACAATCAATAACCCATTCCCTCCCCCCCAAATGTAGAAAAGAAGCATGTACGGGGGGGAGCTAGCTTTCTGTGTGCATGGTCAGAATAGATCAGTGCCCTTATTCAGCGGCATTGAGATCTCTTCTCTGCTGTTCTCTGACCTCAGTGCCTCAGTCACTGCGATCTTCATCAGCTATAGTCACTTCAAAGTGAGAATCATGACTTGGGTTTCAAGGAGACAAAAAAGGCACTGGTGACCACTGACAGTTTGAAATATTAGGTTAAAAAGATCTTTCAATAATCCTTTGAAATAATATCATATTGGTACTGCCTTCCTGTCGCAAAAGACAAAGAGGTTTACAAGGTTTATTCAGAACCACTGAAGTAAAAACATCATGTGCTGGTTGAAGATGATGAGTATTGCTACCTCGAAAGTTCATTGAAATTTCTATTTAGCCAAATATGAGCGAGAAAATTTTGCTGCCTTTGTTTGAGCTGGCCAAAACAAATAATCCACCTTTAATTTCAGCAGCCAGGGGAGGAGATTGGAAAAAGAAGTTTCTCTCACTCACTACACTTTGCAGAACTGAACCATCCTTACCTTGATTCTGGCTTAGACTTAGTTTCAAACTAGACTCTGATTTTGCCTGCCAAAAAGGGTGAGGGGGAGTTCAGGACATTTCCGATACGGAAGGACTTAAGGCTGAAAAAAGTTGGGGAGCTTCTGGTATCTCAATTCCACTATCCATGACATTTGCTGAGCTTTCACTTCCCCAGCACTTCAGTTTGACAGGGCTTGTCTGGAGAACTAAAAAGGTGTAAAGTGTTTTAATCTGCATCACAAATTGCCAAAATTAATTTAAACTTCAGAGGAAACTAATTAGACCTAAAGCTAATTCCGCACCCTCCCATGCCTTCCCTTCATGCAGATCATATATTTGAGAGAGAGAGAAATATTAGTG
This sequence comes from Podarcis filfolensis, assembly GCF_964270895.1. Classification (NCBI taxonomy): domain Eukaryota; kingdom Metazoa; phylum Chordata; class Lepidosauria; order Squamata; family Lacertidae; genus Podarcis; species Podarcis filfolensis. The sequence continues at coordinate 7,917,785 of NC_139618.1, forward strand.
AGAAGTATTCTGCCTCATACATTTAATCTCAACTTTTGACATTTCATCCTTCATGGGTGCTTGTGTCTTCTAAATATATTTATAAGTGATGAGAGAGGAAGGGAGCAGAAATCACCATCTGTATATGCAGAGTTACATTACATACTCCACTGTGCTCTGCATTCAGAATACAACGTTACATCTGATTAAAACACAACTTCCCTAATGGGAAAAGTGAACTTGTAAATGAATTACCAGTGCTCTCATAGCAGAATACAAAAGACAAGGATTTCCAACGTCTGGAATTTCTTCAACTTGCTGGCAATATTCATAACATTCTTAACAGTAGCCATTATTTTTTAAAAATAAAATCCACTTGTACCCATTTGTTAAACCTGTATCCCTTCCTCCCAAAGGACCCCATTCAGGCAACCATCATAACATTAAAACAATACTATTTGAAATAAAAATTTAAAAACATGTTTTAAACATTTAAAAGTAATTTAAAACAATCCAAAAACATTTAGAACATTTTTTAATAATCTAAATGTGCTAGTTGAAAATAATGGGAACTGGCTGCTGCTTGCTTGCAACCAATCATTCTTCTTTCCAGTTCTCCAGATGTTCAGTAGACCCCAATGAGATCAAAATGCTCTGTGCCGTGGAAAGCAACAATGACTGCTGCCTTTAAAACGGTTTTATTTTTATTTAGTGTCAGTCTGCTGAAACATGTACAGAGGCTAGGAACCGACTCTAAGCAAGGTGCTCTTGAAGCTTCTCAGCCTGCACACTAAGGCAAGAAGTCAAAGCTTGGTGATCAATATTGTATTGAAATGTACACACTGCTGTCTCAGAAGACAACAAATGTTTTTGGCTTCTAGTAAACATGCATCTCCCTCCCCCCCAAGAACTGTCACAGACCCCTTAAACATATTCTCTCTCCATCTCCATATTTCAGCTTCTTGTAGCTGGAAGAAGCAGTGTGAGTTTTCTTGCAAAGGGGCTTTCAAACAGCCCCACTCTATGCTTTGAAGTCCCAACAATTGGGACATCTAATGTCCCTACAACAGCATGTGACTAGTGTGTGGCCCCACCCACCTGTCAAATTTGACCCACCAGAGGGGGGGCAGGAATATAAGAATCTGGCCCACCAGCCAGAAAAGGTCTCGCACCCCTGCTGTTCCAGCTCTTCAACTCCTTGTGCCCAAGTGCATCCCCCTCCTGTGTACCTACTTTGTACCATGTTCTGCTCTAGGCAGCTGATAGGATTCTCTACTGGTGGCCCTGTGTGTTTATTTTCCTAAACTCCCATTTCCATCATCTTCGCCCATGTCACTCTCTCTGCCTAGAGCAAGACTCCTGCCATCTGTCAAGCTGCTCCTTCCAAATTGGCCCCACTTTCCTAAGTCATGTTTGTCTTGCCCACTTTGCCACTGCCAACCATTCATCATCACAGCTCCTTGAGGAGAAGGGTGCTGGCAATAGCTCAGTGGCAGAGCTTATGCTTTGCATGTAGAAAGTCCCAAGTTTGACCCCCAGTTGCTCCAGGCGGGGTTGAAAAGGATGCTGCATGAAACCCTGAATTCCATTGCTATAAAGTGCCATGGAGTCTTGAAGACACGAGAATGTAAAATGCACCGACACAATTTCTAGACGTCACCTTTTTGTAACAGTAATGCTTATCTGCTCTGTAAGTTCTGTTTGTTCTAGGGTTATGCATACATTTTATGGATGAATTTTAATTGCAACTTGTGAATTTTTATGTAGGTGTTTTGTTGTATTCTGCTCTGGTTCAAGGGCTAATGCAAAGATATATATTCTGCAGCCCTAGAGAGCTGCTGCTAGTCAGTGTGGACAGTACTGAGATAGATGGATCAATAATCTGCCTTCCTATGTTCCTCTCCCCAGCCGAGTGGACTAAGAGATGCCAAAGACCCCTGCTTAAGAAGAGCTGCCAGTCAGAGTAGACAATACTGAGTTGATGGATAAATATAGTGTGACGTGGTATAAGATCAGCATAAGTTCCCATGTTCATCCTGCTCCTAATGCATTCCTCTCTTCCACTTCCACATCCATAGCCCTCCCCACCAGAAGCACTGGCGACCTGCACAGTGTGGCAACCGGACACGTTAAAACACCCAGCTGCTTCTAATCATCAGAATGGCAAGGACCAGCTTCCTAATGGCCTTGTCCAATCAACGCCGCTGCTAAGAATCTAGACCTTGTTCTACTGAGACTGGAAAACTTCAGAAGGAAAGGGGGAGGGGGGAGAGAAATAACAACGTTTAAAGCAATTTTCCTCCCTGCCAAACTACTCCAGATGATTTCTCAAAGAAGAAGAAAAAACCTGAACAAATGGAAAAACTTTAACCCTTAGCCTTGATTAATTTCATCTACATAATACAGATGCTTGCAGCAATCAGCCACTGATGAGCAAGTCTTCCCTTAATCGCCCGAGAGAAACCAATGTCTGCGCAACACTCCAATTGGTTTTTTCCACAAAGATGAGCTTTTCATCTGAAGAGACCCCGACAAGCACTCAGAAAAGGCCCAGAGATGCAAGGTTTCTCCCTCCACACTTTTGTTATTATCACCATTTCTTATAAACAGGCTTGGCCAGAGCATCTCTTCACTGCCTGGGACGATCTCTCAGGCTCTGGCCATACCCAGAAGACCTTGAAACCGACCCTGAAGGGAGAGAAGTAGGGACACTTCCCTTCCTATTGAGCCCAAGCACTGCCCATGACCCCAAGGGACCCAACATTCCTGCAGAGCCTTCAGGCCCCAGCATTCAAAAGCTGCAACTCTGGAGGATTTGATGACAGTTGCCTGGGCTCCCAGCCAGATCCCAGAACTGCAGCAAAGCCAAACACGAACTATGGCGCTGCTGGCAATGTAACTTGCTAGATGCACTGGGCTACTAATCTTATGGGACTACTCAAGAGGAGGAGAAAGTGTCTGTAAATGCCTGCTTTTGTCATGGTCCAGCTGACAGCCAGGAAGGAGCAGAGGTTCCAACTACTATGTAGGTTCTCTATCTGAGCCAGACCACTGCTGGGCAAGCTGGCATGCTGCAAGTTCCTATCCATGTCCAGCCAGCAGCCAGGCTCATTTCCACTCCTGAACAAGAGACAATGGGGAATATATCCAGGATCTGAATAGGGAAAGCAGATCAGATAATAGCTTAAATACTCAATAACCTGAGCATGCCGGTTGTATCTAACACCAGTCATTCTCAGAAGAGACACCTGGAAATAAATGGGCATGGCTGGCATAGGGTCATTCTTTTAAATGCATCTACTCAGAGTAGAACTTAGTTGGCTACAACCCAACCTTGCTAAAAAGGCTGGTTTAGACACAACTGCCAAGCCATGGTTTGTCCTAACTGTAGTGCAGGCGCCAAACCAAAGTGTGTGCTCCAAACAAGCAAACTATGGTTTACAAAGTACAGCCTAGCATCACCACTGAACAGCTGCTAGGACCCAGAATGGGCAGGTTCGCCTGGGTGGTGGTGGTCCTTCAAGTAACTTGACGCCCACCAATAGCCCTGAGCGTGGAGGCTGGAGCCAAAGAAACCAATGCAGTTGAAGCAGGTAAATTAATGAGCTCCGGAGGGAGCCTCCACCCTAGCAAAAGTCTAGAGGAGACTGACGGGGCTTGCATACTTATTTATTAATATTACCTGTATTCCAATATTCGTTTTTTAAAAATAAAATACCAAAGCACTTTACATGGCAACAAAAACAAGAACACAGAACAAAAGGTAACAGTGGAAGTTAGCAGCATCAAAGATAGTAGCCAGAGGGGCCAGGAGCAGCTATTAACTGTCTGGGAAAGATTGAGGGAATAACTTTGTTTTTCATTGCCAGCAAAAGTGCCCAACCATTGGCACCCACTTGATCGCCAAGGGGAGATTAGTCCACAAGTTTGGGGCCACCACAAAGAAAGCCATTCTTAGCACCAATGAGAGGTGGGCATCTGCAGGCTGCAATACAGTTATTAGAGTTTCCTTGCAGATCACGGTGATCTCTACCAGGTCATAGCCTGCAGCAGGATGATGGCTTGCAGCTGGGTCTTCTCCCTTTTCCTGGGTAGATCCTTCCTCCTGAGTAGCCTCCCTGCCAACAGCCCCGTCTGGCAGTGAAGCAGGTGCTCCTGTGCCTTTGAGCATCCCGTGTGATAATGACTCCCAGACAGTTAATTCTGATTCCTTTCAACACAGAATCCATGAGCTGATTCAAGCTTTCAGGAAAATAATGTGATATAGTCTCCCAAGACAGTACCACTTCAGAACATGTTTCTAAGCAAGAGAAGACTGAATGTGTGCATCTTCTCCAAGGTTGGTTGGTTTTTTTGTTCGTTTTTTAAGAAAAAAGTTCGAGGAATGTATAAATTAAGTGCAACACAGAAAAGGATTTCAGGCTTCTACATACAGGGAGTGTTAGGGAAAGGCGCAGTAAGTTAGAGAATGGTGCTGATAACACCAAGGTTGCAGGTTCAATCCCCACATGGGACAGCTGCATATTCCTGCACAGCTCATACTCTGGTTTCTCTTCAGGTCGTAGAATTTTTTCACTTTTTATTAAGTATGTTCCTGCACTGCAGGGGGTTGGACTAGATGATTCTCAGGGTACCTTCCCAACTCTACAATTTTTCAATCCACTTCTCACTTACATTGCGATGCAGCACAGTCTCCAAAGGACTGTACCACATGCTGTTTCAAACCGTTTGAATCAGATTAGTAATATATACTGCTGTTTCCGTGTAGCAGATTTTTCTTCCTGCACACTTAAGAAACACATCCCTATAAATCCTCCCAGCAAGGAAGTTCAGCTTCCAGAGAAGAGGGTGGCAAGAAAGTGGGGAGGGGGGAGTGATGGCAGTTAAAGCACCACCAATCAAAACAGTCCTCAAGTCCTGTAGAAACCTAAGTAAATGTGTAATGTCACAGATGGCGCACAGATACCAACGTCAGTTCCATTCGGATCATTTTTTCAAAACCCAGCAAGGAATAATCCCCCATTGCTGAAAACCATGCTAACAGGTCCTTTGGAGCAAGATTTTATTGGAGCACAGACAAAGCCAGGGGGGAGCAAGGAACTTGGAAGCAAAACCTATGGGGTTGTTCAACAAGGGAACCAAGAGACGCTCGTCCTCCAACTTGAAACAGCCTACACTGGAGGTAAAAAGCAGCGTGAAGAATATAATACACCATCACCCCTGCCACAAATGAATTAACCCAACACACAGATAATAAATTCAACACCTGTCCTGCACCATCAAAAGACTAAATGAAAAGTAAACTGAGAAAATAATTTGTAAACGGACACATCTTCTCAAGGGGCGCATGGCTTGGGTTCACCTACTGACGGACTGCAGAAACATGAACTTCAAAAGCATACAGTGGCCAATAGCTAGGAACATAGAACCTGCCTTGTACTTAATCAAACCACTGGTCCATCTAGTGCAGTACTGCCTACACTGGCCGGCAGAGGCTCTCCAGGATTCCAGGCGGAGGTTTCTCCCAGTCCTACCTGGAGCTGCTGGGGATTGAACCTGGGACCTTCTGCACGCAAAGCAAATGCTCTACCACTGAGCTATGGCACCAGACTGGCTGCCCCTAAACAAACCACAAGACTGAATCCAATGTTCTCTTGTCCGCTTGCACAAAAGGCCTCTGTGATCCAGCACAACAGTTACACCAGTGGAAACGCTGTGTGCAACAGATCTCCTCTTCCCAGGAACGAAAGAAAGTAAGAACAGAGCGGAGGGCATGCGAGACCAAGTTTCCCCATTACATTTGAACAGCTCTCTCTTTGAGGCACACATCAGCTTGCACGCTCAGCTTTCCTTTCAAAGCCTATTAAAGGAGTCTCCCAATGCTGGAAGATTTATTGCTCAGTACGATAGCTGCTGCACACCGCTTTGTTTGTTAATTGCGATTACTTTGCCTGCAGAAGAGTAGTCATCTAATAAATCAGTTATCTCCAGGAAGAATTGATTTTAAAAGTTGTTAGCATTGTAAACTGAAGTACTTGGTAACAGCACACAGTAAAAAAAGAAAGGTCCAAGTCTTCTGTTTATATGCTTGTACTAGACGATTCCTCCCACCCTTTTTTAAGGTTTAAAGAGACTGTCACAAACCAAGGAATCTTTATTATTTCTTTGAGCTCATTGGTAGAATCCAGTTTCATTGTTGCGGCATTAAAAAATGTCAGTACTGGAATGATATTTGTCAAATTTGAAAACGTAAAAAATAAATCTCACACTGATCATTAATATTCTGCACAGCAAAAGCTGGATTTCAGCTAAATAAAATACCGCTGAATGGATGTTCTAATGCACAACAGGACAGTTTTGGCATAACAATAAGCTATGGTTTGTTTAGCTAAACTACATTTGTATCTACTTCTGAACCAGCTCATTAGCCTTGAAATGCTGGGGACTGACCACAAAAGATCATAAAGCAGTTTGAAGCTGGTTGGTGAAAATAATCACTCCTGTATTTATTATCATAGGTTAGGGAAGCCCAGGTGGTGCTCTTCAGATGTTGTTGGACTCCAAATCCCATCATCCCTACCAACTGACCATACTGGCTAGAGTTCATGGGAACTGGAGCCCAACAACTCCTGGAGGGCACCACACTGGCTCCCTTTGTTGTTAGGATCCTGGATTCATTTATTTGGATGTAAAATTCATCCCCATCTTGGGGATGAAAGAAAATTAGCAACATCTGATAGATATGAAGCTCTAAACAAGCTTCACATACTGGGGTCTGGATTTTCCCCATGTGAAAAATACACACTACAGTGGTACCTCGGGCTAAGTACTTAATTCGTTCTGGAGGTACGTTCTTAACCTGAAACTGTTCTTAACCTGAAGCACCACTTTAGCTAATGGGGCCTCCTGCTGCTGCCGCGCTGCCGGAGCACGATTTCTGTTCTCATCCTGAAGCAAAGTTCTTAACCCGAGGTATTATTTCTGGGTTAGCGGAGTCTGAAACCTGAAGCATATGTAACCTGAAGCGTATGTAACCCGAGGTACCACTGTAATTCCAAATTAAAATTGGAACCCTGCAACAGCCTTGCACCTTAGAAGTTTTATTATTAGGTTGTATAAGGGAAATATTTGCCCAGGCAAGCCCATCCTCCTTCTGGATTTGTGTGTGAATCATCACTGCCCTGGGCATAATTCCTGTCTGGAAGAAGTAAGGTCCATAGCAATGAGTCACCCATAGAGACACAGACTGCGGCTTCCCCTTCAGGTGGGCAATGCAGGTCTGCCTGAACAACCCAATCACATGTGGCACAGGGATGCAGCAGAATTGACCACCCCCACTGTGGCTGATAGGGAAGAGGAAAGGCCACTACAGGGGAATCATGCTACGTTGGTTTGGTTTTCCTCGAGCACCTGATAGGCCAAAGGCCAGCACACAAGAACATCCTTCATCTGTTGCAGGGACTCCAGCACCTTGGCAGCGTCAACCAATTTACTTGAGGGATCACCTTACTCCATACAGGCCAATTTAGTCACTTCAGTCTGCTGATTGTGCCCTTCTACAAGTGCCGTGCAATGTCCATTCGGTACAGGTTGTTCCTTTAATGTAGCAGCACCTGCACTTTGGAACACTGGAACATTAGGTACCATTACCGGCTGAAAAAGTTTTCTGTTTCAACAGACCCATTCAGACGTATGGTTTGGTTATATCTAGCTTTGAATTTGTTTTAGATTTTTTTTAAAAAAAGTTTCCAAATATGTCCTAAATATGTTTTATTTTTATAGATGTGTTTGCCACGATGTGCCCCTATTGAACGAAGGACAGGATATAAATTTAATAAACAAACTACTGCAGCAGCCTTGCTTCCAAACCTCTGGCCACGTTTGGAATGTAGCCTGTTGTACAAAGTTAGGGGTACATTTCTTGCTCTGCTCACTTTCACTTCTGGCCCTCCTTACTGCTGACCTGCTGCCCCTGGAAGGTGGCTCAAGAGGTAACGAAGCCCTTGGACTGAAATTAATTGATTGATTGATTGATTGATTTCTCTTCTATCACATTTCAGGCCCACCTTTCCACCAAAAAGTTCAAGGCAGCATGGATGCTTTAGTTTAGATTCTTGCAATAGGTAAAAAGGTAAAGGAGTCCTGGGTGGTTAAGTCCAATCAAGGCAACTATGGGGTTGCAGCGCTGATGTCGCTTTCAGGCCGAGGGAGCTGGCGTTTGTCCACAGACAGCTTTCCAGGTCATGAGGCCAGCATGACTAAACCACTTCTGGTACAATGGGACAGAAGCCAGAGTGCACAGAAACACCATTTACCTTCCCACCACAGCTGTACCTATTTATCTACTTGCACTGGTATGCTTTCAAACTGCTAGGTTGGCAGGAGCTGGGACAGAGCAACGGGAGCTCACTCCATCATGTGGATTCGAACCGCCAACCTTTCGATCGGCAAGCCCAAGAGGCTCAGTGGTTTAGACCACAGCGCCACCTGCATCCCATTGTGGGGAGTTGGACTAGATGACCATTGGTGTCTCTTCCAATTCTACAACTATATTATTCTACGTGGCTCTTCTCCAAGAGCCCAAGGACACTCACTGAGCTTCATGGTGGAGCCGGCACTCTTAACCACTACACCACAACAGCGTAATCTTCCCAGCCTTGCACTTTATAGCAAAAAAAAGGCTCTCTCCCCATTCAAAGGCTATACAACCTATTTGCCCTCCTCGCAAACCAAGTGGACCTTCTCAGCGAAATGCAGCCTCTCAGAAGATTGTGGACCTGCTTACCTGCCCGCCTCGAGTCGGCATTCGAAAGCTTCCAAGTCACATGGCAACAGAAGAGGCTTCTGCACCATGTCTCTGTCTAATCTAACACGTGCTGGCATCCTGCTGAACCCGAGAGGAATCGGAAAGGAAAGCTGGTACGGAGGAGTGGATTAAAAGTCAATTGCTGTCGCGCTGCCGGGTCTCGTCACCACTCTCCCGTACCCAGAGCTATTAAACCTGCAGCGCTCCAGGAGCTGCTGAGTGGTGTCACTTCAGTCTTTCGCCTGAAATCACAGCGTACTTTAAGGATGTCAGTAGCACAGTCACAGCTGGGGAGAGCGGGAGCTCAGCGGTAGAACACCTGCCTTTGCATGCAGAAGGTCCCGAGGTCAATCCCCAAAATCTCCAGGTAGGACAAAGGAAAGATGCTTACCTGAAATGTTGGAGAGCCTCTGCTAGCCAGTGTCAATAATACAGAACTAGATACACCAGTGGTCTTGACTTGGTACAAGGCAGCAGCTACCTATGTTCCTAAGGGAAGGGCCATAGCTCACTGATAAAGCGTCTCTAACTTTGCACGGAGAAGCTCCAGGCCTCAATTCTCAGAATCTCCAACTAGGGTTGAGAATGTCCCCTGTATGGAAAGTTGGAGAGTTGCTGCCAGCCAGTGCAGGAAATACTGAGCTAGATGGAACAATTACCTATGTATCTACAAGGCCACAAAACTCAATTCATCCACATACTCAAAGCCATACAAAAGTTTGGGACATGTTGATTTGACATGTCAGTCCCTCTTCCTCAGAAACTCTGGGAATCATAGCTGGGGGTGGTGGTCTCCTAACAATTCTCAGCACCCTTAACAAACTACAGATCCCAGGACTCCTTGGGGGAAGCCATGATGGTTGAAGTAGGATCAAAGTGCTTTAAATATACGGTGCCGATATGGTCCAGTTCTCAAAATGGAACGTAGGAAGCTGCCACAGGCTGTGGCTGAGTTGCTCAGATCCTAATAAATAATGGGAAAGAGGAGGGAAGGCCCTGGAAAAGGCAGCTGGCCAACAAGGGTAGTGGCTGAGCAATGAGAGAGATCAAGAAAAGAAAGCTGGAAGATGAAGTGGTTCAGAGAGAGGCAGCGTCAGGAAACAAGAGTCCATATTTGCAGAGCCCATATTTAAAGCTCTTGTGCCATTGTAACAGTTGTTGCTTCCCCCAAAGAATCCAGGGAACTACAGTTTCATTAAGGGTGCTGAAAGTTGTTAGGAGACCCCCTCTATTCCCCTCATGGAAATACAGTTCTCAAGAGTTCCCTGGCAAGAGGGATTGATTGTTAGCTTGCTCTGGGAATTGTAGCTCTGTGAGGGAAATAGGGGGTATCTTAACAACTCTCAGCACCCTTAATTAAACTACAGTTTCCAGGATTCTTTGGGGGGGGGAGCTGTGACTGTTTGAAGTGGTATCACAGTGCTTTAAATGGATAGTGCGGATGTGGCCTTATACAGACCCAGGGGAATAACCAAAGGATGTTGCCTTCTCCGTCTGCAGCAGAACTAATCGTTTAGCATGCAGAGCACAAGTGCATGTCAGAAATGCATGCCACATCCAAATGAGTTTTTGATACGTTACCACAAATAGCTAATAAGGAGGGGAGAAGCAGAAGGGAGGGACAGGCCACACCAACCTTTAGTATAATTGCTCTCCTCTCCTGCCAATACTCTTAGTCTCATTTGGGACTAATGGTCTGTCTTCAATTAGGCTCTCAAGCTTCCAAAAAAAATATGAAAGCAGCTTTTTATTGTACCCAAAGTTTATCTAATAAGCACATACTTTGCAAAACAGCAGGGCAATGTTTGGGAGATTTGTTTTGCTTTTTTCAAACCAAGAGAAAACTGTGGACTGGGGGGGAGATACCTAAGCCAATGATGGGAGCAGGGTTGGCTGGAAAAGAAAAACAGCAGGAAACGTAAGGTTTTGCCTTAGGAGCTGATCCAGTGGAAAACCTGTCCTGGACTGTCCCACTTCAGACTGGATGTAGGGGGGATTGCATCACAAATTCTCTGAACACAGGTCAGTAGATATCAGAATAGAAGAGTTCCAGCCTATTATGTCATGGATTCTCTCCCCCATCCAAGGAATCCTGGGAAATTGTATAACTGAAGGAGCATTTCATTAAATATTTTATTTTAAAAATGTTTGCATACAATATTAATTGCATTCATCCATAACTATTTCAGTATTTGTATAGGTGCATTTCAGCCCACGTCATTCAACCTGGATAGCGAGGTCCAAGTTCCAAGGGCCTTCTGGAGGTTCCATCATTATGAGAAGTGAAGTTACAGGGAACCAGGCAGAGGGCCTTCTTGGTAGTGGTACCCACCCTGTGGAATGCCCTCCCATCAGATGTCAAAGAGTTAAACAATTACACAACTTTCCGTAGATATCTGAAGGAAGCCCTGCTAATGTTTGATGTTTTGTTTTGTCTCTTTATGTTAGAAACTGCCCAGAGTGCCTGGGGTTACCAGCAACAAGTTGTGGTTGTTGTTAAGTTCTTTGAAGGGTTCTCTAACATCTCTCAGCACCCTTAACAAAATACACTTCCCAGGATCCTTTGCTGGGGCAGGGACAGCATGACTCTTACAAGTGGTAGAAGAGGTATTTAAATGTGTAGTGCCGATGTGGCCTTCGTGAACAAGGGCTCTATCCTACCTGAATAGAGTGATATTACACCACTGGAAGCACAATTCCAGTTGAGCTTTAAAAGCACATCCTCCAAGCGGGATTACCGTACAACACACTTTTCCAGGAATCGCAGCAAGTACTCCTTATCAACCAGCCACAGTAAAGAAACACGATCGCTGCCATATATATATATATATATATATATATATATATATATATATATATATACACACACACACACACACACACACACACACACGAGAAATAACCTCTCCCGACAGCGTGACAGCTGACATTCTAAACTGAAAAAGCTATTTGCCAAGAATTATCAAGCCAGGCTTCTCCCTCTCTGATAGATGGCAGAAGAAAGAACAACAAAGGCCACACACATATCATAAATCACAACTATTATTGAATGCCTAGCCACATAATAGCAACAGTCAAACTGAATAAAGACGCTTTTCAGGGCTCATCTGTACAGGGGAAAGGGGGAGGAGGGAGAAAAAGGTAAGACTAAAAAAATCTGGAAAAAATCCCAAGATGTGATTCTAGCATTTAAAAAACAAACAATCAAACGGCAAACCCATACCCTTTAAAGAAAAGGTATTTAATATTGTGCCTGTCTTTTATTTATTTAGGACAGTATTCTCCAACCTGGTGCCCTCTAGATGTTTCTGAACTCTAGCTGTCATCCAAAACAACTGGAATGTACCAGGTTGTCAAAGGCCAATTTAGAGCATTAAAATGCTCAAGGATGCATACAAATACAACATGGTGTTTATTTATTTGCTGAAAATATTTGTTGAAAGATTCCCTTGATAAAAAAAAAATTAAGCTCTCAGATTGCTTAATAATATTCAGTAAAGTGGTCTGCATCTTGTATGTTTGCTAAGAGGGTGGGAAAAACACATCTCAGACAGGTTTTATTTTGTTTTTTAGTCAAGTTGCAAGCTCTCAGTGTTCCATAGTTAATGTTTTGGTGCTCAGTATGTCGCTGCTCAAATGGGGTATTCGACAAACTTAAGAAACCATGCCAAATATTGCCCTAAAAAAGCTAAAATAAAATTAAGAGCCATACTGCTCATTAAGATGAAAACATATTAATAGATGTAAGGAGGAGGAACCTCCCAAGGCAACATTTTGTTTAAGAGAATATGTATATAAAGAGATACTGCGGCAGCTGTGTACACAAGGTAACATTTGGTCTTTTGTCTGCTTTGGCAATTGTTAAAAACTACATACCAGTTTTCTCCACTCCAACTGCAACAGAGAGCACAGTGCTGCAGAGCAGCTAAAAGGCTGAGCTGCATTGACCCTTGCGCCTGGTTCAAATTACACTTCTACCCTGAACTCAGCAGATGGACTTAGAGGAGTCATCATTCTCTCAATGCCAGGGCCGGGGCGAATGTGTGGTTGTGCAGAAATCATTGCTGTGTTTCAGCCCTTTTATGCTGCCTGGGTTGATGGGAGTCCATCAACATCTATAGTGCCAGAGGTTCTCCACCTTTGGGCCAAGGCAATGGGTTAAGACAAACATCACACCAAGCCATGTCTTGTACTAGCCATAGCTTAAAACCTAGATGATGGAAGGCAGCATCCCTTGCAAATTCTGCCTTGCATGATTTAGGGGAAAGTGTTCTCGCTCATCTAGGCTTTCTGTTATCCTGCACCCACCTAGCCAAGGAAGACAACTGGCTGGTGATAAATTCTTTATTGACAAATGCATGCACTTACAGCAGCTCCTAAGGTGCTCTGGACGGACACAGGCCTTTAGCGCCCACTTAGCTGACCTTAACTTTTCCAGGTTCATGCCCTATGGAGTGATGGAAGCAGCAGTGGGACCATGCCCTGCTCCTAGGCTTATGTACCCTCATATGCCAGAGTGTGCTCACATAACCTGAGACTTCTCCTGCATGAAGTTGTTGCTGATCTTTCCTCTTCAAGCCCCTCCTGGCTCCAGGAGACAGTGGGGATGGCGTGGATTTGACTAGACTGCCCCTCGCCTGAACAGCATCTTCCTCCACTTCCAACATGTCCTGAGCCCCTACCTCCATCCTAATGCTCCAACTCTTCCTCTCCCCCCGCCCCGGCTCCTGCCGCATGGGTGGCACCAAACCCCTTAAATCGCTGGGTCAGTCTCTGGCCCCCTTCCCTCTGCCACAAACTTGTCAGAGCCCTGGCACCCACACAATTTAAATAACAGACTTGCATGGACTCAGTATTTGCACTGGGACTGGTCAGGTCAATTCAGGACACTATAAGAACATAAGAAGAGCCTGTCTGGATCAGGCCAATGGCCCATCTGGTCCAGCATCCTGTTGTCACAGTAGCCAACTGGATGCCTCAAATGGGAAGTTTGCATGCAGGACCCAAGTGCAACAGCACTCACGTCTCCTACCGTTTCCAGCAACGGATATTCAGAAGCATTACTGCCTTGCAGCTATGTAGGCAAAGCATAGCCATCATGACTAGTTGCCATTGATAGCCTCCATGGATTTGTCTAATCCTATATCCGAATTGCAGATACTTATGAAAGCATGAAGCCCAACCTTCAGCATGAACGCCCCCCTATGGCTGCCGATAAACATACTAAATGGTATTTTGCATTTCCATAGCGCCTTTCATCTGAGCAGTTCAAAAGAATCTTGGCACTTTGATTTTCAGAGAATAAAGAGCCAACATGCATTTGTTTTCATTCTTCCCCAGTTAACGGGAGAGAGCTTCTAATAAGAACTCTCCCAGAAGATAAACCCAAGGACAGCAGCAGCAAGAGGGGATAATGGAACAGAGGAAAGAAAGAATAATTATCAGCCACTTCCCCCAAAATGTTTCTTGCACATTTTTTCTGCATAGGCAAGGATAGGCCTGAGATTGAAGAACTGCCACAGCCTCTCTCAGTTCTGTTGGCTCGGCTGCTCTGGTAAGATCCCTGCTGGATCACAAAAAAGTCCTATCTAGTCCAGCAGCCAGCTTCCCAAATGTTCGCCCACTCAGTGCTTCAAGACTAAGAGGAAGGACTATGGCTCAACTAAGTGTATCTGCTTTGCTTGCAGAACGTACCCAGTTCAGTCCTCAGTGGTATCTCCAGCCCCCTGCCCTGAAACCCTGGAGGGCAGCTGCCAGTCAGTATAGACAGTACTAAGCTAGATGGACCAATGGTCTGATTCGGTATAAGGCAACTTCCTGTTTTCCTAAGGATATAGCAGGGTATGAAGGCAACACCCCCTGCCTTAGCTACTGTAAACCACTAAGATGTAGTAGTTAAGAGTGTTGGACTAGGCCCTGGGAGACCAGGGTTCACATCCCTATTCTGGGATGAAGCTTCCTGGGTGACCTTGGGCCAGGCACTCTCCCTCTCAGCCTAACATACCTCACAGGGTTGCTGTGGGGATGAAATGAGGAGAACCACTTCAGCCTTGAGCTCCTTGGGAAGAAAAATGTGGGGTATAAATGAAAATAAAACTGAATTTCAAAGAGAGAGAGAGAGAGACTCCATTTAGCTACCATAGCTGCTACCCATTGACAGATCTCTCTCCTCCTCCATGAATCTGCCCCATTTTAATGCAATCTAAGCCCACCTCCGACAACCTGGTGCCCTCCAAATGTCTGGGACTACAACTCCCGCCAGTCCCTGCCAGCACTGTGGCCACACCCTCACCGTTCATGTAAAAGATTTTAAATGTGTGTTGTGGGTTTGACCCTGCATAATTTAACAGCAAATTCCAGTCAATTAAACCACACACTTTTAGGCCTAGATTAAAGGTGTGAGGTCTGAAAGCCAACAGGCGGGAATGGCCTAAATCCCATGTATCATATATTGCAAGAAGAAGAATCATGAAGTCAAACAAAATGCAAAATCACCAAACTTCTTTCTTGTTTTCCTGGCTTTGGCTGAATGTCAATCCTCCAAATGACTCAAGGTGGACTCATTCTGCTTCCCCCTTATCCTCCCAACAGTAAGTAAAGCTAAGAGAGTGTGACTGGCTTAAGTTCACCCAAGGAATTTCTGGCTGAGCTGGAGAGCTTAGGGCCTCGGGCTACAGCCATTTTAGAATAATGGTTAATCCAGCCCTGTTCACTGTGTCAATAAACAGCTTCTCTCGTCTGCCCCGAATCTTCATCCGGATGAGCTCTGGCATCATTAGACAGATGGAAGGTGGGGAGAGCTTCTCTCTCTACACCACGCATAGCTTTAATAAACCTCTCTCCTGTTCCCCATTCACACTGCAATCCTCTGCTCAGAAGTAATCCCGCTGAGTTCAATTAGGTTTACTCCCAAGAAAATGGGAATAGCTTCAAGGCGATCCAATTTCTTTCCGGAACTACTTCTAGCTTTTTATTTTTTATATATATTTATTCACTAAAGACTTTAAAACTGCCTTTCATCATCATCTTCACCATCACCATCATTAACCTGCTCTTCACTCTAAGGTCCTAGGGTGGGATGATGTTGTTGATGGTGATGATAATACCCTTTTGAAACTTCAAATGAACAAATACAACCACAAAATATAGGGTTTACATATCAAGACAGTGGCAGAAATGCTTAACAATATACTTTTCAAGATGGAACAACCAGAAGTCTACTAAGTACTCCCAGTGTGGACGCAGCATGGAATATTAAAAGATTTGGGTTATTAGAATACTGGCAGTATCATGGAAGCTTTCATTTTTCTGATGTCATAAAGAGGCTTTCTGGCCCTGGCTTAGGGCTCGCAAAGCTTTTCAGACTTTAGAAACTGAATTTCATGGTCCATGAGCAACATATGCAAACTCCAGCCTCCTCTTCCGATGTCAATACTTCTCACGTTTTAAAATGACACCTTGTTGGTGAACTTTTGAGCAAAACAGACACTCCATGGTTATGTATGTGATTTTTTCCCCTCTTAATGTTACAGTGAATGCCCAAAATCTGATGAATGTTGACGTTCCCATGTGAACGCTGACAATCCCAGATGGATTCTGAAATTAGATATATCTATTTCCTCACTTTTCAGACATATACCAGCGAATGTTTTGACTGTGACATTTAGGTGACAACGTCTGATTTTTCAGACATTCACATGTGAGCGTCAATAGTCAATGGATTTTGGACATTTTCTGTCTCATATATGTGCAAACATATAATCACACACATAATAGATGAAAATGGATGGATAGATAGAGAAATTTCCATTAGGTCTGTGAGAGATCCTTTTTTGGTCATATAAGAAGCATAATTTTAAAGGAAGACCAAGAAATTGTTATCTCTCTTCTAGCAGCCTCAAGAATATGTATTAGCTATAACTGTAAAAAGAAGGAAGTACTGTACCAATAACTTCTCAATGGTTGCTGAAAATCTGGGCCACACTAAGGATAATAAAACTTACAAACTCTGCCCAAACAAGGTTGGTGAGGAGACAGAGTCACCCTGTTATGTTTTGGGATTTGAAAGTGGATCCTATATATTAACTTGAGTTCAGTATGGTATTAGCATATTATGGCAGACATTATTTAATTGGGGGCTGGTAATTAAGTTCATTGACAGACAGAGAAGAGTGAGCACTTGGTTTTATCCCAAGAATTAGCTAAGACAGGAGAGATGCCACCACCCTCACCTCTCCACCTCCGAGAAGAAAAGAAAGACTACCCTGGCTTCAAGTCTTCACCCCATGATTTGCACCCTCTGCATCAGAATGGAAGCAACCCTGGAAGCAGGATATGAGAGCAAGAGCACTCTCCTATTTATGATATCCGCCAACCGGCATTGAGAGCTATGTGGCGACTCTCCACTTACGCAGGGGTTATGTTCTGGGGTCCCGCATTCATAAGTGAAATGCAAGTAAGTAGGGAGCACCCTGGAGAGTCCTTGTGGCTGGCAAGGAAACCCTCCCCGGAGCCCAAAGGGGACATCCTCTTTGGGCTCTGGGGAGGGTTTTCTGGCTTGCCACTCGTCACTTCCGGGTTCTCAGCACTGCGCGTGTGCGCTGTCATGTGCAAGTAGATTGAGCAGAAATGGGGAGTTGTTTGTACTGGAAGAAATGTAGCCTTCATAACAAGGAGCCAACACGTTAATCTGCTTCTCAAAAAAAGTTGAGTGCCCAGATCTCTCTCAATGTAGCAGGTACAGCCATTTTTTTTAAAAAAGAGGAAAAACTAAAAACAAGCAAAGAGGGAGTGAGCACATGGGGCAACACCCTGGACCACAGCAGCAACATTTTAGTCAACCAACTCTCTTCTGTCTAAAACAGCTTGGGTGGGGGGAGAGGTAAAGGTCGAAGCAAGTCTCCCGCCAACTCTCACTGTCAAAAATTCAGGGACTCCCGACTATCCTGCATTGGAGGGTTGGACTAGATGATATTTACGTCTCTTCCAACTCTATGGTTCTATATTCCTCCAGCTTCCAACAAAGCAATTCTCCCCCCACCCCAGCTATTGCATTTCCACCAGTCACAGCTCTCTCCCCCCCTTAACACCAGAACTGGGTAAAAAAAGACAACTCAAATTCTCGAATCGTGCCAAGTGGCACCTATAGCATCCATCGCCCTTGAGTGCCATTATTCACAGAGCCTCAAAACAGGCAGCTTCCTGCGACACTGAATTCCCACGGCGGTGCCAGGCACATCCCCAGATATTATCAGCCAGGCTCTGCGGTAAACAGAAAACAAGAGATGCACTTCCCAGGGGCTGCTCCATTTCAGCGCTGGGTGAAACCGTTCCTCCCCACTAAAAAGTTTCCTGCTGCTCTCATGCGGTTCAGGCTGGCTGTTACGGAAAGCGCAACACCATGCCCATTGCAAAACAGTAAAACAAATTTAAAGAAACATTGTAAAATCCCCCACTAAGGAAGCTTTGGAACCCAAAACGCCACCACAGAAATCTTGTCGTCCACCCCATCTGTTCTTGCTGTTACTCTAGCCGGAAAGCCAGTCTCTTCTACCCTGACAGGTTGCACCAGAAATAGCTATGCCATCACACAGCCAGCATTGAAGGGGGGGGGAGTTGTTCCTACATGGGAACAGGCCGTAGTAACAACAACAAAAACAAATAATAATGCCTTCCCTCTTGTTTCTCCTTGCATGGGGATAATAAAACCTAAGAGAATGCAAGATCTAAGCAGAATCATTTTTAATCCTCCACCTCCACTGCAAGGTCTTCAACATGGCATTATTTAATTTTCCACTTTTTTCTACTGTTTGTTTATGCCAATGCAGGGTGGCAGAAGCAGAAAGAAAAGCCAGATTAATGAAAATCCAAGCACGTCTGTGTTCACTAAGCAAGCAGTCATAGACTTCAGTGGGTATTTTATTATTTCTAAGGGAAAACACAGGAAGGGGGTGAGGCACAGCTTAAAAAAAAAAGATATGTCACGCTTTCTGTATAGATATAGAAGGACCCATGACTAGAATGTAGTTTATTTGCAAGTCTCATTTTCCATCCCACCGTTCGAATACATTTCCAGGCTCAGAAAACAAGCCAGGAGTTTAGCTCAGCCAGAGCTAACTCAGGCTGACAGCTATAGCACTGATGCCTGCCAGACTTGATTGACTGGTTGGATATATTTAGACCTGAGGGAGGGAACGAAGAAAAATGGAGGGTGGGTGGGGGAATGAGAAAGATAAGGAGGAGGACACTGTTGTACGTTTGAACTAAAAATATAAAAACACAAAGGCTATTGTTAGCAATGGTAAATAATAAAAAAGTTAAGTGGCATCGCCTCCAGCAGGGTCTTCATCCCCACCCATCTCACACTCCATATGAACATAATCTCAGACAGATATCCATTTGCAGTTTTAGGTTGGAGAGAGAGGAAGGAAGGACACCTTTCTATACGTCGATGGTCCCTGGCTCCATCCCCAGCAAGGTTATGAAGATCTCGGGAAGTATCCCTGGCAAAGACTCTGGAGACAGGTGCTAGCCAAGAGGAGACCAACCTGAGCCTAAAGGACCAATGATCGGGTCCAGCAGGAGTAGTGTTGCACTTAGGTAATTTTAGACTTAATGGAAGCCCCCGCATTAGACGGCATGAAACGCAATGCCTCACCAAGATCAAAATGTGGTATGTCAGTCCTCTGAGGGCCTTCCTGCTCATTGTGCTGGGCCCTGAACGCCTACCCAATTGCCCCAATGGTGCAGTTGAATAATATAAGGCACCATGATACACAGATGCTAATAAGATTCAGCTCTGCGGAAGGTCACATGCTCTACAGGCAGAAGGCTCAATCCCTGGCATCTCCAGTGAAAATGATCTCAGCCAGCATGGTGGAGCATGAACCCTGTTAGAGACCTGCTGTTGGACAACAATGGATCACAAGATATATGGCCCATCTAGCCCAGGGTCCTGTTTCTCACAGCGGCCAACCAGATGCATCTGGGATGCCCAGAAACTGGGAATGAAGCCAACAGCCTCCCGCTCTCCACTTCCTGTAACTGCAAATATTTGCAATTGCATACTGCCTTTAGGAGAATGGTTCCTCTAGCCCTGCAGGTGATGCTTGGCCGCAGCTCCCCTCATCCCTGACCATAGGGCCAGGATGGCTGCAGCTGATGGGAGCTGGAGTGCAGCAACATCCGGAGGGCCAGAGGTTCCCATGCCCTCGGTTCTAGAATCCCTACCCCACGGACCAACTTTGACAGGTCTTGGGAACAAGTGAGCGCCTCAGAGCTCTATGATGGGCGCCATTTTATCAGAAGCCAAAACAGTTTCCTGCAATAGTTTGATATTTCTGTTTTGTTAGCCACCATAATAAATAGGTGGTTTTAGAGATTAACGGCATCCTGCCAGAACAAACTTGTCTGAAGTGCTGCTCAATGCTTTCATCCCCGCAGTCGCCTCTATATATCATTCATAAAGTTTGTTACACATCATGGAGAAAGTGGGGGTGAGCAATGCTGTAATAGCTGGTGACAGGGTGGGAGGAGCCGGTATTGGATGAATGAAGTGTGATGATTGCTTCTCCAGCACAATAATTCAGGAACATGGTTAACGGGCGCAATTCCTTGTTCTCTCCACTCCTCTCTTTTTACTTGACCTCCCATGTAGCTTAATTTCTCCCTCCTTTACTCCCGTCCACTCTGCCCACTGCCCTTGTGGCCTGATTATGACGTCTGGGACTTTTTGCTTGCCTCTGTTCCCAGGACTTCCTCACTCTCCCACACAGAGCGTCTAATTCCCCCGCTCTGCATAATCTCCCTCTCTCCCCCCGCTCCCCCATAGACACACCCTCTTCTTCTGGCCTTATGGACACTTGTAAAAGTATAAATATATGCGTTACTCATTTTTACTGAACTGAGCTGTGTCTGTCAGTTGTTGTTTTTTAAGTATTTCTTGAGTGTCATAAACAGAGCTAGACATTACAAGCATTCCAGATGTGTGGGGTGGATGGGGAGCTATGGGACAGGAGGAGTAAGATAAGGAGGCAGTGATGGCCACCGACCTGGATGGCTTTAAAAGACAAAAATTCATGGAAGATAAGGTTATCCATGGAGGCCATGCTCTGTGTCTCCTTGGTTGGAGTATAGTATAGTACCTCAGGTTAAGTATAGTACCTCAGGTTAAGAACTTTGCTTCAGGATGAGAACAGAAATTGTGCTGCGGCGGCAGCAGGAGGCCCCATTGGCTAAAGTGGTATCTCAGGTTAAGAACAGTTTCAGGTTAAGAACGGACCTCCAGAACGAATTAAGTTCTTAACCTGAGGTACCACTGTAATGCTTCTGAAGGCCAGATGCTGGAAACCACATAGGGGAGAACGCTCCTGTGCTTGGATCCTGCTAACGGGTTCCCAGCAAGTGTGTGATGGGTAGCCAATGCTGAACTAGATAACCTGTTGGATCAAGCCAATAGCCTATCTGCTTTTGCCCTTAAGAAGATGTGGTTTTAAGTGTCTTGTACACACCATACATTTAAAGAACACCCTGGAACTGTGGTTTGTTAAGGGTGCTGGGGCTTGTAGCTGTGTGAGGGGCAGACTACAGTTCCCAGAATTCTTTGGGTCGGGGGGAGGCAATGTGCTTTGAATGTATGGCAGGTATGCGGGGGGGGGGGAGCTTGCAGACTGTTCCTATAGTATTTGAATGGTAGATCTAGATTGCCCATTGGTGAGAGGAGAATCCCAAACGAACTCATAAAACAATACCTGAGATTCACTGGGGCGTTTTTCTTTTTAAGTGTTCTGATCACTTTTCAAGTACCATATTTTTCACGTATAAGACGCACCAGACCACAAGACGCACCTAGTTTTTGGAGGAGGAAAACAAGAAAAAAAATATTCCGAATCCCAGAAGCCTGAACAGCAAGAGGGATCGCTGCGCAGCGAAAGCAGCAATCCCTCTTGCTGTTCTGGCTTCTGGGATACCGGCGCAGCCTGCACTCGCTCCATAAGACGCACACACATTTCCCCTTACTTTTTAGGAGGGAAAAAGTAAGTCTTATAGAGCAAAAAATGCGGCAGGTTGCATGGAAGATGCTGGCTCTGCAGGGCCAAACACATCCATATGCAGAATTGGGTGCACAGGTGTCAAAACAGCAATGGACCCTTAAGCACTCAATGCACAAATGCTAACACCAATGCCAGAAGTATTATTCTTATTTTCATTGTTATTATCATTTACGCAAATGCCGCTACAGCTTAAACCCACTAATAATAACAACATATTTATATCCTGTCTTTGATGCTGAAGAAAGCTAAGGCAGCTAACAGAAACCGAAACAAAGCACGGTATCCGACAAAACAATGCACCTTCTTTAAAGCCAACACATCAATGTAACCCAAATAAGCCAAGCAGTGAAGAAAGTGTAGCAGTAATACTAGACAGTCAGCTTGCCAAATTCTCCAAAGGCCTTCCTAAAAAAAAAAAGGCTTTCACCATACGGTGAAAACTGAGCAATTAAGAAGCCCAGTGGGCCTCCCTAGGGAGAGAATTGGAGACCACAGATGCCCTCCGCTTCTCATATCTGTCTGCCAAAATTCAGACGTCAGGAGGACATGGAGCAGAACCTTGGATGCGCAGCTAAGCTTGAGAAAGGCTACACACTGGAGGTCCTCATGGGTTCCCTCTCCACGGAAATAGCCAAGTATGTTGCTATGCCCTGGCCTGATGTGCGTCCCCCAGCCCCCTGCTCATGCAGAGCTGCAAATGTGGATCAGGGCACCAGGTTTTGATCCAAAACTGCTTCCCCCAAGACAGATGCCGACTTAAAGGATAAAGATTTCGAAGAAAACAACACACAAGCCTTAACACATACAGCGGCAGATTAGAGCCCAAGAACCTTAATTTATCAATTAGACACCATCTGCAGATTGTGCTCCTTGAAATAATTGTCGAATCTGACAATGCACTTCTGCTTCTAGAAAGTTTCAGCCAGCTTTGCTTCCATTTAATTAAATTTCTGCACTTAACTTTGATTGCGCTGAAAGCACCGCTGCTTTGCCCAGATTGAGTTCCTTCGCCACCTGCTGTGTTTGATCTAGCCACGTTTCCACAGTTATGGCAAAAATTATGCCTGATTTTTTTTCTTCCCCCCCCACTCCCCAAGAAAACTGGCTTGCCTTCACCCCTACCCCACATCTCTTCATAAAAATGCAATGGTGGAACAGCAATGTAAAAATGCAGGGCTGTAGCTAAATGGCGGGGCACATGCTATGAATGCAGAAGGGCCCAGGTTGAACCCTTGGCAACCTGTAATACCCCAAGCCAGGTGCAGCCCACCAGATCCTGGATAACCCATTCACACCACCCTAGTTTTGCAGTCTCAAGCAAGCAGGAAAAAACAAAACTATTCAGTGGGGCAGGGGGAATGACTACACATGGCTTAAGCCATATACACAACCAGAACATTATTCCACACTAACTGGCAGGCGCTTTTTGGAGTTTCAGGCAGTGGTGGGTGCTTCTTGGCTACCCCCTGGCATGACCAGGTTGCTTCTCTTCCTCCACTCTGCTACGATCTCCAGAGCAATTACGCAAATATTAAAATGGTTGTAAATGTCTTTTTTCTTCTGAGTTACAGCATAAATGTATTCATTTATATGGGATTTTTTTAAACTGCTGACCCCTTTCCTTTTGTAATTGCTTTGTTCCATTTTTATGAAACTGCAACTTTTATCAAATTGCAAAGCCACACCGAGTGATGCATTCCTGCTAGAAGGTAAAGTGCAGGTGCTCTAATAAATAAATAAGATGCAAGTGCAAACGTGCGGCTTTAAAATTAAAGAAGGCTGAATGGCAATAGGAAGGTTGCTCTCTCCGTGGTGGAGCATCTGCTTTACATGCAGGGGGTCTGGGGTTCAATTCCTGGCATTGCCAGGAAGTACTGGGAGAGAGCCCCGCCTGAAATCCTGCAAAGCTGCTGTCTGTCAGTGTAGACAACACTAAGATGAACCAATGGTCTGACTCAGCATGAGACCACTTCCTCTGTTCCTGCAGAAACAAGACTTGAGGACTGACACATCCCTTTGGCAAAAGGGGATTTCTAAGTGCTTCACTGCAGAATGAGGGGGTGCACCGGCTTGTAACCCAGGTTGCAAAGCTGTGCTCACATTGGTTGTGAAGACTCTACAGCGGCTACCCTTTGAATTATGCATCTACCTTCACACCCTTAGTCATTCGCGGGATAATTATTCCTCCAGGACATGCTGGCAAGGCAAGTGCGTGGGCTGGTAAACTGTGTCGTATTTATCTGCAAAGTTCGTTGAAGGAAAACCACGACGTGCCCTGAAGCAGGTGCAGTTGTAGTTACTTCCGAGAATAAATTTAAAACAAAACAAAGCATCTTACCACTGGCAGCAATGTTAGCGAAGTCACTTAAGTAATGCAGCTGGAGTCCGGAGAGAAAATACCTGATAACACTTCACTAAGCAGACTGAACAAAAAAGAGTGTCTAATCTGACAAGAAAGGAACAGAAAAGTTATGTCTTTTAGTTCAGGCCTTGAACAAAGCAGGGAGACATACAACTAAACATACAGAGGACAACTCCCTCAGAACTACATAGCCAATCAGAGGATGCACTACCTTGGCAAAGATCAGCCCACTCTTGGGTAGCTGTCTTCATAGTTAACAGAATTAACCCTTAGATTAAAAACTAGTTGATGCCAGATATTGCACTTTCAACAAGTAGTAACCTGCTGGTATATTTATGTAGGGTTTAACATGCATAATCCTTTGCTGAAAAAACAGAGGAGTTGGCTGTCTGCAAAAAAGTGCCATCAAAGGTATGTGGGGTTTGTTGGGTTTTTTTTAAAAAAAGAATACCATACAAGGTTTACTGCTGAGGTAATATAAACCTCTCCAAACCAATAATGTGTTTCAGCAAGTTCCTAAAAATAATGTATTTTGGCCTTGCAGGTACAGGAATGGCTTCATCTTGTATCATACGGTACAAAATGGATTTACAGTCATACTGAACGAAACAATACAGAACCTGGTAACACTCTCCAAGGAACCATCATTTCAGCATAACTATGTTGAAACATCAAAGACTGAAGAGGCAGTGATGCTTCTGAATACCAGCTGGCAGAAATGGCAGGAGGGGAGAGTGCTGTTGTGCTCAAGTCCTGCTTGCGGGCTCCTTGCAGGCATCTGGTTGGCCACTTTGAGGACAGGATATGCCCCTGGCCTAATCCAGCAGGACTCTTCTTACATCTGCCAGGATGACCCATAATATGCCTTTTCTGAAGGGGAGAGGCAGCTGGCAGTTGGGGTGTTCGTGGCCAGCAGAGGAGTTAACACCTTTTCTGGAAGGCAGGGTCAAAACTATAAAAAACTTTTATTAGCAGCCAGCAAGAAGAGGAGGGAAACTCTGTAGAGTCATGGGCACATTTGCAAATCAGAGGTCATGGGGAACACACACACACCCCACTGCCACTGTACACAAAACAAATTTCCCCTACTGGTTATAATACAATGCTTCTTTCAAACCTAAATATTTTTTTAGAGGGGAGAGACCCTGTGTCCAACCCTCTGCAATGGAGTAATCTCAGCTAAAGCAATGGTCATGTGTACCCTCAGCTACCACACTGGGAAAACTCTGTGCTAAGCTCCTCGTTTTCACAGGGAGCTGGCTTATGCTGAGTGAGACCAATACTGTTTACACTGACTGGCAGCATCTCTCCAGGTTTTCCAGCAGGGTCTGCCCAATACCTACCTGGAGATGCTCTTGATTGAACCTAAGACCTTCTGCATGCAAATATGTGCATGGCCCTTTCCTTAAATCCAAGTGGATGGGGTACGCACACGCACCTTAGTTACCTACAGAAGGCTGTAAAAGGGAATTCTTCAGGAAGAAGAAGAATTCTCAGGCTTCATCCATTTTGGCTAAACAGAGCCCCCATGTTCACAGACAGTGTATCTCTGAAAACAAGGTGCTGAGGGACAAGAGCCTTCCTGGAAGAGGGATGTGTGGACCATTTGTCTGATGCAGCAGCGCTTGTCTTAAGAGTACAGAGAGAAGAGAATGAAAAAGAAGGTGGTGTGTTGGCTTTGTTTTTTGTGCAAAGCAAGGCCAAAATGCCAAGCAGTGCAAGAGACGGTTGCACAGGTGTGCCAAAGTGCAACACGGAGGACAAATGAAGACAAGCCCCAATCAGGACAAGATCTCTGGGCTTACCCTCCCAAGCAGATAAAGTTCATGCCCGTAATGAACGGCGTCTCCTGTTCTTGCTGCAGGTGCCCCGATGTACTTAGCCCTCCATGGTAGAACTGCCAATCTCGCAGAAGGGGTCAATTATATTACAAGAAGGGGAAGCAACAGAGACAGGACCATGTCCTGACTTTCAATCCTGCCCTAAATTAACTTTTAATACGGAACAGAATGTCACATTCACTTCTCTCCATAGTCTAAAAATTTCTCCTTTATGCTGCAGCAATAAAGGGGAGTATTTAAAAATTAAACAGAGCTTAGGGAGGAGGGGGAGGGCAGCATGCAGGAATATATTTCATTTCCACATGACTAGGCATTTTAACATCCAAAGAGGAAAGAAAGGTGCTCTCAGAGTAGCAAGCAAGGAGATGAAGGTGTTAAATACAGGGGAGGGTATTTTACAGTGGAATGAATACACATTTCAGTTTAGTGAATTGTCAGGCTCCCAAAGTCCAAAATGTCTAAAATTTGACAGGGAAGACCCAGCCTCCAATGTGAGGAGTAAAATAATTCAAGTTAAGCGTTTATATTCAATGTGAAAATCCCTTAGCGGTCTGCTTACTCCGCCGGCAAAATGGTTTGCGCTAGTGGAATGTTGTCAACTTTGTGCAACCTGCTGCACAATGAATTTCCACTAGTGCAACTGTAGCATTGGGTTCCTCTGTTGAACAGCACTGCACATCTGCTGGCACACGAGCCTTTGCACCAACCAAGGCAGAACACCGGATGCAGACGGTCTATTCATTCATCATGTCAAAGTATAAAAGGCGGTGGCTGCTTGTCACAGTAAACCACAATTAACGGTTTACCGTGCATGCACAGAAGGCTCCTACTTGAATGCATCCGTCTTACCCTCAGGAGCAAAAACCCACAGAGCCCCGTTTACTGTTACATCCCAACTGGGGATTGTGGTTTGTCTCGCTCCAAACAAATCCTAACATGAAGCCAAAGTTTGTTATTCGCTTCACATCAAACTTAGCCAAAGTCTAGACTTGTGATATGCATGTTCAAATCCTCTTTCAGTCTTTTTAATCTAAAAATAAAAATTAAAAAATGACTAAGGCTGCAATCCTATACACACTTACTTAGGAGCACAGTGGGACTTACTTCTGTGTAAACACATACAGGAATATATTGTAAGAGGCACTGGGCAACCTAGACTCATGCTCCGTTCTTCATCTGTAAAACAGGAAGAATAACAACCCAGAGCTATTACATGGACCATGAAAGATGAGAGGTTGCATCCAAAGAAGTTCAGACTCACTGAAATCAATGGACCTAACTTCGTCATGTTTATTAATTTCAGTGGGTCTACTCTGAGTATGACTAACGTTTGATGCAACCCAAAGAGTACTGAACTGAAGAAGTTTTGGAAACCTTGGTCTAGACTAATTGCGGAGACTGTCTCCAGGGTTTCAGACAAATGTCTTTTCCAGCAGTACCTGGAGATACCAGGAACCTGGGAGTTTCTTTATACAGAATAGGTGCTCCACCACTAAGCTGAGACCTAGGCCTACCAAGTCTATTATGGACCGGGACCTGTCGTGAAAAAAGTGGCCAAGAAGCCACATTAGAAGATGCTCCACCACCTTTCACTCACCGTTTCAAGAGGCCCTCTGGAACAAGCGGTTGTGGATAAGGTTCTCTAACTCCTTTATTTTTCAAAGAATTGTGAGGCGAGGCTGCAGGCCCTGTGAAGCTGCTTGCCTTTCCACCCTCACCACCTGCTGAGGATTAAGCCCAGGTGCATTGCAAGTGGCTCTGAAGGAAAGGAAGCAGCAGGGAGGCGTTCTCTGTTTTGCAAGCCACAGACAAAGAAGGGGAGAGGAAAGAAGCAGAAACCTATTTCTATAGAAGGCTTGGAGTAGTGGGGTTAACAGTTTGTCATGATATAAAATTACGCATGGCATGCAGAAAGAAGGTAGAGGAGAGTTTTTCTCTTATAACACTAGAACTCATGCACATCTAACAAAGCTGAATGCTGGAAGATCCAGGACAGATGAAAACTTATTCAGGCAGTGCGCAAGTTTATTTTGGAAGTCCCTCCAACAGGAGGCCTGGATGGCCACCAAGTTGGATGTCTTAAAAAGAGGTTTTGGACAAAATCATGGAGGGCAAGGCTATCAATGGCTACTAGCAAAACCAAGAGAGAGTTCTCAGGAGTGCCACAAACAGCCCAACACATTTTGGAGAAATACCTTCATCAGGAGCATCCTTAGAAGTAAATCTTAGCTCATTCATCTTTTTCTCACTGAACCAAACTTTTGGAGGCAGTATGTTCCGGAATACCAGTTGCTGGAAAATGTAACTGGAGTGAGTGTTCTGGCGCTTGGGCTCTGCTTGCAGGTTTTCCGCAGGCATCAGGTTGGCTACTGCAAGAACAGGATGCGGTACTACATGGGCAACTGGTCAGATCCAGCAAACTCTTCTTAATTTCTTATCTCCAATGAAGTTGGAAAGGAGACGTTGCCTTTTATCCTATCGTATAAGCAGAGGCTCTTAGACCAAATTGCCATTTTGCCCATTTTGACAGCGTCAGTTCTAACACAGGTCTCCTGATCACTATACCATTTGAGTAGCACTCATCTTTAGGCATAAACAAACAGAAGTTGAGGCTATCATAGGAACATATGAAGCTGCCTTACACCAAGTCAGAATGCAAGTATCTAGCTCAAAACTGTCTACACTGCCTGGCAGCAGCACTCCAGGTTTTCAGGCAGAGAATCTTTCCTAGCCCATCCTGGAAATGCCAGGGATTGAGCCTGGGACCTTCTGCATGCAAACCAGATGCACCACCATAGAGCTCTATTCTGAAACCTCCCCCAACAGACTCTATTTCATCAGGCCACCTGGGCATCACAGATTCACTAGCATAGCTCTCAAATCAACACTGCATCTTCCACGGTTGTCAGCCAGCCCTGAAACCCTCCTTAACGCTCTCAACCCTGCATTTTTCAAACCCATGTTCAAAAACACAATAAAAGTGAACAGAGCTTTTTTTTTGCAAATGTCTGTCCTCGGAAGGTGGCAGCATTAATAATGACCCTTTTGTACAACTCAAACACATCTGCAGCCATCACTGCAGAGTCCAAATTTAATCTGACAAGCTCTTCTCCTTCCTTTGGCACAGCCTGATTTTATTTTTAATGCCTCTTCCTTAACGGTCCATATTACAAGGAGGAGTTTTACAGGAGGGCACACTCACTTACTTTCAAAGTTAAAGGAAGGACAGCAGGGAGTCAGGCCCAAACTAGAACATCTTGATTTTTTTAAAAGCCATAATACATGGGCCATTTATTATCTATCCTATCCCACCGGCCTCTGAGAAGTTGAAATCAATTTCATTCATTTTCATTTTAAACAAAAAAACAACTAGCCAATTTGCCTAAACCACCATCCTTTTAAGTGAACAGGAGTCCACAAACAAAAATAAAAACAGGTGTTCGCAAAAAGCAAAAAATACAAAAGCAAACCACCAACATGCCCGGTTACCTGTGGTTTTCACAATACGGAGGTGTGCCTTTGAAAAATAACTTCCGCTAACTAAAAGGCAGCACTCAACGGTGCTTTATCTGGGACACAGAACAAGTGCTAGTAAAGATGACTCAGCCTTTTAAAGACCCACTCAGATCTGGAGAGTTTAAAAGCAGCGAAGGTAGTAAAGGAAATAGTGTCAGAAAAGACCTCACACATCCATCCAGTTTGGCCTTTTGCTCTGACACAGGGGTGGACTCAGATCAAGACCTGGCCTACCATCTGCCGGCCATTTTCAACAGGCAGGAGAGGCCACCCAACTGTCAATCACCGGACATCATTATGACATCAGGAGACAATTTCAAAGCCCACTCTGACAGTGCTGAGACTGGGACTGGAGCCATTGGCGAGCCTCCACTTCCTATGAAACTTCTTGCGAGAACCAACATTCTTCCAGACACCTTCATTGATGCCGGTTTTTGGGAATCACAAGTGGAGAGAGTGCTGTTGTGCTCAAGTCCTGCTTGTGGGCTTCCCAACCATGATCGAAATTCCCCGGGCACTGGGTGCGTTTTGCTACTGGCATGGGTCCAACAGCAGCTGCGCAGTTTTATGGGCACCAGGTTGGCAACTGACATCTCCATCGAGCCAGCTGACTCGCACGCGGTCCATCATCATCACATCAAGGAAAGTAAGTGCAGGGCAAAGGACAGATATATTGGGCTGTGCTGCAACCTTTCCACAGGCCACCCCAATGGAGCTAACAAGACACAGTTCAAAAACTTCTGCCTTAGCCCATAGTTAACATCATTTCCATTTCCATTCTGTGTGTGTTTCTCCTTCTTGCATACTGGGACAAGCGAATTGTTGTAAGATTTAGCTACAGTCGGGCAATGTGGCAGAGATCATAGAATCATAGAATTCACAAACATGCTATTGTGGCGACCATAACCTAGGACAGGGGTCAGCAAACTTTTTTGGGAGAGGGCCGGTTCACTGTTCCCCAGACCTAGTGGCGGGCCGGACTGCGTGCGCACAGGAACATGGCGGAGGGGGCTTCTCTTTCTCCCCCTCTCTCCCCCAGCCCCTCCCCTTTCCTTGCCTACCTCCTCTGCCGCTGCCTGCCTCTCCTTTTTGGGCTAGCTTTCCCGGGCGCCGGGCCAGCAGGCGCACCAAGCACCAGCCCACAGCGCAGCCATGGGGAGAGGCCGGCAGGTGGGCGGCAAGGCTTCCAATCAAAGCCCAGCCCCCTTCCTCCACAGGGTGGGAAGAAGTCAGGAAGAGGGAGGGAGAAGACGGTGCCGGGGTGAGGGGGGAAATTGAAAAAAATGGCACCCAAATTTTTTTTATAAAAAAGTGGCAAACGCGCCGATCCAATCAGCTATTGCAGAACCGTTTGCAGGCCGGATCCAGAGGGCAATTGGGCCGGATCCGGCCCACGGGCCTTAGTTTGCCGACCCCTGACCTAGCTTATATGTCTGAGTTTCCAACACTATCCATAGGCATCTCGTTGGCCATTGTGAGAATAGGATGCTAGACGAGATGGACCTTTGGCCTGAGGGGGTAGATTCCTGATTATTCCTTTGCAGCCACATCTTTACTCTCGCCACACCTGACACCACATCAGGTGTGGGACAGGTGGGTGTGATTTGGAGGAAACTACATCCCTGGCATAATTAGCTGAGTGGGTCAGGGGTTTCCCCACTGCTGCTCTCAAGCAGAACACTGTCTACTGAAGGAACCCCAGTCAAATGCATGCCTATTCCCTCACAGAAACCTCTAAACAAGGTTACCTAACCACTCCTGAGGCAAGACAGTCCACCTGTTCTGAAGGTGGAGAGCTACTCCTACTATTTTAACATTGAGATCTACTTTAAAGTTTCAGATCCCTTATGGGCCTTGAGCTCTCCAGGGTTAAGAAAAGAGGTATTTCCCATTATGTGTTAGCAAATCCTTTTAAACTGGGGAGGTGCCAGGGATTGAACCTGGGAACTTATGGATCCAAAGCATGCAGTAAATGCAGCTCTGGTAGATATTCTGATATGCTACCAGGCAGGCTGGTGGAAAATTTAAGCTTCTCTCCACCCCAGAGATGGCAAAACCCAAATCTTCAACTTCCTGCATCTTGATTTGCTTGTAGCAGCAGCATTTCAATATTAAACAAAGAAAAATCAATTACGTACAAAAATAATCATACAAACAGAAAGCCCCATTACAATTGGCGACTGTAACAAAAAATTAGTGTCTCACTATGCCTGCTTGGAGGGTGGTAATTGTTAACTAAGGCTAATGTTCTATGCTCACATAATTCACCTATTTGTAAAGACTTTTGGCAAAGGTTTGCCATTTTCAGATTTGTTTGTTAAAGTTATGGAGTTCCACCAATCTGCTGAAGACGTCTTCTTCTTCTCCTGACCTCTCGCCATACGCGAACTCTGCATTATTTTCTCAGTGAGAGCTAATTCTCAGACGTTCTAGCACATCTTGGTTTGTTACTGACCCAAATGAAGACACCGATTAGCTTAAATCCAGCAGCTTTGTCAACATCCAATTTCAGGAAAGGATGCACAACATACAGATACAACACTAAAACAAGAGAAAAGTGACCACAGCATTGGAATTTAAGAAACAGCTGTTACAGGCTGAAGGCCTGCTTCAAAGTGCTTGTTTAAATGATGTTGTGAATAACAAACAACTGGTCAACCATGTGTTTAGTTCCTGACCAAAGTGGCCTTTGCGATCTTCTCTTTGTTCTAAGGAGGTTCTTCCAAGACATCAGCCTCACGATAAAGATTCTTCAGTGGTTTCAAACATTCTCCATTTTTTACAACAAAAAGGCTCTTGAGAAGCAAGCAGGTCTTGCTTAGAGCAGCCATCTTAGCCTGCCATTCTTTGTTTACCTATTGGCATATTAAAGTCAGCTGCCTTCAACTGCTAGGTAAGAGCTGTACACAGACCTAAGCTACCAGCCCCACCTTCAACCAGCTGAAATTGGGCATCTGAAATTATCATTCTGTGTATTCCCTGCATTCAAAAGGGGACTCTCTGGTGTGCAATTACTGCAGCAGAATTGTATTCTGTTCATCTAGGATTCAACTGAGTCCGAGGGTTTATTTTCCTTTAAAGGTGGGGAATTTAGAAGATTGTGTGATCGCCTATTGCAATTACCGTTGGCAACTGTTATTATCTCACATGCATTTGAACTTTTGAGAATATCCGACAATATACCTTCTTGCATTTTGGGGGGCGGGGGAAGTATTGTGCAAATTTCATTATGCAACTAGAAAGGTTTATTAAAAACATAGAGAAATTAAACATTATTAAAGATGCAGACATTAAGACTGCTAAGAGAAATTAAGAAAGTTAATTTATAAAATTCGACAAGCAGTAACAATAAATAAAAATTATTCTAAA
Organism: Podarcis filfolensis; assembly: GCF_964270895.1. Lineage (NCBI taxonomy): Eukaryota > Metazoa > Chordata > Lepidosauria > Squamata > Lacertidae > Podarcis > Podarcis filfolensis. Next base: position 7,950,710 of record NC_139618.1, read on the forward strand.
TTAAGTTTAACCTTGCAGTATTAAGTCCTGGTATTCATTATATGAATTGCTACAGGAGACCATGGTTAATTTAATTTTGTGGTAGACCTTTGATAAGCAGTGATTTTAAAAACAAGTGCAGGTATCTTTCCCCTTTGTGAGAGTGCTTTTGTTGTGGTTGCACCTTTCAACATCTAGCAAAAATTACTGCTTCTGCCATAATGAAATACTGCCTAACACTAATTTTCTGAAATAACATTTTTGGGTTGATTGGTCATTGGACATTAAGCATTTCTTAAATACTAGTAGCTTTGGTATCTTGTACCTATTGCATGCACTGTGGTTTTTTATTTGTTTGTCTGTTGTTTTATTAAGACATTTCTATACTGTCCTTTCTCAATAGGCCACAGGGTGCTTTACAACACAAAAACAACATGACAATACAAGAACGTTAAAGCAATTATTTCAATAAAACTCCTAACAAAAGCAGCGGCAACAAAAGTATTCACAAATTGCTATTGTCCCTGTTCCCTCGATATTAAATTTATATCCCGCCCTTCCTCCCAAAGGAGCCCAGAGCAGCAACCAACAAGTGATAAAACAATAAAAATGTCTGTAAAACAATTCCAGTATAGATGCAGACGGGGAAAGATTTCCACTTAAAAGCCTTGTAGGAAAACAAAGGTCTTCAGTAGGCAATGGAAAGGCAGCAGAGACAGCCGGTCTAATATTCACAGGGAGGGAATTCCAATGAACCAGTCCCAAGACACTAAAGGCCAATTGCTATATTGTGCAGAATGGACCTCCTGATAAAATGGCATCTACAGGCAGTGGCATAGCATAGATTGCTAGTGCCTGGGACAAGGAAAGTATGGCGCTCCTTAACCAGCACCTCCATGTGGCGCTGCCGCCACCACTGTGCGCAGCTGCAGAGCAGCCACGGGACATGCGTATGCCCCGCCTTGGGCTGAGGTGCCGCCACCACCACTCCCTTCAGGCACTGACCTGAGCCAGACTTCCTTTGCTTCAACAAGGTGGCTGTATTGTGGGCATCAAAACCATGCCCTGGGAACTGATCGCATCTCACGCTCAGGTTTCTGCCACAAACAAGGAATGTTACCTTGCTAGGACCCGGTTCCATAACACCTCGTTTCGAAACCTTTAGTAGAGTGGAAGCACAGAATCCGACACAACATCAATTATGTTTTTTATTGAACACAAGGTGACCAGGGAGAAATGCTAAGGGGACAGATGTCATTCACAGGAGTCATCCACAATCACCCAGAGGATTAAAAAAAAAAAAATAGAGGGAGAAGAAACCAGGAACCTCTCAACCTCCCACAGTGGTGGCAGCTGTGTCCAAAGGAAGCGGATCCCCACTGCTCTTTCAGCCTTTGCCAAAGAGGGCCCTCACTTCATCCTGAAACAGAGGGCGGTGTTGCAGTGGGACGTCCTCCCTCGCCAAAGAATAAAAGCCGCTTGCTTGCTGTGTCAACCAATTAAGTTTAGAGACGTGGGCAATAAATATTTAAAGAGGACCCCTTTCTTCCGGAGCCACAGGCTGTCTGAATCTACTTTCCGCTCCTCATGCTTTCCTGATAGAACCTCCCAGCGGCTGCAGGCGAGGTTTAAACAGTTGTGGAAGATCAATAGGATCGGAAGCCCAGCCAAGTAAAAACCCTACCTTGTCCTGCTGTTTCTTATAAACTAGAGCAGCAAGATGGAGATGGTGGGGGGCAGGAGAAGCAGGGGAAACCCGTTAACCTTTTCTGCTAGATATTTTTAAAGTTTTTTATAGCCCCTTATTTTCTCTCTCTCCAAGATCTCTTGCTGGTCTTTTCCAAGAGCCTCATTCCAACAACTTTGCTGAAAGACTAGCTCCAAAAGGCACTCCCTACCACTGCACTGTTTCCATAGATCATTATAAGAAATACTATCTAAGAACTGGTGCCTGTGTTGGCGGCTGCTGCTGCTGCTTTTCCTCTTCCCTCCCTGTACCTTTGCCTTGTGCGTTGTGTATTTTAAATTGTAAGCCTGTAGGCAGGGACTGCCATGTTTTAATTGACTGCATACGTAAGCCACTCTGGGAGCCGTTTGGACTGAAAAGCAGGGTACAAAGGCTCTATATAAATAAATGAGTCTCCATTTAGCACAAAGCCCATATAATGATGGCTAAGGTCTGAGCTGCTTCCAACATGGCACTGCGTATTGGCAATTCTTAACACAATGCAGTTGCTGCCTGCTCACAAGTACCTCTGCACCTTGAAGCAATGGCCTAATCTTACTCAGTTATTGCTCTCAATGGTATTTAACATAATAGCGTTGACCACGATGAGCTTATTTGAAATTATCGTGGAGATGGTTGGCACTTCAGTAGGATCTCCGCAGCAATTCGCCATTAATTACTGCACTGTTATTTTTAAGTGTTAGCCATAAACCAGGCTGCTGCTACATTTGCATTCAGAAGACACAAAAAAGAAAGAAAAAGATGTAGGGAGGTAAATGAGAAATAAATTAGAACAGAAGCCAAGTGCTGCTTCTAACTTTAATATTCCCCAATTAGTTTATGATCTGGAGGTAAAGCGTTTAACCTCGAGGTCACGATCCCCCCTCCCTCTCCTCCCCCCATCCCCTGCAAGGGCTATGAATACATTTTCTCTAATTTCTTACACTTTCATTTAAAAAGAAATACCAAGATGGGTAAAATATGGCCTCCGGGATCCATGAAGCTAGCTATTACCATTTCGCAGTCAGTGTAGAGAGTTTGGATGCCATGTCTTCCCAGGGACATCCCAGAGACAGGAGTTAATAGCCCAATATTTATGTTGGGTTGAATGTGAGGAGATATTTGGGGCGGCTCTCAGTCTTGCGCCAAGTTGCGCAGTCCCTCTCCAGATAAAGGGGAGATCCGGCATACAGACAGTCAAGGTATCTATCTACCTATTTCAGATACTGTTCTGTCCTCTCCTCCTTTCATCACTTCCATGATGGAGGCTATGTTCTTCCTCTACAGAGGTAGCAACGCTTTTGAATACCAGTTGCTGGAAACCACAGGAGGGGAGAGGGCTATTTTTCTCAGGTCTTGCTTGAAGGTTTCCCCCAGTCATCTGGAGGGCCACTGCGAGTACATGATGCTGGATTAGATTGGCCAGTGACCGGCTGCAGCAGGCTCTTGCGTTTTGCCCCATGGAGTGAGCGTATAGGAGGTGAATGTAAAATTGTCTAATAATGTCCAAGCTAAATCAAAACCAGGAAATCCCTTATGCAGTTTGGTATCCTTTTTATTTTGTATATACCATGAGATCGGGCACTATGAAACACCCTCCAACAGAACTACAAAATGATCTAGATTATAATTTCACTTCCCCAGTAAGATGACGATTTCTGGTCTTCCTTTAAATTGGGATCTTCTGATAACCTCCAAGTTAGATTACCACAACAGAAACATCAGCTGGTGCAAAATTCAGTGGCCAGGTCGCTCACCGGAACAAGACGGTTTGAGCATATTACACCAATCCTGGCCTGACTGTGCTGGATGGCAGTTAATTTCCAGGCCCAATTCAAAGCGGTGGTTTTTACCTATAAAGCCTTAAACGGCTCAGGACCACAATATCTCAAGGACCCTCTCTATCCATATGAACACCCTGTGATTATCATCTGAGGCCCTCCTTCGTGTGCCTCCTCCATGTGAAGTCTGGAGGGTAGCAACACGAGAACAGGCCTTTTCTGTGGTGGCTCCCTGCTTGTAGAATGCTCTCCCCAGGGAGTCTTACCTGTTGCTTTCATTACATATGTTTAGGCTTAAGGCGGATTGTTCTTTTTACAATTCATTAACTGCCCTTCAGCCTAAGGTCTCGGGACAGGTTATTACAACCAAAATGCAGCGTTGATACCAAAACACGACATTACACAATATTAAAAACAGTTTAAATCAGCTTAAAATTACAGAAATAAAGGGGGGAAACAAGAATGGGGGGCGGGGGAAACGAGTCATCAACACACCAGGAAAACTGAGATGTTTGCAATGCATATGAAAAGAAAAGGCAACAGAGAGAGAAGGCATAAAAAGGCATTTAAAACAATTAGACCGTTAAAGCACAGGTCACAGCAGTATCCTTACATGGGAGAGAGAGCAAGCCAAGTAGCTCTGAAGCAACTAACAGCCAGCTTTAGAGCAACTAGAGGCCCCCAGTGAACAACAAACTGGTCATTAACAACAGGTTTGGAGGAGGATTACAGTCTTAACAGCTATCATCAGAATAGGTGTACTGCTTAGAAGCTAAGCAGTTCCATATGGTTAATTTACAATTTCAGGACCAAACCTGGATAGCTTCTAAATAAGCAAGGCTCTGGAGGAAAAGGGAATCTGGAGCGGGGGCAGATTGTGTACAATTGTTCATTCTAACAAACATTCAAAACCAGACTCATGCCATGTGCCCTGCGACTTGCAGAAGGGGACCTGCATTTTACACGAACTCTTGGCGCCCACAACTATGTTAGCTTCTGTATTGTACTCATCCCATAATTCAAGTATTATCAACACAGGAGCCGGTTCCAGGGAGTTGTGGCTGTGCTCCCATAAGAACCTAAGAAGAGCCTGCTGGACCCATCTAGTCCAGCATCCTCTTCTCATTGTGGTCAACCAGATGCCTGTAGGAAACCTGTATGCAGGATCCGAGCACAAGAGCCCTCTCCTCTCCTGCAGTTTCCTGCAACTGGTATTCAGAAGAGGAAGAGCATAGCACCCATCATGGTGGGGAGCCATTGGCAGCCATGAATTTGTCCAACTCTCTTTTGAAGTCATCCAGATTGAGGGTCGTCGCTGCCCCCACCCCACCCCACCCTGGTGTGGGAGTGGATTTCATTGTTTTATCTACGCACCGTGTGAAGAGGTACTTCCTTTTATTTGTCCTGAATCTTCCAGCAGTCAACCTTCATTGGATGTCCAAGAGAGGAAGGAGAGAGGAAGAAAATCTCCAGCAGGAGGGCAGGGTGCTCTGATGCTCAGGTCCTGCTTGCTGGCTTCCCATAAGCATCTGGTCAGCGACTGTGAGAACAGGAAGCTGGACTAGATGGGCCATTGGCGTGACACACCTGGGCTCTCCTTACGTTTTTTAAAACATGTGTTTGGGCCTCTGGGTGCCTGTCTGCTGTATCCCACTTTAAAGGAATTGGAACCTGCAGCTTGGCTGGAGGTGTGAGCCCACAAAGGAGAGTCCTAGAGGTCCCAGCAATGGGTGGGAATGCATGGGGCAAGCCATTCATCAGCTGTCCACCTTAGTAGGTAAGGCCCATGTGGCTGCGGCATTTAGGATACCTCCCCGCAACGGCACAAGCAGCGGCGCAGGGAATGGACAGCTCCAATGCGGCTTGCGATTATAAAGGTTCCTGGAACCACACTGAATCCCCCTATTATTGCCATAAAGGAGTGCAAATGGCACTGTGGCTCAAACATGACCTTCAGTTCTTGCACATTAGCCATTGGGGCAGGCAATGCAAGGGCTGGGGTTAGAGCAGGTTCTTCCCTTGGGGAAGGGGGTGCAGTGCTCAGGTGTGCTCCATGGTGGTGCGAGGGGGTCAAGGCAAAGCCTCTCTCTTTCTCCTTCCCTCCTGCCCTATTATAGCATAGCTGGCCTTTAAGCTAGTTCTTAATTAAAACAAAATCTTGGAAGGAAAAAAAGGGGGGACACACGGGCAGACGGGGAAATCTTCAGAAATAATTGGATCACACAGCAACACTTTATTAAGTTCTTAGCCTAATCCTGTAAATTTAATGATCAACATTTAAGTTGGAATAATTCATCCGCTTTACGCACACACACACACATATATCAACTCATAATTGTGCAGTTACAGGTTCCAGCTAGTGGGATTGCACTTCAAAAAGGACTTTAGCAGCTCATTGACATCACCGAGGCAATTTTAAAAATGAGCTTAATGCTTCATTTTTTGTACAGACCTCTAATAGCTGAGGCATAGTTCCCCCTCCCCCATTCCTGAATACCATTTTATATATATAAAAAAAATGTAAGCACACTCCACCCAGAAAGGTTTTGTTTTTAAAGTAACAGCAATTAGAACTATCTGACTTGAGAAGAGTCTCTTGCTTATGTCTCTGCCTGAGTTACTGTCCTGGGCCCAGCCACTTGTAAGCACACGTAATCCTGCAGAGCCTCTGCCTCAAAAAGGATTGAATGATTGAATTCAATTTTATATCTCAATTCCATTCTTCAGCCCCATGGAGAATTATTAGGAGGAGGCACAGCCAGAGTAATAGATCGCACAGAGGCACCACGGACAGAAATAAAGGGAGGTCAGGGGGAAAGAAATACAAAGGGGCAAGAAAAGAGGGGAAACAGATAGGGGGTGCAGAAAGATCTATGGGGTGGGAGGAAAGATGGTAACAAAGATGAGGTGCATAAAGATTTGCGGCTGTGCGGGAAAACAGCTGTTAGGAAAACAAAAACAGGGAACTGCTATATTTCAGGGCAGATGACTTGTCCATCTAACTCTGCATTGTCTACTCTGACAGGGACACTCCAGGGTTTTCAGGCCCAAAAAAAATCTATTTCCTTTTATCCGTTATCCTTTTATAACTGGAGATGTCAGAGATTAAGCCTGGGACCTTCAGCATGCAAAGAAGGTGCTCTACCACCGAAGAACATGAGAACGTAGGAAACCTCTTTGCAGTGAGAGTCACACCATGAGGTCCATCCAGCTCAGTACTGTCTACACTGGCTGGCAGCAGCAATTCAAGGTCTCAGACAGCCCTACTTAGAGATGCTGGTGTTTGAACCACAGGCCTTCTGCATGCAAAGGAGGTGCTCCCTACCATTGAGCCCAGATCCCCCCCTGGCTGCAGAGCAGGCGCTATGAAGTGCAAGGAAGGAAAGTGTGGGGAGGAAGGATTAGCACAGGGTCTCAAAACAGAGGCCTCTGGTGGTACAGAAGAGAGTACAAACCACAAGGTGCAGAAAGAGAGAGACAGAGTTAATGAAAAGAGGGAGGGAAAGCTGTGCCGAGAGAGAGAGAGAGAGAGAGAGAGAGAGAGAGAGAGAGAGAAGGAGAGAGAGAGAGTTAACACGGCAATACACAGCCCTTTCGAATAATAATATTATAAAAATTGTCCCCTCTGAGTGCTTTGAGTTGTGCATGCCTGCAGTAAAGCATTATACACTCATCGGGCTTTAGGTGTTCCTTGCGCAGCCTCTGCCAGTGTGGTTCTGACCCCTAAAACAAAACATGCACACAAAATGCAGCTCAAGCATGAAGTTCTTAGAAAGATTACAGGCTGGAGGGAAAACGGCTAGGGCTGGGTTCACTATTCTCTCTCTCCTTTTTAAAAGCACCTTTAACAGTGGTGAGAAGCGGCGGCAGTTTCCAGTGCGTCTGACAGTTGCCATGTGCATTCAGCTGGGAAAACAAACAGGGTTAGGAAAGAAGACCAAGAAAGTGGAGGTGGTGGTAGTGGGTGGGAGAAAGGAGCTGCCCATTTTCTCCTGGTTAAATGGGGAGGTGCAAGATGTCCGTGTCCAATGAGGTGTTGTGCCAACATCCCTCAGAGAACCACATCAAATATAATTTTCAAACCAATTAGCTTGGGCGAGCGGGACTGGGGGGTGGGAGGCATTCAAACCAAAGCAATGCCTTCCTCATTCTAATTACTAGGGCATCCTATTCAATGCCTAATGAGAGCAGAGACAAAGGCAGTATATGCATTAGGGTCTACTTCAAGAATTCCTTTTTCTTTTTAGCAAACAGATCCTCTTTTGTTCTGGTTAAACACCAATTACTCCTTTCTCTCTAACATGCAAATCAGCTGAAAATAGGGCAGGGTGCTGCCCGGATCCTGAGCCACTGCAAGTTTTTGAATGATTTGGGGGGGGGGGTTGAATCAAGGGGGGGGGCAAAGAAAGAAAAGCAACCCTCTAGGGGTTTTCAATTCCAAGTACTTTGTACTCTGATAAAGCTCTTTTCAAAGAGCTTTTTGTATTATCAACAGCGTTTCCCATAAGGAGGGATTTTTGCCATTATCCAAAGAGAGAGAAAGAAAAAGAGAGAGAGAAAGAATTGGGGGGAGGGGGGAGAGATAGCACATTTTTAAAAGGTGTACAATATAAGCAAGGGAAGCCAGAAGTAGCCAACAAAGCTGTTTACATGTAGCTTCGAGTCGCGCCATTCACAGCAGGGACGTAACAACTCGGAACATTATGAAAACTATTGTACCTAGGGAAATAGCTGGAGCAGAGAGAGGGGGGGGGGATGGGGGGGAAAGAGAGGGGGAGATGGAACCAGAGCCCAGATTCACAATGTGTTCTTTTGTGCAAGTTGGAGAGTATTCATAAGAAAAGCCACATTGACAGCCCTGGGAAGTACAGTGCTCCAGTCTTTTCAAGTGGTGGGACACAACCTGAGTTAACAACCCCTCCCCACCTCCTACTCGGGCTGGAAAAGGGAGACCTGCCTTCTCTGCTCTTGAGCACCCAGCAACTCCTCAGCCCACCCACCTACAGAAAAAGAGACGTTTTAGGAGAGAATGGTCAACTGCGGCAAGGTGCAAGCTAAGAGCAACCCTGTTTTCTTCTTCTGGCTGTTAATTAGATTCATATTCCTCCCAAAGGAGCCCAGTGTGGCAAACACACAAGAGGTAAAACAATTAAAAAGATCTGAATACAATTGCAATGCAGAATGGGAGAGAACTCCACTTAAAAGGCTTGCTAGAAGAGAGAGATCTCCAGCAGACTTGGAAAAGACGACAGAGAGCAAACCTCCTGATAAGATGGGATCTGCAAGAAGCCCTCACTTGCAGAGCACAGTGATCAGTTAGGTCCCATAAGGGGTGAGAGTGGCCAACCAGACACCTCTTCTGGGAAGCTGAAAAACAGGACCTGAGCACAACAGCATCCTCCTTACTTGTGACTTCCAGCAACTGGTATTCAGGAGCATATTGATTCCAATACTGGAGGCAGTACACTCCAATAATAAATAGTAGCCACTGATAGATAGATGTCATGGAGGATGTGGCTATGTGTACTATACATGCAAACCACAATTTCATTTTAAATATATATATATATATATCCCAAAGCATTTACAATTATAGCTATACAATTTTTTAAAAATGCAAAAATCTAAAGTCATGGACCATCAGCTAGCTATTGAAGAAGATGTTTTCTTAAAAGGTAAAAGTAAAGGTACCCCTGACCGTTAGGTACAGTCGCAGACGACTCTGGGACTGCACGCTCATCTCACTCTATAGGCCGAGGGAGCCGGCATTTGTCCGCAGACAGCTTCCAGGTCATGTGGCCAGCATGACTAAGCCGCTTCTCATGAACCAGAGCAGCGCACGGAAACGCTGTTTACCTTCCCAGAGTGGTACCTATTTATCTACTTGCACTTGACGTGCTTTGGAACCGCTAGGTGGGCAGGAGCTGGGACTGAACAACGGGAGCTCACCCCGACGCGGGGATTTGAACCACCAACCTTCTGATCAGCAAGCCCTAGGCTCTGTGGTTTAGACCACAGTGCCACCCACATTTTCTTAAGTGCATGCACAAGCTTGGCAGCAAAGATAAGTTTACAGCTAATGTTTGAAAGTTAGTACACCTGCTGAATCTCTACTGGAAGAGCATGACAACGAAGGCTCAGTTTTGTATCAGTGTCAAATGAGCCTCACCAACTCGGAGAGTGACCAATGAAACTGCTGCAGGTGATCTGGGTCAAGCTGGGATATTGAGTTCAGGGGGTTCCTAAGGTACCACGAGTCTAAGTTGTTCAGGGCTTCGCAATGCAGCAGGACAACATGAGGACAACCTGCTGCCCTCTTGATGATACAGTAGGACAATTTCCATTAACTCCGATCATTTGCCATCTTGCCTGGGATTGATGGGAACTTAACAACATCTATGCCATCGAAGGCAGCTTTCAATTTCATCCCAGTTGAGGTCAATCAACTGAGTGTCCACTTTTGAGGCCCTCCTTAACAGACATGGAAGTGCATTCCCACAGAAAACAACCAGAAAGCAGCTCTTTCTCTCTCTCTCTCTCTCTCTCTCTCTCTCTCTCTCTCTCTCTCTCTCTCTCGCACACACACACACACACACACACACACAGCCCTATGACTCTCTTATGCAATATAAAGGAATGGCCATTCATCTGAAAGAGGACTGGGGTATTTCCCAATCAGCCCCTGAATTACTGAACTTCAACATACCTAAATGCAGATTTAACTTCAAACCAAGGCACACTGTATTCTCCAACTATAAATACAGCCAAAAAGGAGAGAGAAATAAGTACAGCCAATTCATCTTCTCTGCCAAGCATTAAATTATAGCCCACGAGCCTTTCAAAAGTTCCTTATTCTGTTTTGCTGGCCCTTTTAATATATTTTTGATTTATGCCAGCTCGAAGAGGTTTCAATGCAGCTAAGGAGAAGAAAGCGTTCTTGTAATTCCAGATTCTGACTGGCTTTAAAGAGACACCAAAAAAACCGTAATAAATCTGAAATGTCATGCTACTACTGTATCATATGCTAGCGAAGAGCGTTACAGGCTTGCATAGACAGCCACTTCCGAGGGAAAACCTGATTAGAACTCTTCCACAGGCAGCAACAACAACACAGAAATGAATGCTTGTTGCAAAGCCTGCTTTTGCATAACAGATCTCTAGTGCTTCATTCAACACTCTCTGGATGAAAGCAAGCCCGGGAATGTACACGAAGCCAGACAGAGGGTGAACCAATGCAAGTCCGCTCAAACCCACCAAAACAGCAAGACAATCAATCCACAAAGCATTTACAACAAAGTAATTGGACGTAGGTTGACGTCCTACTGAAGCCAGCAGGGCTTGAAACAGCCCACAGTTGCTTGAATTTCAGGCTTAATTTGTTTTGCAGAGCAGACTTGAAGAATCAGCACACCTGAAACATATGCCCACAGCAAAGGGACTGCAGATTTCATCTCCGCATGGATTTGAACCTTTGAAGAGTCTTCACAAACTGCAACTGGTCCAGAAGGCAGCAACAGGGATGCTGGCTGGCACTTGTTTACACGAGATCACATTACACCTGTCCTGCAAGGGTTGCATTAGTTACCAATTTGCTTATTACGCGTTAACTTTAAACTCATGATTGGCTTAGGTCCAGGAATGCCCTCCTTCCACAACAGCCTGCTTAAGCCTGAAGAGCTGATGGAGAGCTCCCTTCTCTATGTCCTGATCTATGGTGCAGACTCAGATGACTAGAGGAAATGCCTTCTTTGCGGCTGCACCTAAACTGTGGAACTCTATGCACCAAGAGGCTCAGTTAACCAACATACTACATGACGTTTTACCATATAGCAAGAAGCTTCCTGTTTAGGCAGGCCTTTGTATTATTAGATAGTGGGGGTTTTTAAAAAGCATTTCACTATAAGCAAGTGTAAGGTAATGCACACGGAGGCCAAAAGTCCTAATTTCACATGTACACTAGCGGGAGCCTGAACCGGCAGTGGCTGACCAGGAACAAGACCTTGGTGTAGCAGTGGATAGTTTAATGAAGATGTTGACCCAGTGTGCAGCAGCTGGGAAAGTTTCAAATTCCACATTAGGAGTTTGGTATACCAACAATAAAACCTTAAGTGTGGCCTGGCAGCCTACTGAGGCAGTCACTGCAGTTGTCTCAGCAGAGGCAGGCATTTTTTGCCACTGAGGCAAACTTGAGCCTCAAGCGGCAATAATAGATCAAGAAGTTTGCCCAGACTATGTACCTGATTCTTCAGCAGAATGCCATCCTGTCCAGAGCAGGCAACTGACTTAACGCCTGAACCACTCAACCACAAGCCCTCAGTCTTGCCATTTTACCTTTATTGTATTGTTCTTTCTGGTTGGTTTACTTGTTGTTTGCTGCCCTGAGTAGCGTGCAGGGACCAGAAAGGGAGAATATAAATCTGTATATAAAAACAAATCGATAAAATACCGATGGAGTAAGGAACACGCAGCAGCAGCTCCCTCCCGCTTTGAATGGTGAAATATGAGGCTCAATTATCCTAGGACTGCCTTCTTCCACACTGAACGTTACCATCTTCTGAACAGTCCTCCAACGTGCATTCTCACCATCTGAGGATTGGTGGGCAATTATACTTGGTTGGGACCTTCTCATGACTTGGACCAAGAGGGCTGATGAGTCTCATTCCCTCCTTGCTGCCTTTTAAGCACTAAGCAAAGGTGGTTCTCTTCCAGAAGGCGTTCAGAGCTTGTTGACTGCACTTTGTATATTTCCCAACACTGCTGTAATAGTTTTGCCAATGATGCTGCTCTGCTCAAGAGCATGCACTAGTCTAGCAGTAAGAAGGGCAGAAACTTTTACAACAGTGGTTCCCGACTGTGGCCTGTGGACCTGAGGAGGTCCACATAACTCACCCAGGGGTCTGTGGCCTACACCCATCAACTGTTTGGGACATCCCCTTTTGTGCAAGAGCAAAACACCCGAGACTGCAGCCGGATGCACGTCTCGTTCGAGATCATGGTGCCTCTAAGCACGTATTTTTGGGTGTTGTGTTCTCGCATGGGTCATGTGACTTGCACAGGAGTATAGCCTGGAAGACATGCATCTCGGTTTTACACTGGGAGATGTTGGCGGGTAGGGTGGTACCATTCACATAACTAAAACTACCACAGAGATATCAACATTTTTAAAAGCAGGGGGGCGCTTCTATGGTTTGGCTTTTGAAAAGCAGGAGGTCCGCAGTGCTTAGCTAATTGGGAACCACTGCTCTACAAGATACACTGCTGCCCAGCAAAGAAAGCCATCTAGGGGTACCTAACAGCAAGCCAGACAGTCGAACCCACTTTACAGTCCCCACTGACAGGCACTGCCAACTCCAGCTGCTGTTGGCTTATTCAGCTGCCAATAACATCCTACATTTCTCTCACACTTCAACTCCCCCAAATGTAAAGATCCTCTTCTCCCAATCATGTGAGTCTCCCAAGTCCTCTCTACAAGACATCAACGCTTTAGAAGCAATTGCGCCTGACTACCCTCATAATACACCTCATTTGGGTCAAAGTGATGAGGAATAAAAAGAACTTCTAGCCTCAGAGATGGATGGAAATTGAAGGGAAAATGAGTAATGAAACCAGAAATAAAAAAGACCAAAGAAAAAGCAGTTAAGCTCCAAACATACATCAATAATATGCTTAGCTTGGTTAACTGCTAGCGACCGGACAACTCCAGGTTGTTGGTCATTGTTTTTTTACTTTCTACAGGACCAAACTGCTTTCACCTCAGAAATAACGTTATTAACTAACCTTAATATTAATCCATGTAAACACTTATAATAGCACATTTTCATCGTTGTGAGGCTGTTTTCCTTGAGAACTGTTTTAGCTGAAAAGTACCTAATTAATTTATAATAAATAAGTAAGAGGGTGCTGTGAAGCATTCAGTCCTTTGCATTCATTCCTGTTCAATTCACCTTTTATATACCATCCCATTTTCTTTTAAAGTTATTTGTGAGATTTACACATGTGCATGTCCCCGACCACAGGCCATGCTGGCTGGGGCTGACGGGACTTGGACGTCACTGGTCTCCCGAGGGCCACAGATGTTCCCCATCCCCAGTTTAAGTGGAGGGGCATTCCTTCACTTTCCCCTCACCAGGAATGCATAATTTTATCGTTTCTCTTCTTACTCGCCTTTTCTCTAAGCTGAAAAGCAGCAATTGCTCTATGTAGCCTTTTCTCACAGGGAAGTTGCTCCTTCCCCTTGATTGTTTTAGATGCCCTTTTCTGAACCTTTCCCAACCCTACAAATATCTGGCTGTTCTATTATAGTCGCAAACCACCTTGGGGGCTCTATTATAAAAGCCAAAAGGCAGGATCAAAATACAGAAATAAACGCAGGCTCATCTTGTCTGTCTGGGCATCTGGAGTGTCATTCCTGTTCTCCACTCGTGGTATATATTGCTGGACTGAATCGTCAAAAGTGGGGGTAAAGAGAGGGGGAAATGAAGAAGTAAACTGGATTGGAGGCCCTGGTGGTCTGGATCAGGCATAGACAAACTCTGGCCCTCCAGATGTTTGGGACTACAATTCCTAGCTAACAGGATCAGTGGTCTGGATGGTTCCTTGGGGGGAAGGGGGAGGCTCCTGTCCAACAAGCTCAGGCCTCCCTATCTTCACTAGTCCATTCTGAGCCCTGATTGTGACACAGCTTCCTATCTGGTGCCCCAGCAGCCTCTAACTCCATCACTGGATCACTGCTAGATTCAGGGGTCCTGACAGGCTGTGTATTTTACTTCTCTCTCTCTCTCTCTCTCTCTCTCTCTCTCTCTCTCTCTCTCTCTGCCACCTAAATGCAGGTAGTTCCTGGAATAGGTACATCTTGACTGAGACAAGAGGATGGGATAGGACAAATACACACACACACAAATAGACTCCCAAGTCACTAAACAGCACCCCTAAGCCAAAATCATGGGACTAAACACTGGTTGCCGGCATGTAGACCCAGCTTTCCCACATGTCAGGTGCAGCTCTACAGTTTGTGTCTGGAGCTAGTCCACTCGCACAGTGCAGGTGGGGACTTACAGGAGGCAATGCAAACAAACAACCTCTACAAAAGCCACGTTTCTTCGTATAGAAAATTATGTCAGCAAGGATAAGAGACAAGTGCCCTTCTCCTTGACGTGCCAGAATTTTATGTGAAGGGAACTTTTTTTTCCATAGAAAGGAGCCCTTACCTACAGTGGTATTCCCTAGGCCCGCGTGTACCACCTCATCTGCTTTTATGGCAGCCAGGTCTTGTTAAGTAAGCAGGTGACGCCAAAGTTAATATCCCTTTGGCACTGGCATCACACCAAGAAAGCAGATACTTCCACTTGCGCTGTATTGACGCTTCCTTTTCATACACATATATTGCAGTCCTGAAACATTTACTACCAGGGTGGGGTGGAGATTTAACTCCACCAGATCAATCCCATGCATTAATCATTGTACCAAATGACAGGATACTACATAGGAACAGTCAGCTGTGAGCATTTTATTTACAGTGTGAGCTTCCTGCGGAGTTTGCTGCCTACAAGGAACTGGAAACTCTTCGCATCCAACCCTCTGAAGTTATTATTCAACAACAAATGAGCACTATTTTTAGAACATTTTCCATGCAGCGCCCGTCTCCAAGGGCCATAGAGCCAGGAGGCCTTCAAAGGTTAAATGAGTCTATCAGACACACACACACACACACACACACACACACAATTTCTTTCTACCCCCCTCCCCAAAAAATGCCAACTATGTTTCAGTGTTAGCTGCAATACTCCATTTTCAAAATGATTTTACTAGGGAACAAAACACACTTTAGTTCTGTAAACAAAAACAAAACAAAACATAAATATTGTGTATTTCCTTATAGGGAATAGTGACTTTATGTTTTTGCAGCAGTCGAGATGAGGAATTAACCATTCATTTGGATTATTGCCATTGTCGTCCACAATCTTTTGAGTTGGAGGGAAAACTCATGAGAAAAGGTTCGGGGCCCGTAAAACCTCCTTAGAAATTTAACAGTATTCTACAAAACAATAATCCTTAATACCATTTCATGATATTTTTACATGAATTTGTTGGACACTGCTATGTGAATGCGCATGTATTAAACTGCAACTTAATTGGCGCCTACCTGACCCCAATACCAGATTAGTAAAGTGCTTTCTCCAAGTGCAGGAGGGTTAATAACAAACAGGCTAGGAAATTATTGGAAACCTTATCTTTTCCTGATGTTACAAGAGAGCTATGAAGGATTTTCAGTGCCGAGAAAAATATTGTTCCGATAAAGCAGCCATGCCGAAGGCGAACGATGGCCTTGCCTCAACCCATTCTCAGAGAATCTTTAACACTCTGAACCACCCGTTAAGGGCCTTGCATCATGACGGGCCAGACTCGGATATTTCAGTGTGTGAAGACAAAAGTGTCACAAGGCCTGGAAGCAAGAGTATTTACACACTGCATGCCATTTTCGCAGCCACAATGGAGCCCATTCTCTTCTGGGGGAGTAAAGGGATGAGTCGTTTATTATTTCAAACACACAGCAAAGTGGTTGAACTACAGAGAAAGAGCCTCACGTGCATAATTAAGCTGCATTTCAACTGGCTGAGCTGCTTTTAATGACCTGCATATTACATTATACTCCCCGAGCTTGAGGCACCCTTGTTAGGGAACAGAAGGTGGGAGGAGAAAACAGTATTAGATGACAGGCAAATAATGATGCTCTAGCTGGGGAGGAGCAACAGAACCACCCCGGGCTTGTCTTTGCAGTGGGGATGGTGAACAAATTACTCCCCTCCCAAAACTTGTGCCACAGGCCAGGGAGAAGAGGGTGGGGCAGCCAGGGATTTAAAGCTTTTCCATGCATCACCATCTGTTAGTCTTGCCCAGGACTCGGATGACAGGGAAACCAAGACCGCTCTTGAGACTGCTCTCCACTCCCAGCACACCCCCTTCACAGTTAAAGACTGGATGGGAACTGAATCTAGGCAGCACTTCTTAGTCATTGAGCAACCTTGGTCCACTTGCTTTTTCCATTCATTTATTTAAATTTTATTTGAGATATATTTTTATCCTCCCTTGTTCTCTTATAATGGCAATGGTACCCATCTGAGGGGTGCCGGAGCTGAGCAAGTTCCAGCTGGGAAAAAAGCCCTGCCTGAAATACACTTTGCCTGTAAATGCATATTCCCCCACCCTTGCCACCCCAGCTATTCAAAAGTGCTTGTGGTTGTGCAAATCTGGGGAGATTCGGGAACATGTCCCATATCTGATAAATGTTGTTTGGAACCTGTCAACAGCATCTCAGCTCTGCTAGCCATGCAGCAGAAACATCTGCCTCTTTTCACCGTTTCTTTCTTTGCCACATGCCCTACTTTGCAGAGTCCGGTGTTCATCACCTGTCCTCCTGAACTGGAAATCTTGAGCATCCAAATGTCTTCAATTGGTGGAGAGTCTTCGGGGGGAGGGGCTGGTGGACAGACCTATTTATTGCTGCATGTTTGGCCTGAAGAGGGGGGCCTCCAGGGATCCAAAGTGAGTAGCAGGGCCCATGTAACATCTCACCCTTGGGGAAGCGAGGGAGCAACAACTCAAAACAGTCACGTGACCCCAAATATCCCGTGTCAAGCTCATGCAAACATGTGGAGGGCAAACCACCTCTTTCCTCCCAAGCCCTTTTCTGTTTATGTCCCTCCAGTGTTTACCAACCTGTCCCCCAAAACACTGCCAGGCTGGGCATTTCCACAGAGTGCTCCAAAAGAGTTCAAAAAGGAAAATTTTTAGAGGGGGAGGGATGGGGAAACTGGAACGTTCCAGCCAGCACACCCACACAGAATGAGTAATATTAGATGAGGCGTAAGTTATAGCTAAGTCTCTTACTGACAAACCTGACAGCTTCTCGACATGCTGGGCCCCCAGAGGCAGCTGGTCAACAAGATGAGAAATCTGGATTTAAGTTAATAAGTCCCAGCTGGCATCCCAATTTTTAAAAAAGGTAGGGAGAGCAGGGTGGGGCACAGGGTAGCATTCGCCTGGCGTTTTTAGATTTCCTTTGATCAGGGGACCAGTTAAACACGTTCTGCTTCACCCTTTCCCATAAAAAAACCAAGCAGTTTGGTGGTGGGGAGGCAGCTTTGTATGCAATCCGCGCTGATGAGAAAGGGATCTTTGCGCTGTCAAAGCCTGATGGCCTGGAAAACTAGGAGGCCGCGTCATGGCTAGATAACAACCGGCAGCAGGGGGGGGGGGTGGAGGCAATTTCAGACGCAGACATCTCTAGCTTGGAAAGTCCATTGCATGCCAAGCTGTTTGAAATTTTGGAAACCGGAGAGCAGGGTTTCAAGAGAACACTACAGGGTTCTCTTTCTGCGGGTGCAGACAGGAGTGGGATTTGTGGTGGGGAGCAGGGAGCAAAAAACAAACTAGTTTCTTTAAACAACCCATCACACACCCACACCCAAAAAATGAAATTCAGCCTGGTGAACCATCTTTAGTTTTGTAAAAGCCACCTAAAAACACTCCCCATGTAGGCTGGTTTGTTTTTTGGAAAAATTGAAGACATTGGTTAACTAGGTCGAGCATCAATCTAATCCTTACCTAGATGAATACACACACACACACACACAGTGTGCATGTGACAAACTAAAAACAACAACAAAACAGCTCCTACCAACAGCCAGCATTTGAACTCCTGTCACACTTCATTAGAGTTAGCTCAAAGATGATGAGCAGGTATCGCCCTAATGACGACAGCCTGGTCAAGGCTACGTGTGCAGCTAGTCTCTTCTGGGTGCAAGAGAGAAAAAGAAAGCTTGGATCAGAGACTGGGCAGGGAGAGAGAGAGAGAATCAAAGTCTGGAGGATGTACTTTGAGGCTCATTAACCTGGCATGTAGCCAAGTGACAAACAGCACACTGGAGCAGCCCCCACCTTCGAAAGTGCATTAGAAGAGATTTCACCTGGAACACACCAGAAAATTCTAGCCGCTCATGCAAGCAGCCTTTTTATTCCTCAAAATCAACATGGATAAGGAAGAAGGAAAAAACAACCAACAGTATGCTAGAAATAAATATTAGTATATTTTATGTATTTGCAATATTCCTACACAGTCTTTCAAGACTATAATCTTCCCATGTGGCTTACATTAATAGGAAATACTGTATACAATGTTATCAGTAACAAAGCACCAAAACACACAATTCAATTTGCAATAAAAACAACATGATAAAATTCAGTAGTCACCAACAAAAAGCCCAGCAGCTACATAATAAAGCTTCAACATGTTCTTATATAGTATACATTATATTACATGTTGGGGCAACAATGTTTAGATCTGTTTGATTAATCTATTAAAATGTATAGATTACTTTGCAGCACCACTTTCCTCTTCTGCAAATGTCTGTTGTGGCACATAAAAAAAGGTTTAAAACTAATTTTTTTTCATATACACATTTATGCATATGAATATATTCACTGTAAATGATTAACATCTGAACTAAATTTGAGTCTGCAATCCTATACAACGTACCTGGGAGTAATCCCAACAGAACTGAAAGGGACTTGCTTCTGAATAGACATGTATGGGATTGCAATGTAAGTCAACCAACTCCATTCCTAAACTCACTTTCCAGGAAGCAAGTTGGACACAGTGGAAATTACCTCCAAGTACACATGTATAGGATTCTAATGTTTCTTTCATTGGATGACTACCTTAACACACAGGGTGCATCAAGGCCAGATGGTTAAAACATGTGCAAAGGGGAAGACTAGCAGACTCTTTTGTATGCTACCCATGAGGAGGACTCTCAGAGGCAAGAAAGAATGAGCCTTTTGGCTCCCATACTTGTAACCTGATCTCAGTTTATCCTTAAAATAAAGTGGTAGCCTGATTCACACTTTTTCTTCCACTACAAAGCAGTGAGAATGTAAGAGCCCTGCTGAATAAGGGTTCATTTAGTCCAAATTCCTGCTTCCCACAACAGCCAATCAAATGCCACCAGGAAGTCCGCAAGGAGGGCCTGGAGGCAACAGCCCTCCCTGCTTATCTCCAGCTACTGTACATTTAAGTTCCATTTAGCTATCATGTTTTAAAAAGCTGTTGATAAGAGTATAAAGGCGGCTCTGTGCGTTTTCAAAGCAACAGTTTTAAATCAAGGAAGTCTGCCATAGCCTTGGAAACAAACTCTGATTTTTGGGCAACTGGAAGCAGGAAATGGAGGGGGGGCAGGAGTCAAAGTCCTCTTCGTCAGGTGATGGAAATGAGGGCTCTGAACCTGACATGGAAGGACACACACCCCTGCCCTGAGGATGAAGCACTGCTGACTCCAAGGACTCCACTGCAAAAGATCCTGAAGAGACCTGATCCTCACTTCTCTGTCGCAGTAGGAGAATACTAGAGAACGCTGGGCTCCTTTAAGTCCAGCAGCATCTTGCAGAACAGGTCGTGTTAACAACCAGGCTGCACCTGGTGCTATTGCTTTATAAGGGCTTGGCTCAGTCCTTGCTAGTGCAACTGCACAGTTCTTTGTTTCCCAGTGTCTAGGCTGCACCTCGCCTTGCCCTACATCCTTGTTGAGCCTTGCCATGCCACAGAGCAGGACAGCATTCCCCTTTCCCTAAAGGGCTTTTAGCCAAAATTTAGACTGCAGAGATTGTATTGCCTTGGTCCTCTTGCCACTTCCTTACCTTTCGCAGCATACCCTCCGCACTTGCTATTCATAGAATCATAGAATCATAGAGTTGGAAGAGACCACAAGGGCCATCGAGTCCAACCCCCTGCCAAGCAGGAAACACCATCAGAGCACTCCTGACATATGGTTGTCAAGCCTCTGCTTAAAGACCTCCAAAGAAGGAGACTCCACCACACTCCTTGGCAGCAAATTCCACTGTCGAACAGCTCTTACTGTCAGGAAGTTCTTCCTAATGTTTAGGTGGAATCTTCTTTCTTGTAGTTTGGATCCATTGCTCCGTGTCCGCTTCTCTGGAGCAGCAGAAAACAACCTTTCTCCCTCCTCTATGTGACATCCTTTTATATATTTGAACATGGCTATCATATCACCCCTTAACCTCCTCTTCTCCAGGCTAAACATGCCCAGCTCCCTTAGCCGTTCCTCATAAGGCATCGTTTCCAGGCCTTTGACCATTTTGGTTGCCCTCCTCTGGACACGTTCCAGTTTGTCAATGTCCTTCTTGAACTGTGGTGCCCAGAACTGGACACAGTACTCCAGGTGAGGTCTGACCAGAGCAGAATACAGTGGCACTATTACTTCCCTTGATCTAGATGCTATACTCCTATTGATGCAGCCCAGAATTGCATTGGCTTTTTTAGCTGCCGCGTCACACTGTTGGCTCATGTCAAGTTTGTGGTCAACCAAGACTCCTAGATCCTTTTCAGATGTAGTGCTCTCAAGCCAGGTGTCACCCATCTTGTATTTGTGCCTCTCATTTTTTTTGCCCAAGTGCAATACTTTACATTTCTCCCTGTTAAAATTCATCTTGTTTGTTTTGGCCCAGTTCTCTAATCTGTCAAGGTCGTTTTGAAGTGTGATCCTGTCCTCTGGGGTGTTAGCCACCCCTCCCAGTTTGGTGTCATCTGCAAATTTGATCAGGATGCCCTTGAGTCCATCATCCAAGTCGTTGATAAAGATGTTGAATAAGACCGGGCCCAAGACAGAACCCTGTGGCACCCCACTAGTCACTCTTCTCCAGGATGAAGAGGAACCATTGATGAGCACCCTTTGGGTTCTTCCTAATGTTTAGGTGGAATCTTCTTTCTTGTAGTTTGGATCTTTTTATTCACACTTTCTCTCCAGCCTTTGCAAAGGGTGCAGATCAGAGACCAGTGAGCTCAAGCTCAGGATGAAAGCAGGTTTTGCCACATCTAAGAAGGGAAAACAAAACCTCCCTTCCTTTTGTCCAGCCTAGGATCAGAGATCAGACACATGGCTCCCGCAGGATTGCTATTCTCTCAACTAATGAAAGGGATATTTCCATAACTAATATTTAAGAAGAGGCACTTGAGCATCAGGAGATTACAAGAGCCCAGAGTTGCTTTTGATCTTTCAATTTGAGCCCCCTCCCCACACCCCTCCAAATAGAAAATTGGCCAAAAGCACACAAATCACTTTTGTTGGTGGATTAAAAACTGTAAGAACTGTGAGAGTTGCAGTCTGGGAACAGGTTACCCAGAGCATACCCAACATTAGGGCATAAATGGACCGAAGAGTACAGCATCAGCTGAAACTCTAGACTCATGAGGGCTGAATTCTGACACGATTTAGGAAGTTTCATTTCGCCGAACAGAAAGCAAACGTTCCTTGCTTTCTCCAAAGCTTAAGCCACGCTGTTCTGAATAGCTGCATATAGGCAGGATTGTTCTGATTTGATCTGACTGAATCCTATGTATATCCACGCACAATGCTGGAGTTAGCACAACTTCAAAATACTCTAAATGTGATAGGGACATTTAGCCGCCTTGGCCAAATTCATCCCGAATCACATGCTGCATGCTCAGGAAGGGTGGGGGACTTTAAATCTTTATGCTGCCACACAAAGATAGAAAGAGACCAGAGTATCACTGCATGTGGCCACCGGCAATGATTCTCAATGGGCACAAAATGGCAGCCCTCTATACTCTGGCATTGTAATGATGAAAACACGCACCGGAAGTTGAAAGCTGGAAACCACTTCAACTTTAGAACTAAGTCCCAAGAAACTATTGTTTGGGTCTTCTTCCCCCTTCTTCTGGAACAAAACCTATTCATACATGGAAGGTTGAGGAGAGAATGATGTAAGAGCCCTGCTTGGAACAGACCCAAGGCTTAGTGAAGGTCACGGCCGTTTACCCCTTGCAGAGCTACAATTCCCAGCACCCTTAACAAATGGCAGTTCCCAGAATTCTTTGGGGAAGGCAACACACTTTAAATGTGTGGTGTGGATGTGACTATCTCAAGAATGCCTCTTTCCACCGTGGCCAGCCAGATTCCTATGGGAAGAGTACAAACAGCGCAACCATCTCTCCCACAGCTGTTCCCCAGCAACTGGCAATCAGAAGCACGCTACCTCTGATGCTACAAGTAGGGGGAACTGCAAGTAGAGACTCACATGCCATTATTGCTTCCTAATACATGTTATTTATCTAGATGCTGAGCAATTCCAAGACCCACGGAATCTGCTCCCCCCCCCCACACCATGTTCTCTCATCTCTGAGAGGGGGTGGTGGTGTTTTTTTGGAGGAGAGAATAGAGCTTTTGGCACACGTCACTAAAAGCGTTCTCATTTTCTGCTTATCTCCACTACCATGAAGGCTAGAAACTTGATCTCTAAATGCGAAAGCTCATATTCTCAGCAATCTTGGTGGGAAGGATCTCTCCGTTTGCAGGTTACCATGGCAGAAGCCAATTTCCATGATTGGTAGCATGACTGCAACGATGCAGTAAATTAGCATCTCCGTTTATGGACATTTCCATAACCAAATGAGCCAAGAGACGAAAGCTTGTCTGAAACAACAACAACAAACATCACCATGGCTTCCGAAGATGACGAGGGATAGGCAATAAACAAATAAATAACAAAAATGCACGGAAGACATATTGTCAGGGAACTCCAGATGTTGCCTGAATATGTATTACACGAGCACACAATGCTGACACAGGTACTTTCAATGCCTGGCGTGCCAGTAAATGAAGTGTGGGAGACAAATTGATCCAGATTCCTCATCTTCCTCCTGTGACAATTCAGTAAACATTAGGAAAATTTACATCTCGCAAAACATCACTACCTGAATTTTAACTAGACCAGGTGTTACGCTGTGGCGAAGCAGCTTCGTTGCCATGCTTGAACGCATCACCCGAGGTCGGGGTCACAGAGGCAGCCAAGAGGCAAAGCCCTAGTAGTTGTAGCATTTATTGGACTCGTTAGTCCCTTGTAACCTGAAGGTCTCTATGTGACTTACAACGCATTGAAAACCCATACAAACAGAACAAAGCGACTCCCATGAACTGGGAAGCAGCAAAACAACATCAGTGTATCAAAAGCCTGGGAGAGAAAGAAAAGTACTCACACGGAGCTGAAAAGATATCAATGAAGGCAGCAGGCAGACCTCACTTAGGAGAGCATCCCACAACTGAAAATGCTCCACTGTCCCTTGTCACCACCCTCCAAGCCTTTGATGGTTTTAAAAGGGGAATAGACCAACTCATGGGTGACAAGTCTTATCAGCGGCTATTAGTCATGAGAGCTGAGAGGCAGCAGGACTCTGAAAACCAGCTGCGGGGAGAAAACAGGAATAGTGATTGCCCCTATGCCCTGCTTGTGGGCATTGCAGAGGCTTCTAGTTGGCCAGTATGGGGAACAGGACGCAAGAACACACAGGGCTTGGGTTGAATCCAGTGAAGCTCTTTTTACATTTCCATGCAAACCAAGGACTGTCCTGCCTGCACTTAACATGGATCTGTGGTGGTTTGAAGCTCTTCAGCCCTTAGCTGACCTGCCAAATGGAGACCAAAAACATCTGGAAATGTGTAGGTACTGGCAGACAACCGCTTCTGTTCAGTTCGGGTTGCACCTCTTTGAAGTGTGACAGCATTTAATTTCTGAAGTGAGAGGCCCTGGGGCTCCTGTCTATCTTGAAATCACACCCTCTGCCCTGAAAGTTAACCTAACCTCAGATGTGTGGGGGCTGGTTGCAATTAGCAGCAATGGAAAGGCACTCTGCAGGTCCTCTCCAAATCAGTGGAAGGCATTCACAATCCTTTCAGCACGGATGGTAGTACTACTTACTTGCCGTCTTCCAGACTGGTGCCTCTCTACTGAAACCTGGTTAGTACAGCAATAAAACAACTAGCACATTTGCAAAGCTAAGCACGGTCTGGTATGGTTTCAAAATGTGTGGGGGACCTCGTGTTAAGAAACCCTCAGGGTCCCTTCCAACTCTACAATTCTATGATTCGAAGAAGCTCTGTTGATCTCAGTGAGAGCTGCTTCCACGCAAACATTAACAGGACCAGGCAGAAGATAACCTGTGGTGATGAAGAAGAGACCGAACAATGCAAATCACCTATGAGGTCTCAACCACGAACTGCCAATTGGTAGGACTCGGGGGAAGGGCTGTAACTTAGCAATGCACATATAGAGGTCCCAGGTTCAATCAGCAGCAGCTCTAGGTAGAACCAAGTAAGACTACTATCTGAAATCCTCAAGAGATGCTGCCAGGTCACGTACCTAATGCTGAGCTAGATGGAGCAAAAATCAGTATAATCACATGTACACTACTGGCATTTAAAAACATTCTACTTTGGGGGGTGGTTTTCTATGTCAGGTCTTCAGTCACTGAAGGATTCTGAGGCATACTCCATCCACATCAAATACAAGTGGGGCCTACAACACCCACCAACCCCTGCCTGCTTTTGCAGCTACTCTTTGCAGGGGACTATCAGCCATGCGGGACAAGCCTGTTTTGTTCCTTTCACCAACCACTAAATGCTGACTTTTGTCCAAGTTGATGAACCAGCGTGCAGGCAAGTGCGAGGAGCAACCAAGGAAAGCTTTGCACCCAAACAGATGCTCGCATCGCGCAATTTGTACCCAATATGCTTGGAACATGTCAATAAAATATTTATGGTTATACTGTGCCTCATTCCCAACTGTTGTGATTTGCTCTTGGCAAGAGGTTAATGCAATCCTGTCACCATCCTGCAAAACTCTGTCGTAGTTTTTGCAGGAAGCAGACTATTATGGGTGAATGGTTAGTGAACTCTGCAAGCGGCATTTTAGATGGACAGCGTCATTCAACAACATCAAGCCTGACTTATACTGGACGTGGGATACTTGCATTAAGTTTTCCACGTGTGCCTGTTCACACTGAAATCAAGTTCCCACATGCAACTGGCCTACTCGTACATTAACTTAGCACTCTAGCAATCTGCGTGCATGTGAGCACCACTGGTCTCTGACAACATGAGATGTGGATTGGCCAGTGCCTTTAAATGTGCAATGTCCCAAATCAGACCTTTTCTGGTTCACACAGCCCCAGCAGGGCTGTGTAGCATGTACTTTTCCTGAACATGCTGACCAGCTCCCC
Organism: Podarcis filfolensis; assembly: GCF_964270895.1. Lineage (NCBI taxonomy): Eukaryota > Metazoa > Chordata > Lepidosauria > Squamata > Lacertidae > Podarcis > Podarcis filfolensis. Next base: position 7,976,283 of record NC_139618.1, read on the forward strand.
GTTTCATAACCCTGGAACATTTAGAAAAGTCAGGGCAGACAAAAGAAAGTACAGTGAATACCTCGGTTATAGAATTCACTCCAACAAGAGGCAGGAACAGCCACCAGCCTGAATGGCTTTAAAAGAGTATTGGACCAATTCATGGTGGATAAGGCTATCCATGGTTATGCCACCATCATACCTGTCAATGCATCATGTCGAAGACAATACCTTTGCTGTCAAAAGACGTATGGTTCTGAATACCAGTTGCTAGGAACTGCAGGATAGGAGAGTTGCTGCTGCAACTCAGGTTCTGCTTTCAGGCTTCCCATAGGCATCCAGCTGCCCACTGTGTGAACAGGATGTTGGGGTACGTGGGCCTTTGGTCAGATCCAGCAAGGCTCCACTGATATGTGCATTGCTCTTAGAGAGCAGGGTTGCACACTCAACAGCCTGTGAGCGACATGTGGTCTGCGGTACCCTCAGGTTACTGACAACTCAACCCTCCCAGCAAATGGCATCCTTTTAACTGGAGATGCCAATGACTGGGCATTGGTAAAATAGGTGCTCTGTCACTCAGCTTGCAGTAACTGTGTTGACTTATACTGGAAATGGGTATTGACAAGAAACCGGCTACCATATCTAAGACTGCTCTGTACCAAACAAGCTCAAATTAGGAATCCTCAGCAAATAATAACAACAAAAAGTTAAAATGGCACCTCCCATCTGTAGTTGCCACTCCCTGCTAATTGTTGCCCTAGGCTAGGGATGGCCATCTAGCAGCCTGTGTCAAGACCTCTTGAGGAAATTTAATCTGACTCTTAGCAGCCCCACCAAATTTCAAATCAAAGTACGGTAAAAAGCACAGGAACACTTGTACCAGCAAGAAAGAGAGAGAGAGAGACTGCACACATTAACACTGCATTTCTCTTTTGGGGTTTTTATGCAACATATCTGCAGTGTGTAAATACTTGCACTTCGTGGTGTGCTTGAGCGCCACTTGCTCTATAACTGTGAAGTCTTTGGTACTAGAAAGTTATGTGTTGAGATTCCTGCATTGCAGGGGGTTGTACTAGGTGACCCTCGGGATCCCTTCCAACTCTGCAATTCTCTTATTCTAAAACATGTGTAGCTGCCTTACACTGAGCCCATTCACAGGTCCATTAAGCCCAATATTGCCAACCACAGTAGCCAACACAGTGCCCTCCAGAAGCTGTTGGTCTACAACTCCCAGGCACATGAGGCCAATTTGGCTCTGATCAATGCCTGGAAAGCTCACATAGGTAGCTCTGCCTTATACTAAGACCACTGGTCCATCTAGCTCAGTATTGTCTGCACTGACTAGCGGTGGCTCTCCAGGGTTTGAGGCTGGGTTCTCTCCCAGCCCTACCAAGAAATATTTGCTGGGGACAGAACCTGGTGGGACCTTCTGCATGAAAAGAAGGTGCTCTACCTTCCTGGTGAGGGCCTGGAAACCTCATGCACACCACCCTGGAAGAATGGGGGGGGTAAATAAGTGAAAGAAAAATAGTGAGTAATTGAGTAAATAAGTATCACCCCAACCGCTGGCCATGCTGGCTTGGGATGATGAGAGTTGCTTCCCTCCAGATGTTTTCGGACTGCAAGTTGACAATCCTTGCCTGGCTGTCAATCGTTCTCCAAACCCTGTGTAATCTAGGACACCCAAGCACTGAAACAGGGACTTTTTATCTATGCAAACTATGTGCTCTACCGCTGAACTATGACTCATCCAGCTCAAGTGTTGCCTTCACCAACAGGGAGTAGCTCTCGGGAACAGCTCTCACTCAGGTTGCATTTACACCATGCATTTGAAGCACTCTTATGCCACTTTAACAGTCATGGAGAATCCTGGGAGCCGCAGTTTGTTAAGGGTGCTGAGTATTGTAGCTTTGTGGAGTCAGCACAGTTCCCAGGATTCTCCATGACTTAATGTGGTACAATAATGCTTTTAATTTTTTGCTGTGGATGTGACCTCAGCCCGGCTACAAAAGATTCCTTTCCCTGGAAATTCTGGGAACTAAACCTGGGACATGGCATTTGCTCAATCACTGACCTACAACCCTTGCTAGGTGGAGCCAACCTTACTGTGGAGCCTGACTATATATGGAGGAGTTAGTTTGTACAAGTAAAAAGGCACGGCCACATGGCCAGCCCTCCCAAGAATAAAGATTTCTGCCACAGGCAACCACCAAGAGCCGTCCAATGATTAAGTTCCTGGTTTAAATTCTGGAGCAGACAAACCCAGTTGACTTTTATCTTGGTGATCTTCATTTAAACATATATTAATAGAGTAAAGCCCCTGTGAGGTTAACTGCCAGCACTGTAAAACACGGGCAGGAATCAAATTGTTTACAACCACTTTGGAACCCGATCAGAAACTGGGGAAATATTAGCTGGCAGGCAGCTTGTACCAATTAAAATTTATTTTCACTCTCTTTTAAAAGTGCTACAATACTGGGAGGCAGGGGGAAAGCAAGAAATGTTTACTCTTCAGTACCTAGCACTGAATATAGAAAGTGTGCACAGCAAAGAAGGAAGAAGTGGGGGAATCAGCTGCTACCCTAGAGCAAAATGTTACCTCAATAGACTGAAATCTGGAATAGCTACTTGAAGCAACAAAAGAAAGCTGATGCACAGGTAGATTTCATTTTTCCAGGGGGGTGTCCCAGGAGTTACATCAGCACTGGGGAGGAGAGAGTGCTGATCTAAAGGGAATTTTGCTGTTTTATCAAGCCTTAATATGCTCATCTAGGGCAGATCAATGGAGTTTTGAGTCTCATTTGGGTAACCCAAGATACATGCACTGAACTAGTTTGGGGAACCTGTGACCTCCCTAGAGATGGCTAGATATTTTTATAAATACACAGCGGTTATTTTGATTGTTCGAACTAATTGCCAGTTTCCCTGGGTGTTCTTTGGAACTTAAGGGCGAGGTACTAACTATGTCAAACAAAATCATTACCTGCCCAATTCTGTCCTGATCACATATGTCTGATTTGCCAAACTATATGTCAACCTGTGACCCAACAGGTTCTATCCTGGGTTCTATCCTGTGACAGGTTCTGCCTGTCACAGCTGTATACCCTGGCTTGAAAAGGTAGAGGAATCAGGCAGGATGAATGGCAGCATCTCTATGCTCAATCATGGCGGCAATTAAAGTGACTGGTCCATGAGACTCAAGAATTATGGAATTGTAAAGTTGGAAGGGACCACACACAGGTTATCTAGTAAACCCACCTGCTATGCAGGAATCTTTCGTCCAACATGGGGTTAAACCCATGCCGACTGAGCTATCCCAGAAGAACATTTGATCTTGCAGTGTCCCTTACAGTCGCCCTCTCTGCCACGCACTTTGCCACAATACTCAGGCCATTTTCTGTAGTGCCTAACAACTGCAGTCACACTAACCTGCACAAATATTAACAGGCACCCTGCTATCTGCAGGGAGGGGATGGGGGGGGGGAGAGAGAGAGAGACTTTTATACTTATCGTGTGTCAAACACACACTGCTTAATTATTTCCCCACAGCCAACACAGCTTCAATTAGACTGCAGAAAGTCTCTCTAAGAAAGCTCGAGTCTTTCCCATTTGCCAAGCCCTCCGGTGGGACCTTGAGAAGCCCGGCTCCGTTGCCAAGCAGGATCTCTCCCTGAAGATTAATTTATTAACTCCGCCAGTGTGGCTGTTTGTTTAGAGGAACCTGAAAGAGCCTCCAGGTGAGCGGGCTCTTCCGGGAGGATAAAAGAAAAGACGCAGGCTTCACAACAATCAAGAGTTTAGCGCCACATGCGTAGATGGGGCCTCTCCCACAGAGGCCTGTGGCAGCCCTCAAAAATAAAGCAAAATTAGAAGCAACTTGTGCGCGCACCAAGATCAAGAGGCATATGCATTCCTGCCATTTAACTTTCTGCATTGCCCAGGTCAGTGATGGAGAAAACCTTGATACACACCATTCATTGGCACTTGTGAGCAGGGGCTACTTTCATATTTCAAGGAAATAAACAACTATTTGACTTTTAGAAGACATCTAAAGGCAGCCCTGTACAGTATAGGAAAGTTTTTAATGTTTGGTGTTTTATTGTGTTTTTAGCATTTTGTTGGGAGCCGCCCAGAGTGGCTGGGGCAACCCAGTCAGATGGGCTGCATGTAAATAATAAAAGTATTATTATTATTATCGTTGTTGTTGTTGTTGTTGTCGTCGTCTGCAGGAAGGGTCACACTTTTTTTGTATGATCCCTGCTTTGGCAAATGAAGAGTGTTCTGAAACCCACAGCAAAGTTTTCTACAAAATATCTCTTGCAAGTTCTTTTGTTCACTGCATCCTTCTGCAAACCAACCAAAATGTCAATATGGCTTTTCCGTAGCACTGCTAGCAAACACCCACCCACCATTTTTTAAAACTTCAAGTTAATACATCAGTATGGGGGAATAAAAAGCCACTTGGCTTATTTTCTCCCAGCAGAACATGTGGCACAGTGAGGAAAATATTATGGCCGCTAATAATCCATTCTGGATTCCAACGAAATTCTTGTGTGTAATCTCAAAAGTTCTGCAATTTATGCGATTTATGAACTCGGGAGCTTTGAAGACTCATGCAGTCTTTCTGTTTTATAGGCCTCTCTCTATTTTTCCTCCCTCTGAATCTTTGGCCTCCATTCCTTTGCCTAGTCTTCCCCAGCACATTGGAACTTCTGCATTGTTGGCAAAAGGGGCAGCCAGGCTGACTATGAGTGAAAGGAGTTTCTGCCCATCGTCTCTTCTTAATAGGGAAGGAAGCAGAATCCACAAATATGGATGGGGTCGTCAAGCACCAGGTGTCTTGGAGCCCTCTCTCCCCAGATATATGCTGGAGTGGATCTAGGCCAGCTTGAGTCCAGGCCAACTTGAAATGGATCCATATCAGCAATGTGTGCCCCATGAAAGCGTCACCAACAGCCCACACTATTCCAGGCTCACTGAGAGGCAGCTGGCCACGGTCCCAGAGTTCACCCTGCGCAGTAGACTCCGAGTCTGGAACCCAGAATGTTGCCAAGAGCACATATAGCAGCATCCAACAGAGTGGACAGGACCCGGGGGAACTACATTTCCCATCATTCCAAAGCATCCATGCGCATTGCCACACATGCCCATGGCAACATGTAAGGCTAAGCACTGCTCAGGGAAGCTTATAAAAACACATCCGTACCATAAAAAAACAGCATAAAAAACAAACATTCTGGCCAGAAAAATGAGGGACTTGCATAAAAATCTCACTGGGGCAAGAAAACTCTTAACTAGTTGGTGCTTGGGAACTACAGGCTGCAGTCCTATGCACACTGGGAGCAAATGCCACTGAAGGCCGTGAGACTGACTTCCATGTAAACTTGCACAGGATTACTTTTTGTTCATATGCAGATTTAAATAGACTGTAACTTGTATCATTAATCAAGAAAATTGGATGGCAAGCCTAATAATTAGCATTGCAAAAGAGTATGTCTGGCACAGTTAATATCAAAAGCAGAGCAGGATCTTAAACTTAGGAAATAAATTTAAGGCACTTACTGGGGGCCAGGGGGTGGGGGCTAGATCCACAAAATTATAAAGGAAAAACACAGGCAATATCCAGCACCACATCCCAAATCCTTCCCCTACCTTAGTTTTAAATGGAAGTTCTTCTCAGCCATGCACTATTAACTTCTCCAATTTATTACCAGACTGAAGGAAACAAATTAAACTTTGATGAAAATGCAAAGGGATAAAAAGCGAAATAAACCAATGCATTCAGTCAGCAGACAACTTTGATCCAGGACAAAGAGTGGGAGGCAGGGGCAAATTGGGAGATTAGAAGAAATTAACACTGTCCTAAAATTCTTAAGAGGTGAAAATTCACCTGTATGGGTTCAGAGCCAACTATGGAAGCAAAATAACCAATCACCCACCTTGAAATTAAAAGCCATGGTGATGCAATGGCTAGCTAAGGCAGCCTAGGCTCAAATCCGAGTTCAGAGAGTGGCCTTCGGCCAGTCACAGTCTCTGAATCTAATCCACAACACTTGTGCGAGAACAAAATGGGGGGGGGGTTTGGAGAACACCCTTCAAACACTTCCCTGAGTTTCCTTGAATGAATTACAGGACAGTCATGTCGTAGATAGAAATGAAAGATGACATTATGCAGTCACCTTGATAAAGCAAAGCAGGACTGGGCCCAGTCAATGCCTGGCTAAGAGACTGCCTGCCACTGAATACCAGTTGCCAGTGAATTGCTGGTGGGCCAAGCCGCTGCTGCGCTCAGGCAGTGCATTCAGCCTTCCCACAGGCATCCAGTCAGCCATTGTAAGAACAGGATGCTGGACTAGATGGGCTGCTTGCCTGATCCAGCAGGTTTGCCTTCTGTTCTTAAGAACCCCAATGTGTGCTTCCTTGCGTTCCACCATGGAATAAAGGCAAGATATAGAATGCAATAAATAAACAGCAAAAATAAATGAGGGCAGAAACTAGAGCGTTGTATTGCACACTGGAGACCTTTGCTTTGACCAAGCTTGATCAAGATCTTAGGCAGAGATCTCACCACCACCTGATGCTGAAGAAGATCCTTTAATTGAACCCGGGGCCTTCTGCATGCAAAAGCCTGTGTTCTCCTCAGTGCTTTCGGGGGTAAAAAAGAAAAAAGAGGTACAGGTGCTTATCTATTGGTAAAAGTGTTGTGATTATCAACACAAAATGGCTGCTACAGGCAGGGAGGCAAGAGAGAGAGAGATGACAATATTCTGTACTGGTGAGTACTCTCATCAAAATAAGACCATTCAACTACAGGTCCCCTGCTTCTTTGCATGCCAAGCCTAGCTTTTCTATTCATTCACGACTGGGCCCACTCATCCTCTTGCTCACAAATTGTACCTGCATTGCTCAACGTCACTCTCTCAGAGCCTCTCTCTTTCCCATGGGTTCACAGCACAGTCAACAGGTCTAGTCTATTATGCTCTGGGCACAAAACCCAAATGCCACCCAATGAAGCCAGGCGCAGGTGCTCCTATTGGGGATCCTGGCTAGCTCTACTTGGCCACTTCTTTTATCCTCCCTCTGTAAACAGAGTCATTAAGAGTACTCTCATCCACTCTAAAAGCCGTTCTTGGATTTTTTTATTACTGGGGGTTATATGCCTGTTTAGCTTTCTACTGCACAAATTCCCCCTTCAAGAACTATGAAGTTATGAAGCTGCAAAAGCCATGCAGACATACTGAGAAATTCCCCAGAAATGCATTCATCTTCTCTCTTGTGCTTCAAAACTTCACACCAGGTCTGGGTGGATCCTTAAAGGTAAAGGTAAAGGGACCCCTGACCATTAGGTCTAGTCGCGGACGACTCTGGGGTTGCAGTGCTCATCTTGCTTTATTGGCCGAGGGAGCCAGCGTACAGCTTCCAGGTCATGTGGCCAGCATGACTGGCAAACCAGAGCAGCACACAGAAACGCCATTTACCTTCCCGCTGGTGCGGTACCTATTTATCTACTTGCACTAGCATGCTTTCGAACATCTAGGTTGGCAGGAGCTGGGACCGAGCAACGGGAGCTCACCCCGTTGCGGGAATTTGAACCACCAACCTTCTGATCGGCAAGCCCTAGGCTCTGTGGTTTATCCCACAGGGGGAGTGGATCCTTATTTGTGCCCAATTACTGGGCCGGTTGCTTGCTTCAGAGATGGAGAACTGGTTGTCCTTAGACAACCTCCAACATCTCTCTTCTCTGGAGAAAAGTCACCACACTGCCTGAGTCATATCCCAGGTAGATCACGTTTATATCCATGCAATATTTTCTTCTCTACTTTTGACACTTCCGCTTTGGAAGACAGTCTGGCGCAGGGGGAGATCAGTCGTGAAAATTACGCTCACCGGATGCTGGGCAGATGTGACCCCCTGACCTCCTGTTTGAAGTGCTTCACTGGCGCTGTTCCCTTCCTTGCCTTTCAAAACACAGACTTTCAGAATGCAAGCTTCTTTATGCAAGATGCAAAAGAATCATTTTCAAATGGGCTTCAGCAAACACAACTCTGTATTCGGAAGGTTTGCTAAAGTATTTGTTCCCCATCCTTTAGTCAAAAAAAGAAGGCTTCGAGACCATTCTCCCAAGTTGAATAGTAAGACTTTCCCTCTTCTTAGGCTTACAATCTAAACCAGGGGTTGTCAACCTGGTCCCTACCACCCACTAGTGGGCATTTCAGGATTCTAGGTGGGCGGCAGGGGGTTCTACGGCACAAGCTGAATCCTCCTTTCCATCAAGCATTGGTGGGCGGTAAGGAAATTTTACCATCAAGAAAGATGCATTAGTGGGCGGTAGGTATAAAAAGGTTGACTGCCCCGCTCTAAACAGAGGCATGGCACACAAGGAAAAGGGTGTGTGAGGGAGGAAAGGAAAAGCAAGCTCAGGCGTCTGTTCTTACTCTTATCTTGCAACATATAGAGCTTTGTCTGATAGTCTACAAAAGCAAACCCTCGGGCAATACATAGTTCTTTCCTCAGGCAGCTGGCACGATGGCAGTGGGAATCTCCTCAAAAGGAGGAGGTTTGATAGAGTTGCCCTGCTCCCTTGTTGATGGATCAATAGTGGCTCTGCCTGCCTTGGCCTTGGCAAACAGCCACTCCTCTCTGGCAACTCTCCTCGTCCACGATGTGAAAATCTACTAGGGTCAGTCATGACCCTCTTACAATGGCCAAGATCACATGAGTGGCTTAATTCTGAACATGCTAAAGGCATGGACTTTGCACTGCACAGAGAAAGCGTGGTGCTTTCTGAGACAGGAGAACCCAATTTAAGCCAAGCAAGAAAAGCAATCCTACAAGTGCACCACCCTCAAAGTGGTGCAGAAATCAATACTCTCCTGCATGCATGCACACACACGCATTTGGATATTTGGAAAGATTTTCCCCCAGAGCCCAAATTGCAAGGTGCTCCTCCACAGAGTTCAGCTCAGGAAACCAGACTCACATTCTGGGGCCCAGTGCCAGTTCCCATGTCATAATCCATTTACGATGCAAGGGTCATCGAGCAAGCACAGGCTGCGCTGCACACAAAGAGCCCCGTCCAATCCTCCAATGGCAAAACATGTCGATAATTCTTGCTGTCTCCCAAAACACATGGCTTCCCGGGAGGCTTCTGCCAAAAACTGCTAAAGCCCCAAAACCGGAAGCCCTAACTGTGACTAAATGAAACGCTGTACCAAAGCAAACACATAGCTGAGATTTACGACAAAAGTCAGCAGCTGGACTCTTGCCCAGTGTTAAGAATGGAAGAAGAAGGGAAAAAAGGTCAAACAGATATTTGATTTGTGTCAGTGATGCCCAAACCTTTAAATGTCCTCAGCTCAGATAAAACCACATTTTTTTTATTTTTTTAGGGGGAAAACCCTACCCAAAAGTAGTTCCGAGTCTGAAATTTATGTATTTGTTTGCCAGATTTCTACAGCACCCCTTCAACAGCATTTCCAGGATGGCTTATAAAAACACACAGCAATCCATCAATAAAACCCATGCTACTACAAGAAAAGAGGGAATAAGAACACCACAGTCATAAAACAATGATTAAGACAGCTCTTAAAAAGCCTGGGGAAATGAAAAACCATGTGCCCCAAAAGGCATCAAGGTAGGAACATAGGAAGCAACCCTGTATCAAGTCTGAGTACAGGTCCATCTAGCTCAGTATTGTCTACACTGACTGGCAGCAGCTCTTTTATGGAGCTGTCCCTTATGGGGCTCAAACCTTCAACCTTTGAATTATCAGCACCACACACTATCCAACTAGGGAAGAAACCTTCTCCTCTGTTGCCACCCACCCTCAGATGGAAAAGGTTCCTGGAGGAGGACGGGTTACGTCAAGGGAAAGTTGGGGTGCAGAAAAATGGACAGGCCACATCATGCACCCGCAGAAATGCCCCACAGCAGAAATAGGAGAACTATTCGAGGACATATTGCAGCCGGCCAAAGAGATTCCCCTTTGTTGCAAGCCAAAGCAACAGCTGGGGGTGGGGGGAAGCTTGTGGAAAATTTGTTAGTCAGCTATGTGAACCTTTCCTTCTGCTTCAACAAATAATATAGTAATAGCAGCGAAGTTATCACAGAGCCATCTTCCTCCACCACCCCCATTACAAGGAGGAAAAGGCGTTCACTCTGCATCCTGATTAGCTGGGAAGAAAAGCACCGCATATCAAGCCGTCTTCTGCCAACTTCTATGAAATGTCCAGCATTCAGAAAATTTATTTTATTAGCCATTTTCACCACCATCAAAGAAACTTCAACTAAATATGTGTTTGCCTTGAAATGAAACATCAATTTCTCTCCCCCCCCCTTTTGTAAAGAAAAGTTCTAAAGACCTATGCCTGAACAAGGATTCTGAAAAACTTGCCTTCCACCATTTAAAGGTCCCGTTAAGTGCAGTTGTCACTACAACAACCACCCATTTCCACGTGGCAAAGAGACCTAATTCAGGAACATCCCACAGCACTTGCCCCTGTTCTTGCCTTACCATTACTGCCTCCTTGCAAAACACTTAACCTGACTGTGGAATATCATATATCTATTCTAAATCAATCCAGAATTATGTCTTTATGATTGCATTCTTAACTTACCCCTTATCCATCTTATTCCTTTGCACATGACTCTCTCTCACACACAGATGTGTATCTGCTTCATCCCTACCCATTTTTCAAACACTGACTGAAACCCACCCCCATCCCCATTTTGAAAAATTGTCCTGCCAAGTTAAAAGATTTTGCATTTCCCCTTTCAAGGGCAATATCTCTTTCTCGCCCACCCCAGTGTGCAATTAGGTTTGAAAAAGCTTCCTCTTCATTCCTCTTGGTCTAGAGAGACCAAGACTCTTTTCTAGGGTAACTCCTACTCAGGATGCCCGAGCCCCTTTTGTATTTACTGGAACTCCAGAGCCCTTCCAATTCGAGCTTTCATAGCTGCCCTGCCTTGAAGTCTTCACACTGCACAGATGGGACAGCCACAAACACAACAAGATAAGCAAGCTGTTTTATTGAAGCTGCCATTACACGATGCTCCAGAGAGGGCATAACTAGCAGCAAGATATTAAATCGGACTTTGTTATGGCATGCATCGACTCAGAGTGGCATTATGTTTACAGAGAAGCCATACGTCTTTCTCCCCCTCCTGAATATGCTAAAGGCTGTGTGCCGTACTTATTTCATTAAAACCCTATTAAGGAATTAGAAGCTGTTGTGCTGCAGAGAGGAGGGTATTCTTTACTACTTTAAAAGGTCCTGTGTTTATATATACAGGTGCAAGCGGTTTAATTAAATGTGCAATAAATCAAATATAATTTGCTACAAGAGGCGGCTGCTAATCTCCTCCAGGTTATTTATTGCTCAGGCTTCATTAGTGCTAGGAGACCTTCCAATATACAAGGAGGGTGGGTCCTTATCACCCAGCTAACCTCACACCTCACAGCTGATTCAGTGTGGTAAGATCAATGCAAAAACGGTATCTTGGCCAGAAAAAGCGGTGTACCATAGGGGTTGGGGTATACTGTAGACAACTGCAGTTGCTAGCTTTTGGTGTGTGCCAGTATCTAGCTACAATTAGCCTTGATCTTGCGATACCTGGACCCAGTGAATGCGCTAGGCTTCTCAGTTAACTTTAGGTCACTCATTTCACTGAGTTACCTCCCCCCCCCCCCCAGTAATAACATCACAATGAATTAGGTTGCCTCCTCTGGAGGGAGAGATCATGTATACAAAATAAGTAAGTAAAAAAATAATTCTTGCTGGCTTTCAGGACCGGCAGACACACCAATAACCTGCTAGGATGGGATTAGCCAAAGGAGAACCTGAATTCAGTTCCAGTCTCTCTGCCTGAGAATTGATCCCTTTTTAAATACGTCAAAACCACCAATCAATGGTCTATTTCCATAGCTTTCCCCTATGACAAATATTGGGAAAGTTCTGCTCTCCACATGTTACTGAACTACAACTCCCATCATCCCTTGCCATTGGCCATGCATGCTGGAGTTCGCATTCATGGGAGTTGTAGTTCACCAACATCTGGAGAGCCAAATGTTGCCCCACCTCTGTCGTATAATGTCACCAGCTGCACCGAGATAGCACACACACGTTCTTCATCTGGGCTGCATTTCTTTTTGTCACTAGAGTGGCTGCGTGTCCTACGTTACAGACTACAGTCCTCAGAGAACGCAAGAGCCTGGCTGCTGAACCTGTCCAAAGGCCCATCTAGTCCAGCATCCTGTTCTCACAGTGGTCAACCAGATGATTCTGGGAAGCTCACAAGCAGGACATAAACACAGTAGCCCTCTCAAGATTATGTATTCCTTCCTTTCAGCACTTTGTAAGGGGTCAACCCTATTTGTGGCAACCCTTTAGTAGGACTCAGAGGGGCATGAAAAGAGGAAGTACAGGAAAGTTTGCTTTGATCTCATTCAAGCCAAGGAGCGGTCAAAGAGGAAGGGCTCATACCCAACCACCATGATCTCACAGAGCTTCCAAAACAAATCATTTGGGGCTCACAGTCCTATTTACAGCTCAGCAACCTTCCCAAGGCAGAATAAAATGCTCAACATAATATTTAGCAGTCAACAGGGCCTTCTGTGGACTTTCAGGATTCCAGTAGGAAGAGTGGGTTTTCCAAATACACCCTCAGACCACCCATTCATCTCTACTTATATTTACGTTTATTATTTTCTCCAGATTCAGATGCAGATAGCAAAAGGCGATGGCCCAGTATCACACAGGCCCAATTCAAGCATAAGAGCACTGCGAGGAAAGACCAAAAAGTCCATCTACATGGTAGAAGACAACTTGCTGTGTTATTGAGTCAGACCATTGATCCATCCAGCTGAGTATTGTCTATGCTGGCTGGCAGCAGCTCTCCAGGGTTTCAGGCAGGGAATATTTCCCAGATATACCTGGAGATGGCAGAGATTGAACCTGGGACCTTCTGCGTACAAGACAGATGCTCTACCACTGAGCTACAGCCTTTCCCCAGCATCCTGCTTCTGAAAAGCCCACTAGCACAGCATTAAGAAAGTAGTCGTCTGCCATTGTTGCTCTGAAGACAGATTCCATTTAGCCACCATGGATAATCGACTTCTCCTCCTCCATGAACCCATGCACACAGCAAAATGTGGGCACAGCAGCACAGCCACAGCCCCTAGCCACAGTCCCTAGTATGCTAACACAGTATGCACAGAGACGGGAACACTATCTAAATGAGATATAGGTTTTATGAGGAATGCCCCACAGATAAGCAAGCTTCTTTCCTGTATGTGCAACGTTGCATTCATAATACGGCCTCGAAAGAAGAACAGAAGGGCAAGTCCACATGGGAGCACTGTGCAAAATCAGAGACGTGGGTTCCAGATTCAACACACACATGCACACCTAGAGCGAAAAGTGTGATGCTGCACAAGGCAGTGCACGCCAGCCCTGGCCCTTCTCCCACATGGATTATGCTGCCTGTAAACAATTCCCATGTACGCAGGTGAACAGGATGATCAGCCCAGGATGTACACCAGGTGCAGAGTGGCTTGGAAGGATCAGGTGCACTGAATGAGCACAGAGAGCCAACAAGGAAGGTCCCCAGTGCTTCCAGCTCACACTCTGGCTGTAGTTTGGACGAGGAAGAGTTTGAGGGCAGAGGTATCAAGTCGTATCTAAAACTGCAACTTAAAGAGGGGGGAAATATTATGCATTAGATGGAAAGCTCTTTCTTTGCAACTTACTCCTTTGATCCAGTTATAGCTTCTTAATTTTTAAGAGAAGCAAACTGTACTGAGATCAGAGATAAAGACTGCGCAGAAGCAAAGCTACTAGAGCAGCAGGTTACAAGCTGGCACAGAATAAGAGTCAGATCTGCAGAGAACTACTTGGCCACATGGTGCTGGCATCTCATTCTGGATTTCCTGCTGCTTCCTTGCATATAAAATCAAACGGCAGTGCCTTCCAAGTACACGCAATTGTGGCAAAATAGAGACACACATGGATCTCACGGGTGACTGTGTAAACTATCAGTCCAGTGTTTCTTCCATGCCACAGACATGCAGAAGATAAGCAACACACATGAAGTGGCTCTTGGCTAACAGACATGTGGACAACACATGTGTTGCAAGTCTGCACACCAGTTCCAATGCCCTTTGGTCCAAGTCATAGGCTCTTCTCAGTGCTCAAGTTACATGGGAGCTGAGAGGAGGCCTGGCTGCCTTAACTTTTGTGATGGCCCCCTGAGTGACAGCTTTTAGAAGGCTATGGGGCTAGAATTAGGAGGGGGCAGAGTTTCCCTCCCAACTATTCTCCTCTGTCCCCACCCTCGCAGTTCAAGCACAGACTTTTTTAAAAATGTTACATTTCCAGACCCATGTTCTCCAGACACAGGAATAAACACAGCACTTAAAAATATGAATGGAAACTTGGAACTTGCAAAGAGCCTAAAATAATGACTGAAAAAAATAACTCTCAAAAATGGAAGGCTATCGTCTCTTCAAGTTTTAAGCATATAAACGGACCCCCTCCTAAAAACACTGTAGTATTATTAGTGTTACAAGTGGCACAGTCATGAATGCAATACGAGCATATGCAAATTTATGTTTACTGCATCATGGAACTAAAAATGTAAAACTAGTCATGGGACTCAAGTTCAGGAAGGGCTTTTTTCCCCCTTTGTGCTAATTAAGCTGCCGCCCTCTCTCCTTTGCCTCTTAAACCGTGCAGATTTTCTCCACTCCTGCACACATATGAAATCTGTGTGAAAATACAATAGATTCTCAAGAAACACAAAATCTGAGGATTTCCAGAGGCTGCAAGGCTCAGGAAGTACTCGCTTCCCCAAATTTCACAGGACTCAAAAGCTGGCTCTCAATTCTCTGCTCTGAAAGCGAAGTGGGGGCGGTGGACACCCAGGATAGTCTATTTCTGCTACACCAACGAAAAATGTGAGAGCAATGGCAAGGATCAGAGGAACAAGTTTCCCTGTCTCCAGTACTCCTCCACAGCTACTGTTTCAAAAACAGGATTTGAAATCCGAAAGGATGTTTTTTGGCAACAGCTCTCCCCCCCCCCCCAAGCAGAATCTCTGCTTCCAACACAGCCATACGCACATGAGGAATAGCAGGAAGCATTCAGGAGGGGGGAGGCGGGAATCACAAATTTAGAAAGACACACAAAGCCCTTCTCTCTCTTATCAATGAAATGCACAGACAGCAACAGAGAAAAACACCATTGCTGAAGTTATCATAGTCGACACATGCTAAGTGAAGATTTTGAGATGGAGACTATTACACGCACACACAAACAACAAACAAACAAGACACTAGCTACCCCTTAACTCGGCACATCAATAGAGCTCAGCAAGAAAAGTTTTGTGGGTTTTTTTTAAAAAAAATGCAAGGTCAGAAGTGTTATGAGCTAGATGGGAAAATGCTGGCATCCGATAGGATAAAATGTCTACGCCTCCATTGGTTCAGGAAGCCCCAGTGCTAAACCTGAAAGAGATTATGTAACCTAAGCTGCCCAGCCATCATCTGTTCCTCCTGCTTTGTTTTAAAGAGGCAGTGTGACCAGCAGCCAAGCTCAAGCACAGGGCAGGCTCCTGGTAAAAAGCAACCCCACTCCTCCTGCCCAACAACTGTATAAGATACAGCATCTCTTAACATTTTTAAGCTTACCCCAAAAGCTTACCTATTTACCTATCTTGGCTACCCACCTGATACCAACATTATAATCCCCTACCACAAATTAAAAAGAATTGATGCACATTTTAAAATGCTTTATTGTCAGGCAACCCAGTTCATGGTGCTCTTTCTGCAGAATTGCAGCACTGTGGTTTGCACATAATAATAACCATGGCTCATCCCTACTTGCACAAGCAAGGAAACCTCCGGGTTCGTGTGTTCCTCACTTGCTCTCCACAGCTGGGAGAAGGACTTTGCTAGTGTTTAGTTGTCACATTGTACAAACAGAGACTGTGGTCTGAAGCAAGCTTCAGTTGTAGTTACGTTAACCAGCTTCATAGCCCATGGTTTTAAGGTGGCTGGTTTTGAAAAGAACCAGAAGGGAGGAGGAACTGCATCAACCCGGGGCTCTGTTCACACACACAGTGCTTAGCACAAGAACTGTCAGTGCTGCACCTATGGGCACCAAGTTTGCCCACCAGTAAACATCCCAAGGCTCCTGTCAAAGCCTCAGTAATTTCACAATGTAAAAATCCACAATGCCTGAGAGACAGTTTTCTCTGCATTGGATTGGCCTCTCATACCTGCCCCCACAGCAGCCATTTTGTGTTCTGCCATACTCCCACAGCAGCCATTTTGTGAATGGCACCCACAGCACGTCCCCGAAATTCCAAACGTGACCACCGGCTTCCAAAGGTTGGTGACCCCCTGGCTTAGAATTATGCGAGAACTTGGCCAGTATCTCTGTCTCGCCGAGACAATTACATAACTGAGCTAAGCAGCTCTGAAATTCTGGCACCTAGGAAGCTGCCCAGCTTGCCTCAATGCCTTGGACAAAGCACCTGAAAATACGCACAGTTGTTTTTAATTTAAAATATTTTTATTCAGCCCTTCATAAAAATAAAAAAAAATCCCAGGGCAGGATAAAAATCAGATAAAACACATCAAACAATGCAATGTAGAAAAAGAAATACAGTAAAATACAGCAGAACAACCGTAAGCAAGGCAATTCATGAATGGCCCGATATCGGTGTTCAACAAAAACCTGGGCATGAAGGCTATCAGCATTAACCCCACCATATGGGAATTCCTTGCAGACGATTGCAGTGCCTGGAGACAGACATTCGGGTCATGTCTTGACCGCAGTGACCAGAGGAGGAATGACCACTGGGAGCACACACGCAGCAACATATAGCTGAAGCACCTGAGCAGCAAACACAAAAGGGACGCAAATCATTGCTAGACTGAACCCCAATATTAAGCAGAGGAGGTCCTTCCAAATTTAAAAAAATGGGAATATATTGCCTGGCTAGTCCATAAGTGGTACAAACCTGAAATAGACTCTAAGGAATTTAAAGCCACCTCAACTCTTTCCCTCCCTCTCCCCTTGCATCTCAGCTTTCAAGTCTTGCCTTTCATTTTGGCGGGAAAGGTCAGCAGTATAATAGCCCCTTGTTGATGGAGGCCAAAAAATGTAGCAGACGCTTACCTCAAAGAAATTAGAGAGCTTTAAAAGGGAAGAAAATCTCTCTCTCCTCCCCCCCCCCCATACATACACACACTCCTTTGGAGACTACAAAACTGGCAAATTCTCCCCTAATTCTTAGCAGAACGGCAGAAAACAAGAGCCCTCTCAGTGTGAGGCGGGCAGCAAAGACTTGATTATCAGCAATTAGCAAATCGATGGTTCCCAGAAACACTGATTTAGGCCAGCAGCCCTTATTAGTGACACTCAAGGAAAAAAGACAAGGGCGAGAGTACACAGGGACAGAGCCTGTTTCTAAGGCATGGGGAGGAAACAAAAACACCACCTTCCAGAACTACAAGAGCTGAAGAATTTCACTCTGCCACCAACATAGGATCAGTTTGATCCAGTTTGTGCCACACAATGCCAGAGCCTAACCTTACAGGAGTGTGAGGGGCAAGTACCCCATATTTTCCTCATGGGAAAAGGCACTTACCACCACATCTGTCACTATGTACTCATCTTGATTTGTTGAACGAATGAATAAAATTTTATTGATGAAAGCAATGGGACACCACAATATAAATACAGCAAACCATCATTATTTACTCATCTTTGGTTTAATGTATTTCCTTAATTTCGACCATGAAAAGGCTTTGGATAATTGTTAACCTGTCTCAGCAAAATTCATGTTAAAAAAAAGGGCCGCTATATTCCGCCAGAGCACTATAAAGGCAACCTAGGACGAAGGACAAAACTGCCCAGCTGAAAACACAGTCTAGCACTGACCTAGCACACTCCCAAGAGCTGTAAAGCCACCAATATACATTATCTCAGTCACTGGTACAAAAGGTCTGCCAGGTACATAGGCATGTCAAAGACACGGAAAGGGAGGCTAAAAGAGGCTTGAACATTGGGTATCTCCTGGACCCACAGAGTCTAGGTGACACTAGCACATCTTTAATTTTTTAATTTTTAAAAAACAAATTTAAAGTTAGGTTGCCGCACTAAGAGTACTGACCCCAGACTGGGTAGCTGAACCTGCCACCATCTGAAATCCCCCTCAATGCCTCTGGTTCCTATGTACAGTGTTAGAAACTCAGGTATATAAGCCAGGCACCAAATGTGCTCCTTAAACCAGGGTTACCGTTGCAAAAACAGAATACCTAGTTGCCATTTTGGGGACAGACGGCTCAAAACTCAATTTTTTTCAATACAACTTTTTGGTTCCAGAAATTCATTCTGATTGTGCAGATAAAATATAGCCAATAGAATTCTGTAGGATGTGTTGCTAGTGTGTGCAAACAGTTGAGATCCAAGGATCCCCAGGCACGCACCTCCAGATGGTAGAGACATCAGGCATCATCCGGGCACCAGGGCATCTTCACTTGGTCACAAGTGGCCAATAGCTAGGTGCAAAATTGCCTGGAGAATTTCAAATGTTTTACCTATGTAGTTAACTCTATGGCTCTGAGAAACATTGTGGGACTGGAGCCACCCCTCCTTTCAGCCCCCGCCCCCCCCCCACCACCACTCTCTGCTGCCCACAGTTAACTCTGGTGGGGAGGTGCCAGGGGACCAACAGAAGATATCCATCCATCACTGGCTTTAAATGGAGGGCTGGCAGAGGTGCCCATGTGTGAGCAGTGACTCATTCTTCCTAGACCAAAAGCCTAATCACACTTACTAGGAAGTTAGGCCACACTGAACTGAAAATGGCATGGGGAAAGGTATTAAGGATTACTCTGCTGGGGAGGTGGGACAGAAACAGTTCTAACTAAAGAAGTGTCTGTAATGGGTTGCATCCAGTGGCAGCCCTACTCAGAACAGACCTATTAAAAATAAAAGACACGACTAACTTGCGTTCATTAATTTCAGCGGGTCATTCCTGAGCAAAACTCGGTTGGATACAACCCAAACATAACAATCTGCCAGCGCCATGAAAGAGAAAAATCGCTTTCATTCTGTGTGGCTGCCTCTTCGAAACTATCACAGGAATTTTAGCACACACTTTATATTTATAGTTTGCTAATCCCTTCGCTTCCAGAGGGGTTACTTGCGCACACACAAAAGTCTAACCCACTTATTTTAAAAACCAATTAGGCTCTCCCCCCACCCCTCACAATGCACCAGGAAGCTAGAGAAGTTATAGCTCCATTCAGACACCATGCCAAAACACACTTTAAAAGAAGGTTGGCGGGAATCTGTGGCCCTTCAGATGTTGCCAGACTACAAACTCCAAACAACACTTGACATGCTGACAGGAATTGCAATCCAACATCTGGAGGGCCGCAGGTCCCCCATCCCTGGCTCAGCACCTAAATCACAGCATGAACTCCCAGACACACACTTGCCAAACCCTGACATGGAGCAGTTTTGCTGCTTCTGTTTTCCATTCAGCCAACACGACCATCCCTGCACGGAGAAAGGGCCACAAGTCTGACATCCCGAAAACCTAGGTAAGTTATTTGACATTGGTTTTGCCACGATGATGCTAGGCCCGGACTCCAGTTGTTATTACCTGATAAAGTCTGACTTCGCTTTTTTTCCCCTTTCCCACACCGCTGCCCCCTTTTACTTTGTGTGCCTTGTAGTAAAGACTATAAGCCCACAGGCAGGCACTATCCTGCTTTAATTGACACTCTGGGAGCCTTTTCAGCAAAGCAACTGGCTGCATCTATCTCCCAGCAATCCCACAAGTGCCAAAGGGCCCCAACCAATTTCAGTACAGCTGCTACCTGTAGCCACATCCCATTGGTAGCAATCAGTGGGAGGGGGGAGGCAGGAGGAGACTGCAATTTTGAGCGTTTTTTCATCTCTATGGTGACGAAAAGCTATGTGAAGGCAAATAAGGGTCCCTTTCTATTCAACAGGTTTCTCATTTTCAGTGACCACCTTTTGCAATATTTCTGGGAAGACAAGAGTAGTTTGAGGAGTGAAAAAAATTAAGGGGAGAGGAAACTTTTGTTGTTTTATTACTTTGCTTAACGTTCCCCCTCCCTTTTGAAGATTATCTTGAGGTATATTTTAGCCCAGGGTTAAAATATACCCCAAGTATATTTGAAAATCCCCACCCTGCTATGAAGCTCACGAGGTGACTTTGGGCCAATCACTGCCTTTCAGCCTAAAGTACTTTACAGGGTTGTTCTGGGGATTAAATGAGGAGGGGGAGAACCAGGTCAGTCTCCTTGGAGGAAAAAGGTGGGACATAAATGCAGTAAATGTTTTTTTTATTAAAAAAAACCATAGCCACACGTACAGAAGTTAAATCTCTGTTAGCAGAAAGATACATCCTGCCATTAATGTGAATGCTCACACATTAACATTAAGATACAATGTGGCACACAGCCTGCCTTTTCACATGCATTTCATTTTGAAGTGTTGAAAACAGATTGGAAGACAACTGCATTTTTCTAATAAATATTCACTAACACACACACACAGGGCGGGCGGGCGGGAGGGAGTTTAAAAAACAAAGCAGGAATGGCTATTGCAGTGGTTCTCAAACCTTTTTCACTGGGCCACATTTTCAGAACAAAAATCTGCTTGCACCACACCGATTTTTATTTTTATTTTATTGATAAGAAATACATGAGGGGGGGGGAATCTCCTAGCACTGCTTGGTTTATAACATAGAACACAACTACTTTATAATATGATCATGGGACATCCAGAAAGTATCAAATAATGCAGCTACATAAGAACATGAATCATTCCCAAAATATAATACTGATCGTCCTTGAATCTCCCCCGTCACACTTCCCATCCTCTCCTGCCACACCAGTGTGGCACACCACACCCTTTGAGAACCACTGTGCTATTGCAAAGTAAACTGTTACACTAAAGTACAGAGACTTTAACAATATGTATCAGCAGAGGAAGTACACGTGCGATAATCCTTGGTATGAGGTATTGTGGGGTATTACTAGCATGTCCTTTTTTCCATATGTGAACACTGGAACAGCCACACAACCACCAGCAGCATCTGGAGCAGGGATGGGGAGCCTGGTGCCTTCCTGGTGTTGGACTCCCAACTCCCACCACCCCAAACCGCTGGCCATGCTGGCTTGGGCTGGTGGGAGTTCAACATCATCTGGAATGCCATAGGTTCCACATCCCTCATCTAAGTTGGGGGAGTGGCTATTTTCCTGCATCGTCCCACCAGATCTTCATCAGGCCAGATGTTACAGACTGTCCAGCTGCCTGGGTGGGGAGATACTTTGAATCCCAGAGACAACATATAGTGCTCCTTGGTCTTTGTATTCTCTCCTAGGGTCACCCCAGAACCACCACACCAGGAGAAGCTCTAAGGCATGGGTAGGCAAACTAAGGCCTGGGGGCCGGATGCGGCCCAATCGCCATCCAAATCCGGCCTGCGGACGGTCCGGGAATCAGCGTGTTTTTACATGAGCAGAATGTGTGCTTTTATTTAAAATGCATCTCTGGGTTATCTGTGGGGCACTGAAATTCGTTCTTATTTTTCCCAAAAAATATAGTCCAGCCCCCCACAAGGTCTGAGGGACAGTGTACCGGCCCCCTGCTGAAAAAGTTTGCTGACCCCTGCTCTAACGCTTGGGCAATAGGCGCTTTCCACCATTGTCTCTGCAGAGCATTAATAAGGCACCACTGCCTTTAAAAACAATGCTACATTTCCTATATACTGTATTGACAAAAAGTGAAATCTGCCTTGAAGTCTTCTTATCAGGCAGAAAATCAGGCTGAAAATATTTTAAATAAATGTTGGAGGGTATGTTTTGCATGACAGTATCTAGTCAATGAACCCAGGGCAGACTGCAGAGGATTCTGGAGGCAGAGCTGCTGGTAGGCCAAAGGGATGGTAGGCGAAAGGCAGCACTGTAGCTGCTCATGATCAATAATGTTGGACAGGGTGCCTTGAAAGGTGCTTACCCATCACTAGTGATCCTTCTCAAAGAACTCCTGATAAGCTTCCAAGGAAGCTCAGGACACAGTTCAAACACTACGGCTCCAACTTTAAATGGGCAACACTGGCGAAGATTGCTGTATTTCCTGCTGTATTTCCTCAAAGGCAAGCAACCTTTCCATGCAGTTTCCCAATGATTCAGTTTAGGGAGGGCAATGTTGCAAAGGAACTTAAGAAGTACTGAATCACACCAGCAGTAAACATCAGGCTAATTGCATTGGTATTGCACTACCTCTTGCATGTGCAAAATAATTCCTAGCATAAGATATTAAATTAGCAGAGAGAGAGTGAGTGTGCGTGTGCGAGTATAAACTATACTAAAATCCTACAGTATGTGAGAGCTTTATTTTTCCACTTTGAATCTCCAAATTCTGTACCCAGAATTATAAACTGTAATTACACTTGAATGTATCTCTTTTGTATAATTAATTCTGCTTTCAAGTTTCAGGGATTAACACTAAATAGTGGTGAACAACAAGCAAATATGGGGTATGCAGGTTAGATCGAAATGGGAAACAGCGCAGGAAATAGCACAGTGGTAGGAGGGGGAGACAACAAAGGTCCAATCCTGATTAAGGCTGCCGTCCTGTACACAATTATATGGGAGTAAGTCCCATTTAACTCAATGGTACAAACAGCACACTCCTATTCTTCTTCTGTGTTCTTGGGTTTAATGAAGCCTCAGACAACTTCCATACGTTCCACTCTCCTCTCAAGAACCATGAGAACTACCAACTTGCTGAAAGAAAAAAACAATGAAGAACAACGAAGGATAATGTCCATTAAGCAAAAAGATTCTCAGAATGGCAACCTCTGCAATAAGTGCTGGAGTCTAAATTGTGCTGGGAACTGCAGAGTACACATAAATATATATATATATTCAAACAGTCTGCTGAAAGATTAGGCTGGAGTAGAAAACCACACTGTAAATTCACCAGGAATGGACAGGATAGAAAATGTCACTGAGTTAGAGCAACAAACATTTTGTACTCCAGACCACCTACAGAGCCAAAGATATGGCACACGTTGCTCCATAATGTCCCTTAATTTAGAAGTATTTCATCTTGCAACACTAACACATTAAGGTACATTTTAAAAAGAAGCCATTTTCAGTTTTCATCTCGCAGCTATAACACTGTGTTATTGCTAAAAGGCCAGGAGAGCAGGTATGGGAACAGCTAATGCATCAAACAAGGGCTTTCGAGAATGTAAGAAACATTACAACATGTAAGCAATTCTAAAACAGACTCTTGGTTTGGGGTATTGTTTAGGCAACTTGGGGGGGGGGGTTCTGTTGCTGTTAGTAGTGCTGTTAAAATTGTTTTAAATTATTTTAAACTGCTTTTTAACTTGTGTATTTTTAAATTCGGGGACAAGACAGGTTGAAAGCATATTACATCCGTCCTGGTCCGACCGCACTGGCTGCCAATCAGTTTCCAGGCCAAATTCAAAATGCTGGTTTTGACCTATAAAGCCTTAAAATGGCTCAGGACTACAATATCATGGTCCCCATATAAATCCAGATCCTATGATCATCCTCTGAGGCTCTTCTTCATGTGCCTCCTCCACAAGAGGTCCAGAGCGTAACAACATGAGAACAGACCTTTCCTGCAGGGGCTCCCCAGAATATTCTTCCCAGAGAGACTCACCTGGCGCACTCATTGCATACTATATATTTAGGCACCAGGCAAAAACGTTTCCCTATAACCAGGCCTTTGGCTGATTAACATTATAAGGCCTTTTAAATGGCGGACTCATTCCTCTTAGCGTGTCGCTTCAGCCAGTCGTATCAAGGATGACGAAGGAAAACAACCTTGCATTCAGAATGTAAAATGACAGAAGCCAAACCCAATGAGTGTGTGAATAATGATTTCCGCCACCTGTCTGATGAAAAATTTGACTTTGACCTTTCGCTGTCTCCTATAAGTGAAAATGAGGATGAAGTTTTTGTCGGGCCCATGGGCCATAAAGAAAAATGCATTGCGACGGCTCTTGAAGCAGCGAAAGACACAATTCCTCCATCACCACTTGCGGATGAACTAACACGGAGCCCCGTTTCTGAGGAGAAATTTGTGGAGATTTTTAAGGAAGCTCACCGGATAGCAATCCAGATACAAACTGGAAGCAAAGCGAAAAGGAACAACGGTCGCCAGCTGGAAGAGCGAAAGACAGAGGCTGTAGAAAATTTGTGCAAGAATCTAAATCAAAACTGAAACTCCTTGAGAAAGGAATAGTGATGGATCAAACCCCAAAGGAAGTTAGGAGAGAGACTTAATGTGTGTGAGAGAGTCCACTCTCCCCACGGCCACCTTCGTTTCAGAAACATTCTAGGCAGCCGATCGCGGGGATGGACAGCTCTTGTTCTCCACAAATTCCTCTAAATACTTCTAGTCCTGCCAGAATGAGCAAATTGCCCCACACACCACTTGCATCTTTAGCGCAAGGGAAGAGTGACACAACAAATAACAAACCGAGCACAGTTCAGACTGTAAAAAATGCATCTGCATTTGGAAATGGTCTCTTGGCAGCGGGACAGCCAATAGATCTGAGCTCTCCTCTCATCATTTTTACAACAGAAGGAAATAAAGAGAACTTAGATTCTCTTCTTCTGAAGTTTTGATTTCTTGAGCAAATCTCTTAACCTGGAAGAGTTTGAGCGCAAAAACTGATGTTTCACTAAGCAAGGTGTGGGTGGGTAACAGACGAGTAAAATAGACATGAAGTTTTAAAACTGAGCACTTGACAAATGTAATGTTGATGTGTTGTTAAGGAATGATAATAAAGACTGCTTAAATATTGATTACTCAGTACTGTAAAGAACTGATTGCAAATGCCTTGTGTGTTAAAATGTCCAGTTTTGCACAAATTTGTCAAATGTCATGAATTAAAATAAAGCAAATGCATTCTAAAAAAAATAAGGCCTTTTAAATGTGTTTGTGTGTAGTTTGTTTTGTTTTTGCTTTGTTATGTATTTTGTGTTCTCATTTTGTATTTTTACATTGTGAACCGCCCTGCGATCTTCGGATGAAGGGCGGTATACAAATTTAATAAATAATAACAGAAACAGTAATAAAATCTTTAAATAGTACACACACACGTTTCCCAAGGGCAGAAAACACACAGGGAAATTTCCTTCCTTGATCAAGCAGCTACATGCTCAAACGACCCAATTAGTACATATCTGCCTAAATTTATTTAACATGCATGATCTGGTGCATGAGAGCACATGAATTTTCTTTTGCAGAGGTTGGAATCTCATCCAACCACTTGGGGTAGGGGCAGAGAGGAGAGAGATAAAGGATCAATTCTGAGTATCCAGATGGTCCAAACACACATGCCCATTTCAGCCCCATTTATAAACAAGTGGTTCACAAGTTTGGATATATTCAAGGTTAAACTGCACATTAGTTGTGGTTACAGTTCTGAGGGGGAGGAGAACACACAAGGTCCATAGCTTGGCACAGAGCCCCATAGTGTCTCACCCGGAAGATACCAAGTACAACCCCAGGCATCTCCAGTCAGGAATTACCCTAAGGGAAATCAGGATTTCCCCCCCCCAAAAAACCCACTTCCGTCTACCCCATTGGCTCCCCCAGCTTTCAGTCACTGGATATTTGCATTTGTGCACAGCATATTCCTTGCTCCCCTTGCCACTTCTCTGCTCACCCAGAACTGCTGCTTTTCTTTTCTGAAGTCAGTTGTTTCTAATTAATGAGGCTGGGAAATACCCCTCTCTGCCAGAGAGCTGCTGCCAATCAGAGTAGACTGATGGGTCTGATGGACCAATGGCCTGATAAAAGTTCGCCTCATCCATTATCATGGGCGTAGCCAAAGGGGAGCAGGTGCCTCCCCTTAGATCAAGTAAAACAATAGAAATATTTAACTAACTGACCAATCACGTCAGTTCTGCCCCTCCCCCAAAAGTCCTCCCCTCCCCCCAAAAAATCTTGGCTACACCCATGTCCGTTACACACCCAACTGATCACTGTGGGAGAGGGCAACCTGTAGATACCATCTTATCAGGAGATCTGTTCCACATGAAGTTGGAACAGGGCCAACAGTGTGGTGGTCCCAACCCTTTGGAATTCCTTCCTGTTACCTTTCAGGCAAGTACCTTATTGCCTGTTGAAGCCTTTCCTCCTTTCAGCAAGCCTTCTAAGTCAAGCATTTTATCCAAGTCAGTATCTGAATTTATTTGAAATTGGTTCATACACGCAGCTATTTTCCTATGTATGGTTATTTAATTTTTAATTTTCTTTTCTTTACTTTTTTGTCGTCGTTATTACATATGCACTGGCTTCAACTGTTCCTGCGGACTCAAGATGTTTTGCATGTGTTCTTTACAGTATCATGAAATGATTTTGAGATTATTCGTAGGAAGCGATTCATAAATGAAACAAAATAAATAAGGCAGGTGCGTAGTATTCACAACTACAGCAGCGTTATCGACAAAGGCCAACCACACGCATACATCTGCACATTAGAACTGGTGCCTTTGGCATATAGAGCTAGTAGGCAGGCCCATTTATGGCATTCAGTGTGTAGAACAAGCAAGTGGCGACATTGCTGCTCCTTAGGGATAGCACAAAACATTGGGGGGGGGGACCACTTCTTATCCCACCCTGCAACAGCATCCCTGAATGAGAGGAGGGCAACACTAAAGAAGAGCTAGCTCCCTGCCTACCCCTCTTCCCCAAAGAACAGCCGCCGCAAAATTTCAGGGAAGTTTAATTCATTATTAGGGATCTCTTCAGCACTTTCACATGAAAATGCGCTTCCCTGCAAGCTCTCAAGTCAGTTCGCAATACCTACTGGAGTGTTGCAGACAGGGAAACGAAGAATGACAAGAGAACCACCAGCCCGGGGCCACCCAGCAAGTCCAAACTGGGCTGGGATTTGAAACAAGGTCAGTCGTGTCTCCCTCAGTTCCATCCAACGGACCACACTAAGACTTCCCTCCCCTCTCCCTCCCGTCCTTCCCAAGTTAGATTTAGGAGCAATTGAGGAGATGAAAACAAGATGCTGTATTGCTTTAAGTAGCAAGGGATATTAAAACATCAAATGAAATGGGACCCCCCTTTTACGAGCTACTTATAGTCGAAAGGGCTGCTTTTTTCTTCCCCTCAAGCATGCAAACACACATTAAAAACATTTTTAAGGGACCAACGAGAGTTGTTTTAAAAACAGGCAGCAGACACCTTTTTTCCTCCATGCAAATTTAAAAATACACAGAGAGAGAGAGAGTTTAATGCTTCAGGCTTGGTTATTCCCTTTTGTAAAACCTTTTTTCCACGTACATATTTTCTTGGGAAAAAGAAATGGAGGGAGGGGGGTAGAAAGAGAGAAAGCTTAGCCCCACAAAGGAGTATGAAATAAATTGCTTTAGCGAAGGTTAATAATATCCTGTCGCCCTGGTAAAAGACTCAATTACAAAACCTTCAGAAGAGCTCCCAAGGAAGCCATCTGCCCGCAGTGACAGAGGCTTAAACAGGCAAAAATACGGAAGATGGCTAAAGTGTTCACCCCCATACAAGAGGGACTGGATGGGGAGGGAACAAGGGCAAAGAATGGGAAGACCATGAAAGAAAGAAGGAGAAAGATACAAAGAAGGAGAAGAAAGGTTAAGGACTGTGACCTGAGGACTCAAGGTTATATAAAAGAAGAAAAGAGTGGGGGGAATCCAGACCCAGAAAAACTATAAATCACTGGGTCACGCAATTCTCCATAATCTCAGGAAAGAATTATGGCCCAGGGAGACCAGCACTAATTTTAGTATTGGAATTATTATGCAGGAGGGAACATGGATGAGCAACGCCCATCTCCCTGCTCCTAACAGACTGATCTAGATCAGGAAAGCTCCAATGAAGGAGAAAGGAGAAAAGAAAGTGGAGGGAGCCTTTTGGCCAAACCTGCAAAAAGAAGCCCAACCAATGTGTGTAGAACAGGGATGGTGAAGCTGTAGCCCTCCAGGTGTTATCTGCACATGCAACACCCACCATCCTCAGGTTGAATGGTCAGGAGTAAAGGGTGACGGAAGTTGGAGTTCAGCAACTTCTGGAAGGCACCGAATTGGGGAAAGCTGGTCTTCAATCGGGACCCTCTATTGTTCAAGACGGGTTGCAAGAACAGCACTACTACCATCACATAAATACATCAGAGAAAACTGAGAAATGCATGCTTAGGCTGAAGATCACTCTTGGGTTTGAGACGTTTGAAGATTTATTTTTCCACTCTA
This sequence comes from Podarcis filfolensis, assembly GCF_964270895.1. NCBI lineage: Eukaryota > Metazoa > Chordata > Lepidosauria > Squamata > Lacertidae > Podarcis > Podarcis filfolensis. The sequence continues at coordinate 8,004,595 of NC_139618.1, forward strand.
GCGCCTGTTCCCCAGGGTCACAGGCCGGGGTATTCCCCAGCTCTGCCACCCGAATTAATTTTAGCAGGAGATACCAGGGACTGTCTGCATGCAGACCTAGTCTGGACAAATGATTCATCATATGGTCAAAATGTTGATGGACAAAACCACTTGGGAATAAAAGTAGCTGATAGCTACTTTTGGTTTTGGGAGGATGCTTTCAGGTAGAAAAATAGCACATTAGGAAAATGAAGTTTTCCACACGCAAGGAGGCGCTTTTAACAAAACAAAAACAAAAAACTACCAATAAGTCTTCAGACATGCAACCCCTCCAACAGCCTGGAAATAGTACAGTCCAGGAATAGGTGAATATGAACACAGACTTATACCTAGTCAGGTAAGTGGTACATCTGGCCCCAGTAATGTCTGCTCTGATTGGCAGTGACTATCTAAGGTCTTGGAGCATTACTACTAGAGATCTTCTAGCTTGCAATACGGTGCAATGAACCTGGGACCTTCTGCATACAAAGCATAAGCTCTACCACCAAGTTACAGCCCTGTATTTTACATGGAGGCCTCACCATGACATTTTTATGGGTCAAAAAAAGCCTCCCCATAACAAGACCAGCCCACAATAGCCTATTATGCTGTAAATAATTTGCTAGTCTTTAAGGAGCCCACAGACTCTGCTTTTTGTGTTTTAACAGCAATATGAGTCTCAACGTGGGGAAGAAGCCAGACATAGTTTGAGATTCAACAGGCAGCAAACAGGAACACACAGAATTTTATATTCTCTCGTGGCTGGATTAAGGAGTTTTACCTTTTCCGCCTGCCTGCACTCAGCCTGTGCCCACTTCAAGGGCATTTAACTGCCTCCGTTTCCAATTATTCCTACTCAGGTAGAGCCAAAAGGTAAAAACAAGCAGGTGGTGTGATGTTATCTGCTTCTACCTCTCTTTTTTTCTTTTTCTTTTTTGGTTAGGTTCCATAGAAGCAAATCTAAAAAGAAGTCACCCACAACAAGAGGAGAGCTGCACCTGCCAAACAGTTTTAAGAACATTATGAAAGAGCAAAAGTTCCTTTGATCTCTCCTGTTAAAGGAGCTTGCTATTGCATGCAAGCTCCCAACATGGGGTGCAGAGCCTAATTTTCAAAAGAGACGCAGATTCCAGTGATATGCATTAACCTAAATTAGAGGTTATTAAGAAAACATGAAGCAGCTGTCCAGTAAGAGAAAAGGAACTGGCACCCAGCATCTTTTAAGCCATCAAGCACAGGGCCAAATCCAGCTCTGAGGACCACCAGGTGGACTCTTCAAGTTACCCAGTTACCCAGGTAGGAATAGTGTCTGTGGTGGGCCCTCCCCAAAGTAGCCCTCCTGTAAAAATCAGGTGCCAAGATTTGCTCAAAAGAGAAATGAACTGTGAAATGGCAGGCGGTGCCCTGGAGATTATATCTCCTTCATCACACGATGTGTCCGCAGTTCTCAGTAATGAGCAAACAAGCAGAGCACCCTGCGCATGCTCAGAGGCATGCCAAGTTAGATGACGGGGGCTGAGCCCTGGCATTCACAACTCGTGTTATTTCTTTGTATTTCTCCAAATAGTTCTGGCTGGCACACACGGTTCTCTCCCCTCCCTGCAACATTGAGAGGTGGGTTATGCTGAGAGAATGAGAGTTAGTACCTGGCTGAAAGCCGTCCAGTGAACTTTGCAGGTGAGCATGGATTTGAAGTCTGTTGCAAGTCCAGTGGTGAAGCAGGTATACCATGCTGTGCGTCAAGAACTGGGTATTAGCTGAGCTCTTTCAGTTCAAGACGAAGTCACAGCTCATTTCATTCTTCAGGCATCACCTCCTTGTACACAGCCTTCCAATCACCAAAGTACGCCAGTGGCCTCTTAAACTCAACTTTATTAGGAGCTGCCATTTTGCACTACTTGAATTGTCTGCTTATAGCGTTTTTGCTACCTGCAGCCCAGTGTTGGCGGGTGACACTCATTAAGTAGTCCATCCAATATTTCAGAATGCATGCCCCTCTTCCTCCTGTTAAATACTAAACTCAGGGTCAAAACCTGAAGGTCAACGCACACAGCAGATGCAAATTTGTACAATAAAGCCTGGTGGTTTCATTTTGCATGAAAAGCAGACTCGGAAGCTCCAATTGAAGTCAAGAAGCAACAGGGCTTTACAAAGGTAAATATCAATGTAGAACGTCTCGATTGGGCAGGTGAGGAGAGAGAAGCGGCTTGGGGGAGTTTTTGAGCAGGAAAGTAACCAAAAGAATCAGCCCCTCCCCATGGCACTCAGATCAAAGCCTTCAGTGGTTGCTTTTCTTTTTAAGTTGTCTTATTACACAAATTCATGTGCTGTTTCCCTCTGAGATCCCAACTTTTACAGGCAATCAACATGTCTCCCCAACATCTAGTCAGCCACATATGAGTGCCCTTTCACGCTGAATACATTTGGATGAATGGACAGAAATCTTTTGGATTCCGAAGGATGAAAATGTTGGATTCAGCTAAACTGAAAGACCTGCCGTTTTTGGCTCTAATCTTTTCATTCCAGCTGGATATTTTTAATTGTTGTGGCCTGCTCTGGGACCTCAGGGCGAAGGGTGGGAAATAAATCAAAATAATACTAACTTTGTAGGCAAGAAATGATGCCTAAATTTTCTTGCTTTTGCCCCTTCATCCCTCTTCATCCCTTTTCCTTTTGTGTTGTGTCTTTTAGATTGTAAGCCTGAAGGCTGGGACTGTCTTTATCACTGGGATTTATAGAGGGAGCCTGAAAAGCAGGATTTTAAAAATACTTTGAGTAAATAAACAAACCGCGACGTGCTCTTTTAATTTAAAAAAAATTCTGAAAGCAATGTTTTATCGTAACTTGTACCAGCTAGGATTATCTTTTGAAAAGAAGTGCGAACTAGGAGTCCAAAGGATGTAGGCTGTTATGTTCTGCAAAGCCAAGGATGCATCTGTTCTAAGAAAAGGGAACATTCTCAAAGTTACCTTTCCCAGAAGTTGTTCAGTCTCATGAAAGAATAAGGCCAGCCTGAAGTAGCCAGAGCTTCCCACTCCTTCGCTTGGCAAAGCACCATGACGGTTTCTAGCAGCAACTAGATAAGAGATGCAGGGAACTCTTGAAGAATACAAGGAGTGAAACATCAAGGACACTGCAAGGCAGTTCAAGGTCACTGGTTGCAAAGAGGAAGGCTAGAAAGACACAGAGAAACTCCAGACACGGCGCGTGGCTGTGCATATGTTCAGCATATGACAGCCACATTACTGACCAGAATCTGTTGGTCGCAAGATATCTCACTAGTTTGAAAACAGTTTTGCAGACTTCTTATGCATTTTCAGGCACAATTCTAAATGTTTTAACCTTGAAAGACCTCTATAGCTTGCAGCCACTCAAAGGACCACCAGCTCCAACAGGATGACCCCATCTGTCAATTAAGATAATCAGAGGCCAGGTGCTCCCCACCTGACCCTCTTTCCGATGTTTTGATTGATGGACAACAGGCAAAGTCCTTTGTATCTGAGCAGACCGCTGTGAGAACAGACAACACTGAGCTCGATAAACCAAGACAGCTTCCTATATTCCTAGGTTTCCCTTCCTAGTCCTCTCCTATGCAACCTCATGTGACCAGTGACCTATTCGACAATATTTTTAAAAACCTAATCATCTAACAAATAAAGCAGAGCAAGTCCACAGTGAACAGAATCCATAATGCCACTGCCATGCCATGGCACCAGTCCTCATGATGACCAGTAGAAAAGCATTTGGCATCACCTAGAAGGGGGGAAAGGGTGCAATGCTGCGTCAGAAGGCACCCAACACACACAGCTCCTGCTGTATCACAGGACTACAGCCAAGATGCTCACTTTACCAAAGAATAGGGACAAACTGGATTGACAGCAAAGGTTTGCAAACTCATTTTATAATGACCTCCCTAAGTCAAGAAAAACAGCACACTATTTGGGCATCATGAAGGCAGAAAGACAGCTCAACTAGCAGCATTTACTGTCATCCTTGCCCAAGGGCAGAGAGAATTCCAAACAGAAACTGCACTTTTAAGAAGGTTTAAAAAAAGAAAAAGAAATGTGTTGTGTTTGTGTGTGGGCAGAAGAGAAGAAGGGGTTGCCTTGTGGATTTACCGTGCCGTCAATCATCACAGGTATAGGACATTGTTCTCATTAGGGAAGAGATGGGTTGACATTCCACCATGAGTCCAAAACAGGAATTAAGGGAAATGCATTAAGGCCAAGGATTTATACCTCTCTGAACAACCTTAGTTTACTTTTAGTGGACACACACTTCACTTTAAATGCCATCTGGTCTGCTTACTTGTGGAGGGTGGTAGGAGAGAAGAGAAACCTACATCCACAGGGCAGCCTATAGGATCTTCAAAGCATTGGTTAGCAAATCTACTTTAAATACCACAGATTCAAGACTGAGAAACATGCCGCACTGATGATTCACCTTTAGATGCAGATGAATCATAACACGGTCCAGCAGCAAGGTGCAAAACATACTGTGTGAAACCTGCCCTGTCTAAAACCCAATTTCTCCTGTGAGGAAACCTTATAATTTTTAGGTAGAGCTTCCAGAAAAAGAGAAGAGCGCAGAATTAGATCGCTAATGGCTTTCCCTTCCAGATCCATTTCTGGAACAAGATTTTTAAGGTTTCTCACGTAAAAAAACTCATAGAGAACCCAACGAGCTGCCAGAACCATAATTGACGTGTTAAAAACATGTGTGGGGTGGATCCAAGGAGGACAGCTTAAACTTAAATAAAATTTAGAAGTACAGTGAAGCAGGCATGTTTTTCCCCCAACACACAAGTTCAGCCCAACCATACTTACTGCAGAACTTGCTTGAGGGCAATTTCAATTTCAAATGAACATTGCTGGCTTTAGTGATAGACAGCTGTGCTGCTCAAGTCCAGCTACTACTTGCTCTACAACCATGCGTGATCAGTCCTTTTAAGATAAACATGGCAACAAGTAAGGCTTTTTGCTATGGGCAACTTGGGCCATGTCCAAAACTTGAGCACAGCCTTCCTCTCCTCAACCCACCTGGCTATACTAAACTCATTCTCTGCTCTCTAATTCCTGGCTCGGCATCGGCGTCACCATGTCCTGCTTTCATTCATCGTGTGTGTCAAGAGAGGCAGATAGTGGAGAATCTATGCAAAGCAATCCTATGTAGGTCTTCTTAGAACCAAGTGAGTTCAAAAGGACTTACTCCCATGTAATCATGTACTACTTTCATGTCTATATTGTCTTTTGCACAGGAGAAGAATGGGGACAAAGCCATAATGAGTTGTCTCTGGCTCCTGTGATTCTTCAGCCCCACCTATCATTAGTTACTATTTATTTAACTACCCGCCCTTCTCCCTGAGGCAGCGTTAGAAACTCGGATATATAAGCTAGGCGCCAAATGGCTCCTTAAACCAAGGTTACAGCCGCCAAAACGGAATTTCTAGTTGCCATTTTGGGGCAAGATGGCTCTCAAGTCTTATTTTTCAAATGATGGACTAACTGTGATTGGTTCTCAGTTAAACATCTGGCTAGTTCAAGTGGAAACCTAGAGCTAGGTTAAGAACTTTGAAAACTTAAAAGAAGAAAGGTCACTTTATCCATGGACAGCCCACATATATATTGGCCTATTCCTACCTCTTTTTCTTAATGGACACAGACCATTCATAATGTAAGAATATTCTTCGCAACTGTGAACAGGGCAGTGGGGTGGGGAGGGGTAAGTAAAGACAAGCTACAACAATCCACTGTAACGTTGTTCACCACTCCTGCTCAGGCTGCACAGAAAAAGCATTCTGGTTCCTGAAATTCATTCCAATTATGCAGATAAATTATAACTGATAGAATTCTGCCTAGGCTGTGGTATCAGTGTATGAAAACAGTCCAGATCCAAGGATTCCCAGGCATGTACCTCCAGATGGCAGAGATATCAGGCACCCTTCTGGCGGCTAGGAATCTTCACTTGGTCACAAATGGCCGATAATCAGGTGCAAAATGCACCTTGCGCCTGGCTAATTTCAAACACTGCCCTGAGGTCCGAGGACGGGTTACAGCATCAAAACACAGTACTGTATTAAAAACAATTTAAAACAACTTAAGTTTCCCTTTCCTCTGCCCCACCAATCCCAACGGGCACCAAGCACTATTGTGTGGTGCCCAAGAATGGAAAGGTAAAAGTGAGGAGTCAAGGGCAACCCAACAGATGGGCAGTCAATTGCAACTGAAGTATTTGAACTCAACACCATGGCCTATTCAGGTCAAAGCAAGAGCAGAAAGCTCACACAAACCACACACAACTCACACTGTGCATGCACAATCACTGTTAAAAAAACAAACCCTCCTGCAAGTACTTTTGAGTAGTCACTGTGCACCCAGAGGCTGTGTGTATGTGCGTGCGAGTTGTCTGCTGTTGCTTTGATGTGAAGAGGTCATGGTGCTCAGTTCATGTATTTTGCATGGCTGGCAGTAGGGAGCAACATCGTCAGCCTTGGAGGGAGAAGGCGAGTGAATAAGCAGCAGCAAAAGGAGTGAAAAGGCCTTCTGGCCAAGAAGCCCCAAAGCATGGAACCAAGATGGAGTGTTCAGGCTACAGATGGAACCCAGCTGACTTCCTGCATGTGTTTTTAGAAGGCTGGAAGGAGCCAGTTTGACAAAGATGGAGGAATTACAGGATGAAGCTATTGGATTTTGTAAGACACACCTTTCCCTTGATGTTCTTAAATCACAGTCAGCTAATGGTGTACATCACTGAGGCCAGAGGAATATCGCCCGGCTGTGAGGCGTGACGGCCACTCCCCACAAGGCCCTTTCCACCTGCCCTAGGCGGTGAGGCCCACACTCACCCAGCCCTACTGAAGAGGCAACTTACGGGGCCGGAGGAACATCGCCCGGCTATTGTTTTATTGGTTGATTGATTTAATATGCTGTAAACCGCTTTGAGATTTTTATTAAAAATATAAAGCAGTATAGAAAATAAATAAATAAATACATCAGGCACGGGGAACCTTTGGCACTCCAGATGATCCTGATCTACAACTCCCATCAGCCCTAGCAAGAGTGGTCAATGGCCAGGGATGATGGGAGTTAGAGCTCAGCAATATCTGGAGGGCCAAAGGTTCCCCACCCCTGCTGCCATGTGCTGAATTCAGCATCTAGCACACCATCTTCACTGCAACTTTGAGCACTTGCCAAGGCATGTTTGGGGCAGCATCTGGTGCACACAGCCACACACAGCCAGGCTGGAAGCTGGCACATGGACCCTTTTCAGGGTGCTCCTCCCACAGCTACCACCTATCTTGCACTTTCACACATCTGCCCCTGGAAGTACCAGCAGAATGCCAGGATTTGAGACGGCACCTAGAAACACACGACGCTCAATTCCACTCCCATCCACATAAGCTATATCTAAGGCACATGCTGTGTGAGTTATGCTATTTCCAGCATCTCTTGCTAAAAATAAGACCTGCGTTTTCTCAGTAATGCCGATTCTCAGCATATCAGGGGGCGGGAACAGAGAGAGAGAGAGAGAAGGAATCAGACAAGGCGACCAGCTAAAAAAAGAATCTATTATCATTAACTGGGCTGTCAGTGGCAGTGACAAATAAATGAATTTGATGGTTTTAGATCAGTCATTAGCAGACCAACCCCTAGGCTGAAAACGGCAGCTCAGTAGGCAGAGATGCTCCAAAAGTTGGGCAAGCAGAGAGAAGCACTGAAAGGACCCCTTGCTGCCCTACATCACAACAGCCAAAGGCCAGCAGGGCCAAAGGCCAATCTTCACCCAGCCCTCTTAATATACATTTGATATCCTCTCCTACCTATTAGAGAGGGGGTGAAATATAACCCTGTCCTGTAACAAAGGGGAACGGAGGAGAAGAGAATAACAAAACACAAATCATCTGTGCCTATCCCAAATTGGGCCATTATTAATTAATTAATTAATTAGTGTTTTTCAAGTTACTATTATAACTTACTACCCACCCTTCGCCAGCGGGTCTACGGCAGGTTACAACAATTTAAAACTCAGCCTTTAAAAACAAATCACAGTGGGTCCCCAAAACACACACAGAACTGAAGAACGGTCAAGTTGGAAGGGACCACAAGGGTCATCTAGTCCAACCCCCTGCAATGCAGGAATCTTTTGCCCAACGTGGGGAATGAACCCACCACCCTGAGATGCTTCTTCAGCATCCTCCAAAAGCTGTATAGCATAGGTGCCAGACACACCTCTGTAAGGAGGGAATTCCACAAGCTAGGATCTGCTGCAGAGAATGCCCTCACTTGGGCCACCACAAACACCCTGAACATCTGAGGGTAGTGGAACTATAAAGACCCCCTATGCTGATCTTAACACTGATAGGAAAGGTGTTCTTTCAAATATTAAGAGCTCAAACCATTTAGAGCTTTAAACACTAACATAATAAAGGAAACACAGATTCAGACTTAATATGTATAGCTATCCTTAAGTTTATTTACATGTCCTCCTTCTCCCTTACCCAAACTTGCAAAGATGCCAAAGACTCTTCCACCATAACAAATCAACACTGTCCCTAGGAAGCCTTAACACTGTACGTATTTAGTTTTAAAAATCCACCCTGCCTTTTTCAAGTAACCCAGTGTCAAAGTGTTGGCTCTGGGCAAATGTATCTCTGGAGGGTGTTTCATGACAAGGGGACCACCACCAAGAAGGCTCAACTCTACCAAGTGCAGAGACTGTTGCACAGCAGCCAAAATGGGCAGAGAAACTAAGTTGATTATGAAGATAACTGCTGTTGAAATTCCTCAATAGCAATCATGAAAGATCATCGGTAAAAGTTAATCTTGGTTTTAAAAGACAGACAACAGAGAGAGAGATGAGGCAGCAGCCTTTCTCCTCTCTCAAAGAGGAAGAGGTCCAAGACTCTATAACCATTTAGAAAAACAACATCTTCCGAGACTGGCAACATTCACCGAATTAGAGATGCATTTCCTCTGTTGGCTCAGAGTGTGAAACTCCTGTCCAAATGAAGAAATACAAACACAACGGATTTGGTCTGTGTGTTCTCACACGTGCATTTTATCACTAGAACTCGTTAAAGCTCTCAATGTTCCGCAAGACAAAGAAATGCTTTGGTACAAAATTTAGAAGGCCATTAGAGTCTGTCTGTCTTTCTTTCTCTCTCCCTCTCTCTCTCTCTCTCTCTCTCTCTGCATCATGCAAGTAACTGCAGGTGAAAGCTAATACTGCAGGTATTCCCCACCCATCTGCCAATAAGCCATGAGAACCAGAGTTTATTGAAGCGCACCGTTATAAGTCGTCTCAGACAACAAAAGTAGTTTAGGATTACAAATGATGTGACCTGCTGTAAGCAAGCAACTGTGGAGACCCGGGCTAAGGTTACCTTAAGGAAAAGAGATCCACAAGGGCTTTCAAGTCATTATAACCTGCATCTTTCCCCCTTTGAATCGCTTTGCACTGGCACAGGGGAATCCAGATGCTGATGGCACAGGATGAACAGCTGCAAAGCTCCCACTACCAATCGCTTGACCATTTCATCACTGTTAAATCTGCAATGGGCCAACGAAAGCCGCGAAATGTATTTCTGCAGCCGTTAAGAGAGCTAGCTTACAAGACCTCCTGGAAGGGCTCATAGCTCAGTACATGTTCCCAAGGTCAATTCCCGGCATCTCCAGTTAGACGGATTGGGCTACATGGACATGACTCAATATGACTCAAAATGAGGCTACTTCATCGTTCCAAATGATCAAGGATAGCATAGGCTAGTGATTCACAGTTGCTATTCTGAATCAGTAATCTGACGCTTTCAAAAAAGGCAAATTCCCTTGCCTTTATGCTGCTTGCTCTTCTTCACTAAACCAATTCACTCTCAGTCGAATTCTGAACTCCACACACCTGTGCACACCAAAGACGAAGATTCATTGATGTTAGTCACTTGGCCCAAGGTGAAGCAAAGAGGTAATCAAGAACCCCTAACAATGCAGGGATCTTTTTGACACTTTGCTTTGGCCTCCTATTTCCTAAGCCATGCACACAGAACCCAGGAACACAGCTGATTAAATTTATATCCTGCCTCTCCTCCAAGGAGCTCAAGGCGGGCTTCCTCTCACCCGGCCTCCTCCATTTTATCCTCTTAACAACCCTTTAAGTAAGGTGAGGAACATCAACTGACCCCAAGGTCACTCATTGAGTTTCATGGCCAAGTGGGGGTTTAAACCAAGGCCTTCCTAGTCCTCATCCAACACCCTAACCACTATGCAGCGTTGATGTTTAACCTCCATTGCTAATGGCCATTCACGTGGGTCTGGACTGGGAAACTATGGTCAATGGCATTCAAACACACCAGGATATTAAGCCAACTTTAAAACATGGCTTCACAGGTGGGTTCATTTGGAAGCTGTTAACCATAGTTTCCTGGTCTGAACATAATGGGAAAACAGAGTTTATTTAATGAGGCTCGCTAGCTTCTTCACTTACACACACAAAGGGGACAAAGTGGTTGTGTGCAAGGCTCAGTCATGTCTCCGGCTATTAAGCTAATCTATGATTGTCCAAACACAGTCAACAGGGCTAGAAAACCCATTCTCTCAAGTTTTCCTAATAGGAAAGGGACACAGATCAGTACCACTGAAAACAGGCTTAGGGTTCTTAGGTACATATTGCAGAAAACAGCTCTTAAGGTATCTGATCCTAGGCAATGCAGGAATTTAAAGAAGCATAGAGTTGGAAGGGACCCCCTGGGTCATCTAGCCAACCCCCCTGCAATGCTGGAATCTCAATTAACGCATCCATGACAGATGGCCATCCAACCTCTGCTATAAAACCTCCGAGAGTCCCCACCTTCCTTCCAGCACTTTGAATCGAGCCAAGAAACAAAACAGGTAACAAAGGAAGATGATACAAAATCAAAGTTATATGATCAGATCACAAAGCCCCCATGAAAACCCTGGCAGCTATGCTTTGGAACATGTTGCAGGCTTGCTAGGAACTTCAGTGGGCTAATTTGCAAGGCTGCACTAAACATGAAACAGTTCACAGCTACAAGTTAGGGACTAAATGCACAAAAAGAATGATTTCGCACTTCAGGAAGAAGCAAGCATTCCTGCAGATGAACAAAGCAAAGGCCAGAAAAATTCTAACAGCTGCCTTCTCAGATAGTTAAAAAAAAGGGGGGGGAGAAGCCTAGACAAGAATGGGAAATTTGGGGACAGAAGCATCCCTCCACTGTATCAACAAGAGCTTTATTGCAATTTGCGGAAAAGACAACCAAGAATCTTAGGCAGGGATGTAAGGAGGCAGCGATTTCCGTGCTTTGCTGGATTCATCACTTTATATTATAAACCACCCCGTGATCTTCAGATAAGGGTGGTATAGAAATTTAATAAAGGATAATAAACAATCACAATCAGAACAGTTTCTGTTCCACTGCAGTTCAGCTTCAGCAAAAACCTATGTCTATTTCGCTATCCACTACAGCTGAAAATAACATAATTATGTAATTAATTTCAATGCATTTAAATGGAAAGGAAGTATCAAAAACGACGACAGAAAATAACATAGTGTTTTTTGGAGTGAAAAGCAAATACCGCTCTTATTCGCTTGTGTGATTTCTGTTCCTGACCTTGGATGAAAATGCGGCAACTTCCACTCCCAACAATTTCTGACTGAATTCTCTGGCATCCTGAGTTGCGGGGCACTTTAAAGGATGGCTACCTTGCTACGGTCGTTGACCCTGCTCCACTTCATCAGAGGAAGCCCAGTTTTATTGAAAATCAACACATACACAAAACAGCCCACAACCTTGGAGTTAAAGATCACCACCGTGCTCAAAGCGGGGATAGATGCTACGGTTGCAAGTCCTAAAGTCCTTTGCTTACACCGGAAGAGGTATTTCATGAGTAACTCATTTCTGCAGAAAGAACTGTCAACTAGCTCAGCTGAACGTCTGCATTTTAAAGGCAAACACTGGCCATTTAACTGTGAAAAATTAACTTTTCAGTTTAGAAGCCTCGTGGGAGAAAGGAAGCTAAGAAAAACCCACACAGGGAGGATCGCAACAGCACAGACATTGCACATCCATTCCGCCTTGGAAGATTTTTGCCCGCCTTTGATATCATTTTACACATCCTGCCCTTTACAAGCCCCCTTTTAAAAAACACAAACCTCAACAAATTAGAATGGATTAATAGGGAGGAACATCCAAAAAAGCAGGTGTGAGGCAAAAATACAAGCTTTCCACCTGGGGGAACCACATGCTCAACACAGAAGCCAGCATATGTTTTAATATTTTCACTGCACCTTTGAGACACTCACTAAGGAAGGGTGGGTGAAGAAACAATAAGGGGGATTTAGGTTGCGTGCCTTTACGAGAAATTCTCATGTTACTAAAACTCCAGACCTTCCGATTTGAGCCTTAAAAAAAGAAGTTTGTACCAAGCTACAGAGAAGTCACTGCAAGGAAAGAAGTTTTAATAGCTATCGCAAGGTATCCTGAAAAGTCGAGATAATTTTGGTGAACCTCAGCAAATGAAGGCAATGAGTAAAAAACAAATGATCCAGATACTTTTATAAAAGGAAAGAACATGACAGCAGTGCCTTGCTTTGTGTATAAATAAGAGTATTCCAGAGCTTTGAGAAAGGCACCTTTTGGCAAGATCCAATCATAAGTTAAGCACTTTTCCAATGAAATCCATAGGGCACAAACATGAAATGGGTTCTTAATTCTCTTCATTAAAAATCAGGACCTTAAAAAGTGCTTAACTTTGGCTGGACTGTGCCCCTGAAATACAATCGTACAGCCTCCTAAATTTGGAAAATATGGCGGCATTTGTATGACATATTGCTGTTCAGGCAATTTTGAATCCTGTTCAGAGAACCTGGGCGGTCATACAAAATATTCACTATGCTTTTAAGGAATCTACTTCACTTTCGTTCTGTATCAGAAAGTGTTAACTTAGTTACCACACTTATTTCTATGCACATTGTGCAAGAGCATGCAATCGACACACTTGCACTTCTCAACTCTTTTTTCCTACCACATCGGACATGCATATATGCCAGTCCATTTCCTGTAACCATGCTCAAACCTGTGAAATCCAATGTGGACTGAAAACAATGTGCAAGAACGGGGGGGGGGGAGGGATCTATGCACTTTAGCATCAGAGTAAGTTCCATTCAGAGTAATCTTGACGAACTTGGTTCAGATGCAATCAAGTTCAATCAATAGGCCTAAGCTAGCTATGTTCATTCATTACAATGGGTCTACTCAGAGTACAGCTAACACTGAATATAATAGTTTGATTTCAATGAGTCCCCCCTGAATACAACCTTATAAATGATGTTGTAGTGTAGCCTAGAGCAAAAACTCTACAATGTGAGTTCAGGACCTGTATGTGAAGAAACCATTTCTAATATGCAGTTGGGATTTTACATTAAAATTAAGACAGAAAAAAGACAGAATTTATCCTTGTAAGTTTTGCCCATCAACTTTTCTAGCCAATGCTATAGAATGCAGAGATGACTCTCTTTAAAAAAAACCTTATGTACAGCATCAGCCTTGCAGATAACTCCATCTGGGCAAACTTGTTAGCTTAGTCCATGCCAAACCACAGTTATGGGTGCTTAACAATGGTTTGGGCATTCTGCCTGAACTGACAAACCATAGTTTGAAGCAGGTTTGAAGCATCTTAGATTGGCACAACATCTGAATTAACAAATGCCAGGTTTGGCCACTGCTCCACTCCAGAGGCCATTTGCACCATGAAGACAGAAGCATATATGCCCAAGAACACTAAAGCAGACAAGCCACTCTGCGCTATGGTTTTCCCACTGCAAGCTCAGACCATGGTTAGCCCAAACAAAGGTGGGTGGGGATGTCCCGAGCTGCTGAGCCTCAAACTCTTGCAAAAAGGTGCATAAAAACATATTCCTCTGTCTCCTCCTGGGGGAGTGGGGTTGGGAGGATATTGTTTGGTACCTGAAACTGAGACACTGCTTAAGCTGCCCGGCAGAAGGGAGGCCAATAAGCAGAAGCGGTTTACAAAATTATTTATGCTTCTGCCTTATCAGTCCACACAAGAGCTCTGCACACACCCAGGGCAGTTTGTTCTGTGGAAGCAGAGAGTAGGGCCTTCTCAGCTATTGAGCTGCACCTGCAGAATTCCCTCCTTAGGGAGGCCCACCAAGCAGTTTCATTACTGTGCTTTAGACCACCATTAGGTCCAGTCGTGGCCGACTCTGGGGTGGCGGTGCTCATCTTGCTTTATTGGCCAAGGGAGCCGGCGTACAGCTTCCGGGTCATGTGGCTAGCATGACTACGCCACTTCTGGCGAACCAGAGCAGCGCACGGAAAGGCTGTTTACCTTCCCGCCGGAGCAGTACCTATTTCTCTACTTGCACTTTGACGTGCTTTCGAACTGCTAGGTTGGCAGGAGCAGGGACCGAGCAACGGGAGCTCACCCCGTCGCAGGGATTCGAACTGCCGACCTTCTGATCGGTAAGTCCTAGGCTCTGTGGTTTAACCCACAGCACCACCCATGTCCCACTGTGCTTTAGAAGGGTGGTGCAAATCTATTTACATATGTGACTTAAAAGTTGAATACATCAAATAGTCTGGGTCAATATTTTGTTAAGCAGCTACATATTCTAGGAACCCCTTGCAAAAAGGTTTTATATATACCGTATTTTTCGCTCTATAACACGCACCCGACCATAACACGCACGTAGTTTTTAGAGGAGGAAAATCCATAGGCATGCCACCCGTAGGCATTCCCTCCATAACACGCACAGACATTTCCCCTTACTTTCTAGGAGGAAAAAAGTGAGTGTTATGGTGCAAAAAATACGGTATATATATATTTGCATCTCACTATCTCAGGAACATACATATTTAGATCTGGGAAGTGGTCTCCCACAGCTTTTGGGTTCCTTCCCTGCTATTACCACCAAAACGTCATCCGGCAGTTTTAAAATCCAACATCATCGGGTGGTAGTCCACTACTGCTATTTCTAAAGAGCTGCACGCTGTTCTTCTCTAGACACCCTTTTATATTTTACACCACTGTTGCACAAGACTTAAGTTCCTTCCCTCGCCAGGAGTTGCATGCCACGAACAAGTGTTCCATTTGAACAGCTTCTCCCGGTCCAATTCTGACACATATTCCCTTGCTGGCTTGTGCCTGCAGTATCACACTCAAGACATCCTTCCTCTTAACAAATGGGCAGAATGGTGCCGAGGCAGGGAGAGAATCAGTTCCAAGAGAATTCAGTATAAATTAGCTTTGGAAACCACGTGAATTAAAAAGGTTCGGCAGCTGAGATTCCTCCGAGTCAAAAGAGGGGGGCAGCGGAGAAGCAGAGTCAAAGAGAACTCTGTAGAAACCTGGGCTTCCTACTAGCCCAGCAAACTGTAGCAAACATACCAATTTCATAGTTGTACTCATAAATTCTAAGAAAGTAATGCTGTGTGTTCCACCTTGGGCAGACCAAACCTACCCCGTACTTACTAACTTACACTGTACTTACTGTGCTAACCACTTCATGCCTGCGCTGTGCAACTATTTCATTAACCCCTCCCTAACCAGAATGGGCACAAGACATACCGTCTTTCTCTTACAGACAGATTTGAGTCCACCTTTCCCCCGCTTCCAAGAACACAGACCAGAGGGATTCCAGCCATGAGTTTCTGTCCAAGGAGAAAGAACTAACGGGACCCAACTGCAGGAACACTCCGGGGGACGTGCCGTTGACGCTAGATGTTCCAGTACTGGTTGAGAAGGACTATTTCAGCTTGCATTTTTTTAAAAGAAAGAAAAACATCGCCTATGCCAAAAGTATTTCCTCCACATTAAGAGGATGAATGCAGCACCACTGCCACCACCTTGCGAACTAACAGAACCAACCCTGAAAAGCTGGCCCCAACAGCAGTCTTGGTTCTGAGTTTTGTTTTGGAGGTAGCCTTCGGACAAAAGCTCTTTTGAACATGACTGACATGTCCTTGCAAGCAACCAAATGCATTACAACAAGGCGGCCCTGAATAAAGTGGGGGGTGGGGGGTGGAGAACAGGTCACTTATCCAATCAAACTTAAGGCTCTTTGTTCCAACGCTTCTTCCGCAGGCAATGCTCAGAGGAGCGCAGGCCTTCCAATACCAGCCAGAGGCTCCCTGGCTCAAAAGCTTGTGAGTGAACTAGCACTTCTCAAAGTTATGCACTAGGAAAAAGGGGGGGGCACGCTGGGAAGGAGCAAAACGAAACAGGAGGGAACTGCCCCACATAAAGGCACCAAAAAGCAGACAGGGAAACAGACGAGCCCTTTACTTTGTCAATATACACAGGCGCTCAACATCGTTGTCATTTTATTATTAAGATCCAAGGTAGACACGAAAGGCTACTTGTACCAAACACACAATGACACAAGGAGATGGATCTGCAAGAGACGGGCCTTCCTTCACACAAACCAGGTAGTTTTCAGAGAACCTTCAGACACCAGGTATTCCAGCCTTAAAAGTCTTTGTTGCAAATTCTGCTAGCTTCTCCCCGCCCACCCCCTCAACATGGTCCATTCCTCTCTAGTTTGCACTCTACATTGCTCAGCAATGTGAGATTCTCAGGATGCCTTGAATCCCCCCATTATTGATCTTTCTTACCTTAGGTTGAGCTCGTCGAGGAAATGCAACTTTAGGGTCAATCTGTGAGGGAGCAGGGAGGAGAGAAAAGAAAAATGAAAAGCAACATAATTTGCGCAGATTCTTCAGAGAGGCAAAAAACAAAAACAAAAAGATACGGTACTGAATGATTAAGCCTTCATTTCTCAGGTACATTGAGTTTTGCAGGGTTACTAACGGGGTGCAGAGGTATAAGGGGGGATGATCGTATGGGGGGGAAGAACACACAGAAAGTGAACCAACAATGTGTTCTATGAGCTATCAACAATATACAGTACTGTTTAAAAAAAAGATTTTGAGCTAAGTAGAGGAAGGAGTTCCCTGTTGCTAATTTGACCATCAAATCCTGGATGCTAGACTCAATTTGCATATTCTGCAGATTGCATGCATTTAAAAATATGAGCAATTGGGAGGGGAATGCAAACCATTCTGACTTTCAATGCACACAATCTTCGTGCCGTTTGTGTTTGTTTTCTTTTGGATTCTTAAAGCCTCTGCAGTTTAAGAAAACTATTTAAAAGAAAGAACAAAAACAGCAACTGCCAGTTTAAAAAAAAAAATCAGCTGGAATGCCTGAAAGGAAAGCTTTTTCTACCCCAAACTGCATATCCCCAATTTCACTTTTAGCAGGTCACCCTGAAAGGACGCTAACTGTGAAAAAACTTCCTTTAAGAAAAAGCCACAACCACAACTAACATACAGTCTTGAACATCCAAGGCTAACGATATGAAAATCAGTATCTGTTTAAGGCAGATTTGATTTTTTAAAGCTAATTTAATTCAATAACATGCAATCCCACCCTTCTAAAAAAATGAGAATAAAATAATAAATCAGGTAATAAAACTCTGAACCAAACCATAGAATTTTTTAAGGCTATATCCTTAACTGACAATGGACTCCTGTCTTCCAAGGTGCTAAAACCACAGATTTATAGCTGCCACGTAAATAATAAAAATGGTGACTTGTCAACGGGTATCTCAAAAAAGGTAATAAAACAGATTCCTAAAGCTGCGGTCTTAAACTCACTCACTAGGAAGCAAGTTCCACAGTGAATTAACTCCCCCGCTCAAGTAAATTTGTACAGGGTAATGTTATTGGTCTCGAATCTCCTTTGGTTCTAGACACTGCTCAAAATACAGTATTTCTGAATCACTTGAGTTAATTAAAAAAATGTCATGTACACCTTTATGAACCTCTGCATAGCAAACTTGGGTAGAGGACAGAACAGGGCAGAGAAGAGATTCTGACTGACACAGCTGCCTAATAAACTGCCTATGAAAGAATTAACCTTAGACATGAATAAGCATGTTGCAGATATGGGGTACAGGTTCCATTAACCAAGTTAATAGGATGCACAAAGCACAATCCTATTTCCTACTGAGGTCAACAGGGCTCACACACACAAACCCCAAAAGTGGCTACAAGACTGCAGGCCTGAAAATAATTTTCACAACTTACTCCCCAGTTTCGTCAGCTGATTTACTCACTGCAGGCTACTCGTATCACTTTAAAGCCTAAGTTCTGCTTGCAAACCAGGGGCGAGTCTTTAAGAGAAACCTTGGCTCAGAGTCACTTTCAGCAGGTTAAGAATACCTATTCACAGCCTGCATAAAACAGGGATATTTTCAACCTGCTTTCATTCAACTTGTGTCCCTTAGCTGGCATGTGTCATCACACCACACTCCACTTACGATAAAAACTTAAAAAAATAATTAAAAAGCAAGAAAAGAAAAACCATATACCTGAGAAATGAGTGACTATACACCACTGTAACAGTTCGTGAAGCATGAAGAGAAAACTCATAAAATCCTTAATCTACAAAGCTAACCCTTTCATAGAGATTAACATTGTCTACATATATATACACATATATATTCAGCACTGGATAGATACTTTTCTACCAGAGAAATACAACAGGTGCAGATTTCCCACTGAGTGATCTAAAAGTTTGGGGACGGAGGGTGGGGGGGCAGAGAACAGGCCTACCATTATTATACAACTATAATGTTTGGGAGAGTTGATGTAAGTCATCAAGCTCTAAAGCGCAGGTTAAACGCAAAAGGTTGGGTGTCTTTCGTACAGTGACTCTTTTGACTGCTCCAAAATGGGGGAAATGTCAGCCTAAAGCAACCAGGAGATTTAAAGCACGACCCACACGGCAAATCCATACCTGTTGCGTATCCCTGTCAACTATTTAAAAGAACAGCCGACAGAAAAAAAGGCTACTAAAAATAAAAATTAGTTAGTTAGATAGATACAATGCTACTTACTGTATCTACAAGTCCTCTAGGAAATGACTAATAATAATAGTACTATTTCTGATATGAATGGCCATTACCTAAACCAAGCTTTTAACGTAACTGTAAACAAGAGCGGCGCCTTCCATGTCAATACCCAACCGAGCTGCTTCCTGTGCTGAACGTTGAAACAGAGTCAAATGCTATGCAGGACAAGATACTATCAGAGGTCTAAGAAGTCAGCAGCTATAAAGCGAAACCCCATCTTAGCTTTCTCTCTTTTTAACTCTGGAGAAACACAGATTTCGGGGCAGGTAACCCCATGCCAATCCGAGTGTGCTTGGGCGACACCGTGGTCAAATAAATGCAGTTTTGGCCTTGCTTACATCACAAACTAAGTGATGTGGGTGCACCGCAACCAGCTGCTTAACACGATTCCCCATCCCAACACCACCCTATGAGAAAGTGGCTGGGGCTGCCAGGCCTTTTACATACATGTAAAAAGCAATTTCTCCTATCTTTTGCTAGCCTCTTCTCTCCTTCCCCTCCATATTTCCCACTGTGAGTTTTAGACTGTAAGCTCCTTGGGGACAAAGATCTCTCTCTCTCTCTCTAGTTCCTCTGTAAAATGCCACATAGTTAATGGCACTGTGTAGACGACAACGGTAATTAATACACTCTCAGGATTAATGGTCAATAGGTGGAATGATGACCAAAGCAGTGTACATTCCTTGTACAACCCACATTTACAAAAGGTTTTTTCCCTGCCTGGATTTTTACACCTAAATAAATAAATTTGTATAAACATAAGGAGACAATTTCCCAGGAGCGTAGCCGAATCTCATGAAATGCTACCACCCCACCAAATAAATAAATAAACCCCAAAATTATGAAATGCTTGAGCACGGCTTACATGCTCAGGCAAGCCCAGCAGAATTTGTACATAAAAGTTATTAACAGCTCGAAAATATTTCCACCTGCTTTCATGCAAGCACGTTACTAGAAATTGGAAGGAAAAAACCCCCGTTTGATTCCAAATCTTTTTTTGTTTTGTTTTAAAAGGAATCCATTACAAAACAGATCTTGGTAACATTAGTGCATATGTTGCGTCAAAGAACCACACACATAGACACACACACCTTTTACAAAATGGACTGGTCGCTATTAATGTTGAAGAAAAACATTCACATTAATTAATTTTATTAATGTCATGGGTGTACATCAGACAACTGCATCTGATGTCTCCCTCCTCAAAAGAAAAAGGGGGAGGCCCCCACTCCATACAGAGAACTGCTGTAGCAGAGGTGACCTTTCCCAGTGTCCTTTAATTATAATTTTGCTCAAAGATTACTAATGAAGATAACAGGGCACAAACTTCCCTTTTTTCTGGTACGACAGATGAGTTAGGACTTGTACTGGGAAAGGTGGTGATGGCAGGAAACTCTTACGCTCTTAAATCAAACTAGCATTTAACTCTTCAAGCCGTTTTAAGTCCGGTACAATGGACGGACTTTGAATAACATCAACAAGAACTAAACAATGACTACGATCCCATTGAAACTTATTAGTTGCAGATCCACAGAACACACCTTGTTAGGTTAAAAAAAAGGGGGAGCATAACTTTCAAATATCTGGAAGGGCATTAAGAAGAGGATTTTGAAGTTTTGTGGTAAGAATAATAACAAAACTTTTTTTAAAAAAAACACCAACACTGAGCAAAACTAACATTTTTCTGACATAACAGAAAGCTTATTTTGTTGTTGTACCGGAATGCAGTTCTTTAAGCTGAGTAGCTCAAGATGCAATTAGCAGAAAACAACTAAGCACAACAAACTGGTTTAAAACTGAAGTGGCTAGCAAGTTATTTAACATTTTAGGAGATTTCATAAAGCCAGAAAGAACTTCCAGGCTTAGTAACAGACTGGTGCTTCTTTTAGGGAGTAAAAAAAAACTGAACGAGAAACCTCCGGCAGACTCGACAACAACAAAAAAGGGGCACTGTCTCTTTAAATAAGCCTGTCACAGTCATAATATTGCAGGAAATAAAGGAGACATTAAAACGCCGCACACACACAAACACCAATTCCATCACATCATATAACATACCGTCTTGGAATCTAATTCGTGGTGGGGTTGAGCTAATACTTTATCTACGCTTGCCGGATCAGCAAATGTAACGAAACCAAAGCCTCTGAAATGAGACAAAGAACAAGAGAAGGTGGAGAGGGAAATGGGACACAGCGTGAACTCAGCACTGGAAAAGAAGCGGCAAAAATATATAAAAAAAATATGGACACAGTTTCATCCTCTCTTGCCCTCTTTCAAGAAGCTACCACCCTCTCATTTAAAATATACACTTTGGTTCCAAGGAAGGGAAGGGGAAGACTTTATATACCGTTCTTTTAATCGTTCCTCCCCCTCCCCATAAAGAGACCTTTCCGCTTTAGTTTATGCAGAAGTGAGAAGAAGTGATGGGATGTGACCTCTTTATTAAAAAGAGGGTAAATAAGCCAAAGAGACTATTTTTTAAAAAACGAAACACCTAGCAGCAGAAGCAAGTTTCTCCAAGAGATAAAGTGGGATATAATTTAACAAGTTCCCACCAGCAAAAATTAAGCAGTGTCCATCAGCATTTACAAACAAGACTCAGAACTATAAGTCAGAACTAGGAGTAGTCCAGAAGTTTAAAAAAACAAAGATATATAAACTTCCAAGGAATCATATATACTGTGTGTGTGTATATATATATATTCTTAAATATATTGACACTTGCTTCATAGACAGAATATTCAGGCTTCCATAAAATACACATAGAGACAGAGAGAGAAAGAAAGGAGTATCCATAGGAAGAAAACTTTGATTTGAAAGATGACTTACCTGGAGCGCTTCGTAGTCGGGTCTCGCATGACCATACATTCTCTAATGTCTCCAAATTTACTAAAATAATCTCTAAGGTTGTCTGTGGGATGGGAGAAAGAGAGAGTGAGAGAGAGGAGGAGATGGGGGAAGGGAAAAAAAACACAGAAGCAAACGTAAACATAAAAATAATAATACATTATTTAAAACCAGCCACTGGGGAGGGGAGAGAATGACCTATTATTTTCTTTCACAGAAGATGGGAAAGGATTCTTTGGTGACACAAGGAAGCTTCTTTTGCTCTGCCCCCCCCCTTGCCCCCCAGCCTGCCATCCCTTAAAAGTGCGCGCACGCAAATTTAAGGTCGAATAGAGGACTCGAGAAATGGATCTGTTATTTGGAGCAAATAAAATATCGCATCTCCTTAACCTTGTGGAAGGGGAAAACAAAAACAAAAAACGTGTGTCTGTCTGTGACTGTGTGAGAGTGTTGGAAAGGAGGGGGGGTTCTGGAGGGGAAGGAGGGGGGCAAGAACCCGATGCAACTGACCTGGGATAACAACAAAGACCTATCAAAGGAGACAGGGCTGGAGGGATGGGGGGGGAGTGGGAGATGGGGGCGCCCCCCACCTCTCCCCACACGGCACACGCACCCTCACCCCCGTCTTACCTGGTGATGTTTGCCAACTCAGGCCGCCAATAAACATTTTACTGGAAGAAGAAAACATAACAGAGTTAAGCACAGATGTCAGATCGGCCATTTTGACGTGTAACTTACAAAAGCGAAAAGGAAGGCAGAGGTGGAAAGGGGGGTGGGTGGCTGGGGGGGGCGCCGAGGGAAGCGGGAGCCTGGTCTGGCCAAGGGGGGTGGGGGGAAGAGAGAAGAAGAAAAGGAGGTGGAGAAGCAAAAGAAGGGGTGAAGCCGGGATCGAGCGGGGAAGAGGAGGGGGGCAGATCAGTGCAACCCACCCAAGGTGAGTAACTCAGAAAGAGGGGGGAAAGCGAGCCAGAAAGAGCCGGCACCGGATCAGCCATTGGGGGCTTCTCACGCGCGCGCTCTCAACCCCCCACCCACCCCATTAACCCAGTTTTGTTAAAAAGGTGGTGGGGGAGGGCAGGAGAGCATTCTAAAGTGGCAATGCAAGAGGAGGAGGACACACGCGGAGGGGAGGGGGCGCGCGGACGATCCAACTCACCCAGGGTCGTGCTGAGAGTCATTGGGGCTCCCAGATATCGCTTGGCTCCCTTCCGCCTCCATGGCTGCAAACGAGAAGAAGGCTCAACCCCGTGGAGAGAGAGAAAGAGAAAGAGAGGGGGAAAGAGAGAAAATAGCCCCCACCCTGTAGAAACCCCCCACCCTCCCCCCTGGTTCTTTCTTTCTCCACCCCCCCCTTTTTGCCCCCTTTCTCTGATCACTTCTCTTCCTTTTATCTTTCTTTTCCCTCTTTCTCCCTCTCTCTCTCTCCCTCTCTCTTTTCTCCCCCCCCCCTTTCCCCCCTCTCTCCTCTTTTTCTTTTCTTTTCCTGCTACCGGCGAATATTACTGGCTGGAGGGGAGGAGAGGGAGAGAGAGAGAGAGAGAAGCCGGGGAACCAGCCAGATCCTTTCACACGTGGGATCAGCTTAGCTTAGCTCAGCTCAAGCTCCTTGCTTTCTCTCCCTCCTCCCCCCTCTCCTCTCTCTCTCCCTTCCGCGCACGGCCATCCTCCCCTTCCAGAGCCAGCCAGCCAGCCAGCCTTGCTCCCTCCCATCCACCCCTCCTCCCCCTCCGCCTCCTCCCCCTCCCGGGGACGCACGTGGGGCGGAGTTCTCAGAACGTACAGTAACCGATTCGGGAGACGTCACGAGCCCCGCCGAGGCCCCGCCCCTTTCCCCGGCTCCCGCTTCTCTTCGCCCCGACACCCGCCCACCGCTGGCGCTCCAAGCGCAAGGAGCCGAGCGGACGCAGGCAGCCGGATTCCGCCCGGCAGCCTGGCTTGACCGTGACCTGGATCCTTTGGGGCTGATCTGACATGCGCCGCCTGCGTCTGGCAAAACAGCGCTCTCGCTCGCTCTCACGGAATGGCGAGCCGGACAGACCCACTACCTTGCAGCCCCCTCCCCAGGTTTCTCCCGTGGTGGAAGCAGGTTAGCCGTGCCTTTTAGCTCCTAAGGGAGAAAACGCGGGTGCTGTCAGGGCAGGACTTGGGGCATCGGCCCAGGGCCCCTTGTCAGCAAAAATGAGTAGGGCTTCTCCCGCACAACACACACGTAATTATTATTATTATTGTTCTCTTCTGAAGTGCCCTGGGATCTTCAGATGAAAGGCAGTATACAAATTATTATTATTATTATTACTAATGTATTGGTTGCTTCTTTACCAGTGTAACTCAAAATATAAACAAACAAACCCATGCATTGAAACAGCCATAGAGGGAAAAGCCTGAAAGACGGTCCTGTTTTTAAAAAACGTCCCACCCAGTCAAGGAAGCCACAGATGATTAAGGGCCTGGCAAAAGAAAAAGAAAGAAAGAAAGTTATGTAATGATGGTGCCAGGAGAGCCTCGCAAGGGAGAGCACAGGCGGAGAGCGACTCCTGAAAAGGCCCATTCTCACGTTGCCAAATGCACCCTCCGCGGACCTCCCAAATGGCGGGCAAACGAAAAAAGGCCCACAGACGCCACAGGCGTGCCTGGGGTCCCTTGCACCATTGGCAAGGAGCTGTATTGGCACACACGCATACAAAAAATAGCCACCGCAATAGCCACATTAGAAATTACTGCAATTTACGTGACCAAAGTACTTGAAGCGTCCTGAGTAAGGGTGAGGTGAGGAGGAAGGGCAAGAAAATTTGCAACGCCTTTGTGCCATGGTGCAAGATGGAGGGGAAGCTTCCCCTGCGTTTGATCTCGCCACAATAGTGGCATCGTGTTGCCACACACATGTGCAGCATGTACTCCACACCCTTACAGGTTATTTTTGCGTGCCCCTGCCCCCCTGGGCTTGAGTCCCCAGTGAGGGCTGGCAACACCGTTGATGAGCATACAAAACCTTCCTTATATACTGGATCAGATCCCTAGTCCACCTAGCTCAGTGCCGCCCACACACTGGCAGGCAGCAGCGCTTCAGGGTTTCAGACGTCTCTCCCAGCTCCAGCTGGAGATGCTATTGAGGTTTGAACCCAGGACCTGCATGCAAAGCAGCTGCTCTACCCCTGAGCTGCAGCCCTTCCTTATTGCAAAGGATCATCCTGAGATTCCAGTACAAGATGTAGAGCCCAATCCTATGCATGTTTGCTCAGAGGCTATGCCAGGCATAGTTAAATAAATTGGAATAATTAAGCACTCCCCTATTGGGGACTGAAGTTTAGACCTTCTGCATGCAAGGCAGACGTTCTACCACAGGGCTATAGCCCTTACTCTTAAAACATAGGAAGCAGCCTTGAACCAAGTCAGAACATTGGTCCCTATCGCTCAGCATTATCTTAACTTCTCGCCAGGAGCTCATCAGAATTTTGGACAAGGAGCTTTCCTAGCCCTACCAGAAGATGCCAGGGACTGAACTTGGGACCTTCTGCCTGCAAAGCAGATCCCACTGAGCCCAGGTTTCCCCTGTGCTGAATTTTAGATTGTTGTGGGGTGGGTGGGTCCTGCCCTCTTGTACATTGATAATGTTGCATTTATTTTGCCTACTTGTAAACAAGTGCATTTTGTGGGAGATCTGCGATGATGTCTACTGATGTTTTCATTTTTATTCTAATGCAGCTTGGGGTGGGGGTGGTACTCAGAATTTGGTTGGAGCAGCAATCTGCTTCTTTTAAAGAGGGAATATGGGACAAACTGATTATTATAAGATAGCATCAGTGGCTCTAGCCTTCCTTACAAAGTGCCCATGGGAAGGTTTGCTTTTGAAGGGAAGAATGAACACGGGGAAAGCAGAACGTGCTTAACCCTTCAACTGAATTTCACTTTTCGCTGATACTGTGTGTGTTTGGGGACTGTGTTTCTCTTATAAACACACACCTTGACAGAAGCAGCTGAGGGAAGAGTTTTGGGGAGGGGAAACTGATTGCAGGGACAGGGCTAAGCACCCCCTTCCATCTCCTCTCTTCTGCAAAGCAAGTCATAACCTCCCCAAGGCTATTTTGGTAGGGAAGAAAGTGGGGGCCCTTGGGGATTTGTTGTTGAACGCGGCTGCACCGTAACATATCGTTTGCTCCTTGGCAACAAATGGGAGCTGGTAGCTCAAAACGGGAGGAATAGTAGGACTATAAGAAAATAAAAATACCTGCATGAAATCTGTGCTTTGGCTTACATGACTGGCAGCGACCCATTCTGGAAAAGACATTCAGAAGAAACACTGAATAAAGGCCTTGAGGAGGGGGTCTCCATCCCGTTCATCGTCTTCCACCTCTCCTTATTCATATCTTCTTCCCTTGTGCCCCTGGAACAGACAGACAGTAATCCCACAAATTGCATTATGCCGATCAACTTCTCTCTGGTTCCTGGTTTAAATATAATCACATTGGCTGGAGTGGTTGGTAGCGGATCACAACCGTAAAAAATGTCCCCCAAAAGGCCTGATCTCATATGCCACTCGGTGGGACTCCTCACTTTATTCTCTGCGGGGCAATTTTGCTTGCAGGTGATTCTGCAAATGAAGGAAACTTGAAAGAGACTGTGCTTTTAATCAGAATTCTTATTTTTGCCTTCTCTTAAAAAAAATAATCTAATTGTATTTCCCCACCTTCCTCAAAAATAATAACACTGCTACTACTTGGTAGGATAGGGACAATTCGCTCCAAATGAGCAAAGGCAGGAAAAGGAGGAGCTGTTTATAATGTCTTACAATGTGGTGCCATTTCAAGGTCAAGAGAGGATTTTTAAAAATGTGTCACAATCCTCCCAGTTTATGGAAGACTCCCATGCAAAGATTTAGGACGCCTCCAGCCTTCATAAATATGGGGATGATGATGATGATGATTCTAGAGCATCACACATCCATCTTTGGATTTACGCCTCTTCAACTTCTCTCCAGTATTCTCTGTTTGCTTCCTGCACCCACATGGTGTCATTATATTTCTTTATATCTCACATTTCCCCCAGACTCAAGGCTGCTTACCAGAATCAAAACAACATGGACAAAATATGAAAAGCTGAAAGCATATTTTAAAAAAAGTAAACAATGTTTACAAGTAATTAAACTATAATACAATTAAAACAATATAAAAACAAATATATTGAAATACTAGTAAAAACAGCACAGAACAGCCAGTTCTCAAAAGCCTGTTGCAATAAAGTGGTCCTCTACCTGCCAGAGGAAGGACAGCAAGGGATATCTAGTGCTGTTGTTATTGCTACTAAAATAATAATAATTAATAATAATTTATTATTTATACCCCAGCCACTCTGGGCGGCTTCCAACAGAGTATTAAAATACAATAGTCTATTAAACATTAAAAGCTTCCCTAAACAGGGCTGCCTTCAGATGTCTTCTAAAAGTCTGGTAGTTGTTTTTCTCTTTTACATCTGGTGGGAGGGCGTTCCACAGGGCGGGTGCCACTACCAAGAAGGCCCTCTGCCTGGTTCCCTGTAACTTGGCTTCTCGCAGCGAGGGAACCACCAGAAGGCCCTTGGCACTGGACCTCACTGTCCAGGCAGAATTATGGGGGTGGAGACGCTCCTTCGGGTATACTGGACCGAGGCTGTTTAGGGCTTTAAAGGTCAGCACCAACACTTTGAATTGTGCTTGGAAACATACTGGGAGCCAGTGTAGGTCTTTCAAGACCGGTGTTATGTGGTCTCGGCGGCCGCTCCCAGTCACCAGTCTAGCTGCCGCATTCTGGATTAGTTGTAGTTTCCGGGTCACCTTCAAAGGTAGCCCCACATAGAGCGCATTGCAGTAGTCCAAGCAGGAGATAACTAGAGCATGCACCACTCTGGTGAGACAGTCCGCAGGCAGGTAGGATTTCAGCCTTCGTACCAGATAGAGCTGATAAACAGCTGCCCTGGACACAGAATTGACCTGCGCCTCCATGGACAGCTATGAGTCCAGAATGACTCCCAGGCTGCGCACCTGGTCCTTCAGGGGCACAGTTACCCCATTCAGGACCAGGGAGTCCTCCATACCTGCCCACCTCCTGTCCCCCAAAATCAGTCTTGTCAGGATTCAACCTCAGTCTGTTAGCCACCATCCATCCTCCAACTGCCTCCAGACACTCACACAGGACCTTCACCACCTTCACTGGTTCTGATTTAAAAGAGGTAGAGCTGGGTATCATCCGCATACTGATGAACACCCAGCCCAAACGCCCTGATGATCTCTCCCAGCGGCTGCATGTAGATGTTGAAAAGCATGGGGGAGAGGATAGAACCCTGAGGCACCCCACAAGTGAGAGCCCAGGGGTCTGAACACTCATCCCCCCCCCACTTTCTGAACACAGCCCAGGATGAAGGAGCAGAACCACTGTATAACAGTGCCCCCAGCTCCCAGCCCCTCTAGATGGTCCAGAAGGATGTTATGGTCGATGCTGTCAAAAGCCACTGAGAGATCCCGCAGAACTAGGAAACAGCTCTCACCTTTGTCCCTAGCCCGCCGGAGATCATCGACCAGTGCAACCAAAGCAGTTTCAGTCCCATGATGAGGCCTGAATCTTGACTGGAAGGGATCCAAATGGTCCGCTTCTTCCAGGCCTCACCTTGCCCAAGAATGGAAGATTTGAGACTGGGCAATAGTTGGCCATATTGGCCACATCTAAAGATGTTTTTTTTAAGAAGCGGTTTGATAACCGCCTTTTTCAGTGGACCTGGGAAGGCTCCCTCACAGAGGGAAGCATTCGCCACCCCCATAGAGCCCATCACCCAGCCCTTCCCAGCTAGATTTTATAAGCCTGGATGGGCAAGGATCAAGGAGACAGGTGGTTGGTTTCACTCGTCCAAGCAGCCTGTCCACATCCACAGAGGTAACAGATTGGAATTGATCCCACACAACTTGATTAGACAGGACTCTAGCACTCTCCAGCCCCGGCCCTGCTCCCACGGTGGAGTCTACCTCTTCCCGAATCTGAGTGACTTTATCTGCAAAAAACTTTGCAAAATCATTGCAGAAGATCATGTGGCCCGTAATGGGCCCTGATGTAGCAGGTGGTTCCGCTAAATTGTGAACCACCTGGAAGAGTCTCCTGCTGCTGTTTTCTGCGGATGCAATAGAGGCGGTGAAGAAATGCAAGGCAAGAACTTTTTCTCCAGTGTGGGGCTCGAACCCATGAGCCTGAGATTAAGAGCCTCATGCCCTACCAACTGAGCTATCCTGCAATGGACACTTGATGGCTTTAAAAGAGGATTAGACAAATTCATGGAGGATAAGGCTATCAATGGCTACTAACCCTGATGGATATGTTCTACCTCCAGTGTGGGGGACAGTATGCTTCTGAGTACAAGCTTGCTGGAAACCGCAGGAGGGGAAAGCACAATAGCGTTCAGATCCTGCTTCCCCATACGCATCTGGCTGGCTACTGTGAGAACAGGATGCTGGACTGGATGGGAATACCTGCCTGCCCTCAGCATGACAGCCAGCAGATGTGCCTGTTGGATAGTGCCCACAATGCCTAGGCTACCGTCCCCTCCCAGCGCCTAAGAAAGTTGTTGAACTTTAAAAAAAAAAAAAAAGATCTGTCTTTTTAAAAAAAGTATACAGAAGGACAGGTTTACATATTCCCTCATGCAAACTCCCTCTCTCCCTCTTCACTTCCTTGCCATAAAAGCAATCTTTTTAAAGTTGATTTTAGGAGTGAAATTAACTTGGCCATGGTAATCTGGTCCAGTCAATCAACTTTCCAACAAAGACTCCTGAAAGCAGTTTACAATCAAAATGAATAGCACACAGTAATTTGTCCTTGATTCATAATTCTTTTTCTTGAGAGCATTGCATACGTATGATGTGGGAGGGTGGGGGCTAGCCTTGGTGCTCAGCCTGAAACCATGGTTAAACCCTAAGCTAGCCATGGCGTCCAAAGATGGTCATGGCATGGCAAGATACCTTTTCTCAACTATGAATCAAATGCAAAACTGACTAAGGAGGAAGGTGAAGGCCTGCTGAATATATATGTTTAAGATTGGGCCACAAGTCAATGAGCATCAAACAGAAGATCTTTCCGGCGTTTAATGAATAGGGTGGAGATACGGAGGGGGGGATCAAAAGTGTTTTCACACCATGCTTAAAAATTATTATTACTATTATTTAAACTGTATAGCCTGCCTTTCTTTAGAAAACAAAAATTCAGTGGGGCTAACAGTTGGTAATTAAAGCAGACACAAAAGCATTACAAATAACATGAAAAGGAACAATTAATGGGCAGTCAGAAAGCCAGAAAAAACTACATTAGGAAAGGCAATCAGCCATCTCTAAAAGCACACATATTCTGAAAAGAAAAAGGAAATACGCTTCTTGTTCAAAACTATTGTTGGTACTTATGCAGAAATTTAATGGGTAGATGATTTGAGAAACAAAATAAAACTAATATGGTTCAACCTTCAAACCCTCTGCGTTTGTATTTCACATAATCATAGAATCATAGGTTGGAAGGGATACCAAGAGGCATCTAGTCCAACCTGCTGCAATGTAGGAAATGGAATCACAGCTAAAGGAGGCCTGACAGATGGCCATCCGAACTCTGTTTAAAAGCCCCCAATGAAGAAGAACCCACCTCCTTGCAAGACAGTCTGTTCCACTGTTGAACAGCTCTTACCATCAGAAAGTTCATCCTAATCTTTGGTTGAACTCTCCTTTCTTGTAACTTGCATTGGTTTGGGTACTAACTGCCAGAGCAGCAGAAAACAAGCTGGCTCCATCTTCTTGATCATCTTGGCCATCCTCATCTGCAGGAATTCCAGTTTGGCTATACAGTATACTTCTTAAACTGTGAAGCCCAGGACTGGACACAGTACTCCAGGTGGGGTCTGACTAAGGCAGAATAGGAGTGGTACTACCATTTCCCTTTATTATACATATAGCTAATTTAAGATGTTTCTTAGGAATGTAAGGTAAATAGATTTATGGGAAAGTATATATTTATAATATGTTAGAATACAAATGATACGATGATGTCCTTTTTCTCTTCTTTCTTGTGCTATAACTTATTATATGGGGCAGTATTTTTATTTAATAACAATGATTTTTAAAAAAAAAAACACACCTCATGATTGATCAGCTAAAATCCAGCTGCAGCCCTAGTAAGGACGTATAAGCAGCCAAGCTGGACTCAAAGGCAAGTACATTTCTCACCCCCGCCACCCCCCAAAAATAAGGACAACACAATGCAGGATAATGCTATAGGTTATACCCAACATTAGTCATGCTCAGGTTAGACCCATTGAAATTAATGGACCAGTGTTACTCATGCCCATTAATTTCAGTGGGTCTATTCAGTGTTGACACCACAGAACAGAAGATATGTAATTATCCAACCGAAGCATCAATATTTCAGGTCAGGGTGGCGGCTGTTATCAAGCATCGTTTTTAATTTGAACTATAAAGTTTGATCTGTCTTTCATGCATGCCTCCTTGAGCTCCTTGGGGGGAAAGGTGGGATATAAATATAATAAATAACTAAATTATTTTGTTGGAGGGCAAACATCTATGAACATAAAAACCAGCCTTACAGAGTCACAGCAGTGGCCAATCTAAAGATCATAAGATGAGCCCTGGTGGATCAGGCCAAAAGCCCATCTCCAGCATCCTTTCTTCACAGTGGCCAACCAGACGACTTTGGGAAGCCTGCAAGGAGAACCTAGAACCAATAGCCCCACTTGTGAATCTGATCAACTGGTATTCAGAGACATATAACCTCCAAAAGTGCAGGTAGGACATAGCCACTGAGGCAGCCAGCCATTGATTGCCTTATCTCCATGAATTTGTCTACTCCTTTTTCAAAGTCATCCAAGTTGGTCACCAATTGCTACATCCTGTGGGAACGAATTCTTTAGTTTAACCAGGCACTGCATGAATAATTACTTGCTTTTGTCTGTCCTGAATATTCCACATCTAGCTTCATATTGGTTGTAAGCAACCTACTGCCTTTCAGATGTTTGTGCTCCATTGGCTGTGGCCAATGGAAGTTGGGGCCCACAACAACTGGAGGGCACCACATTGGCTATAAGAACATGGAGAAGTTTGGCTTAGCTATCTCTTTTAAGAAACCCAGTCAGCTTCCCCAGAAACAGGCATTTATAGAATCCTTCATGATCCTTTGACGTCTTTTGTCTCCTTTCCCCCTCATCCTGGGAGAGATTTGACTGCCTGTATTGTTAACATTCCCATATTATTATAAGATCTCATCTTATAATAATGTTTTGAACATTCAATGCTCTTTTTTCTTTCTTTTCTTTTCCCATTTAAATCAGACTATATTCCAAAGCAGACTTTTAAGCCTTGCCGAGACCTCTGCCCTGCCAACAAGTGCTAACTGAAAAGGCACCACCAGTGTTATTTCCAGCCAAAACAATGTCCAATCAATCGCAAAGACTGACTGCCGCTCAGCCCTGTGCAGAACACTGGTTCAACTGCACACACTGAACCCCAGTGGGGTAATCAGGGTTTTTTAAACAGATTTGCCAACTGCACGAGCGCCCTGTCTGACACAGAAAAAGAAAAAGGCGAAGGAACACAAAAGCGTGCTTTGCTCCTTGTTTACAGCCTGCATCAGGGGTACTCCACAGGAGCCTTATCTACCACCCGGCAACATTTCATATTTTCATCTGCCTTAGTTCAATAATGAACAGGTACAAAAATATTTACAAGGATGCAACAAGGCATTAAACTGCCTAAAGATGAAGGTGTGGAAGACAAGACTCCAGCTAAAAGAAGAAGGTCCTTTAATATGGTTTGGACAGTTCGTTTTAAGTATGGAAATTGAATGCATTCCAACCTTTCTATAATTTGCGTGCATGCTGTTCCTGACATGGCCTGTCATTCAAGTGCTTAATAAACACATACTTCTAACATGTCTAATTTCCCCATTATTCAAAATGAATATTATCAGCTTTCCAACTGCACAAATCCACACGCACCCTGACTCTACATTTTGTGTCCAACTGCAAAAAAATAATAATTAAAAACCTTGGGGGTGATGATTCACTGCGCATCAGTTTGGGCACATGCACAGCCTCCCGTTGCTCCAACCTTTTTCTCAGGCGCGCTCTCCTTTTGCCCACTCGCCTCTGCCACGTTTGTTTCTCTCCAGTGGGAGGCTTTATGGGATTCTATACATATTTATCGTATTAGAATGATTACATAAGGAAGCAAACAAGAAATGGAAGAGCTGTTGAATATGAATGCAAAGTACCCACCCTGTGGCACATCCTGTCGCTTGAGGCACTGTGGCCTACATTTTGCAGAAATATTCATTCATACCAAGTATGAGCCAAGTAAACACTTCAACGTCTTTGGAAGGAGCCTCCTGCAGGAGAGAGAGGCACGACATGGAAAAAAGCCAGTAACTAAACGTTTTCATTTGGGGGAAGATACCCATTCATTGCTTTATTTGGTTTGATCTTAAATATCTCAAAATAAAGGCACTGTTTTGAATATATGCATACATGCACACAATTTCACAGTTAATAGTCTCCTAGGAACCCTAGGAATCGAGGCAGGGCCAGATGCAGTCTTAATAAAGCAATATGTGCCACCTCCAGCTCATTCTGCCAAGTGGGGCTATGGACCTCAGCCGCCAAGCGATGCCTTGACTGCCCCCCTGGATGGACCTTTAGGATGAGTACACACAACTTTTTATTCTAGAATCAATGGAGACCAACTACTACTTTTTTCCTATTTACTACACACACACACACACACACACACTAGATCTCTTGTATTTTTTTCTTCTTTTTTCTTTTGCCCTTTAAAAGTACTTCTTAAGAAACAGTTTTCGTTCTGCAGAAGACAGAATCAGGATTCAAGATGACCTTAATGGATTGGAGAACAGTCCCAAGCTAACAGAACTAATTTCAATTGGGATGAATGTAAGATTCTGCACATAGGCAGGAAGAACCAGATGAACAAATATAAGATGCAGGACACCTGGCTTACTAGTAGTACTTGTGAAAAGGATCTAGAGGTCTTAGCAGACCACAGTGGCGTAGCGTGGGGGATGCAGGGGGGGCTGGCCGCACCGGGCGCAACATCTGGGGGTTAGGGTTAGGAGGCGCAAATCCACGGGTTAGGGGACGCAAATTACTTGCCTTGCCCCGGGTGCTGACAACCCACGCTACGCCACTGGCAGACCACAAGCTTACCATGAGTCAACTGTGTGATGCAGCAGCATAAAAAGCTGGTGCTATTCTAGGCTGCATCAACAGAAGGCTAGTGTCCAGATCAAGGGAAGTAACAGTACCACTCTATTCTGCCTTAGTCAGACCAACTTGGAATACTGTGTCTAATTCTGGGCACCACAATTTAAGAAGGACGTTGACAACCTGGAACATGTGCAGAGGAGGGCAACCAAGATCACCAAGGGTCAGGAAGCCAAGCCTGATGAGGAACAGTTGCAGGAGTTGGGTATGTTTAGCCTGGAAAACAGGAGACTGAGAGGAGCTGGGGTAGCTACCTTTAAATATCTGAAGGGGTGTCACATGGAAGACAGAGCAAGCTTGTTTTCTCCTGCTCTGGAAGGTAGGACTCGAGGCAATGGCTTCAAGTTACAAGAAAGAAGATTCTGACTAAACATCAGAAATAACTTTCTGAAAGTAAGAGCTGTTGGACAGTGGAATGGTCTCCCTTCCAAGGTTGTGGACTCTCCTTCCTTGGAGGTTTATTAGCAGAGGTTGGATAGCCATCAGTCATGGATGCTTTAGCTGAGATTCCTGCATTGCAGGGGGTTGTAAGGTAATCTAAAGGTCATCTCATCCAATCTGCTCCTCCATGCAGAAGACTCAGAGGTGGATACTCTCACAGACAGATGTACAGCCTCTACCTCAGGAATGGGGAGTCTTGTTCAGCCACAGGGCTACATGCCAGCGGTAGGCAGAGCCAGAGCCAGAAGTGGGTGGAGCCACAAATGCAAATTTCACCTCTGTACAGTTAAGCTAGTTCCTATCAGCACTCTCGTATCATTCATTAAATGTTCATCAGAGAACATTATCAGTAAAAACACTCAAGGAAGGTATGAAGCAGGGGTGTGGCCTGGGAAAGAGTTTCAAGGGCCTGATAGAGATGTCTGGAGGGCCACATTCAGCCACCAGGCATGAGTTTCCCCATCCCTGCTCTAATTTAAGACCCCCCCATAAGGGAGCCCGTTACCCCTCTAGGCAATCAGTTCCACTAGAGGAAACTGTTTTTACCATCAATACATTTTTCCTAATGCTCAGTCAAAGTCAATTAAATTGATGGGCAGGATGTAAATTGAACACAAATATAAATCACCATGGTGATGCAGCTGTGTTTTCCCTCCCTTTGGCTTTCACCCGTCACCACATCAAAGCGAAATATGGCACCCCTTTCACCAACGGCCTGGCACTTGGGGTGGGAGGCTATTGCATTGTGGGTGGGGTCTCCGTTCACCAGAAGACAATCAGCCCCAGGAAGCATGTTGCAGTAGGGGCAGATATTCAGTAGTGCTCCTAACCCCCTCCTTTGCAACAGCATGTGGGGTGGGAGGTTGGGAACAGAAAGTGAAAGGAGTGGGAGCAATGGAAGTAGAATATGCCCCAAGATCTGTGCTTAGCTTAGTCCCAGGCTAGTTTATCTACTAGTCACAGAATACTGTGCTCCTACAGGTTGCAAGAAGTAGCCTGGAATTGTTCGCACTTTACCAAAGCGATGTGCTAAATTCTGCATCCATTATGTACAACTTTATTTATCTTAAAACTCGTTCCTTGCCTTTTTGGAAAATTGAAAGTAAATTCAAAGCAGCATACAGAATGAAAAATACAATATGTAAAAACATATCCACAATAAAATTGCCACACACAAAAAGCAACTCTCACAAAACATCAGCCCCCAAAACAACAAATTCAAGTAAACAAACAGCTAAAATCCATCTTTGCTCTGTACCTGGTTTATACTATTTTTATAAGCTGTCCAAATCTGCATCAGCATCCTCTTCTTTTGCATAAATTATTCTGCTCTGATTCTATCTGGCATGATCTATCCTGGTTTTGTTAGGTTGTGGGAATCCTTGTTCCTGAACACCTGGAAATCTTCAGCCACCCTTCTGCGCTTCTGAGATTTCAACAAACATTCCTATTTCACTTTCAGCCACTTCACATCTATAAGGCCTAGAGACTTGCTTTGTTTCAAATAAAATGTGAAACCTGAGATTTCCAGGAAGCTGAATATTGTTGCTTAGTAATGTCCATGTTCCCGTGGAAATCACGGGATAAGCCCAGCCCTGTGAAATACGAGTTCCATAAATAAGTATAGTTGCAGTCCCATACCCTTCAACATTCCTCAGATGAAAATAGGGCCATTATTCACTCTTGCCCCCTGCTGACCTTTCTCAGTCCCCTATTTTCTGTTCCCTACTCCTGCAGAACACTTCTTATCAATAGAAGGGTGAGCACCATCACCACTGAAAACAATAGGACACAGCACACAAACCCTCCACCGTCCTGAGAAAACCCCCTAATCACGGTTTTATTTTACTTTTTTCTTCTGCGGATTTACAAAAAGAAAAACGCACACCAACAAATAAATTTTTAGAAAGGGGCAAGATTAGACGCAGATGCACAAAGCATTTTTTAAAAATACAAAAAATCAAGACTCCTTGTGTCCCCCTTTCTTCCAGCCAAGGGCAGCCCTGCCCTTTCTGCACCTCAGAACTGGTGCGTCACACGAAGCTGGTCCTCAGTGGCAGCAGCCTCTCCTCCTCAACTGCTCTCCAGCAGCCGCCACAAGCTGCCCAAAGGAGGAGGCTGGCAGCAATGGCCATGGAGAGGCAACAAGATGCTCTCTCGCAGCTGCCACTGCCATTGCCCGCAACTCACGACAAGCGGCAGCTCATCTTCCTCCCCAAGCTAGGCAGTGGAGCTGGTGAGGGAACTAGGGACATTCTGGGATCAAAGCAGCGTTTGTAATTTCGGGACAGTCCCTGGAAAAATCGGGACACTTGGAGGGTATGCAGTCCAATTTGGTACAGTGGCTGAGACTAATGTAGTTCCTTCTGACCTCTGACAGGCGACCACCTTGCTAGCTAAGCAGGGCTGGGACCGGTCAATGCCAGGATGGGTGTAACACCTTGGGTTCCACGATGGAGGACAGTTGCTTCTGCAAGATCCGAAGCAGAGATGCTAGAGATTGAACCTGGGGTTTTCTGCATGCAAGCGTTCAGCAGTCTGAGGCTGTGTAAGCAACCCTACATTTAAAGCACATGGCTTTCCCCTAAAGAATTCTGGGAAGTGTAGTTTACTCCTCACAGAGCTATAATTCCTTAACAAACTACATTACCCAGGATTCGGGGTGGGCGAGAGTAATGTGCTTTACATACATGGTACATACACAGTCAGGTGCCTACCTAAATATTAACCAGAATCTACGAGGCTCCTTTAGACAGTCAGACTTTGGCCGTGGTTGTGTGATCCTAACTCAGCTTATTAATAAGCTGAGATATAAATGAGCCTGATGGCGATGAGAACAGGCCTTTTCCACCGTCCATGTTTTTGAAGTTGGCTTAAAATCCTTGCCTGTTACAACGTGGAGAGGCATTTTAGGTAAAAGAAAAAGAAAAAGAAACTGCTTTAAGAGACTTGAGCTAATTGGTACTTCCAGGTACAGTATGACTAAACTTAAAAGTCCAGCTGTGAAAGACTATATTGCCGATGCTTCCCTATTACTCAACTTGTTTATTATTTATTTAAAACGCTTGTGGTCCCCTCCTCACTGCTGAGAACAATCCCAGGGTCTGATTACAATTGGAATACACTGAAACTCAACACATTATAAAGGCAGTAATGCTAAGACACCCATAACAACATTCCTCATAACAAGAAACTCCAAGGTCAGCAGATCAAGCAATGCTGCTGCCCATTCTCAGCTGTGGCACAGCGGCCAGGGCAGCTGCACCCCCACGGTCAAGCATGACCCACAGGCAGAGTAGCCAGTGCCTGAGGAAATGACAGTATTTTCCCCAGTAGAGGAAAACGTGCAGGAAAACTCTAGGCCTGTGTCATGCGCCACAGGAGCCATAAAGGACTTTGTAGTTAATGGAAGACTTCCTGGTGTGTTGGTTTACTCCTGTGAAGGAAGGAGTGAAGGGGCTGGCTGCATACAAGCTGCAATGCTCATTCGTATCTTCTTAAGCCAAGATACGATTATCTGAACGTGACCTACCCATCTAGCCCAGTATTGTCTACCCTGATTGGCAGCAGTTCAGTAAGGCCTCAGGGAGAAGCTTTTCCCAAGCCTATTACCCGAGCTCCGTTTAACATGGGAGAGGCCAAGTCTTCCACCGAGCTTTGGCCCCCTTGGCAAGCTATGTTAATCTTGATTTGCTGGATTTGTTTTCATCTATTTAAAATATTTATAAGCTACCTTTCTGGACCTTGTCCGCTCACGGTGGCTTATTGCTTTAATTCCGGTACCACTGTTGATCCTATTGTTAATCGTGTTATTCCATTTCGATTATTTTAATTTACTTTGTAAGCTGCCTTGATGAGAGTTCTCCATATGGAGAAAAGGACTAGAGTACCAATTTCCTAAATAAATAAAAGGCCATATGATGTGTCACTAAAATTAGCTGAGGTTGGGGGGTTTTTTACACAAGTTTTTAAAAACAGTTATATAGTATATAACTTAATAACAAAAAAATAAAAATAAGCCTGAGGAGATAAACAAAAATGTAACTATTAAATGGTGATAGATGCTCTTCAAAACGATCTTAAAGTTGAGTTTAATCTTGTAAAGCTAAACCCTGAACTGATTTCACCAAAGAGCTGTAACATTAGCCAGGGCAGAATGCAACCCCATTATTAAACAATCCAGTGTGTGCAGGTAGAGACTGCTGCCCTCTATTGAACATGCTCTGAAATAGCACCCTCTCTCCCCTGTTCTTTCGTGCTGAAATAATCTATTGCTGGCTTAACTCCTTTGCTGATTGAGACTTGCACATGCACACACACACACACACACACACACACACACACACACACCCCACACAAAGGGAGAGAGAGAGAGATACCTCTGACTGCCCTGTTTCTTCTAATCCTGACGCCAGAGACACAAAGCTAGGCTGGCAGCAACAGGGGCATTGATGCAGGCAATCGGGGTCTGTTATTTGCGGCGATGTCTTACGATAGAAGGTATTAAAAGGAAAGGCATTATGAAGAAATGCTAGGCAATCTAATAAAGAAGAAAGGAGAGCCCTGCCATGTACGTTATATAATAGTGCCGTGTGTGTTTGTATACACATACACACACGTACGCGGAAGTGCTTATGTAAGGTACAATCATCTTGACACCTGGTTCACCCCAAGAAGAAACAAAATTTGTCATAAGATGCACATGCTTTCTTTCATAAGAACTACGAAGGAGAAGGAGAAATATTGCAGAACAGTGGCTTGAGTCCTAATTACATGTTGTCTGTAGTACTGAGATCCTTTTTCTCAAGGCCTTTCTTTTTATCATGTAAAGGTCTTTGTGGGTAGCTGCTGTGTGCAAGCCAACCCCTCAACCACTAGGACCTTCCACTTCCTACAAATGGGTACAAGGCGGAAGATGCAGTAGTCAAACAGCAAAAGGCAAAAACACCTGCACCTCTGTAGGACTATATTAGAAATCAATCCTGCATCACACCATATCAATGACCATGTCGGGGGATGTTCTATGGGGCTTAGGGCCCCAGTTACAGAAGACAGACACCTTCCTCAACAGACTCACCAATGAGGACAGGGTTGCAGATACAACACAAGCCAAACAAGTCAAGCACAAAGAAGCAGGTCTAGGGCCAAATGTGATCCAGAGGCAGAAGCAGGTGGCAGTCTGTGGTCATATCTCAGGAGTTCAGGTCATATCTCAGGAGTTCAGGAACTAGCAGGAGACCTGTGTTAGTTTCCAACAAATGGAAGGCTGAAGACAGAGGCCTTATATACTCTGGCCTCCTAAACCATGCTCTAGCTACAGCTGCTGGCAGCGGCGTATTAAAGAATGCTTACAAGTAAACCAGCAACTCTGGGGTTCTTGACACACACTGTGTCATTGCTCTTTGGCCTGGTCCTGAAGCTTT
This sequence comes from Podarcis filfolensis, assembly GCF_964270895.1. Lineage (NCBI taxonomy): Eukaryota > Metazoa > Chordata > Lepidosauria > Squamata > Lacertidae > Podarcis > Podarcis filfolensis. The sequence continues at coordinate 8,044,557 of NC_139618.1, forward strand.
TGCCATCAGGGCTCTTGAGGACTGGCTAGGAGTGGGCGCTGCCTCCTCTGACAGTTCCAGGGGTTCTCCATCAACTCTCAACCTAGAGGACTCCTCAAGGGGATCTTCAGCCTTGGACTCGGGGGGTCCTGCCTTCTCTTCAAGATCCTCAACCTGTGGGGTGTCTGGTTCATTCTCTGAGGACTCCATACCTGTTCAGGGCTGAACAATGACTATGTCAGGATCAGAGATAGCATGCCCCCAGAATACATGTCATTGGGGAGCAAAAGTGAGAGAGGGCTGCTGTTCTCATGCCTTGCTTATAGGCTTTTGAAGAGACACCTGGTTGGCCACTGTTGGGAACAGGTTGCTGGACTAAAAAGGCCTTTGGTCTGATCCAGCAGATTCTTAAATCTTGCATTCTGATCCATGGGTTCCCAGGCCTCTTCCTCAGAGGAGGTCTCCCTAGGATCTGAGTCAGTCACGATCCGGACAAATGCATGGAGAAGGTATTACCTGGAGCCTTTAAAGGATCTTGAGCTCATGTAAAACCAAAGGAGGGGAAAATTTATCACCCCATTTGGAAATAAGCAGAAGTTTCCAAAAGTCAATTGGGGAAAGGGGTCGGGGGGAGGATGGATGCAAAAAAGAAATCATAAATTAAAACATATTGCCTGTCCTCAGTGTGTTCTTGTTGGTTGATGTTATGATAGAGAGAGGCTGACATTATGTGGAAAAGAGTGATGTATCATCAGGATAGCATTGTTCCGAGGATGTATGGCGCTAATACATCACCAGAGCGACGGAGCTTTAATGATGTATGACGCCAAAATGGCCCTGGCCAGGAAAAATGCATCCAGGAGACTCCGTCCATTTCGATTTATAATCAGGAAAAAACTTTCAAAATTGGTTGTCTCTTTTCTTTGTCAAAGTTTCATTGATTAAGAAGAAAGTTCAAGGATAACCACCGGTGAGCACAGGAATTTCAACGTCTGCGGTGGATATGCACAATGTTTTCCTTCCTACCCATCACCATAAGATCACCTTGGGCACTGACCCCAGGTTGACGAGTGCATCATGGTCTTGTGAACAACAGAACATGCATCAATTGCAGGCCAGTTTCAATTTAGCAAGCTCAAGTCTTGGCAGACTCACCGTGAAGGTTTGGATTCCAAATCTGAGTTGTGTCCTTTCCACAGTTCCACCTGCTGTCCACTACAAAATGAATGGGATTTTTTTTTATAATCATTAATTCCCTCTAATAGCAAGCTCAAGTGGCTGAGTGCCTATCAGTCTGGAAGCAAAGCAAGGCTATCCAAAAATAACAACTGATTGGCTTCTACATACCGGGAACCGTAGTTTATAAGGGCTTCGGGGAATAATGGCTCTGTGATGGGGAAATGACAATTCCCCACATGCTTTGGGGAAAACAGGGGCTTTAAATGTTCATTGAATGTGCTTTAAATGTATGGTATGGATCTGCCTGAAGAGTTCTGGGGAAGTTGAAAGTGTACATACTGTTTCATAATATTTTTGTGGGCTACTAATGGTATGTCACTGAAACAGATTTTGGAATTGTCCTTATGAGCCAACATGGCTGCCTTTCCCTCCTTTAAGAAGATACTTGTCATCTGCACTTGTATTAAATGTAATTATCTAGCTACTTGTGGGACGCGGGTGGCACTGTGGGTTAAACCACAGAGCCTAGGGCTTGCTGATCAGAAGGTCGGCGGTTTGAATCCCCACGATGGGGTGAGCTCCTGCTGCTTGGTCCCTGCTCCTGCCAACCTAGCAGTCTGAAAGCACCTTAAAGTGCAAGTAGATAAATAGGTACCGCTCCGGCAGGAAGGTAAATGGTGTTTCGGTGCACTGCTCTGGTTCACCAGAAGTGGCTTAGTCATGCTGGCCACATGACCCGGAAGCTGTATGCTGGCTCCCTCAGCCAATAAAGCGAGATAAGCGCCGCAACCCCAGAGTCGTCCGCGACTAGACCTAATGGTCAGGGGTCCCTTTACCTTTACCTTTATCTAGCTACAATCCATACCTCTTTTTCACTGTACCTGTATTTGATTATGGTTTGGTTTTCTCTCCATTATTTCATATGCAACAGTTATTTTCCAAAAGAAGAACTTTCCTTTTTTAGTTCACATCTTAGAGTAGATTTGTCTTTTAAAACTTGTGGTGACTTCTGTCTGAACTCTTGCCTAGATGGGGAAAAATATTCTGGTGCCCAGTGGTTTAATTGTGTTTACATCTAAATTACTGCTACACATCTTCCCTTTCTTGAGACTGACGTTTTTTCTATTTAATTTCATAAAACAATATGAAAGAAATAAATCTTCATAAAAGTTCTGTGTCCTTTTTTCCCTTTCCTTTTTCCTTTTCACAAGATGCAGCAAGGACTAATGTTGTCTCTGTCACAATCAAACTTAAGAGGGAATGCCTCCATCATTCTGATTGAACTGTCCAGTTTACTCCAGAGTCTGACTATTCCCAAAACTAGATCTCCAAATTGTAATTTTCTGCTGCCCGGAATTTTAACCATGTCGAGACCAGTAGTGTAGGGGCAAATTCAGATGTGCAGTGTTCCTTCATGATAGTTACAGCCATGCCCCTTCACAGGCCCGCTCTCTTCTAACATTCTACAACCTTCTAAGGTTATACAATAATCTTCTTGTTGTTGTTTAGTCGTTTAGTCGTGTCTGACTCTTCATGACCTATGGACCAGGGCACGCCAGGCACTCCTGTCTTCCACTGCCTCCCGCAGTTTGGTCAAACTCATGTTACGATAATCTTATAATTATATAATAATTATAATGAGAGAAACAATGCAGATCTCCTTTTAGCTAAATCTTCTGTTTTCCATACAGGTGTACAAATGATTGGGAGTGCTCCAATATCTCCTCTCTCTTTTTTGGAGCGACTTCATTGTGCTTTTCTTGAAGTTCCACTGTACATACTTACACACCATTCTATTGGAAGTGAAAACCTTGTTTTTTCAGTGTCCCTAAATGCTTAGCTTGGAGCATACAAAAGAACCTCTGCGGTGTTCAACCCAAGTACCTTTTCCAGAGTGATCCCAGAAGCCAATCCTCAGCGCCTGACTCACCCCCTTTCACTCTTATTGGCTCCAACTAACAGAAAGCGTGAGGGGGCTTATTCTCAGTGGCTAAAAAGCTCCCCTTTCATGCTGATCGGGAGGCTTTAGGGCTCTGGAGAAGGGGACCCTGCTGCAGAACTAGTGATGGGTGTTTGGCCCCTCGTGACCCTGGAGCACTACACCTCTGGCTGAGACAAATGGAGGTCTCAGGTCATCACAACAGATGAACAGAGCCCCACGCAGCAGAATGAGCAGAGGGTCCCTCCCAAAATTAGCAGGTCTAGTGGAATAGGCGTCCACTGGGAGGGCGCAGTGAACCATAACCTCCAGATCAGATCCCCAGCTTTCATTTAAAAAGAGAATATAAACTTATAGCTTTTGTAGACTCTGAGATGGGAGGCAAAATATACCTGTACTATTCTTCTCAGGCTGCCATCCATGGTGTGCATTTAAAGCACATGTCTTCCCCCCGAAGAATCATGGAAACTGTAGTTTGTTAATGATGCTGGAAGCTGCGGCTCTGTGAGGGATAAACTACAGCTCCCAGGATTCTTTGGGGGAAGCCATGTGCATTCAGCCTCAGTTTTTGTGAGAAACCAAACCTGCTCTCCATTTCAGACTTTGATTTTGCTGGCACCCCCGGAAAAACTCCTGCAAGCACCCATGAATGCAAATGACCATCTAAATAAGAAAATAAGAAATAAACAACTATCTGACTTTTAGAAGACATCTGAAGGCAGTGCTGTTTAGGGAAGCTTTTAAGATTTGATGAATTATTGTATTTTAATATTTTGCTGGAAGCCGCCCAGAGTGGCTGGGGAAACCCAGCCAGATGAGCGGGGTTTAAATAATAAATTATTATTATATTATTATTATTATATTATTACTAAAGATGGGGGCGTGTTCATGTGTTAATTAAGTCCAGAGTCTATAGTTATGTAACTGTTAACCTGAAGTTACCTAACTGTCACCTCCTCCACCGTCTCGGACACAAAGATGCCAGCACCAACGTGAATAGATAGCCCAGAGCCAGCTGAAGTCAGTGTTCCCATCTGCAGGTGCAAACCCAAGCTGCATCCAGCTTCCCACTAGTTTGCAGCCATGCCCACCCCTGTCTTTTATAACAAGCCCAGGGGGCACATCAACTGTTGGACCAACATCTTAGCTCTCCCAGTCATGCCCTGCACTGATGGTGCTGATGATCCTTGCTTTACTTTTCTACCAGGCAGTAAAGACTATGGTAGAAAATGAGATCTAAGATCAAGTCCTTCATCCAGCAGGAGCTGGACAACCTCCCTATTCACCTACCTTTTGATATGGCCAAAAAAGAATGAGCAAACAAACAATGTGTGGTGGGCAGTAAGATGCCACTGCCTGTCTGCTCCTTGGCTTTGTCTGGCAAGCAAACAGGCGGAAAGGAAAACTGAGTTGGACCATTGGTCCATAGAGTTCAATACTGTCTACACTGACTGGCAGTGGCTCTCCAGAGTTTCAGGCAGGAGTCTTTACAGTAATGGCCCTACCTGAAAATGTTGGGCATAAACCAACGAGGCTGAGAAGACACCACACATTTAAAACACACACACACCAAAAATCCTAGGAACTCATTTGTTAAGGCTGCCAGCAGTGCTATTTTTCTAGAAAAAGAGGTGCTGGAACTGGCTTGTTCTCTTAGAATGGCAGTGGTACCCATCTGAGAGGTGCCGGGACTGAGTTCCCCTGAGTTCCTGCTGGGGGAAGAAGCCCTGGCTGCTGGGAATTGCCGCTCTTTGAAGGGTAAGATACAGTTGCCAAATTGCAGATGACGGCATTGAGAGAGTTGACTCGGCATCAATGGAGGAGTCCCCATTGACGCCTTCTTCCTGAAAGACCCGCCAAACCCCAAAGCCAGAGCACTGCTTGGTTGCACTCCACCCCCCTCCCCACACTCTCACAAGGTACTAATTAAAGGATAGTGTGCAAGGAAGCCGCTAATCTGCCCCATTTTAAGATAGCAAATGCATACCAAGCTGCTGTTCAGCTCTCATGGGGGGGGGGGAGGCAGTGAGGAAGTGGGGTGTGCACTTCAGATCAAGGCTGCAAAAGTGGCGGGGAGCGGGGAGGTTGGCAGAAATCCTTGGCATTCTTAAGGCGTGAAACTGGATTATGCCTCTTTGGGTGCTGCGAGGCCCCGTGCCAAAGCTTGGTCTCTACAGAGCCTGGAATCCCCAATGAATGAAGCACAGCAAGCAGGGCTGTGGTGGGCAAACAACATTGAGGGTTTTTTTTCCCCCTCAGCAGAGTTCCCATTGCTTATCTAATCTCCATTTTCCTAATGATGCAGTTAAAATTAAATTATGGCGTGTGTTTTTTAATCTAGTTACGAATGCATTTACTGGGCACATTTCATCTTGAGTTACGTAGTGCTGGCATTTAAAATAAATGGCTTGTGGTTGCACAAACCCTCCTTGCTTTATGGACCCTTCGGCAGCCTTTCCCATGCTCTCTGAATGTGCCTCACCTGTGGCTAAAGATTTTAAAAAGGGGAGGAGGTTGGGCCAGATTCACACTCAGTGATGGGAACGAGGCTGGTAGCGGCGTCTTTGTTCTCAGTTCCTTATTCCCAGGTAAAGCCTGGGGGATTCATGTGCTGAAGCTGCTGGTTCTGCAGAAACCATGCTTTAGCCCAGGGAAGAAGCCTGCGGCATCTTGAAGAGGACTGGAGATGTGGGGTAGCCCAAAGCTTCTTGCAGAGTCATAGAAACTTTATTTATTTATTTTATTTTATCATTCATTCATTGAATTTATATACTGCTTGATACCCCGGAAGTCTCACAGGGCGGTTCATGGAATAAAATCAAAATGTAAAACAACAAAAAACATAATCAAAATAGCAACAACAACCTTAGTTCCTTATTCAGGCTGCGAGGTCTGCCTTGTGTGAGCGACTGCCTCTTGTGCGCAGGAGGTAAACTGCTCTTTTGGAGAGTTTTAAGAGATTGCTTTCTCTCTCCTCCCCATCCCCTGTTGGAAAGCTACACAGCCAAACCAGACAGCATTGCATGTTCAGAATGATGAAATTTCTCACAGCCCTTTATCACTCATAGATGGGTCTGTGAATTGGGGTCAGCTTGGGGAGGGGGGGGAATTTAAAGGGCTGCCCTTTGGAGGAATGGCCACCTGTCAGGGATATTTCAGTTGCGATTCCTGCATTGCAGGGGTTTGGACTAGATAGCCCTCAGGGTCCCTTCTACCTCTACGGTTCTGTGATGCTGTCTGTCAGGGAACTGCCATCGGAACTAGAGGAGGAGGCGAGGCCCCACAACGATGCTGGAGAGGGGCCAAGCAGGGAGAGAGGCAAGTCTCCTGTTGGGGAAGAAAATCAGCGCTACACCAGGGATAGAGGGGGGCCAATGGGGGAAGCAGAGAGCAGGCTCCGGGACTCTTCACTGGACACCAGCGGGGAGAGCACAGGTCCTCCGCTACCCACACCCTCCCTGCGCAGAAGACTTCTGCGCAGGGAGAGTAGGAGAAGACTGGGTGTCAAACAACTTTTATGTTGGAAAAGGTTTAAGAAACGCCCACTGACGGATTCTGCCAGTGACTGAACAGCCACGGAGTGGATGGCTGTCCAGCGAGAAATGGTTTAACCAGCCAACCTAGCCCAGAGCGGCGGCTATTTACGCACAAGCAACCCCTAAAGCCATTACACTGTCCATGCAGCTGTGTCATCTTCAAACTATAGGGTGCCTATTCCTTTCACAACTGCAAAGCAGGCCAAACCCCAGCAGGTAAAACTCTTCTGGGTGTGGACTGTTGGGAAAGCCTCAATTCCTGATTCATTTGAGCCTCTTATTCAATGCCTGAATAAGAAAAGTCCTGCTAGATAAGGCCAAAGGCCAAAGGCTTCTCTAGTCCAACTTTCTCTTTCTTCAGTACTAGCCAATCAAAAACCATGAGAAGATCAGTAGCAGAGCAGCAAAGAAACTGCGTTTCCCAACAACTGGTACTCAGAGGAATATGGTGTCTGAATTGCCAGGTTCCATATAGCCATTGCGACTAGTAGCCAATGCATAGACCTATTCTCCATTAATGCACTGCGCCATAGCTTTTTTTTCTGATCAAAATAATCACACTGGCATCTCCACTTAGGGAGATTTGGATCAATACCCTGCAAACTAGAATATATTTCTGTGACTCAGGGATGGAGGACCTTTTTGGCTCTGCAGGATGAGCTTTGTGCACCAAATTTGACAACAGGGACGTGGGTGGCGCTGTGGTCTAAACCGGTCTTGGGCTTGCCGATCGGAAGGTTGGCAGTTCGAATCCCTGCGACAGAGTGAGCTCTCGTTGCTCTGTCCCAGCTCCTGCCAACCTAGCAGTTTGAAAGTACACCAGTGCAAGTAGATAAATAGGTACCGCTGCGGCAGGAAGGTAAACGGCATTTCTGTGCGCTCTGGTTTCCGTCACGGGGTTCCATTGCGCCAGAAGCAGTTTAGTCATGCTGGCCACATGACCTGGAAAGCTGTCTGTGGACAAATGCTGGCTCCCTCGGCCTGAAAGCCTTTGACCGGACTTAACCATCCAGGGATCCTTTACCTCCTTACCTACCAGATTTGACTGTCAAATCACCTGATGTCAGCTGGCACTTCAATACACCTTGCAAGGTGGTGTTAAAAGGAAGAGCTTCCCCCCTCCATTTTGGCAGGGGAGTCCATGGAAACCCCTTATTGACTAACTTTTGTTATCTCACCCTCCCTTGCTTGCTGTTATCAATGCAATGCAGTCGATCCACATCTTACGCGTGGATTACATTCTGTAGATGGCGCGTATACAAAAAAAACCATGTAGTCAAACCACCCCTTGGAACGGCCCCCATGCAAGCGATCTTCCTTTCCAGACCCAGCATGCCAAATTGGTCTTCCCCACAAGCAAGCCAGAGAGCTTTTAAGCTCTCCGCCTTGCTTACTGTGGCTCTGGGAGGCTCTTGCAAGATCTCACGAGGCCACCCAAGATCTTGTGAGAGCCTCCCAGAGCCCGGTACGCAAGGCAGCGAGCTTAAAAGCTCTTTCCATGCTGGGAAAACCCTGCGCAAAAAGAGCTTTTAAGCTCTCAGCCTCCTGTGCATTTAATTTGTGCAATTTCAACCACATAAAGTTGAAATCGCATAAGCTAAACACACGTAAGTTGCAAGATGATTGTATATACCCACGGTGATTGTAATTCTATGGGTGCTAGCTCTTGTGCAGCCAAAACAGCAGTATCCAAGAAGGAATAGGAGGCTCAGAGGTGCCCCAAGGTATGCGGTGGGAGGGGGGAATTATATATGAAACCCGAGGAAGGGTGGAAGTTCCCAAAACAGACCAATGAGGATTCTGACAGGGTTGGTGATTTGGAAAACTGAGGGTAGGGAATCATAGACTCTTAGAGTTGAAAGGAACCCAAGGGCCATCTAGTCCAACCCACTGCAAGGGGGGTTTCCTGAAGAGCAACACTCCATGCTGCAATGCTATGTGCAGTGCCCACTTGTTTCACCCAAAGCAGATCCTCAGACCATCCACTGGACAGTACAGTGGTTCTAGCAGATCACCGTGCAGACACAGCTAGCATACAGGGTACACGTTGCCTAACCTCTGACAGCAAGCCATGCTTTGGATGTAACAGGAAACAGGTTCAACAAGCCCTAGAAGTTTTCCTTTACAGTGTGAAAGAAAAGCAAAGGAGGATGGGAAGATGGAGCATGTGAGCACAATGTTTGCTCTTGGTTCAATAAGACACCACTGGATATACATGCTGAAATGGGATCATTATGCCCTGAACTGGGCTACTATGAATACTGTTGTTATCCAGACAAAGGGTTGCCACCAACATTAGTCATATTTGGAGTAGTTAAAATCAATGGACATGGCTAACTTAGGTCCATTGGTTTCAGTGGTCTACTCCAAGTAAACCTTAGTTGGATGCAACACAAAGTCTGAACAGGAAGTCTTTACCTTCCTTTAGGGAGAAGCCAATGGCAGGCTTAGGTGGGCAGAGTCACCCTAAAACTCAGAAACTCTTTAGCACTTAAGAAGCACTTTGACCTGTGGCCCTGGTGGCTCACCACATAAGGCAGCACCACACAGATCCATGGGCTTCTCGTTGCATATGGAGGTAGGGGTTCAGATCCCACTGCTGACACCATGTAGAATTAACAGAGAGCCAGCACACCATGTTAGGAAGGGCAAAACACACTAGCAACAAGCTCTAACCTTCATGCATTGTGCCACTCATTCCCCCTTGTTCTTTTACAACTAACATCACACTAGGATCAGTAAGGTAAAGGTAAAGGGGACCCCTGACCATTAGGTCCAGTCGTGACCAACTCTGGGGTTGTGGGGCTCATCTCGCTTTATTGGCCGAGGGAGCCGGTGTACAGCTTCCGGGTCCTGTGGCCAGCATGACTAAGCCGCTTCTGGCGAACCAGAGCAGCACACGGAAACGCCGTTTACCTTCCCGCTGGAGCAGTACCTATTTATCTACTTGCACTTTGACGTGCTTTCGAACTGCTAGGTTGGCAGGAGCAGGGACAGAGAAGCAGGAGCTCATCCCGTCGCAGGGACTCAAACCGCCGACCTTCTGATCGGCAAGTCCTAGGCTCTGTGGTTTAACCCACAGTGCCACCCGCGTCAGTAGCTCACCACAAAATTGCTGATTCCTGTGGGTTGTAGATGGAACCCTGTATGGGGTGTGGGTTATCTATTGCTGATGTGGCTCAGTGTCCGGGCACAGAACCCCTCTCCCTCTGCATGGAAGCAATTCTTGTGATGACGACACCGGGGGTCCCAACATCATAGCCATTACCAGCGATTCCCCCTCTGCAGATTTTGTTGGCGGGAGAACACATAGCCCGGTAGCAGGAAAGCATTGGAGATCAGCAAACAACATAAAAACCTGCATGGAAGCATTTAATTAACAAAAGGAAAGTAAACAAAACCACTCAACTCTCCAAGGTCAGTCAATAAACACCGGCAATTATGAGTTGTCATTTGCATAGCATTCAGCGGGAGGAGTCCTTCCCTGAATGCAAAGCACCTCCAGCTGAAGAGCCTGCCCTGAGGATCTTACAATGCAAGGCGGGAGAGCCAAGCAAGTAATGAGACATCATTTTCAACTTGGGGGAAATAATCAGCGTCTTAACAGTGCCCAAGCTCAAAATTCTAAAATAGTGTTTTGTCAGTGGCTTCACCCCAACTGTTCGGTTATTTATGCTTTGAGTCACTGATTAATGGGTGCAATTTAAATTGATTGGGTGGCCTTCTTACCAAAGCAAGGAAGAAGAAGAAGAGTTTGGATTTGATATCCCGCTTTTATCACTACCCTAAGGAGTCTCAAAGCGGCTAACAATCTCCTTTCCCTTCTTCCCCCACAACAAACACTCTGTGAGGTGAGTGAGGCTGAGAGACTTCAGAGAAGTGTGACTAGCCCAAGGTCACCCAGCAGCTGCAGGTGAAGAAGCGGGGAATCGAACCCGGTTCATCAGATTACGAGTCCACTGCTCTTAACCACTACACCACACTGGCTCTCATAGTCAACATTATTGGCTTGGCCAAATTGCCACAACCCAGCCTCTCGGAGGTGCATGAGCATGACCTTGAGGTGCATGAATCTGACTCAGGACTCCACCCCATGAGACTGACCAAGGCACAGGGAGCTGTGCCTTAGAGGGAGGCTCTGCCCCCGAGGCCAGGAAAGTAAACTTATATAATAAGATGTGGTCCTGCCATATGTTGGCAAGGCTTAAACCCGGAGTGCTATGGCTCAAGGATGGGCTGCTGGTCAGGGATGTTGCAGAGTAGGCTTTTGTCTCACCTCAAGCTTAAACTGGATCCTTTAGTTCACAATATCAGCTCTTATGGGTTGCAGCAGAAGCAAGGAGGAAAAGGTGAAAGAGAAACCAAACTCACGACTCAGAAAGGCCACCCATCTTCCTGGGCCTAGATCCATCAACTTCTTTGTGGTTTTTCTCAGCCGCTTACTCCAGCAAGGGAAGAAAATTATAGGCTGCTTTAGATGGGACGCTGTTAAAGCGACCCATGATCTGATCCCCCTGTTCCATGAAGTCAGCTGATGCCAAATGGCTAATCATATGCTACCGAGAGGTATCAAGGATTGCAAACCTGCTGACATTCTTCAGTCTAGGCACCTCTTAGCTGGAGGACGACACATGGTCCTCCCTTCTGTGTGCCCAGTCTTCTGGGTTACCTGTCATATCTAACCTATTGCCCTCAGCCTGAGCATTTCTCTCAGAGCATACCCATGGGCAGCTGTTGGGGGCTGAGGAACCAGAAACCAGGAGTTATGCTAGGTGGTGAGGTCCAGCTGATATTGGAGCAACATCTGTGCTTCTTGGGATCTCTCCAAGGTCCTGAAAACTCTACCCATGACTCCCTGGTAATAGTAACCTACTGCCTGCCTGCTGTAAGCTATAACCTAATGCTTAGACCCTGCTATTTGCTACTATTAAGGTCCTCAACTTGATCCAGCACCAATGCTAGCCTCATCCAGGCTGGTACAGGACAAGCACAGGTCATCTATAAAGTACTATTGAGATAGGAGAGATGGAATGGTTTTGACAAAATGGTGGGGCAAGCAAATTTCTACTTTTCCTAATATGGGCTTAGCAGGAAAAGTAAAACTCACTGCTATCTATTTTTAAACTCCACCACAAAGGGGATAATTGAGATGGAGCTTCGTCAAGGAATCCATGCCAGGTTATATCCACACTATCCATTTTACCCAGCACGTTTTTTAAAAAGAAAACCTGTCTGTGGAGAGAAAACAAATGCATCACGAAGGAAGCCACAGATTCTCAATGCCATGCACATCGCCCAGTCTGGGAGTGCAAACACCATCCGTCTTTATTTTGGGGGTGTTCCAGCTTAGTTTTATCATCATAATGGATTGGAAGCAATGAAAGGAGCGGTATTAATACAGGAAAGGAATCCGAGGGAAGCAGCCTCCCCTGGGCATATTCAGGCCAATTCTGGATAGAGCTGGATTGAAAACTCCCTGTCTGTTAAAAACTAGCCTGTCAAGGAAATATCTCCAGGGATTTGTTTAATTTACCTACTTACACACAGAGGAGCATTTCAACTTGCAACTTTCCTGAAGTGATATGGTCCTGCACTACACAGCTCCTTCTGAATATGTAGTTTGACTCAGGATGGTAGAAGCAAAGATGAAGAGGGGTAAGGACCGATGTAGGACAAACTCAATTCAGTTCGCATTTAAAGGCAAACCCACCATATCCACACTTTCCAGAAAAAAATATGTGAACTGATTATTATTATTAATTTATTTATACCCAACCTTTTTCCCTGATGGGACTCAAGGTGGCTTGAAAAGCAGCCATCTTTTGAAACTTGTGCTTCTCTGAATTTTGCAGCATGGTTGTCCAGCCAAATCATGCGTGCAAAAATGCATATACTAAGCGGTGAAGTTTGAATATCCGTCAAAGCAACATGTGAGTCAGTGTGGTGTAGTGGTTAAGAGCGGTAGTCTCGTAATCTGGGGAACCGGGTTCGCTTCCCCGCTCCTCCACATGCAGCTGCTGGGTGACCTTGGGCCAGTCACACTTCTTTGAAGTCTCTCAGCCCCACTCACCTCACAGAGTGTTTGTTGTGGGGGAGGAAGGGAAAGGAGAATGTTAGCCGCTTTGAGACTCCTGAAGGGGAGTGAAAGGCGGGATATCAAATCCAAACTCTTCTTCTTCTTCTTCTTATGTGTAAATGAATTCTACTAAGGAAAATGGCCTTGCAAAAAAATATGTACATTAGGCAAAAGTGCATACAAAATTTAGAAGAAATTAAGCTTGAAATGCTGGTGAATTTGCACAAGGCCTTTAAGCAAACAAACCAAAAGTGCAAGCTGATGTGGAAATGTGGAGAGCTAAACCTAATACAGGAGAAATTATAAACTGAAATTGACAGATTCGCCGACCCTAGGCAGGTGTTGGCCAGACAGAGGACACAGTGGATTGGGCCTGAAAAGCCTGATTCACACAGAACCAGCGAGTCAGAATTAGACCTGGAAAGTCATTTCAGTCTAAGTCCCCTGCTGCAAATCCATTGCTAGAGCGCCTGCAGAAAGGTAAGAGGGGCTGGATATTTAGGTGTCAACCTAACACTTTTCATATCCGCAATTTATCTTGGATGTTTGTGCTTATTTATTCCAGAATGTCTTCCTACACAATACTGTACACACTTAAGGCAGCTTACAGCTATTTTAAAAAACAGCAAACATAACCACAACAGTCAATTAAAAATAGAGCTGCAGAACACCTTTCTAAGAAAAGGCAGATATACATTTCTTAAGGAAACAAGTCAATGGCTGCCAGTAGTTGCTAATAGGAGCATGCTGCTGAATCCCTTTTGTAACTGTTTTTGTTGTTGTTGTTTAGTCATTTAGTCATGTCCGACTCTTCGTGACCCCATGGACCAGAGCACGCCAGGCACTCCTGTCTTCCACTGCCTCCCGCAGTTTGGTCAAACTCATGTTTGTAGCTTCGAGAACACTGTCCCACCATCTCGTCCTCTGTCGTCCCCTTCTCCTTGTGCCCTCCATCTTTCCCAACATCAGGGTCTTTTCCAGGGAGTCTTCTCTTCTCATGAGGTGGCCAAAGTATTGGAGCCTCAGCTTCACGATCTGTCCTTCCAGTGAGCACTCAGGGCTGATTTCCTTAAGAATGGATAGGTTTGATCTTCTTGCAGTCCATGGGACTCTCAAGAGTCTCCTCCAGCACCATAATTCAAAAGCATCAATTCTTCGGCAATTTGTAACTGTTAAGAATCTCAAAAAACAAAACTGTCCTGAATCTTCAGTGGATGTCCATCAGTTCTAGCGTTGTGAGAGACAGAGAAAAACTTTTCTCCATCCACTTTCTCCGTGGTGTGCCTAATTTTATAAACTTCTATTACGTCACTTCTTCCTTGTCCTTAAAATAAAAACTGCCAAACGCTACAACTTTTCTTCATAGTATGAAGGTGACATGAGAACTGGGCTTCTCAGTGGTGGCTCCCCATTTGTGCAATGTTCTCCCCAGGGAGGTAGGCCTGCTGCCATCCCATCACTGTCTGTTTTTAGGTGCCAGGCAAAAACGTTTTTGGAGCTTAACTCTCACCATATTTTTAGAGGCGTGTGATGGATTTAAATTTTCTCTTTTAGGCGTCTTATTGTAGTTCAGGTTGTTTTTATATCTGTTTTAGTGTTTATAAGGTGCTTTGAGTTCATTTGGTGGTGGCAGGGGAGGGGGAGTGACTAATAAATAAAATAAATGAAAATAACTCACATCAGCCCCAGCCAGCAAGTTAGCAAGAGCTATTTAGCCCAGTTCTAAGTCCAGAGACTGAAGGAGCATTCAGAATTAGCATCTCTCACCAGCAGTCTGAACTAGTTTGTTCTACCACCTCATTCTCCTGCAGAGGTAGACCAGGCCTAAGACCATTAGCCTTATAAAATGTTGCTTCTCTGAGCAACAGTTGAAAGTAAGATTTATTTAAAATTATTTTGTTATCCTTCCTTTCCATCTAGCTGAAACAGCTTGCAAAAAAGGGGGCGGGGTCACAAAGCCAAGGATAAAACCAAATTAAAATGCAATTCAGAAGCACATTAAAAAGAATGTGTGACAAGAATACAGCAGCACTAAACAGATCTTAAAAAAACCCAACAGCCATCTACCATGAAATGGATTCTCTCAATTAAAGAGAACTTTAATAGATTCCTGTTACTAATGCAGAAATCCAGGTGTGTGTTTTAATAAGGAGGTCAAGCTATAGTATTCCCACTGGGCTACCTTTGAAAGCTGCCAACAGCTCAACTGCTTTCCAGAGGATATAACCTTGATTTCTTAGTGTTGAGTCACATGGTATATTTGCAGCATGTATTTAAATTTTTCAGTCATGTGCTAAGAACAATTTAACAGTTCTGGCTGCCTCACCTCAAAAAGGATATTGTAGAGTTGGAAAAAGTTCGGGAAAGGGCAACCAAAACCATCAAGGGGATAGAGCAACTTTCCTGTAAGGATAAAAATTTATAAAATTGTGCATGGAGAAAACGGAAAAAGAAAAGCTTTGCTCCGTCTCTCATAACACTGTGACTCATAGGCATCCAATGAAGCTGAAGATTCAGGACTGATAAAAGATAGTCCTTGATGCAGCTCATAGTTAAACTACGGAATGCATCATTTTAAAAATGTGTCTTTGTGCTTTCTGTAACACACAATATTGTCCTATAGACAACAACCCAAGCCAACAATCAGTTAGCTAATGCCACTGAAGTCAACACTGCCATGTCATGTATCATGATATGACATGATATACCATGCAACTTCAGCTGCTGCAGAATTTGGTGGCCAGGTTGCTCACTGGGGCCAGATGGTTTGATCATATCACATTGGCCTGACTGCACTGGCTGCCAATTAGTTTCTGGGCCTAATTGAAAGTGCTGGTTTTGCCCTAGAAAGCCATAAACAGCTCTGGACCACAATATCTCAAGGACCGCCTCTTTCCATATGAACCTACCCAGACCCTGAGATCATCTTCTGAGGCCCTCCTTTGTGTGCCTCCTCCACAAGAGGTCTGGAGGGTGACAACACGAGAACAGGGCCTTTTCTGTGGTGGCTCCCTATTTGTGGAACGTTCTCCCCAGGAAGGTTCGCCTGGTACCTTCATTATACACCTTTAGGCACCAGGCAGAAATGTTCCTCTTCAACCTTTGGCTGATTGATATTCTATGGCCTTTTAAATGTGTTTTTGGGGTGGGTTGATGGTTTGTTTGTTTTTGTTCTTGTTTTATTACGTATTTAGTGTTTTCCTCTTGTATTTTTATGCTGTGAACCGCTCTGAGAGCTTCAGATGAAGGGCAATATACAAACTAACAATAAAATAAACAAAATCATGGATGGGTGAAGAGGAAGCTGGTCCACTATGGTGAACGGGGCTTTGTCCCACCAGCTTCAGTCTGTCCTCGGCCAGCCCCCACCTGCCTACCTGCCTACTTCCATTTAGCCCAGGGGGTTGGACTGCCTGTCACATTCCTCCTCCTCTTTAATAATAATTTTTATTTATACCCCGCCCTCCCCAGCCAAGGCCAGGCTCAGGGCAGCTAACAAGCAATAATAAAAACAAGTTGAATGAATACAACTTAAAAAAACAAGATTAAAATGCAACAATTAGAATATTGAAACATTAAAATATTAAAATGCAGCCTCATCGCAGGAGGAGAAAGGAAAAAGAAAAAAGAAAGAGGGGGAGGGAATCATATTAGCTCCAAGCCAAAGGCCAGGTGGAACAACTCTGTCTTACAGACCCTGCGGAAAGAAATCAGATCCTGCAGGGCCCTGGTCTCATGAGGCAGAGCGTTCCACCAGGCCGGAGCCAGTGTTGAAAAGGCCCTGGCTCTGGTTGAAGCTAATCTAACTTCCTTAGGGCCCAGGACCACTAGGTTGTTGCTATTTATGGGCCTTGAGGCTCTCCGTGGGACATACCGGGAGAGGCGGTCCCGTAGGTACGAGGGTCCTAGGCCATGAAGGGCTTTAAAGGTCAAAAGCAGCACCTTAAATCTGACCCTGTACTCCACCGGGAGCCAGTGCAGCTGGAAAAGCACTGGGTGAACATGCTCCCATGGCAGAGACCCTGTGAGGAACCTCGCTGCAGCATTCTGCACCCGCTGGAGTTTCTGGGACAGCTTCAAGGGCAGCCCCGTGTAGAGCGAATTACAGTAGTCAAGCCTGGAGGTGACTGTTGCATGGATCACTGTGGCCAGGTCGGGGCGGGAAAGGTAATGCATTGCCCTTGCAGAACTCAGGTAAGGAGAGGATTGTGATGAAGCTAGAACTAGGTGCACCAGTTCTAAAACTTTTCTGGAGGAAAACACCAGGATAGGCCGAAAGCACCCTCTGCTTCTTCTGCTACCGAGTCCCCACCCCACCCTGGATAAAGGTTTTTGGTTTTCTCCCCTGCCACAAATGGAGTCGTGTTGCATCCAACTCTGGAGTCTCCATTACCTACATCAGCATGACCAATTGCTCCCAAAAATAATCATGGCATTTAATAAAACAAAAATACCCCCCTTCTATTTTCCACGCAGCTCCTGGCTGCACTTCCCCTTAATAACAGCACTCACTGAACATTTGTCAGGTGCAAACTGCAGCTGAGTGCGAGAGCAGGCAGGCAGCAGCTCTGAACTGACGACCGGCGGGACTCTGGAGACACAGCAGCCAATCAATCTCAAGAACTTACTAAGTGAGAGATGGGATATAATGTAAGCCATTATTCCTTCCTTATGCATGAAAATGAATTATTCAGTAAAGATTTAGACTCCTTTTTATTACCATGTTGAATTTATGCTGCATACAAACCATAAAGGCAGATTGAAAGTTGCCTCTGCGCCTCCTCGCTAAAGCCTGCAGCGACAGGACTTGCGCGGCATTTATTCCTCCGTTCTACCTGGCCCTGTGCATCCAGAGTCACTGAGAGTAGGTTCGGGCCTGGGGGGGGTGGGAATTGGACCACCCCCCCCAGCAAGGGTGGACCAGCTAAAAATATTTACACTGTATATAAAATAAATGCATGATCTTGTTTTTATGTTACTAAAATGCCTTTTATGTGAATTTTAAAATACCTTTTATGTGAATAAAATATTCATACCTGTTGAGAATATTAAGAATGCTAAAACCCTAATGACTAATATCAATAATATGGGCACCCACACGATCGCTGCTGAACTATCCGTACACTTTACATGTCAAACTTGTACGTGTAACACATCACAATGCGTATCACACAACTTAGTTGTATCCGCATGGTGTTCACTTAAGAAAACATGCACATGTGATTACACATAGAATCATAAAATTGTGGTTGGAAAGGGAGCCCGAGGGTCATCTAGTCCAACCCCCTGCAACTCAGGAATCCCAGCTAAAGTATCTATGATGGGTGACCATCCAACCTCTGCTTACAAATCTCCAAGGAAAGGGAGTCCACTGTCAAATTAGCATAATAAGATGAGACTGCACCATCATCCCGTCAAAGCACAGAAGTGAGTGTTCGTTTGGAGTCTGAAATACTGGAAATGCTCAGTTCATAGCACTGGTTCGCAAGCTGTTATTCAGAATTGTGTGTGCGTTGAACATGAAAACAATTGAGCAATAATGATACCACCGAGAAAGACAAAAACATATGGAAGACAGTCGGGTGCCGGGGTCCTTTCTGGACTGCTGGGAGCTGATAATTTGTACTGGCTTTCTCTGCTCTCTTGTTGGCCCTGTGTGCCCCATCTGCAATGGGTTGCTGCCATTCCAGCAACTCATGCATTACCTCTTAGAAACAGCTTCATATATTGAGTCAGACCACTGACCCTATCTAGCTTAGTACTGCCTACAATGACTGGCAGCAGTTCTCCAAGGTTTCAGGGTGAGGACACACCCAGTTACACCTGGACACAACAGGGACTGAGCCTGCATGTAAAGCACCGAGGAACACTCTTCCCCCTCTTATCTGATGCAGTTTTACTCTTCCCATTTTATTTTATTTTTTTATAAGATATTTATTAGAGTTTTACAAAAACAAAAGTTCACAGAATAAAAGAAAAACCAAGAAAAATAAAAAATTCAAAAATACATAAAGAAGAAAAAAGAGAAAAATACAAAAAATAAATCCATTTTTTGATATTTTTAAGCTCATTTGCTTGTTTCCTTGACCTCCTCACACCTCCCCTTTTTGCATTCCCATTTACATAATCAATTCAGCAAATCCTTACCCTCTTTCATTTATCTTGACTCTATATCTTAACATATTATGACTCTATCTTTTCATCCATTTAACAATTCATTTTTGCATATTCTTATTAACTTTTGTTGCTGAATACCACTTATTGCCAATCCGAACATAATTTTAACATTCATTAATTTTACAATATTTCTGAAGGTAGTCTTTAAATTTCTTCCAGTCTTCCTCCACCACCTCTTCTCCCAAGTCTCGGATTCTGCCAGTCATTTCCGCCAATTCCATATAGTCCATCATTCTCATCTGCCACTCTTCCAGGGTGGGTAGATCTTGTGTCTTCCAATACTTCGCAATAAGTATTCTTGCTGCTGTTGTTGCATACATAAAGAAAGTTCTGTCCTTCTTTGGCACCAATTGGCCGACAATGCCCAGAAGGAAGGCCTCTGGTTTCTTCAGGAAGGTATATTTAAATACCTTTTTCATTTCATTATAGATCATTTCCCAGAAAGCCTTAATTCTTGGGCACGTCCACCAAAGGTGAAAGAATGTACCTTCAGTTTCTTTACATTTCCAACATTTATTATCAGGCAAATGATATATTTTTGCAAGCTTGACTGGGGTCATGTACCACCTGTATATCATTTTAAAGATGATATCCCATTTTAAAGATGGGTAGCAGAGTCTGGGACTGCTGAGTACCCAGGCCTTAGCCTTTGGCTGGCTGAATTTAAAGGATGGAGCTCCAGCTCTTTAGGCATCAACCTTTAGTTTAGAGAAAAGGTGAGCAAGAGGAGACTAGCTAGACTAGATGGGCCTTCGCCTTGATCCACCAGGAATCTTCTTATTGTTCGTTGCATTCTGATACCTTCTCACCAGGAGGTCAAATCCATACAATGTAGAAATCAGACCTTACCTTTGGAACTCCCATCCACTAGATATCAGAAAGTTGCCAACATTACTGTGTTTGTGGCACCTGCTGAGGGGGGGGGAGCCTCCCCTTTCCAACAAGCCTTCAAAGTGAGGATTTATACCCTAGTGACTAGTCTGTATCTGTACTTTCTGCATATGTTGATGTTTTAATTGTCAAATCGCGTTGGGATGTTTTGTAGGGAGCAGTTCCTAAATGGCATAAATAATTCCACATCTCATTTGGCCTCCACAAGTGAGGAAATTCAATCCTCAGTCCATCCCTCATTCAAATATAAAGTGGTGGTGGAGCAGGAGAGAATGATATTACTTTAGCAGTGAGATTAGAGTGTAGGTGAGATGATTTTAATTTTTATTGGTGCTCCAGGTAAAAAATGACCTTTACGTCTCTCACTTTTTCTCTCATATCTGGGTAATTATTTTAGGCTTAATTTGTTTGCCCATTCCACAGGTTCAAAGAAGTGCTTAGTGTCGTATCCCAGACTTGAGCCGCCTCACGATGACAGTGCTGCAAAGCGGGTTTCTATGGATGTGGGTCGATGGAGGTCTTCATCAGGGATTCTTCCAGAATTTCCAAGTGGCTGTGAGGGACAGAATGATGAAGAACCACCCAAAGAAAGAAAGGGCTTGTGGGATTTGACACGAAGGGCCTCTTTTGTATAGTGCTCTAAGCAAGAAGAAACATTTATTTCTGTGCCTCTCATCCAGTTAAATTGACTGGAATATTTTAGGTTTAACTGGGGAGAGATTCCATTAATGGCAGTCCCAGGATCACCACAGAGTTTTCTGAGGTAATATGACTGAACCTCCCTCAATTCTGTTTACACAAGAACCCTGACCACCCACTCATTGCTAGGGATGTGGGAGAAATCCAACTGTCTATTTCGACTACCTAATTTGAACCAATTTGACGTGAACTGAAACAATTCACACTTTTGAGCTGCAGTTCTTCAGCCAAGTAACACATACAACAACAAATACGCATACGCTAAGTGTAAAGTGTGAATATAAAAACATATGTCAGTGAAAATACCATACAAAATGAATTACGGTAGGGGAAACCTACTTTGCAAAAAAATTGTATTTTGGCAAAATTGCATCCGAAGATTTCTATACAGTATTAGGAGAAATCAGCACTGAAATGCTGCTACATTCTTATGACATTATACGGATATGTGGAGAACAGAACTAAGAGTGGAAGAATGAGAAACCAGAATTGACCTATTTGCCCACATTCGTTGCTACTGAACTGGAATCAGGATGTGAGGCTATGAACTTGAGAGTATAACTCTTTTCTCAAAAGTCAAGCCTTTTCCAGCCAAGCCATTTGTTTCTCTTCATCTCCTTTCCTCTCACTCTCAGAACGAAGGATATTGTGTAAAGAAGACTTGTGTTATAGAGAGCCTTTGTGGGGTGCTATCACTTCTCATCTGTTTCAGGGCTTTAAAGCCGATGTGTCTGGTGAGAATGTATTTTTCCCACCTGTAGGAAGGACATCTTTCAAGCCTGCTGAAGTCCAGGCTTGACTTGGCATCAGTAGAATTTCTGCATCTCTCCTCTCATCAGGGTAAACAGACAAAGCTGATGTCCCACTTTAGGTTTAATCTGTTTGAGAAATCTAACGGAAGAGAGTTTTATAACTAGGGATGTCAGAAAATTCAGACAAAAATGTAGGGCAAATTGCTGGTGTTTGCTTATTCATCAATCCGGTGAATACAATCGGCATTCACTGTTGTTATTACTTTTAGTCTGCAAACGAAAAGCAATTGATTATGTTCCCCCCATTTGCATTGTTTCCTTTGCACTGAACTGAATGGGATGGAATAATTTAATTGACATTATTAATAACATAAGTAATGTAAGTTCCATAACTTTATGACAGTGGAGAGTAGGACGAATAACATGGTTTTTGACAGTAGGTGAACAGCAGCAGAACAGAAAACTAATCCCCATTCTTTTTACACAAGAGACCAGGCCACACACTGGTGTCCACTGAACTGGATTTAGGAATACATACAGTGGTTGTTAAGTATAATTGTTCAATTGACACTGAAATGGACAATGCCTGGGTGTGTATTGCTAACATTGGGGATTCTTCATGGTAGCATATTAAGAGCTCTATGAGCTTTAACTAAGTTAATGATTAACTGAGAATGTTCTCTTCTCTAACATGTGAGTGTTTAACCTTATACCACTTGATTAAAGTATTCAACTGCAAATCGCCATCATAAAGGGAGTTGCCTGAAAGTCTTTCTCTGGATGCCACAGAGAACAAAAGGATGAGATAATGGCTCTCAATAAGTGGCACAGCTTTAGGCTGTATTGCAGGCTAGTGGAGAGACAGATCTCTGATTTTTGGTCTATTGGAATTATTGTATATTTTGTAAGAAGCTAAGCCTGTGCTGGACATGCACGATATACTGTAAGCAACTATTTTGGATGTATCACTATCGTTGATGTTCTGTTTAGAAGGAAGTTCTGCAAGTAAAATTTTGAGCAATACTTACAGGGCTGGAGTCCAAAAGGAGTCTGCCTTTATCCATCCATTTGCTTCAAGCTGTGCAAAATTAATATTTGCAATAGTGGTACCATTAAATGTGAACTTTGGGATCAGAGCTGGTGAACCCACAGCCTGGGGGAGTGGAGGGCAAAAAGGATGCTGGACAGCAAGAAGTAATTGACAGTGGTTGCACCAGTCCAGAAGCATTCTGGAGAAATGAAAATGGCAGGTGGCTGGAGCATTTGGAATACTGCTCTGCAGCACGTACCCATCCAGTCACCCAAAAGAGCTAGGGATGGGAAGAAATTCAATCCAGTTCACCTTTAAAGGCAAACCTACCTTATTCACCCTTTCCAAGAACTGAAACACAGCCATCAATTGAATTTTGAAATTATCAAAATGTTGTAATACAGTTCTCCAGCCACGTAAGTCAAGTATAGTGTACTAAATGTGTACACTAAGGTAATATATGCATTAAAATATATATATTAGTGAAGATTACAAACCAAAAAAAGTATGTAATGGAAAATTGCTTTGCAAAAATAACTGCACTAAAATGCTTTGCCACCATAGGAACAGGTTATTGTGTTCAATTCATGTTTCTGGGAGTGGGAACAAAACTAAATTCTACGCTATAATATTGTCGCAATTCTAACTTCTAAAAGAAGAGTTTGGCAACTCCCTTTCAACTTTGTCATTTATAACAGACTAAAAGCATTTCTGGCTCTGCCTGAAAAATAGTCAAAAGTTTTGCCTCCACATCCTGCCAGCACCAGGTATGAAAGACTGAAAGAAAGAAAAAGAGAGCAAACCCCAAATGACCAGACTTGCAGAAGAAATAAGGCAATAAACTCCATCAGTACTTAAATTTGGCACAACTGCCGTGAGGCAGCTCCTTATCAAGAACTGTTCCCAGGCTAAAACAGGAACACTTAAGCTTTTCTGAGGATGTTAGGAAGCTTCTAATCCCTTCCGCAGGTGGAGGGAGGCCAAAGGGCTTGGATTACGCCAGGAGGCAACCAGAGAGACAATGCAGGAGGATTTCCACTAACTTTCCACTCCCAGTTGGTTCTGCAGCTTGTTAGTTTCGTGGTTCAGAAGGAAACAGGCATGTGCTTTGTATTGTGCATTCATGATCTGTGCTCATGATGTTACCAGGACACCACTGGCATCATCTAGCCAGTAGTGTGACAAATTCAGAAATGCAGGTTCCATTCAGTCCAGCCACACACTGTCACAACCACTCCACTTCTAAGATTATAATTATTTTATAAGAATATTGTATAATTAGTGGTGCATTGTAGTGATCAACACAGATCTGTGTGTGTTACCTTTCAACTATATCTTCTGTCTTCTGTGCAAACAAGCAGATTATTTGAAGAGCCCCAATATCTTATTTTGGAGTGACTTCAGTTGCGTTTTCTTTGAAGTCCCATCGTACATAATAGAAATTACACACCGTCATCTTGGAATGACCTTGTGCTTTCAGTGTCCCTAAACGTTTAGCTCTGAAGCAGGGAGAACAACTCCTTCTTGGTGTTCTACTCTCATGCCTCTGCCAGAGTGACTCTAGGAACCCATCCTCAGTATCCAACTCACCTACTTTCACTCCGATTGGCTCCAATTGGCACAGAGGGTGGGAAGACTCCTTTTCTGTGTCTGAAATGGTCCCCTTTCATGCAGATTGGGTGGCTCTAGGAGGAAGGAGGCAGGCTCCCTGCTGGGACCCTGCTGTAGAAATAGTAAGAAGTCTAAAAACCCCAGGACTCTGGAACAATACACCTCTGCATCATTATTGTTGACAGTGAGTGGCAATGGCTTTGCACTAGCTGCCTACCTGCTATGGGGCCAGGTTCAAAGTTTATGTGTTAATACACAAAGCCCTGAACAACTTTGGTTCAGGAAACCTGAAGGACCACCTGAGCCCCAGGTTGATCACTGAGATCATCTGGAGGAGTGCTCTTAGTTGTCCCCTGTGTTATAGAGGCCCAACTGGCCTCAACCAGAAGCCAGATATCTGCAGTTGCTGGTCTTGTGCAATGGAACACTCTTTCAGCAGAGATTTGGTAGGCACCCTGGATTTTGGCTTTCCAGTGTCTCTTGAAGACAGGCCTGTGCAGTTGCATAAAATGTTCTTGATTAGCCAGTCATTTTGATTATTATTCTGTATTTTAAAAAAATGCTTTTTTAATGTTGCTGTTTCATGAGACAGCAGTATATTAAAAAAGCCTTTTAAATAAATGTAATTTAATTTAAAGCAACAAGACTATCTTAGGCTCATTCATTTCTGTGGTTTTACTATGAGCAGAACTTTGCTGGATACAACCCTAAGGGGCTGTCTTATTTATTTTATCAACGGGGGAGGGGGGAGTTGCTCTCCCAAAAAGAGAATTTGCAAGACTAGTAAAATGCAGGGTTATTTGGCTGGAGTTTAAGCCAAGCAACCACCAGCACATTATGTATTTTGAAACAGTTAATGACTTCTTTTCAGTAGGAAGCAAAAAAGAAGAAGACGAAGTGTCCATCAGGAGCGACAAGGACTTGCCATTTTGAGTTTGTGGAATCTGCAAGTCAAAGGTGATGATGAAATAGCTGCTCCCAGCAAAGTGATAAAGGTAAATATATACACACATTTCTCATTTTTAAGGAAAAATATGTTACAATGCAACAGGAAGCAGGTGGCCCAAGATTTAGTGGAATGCCAGATTGCCAATCATTTTTATACCTCTGTCGTTCAAATTGCAATAATGTGCTGAATTGCAAAATTGGCTGGGCTGATGTGGCTTTTGCTTATTAAAATACAAGTACCGGGGAGATGAACATTCTGCGGTTTCTGATGCATCGTTGGGAGATGGGAAAAGGCTTGGAGAAGGAAATCACATGGAATGAAGGATAAAAACAAGACAGGAGTGAAATTTGGGAGATACGGTTCTGAAAACGTCAAGGACCGGATAACAAAATGTTACCTGCTTAGTATAGTGAATAACAGATTCAATCAGGTGCAAACTGCAAGGATCATCTTCTGCCTATTGGTCAGTTAAGACCTCAGGCCTGGCTGGTCCAACCATTTAGGGAGAGGTAAAGTGCAGGATAATTCCCTAGGCGGGTTGCGGTGGCTACTTCAGGCAACTGATTTCAGGCATCATTTTAAAAAGCAGCAAATGTTTCTTCAATTAATTGATTACTGTTTTATTTTCACTGCCAGGGAGAAGAGGCACCTGCGTGGGATTTTCTGTTCCAGGTGCCAAAATAACTTGACTGGTCTTGGGTACTATGCGGGATGTCATGGAATTTCAACAGAAACAGAAAAAGGAATAGAAATTGGCTGGCGTTAACTTATTTGCTCCATGTCCAGAACAGAAAGCAGTCCAGCAAAGACAATTGGTATCCACTGTTTTTGATGTTTTCAGTTTGCAAACGATACACAACTAATTACTTTTTATACTGCATAATAATCGGTCAAGCAGAACATGGGAAGGTTCCGTATGCAAAGTCAGAGCATTTTTTCCACTAGCCCATACTAACTGGCAACATCTCTCCAGGGCTTCAAGCAGACCTACCTGGAGAACACGGTACCTTCTGCATGCAAAGGGGGGTGTTCTGCCACTGCACTACGACCCTTCTGCATCTCGTGTATATGTCTTGCACAGTCTGAAACCTGGGATGGGGGAATTATCTCCCCCTCTCAGTGGGTGTCCCTGCATATTAGACAGGAACTCCAGGTTGAAATCTGGCTGCTTTAAAGATGTCCATAACTCTCTGGTGCTATAGCATTATTCTCATTCCAAGAGAGGTGCAGGGAGGTCTGCATCCCCATCGCCCTGCATCTATTTTCCCACCCTGCTGCTATGCCCTGCCTTTTACGCATTTCCACAAGATGCTTCCAGGCAAGCCAACTCACCATTGGTTAGAAAACCTTGGCCAACTTGCAGCCATGTGGTACTCAGTGTGTCTCCGTAAAGAGACATTTTTCTCCCTGAAACAGGCAGCCATTATGCAGCGTGACAGGCACATAACTCTTTTTTGGATGAATAGATTCCTTAATCTACGATTTTTACAGCCCTATTTATATATAAATATGCTCCCCTTATAAAAAGGGTACGCGCATGCAAAAAACAAAACAAAACACCAAAGCTATTTCTTCATAAATGTGATACCCCCGATAAGGGGGTGAAAACATGATGTATGTAGGGATTGTGTTCTCCCCCCCACCCCAGCCCTACCACCATCCTGCGTCTGAAAAATTATTGCATGATTCATTAATCCTCTTCTCTGTTCCCACCCAAAGCATCCCCCCTCCTCTCGCCTCCTGCTCCCCACCTCAACGCAGCAACATATAAATAATCATTTCTCTATCATCCACGCCAGGTGTCAAAACTTCTGCAAAGTCATTCCAAGAACAGGCCTATTGAGGTAGGCCAGGAAAGGAGGCTGTTTTAGGTAAACACAAACATTCGGAAATACAGTACTGTATAGAATTTGTATTTTTGTCACAGTGGCAAAGGGCAGGGGGAACCGGCAACGGGGATTTTCAGGATTAACAGATTTTAGAGAAGAGGCTGTAGCTCAGTAGGTAGAGCATCTGCTTTGCATACCTAAGTCTCCTGGTTCAATCCCCAATTGTATATCCAGGTAGGGCTAGGGGAGACTCCCTACCCAAAACCCTGGAGAGCTGCTGCCAGCCAGTGTAGACAATGCTAACCTAGATACACCAAGGATCTGACTCAGGTAGTTTCCTTATGTTCCTATGATCTGTAATCTATGATTTTACAGTCCCACCTGTGTATACAGATATACAAATACAGTCTAAACTCTTTACAATTGTTGTTGGCGTATGGCTCAGGAGACAATGGAGGAGTGCGCCTTTGGGGGTGAAGTCAAACCATTGGAAGGTTACAGAACCTGCTGTGGCTGTAGAGACCAATGCAGAAGCAACTGTGGTACAAAATAATGACTTATTAAAAACGTTGCCATTCCATGCATGTGTTTGCACAGACACTGGCCACCAACCACCCCCTCTCAGACTGAACTACCTCTCAGAGCTGTTGTGAAGGATAAAATGGTGCAGGTCCAGGGGGGGGTAGGAACTATGTGCAATAGCATCACCAAAAGAGAGGGCCAGAGAAGACATAGGTTTACATAAGATTTGCATATGAGCAAAATCTGCATAGAAATACATCTCTCAGAATTGTGGTGACCAGGTGTGTCTTCTCAGTCTGCTGCTCAGATGCTAACTGTTGATGGGCAACTTCATGGCCCCTGCAGGGGTCTCCTTTCTTAGGGCTCATCATCTTTAAGCTGTCTCCCCAAATTTCTGATGTATCGTGACGAGGGCCTAAAGCAGGGGTAGGGAACCTGCAGTCCTCCAGAAGGTCTGAACTAAAACTCCCACCATCCCTAACCAATGGCCCTGCTGGCTGGGACTGATGGGAACTGGAGTCAAACAACATCTGGAGGGTCACAAAACACCTTTGGGGGCCCTGCCCCCAAACCCTTTTCCTTCACACTGCAGGCCAGATTGGGGCGAGGTTTCATCCAATGCAGGCCAAGGCCAAGACAGTCTTCTCCATCTGCCACTACTTTCACTAGGCTCTTTGA
Source organism: Podarcis filfolensis (assembly GCF_964270895.1). Taxonomy (NCBI): domain Eukaryota; kingdom Metazoa; phylum Chordata; class Lepidosauria; order Squamata; family Lacertidae; genus Podarcis; species Podarcis filfolensis. The sequence goes on from NC_139618.1 coordinate 8,072,404, forward strand.
CTAAGCTTTAGTAAACATTTGCTTGCTGATGAAATCAAGAGGCTGAAAAGTCCTCAAGGAATCCCTCAAGCAAACTTTCTGAAAAGTTCCTTCTTTTCTGCTCTTTAGACAGTAAGTCTATACATTTATATCCCAGCTGCCTTTCGACACAAGATCTGCTGGTTGCAATTTTAATTTTGCTGTTTCTTGGGGAGAGAAAGGGGTTGTTCTTATGAAACTCTGACTTTTGGATGGCTTAACTGCTGCCATTTTTATTGTGGGCATGGGTGCACTGTTTTTAAATTATTTTTGTTTGATGTACTTTTAATTAAACAGAAAGGCAGGATATAAATAATAAAATAAACAACTCAGATAATTATTATTATTTTATTTTTAAAAACCCTAAGTAAATGAGAAGGAATTTATTCCCTTTTCCTCAAATTTTCTTCAAGATACTGCAAAGGAAAAAGGAGGGGGTACAAGAGAATTGAAAGTCCAACATAACACAGACACAAAGGTTGTGAAGATTAACTTTTTAAAATGTTAATTCAGAAGAACAAAGGCCTCAAGACGTGAGATGAAATGAGAAAGATTCATTTTGGAGGATGCGAGGGACGCTGGCAGGCTTGCGCTGACCAGCGACAGGAGAGGCAGCCTCGATTTGATAAGCAGATGAGCAAAAATTGTGAATACGAGGACGGTGCTGATGGGGAAAATATCGAGGGGGATGGCAAGAGATGGAAAGGTGGAAGAAACAGCTGTGCACAAGGAGAGACACATGAGGCATTATGGAAAAGAGAAGGTCATTATGATCCATGAAAAGCCTCAAAAGAAATAGTGGCTATGGGAGAAAAGTGGAGGATTGCTGGGGAGACCAGATGTTTCCACGCCAAGACAATGATAGAACAGTAATTACAAAGAGATAGAGCATCCTTCAGACACACAGGGGGGGCAGGGGGAGTGGGGGGGGAGAAAGGAGAGGTGCTTGTCTGGAGGCCTGGGTAAAGGATGCAGCAATAAGCACACGTCCCTGGCTATTATTGCACAGGTGACAGGCAAATGGGGGGAAATAGACGCTTCTCTACGTAAAATGAAGATGTAAAACCACTCCAAACTGGTGGGTTTTGGCAGGTGCATTCTGCAGCATGTAAATACTGTCGGAATAATACTGCATTCGTGGTGCATTTATACTGGACTGTCCACACATCCGCTTTGTTAGTTGTTCCGCAATGCTTATTGCAGTACAGTGGTACCTCGGGTTACATACGCTTCAGGTTACAGACTCCGCTAACCCAGAAATAGTACCTTGGGTTAAGAACTTTGCTTCAGGATGAGAACAGAAATCGCGCAGCAGCGGCAGCGGGAGGCCCCATTAGCTAAAGTGGTGCTTCAGGTTAAGAACAGTTTCAGGTTAAGAACAGACCTCCAGAACGAATTAAGTTCTTAACCCGAGGTACCACTGTATTGCCATCTGGAGGGGCACTCTTGCACAGGTAAAAAGCAGTCCTTTGCGCAGGGCAAGGTTAAACTATGGAACAGGCTCCCACAGGAAGCAGCAGTGGCCACCAACTTGGATAGCTTTAAGAGAGAACTGGACAATTCATGGTGGAGGCGGCTACTGATGATTATGTTTTGCCTCCATGGTCAGAGGCAGTAATAATTCTGAAAACCAGTTGCTGGAAGCCACCAGTGAGGAGAACACTCTTGGGCTCAGGATTGTGGATTTCCCCTAGGGGCACCTGGTTGGCCACTGTGAGAACAGGATGCTGGACTAGATGGGCTGCTGGCCTGATCCAGCAGGACTCGCCTCATGTTCTCTATAGTGCAACAAAAAGTGAACAAAAATACAAACACTTGTGTGCAAAAAGCAGGAATCCACAAGACACGCACAAAGTAGTATGTTGACCGCCAACAGTATTGAAACCGGGATTGCGTGTAATTGCCCCAATATCATCATGAGCACATGCACAATAAAACAGGACAACTGGTGAGGTCTGTAATGGCATTATTAGTACTACAGTGAGAAAAAAGGGACCATCACAATTGGAGGACGGAGTGTGATACAAATAGGGATGGCGAAACTAGGGATATGTTAACTGAAACAAAGTCATCCTTTGAAATGGATGTGGTTCTTTGGATACAAAGTCTACATTAGATTTGAAGAACCATGTGATGGAGGGCCTTGGCACATGTCGTAGTCTATTATTCCTCATCCTCACACCTGAAAACTTAGTTGACAAGTGTTTCCTTATGCAAAGATGGCCAAACTAGAAACTGGCCGCGTTTGCACCTCGAAGGAAAACCTTGAAACCTGATAATCTTGCCAGCCTAAGTGGCTGCGGCCGGACCTCCATTTATGATGCTCTTCTGAGCAGAAACAAATATTTGCTTCTACTACTTAACCATAAGGAACTGTTGTCTTCATTAAAGGGCTTCCAAGCATCCCTGCTACTGAGCTGCTGAAATGTTTGCTTTAACTTGGTTAATTAATTGATTAAAAGCAAGACACAATCAGCTGGCGGGGGGACCCTTTTAATTGGTGGGCAGACATAAAACAGAGTCAAGGGAAGAGTTGCCACATCAGCAACATACATTTAAAGGAGTGCCATACAACTTTAAACAGTCATTGAACACACCCCAAAGAATCCTGGGAACTGTAGTTTATAAAGGGCACTATGAGTTGCCAGGCAACCCCTATTCCTCTCACAGAGGTATAATTCTTGGATTTCCCTGAGAAGACAGGTTGATTATTTAATCACTCTGGAAATTGTAGCTCTATGAAGAGAGCAGGGATCAGGGGACTCTTGCACCCTTAACAAATTACAGCTCCCAGGATTTGGGGACACAATGGCTTTTTAAAATGGTACCATAATGCTTTAAATGTATAGTTCAGGTGTGGCCAGTGTTCTCCCCCACCCCTCGCCGCTCAAAACAGGGGTGGCCCAAGGCATTTTGATACCTGAGGCAAAGGACCTGATTCCATCCCCTCCAAATTCCTCGTTCAGAAGCCAACCAGAGCGGCAATTGAATCTAATTTCGACACTGACTACCATAGGGGCAGCAAGCTAGCTTTGAGAGTGTAGGGCAGGCTACAAAAGGGCAAGGCCAGCCCTAGCCTTGGGCAGACTGAGGCAACCGCCTCAGGTGACAAATGTTGGAGCACACTCTCCTCCAAAACCTCACAGCCACTCCTTGCTCTCTGACATTTGCTGCCTGAGGCAGTTGCTTCACTCTGCCCAATGTTAGGGCCGGTTTTGCCCAGGAATTTAAAGCAACACCGAATTACCAAACACAGGGTCAATCATGTTTGCAAACTGTTATCCTGGTGGCACAAGCCAAGTTTGAACTCAGAAATCTCTACTTGCTTCTGCTTCTTCCTTTGTCCTTTCCTTCTTAAGTGATGCTAACTTTTAGATTCCTTCCTTCCTTAGCTGACAGATATAAATCAAACTAACCTGTACATGTCATATCCCAAAGGGGAGAAAAAGTTTTTTGTGATGCATTATGCCTTTAGAGCCTCAATAGCTTCCTTTCAAGTGGCGTTTTTGTCAGTGTCAAAACACTGATGCAAATGCTTGCAGACCCTGGCCTATGTCTAAGATATAAATAGGCTGGGAGGGAACAGGGAAAGAAAATAAAGATACCATTTAATTTATCATTACTATTATTCTTATGGCACTTCAGAAGAACCAAAATGTAGGTGAGCGGTTGTTTTTTCTGCAAGCATGAGTTCAACGGTAGCATTGAAGACATTTCAGCATCAAACATTGGGGGGGGGAGGCAAAATAAATATCTGCTCCAAGATTATCAATAAATATAGTGGGTGGGGGATTCCTTGCCAAGTTTACTAGTGTAAGTCTGCTTGAAGTGAATGGAAATTCAATCTCATTCATCTCCATGACAGGGATGGGGAATCTCAGGCCTGGACCCAAATCCAAGTCTTTCTATACAAACCCTACGACTCTCCCCCCAGGACACACACCTCACCAGCCTTTCTTTGTATCTTCCTTGAGTCTTTTTGCCAGGCTGGAATATGTCCTTGGAGGTCTGATAATGCCTCTTGCTTGCCTCGATGGAAGACAGAAGTGTGTGTGTGTAGAAACCAGCCTACTGCACAAGAGTAAAATGTACAGTGGTACCTTGGTTTATGAACTTAATCTGTTCAGGAAGTCCGTTCTTAAACCAAAGTGTTCTTAAACCAAGGCTTGCTTTCCCATAGCGGCGGAGGACTCAATTTACAAATGGAACACACTCAACAGGAAGCAAAACATGTTCTTATTCCAAGGCAAAGTTCACAAACCAAAACACCTCCTTCTGGGTTTGCAGCGTTCTTAATCCAAGTTGTTCATAAACTAAGCTGTTCTTAAACCAAGGTACCACTGTACACTCATTTCAGGGGGGAGTAATACAAAAGTCTCTAAAATTATTATCATTTATTAAATTTGTATACCACCCTATACACACAGGTCTCAGGAAAAAAATGAATCAGAAACAGCGTTAAAAATTTCTGAAGTAAAGCAAACTATCTGAACCCATCTTGTTTCCTTTTAAGGAAACCGGCCTTTAGTTTAGTAGCAAACAAAACTTTGACACTTTGCCCCCAGAGAATTATATCCAACTGACTTTTCATCAGAGTAGACCTACTGAAATGGCTAGACTGAGGTTACTCATGTCCATTACTCTCTGAATAGTACTAGCATTGGACAAAACCAAATTGCCTATTATAAAAATAAGTTGCAATACAGCTTATACATACAAACTGCACCCTCTTCCTTTATTGCAACAAAAAATACTTTCCTGAATCTTTTTATTTTGTAAAAGAAACTCCTAGAATGAATCTATATATTTTTTTCAACTGTGTAAGAAAAAATGCACGTCAAGATTTTATATACGCCAGATTTCTTGAGTCGTCTTACACGCAGCTGAAACAAGCGAGGAGCAAAGCATTCACTGTGATCCTGTCTTGTTTCAACAAATCATTGTTTAAAAGTAGTCCACGTTCCCAGTACAAATGCAATGAGAAATTCCGATTATTTTAAACCAGGAAGCGGATACTCCTAATCTCCTCATGGCCGCAGCAGAACTGGGGCAGCAGGCAAAAAAGCACGTGAGCCAGAAGTTTGAACAAGCTGATTCTTGCAAAGTTAAAACTACAGGTTAGCATTACATTCAAACCAGACTGCTATCTGATATAGTAGTCTGGGAGAAAGCCAGACCATTTTGAACAATTCCCGTTTTTATTTTCTTTAAGCACAGGCACATGTGCCTTTGATCCATCTATGTTAGTGTAATCTGCACTGACTGGCAGCAGCTCTCTAGGGTTGTAGACAAGAGGTCTCTGCCAGCCCTATCTGGAGAAGCCGCGATTGAACCTGGGACCTTCTGCATGCAAAGCAGATACTACAGCTCACCCCCAAAGGAAACTTAGATCACTGGCCAGGGGAGAGGAGCTAAAAGGTACATTTGCCTGTGGCTACTCTATAAAAAGAATAAACACAAGTGATGCTTTAAAAAAAGGGAATTAACAGCACACAGTGGTACCTTGGTTTATGAACTTAATACGTTCTGGAAGTCTGTTCTTAAACCAAGGCATGCTTTCCCATAGCAGCGGGGGGACTCAATTTACAAATGGAACACACTCAACAGGAAGCAAAACATGTTCTGCTTCCAAGGCAAAGTTCACAAACCAAAACACCTACTTCTGGGTTTGCAGCGTTCTTAATCCAAGTTGTTCATAAACTAAGCTGTTCTTAAACCAAGGTATCACTGTAGTTTCATTCGATCTTGTCTGTGAAGTTGCAAATATAGAAAGATGCGCAACCCTAGACAGAAGACAGTGCCTGCCCAAAACATTTTGCTACCTGAAGCCAAGAACAAATCACCTTCAGCTAGGCCAACACTTAAAAAAGTATTGTATGACTCCCAAAACAGTGCATAAAACGAATAGACATGTAAATGATCATCATTAGAAAAGTGGAAGCTATAGCCATAGATGCGGGAAAGAATAAGAAATTGGGTCCCAAATAAGGAACAGAATGAAGAGGATGGTGCAAGTACAAATAACACTGCCTATCAGTCAGCTAACAGACCATTTGCATAGTCTTGTTACTCATATATAACACCTGAAGACCTTGGTACCAAGTTACCCAAAAGACCACCTGCCCCTATATAGACCTATAAAATCACTTAGATCATCTGGGGAAATTTTACTTGTGACACCACACCCTATAGATTATCACCCTGTAGATTATAACCTGAAAACAGGTGTTTTCTGCCTTTGCCCACAAACTGTGGAATGCCCTGTTACTTCCACACATGAAGCAGCAACTGTTAGCTGCTTCAAATGTCTTGCACATTACACATCATACCAAAGTCAGTCTTCCCCTGAACTGTAAAGTTGGATCTTCTTGTTACTGAATTCCCTTTTTTAATAATGCTGTTTTATTGTTTTGGTATCTGAAGAAGTGCGCATGCACACGAAAGCTCATACCAATAACAAATTTAGTTGGTCTCTAAGGTGCTACTGGAAGGAATTTTGTTTGTTTGTTTGTTTTGGTGCTGTTGTATTTTTGCATACTACTTAGAGGTTAAAATAATAATAGTAAGTGGTTTAGAAATGTTTTTAAATAAATAAACTTAAAAATATCTAGAACCCCTTTTATTTTGATCAGCTAATACAAAAAAAGCATGTTTCATAATTCTCTAGTATTGCTTGCCATGCTGTTTTCAAATTAGAAGTGTTACAGGTTTAAGCAGCAAACTTTCTCAGGAGTCTAACGAAGCACCTTGGAGTGGGGAAAGGTGGAGAAACAGCCACAGAGTGAAATAGCAGCCCACTGCTACTCTCAGTTATCTCAGACTAAAACGCATGGGACTAGTATTTGGTAGCTTGTGCTGCATCGCCATCTACTGACAGGTATCCAGCTGAGCCATATCAATGGGAGTCAGAACTGTGCACCCTTTCACAGGAACTTCAAAAGTCTTGTCTTTTGCTTCCTCCACTCCCTCACTTGGCTAATGCTTTTTCCATCAAACCACCACGCTCCCCCAAACCCCACAAGGGCTGCAAATGAGCCCTAGAGTACCCTGTGTTTCTTACTTACTTGGGTGCAGAATCAGGGCCCCAATTCCACAGAGGCTGCTGGTAGGGACTCTGATAGAAAGCAGCTGGAGTCAGCTGCAACTGCAGGGAATTAACATGCATCCTAGTTAAAGGGAAACAGCCTTACATTCAGATTTCTGGAGAGATTTGATAAACGAATGAGATTTCATCTTTTGTCTGCAAGGTGCAATGGGTGGAGAAGAACAGATCCAAGGAGCTATTATCAATGGACCCATGGCAGATGCCTGCCCCTCCTCTCTATTAATTGCCTTCCACATATATATTTCAAGGCAATGTACGAAACATAATAAAAGCAGCTAAAAGAAAGTTAAAAACACTACAGGAAACAATAGCAAATGTATTTTAAAAACCACACAGTACATATAACTAGCCACCCATGGCAGAGGCCCATTCATCCCACTGGGAAAGATTGTCACACACAAAAACGTATTCAATTGTTAACGGAAAGTGCAGAAAGTTGGCATGGGTCGTATCTTGATAGGAATGCTGTTACATAAAATAGCAAGTGTTACAGAAAAAATATGGGGGTTGGCTTTTGATGCCCAACTCCCCAAGGGACTGAGTGCCCTATGTCCATGATCGGTCAGAGATGAGTGGATGGAGGCAAGATCCATAGGAAACAAGGCAGATCTTTTTTTCTGTTGCAACAGAGTTCCCCCCCCCCCATCCTTGCAAGGAGGTAGGAGAGACCCAGAACAATGGTGCTCAAGCCCCTAAAAAGACTTTGGATACTGTCCACCCTGTAGCCCAACACACCCCCCCAACATCTCCAGCAGAAATTTGAGAGTGTTGCTTCTCTCCTGTCTGCCAGGATACCTGATAATGCCTTACTTGATTGCATTTTCTGGATAGCCTGGCTATTCCTTTGAGCCTTTAGTTCCTGAATCTCTCTCACATATTGATAGTTTGCTCAGCTTAACAGATACTTGCCAAGCTGCATTCAAAAAGGGAGGTGTAACCCCCTACCCTCCAAAGACCATCGGAAAGCTTTTCCCATTTCCTTCCTCCTTGCAGAGAAATATTTGAGGTAAATTTGGGAGAGTCCAAAATGGCTTCAGGATTGCTCTCCTGTACTATTGCAGACCCATGGCTTATATACTTATTTACTTACTTATGCATGTGTGTTTGCCTTGTACATTTATGAACCTTTATTCTATATTTGAGACCTTCAAATTCTTATAACGATGGCTTCTGAAATCTTTAGGAGTTGAAGGAGAAACTCTCCTGCAGGCCACAGCGACCCTTCTGGGTATAGAAGGACCTAACCCTGTGGAGGTTTGCTCTGTAGCAGGGGCTACATGACAACTCAGCCAAAATGGCCTCATCCCACACTCTCCTCTGGCTTCTCTCAGGCCTGAAACTCTCCAGTAGTTTGATCCTTCCAGCTTGAACACAACCACCTTGTCCCCCCCCCCTCGGCCTTGCTTACCTGCTGCCTAGGCTGGCCTCTAAAGTGGAGCAGGAGAAGATGGCTGTTTGAAGGCTGACGGGCCGATCATCTCCTCAGCTTGGGTTGGGAATGGAGGATGGCTGAGAGCCAGAGCGGCCTTGGTAACTGGAAGGACGGAGGTGGAAGGAGGAGCCAGAAACTAGGCAGCTACAGGCAAGCTCAGGCCCATGAGGGGGCGAAAATCCAAACTTAAGTTGTGGAAGGTAGCGTATGCTGCCTGGGTCAGGGTATTATTTAGGGCTTTAGGCAAATGTAAACTTGATTTGTTCTCTCTCTATATAGGGTGTCGAACGGAAACGCTGGCCATATTTGCACCCTTTATGTTCAATGCACTTTTGCCATGCCTTTCCACAAAGGATTCTGGGAACCTGTAGTCTGCGAAGAGCGCTGAGAGTTGTCAAGAGCAATGCCTTGTTGGGTATATATATAAAAAGGAGGCGCCAGTACTCAAGTGCTGAGTACAAAATGGCTGCCACAGGCAGCAAAACAAGAAAGGTGTGCTGGTACTTTGTACCAGTGAGTGCTGTCACATACAAGCTGCAATTCCCAGATTTCACTGGGAAGAGGGATTTATTGTCAAACCACTCTGCGAGTGAAAATAGGGGTTACCCTGCATCTCTCAGCACCCTTTAAAAAATCCAGTTCTTAGGATCATTTGGGGGAAACCTTGGCTGTTAAAAGTGGTGAGATAAGGTTTTTTTAAAGAACAGCATGGATTGGGTCAGTACTGAACACTGGACAAGTCAGGCCTCCTTTTTTCAGGAGTTTCTAGGTCCAGGAGTTGTTGTTTTTTTCCCTTTTTGGAACCAGAAGCCTGTTATTCCCTTGCTAAGAAGTTTGGAAGCCATCTTTCTAGGGTCCTTGCTAACGGGAACTTCAATTCCCTGATTTCCATACATCAGAATAAGCATTTTAGTAAATCAAATGGCGTCAGAAGGGCTGGATTTGAAGGCAACACCTCAGCGCTATGAGGCCACAAAATAAACCTCCAAATGCAGCATAAAACCATTAAGTGCAGAATTCAAAATGGCTGGACTTTTGATTGACAGCTGCTGACAGTGCGCTTTTGGGGGTGGGGGACAAGTGTTCCTCCCCCCCCCCCCCACATACATACAGGGCCGATGGAGGCTGGCATTTCACAACTGGCAGGAAAACACAAACAAACATCATTCTTGCCAAGCTTAAGATGAAGCAAATATTCTGAGCCTGTGCAGTTTCACATTTTAAACTCACGCAGCTCACTTTTCCTCGCTTCCCACCTTAGGCCAGTCACTGGCTCTCATCCTAACCTACCTTACATGGATGTTGTGGAGACGCGTCCTCATATCATAGGCATCCAATGTTGGTTCCTTTAACCAGAATCTTTGCACTGCAAAGGACCATGGGATGTAGCTGTTAGCCCTACCCAGAGTGTAAAGGTAAAGGTACCCCTGCCCGTACGGGCCAGTCATGTCCGACTCTGGGGTTGCGCGCCCATCTCGCTTAAGAGGCCGGGGGCCAGCGCAGTCCGCAGACACTTCCGGGTCACGTGGCCAGCGTGACAGGCTGCATCTGGCGAGCCAGCGCAGCACACAGAAACGCCGTTTACCTTCCCGCTAGTAAGCGGTCCCTATTTATCTACTTGCACCCGAGGGTGCTTTTTAACTGCTAGGTTGGCAGGCGCTGGGACCGAGCAACGGGAGCGCACCCCGCCGCGGGGATTCGAACTGCCGACCTGACGATCGGCAAGTCCTAGGCGCTGAGGTTTTACCCACAACGCCACCCGCGTCCCTACCCAGAGTGTAGACTCATTTAAATTAATGGACACGACCAACTCAGGCCTATCAATTTCAATGGGTCCATTCTGGATAGAACTTAAGACCCTCATCTGAACCACACATTTATACTACTTTGAAGTGTCATGACTTCTTCCCCCAAAGAATCCTAGGAAGTATAGTTTCTTAAGGGTGCAGAATTGCTAAAAGTCCCTTATTTGCCTCTCAGAATTTCAGGTCTTGAGTAGTTTAACAATAAATCCCTCTTCCTGAAAAACTTTGGGAACTGTAAGCTCTTTTGAGGTGAATAGGGGTCCCCTAACAAATCTCAGCACCCTTAACAAGTTCCCAGGATTCTTTGCAGGAAGCCATGACTGTTTCAAGTGGTATGATACTGCTTTAAATGTATAGTGCTGCTGGGGCCAGAGTTGGATACAATGCCAATTTTCTTTTTTTTTAAAGATAATATTTATTACTTTTAAAAGTTACAAAAAAGTAGAAGAAAAAGAGAAAAAGAGAAAAAAGAGAAAAGAAAAGAAAAGAAAACAGAAGAAAAGCAAAAATACAATACAATATATAAACAATACAAACCCAACCTAAACCCATTAAACTAGACACATAAATAAAGCAAAACAAAAACAATTTAAAAACATCCCTCCTTTTCCATACTCTGTCCTTCATTCCCTTATTTCCTCGACTTCCTCACACCTCCCTTTTCGTATCCCACTTCTAGTACTTGTTTCAGCAAATCCTTTCCATCTTTCTCTATTTTCTATCATATTATAAATAACATATTCTTTACCCTTATTTCCCATTAAGGGTAAATTACTTATAAGTAATTTACAATGCCAATTTTCTGTTCCTCCAGCTCAATTTAGTAATCTCCAAGGCTTCAACCAATCTTAATCTGGCCAGATTCTTGCATGTTCTAGATGCAGAAATACCACTCATGTTCAGCTGAGCTTACTCCCGGATTAGTGTGCACAGGGGTCAGATTCCTAAGAATTATCATCTTAGGCCTGCAGCCATTTGGGTGGGGTGGAGACACTAGAAAACATGGGTGATCTGTTCTCATTTTTAAAGTGCAAAAAAAGTTCGGTGCCTGGCAACTCTAGAATCAGGGAAGCAAAGTGATAGGAAAGAGACTGCAGAACTGGTGCCAGCAAGTTGCTAACACCAAGCAAGATGGAGAAGCAGGAAGCTACTTTAGTGAGATGAACATGCATTCACATATCCCTCTCTGGGTACCACATTCTGCATGCCTTGTAACCATGGCTGCAATGCACTTCTTAACCGCCAAGTATATTGCTAATTTCACACCTTCAAAGCTGGGAGGGGTAACCTGTGTGGTCTTCAAGTTGTTGTTGGACTTCAATACCCATCAGCCCTGACAGTTGGCCGAGCTACCTAAGGCTGATGGCAACTGAAGTCTATCGTGTTTCCCCATCCCTGTTAGAAAGGAAGAGACTTTACAACAAGATTGGTCAATCTGTAGCTCTCCCAATGTTATTAGAATCCAGTGCCCAGCAGTAAGGGATGATGGGTGCTGGAATCTAGCAATATCACCACCTGTCTACTAGAGGATATAGGGTAATTTGCTTCCCTGCATCCGGCGCATCAATGCAACCACTCTCTCTCCTTGTCACAGTGTGGTCTGGGTGATGTGTATCTGACTGACCAGGCCTGTGTGGCCTCTAGCAGGATAAACACAATCCGTCAGTCATGTATTGTGAGGTTTATGAACATCCCATTATTCCACTCTGAAAAGGCGAACCGTAATACTGTAGGCTCCAGGCAACATGAGTTGGGCCAGTAGTTCTTATACCATCCGCCCACTGCAACAACCAGACATTGTGAAGAAATCGCAACAGACCAGCTGACACGAAGCATGTTTTTAGCAACAAGATTTTATAAGCAGAAATCCGAACACTTGTCAACAGTGCTCTCTCAACGATCAAGGAACTCTGTACAGCTGAAGTTTTGATGCTTGACCTTGTATCAAAATTGCAAACAGGCTTTAAAACACATTGCTGGTAACAGGTGGGAAGAGAGCGGCATCGAAGATTTTTGAATCCGTGTAGTTTTATGGGAGTTTCCATGCTCTTTATTTTGTATATATTTATCCCAGTTTTAATATATTGAGGCATTGAAGACGCACCCACAACCAGTCGAAAATGTTACTTGTCCATTTGCCTGCCGGAGTACTTTTGCATTCATGAAGGCTTGAAATTTAATGATTCTAAGAAAAAAGCCCAGGACTGTTTTGTTTTTGCATCCCCATTTTCATACCATTTGTATCCAGAGCAGAAGGAAGTGTGGAAAAGAAGGCATATTAGAACTATTTCCCCAGGTGCTTAACAACAACAAAAAAGTATGCTATAATTCAAGGGGTGACGGTGGTAATGTATTCCAGATCTTCTGAACAAATTTAAGCAAATTTAGCAGCTAAGCTTCCCTTAAACTTTTATTAAGCTTAACTTAAGCTTAGCTTAAACTTAAACACTTAAACTTTTATTAAGAAAGAAAGCAAATCCTAAAGCCCACATAGATTGGATCCTGCAAAAGGCAGCTACACCCAACACTCATTTTTCTAGATAATTACACAGCTTTCTACAGCAGGGATGGGGAACTTGTAGTCCTTCAAATGTCGCTGAACTCAAGCATGGCCAATAATTAGATGATGAGCAACATCTGAAGGACTACATGTTCCCTACTCCCATCCTAGAGGAGCTCTGAAGCTGCCCAAAATCAGCTTCTAATGTGACCATTTGAATACAGACTCAAGTCTTTGAAGAGATAGGCAAGCGTCTTACCAAAACAATTCAATACAAGTTCCTTGCATTTGGAGGCATTTAATTGTTGAAAGTTATCAACTTGTTTTCACATACAAGGTGTCCAACAATATCTTAGGAACAGGAATTGTGCCGGATATTTTATATGAGAAGGCAAATCTGAAAAACTGTAGTTGGTGGTCTAAATACAAAACATAGTCCCAAGCATCTTCCCCCACCAGTAATAACTCCCAACTCAATGGCCATGTTTAGATTCATTTATATTTTAATAGTATTAAATTAGCTTAAATTACTTGATTTTTTTTAAATTCCACATTTGAAACCAATCTAAAAAGGAGCAAAAGAAATAAATTGAGACACACCACTGCAATATTAATTCCAAATGTTAACTTTCCCCCCTTTACGTCAGATCTGTACAGCAAAAAGTAGCAGAGTCCATTGATTACTGTTCCTACCATACAGCAAGCTAGGGAAAAGCCATCCTGTACACAAGAGCCTATGAAGGATCCTCCTCAGACCTTCTAATGCTTAGCTGCCAACAACAACACGCCCCAAACCGTTTTCTACCTACAGAGGACATTTTGGTGTGGCAAAAAAGGAAAAAAAAAACTGATTTTCTTTGAAGTTCCCTTTTTAGTTCTCCAGTATTTTTTTTCTCTTGTACAAAATATTACAATGATTTTTTATATATATTTACATAGGTTTTTGCACATCTAGAAAAACAGTTATGAATTACAATCAGGCTTGGCAATCAATTTTGTTGTTGTTAAACATGATCTAGGGATTTAAGACAGCTGCAGCTGTAGTGGTTCACTTAATCACATGATTTTTAAGGAGGCCTGCAAAGCAGTGTTTTCCATCTCTTGCGAAAACAGCTGTAATTTTAAAAAGTCAACAATATACTGTTAATGAGCGCTATCTGTTCATTCAGTCCTTCAGCCTCCCAAAGCACAGCTGAAGAAGACTTGCTTTTGCTGTTTGGATGTCATGCGCCCAAAATTCAGATCAATCACCACAGGGTTTTTTTCCTCTTTTTGTGTCTGTGAGGGGGCTAGGTCTGAAAACAATTTTACTTCCACATAGAGTCGCCTTCATGTTAAGGCAGCCAGTTTAGAAAACTGGGTTGGGTTTAACACACATCTTAAATCCTCTGAGGACAAGTGTTATACAACCCTCCCCAGACATTTCTTTCCCCCCTTCATTAAAGTTTTGTTTAAATTTCGCTTTTGGACCCAGATCAGGGTGGGGTAGAGGGGGGCAGAATAAAGAGCTGTGTTTTAAAGCTGCAGTATTTTTATGGCTTATGGTTCAACTCCTTGCTTTTCTGCAAAATGAGGTATGATAAATAAACTGTGTCCGTCGGATGAATACATCAAAACAGACTTAAAGCGGAAGTGACATATGCTGGGGCGGGGAGGAGGAAAGATTGCCAAACCCAATTCCGAAACAGTGCCAAAAAAAGAGGGTGGGGAAGGGATAAGGTAGGGATGGGGAGAGGAAAGATTAGTCAAGAAGACAGCCAAGAACTCTCCTAGTAGCTTTCGATCCACTGCGCAAACCCTCTTTCCACCAAGGTTCGGTTTATAGACACCAACTGGAAAAGGAGAAAATGAAAGGTGTTAGAAGTTCTGCTGTCCTGTGCTAAGGCAGAGATAAGCAGCCTGCGAGGCCTGCCAGGCATTGCTGGACTCCAGCTCCCATCAGCCCCAGGCCTGCATGGCCAGTGGTCTGGGACGATGGGAGTTGAGTCCAGCAACATCTGGAGGGACCTACAGGTTTGTTTCCCCCCCCCCAGCCCCACAAGTTAACAAAGAAACTGAAAAACATAGGGTTGTAGCCAACTCAGAGTAGACCCAGTGAAATTTAACAACTCGAAGTTAATCCTCTCCATTAACATCAATGGGCCCATTTCATGGCATGGTTAGCGCTGGCCTGCTACCCATAGCATTCTGAATACAAGGCGTGTTCACATGCAGATTTACTTAAATATCCATCCTTTATTCTGATCCCCTAGCCCAGGCACCCCCAAACTTGGCCCTCCAGATGTTTTTGGCCTACAACTTCCATCATCCCTACCTAACAGGACCAGTGGCCAGGGATGATGGGAACTGCAGTCCCAAAACAGCTGGAGGGCCGAGTTTGGGGATGCCTGCGCCTAGCCTATGAAATGGCAATGCATTGGATTTGAGCAGGGATACCCAACATGGTGCCCTCAATACGTTGCTCAGCTGAAATCTCCACCGTCCCCAAATACAGGTTATGCTGACTGGGGCTGATGAGAAACATCGGGAGGGCACCATGCTGGCTATGCTGGAGTAGTTTTAATTCCTGGGCCCATTTATACATCAAAGATCCTGTCCCGGTGCTCTATTTAGTAGCATAAATACCTCTTCTCCCATCATGCTCCACAGCTGTATTAGGGGCAAGCCCGTTGCACTGTCATAATTTGTCACCTGGAATCAGAGATGTCTATTAATGCCTAGCAAGAGAGGAGCAGTTAGCAGCAGAGAGTGCACAATTATCCTCCAGACATATTCTGGTACGTTGCAACATGCCTAAAGACAGCGGAAGTGATCTTTCCAGTTTTACACTAGCAATGTCACCAAAATCTGCAATTACCTGGCTCAGTATACAAATCTGCCTGGCTTGGAATGGCCAATGTATTACAAGTTCAGAATGCTTCTTGTCTTCAAACATTATTCTGTGGCTCCGAATGGAGCATGAGCAGCAGTGGCTGGCAGCCCCTGGTGGGGTGGCTGTAGCCGAGGAGGTCATGTAAGTGGGACCGATAAGGTCACATGGTGGTAAAAATGGGCAGAGCCAAGTTTTTCTGGTTTTCTTGGCAAAGATGAGGAGAGTAAGGCATTGCAGCTGCGTAAGTACTTAGCCTAACTAAGCTGAAAAGTGTCTAACCTTGTTTTTAGAAACGGTCATTGCTGCCATGATTTTTAGTGCTGTTCAGAAGTAAGCCCCACTACATTCCAAGGGGATGGCTCCCAGGTAGGACTAGAGCCTTGTGTCAAGTTTCTCACAACAAAAGGCAGCACTAAACAATAAAAGCTCACAGCCATGACACATACCTGTGCAAGCAAAGGTGTACCTCTGGTCATTTCACTAACAGCTGTGTCCGCCTCAGATGAAAAGTGATCGTCATCTTTCAGGAAAGAAGGAAAGGAAGGAAGGAGTGTTACTCTTAAGGTAGCACCATTTTCCTGTATATCTGAAAGCTGCTCCAACACACACAAGAGATCCTGCTTGCATGGAGAAAGCTAGCACATCAGTGATGTAATATGAAAGCACGGCATGGGAGATGCCACATTGGGGTGAAGGAGGACAACCCCTCCCCCAAACAATATCACCCCCACTTCCATCACTGGACTCCTATCATTAACATGTACTTTAATTCTTCCTTCAGAGACCTTAACATGCGGGACATATAGTATCTAAATTTTGGTAATAAGAAGGAAATAAAAAAATTACTGGCTTGACTGTATGGTCAAGAGGCATCCTGTTCCTTGATTCTTAACATTACACCTGCCTGCCTGAGACGCTATTTTGGTTGGTGGGCCTGTCTTAATGTGATTTCAAAGAATTTTGGTTTTCACACAAACCCATCAGGGAATTGCCAAGTTTGATCTGCCTACCTCTTGCCTTTGTGCTCACACACACAGCCCCACAAATAGCAGAACACAATCTGGTGTAACTTTTAAATGAAAACTGAAAACGTCTATGCCAGCAAAGTTATGCAGGCCATTAAGAAAACAACTTTCTGTAACAGTTAGTGGACAATTTGCAACTTCAACTTTTTTTACGTGGTTTCTATTGTACAACCTCCGTAAACCACGTTGGTGCATGGAAAAAACCACAATGAAACAGCAGTGTATAAATATTTAGATATGGTAATTCTCCACAAAATGGAAGGAGTAGTGCTCCCCCCTCAAAAGGTGCAGTCTACCTTTGACTGCGCCATTCCACCCACCTTTGTTTTTGCAAAATTGGTCTGCTACTGCAGCTGTACATGCAGTAATCCAGCATGATGGAAGAGACCAAGTTATGTTTGAAAACAGCCACTATCCAGTCCCTAGCCTTTCACAGGAAGAGTTCAGGTCATGCAAGAGGGGCCAGGGAGAACTTGGGAATATTCTCCCATGGTTTCACTGAAGAGGGTCCCAATTACAGACAGTACTAAGGCATGACTCTGATTAACTTTGAAGGGACAGCCTAATCCTACTGGCTTTAACCTCCGTAAACAGCCCCCTCTCTGCAAAAATGCAACATGAGCTGGAAGTAGAGCCTGAGTAGGCTCTACTGTTTTGCTGTTAAAGAGTTCTTACGTAGTTTGAATGGTGGGTCCTCCCCAAAAACCCTCCACCTCATCTCACACCCCTAGACACGAACCGTGCCACTTACACAGGCACAAATACAAGTCCTAAAGGTAAAAGGAAAAATCTGCCACCAATGACTGACATTACCTGGAAGTGGCACTACGTTGTCCAAGAGGACCTCTGCTCCTTGGAAAGGTAGTGTTACAAAGTCAGACCTTAAAAAAAAAAAAAAAGCAAGGTGAGAGATTGCCAGAAAACAAGAACTCAACCAATAAACTATCACAGCTTGTTAGGGGCAGCAACGGAAGTGTGTGGCTTGAGGACTTGAGTGCTGAACAGGTTGAAAAGCTAAGGGCCGCCTTCTCTGTGTATCACACCTTCATCCCCATTTTTACAGGACAACTTTTCCCTCTCCTTAACGATGGGAAGGGACAGGCACCCGCTATCTGCCATTTCTGAGGGCAGTTCTTGGGCCGCTCACCTGATCTGCCTGAGTGTGTCAATCTTGACTCTCTCGTATCCACCATAGTCCACGTATCTGATCTCCACTTCAGTGGTGTCTTTGAAGTAGCCAATTACTTGCGCTCGCCACCAGGCCCCTTCCATGCCTGGCGCAGCACAGACAACACCAACTGCAAAGCACAAGAGTTGGAAAGAAAGGATCAAATGTGAGATCACACACCAGCTTTTCTTTTTTTATAGAGAATAAACTATATTAGGGTTTATAAAAAGAACTACAAGGCTTAATATCAGATATCTTTTTTTAATCCAAACTAAGACATTAATGACATGACCCGGAAGCTGTACACCGGCTCCCTTGGCCAATAAAGCGAGATGAGCGCCACAACCCCAGAGTTGGCCACGACTGGACCTAATGGTCAGGGGTCCCTTTACCTTTACCTTAAGACATTAATCTAAATAAGATATAAACAGAGGGGGGGAGGAGAAAGAAATAACAAAACAGGATATAGAAAAGGTATTAAAAGGGAGAGAAAGAAAAGTAAGAGTTCAGAAACTAAAGAACTTCCAATTCTTCATTTGTCCACTATATATAAACAATATTCACTTCAACCACCCCAAAAACACCACTCTCTATAAACAAGCATTATCTTCAATAATGGCATCTAAGTGTCATTATTTCTCTTTTTCATGCAAAAAGTCTTTGAGAGTTTCCAACTTCCTATTCAGTGCAAAAGCCTCATCATGTTCCCCAGCAATCACTCACCCACTTTGCACCTTTACAGTTTAAGCACTAAAAGATAAGGTTGCTGTTACCCTCTTTTAGGAGCAAACCAAAAACTGGGAGAATGACTCTCATGCTATTCGGTGCTAAAGGTAGAATCTAAAGTGAAGACTGAAATTAACTTGGCACCTTAGCCATTGGTTTGACTTTCTCCTACGTTTTCATCACCTGAAGAGACAGCCTGAATACACTTCTGACAGCACTGGCACTTTAATAATAAAACCACTATCAATTCTTCATTTCATCATAGGCCATAAGTGGCAGGTTTATCTATGAGTGGCTGGTGACTATATTATAGAGAACTGACTGACTTGTTTGTGATCCAAAATGCTGCTCAGTTCACCTGAAATGGCTTCTAGAACTCTGGGAAGGGCCTTAGCTCAGGGTGTAGAGCAAGTTTTCCCAAACTTGAGTATCCAGCTGTTTTTGGACAACAACTCCCATCATCCCTAGCTAGTGGGACCAATGGTCAGGCATGATGGGAACTGTAGTCCAAAACATCTGGAGACCCAAGTTTGGGAAACATCAGTGTAGAGCATGTGCTTTGCATGCAGAACGTCCCAGAGTCAATCCCTAGCATCTCCCATGTAGGGTTGGAAGAGACTTCTGCTTGAAACCCTGGAGAGCTGCTGCTTATCAACATAGAGCTAAATAGACCACAGGTCTGATTCTATAAGATAACTTTCTGAATTGGATCAGATTATGTGTGTGTTGTATATTTTGTTGGTGAAAACCTCCTTGTGTATAGCAATATACAAAGGTGATATACCAAATAAAAGGAAAATTAAATGAAATATATAAAGCAGCTTCTTATGGCTGTAATTTCAGTTTAGAAAGAAAGAAAAAAGGAAGGAAGGAAAGAAAGAAAGAAAGAAAGAAAGAAAGAGACTTCTGTTTGCTCCCTTGGCACCCTGCTCCTCTGACATCAGAGAAGCTCAACTAATAGAACTGAGTCAGGACAGAGAGATTAGAATAGAGAGATTTAGCAAGCTGGGCTGTGGCAAGGAACATTTTAGGCATTTCCCAGCCTAAGGACTGTTAATTGTTTGTTCAGTATATGCAACACCGGCAGCAGCCTGGAGGAACTAAACTTGTGTTGCTTTAGTTAGCAAGCTTAACAGCCAAAATGAGGAATTAAGATGGAAAGAAAACAAGAGGCAAGTGGGAGCATTTTGAAGAATATTTAAAGAAGAGTGGTCTTAAGGTTAACTGGCAAGTGGGATAAGCCTATGGGCAGCAGCAGACAAGACAAAGACAAGGAAAACAAATGGGGGAGAAAATAAAAGGAGATGTAGCAAATTAAGAATATGAAATAAGATAAATGGAAGGTAAGTTGTGAAGTGTAAGACTAAGGTATGATTTGTATAGATGTAATATGGAAAATGAATATAAATAAATAATAATAAAACAAACTTGGGTGCTTTTTTAAATTCTGCAAGACACAGGGGAGAGCAATGTTGTGCTGATCAAAGGCCTGGGAATCTACATGGGAAGAGCTGTGTTTGCTGGATCCCTTTCCACAACCAATGCAAGCGGCTTGTGCTAAGAGCCAGCGACGGTGGAAGTCAGGCAGATTCTACCAAAGGCGTCCCAGAGACATCGAAAGGAGAAGCACTCACCCTCCACCGGTGTCGGCATGGTGGGAATACCTGGCTGGGAATAGCACAGGTACATCTGTTGGTCTAGACTACGGAGGACATGGTAAGTGGGGTGCGTGTGCTGCTGCACAAACAAGTGTCCCGCGTTGATTTGGTTGACCACGATCACTTCCACCGTTACCCCATCTGGAAGCATGAGCTGTCAGAGAGAGAACATGTTTTTCCACTCAGGTAACATCTTGGATTATTGCAACGAGCTAGGGAACATCAGTTGCTCCACAATGCAGCCGCCATGTTAATGGCTGGCTTTCCCACTTAGGTCTCACGTAAAACCCCATTTTAAAACAGCGGCGCTGGTTGCCCATTCATTCCCAAACCCAATTCAATGCATTCACGTTAGTGTTTAAATCCCTAAATGACTCAGGCCCCCAATATCAGAAAGGCCGCCCCTGTTCCTACAGGCTCTCTCAGGTGCTGAGATCGGCAAAGGGGGCGCTCATGATAGCCCCCCATCCTCAGAATTTCTGTGTGTGTGTGGCCAGGGAGAGGGCCACAGGTCCCCCATTCCTGCCCTAGGGGGCAAATATCTTCCATTCCTGCCCTTCAACTGCAAACCAAACATAAAATTTTAAAAGTGCCTTAAAAAAACCCACACAACTGTACAGATCTACCCACACCTACACAAAGCCTGTTATATATGAGGGGACACATTACACATTTTGAGAACCCTTGTCAGTGGACAAGGGGCACCAGGCTAGTCCCCTAAATGTTCCTGGTAAATCAGAGCACTGAAGTGTTAGAAGTCTGGCGCCTCCTTCCCAAAACCTGGGAACCTTTTGCCCAGCTTAGGGAGGCGCAATGCTTGTGGACATGACATCGCCCTCACAAGCTGGCACCTCTGGCCCTAATTGTTCCACTACGAAAAAGATTCACTGCATGCCACTGCCCAGGAGTCTTAACTACAGAGACCTGCCGAAAAGGGACCCGCATGATGCTGCAGCCCACCAACCAGTGAGTCTGACGCCTTCAACAGCTGGTGTCTCATGCAGCTCTTTAAGGGATTTGCCATCTATCTTTCCGCAGGGCCTGCAAGACGGAGCTGTTCCGCCAGGCCTTTGAGCAGGATGCAGTTTGACTTACTTTCCTTTGTATAAAACAAGCCCAAAGGAGGCCCCCAACCCGCTCACAGGTCTTTGTATGATCAGTGGAAACAGTTGGCCCCAGCAAGTATTAACCACTCTCAATTCCAACCTGATAATTGCCACCTGCCCCGATTTTAACTTGTCTGAATTAATTTTAAGATGTATTTTAATTAATTGATGTCGGTTTTTATGCATAGTGTTGTTTTTATGATGTTAGCTGCTCTGAGCCCGGCCTCGGCCAGGGAGGGCAGGATACAAATATATTATTATTATTATTATTATTATTATTATTATTATTATTATTATGCCCCAAAGATATCCCACAGACCCTGCGCTTACCCAGGAGGTCATGGGGAGAGAATGCACTGGCAGCGGGGGAGGTGGTGGAGCATAGATATTGGTGAGGCTCAGGTCCTTGAACTTCTTGCCAATCAGGCTCAGGGCTTTGTCGACGTTTTGCTGAGAGCCTTTTGGGGGGCGAGGAGAGAAAAAGAGGCAGATGCTTAGGAGGTTTCCAGAGACAAAGCAGGAGATCAAACTTGTCTGCATCTCTGTGTGGCAGGGTGATTAACTATGCTCGCCACAACAAGAGTGACTCGTTCAAGGCTGCACAGATAACAGCAGAACAGCTTCCGCCAGGCTAGGTGGACCAACCATGTGACATGTAAGGGTGTAAGAGGAGTCCTGGTGCATTGGGCCAAAGGCCCATCTAGCTCAGCACTCTGTTCTCACAATTGCCCACCAGGTGGGGAAGGGCCATAGATCAGTGGTAGAAGCTCTATGACACTGGAGTTAACTGCTTATTAGCAAGAAAAGGGTGTGCCCAGACCTGGTGGAGTGTCAGGCCTAATGAACACAGGAACTTATCCCTGGTAGGTCTTACCCCCCTGGACCAGTCAATGAGACTAAAGGTCCCTGCCTCCCCACAGCTGACTACGTCTCCTCCTCCTCTCCAGGGTTTTTTCCAACGACCCAAGACTGCCCCTGCGTGCTTGTCTTTCCTCCTCCTGCTTCATGCCTCTTCTGGTTCTGGGAGACCACGTGGGAAGGGAGCTTGTGGCAGCAGGACGGGGAGACACCGGTGACTCTTCAGCAGCCTGACTCATCTCTGCCTCTTGGCCTCCCTCATCCCACTCACCAGCTTCAGCTTCTGCCTCTTGACTTCTCTCTGTCACCATCTCTCCTCACTCACTGAGCCCTGGTACCTCATTAGCTTCCGACACCTCCTCCTCCCAGTCTTCTCCCTCTGACCACTCATTGTTGTCCCACCACCACTGCCTGAGTCCTGAACCTCCTTCCCTTGGGAGTTCCCCAGCTGGTTCCTCCCACCATTCCTCTGCATCCAACCAGACCATGACACCTGGGAGGAAATCCTTGTCTGAAATCCTAAAGAGCAATTGCTAGTCAGTGTAGACAATGTTGAGCTAGGCGGACCGATGGCCCAAAAGGCAGCTTTCTATGTTCCTAGCTGTCCTCAAGGGAAGCCCCACAAGCAGAACCTGAGCGCAGCAGCCCTCTCCGCACCCGGGATTCCACCTGCAACTGGTGTGCAGAGTATACTTCCTACAACAGGGGACCCATGGAAAGGCAGCTCCCTAGACACAACCTCTTGGTTAGACACCCCGCTAGAGACCCAGCCAAACCACTCGCTCGGCCATCTGCCATCCCACCCACTCACCTTCTATATGGCAGATCTGGAAGTCCTGGGTGTAAGGTAGTGTGGAAATGTAGATTTTGGCACCGGACGTTTGTTTCAAGAAGCTCACGTACCTCCCCTGCTTCCCAATCAGCCGTCCGACTAAATGCTGCAGGGAACAAAAACAGCATGAAGGAACGTTCTGCGCACAGAATGAAGCTGAAGTCGGTGGGTCCTGGCTGAACATTGTGAAAACCTTCTTGAAGTGGGCCCTGTTTGGGGTCTCCCTCACTGGAGGTCTCCAAGCAGACGTTGGAGAGCACCACCTGTCAGGCTGAAGCTCCATCTCAAAAGAGTTTGAGGAAGAGTCATAGCAGACAGAGCATCAGCTTTTCTGGTCCCAGGTCCATTCTCCAGCATCTCCAGGGACGGCTGGGAGAGCTGCTGCCAAGCCCATGTCAACAATGCTGAGCTAGATCAGATCAGATCCCTTCTGAGTTCTGAAGTCAGGAGAAATGACTTGCTGGGGGCTCTGTGCCAAGAGGGGTTACTTTTTCATCCTCTTTTTTATTATTTTGACAAGCATTTGCTCTCTCAAGTTGCTTATGGTGTTTATGCTCTTTATGCTTAGCTGCATGCACCATCTTCTTACAACAAGTCAGCTACTCTTCCAAGCTTCTACACTAGCCAGGCCACTCCCCTCCAGGATGAGCTTCTTCAGGCTGCAGTGAGACACCCAAAGAAGCCCCTCACCACCACCCATCTACTTCTCTGTCTTTTTAAACGCCTTGAGCAAAACTGTCTCCAGGATTTCTCCTCCAACCTGCTCTCTTATGGGCCCTGAAAGCTCCCCCAAAATCCCAGTTGCTTGCACAGACGCCTCCATGTCTAAACACGCGTGCTCATCCACAAGTCCTCAGGGAGACAGGATTAATATGAAGATGTATTCAACAATTCCTGCTTGGCATGTCTTATATGTTTCCATTACGTCTGAATGATTCTGCATTGATACAGCCATGTGTAAATATAGTCAACACACTTTCAGGTATGAAGCAAAACTTTGGTTAGGCCAGATTCCACCAGAAATGTGGGGCATTACCTTTGGTACCTCTATCTCCCAGATAACAAGCTCTGTCTTATTAGAATCTGCTCCGGTCTTCGAATTCTGGCAGCTGTCCTTATTTCTGAGGGCACAGCCAATGTCCACTGAATCCATGCTATTTACATCCGAACCTACAAAGAGAGATAAGTTCTGCAGCTCTGAGGCACGTTACAGAATCTTATACATAAATAAATAAGTTTGAAATATGAGGAAGTATTAAGAGCCGGGGCGAAACTACACACCTAGCAGGAGTTCTGAAACAGGATCCTCCTTATTCTACAAAGCAGGTGAGGGAAAGGGGGTCTTTCCATTCATGGCACACCATACATTTAAAGCACCTCTCCCCTCTACAACACACACACACACACACACACACACACACACACACACACACACACTATGTGAATTGTCTCCTTGTGCTGTATGCAGACAAGGCCTACTCAGAATAGACCCAATGAAACTTATGGGCCTAGGTTAGCCATGTCCATTAATTTCAATGGGTCTACTCTTGAGTGGGGCTAGCACTGGATACAACCCTCTGCGAGAGGTAAGCTACAGCTCCCAGGATTCTTTGCAGGGGGTGGAATGTGCTTTAAATGTATAGCTTATGTATAGCCTGCGTCTTCCCACATGCATGCTCCTGAAAGTGAATGTTCAAGAACCCATAGGGCCCTTACAAATTTTCCACTTTGCTACTGAAAGAAACTCAGGTGAGGAATGATTTGGCATAGAGTCATGGAGGGGAAGACCCCCATCCCAAAACAGCCTGAGCCAGGGTGTTCATTGCCTTCAACAAACACAGCCATCAATACAGCATTAAACACTAGAAACCAAGGCTGAAGTTCTACACACATTTAGATAATGTGACCCTACTGCCTTCCTGATGCTTGTGGACTACAAATCCCATCAGCTGGGGCTGATGGGAGTTCGGTGGCCAACAATAGATAGAAGAAGGCTGCAGGCTAGCTGCCCCTTGTGTCTAAGAGAAAGGCAATATTGTGAGAGGTTTGCGTTGGTTCACAAAAAAACTCCTCTAAAGTCATCTTGAGTTTAAGGACTGTTCACGCTAACCCACCTTGATAATTCTAGCAAATCTAACATACACACATACTTTACAGCAGAGTGAACAAGTTCTGCGGGGCCTCCTGAGCTGCCAGTTCTGTCTATAAATATAAATAAACACCATTCAGCAAAAGAGGACCTTTTAAGAATATTTCTGGGTCCAGACCTCTACAAAAGATCTTGCAGGTGAGGGGAGATGGAACACCTAACAATACGTTATCATCCTCATCATCAACAACAATAATAAAAACAATTAATTTACATACCGCTTAAAAGCCAAATGGAGCTTCTATGCAGTTTACAAGTACAAAACAAATCACACAGAAAATTAAAAAATAAACCCATGTCATTAAAATATGCTACTGGGGAAAAAAATCATCAAAACATGCATGGCTACACCATCCGTGCTGGCTTTCTGCCCATTTCCAGGTCCAATTCAAAGTGCTGGTATTAACGTTTCAAAGCCCTGAACAGCTCAGGGCCAGGTTACTTGAAGGATCATATCCCTCCAGATATACCTGCCCAGACTTCAATATCATCTTCAAAGGCCTTTCTCCAGATGCCCATACCAACCTGAGGCATGTAGGCGACTAATGAGGGGTGGGCCTTTTTGGTGGTAGCATCCTGGTTGTAAAGTGCCCTCCCCAGAGAAGCTTAAGAGTGTTTTAACAGTTTTAGAATGCTTTCATTCTGTTTTTAAATTGTGGACATGTCTGCCGTCCTGGGCTCCTTCAGAAGGGATATAGAGTCAACATGCATACATACATCAGGAAAGCACCATGACAGCTCCTCTGACAACACTGGTTCCACTAAAGTTATCGGGCCTAACAATAACAACTGAAAGAGCCAAACTCCATTTTAAAGCCATTTAAGCTGCCTCTACATCTCACAATAGCAAACCTGACACATTCATGACAAGCTGAGAAAAGCAAGACTTTTCGGTGTGCCCCGAATCTGCTGCCAATACATTTCTAGAGTGACCCCAAAATTCTAGCGTTTATGTATTTTGAAGGAGAGAAAGCAAACCCTTACTTTTACACCCAGAGCAGCCCAGTGTAAGATGCTCATAGCTCTCCAAGGAAGCAGGACTCCATTTTATTTACACAACCCTGGAATCTTTTGATGATGGGCAGTTAATGCTGCAAATAAATTTGGTGAAAAAACAAGAAACAGGACACATGCAAGGAAACCGGGACACAGGAATCCTTACCCCCTGAGTTGTCTGCATCCGCTTCTGCCGACCACGGCTGGTCGTGCCTCCGATGGGGGCAGTCTTCCTTCAGCACTCCGTTGCTGTACGGCACTTTGTTCTCCGCTAGCGTAGGGGAGGAGGGAGGCTTTTTGCTGGACGCCAGCTTGTGTTCCGAGTCTTTGAGCGCGGGCATGTTCAGCAAATCCAGGCGCTGCCCCAAAGCGGGAGAGGAGGTGCTTTTCAAGAGGTCCTCCGCACTCGCCCCATCTTCTGAGGTGCAGGCGCTGCAGCCGGAATCTTCTGTCATCGTCTGAGCGTCTTCCAACTCATCCTCGTGGTTTGTGGCTGGGTCGCCGGCAGGCTGCTCAGCGCTTCTGGAGTCCCTGGAGAGGCCGTGGCTTGGGTTTCCCAAGAGGCCGTGCGTCAAGTGGCTTGAGTACATGGCGTGGCGGTTGACGTTCTCTTCCAGCAGGGGAGTCACCTCTACGGCCGCCGCCTTCTCAGCGGCACAGCCGTGGCCCTTGCTGCACTCTGCTTGGCCGGCAGCTGCCACAGAGATCTTCTCAACCCGGCTGGCCATCTGAGAGATCCTATCCGACATGTCGCTGACCGACCCAGAAAGCACTTCCTCGGTGGCTGCCTGGATGACGTTGGAAATTATATGTATGGCAACCTGCTCAATCTTCTCGACTTCTTCTTTGTCTAAGCTGATGCCTCCCACCCTCGCTTTCTCCAAACTCCCCTTACAGCCAACATCTCCAAATCCATGGCGCTTCAACGTACTACCAGCGTTCGAACTGGACGTCTCTTCTTTCTGGGCCAATTCTGCGCTAGCAGGTTTGACGCATTTAGCCTCCGCTTCCATCTCTGTGGCCGCCACACCGGTGCAGCCGCCACCAATCTCTTCCTTTCCAGAGGCATCCACAGAGGGTTGAGAAACCGCATCATCTGCCACTTGGGAGCATGGGGCGGCCAAAGAACCCGCATCTGAGGAGGTGGCTGCTACAGAACAGAGGCCTTCTTTCAAAGGCTTCTCTGGTGCATCATCCTGGACCACCTCCTCCAAACCGCTATCCCCAGACTTCTCTAAACTAGAAGACTTCTCTAGCAGAGCTGCTGCCGTCGAGACTGGCGATGGCACCCGGTCTGCCACTCGAGTGGCTGCCAGTGGCCTCTCGATAGAAGCTTCACCAGCACAGGTACCGTCAGCTATCTGAGCGCCCGGAAGGGAAGGCTCCTGTGCGGGGGATCTAGGTACATCTTGGCACCCCATCACTTCCAGTTTTTCACTGTCGTCCTGAACCCTGTTGGATTCAGTGGTTGTTTTTGCCGTGACAGGCCGGTCTCTTGGGGGGTCCCAGCGCCGAGCGCCGCTTTCCAAAGGGGCCTGCAGGCTTGCCGAAGACTCGACAGTAAAGGCTGGTTCAGCAGGCTGCTTGGCTTCTGGGGGCAGGGGCGGCTGGCTGTTCAACGGCACCCCTTCTCTAGCGGAAGGCTCTTTCTTGGGGGAGCCTATCCTGTGTTCTTCTATGTTGGCCAAGTCTCGCCTGTCATGATTGCTCGCACGCTCCTTTTTGCGTGAAGAAAACCACCACCACCCGATGAGCGCCAGCACTCCAGGGATGGCAAAGGGCAGCAAGGTGCGGAAGCGGAGCGCCATTTTGCAGATCCTCAGCGATTACACCTAGAGACAAAAAGAAACAAAAACACGGAGCGTCACGTTAAAGGCTTCAGTTTTCCTCGCACTGTTCTGAGAACATCTAAGCCAGCTGGCATGCTCCAGCGTTCCTTGACTGCCATCGCTGACTATTGGCCACTCTGGCTGGAGAAGATGGGAAGGACAACATCCAGGGAGTGCCAAGTTGGCAAAGGATTAGCTTTGGCAACATTAACAACTGAGCGGCTGAGCTTGCCCAGCATTCACCAAAACGCCACCAAAACCTTGTGGCCTTGCCATTATGAGAGGCTGTGTAGCCAGGATCACACCAACAGTGCTCAGAAACACTCAAGACTAGCCTGCAATCAGGCATCCAAGCCGCAGAAGCTCAGAAGTCTAGTTTCTCCATCTTGAATAGCTCAAGATTTTTTTAAAAAATTAAGTTTCTAGTCCTCAAGGGCTACGAAAACACTCTTGGAAGGGGGGGCGATGTCTGCTAACATTTCAGAGGTACCTCTGGGGGCGCAAAGCAGGTTTTTTAGGAATTGGGAAGGGAGCGTGTTTTGATTTACAACTATGCAGAACCTTCTATGAAGTCTTGGCTGTGAATATTCTACGCATTTAAGATTCTTCCCTAGAAAGAGTTCAAAGGCAGCTCCTCGCATACAAAATAAGCCACATGATCAATACTTTTTTAAAAAAATCCTAACAAGTAGTAAGCAACATGATAGAGGCCTACAAAATAACAATGGAAATAAAAATGGGTTGCAGTGGGTCAGAGTGGCCCAGTCGGTTTAGCTGCTAGGCTTTGAAGGATCTAGGAGGCATATTTTGCCTAAAAGTGGGGGATGTTGGGTATTAAAGCAGAAACAGCCAACATACTGGCCCATATAGGAAGAGTCTGCTGGGTTAGGCCAATGATCCAGCATCCTATTGTCACAGTGGCCAACCAGATGCCCCAAGGGGGAGCCCACAAGCACAAACACAAGTGCAAGAGCCCTCTCCCCACCTGCGATTCCCAGCAACCGGTATTATCCAGAAGAATACTGCCTCCAACCATGGAGGTGAATGGACTACAACTCCCATCAGCCCCAGCTAGCATGGCCAAAGGCCAGAGATGTTGGGAATTGTAGTCCAACGGCTTCTGGAGGGCACCGCTGTATTAAGGAACCCTCTGCCTCCCCGCATAACTGAGCCCTGCTGAATGCTTGGACTACTACTTTCAAATCAAAGACAACATGCATCCCCACCTTTGACCATGAAATATGCACCATCAACATATGCAAGCAGAGGAAATCACCCACCAGAAGAAAATCTGTGCTGCAAACACCTGGTTCGATATACTGTGCTGGTCACCTTTCCATAATCTTCCTTCTCAAGTGCCCCCCATGCTCTGCCCAGTAGCCCCTGATCTTCATTTTGACCTCAAGACCATAAAGATCACATGATGATTATTCTCTTTTGGTTTACAGGAGCAAAAATGTTTATAGTTGCAGATAAGGATCTCAAATACAGCAACATGCATCAGAGATGTTCGTCATAGATCCACAACAGAACAGAACAACACACACACACAGTGCTTTTTGTTGCACTGAATGTTGTACAACAAACTGTACGGCACAAGGAAGGCTGAACAGGGGACGTGGTCTATCTGTTGTGCATCAGCTACCATCTAAAATAAATTTGGAAATCCCTGCCTTCATGAGAATCAGGCCTAAGTCCTACTCAGAGGAGACCCAATGGAATTAATGGACCCAATTTTCTCATGCCCATGAATTTCAGTGGGTCTACCCCTAACAGGAATATTCCACAGTCAAGATAAGTGACAAAAATTGAGGTTCACATTGTATTCTGCCCAACCTGTTACTTGAGCAAGAGCTCCCCTCGAGTTATAAAAAGACAAGGCTGGCATTCCTTTCCTTAACAGAGGAGAATCTGCGGGCCTTGTGGCTGGAATGTCAGGGGTAAACAGCTGCCCATTCAGAGAGCTGCTTGCTGCAGAACACTCTCACAGTTTACATTGGCAGCCAGCAGAGTTTGGGTGTCTCCAAGGGCACGGACTCGTCCTCCCAAGGTTGGAAGTGTAGAACCAGGAATATCAGCTCCAAGGTCTAGTTCTCAGAGAAGTGGGGCAAGCCTGTGTCCCGGCTGTACCCCTCAGACTTGGAGCGGGGAGGCTTACGTGTCAGAACGATCTTCCATACAAACTAAATACACTCCCTGCATGCAAAAAGCCTGCATGTGGAGAAAGAGCCTGACCCGCTCTTTTTCTGCATGCAGAGACGAGGTCTTTGTTGCTCTATGGAAGAGCCCTCCCCAACCCAAAAGTCTGGAGGGGTACAGCACAGACACAGGCTTGCCCCACTTCACTGGGAACTAGGCTATGATGACAAGGTGCTTATGGAGTTTTCTAAAAAGATTCTCTCTCTCTCTCATGCAGAGGAAAATCTGCAGGGATTTCTTCTACTGCCATTTAATGATGATGGCATCTTGAGGGCTCTCCAAGGGGAACCCAGGACACTTTCCAGAAGTAAGAAAGCAGAAGGTAAGCTGAGTGAGATACATTTGAAGCATGTTAGGAGGGCGAGGGAAGAAGGCTGCATTGAGACAAAGCAGGTGCAAAGCCCTGATCTAAGCTGCTGGAGGAACAATCTGGGCTTTAAACAATAAATTAAAAATTGCTTGTAACATTCCAGTTTCATTATTTTTATTTTTATTATTTTTATTATTGAGCCATGAGGACTGGTGATTCCCAAGACACAAGAGCCTCTCATTTGTGAATCATCCACCAAAGTTGGGCTTTTTCCAGCAATTTTGTCAGGACTCAGGTTCTCAGAAGCCAAAGGCAGGCTCTCCCCTTATGTATGACGAAGCATTCAAGAGCAAAGCAACCCACTTACCCATCCCCCTTTGGAGATGCTGGGAATAAAACTGAGCAACCAAAAGAAGAAGAGCTAAAGTAGCTTTAAGTTTATAAACCATCTGCAGCCGAAGGCTTGAGAGTGCATCACAGCGCATGAACATGAAAGGAGCCCAGCAGGATCAGACAGACGTCCTTCTAGTTCATCATCAGTTCTCTCCCATAGGTCAGCCAGATATAACAGAATCATAGCATTGTAGAGCTGGAAGGGACCACGAGGGTCATCTAGTCCAACCCCCTGCAATGCAGGAATGATTTGCCCTAAGTGGGGCTTGAACCCACGACCCTGAGATTAAGAGAGCCTCGTGCTCTACCAACTGAGCTGTCTCATGCCTCCAGGAAGCACACGACAAGTGAAGAAGATAGACAACAGCCCTCTCCCATTGCTGTCCCCCCCCCCCATCTTCTGAGTTTCGGAGATATTCTGCACTGAACATGGAGGTTCCATTAATCACGATGCCCAGCAGCATGAAACAGATCTCTAATAATAACCAATAACCAATAACATTTGATTCTGCAAAGCGTAGATTTGCATTCAGGACTGAAAGAGGACAGAAAAGGCAGCAGCTGTTCAAAAATTAAAAGAGTGCCAAGACATTTAGGACAGGGGTGGGGAACCACTTGCTCTCCAGATGCTGCTAGAACTACAACTCCCATGCTGGCCGGGGCTGACGGAGTCCAACAAAATCTGGAGGGCCACAGATTCATCAACCCTGCTCTGTTGTACGAAAACTTACACTGCATATGCTCTGTTTCTAATTAAGGGAGGTGGGCAAGGAGACACTCACGACACCTCCCCAGTTCACTGTTCAGCCAACTTTCTGGAAACTTCACTAGAAATCACCCACAACAGGACTAGAAACTTGGCATGGGGCAGTGGGGTGGGATTCTATATGCATGCAAAAGGTGCTGCGATTCCCCAAGAAGTAGCTGTGTTGCCCTGCACCAGCCTCTGCTCTTCCCCTATTGTGCTGCTTCTCTCCCTACCTTCCAGACACCCTTGCTTACAAGGGAATTTAAAATTCCAAGTGTCGGGTATAATTGGCATGCAATGATATTCAAGAATGCATTAACAGCATCCTGCATTGCAGAGGGTTGGAATAGTTGACCCTCGGGATCCCTTCCAACTCTATAAAATATTCCTCTCTAAGGCAGCAAATATATATATCCCTGCATGTAGAAAGCAAGGGTGGAAATGCTTCTTCTAGATACAGATTTACCACCTCAATGAGAACTTGGGATAGTCCCCTGCTCCCTCCTCCAGTAGGCAATTCCCTTAGGTCTGGTGTTGGGAACATGTGGCTCTCCAGATGTTGCTGAACCATCAGTGCCAGCGAGCATGATGGGAGTTGTAGTTCAGCAATATCTGGACGGCCACTTGTTCCCCATGCCCACCCGAGGCAATGAGCTGAAATTGCACACTGGGTCAGATTCAGACACACCCTTCTAGCAATATACTCTTCCTGTGATGCCTGCAGCTTCTGCCTGGAAATTTTTTTTTGTGTCCGCTAGACATTGAACACCTGTGGTTCACATCTACTAAACGGGGTTGGGTGGGCACAATAGCACCAGCTCTCTTTGGAAGTTGGTTTTTTCTCCCCCCAATTCCTCCTTTACGTGCTGCAGAATCAATAAGCCCAGCTCCCCTCCAGAACGGACAAACCCTGCAGTAAGCGGATCCATATAAGGGCCGAAACGAACTAGTGGTGCAGGGTTTTTAAGGGGCGGACAAGGCAGCTCTGCCTAAGATCTGAGAAGGGAAGAAGTTGGCTGGTGTTCACTTCAGCACACACATACATGGCATGCTGCTGTGTTGCACATGCTGGCATAGTTCCCAAGCCTGGGATGGGATTCCAGTTTCGTCAGTAGACTCAAGGATTCTGCACTTGGCAAATGCACAAATGCATGGAGCACCCATTTGCTGGTGCATTATCTCCTGGGGTGAAAGGGTTGAAACCTTCCCTGGATTCAGGTCAGACCCATCAAAGTGCTTTCAAATTAAAACCCAAACACTAGGAGACAGGAGGCACCAGCGTCGCGTTCTGCAGCCACAACAGTGTCCTTGAGGGCCCCAAAAGCTTCTGAGCTCCGCCTCCCTCAAAACTCGCTGCTCCTTTGGTGGTAACTTTCCACCCCCCCTAAAAATTACACAAAAGGGGAGGAACTTGGGCAAGCAATGCTCTTTCCCTCCTCCTCTTTCAGCTCTATAGGCTTATCAGGGCTCAGAAATTCTATTCATTCTGACTGTCACACAGAACGTGCAGAAAAGCAAAATTTGTATGTTTGTGTGCAATCCTTCCCTCTTTGGGGGGGGGGGGAGAAATGATCTGGGGGAAAGGTGAAAGATGTGACCAGAGAGAGCAAGTACCCACAACACTTGCTCCAAAACCCAAATTTGTCCATGAGCCTTTGGCGACCCCTGAGCTAAGGAGATCAGTATCATGAATTTTGCATACACTGTCTGGCTCTCATTCACACAGTCCACAGACAAAAATGATTATCCACACCACCGTTAAGTTTCCAAGGAACTTTGGCAGAAGTTTAAGAGAAAGGGGCTTACCTATTTTCTGGAACTGGGAGGTGAAAATACCCAAGAAACTAGTCCTTGTTGAGCCCGGACAGCTCATAGGCTTTGGAATGGGAGATGAGAGAGGGATGCCAGAAGATTGCATATGTACCACAAAGTGCCAAGACAACAGTGCAATATTAACAAGCTCATATTCTTTCCCCTCCCTGGATTAAGGCTATTTGCACTCTGCAATTAATTGCATAAAACACCAAGTTTCTAGTCCTCAGTGGTGAGATGGTAGGTCGAACCGAGAGCCAGAGGAGCAAAAAAGAAAAAGCCCGGAAGGAAGCAAGAGGTCAACATAGTGGGCGTAGAGAAGATTCTCAATAGGAAGCACCTTTAAAATTTCACAGCCTTCTCCCCCTAATCACATAACGATATAATTGTGTAATGCAGTGGAATTAGAAGGATGTGCGACACAGTGTCAGGGAATGCAGCCACCAGGGTGAAGAGGCATGCCGGATAGGACCCGGTTGCATTAAAAACTGAAGTCACAGGGGCCTGGAATTTTTTTCCACGCTAAAAATAGCCAAAGGGCATATGAGCTGCCTTATAAGCCCACACAGAAGCTGGAGATTCCAGAAGAGATAAAGCTAACTTGGTACGCTAGCTTTTGTTATGTTTTTTGGGGGAAGCGGACTTCCTATTTCTCAGGTGAATCCATATTTTGGAACAAGGCAGCTACAAATAACTTGCAAGGTCAGAGAACAGAGTCCGGTCTTTCTCTAGGGTTTCTACTTGGGCAGCTGGAGAATCACCTGCATGCAGTCGAACCAGCACGAAGCACAGCTAACTTCAGCCGCTTTGACAACATTAAGAGGAGAAGCAAAAGGGAAGCAGGGAGAAATTAGTTGGGCTCCGCTTCTGAAGTGGGGATTGTGTTACAAATGGAGCCCTTGCCCTCAAAAGTTCAGAGGCACGGATTTTACTTCTATTTAAATGTTTACGAACACGTATTTTCATTAAAAAATTATCACAAGGAGGCACGCGAAACAGGAACCCGAATCCAGAATTTTAAGGCTAGCTCTGCCCTCACAATTACAACCTCTCAGCAAAATGGCAACTAAAACAAAATAACACTTTTTGAGCTCCTCTACCATAAAATAGGTCTTAGCACATATTAGCAGATGGGTGGAGGGGGAGGAAGAGACAAATTGTGGCATAAAAACATGGTTTCCAGGTGGGAGAGACACTTTTCGGGGGGGTGAAGCAGGTGTGAGAAAGGTTCAGCTGCTGCCCAGGACAGTAGGATGCTACCACTGAGCCCATGCCACGGGGTTGTAAAATGGAGGACAGCGGGAGAATTATTTGGGTTTTTTAAATTAAAAAAAACAAACGCTTGCCACTGAACTTGTACCCTGCTACCGACTGTGTGAGCCGCAGGCCGTGCCCAACAACAGCATTATTTGGGGACTAAACCGAGAGTCAGGTGTACTTTGCCCCGAATTATACAAATCAAAGCACTCTGGCATTAAAGCAAACAAGGAGAAGCGCCCAAGACAGCAATGGAGGACAGCAAACACGGCAGCCGAGGCTGCGGTAAACCAGTTTGCCTTTAAAAAGGTACCATGAGACTGTTGCATTTGCTGCAATTTAAACAGAAACCTGCACAGAAATTGGGCTGGTAGGGAAAAAAAGTTCAACATGCTCATCCTTCTACACCTTGGAAAGTAAAGGGAAGGGTATCTCTATTGAAACAAGGGCGGGGCTCCATTACCTCAAGGCTGACCACCTACTTCAGTCAGAAAACCACCATTAGATGCCCAAACATAGCTAGGAGGGGACAAGCGCAAATCACTTACTGTAAATCAGTCAGCAGAAGATCTCAGTGTGCAGACAATACTGGGCTTGATGTGCCAATGGTATGACTCGGTAGAGGGAGGTGGAGAGCCACCGATAGACTTATTAGCCACAGCAGGGAGATAGAACTTCCATATTCACACCAAGGACATTTCTGATTGTCACCTGCTGGAAAGCCGTGTTCAGGAGAGGGCTGCCATATTCAAGCCCTGCCTGCAGGCTGTCTAGAGACAGTTGGCTGGTCACTGTGGCAAGTCAACTGCTGGACTAGGTGGACCTGATCCAGCAGGGCTAGAATCATAGAATTGTCAAGTTGGAATGGACCCCGAAGGTCTTCGACTCCAATCCTCTGCAATGCAGGAATCTCAACTATAGCATCCATGACATATGGTCATCCAACCTCTGCTTATGGTCATCCACAACCTCCGGAGGGAGACCGTTCCACTGCCAAACAGCCCTTACCGTCAGAAAGTTCTTCCCAATGATGAGTCTGAATCTCCTTTCTTGTAATTTGAAGCCATTGATTCGAGTCCTACCCTCCAGAGCAGAAGAAAACAAGCTTGTTCCCTCTTCCATGTGACAGCCCTTGAGATATTTGAAGATGGCTACCATATCTCCATCTTCAAATATCTCAAGAACCCAGAGTTTGGGAAAGATTGTTATATCAGTGGAAGACTTGCGGTGATTAGTGGAGGCAACCAGAACGAGGAAGTTTAGATTTTTCGGTGATCCTATCTGCGCTCACAAGACTGTGAGAGGAGGCACACACAAAGCAAACAAATCAAGTGCCAAGTTTATTCCGGAAACAACGGAAGGTATTTCTGTTCTGACAAGCTTTCTCAGGTGGCTAAAAGGGACTTTGCCACGAGCATCTACTTGTTAGGGTTTCAGTCTTGCTTTAAATATATCTGGTTTTGTAATTTTAACTATTTCAATAATCTTAGGTGTAAATCGCCTTGAGAAGGTTGCTTAGAAGGCAATAAAAAAAAGGATGATGATGACAATTTAACACTTTTATTTTCACTAGAGATGAAGCCCAAAAGTGTTTCTGGCAAGGCATGAGCCTCTGTTGATCTGGGACCAGCCATCTGAACACAGAACACAATGCAGGGTTCCCTGAGCTGTCGACAGCTTTGATGAAGTTGAAGTGAGTCAGAGCATTTTATTTTTTTTAAGGCAGCTTTCTTCACCAATCCAGAAGGACAAGCTCAAGACAACTGATTTAAGTCCTTAATGCATCTCGAGCAGCTAAATGAACCATGAAATCCCAATGCTCACAATTGACTTCATGTATTTGAAAGAAACTAGAGCTAGGGGATGGGTGGAAAAATTAGGAGGCGTTGAAATTAACAGACTACGCAGAACTAGATAAATTAACAGGGAAAGTCCGAAACCAACGAGATCACAAGTTCACCGAGGACTGGAGTAAATTTGTGGATTATATGAAAAGCATATGTGATGAACAAATAACGTTTGTGGGTTTACAGGAAGCTTTGTGAAGAAATATGTATAGAAACATTGTAAAAAAGGGAAGAGGGGAGTAGGTGGATTTTAAGATAAAAGACAATGACAAATTTTGAACTTGCAGTATAAAGACGAGAACACGGAGGATTCGCGGATGAACTGATGGAAGTCAAAAATATGTATTTGTGATTGTATTGAAAATGTATGACTAAAAATTCTTTTTTTATTGGAAATTAATAAAAAATAATTCAAAAAAGAAAAGAAAAAGAAAAATTAGGAGACGTACATAATAAAGATCCAGCTGGCTCAGACCAAAGTTCCATCTGATAATGGAGAACTTGTGGCTGTGTCCAGATGCTGCTGGGCTAACAACTTCAACCATGAGCTGCAAAATTGAATAAGCTGTATCAAAGGGAGATGGAGCTTCAGAACCCAGCAACAGTCTACCACACCTCCACCTCAAGCTTCTCCAGCTGGGGCATAAAATAAGTGTAGATGTCTGGTTGACCTTTCCCCTGCAGGCCTGCTTAGGAAGTCACCACCACCCACCATCCTCGTGGTCTCAGTTGTTTTTGGTACACACTGCCAGATTTGTCTCAAAATACATCCCACACTACACCAGAAATAGGCAAGGCTACAGCAACCAAGCCAAGCCCTCGCCATGACTTAGAAGAATCCTTCCCACAACGCCAAGGATTTCATAGGAAGACTGTGAGCACGCAGTCGCCAAAGGAGAGTAAGAAAACTGCACCAGGCAACCAAGCAAAGCTGTCTAAAGACAGAAGGAACAGACTCTTAATACTGCTTTTCCATGAAACTGCGCCCCAACAAACCTTACAGCGAGACAAACATAGAAACAAAGAATATTTTTAAAAAACTTACTGAAAATATAAGAGCGCTACAAAAAGCCAAACACAATCACTACCAGAAGACTAGTAAAAACGTAAGAGCGTGAGCACATCAAAAGAGAAATAACAAGCCTTGGGCAATGTGTGGGAAGGGATCTGGCTCAGTGGAAGAGCCTCTGCTTTGCATGCAAAAGGTCTTAGGTTCAATCGCAGGCATCTTCAGGTAGGGCTGGGAACAGCCCCTTGCCTGAAATCCTGGAAAGCTGTTGCCAGTCAGTGTCAACAACAGATGGACCAAGGACTCAGTAGAAGGCAGCTTCCTGTGTCCCCATCACTTATCTGTCCAGCTGGTTCCTGAGACCGCTCACTTCTTATAGCCACCCCACCAACCCTGCTCACCAAGCCCAACATACCCATTGCTTTTTATAAGCAAGTAAAAAAAAAAAAATCACATTCTTGCCGGGGTGGGGGGGCAAGTGGGGAGAGGCACTCCAGACGGCAGACAGTTCTCTGTCCTTGCACAAATGGAACAAGGGCAAATTGACGCTGGCCATGTGGCACCCGACGAGACAAAAATGGCAATTTGCAAAAATTCTAGAAATATTTGCGAGTCTAGGCACAGTCAGTGATTTACATGCCCTTCCCATGCATTGGGGGGAGAGGAGCCAAGCAGAGGATCGTGTTTTCACTTGTCCAGAAAGAAGTCTCCCTACGGGAAATGGGATAGTAAGATTCCAGGCGGGTATCAGCCTTGTTCGGTCTCTTTTTGGGCAAAGCGTTGCAACAAGGAGTGGGGGGAACCTTGTGGCCTTCTAGATGTTGCTGAACTCCCATCGGCCCCTGTCAACATGGCCAACAGTCGAGGCTGGTGTGAGATGGGAGTCCTGCAACAGGTCCCCCATTTCAATAAAAACATATCATGAGCCCTGCTGGATCAAAGATCCATCTAATCCACTCTTCTCAAAGTGTCCCAACCATATGCCCCAAAGAGAAGCCCACAACCAGGATCCGAGTGCAACAGCACCCCCCCTCCCCACTTGTGACTGTGAGCAACTGGTACCCAGGACTGTTCTGCCTCCAACAGTGGAGTAGCTCACAGCGACTGCATCAGCACAATCCTCCACACATTTGCCTAACCCTCTTTGAAGCATCCAAGTTGGTCTCCATTACTACAGTCCATGGGAGCAAATTCTGAAACTTCCAGTGTTAGGAACTCAAGATATACAAGCTGGGGGCCAAATGGCTCCTTAAACCCAAGGTTGCAGTCTCCCAAAAAGGAACACCATTTTGGGGCAAGACGGCTCTAAAGTCTTATTTTGACGGACTGACTGTGATAGATTTTCAGCTAAACATCTGGCTAGTTCAAGATGACAACCTTGAGCTGTGTTAAGAATGTTGAGAACTTAAAGAAAAGTCACTTTATCCAGGGAAAGTCTGCATGTATTTTTTTTTCTTATACTATTTTGCTTAATAGTGACACAGACCATTCATAATGTAAGAAAATTCTTCACAACTATGAGGTGGGGGCAAGTGAAGACAAGTGACAACAGTGAACTATAACGTTGTTCGCTGCTCCTGCGCAAGCTGCACAAAAAAGCGTTTTGGTTCCTGAAATTCATTCTGATTGTGCAGATAAAATGGGACACATAGAATTCTACAAGAGAGGGTATTAGTGTGTGGAAAACAGTCGAGATCCAATGATTCCCAGGCATGTACCTCCAGAGGTGGAGGTGTCAGGCACCTTCTGTGACCCAGGCATCTTCACCTGCAAATGGCCAAGAGCCAAGTGCAAAATGCGCCAACCACACACTGTGCTAAGCAGTACAGTGGTACCTCAGGTTACATACGCTTCAGGTTACACACTCCGCTAACCCAGAAATAGTGCTTCAGGTTAAGAACTTTGCTTCAGGATAAGAACAGAAATCGGGCTCCAGCGGCGTGGCAGCAGCAGGAGGCCCCATTAGCTAAAGTGTGGTGCTTCAGGTTAAGAACAGTTTCAGGTTAAGTACGGACCTCCGGAACGAATTAAGTACTTAACCTGAGGTACCACTGTACTTCCCTTTACCTGTCCTGGATCTCCCAATAGGTGGGACATACTTTGTGGCAGAGTTCTTCACAGCGGTCATGCCATCTTCCCTTTTACATCCTAGGATTCAGACCATCATGGAAAACAGGAACGCCGCTGTGCTGGGACCCACAAACCCCACGTAAGTTAGCACTCGCACAGAGTTGACATAAAACAGATGCCGCATAAGGAGTTTGTTGCATTTGAGGAACAGACTACCCCTAGGGATGTGGACTTCCTGGGAAATTTAGAATTGGGAAGTTTTTTTGCCGACTCTTAAGAATGAACCAAGATCCAACTTATATTTCATAAGCAAAACTAACAGCAGACTTACGGCATTTCACACTTGGTGCTATCTGAATCTCAAAATGTTTTGCCAATTAGCCAGAGGTAGATGAATCAACAGATTCCATTAGGAAGCCTTCCATGCAGAGTGCACTTAAACCTCAGTCCTACACATGCTTATCTGAGAATAATTGGCACATAAATAAGCCGCAGTGTCTTCAAAATAAACAGCCACAGGATTGCGCTGTCAGTGAGGTCTAAATGTTATATTCCGATTCAAGTTCCTTTTATTGGAGGACTTGTAAATATTTTAAGACATGGCAACTCAATGCTACCCACTTGTCTTAATATAGAGCTTAAGGGGGGAAAATGGAAAGCAACGTAGACCATTTTGGCAGGCCTAATTTTAGCAAGCCTGAGGCACTGGAGAAGCGGGTTCTTCCTAGAGGGAAAAAAATGGTAAAAACACTTTCCTGTCAAATTTGGCTATGGCTATTTTCCATTCTAATTGCCCAGTTTGATTAGTACTGCACTTGTTTTGTTTCGCCACTAATTTTCTAAAAGCCTGCATTTCTAAAATTAGAGAATGGAAGAGAGAATCAGAAGTATTACAACAGGGGCAACGAATCTGGATCATTTGTTTAGAAAACGTGTTCCACCACACATCACAGACTGTCTCGTACCCAAGGACTCCTGTTTAGCTTTAAGGCAGCCAACAAAAGATCACCTCTACCACCACCCTCTGTTTGTTTGTGCTGATAAGTATGCAAGCTTGTGAGCAGCACAGAACACCTGCCAAGACAACAGACTGGCACTTTCTTCACTAACGCAAGGTTAATAAATAACTATTTCTTCAGTAGTTCCAGGTAGATAACCCTTTGATCAACCTGTTTAGAAATTCAAATGCAGGAAAGGCATACACCCATCAGGCTGAAAAGTGTTGAAATGTGTTTAATTCCCCTCCTGCCAATATCAGTATCACTTCATACCCCATGCATTCTTCAAGGATGGATGGTTCTAAAGGTGTGAAGGCTTGGTGGGGAAGGGAATAGGAAAATTGGGAGGGGAAAACCAACTTGCCCCCTCTATTTTTTGGAAACAAGAAAGGAAAATAAACTGGGAAGACTGAACACATTGGAATAGCACCTGGCTGCAGGCACAAGATCCCGGGTTCAATCCCCTTCACTCTCCAATTAAAAAGATCAGCTGCCTTCAGTCAAGAGTGGCAGACAATCAGAGTGGGCAGCCCTGGTCTATAAAACCAAATTGTCTCACTTCCTAGGCTCTATATAATAGGTGCTCCTACTAGGATAATACAGTTTTTGCAGCCGGGGGGGGGGGAGTGGGGTGATAAACAGAAATTTTAATTTATGATTTCGTTTTGCATGCCACTTCTCCCCACATCAGTGCTTCCAATGTGGCTCATTTTGGAAACTGGTTCGTCTTTCTGTTTTCTATAGGCCGCCTCTCAAGATGTCTTCACCAAACCTGGCACAGGGGTTCCTGAACCAGGGGCAGCAGTCGTTGTCTATGTTTGGATACCAGCTGCCAATTTGAATCCAGATGGCAAACCCAACTGTGACTTTGGTGTGACTTCCCCTAATTTTTGGCATGGCAGGTCCAAACTCACTAATTGCACTATCCCTTTAAAAATAATTATTTGTTGTTGTTGTTGTTTCTACAAATTACTGGACAGCGACAGGCATTCCCCAATAGTAAACATTTGAACTACATTTGGAGCACATTATTTCTCCCAAAGCATCCTGGGAACTGCATTTTTTTTCCAGGGCTGCTGGATATTGTAGCCCTGTCAGAGGGAAATTACAGTTCATGGGATTGCTTCTTTGTAGGAGATAATATGATTCAAATGCGCTTTAAAATTATATTGCATATGCAGCCGAAATGCTGATTCATGTCAAAACAGAACAGGTTTTACTCAGAGTAGAACCACTGAAAATAATGAACGTGTTAGGTCTATTAATTTCAATGGATCTACTCCAAGTAAAACTTAACTGAATACTGCCAAACGTAACAATCCAAATAAATAATTCATTTTGATAACCTAGAGCATGCGCCAGTGAGAAAATGACACAATTTCACTGGAGTGCAGAGAGAAAGGAAGAGAAAAATTATATATAGAAGCCACAAAAAGTAAATTTTACCAACACTCCCTTTGAGCAAGCTTCTAGGCCTCATTGATTTTTTTTTTAACCATTTACAAGCCTGAGGACGTCCTGGGGGAAACTTCAGGTGGCAGAGATAAGACCCCAGCAAGTCAGGTAGGGTAGATATAATGTTTATGGCACCCAGGGCCTTTTGTGTCACACCCTCAAACTTATTGCAAACACACCCTTGAGTCAGAGACTGGGGTTCCACACCCCACAAAAGCTCCTTGTTATCAACCAGCAGAAGGCGTCAAGTGAGAGATCTACGAGAAGTCTGCCCATTTACTGCACTGCAGAGAATCCAGATTCGCTACTCACTCAATTAACTTAGTACAGGATTTATCTTTCAAAAACAACACAAAAATTTAAATGCAATGTTACGCACGTAACAACTCAGCCAAGGACTTAGTTCAAACACAGACAGCAAAGTAAAAACTTTCCCCTCTTCCTACGGAGAGCAAGCGCATCATTAAAGCAATTCCAGACCAGGCAGAGCTGCTCTATCAGACACACCCCTCTCAGCTTTGAAGTTCTTTCACTCCGGTTTTTTTATGTTTATGAGGAGGGAGGGGCACGCTTTCCCTTTGCTACCACTAGTCAAGTTGCAGATTTGCAAGGGGAGAGGGGGGAGAGAGAGTCAAGGCAACAAAAATCACCTAAAGGGGAACTCTTATGGGATCAATTTATTTTGGATGCAAGACTCTACAGGCTTCTGAGCTACACAGAACCTATCCCTGGGGCAGTTAGAAGTCTCGGCTTCTGGGTGAACCAAGGTCACTGAATGCAAAGTGTTAAGAGAGAGAGAGATCACGAACTAATCAAGTGTGATGGGCAACAGGTGCTGTTACAGGTTCCTCTGAGCCAATAGAAGGCCTAAACTTCACAGCTTTGATTAGTCCGGCTGCTCTGACATCACATAGGGCTGCTGCAAGACTTGAGCCACAGCCAACTGCTTTGGGGCAGCAGGGATTCTGACTTCAGAGGCTCGGGAACAATTGAGGGCTTCAGAGGATGGTTTAACAATCAATGCCTCCTTCCAGGGAACTCTGGGAATTGTGAAGGGAACAGGGCTCTCCCTAGAAACCCTCAGCACCCTTCACAAACTACAGTTCCCAGATTCACTAAGGGAAGCCATGGCTGCAGCCCAATATTGCGTTAAAGGAATACTGCAGGTTGGGTCCCAGAGCACTTAAGCTGCCTGCCCTGCAACCAAATGGCTATATTTTGTCCTCAGTGCCTTTTATTTGGCTAATTACCATTCTCTGGTCTTTTAAATGTGTCAGTGGGAAGGCAGTTATTGGTTTGTTTTCATTTATTATGCATTTTACGTCTTCATTTTGTACTTTTATGTTGCAATCTTCGGGTGAAGGGTGGTATAACAATTTAATAAAGAACAATCTTTAAAATGGGAACAATGAGCGTTTAAGGCAGAGAGGGATGCAGACATTAAAAGCAACAATATAGCTCAGTCAGTAGAGCAAAAGACTCTTGGTCTTAAGGTTGCAAGTTTGAGCCCCACGTTGAGCAGAAAGATTCCTGCATTGCAGGAGGTTGGACTAGATGACCCTGGGAGATCTCTTCCAACTCGGATTTTATGATTCTGTTCAGCAAGCTGCAATTATTGTCTGCATCACGAAAAAAAGAGAAGAAAAATCCTTGCAGGGCTCTCCCACCTATGGACTTTGAAGCAGAACACAACCCTCTCCAGGTGGGGAATTGACCAAACGCTTTGAATCACCAAACACCTTGTGAGCTGAAAGCACAGGAGGCGACTTCAGTTTTAGTGTCTGAGGTCTGCACTAGTCCAAGGGTTAGGACAGGAATGTGGAGAACAAGCCATGATACCCACCAACTGGCCTTTGGGCAACTCCCTACGGCTGCATGCACACCACAGATTTAAAGCACATGACTCGCCCCCTCAAAGAACTGGGTGCTGGGAACTGTAGCTTTGTGAGAGGTGGTACTACAGTTCCCAGCACCCTTAACAAACTACGGTTCCCAGAATCATTTGGTGTG
Organism: Podarcis filfolensis; assembly: GCF_964270895.1. NCBI lineage: Eukaryota > Metazoa > Chordata > Lepidosauria > Squamata > Lacertidae > Podarcis > Podarcis filfolensis. The sequence goes on from NC_139618.1 coordinate 8,116,591, forward strand.
AGGGTAAGTCACGGGCTTTAAATGTATGCATACAGCCTCTTTCTCAGTGTATTGGAAAGACAAATGGGGAGGGCGGGAGCCATGTGCCCCATTTCAAGTGTCAAGGAGAAAGGGCAGGACAAAAGTCGTTTTTAAAAATGTAATTCCTGTGTGCCAGTTATGACCTCTCAGGTGAGACGCGCTTTAATCAAAGGCCACCTCTGCTTTCTCTGTGTGTTGCTATAGTCACACAACATTGAAGACGTGTACCTTCTTTAAGTACGCACCAAGTCAACACTGGAATCATTGCCTGTCAAGTGTGGAACTCCTTCCTGGTGCTGACTTGCCAAAATACAAAATCGTCCAGCCATTATCCAAGAATGGGGGGGGGGGGGGCGAGACCTGCCTCCCTCCAGTTGTTGATGGACTCCAGCTTCTATCAGCCCCAGCCAGCAAGGTATGATGGAAGTTGGAGTCTAGTATAGGTTTCCTACTCCTGGTCTTCGAACTGTGCAGTATTTTTATATTTAGCTTTCGTTCGGTAGGGTTTCTAATTTCAGCAGCTGGATTAAAAAAAACACAACATGCTTTATTTTTAAAAAATGACTTCCTCCTAGCAAGTATTGAGGGGCAGCACGAGGCCTTTTCAGTGGTGGCTCCCCACTTACAAGATGCTGTCTTAGGTGAGGCACCCCTGGTGCCATCATTACCTATTTTTTAGGTTTAGGCACCAGGCAAAAATATTTATTTTCACCCAGGTTTCTGGCCCTTAACTTGGGAGGATTTTTAGGTATCTGTGGCCTCTGGAGTGGGATGTGTTACGACTTGCCTTTTTCTAAGTGTATGGATGCGTTTTTAGGTTTGTTCTGGGTTTTTTTATACTCGGTTTTAATGTTTGGATCACTATAAGTCGCTTTGGGTAATGAATAAACAGCAAAGCAGGCCAAAGACAACACAGCCTGTTAAGACACCACTGCCTCAGGGAAGGGTATCTGAGCAGTATTTAAGGCTGCAATGCTTAAGACGGCATTGGGCAACTTTTAAGACAGCCTAGGAATCTGCTAAAGGACAAATCCCTAAAACTTGCTGAAATGCATTCATATTTCCTTACCCAGAGCACTCAGCATGTGCTACAGCACTAATGTAGCCCCCTATAATAGGGCTGAAAGTTATTCCTCCCTGTCTCCTAATACTAGAACCCTCTAGGGGCCACCCAGTAAGAGATTTGGGATGGACAATGAGGAAGCACTTTTTCACAGCACAGAGAAACTGTGGAACCTCTTCCCATAAGATGCAGGCGCAGCCACCAACTCAGATGGCACCAAATGGGGATTAAAGGTATTCACAGAGGGTAACACTATTGGGAGCTAGCAGGATGGCTATTTATTTATACAGCAGGTGTGGGGAACCTGTGGCCCTTCAGATTTTGCTGAACTACGCCTCCCACCACCCCTGGCCATTGGCCATGCTTGCTGGTGCTGACAGGAGTTACAGTTCAGCAACAACCAAGAGGGGGGAAATTTCTCCAGCTCCTATTGAGCATACCTCTGAATGCCAGGTGATGGGACCAATAGTGAAAGACCTCTGCCCTACATCTGGGAGCGGCATTACTCAGCGACATTTCGTCACGTGACACACAATTAGCCTACGGAACTCATTGCTACAAGAGTCCACAATACCCAGTTGCTTTACAAAGGATGGTTAGGCCATTTTGGGGGGAGGGAAAAGAGAGCCGTCCATGGCTGTACCTGCGCTCCTTTTCAAAGTGGACTGTTCCTACCCCTCCAAAGATCATCTACTGCCAACTACCCAACAGGGACAAGGTAAAGGTAAAGGTACCCCTGCCCGTACGGGCCAGTCATGTCCGACTCTGGGGTTGCGCGCCCATCTTGCTTAAGAGGCAGACACTTCCGGGTCACGTGGCCAGCGTGACAAGCTGCATCTGGCGAGCCAGCACCAGCGCAGCACACGGAAACGCCGTTTACCTTACCGCTAGTAAGTGGTCCCTATTTATCTACTTGCACCCGGGGGTGCTTTCGATCTGCTAGGTTGGCAGGCGCTGGGACCGAGCAACGGGAGCACACCCCGCCGCGGGGATTCGAACCACCGACCTGACGATCGGCAAGTCCTAGGCGCTGAGGTTTTACCCACAGCGCCACCCGCAGGGGACAGATACTGATTAATTGCAATATTTCAACATGGTCATCATCATTATTATTGTAGCTTTATGCGCATTAGAAGAATTTGTATCCTGAAATGAGAGATATAAATGTTTATTTTACTGCAAACAAAAAATACAGTGGTACCTTTGGTTACGAACTTAATTCGTTCCAGAAGTCCATTCTTAAGCTGAGGTACCACTTTAGCTAATGGGGCCTCCCACTGCTGCCAGTGCGCAATTTCTGTTCTCATTCTGAGGTAAAGTTCTTAACCCGAGGTGCTACTTCCGGGTGAGCGGAGTCCGTAACCTGAAGTATTTGTAACTTGAGGTGCTTGTAACCCAAGGTACTACTGTACCAGACTATGTGCCCCCGCAGCAACAATATGATGGGGAGCAACAACAGTAAAAACAGCAGCTCAGCATCAGGGATAATTAATTATTACATTTATAACCCACCTTTTCTCCTATAAACTCAAAAGTGGTGCCGACCCTTCTCCCTCTTTCCGTTTTATCCTCACAACAACCCTGTGAGGTAAGTTAGGAGGAGCAAGAGAGAGCGCAACTGTCCCCAGACTACCCAGTGAGCTCCATGACAGAAATCGAACCCTTGCCTCCCAGGTCCAAGTCCAGCACTCTAACCACTACACAACACTGCCTCTTGGGAGTTGCCATCCCAGGACACACAATATTCCAGAATAACACCCTCTGCCTCCATCCAAACAGTCCCAGGATGCTTGCTTTCACTGTGACCACATGGCTAGCTCTACCACATATCAATGGCAGCCACTCGAAAATGATTTTTTTTTTAAGGCTTCCATTTAAAACAGCTGTTACTTCAGGAATCCGCCTAAGCATTGGGGGACTGAGGTCTCTGCTTCAGCAGAAAAGCGAGGCTCTTGGGCTCCTTCCATTCCCCCCCCCAAAACCCTCCAACTTTGCTTAATCATTCCCCCGCTTGCAAGAGGAAGGCATCACCAGCAGCCAATGGGAGAAGACCGACTCCAGCGGAGGAGGGACTGGAGGAGGAAAGAGTGAGTGACATTTCTCAAGTTACCATTCAACACTAGCCCCCATCCAGGGAGGGAGGGAGAGAGCAGTGCAGGAAGGGTGACCTCCAGCAGCCACTTACGCCAGGAAGCGCCAGTAGGGCAATTCCTCTCAGAAGGCAAGGGAGCTCACTAGCCTGCTACATAGGCCTTGCTTGAGGATCCGGGCACCAGGAACTTGCTCACCTCAGGACGAAAGCAAACAAGGGAAGCTGGAGAACTTGTCCCACTGAAACTTCTTTTCCTTCTCCCTCCTCATCTGCCGCACTCAGGAAGGTGATAGAGGGTACAGACAAAGGGCAAAGGCCAGGGTCACCACTACAGAGAGATCAACAGATCCTAAAAGATGCCCTCGGGCACAAGGCACCCTCTTCTCAAATCTGCTGGTGTCATATTTGTGGATCACAATGCAAATTAAACTGCAGTCTAGTGGTTAGAGCAGTGTTTCCCAAACTTGGGTCTCCAGCTGTTTTTGGACTACAACTCCCATTGTCCTTAGCTAGCAGGACCAGTGGTCAGAGATGATGGGAATCGTAGTTCAAAAACAGCTAGAGACCCCAAGTTTGGGAAGCACTGACTTAACAGTGTCAGAGCAGAACCTGGGGGATCTGGGTTCAAATCTCCATTAAGCTCACTGGGTGATCCTGGGGGCCAGTCACTACCTCTCAGCCTAACCTGCCTCACAGGGTTGTGTGGGGGTTAAATGAGGAGGGGGGAAACCATGTAGGCCACCTTGAGCTCCTTGAGGAAAAAGACGGGATGTAAATGCAATAAATTAAAAAGCACCAAAAAAGCACATTGGTTCAATTGGTGATTCACCTGCTTAGGAAAATCGGAAAGCAGCCTTCTGCTGAATCAGACCATTGGGCCCACGTAGCTCAGTATAGTGTACACTGACTGGCAGCAGCACTCCAGGGATTCAGGAAGGGAGCTTCTCCTGCCTGTAGCTAGAGATGCCTCTGGGATCTGAGCCAGAGACCTTCTGCACACAAAGCAGATGCTCCACCCATTGAGCCAGAGCCCCATCTCCCATTGGAGTAACGTCAAGGCCATGAGCATGTAGTTGCGTTACACCAGAAATTTTCCACACACACAAAAAATTGTGTTTACAAGCAAATTATTTCCCAGTAATTGTCAAAAGTGTTTGCCTGTGTATGTGTGTAAAAGCAAAGGCACATGAAGTAATTGAAAAGGCAGACACAAGGTGTGGCAATTACTCTAGAGGAATTATCACAGTCCACATAGCCGAAACAAATGCCAAACACTCACAGAACACACCCAAGCCAGCTCTGTGTTTTGTATTTGGGGTGGAGGGGTAAAGGTCAGAGGGGACCTCACTATTTCAGTAAGACATATTACTCCTTGCAGCATAAGAGGGTTTGGTTGTTTTTTGGCAGGGGGGTGCTAATGAGTTTCACACCTGAACAAGTATCTTAACCTAATTCAACAACCACCCAAACTCTCACCCATTGTGTGAAAGTCCTACAATGCAAACCTCTTGTTAGCAGCCAACAGCAGCCTCTTGCTTCACCAAACACCATCTGCCACTCAATAATGCTAGGTTTAACACAACATTTCCCTTACAAGCACAGAGCGACTCAACAACCCTGTGAGGTAGGCCTCAGCTGCAGATACAGTGGAGAAAAAGACAACTTGACCAAAGCTACCCAGAAAAGTAGATTTTGCTCAGCATGCTGTTGTACCAGAACTTAACACAAGGGAAATATCTACACTGTATATTTAAACCACACGGCTTCCCCCAAACAATCCCGGGAACTGCAGTTCGTTAAGAGTACTAGGAACTGTGGGGGGGTGAAACTACAGTTCCCAGGATTCTTTGCAGGAAGCTGTATGCTTTAAATGTATGGTGTGCATGTTATCTACATGTGCATTATGTGTGTGTGTGCACAAGAGAGTCTACACCTAATGTTTTCCCAGCATATGAGTTTAAAAGCAGCAACCAGAGCAAATCACACAGGCTCAATCCAGTGGCATTTTCACCGGATGAGAAGAGAGGTGACACAGACCTGTGAGTCTTCATGGGCAGACTCCAGGCAGGCCTAGCACCTGTTCCTCCAAGCCATGAACACTTTCCACAAGCCAAGGGCTCAGAGAAGCCACACCACCACCTGCAACAACGAGGGAGAATCTTACCAGAGGTCCCAGGTTTCCTACTTAAGGTGACATAGCTCCATAGTGCTTAGCTGTTCAAAGTTCATAAGGGGGAATGGAGGACCCAGAGAGCAGAGGAGAGGGAAGAATTAAGGAACAGTTTGTCTCCTTATTCCCACCCCCACCCCCCCAAAGTGGGGCAGAAATGCTAGTACAGAGACATGAAAAGGAAGATACACATTTCAGTGCCACAAAGCAAAGAGGAGCTCCCAAGGGCAGGCTAATGACAGTGCACTGGGGCCAAGGAGGAGTGGCTCCACGTTCAACAAAATCACGGGTGCAAAACTTTTCTGAATTGTCGAAGGACACTATAAAACGCTTTCTTTTTGTTTAATGCACAAGACAAAGTCGGCGAGAGCACCGCGGAAGAGCCGCGCTTTAACAAGGGTTAATCTCCAGCCTTGGCTCGAGCGAAGGGATCCCCTAAGAAGCCGCCGCTTTACGAATCTAGGGTGGGTGGGAGAGTGCGTGTGGGGTGGAGAGCGGCCCATAACGAGGAAGGGCCGAACCACGTGCCACGGGCTGGGTGGGCGAAACGCCAACGCGGAGCAAGGCGAAGGAGGAGAGGTTACCGAGGCCTGCTCCTGGTGCTTCTCGGTGCAAAATGCCGCCCGCCGGCGGAGCTGAGCGCGCTCTCACCTGCTAACTGCCGCAGACCAGAAGACCCTTAAAGGGGCACAGCTGCAGGGGCGAGTCGGGAAGTTGTTGCGAGAGGGAGGGGAGAGAAAACGTCAAAAAACACCCAACAAATGCAATTTTAAAAATCACTACTTGGGAAGGAGCAACCGTACGTGTAATCCAGCGGAGGCCCCGAACTGCCGCTCTGTTCTCCCACAAAAAGCAAAGCGCGTGTTTGATCATAAAGCAGCCCTCCCCCATGAGGACTGGCGCCTTAACCCTCCAGTTAAAGCCGCTACTCACGATCCGCCCGGTGATGCTCGCCCTCCTCCGTCTCCTCCTGGCCGTCCCACCCCCGGTGCCGGTGCCAAGCCCCCGTGCGCTGCCGCCGCGCCCGGCCCCTCCACCCGCCGCGGGCTCCTCGGTCGTCCCCCCACGTGCTGCCCGACCGGGCCTTTCGGAACGCTGAGACATTCGACCGATATACACAACGTTCCGCTCGCCCCGCCCACCGCTCGCTCAACGTCCCGCTCGCCCCGCCCCTCCCGCTTACCCCCTTCTCGGCCGCAGCTCGCGCGAGACGGCGAGGGGGAAGCCACGCCCCCTCCTTCCCCAGACTGGGCTCGTGAGTCAGAGGGCAAGAGAGAACGAGAACAGGGAGCGTGGGGAAGGGGCAAAGTGTGCGCATGCGCACCCCCAGCATGCTTTCTCTCTCTCTCTCTCTCTTCACCGCCCCCCCCATGCAAGGAAATAAGAGGCGGGGTTAGTTCTGACAGGGTGTGTTTGACCCTCGTTGAGGCTGTCAGTCGCTTAAAGAGAACTTGCAGGGTAAGGCTCTGTGCGCATTTACTCTGAAACAAGTCCCACTTTCCCTAAAAGGCCTACCGCCTAAGTAAACGTGCATAGATCGCACCATCAGGCACTCTTGCTTGGGATCAAGCCCCGAAAACGGGCTTGCTTCTAAGTAACGATGCATGATAATTTTGATGGAGTGATCCATTAAACATGCAAACATTTGCATCAGTAGAATATAAAAGCTCAGAGTAGCAGTCCTTTCTGTGTTATTAGAGGATGCAAGAGGCATTGTGACGGACATGGTGCCTACCCCCACATTTATATTAATTATCGTTTTAAAATCAATCTGCCCAGTTAATTGGGCAGACATTTTTAAGGTTGTCAACTTATTAATATTATTGATTGATGAATGTTCCAGCACTGATAGAGATTGAAAATATATTTTTGTCAGTCTTGTAGTTAATTATTATTACTGTATTCAGGGTTCTCTTAAAAGTATCCGTTGTCAGCTATGAAGTCACAGCTGGCCTTCCTTGCAGGGCTGTTGGAGGTTTTTGGGCAAAACACTGCCAGTCTATCCTATTTTACAGAGCGTTTGTGAGAGCTAATGCTGCAATCCCAGGCATACTCAGCTTGCAAATAACTCCCTTGAAATCTGGGGTTCATGCCCCAGTAAATGTGCTTGGGATCAGGCTGCAAAAATGCTAAATCAAGGCTTTAGGTGGGATGCAAATAAATAAGCTTCTTCCACAGGGTGTCTGTCCCTCTGGTTTCCAAATTCCCCCTGCCCCGAACCCTTTCCACCTGGTTCGCCAAAGAATGCCCATACACTCCAAAGGATTCTTAAGAATATTAGTGGGATCACGATCATGCAGAGTCCCAGTCCCCAACCCCTATTCTTTGTACAGTGGTACCTCGGGTTACATACGCTTCAGGTTACATACGCTTCAGGTTACACACTCTGCTAACCCAGAAATAGTGCTTCAGGTTAAGAACTTTGCTTCAGGATAAGAACAGAAATCGGGCTCCGGCGGCACACTGGCAGCAGGAGGCCCCATTAGCTAAAGTGGTGCTTCAGGTTAAGAACAGTTTCAGGTTAAGAACAGACCTCTGGAACAAATTAAGTACTTAACCCGAGGTACCACTGTATATTGTATTGTTGTTTTATTGCTATGGCCGATGGCTGACGTAAATAAAGATTCATTCATTCATTCATTCTTGTGGATTGCCCATTGCTGGGAAAGATTGCTCACCTGGCACTACCAACATTCAAAAGCCCAGAGTGCATGGCTGCTGATTTCGTCATTTAAATGCTTTGAAGGGATGCACCAGGTTACCCCAAACCCACTGCTATAGCAGAATCGAAGCCGGAGTGTGGTTTCTAAGAGTGAGAACAGAGAGCAAAAAGCAGGTCAGATGGATTATTTGTCTGAGAATGAAACTCCTGCTGTGCCCAGCTGTTGCCCTTTGTGCCAGGGAAATATGCACACAACTTCAAGTTCCACCAACCCCACTCTTTTTATGAGGTGGGTTTGTTCAGCAGAAGCCACTAGGATCTGGGTTAAGGTAGGTTTCCTTTCAGCGCTTGAGCAGGTCTTGTCAACTTATTTCCTAATGAAATATATTTGCACTTGACTTGGGGGTGAGGGGTGTGGTAGTTGATGCTCCAACCAATATAGCAGAGGAGCTGATTCCAGCTGTGTGTAAGTGGGAGAGGACGGGAGAAGAGTCACCTGCAGGGACTCAGTGGGAGAAATGCAGTCTGCACGTTCCCAGGGATACTCTTTTCATAGCGTGTGAGAGAGGAATAAGAACACAGGAAGCACTGCCTATCATCCACCTAGTTCAGTATTGTCTACTCTGACTGGCAGCGGCTCTCCAGGGTTGCAGACATGGATTATTCCATCATCTGCTTCCTGGTTTTCTTAAACTAGAGACACTAGGCATTGGATGTGAAACTTTCTGCATGCAAACTCTGTGCTTTTTCACTGGGGTTGTATCCTTCCCCATTGTCCTTTGTCAGGGACCAGCTCCCGTTCACAGGGCCCATGGAGCAGCAATGGAGAACCTGTGGTCCTCCAGACATTGTTGGACTGCATCAGTCCCAGCCAGCAGTATTTCAGCAACCTATAGAGGGCCACTGCTCTGCTCTGGAGAGTGGGTGCATAATCCCTAGGGTCAATGAATGTGCATGAAGATTAAGGCACCATGGAGCCTGCCAATGTGCACACTGCCGCTTCTGGGGCAAGCTTTCAACTACTGACATGGCTGGGCAATTATGTTCCTCCCTTAGTTTATCTTTAACCAAAAGAACACACACTTTCTTTGCATTTAAATCATCAGAAGATAGGCAATCATAGAGTAAATGAATTAGGCATACAAACTGGTCCCTCTACAGTTTCAAGAAGACATGAGGCTTTCTCCAATATGTACTATCTGATTCTTTTAACTGGAGATACTAGGGAATGAATGTGGGATCTTCTGCCTGCAAGGCATGCACCCCACCTCTGAGATATAGTCTCTCCTTATTTTAACCCTGTTGATTTTCCTTTGGTCTTAAATCAGGGACGAGGGATGTTGCAGGACTATAACTCCCCACATCCCTGAGTCCATGTTGGCGTCCAACAACCTCTGGAGGGCTGCAAATGTTCCCAACTAATCCTCTGCTTTTTTTACCCATATGCATGACTAAGGCTTTCCAATAGGCATTGGCTCTTCTCAATGAGCAGGCAGAATGAGCAACAGAATATAACAAAGAAGAATTCTAAGAAGTATCAGGGAGACATGTGGGTGGGCCAACAGAGGGTGGAGATTTGGGTATGGTTGTTTTTCAGAGACACCAAAAGCTCTGCATTGTGTAGTGGCACTATTGAGATTACATGCAACCTGTCATGGTCTCTGGACAGAACAATCAAGTGGTTGGTTGGTTGACTAAATGTAGCTACCAAATTATGGCTCTATCTTACCTTGATCATCTAATACTGGTCATCTCTAGGCAATCTACAATATAATAATAAAGGCATATAAAAATTCAACCATATGCAACACAATAAAGCATTCCATTCTAATGACCACATCAGTAAAATACAAAATTATTAATAAAAACCACTCTCTTGACATGATCACCACACAATGCATACAAGTTGATCGCACCCTACGAAGCAGTAGTCAGTCAACTGGAATACAGGTGGAACCTCCCTTGGTAGAGCATGCTGGAGTAACTGGACATGAGAAAGGGTTAATTTCCTTCATGAGCATAAATCATCCCATGAATGAGCTAATCACAGGTGCAAGGTCATCCAAGACGGTTGCTATGGTAACAGCCCAGTACCCCAACTGTATCAGTGATTAATGCACGTCAGCAAAATAGTCTGTTAGTCTGCAGTCTGTCTGTTAGTCCAGTGTTGTGTCTTGAATTGCTGAATTTATTTAGAGCAGCAGAGATACTTTGTACTTGTGGGTATCTGTTTATATCTGGGTTTGCAAAAGCCTACAAGCTGTACATATCTACATCCAGAATTGTTTTGCTGAGCCTTATCTTCTACAACAGTAAACTATCTTAACATTTGTCTACTTCTACATGGCAGCTGATACTGGGAGCAAATTCTACTGCGTGGGTATCTCACTTATGATTCCCACCAGAACATTCAATAGGAGGTTCCCTATAGGATTGTACCCAAAGCAACACAGGGCTTGATCTCCCATTTTGCATAATTGGTAATTTTGTGACTCTGACATCAGAAGAAAGCCTACTGTAAATTAATTTTTTTTGGGTGGAGGAACTCTGATCTCTCTTAATAAGTCCACAAATTTTGAATTGACTCAACCTGTCTCAGATCACTAAAAATGTGACCTAAACCATGGGTAGGCAAACTAAGGCCTGGGGGCTAGATCCAGCCCAATTGCCTTCTAAATCCGGCCTGCGAACAGTCTGGGAATCAGCGTGTTTTTACATGAGTAGAATGTGTGCTTTTATTTAAAATGCATCTCTGGGTTATTTGTGGGGCATAGGAATTAGTTCACTCCCCCCCCCAAAAAAAATTATAGTCTGGCCCCCCCACAAGGTCTCAGGGACAGTGGACCGGCCCCCTGCTGAAAAAGTTTGCTGACCCCTGACCTAAACCATCACAGCCAATGCTCCTGTCTGTGCCACAAATTGTACTTAATATTTCAAAATGAGTGTTCTTATATCATGTGCTCTCCTGCCTTCTTTCCATAACACTAGCACACACCCTTGATTTATTTTTTATTTTTTTTAAGTCAGCAACCTTCCATCTCAGGCCTTTTTGGAAGACAAAACCAGCAATCTTGCCTGCTGAAACAGGCCACAATAAATTATTATTATTATTATTATTGCCGGGAAGGGCTGGGCGATGGGCTTCGTGGGGTGGTGAATGCTTCTCTCTGTGAGGGAATGGCACCCTCACTTGCTGGGTGAGGTGGAAATGATATCTGGTAGTCAGCAGAGGGAGCTCCAGGACTGCTTGTGTTTAACTTGCACAGTCCGGCTCCCAAATTTCTACCTCACTCAGAATTAGAGCTGTGCCAAACTCTGTCCAGCAGGTTCTCAAACACTTGATCCCACAAAAGGCATTTTCCATTTTCCTCCTTCATCCTCAGGGCACTTCAGAACTGGCAGAGCATGGCGTTCTGAACTTTATTGCAAGGTGACTGAGGGATGTGTGTTGCTCCCCCCCCCCCCCCCGCCAGTAAACTTTCCTGAGGTATGCAGCTCCTCCGATTTGAAAAAGCTTCTATAGCGGATCCCACCGCTTATATACCAATTGCAGCAGATCCAAACTGCATACACACTTTATAATAACCACCACAGGTTATCTTTCTGGATTTTGTGTGAGGGAAAACTTTGGTACTTGGGAGACTAATGCAGAAGTTGGAACAAGTAAGAAATATTTGTTTAACAGAACGACGTGGATAAAACAAAGGATACATCAGGATATAATGTTATTTCCAGGAAACCGTTCACCTAATAGTATTTATACTGAATCTAACAGATGTTATGGGCTTCTAATCAAGCACAGCTTCTTTTAAACTTCAGTTGCTTATGTTCAGTTACTTCGCTTCAGGTAGATGTTATAGGTTTCTAGACTAGATGGTAAATGCTCAGCTTATTTCCAGTTATTTCACCTCAATTCCTTAACTCAGTTGTTGCACAGGTGTTGCAGCTTAATACTTTGGTTCTTAAACAAGGTGGTACTTTCTGTCAGTTACCCAACCTTTTGACAATCCCACTCCTGAGGTACTCCAAGTAACAGACCCAGGGGATCACCACACCCCTCTTAACTGATTTGGGAGTCTTCTCTTTCTAGAAGAATCTCTCCCCTCCTGACTAGAATGAGACCTAAGTAGACTGTATCCTTTTAGCTTCTACTTCTTCTGGCTCAGCCTCCCAGTTAACTCCTGGCCGAATACCACACGCCGTCCTTCACACTAAGCTCAGAGACTCCTTTCTCTAGCTTTGGGTATGTTTCTCAGAGTGGCTGTTTCAACCCAGAACCAACTCTCTCCCCTCTCAAACTAAACCCTATCTGAACATTCTCTCAGAAACGGCTCCTTTTATTTTCCCTTCGAAAGTGCTGGCTCCACCCTCTTCTTGTTAGCTGTCTTGGTAGTTAATCAGAGAGAGGTTCCAGCCCCCTGGTGGAATTCTGAGGCACTGCATCCCCAGACTGTGCTCTGGCTCTGCTGTCCGTCAGCTTCACATGCGTTGTCTTGGGACGTCTTTTCCTGGACTCTAACTGAAGCCTGAGCACCCAAGAAGGCTGCAGCATTACCTCAGGTTAAGAACTTAATTCATTCTGGAGGTCTGTTCTTAACCTGAAACTGTTCTTAACCTGAAGCACCACTTTAGCTAATAGGGCCTCCTGCTGCTGCTGCGCTGCAGCTGCACAATTTCTGTTCTTATCCTGAAGCAAAGTTCTTAACCCGAGGTAATATTTCTGGGTTAGCAGAGTCTGTAACCTGAAGCGTATGTAACCTGAGGTACCACTGTACTGAGATGGATTTGTAGAATAAAAGGACACCTTGTAGCCACCTGCACCTCACCCATAACTCAATCCACCCCTCTGATAATTTTCAAATGCAATTTCCCCCCTCATAAACCAATGGCAGAACTGGGAGGGGAGGAGAGAGGGAACCATGGGAGAAATTTTCTGCTACCTGGAATTTCATACTGTGGATGCACAAGGTCCCAAGCTCAGTTCCTGGTTCCTCCACATTAGAAAAAAAGCTAGGTAGCTTTCGTCTGAGGCTTTGGAGATCCATTGCCAATCAAGAACACTTGGCAATGGTGGGCAGGAACTAAGTGTTAAGAGCACTTGACCACCAGCATTTCAGTTTCATGAAAGGTACTACAGTGGTACCTCGGGTTAAGTACTTAATTCGTTCCGGAGGTCCGTACTTAACCTGAAACTGTTCTTAACCTGAAGCACCACTTTAGCTAATGGGGCCTCCCGCTGCTGCTGCACTGCCAGAGCACGATTTCTGTTCTCATCCTGAAGCAAAGTTCTTAACCTGAAGCACTATTTCTGGGTTAGCGGAGTCTGTAACCTGAAGCGTATGTAACCCGAGGTACCTCTGTATAAAAGTGTGAAGCAGAAGCCATTCGTGTAAGGCACTCAGCTCAAGGCCACATAGAAGCCTCTTTCGGAAGCCCCTATTAGCATGTGTCTTTGGGGAATGGTTATTTAAAAAAAAACGATTGGCCATGTTCTGTGCCATGTAAGCAAAAGCACATGAAGTCTCCAACCAGAGTACTGTACATAATTTACTCTGAAACATTCACTGCTTTGAATGATTCATTTTGGTTTTGCTAATCCAAAGGGGAGGGGAAGAAGCCCATAACCCTTTGACATTTTATTCCCGCCTACTTCCTCTGGCTTCTGAGATTATCCCATACACTAACCCATCTACCTTTCAAAGCTGTCTTTGCCGCTCATAAGGGTTAGAAACTTTGAAGAGCAGAAAGAAAAACTCAGAATCGTTGAAACCTGGACTGTGCATCCTGTCAGTTTGCATTTCTTAGTACAGAAAGTATTGATCTGATGTGTAGAGATTTTTCCTATTCTACTTAATTCGGGAGGGTTCTGGAAGCTTATCTGTGTGAGAAACAAGCAGAAGGTTCATGATTGTTTGGGTTATACTTTCAGAGAAGCTAAGTACAGCTGGTTTGAACTGGTTCTCTTATCTCTTTCAATCAAGGTCATACTGACTATAAAAGTAGGGCCAGAATGAGCCTGAATTTCACTTTCTCTCTTTTTTTAACTCTTTCCCCTCTGTGTGGTTTTCTGTACAAAGTAAGCACAGTGCTAAGGTTTTAGATTTATTATAAGTTATTGTAAGTGTAAGGTTAAGTCTGCTGCAACTGGATTATTTATGGACAGTGCCAATTCTGAATGTATTGGATTTGTGACCATTATGCTCATTTGCCTTCAGTAGCAGTAAAGTTCTGCTGGATGAAATATTGCCTCTGGTCTATTTTTGGGAATCCTGCAACATGTTTAAAGTTTTTACTCTGCTAAATGGGTTTAGAACCATTAAAGACGCACAAGCAAATAATTACTCCAACAAGTCAAAAGCAGGTTGAATTTACATTTTTTACTTCAAAAAAAGGGAAGTACATACATGAGGGAAAGTGGGGGGTAAACAACAATTGCTTGAAACCATGATCTCTACAGGTTTATTTTAATTTTAATATATATTTATATATTTATATATATACCTCCAATTACCCACCCATAAGTGTGCAAGTCTGCGGGGCTCACGCCCAACGCCTTGCACAAGCACTTACAAATATTAACAGGATTGTAGACAGAGGAGGAGAGGGAACCAGTCTTCAAGGTTGAGGCCCCAACGGGAAGTAGCAAGTTCTATAATACATGGCGTTAGGTTTATAGTACACAGCATCACTTCCTTTCAATGACAGAACGCAACAGCAGGGAGGAAAGAAGCACGTTAACAGTTACTAAACACTAAAAGATATTCAAATGTCATTATGTTATACATGTACAGCAACTAACTGCTTTACAAAAAAGCAAAATAATACAATATATTGTCACATGTATTTACAGTGTAGTAAATATACTTTTTTCTGTCAAATTTTACACAAAACTATTTACAGGGTGAATATACTGCATTAAAAAAAAGGTGTGTGGCCAATGCAAAAAAAGTGACTTCTGTGGATAAGAGTCTCTTGCATAACATTAAGACGTGCTTTAATACATCGTGGGGGAAATTAAAACTAGAAACAAAGCAGGAGGAAGGGGGAGAAGAAGCCCTAAAACCCCACAAACCCCTCAGGAAAAGAGCACCAGCCACAATCTTCAGTGCTCAGTCCCGAAAAACGTTGACTTTGAAATGTTTCTTGGTTATTGAAAACAAGTGCATGCGAATGGAAGCGTAACAGACTGGCAAATTTAACAGGGATTCTTCTTTACGCGCAAGGAAAATGCATCAGGCTTAAACTTCAAAACTGGGGGAAAGATTTAGAAAAATACAAAAAGAGAACAATGCAAAACAACTTTACAGTACTTAATAGTGCACATGGAGCCCGTGCTTGAAAACAAGGAGTGTCAAACTGGTTTCCTTTTATTTAGTGTGAGAGTGGGGAAAGGTTGACCCTGCAGACGCCACCGTACTCCTTCAGCCCCAGCCAGCATGGCCAATGGTCAGGGACAGTAGGAGCGCTAAGCCCAGCGACATCTGCGGGGCCACAGGTGAATAGCCCCTGCTGCACAGCCTGCAGCAACCTTACGCTGCAGGTCAAAGTTACTTAGTTCTCGACATGATATACTGAAATCCTCTAGGAGAAGGTTCAAATTTAAACACAACAATCAAATTGCTAGCCCTCTGCCAAAGCCTGATAGGACACCTCTGGTTGAGAACCTCTTTCCTGTGTTCCATAAAAAAAAAAGCAAAGGAAAACACTCCCAGAGGTCCCTCTCTTGTCTAAACATGCTAACGCAAGAATTTATTCATGGATCTACTTTGTTTTAAAGGCACATGGATGCCACCAACCCACAAGCAGCTCAGCAAGATGCGCAGCCTCCTCCAGAGCAGGGAAGTGTATTCTGCTGCTTTCAGATACACAGACGCCTTGGGCTGGAGAACATGAGATGGCCCCAATGGCCCAGGACCTAAGCGTGAGAAGGTGTCCTTTTAAATCAACAGCACGGAATTGTTCACTGGGTTGTGTAGCCGATATCCGAAAAATAAAGAGTGAAGACAGCAACAGTTGGTGGAAGGGCAAATCAGCTGCAGTGGCTAAGGAGAGGACATTTTTCACCAAGTAGATGAGAGAAACACTTAAGGCACTGAGCAAATCAGCCACTAAATGGGTTTTGTTCGGGGACCCTCTGCGCCCACCTTCTCTGCATTGGAAAAAAGCATCTCTGAATTGCTGCTCCCTTATCCCGTTAAGACACCTCAGTCCAGAAATCAGCTCTGCTAAAGCACAGCTTGTAAAGTAAGCTTTTCTATCTTTTTGATTCTAGGAAGTCTGCCCAGATGAGTTTCTGCTGCCCTGTAGTGGTTTCTCTCCAGGGTGCAGAGTCTGATTTCTTTCGAAATATGCATAGTTTGGATGGCCGAAGAACGCAACAGATTCACTTACTATCACTGTGTACAGTACTAGGTCCCTGTGGTCTTTGGCCAACTGACCCATGCCGATTACTACATCCAAATAACCTTGAATTGTGCATGTAGCTTCTTACAGGCTTTTAACATACATCAGCTTTCATGGACTAAAGCTGACTTCACTGGTGCATCAACTGGCACATATAATGTAAATATATGCACTGTGAAGAGGACACTTTATGCACCTGACAATGTGGGCTCTAGTTCAATTCCTTGAGTGCATAATTCACCAGTTTCTCTAGAATTTGAACAATCCCTACCCCCCTTTTTAAAGGCTAACTTTGAGAAGGGTGCTGAACACCCATCTGAAAATATCCCACTAGCCTCCCTCCTCCAGGGAAGATGCATGTTGGCAGCAAGAAAAAGCAGTGTCAAAACTGAGACTAAAAATGGTGGGGTGCGGGGCTAGAGTGACCTCACTCCAACTCTCTTGATTTGTACCTCTTGAAAGTTATATAGCTGAAGGAAGTTCTAAAACTGAGTGCTTACATAATACAGCCTAATTTTAGAAACCAGGAAAGTCAGATTGTCTGGAGATTCTGATGTTTGGCAGGCTGGTGGGAGAAGAGAGAGAGAGAGAAGGAAATTACTTCCCTTGCCAACCCCACTTTGGGTTCGCTGGCCTGTTTTGCCAAACCCATGATTTGATGACGCAGCCTAGAGGCTACATCCAGACCTACTAAACTGCTGTTAATGCTTCTCCTCCTCCTCCCCTGTATCCCCCTGCCCTCAAGAGTTCTCTCGGCTGTTCACAGTGACTGCCTGTGCAAACCCCAGCTGCCACACGCCTAAAACAGGGGCGTTATCATAAGGAAACCTGGTGGTTGTGCTTGGAATTCTGACCATCGCTGTGAATGGGCTGGCGGGCTGTGATCCTCTGGGCAGAGAATTAGCTGTGCCTATTCAGAGCTTACACTCCGCCACTCCCTGTTTCTGTCACATCTGCCATGAGAGGTCCTACTGGCTCAAGCTTTGGGTGAGCCCTCAAGGTATGCGATGGAGGCAAAGGAATACATCAGAGGGGGGAAAGGATTAAAGGGGCTTCTGCGCAGGGCTCCCTTTGGGAAGCCAAAGGGTTCACCCACCTTGTCCAGTCCTCTGGCACCACAAGCTGCACATCTCCTGACCTTGGCTTGGGGGTGCAACGTCTACACATGGCCCAGTGAGAGATGTTAGCACAGCACAGGACTCTTGAGGACTACGTCGTGCTATTTTTCTCTCAGACTTATGATTTGACACTCCAGCACACTGCAATGAGAACAGGAAAGCTCCAGTGCAGGTGTGACGTGGTGTAATAGGCAGTCTTTCCTCTGATCACATAATGGGAAGAAACCTTAAGGATTCTAACCTGCGACAGTTTCATTGATCCTACTTTAACCCTTCCCACTTGATTCAAATCTATTTCAGCTGAAATTCCAACATGATCAAGAGCGTTTCCTTTCTCTATCTCGAAAAATAAAAATAAAAAAACCTTTCTTGATTTGGCAGACTGTTGTTGGCACCTTAAGACTGTGTTCCAGGAGTGGAACAAAATAAAATAGTTCCTCTCTGAATCAATATACCAAAAGCAGTTGTTTTATACACATAAAACCCATGACATTTTAAATGAATGTTAATAGCTTGCTAATGGACCATTCATTTGCACCCTCTGTCTAATGCTGTGGAATTTGATTTACCCAAAGTCAGCATTAAAATTTCACTGTACAGTTTCAATTGTATGTATATTATTCCCTTTGAAGCCACTGAATAACCGATTATGTCAGCAATACATACATTTCATTTCATTTCATTTCATTTCATTTCATTTCATTTCATTTCTGACTGACATGCTTTTTTAGAAGTTGAGAATTTGTGCTTCCAAAATCTAGGCAAGCTGCACACTTTTGGGCAGCCAGTCAAAGCGGCACGTTCATCATCCATGTTGCTGCTGGGGACTCTGGTAATCTCAACACAGAGTCACAGCAGTCTAGTGGCTGAGTGTCAGACAAGAACCAGAGAGACCCAGATTCAAAACCCCAACTCGGCCACAAAGTTCAGTGCTTGACTTTGGCCCATCCATTCTCCAGCCCAATCAGCACAAATGTTTTCCCCCTATTAATATAGCCTCACAATACTGCCTATGAAGTATGGTTAGGCTATGAGAGAGAGAGAGAGAGGGAGAGAGGGGGGGTCAAGGGTCACCCAGCGAGTTTCATGGATGAGTGGGGATTTCAATCCCCATCTCTCTGATCCTAGCCCAACAACCTAGCCCTTATTCCACACGGGTTTTTCAGAAGAGACATCTATTGCCGCTATAGCATTTTGACAAGGCCTTTCATGGTGGCTGAAAGCTGTTTCAATCTGTGGTTCCTAAAGTTGAAACATGCTTCTGTTGGCAAGGATTACTGGCCAATTAAAGCTTTTTTAAAATAAACCCTCAGGGCAAAGTTTGAGTGTATGCCTTGAATCCAACTACATTCTACTCAAGAGCAGACCCAATGGAATTAAAATCTGTTAGCCTCGCCCATTAATTTCAATAGGTCTGCTCTAAGTACGGATAAAGATGGATACAACCCAAAACATCCACACTATCAGAAAAGGATATTTGGGCCACTCTGGGTTTGAGAGCAGCAGTTGCTCCTTTAAAAGTAAGTAAAACTTTGACTAGGAACAATGTGGATATTTTGGAAAAGGGGGTATGAGCCAAATAAAAGTCTAGGGAGCTTGGGAATTGTAAGCGGCACCTTTCCTGAACTGGGAACATCAATGAGTTATGTCAATGTGGTGCAAGGAAGGTGGTGGAGAGTTATCACATGAGAAGCAGCCATAACAATCTTTGTGGGAGCGACAGCCCAAGATGACACAAGCACAAATGGCTGCAGTGGAGCTTCCACACAGGAGCTGCTGTGGAATGAATCAAGTCCACACAGGACCCCAGCTGGGAAGGGCGAATGAGCGGGAAAGACCCACACAACCACGATATTCACCCTAGCCATGCTGTGGAGTGGGACGGAACATTGAAATAGCTAGGATAGCTCAGTCAGTAGAGTATGAGACTCTTAATCTCAGGGTCGTAGGTTCGAGCCCCACGTTGGGCAAAATATTCCTGCATTGCAAGGAGTTGGAATGGATGATGCTTGTGGTCCCTTCCAACTCTACAACAAAGAAGTGCCCCTCCCCACAGATGCATTCATTCATTCTCTCTCTCTCTCTCTCTCCCAAGATGGAAGTGCTGCTGATCTATTTTTAAAAATATATATATATATAAGAAAGCAGTCTAAATTCACCAAAGGAAAACTTGACAAATACAGCCAGCTTCTTCCAGTCTGGTTCATGTGCCCCCAGAAGACTATTTTCTGGAGTGTCAAGAGAGACACTCTGCACTCTGAAATGCCTAGATCATTAAAGATACATCTTGATGGGGCAAAAATTCTCACCCCTTGGTTAAACTCATTGCACTGTTTTTGTGCTCAGAGGCTATTTAAGCTCAGGAAAAGGATGTCCACAGCTACAGGGATGTGGGATGGAAACCAGGATACTGACTGCGTCCACTGGCCATCAAAACCTCTAATGTGCAAACAGGATTGAATATTAACACTCCCCCCCCCCCTTTAGATACAAAACAAGCCATAAACAAATAAGCAAGCTCCCCCCAAATAAGGTAACAAAAACGTGTCTGAAATGCGAGAGACATGATTTCAGCCTTTCGACACAACCTACAGTCATTTCCCTGCTTTCTTCAGATTCTTAAAAGTGGTTCTGTTCATCACAGTTTGGCTATTACCAGCTTAAAAACAAGAAAAAGAACAGAAGAGTTGTTGCTGCTGCTGCTGCTGCTGTTTTTTTTTTTAAGGTGGCAAAAAACAGAAATGAAAATCCAAAATAAATTCAGACAAAATGTTTCGAGAGTTGATCGTCTGGCACCATGGCTGACGGGGCGAGTGGGCAGGAGGGTTTGAAATTAAGTGCGACACGACCACTTGTGGAGGTGGGGCAGGAAGTACTTACGCCACGTTAGAAAACCAAGGATGGAAGGAAGGAAAAAGAAAGGGGAAAGGAGAAGGCTTCAGACAATCTTTTTGATGCTGTGGCGCTTGAAGCTGCCAGTGCTGCGCTGCTTCTGCACCTGGCTGGCGGAGCCGTGGCGCGTCCTCCCACTGCTGGAGTGTGCCGTGGTCGGGGAGAGCTCCACGTTCTCCTTATCGATTCCTAAGGTGGTGGTGGGAGTAAAAGAAAGATAATTAAAAAAGGAAGTGCCATGAGCGGGAAAGGTAATGTGGAAGCTTCCGCCGGACGACTCCATCTGAAATGGCCAACTCGGGGTCGGGGAGGGTCCAGTCCGTGGCCCTCCAGCAGGACTCCCAACGTGGCCAGTGGTCCGGGCTGATGGGAGCCCAGCAACCTCTGGAGGGCCATACAGGTTCCCCACCCTGTTATTATCATGCAAGGAGGAGCTCCGCCTGCAGTTAAGATCAAAGAAGCATCCAAAATGGGTGGCGGGGGAAGAGAGAGAGGCAGGAGGCATTCTCTTTTGTGCCAAGGTTATGCCATGGGAGCTGGGAAGGAAGGGGAAAGCTGCTGGTGAAGCAAGAAGCAGAGATAGGGCTTAATGGGATTCCAGGGCAGTTCCAATAGTTTTTTCAATGCACATCCGACCCCCAGGTGGCGACTGCTGGGTTGCTGGGGAACGCATTGCCATTTAGGGAGCAATCAACTTCACTAAAGCAAAAGTGGCACCTTTGCATCGGTTACAAGATGTTCCTGACTGTTTATTTAGAAAGAACCGAAGTAACCTGCAGGGCCATGGTCTAATAATCACATCTGCAGCTCTTGGCCTTTCTTTTTTTCTCAGGCTGCTCCAGCCTCCTCCCAGCTGCTCAAGCCACTTGGCCTGCTGTGTAACTCTTTCTTGCTCTGGGAGAGCCGCCCCCCAACAGCTCCAGATACTGAGGGCTGGCAACTCCCATCTCTCCCAGCCAGCGGGGCTAAGGGTCAGCAATGCTTAGGGTCTGGTCAGCTCTGCCAGAGAATCTTAGCCTGTCTCCTCTGTGACATCAGCCATCCCTCAGCTAATCATGGCCCAAGGCTTCGATGCCCAAATACCTTCATGTATAAGCAAGGCAGATTTTCATTGTGTTTTTGTTTGAGCTAGACTTGCAACCACATGACCCTTGCCATATTTGCATCAAGAATGATGCAAGGCCCTGCAAGCACACCCTCAGATTTGCTAGTAACAGAAGAGGTCGTGGTGGTTACTTCTCCTCGTAGGGTGTGACTTAGCCCACCCTCTCATGCCTTTTGTATTGTTCTGATAGCGCAAGGGTACAACTTTAGAGCTCAAAATGAACCACTGGAGAGTCTTTAGGCTCCTGCCTTTAAGGTCTATTATTCCCTAAGCTTAGTTCATTTCACAGTTGCCAGGAATGCTACCCACCATTCAGATGGTTCAGCACTTCCAGGGGAAGCAGAGCAATGTATACATTTTTATGCCTTTCCTTGATCTATTATGGAGGCCTCACAAAGAACCCTCCCAGTAACAGATCACACTAAAACAAAGGCAGGATATGGAGGGAGGGAAGATAGGCAATGAAGATAGACACATGCAGTCCAAATGACTAGATTTCTTCATTCTTGAAGCCTTGTTGCTAAAAATGTTCCCTAGAGCCTCTGCTCGGCAATATACCTTCAGCCTGATAACACCCCTCCAAGGTAGGCCAATCCCCCCATTGGTACTTGAGAAGCAGTACCACTCTGAATTCCTGGATCTTGGGCACTAGCACTGACCATGCTAGTGCCAAGCTCTACAGCAGCATCTTGTAAGTGTAGAAGGGAATAGAAACACACACCCACACACCTTTTTCTCTTCTGCAAATCCTCCTTCACTGAGTGCATGGATGGGGAGACTGTGTTCCATCAGATGGACTTTTGGCTCCCATCAACCCAACCATTTATCATGCAAGTTGAGGCTGAAGAGAGCCCACCCAATGAATTCTGGAGGGTCACAGTTTCCCTGGCATCCATGAGGTTGCTGGATGTGCAACTGCCTGCATTTTCCACTGGCAAACAG
Source organism: Podarcis filfolensis (assembly GCF_964270895.1). Classification (NCBI taxonomy): domain Eukaryota; kingdom Metazoa; phylum Chordata; class Lepidosauria; order Squamata; family Lacertidae; genus Podarcis; species Podarcis filfolensis. Next base: position 8,139,059 of record NC_139618.1, read on the forward strand.
TGAGGGAGGAGGGCAGGATGTGCCATGGGTGCCTGACATCACCTCAATTCAAACTCACCATGCAGAAAGCACTCCAATTTCTGCCTCGGTGGGTGCTCCCTCATGCACAAACAGAATATTTCTCAGGACAGGAAAACAACAAGACTGGCTTGAAGGCACTTATTTCCACAGAGCTTTCGCATGTTCTGCTAACTATTTTTCCCCAGTCCGCTTCTCACTGCCATTATTTGGGTATGAGAACTAGTTCCCAGCCACACAGCGTTGCTTCCAGTCACTTTGGAGCCTGTTCAGAGAGCTGCACATAAAGGAGGAGGGGCAAGAATGGGCCCATGAGGCTTCCTTAGGCTGAAGCTTTCTCCAGCTCAACGTTGTGCTGCTGTTGACTGCCTAACTCTGGGGTTGTCTGCTTGGCATGATGCCACCCTGTAGGGCTACTTCTGGCACCTGCAAACCCTCTCAGTCCATTTCACTCACTGCTTCCTTCATCATGAGGTAGTTGGGGTAGTTACCTCCACCCCACCCTGGCAAAAAAAAGCACCTGGAGCTCAAGGAGAAAGTTGAAAGAGCCACACTTTCCTACTTACTCTTTCAGTTCTATTCATTTTTCAAGGCTCATGTTGACACTTGGGGGGGGGGGGGGAATTATCAAGGCAAAAGAGGAAGAGATTCCCTCCCATGTCCTCTTCCAGCTTGGTGTGCTTTTTGAGCCAGAACTTGAAAGGAGAATGATTTGTAAGGGAAATGGAGCGGCCGGCAGGGAGAAAGTGGGGTGCCACACGAGTCAGAGGGAATATGCGCACACACGCAAATGCTCACAAAGCATCCTCCTGAAAAGGCACGTTTTGTTACTGGTTTCGCCTACAACCACCATCAAATCACAGAACATATCTATCTCCATTGACTGAGGCATAAAGATCACAGATCCAGCAACGCTATGCCACAAAAAGCTGGATCTGAGGCACTGATCCTTATAGATCACCTGAGTTCATAGATGTGGTTTGTGATTTGCTGGTGTTCCTGTCACCATCCTGCATAAAAATCATAGAGGTCTCTGAGCATCTTTGCTTTAGATTAATGCTCCTGTGCTGCTGGCAAGCACTGGATCTGTGGTTTTTGCTGTTCAGTCTGCCACTGTATGCTTTATAATTCAATTACATGGGGCCGCAGGGTAAATTCATGCAAATTCAAGAGGATCTCTTTTAATTCTACTTGAGCCAACCTTCACCCAGACTCCTTGGGAAAACATTGTTTTGGGGTGTGTGTGTGCCTTTTCTCTCTTTGTCAGGTGGGGGAGAAGCAGCCAGACAGGGCAGGGGCCATGGCACTCTCAGAATTGCAAGTGGGTCAATGGGTTCAAAATGGTTGGCAAATTTGGAAATCTGCTGCCAAGAGGTTGATGCCATTTGCACAGTTGAGGAGCACAAAACCTTTTCCTTTGGGTTTGAATTAGTAGGGGTCAGAAGAGGCCCAACCTTTTGCCTCTTGTGAAGGTTCTCTTAACAATGGTTATTGGAAGGTGGGGGCATCATTTGACTAATATCGGGGATGTACGTGTGTGTGTGTGTGTGTGTGTGTGTGTGTGTGGTGTCGGAGCTCATGGATTTTACATGGGGAACCCCCAACTCCTCCCCCCAAATAAATGAGGCATGCCCCACTTCCTGCTTGCCACTCTAGACTGAAAGTTATTCCAAACATTCTCAAAACCCTTCTCACACTGAGAGGCAAGGAGGTACGTATAGGTGGTCATGTGGTCACTTGCATGAGGCAGAACAGAAAACTGAACAAGGCAGAAACATGGTTGGTCGGTAAAGTGGGGGCATACAGCAGACAGTAACACCTGGGCAGGGATGGGGTTCACACATTTTTATAAGCAGTTACAAAAGTCCTGGAGGGAGCTGAGGAGGTCCTGCAACGTTGTAGTCCCCACAGGTAGCAACATCTACAGGTGTATGACCCCCCCCCCGAGTCCAGCAGCAGGCAAGAGTCAGTCAGAGGCTGCAAAGTCTACACCCAAGGAGCTGGAGCCTGCTGCTAAAGATGGGGAGACTCCCCCCTGAGCCTAAGATTCTCAGGCAGGAGCCCCCGGAAGAAGCTCCCATACCCTGAGGGCTGGTACGGCTAGAGTCAGGCCCTTTACTTCTCCTGGGGAACCTAATGCCTCCCACAGCATCTCACTGGCCAAGTGGCACAAGGAGCACACCAGGTGGGAGGCTGTGCAACAGAGGGGGAGTGTTGGTCTGCAGGCCAGGGGGTTGGTCCTTTAAGAATCTAAAGTGATCCACAAGGGGGTGGGGCCTGGGAGAGGTGGGTGGAGCCTGGGAAAGGGGTGGGTGGGTTGCAGAGGCTTAAAAAGGCTCACTCTGCTCCCACCCTTTGTCCATCAAGTTGCTCACTTGGAACTGTCTGTGGTCCTGCAACTCCTGACCCGCCTTGCCTCCCGCCCTGACACCCCCGCTGCAGCTTCAGCACCAGACCAGAAAAACACCACAAACTGGCAGCATGGATTTGTTATTCATAAATTCTGGATGTGGCACTACATGCGGCTGAGACTCAGGTCAAATGAAAAAGGAATGTTTTTGAAGTCACGCTGAGGGAGCCATGGGGTAAAAAGGTCTGTGTGGCTCCCGTGTGCAATGCCTTCCTGAGACTCCTGCCGCCGAGGAGGCTGACAGCAAGCCCTAGCTAAATGTAGGTTAGCCACATTAGGCAAAATGTGAGCGCTTGGCACCCAGCTTTCCCTTGTATCTTCTCCACCTAGGAAAGCTGTGTTTTGTGTTAACAGAATGATGCACAATGCTGACAACCAGGCAGATGTGCTCACTGTGCCAACAAGCTGCTGAGTTTGCATCCTTTATTCCAAACCAATTATTTGAGTGGTTTTAAAAAAACAAAACAAATGGAATTATGAATGAAGAAGTGGGATGGCAGAAAAAGAGGCGAAACAACTAAGAAACCCTGAATTGACCTTGCAACTCATTCGTGACAAAAATGTGCCGTGTGATACATGTCCAACCAATTTAGACTTCAAAATATACAACAGCAGGCATGTCTAATTAGACTTGGTTTTGTTAAGCTCACAGTTTCTGTGGGTTATTTCATTTTTCTGTTTCTCAGCAACACAGAAAAATCACACAATGTGGAAACACCTACACAATGGGAAGTGTCAAAAGGAACTAGTTTCCTATTACTCTTCAGTGTTCCTTCTTCCAGGCAAAGAAGCACAAGAGACAGATGTGCTGCGATATACAACCACTAGGAGTGCTGCTTCACGTTTACTGTCGACTTTGGTGTGTGTGGTGTGTTTTTTACAAAGCTATCTTGCCACTTCTGAAGGAAACAAATTGCGTCTCTCAGTAACAATGTCAGTAAAATGCAGCTTCATAGATTAAACGTGTGAGGAATGCTTAACGGGTTTGGGCTAAAGGGGAAAGTACTTTTCTATATGGTTGGGGCCGTTGCAGAGGAGATTCTCACCTGACGGCTCCACCCATTTTGCTGCTAAAAGGACAATTCTTTGAGTGCAAAGTTACAAAATGTGGCAATGGTGGCTGGCAGACATAAAAAGGGAGAAGGCAAATTTGCAGAGGTTTATCACTGGCCATTATTATCTATGGCAGGTAAAAACAACATGGGGGGGGCAAAAAACAATGGGAGAGGGGTTTTTCCCTTCATACCCTCCTGATGGGTTTGCTGGGAGACATTTAGCCATGCCAATACAGGGGAAAAGGTGCTGGATACAGCAGGGCGCTTTTCTTATGCCCTTACAAAACGTGGTTGGGCGCATAACTGTCGTCTCTACAGCACCATTAGTGTGCAAAGCGAGATTATTAATATTTCCATTTTCCAACCCAGCCAAGAATCCTAGGGTTGACGCAGGTCCAAATTCACTGCTCTGTGCCCTGGAACACCCAGCCTCCCAAAATGCCCAGCAGCAGAAGCACTACAGTCACGCGCTCCCTGCCCCTATTCTGTCCTAGGATTTGGGATCTCTGTTTGCAAAATAAAAATAAAACTCCTCTTCCTGTCATGAGCCCCAGCTCTGGCACAGATCAAAGCAGTAGCTCGTGCAAGTAGAATGAAAATTAGAGAGAGTACCTGGATGAGGAAGTTGCATGAAAACTGCAGATTTAGAGCAAGGCAGAGAAGCTTCACAGACACAGAATGAAAGAGAAAAGATGAGCGATCAACATTCATGATTGGAAGACAGACAGAAAACATTTACAGGACAGTGATTATGGACAGGGAAGGGAAACCTGCATCTCTCCAGATTAATTAATGAATTGATTTTCACTCCATCCTTAAATATCTTTTAAAATAAAGCCTTACGTAATTTTTTATTTCACCATCAAATAAATTTATTTACATGTTGATTTTATCCCACCCTTCCTCCCAAAAGAGCCCAGGGTGGCAATCAAGGAGAAAAAAACACCCCCCCCCCAAAACCAAAGTTTTTTTTAAAAAACAAACATTTGAAATATTGTTGAACTAAGTCTCTCACCATCCCCGACAGTAGAGTTGCAATTCTCAGTCATTTAAGTGTGTTTCTCTCTTCTAGGGAACACTGGAAATTGTAGCTAAGTGAGGGAACAGGGTTTTCCTCACAACACTCTTCACCCTTAACAGACTACAGTTCCCAGGGCTCTTTGGGGGAAATCCATGACTGTTTAAAGTGATAGGAGACTGCTTTATACGTGTAGCGCAGATATAGCCAAGGTCACAACCTGCTGTGCAAAATCAGAACTGGAGGGTGGCTGCCCTACAGGTCAGGAACACAGCCGAAGAAGCATTCATGGATGGGAAGCCTTAATTAGCACATGGGTCTTAGGAACTGAACACAGGAGTCCCACCTGCCCCATGCTGAAAAAGTTTTTGCCCCCCCCCTGGATGGCAAGAGCTGCTTTTCAACAGTTCTATGACCCACAGGGCACACAATGTCCTAGAGCCAGAGAGGTCTGTTTCTTAACAATTCCACGCTAGCTTGCGGTACACGTTCCTCCTCCTAGTTTCAGGTGGGAGACAGTGAAAGCAGCAGCAAGAACAGGATTATGTGGTTACTCTTTGCTCATTGCTAAGGACGTGACTCTTAGCACAAGACAATAAAACACTTCTCAATTTAAGAAAAAAACCGTGTTTGGATATAAGAAGCTAAGGCATAGCTACAAAAGCCAGGAAAGGGTTAGGGTTGAAAGACGCTCCCTTTCGGTAGCACTGGTCCAAGTCAGAAAGCATTTCTGGAGCCCTCCATATGAATATCTGGGGGGGATAGACGTGGGGGCTCTAACCTAGAGATGTGTAGGATATCATGTTAGCCACAGCCCCTAGCACCTCACTTGCAGTTAAATAGCTTGTCAGGAGTACAAAAAATGAATTCCCATTTCTCTTTCCCCCCCTGTCCCAGCCACATAGAGAGTTTTCAAACATTTGCTTTTCAGACACTTGTAATACTGTAAAAATACTAGATTTGTCCACAGAAGGTGTGGAGGAACCTTTGGCTGTTGCTGAACTACAGCTCCCATCATCCCTGGCCATTAGCCTTACTTATTGCAGTCATAGATCAGCAACACTGAGCTAGATGGACTAAGGATCTGGCTTTGTAAAGGGCTGCTTCCCCTGTTCTTTAGCCTAGGGAGGCAAAAAATCTTCCTGACCAAGCTCTTAGGGTCTGGAGCCTTCTCAAATACAGAAGGACGGACAGCTTTGCAGGATACGATAGATGGAAATACTTCTTAAAATGAGCCAGGGACTTTCACAAATCCGTTTCTGCAATGTGTATTAGCAAACCAATATACATTGCTTAGGAATGGATATGTATCTAGGCCTCTATGGAGCGGAGGCAACCTCACACAGCTACATTGCATATTACGGGACGAATGGGAGCTTGTACTTACTACTTCCATTACTAATGCAATAGTCTGACTCTGGTACCTTTCAAAGGTTCCCCTTACTGTCACATCCCACCCATCAGCATTGCTTTACACCCAGGGCGGGGAATCTTTGGCTCACCAGAGGCTGTTGAAATACAACTCCCATCAGCCCCAGAAAGCTTCTCAGAGGAAATAATGAGCCCCTACCCCACCCCTCCAGACCTAGTTTTATAGCTTTATAGCAGTGGCAAGGACTTTCAAAGGCTGGGGCATTGCCACAAGGTATAGTGAGGATGGTCAAAAGCTTACATAGCTTTAAAGGGGAATTAGGCAAATTCATGGAGAACAGCAGCTACGCTGGCCTTGATGACTATAAGGAACAATGTCTCTCTGTGTATCAGATACTAGGGAGCCAAGAAAAGGGTGGGGGAGGGGTCTTCCCATGATATCCTGCTTGTTAGTTTCCCAGAGGCATCTGGCTGGTCGCTACGGGAAGCAAGATGCTGGACTAGATTAAACCTTTAGCCTGATCCCATTGCGATTTGTGTGTTTGGGGTTTGTTTGTTTTTTACTTAACAATATCCTTTTACTTATACGCCCAAGATGCTTTTAGGCGCAGACCTAACAAGTCAATGTAGCAAACTCACAGCTGCAGAGAGATTCACTCACCAAAGAGCTATGAATGAAAGCAAGAGTGCAGATTTCGGCAAATGCATGTTTGCCTCTGGGTAACGTGGGGAAGGGCTCTAGCTCAGCAGCAGAGCACCCGCTTTGCATGCAGCAGGTCCCTGGCTCAATTCTCAGTGGCATGTGGAGGTGGGCTGGATATATACCTGCTGTCTGAAAACCTTGACGAGCCACTGCCAGTCAGTGTGGAGACAATGCTAAGTTAGATGGACCAATAGTCCGATACAGTTTAGGGAAGCTTCCTATGTACCCTAGCAACTGAACCCAAAGGGTGTTTATTTTTAAGCTTCTCGGGACATTTCATTCTGCCCCCAAGAACAAATTCTGCACTTGTACATTAGTATCAACGCTGCCATTTGGGGACAAACCAAGTCTGAGTATGCTTTATCCAAAGCAGTTAGGAAGCCACCGGGCTGAGATAAGATCTGATCCCATATTGTTGTCCATGAAGCTGGACTACTTCATTGCATGTATCTTGTTTTGTGCCAATTTCAGGAACAGGGGAGTGGAAATTCACCCCACCTCTGCCCCCCACAAATTCAGTGAAAGAAACGTCTCTGAGAATAAGTCTAACGAAGAACAGAGCCTTGAGGCTCAACAAGGGGTGATGATAAGCTGCCCCAGTGAAAGAGCCTGACACCCAAAAAGGGAGCAGTGCCCTCAAAGGTGTTTTAACAACCTTTGACGTAAGCAATGGAAAAGCATGGCGAACTGACCTGGGGAATGCTGGGAAGTTGCAAGTGAGGTCATGGAATTGGAGAGATTTAGGTTTGCCGTAATACTAAGCTGACTCTGCACGGCAGGAGGGTAAGGAGAAGTTGGCGTCAGCAGGGATTCCTCGCTGGTTTCCTCATCAATCCCAGGTAAGTAGGTGTCGATCAAGGCATCAAGGAACTTTACTATGAGCTCAGCATAGTCTGGGATTTGTGTTTGCTGGAAAAAATGAGAAACAGATCAGCTCCATCTCTACCTGCTGGTTCTCACTGGCGGAAAAAAGTCTTTGGCTTACAATCTAATGTGTGCGTCTGAATAAGCTTCCTGCTGCCCCACTGTTACTAGGATGTGCGGTTCCCACCAATGAACAGGTCCTACACATCCAGAAGGGAGACTGGTGGAGTGCTGTTTCTCCTCCTTGTGCCCCCAGCTGGATGGGGCAGGGAGGCCAATGGGGAAGCTGCACAAAACAAACCCAAAAAGTTGTTTAATGTTTTGAAGTTATGGGGCTGAGGGATCTCATCAAAAAGTCTAGTGGCACTGCCGGCAGAAAGGGCCAGTCCATGAGGGCACAACGGCTCCTCTCCTGGAAAGAATCCTCTTGACTGTTGGAAAAGATAAAAGAAGGGGAAAAACAATTAAGATCGAAGCCAAAATCCCAAGAGATTCTAAGAGAAATCAAATTTCATCAAACACAATATATGGAACTGATGAGTCAAGAATTAGAGTGGAAAATTAAACAAATGAGACAAAAGACTTTTGAATCTGCTGATAAATGTGGCAAGTTACTGGCTTGGCAAATAAAGAAGAGACAAAAACTCAACACGGTAACAAATATAGAAGTGGAAGGAAAAAACATAAGCAACCCAGCGGAAATTAGGAATTGTTTTCAGAACTACTTTAGACAACTTTACACACAAGGGCCGCAAAAAGAAATGGACATACAACAGTTCCTCGAGGAAAATGGGCTGAAAAAGGTTTCGCATGAAAGTAAGATAATATTGAACCAGGAGATATCAGCACAAGAAATAGAAGATGCCATTCAAGGCATGACGCTGGGCAAATCCCCTGGACCGGATGGACTGACTTCCAAATACTACAAAGTTTTGAAGGAAGGGTTGATACAACCTTTGAAGGAAGTCTGCAATGAGATTATGGAGGGGAAAAGGGCACCCGATACGTGGAGAGAGGCCTACATTACACTTATACCAAAGACAGAGACTGAAAAGACCCAACTTAAAAACTACCGACCCATCTCGTTATTGAATGTGGATTACAAAATCTTTGCTGATATTTTGGCAAAAAGACTGAAGAGAGTTTTGATGGAGGAGATTCACGGGGACCAAGCGGGCTTTCTCCCAAAAAGGCACTTGTCGAACAATGTAAGGAATATAATTGACATTTTGGAAAAGCTGGAAGTGAATATAAACACTAAAGCTGTTTTGATATTTGTGGATGCCGAGAAAGCCTTTGACAATATTTCTTGGAGTTTTATGTTGAAGAACCTCCGGGGGATGGGGGTAGGCCAAGGGTTTGAAAATGGTATAGGTGCAATATACTCTGAACAGAAAGCCAAACTAATTGTAAATAATGTGGTTACAGAAGAGTTCAAGATTGAAAAAGGGACACGCCAGGGGTGCCCTATCTCCCCATTACTTTTTATATCGGTCCTGGAGGTTTTGCTTAATATGATTAGGAGGGACCAGTTGGTTAAAGGGATTCAGGTCGGAGCTAAACAATATAAACTGAGAGCATTTGCAGATGACTTAGTACTTACATTGCAAGAGCCAGAAGTTAGCACGAAAAGAGTTTTGGAAATAATTCAAGAGTTTGGTCAAATGGCAGGATTTAAATTGAATAAGTCTAAGACAAAGGTTTTGGAGAAAAATTTGACACAGATAGAAAAGGAAAGGTTCCAGAATGAGACAGGGTTGACTGTGGTTAAAAAAGTGAAATATTTGGGTATAAATATGACAGCTAAAAATGTGAATTTGTTTAAAGATAATTATGAAAAAACTTGGAGAGAAGTGAAAAAAGATTTGGAGATTTGGTCCAACTTGAAGCTTTCCTTGTTAGGCCGTATTGCAGCTATAAAGATGAATGTATTGCCAAGAATGTTGTTTTTGTTCCAAGCATTGCAAATAATTGATAAAATGGATTGTTTCAAGAGGTGGCAAAAAGACATATCTAAATTTGTCTGGCAGGGCAAAAAGCCCAGAATTAAATTTAAGATACTAACGGATTCAAAGGAAAGAGGGGGGTTTGCCCTGCCAGACTTTAAACTTTACTACGAAGCGGCAGCTTTCTGCTGGCTGAAAGAATGGCTACTTCTTGAAAACGCAGACATTTTGGATTTGGAAGGTTTTAATAACATTTTTGGGTGGCATGCATATTTGTGGTATGACAAGGTTAAAGCACATAAAAGTTTTAAAAATCATATTGTCAGAAAAGCACTACTAAATGTCTGGGACAGATATAAAGACTTGCTGGAAAATAAAACTCCAAGGTGGCTGTCGCCAATGGAAGCTAAGGCAGTTAAAAAGTTAAATATGGAGTCCAAGTGGCCAAGATACTGGGAAATTTTGGAAAAGGAAGGGGACAAATTGAGATTGCAGAGTTTTGAGAAATTAAAAGGGAAGGTGAGAGACTGGTTCCACTACCATCAAATAAATGAAGCGTTTAAACTGGACAGTAAAATTGGCTTCCAGGTGGAAAAATCAAAATTGGAGACAGAACTGTTAGAACCCAGTACTAAGAATTTGTCCAAAATGTACAATTTGCTGCTGAAATGGAATACACAAGATGAAACGGTTAAATCGGTCATGATTAAATGGGCTCAGGACATTGGTCATAATATTTTGTTTGCTGATTGGGAAAAGTTGTGGACCACCGGGATAAAATTTACGGCATGTAATGCCTTAAGAGAAAACATTATGAAAATGATATATAGGTGGTACATAACCCCAGTCAAGCTTGCAAAGATTTACCATGTGCCTGACAACAAATGTTGGAAATGTAAAGAAACTGAAGGTACATTTTTTCATCTTTGGTGGACCTGCCCGAAGATTAAGGCATTCTGGGAAATGATCTATAATGAACTTAAAAAGGTATTTAAATATACTTTCCCCAAGAAACCAGAGGCCTTTCTCTTGGGTATTGTCGGCCAAGGGGTGTTAAAGACGGATATAACTTTCTTTATGTATGCTACAACAGCAGCTAGAATACTCATTGCGAAGTACTGGAAGACGCAAGAACTACCCACACTGGAAGAATGGCAGATGAAGGTGATAGACTATATGGGTTTGGCAGAAATGACGAGCAGAATCCGAAACCAGGGAAGAGAAGCAGCGCAAGAAGAATGGAAAAAATTCAAGGACTATTTAAGGAAATATCATAAAGTTAATGAAAGTTAGAATGATGTTGGACTGGAAAGTAAATGGTTACTATTAGCAATGGTTAGGACAAGGAAAATAAGGAAGAATAGTCTAAATTTAAATTAAAATAAGGGAAGATTTGCTGAACAATCGATAAGAATTTGGAATACAGAAAGGGGAGGCATGAGGAAGTCGGGGAAGATAGGATATGAAATTAGGATATGAAATGATACATGTTTTTTGTTTTGTTTTTGTTTTTGTATGTTTATGTTTGTTGTATTGTGTTTATATGGAAAAATAAAAATATTTAAAAAAAAAAAAAAAAAAAGAATCCTCTTGACTGGCCCTGTCTGCTGCTCAGGAGATGAGGGTCTACTCTCAAAGTGTTGGGAGGCCATCCAGAGACAAGACTTTTTTAAAAAGCTGCTGATAAATCATGATCAACTATTTAGCCGATTTAGCCTATGGGGGGGTAATTAAATCAATTAACCAACAACAATTGTTCACCCAAGCATTACTACAAATGCCATGTAAGCTTTCAGCTGAAAGAGGCCCCAACTGCTCACCTTAGAAAATGGTCCCGCAAACCTCCACAAGCCATTAAATCCAAAACCTGTAACCAGCAAAAAAAGCAAAAGCAAAACATGAATGGAGCACCTTTGTAAGGAAGATGGGGTAAGATGCAAAGAAGTACATTCACAAGAACTTCCTCATACTTTGCTCATCAAAAGCAAATGTTTGCAAATGCATAAATATCACTTGACAACATCAGCAGCCTGTGATAACTGTTCAATGGGCCATTCGAAGAAACCACAAGGAATCTTTTTTTATATAGAAAAAACAACACCACTTTTTAAATTCTCAAAAAACTGTTATAGTAGATACAAGGACAAATACAAAGCAGAAGTAACGACAAAATATTCAACATTTGTTTTTTTTTAACCGTAGAAACAAAAATGCAGATAAATAGAAAAACAAAACATTTTTACAAATTTCCCAATTATAGTTGTGGTTTAACATTCTCCTGTGCTGTATTTCGTTGAACTGATACATCTTTCAACCTTCTCCCAAACTTTTGTATCTAATGTGGGTAGCATTTTGTTTCCTCCAGTAGTAACTGTCAGTCAAGCAGTGGCTAGGAAATATGTTACCATTTCTCTGTCATATGACAGAACACATTGCTTTTAGGCTACAAAAGAGACTGTTACGTACTAGATTTATTGGTAGTGTATCTTGTTATATTTTCTGTTTCCTTTTGCACACACTTTCATTTCCCCTCAAATGCTTTGCAAGGGTATCCATTCACACATTTCGCTGCCAAGTAAATTCAGTGTGGAAAAACCAAGAGAGCCCAAATCATACACATGAGCCCAAATCAGTGTAGTACAACATTTAACATTTTAATTGCCCCACTGTTGACCCATTTATTGCCACTATCAGGTCCATTAATTCCAAAGGGTCTACTCTGAGTATGGAGTACATTGGGTACAGCCCATTGTTTTGATAATATTATCCTATCACTCGCATATTAGCATCTGATGTAGTACACAATAAAATAATCCGTTGCTCGGGGCTGCTTCCATTAAAATAATAAAATGCAACAGTGCGGCATAAAAGCCATTTAAACACATTTTCCTGTCTCTCAAGGAAAAACGGGAGAAGAAGAAGAAGAAGAAGTAGTATCAAAGGGAAGTTTCAGAAATTGTAAAGAATCTAAGGTGGTCTTTCTGACCTTCTTAAGAAATGATGAACAAAACATGAGGAGTGATAGCTTTAAAAGTTGTTGTTTTTGGCATTCGTCTGTCTCGAGAGAGAGAAAGACAATGGAGTGTGCCTCCTGGGGTGAAGTCAAACCACTGCATTAGCAGCACCAAAGTGACCTCCCTGGGGTGCAAACCTGGACAGATTGTATGGAGGTCCTGAGCTGCCTAGATGACAAGATCCCTCTCTTGGCCTCGCTGATGTGGTCCAAAAGAAAGCAGAGCAATAGGTTTGGCAGCAGCTTGACTGCAGGAGCTGCCGGAAGGAGGTATGCAAAGGAGGTATGCAAGGTGCCATCCAACCGTTTTAGGGACTCCAGATCTGTGTAGGGTTTACTCCTTAGACTTTTCTTCTCCCGAAGACATCCTACAAGGCAGCGGGTGTTTAAGACCAGAGTTTTCCTTATCCTAGATGGGTTACCTTCCCAGGTTGACAAACCCCATCCGCCCCTCACTTCCCTCTACAACACATGCAGAGGCCGCCTTCTTGACCACTGGACCCACTATTATTTGTTCAATCTGCTCAGTCCTTAGAAGATAAGGCTACCAATGGCTCCTAGTCACAATGGTTCTGCCTTACTGCTGGAGGCAATACATCTCTAAATACTAGTTGCTGGGACTCACAAGTGGAAAGAGCACTGTTGCGCTCAAGTCCTGCTTCCTGGTTTCCCACAGGCATCTGGCTGGCCACTGTGAAAACCAGATATTGGACTGGATGGGCCACTGGCTTAATCCAGCAGGCTCCGTCTTATGTTCTTAGGGATTGGGAACCTCCAGGTATTCTTGAATTACACCTCTAATCATAGCTGACCACTGGGTGTGCTGGCTGAGCCAGATGGGACTTTGAATCCAAGAAGATCTAGGGGGCCACAGGTTCCTCATTTCTGACCTGAGAGCTACCAAGTGACACCAAAGGGTCTGCTAAAGCAAATGCAAATGCAGCCGAGAGTGGTTAGGGAAGGAGCTTTGAGCACTGCTACTCCCAGGAAGGACCTTCTCCTGAATGAAACACCAAGGCCTCAAGATGATCCACTGGTGAAATACAGAAACCAACAGAAACTCTGCTCTTGGTGCCTTCCTTCAGGAAAGAAAGGATGGCATCTACCAGGAGCAGGACCTTTTCTGGCGTAAAGGGTGGAATATACAATACAGCTTGTGCGGTCAAGCTTCTCTTCTGGTTCCCTGGCAACTAGTAATGAAACAGACCAGATTCCAGGCTTTTGTCTCCGGAGGGAGGGAACAGATGCACTTGGGGGAGCTGAGTTTGATGGGACACACGCCCACAGAAGCAACACTTTGCCATTTTAAAATGGTAAGCCACTTTGTCAACAGTTTTCTGTTGAAAGGCAATCCAATTTGTCTTTTGGAGAAAAGCAAAGTATATAGAATTAAAAACAACCATGCTTGTGGGGCTTAAATGTTAGCCTTTATTCTATACCTGTGCATCTAAGACCTTTTTTCAAAGGAGCTGCAAGATACCTACTTTGTAGATAAGAAGTCTGGTACTGTGGCGGAGATTCCTCATGGTAAACCACGCTCTGCACAATGCCATGAATTGGATTCAATAAATTGGGATCCTGACACTGCGACAACAGGGTATTTATCTTGAAGTCCAATAAATTGTGCCTAGGCAACCAAACACACCATGTCAGTTCATCAGTTGTTAAGTTTTCATCACAGTGAGCAAGGTGGACCGTACAGCCTATTTTAGACAACAAATCTATCCTAACAACATGTGGCTTGCAATGGAGGGCATATGTGCATTACAGACAGACAGGTATCAACAGTTGTTCCCTTTTGCAAGGGAACTGTATTTCTATAAGGCTGGCTAGGGATCTCTAACAGAGCATTATCAGCAGCTTTCCAAACTACAATTTTTGAGATTCTTTGGGTGCACAGGCATGGTAGCTAAACTCAAGATAAACATGCACTTCCTAACAGCTGACGACAGCTGGCTCCAGTTCATTTTGACTGTAATAGCTGTCCAACTATGAGCCTGCTCTTAAACAGCATACACAGCAAGCTGCACATCTGTATGGCTCTAGGCTTGGGGAATTCATTCCCAGAGATGCACTGGCAAGTGGAGCCAATCCTCTGAACAAATATCAACCTTGAATGGAAACTCTGTAAGGAGTTATCTACCGCTTATCCTCACTGTATTTTCGTCACTCCACTTAGCTGGGAGAAAGAGATATCAGCAAAAAGTGGGGTCAGGTGTCTATCAGGACACGTAGAGCAAAAGTTTGGAGGCCAACAGTAGGTAAAGCCAGAGCCAATGACAAGCACATCCAACTAATCATAGTTTTGTCCCAATCCTCTTCCTTGCTGAGCACTGAGACCTAAGGAAGACCAGCCCTGGACTGGTTATAAATGAGAAGGTAAGCAAATGGAGGCTGGCTGAGGACAGAGTGAAATTGGTAGGGCAGTGCCTTGTTTAACCCAATGGACCAGCCTCTATTGGTAGACTAGTTCCTAAGTTTCCTTGCTAAATTTCCTTTCTTTTAGCAGAATTTGTATATCACTTCATCATTAAAAACCTTCGAGCGGGAAGCAGACATGTTGTGAGAAGATGTGAACACTTACACAACAGGAAAGACCTTTGGGAACACCACACTGGCTTCCGCTAAATACTCATACAGGATTCTCTGGTCAAACTCATCTGCCGTATATTTTACTAGTGTTGCCTGCCAAAAAAGAGAGGGGGAGGGGACAGAAAGAAAGAAAAAGGTCAACATCTAAGTCCTGGTGAGCTACTTGCCTTGACTACTGTGCTTCTAAAACATGCTGGAGGAAACACAACGCAAGCAACTGAGATTAAAAGTGCATATACCAGGATGGTCAGCAAAAGGGCTTGGATTTTGGGATCTGTGAGGACTTCTTCATCCAGGAGGACATTGGACTCTGACACTGATACTTTCCGGAGATGAGGGTGCTGCTGCGGCGATATCCTTTGAGTTTCTGTAGGAAGAGAGCAACGTATTCAATGAGGAAAGCAAGAACGGACATATCTATTTATTGTGCCATCAGAACAGATGGAAATCACTAGTATGAGAGCAAGTGTGTCTCACTTGAGAGAAAGCCGATATTGTACCTGGGAGACCAGGCTTCAGTTCCCGTCTCAACCATGATTGCCATGTGGCCCCAGGCAAATAATCAATGCCCTAAGATCAGCTGGGTTCCCCACTCCCCTGCTATATTTGCAATCCTTCATATTGCCAGGACATGTTAACTAGTAGCTGGGTCTAATAGCTTTGTTCCTTACCCATTTCATAATTTTCTGCTACCCTTCTCATTTTGGGAGGTGTGGTGATTCCAGATTCCATTTCTTGTCTTTTAGGCGCTTTTGTGTCAGGCATCAAATGGTCAAAACTCTTTCTTGTACCTATATATATATATTTTAAAAAATCAAAATCAAAGAGCGGGGCGTGGGAAACAGATCAGGAAATGAAAACAGTAAATTGGCATGCACTCACATCCACTCTGTATCCTGCCTGAACAATAATGCTTTGGTATTTGTGGCTGAAAAAAATAGTCGTACATCCAAGGTATGCTGGCAAGTAAGTAGAGATGGCTTACTTTAATAGAGCTGTTAAAGGGTACACATTTTCTTGAGTGGCAGTCTGGTCAGAACAGGAAGCTGAATGTAAAGCTTGCCACAAAAGTGGCAGACCAAAATCATCAAAATCCCCCACTCTCCCCCAGCTAAGAGAAAAAAATAAAAAGGTGATCAGCCCAGGGTCTCTTAGGCGCAGGTCTGCCTTCCAAACACATGCCTCTAACCTAGTGACAAAGAGAGGAGTGAAACTCCCCACTAACCTAGTAGCTTTTTAGTGTTGGCTTGAGAAGGCTGCCCCATATCCAAACTCATGGACTTCCTTGTGCGTGGGCTGATCTGCCCCACCGTTGGGTAACTGGCAGCGAGATGTCTGTCTGAGCCCTTGGGAGAAGACCATGGCTGGTTTTCCCTTAGTGTCCTGAAAGAGATGACAAACCAAATGTTCAGAAAACAACACACCGCTTATTGTTAAAAGAGCAGAGTAAGACCGACATCAACACCCCCCCCTTCAAAAGCAGCCAGCCCGTGACTCTCTTGCAACACTCTCTGCCATGCACGCAGTTCACAGCTCCCCCTGTCCCTGAAATTCAAGTTTTGGCCCCAAACTGGTAAGAGCTGCGACTCAGCGGCCGTTCCAGCTGCCTGCCTCCAAGCAAGAGGGGAGGCAATGAGGCACCGTCAATTAATCTGGCTGGGACCAACTCCCACATGGTCCTCCCTTCCTCCTGCCGTTTCTCTATCATGTGCCTTCAACTTAAAGCAACACACACGCTTACCTCCCTGTCCACTTTGCCTTTTGCAGATTTTGAACCTATGGCTTGAAATCAGGGACGGGCAACCTGCGGCCCTCCAGATGCTGCTGAACCACAACTCCCATCATGCCTGATCACTGGGCTGGGGTCAAGGGGAGCTGGAGGACCGCAGGTCGCCTGTCCGTTTTAAATTGTGCTGTGAACACAGGAAGCTCAATACTGTCTACACTGGCTGGCAGCAGTTTCTCTGCAGGGCTTCAAGCAGGTTTCCTTCGCCTTTGAAAGCAAAGCATGTGAGCTACGTCCTTCCCCAGACAACCTCCTTGATCCCAAATTAAAATGCACCATCCTATGAAAAATTTAGGAGGACCCCTGACCTGAAGCTGCCATCGCTGTGATGTATGTGATATGTCTCCATTGGAACATTTTCCATCGAAACGTCTGTCAGGAGAAGAGACTTCCTATGCTTTAGGCTGCACCGACTTCGAACCTCCTCGGACACAGTGAGTAAAGCTTAAATGATAAAAGGAAGGAAACAGATGTCCAAAGTATATACTTGGCTGCAGAATCTCCCAAAGCCTAACAGCACCATCGTGATATGTAAAGCAAGGCAGGATGTAGCTGCTCTCTTATTACTCAGTGCAGGTCCAGAAGCTGCTATTGCATAAAGAATTCAGTATTCCAAGCTTCCCTCAAGGTGGGGCAGGCGGGAATCCAGCCCTTAGGACTCCAAAGGAAGGCTACAAAAACACATTGGCAAGTGCTCGGAAGAAGGGGTTCAGGTTCAGCAGAGTCCCAGTGGTGTCAAAATGGGACTTTGGTGCCTTGCACGACACTTGTCTATTCTCCACAACAGGCAGAAACAGAATCAGTTGCAGAAAATAAGCACAATGCACTCCAATGCGCTTGCTTGGCATCATTTTTACAGGTTCCCAAATTCCACAGGGGGCCCCAGGGCACAGTCCACAGGCACATGATGCAGCCTCCTTGCTGAAGCTAAGCAGGGCTGGGTATGGTCAGTGCCTGGATGGGAGGCTGCTGGGGAAGCTCCATGTATGCTGCATTGAGCTCCACAGAATATAAATTTAATACAACATTTTAAAAACTTTTTAACTGAGATCTAGGGACAAAGAACGGGATATAAATTCCGAAATCAAACACACTGAAAAAAGCTTCAGTGATTGGCTTAAAAGAAGCAAAGAAATAAATTTGCAATATAAAATGAGGATTCACTCTACAGATCCGTACTGATGAAAACGCTCCAGAAACGATCCTATTGAGCTGGGAGAGGCTTAGCCTTTAAAAAGCCAGCTCTTCAGGGGTGGGAAAGGGAAAACGACACACACAACATAGTTCTTCCTTTATTGTATGTTCTTCCAAGGAGCTCAAAACAGTACACACATTTCTCTCCCCATCCCTCTTTATCCTCACAACAACCCTCCGAGATAGGTTAGAGTAAGACAGACTAAGGGATCCCCAATCACCCAGTGAACTTCATGGCTGGGGGAGGATGCTGCCGTAATCTAGCACTACAATCACTGCACCACACCAGCTCTCTCCTTTGTGGTTTACATTTTGTTAATAGCAAAGAGAAGAACGGTCAGACTGGATGCTAGAACTGGATTGGATACAAGCCTAATAGAGTTGGGGTTTTTTACCTGCAAGGTAAGCCACACTCTGGGTATTCACCTCAAACTTGTCACAGTTCCTATGTTTGTTCACCAGAGCAAGGAGCGTGTGTAGAATTCTGACTGTCCTTGCCACGATGGTTGGAGAGGGATGCCGATAGCCTAAATGGGTAAAAAATGCATTAAGCAGTCAGTTATCTACAGGGGCAGGAAGACGGTTGCAAAGTATTTTATGGATGGGGGGGGTGTCACACAATGTATTTTGGGTTCTTTAGTGAGGACAGAGATAGGCATCATTCACAGGGACTGAAATTCAATGAAGTTATAATCTGATTAAGGATGCAATGACAACTGTGAGTTGGTCAGGAGTAGCTGCCCATCTCACTAACCAAATTCAGGTGTTCTAATAAGGAAAATTCGTGTGTGTGTGTGTGTGTGTGTGTGTGTGTGTGTGTGTGTGTTTGGCGGGGGATGGACAAGCACACGGCCTCTCTTCCTGTTGCCCTCCACATGCTGAAGGGCAACTGTTTGAAGCAGAAAGCCTCCTGCACTCCTGGAAATTCAGGGGTCTACACCACCCAGAACTTTCAAAAGCAGAAGCAGGCTCACCTCTCCAGGCAGTTGCCCTTCAGATCACAGAGGGAGACAAGAACAGAGGAGAGGAGAGCTAGTGAGCTCCTCTCTGCTGCCCCTCGATCACATGTTGTGGAATTTCCCAATTACAAGAATGCCTGAATAGGGTTCTGTTGGGCTCTGTCTGCACATGGGGGGGGGGAACCTATAGTACAGACTAGATCACCTCAACCTGCCAGGTGGAAGATGCCATTCCCAACCCCGTAACCACTCCCCCGCAAGTAGAAAACTAGCATCTCAGGAAGAAGAGTTCTAATCCAGCCTACTCCCTGTTGTGCTGTTTCTCTACCTGCACAGATAATTTCCCATAGGAGAGCATTCCAGGAACTGTTCCTGGAGCCCAAAAGGGTTCAGCTCATCTACTCCTCTGCATCCTAAAGTAATGCACACGGTTCTCAACCACAGCTGAGGAAAGGCAAGCGGGTAATCACTCTGGAGTCTAATGAATATGAAGATTTATTTATTGTATAAGCACACACATTTAAACGAGGAAAAGACGCACCCACCCACACCCCACTCCCAATGTGCACACACAGCCCAACCCAAATCTACCACTTGACTCGTGCCAAGTGTGTCTGTTGACAATGCTGAGCCAGGTGGACCAATGGTACAAGGCAGCTTCCTATGTTCCTAGCTGAATATGAACATAAGAAGAGACTGCTGAACCAGGCCAATGGCCCATCTAGTCCAGCAACCTGTTCTCACAGCAGCCAAGGAGATGCAAACAGGACCTGAGCACAAGAGCACTCTCTCCTCCTATGGTTTTCAGCAATGGATACAGGCAACCCCTGATTTGGCAGAGCGTACAACGGAGCCCTGCGCTCTTCCCGGCCCAAAAATGGCCCGCACATTTGGCTTTGAACATGTGCAAAACAAGGATTACCTGTATCTAGAAGCATTATGGAATACCTCTCAGTTTGCATCATAAAAACAGTCTTTCAGCCTACTGGCTCTGCTGCTTGTGTTCACTCTTCTCCTGCTCTCTGAGGTCTGGTCCATTTGCTTTCTCCTCCACTTCCTCCTCCCCACAAGTCTCTCTCCTCAGCTCCTTCTCTCCCTCCAAGTGCTGCCAACTGCCTTGTCCTTCCCAGCCCTCCCTCCCCTTGCCCTCCATTCCGTTGATTCGGAGGTGTTCTGTATTCTTCACTGCCGCTCTAATGGCAGTGAATAAAGGCGGCCCCTTGGGAATCCTAGGGAACAGGAGACTAAGAGTTTCCTTTTATGTATTAACAGAGAACAAAGCTTTACAGGTATGTAAGATTCACATCATAAATAAGATGTGAAAAAGCAAGCAGAAAACATATCAATAAATGCATCCTCCTTCACAGAATGTCAGCAGAAAGACAACACACACAATCTGTCGTCTACAGCACAAGCAGTCAAAATACTGGCTGTGTCTGGGGCTGCAGCTAATCTGAAGCCAGCTGCCAATCTGATCATGCCCCCCTCTGAGTCTGCCAAACAATCAGAGGCTGTGTGCATACAACGTATTTAAAGCACATTCAAAGCACTTCCCTTGAAAGAATCCTATGAACTCTAGTTCCTTAACGGCGCTTGGAAGTGTCACTCTGTGAAGGGTACAGTTCCAGGATTTTTGTGGTGGGCTGAATGGTGTGCTTTAAATGTCAATTACCTGGCAGCCTGACCAATGAAACTGCCTCTATAAAACCTGATGGGAATATTTACCTGATGGGGAAATGTTTCAGTGAGTGTCTGTAAACAGTGGGTCACATACCTTCAACTGACATGGTCTGAGGCAAAGGAAGTAGGCCCACCTGGGCTACCTGCCTACCTTTTAGCAGATGCCCCACCAAGGCAAAGTTGAAATTGGAGTTGAAATTGAGTCCCACAAAATGGTCCATCTGCTTGCAGTGCCACTCCAGAGGCCTCCTGATCTCCATGAAAACTTCTTCAGGGCTCTGTTGGGAAGCCAAAGTACAGACCATCAGAATCATCGGGGGGGGGGGGGGGCAGAGATGCTGGTCCACCATGCTCATGAATGTCTAATACTATAAAGAGCCAGGCATATAAAACAAAACTATAAGTCTGCTAAAATTATTACGTATTTGGCAGGGCTCATTTATTAGAAATTATATTGCTATGGTTTTCTATTTTGTTTCGTCTGGTATTATTTTATATATTTGCACAAAACTGATTATAATAAGGGTGGGGTTCTCAGGAGCTCCTGAATCCACGGCAGCCAGGACTCTTGAGAACCATTCCCAAGACTACCTGCCAAATTAGCCAACTCTTTTATCTAATAAAGTCACGCCACCAAAACCCGAGATAGGAACCACGGTGGACTCTTGTGGTACAAAAGAACATCCACGGGAAAGGAGCTTACCGTATTTTTCGCTCTATAAGCTCTCCCTCTCTGCGCAGCGACTCTCCAGCAAAGCAAAGTCAAAACAGCAAGAGGGATCGCTGCGCAGCAAAAGCAGCGATCCCTCTTGCTGTTCTGGCTTCTGGGATAGCTGCGCAGCCTGCATTTGCTCCATAAGACGCACACACATTTCCCCTTACTTTTTAAGGAGGGGAAAAGTGTGTCTTATAGAGCGAAAAATACGGTACTTTGTAGGCTTCCCAGACAACCTGCAGTTCCTCTGGCTCCAGTGTTTTAATGAAGCCTGCAGTACAACTGGACAATTCCCATACACATCATCTTCTATTATTATTATTATTATTATTATTATTATTATTAGTTGTTGTTGTTGTTGTCATTTTTATTATTATTTTCTCCATTACTGTTTTAAATAACCTGAAGTAGGGTGGGGGAATTGCTTCCATTCTCAACACTCAAGTTATCACTCAAAAGGAAAGACGCACCGTTTTTCAAGCAAGTTTCACTTCCAATTGCCGGCACAACTAAAGAGTATTCAGGTGTGTGTGTGTGTGTTGATGTTTCCTGACAAGTGGCTGACTTACTTTGTCATTGAATACTCGAAGGTTGTCCAGGGTATGGAGATTCTGCTCGAGGAGAGCTGTGCCTGCTGAATACAGACTGACTTCGTCCAGCTGCAGAACAGCCATGGCCACCCAGAAGAGGGCCTTGTGCATAGGCGAGTCCTGGACAGGGGAAGGGAAAAGCCACCAGGTTGAAATGCAAAACTTGTTTCTGTGATGAACAGCCAAAGCAGAAAGTCACACGCTGCATTCATCACGTACACTGGATTCATTTTGCAATGTAAACAACCCTAGAAGCCGAAGGGGGCCTATAACTGGTATAATATATGCAAATTGGGGAGAATCACATTTGTGTACCTGTTGGCTTGGTTTGGATAATATGCTGCGGCTCAGTAAGCCACAATATGTAAAGATGCAAGATGGAGCTAGCTTGTTTTCTGCTGTGCCGGAGGTTGGGGCCCAAATCAATGGACTCAAATCACAAGAAAGGAGATTCTGACTAAGCCTTAGGAAGAACTTAATGATGGCAAGGGCTGTTGGACAGTGGAACGGGCTCTCTCAGCTGGTGGATTCCCCTTCATTTGAAGTTTATAAGCAGAAGTTGGATGGCCATCTGTCATGGATGCTTTAGCTGAGATTCTTGCATTGCAGAGAGTTGGACCTTTCCAATGCTACAATTCTATGTGGCCAAACAGCCTTTTGACCACACATACAGCTACTCTCTTCAGGAAGTCTCTAAGTAACCACAGTTTCCCATTTCATTGAAACAAGGAAGCTACAATTACCAGCTCTGAGAAAAGATGGAATCCTAAATTCCACTTCAAACTGTGCTTCAGTATCCTGGGCTTGGGCTGACAGAGACTGAAAACATGCTAGGCACTTACTTGCTAAACAACCAACTCAAAATCACCAGCATTTAGCTGTTGGTGCCACACCTCAGACTCAAACACCCCCTCTACACCCCCCCCCCCCCGCCTGTGGGTGCTCTGATTCCCTCCCTAACTTCCTGATTATGACCAAGTCAAGTAAACTACCATTAGAGCAAACCATAGTTTGCCTCTCAAACAGAACAGAAAACATGGTTTGCTGAGAACCAAGAAGTAAGGTGAAGAAGTAGAATGTGTGAGGGAGAGAATGTGCAAACCCAAGGAATGGTCCTCATGACATCAGGCCACAGTGTCTTAAGCCAGGCCATACTAAGTTCCCTCTGCCAATTACGCACAGCAGCAACATTTAAAAATTCCTCTTCAGCAAAGAAGATGTTCAGAGAGGAAAGACGGGTTGAAGACCTGCGCTTGAGCTACCGGAGCCTCCTCATTCGAACCACCTTGTATTTGCTGCAAACAGCAATGCGGAACAGGCTGTTGAGCACCGAGACAGCTTACCTTATTGAGAAGTGGCTGCAGCTTGGTCAGTGCTATGACCGTGGCTTCTATTAGAACCTGGCTATTGTAGTTATCGGGGCCTTTCAAGCAGCTCTCGAGACCCTGTAATCAAGAAAGGAAAAAGAGGATTGGCTTGTGATTGCAAGGCATGGCTCCCCTTCTCTTTGCTCCAGATTTTAAAAGCTGATTTGCATTGCCCCTGCCCAATAACACAAGGTGGGTTATCACTAGGGAGAGGAGGACCTATTCAGGGGTGGCACCCTAGTTATATGGATCGGTCTTCCTGCAGAAGTTCATCTGAAGGCCTTTTTGCTCCCCCAGGCATTTTCAATAATGTATGTTTCATGGAGTCATCCTCTTAGCTTTAAAATCTGCGCTTTTAGTTTTTATTATTATTTCATATTGCAGAATATGCTTTGTTGGGCAGCTATGTAAATATAGTAAAAAACAACAACACTGAAATACCAGGCTGAGGCTCAGTCTCTCCTTTTGCGTTCTTACTCTCCAACCACCTCCCGCTTCTGTCAATCACAAATGCCTGTGTTGAAGTGAACCTCTCTCACCCCCGTGTCACTATGGTTTCACCCCCTCAGAAATGCTTTCATGTTTATTTTCATTCTAGCATCAAGCTGTTAGTCTACAAATTGCTCCCATCTTTTCCCTTTATTGATCCCTTTCACAGCTGAGCGAAAAGTCTAGCTGTTCCCCTCCGCTCTATCTATTCTTTATGCCACAATTTCCCCCTATTTGTGCAGAAGATTGAGTCCTGTAATGACAACACTTCCCTTTGGACTTATTTGTTCTACAGTCCCATTCAGGACCAACCACAGCCTCTCTCTGCTGTACCAGTAGCATGCAGCTCTAGCCTAAATATGGAACACAGGAAGATGCCTTAGACCACTGCTCCATCTAGCCTGGTACTGTCTACACTGACAGGCAGTAACTCATCAGGATTTCAGACAGCAGCCTCTCCCAAGAGATGCTGGGGATTGAACCTTAGGCCTTCTGCATGCAAGGCAAGTGCTCTGCCAGTGAGCTACGGCACTTCCCCTTCTGGGAACAAAGAAGCAACAAAAGTACCTCCCAGTTGAAAGATTTAAGCAGAAAACCAGCTGGATATACAAGTAAGCCCATTACAAGATCAGAAGAAGAATCTTTATTTGCATCAGCCACAAGCCATAGCAATTTTTTAAAAATCCATGTACTGAAAACTTAACTATACAAAATACGTTCTGGAGGTTTAAATCAATAATCAAATAATAGATCTTATTCTAATTGCCCCTGCTGTTTTATTTTATTTTATTTTTTTTGCAGTTTTTGCTGTCACTGGATCATCTTGATCTGCTAAAAGAAAGGACATGGTAGCAATGGTTGAGCGACCCGGCATGGAGTAATAACCTCACTCCTCAACTCTTTATAAAGAGTGCAAGCCAGAAGCACATGAGCCACTGACTCAATACTGCCATCTCCACAGGGACACAACCATTTTCCCAGTGGATTTTTTTGAAATCGACCCACAAGGACAGCTGAAGGCATTATATTCAATATTGTGAAAGTGAAAGCATGTCTGTATTTTGGAATTGTTAAATTTTGCAAATAGGGTGCCAATGTGTCAAAATGACTAGGTGCAAAATAATTATACCATGGACAAAATTTCCTTATTGTGGCCAAATTTTTCTGTCACTCGATATATAGGCACTGTCTAATTAAATTATTTGCTTTGATAACTGTTGTGATAAACCAGAAAAGTAAAGCTTTTGGTTGACAATTTTAGTCCAAGTGCTCTCATGACAATCTTGTGATACTAAGGGTAGTAGACCAGTGGGGTTTAAATTTAAGCGAAGCCAATAATTAAATGTCCTGCACCAAATCTGTAATTCAACAGAAGGGAGATTAGCCTCCAAGCGCAATGAAGCATTTGGAACACAGGACGGAACAGGAAAAAATTGCCTTAGGAACTTAGAATGAACAGCTTCTGTAGATCCAGTCCAAATCTGAGCCCCAAAGAATAACTGTGCTAGGGTTTAGCTTGAAACACTTCAAGTGCTGGTATGTGTTTGCCACCTATTGTATGGAAAAAGAATGTCAGACTTTTGGCACTCTGAGACTACTTTTCTTTGCATATTTCTGATGACCCTGTTGACTGAAAAATAAGGCCAAAGTACTTAAAGACTTTAACTTGTTCAATCAACTGATTATCCATATACTATCTATGGGCCCTATAGTTTCTTGAAAACACCATGACTTCAGTTTTCTTGTAATTCACAGCTAGCTGTTCTCTCTGGCAGTATCCTGAGAATGCCCTCATCAATCTTTTTAGGCCCACTTTTGCATTACAAGATCTAATATGTTAACAATGGACAAGCAGCAGAATCCTAAGCATATCTACACTGCCTTCAATGGGTCTTATTCTGAGGTAAGGGTGCCTATCATTACAACACAAGCTGTAAAGCAATAGTACAGCAGACTGGCCTCCTGCTGGACTATGCAATATATAGCAGCTGGATCACTACTTTCACATTCTGCCTCCATTCACAAAGTGACAGATCCAACCTGTGAGATGCATCCTTTAAGGCCTCCAGGAGAAAACTGAAGCGGCTGAGAGGAGCGTTTCTCACGTAGCCTGAAAGCCCTGCTTCCCCCTCCACAGATTGTCAGTTTCTCATTTACGGGCTTGTTTCAAAAGTGTCATCAATAGGGTTGGATCTAGGGTTGTTTTTCAGAGTTGGGTTGTGAGCTAAGCAGAGTGCAATCCTGGGCAACCAGAATGGCGAACTTATTGACAGCTAAAGTACAATGTGACGGGGAAAATGCCCACTGCCACAAAACGCGGCAGATGCCACAAGCCCAAGCATTCTATATAGTAGTGCCAGGCCCAGGAGAAGCACATCCAAGTGTGAGGGGGCAGAC
This sequence comes from Podarcis filfolensis, assembly GCF_964270895.1. NCBI lineage: Eukaryota > Metazoa > Chordata > Lepidosauria > Squamata > Lacertidae > Podarcis > Podarcis filfolensis. Next base: position 8,165,226 of record NC_139618.1, read on the forward strand.
AAGCACCCCTAAATATTTCAGGGTGCCTTGAACCACCATAACTCCTCAGACAGTGCCACAAAAAGGCCACAAGCCTTCAAGCCTTCTTTTCTATATGGCACAACAGTTGTGAGAATATTACTAACGAAGAATTGGAAGAAACAAGATTTACCAACTATCGAAGAATGGCAGATGAAGACGATGGACTATATGGAACTTGCTGAACTGACTGGGAGACTCTGAGACCAGAGAGAAGAGACGGTGGAAGAAGTTTAAGGAATATTTGAAAAATTATGTTAATATTTAAATCTTAGAATAGCTTTGGAAGTGGATATAGGCTGTAGGGTTAGAAGTAGAAGACAGTGTATTTTAAAATAGTATTATCTGTAAGTAATAAAATGTGAAGATTTTTATGGTTAAAGTAAGTGTGATAAAAAAATAATGGTTAGAAATTATGATATATGTAACTGCTAAAGATGAGGTAAAATGAAAATCAGATAGAGGGGATTTGGGGGAGCCTACCTAACGATGTTTAGAAAAAATAAGGACAAGACAAGAATTTGTTTGTATTGTTTGTTTTTCTGTTTGTGTTGTTTATTTGTGTTATAAAATGAATAAAAATTTTTTGGAAAGAAAGACTTCAAGCCTTCTGTGACTGTAGCGTACTGCACAGCACCGAAATGTTTCACAGGAGGAGTTGAATGCTTGCTTGCATCCCAGATGGTATGCGTTTCAATGGGCTGAAGTGCCTTAGCCTGGAAATAAGAGCTACATGAAAAGAAAAGCAACAGCGGACAGGAAAAGAGGGTACATACCTTGCTAAGAATCCGGATGATCTGCTTTATCTGTCCGTGTGACACCCGTTTGCTAATGCAGCCAAAGACAACCAGGGCTCTTGGCTGGAGGGACGGATTATATTGGAATGCAAACCTGTGGAGGAGAGAAAGCAGCTATCAAGCAGGCCACCGACTAGAAGAAGGCCAACAGTGAAATCGGATGGGGGTGGGAGATGGCTGAAGGAATAGCAAATGTGACACAGGGGTACCACCAAACACAGGGGTACCACCAAAGCTTGCGGTTGGGGGGCAAAATGACCTACTTCTGAGCTAGTTCCGTCCACTGGTCAAGCCACTTGCAGGTCGGAATATCTCTCATACATGCCTACGGAGGAGAAAGGCAAAAGCAACAGTGTCTGAGCAAATAACGTTAAGGTAAAAGCAATATTAAATTTCAGGCGTGTGTTCGCTTTCTCTTTCTGATGCTTGTTTTTTATTTTTTAAAATAAAGCAAAAATAAATGCAACATTACATACGTATAATTGCCTTATATATAAGACGTATAATTAGCTGTTGGTAGAGCTCGACTCTTAATCTCAGGGTTTTGGGTTCGAGTCCCACCTTGGGCAAAAGATTCCTGCATTGCAGGGGGTTAGACTAGATGACCCACATGGTCTCTTCCAACTCTACTATTCTATGATCCCACTCCAGTAATTAGTAAACAACAGCTTTCTCCCTATGGATACATTGCCTGCTGTCTTTAACTGCCAAGTTAACAGACACCTTTTGGTGTTATCCACAAAGGTGTCCTTTGTGAGGTACTAAGGTACAAGGCAGGGAAGGGGAACCTGTGGCCTTCAAATGTTGGCGGTCACCAACTTCCATAACCTTAGCCAGCGTAGCCTATGTCAACGATTATGGGAGTGGTACAATCCACTACCACCTGAGTCTGCTACATGTGTTGACTAAGCCAAGAGCTGCCATTCACTGTCAGCAAGGTCATTTGAAACATTTTCTTTCTTGCTCCCTCAAAATACAAGCCCATGCTCTTGGCATCACTGATTAAAACGTGTCCTGTCCCGAAACAAGCAACCAAAGTTTTAACTGAGTACCAACTACAACCCTGAATTCAACCCACAGATGATGGCACATTCATGGTGTGCCTTGCACATATCATACCTCCATAATCTCCAGCAGAGCTTCTGTCACCGTTTCCAGAGAAGTCAGTGCAAACGTCTCCCTCTCATAGGAGCCGGGAGAGAACGACCGGTCCCGGTAACTGGATCGGAATGCAATGACAGCTGCCGACTTCACCTTGCTTATGCCAAACAGCAAGTAGAACTTGGGGAGTGAGAACTCTGTTAAGCTCAGTCTCAACACTTGTTTGGTCTCCTCTGTTGAAGGAAGTAAAAACAGGTACTTCAAATCTCATTCCATCTGTTTAGATTAAATCGCAAACATACACATAGACATGCCACTACAACGTACATATTATGGTAAGTGCCTATTTTAGGACCCGGCCTGAAGTAAAGTAAAACCATTAACAATGTCCTTCCATAATGGTCATGTCTCTGATGGTTCTCCTCATTTTACTTGCCCAGCTCTGGGCGATGTCAACAACCAGTAAGATTCCAAATGCACAACCCACCTGCCCAAGTTGTAGTTCCAACTACCCCTGGAGAACACCAGACTGGGGAGGGTTGGAGCAGACAATACTGGGGTTAGATGGGACAAACAGCCCAGCCTTGTAAATAAGTAGGCAAAAGTTACTAGCCTGCAAATAACATTTTTTACTCGCCTGGATAAGAAGCTAGCATTCTGTATTTTCATGCTGGCCACAGGAGAGGACTCTCTCCCCTCCCAAAGTGTCTAGTACAGAAACCCTTGAATACTAGCCTCTTAGTAAACTAGTAAAAAAAAAAATGCATCCTATCATGTGTGCTGGCAGAGGGAAGTTGAGGGACTGCTCTTCAACCAATACAGAAACCAGGCAGCCAGATTCCAGGCAGCCCACTTGTGTGCCTACACATAATTCCTTCTCACCTCTGGCTACCAGGCGAGTTATTAAACACAGGGCTGAAATAGTCTGACCTGCTTTAAGGCAGGTATGCGCTTGTAACGGAATCAGAGAGCCAAATAAATAAATAAATTCACACTGGATGCTTGAGAAGAGGAGGGAAGGTAGGAGCTCAAAGTGGAAAACTTTGGGTGACTTCAGATCAGCAAAGGTAAGAGTAAACAGAGCAGGAAAGCATCTTACCCTGGGCAGAGGAATTGTGTTTCATCACAAAGTGGCACTGCCTCTTATGTGGAGACCGCTTTACCCACCATGGGAGATTGAGAATTGCCTAAATGCTCCACATTTCACTCCAGCTATTGATCTCTACAGTGTATTCTTCTTTAACCACAAAAGCAAAAGGTTGCCCTACAATTTATTTTTAAACCCGATGGCAACACTACATGCATCCCTAATTTACGGTCATGACAGGCAGTCAATTTTGTTCTACCTTACGATGCTTGTAGAGCCTTCAGCGGGAGCAAACTGATCTTAGCATTCCTTAGACCTCACAGTGTGATTTTAAATGCAACACTAAAACCTCACTCTATTAAAACACAAAATATATAGCCCCCAAGTCTAAATTGCAGCTTTGTATAGTGTGACTACATGGAAAATGAGAGAGGAGAATATAAAGGAGGGCTACAGGGGAAGAGCTAGAGGTCATACATAGCAGGGTCAGCAAATATGGAGCACAGGTTCCATTAGCTCTCTTGATATATAATGTATTTAAAATAGAGAGTGCAGGGTTTTGTTTGGTTTTTGCTTACCTTAAACAGTTTCACAACACTGTACATCAAAGTTTGATCTACCATACTGGCTATAATTCAAAGGGCTTATGCAACGTCACTTACTTGTATTAGATTTTTAAGCAAGGGAATGTCTGTGGTATCTAACTCACTTCTCCAACAATTATTAGGAACGTGTTCAAGCACCTTAATGGCTCAGTAGCTGATGAGACAACTCTAAAATCAACCCATCACTACTGAGTTGCCTTCCTATGTTCAGTTTAATGCAGTGAGTGTCACACTCACTGGATATATTGTATAATCGCACCTGATTCTTCAAATAATTTGTGTGCACTAGCCTAGATCTTTGTTCCTCAACAGGTATCTTGCGACCCAGATAAGGCCTCTCAAAGCCTTTCCCCTTCCTTGCTGTCAGGACTGTCCCTACTTTGATGGCTCCTAGAAAATCCCGGTCCTGATTGGTATGTGCAGGCAGGCAGTCTCACGCACAGCTGAGCAGCAGGAGAAGAAAGCACTGTGTTTAGGAGAGAGACATTCACAATTCCTGCAAGTAGCAGAGAGAGAAATGTAGGGACAACAGAGACGGGATGGAAAGAGGCAGCAGGTGGCTGCTCATCACTGATACAGACATTTGACGTACCCAAAATTTATACTGGACCCTGCTGACCCTTTAAATCTGCCCCAAGGTCAGCTGCTAGGAAACAAAGTACAAGTGTAAAGGAGAGATCAACTCAGTCAATAAAACCATCTCGTAAAGGACTTACCACTAAAGTGGAGTTGTGAACAAGTGCACAGAGAATGAATGATGTTGATGACCAGGCCATGGGTGGAAGCTCTAAGGGAAAGAGGACCGGTGGCCACCAACAAAGTAACTACATGGAAGAGGTAGGGGAGGTGTGCAGCCACATCGAGTGAATTGTTAAAGGACAGCATCAGCATGTAACGGGCTAGAATGGCAATATCATCCCACATCAGGTGCTGCTCTAATGTAGGAGTTGGAGACAGACAGGTCTTGTCGATTATTTTGCACATCCTTCCAATTACCTGAAAGGGAGCAACCAGTCACTTTTAGTAAGGAGCGTTCTACGTTCAGAACAACAACAAAAGGTAGCATCACAGTTCGCCTGAGGGACAAGGTGTTCCCGAGGGACGCTTGAGAGAACCGTCAAGAGGGGAAAGGGACAGGGGAACAGAGTCCGAGACTCCCAAAGAAAGAGACATTGTGCTTGTCAACAGCTGTTGGTGCGTATCCTGACATTTAGGTTTCTTTTCCACTGTTAATCCTACATAGGATTATTTTCAAGTTCCTTCTTGAAACACACCTCTTCCAGGAAGCCTTTGGGCTTAACCTGCTAAGGCATGTACAGGTGTACCTGCAACGAGGAACAGATGCAGACTTTATAGCTGCAGGACTAGTTCTTCCCTGCAACCCCACATTTTCCTTCCTCAGCTGACATGTACAGTGGCCAAATCAAGAGTTGTTCCGGCTTTTCCGCCCCCTTGCCCAAATGCTTCAGGGAGGCTATCTGCTTTGCTCTGATTTCTCACCCCACAAAATACCTGCTCTAAATGGCACCAAGGTCTGTTCAGGGCTATGGAAAAGCCTTTCCTCACCTCATGAAAAAATACTTTAAAAACTGTTCTGATGGATGACAGGTGGCTTTATGACCAATGTTAGGGCCAACCAACCGTTGCTGTACCCAGCATTACTCAAAAGGAAAAAGAGAATCTGAATGCTCTACACTATTGTTGGTATTTGTGACACTTTATGGTTCTTTAATTGACATGCTTTTAATTATTATTTTGTCTTTGTAAACTGCTTTGAAATTTATTTGGGATGACAAGCAGCACAGAACATGTAGATTTAAATAAACAAATAAATAGCACCTTAAGCTTCTACAAGTGGACTCACCACTGAAATTAGTGTCAATTCACAACTGTAACAAAACCTACATGAAACAGCTAGGAAGGATTGTTGCCTTCAGAGTCATGCTTGTGCGCTTCCCAGAACATCTGGCTGACAACAGGTAGGACTAAATAGATCTCTGGTTTGAACTAGCAGGTCTCATCTTATATTTTAATGTTTTAGTGCCATATCCACCAACATGAACTGAATACCACACAGCCAACAGTGTTGTGCTGCCTCTGTAGGAATTATCTTGCGCTCTGCCTGCTGCCCCAACAAAGCAGGACAGAGAAGGGAGCTAACCCTTTCCTTCTTTAGGAATTGCCTCCCTTATGGTTTGCAGCTTTCCCCTGAAGATAAATATAAGGAAGGATGGAGGGCAGGGAGTGATGACTTCACACGACCATACTGTTTCTTTTCAGATGTGGAGAGACAGTGTCAAAACAGTTCACTAGGTTTAAACTGGTTAAGGAGGAGAAGAACTTACTTTACTGGAAACCAATTTCACGTTTCCAGATGCCAGAGCTACAGCTGTGTCTGCCATAACCTCTGCTTTGATGGATCCCAATCCCCCTGTGGCACTGGTTTTGATGAAACTGTCCAGCACTACGTCAAGCAGGTCAGTAATCTGTTGTAAAAGACAATAAATCATTTGCATCCGTTAACATAAGAACTTCAGCCAAACCTCACAGGAGGCTCTCCACAAACTATGTGCCATCCATCCACCGCAATCTTCGACTGGAGAGAGCCCTTTTCTCGTGATGGGTTCTTGCATTTCGACTGCTCTCCCTGGAGAAGGCTGCTGGGTGCCTTTGCAGCTATCAATTAGACTCCAGGTAAGGGCACTTCCCATCCTTTTTTAAAAAAGTCTCATGCTGGCATTTTTACTTAGAGCAGTCTTCTTTGACTATCTACCTGTGCAAGCAAGCTGTTGCTCTTTGCGTGTGCTGTGTTAGTTAGTTTGCTTCATTTTAATAATCCATTTATTTATTTTTAAATGGCACTTTTGCATTTACTACTTATCAGGTGACCTGGAAATGAAAGACTTTTAATGGTAAGATACAAATTTTGTCAAACCAACCAACAGGTGATCTCATAGCTTTTCCTACCCCCAAGTTGGGAATGCTTAGCATATTGCCACCATGGGATCCTTTGGGACAAAGAGTGGGATATAAATTTAAAAAAAATAAGGGGGGGACCTGAAGCAATCCAGAGACACAAGGGAACACCAACAGCAGCAAATTGTTAGGAACAAGGAGAGCTGAGCTAAGAGGGAAGAAACAGAGCAAAGGACTAGCCTGAGGAGAAATATTAAGGGAACTTAAGCAATCCACTGAATTTGATGAAGGCAAGAAGCAAACGAGAGGATCATGGGAGTAGCCTACTTCCAAAGAGTTTGTTCCCTCCTTGACCAGAAGGTGGAGCCTAAACCCATTCTACTAGTCCTGCTGGCCAAACGGAAGTAATATTACAATTTATCACACTATTAAAATAAATGGCTTTCTCAAGACCAGCCACATTTGCATACCTAAGCCAGAATCAAACACGGAAACCGTAAAAAATCAACCGATTCAACAGATCTCCCTCAACAGTTTCAAACTGGATGCTTACTTTTTTGGAAGGTTCTGAATATGACATTTTGAGCCCCTTTCCTTCCAAGGTCCAGCAAAAAACAACAACAGATGTTGCAGAGATGGTTCAAAGATAACAAGAGTTGGATATTTAACATGAATTGCAAACACTTAAGGTAGACGTAAATTTATCTTTATTTGTGACTCTAGCAAGACTAGAAGCAAACCTTCTAGTAATTAATACTTAACCGACTGTCAAGGACATTGTTTCTCCCATAAACAGATAAGATCTGCAACATAAAAAAGACAATACCTGGCCCAAGCTCCCCCATATCTTGGCTTGAATGGAAGGGTACATCTGCTTCTCATTTATGGTCATTGTGATGAGCTTATCGAGAATAGCAGTGACTCGCTGGCGTTTGGCATCGTCATTGTGTTTGCAGAAGCGGACCAGATTCAACAACCAGGGGGTCATGTATTCCAGACAGAGGTGTTTCAGTTCAATACCTGAAATAAAATAAATACATATATACATACACATTGTAGTACGTGTGGAGGTCTGAGAGAGGGCGTTTCTCCCTTAGAATAGGCAGAATTCTGTGCAAAAGTTTTCAAGGTTATTATCCTATAACACTGTCCAATGAAGATTACTAGAAAGAAGGAACGACATCTGGGATCCAAAGGAGAGCACATAGTTCTTCTGCATGCTGCCAAAGGTGACTTAGGATGGGTGTTTCTTGAAGTGCATCTTCCCATGCTGCATGGCAAACTAACTTTAAAATGGAGGGGGTTTTCAATAGCAGTTTGAGATGTGGCACTGAAGAAAGCTGGCAATTCTGCTGGGGCAAACAGACCTCTTGGAAGTATGGATTAACTCTCTGGAAAAACAGGGGCATACATACCACAATGTATGGACTGGGACCAGAAGGCCTGAACATATATTACATTTCATGTGAAGGGAAACCACATGAGAATGCGTCTATTTAGTCTCTCCCCCCCCCCATCCCATGAAATGCTCTCTCTAGGGATTTGTGCCTAGAGTCATCATTGCCAAGTCTTTTAAGTACCAGACCTTTTTGTTTACTCAGGCCTCTTGTAATTAAGTTGCCTCCTACGGTGGTCTTCATTTATTAGTGGGGTGGGTAGGACTTGCCCTATTGATATATTATTGGATGCCTGTTCTACGTATTTTGCATTGTTCATTGTTTTAAATTACTCTTAATTGGTGTATTTTATCTTGTTAAGTCACTCTGAGGCTTTTTCTGCTGTATAAAGTGACAGAAAAATGTAAACAAACAACAACAACAACAACAACAATATAATGCACTCAGAGGCAGCCCTTCAAAAGAGGGTGGCGGGGCTGGAGACAATAGACTTTGATCTACACATGGCCATTCATACACAAGCAAGGCCAACATCCATGGGCTCAGGAACATCCAACCAGCATGAAAGCTTGCAGTCTAACACTGTATCCTTTTGATGTCATAATCTATGCCCTTGATAAGTAAACATCTTATTTTGGCAAGTTAAGAGAGGCTCACTTGAATCCTGCAACATGTGTCCTGGTAACATTGGGTTGGATCCAATTCTATTCAGGGTAGACCATTGAAATGAATGGCATTAAGTTAGCTCTCTCCATTCATTTCAATGGGTCTACTCTGAATAGGGCTAATTGTCAGATACAATTCATAGCCCTCTGCTTAATTTCAGAAGAGGCAGCAGACCGCTAGCGTAAAGACAGAGCCGTTTTTAAAAACACACTTTAATATGGGACAGCAAAGTTTATTTTACAAAATTGGTTCAATCTTCCGGGGGGGGGGGTGCATTTTCCCTGTAAGCAAGAAACCAGGAAGACATGGTTGATTACTCAAATAAAATAAACTTGGCTTGGCGTCGTCCTTGGAACTCACGGACTGCAGTCTGTATCATAACACTGCCTGGCACCAGATTAGGACAGAGATAAGTCTGTTACATTTGGAAATGGGCACCAATGGACTTGCTATGGGTTGTGCAAAGGAGGAACTTGATCGGAAAAACACTAACCAGGAAACACTTCCATTTATGACTTTGGTAACAGTGCTACCCAAACCCAACACCTTTCCATTGTCAGAACAAGAGCAGAAGGCAAGTGTATCTACTTACTAGATTTGCTAAATCCGGAAATGCATTCCTCCAAAAACTCTAAGGTGAGGTGGGGCTCATTAGCTGCCAGAGTCTTACTAATAGAGACAATAAAAAGGGTGTTGTTGGCAGGGATACACAGACCTGAAGTTTCCAGTAACTGGCCTTCAATCTTTAAATTAAAGGTACAGGTTAAGGCACAGAGAAGATTATAGGCCGCAGACCTGCAAAAAAGAATAAGGGAAACAGTTAAAAAAAAGAATCTTTCATCAATGGGGACTAAAAGGCTTTACTTAAAAACACAATTTCATAACACTTGAAACCAGGGTTGCTCTCTGGACTGTAGCACCGGCTCCAGCTACCATGTAGGATTAATCATTGCAAAAACCCCAAATTTAAATCCCAAGGAAATCTCTCTCTCTCTCTCTCTCTCTCTCTCTCTCTCTCTCTCTCTCTCTCTCTCTCTGTGTGTGTGTGTGTGTGTGTGTGTGTCTGTGTTTGGGGGGGAGAACTCAATTAAAATAAATATTTGTTGATCAGTTATATGTGCATCTGTTGGTGAATCAACTAATTAACTCTACAAAAACTGGCATACGAGAAAAAGGGAGATCTAAACTTCCCGTAATTCCTTTCTTAGATATTCTAAGGCAGAAAAGTATTTGACTGTTCGGACCTCCTCTGATCACCAGACAGGGCCAGCAGGAAATGATGCCGTATGGGGAAGTACTTCTCGTCTAGCCCTAGAGAGAGTCCAGACTATGGAAGCAGTTCACTGACCCTAACTCATAAGAAATCAAATCAAAAACTAACCCAGGCATAGGCAACCTCAGCCCTCCAGATGTTTTGGGACTACAATTCCCATCATCCCTGACCACTGGTCCTGTTAGCTAGGGCTCATGGGAGTTGTAGGCCCAAAACATCTGGAGGGCCGAGGTTGCCTATGCCTGAACTAACCTGTCCCTAAAACAGGGGTAGCAGGCGGGGTGGGGGGACCTCTGGTCTGTGAGCCAATATTGGCCTACTGGGGGTTCCAACTTGGCCCACAAGGCCATTTCCCACTTGCTGGCTGTCAAGTGACATCACCCGATGGTTGGAGGTTCAATCCTGCTTGGTTCACTTGCATGCACAGTTCCCCCCTTAGAGAAGTAGTGCACACAGCCAATCCGTACAGGCAGCAGGACTGAACAAACACACACCAGTTGATGTGCAGAGAGTTCAGTCCTTCTTGGACTGGGAACGTGAGCTCCCTCATACACCAAAACCCTGCAGAAAACAGGATTACGGTTTCAATTTCTTATCTGCTCTTCGCCACAAGATTCCAGGACAGGTTACAGAAATTTTAAAATGTGATATTAAATGTGATATTAAAACAAACAAAACTGGTGTGCTTTGTCACTGAAGGCTTTGTCACTATCTCCCGCCTACAATGGGCCAACTTGTGACAGGGTGGTAGGAATGTTCACCAGCTTTGGTTGTCATTCCCTTGACAGGAATGCTCTGTCCTTGGTGATACAATGTCCAGACCCCAGATGTGGAATCCGCTGCATCAAGATAAGCTCGTGGAACCCTGATTATAAAGCTATAAGGATGTTTGTTCCACATCCTTTCTTCCTTGAAGGAAGTTGGGGATTTGATTGCAACGATGTCTAAGTTAGGGAAAAATGAGACTGTCCATACCGCTGTGGGTGGAGACACACCATCACTTTCACCAAGAGCTTGGTAAATATGCGACAGGCAAAGGAAAGGTCAGCTATGTCAACAACATGAAGTTGCCTTTATTCATGGCTTCCAGGATCAACTCTAGTGTTTCCATCATGAGTGAGTATCCCTTCATGCACTGGTTCAGCCACTTTAAATCCAGAGTGGTTCTGAGGCTGCTGGGGTATTTTTTAGGGGGAGGGGGTGTGTTGATAAAAAAGTTGAGTAAACCCCAGATCAAGCTGTTTTCCACATGGTGTCCTTTCCTGTTAACCCTGTTTGGTTACCAGAGAATATCTTTCTAATCCGTTGAAGATTAGTCTGCCTAGGGACCTCCAGAGAACACAATTAAAGAAGAGAGCACATTTTCTTTCTAGATAGTGTATGGGTTGCCTTGGGCATCCCCTTAAAAGAGGCCTTCCCCCCCGTGAATGAACGAGAGAGCATGGGGAATGCCTCTTCCAAGATGGCGTTTGCCACACACAGTTTTCAGAAGTACTTGCAATTAAGAAATGTTTAAAACACGCCAACCAATGAATCAAGAACTTCTTCTTAGTCTATTAAAATACTTCACAAGTCAATCGGTTGACACCTCAATGGCTTGAAAAATGATATAAGTGTATATATGAATCCTAAACATCTGTACTGTATAGAATTAAGTTTCAGTAACCTCAAAAGGTTACTTTTACATAACGGCCGCAACCGAGACAATTGGGCTTCAACACTAACCAAGGCAAGCAAAGAGCTCTGAATGTAAAGGTGATCCACAATACACAAGGGGAGAACCCTGGCTGCATATACAACACACCGGCTAAATTGTAGCCGGTATGCTTCAAAGCAGGATGTAAGGAGAAAAGGCCAATAACACCCTTAAAGAAACTGGTGCCTGTTACAAAGTTTCAGTTGAAATTAAGAGATCCATACCGTAAGCTTGGGTCTGAGCTCCCTAGATTGAGCAACGCGATATTCAGCAGTGTCCCAGGCACATCCTTTGGGCGGATTTTTGTATGCTGCGGTATGGAGTCGGGCTGCGATAGCTCCCACCGCGTCCGTATGTGAATGATGGACTGGACGATGGCATCACACTCCTGGTGCATGAAAGTGAGAGGCGTGCCTTGGTTGGCGATGGTTAAGGTGAACTGGTTTTCATCCACAAGGCAGATTTCTTCTATTTCAGAGGCATAGTAAATGTCATTCAAAAACACCGTCTGTCCCAGGACCCTTGTGCGCTCCGCTGAAGTTACTTGGACAGCTGTAGAACCAACCTATGGGAAGGTATTTAGTTTGTACAAGGAAAACATGGTCAACGGACTCCCCCCTCAAAAAAAAACCCCAGTTATGTTACCTCCTTTTAAAAAGAGTAAGGGATTTCATTAGTTAACAGTAAGATCAATTTATTCTTTATGTGCCATTTCCAAAAAGGATGGCAACCGATCTCTATGGGGGTATGTGTATTAATTAGGTACAAGAATCCCAACCACTCTGAAATCAGGTTCTTCTCAAGGAGTCAAGCTATTTAGCAGGAGAAAGCTGTATGAACTGGTTACTTTGGAACAGAAAATGGTGAACTAGCAAGCTAACATTTCTCCTGGTTGACTTCTAGCAAGTGGTCAGTCACTTTGGGAGAGATGGTGAGAGACAGAGATAAAATCTGTTATTGATCAGGAAATCTTGGTCACAGCAAGGCAAGCAGTCTTGTGCATGGCTGTGTATGAATAAAGCTTTCAATAAAGCAGAATTTGTTTACAACTGCATACAACTGTGCAGCTAAGCTTAATAAACCCCAACTCCCATCAGCCCCAGCCAGCACAACCAGTGGTCAGGGATGATGGAAGTGGTTGTCCCACAACATCTGGAGGGCCATGCAATGCTCTGCACTTGCTCGTTTTAAATGGAGAATCCACACTGCCCTAAATGTATATATGGCACAATTCCCTAAGGGCAAAGACCACAGCGTTGCATGAGACTCACTTTAATAGAAACTTTGGTGTCTTTGTGGGCCAGCTTGAGCGCATTGTGGAAAACCTTCAGGTCTTCTTCCAAGGCCAAAGTGGCTGCCGGGAGCTTCTGCTGCTCATGCTCTATGTGTTCTGCCAGCTTCCCAGGCGAGTCAATGAAGATGAGTCTCTTGCTGCCTTTGAGGCCCGTCAGAAGCCTCTCATGGTATTTCGTGTACTCCCTCACCCACGAGTTGCAGTTATAGATGAAAACAGCGGTGACGTTTTCGTAAGCGAGTCCCGGGAAAACAACAAACCACTTGGAGAGGAAGTCCGTTTTGAACCGATTGCTGGGGCCGGCGTGAGTGAGGTCCACCACAATCTCATATGGCTTAGCGTAGTATGGCTTCAAAGTTAGCAAGACGTGGTATATCAGCAGATCACCGTTTATCTGGCCGGTCTTGAACCTAGAAAGGAAAAATAAATAGCTGAGAGGGGGAAAATGTTAGGGTGCAGCTTGGCTTGCGTCTTCAACAACTGCATTAAAGGGAAAAAAAGAGTGTGAGAGAGAGATTACCCCTTTCTCCTAATGGAAAATAGGAACACAGAAGAATTAGCTCCAGGGTGGACTTTGTTGGCAAGGGACAAACAGAAGTGATTAGAATTTAGTCTTTGCTCATCTGTCATGTTAGAGACAAGGAATTTTAAAGAACTGAAGAAATAACACTGAAATTTTCATCTCCTCTTGAGGAAGAGGCCACAATAAATGCCATTATTATAGACAGAGCTGGTGCTATACTAAAGGCAAATCTGGGGAGATGTGGATGGCCCAGGAGGGCCATGATTATTTCACCACATATCTGAATTTTTTTTGGGGGGGGGGTCCTTCGACTAGCGGCTGGGAAGGAGAAGAAATGTGACTATATGAGATCTGGAGATGTCGTCCTGTGGAGCAGGAGTTGTGCCCTCCAGATGTTGTAGACAACAACTCCCATCATCCCTGACCATTGGGCCATGTTGTTTGTGGGCTGATGAGCATTGTGGCCCAATGACACCTGGAGGGCACCAGGTTGGGGAAGGCTTTAATATATGAACGTGAATCACTGGTGTTTGGAAACAGACATTTCACATGGATTGCGTGCAGCTCCTTGTAGGAAACTGCAGTCTGATTAAACCAAACCACATTGCATGCACCTTGTTGCAGGAGATACACACATCTATGCTTTTCATCAGGGATGGAGAACCTCAAGTCCACGATACAAGTGTGGCCCTCAAGGTTTCTCTATCTGGCCCTTGGGACTCTCCCAAGGCCACACCCCTCACTGGTCCTGCTCTGAGGCCCCTTGGGTGCTTTAGCCTGGCTGGAATGTGTCCTTGAACTATGATAGTTGTGAGGGTGAAGAAACCTCTGGCTCTTGAGTGGCTGGAATGTAGCCTACTGTATGATGGTAACAATCACATCTACTGCTCCACTCACTTTCCCCTCTGCTCCATCACCACCGGCAACCAGAAGGCTGCCCATAAGGCATGGTGGCCCTCAGTCTGAAAAAGTCTCCTCATCTGCCACTGGATTTTGCTGGATTACAATTCCCATCATCCCTGACCGCCGGGCCATGCCGTCTGGGGCTGATCAGAGTTGAAAGCCAACAACATCTGGAGGACCACAGGTCTCCCACCCTTGCTCAGAAATGTGAGTCGCTTTTTGGTCCTTGAACACCATCACTATGAGAAACCTATGGTGCACAAACATCTGGAATTCCCCATAGGACCTCCTCCAACTCCAAAAACATTCCCTTCAAAAAGCACAGTGACAGATAAATTTCCAAACCTCTCAACTGGAAAAGCCGCAAAAGGGAGTAATAGCACATCAATTACTTCAAAATTGGCCTTCCCACTTAAAGGCACTCTTAAACTTTTCCTCTATAAAAACAAACCAGCAACCATATCTCAGCAAGGATTCTTCATCAAACCCCGATTTATTTGCTTTCCCTAAACTTTCAAATTACGCCCGCGCTGAAAGACGAAAACGAGGTCATTTATTAGAGCAGTGCTGCCCTAATTAAGCAAGTACTGGCATTTCCATTACAAGCCCGCCATTTGATGGGATTATAATTCAGATGTTTCATTTGCCAAGAGCTGAAACGTGGCATCCTGCTGCTTAATTGGATGTGTCTAAGAGCGCTCAAATGAATAGCAGGAGATGAAGGGACAGGAGCGGAGGCATTTAGATGTTTTCAGGACACCAAACAAGCCCATGTAAAGCAGTTGTACACTTAATTAAAAGCTTTGCTGTTGTTTCAGGAGGAAAAGTCGTTCCAGCAGAGAACATCTTAAAATGCCGAGCGCGATAGATGTATATGCTGCAGATATTACTCAATGAATCTAATGCCTTAGGGAGGCGTAACAGGTACACTAATCCTGGAGTAGTAGAAGATCACCACCATTATTTGTTCAACTGTCCTGTGTACAAACGGCTAGAATGAAGCGCTTAGCCGAAAGGATGAACTCTCTGTAGTTTTACGAAATATAATGAGGAAATTGTGGCCCTCCAGGTGTTGCTTGGCCAAACCTCCCACCAGATTTAGCCAGCTAAAAAAAGTAATTACCCTACAGGCAATTAAAATAAATGTGAAAGCAGCCCTGGAAAGAAACACACACCGATAATTTACATGGAAGTCTGAGTGTCAGACAGATCTCAATAAACTGTACAGCAAATCTTTGCCTCCATACTCAAGAGTTGACTCAACATACAGGCTCTAGGAGCCTGCAATAAATCAACTTCCCCACCAAATCGATTTACATAAAAAGAAAAGGGAAAAAGATGACCGTGGCAGAGTACTCAGCTGCTTGGAGAAACAGGCTTGCCTTAAAGCAAATGCTTTATCCGTCAATCTGGAGGTCTAATTTAGGCAAGATGGTGGTTCTCCCTCCCTCCCTCTTAACACGTCACAGGGTACTTACACCAGAAAGGAAATGTGTCATCTCTGTGGTTTAGTTCTCTAAATGGAGAACTAAACACCATGTTTCAGAGGCACATTCACTTTCAATGCATAAAAACATCCCCACCTTCTAGACTCCAGAATCTAGAGTTTGCCACTGTAAGGCAGACAAATATTGAGGTGCGATTAGCTAGCAAATCACAGACCTCCCAAGTCAAACCCTTCGCTGACCTCTCCTCCAGGTAAGTGTATGTCTACCTTTTATACTTGGTTCTGTTTCTATCTTTCCTCACAGCAGGTCCCAGATTGAGGTTTCCAGTACCAAGAAGTAAAACTAACTTGTTCCAATGAGCCTTAGGCAGCAAAGCAGGAAACTTACTGAAGAAAGTGAGGGCCTGGTGCTAACTGAACCGCAAATGTTATTTATGTAACAGAGGAGGGAAGGCATACTTGTAGGAGAGAAAGACAATTAGAAACCTGTCAAGGTGCTTAGGGAAAGCCCAACACACTGTTTTCTAACAAAACAGCCACTTTGCCAGAGTGAGCTTAGGTGGAGAAAGAGCCCTTAATGGTCAGTTCCTTTGCTCTTGTCTGTTTAAGTGAAATCCTTAACACCAACCATCAGCTACTACAATTAACAGTGAGTGCTTTGTGCCGGCAGTGGAGGCACATAAGGCAGCATTGTAGTCGTCGCGGTGTGGCAATGGTGGGCATCCGAGGATGCTTTCAGTTTGGTATGACTGGCACCATCCAGGCAGGACAATCTAAAAACAACAAGAATATCTGAAAGGCTGGGGGCAGGGAAGGAAGCCTCAAGTACCACCGGCGTCATGTGTACTCTGGGCGTAAAAAACAAAAACCCAAGTTTTGCACAAGAAAGAAAAGGGGTGGATGTACATATATTGTGAATTTTTAAGCTGGAGTCCCTGCGCTCCCTTTGTGGGAGGGAATAACAAAGATTGAGGCAGTAACGCCTCTAAATACCAGTTTCCAGAAACCAAAGGAGGAGAGAGTGTTCCTGTGCTTGTGTCCTGCTTGCAGGTTTCCCCCAGGCATCTGGTCAGCCACTGTGGGAACAGGATATTAGACTACATGGGTCATTGGCTCCTAGCTTGTGTCTGGTTCAACACACAGCCAGAGAGTGCAGAAAGAGCTGGTCAAGCAAACAACAGAGGGCTAGAGATGAACACAGCCTGGAGTTGGTAGAAGACAGCTTCATCATTTGATGCTCATACATAGGAGATGCTGTAGTTCAGCAGGACACCACGGACTCTGTGTGCACAAGTTCCCAGGGTTAGTTCCTGGCATGTGCAGTAGAAGGAATTTGGGAAGCAGGGCTAGGAAAAGCCTCCACCTGAACCCTTGGAGGGTCACTGCCAGGCAAGGTAAACAATGCTTGGGCTAGATCAGGGGTGCCCAAACTTTTTTCAAAGAGGGCCAGATTTGATGAAGTGAACATGCATGAGGGCCAACCAAGTTGTTGCGCTTTTTTTTTTTTAACAATTTCCCCCCAAAATTGTTGATATTTGCAGGACGGTACCACTTCAGGTATAGGGGACGCGGGTGGCGCTATGGGTTAAACCACAGAGCCTTGGACTTGCAAATCAGAAGGTCAACGGTTCGAATCCCCGCAACGGGGTGAGCTCCCGTTGCTCGGTCCTAGCTCCTGCCAACCTAGCAGTTCGAAAGCACGTCAAAGTGCAAGTAGATAAATAGGTACTGCTCCAGCGGGAAGGTAAACGGCATTTCCGTGCGCTGCTCTGGTTCGCCAGAAGCGGCTTAGTCATGCTGGCCACATGACCTGGAAGCTGTATGCCGGTTCCCTTGGCCAATAAAGCGAGATGAGCGCCGCAACCCGAGAGTCGGCCACAACTGGACCTAATGGTCAGGGGTCCCTTTACCTTTACCTTTACCTTACCACTTCAGGTGGAGGAGGGTTGTAGTTTTCAATGGGATCTCTCACTAAAATTCTCTTCCTACAACATGCAAAGTTAGCACAAGGTGAGTGGAAGGAAAACTCTCCCAATGTGGGTTAGATCTGCAATCTATTGTTATATGATGTGTCCTTTTTTACATGTGAACTGGCTTTATGGACTCTAGGACACCCAATTCCACGGTGGATGTCCAATTTTTGAATTGGGCACCTACAGATCTACAGGATGCACACAGCCCCCTCTCTCCAAAACATTTCATACAAAGGAAGCACCATGCAGGCATCAAAACAATAGGATGCCCCTTCACTGACTGCAGAAGGAACATGTTATATTAGATGAGTAATGTAGCTCTCAAAATGAACTGCTGAAGAGTTGCTTTTGTGCTCTTCTTTATATGTACAGATTGCCTGGGGCTCTTTGTTCATGATCACAGGAACATGAGGGCGTTGTCCTTTTGTTTTGCTGGAAAGCACTGGTGTATCTGAAGGTTACCAGAGATATAGCAAAGGCACTAAAAAAACTTCTCAAAGAGTCTACCTTCTGAAGGGCTTTTTCATGAAAAAATGATACATTTTGGTTGTACTGTATAACTAAAAACCTCCTCTATTACTTTTCTGCAAGGCACTGATGGCTTGTGGAAGAATCTTTCGCAGAAGCAGTTTAAGTTTCAGCACAGATGGGAAAACAGCCATGACATTTATCCCTTCCAATTTTAACAGAACAGAAGATGCTATAAATAACCAAAAGAGAAACTATATTTTTCTTAATATCTATGAGGCTTGAGAAGAAAGAACATGAATTATGAGCAATCAACCTTCAATCTGTATTTAGTTTATAAGATGAAAGCCATTATACCTTAGACCCAAAGTCAGATTAAGCTTTAATCCATAATAACAAGCTACACGGGGCTTGTTGATTTTTATTATGCTTTTATAGTGTGGTGTTTATCTGCTTTAAAACCTAGGGATGTGGTAATTAGAAACGAATAAGCAAACCATGCCACAACACAATTCAAACAATATAATATTTAAGTTCTCCTTTAGGAGAAGCCTCTCTGACAACTGAAACAAGTGTTCCTGTGGGTGCAAAACAAACTCAACCCTGTCACTTTATTATTCTTGCAGGCAGCAAACGTCCCCATGAACATGAAACTGATGGGCAACTCTCACATGGATTTGGGTTTCCTTTGGTGGGCCATCTTGCTATTTCACATACAAGTAAGAGCGGACAGTACCACAACTCTTTTGATGACAACAGAAACTCCCACCGTCCCTACAACTCAAACCCCAACACACACCAGTGGGGCTCTTACAACATTGCCTTTGGGGGAAACGTCTACTTATACAACACAGATAAGCACCTTTGAATCGACATCCACAACGCAGCCAACTACCTTTAGTTGGACAGCCACCTCTCAATCCTCATCGAAGACTTCAACTGCCCCGCAAATGCCCTCGACGCTTGCACCAGAAGTGCCCCCATCTCCCTACACCGTTACTGGTCCAGATCAAGAACTTGCAACTCCTAGTCAGGATCAAATGAAAGCTGAACTCTGCGAAGAGAACAGCAAAAGGCTAATACTGATTTGCCTCATCATCATTGGGGTGCTTATCTTCATTTGTGTATGTCTTCTTGTGGCCACTGTTGCAATGGCAAACAAACTCTCCTATATGAAGAAAAGGCAGCTGAGCAAGCGCCCCCTCAGGAGCAACGGCGATTTCCTCACCACAAACAGCTTGTGGCCAGCTGGATTAGAAACGTTGCAGAGGATGACCAATGAGGCAGCAGCAGCGGAGCTGATGACACAAAGAACGGGGTCGGAGAGAACAAAAGCGGGACAAGGGAAAACTGGAGAAGAAGCTAGCAAGAAGCTAGCGAGTGAACTGTCAGACAGGCAGAAGCTCAAGGAGGTGTCGGCAAAGCCACCCAGCAGCACCACAACCATCATTTAGATTCAAGCATCATGCGGACACCCAAAAAAGGTTGGGAGGGAGAGAACTTGAAGGCTATGCGCCACCACTGCAAAGGCATCGGGTTTCCGGGCGGTAATGAACTTTCCAGGTTGGAATTCCATAGCGAGCTATTACCAGAGAGGTAATTGTCCACGATGCTTCAGAAATCAAGCAGTCCACAGCTCCTGAAATGTGGGCGACTTGTTTTGAGAAAATTCAAATGCTACCCATGCAAGGAGGCAGGTGAAAAACAGAGCAGATGCGAGGCTGGAAGGGGAAATGTCCCCTTGCCACCCACACAGAACAACAAGGATGGCTGAGAGGCGGAGCCAGTCTTTGCGAGGAAAGCCTTCCACAAATGTACGCATCATATCCCTGCTCATTTTCCTTACATTAGAACACTGGGTCTCAGCACAGGAAAGCAATGCCACGGAGGTGCTGCAAGCTCTTACCTGCTTGCTTCCTCCCCCTGCTCCAAGCTACCTGGGTGCATCCTGACTGGACTAATACAGTGCTACCTTGGGTTACAGACGCTTCAGGTTACATACACTTCAGGTTACAGACTCTGCTAACCCAGAAATAGTGCTTCAGGTTAAGAACTTTGCTTCAGGATTGAGAACAGAAATCGTGCTCCGGTGGCACGGCAGCAGCAGGAGGCCCCATTAGCTAAAGTGGTGCTTCAGGTTAGGAACAGTTTCAGGTTAAGTAAAGACATCCAGAACGAATTAAGTACTTAACCTGAGGTACCACTGTACAGCAGAATGCCTCTACCAGCTGTTCATGTCTAAGACTGCAAGTGGCTTGTATAACTCCTCATCCCCCAAGCCTCTGATTCTGTGCAACTACATGAGCTCCACCTCCCTCCCAATTCTCTCTGTTGATCTTTATTTAATACCTGTGTACCAACAAGAGAGAGACAAGGAAAAAATCACCCCTCCTTTGTTTAGTCAAGTGCTTGGGAGGAACCTGATCGGGGCTAGCAAAATGCCAAGTTTCTTGCTTGTGGCGAAATGTCTACGTCGTACTTCCTGTCCCCATCCCTTAATGCGGGAGCCGATATACCAGGAATTCTCCTCTGTTAGGTCGATTTAAATGAACTGATTACAATCAAGGTCTGTTCTCAGCTTCTGTAATATTGTTCCTTGTAAGTAATGAAAAATAAAGCAGGCTTCTTGGGGTTTCCTTTTATGGAAGTGGGGAGTGGGGTGTTGTTTCCTTTTAAAACAGGGCCACAGTTAAGCTTTCAGCAATAAAATGTTTGCAGGAGATTGTGGAACAACCGATGTCAATACATACTAGATTGCTAAATGCAACTAATGTTCTTGCAGAATGCTCAAGTTTGTTCAGAGTAGAGTTTTTTTGCCTTTCCTGGATTTCTTTATGCATGAGCCTGAAGATGAAACCTCAATTTCCTGACACATACGAAGTATAACAGCTGAGCAATAAATTCACTGCACACAATCTCAAAGTCACCAGTAATTATTATTTGTGAATCTGGAACCTGGGGGAGCCGAGTATATGAACTCAATTTCAAAAGCCATCGTCCCCAAGACTGATGAGCCTTAGAACAGATCCTTCCAAACTTTGTTCTGGCTCGAATTAGAGGGCATCAGTGAGACTGGATAAGGAATGGTGAGATTGGATAAGGAATTTCCTGCTTTCATTTATCTTTTATTTATTTTTAAGGGAAATCCTTTCCCTAAAAGCTGATATTGGCAGAAGGTTAAGATGGGATACATGGTGAATCACTGGGTGATCTGCAGTAGATTGACCAGGGTTTCAGAATCCCAACTGCATATGGAAATCGAAGCATACGGCTGATGGCGTGCCATTAGCTGATCTCTCCAAACTACAGTTTTGCAGCTCTTGTTTTACAGCTGGCTCCAACTGGTAAATCTTGGGGTATGAGAAGGTGTTGATGGAGACAGTTATTATTCTGAATACCAGTTGCTGGAAACTGCAGGAGGGGCGAGCATTCTGGTGCTCAGGTTCTGCTTGAGGATTTTCTAGAGGCTGCTGCGAGAACAGGTAGCTAGACTAGATGGGCTGCTGGCCTGATCCAGTAGGGTTCTTCTTATGTTTAATCCCCTTATGTGGCAACACAGAATTGGGAACAACACCTGCTGAAAGCAAGCAGCAGAACAGGAAAGGAGTGTCCAGTATGTCCAGCAGAGAGGATCAGGAATTCAGTATCTTGAACCTCTCAATGACTATCAAAATTATGTAACATGGCATAATTTGTTTAGGTTGTAGAGCTTAGCTTTCTTGGTACAAAATTAAGTATCTAAGAACACACCCAGTTTTGGATAGAAGATGATGATGCGTTAATGGTCCATTTAGCAGCTTGAAGTTGTTTACATTAGGCACAGAAAAACCTCCTCCCTTATCCTTCATTTGCAAATATTCCAAAATAACTTCATAAACTTTTCCGTGCTGTGTGAGGTTGACCACTCTTCCCATTTTGCAGATAGATTAATATATATTGAGTGAAGGGAACAATTTACGTACCGTGAGCTCCTTGGAGGAAAGGCAGGAAAAAACCAGGGATGGCTAACCTGTGGCTCTGTAGAGGCTGTAAAATTCCTCCTCCCATCAGCTTTTTGGGGGGGTGTTCTTTAGTGTAGAGCGCACCACCCTGCACATCTGAATGGCCACAGGTTCCCATCTCTGGTATACAGTATACTCGACATGGCACATCAATGGACACTTAATCCCTTTACTGAGCAATACAATATTTTCCTGTTTATCAGGTGCCTTTGCTTCAATTCATACATTACCACGGGAGGATAGAAACCTCTACTCCTCCAGCAGTTCTTGTCATTCCAATTTAGCAATTTCTCAGGGGAGAATCCATTTGGAGTGGAGTCAAGAGTATGTATTGTTCCTACACAAATGCTGCCTTGTTTCCCTTAGGGATACTGTATGAATCAGGCCCATTACTCTATGAACCACACTACCTTACATATAGGCAATACATATCATAGAAGACCGTATTTTCAAGATATCCTGCTTGAACAACATACAAGGCCAGAAGGGAACCCGAGAAACCTTTGCCATCACTATATCCTGTGGTAGCAAATTCTACCATTTCACCCTGCAATGTGTGAAGAAGTACTTTTTTTGGGGGGGTCTGCCCAAAAATCTTCCAACATTCAGTTTCACTGGATAATCCCAGCTGCTAGTATTTCAGAGAAACTTTTCAGTCCGAAAAGGGACTCCCAGAACGGCTTAAAAGACAAAGAAAAAGAAACCACCAGCAAGCAATAAAACCAACTGGCCAATTCAGAACAGAAAGCAGCAGAGCAGTCAACACACCGAGATAAAATCAAGGATAAATCTGAGTCAAAATGCAGAGGGGAACTTTATTTAGAACAATATCTGGAGGCAGGGGGTCCACAGGTCACACACGCAAGCATGCATTCTGCCCTGCCAGCGTTCGTGCACTAGA
Source organism: Podarcis filfolensis (assembly GCF_964270895.1). Lineage (NCBI taxonomy): Eukaryota > Metazoa > Chordata > Lepidosauria > Squamata > Lacertidae > Podarcis > Podarcis filfolensis. Next base: position 8,188,292 of record NC_139618.1, read on the forward strand.
GGAGACCCACCCAAACACACATTGCCTCACTCCCATCTGCTTCTTCCTGTCCCACCCCTTAAATATTGTGCAGTCTATGAAGTAGTCCTTCCAGCTGACCGCGTTCTCAACTTTGAAGATTTTCCTGCAGCTTGGTCACTTGTTCCCTATAATAAGAAGTGTGCAGCTGCTATTCCCTAGCTGAAAGCTATATTTTGAAAGAAGAAAGCATGGGAGGTTCAGCAATAACTGGCTCTGTTCGGTGACTCACTCCCACACAAGCAGATTTGGAGGCTGTGTCCTTTTAACCCCCTCAGCCCCCAGTGCAAAGACACCCCCCTTCATCACACATGATGAACACTGCTTGAGGCAAGAAGAGGCCCTTAAGATCAAAAGCTATGCTGGGGGGTGGGGAGGTCAAATGCAAAGTCCTGCCCCAATCTCCATGTTACGTGAAATTTTCAAAAAAGAGGAATTTAAGGATGTGGGGGGTGAGTTCCTATGCTGGGCAGGGGAAGACATATGGATTATGACACCATAGAAAAACCTCATAATCTGTCTGGGACTTTCTGCTGCTGCATACTTAGCCTAGTGATTAATCCATCTCCTGAATGTGCTTGGCACAGCATGAGACTTTCTGAACTGCCGTGCAGTTGAGCCAAGTCATTTTTAGTCAAGACTTACAGCAGGTGGTTCCATGTTAGGCATGTCTCTCCCTCCACCCATCCACCCCCAGGAAATAAAAGTACTCAATGGGATTTTTAAAATGATCATACTGCCAAGTGACTCAGCTTATTCCCCAATGAGCAGATGATGTGATCTCTTCCTCTCCCCACCCAAGATACGTATGATTTTGGTTTGGGAAATATCTATGTATTAGTATCAAACTTCCAAAGTTGTTAGTGAACACAGGCTTGAAGCTCTAGCCAACATCATACAGCTGATGTGCAGGAAATATAAATTTATCAAGCCCACTTACCCCAAACCCAACACAAGCTAAGGGAATTGGCTGCAGCTTAGCAGTAAAGTACACCATTTGCACGCAGAAGACCGCAGACTGAATTCCAGCATCTCCAAGTAAGGCTGGGAAAGACCCCTACCCAGAACCATTGAGAACCACTACCAGATAATACTCGGTTAAATGGACCAAGGGCCAGATTCAGTATAAGTCAACTTCTTACGTGGGAAGGGTAGAAAGTGAGCAAGCATATTGACTCTTAATGCCAGCTCCTATCCAGGGACTGCTAAGTAAAAGCTGAGGGAAGCTGGGGGGCAAAGCTGGGGTTAATATTGTGGGGAGGGAGAACACAACACCATCCACAACCCAATGCACATCCCAAAACCCAGGTGAGGAGAAAAGGAGGAAGTGAAGAAGGCAGGTAGGACCCGAGCTGAGCTAAGATGCACGGGCAGAATATAAATAATTAAAGTAAAGTAAATTAAAGTACCATATATACTCGAGTATAAGCAGACTTTTTCAGCACATTTTCTTATGCTGAAAAAGCCCTCCTTGGCTTATACTCGAGTGAGGTGGGCGGCGGCGGCGGAGGGATGAGCGGTCCGAAAGGAGCCCTTTCTCGCTGCTGGTCCCGCCGCCTGCCTCTTGCAAGGGCAGGCACAGGAACCGCAGTTGGGAGAGGCAGGTTTGTGGTGTGGTGAACCAGCTTATACTCAGTAAGTTTTCCCAGTTTTTTGTGCTAAAATTAGGTGCCTCGGCTTATATTCGGGGCGGCTTATACTTGAGTATATACGGTAAACAAAGTCCAGCCTGCCTAAAGAAAATAAGACCATCTACAAAAAGAAGAGACTCATTGACCCAGCACTTTAAACAAGACAATTCACTGTGTCCATCATGACCAGATCCACTAAGCATGACCAGATCCACTTAGAGAGTTTTATGATCAGCGACCTTATTTACAATAGGCAGCTTTATGGGTGCTTCTGGAACGATCCCTGGCTCCCATGCACATGCATGTGCATGTATACTCACAAACACACATAGTAATAGGTGTCAATGTGGACAACAGGACTACAGAGGCTTGCCAAAAATGAAATGCCACCTTCCATGTCAAGAACCACAAGAACATGCTTAGATCTGCAGTCCAAAGTGCAAGAATGCACAGGTGCAATGAAGCATTATGGGCTGGAGAAATTTGCATTCCTAACTGAGTCATTTTGAACCTCAGCAACTTCCCCGTGCAGGGCTACTCAAGCTGAGAGACTGGGCAGGGAGAACAGAAGACTTCTCCTCCATGTACCCAGCTACTCAAAACCTAGTGAGAACATCCAAACAGAAGCCTAGCCATTTTTGAAAACACCAAGGAGCCTGGCAACCGCTCCTTCAGCAAGGAGCCAAGCAAGCAGAGAAGAAAATTCCCCTTGGAAGCAAAAACAGCAGCATAGCTAAGCAAAGAGGAGGAGGAAGAACTCCGAGCTACACAACACCCACTTGCAACCACAAAGGAACACAGCGCTTCCTGTTCACAGTTGCCTCAGTTGCCAACAGTCACTACGGAACTTGCTCATATGGAAACGCATCCGGGCAAGTGCTCGGTGTGGACCTTCAGCTTGCTTCTTAATGCTGTTTAGCAGCTGAGAATGGGGAAGGAAAAGCAAGCCCTGCACAGGCACCTGGCTCTCTGAGCAGGCACAGGCTTAGCAAACTGAGTTATGTATTGTACTGGGCTCCGGAGGGCCACAAGATGCGGAGACTGGCAATCTGAACATGCATTGACCAGCTCAGAAACTCCCACAACTACATCACACTAGGTTCGCATCTTGATTTTGAAATAAGGGTGAAGACACCCTTAGGAGAGTCACATGGAGGATGGAAGGGGGAGGAAGAACACACTCTTACAGCCTGCTCCTAATTTTTTAACCATGTTTAAAAGAAATAGTAGTGATGTATGGAAGTGAGAGCTGGACCATAAAGAAGGCTGATCGTCGAAGAATTGATGCTTTTGAATTATGGTGCTGGAGGAGACTCTTGAGAGTCCCATGGACTGCAAGAAGATCAAACCTATCCATTCTTAAGGAAATCAGCCCTGAGTGCTCACTGGAAGGACAGATCGTGAAGCTGAGGCTCCAATACTTTGGCCATCTCATGAGAAGAGAAGACTCCCTGGAAAAGACCCTGATGTTGGGAAAGATGGAGGGCACAAGAAGAAGGGGACGACAGAGGACGAGATGGTTGGATAGTGTCTTCGAAGCTACAAACATGAGTCTGACCAAACTGCGGGAGGCAGTGGTAGACAGAAGTGCCTGGCGTGCTCTGGTCCATGGGGTCACGAAGAGTCGGACACGACTAAACGACTAAACAACAACAACAACAACAAAAGAAATAGATGTGTTACATCTATGCTGGACCAGCAAGTGACCATATAACGTATTTAAAATACACAAGTTCCTCAAAGAATCCCGAGAACTGTAATTCATTAAGGGTGCTGAGAATTGTACCTGTTGGATATTCTACAGTTCCCAGTATTCTTTTTGCAGGGAGGGGCGAATGTGCTTTGAATGTATGTAAGCACCCTCTGAGCAATTATTTCCTTGGCTTTCCAAGAAAAAGCAACAGAAGCCCCTATATTTGTGTCAATGTAAATGTCACATAATTTAACAACATCAACATTTGATTGGCTGTGTTTTCTCTTCACAGGCACAAAAACTCTCTAATTTCCATCTGCTACCATTAAAATTTGGTTAGACACTGAAAAATACTTCCACAGAGAAAGCTGCCCAGAGTACAGCCTTTGCAGAGAAAAATGTCCACACACTTGATCACTTCTCAGTTCTTGGGGCTTCCTGCAAAAAGTGTTGATAAACTTCCTCTTTAAGTGAAAATAGGATCATTTTGCAACGTGTAAACCACCAGCCATTTAGAAACATTTTGTTGTGTTGTGCTTCCTTTTCTCTGCTCTTGAACCATTAAAATGTGAACTTAAAAACGAGAACCTGGTTAGAACAAGAAACGATATCGAACAGGTAAGACACAATTATACTTCTTTGGATAAAAAACATCTCTAGAACAGTAAAACTGGAATTGAATATCTTAGGAATGTGTGCTTTACTTTTTGGAATGTTCTTTTTTTTAAAAAAAGTTTTGCATTCCCTATCACATGCAAGGCTAATGTTATATTAAGTGAGGATTTTTTCTTCCAAAAGAGATATATACATTATGCAAAAAAAAAAAAAAAAGCAAAAAAAAAAAAAAAAGCACCAGTGACCTGGACTGTCCCCCAAAGAGTGATTGCCACTGGAACGCCAATCTGATCTGGGTACCAACTCAACTTGGGGGTTGGGGGGGTGAGAACAGACCTCTCTTTGAAATGAACAAATATAAAGAGAAAATTGGAACATTAAGGTGGTTGTGCCTCAAGTTTTTATTGTCTGAGGGAAGCCTTATAGGTTCTGAAAATACTCCCTTCATTTTATTCTTTATTTTTGCTGACTACTGGGATTATAACAACAAATGCATGAATTCTTTTTTTCTTGCTTGCAACTTTGTTATCTTTAGTAAAATCTCTGGATGTAATTTCTGCAAGCAACAGTCATATCACAACAAAAAATCCACTTACTTTTGGGGCATCTTAAGTACCAACAAATTTATGTAAGTAAACACAAAGGTGGAAAAAAGGAGTATCTATGTGTTTCCCTGTAAATATATATGTGTGTATATTGGAGTTAAAGGGCAATTGGCTGCAACGATTGAATTTGAGCTGCAACGAAAGCAAGTTAAGTTCAGTGACCTTCATCACAGGAGTAATTCATGATAGCATAAAAAAGTAAAAAGGCTCATGGCACAACACTGTTTACTTTGAAGTAAGCCCTACTTAGTTCAATGAGGCTTACTCACACGTTTGTATAGGATTTCACAACAGAATGTGTAGTTCAGAGCTGCTAATGTAAGCTATTGACATATATAGATAATTTGAACTGTTGCAAAATAGTGTTCCACTTTAAAGATTCCATGCTACCGCTCATTCTTAAGATTCCCCCAAAAGAGGGGGGGCGGGGTTTACATTTGCAGGATCCAATCTGGAGCAAGAAAAACAAAACCCTGTATTGTTAAGATTTCTAGTTCCATCCCTTCAGGTTTGCATTTTTAAAATGCTATCCTTTAAAATGGATGCACAGACCTTGAAAACATTTTACTGAGGACAGCTGCTATTAAGATTGCCTTCAGAAGGCCTACCCCAAGGCCAGAGTTCCCATTCATAGGGTTCCTCAGCACCCCAGCAGGACCCACTGCTGGTGCCTTCCTTGCACCCCCTGCCCTTAAAAATAATTCTGACCTGGTGCTCTAAGCATTCTCAGCAGCTGCATCGCACTGTCATTTTAATTTCTCACAATGCAGCTTCCCTCCAGGAGCACTGTGGGAAATTTGAATGGTAGCTCGACCCAGTCACCCAGAGCCACTTGCCATGCTACTGCTGCTCACCACCTACCGATGGATGAGGGGGGCTTGCCAGAGGGCATTTTGCCCTGGGCCCCCTCAAACCTGGAGCCCTTCCTGCATGTCCCTTCCTTAAACCAAGTGCCACAAAACTCTGTTGTTTTTGCTCTGGGCTAGTCTCCTTTCAGTCAGGCCCAGTTAGGGGAAGGGGAATTCTTTCGTGTCTTTGTATCGGCTGTGAACGGATTAATCATCCCCCATTTAAAGATGCAGGCTACCTACTCTGTTTCTGTGGGAGTTGCTGCTCCAGGCCTGCCTCTTTCCAGTGAGTAACTCACACTCCAAACAGGGATAGAAATACATACAGGAATGGGAAGTGCTCTTCAGACGTTAGGAATGAACAGAACCACAAATTTCTGGTCTGAATCGATTTTGGATGTGTTCACGCATAAGCTCGTTCTCTTCCATTTCTTTCTATGTTTTTAGTGGTTTTTATTTTTATATGTAAGTCGCCTTGAGTCCCATCAGGGAAAATGGTTAGGTATAAGTAAGTAAGTAAGTAAGTAAGTAAGTAAGTAAGTAAGTAAGTAAGTTCTGCATTAACGTGCAATGAAAAAAAAATCTACCCCCAAATTTGCATTTAAATAAGTACTTTTGAACATGTTTTCTCACAAAATACATGTTTCTAAAGTATTTCCCACCAAAATATGCATTTTTAATCTGCATGTTTTACTCTGCATGCTAGTCACATTGGAATGTACAAAGATCAGATTCTTCAAATGTACCTAACTCTGAGGCCACTTAATTCTCACACTCTCACACTTCCCAGTAAAGGAAGTCAAGCCCATGCGAAAGTTTTAACTTTTGTTTCTCTAGGACAGAGTTGAATCCTGGTCATCATAGCACGAGTCAGTACACTTGCGTTACAAACAACACTACTTATTTTAAAAATCAAAGATACTCGGTTGTATCCAATGCCACACAGAACAGACCCGCTGAAAACAATGGATATGACTTCCTTGGGTTCATTAACTCCAATGGGTCTATTTTGAGTACAACAGAGTTGGATACAACCCTCTAGGTCAGGCTCCCCCAAACTCGGCCCTCCAGATATATTGGAACTACAATTCCCATCATTCCTGACCACTGGTCCTGTTAGCTAGGGATGGTGGGAGTTGTAGTCCCAAAAACATCTGGAGTGCCGAGTTTGGGGGTGCCTGTTCTAGGTTCTGATAATTTACTGCCTTTTATTTCCTTTGTGCCACAGAAGCGTTTATCAGCACTGACGCAACTATGGACTCCAGAGCCATTGTGCTTGTTTTCTTCTACGGGCAGCTGTGGTGGAACGTATCAACTACACTTCCGATCACTACCACTGCAGTAGTTGGCACTGGTGGAAAAAACCCCATACATTCATACGAAACAAGCAAACCTGGAGACCCTGCGAAGTTCAACCAGCAAACATCCACCACACAGCCCCAGGTTCCTGCAGCAGAAGATCCCAAATCTCACGATGGTGGACACTTCATAGCAGCAGTAGTAATTGGGGTCATCCTGACTGTCATGATTGTAATTATTGTTGGCATCTTCCTATGGAGGCGATGGAGAAGGTCCGCTACACCTGTCCCGCACTGGGCAGGCCGTTCCCCATTTGCAGATGGAGAAGTACCAGATACGACTGCGGATAAAGAACCTATTCAAGACACGAGGCGGACTTCAGTTCTCTCCTTCTTGCCTTGGAAATTCAACAAGGATACGCAGCTATTGGAAAATGCGGAGGGACAGTTGTCTGAATCAAGCCAAGGCCCGGATGTTCCCCCTATATGTGGGGCTGAAGAGAGTGGCATGCAGTCAAGCTCCACAGCAACAGCTTCTTCTGCAAGCATGCAAACTGCCATTTCTGAAGAACCATGCAGCTTGATAGATGTTCCACTCCAGTCTGATAGTCCAGAGCCACTTGATTTGCCTCCACCGCCAAACTGGCTTGATGGAGCTAATGAGGATCTCTGTCCAAAGCAGACAGAGTCCCTCTCACTTGAACCAATTGCAGAGATCCAGGGTTCTGGATCCCTAGTTCTCTCCCATCAAATTCCAGGCGAAGAACTGCTACTACCACCTCCTCCAGAAGACTTGTTATCTAACTGATTTAAAGGAGGAAAATGTTTAGGGAAACAAACCAATCAAAGAAAAAGGCCGGAAACCTATCAAATGCTGTTAGTCTCTAGTTTTTTTTTGTGAGCAAAAGGGAGCGCCATTGCCTTTTTCACATAAGAACACAAGAGCAGCGGTCCAGCTGCTTCTAGGGTATCAATGTTCCCCACTGTGATCAACCAGAAGCTTCCAGAAAGATAACAAGCTGTGCATGAAGGAAACAACTGGCCTTCAGAGGTACACAACCTTTGCAAATGGGATGCAATGATAAAACATTTCCTCCATGAGTTTCTGCTCCTTTTTATTCGCCCTCATTTGGGCAGCAGTTGATCGCATCAGAATACCTTTCCATTTGTTTGTACCCTTTACGAACCCATGGCATCCTTTTTATCTGCGGTTCTATTACATTGGTCTTACATAATCTCCAAGTGGCCGGAAGAGATTTGAACCTTCTGGCACTTCCTTTGCAGCTTCCTTTTACGCAATGCCTTCTCTTTTAAGAAGCCGTCTTTTTGACACTGAAAATGTGACCTTGCTGGACTTCCTGGGAACCACTTGCATTTATGTTGAATTTTACAGCACTATGGTCACTGTTTCCAAGCCGATCAACAACATCTGTGTCTTGCCCTGGTTCCTGGGCACCACTAAGTATTAAGCCTCCTTTCCAACAGGCTCTTTTATAACTTGTTAAATAATAGCATTCCCCCCGCCCTCTACAAATTTTCCCTTTTTTAAATCTAAAGGCAAACCACCCCCACCCCACCCCACCCCAATTTTTGTTTGCTATTGTTATGAGCGCAAAGCAAATTTTATCAGAACTCATGATTGCAGGTTCAGATATATCATATGCAACAGAAGCACTTTCGCACCCACATCATTGCAGTACTATATAGAAGTAACCACAACATGGCTATACAAAATGAAACGCGGGAACCCATTGAGCACATCTTTAGTGCCAACCAATTTGACGCAAGTGAGGCAGCAGTTCCACCGAGCTCCAGAAGCTCAGAGGGTTCGGCAGGTACAGTAAGCCCCAGGGGATTATGGGATGGGAACTCTGGGGAAAGGAACATAGCCCAGTGGTAGCATCTGCTCCACATGCAGAAGGTCCCATGTTCAATCCCTGTCTGAACTCCTGGAGAGCCACTGTCAGTCAGTGTGGACAGAACTGAGCTAGATGAGCAGGTGTCTGACTCAGCATAAGGCAGCGCCCTATGTTGTTGAAGATAGGGTGGGAGACAGAGTTTTGGTGCTGGGGCTCAGTGGGAGGTGGTGGTGAACTCCGCTCTTTTTTTTGGACGAAGAGAAATGCGTCCTGGGAATATAAATCCCAGAACAAGGGGAAGCAGGATGGTGAACTCACCTCTATTCAGCCACCCTCAGCCCCATGACCGGTTTTCCCAGGGACCAAATTCTGCAATATCCAACCGCTTTCACCTCCCCTGGAAGCAAGAACCTCTCCAATAATTCTACAACACAGACGTGACTCGGATTTCTTTCACTTGCACATTTGAGCCAGTGGAGTAAACTGCTGCCAGTTTTGATCAAGGGGATCTTATGTACGCAGAAGAGATCCCTAGACGATGCTTTCGTTTCCTTGTTCAAAGTTCTACTGCAAAGTGCATCCATGAGAATTAAAAGCTCTGCTGCAAGCAAGAACACTCGCTTTGGAATCTGGCCGGAGCTGATTGGGTGGACCTTGGGGAAATCAACTCTTGATTCTAATGCTAAACTTTGTACTCTTCAACACTTAAAAAAAAAAAGTTACTGCAACTTCAGCATCCTGGTCTTTTGTTTCTTTTTTTATACATTGGTTAAGTGGTGAGATGCACCAAGATTTGCTAATCGTTAGCATAAGCGGATGTGACGGTCTACCAGAGCCTTGTCATGAAGTTACAAGTCATGAAATAGTCCATTCTATATTTAGATTTTTTCCTGCCTCCATTCTAAAGGGCTCATGAAAATGTACAGGTTTCGTTCCCGCAGCCTATGAGATAATTAGGCTTTGAGATCTAAACTCCTCCATATCCACACAAAGCTATATTGCCAAGGGTCACACTATTCATTTCACTATATCAACTCAGGCCAGAACTGGGTGTTATTGCTGATGTATGTCTGCCATGGGGAAAAAGCAGCCTAGTTCACCTCCTTCTCTCCTGGGGAAATAGGTAGTTACAAAATGTGTGTCCTGACATCATCAGACTCCAGGTTTCCTTACACCCATTCCATTGGCTGCTGTTTTGAAGGACAGGGAAATTCTCAGTGTGCTGATGCTGCATCACACATCAGTTGTAATAGATGTTATCAAGAAAATAGATGGGTCCCATTTTGCAAGCTGGGGGTGAAGGGTGGATCCTGGGTCTGAAAAGTAGAAGACTATTGGGTTAGGATGTATGGGTGGCAGCCATCAGTCAGTCATACCCAAATTTGTAACATCATGAAAGCAACCACTTCTGGATACATGGATTGACACTTACAGATAAATTATCTGACCATCTTGGCTGTGAATCCTGGAAGACCTGCTCCCTGCCTTGCAGGTCTTTTCCCACCTGGCCTGGAAAGGCAGGGCCCTGAATGACTCCAGCTGCAAAAGCTGAGGCTGCTGGACAGAATCTTGGGCCAGGGTATGGTTTAGGGAGTTTTGTTGGGGGCGAGGGTTGTTGCTGTTTATTTTGGATCTTACAACTTATGTGGAAATTGATTTGGTTGTGCACTTTTTTTGATGTTTTGTTTATTGTTTATGACTACTATTGCTATGTGTGTAGTTCTGTAATTGTTTTTATAAGCTGTAAACCACCATTAGCATGGTTTTAACTTTGGAAAGGTGGCAGACAAATAAAACGATTGACTGATTGATTTTGGTGCATGAATTGGCAAGCTGAAGTATAATGGGAAAGTGAGCATGTTCCCACACCAATCAAACCTGGCAGAGTGAATTGAGATCACCTTGGATGTGCTGCAGTACCTCCCACTTGAAATCCATGGCAAATTTCCCATAGGTTTATCTGTGAGTGCAGCCCTTCTCTCCATCTTTTTTAAAACATATATTGCACCATGCCTACCAGGCTTCCAGTGCAATAAAAATATGAAATAACACTAAGCATCCTGCTAAGGACATCTGCTCACCTGTGAACCACTTCAGAAAATATAACATTTCATATCTGCACAAATGAAGCATCATCTCAGCTGGGGCCACTGAAAATATCCACAATGTTCCCTATTAAGGCAGTTGGTAATATTTTTTTTTGGAATCTGATGCTAATACCTTTTTAGCTACCTTTTCATGTTCATACTTAATGCACGTGAGCATATTTGGTTTTACAAGCTCTTAAACACCCAACTGTCAGCAGGGGTCTTATTTTAAAGGGTGGGAGTTTGTGTCCTTTTTAAAGGACATCATTCCGCCTGGTTCAGCTAGCAAAATCTCCCCCACCCCCACCCCACGTGCAGTTTGTATATTCCAGTGTATATCATTTTACCCGTGCAGTGTTAAAGGTACTACTCATTTTACTCTTCTTGGCTGCTGTTGGCTCTGCAGTGCTGAGATCTTGCTGAAATCTATTCTGGCGTATAGAGTCTCAATAAAATAGCTAATCAGCCTCCAGTCGCAATCCCGAGTCTGTCCTTAGTTACCTCTGGATAACATGATTGATTGAAAAAGGCATTCCTTGGCAGTAACAGAAGGCAGTATCCTTCCTTCTATTTCTGATGTTCAGGCATGAGTGCCACGACTTATGCAGCCAAGATGGCATCACCCACACACAAGAGAGGGGAGCTAACAGCAGCCTTGGGTGAATTCCAAGGTTTGCAGAAGAAAAAGAAAACTTGCTGAAGGGTAACTCCCCAAACAGTCCATTGAAAGCTTGAGCATGCTTGGCGACCATGGAATGCTGGCTGATTATGAGGGGAGAGTAATTGGAAACCAATTGGAAGGGGGCATGGAATGGAGTCGGCTAACAGGGGCACTCCACACTGCAGCGTTTTGTTGCAGGTGTATTCACACAGGATCTTTCAGTCAATAGTAGGATGACACATCTTGTGGACCAGAAACAGCCTGCAGGCCACCGGCTAAGAAAAAAAGGCAGAAAGTTGGTCCATCTAGCTTGGTGCAGTTGGCATGGACTTACAGTGGCTCTTCCCCCAGCCCTACCTGGACATGCTGGGGATTGAAATGGAGACCTTTTGCATGCAAAATGTGTGCTTCGCACTGGTAAAGGAAGCAGCTGTGTGGAAGCCCAGTATTTCCTGGAGCAGTCTGTGCACCTTGCAGAGCCCACACTTTGTCTGACACGTCTGTCAGATGAGCCAACCGGCAAAAGGGCAAGAGCAGGCTGGAAACCCTCTGTGCACATACACTGCCGGGCTGAGGAATAGTGAAGCCCAGCATCTTTGGGCTGAGTGATGATGCCTTTGGGTGGAGAATGAGGCTTAGTTGCTGTTCCTGATCACATTTGCTTAGAAGGAAAGCCCACTGATGCACCACGCCATCTCCTTTTCTTGGCATGAAATTGCAAAACAAGGCTGTTTACGAAACGAAAATAAAAACCCACAAGATCTACCAACAAATTCAATAAAAAACACCAGCCGCTACCAGCCTACAAAAATATTGTCCCTGAACTCCAAATGCCTGTCTTAAGAAGCAATCTTCAAACAGGAAGCTGGGGCTCTAACCAGGCAACCCTCAGCTCTGGAGGCACTTTGACGCCGTCAGTCTATAAACAAAACACTGAGCTAGATGGATCGGACTGCGCATAAAGGCAGCTTCCTAACTACCCGCTGTACTGGAATGCAATGCAGGTGACAGAGTCCTGGTCCAAATGGGCTTACGTATGGAGCAAGGAAAAGTCATACAGTTGAAACAGTAAAAGTAATTAGCAGCAGATTGTTAGGAGTGTTGGGGAAACAAGTCACCTAGTTTGCGAGACAGAACACAAAACAAAATGGCTGTTGGCCAAATGCTCTAGCATTGAAATTGTGTTTGTTGATATTATTTATTATTAAAATTTATGCGCCACCTTTCCTCCCCAAACAGCCCAGGGCAGCAAATGTACAGGTGATAAAGCAATCAAAACATCTGAACACAATTCCAATACACATGCAGTCAGGAAAAGATCTCAACTTAAAAGGTTTGTTGAAAGAGGAAGGTCTTCAGCAGGTGTCAAACAGGCAACAGTGATGCCCTCCATCTAATATTCAAGGGGAGGGAATTCCAATGGGTAGGTGCCATAGCACTAAAGGCCTGACACATACATTGTGAAGAATGGACTTCCTGATAAGATGGTATCTTCAGGGGACCCTCAGCTGCAGAACACAGTGATCAATTAGGAATATAGGGGGTGAGACTATATTTTCAAGTATTCTGGTCCCAAGCTATATCAGGCTTTGTAGACCGAAACCAGCACCCTGAACTTAGCCAGGCAGCTGAACAAGGAAGCAGCACTGAAGAAGTCAAATTCTCATTATAACCTCCATGATCAGAGGCAGACTCCCTCTCACTATCAGTTGCCTTTGAGTATGAATGTGAAACCCAATGGGAGGGCTGTTGTTTTATTTCCTGCCTGTGGGATTCCTGGAAGCTGCTGCGGGGGAAAAGATGGCGGATGAAATGGCCACGAAAGGTCTGACCCACCGGAACTCTTCTTATATTCCTAGTCTAGTCTCCAGATAGAACTGCGGAAAAGACTATTCAACCATTGTAAGGAATAGAGCCAACTCAAAATAGACAAAAATGTGGGGGACTTTGAAAAGACGGGTGAAGGACAAGGAGTTACAGAGGGATGGGGTCTTTTCAAAGCTGCTCTTGGAATTAGTTGGTTATAAAAAAAGACATAGTAAGAAAAAAAAGTTTCAGAGTTTTATTTTTCATCACACACTGTTACCTTTTTATTAGTCACGTGCACCACTAATTCTCAGTGTGGCTATATTATATTGCAGCTGGCAAGTCATTAAAACCGATTGTAGCGCTGCGAATAACGGGCTTTACTCGGTAGTTGCTTAAATCAGACAGGCAATTTCAGCACAGGGTCTCTCTGTTAGCGTTTGGGTCAATGGGGGTTAATCTGTTAGGTGGGTGAAGATGACATGAAGATGTCAACCCAGTGTGCAGCAGCTGTGAAAATGGCAAATTCCATGCTAGAGCTCGTTAGGAAAGGAACTGAAAATAAAACCACCAATATCATAATGCCATTATACAAATCTATGGCGCGGCCGAATTTGGAGTATCGTGTGGAGTTTTCGCTGCCTCACCTCAAAAATAATGCTGTAGAGTTGGAAAAGGTTCAGAAAAGGGCAGCCCAAATGACCGAGGGGGTGAAGAAGCTCACCTATGAGGAAATGCTAAAACATCTGGAGTGTTTGGGTTTCGAGAAAAGGTGAGTAAGAGGTGACATTGGCATGTATAAAATGATGCATGGAATGGAGGAAGTGGATAGAGAAAAGATTCCCCCCCCCCCATAACACTGTAACTCCAGGTCATCCAATGAAGCTGAACGTAGGAAGATTCAGGACAGACAAAATAAAAGAATGAACTGGAATTCGCTCCCACACAAAGGCAGCGATGGCCAACTAACTGGAAGGCTTTAAAAGAGGATTAGACAAATTCATGGAGGCTATCAATGGCTACTACAGTGGTGTTGCTGTTGTTTAGTCGTGTCCGACTCTTCGTGACCCCATGGACCAGAGCACCCCAGGCACTCCTGTCTTCCACTGCCTCCCGCAGTTTGGTCAGACTCATGTTTGTAGCTTCGAGAACACCGTCCAACCATCTCGTCCTCTGCCGTCCCCTTCTCCTTGTGACTAAAGTGGTACCTCGGGTTAAGTACTTAATTCGTTCTGGAGGTCCGTACTAAACCTGAGGTACCACTTTAGCTAATGGCGCCTCCTGCTGCCGCCACGCCGCCGGAGCACGATTTCTGTTCTCATCCTGAAGCAAAGTTCTTAACCTGAAACACTATTTCTGGGTTAGCGGAGTCTGTAACCTGAAGCGTATGTAACTCGAGGTACCACTGTATCTGTGATGACTATATTTCCCCCCCACTGATGAAGGCAGCCTGCTTCTGAATACCAGTTGCTGGAAACCACAGGAAAGGAGAGTTGTGTTGTGCTTCAGGTCGCATTTGCAGGCTTCCCACGGAGGCATCTGCCTGGCCACTGCGAGAACAGGATGCTGGACTCAATGGGCCAGTGATCTGATCCAGCAGGGCTCTCCTTTATGCTCTTAGGGATGGGTCAACAGAAGAAGTGCCTCACCCTAAAGCAGGGGGCTGGACTAGGTGATATTTGGCTTTCCCTGAAGTGCTACGAAACCAATTATATTTAATACCACCCTCCCCCGCACAGAGATATTTCAAGAGCTGCATTTAGAATCCCAGCAAGACAAAAGCTGGTTAAAAGTAAAAGCAGGGAGCAGCCGGGAACAGTCAAACGCTGAAGCAAGCTTATGACTAGCACAAATACCAAAAATCGAGACTGGATGCTATTTGCACAGTTAAAGTATGCATGTCGTATCCTAATGCACTGAGACACATCCCAGGGGGAGGGCGGAGGGAAGGAACATGCGGAGAGAAGTTTGGAAACTTGGGCTTTTGCTTTTTTTAAAAAACAAGAAAAGACTGTCCATTTTGTTGAGTATGCAACCCCTTGCAATAAATTTGAGTCAGCACCAAAACGACAGCTCTGCAGTCCTCCGATGGAGCACTGATCAGGTGGTTGCAGAGCCCCTGGAAACGGCAGTACGATGCAGCTGAGGAGGCAAAGCACAACCCACAGACAAACTGTGGCTACCCTGGAGAGTGAGCCGACCTTTGCGTTTCGGTCTTTCAGGGAAACGATGCACTGATACTGCAGCAGGGACTAAGGTAAGTTTGCTTCTTTTGCTCTTTCCTCCTCTCATTTGCTTTTAAGGCCAAATGCTGCCACAACGTACGTGTGTGTGTGTGTGTGTGTGTGTGTGTGAGAGAGAGAGAGAGAGAGAGAGAGAGAGAGAGAGAGAGAGAGAGAGAATATTACTATATAGTATAACTCGGCAGCTTCTTAGACCAGATGTCTACTGCAGTGACAGCTACAGAATCTCATCCTAACATTAAACCCCGGTTTGAAAATGGACACCTTGCCAAGCTTGGGAAAAATTAGATTAATATTATGGCAAAGGAAGGGGGGAAACACAATTAGCAGTCTGAGCTTAAGCTTGCACGGTTCCGAATGCATGTCTGAATTGAAAATGCCATTTAATCAAATTATCTTATTTACAGCAGATAACAACTGATGTATAGCTGCAGGGATTTTAAGACTATTCTGTAGCCAGTGATCCCGTCCCTTACTTATAAAATAATCCATTGTAAAATAAAGAAGGGAGAAAACCCCATAGATAAACATGAAATTCAAAGGGTTGAAAACAGAAAGCAGACATTGTATAACATTTGGAAGAGACTAGCAGTTTAGGAAGAATGCTACCATTGGGAGCTGGAGGCGGATGGGGGGGGGGGAGAGAGAAAAAGGAGGGAGATGGAAATAGATGAGCCTCTTTCTGCCAGACAGCAAGACAGTAGATGAAGAGATCCTTTGTAAATAGCTGTGTTTTTTACACCAACGAGGTCTATGCCACAGCGATGTAGGTATGCGTGGTCTTTTTCTTGAAATGCAACTGGAAAGGAACCAGTGTTTTAAAAAATAAACACCACCTTCTGAATTGTATTCATAGTCTGTGCAATAAACTGGCTATTTTGGCATGTATTTGTTTCCAGGCAACAATGGAGAACCGGGTCTTGAAGGCATCGCCCTGCGTCCTGGCGCTTCTCTTCTTCATACCAGCTGTCCAGGGTATCTGCCCTTTGGCGTGCTTGTGCTCAGGAAATGACAGAAACGTGGACTGCTCCAGCAGAAACCTGACCACGCTGCCACATGGACTTCAGGACAACATTACCTATTTAAACCTGTCTTATAACCACTTTGCTGACCTCAACCACCAGCTCACTCGGTTTGCCAATCTGAGGACCCTGGACATTTCCCACAATTGGCTCCAGAGCCTCCCAGCTTATCTGCCCAGGTCGCTGTGGGAAATATATGCTGCACACAACAACATCAAGGTCCTTCAGAAGCTGGACACAGCTTACCAGTGGAACCTTAAAGTCCTCGACGTGTCTGGGAATATGGTGGAAAGGGCTGTTCTGATTAACAACACCATGATCAGCCTCAAGTCCCTCAACCTCAGTAGCAACAAACTGTGGACGGTGCCCACCAATATTCCTTACAACACCGAGACAGTGGATCTATCCAACAACTTCTTGACACAGATACTCCCCGGCACACTGGCGAGGCTGGCACATCTTTCCAAACTTTACCTGCACAACAACAAGTTTGCTTATATTCCTGATGAGGCTTTCGACCAGCTTGCTCAGCTGCAGCTCGTCACGCTTTACAACAACCCCTGGTCATGCGAGGATAACAAGCAGGACCTCTCCTATTTGCAGAAATGGATAGGAGAGACGAGGGCTACCGTCGTAGGGTCGCCATGCTCAGATGAGGCCACCACCCCTTGGAAGGCTGCCACGCCATTCTCGACAGCTGCAGAGAGCCACCTCCTTGTTAAAGCAATGAAGGCGGCAGACGCAGCTGGGTCTCCGGTGGCAACGGAGCAAACCGGACAAGTGCACCAACAGTTTAGAATGAAGGAGGTTGGCCAGAGCGCCACCGCTGGCCAAACCATCGCCTTCACGAGCACGGACAGGCCACTGGTCCTCTACCCGGAAGACCTGAGCACAGAGAAACTCAGCTCTTACGAAGCAGCAGCAGCCACAAACGGCATCTACATGCAAGAGACGACCTCTGTGAATTCAAGCACAATGGGCTTGGTAGGACCGTCCACCACTCCCATGACCTTAAGCATCACCAGTGGGATGCCTACAAACTACTCAAAGAGACCACAGAGCACAGCTGTTACTGTAAAGAGAGAGGAGACGACCACAAAAATCAACCCTCGCGCACCCTCCAAGGCAAATATTCCCAAGGGGTGTTTGGCCTTCATCGTAATGCTTACCACAGTGGCCCTGCAGTCTGGCTATGGATTTGTGCTTAAGTGAATGAATTGCTTCATTTATCCCATATTAATAAAATGGTCAAAGGGGGGGAAGCGCTCATGTCCCGCAACGATTCAAATGCCAAGAAGAAATGCCCGTTTAGATTCTGAAATACGACCGTAAACGAGAAGACTGCACAAAATTATGTCTTGATAACCAAGCTGCTACTTACTTTAACTATGTCTTACTGAAATTAAACAGAGGAAGCCTAATTCTATCAAATATAATCGTTTTTATGAAATGTGCTTATTTTGTATTTACATTTTTAATTTTCTTCACACAAAAAATATGAAAAATGTCAGTATTTTATGTATTGATTATGAATAGTTTTGTCATTAAACATCTGGAAAAGAAAAAAAAAAACATGAAAGGCCTATATTATATATGTATTGTCTTGCTTGACTTGCCAGAAAGTCTTGTAATATAACAGTGCTGGTCCTTTATAAAAGGTGACATGCAAAAGGGAGGAAATAAAGTCATCTAAAACTTAACTGCTTCTTATTTTGAGGCACATGGCTGGTGCATCCATGCATAAGCACGTGCAAAAATTAAATTAATGTAATGATATAACAGAATCATTTTAATATCTACAACAGTGTGTGCAGTGTGTGCACTTGGGCTGCAATCTGAGTTCTGGTTGCCTCACTTAAAAAAAGGATATTGTTGAGTTGGAAAATGTTCAGCAAAGGGCAACCACAATTATCAAGGGGATGGAATGACTCTCCTATGACAAAAGGTTGCAGCTTTGGGACTTTTTAGTTTAAGGGACAAAGTGAGTAAGAAGTGACATAAGTGACTATGGGATGGAGAAAGCGGAGGGAGAGATGTTTTTCTCCCTCTCTCATAAAGCGAGACATTGGGGCCACCCACTGAAGCTGAATGCTAGAAGATTCAGGAAAGATAAAAGAAAGTACTTGTCCATGCAGCACATAGCTGGAACTCAGTCTCACAGAAGGCAGTAATGGCTACCAACTTGGATGGCTTTAAAAAATAATTAGATTAATTAATGGGGGAGAAGGCTATTGATGGCTACTAGTCATGATGTCTATGCTCTGCCTCTGCAGCTGGAGGCAGCGATGCTGCTGAATCCTAGCTGCTGGAAACCACAGGAGGGGAGAGGGCTCCTGGGCTCGGGTGCTGCTTGCAGGTTTCCCACAGGCATCTAGTTGGCCACTGTGAGAACAGGATGCTAGACCAGTTAGGCATTTGGCCTTATGCAGCAAGCTCTTATTATTTTTTTAACCCCATCAACCAGGTAATAAGCCCCACTGAACTCAACAGGATCTATTTTTGAGTAGACATGGTTAGGATTGCACTGTTGGCTAGGCTTACCACTCACTGCAGCTGGTTGCCTTAATTCACATTCTCTTCCCAAGCATACAATAAAGTCATTACTTCAATTTGCTGAGTTAAGCCCTACATATAGGGAGACAGTGGCAAGACCAGGAGAGGCGACAGGAAGCTGCGTTGCTCAAGGCAGATGAAACAATCAACTGTGGCTAAAACCAAACAAGTGTTCTGCAAACCCCTTTCATATCACGACTTTACACCATGGTCAATGCATAGCCATGGTTTAAAGTGTCGTAACCTAGCACAGCCAAAGTTAAGGAAAACAAACCATGGTTAAGCATTAATGCATGTATGCAGCCTTAGCATCCAGTTCTCTAGAAACTAACAGGAAGGTTGGTTTAGTTCAGGGATAGCCCTTTTGTATATTTAGGGGGCAATTCAGATGGGGCACACAATGCATCACAACACAAGAGTTCATAGTGAAAAATCTGGCCATTTCTTCAGAACAAAAAAATATGCTCACTGGGTGGCCGTATCTTTTAATCTGATGTGCACTGATCCCTAATCTCCCACAGGGCTCCAGAGAAGGCTGCTCCTCTATCCTCATCTGTTTGACCAGCACTTTTACAAAGAGGTGTTTGTAGATAGAAGACCAACACCTGCAGGTTGTAACTAAATAAGGCAGGGTGGGACAGCTTGATCCCAATCCCGTTACAACATGCTGCTTGAACACAGGAAGCTGCCTTCTACTGAGCAAGACCACTGGTCCATCTAGCCCAGTAAGGGAATTCAGTGGTACCTCAGGTTAAGTACTTAATTCGTTCCGGAGGTCCGTTCTTAACCTGAAACTGTTCTTAACCTGAAGCACCACTTTAGCTAATGGGGCCTCCTGCTGCTGCTGCGCCGCTGGAGCACAATTTTTGTTCTCATCCTGAAGCAAAGTTCTTAACCCAAGGTAATATTTTTGGGTGAGCGGAGTCTGTAATCTGAAGCGTATGGAACCTGAAGCGTATGGAACCCGAGGCACCACTGTACACTGACTGGCAGTAGGTCTGCAGGGTTTCAAACAGGAAGAGTCTCCTAGCACTGCCCGGAGATGCCATTGTGGGTTGAACCTTTGACCGTCTGTGTGCAAAGAAATTGCCCTGAGCTACAGCCCTTCCGTGTATAGGGCTCAAGTCTTGTCTGAGTAACCTTCAGTTTGTATCCAGAAATGACAGAATGTTTGATGAGGATAATGCGATCCTAAGAACCCACAAAGGTTGGGGGGGAGGCAGCATCCCCATGCAGCTCAGAGGTAGGACACCTGCTTTGCATGTAAAAGGTCCAAAGTTCAATCCCCACTATCTCCAGCTTTAAAAAGGGATCAAGCAGCAGGGCGTGGGAAAGAGACTGCTCTGTAGCTGCAGCTGCCAGTCAGAGTAGAAAATGATGGGCCAGGTGGACAAATAACTGGACAGCTTTCTGCGCTGTCCAACATGGAGCTTTCACTAGAAGCGATCAGGAAACCCCATCAAAAAGCCAATTATCTGAACGGATGTACTGACGACAGCCATGCAGAAGCCTGGTTTCCCTGGAAATGAGAGCTATGGGCAAAGTATCTGCTTTGTAGGAACTGGGTGCATACAAAAAGCAGGAATAGGCGGTGGCTGAATGATTAAGCTGACCTAAAGCAGCAGGAGCAGCATATTCTAGTTAGCTGGTTTTGGGAGGGAGGAAAGGTTGGGTACTAATCCAAAAGAGAGACCGGTAAATTCATGCCTTTAGTTACCTCAGTAATAAAAGTCAGAGGCTGTCTAGGCTTGGAGGAGTGAACTCTGGAAATAAACCCAGGCCAGTGTCCTTGTGAGAGGCTGCGGAAAACCACGACTCCGTTTGGAATGCAAATATTCCTTCGTGAGATGCTAAGGTAGAGAGGGGCAGAACTGGCAGCGAAAGCCTGACACGTGCCAGATCCTTGCTTTGCAGCTCCCACAACAGGTTACATATTGCAGCAGCCATTTCCATGGTTACCAGAAGCAGAGGATTCAGAAAGGGAGACCAGTTCTACATTATTATTTTTTAAAAAACAACCCAAACCACAGAGTTGTTTTCCCCCAGCGTGGTTCAAGGAAATCAGAACCGAAAAACAAAGCGAGAACTAGGATTAATATGCTCATCTCATAACTGAAGAAAAGGTGAAGTGGCAGTATCCCAGAGGTGCTAAAAATGGGCCTATTGCTCACCTACACTACTCTGGGGCCAAATGAACCAGTGCATTCAGACAGCTTCCTCATAGCTGGTTTCGAGAGAGATGGGAGGGTGAATTCCCAGACACACAGAAGAGGCAGAAGCTGCCTGATCAGGGGCCCTCCATCTCAGCCAAATGTGTGTTGTCCCTTTTAGTTATTGCTTGCATTTCTGCCCTGCATTCTCAGCCTAACAGGGCTCCCAAAGTGGATGTGAGGATGCTGGCAGTGTGGTATAATAATAATAATAGGAGATGGGGCAAGTGCTTTGGCCTCTCAGCCCCATTAGGTGTGGAGAAAGAAGAGAGAGAGAAATCTTGCCAATCTATCCATTCAAAGATTGCCAGCAGATCCCTAGCTTCTTCCCACCCCTGCCTTCAAACGCAGCAGCCTTGCCCTGTGGCAAAGCATCTCAGGTGAAGACTGGTCATGGTGATCTCAGGGAAGCTCAGCTTCCATTACTAATCTTCTCACTGAGGGTATCTGACAAGCTTCTTAGCAAAGGCAGGTTTCTCCAGGATACACCCTGAAAGCCACTTGCTTACCCTTCTCATCTCACGCACGCCACCTAATTTCTGATTGATGCACTTTCTGATTAAAAGCGTGCTGCTCAGTGATCCATCTTTCTACATAAGATATGCAGGAAACACGGAATGTGCCTATAGCCCTTTGCTGCTTTAGTTTGAGGTCTCCGGGCGGCCAAATGCCTCAGCCATCAAAGCATCGTGCAGCACCCAGATGTAGTTCTTCTTTTGGAGCATTCGGAAGCCTGCAAGCTTAGCTGCCCCAGAAGGTTGTTCACAGCCATACCACTGGGTTTTGAGATTTCATCAGACCCTACCCACAGTAAAAAGGCAGGTGCACAAAATATTCACAGCCTAACACACAGCTTGCCTTTCTGAATGACAGACCAGCTTATCTTCACATCATCATGCTTGAAACATATGTTGTCGATATTTTTCCACATTTATTATGTTATTTTTGTGATATACATATGACATGAGAAAACTTGGTATACTTATTTATATAAGATTATTCTTGTTTATAAAACCCAATTATAATAATAAAAGGTATAAGGCAAATGGAGCCGTCAACAGGTTAATGAAATGCCAGTGGGTTATTAGCTTTAAACTGATTTGATTAAATCCGTAAATTTACATTAGAGCAAAACATTGCTTTTTACAATATAAAACCACACATTGTTTTTAGATGATGCATCCACCTGCCACTACCTTAGATGTGCTATTTTCCTCCTACATATGAGAGAATGGGGAATGCTGATTTTATTAGCATTTCTACTGAAATGAGTTAACAGGTTTTTTAAAAAGTATTCTGAATGACTGAAGCAACTTTCTATAGTTTTACTCAAAAAGTGGTTAGCAGAATAGATGGTTTTTATTGATGCATTTATTTTCTTACATTTATATCCCTCCTTTCTTCCAAGAAGCTCATCAGACTAAGGTCTGCTAAAGTTCAACAAGGTGCCTTCAAACCATACCTATCTACACAATTGATCAAGAAAACACTGCAGCTCTAGATTTCAAAATATACTGCTGCAAACATTCAAGGTTGAAAATGCTTTCAGCATTTCTATTATGCTTCCTGAATGCTCCATGAGATCTATTTTTATTAAAAACAATATTTAGTTTGGATTATGCTTTGCAAACAAGGAAACGAACCTTTTGTTAGCTGCATGGTTACATCATTCTTAAGCTCAACATAAATTGCAGTCCCCAATATTCCTGCCCAGCTGTTTCTAAGACTGAGAGGTGGATAAGCCAAGGAGGTGCATTTGATCTCCCAGGACGAGGATCCGAAGGGGAAAAGAGAGAGGTATGGAATTTGACACTGTGATATAATTGCCTCATTTTGAACATGATAGTACCTGCTCCTTTGATTTATTTATTTTTTGTCTGCTTTCCAACTTTCTTCCAAGGGCACAATAATCACAATACTGGGACTGGTGCATTAGAGTTTATTCTCCACAGACCAGTTGAACATTGTTGAGGGTCCTGGTGGACCACTTAATTTTTTTACTTGTTATCTGCCTGATGTTGCAACTGTAATAATATTTGGGGTGAGATTTTGATTTATTGCATAGTGCCCAGAAATAATGAATGCTTCTGCATCTCCTTTTTTATTTTAACAACTGAGTGAGCCTATAATAAAAGCTGAAATTCTAAAGAATCTAAATTCTAAAGAATCCAAAAAGTCACTGAAGGAACTGGAGGGCCTTCTCAGTAGTGGCGCCCACCCTGTGGAACACCCTCCCATCAGATGTCAAGTAGATAAACAGCTATACAGCATTCAGAATAAATCTGAAGGCAGTCCAGTATAGGCAATTTTTTAATGTTTGATGTTTTACTGTGTTTTTATATTTTGTTGAAAGCCGGCCAGAATGGCTGGGGCAACCCAGTCATATGGCTGGGGTATAAAAACAAACAACAACAACAACAACAATAATAATAATAGGGACTTGTGAGACTCCCTCTTCTAATTATGTAGTTCTTTGGCTCTCATTCTAAGTTGGGGGCCCAGGAAATAAAGCATACTTAGAGGAAAGCAGGGGCTGGGCTTGGGTCAAAAACTTCAATAAAGTGTACTAAAAGACAGCATCAAAAGCAACAAGATTTGGCCCGCTTAGATCTCGTTTTTTTCTTATGATGTTGTGAGGCATGCAAAACAATGAATCTCTGCTTTGATATCGCTATATCCAAGGGCCAATTTACATCACTTTTTAAAAAGTCACATAGGATAGACATCTCAATGGTAAAGGTGCACCACATGCTTGGCAAAGTCCAAAAACAAGAGCTCATGAGCCCTGAAGGTGACTTTGTGAAGGAGGCACAGTTGGATGGCTTAGTTTGAGCAGCCAGCAAGCCATTTACAAAGACAACTGTGAGTTATATATTAACTGTATTGTATTGTTCTCCTCTACCAGAACCCCAGGTGCAGGATGCAGTTCGGTCCACACTCCATCTTTATCCTAATGCTCAGTGGGCTTCACTTCATTAACTGTGAGCCAATGGCAAAAGACTCACCCACCACCTTCCAAAGCACCACCAGCACATCCAGTCCTGGCTCAGCCAACACCCCCTCTACCCCTTCTACTCCTGGCCCAGTCAGCAACATGGCCACATCACCAGCCAACACCACCAGCACATCCACTAAAGGGCTAACCAGCAATGCCACTATGTCACCAGCTAACAGTGCTATCGCTTCTACTCCTGGCCAAGCCACCAACACAGCCAAAGTCACTCAAGGTCAAACCAACGCCCCTTCATCTTCTCCTGGCCAACCCACCAACACAGCCAAAGTCACTCAAGGTCAAACCAACACTACCTTATCTTCTCCTGGCCAAGCTACCAACACAGCCAAAGTCACTCAAGGTCAAACCAACACCACCTCATCTTCTTCTGGTCAAGCCACCAACACAGCCAAAGTCACAAAAGATCAAACCAATGCCACTTCATCTTCTTCTGGTCAAGCCACCAACGCAGCCAAAGTCACAAAAGATCAAACCAATGCCACTTCATCTTCTCCTGGCCAAGCCACCAACGCAGCCAAAGTCACTCAAGGTCAAACCAACACTACCTCATCTTCTGGTCAAGCCACCAACACAGCCAAAGTCACAAAAGATCAAACCAACGCCACTTCATCTTCTCCTGGCCAAGCCACCAAGACCACAGCCAGCCAGAACAATGGCACTACAAGCGCTTCTCAAAAGAAAACAACCAATATTGCTGTATTCCCAACTTCTTCCTTTTGGGGATTTGCATTGCTTGCCGTTTCCATACTCTGCCTGTAAGGAAGTATTTCTCTGTTGTACACTGCCATCCTTGGAGGGGGAAAAAAGGCTTTCCTCTTTCCACTGTTAACTGGTCTG
Organism: Podarcis filfolensis; assembly: GCF_964270895.1. Classification (NCBI taxonomy): domain Eukaryota; kingdom Metazoa; phylum Chordata; class Lepidosauria; order Squamata; family Lacertidae; genus Podarcis; species Podarcis filfolensis. The sequence continues at coordinate 8,213,291 of NC_139618.1, forward strand.
CGAGTCAGTTCTTTGAGAGGTTTCACCTATTTGAAATATTCTACAAATACCCCAATCTTTCACTGAAAGATCAAGCAAATCCAACACTGAAGCTAGAGGATTGTGAGACTAAGGTGGGGACAGGGCAGCTTTTATCTAATCATGACACATATTCATAAACTATGTAAGCTCTGGGGAGGCTGGAATTACAATTGATTTACATTGTTGGATATGTGAACAACAGCTCACTTGCAGTCATGGGTTTTCAATGGTCCAGACCACAATTCCTAGCTTTGCTCCCCAAACTGAGGATCATGATCGGTTTCATTCCAAGCAAACCATGATTGTGATGTCAAGGTTTGTTCTTTACTTCAAGTCGTGGTTTTGAGCAATCCCGGTTTTGTCCATTATGCTAGGTCAAGGATTGTAGCTTTTCTCCCACATGCTAAAAGTGGTTGAGATGCTTTTAACTATGATATGCAATCAAGGCCAATGTGAGCAAATAATAGTGAGCAAATAATGAGTAAATACTCTCTGCTCCTAGCAAAAGAGCTAGTGCCTTCCAAACAATCCCTTCAATCTTCCTTAATTTTGTGATGGAGCAACAGGAGGCAAGAACTAAGCTGGGTTCCCTTCTATCTATCTCATGGTGCATGGGAGACTTGAGGTGTATCATTTGCTGCGTTGATTTGGGGGCCAATGGAAATGGTCCCTAGGCCTCCTTCCCTTGGCTCACTTGAAGCCTACTGCACATCTATGCAATCTGCCTCTCTACATTTTTGTTTTACCCAACTAACCCTATGATCGGATCTAGAAGAGTCACTGCCAAGACAACCTTGTTCTATCTCTAGGCATGCCCAGCCAGCAGTTTCTTGCAACAGTTGCTTACAGCGCCCAACCAGAAGGAAGACAGTGAAGAATGCTATGGAAATGGACAGGTAGCTGTTCCCTCAGGATTCCACCAAATTTATTGACAAAAGCCTATCATGAAGACTGTGACATCTCTGCTGGTCTCTGCAAATGGCCTGCAGCCCCTGCATGGACCATCCTGCATGGACCATGTGAGGGAAGGGGGAAGAGAACAAAATGTGTCTCAAAGACCCCACACTGCATCAGGAATGTCGAGGCCAGCAATACAGAAACAGTCCTGCATGGATCAAAGGCCTCTAGAAGTTCTCTTTTATTTTACTTCAGCAAATCAAGAACTTCCAAGACCTCAGGTTGGAAATTTAATGTATTTTGACTGCTTCTGTTGTTAGCTTGTTCTGTAGAGGGGCGTTTTGTCTGCTTGCCTTTTTTATAGTTTTATTAATTCTAAAAACACACAGAAACATATTTACACAAAATGCAAACATTAACAAACACAAATTACAATTCCCCAATTCTACCCAATTCATTTCTGATATACAAATCACCACTGTGTTATTTTGAGCATACCATGCAAAGCTTTAAGTTTAAGCATTTCCAACTGATCCCAATTTTTTTTTAATCAATTTGGGTTTTGATTACACTTCAATAATTTAGCAAATAACATTATTGCAAGTGTACTTATATTTAAAACAGTCTCTATGATGTCCTGCCATAAGCACAGAGAACCTGTGGCCCTCCAGTCCCCATCATCCCTAGTCAAAAGCAATGCCAGCTGAAGCTCATGGGAGTCTGACTATCTGGAGGGCCACAGAATCCCTCTCCTTGTTTTATAATGCTGTGTTTTATTAATCTGAATTAGGGGAGATTGGGGTGGCTGGTGATGATGTGACAGCAACTAATTCAAATTGCACCAGATATCAGAGGACATGTCAAACACTATTCAGGATCATAACAGTGGTGGACTAGAAAGTTAAAAAGATGATTAATTCCAGAGAAAGGTGGGGCGATGATCCAGACCTCCTTTTTGAATTAGGGGCATATATGTTATTTATTTATTAGCAATTAGATCAATGTGTTCTACTGGGGAATGAAGCCGTGTGTATGACAGATATAAAAGCAACCTGCCTAACGAAACGCTCCATTCAATGAAAGGGAAACAGCTGGTGGATCAGTCCCAAATGAATAACATGAAAAGTCAACAGGGCTGGCATTCCTCACTGTTGATCCCTGGAGAAAAGAGAGCAGACAAGCTGGGCATTAAGCATGGGGAAAGAGTGGGTGATGTGCAGAATTTAACATATGGTTGTTTTGGTGCCACTGTGAAATGGAGGCTGTGCCACTCCTTTTTACAAACAGCAGCTCAAGTTGCACCTGGCAGGTGTGGCAATTAATAGCGGTGAGATCTATAGGCAAGAGATGGATAGGAGAATTTCTATGCTATAGCACTGCCTGTAATGCCTTTCTACATGTTTGTTTTAACTGGGAGAAACAACAAATATGCCGTGTCGGACTGTATTTGCTTGCATTAAACATGGCCAAAGCGGATTTGTTTTCTTCTGTCATTGACTTAAGCTTCCACATCCATGTAATCACAAGACAAACCACCTTTTGGGCTACGCTTCACAACTGATGACGTACAAAAAGTTCTCTTGAGAAGAAACATCGGGCCTGTACTCTTGAAAGGAGAGCAGCGATGAAATCACTGACCCTTCCCTCCTTTCCTTGTACATTAGACCTCACTAAAACAGCATTTTCTCCCTTGCTAGAGACTAAAGTGATGCTTACACCAACCGCATTTAACTGTGAATGTTCAGTCTCTTCCATTGATAGATGTTATCCAGAAGTCCTACTTGATTCAGGGGAAGGGCCCCAATATGGTGGATGTTTTGGACTACAATTCCCACCGGCCTCAACCTGCATGACCAATGTTCAGGGATGACAGGAGTTATGGTCTAAAACAGGGGTCAGCAAACTTTTTCAGCAGGGGGCTGGTCCACTGTCCCTCAGACCTTGTGGGGGGCCGGACTATATTTTGGACAAAAAAATAATGAATTCCTATGCCCCACAAATAACCCAGAGATGCATTTTAAATAAAAGGACATATTCTACTCATGTAAAAACACGCTGATTCCCAGACCGTCCGTGGGCCAGATTTAGAAGGTGATTGGGCCGGATCCAGCCCCCGGGCCTTAGTTTGCCTACATATGGTCTAAAACATCTGAAGGGCACCCGGCTGGGCTATGCTGATTCCTCTGTGCTTGGTGCCCTTCAGTGGGAGGAGCTTCCCTCAAACCCCCAACAACTGGATGGCCATCTGTTATGGATGCTTTAGTCCAGATTCCTGCATTGCAGGGGTTTGAACTACAGTAGATGGCCCATGGGGTCCCTTCCAACTCTACAATTCTATGATTCTAACTCAGTCTGATGGGGGGAAGACAGCAATTTATGTGTGGAAAAACCAGAAAGGAATTAGGCTTATGAGGCAGGGGTAAGTGTTCACTCTAAATATAAAAAAAAATTTTCCCTTCCAGTAGCACCTTAAAGACCAACTAAGTTAGTTCTTGGTATGAGCTTTCGTGTGCATGCACACTTCTTCAGATACACACGAAAGCTCATACCAAGAACTAACTTAGTTGGTCTTTAAGGTGCTACTGGAAGGAAAAATTTTTTTTTGTTTTGACTATGGCAGACCAACACGGCTACCTATCTGTCACTCTAAATATGTACATTATTCCAGTCCACAGTGATATCCCCTTGTCATAGCCTACAATGAGTGCTAGCTCTGGTCTGTAAAACCCAACATTTCAAGTCATCATTTCAATAATATGCAAAACACCACAAGCTAATTGGCTGATTAGCGCGCACACACAAAGTTTTCCTTGCCAAACATGGATCCAAATACCAGAGAACTTGACATGCAGAAATGGGAGGCGTGATTTAAAGCAGTGTTCCAGGAAAGCGTCCACCATGCTCAACTTTTGACTGAAGCCAATCCAAACCAGCAGACCAGAGCATGATAACATTATCTGGCTTGTAGATGGGAGGTTGCAGGATTTGTGAGCAAGTTCCAGCGTTTCAACAATGGCAGGAAGTTCTCCAAAGCAGTGACCATAGCACCAATAAAACAAAACAAGGCTTCCGCCTACACCCCAAGTGAAAGTTGCACGTAGACCTTAAGAAAGAAAGCAGCCCCTCCCGGCTGAGGAAATAATACGCCCACAAGAACGGCTGAAAGGCAGAAATAGAACCTAATTGTTGCGTGCTAAGCAGCGGCCTTACACCTCAAACACTTGCATGTGGAAGCCCTACTGTGGGAAGAGGGGTTGCGAGCGCATCTGTAGAGAGATCTTTAAAACACTCCAGTTCCTTAATAATTTTGGGAATGTATCCTATGTAGTCAGGCAACCAAAAGCATGAGACTCTTAATCTCAGGGTTGTGGGTTCAAGCCCAACATTGGGCAAAAGATTCCCACATTGCAGGGGGTTGGACTAGATGACCCTTGTGGTCCGTTCCAGCTCTACAACTCTATGGTCCTACATTTATGTTTTGGAGGGGCAGCTCAGGACTTTCAAATGCATGCTTGAAAATTTAAAGAATGAATATGTGGAAGATTGCAAACAAGTGCACTGTGTGCACACACATGCCCCAAAACATACATACATATTAGAAAACCATCAGATATGTAGTTTCACTTGTCAGAATCTATGCTGGGAGTCTATCTGTATCTCGCAGGGAAGAAGCTGTCCTCTGTTCAATTTTGAGGGGCTAGAATGAACAAGGGAAAGCTCACCCGCCAGCTCCTGAAGTTGTTCAAGGTCTGGATTTCATTGGCTGTCCAGGATGAACCCACAGGGTACTGGGCAGCTATTAAACCCTGCTATTTCACTAACTATTCAAAGGCATTTAGTTGCTTTGCAGAGCTGCCAATGTACAGATCTCAAAAGATGCAATGCAGTATTTCAATCAATTCCAGCAAAAGCTTTATGAACTGTTGCTGCAAATAAACAAAATAAAAAGAGAGATTTACTGAGGAGCTTGGGTGGCATAGCAGAAGCAACTAGCTGGAAGGCCTCTGAGGTTGAGAGTTGGAGAAGGAGGTTTCAGGGTGCTGCGATTTTAAAGTTAAGATCTTTATACCAACTGAAGAGAGGTGAGGTTTTAGGTGGGTGTGCCCTCTTGTGGCCATATCACACAACATAAAAAATGCAAGTACAGTAAGCACTTCAGAGATGCAGAAACACTTGCGGATGCTGTTCACCTAGGTTTAGATTTTCAGCGCTGATGTTCTGGCTTGATAAATTCTCCCTCCCTCTTATTCTCTCTCCCCCTCTGCTGCTACTATTTGCAAAAGAGCACTTTGGAAAACTAAACAATTTCCAAGATGAACCTTATGCACAAGGTTTGATAAAAGCCATAAATATTTGTGTACATCCTACCTTTCTGGTGCCTGACCCCTGCCATACTTAGTGTATTTCAAAAGCAGTACAAGAGCTTTATGTAAGGAGAGGATATTGGGGATGTTGCTACCTGTCCTGCATCTCCTGGGTAGGTGGGAAACAGCACATGGTACCTAGATCATATACACTGAAACAACCACACTCTTGTTCAGAATACACAAAAACGCTTGGGTAAGGTTACCTGAAAACAGAACATAGGAACCTGCCTTATACTGCATCAGACCCACTGGCGCATCTAGCTCAGTACTGTCTACACTGATGGCAGCAGCTCTCCAGGGTTTCAGGTAGGCAGTATCTCTCAGCCCTACCTGGCAATGGCAGGGTTTGAACCTGGGACCTTCTGCATGCAAACTCCAAAACTGAGCTACAGCCCTTCAGAACAAGCTGAAGCTACATCTGCTGGCAGCTCCACACATTCTGACTGCTTCAGGGAACATATAACGTGTGGAAATCACAAATAAGTGCATTTGCACCTTCAAACATCAGCACAGACAGGCCAGGTTTCTCGGATCAAGTTTCTGAGGTTCATGAACAGTGGTGTTTAAAACTGTGCACAGAACATGCTTTGTATGTTTGCTGCAGCAACTAAAGTGTCACATTGCTCTAAATAAAAACTGTACTTCCCCTTTCTGGACAGGTTTAGGTCCAGGAAACCTGGTAACGAATAGGAAAGGGATCAAAACCTATTCAGAGGAATCCCACCAATGTGACAATAATTTGCTTCAGTTTTTGCAGATGCATAACACCTATACCTGAGAATTAATTATCCCAGGTTCAACATTCCTCAAATTAAACCTGGATTTAAACAGGTGGTAAGAAATGTCCAGTGGTACCTTGAAAACTAGCAAATGCACTGTGGCATAAGTTATGTGGGTCAGAGACCACTTCATAAAGTAGTTATCCTTAGGTGAGCAACTGATCAAGATAGATCATGTATGTTATTTGGAATGAGACAGGATGGCCTAACAAAATCCTGCCAAAACTTTTCATAGGCCATGTTCCAACCATCCATTCAAGCTACAAAGATTGAACGAAAGGTATATAGTTTCCTTTATGTTCTTTTTGGCCATTTCTGACCCTGTCTGCCTACAATTCATATATATAACAAGTTGTAGTTTAGGAAAAATAGATTCTGACCTACCAAACCACATCCACATTTATTCAGGAAATTACTTAAGAAGTAGGGACCCACTGCTAAGGAAGGAGACAGAATGTTAAATCAGGGCAGAAGTTTCCAAAAACAGAGGGAAAGTAAGGAAAAGTGGTAAGGCAGTAGGTGTTAAGAGTTGATCACACTTCTGAATACCTGCTAATCATAGTCTTATTTAAATGCAGCACCAGGTGTTTTAAAGAGCCTTACCACACAGGTCTCCATTCAGAAGAATCACATCTCTATAATTCAGGCCGAGGCACCTTGTACACACAACATTAGCAGATACAAAACACCTGTGCAGCAAGTAAATGTGGATAGCTCAGTTGCTTACAGCGTGGTGCAGATAACGCCATGGTTTGATCCCCACATGGGACAGCTGTACATTCCTGCACTGCAGGGGGTTGAACTAAATGATCCTCAGAGTCCCTTCCAACTCTACAATTCTATGTACCAGGAACCCAACTTGTACATGATGCTGAAACTCTTGGTTAACCCACAAGTTCCCACTCTTTTTTGTTGACTTTAGTGCGGTTCTCTATCATGAAGGTTCAGAAACTGTTCTATTCACCAACTCGTTATCTGATCAGCAATGAGAACTGCTCAGAAACGGGTGTTAAGCTGCAGTTGCCTTTTAGAAGAAGATGAAACTGAAGGATTCTCTTGCAAGAAACAAAAATGAAAGAAGGTGGCATAGCATTGTACCACAGGCGGGTTTCACGACAAGTGTTCAACTGACTCAGAGGCAAGCGATACCATAGCTACCGGTGCTTTTGAAAAGAAAAAGAAAGAGATGCTTTCTCCTCTTAAGAGTGAAGCCACAAAGCTCAAAACACATTTGTGTTTCAGACTATCTGTTCCACTCCAGGAAGGGATAGAATTACAGCACTATTGTGCCCTTTTAAGAAGAAAGTCATTCCAGAAAAAAGTCACCTTCGGCAAGCGCACGTATCAGGAAATGAAGATGCACACAGTGTCGTTGCTACTGGCAAATGAAAATATTAACAATAATGTTGCTCTGTAACAACGCCTTTGAGAACATGAGAGCAGCCATGCTGGATCAGAGCAAGAGCACATCCAGCCCAGCATCCTATTTGCCATGTGAGCCAATCAGGCACAAAGACAATAGCTTCCCTCCAAGTGCTGGTCCCTAACAACATGGAGGCTTCTTTTAAATTATTTTAGTATGCTGCCTTTCCATAGTTAAAACCATGCTCAAGGCAGCTTACAATATATTAAGAAAACCGTAATGCAACAGTAGTCAGAAACAGTAAATATAAGACCAAAAAGCACATAAAATATAACATCTAAAATAGAAATACAAAATAATTAACATCAGTAACAGCAACGACCCTGCCCTTAACAAAACTCTAAGCCAGTGTTTCCCAAACTTGGGTCTCTAGCAGTTTTTGGACTACATTTGCCATCATCCCTGACCACTGGTTCCTGCTAGCTAGGGATGATGGGAGTTGTAGTCCAAAACCAGCCAGAGGCCCAAGTTTGGGAAACCCTGCCCTAAACAATACCCCAGCCCAAGTCTGTTCAGCAACCTCAGTTTCTGCAGCTGGAGTCAGTCCGGGCCCCCTCTCCCATGCCAGGTGGGAAAAGGCCTGCAAGGCAGGGAACAGGTCTTCTAGGACTTTTGTCTTTTCTGTGTTTTTATCTTTTTCTATGTTCTGCCTTGATTCCCAGGAAAAGATGGGGTAGAAAGAAATATTACTATTACTATTATTGCCACCATGAGTAATAGTCACTGCTCCATAAGTGGCCTTCCCCATAAATTTGTCAAATCAATTTTTAAAGCCATCTGAGCCAGCGGCTGTCCATATCTCGCGGCAGTGAATTCCCTAAATCAGTTGTGCATTTTGTGCAAAGTCCTGACCGTCCTAAATCTTCCGTCAACCAGGTTCACTGAATGAATCAGAGTTCTATAGCATTACGAGAGAGAGAGAGAAAAAACTTGCCTCTGTCCACTACACCTAAAAGCAACCCTGCTGGACCAGACCAAAGGCCTTTCTAGTCAAGCATCCTCTTTTTCACCATGGCCATTCAGGTGCCTGAATGGGAAAAGACCAAAATCGGGATGTGATGGCAATAGCTTTCTCTCGCAATGGTTCCCCAGTGGCCAGCATTCACACACATCCTGCGTCTAATCCCAGAGGTAACATATAGGCATCCTGAGTAGGAGCCATTGATGGCTTTATCCTTCCGTAAATTTTATAATTCAGGGGTTCCCAAACTGTGGCTCATGGACCACCAGTGGCTGATGAGATACAATCAAGTGGTTTAGGGTGTGGCTTTAAAAATACAATTAAAAACCATATTGTTGTTGTTTAGTCGTTTAGTCACGTCCGACTCTTTGTGACCCCATGGACCAGAGCATGCCAGGCACTTCTGTCTTCCACTGTCTCCCGCAGTTTGGTCAGACTCATGTTTGTAGCTTCGAGAACACTGTCCAACCATCTTGTCCTCTGTCGTCCTCTTCTCCTTGTGCCCTCAATCTTTCCCAACATCAGGGTCTTTTCCAGGGAGTCTTGTCTTCTCATGAGGTGGCCAAAGTATTGGAGCCTCAGCTTCAGGATCTGTCCTTCCAGTGAACACTCAGGGCTAATTTCCTTAAGAACGGATGCGTTTGATCTTCTTGCAGTCCATGGGACTCTCAAGAGTCTCCTCCAGCACCATAATTCAAAAGCATCAATTCTTCGGCAATCAGCCTTCTTTATGGTCCAGCTCTCACTTCCATACATCACTACTGGGAAAACCATGGCTTTAAAAACCATATAGCACAGCCCATTACAATTGTTACAACAGGCAGAAAAATCAGTATGTGGTCTAGCAATTTTCAAGTGGTCCATGGAGACCAAAGTTTGGGAGCCACTGGTCTAATCTCCTTTTAAAGTGGTTTTAAATCAGGAGCTTTCAGAAAAGATGGAGTCCTATGTGTCCATGTGGAGTGATGATCATGCTCCATTTTACTTAGCAAATGGCTTCCAAAGAAGGAGGTGGTACCACCGACAAGTGTGTCAGTTCTATCCTATCCCCACTCCCAGGAATTGTCCAGAAAACTGTGTGAAAACCCAACTCCAATCAGGAGCATAATTTGGGTGCCCACTTGTATGTTTCAACCAGTAAAAGGAGAAGGGAAGGGAAGGGGGCAAGTTGCCTTACCCCACAGATATTGCAAGCCAACATTAGTTTCTTAGTTTAGATGAGGCCACCATTTTGTGTTACGTAGAGCTGAAAAGAAATCCAACTTCCTCATGAGCTGCTTTCCGATCTGCAAGCATTTTTATAATGTGTGGGAAATATTCAAAAAATAGCACCCCCCCCTCCTTGCCGCATGAAATGGTACAGTTCTCACTACCACCCCATTCCACTGCAGGTGTACATGCTGCCTCTGTAGCCCACCTGAGTCTAAGCTTAAAACTTTAAACAGACTTCCAAGCCACTGAAGAACATAATAAAATTATGATATCTTTAAATTGCTCCTATTTCATGCTACATTCTGCAGTCGAAATTCTGCAGTCTTAATTTTCTGCAATCATAAAGCTACACTTTTTTTTAAGGAGACCAGGAATTCCAACAATCTTGGAAAGAATTCTTCCTGCGCTGTGTGTTGTCTGGCAGTCCTTTATTCAGAAATACAGTGGTACCTCGGGTTACAGACACTTCAGGTTACAGACGCTTCAGCTTACAGACTCCACTAACCCAGAAACAGTATCTCGGGTTAAGAACTTTGCTTCAGGATTGAGAACAGAAATCGTGCTCTGGCGGCACAGCAGCAGCAGAAGGCCCCATTAGCTAAAGTGGTACCTCAGGTTAAGAACAGTTTCAGGTTAAGAACAGACCTCCAGAACGAATTAAGTACTTAACCTGAGGTACCACTGTACAGCAGAATGCCTCTACCAGCTGTTCATGTCTAAGACTGCAAGTGGCTTGTGTAACTCCTCATCCCCCAAGCCTCTGATTCTGTGCAACTACATGAGCTCCACCTCCCTCCCAATTCTCTCTGTTGATCTTTATTTAATACCTGTGTACCAACAAGAGAGAGACAAGGAAAAAATCCCAGATCAATCACCTCTCCTTTGTTCAGTCAAGTGCTTGGGAAGAACCTGATCAGGTCTGCAAAATGCCAAGTTTCATGCTTGTGGCGAAATGTCTACGTCGTACTTCCTGTCCCCATCCCTTAATGCGGGAGCCGATATACCAGGAATTCTCCTCTGTTAGGTCAATTTAAATGACCTGATTACAATCAAGGTCTGTTCTCAGCTTCTGTAATATTGTTCCTTGTAAGTAATGAAAAATAAAGTAGGCTTCTTGGGGTTTTCTTTTACGGAAGTGGGGATTGGGGTGTTGTTTACTTTTAAAACAGGGCCACAGTTAAGTTTTCAGCAATAAACTGTTTGCAGGAGATTGTGGAACAGCCGATGTCAATACATACTAGATTGCTAAACGCAACTAATGTTCTCGCAGAATGCTCAAGTTTGTTCAGAGTAGAGGTTTTTTTGCCTTTCCTGGATTTCTTTATGCATAAGCCTGAAGATGAAACCTCAATTTCCTGACATGAACGAAGTATAACAGCGGAGCAATAAATTCACTGCACACAATCCAAAGTCACCAGTAATTATTATTTGTGAATCTGGAACCTGGGGGAGCCGAGTATATGAACTCAATTTCAAAAGCCATCGTCCCCATGATTGATGAGCCTTAGAACAAATTCTTCCAAACTTTGTTCTGGCTGGTTGGCTGGTGCGAGAACAGGAAGCTAGACTAGATGGGCCACTGGCCTGATCCAGTTGGGTTCTTCTTATGTTTAATCCCCAACACAGAATTGGGAACAACACCTGCTGAAAGCAAGCAGCAGAACAGGAAAGGAGTGGCCAGTATGTCCAGCAGAGAGGATCAGGAATTCAGTATCTTGAACCTCTCAATGACTAGCAAAATTATGTAACATGGCATAATTTGTTTAGGTTGTAGAGCTCAGCTTTCTTGGCACAAAATTAAGTATCTATGAACACACCCAGTTTTGGCTAGAAGATGATGATGCGTTAATGGTCCATTTAGCAGTTCTTAACCTGAGGTACCACTGTATTCTCTTTCCTGCTCTCTTCTTTGCAAAAAAGCATAAAGCTGGAGGGAGAAGCCCACACCATGATTTCTAACTCCTCTTACTTCCTCCATCAAATTGCTGGGTGGAAAGTGTTTCATGTTTGCATCCGTTGCCTTGGAAAAAAAGTGACATTTGCAAGCCACAGGAGCCAATCATTATGAGGCTTGTGGTTGCATAATCATCCTGAAATTATATTTAAATGGCAGAATGAGCCGACACATCTACCGGCTGCATGCAAGGGAGCTCCTCGGAGGCTTCTGTATTTTACTCTCATCATAAGCGCCTGAAACTCGGAACAGGTACGGAAAAGATCGTAAAATTAATTACAAATTTTAAAAGGGTGATTAACTGCCCCTAACTGCCTGATATGCTGATGCATCAAACTAAGAGGAGATATTTTTATCTTGAAATGTGTGTGCATACTGGAAGAAAACTAGCAACCCAACCTGCAAATTTCTTGTGTGATCTTGGAGCAGTTATGGCTTAAGATTTGAATCACAGAGCCTGCTGTACAATATGACATGTAGCATAGAACTAGTTAGCTCTTGCAGAATCCTAACTGCCTGTGTTAAATAAATAAAATAAATACATTTAAATCCTGCCTTTGAGGTTAAACCTATTATGGCAGATAACAGAAAAATAAAATGCATGTTTAAAATAAAAAAAAGAAGTCAGGAAGTAAGAAGAACAAAATCTAAACTTGGAAAATTAAAAAAAAACCACATCCCTACCCCTTGCGATTAATGTTCCTAGCCCTCATGATTAATGAGAAGGAGGAGTGAAATCAAACAATGAGTTTGTTGGCAGAGGGTGCCTGCCATGGAGGGCTGATTCCAACACACTACAGATGATGTAAGGGATTTAGAATCACCACTGGAAAATGTAGGAAGGTGGTACCTGTCCCAAGTTTGGATTGTTAAGTGTTAAGCAACGTAGGCCTGGGCTGGGGCTTTCGGTAATTACTGGAGGCGGGTTCCTCCTGTAAAGTTCTCAGATCCTCTCCATAGCAGTCCCCATCGCCCTTTGCAATCTGTTACTGTCATTGTCCCTTGGTCTTGAGAATATCAAGCCTCCTTCCATAACGGCAAATAAACCAAATCATGACGGCGTAAAAAAAAGGAAACCTACAGCCTGTTGAGCATCTAGCTTCAGGCAGAGAGATAGACCTGGAACTGATGTATTTTTGTTTGGTTCTGCCCTTGGGATGTTTTTTTTTTCCCAAATTGGCTGTTGTTTTTTTAACTGCAGCTGATGTAGAATTTGGTTCTAAGAACAAAATCCTGGGCTGCATTCCTACACACATTAACCTGGCAGCAAGACCCATTCAAGTCACTGGGGCTTATTTCTGAATAGACATGTATAGGATTGCACCATTAAGCCTATAATCATAAACCGGGCTTCAGAACAATGCACAAATCCTCATTTCTGGCAAAGGAGAGAGAATGAGCTATGACTTGGAAAGCTTCCCCACCCCGCCCTTCCCATTTGAATCGCTTTTCTGCCGTTAATTCCGCAAAGTGACCACAGGCAAGTCAAACTTGCTTCAGCCTCAGGCCCCCCCTGGGGACAATGATACTGACCCTCCCTTACAGGATCGTTGTAAGGATTAACACAAGATCACGTGTGTGAAATAGTGTTGTAATCTTGGCTGTGGCTCCCTGGCTCTGGAATTCCTGTTCAGGAGAGTCCTGTCCATTCAGCCTTTTGGGTTGGCAATAAAATAAGCCCTTTTATCTCCCCAAAAGGGATTTGGATTTTTTGGCTCCATTTTAATAGTCTCCATGTTTAGTTTTGTATTGCACAATTCTAACCTAACTAATGTTCCTTGGGATGCTTTTAAGAGCTGGCTAACAGATGCAATTTTTTTTTTAACTAATTAAATGTAGAAATGCTCAGGTACAAGGCAATCGCCTCTGGAATATTTGACTCCAAGACAGAATACCAATATTTTACTAAAATAATAAATTTCAAAACCTCATGGGTTTTCCAAAAATATACAAACAAGGGGTTCTGATTTTTACTCAGAGTAGACCCACTGAAACCAGTGGGATCAATTGAGTCATTTTCATTACTTCCAATGGGTCTACTTTGAGTAAGACTATTACTGGACATAAGCCATGCTTTCTTGATTTTGTTCATTTTGATATTTGGGATTGGCCATGCTTTCATTCTCTCGTTGAGGTCCAGAAATGGTGGTTTCGTGACCTAAATTCCAAGTCATTTCCCCCACTACATTTGGCCCACTTGTATGGAAACATTTTTATGTGCAAACACTCACCCCGAGAGTGAACTTTCTCAGCGTGTGGATTCCTATGTAGCCAAATCCTCACCATCCTCATGACAGAAGTCAAGTCTTCTGGAAATGTGTGAATTGTTAACTAATGTTCACTGTTGAATATGCAGAATGAAGAGGCTGTTGAAATGGCTCTGGCCTGCCCTGGTGGTTGTAGTTTTGTGCAAACCTGACTTGGTTTCCGCATCAGGCACTACTACGACTGCTCAAAATACCACAGTGGGAACCAGCACACTCCACAAGATGACCACCACCTTAAAAGTGTCGCCCACCAATTCTGCTCCCTTCAACAGCAGGATCCCTGTGATGGCAACACCGCTTCTCTTCACCTGCTTCATCCTTGTGACTAGTCTTTCTCTTCTAATGTAAGCGTTAAGTTATCCCGTTAATCACTTAAAATTGTACGTAAAATTCAGGAAAATCCAATCCAATCCAATTCTGTGAGTCCTGGTGTGTTTTCTGGCGAGCACGCATTCTGTTAGCAAATCTACAGTTACCAAGTGTAAACGTTTCAATTAATTTTGCCATCCCCTCCCCTTTGTGGTACTACATTTCTCAAAGAGATATGTGATTCCTTTCGTTGCTCAAGACACACATGAATCGCAGCACTTCTAACGCAAGCAAAGTTGGTTGTCAATGATGGGAAATATTCTTAACTTCCATGCATGTAAGGAAGTTTCTGTGTTGAAGAGAGACATTATGCAGCAAAATGAAAAATGGAAGCTAGTGGCATGGCAACTGAACTACAGAGAACAATACAACATTTTAAAACCACAAGGAAATAAGGGATGGGTGGACAATTCCAGGGGGAAAGGAGCTGAGGAACAGTTCTAGAAGCAAAGTTGCACACCTTGTATTCAAACGAAAAATTCAATTATTCATGAATGTTTGGAGATCTTAATAAATAATGTCATTATGGTACATGTGTCTCTCGCAATAATTATTTTTAAGGAAATAAGCCTCTGCTTGCACTGTGGTATACATGTACAACTTCAGGAAAGTCAGCAGCATGCTAAATCCAGAAAGGCAGGTCACATTATGTTAGCCTACTAACCCCAATTCTGCAAGTCACTGAAGAGGTTGGGGTAGTGGAGGCAGATGGCGTACTGCCCCATCAACCTCAGTCTGTCCTCGGCCAGCCCCACACATGCCTGCCTTTCTACTTGCAACCAGTCCAGGGGGTGACACCACCGGCCAGTTTCCTCCTGCTTGGTCTCAGTGTTGCCCCGGTAGAACTCAGCAAGGCAGAGGATGGAGGGTAAAACTAAAATGAGTTGATTGACTTTCATTGGCTCATCGTTCTGCCCAGACACTGAGGTCCAGCGCTGAGGGCCTTCTGGCAGTTCCCTCACTGCGAGAAGCCAAGTTACAGGGAACCAGGCAAAGGGCCTTCTCGGTAGTGGCACCCGCCCTGTGGAACGCCCTCCCACCAGACGTCAAAGAGAACTACCAGACTTTTAGAAGACATCTGAAGGCAGCCCTGTTTAGGGAAGCTTTTAATGTTTGATGGACTACTGTATTTTAATATTTTGTTGGAAGCCGCCCAGAGTGGCTGGGGAAACCCAACCAGATGGCTGGGGTATAAATAATAAATTATATTATTATTATTATTATTATTATTATTATTATTATTATTATTAGGCTCCCCGTCCTCGGCCCTACCAGTTCCAATGGTCAGCAGCCACCACACAGTTGGCAGTTCACACTTCCCAAGCATACTGCCCAGAGCCAGTGCAATTCTGGCCATTCATCTACCTGAATGATACATGGGAAACGTCGGAAGCTGGCTTAGAACAAATTGGACTGTTTGTCCATCCAGCCCACAATTGTCTACTCTGACTGGCAGCAGCTATCCAAGGTATCGGGTAGAAAGGACTTTCCCCATCACCTGGTCCTTTTATCTGGAGATGCCAGAAACTGAGGCTGGGGGTCTTCTGCATGCAAAGCATGGGTTCTTGCCTCTCCCCACAAATACTTTGTGCCATGAAAATCACAATTACTATACAGGGGTTCAACTCTGCTAACAGTTACAAGGCATTTGCAACTTGGTTAAGAGATCAGGGCACAAGTGGTTTGTAGGCTCCCCCCTCATTTGGCCAGGACACCCCATATTTACATAACCTTTGTGATCCCCACCTACGCAGAGCTCTTTCCCTCACAAGATTTAACGTCTTACCGTCTGCAGTTTTGCAAGGTAGATTTTCAAAAATCCCGTTCTCTGAAAGATACTGCCCTTGTGGCACAAAACAGGTCGAATCCATGACACACGTTTTATTTTCTTGCCCATTTTATGTAAAAATATATGATAAGTATTTGGCCCCCTTATTAAAGGAGGGGATTTATCGCACTGACTCTTCTAGGGTGTCTTATCTGCCGAACAATTCTAGGAATGATGTTGTGGAGAATGTGGCAAGATTTTTAAGCGACGCAGTGAAATTACGTTACCATAGGTCCCAAGAGCTGTTTTCATACCTCACAATGTCTGGACAGTTTTATCCTAAAGCATCTCCTACTGTTTTGTTCACTGTGTCGTGTTCTGATCCATGTATATGATGCACTTTCTCTATGTCAATAAAGGAGATTGGTTGTTTGAAGTGATGTGTATTCTTAATGATCCGGCCATAATGGCTATGGTTCAGCCAGATAAGACTGTTTGTGGCAAGGTTTATTTAAAATTCCCCCTCTTCCTGCACATGTCACAAATTTCAAGCACATTGTTCCCCCACAACCAGAACACAAAAATAATATATTGTCACACGCAAGCACCCAGCATGCCTTAGTGATGCCTGTAGAGTCAAACTCCGCTTACTATTTGTCAGTAATTTTATGGACAAAGTGCATGGCCGTTTTATGGACAAAGGATTAAGCTGGCGTCATAACTAACAATGGCGGTAGTTGTTTGAAAACAACGGTGTTTTTATGCCTACTGACATGTGGCATGTAGACCGCAGTAAACATGAAACAGAGTAGAAAAAGAAGCAAAAATTAACTCCAATGGGAAGCCGCTTGAAAGAAGAGAGTCAGAAGGAAACGTACGTATGGCTACAGCATAACAATGTGCAAGTGTGGTTTCACACCTCAATTCAACCCAAATTTGCCTCCCATGTCGTAAGAGCCATCGCCTTGCGTCCTTCCAGTCCCCTTGATGCATGGCATACGCGATGAACATCCTCGCTGCACATGAACACATAAAAATGCCTTCTTCCAAAGCAGCAGTCTACAGTGACAGGCAGAAACTGATTTACTGTATTTTTTGCTCTATAAGACTCACTTTTTCCCTCCTAAAAGTAAGGGGAAATGTGTGTGCGTCTTATGGAGCGAATGTAGCAGCTATCCCAGAAGCCAGAACAGCAAGAGGGATTGCTGCTTTCACTGCGCAGCGATCTGTCTTGCTGTTCTGGCTTCTGAGATTCAGAATATTTTTTTTCTTGTTTTCCTCCTCCAAAAACTTGGTGCGTCTTGTGGTCTGGTGCGTCTTATAGAGCGAAAAATACAGTACTTCCAAGTGCCCCAATAACTTCACTGGCCTTGGGTACGACACACCTTGACTTGGCAGGGCAGGGTTTGGTGGGTGGGGAATTGCTGCTTCATCTCAGGGAGCAAAATGTCTTGGGCCAGTCCTGCCCAGCAGGCAGCTTGTGGGGCACATGCAAACCGCACCACATCCAGTATTTTTTTTCACATTTGCTTCGCTTGCTCATCACACCCGGACTCCACTTCTCAAGCTCCTTGACCTTACACTTTTGATGATAGCTAACTGTTTTGTCAAGGATACCCTTTGCTGCACAAGCCTCATTTAGCTCAAGCACGGATATTTATATTGAACTGGTAGTCCAAAACAGGCACAGGAACAAGTGTGCACAGTGCAGCCAATCTATGCCATATAGGCACTCGCACACAAAACAATGGCAAAAGTTATTAGCTGAGGTTCAGGATGGTAAAGATTCAAGTTTGTTTTTGCATCTGTTGAGAAAACCTATTTTTTAAAAAACCAAACCCACAGAACTCCACAAGAGCAATAAATTTGCTCTCTCATAGGAGTGCATGCAGCCTTCCACATAAAATACTGAAACACAATCCAATGTGCACACAAGAGTTGTGCAGATAGGGCCTATCTATGGAGGTCATGGAGCTTTTCGCAACCCTGAGAAGCCTGCAAGCAAGCCCAGTGGTCACAGAGCACTTGCCTGAGCAAAGGAGCAGCTCGAAGATGGCAAAAATCCTCACTCCTCTTAAAAAGCGAACCAGCGCTAGAAACAGTTGTGGCGTATTTTGCACACACAAATAAAACTCACTTTGCTAATGTGTTCAGAACACAACAAAAACATTTGAAATGACCGAGGCATTGCTGTTGCTTGGGAAGCAAGAAAATGAATGAGTTTGCTCCTTCATATAGACTTCACAATTCTTAATAGTAAATATTAAGGAACAAAGAGAAGTGGTCTTACCGGCGAGCAATGTAGTAGAAAACAGGGTTGCCAGCCTTGGATGTCCCAGCTTGGTAGAAAATATTTAGTGTTTTCAGGGCCTTGAACTCCTCCTTTTCATGCACCTGGTGCCTAAGGAGGCAAACATAAGCACACTGAAAATCTCAAATTAAGCTTGAGTGTCTACATCCCACCCCCAACCAAAAGCTGACTGCCATCTTTTTCAGGCTTATTCAAAACCCTTGAATCACATGTTGGAACGTCTACAAAAATACTCCTGAGGAATGGCAGAACATGCAAGCAAAAATAATAATAATCCTGGAATCTAGGAGTATGGGAGAATGTGTGGGAAAAGAACCATGAGCATTCAAAACGGGAAAAGAACCATGGACAGCATTGTATTTGCATTGGCCCCATGGCAACAGATTAACGCTAAAAGCTACTCCTAACAACAGACATCTACAGATCCACTACCTAGTCATAAATTCTTCAAACTTGGAACTGGTGAGATTGATACTGGACCACTGCGTGTCTGCCACTGGCTTGTGCTCAGGAGGACCAAGGTATGCCAGCAGAGTCGCCATCTTGTCAAATGGCCGTCTTCCAACAGCTTTGTGGTCCCTAGAGAAACAACTGCATGTTATCAACAAAACCCAACAACAACATTTGTAACAACCGGTATTTTTAGATTTTCCTTCTCTTCCATTTCGGTACAACATGCATCATCCTGCATGCATTAATAAGGAAATCAGACAAACATTTAGTGTGGAAAATACCCTGCGTTATTTACGCGGACAAAATACACTACAGAACCCAGGTTGCTTTCTGCAAGCATCACTGGCTTCCAATGCCAATCCTCCTCCCACTCTCCAAGGTTTAATAAAGTGTGTAAACAGATGAGTTCTATCCCATGTTCAGATTTCTGTTCCCGATTATCACTGCAATTCCTCCTACAACCCATGCTCCACCCATCCTATCTGTGCTTTGCTTGCTCTGTGCCGCTGCACTGGATGCTATAATGAGGCAGACTTTAAGCTGTATCCAATGATAGTCATACTCAGAGCAGATCCACTGAAATTAAAGGACAAGACAAACACAGGCTGATTCATTTCAATGGGTGCACTTTGAGTAGAACTTACAACCATGACTATCCCAGCATCCATACTACTAAAAAGCAAAATCACCCACAGCAGTCATCAGAGTAGAGGGTCACCAATCCGGCACTTGGGGAGGTTTTCCTGAATGCCCCTGTGCAGGTACCCCAGACTCTCAGCTTTCATTTAATAAAAGAATTAAGTTTCTAGCCGTCCTAGAAATAACATGATGGGCCAAAATATACAGGTACCTTCTAAGTGATTTCTATGAAGAGTGAGTGGTTTGTTTCCCAGGTAATGCTCCCTGTTGCTATTAGATAGCAACATCACCAGGCCTAGGAGGATATAGCTGACTTCTCATGGTACACAAAGTTGGCTCTCTCTTTCTCTAATGTTGTGTCATGCCAAGCGCCTCATGGTAGCCATGTTGTGTTATGCCACACACTCCATGGCAACTATTTAGTGACTAGTACCCCCAGCACATTCTCAAAATTCAAGACATGCCTACTGCCCCCCCCAAATGGCAGCTGCTGCCCTACAGCATGTTCCTCGCTTTCTCCTTCAACTCTGACAAAGCCAACGATTCTTGGCCACTGGTCAAGCTACTTCTACCTGTTGCTGGAAAGGTACTGGCCAATCTTCTCCTGATTGTTCCAGAGGAGCCGGTGCAAAGCAAGGACGTTGCCATCGCTGATGAAAGAGAGGCTGTGATTGACCGTGTCGCTGGCTGGACAATCTGATGCAATGTCAAGGAAAAACCTACAAAGAAAGGAAAGCCGTTGCTCTCTTTAGCAAGGATCTCACAGCTTCTCACTACAACCAACGGGGTGTTGGCTTTGTTTCTCAAGGCACACACGTTGTGGTTGAATAGTACAGTGTTCAAAGTAATATTATTAAAATTACAAGCAGGTCCACCTAAAGTATGCTTGTTGCTAGGGATAAGGTGGCTACAGTGCTACAGTTAAAATGATCGGTCTTGGCAGTCATATACACTCTGACAGAAAACCTAATGGAGGGCATGAGGCGCTTCCAGACTTTCCCGGCCCTTGTCCAGCGCAACACAGCACACACCCTGACCAAGAGCTGCATAACAGCAAAAGGAATATTCTTGGAATCCACAATGTATGCAACGCTGACATTGATCTCTGCACATTTCTGCCTCTTTTATTTCTGGGAGATCTGTTTTGCCACGAGAGTAAAGGCAAACGTGATACGAGCTAACCAACCCACACTTCCCACCCCCAATGTATTTTTAGAAATAAAGAAAAAGAGCAGCTGTGCTGGAACAGACCAAAAAGATCCGACCAGTCCAGCATCCTGTTTCACCCAGTGGACAACAAGATGCCTCCAGGAAGCCCACAACTACAGCCAGAAGGTGAGAGCCACCCACTCCACCTTGCTGCTTCCTAGCATCTTGCACTCAGGGGTGCACTGCCTCTGAACTGACTAAGCCCAGATATCATGGCTATCCTCTTCCATGAATTAGTCCAATCCCCTTAAAGCTGAAAGACTTTGTGGACCAATTCCATGCATGGTCTGCACCTGCCTGATCTGCCTATGCTGGATCACTTCTCCTGTCTCTGGTCCTTGAGACTTAACGGTTGCCATACTTGGATTTAGCCATTTGCCAGCCTCTGGCCTGTTTGACTGCACCCTCTGGAAACCCAGCCCATGCTGGAGAGACTCCATCAGGCAAGGCCTCTTTCCACCTGCCTTGCCCCCCCCCCCCCCGCTTCCGGCCCTGGGACTCTTCATAAGGAAGCTGTGCCTCCAGTCTCTGCTTCTCATTTTGTATTGTGCACTGTGGCTTGCTGTTGTTTTATTGGAGTTTAGAAATCACTTATTGTAACTGTTAAGAGTGCATTTCTGTTTAATCTTGAAATGCTGATATTTAATATTATTCTATATTATTTTAATGAATGTTGAATGTTATTTTATTTGCACATTGTATTATGCATATTGTCTTATTTACATGATGTTAGCTGCTGTGAGCCTGGCTTTGGCCGGGGAGGGCGGGATACAAATAAAAAATTAATTTATTAATTTATGCATGAATGCATGCTGCGGACCACGCTATTTGCCTCTGGCCTTTCCAACTTACAGAGCCTGCAGATCCGACCCCTCTTGGCCTTTACAGACTTATAAAGGCAAAGCTCTTTTAAACTAAGCATTGCAACTACTTTACCTTCGTGCTGCATCAAAGTTGCTCTTCACAAAGTCATTAAAAGGCCGCATGTGCTCCTCCTTTGTAAACAAGACGTGGTTGGCAATACTCTGCAGTACCTAGGTTAATAAAAAGAACTGGTGAAGCAACCAATCGTGCCGTGGCAAGCTGTGCCATGGCGTTCTCTTCTAAACGTTATTTCTGCGTTACAAGGGATTCGCTTTAATCCAAGATGACTGAACATTTGCAGGCATGCTCTGGTCTAGTCCAGAGGACAAAGGGCCACTTTGTGGAGCATGGTTCTCAAAAAGCAGATCACAAATGCTTTACATAAATAAATGAGCAACGTATGCTATACTAGCAGGCTGTAAGAAGGGGTGACGTTTTTTGAACGCTCCCCCCCCCCAAAACCCACGAAACAAACAAATGAAAACTCAATCTGGGGCAGGCAAACTTTTATTCCTATGGAATATCACAGTCCTGCCAGGGTAATGTGCTATATACTGGCAGTGCTGAAGCCAGTGATGGGTGGATCAGGCTTCCAGGAGAGGGATGCGTCACTCTCGCCAGAGGTCTGAACTTGCAGAGGGGTTTGGGAGTCATGCAAAGGGCCGCACAAAATTAAGCAGAGGGCCAAAGCTTTCCACGTGCGCCTTAGCTCCATTTCAAACCCCTCACAGCAATAATTTGCCTATTGTTTCACTCTGCACCTCACTCAAAGACCCCAAAAAACCCACACATGCAAGAATTGCAGTTCTTTACCTTTGACATTAACTTCAAGCCCCTTTCGATTCTTGGCGGCGGCTTCTTATCCAATATCCCAGCCTCATATGGCGAGACAATGGCAGGGTTGATGAACCTCAGGAACATGGCACTCCCAACGGCTCCGATGCTGTTCTGAGGGAACCGCTGGCTGACAACCTAAATAGCACAAGTTGGAGTTTGATAAGGCCACAACTTAAATGAAGGGCCGGAATGAGTACGGAAAAGAAAAATGAGAGGCCTTTTCAGCTCCCTATTCATTGCCAAACCTTCCACAGGTGTTACTGTACAGGATAAACAGAATAGGGTGCCAAACTGGACTTCTCTCGTTAAACAGGTCAGATCATTATTAGAAGTTAAGGAAGAAGAAAAGAGTTACTGATAATAGTACAGACAAGGCACAATTTTACAGCATGATTTTCCCACCTCCCCCCGCTCTCTCTCTCTCACACACACACAAATATATTCACACTCCGTCTTGTGGTGAAGCCCATGTATGAGCAAATTCGTATGAGCAAGGCCAAAAACTAAAAAGCCATTTTGCGGTATGCTAATTTAAAAGGAAGACAAGAGTACCTGAATTGTACCTGAACAATTGTACCTGAATTGTTTATGCACAAACCTTGAGGTGTGGAATGACAACTTTGCCAATGAAACCAAAATGCTCATTTATCAAACTAAAAAAACCCAAAAAGAAAAAGAAAAGTTTTGCTTCAGTACACCCATCAGCAGGGAACTCTCAACAAAACAGGGAAGTCAGCAAGGTGTAGAGGTTAGAAAGCCTGACTAGGACCAGGAAGAAAAGGGGCCCAATTCCCACTTAGCCAAGAAACTCACTGCGTGACCTGCGCCCAATCACCTCTCAGACTAACCTCCCTCATTGGGCTGCCAAGAGGATAAAAAAGAGTGGGGCAGGAGTATGCATACCACCTTGAGCTCTTTAGCTGAATGGTGGTATATAAATGTAATAATATATAAATAAAGGTCATGAATAGAAATAGCCCATTCATTAAATTCCTGATTCACACGTCACATTAAACCAGTGTTTCCCAAACTAGGGTCTCCAGCTGTTTTTTGACTACAACTCCCACCATCCCGAGTTAGCTGGACCAGTGGTCAGGGATGATGGGAATTGTAGTCCAAAAACAGCTGGAGACCCAAGTTTGGGTAACACTGCATTAAACCATTGTTTTAACATTGCTCTTAAGTTCCCACAGAACTCTTCTGCCTCTCCTGCCACACCACTGGATGAACAAGTTTACTGGGCTGTCTGAACCCAGGTTCCTGTTTGTCTCTTTGCAAACAAATCATGAGGTTGCCACTTGGGGACTGCTTGGGAGGTGGGGGCCGGGAACAAAGCATGTGCACCAGAGCAGCACGCATTCACAATAAACCATGGTTTGTTTTAAACCACGGCTTAACATATTGTGTGAACTGGACCAGTCTCTGCCAAGAAATTGCAAAAAGCACTCCTGTGTATGTTGCATGTGAGAAAGTAATGGAGTGTTTGCAATATTAACTCCGGGGGCAACATGCAGAACACTGCTTATTTCCTCTAAAGAGGGGGGGAAAGTCCAGAATTAAATTGTTCATATGCTTTTCTCCCAGTAATCTTTGAACATTCTGGTTTAGATGTAACAGAGCTACCCTAACAAACCACAATTTGCTGGAGCGTGAATGAGTACAACCTCTTGGAGCTCGCCAAAGATTGGATCACAGTTCACAATACTGATTTCTAGGTAGCTATTCCTGGGTTGGGTGGCAAGGAGGATCAGAATCATGCTGGCCCGTATGCGCACACACACAATGCTCATCTGCAAAGGATATTGGATGTGAAACCCCAAATCTGCCATCCAACACAAGGACATTAGGCAAACTCAAGAGGGAAGGTGAGCAGGACAAGCCAGCTGCAATCACAATTTCCCAGCGCATAATAATAACGAACACATTCATATCCATACATATCCTGCTTTCCTCCTATGATGAGACTCAAGGAGGAAAACCTGAGTGTTTCCCAGTCCTCCACTGAGGCACTGGCGAGGCCCAGAACTGCTGAGGTTCAGCAAGGCTACTGAACACACACATAGGCCAATTCATGCCAGTTCATAGAATAAGCAAAGCCAAGATAAATTGGCTATACAACACTAGACATTAACAATTGCAGGACACTTGGAATTTCAATGACTAATTTAACTCAGAACACTGTGTTGTTCTTTAAAGGGAAGGACAAAAGAACTGGCACTAGATCCTTAAAATGGATACTGGTTTCTAAGAACTGGGTATTTTTCCAAAAGCTGTTCATATTAGCAACCTGCAGATGGTAGCTGCTGGGTCCCAAATCCCACATATACCAGACGGCCAATCCAGCATTTTATATAGATAGTCTCCTGGAGTGGCACTTGGATTAGTGGTTTATGAGAAGGGTGGCTGCAGAGGGAACAATGCCTCAAGACATGGCTGGTGTCTTCGAGCAAGTTGTGTGCACGGCTGCAGCCACAGAACATGTCAGAACAGGCCAAGAGAGTTGGGCCAGTGCCCATTTCATCTTTGAGACGGGCAGGAGCACCCAGGAACCCCCCCCCCCACAGAAATCCAATTGGAGTAAGAGCTCTGAAGTTCTGTCATTGTGCAGCGGGCAACATTAGAAGAGAAGAAGCACATCCATGGAGGAAAACACAAATTCAACTTCCACCCTCATAGCAAGTGGAAGTAAACAATCTGCTCCCATCTTGTGGACCAGTCAACAACACCCTTTTTTTATTAAAAAAAAGAAGTTCTAACTGAACAGAAGGTCACCCGAAGAGATTTGTTCTCTGAAAGGTAGGCAAATGGCCAAATGTCATTAAGCATCAGGAAAGTCTTGTGTTTTAAAAACAAAAACATGAGCAAAGTAGATAAAATACTGAACCTTCTATCCATGTGCCCCCCATAGTAGCATTTTGGTTAGGAAACACTTTTGGAAAGTTTGACACAAAGGACACCCAGCACCTTTCGTTAAGGTTCCCAGGTTCACTTCTCTTTCACACTTTGGAGGGAAAGTTAGAAAGTAAGGCCAATCCATTTGTGTACACGTATTTTACTCCACCCTAACCGGGTATAGGTGAACAACTGAAATATTTAGAGTATGTTATTGGGGCATTTTCCCCATCCCGACCAGTTTTGGAACTTGTTTTCATAAAAAGAGGGTTGCCAAGGGCATACACTTAACTCAGCCCATCATGCATATAGTAATTGAATGAAGAGGCGCATGCATCTTGCAATCCACATCTACTTCCTTGCTTGCTGTTGCTCATACTTTAATGCTATCTACCAACTGGTGCTGCTTCCAGTTCTCATCAGAAAGGTCCACCTACTTCTCTTGAGGAATGCCTTCTTTTTCCCCTAGAGGTCCCTGCAAATACCAGTGCACACATATGCCTTGCCCTTATTTTCTGACTTTCCCCTTCTTATTTAGCATTGCAAGTGACGACAAAGAGAGGTTCATCAGAATGATGGTGCAGAGCTGCAGAGGTTCCCTTCCGAAATGGAAATTGAAAGAGGCACATTCAAGATTTATTTTTATTTTTTTCGTAAAAAAACAACAACAGATGTGACTTCAAAGTCCAGTGTTAATTGAAATGAAAGCTCTTTGGTGCCAGAATTAGTAGAATGATTTTTACAATGAAAGTCAAGTAGAGGCTTGAAAGTGAAGAGCTTTTGGAACAGAGAGAGCAAAAAAACAGAAATCAAGAAAAGGGGTGTTCCGTGTGCTTCGAAAGAAATGGCTAATAAAACTTCTCCAAAACTTACTGATTTTTTGTTTTCCTTTTTTTCTTTTACGGTAGCTTTATTCAGGAGAGAGTGGCAAGTTGCCTACAGAACAGAGATGAGCACAAACAAGTCACAGCACCAACCACATACACAGCAACAAAAGAAACCCCCAATGTCCACCGGTACACAAAATTACACGATCAAATGTAACAAAAACAGAACAGAAAATGAAATTACACACTCATGTTGGATGGAGTTTGTGTTTCATGTGGGTGACCACAATTTGTCCACAAATACGAAAGCAAGCAAATGTCAGGTTCCAATCATTTCTACTATTTCTGGCTAGGTTGAGAATTTTTAAAGAGTATTTATTTGCTAATCTGTTGTGTGTTATTGCATGTATTGTCCAGAATATATGCTTTGAGAGGGTCCAAATCAATTCTTCCCAGTCCCGAAGTTAGATGCATAATCAGCATTGTACCAGAACTTGTAAATGGTTTTTAAAAAAAATCAACACCAAGCCCATATATGAACTTTTTTTTTAGTATACCATGTAGAATATGACACCAAAGATAAAAATATTCAGGTCCCCATTCTTGCAAAGGATTGCAGTGGTGCTTCTTTTCTCCCCGCTACCCACACAAAACCTTTTGCAATGCACAGAGGGAAACTTCGCAACCTTATTTGACCAGTTCAGGCTTTAGAAGAAATATGTGCATCTGCTTCAGCTGAGTAAATATTTGGCAACTGTGGCAGGTCAGCTTCTCCCAATCCACTCATGCATTGGGCACAGGCTAAACACCCTTATCCAGCAACGCTTGCAGGATATTCCAGGTCACCCATTACCCCAAGAACTACAGCTGTATAATTCATTCTGTCTTTACCCCACACATGGCTCTCTGACATGGTGCACATGCTGCCTAGCAGGCAAAGCAAATGAAACATTAATGATTAAACTCTCTGCCCTGTTAGAAAGCAAGCAAAGTATTCTCGAGGTATTTACTAGTCCCTCATGACAGAATTGTTCTGGAAGATCTGCGTCCCTGGAGTAATTGGTCTCTTATTCACATGGGGGGGGGGGGGGAATACGCCAACCTATGCATTACTAGAATAATAATTTATTACTTATACCATGCCCATCTGAGCTTAGCTGTCAACTTTTCCCTTTTCTTGCAAGGAATCCTGTTAGGAATAAGGGAATTTCCCTTTAAAAAGAGAAAAGTTGACAGCTATGCATCTGACTGGGTCGCCCCAGCCACTCTGGGCATCTTCCAATATAATATAAAAATACAGGTTGCATGTAATTTAGTTAGGTAGCTTTTGTTGTTTAAAAAAATGCTTCTATTTGCATACATTGACAATGATTTATGTACAGCATTTAGAGATTTTTATTTTTTTAAATTAAGTGGAGTGGGTGTATATACATGCTCCCCAACTCCAGAGATAAGGGAACAATTGTGTTCCCCTTCCCACAATCTCTCAGAGCTTGGGATCCAAGACTCCCGCAATGGACTGGCAAGCCTATTGAGACAAAGTGCCAAGCCAGCCACAGGAAACGATCTGTTTTCTCCCACCAGAGGCTGGAACATCCAGGTTTCAAGTTAGCAGCCACCCAGTGAGATCAGAAGCCCAACCAGCTTCTGGTAGGAATCAGCTGTAATTAAGGAAGCCGCTCCCCACCCACATGCAGCACTGAGTTGTCAGAGGAAGTTGCATCAGGGGTTCCTCCTATCCAAGAGGAATAGGGCAGTGACCAGTGGTGGCCAAACTTGGCCCTCCAGCTGTTTTTGGACTACAACTCCCATCATCCCTAGCTAACAGGACCAGTAGTCAGGGATGATGGGAACTGTAGTCCCAAAAACAGCTGGAGGGCCAAGTTTGGCCACAACTAGGTCAAGCAGATGGCATATCTGGGGCAGAGGGTGGGGTGGGGTGGAGAGGAAACCCAGCCTCAGGGAACGCACATCCTTGCCTTAAAACCGACACACAGATCTTCACCGCTTTTCACCTAGAACAGCAAATGCAGCCCAGTTAACAGAGTCATTTGAGGAGCTTGCTCTTGGCCCTCGCTTTGGCAGTTCTTCCCCACTTCCATGCATGCATACACTTGGGAGAAACGTAGGGGGATGAGCGGCTGGGAAGAGAAGCCTGTGGACCTCACCCTGACAGCTTGGATCCTCCCAATCACGAGCTGGAGCATAATTTCCTGCCTAGGATGCCTCCAATTCCATCAGTTAGGCAGAGGAAACTGCAAATCCCCTCCCCCCCCCGGAAGAAAACGATGCTCAGCAGCATCCAGGTTTTAAAGATGATGCCTAGAGGCCTCTTTGGGTCTCTCGTCAACCTCCCCCCCCCCCCATTATCAGCTCCCCCTTTACACAAGAGCAAGTTTTCTGGCGGGAGGGGAAGAGAACAACTGGCGGGGAAGGCTGGCAGCAAATTTAACACAAACCAGGCCCAAACCTCAGTACGAGCTGATTCAGAATGTGCTCAATCACTACCGATAAAGTTATTTACAACACCAGGTATCACACATCCCACAACGCAACCTTTAGGGAAAATATTGTTTATGCCTCGTGAGGATGTAAGTAAGTAGATAATCGATCCATTAAATAAGGGAGAAACTGAATCATCTTCACAGCAGTTCTCTAACAGCCGCTCCCCAATGGAGAAGTAACCTTGAATGCTTAATACTTTCCTTAGCATCTCGAACTTTACAGTCACTACACCATAAACTCCATTAACAAAATTCATTGCACGCTCATAGATTTGGCTGCAGGTCTGCATCTGAAACAGAAGCTGCAGAGTCAGCTATTGTCCTGTACACTGTTCTATTGGGGGCTGGACAGAACCGGTTTTTACTTGGCAAAGGAGAGCACCTACGTTCTATACCCAAAGAATGAGACTAGCAAGCAAGGGCATTTGGTCCAAGTTCCCTTCCGTTACTTTGCAAGGCCCACATGTGACACGTCTCCAGTAAACGAGAGGTGTGGACATAATCACAGAACGCTCTTCCCTAACCCTGCTGAGTGACAGTGAGAAGCAGTCACACCTATTTCTCCACTCAGTTAGTTGTCATTTCCAGAGGGAAAGCTCTTGGGAAGGATTTCACCAAGATCCTTCTCTAAAAGGCTATTCATTCCTCCTGAGCAGCTTTAATATAAAGAACAGGGATACAAACATCAATCTCATTTCACCGCTGCCCCTACAGAATTGGCTTCTCAGTTGGACAGGAAGAGGAGCAAGTTAACTAATATTGCTGATACCGCAAAGCTTTGGGGAAAGAGAACAGATGGTAAGAGAGGAAGATGTTTGGAGGCAAACCGATTATTCCTGCCCAGCAACGCAGAAAGGACTACGTTGCTTCAAACGGACCTCCATCTTCTTTTATGACCCTTCCTGCCATCTCTCCTAAGCAGAAACTCAAGAGCTGCTTGCAGGAGTGAGGAACGCCAGGCCCAGGGACTGAATGCATCCCTTCAGGCGCTTGGGACTCTCCCTAGGCCACACATGCCCTCCCTCACCAGCCTTGCCCCACACCCTCAAGTGTGACCTTGAACTGTGATGACAATGCTTCTTGCTTGCTCATAGCTGGAATGCAGGCTACTGTGCAAAAGGCAAGAGCCACCATCTCCTGCTCCACCCACTTTTGCCTCCGGGCCCACCCACCACTGGCACATGTCCCCAGGAAAAGGCTCCCTACCCACTCAGTTCAAAATCCAGATTTACTCCTTTATCAAGCCAGCTTCTCTTCCTTCCTCTTTGTCAGGGCTCTATCCAGTTCAGAAATATTGTGTGATGCTGCCTGAAACAGGACTACTTTAGAATGCACAACTAAATTCACCACCCAAGGGGAGGGGGAACAAACCTAAACCCTCCTTGCATTGAACAACTCACCTTCTCGCTCTAGGTAACCAGGAATTCCATGCAGGTGAGTGTATGAGCTGGCAGAGAAGAGATGGGATCCCTTCATTTCTCCTCTGCCAGTTTTCTTGGTTTCTACACTGGTCACAGAAGATGGAAAGCTCTCTCTCTTTCTCCTCTATCAGATTGTTTAGTAAAAGAACATTGTTTTTAACCACCCTGCCTAGTGTCTAGCATTTCAGCCATCGTAGTAAGAGATGTCTTTATCCATCTAGTTCCTACTCGGAGGAGACCCATTGAAATAAATGTGCCTAAGTTAGCATCCATTTATTTCAATGGATCTAGGACTAGCACTGGATGCAACTTAGCAGGCAAGTATTTTAATTTTTATATTTGCAAGCTACTAAAAAAGTTTAGTTTACTACCAGGGCTGTTGTAGTCTACCTGCTTTTTCCTTGAACTACTGCTTTTAGACATGCAAGAAGCTTTTCATGTAGAGGATGACACACACACACACACCCATCTGCATCCTCAAATGGGCAGTCCCAGGAGAATAAAGAGATTTTCATTAATGTGCAAGCTCATCTCTCAAGCATATAACTAGCCTTTCAAGTACAGACAGCGGACACAACTCATGTGCCCTGCACAGTGCATATAACAGCACACAGGTGGAACTCTGTAAATCACTGCAACAGTAGGTGATTCATCAAAACCTCAGCAAAGGTAAAGGTTGGCCCTGGTAACAACCAAGGTGTAATTTATTGTGCATGAATTTCCCTAGTCCTGCAGAAGCAAACATAACGAATGCAAGATTTCAAAAATAAATAAATCAGTAGCAGTGCCCTTGGAGGGTGATCTGAAATGGTTTAAAAGGCTCTTTCTTGTTGAATCAAGGCCAGGGAGCCCATCAGCCCTCAGCCCTGTCAGTCAATAACCTGGGGAAGAAACACAGACCACACAGCATTGCATTGATCAGACAGACAGACAGACAAAGAATCCGAGGAGAAGAGAGAGTGGCTCACATCTCTCTGAGCCAGTTGCCCATTTTCTTCTATAAGGAGGCTTCCTTCAACCACCGAGAATGCCTCTTTAACTTTTCCCCAGGCAACAGGCCCAATGCAGCTGCAACAGAAGGGACCCTCACCTTCATGGCACAGATAGGGGGAAGTAGTGCTTTTCCAGAGGTGGCTGGACTCCCAACTCCCATCAACCCTATCCACCATGGAAGTCAGCGATGATGGGAGTTTTAGTCCAACAATGTCTGGAGGGGCACAGCCTCTCCACCCTTTCCCCAACACTGTCCAACAAAATGTACAGCCTAGTGTTGCCAGATTCAGGCATACCTGATAGAGACAATGGCACACGCTTCGAAGCTGAGGTGGAAACTCTGCAGAGGAGTTGATAATGGCATGGAAGAATTTCTCTGTCATCTGGAGAAGGCTCCGCTGGTTATCATCAAGGCTTTCGGCGGATTCCAACCTGTAAGACAGGCCTGTCAAGGCTTTGCCAGGCTCCCTAGCTTTATTAGTGCTGCTAACACCAAGGCTGCAGGTTCAATGCCCGTATGGGACAGTTGCATATTCCTGCACTGCAGGCGGGTTGGACTAGATGGTCCTCTGGGTGCCTTCTAACTTGGCAATTCTATGATTTCTCCAGCACAAACTACAGCTTTGTTTCCTTCTGCCTATGGCTAGCTGCAATGCTGGAGAGCTTCCAAGCAGCAGATGGGACTGGTCTGTAAGTTTATCCCCCAAGCCTGGCATCTGGATGGCATCAAAATGCAGAAAGGGCTGCTTTTGTGGGCTGGCCTCCTTAGCATCAGCCAGCTTTAGTCTGAGACCATCGGCAGATTTCTGCCCTCTCCTGTCTGCAGTGAAGAGCCTGGAGCTTGGTCTACATAACACACAGAGAGCAACATATCCCTACTTCTACTGCACCAAATTTTAATTGTAATCTACTCTGGCAGCCAAGCTAAAAAGCAGAAAACAAATAAAATAAACGAGCCCTGAACAAGGGTAATGTCATATCAGTCATGCACAGCTGGCTGTTATCTGAGGATTCAGATTTGTAACTTGAAGGCAGGTTATGATAGATTAATGAGACGAGAGATGGGAGCAAGAGAGTTGGCGGTGTTCCCTGCTGATCCGGAAGCAGGGGAAAGCATCCAGCGAGCTCCAAATCTACCCAAAGGGAAACCAGAACGGGCACTGTGACTACAATATGCCAGCTGTGACTCTCGACTTCTCCCTATAAGGCAGGGGCAGCCAACATGGTGTCTGCCAGCTATTGCTAGGCTACAATTCCCATTATCCACGCTAGTGGGGGCTGATGGGAGTTGCAGTCCAACAACACCTTGGAGGCTATCACATTGTCTGCCTTTGGTACGAGGCTGCTGTGGGGAACCTTTTGCCCTCAAGGTGTTGCTGAATGTGAAGCATTGCTCAGGGCCACTCTGCTGCACCCTACATTCCCTGCTTAGAGTTAGGATCAGGGCCTCAAGCAACGGGGCTTGCTGGTGGAGGGTGGCTGGGCTGCAGTGTGTTAAGGGGAAAGCAGGCAGAATATTGCAGACTTCCTCCTCCTCCTCCCTCTGCTTCCTTCCCACC
This sequence comes from Podarcis filfolensis, assembly GCF_964270895.1. Classification (NCBI taxonomy): domain Eukaryota; kingdom Metazoa; phylum Chordata; class Lepidosauria; order Squamata; family Lacertidae; genus Podarcis; species Podarcis filfolensis. The sequence goes on from NC_139618.1 coordinate 8,245,818, forward strand.
CACCCGGATTCAAACCTTGTAGGGTCCACCTCAAAGCTGACGTGCTGCCATTCATTTGATGTAATTACTGCCCTTAATAAAGGCTCCAAAAGCTTCTGGAGGTAGGTTGCCCCATAAACCTGCAGGAGAGAGAATAATCCGGTTGGCAATTTCAAATTTGTGGAAGTTAAAAAATAAAAAAGAGCAGCGCTGTGCCTTTTTGTGCTGCGCTGCTTTAAGAAGTCAGTAAGGCTTCAGAGAGTCAATGAAAATGACATCTCCATCATGTTCAGGCACTGTAATATTTTGCTTTGTATTTTGCCTAGCTCCACACCGCTGACAGCTCTCTGCCAACTAAGGATCACACTTCATGCATCTAATGAAGCAGACTCTAGCTCATAAAGGTTTATGCCACAATGCTGTAGCCTGCTTGGAATATGCACTTATTTGTTTTTTTAAAGAAGTTAAATGTGCTGCCCTAAGTAAAATCAGGACACGGTTTAAACTAATCCCACGTTTTAGAGTTGCTGGCTTTAAAAATGAATTAACCAAGTAACCACTTTGCTGGATTACAGCTATGGAATTTAAGACACAGTCTGCACTGAAGTGATTTTAATCTGACAACAGCACAACTGAAATGGTGCACCTAGACGCCGAAAATCTTTTGAATCCATCTGATTTCATGTTCTGGGTGAGCCTTCCGCCCCATCTCTCTCTCTCTCTGCCTCTTTTGAATTTATTAAGATCAAACATACCTTAAAACAGAACGTCATTATTTTGCTAGCCAGACTGTTTCCCCTGAAGAGCGTCTGCATCGAGTCTGCCAGCTCAACCTCTTTAGAAAACATGTTCCAAAGCAGCTGGTAGAGCAAGTGTCTGGAGTCAAAGAGGGTGACCAGGACACGAGCCAGTTCATCCTTTCAAAAACAAAACACATAAAACCCAGTCCTAAATATTATTCTCTATGTGGAAAACAAGGACAATGCCAGGTCAGGATGATGGGTTTCCTTCTCCAATTAAAAAGGATATAAGGAAACAGTGCTTGGAAAGAGCTTTCTCTGGAAAGCTGCTGCCAGTCAGAGTGGGTGCTACCAGGCTAGAAGGACTAACAGTCTGACTCGGGAAAGGAAGCTTCCTACATTCAGAAATAGAAATATATTCTATCAGTAAAGCTCTGATGGCAATAAATCCCAGTTTAAACTATACAATATTCCTTGTGTGCATCTCATTCTATTATTTTGCGTCTCCAGTGATAACCTTCCCCTTTGCAGCCTGAAAAGAAGCAAGTAATTTTAATCAGCAACAATACATTTCATATCAGTGGCCACAAACAAGCCTTGAGGGTTGCACACAACCTGCTGAGTTGCTCGCACCCAGCACTCACCAATGCTAAAGAACATTCATGAATAACCAAAAGCATCTTACCCACTGTGAACAAGGCACTACGTTCGCCAAAGCCATAGCAATGGGCAGCTCTCCTTGGTCACCCATCATGGTGACCAACTCCACCAATCTCTCAAACCGGTCTGCCAAGACAGTTTCTGCCAGGGTGTCAAACTCTGTGCCCTGCTGCAGAATTTTGGTGAGGACCTCCATGAACGTCGCTCTTGTCTGAAGATCTTTGTGATAGCCCAACCCTGCCAGCAGACAAGAGAAACTTTTAGATGATGAAGCCCTGCACTTTGCTGCGCTTCACACAGCTACGGTGAAGTTCCCCTGTTTTACCTATTGAGTGCATAAGGCCACTATCCACGTTTGCGTTAAGCAAGTTTGACATGGCCAGGACTGTGCAGTGTCGTAACGAAGCCAGCCTTCGGGACATCCCTCGTTTTCTGCCGCCAGTTTGCGCGCTTTCGTCTTCGACTTCGCTGCAGTCATTCAGGAGGTTCATAAACAGGGTAAAGTACCTAAAAGCGAGACACAGTGGCTTGCATCTCTCTGGAGAAACAGTTCCCCCTGCCCTCTAATATGAGGAATCCATCTCTCCTACACAAAACCAACATTTCCCAAAAGGGTACGTGTCTAGGCACTATGCCCCATTTGCAGAACTCTGACCCCAAGGAATTCACCTGGCTCCAATCTCATCACTTTCTGGAACAAGGAAAAGCCCATTGTAGTTTCCCCAAGTCTTTTAACCTTATATTTGGCCCTTCTGTTGTCGTTTTAATTGCTCTCCCTCCTATGTATTTTATTGTTTTACTGGGAAGCCACTCTGAAAATAGTTATCACTGAAGAGTAGTCAGTGAACCAGCCAAAGCAGGAAACAGGAACTTCTACCCAGCAAGGCCACTTGGGCCATCTACAACAATGTTGGATCCAGGATTAACCCCCAAGCTACGAACGTGCTCCCACTGGAGTGCAACACCATCCAGAACAGGCTGATGTCCTACTTCCTGGATTTGAGAAGTTGGACCACATAACAGCTCTGTCCTTTCAGGATTCAGTTATGCTTGTATGTCCTATAGACTAAAACCTGCTGCCCTTCCACAAGGCTGGTGTGTCAGCAATGCCCAAGTGGTAATAAAATTCCAGCTGTTTTAGTCAACCGGGTACTAAATAAAATAAAGTAAAGGGCCTTTACTTAAGGAACAACTGGGATTTAGCTTCCATCAGTTCAACTCCATCTCCTTCTTCAGGCTGTAATGGAAGTCCCGCAAGAAGAGACACCACAGCTTCCATGCTTGCTTGGTCCAAATCTCTGAACAAAGCAGGAAATAGACCATCATTAGAATGGGGAATGTGCAACCCCCTTCACACATTCTGAAAATGGGCCAGAGCTTTGCTCCTGCCCTTTGCCGTGCTACACAGAAACAACTGGTCACATCTTCCCCACTGTGCCTGTGGGTATCTTTTTTATTTAAATGTTTCATAATCTGGCCTTGACACAAGCCACAGGACAGTTTACAAGGCAAATAGATAAGAACATGCAAAAACACCACAATCCTTCGAAAACACATAACAAATCACTAACAATTAGTAATAGCAGAAGCACTAGCAATCTGATCTCTCCTCTGAACACTCACTGGAAAAGATGCTTCTTAACCAACAGCCTAAAACTACAGAGACACAGCCAGGCAGGGAGTTGTGTCTATGAGAAGCCATCACCCGAAAAGACACTTTTCTCACACCACTATCTCATAATGAGGCAGGACCACCAGGAGGTCAGTATGGAAGAACCTGGGACTCCCAAGTGATGCTTGCTCATGTGTTTGTTTGTTGTCTCCTCTGCTAATTTACACAGGCCACTAGAAATGGGAAGGCTGGACCCACAGCCTAGGCCAAGTGATGCAAACACTCATGTAATTCAATATGCAGGTGTTATGATCTTGGATCAGCTCTTTCTTTCTTTCTTTCCCCCACCCTATAGTGAGCGGAAAATGGACTCCTCTACAGCAGCTAGTTCCCACTTGCTATTAACAAAGCACCCGTCAAAAAGAAATCTCTGTTGTCCTGTTTCTGCAAAAGATAAGCATTGTGAGATTCTAAAGTGGCCTCTTAAGCCTCTCTCACCTTGTCAGACACTTCACATCCTCATCTGTTGCCTGGTTGGATGTTCCCATAACCCAATCTGTCAGATATTCCACCATCTTGTTCCTAAAATTGCATATGACAGAAGATTCAAAAAACAAAGTTCTACTAAATTAAAACAAAAACATGGCAGTGTATTTTTAAAATGCTAAAAAGATACCTTCCACCAAACATCTACACACACAGAGCTCAACCCAAAGCCACCTCTTGATTTGTCATTTCGTCACTAGCTGAACACCTCTCAGTTCCCATCGTATGACTCTTTGTTTGCTGTGTTTGAACTACTATATAAGCTTTTGTTTTGAAGACCTTCTCGGGGTAGACCTTCTCAACTGGCACAGTGTTGAGTGAGCTCTGTTCTATTGCAACAGCTATAATAAACACTGGCTCTCTAAATTGCTTGTAAGCCACTCTGAGCCCGGCCTTGGCTGCGAAGGGCGGGGTATAAATAAAAATTATTATTATTATTATTATTATTATTATTATTATTATTATTATTATTAAATCTGGATGCTGGACTTGAAAATAGTGTCCTTGGTTCTGTGGTTTATTCAAAAGGTGGTTGTTCTTCACCTGGGTAATGAACAGGTGTAGAGGCGAATTCTTACCACAGGAAGATTTAGGCTCAAGCGTTCTTCATATCGTTTTGAGCGATTGTGCAAAGTGGTCCAAGTGGCAGAAACTAGAATGGCTGCAGGCACTAATAGCAAAGGTATTCTTGTATTGTGGCTACTAAAGAGCCATCCAAAAAATGATAGATGAGAACGGTCCTGTGTTCAGATGAAAAATGTCTTAATTTCCCCCCCTGACCTGGCATTCTTGAGCCATGCAGGCAGTTGGATCTAGTCATCCTTTCAATTTCCCACAATGCCTCTGACCTCTGGAGCCTACAAAGCGTATCTATCACCATCACTACCTGGATCTCCGTCACCAAAGCCAAGTAATCCTGCCAAAGCCCGCTGACGAAGAGGAAAGCCCACCCATCAGAGGATACTTTGCCCAGGACCCGCTCAAACCTGGAGCCAACCTCACATTGATTTCGGCTTTAAATATATATAGCATGGGTAGACAAACTAAGGCCCGGGGGCCAGATACGGCTTAATCGCCTTCTAAATCTGGCCCACGGACGGTCCAGGAATCAGTGTGTTTTTACATGAGTAGAATGTGTCCTTTTATTTAAAATGCATCTCTGGGTTATTTGTGGGGCATAGGAATTCGTTCATTCCCCCCCCATATAGTCCGGCCCCCCACAAGGTCTGAGGGACGGTGGACGTGCCCCATGCTGAAAAAGTTTGCTGACCCCTGAAATATAGCCATCAGACAGACGGACAGACACAGACATAACTAGGTATAGAGATAATAATCGTGGCAAGAAACAAATCCACCTCAATCAACTATTTCCAAGAAAAACAGGAAGATTAGCACAGTATTCTTCACTTAGGCAACACCAACCCTCACCTGAATTTCATCTCTTGACAGAAGGAAAGATCATCACGCCTCTCCATCATTACCTTCACAAGCTGACAGAGTTTAGTTTTTATCTGAATGGCATGGACCAGATTCCCCAGGACGCGTACATATCTGTGGAAAAACAGGCCCAAGCCTGAGTTTAGGTTAAACCTCCTTCTAAGGACTCGAGCATCTGGGGGGGCACCTTCAAAGCAAATACATGTCAAAACAACAACAACAACAGTCTGAGAGGTATTTTTCTGATAAACACACAGGCCTCTATTAAATGCTGGGAGTGAGCCATCTTACTACGATTGTAAAAATATAGGCCATAGAGCACGATGACAAAAAAGAAAAAGAGAGTCAAGACTTACTTAAAATGGTACCTGAACTAGATGGTGTCAGGTGAGGAATTCAGCCTGGGGGAGGAATGCAGGAATCTCAACTGCAGCATTCATGACAGAGGGCCATCCAAGCTCTGCTTAGAAACCTCCAAGGAAGGAGAGTCCACAACCTCCCGAAGGAGGCCAAAGAAGCAGTACATCAGGGTGGGCCACCTGTAGTCCTCCAAAGGTTTTTAGACTACAATTCCCATCATCCCTGATCCACTGGCCATGCTGGCTGGCAGGCAGGCAGCTGATGGAAGCTGGAGTCCAATAGTGAGGGAGGGAGGGGTTCACAGGAGTCCCAGCCCTGCCCCTCACCATTTCAATCTCCTGTAGGCAACTAGTAAGAATAGGCTAATTTTTTTAAGTGGTTTTAAACTGCTTTAAATATTGTGTAATACTGTATTTTAATAGTTATGTCGTGTTTCAATTGTTGGAAGCCATTCTGGGACCTTAGGGTAAAGGGCTGGTAACATAATGTAGCAGCAACTGCAGTGGTATTAACAGCAACAACAACTTGCCTGACAAGGTTCAGCATCATGGTCTCAATGCTAGCCTGTCCCAGGTGTTCTGAACTCCCTTCTGTATGATTATCAAGCAGGTTCTTCATAATTGCAATGGTCTGCTCCACAAACTGGGTGTTGCTGTCATTCAACAAGACCTGTAACAGAAGCAAACTGTGCTGTAGTTTGAGTGTTCTGGCCGGCATGCCAACGAAACTCATAAGCCTAGATTAAAATTGTAATACCCAGTGGTGCTAAACCAAGCTGAGTTCATAGACTGAAAGGGACACGAGTATAATTATTCACTTAATGACCTCTATATCTGTGATGAGAAACAGGCACGCAAATTTGCTACCTCTGGCTGCCTCTGAAAGAAGACATATTCCGCACTGAATTGGGGAAATCCCTCCTACAGCCTCCCAGTGGCTGCTAAAAAGCCCTGAAGGGGAAGGCAGGAGGCAAGGAGAAGGCTCTGGGACTACCAACAGCCTAAGGAAATTCTGTTGTATTCTTTTATCTTTTCACGCTACGAAAGTACTAAATAAAAACATGGCCTTGAGCGCACTGGCAGAATGGTGGTACAGAAATGCAATCAAACCTATTGCTGGGAGGGGCTAATAATAGGCACTGTGCACATCTGTGAATACCCCAGAGCTATTGACATTTGGCTAGTCTCACTAAAATGCTGCAAAATTTGGGAGCCACCCAATATAGGAAATTGGGTGCTGAAACTAATCAGGTCTGGGTCAGCTCACTGCCTGGATGGAAACCCCCCAGTCAGCTATGTTGGTGCAAAAATGCAAACTAGTGTTTGGGCTGAAATTTAGGGGTAAGCTGGGCATAAACTCCCAGTCTAAAAGTGTTCTAGGGGCTTCGCTTATCTCTTCCATACTGTATTCACTTTTTTAAAAGCCAGGTGAATTTAACACTTTTTTAATTCTAATAAATAGGTTCAATTGAAACTAGTAACCAGTAGATCAAGATATCCAATTGCTTTTAGCTGCCCACCAATGTATTCATTTAGGTTATAGTATTCCCTGCTTCAACCAACACCCTGGAATCGACTGACAATAGCCATTGGGTATTGGGAAGGAATACACATTCTGGCTTCTGCCCAAGGTCAGAGGGCAGGATCAACAGGGAGGCTGCTTGGGCCTTCCAGGTAGAAAGAAGATTGTGTTGAAAGGGAGACCCACCTGGCCTCACCCATTGCCCAAAGGAGGAGGAGCTGTGGGGAGCTCGCTTGCCAGCTCTCAGCCAGAAAAAAATGCTCTCCTCCAACAGCTACCTGTTGCCTTGGGACTGCAAAGGGGAAAAGACACTGGACCACCATCCACTGGACAAAGGACCAAGAGTCACCAACTGCTATTCAAGCAAGCACATCAAGCAAAGGGATATTAGCCTGGCTCAAACTGGATCAGCACACCCACTTAGAGCTCACCATTTTGTTTTGGCCTTGGAAGGACTGAGCTCCCATTCTCCTCTACCTTTTCCCTCCACTCACCCTTTCCTTTATTGTGTCTGCTCTTTTAAAGTTTGCAAGCCTGACGGCAGGGCCTGTCTCTAGTTTTTGTTGCCTGGAGTCATTTTTTGGAGACAATAGTTGTCTGAAAAGCAGGATAAAAATAAATAGTTGTTTACACATCCCCCCCTTTGTTCAAAAACCCTTGAAATACTCACAGGGAAACCTGGATGATTAGCCAAATAAAACAGGTGAGACTGCATCCAGTGTCAGGCAAGTGTGTAGCCAATATACCGCTCACTGATCACACGTTAAATTCCTTAAAGAACCAAAGTATCCTATGCCACTGGCCTCCTAGGCAGAGTTGCAGAGGCAACCATCACACCTTGAACTGAACTCTGCACCCAAGCACCTCCATAAAAAGCAGGCATTGAAAAATGAAACTATCCCCAAAAGCTGCCCCCTTTGGACAGCTTCTTAGAACAGCTGGTTTTGGTGCACGGTGGACATTTTTAGATTTTTATAATGGATTTTATGTTGCCATTATCATTTTTTTCCATGTGGTCTCTTTCACCTCTCAAATCAAATGATTTCCATTTAATATAAACTTCTTAGGGCAGGATTATTAACATTGGAGGGAGGGAGGGAATGCTATGAGCGCAAGGGATGGAATAGAATATATATCAAGAGGGGGAGCATCAGTCAAACATTTCCTTGTACTGCCAGGCAGTACAACTCCAGCATGTCAGAAAGATATTGGGGGACAGGGCCTTGGACTTAAAAAGAGAAGTGTGAAGATGTCTGTTCCTCAAGGATGACCCTTTCAGCCATCTCTGGAATGTCCCTCTCAACCAATCTCATTTCTAACTATCACTTCCTTTCTACACTCTACCTTTGCAGCCTCCCACTTTGGCTAATTTACACAAGAATTCCCAGAAGAAATGGGCAGGTCAGAAATGTAAAAAACAAACAAACACGTGACCCTCATCCGACTGCCCACTTTTGGATTTGGCTCCAGAACATCACAAAGTAGGCAGCGTTGGCTGGTGCCCATTGGGATTGCCAGAGCAGAAGGCAGGAAGCCCACCCAATGAGTGGAGCCAGAGCCAATGGCAGGCAAAGCCAACTAATTCTGGTTTTGCCCTCACCCTCCTGAGTTCTACAAGGGCAAAACTGGGATGGAGGAGGAGGAACTGGACAGACAAGGCCACCCACTGGACTGGCTGTTAGGAAGGAAATGGGTAGGCTTGGCCGCCTCCACTGTATGTAGGTGGAGAGCCCCTGACCACTTTCCCCGGGGAATGCAGCCCCCAAAATACTACCCATCTCTGCATTAAAGCAAACCCCTTTACCTGCCCTTGAGAGTCAAAGAACTTGCTGATGTTGTTCTTCAGTTTGTTGAAAAGCATGGGGTAAAGCCCCGGGCTCAGTTCCAGACCCATGAGATCTTTAATGTTGGTCCGTATCTGCAGGCCCACTTTCTCGTGGGTGCAGACCATGAGCGACAGCAAGCGGTCCATGAACTTGCTCACGGGGGTCTCCGTGTTGCCCTCAGTCGACAGCATGGATATCATGGAGCCTTTGCGCTCGTTCACGGGGGCCATGGGGGGGCTGTAGGTCGCGAACCCGGCGCTGCTGCGATGCTGCAGGCACACCCCGCCCAATGCGCACAGGAAGCCGGTCATGTTGATCCACTCCTGCAGAGAATCTGTGTCCGAAAGGTCTATAGAGCCTCCCCCGCTGACATGGGACATTCGCCTCTTGACGATGGTCTTGTGGAGGCTTTCCGCGACCTGGAAAGAGTTGCACATCATGGCGGGAGGTGGGGAGAGAGAAACGCAGCGATGTAAATTCAGAACGCTCACCTGTTACTTGGATATGCCTTTCGGAGCAGGGTGCTTTCTGGGAATTGCACCAAAACGACCCCAGGACATTGTAAGTCCCTATTTACATAAAGGAACTGAGGCTGAAACAGACTTGCCCGCGCTTTCAAAAGCAGCTCATCCCCAGGCAGAAATCTGAAACCAGACTTCTGATCCAATATCCAACCCACGATGGCACCATCAGAAATGGGACTTGCTTCTAGATGCTTCTGCCGTGCTATTGTAACATTAGCTTCTCTGGTTTCCTGTTTTCCCCTGTAAACTGATCTAGGAATTTTATTGAAAAGCAGTTTCCCAAAGCAAACTGCCACCTCCTTCTCAAAAGATGGTTTGGTGGATGGCACAAGATGTGCTATGGCTGAGGGAGTGGCAACCAGGGACAGGTCTGAAGAAAAAATCAACTACTTGGCTTTCCCTAAGCATTGTTAGTCAGCAAACCAGGAAAGAACATTAAGATGAGGACAATAGATCTTAGCTGTACGGGCCAGCAAGATGAGAAGATCTATATAAAGCTAGATTCTCTGAGGGGTAGCACATTAGACCAGGGATGGGGAACCTCTGGCCCTCCAGATGCTGCTGAACTACAACTCCCATCATCCCTGACTGTGGCTGTGCCTACTAGGGCTGATGGGAGTAGCAGTTCAGCAAAAACCAGACTGCCAAAGGATCCCCACTCCTGTGCATTAGATGCTAAAGAGAAGCAGACAAAAAGGTATTTATGAAAGGTCTTACCTGGCCATCTTCCATTTTAGCCTTTGGAAAGTTGAGGATCAAATTTGTAGCCGTCTCCCATTTTAAATGTGTGGCTTCCCAAGCCTGGAACACAACAAAAGAAAAAGAACTGTTCTAAATACCTTCTAGAAAATACCAGATGGCACTTGATGAAGACCTTTTCCCCCAGCAGGCATTTCAAGTAAGTAGGTTTTACGATTTTATGGTAAACTGATTTTTATCTTTATTGCAGCACTTTAACCGTACCATACCCAGCTTAGAGACTACGGCATTAAGCAGGAGATAAAGTGCTTAATTAATTAAATAAGTGTTCTGGTCCCAGCTCTCTGTAATCGGATGAAGGGGTGATATATAAATTTAATAAAACAAAACAAAACAACAACAATAATAATAATTAGCTTACAACTGAAATAACAGATATGGGAACCAGTATTTTTGCTTTTAAGTGGCTGCTGAAAAATTATGTTTTAAAGAGTGCCTTCCATGAAGTGTGACTCGGCCATTATACAATGTGCACTGAATTCATGTAATCTGATGTTTTTAAGGTTTGTTTTCATATTTCTGTGTATATATTTATTATTTAATCTGTTTTCTGATACCTTAATTTAATGCTGCCATGGAAACATTTGTTAGGAAGTGCTTATCCAGTGTTAAGCTGCCAAAGAAGAATACTTTCACCGAAGAAAAATGAAATAATGTACCTCAGTGTTACCTGCCGTCGGATGTTCAATTCGCCTTAGCAATGCCATCACTCTTTTCTGGAGAGCTGCTCTTCCTAAAGGCATGTGGTCAGAAATTCAGTACATTTTCAACTTTTAAAAGGCTGCTTTGTTGAAAACTTTATGGAAGTTTCCTCTACCAATAAACATCCTTAATCAAAAAAGACTGACAAGACATATCTGCATTAATGCTTGCCTTTGAACAAACAATTGCCCTTTAGTTTTCACGGAGATATTTTGGTTAATGGGATTTAATGTACAGTGGAACCTTGGCTCTCAAATGGCTTAGTTGATGAACAAATTGGCTCCCAAACGCCGAAAACCCAGAAGTAAATGTTCTGGTTTTCTAACATTTTTTGGAAGCCAAACGTCCATTGCCACTGTCGGCTTTTGTTTCCGGGGTGCCTGCGCCAATCGGAAGCAGCGCCTTGGTTTTCGAACATTTCGGGAGTCAAACAGCCTTCCAGAAAGGATTAAGTTTGAAAACCAAGGTTCCACTGTATCATTTTTAAATTGTTTATTATTTTTAAAGGAAAATTTCCAGCTTGAAACACCAACCTAAAAGTGCACTCCACCCTTCTCTCTCCTTGTTCAATTTTCCCAAGCTCAACTGACAAGAGACCTTCTCTCCCCCTTCTCACCTGTTGACATCATGTTGCTCACAGAAGCAAACTCCATAAAGGTGTTATAATTGGGCAAAAAGTTGTGAACCGACACCTCGTCTACGCCACATCTGATATCCGCTTCCTCGCAAAGATGTCGGAAACAGGACATCGCGACAAGCACTGCCTCAGTGTCGGGGCTCCAGAGGGACATATACAGGGCCACCTCCAATTTGGTCTGCGCTTGACGGCATATCGGTGTCCCGCTGCAGCCTGCAGCGCTTTCCTTGGGAGAAAGGACAACGGGCCACGTTAATCATTGCTGCTCTCCACAAACACAGTCAAGACAAGCCATGGCGTTTTAAAGGACGTCTGCAGAGCACAAATGAATACAGCTCTCTATTGAACTAGATCAGTAGTGGGGAACATGCAGCCCTCCAGACGTTGTTGTGATTGCAACTCTCACCCCCCTGGACTGTTGCAGCTGATGGGAACGGGGGCCTTGATGTTCAACGAAGGGTGTTTCAAGCACGCGGCAGCCAAGGAAATGCCTTCCAGATGTTTTGGACTGCAACTCTCACTAGCCTCAGCCAGCATGGCCAGTGGTTAGAGATGATGGGTGTTCATTGCTGTAGTTCAGTATCTCTAGTGGACACACCATTGGCTATTCTTGCTTCAGCAAGTACATTTCTAAGTGACCCTAATTCTATCACTGATGTGTTTTCATGTTCTTCCTAGCTTTCAGCAGCTGATGGGATACAGAACTAGGAACGTCTTGGTTCTGTGTGGCTGCTCTGCGTGGTGAGGTATCAGAATTGACTAAGGTCTGAAACAGCACCTCTAACTACTGTAGCAGTAATAGCAGCAGCAGCAGTGCTCTGTATGACAGCACTTGCCTTATGGTCACGTACCATGCAAAAGCTCCCTTTTCCTTTCCTAAGCGTAGCTCCTGGGATACAACGCATCATCTCTTCATGGTCAAGAGAAATTTGATTAGCTCCACCCCCAGAGACATCGCATCCTACCCCATAAAGGAAGAGAAAGGGACAGGAACTCCTATCTGATTGCTATGGGGAGAAAGAGAGGAAAAATAAATAAGTCACTCTGCTTTTGTAGGAGGTAAAGGAAATCAGACATGCACACACATACACAGGAGAGAGAGGTGTGTTTACTGGGGCTTTATCTATGAAAGGAGAAAACAAAACACAATTTCACTTCCCTTACTGAGCGGGAAAGCTAGACAAATTTCCTTCCCATCCAATAACTATCCAATAACCCAAGAGCTGGAGCAAGTCAGAAGCAGCAAGCCCCTTTTGAAATGCTCTTCAAGTTTCAAAGTGCTTACTTACTTTGTTTTTCAGAAGAAATGTGTTCCTGCAGATCAAAATCTCTCGCAGCCACTTGAGGATTTCTGTGCTGCTGAGAATCTGATTGCTTGTTAGCCGCTTGCATATACAAAACAGCATTTGTGAACTGCAAGAATTAGGAAAGTGCCAATCAATAGCCACTTATTAAAGTGTTTCCCGTAACCTCAGCAGCAATATTTGCAATTTGCAGCACATTACAACACTGTGATGACAAGAGGTACACATACTCAATCCCCTGCAGGGGATCCCAGTGGACACCTGCCTTACACCACACCCACACCATCACCCTTTCCTTTTGACAGTTTCCTAACTAGTATGCTAAAACCCTTTTGCAGGGCTACAGAATTTGTGTCAAGAATTGTGAGCACAACATAGCCTAAGAGATAAATAGGGGTTGGGGGGCAGTTTGGGTGAGGTGAACTAGAATACACTGAGCTATTTCATTCATTCACTTTTTGGACCCATGAGCACATCGGAAAACCAGAGCAGCTGTTATGGGCACCACACACAAACTGCAACCAGGCACCCACTGCAACCTAACTGGCTACAACAGAATGTCTATTTTCAGAAGGGGGGGGAGAGGCAGGGATCCTGCAGGCATCTAGAAAAGTCTATGCGAGCACATGGGGGCCTGCAGGCACTACACTGGTAACCCTCTGTTGTATACCCAGGGCTGCCTCAGCTGTCCACATAGGCAACTGTGGGTGCTCTCCGTGTGGGGGGATGGATGGACACAGCACTAAAAATAGATCTGATGAAGGGCTAGAGTGTTTGAAGGGCATCTTAGGGCCTCTACAATTGGCAAAGAGAGTCTATGTGAGCCACAACATAAACAATAGGGACACCTCATAATTCGCAACTCCAACTCCCAACTAGCACATCTCAACAAGGAAGATCACACAGGGTCCCAGATAAATAATGTAAGATGGGGTATGGAATCTTTTCTGGCCAGAAGACCAGATGCTTATCTCCCTACTCCTGGGCAAGCCACGTTGGGCAGCTGGGGGCTCTGAATTTTCTACACCTGTGTCCTTCCCCAACATCTTTTCATGAGCACATTATTTCATCATGGGGCACTAAGTGATTGGTTGACATTTTCACCAGGCTTATGTAGTTTCCAATTTACATTCTATTATTTCATTTCCTGTGCATGGATCATATTATTATTATTATTATTATTATTATTATTATTATTATTATTATGCAATTGTGGGCATTTTTTCACTGTACGGTATTTCCTCAAATAAATCTAAATTAAAAGCACTCCACTGGATTGAGCAAAACTTCCATGTCTGTTTCACTGATCTTTGGAAAGGGAAACCAAAAATATACAGAGTGTCCCACTATATTGAAAAGAATAGGCAATTCAGTCTCGCCTCAGAGTAGCATTGTTTATACAGTATATAATTTTTGATCATTTGTAGTTATGGTGCGTAGCCCAGGAAACTGAGTCAGGAGAGAGAGAATTCTTACCAAGCTCAAAACAGGAAATGTACTCACCTGATCTCCCAGAATGTTTCGATGGGTGCGTCTGGATTCCACAAGTCAATGCTGTCTAACTGATGGAGCACAAGCAAGGCCTGAAGGGGCCAAAAATGGAGAAACCACTTAATTAACTTAATGCTGTACATATATTATATGGTTGTGTTGTTGTTGTTTTGTTGTTGTTGTTGTTGTTGTTGTTATTATTATTATTATTATTATTATTATTCTGCTCTTCATCTGTAGATCTCAGGAAGTTTCACAGCATAAAATTACAATATAAGAAACACAAAATGCATAATAAAAATAAGAAGAAAAACAAAGCAATAATCTGTCTTATTATGAAATGGGCGAGAGCCCATTTTAAAGCCAGGACCTCAGACTGTGACACACTGTCGTTTTTTAAGAGAAGACTGGCTCACTTTGAAGCAGGGCATGGGGACACACATTCAGATCTGCAAACAATACAGTAATGGGCTTGCATGTCACTTAGCTCCTGACCTCCATGGCTTCTTGTGCTATTTCAGGCATGCTGGATTGTGGCACCAGCTGGACAAGGCCTGTTATGAGTTCAGCGGTGCTGCCCTGAGTCTCAGGACCTTGTTTCCTTGGATTCTGTAAAGGAAAGTACAAAACTATAAGGTGCGGGTTCACTGACATTCATATTCCAAATTCAGTGGTGTAATTTCCCTGTATACTTTTAAAAAATATTGCCGAGAAGTAGACCCCTGATCCTCCAAGCCAGCTCTTGCCCTGCAGGTCATCCTTGGGGAAAACCTTTGTGTCTTCTGTATGACTTTTGCATATTTCTTCACTAGAGGGGGAGCTCACACTCCCTGCCACCACTGGAAACAGCCCTTCATTAACACAGGGAGCCAACCTGAGGCTCTGTTAGGTACTATGTAGGTTTCAGGTCGCACCCCAGGCTGCTAGGAAGAAGGAACAGGCAATACTTGATTCTGCATGTTTGGAAATATACAATCCAGTTGATATCAACACCCAATAAACAATTTTTTTGTTTTTAAGATGGAGGATTTAAACATAGACAATTCCTCTACCTGTATTGCATAGCAGTACCATCCTGGAAACGTTCAACAACTTGATTCTTCTGGGCATACTAAGTGACTCCAGGCTTCTTCATAACTTTAGACTGAAAAATTCTACTAGGATTGGGCATTTTGTTTGTTCTAAAGGTCAGGAATGCTGCGCGCCTTCCTTTTCTAGGCTCAGCGAACCAAAGCATGCAGCAATGAAACTATCTTCCAAAAAAAAGGGTTGTCTGCACACTGATCATAGGGTTGCATGTATGCATACATACATAATTTTATTTGTACGTTGCCTTTCCACAGTTCAAACAATGCTCATGGTGGCTTACATGAAAAATATAACACTGCAATATAATAAAAGTAATCATAAACAACTGCTCCTTCTTCTGCTTTCACTTAATCATGCCATATTCTGTATGCTATAAATTGTACGAACGTAGGTTCATGAGACAGGTGATGAAGGAGGGTGGTCATTTTAGATAATAGCATCCACAAAATTATGCCAACCTACTAATAAGGGTTAAGGGATGTGGGTGGCGCTGTGGAGCCTAGGACTTGCCAATCAGAAGGTTGGTGGTTCGAATCCCCGCGACAGGGTGAGCTCCCGTTGCTCCGTCCCTGCTCCTGCCAACCTAGCAATTCGAAAGCACGTCAAAGTACAAGTAGCTAAATAGATACCGCTTGGGCGGGAAGGTAAACGGCGTTTCTGTGCGTGGCTCTGGTTTGCCAGAAGCGGCTTAGTCATGCTAGCCACATGACCTGGAAGCTGTACACTGGCTCCCTCAGCCAATAAAGCAAGATGAGTGCCGCAACCCCACAGTCAGCCACAACTGGACCTAATGGTTAGGGGTCCCTTTACCTTTACCTTACTAATAAGGGTTACTAATTCTTTTTTCCATTCCAAATCATGTGTTCTGTGCCATTGGAATGGAAACTGCTATCAATACTAAACTTTCTTATGGAAGTTTAGTACAGGGAAATGGTTGGAAAGTCAATGCCTTGTTTTTTGGTTCAAAGACTGTAAAAGAAACCCCGAGAGTTGGTGTTTCATTTCATTTCATTTTGTTTTTAAAAAAGAACTTTTACTTACACAGAGCAAAAGTTTAGGGTCAGCATGGATCAGCTTTACCATAGATAATAACAAGACCTTGTAACTTCTGGTTTCAACATCTGTAGGCTTTTCTTTAAACTTAAGGCTCGTCATTTTCTCTTTAAATGTAAGACTCTAAGGGTGGGGGAAAAACATGATATGAATGTCAACAAGGCACTGATTACTCCAAATATGTAACTCACCACTCTTTTAAAAAGTAATACTTATACAATTAATGTCATATAGCATAGTAACGGAAAGCATTTAAATATGAGTAGAATAGCCAGGTTTTATCATTCAACCTCTTCTTGTTAGCTGAGCTGACATTTCCATGGAACCTTCAAAAAGATCCCAATATTTATTTCCTGAGAACTTTTAGACAATGCTGAATCTACTATTGTGACGACCCAGGAAAGAAGAGCCCAGGAGGGACAAGCTCACTGAAAACGTAAATTTGGTCTGCAGTATAAGTTTTTTAAAAAGCAAACTGACTGTTGGAATCATCAGGAACAAGACTGAAAACAGAACTGGCCGCCTATTTTGTAGTTGCACTTGGAATACTGGGCAGAATTCTAGTTGCTCTATCTTAAGCAGAATGCCGCAGAACTGGAAGTAGTAGCAAGAACAAGGTGAGGCCAGGAGGCTGAACAGCACAAGAGACATTTGTGTTCCATTATGATAAACTCTGCAGGAACAGGCCAAAGGTCCGTCTAGTCCAGTGTGCTATATTTCGCAAGAAGAGCACGACTCTGAGAAGCCCAAAAGCAAGTCATGAAGGCAACAGTCCTCCCGTGCTGTTGTGTCTGGAGCTGGAGTCCGGTGCAGGCCAGCAATACATTAAAACGCTATGTCAGTGAATTAACGCTTTATTCAAAGCAACCAAAACAGTGCAGGCCTATCAGAATCGATTTATTACAGTCACAGACCAGAGACATGGACATATACAGGAATAGAGAACATGTAAATAAAAATAGGTTAAAATTAAACTCAATGCAGGCTTAGTGATCCCAGCAACTCTTCCCAGTAGCTCTTGCTCCAAGGAGGCAGATGTGAGGACTGAAGGTCCCTGCCTTCCCACAGCCGCCTAAGTACCCTCCTCTCCAGGATTTCCCCCAAGCAGTTATAGACTGAGCCTACTCACAACCACTCTCTGCTCTTTTTCCTTTCTCTGCATGTTCTAGGAGATCAGGCAGGAGGGGAGCTGGTTGCAGCAGGAGGGGGAGACTCCCTGGATTCTTCAGCAGCCTGCCTGATCAACCAACCTTCTCTCCAGCCTCCGCTTCTGCCCCTGAGCCTGGACTGTTTTCTGCCCCAGCCACATCCTGCCTACTAAACCCTGTTGCCCCTTCAGCTTCCAACATCCGCTCCTCCCAGTCTGCTCCCTCTTCTCTCTCTGACCACTGATCATCATCCCACCACCAATCCCTTGGCTCTGACGCTTCTTCCCCTTGGGGGTTCCCCGGCTGCTGTCTCCCACCATTCCTCTGCATCCAGCCAGTCCATGACATGTTGCTCTCAAGAAAGTGGCCTTTAGTGGCTAACTGCCCCTGAACATGGAGCTTCCATGTAAGCAACACGGCTAGAAGATGTTTGTAGACCTATCACACTATGCAGAATCAAAATTGAACTACGGTCCAAGGACGCGGTGGTTAAGGATACAAGTCAGGGTGGTCTTATTCCAAACTAGTAAATAATGAACTGGCAAAGCAGATGAATGTTGCTCATGTACACAGAGGAGCAATTGCTTTCCCCATTGAACGTGCAACGCCCAGTCTCAGTTTACCGCAATTCAAGATAATGACAAATCAGCAAATGAAGCCCTACTCAGCAGCTTCACACTGAAACTTTTTCTGTCTTGTATGGGTGACTTTCGTATTTGCTGTTGAATGTCCAAGATATGGCAAATAGGAGCATGGAATCAAGGAGAAACTGCTCTCCCCATCTTACACATTCCAAAAAAACAGATCCTGGTTTGGCAGTCTCTTAAAAACCATGATTTGCTGAAGGCTGCCAGTTAAGATGCCATACCAAACCACAGTTTGGCAATACATCCCAACCATCTCAACATAGATTCCCTCCCTGCCACATATTTAAAAAACAGAAAATAAAACTTAAAGAACTAAATGTAGAAAAACACCACTGACCATTTAAAATTGTGGCTGATCTCTCCTTTAAAAAGTAAGTAAGTAAATAAATCTATGAATGTTTTTGCTAACCAAACAAACATATGGGCTGCTTCAATCCAAATCTGGACATTTAAAAAAGTAAATCCCTTGGTTGTCTGCAATTGACCAAAAGCTATGGAACTCAGGGCTGCATGTAAGCTAGGAAAAGTAGAACATAAAATATGAAATCAGTGGTCACTCTAAGAATCCAAGTTTACTTAGGAATAAAGCTTCTAGGCCTCAGGC
This sequence comes from Podarcis filfolensis, assembly GCF_964270895.1. Classification (NCBI taxonomy): domain Eukaryota; kingdom Metazoa; phylum Chordata; class Lepidosauria; order Squamata; family Lacertidae; genus Podarcis; species Podarcis filfolensis. The sequence goes on from NC_139618.1 coordinate 8,264,457, forward strand.
AAGCAGGGTATTATGAACCAGAGGAGGTTTCCAAGAGGGCCTTCGAGTGACAAGGTTCTTTCTCTTTACAGACTCCCCTCCAATCCATGACCACATCAACCCTTGCCATAAGATTAGAAATTCTTGGCAGTCCTGAACCTTGGGAGCAGAAATGCACAAATACAAGCACAGTTATTCTCATTCCTAGCAGAGAATGATTCTGATAACTAAGCAGGCACAGTCCTAACCCAACCTGCACACAACAATGTATGCATATTAATGGCGATAAAATACAAAATACGTTTTCATGTTAATGAATTGTTTTCTATTTCTACACACACAAGACACCCAACAGCAGGACCAAAATCATATGCATTAACATACTAAAAACAAATTATCTAAATGAAGGTGGGAGGTGGGCAGAGAGAATGAGTTGATCATTCTTTGAGGGTAAACCCTCTAAACCATCTCAGTGAAACTGCAAACTTTTTAAAAGTAACAATGGATTTAGTTACTCAGAAATAAAAAAAGTTTATGAATTTGTTCTCAAATCTAGTATTTGATAGCTGATTACAACTGCACACTATTTTCACAAAGAAATCTAATGAGAGTACAGATTTAATAGTGCTTCCCTCTGAACAAGAAAAGGGACTGCATCCGGTTCCGCTTTCAGAAGCCAATTCCCGACTCATATCTTAACTGCAGTCAAGGCACTGACTGCTGACTTCAGCATTTATCTTGACCATGGTCAGGACTACCCAGGATTTGAAACCGACATTAAACTGCATGCTGAAACCCTAGTTTGTCACAAACAAGGTGAAGGTCGGTGCTGATGTATCCTCTAAACATGGTTGAAGCAGGGAAAGAAGAATTTCCTCCTGAAAGAGGGAGAATATACAGCCCTATGGTTGGCTCCCAATCTCCTAACCACGGTTATACTTACACCAGCCCCAGGAAAAATCTTTGCTGTTAACTCATTTGTCAAAGAACAAAAAAAACCAAAAAGAACTAGCAGTTTATACTGAAGGAGGGCATCACTTCATGTTTAAGAAAACAAGTTGTGATAAATTAAGGGATGCGAGGGCAGGGGAATAATGGAGAGAATAAAACCGCTCATGTCACCTGGTCTGTGAAATGGGTTTTAATTGTTTCATTACAGCCAACAGGTGAAAGCATGCTACATAATCAATCACTGAAATGAAGTGACATGACTGTAGTGGTAACTATACACAGAAAAGTCACGGGGGGGAAATAAGGGAAAGCTTTTCTGTGGTAGTTAACAATGGGTCATATACTTACAGCAACAGAAGCCCACTGCAATGCATAGCAGTGACTGGTTGGCATCTGATCATGTGAGCGACAGCAGCCAATATGAACAGAAAATAAGAAGCAGAAGACAAAGTGCCGCCAATCAGTGTCAGAGCTGCAATGCACAACTGTTCGTTCTTTTCCTCCCCATATATGAACACATAGATCCTTAAATTTCCAAAGAAATCAGACTTATTCTTTCCTCTATCAGGGCCATGGCTGAGTTGTGAGGAACAGTTTCAGCTGCAAAGTGGGTGCGTTTGTATGGGTATGTCTTTGCATCTCACAACACAGCTTGACAGCTCAAGGGCCCTTTAACTCAACTTGCGACATCACATTCCCTCACCTGAACCAAACTCTCAAGGCTGCTGTGAGAATGAGTGTGTGTGTGTGTGTGTGTGTGTGTGTAGTAGCTACATCTATGTATAACAACACCTGGGTTTAATTCATTTTTTAAAAAAGTGTGGGTAGCAAATTAAGAAGCAAAAATGCAATGTGAAGCTACCAAGTAGCAACAGAGATGCAGAATTCATTGAAATAAAGAGGGCCAAGGCAGCCCTAATCATCTGAATGTAATTCTACACAATCCCCCTACGGCAAACTGTCTGGGACCACCAGATGCTGCAGCTCTCTAGAAGCAAGAGTGAACTTTGGGAGAGGAGACTATGGAGAGCCATATGCAAGAGCGGAATGGGTTTCTTTGATCAACAGCAGAGAAGATAACAGAACACTATTTGGGGAAGGGCTGTAGCTCAAGGACTGCTTTGCATGCAGAAAGTCCCAGAGGTAATCCCTGACATCTTCAGATAAGGCTGGAAAAAACCCCTGCCTGAAATCAAGGACAGCTGCTGCCTGTCAGCATTGACAATACTGGTCTGGGATGGACCATTGTGTCAGCTTCCTCTGAAGTTACTTTTTCTGAGAGACAAGTGTTACTATCACAATACAAAGAGATTCAAGAAGCTGCAAGGCATTGGAACCAGCATGAACTACAGAGGCAAATGCCTGCAAAGTCTGAGAACCACAAGCCTACACTGTTCACAGAAAACTCTGCATATAGTATACATAATCCTTCTTGCCCCCCCCAAAAAAACAAAAACCAGCCCAATTCTCTTCCTACACTCCTACATTATCACTGATCTGAACTGCCGACATGCTGTAATATGGAGCAACGAAACAACGGACAGCACAAGAAACTTCCATGAAAAAACATCTCTGTAATTTGCTGACAAAGCTGGAAAAGCAACAGCTTGGCGGTAGAGCGCATGCAAAGCATGCAGAAGGCCCTAGGTTTATTTGCCAGCATCTCTTGATTAAAAAGAAAGCATGGGAAAACCTGTGGTCCTCCAAAGGTTGCTGGACTTCAACTCCCATAATCCCTTGACCATTGGGCCATGCAGGCTGGGGATGATGAGAGCTGGGAGTCCAGCAATGTCTAGATGGTCACAAGTTTCCCAACCCCCAAGTTAAATGACCTAACATAGCAGGTCCCCTGTCTGAGACCTTGGAGAGCAGCTGCCAGTGAGACAACTTCCATCAGCTTCAGCCAGCGACCCAGCTGTGCCCCTATCTCAACAGGAACACCCTAACTATTGTTGTCTATGCTTTAGTAAACCTCTAGGTTAGATTACTGCAACCTGTTACACTTGGCCTGCCTCTGAAGACAGCTGGGAAATTTCAGCTGGTGCAGAATTTGGCAGCCAGGTTGCTCACTGGGGCAAGACAGTTTCAGCATATTACACCCATACTGGCTTGACTGAGCTGGATGCCAATTCGTTTCCGGGCCCAATTCAACTTTTTTCATTCAATGGATCACTTCTACGATCTACATTTTTATGTATATTTTACAAGTTTCAAAGCACTTCATATGCATGTCACTATCTATGTCTGGGTCAGAAGACTCAAAAAAATGGGGGGGGGCAGGGGGAGGCAATGTTGGTGTGGGCAGTACTCCTTTGACCCACCTGTCCCATGTAAATTTCACCCTTCAAATATTTCTGGAATGGCATAGGATCCAAAGCCCAGGCACTCCAGTAGCCAAGTCTACTCATGTTTGACTTTTCTTTCTATGGTCTTGGAAGTAAAGAGTACCACTAGCCAAACTCTCTTCTTGGTTGACTTGGGACAAATCCAAACCTGGGATTTGCTTGGGACGCTAGAAATATCATTGGGGAAAGAGTTAGAACGTCTGCTTTTAAGGACTGCGGCATTTGTACCACCTTCTATGATATAACAGAACATCAAGGAGAAGTAATGAACACACTTCCTTTTTTTTAATAGCAACAAAATCTAACAACTGAAAAATGAGGAGCGGGGCCTTACCGCTGTCATGCGAATCGGGGTGTGCACGCCAGAACCTTGTAGAGCTTTATGGAGGGTTTCACTAAACATGCTGCGGAGTTCCACTGAATGACAGTATACAGCGTCAATCTTGGGCCACCAGTCAAGTGCAGACTAAGGTAATGCCGGGGGTGGGGAGAGAGAATACCAACAGAGATCAAACACAAAATTAACCTAGAAAGGATTTCAATGGGGCACACAGGCCCAGCAGCCTGATCCTGCGAATCACATCCCTAAAGCATCCCTGACTCATGTTCAGCGATCCCTTGAAAGCCTCCAGGGAAGATCCCCATTTTCTTCTTTATGTTACTATTACATTTACATCCCACTTTTTCTCAAGGAAGCCCTAGGGGGTGTACACTTTTCTGCCCGTCTCCTTTTTATCCTCACAACCACCCTGTGAGGTAGGTTAGGCTGTGAAGTAATGACTGGCCCACAGTCACCCAGCAGGCTTTCATGGCTGAGCGGAGAGCTGAACCTAAAGCTTTTGTCTGGCTCTCAGAACTCAGAAAAACGAAGGAGTGGGGAGCCAACGGCTGTTAATAACCATGAGCAAAAGTCTCCTGCAGAAGGGCGCTTCCAATTTCAGTAGGAAAGAAGCCCTGATCGGATTGGCAGCTTAAAGAAACACAGCTTTGGTAGCAATTGTCTCCAGTTGTTAAGTTTTTGTTTTCATGCTGTTTCTAGAAGTAGCTAATAGGAATCCTTGCCGTTCTCCTTCCCAGTGGGGATGAATCAGTGGTGCTGAGCAATGCAGCACCCTTCCAGGTGGTAATCCCATATATAACATCTGGAAGACATTCTTGCTGCTGTGGAGGGAGGCCTGGTAAAGGACAGTGGACATAATGCTAGCCAATTCTCAGCTACGGCTAAGGGACTGGGAACAAACCGCAGGAATTGCATGCAGCCTTCTCTAAACCCTTCCCTCTCGGGCGAATTCTCCCCAAATCGCTTGACCGTCGTTTTGCCATTGCGTCTGCATGGATGTTAAAGATGGCTAATGAAAACCAGGAAGCCTTCTTTGAAGGAGTATTTGAAACTCTAATTCTGAAGCTAGCTTGAAATGTCAGGGTCTCACCTGGCTTGCCTTAACCGGTTTATATCCATGCAGACATAAATGTGAAATCAAGATAAAGAACATTGGAGGTGTGTGCACATCTGAAGGAAGTGTGCAATTTCAGGGCCAAATCCTGACCTTCCCATCCATGCTAAGTGTCTACTATTTATTTATATTATTACTTTTATATCCCACCTTCCTTCCAAGGAACTCACAGTGGCAGACACGATTCGCTCACTTCCCATTTTATCCTCATAACAACCCTGTGAGGCAGGTTAGTGAAAGGACAGTGGCTTTCCCAAGTTATTATATACAGTTTACAATTTTAAATGATACTACTTATCACGTACATTTGGCATCTACAGTTGCTGATGAAATGCCAACGTATCAATAGATGGGCATTAGAAATGGGATTCTGATGTCTAGAAAGCCTCTGCTGGTTTGGGGGATACTCCACCCTTGAAATGCAATTGCCCACGTAACTTCAAGAGGTAAGCTCTCCACCTTCCCCCAGTCCCATTCTCCTTCTCCACTTCTAATCAAATCATTACCATTTCTGAACAAATTACCAAGTCTTTTTGATAACTCAATAACTTACATTTGTGATTATACGGTGGAGTGAATTTACCAGCACATAATGAAATGTTGATGGGGAATTCTGTGCCAGGCAAGTCTGCAAAAGAGGAAGGGAAAGATTTATAAGGTTTCCTTCTGCAACAAACATGGAAGTCAAAGGGTTACAAAGCTCCATCGAAATGAGCAGGACTTGTTAAAGGACAATTTTCTGCAGGAATGAAGTGAACACCTTTCCCCATGCAACCTATTTATTTAGTTAAAAGCTACTTAAGATTTTAAAAAATCTAAGCCATGTGAAAACAAAACATATAACTGAAACAAAAACCCAACCTAAATCCAACAAAGCAATACAAAAACCCATGAAAAAGTATGGAAACAAACAGAAACAGAAATACGGAGGATTCAAACATGTAAAGCGGGGTCAAACCTTACAGGTTAGGAAAAATCTGAACAAAAAGATACATCTTCACAGAACGCCTGAAGCAACTGGTGGCGGCTGCTTTATATATAGCAGAGGGAATGGCATTCCACAGTACAGGAGCAACAGCAGAAAATGCCGGCTTTGGAGTCACCACCCAATGATAGATACTCTGAAAGGCATGGGGCTACTAGTAGAGTTTCCCCAGATGTTCTAAGTGATCTTATAGGTCTATACGGAGGCAGGCAGCCTTTCAGGTAGCCTGGTCTCACAGTGGTCCCATGTTGTTGGGTGTGTAAGGGAGGGGTTCTTGGTGGACTGGGTCCAAAGAAAATAAAAGATTACTAGGGCTTCTTCAGTCAATTCAAAACTTGAAAGTCACTAAAGAGCAGCAGGAAAGGTATCCTGAAAGCTAGCTACCTAAAAATAGATTTCTAGAAAACACTCAAACTGTAATTGCTGAGAAACAGAATTCTCTATTATTCATGACTCCCCAACCGCTGCTGACCCATCCATCCTTCATATCCAGCGGCTCAAAAATAGCCTCAGGCTAGAGAGCATGTGCCTGCAGAGCCACAAGCCTCACCTTGAAGTGCTGGTTATTGTGTGGGTTGATGCGGAAGCAAGACACTAAGCAGTCGATCATGAGGTCTATGTCCGCATTCTGGTTGCCTCTTGAGAACGGCTTGCTAGGATTGAAGAGCAGGTTCTGAAAAACCAACAAACATGTGCCGCAGTTATTTTGGTCGGCACGTGCCGTGGGGCTACTCTTCAGAGAATGAGAAGAGCAAAGTGGCCCATCTTTTCTAAAGGATTAAGCGGCTATTTGAGGAAGTATTTTTGTCCTCCAATAAGAACAGAAACAGAAAGCTTTTGGGAACTAGTGAACCTTTTATGAAAAAAGCATGCCTTGCAACGGAGGGAGGCGTACATTGGCCAAGGAAGTCAAGTCAATGGGTCTGCTCTTTGAAGCAGGCATCAACTGATGCCACTGAGTGGCTTGAGCCAGAAATAGGGAACTTGTGGCCCTCCAGATGTGGTGGGACTCCAACTCCCATTATCCCAACATCTGGAGGGCCCTGTCATAAGTCTCAGTTGTCACTGTTAAGCAAGCAAGAGAACAACCCCCTGCAAGATTTTTAAGGATTTCTATGCAGCTTTCTCCTTGGACCATCTGGTAAAAGACTCAGGAGGTCTCCCAGTGTTATTGGGTGGCATTCAACTAGGTTTCACTCAGAAGAGATCCTTTGAAACTATTCTACGTAACATGTTCACTAATTTCAATATGTTTATTGTGAGTAAAATTTAGTTGAATGCCACCCGTTATCTCCCCTACACCACCATATACATGGTGTCCAGCGAGAGAGATGTTTATGTAGCTGGAAGAGTTTGGTCAAGCCTGCTCTATGCTAAAGTGAGAGTTTCGGTCTATGGCCAACTCTCAGTCCCCCCCAACCAACTTTTGATTTTATCAGTAGGGCAGAATTCTTTGCCTAGATTTTATTTTACAAAAATCCTGTATATGCACAAAATAGCACACCCTGACCAATCAAACTGTAGCTCAATTCTGTCATCACATCAAGCAACAGTTTGCGCCAACTCTAATTTAGAACCCACACCAATGGTTTGAGTTTCTAGGTGTCCAATAAGTAAACTATGGCTCTGCTTCCATTTCTTCCCACAGCTTCAAGCTCACTTCCATTTCCAAGTGCAGCAGCCCCGGGAGGGGAAACAGTTTCTGTTAAATAGGAGTTGTGAATTCAGACCTCACACAAAGCCATGGCGAAGCTTCTCTTAACCACTCTTCGCAATGATGAGCCATGAAAGTTTCACTTAACAGTTCAAAATCCTAAGCTGAAATACACACACACAGCACTACAAAATCTTTTTACCTTCAGATCTACCACCATGGATTGAACTAGAAGGAAAATGACAGAGTTGTCTTCCCAGCTGATGTAGGTCGATGCTTTGCACAACTTAACGCAAGCAATGGCAGCACTTTCTGTCAACTGTCTGCTTCCACTGTGGCCTGAAAGTGCCTTCCTGAGGTTGTCCAAAAATAGCTTCTGCAGGATTCAAAACACAAAATCAGTCAGAAAGAGAAAAGAACTTATAACTCCATCCTGAGATACCAGGGCTCAAATTCCAGATCAGACACTGATCTGCCTTGAGGACAGTACTGCAAGACTCGGTTCCTGCTTCTCTGTCTGGCTTCCTTCCACCTGGCCTCAGAGACCAGGGCCTTGGCTGACTCCTTCCTGCAAAAGCTGCTCCTTCTGCGGAAGGCACCTAGAACACTTTTCCTAGGCTGGTTGCTAATGTGGATTTGCATAATACATTGTGAAATGATTGTTGCTTCTCTTGCACTTGCATGTTGATTTGCTTGCAGGTTTTGTCAGCCACTTTGGGTATTATGTGGGAAAGCAGCATATAAATGAAAATGATGAGAACCAGCATTAGTTTTTGTGTAGTCTGTGCTTTATCATATTAAGGCCATAGCCAATGCCTAGAACCATCTTTATATTATTATGCCACAGTACTAGAAGGAATAATCCTTAACAAAAAAAAATTAAGCACACACAAAACTGACGCCACTGTCTACAACCTAGTTCTCACCAAGACAGTCAATCTGTGTCTGGACTTTACCCACTTCAGAAGGCTGAGAGGGCAGAATGCCCCTTCATGGATAATGTTCCCTGCACACAGAAAGCTAGAATGTCAGAGCAAAGGTTTCTCGCCTAGCATTCTCTCCCATGTGCTACTTTGCTATGCGCTAGGAAATTTTCTTCTTTGGGGGAGCTCTCCTTCCGTTAGGAAGAGACAGCAGTCCCAACACAGATTTTAAAGCATCTCATTAGATTTTAAAAACCGTGACTCAACTGGGGTCTCTCAGACACCAGTACTAGATCAGCAAAGTGGGATATTTTTCCTAGTTGCAGGAAAATTTAAAAAGGGAGAATAATGAAGCAAAAGGCTTTTAAGTACTCAAGCTCTTAGATTCAAGGAAGAATCATATGCAAATTCTTTGCATGTAACGAGAGAGAAAGAGAAGTTCCAGTCCAGCCTCTTAATCAACATGCTTGCTTATTTATTTGTTTTTAAATCATCTATTTGCATATATGAAAGCCGGACTGGCACCAGCCAGAGATGGTATTGCAGCTCCCTTTACCTTGTTTATTTTGTTCTCCTCCACCCCATCCTTGTTAATGTTTTGGATGATTTCTGGACACAGGACGAGGAGGATTATTTGCAAGGGCCAAACAGCCGCCTTGCGTTTTGTGCTTTCGGCAAATCCATCCACCAAATCAAACAGCTTCTCTGCGCAATCTGTGATGGAGGGAGGAGACAACACATGCAGTTACTTCCGGGTAGGTTGAGGTGCAAAAGCTGAAATACCTCCCATGTTGCCAGGAATGGTATTTCATAGCACTGCGATAACACTGCTGTTGAAACGGAAAACACCCCAAGTCGGAGGCAGTATGCTTCTCAATACCAGTACAGTGGTACCTCAGGTTACAGACATCTTGGGTTACAGACACTTCGGGTTACAGACTCCGCTAACCCAGAAGTAGTACCTCGGGTTAAGAACTTTACCTCAGGATGAGAACAGAAATTATGCGTCGGCGACGCGGCAGCTAAAGTGGTACCTCAGGTTAAGAACGGTTTCAGGTTAAGAACAGACCTCTGGACGAATTAAGTTCTTAACCAGAGGTACCAGTGTAGCTGGGAAATGCAAGTGGGGACAGGGTTGTGGTGCTCAGGTCCTGCTTAAAAAGTGTCCCACAGGCACCTGACCACTGTGAGAAGAGGATGCTGGTCTAGATGGGCCATTTGCCTGACCCAGGAGGCTCTTCTTATGTGCTTATTCATTGTCAAATGTAGGATTTCATTTCAGCAATGTTTTTAATACAGAAACAAGTATCTGACCATGTTTTATCATGGGCAGGCTAGATATTTAACCAAACACATGGTACAACTCTCCTTGGACATTTCAAGCTTCAGATCACAAAAGCACACTTGAATGCTCTCCTCATAAGGAACTCCCCAAATATCAAGCTACATATCAAGAATACCTATTCCCTTTCATATATTAGCTTTCTGCATATACAGACATTTTCTGCTAAGGGAAGAACCCTAGGACCCAATGGGATTTTGCAGGAAATAAGTCGACCACTGAAGTTTGCCAGCAATATAGACCTGCCCTCAATCTGCTGGAGTGGAAAAAGAAGGAGTGCAACTTCTCCTCTGTACTGAAGTGGGTGACCTCTGAAATCAGGCAACAGTTGAGGCAAATAGTGGTTAACTGGAGAGACCCCACACCAGTTTATAAGGTATACAATCCAACTTCTGTTGATGCCTTACCCGCCAGATCTGTCTGCGGTGTCTGGTACAGCTTAGTAAACTCGTCCGGATAGTTTTCCACCCAGTTCCAAAATGCCTGTGGAATATAAAAGCACAGTTAGTTCAGGGAATTTATTTTGTTCAGGAGCAATGGTGATGAGTGATACAGTCGTCACCTTTCCAGTTTTATCTGGCAAAGCTCTCAGAGCCACTTCACTCGCTACAGACCACATGGTCTTGTGTGGCCCTACCTAGAGATGCTGGGGAGTGTTCCTGTATGCAAAGCAGATGCTCTGAAACTGAGCTGCGGACAAAATTCATGGGGAATATGGCTATCAATACCTACTAGCCACAATGGCTGTAGGCTAACTCCAAGATAAGAGACTCTATGCTTCTGAATACCAGTTGCTTAGGGAATAATACCAGGAGAAGACTGTTGTGCACATGCCCTCCTTGTGGGCTTCCCTAAAGAGGTATTTGGATGGTTATTGCTGACAAAGAGGAAAACAGACTAGGAGAGTCCTTAGTGTGATCCAGCTGCGGGGATGCTCTTCTGAGAAACAAAAAGCGAAGGTTTTTCGATAGTTTTGCATGGCCTGATTTTGGCTCTCTCCTTCCAGCAGAAAGAGTACTGGGTATGCACTCCAGTACCACAAAAACCCACAACAACCTATGAGCAGACACCTACACTCTTGCAGCTTCTGAAGACTTACAAGCCAGGAGGAAACTTGCCTTTTCAAGACTGTTGATAACCGCCAGTTGTGCTACTTTCTTGAGGGCTTTAAATTTAAAGGCCGTTTCTGTGAAAACAAGGGAAAAAAATCCACTCGTACAATGTGCAAGATGACAATAATGCTACGAAAACTGCCTGAGAATCACCTAAACAGCCACCCAAGTAGCAACTGCTGCATCATGGCCCATTATTTTTATACTTCCAATCAGGGTTCGGAATTAGCAGAGCACCGGGCACATTTTGCACCTAAAGATTCTCCATTTGCGAGCACCTCAAAAGGTCTAGGTGCAATATTTTGCACCTGGCTGACACTCAAGGACTACTGAAATGTATGTGCTTAGAAGCCCTGAAGTATATGTTATGAATAGACAATATGTTAAGATGTTTAAAAATAAAGTGGCGTGTTTTGAAAACTGAAGTATGGTACAAATATTTTTATTGCACGCACCAAGTTAAACATGTATTAACAATTTCTGTTAAAATGTGATATTAACAACGTGTATTGTGTATTAGTTCAGGCTTATCAAAATAATAAATAAAAAGTGTTGCTGACCCCCTCCCCCCCCCAAAAAAATGGCGACTAGACATTCTGTTTTGGCGCCCACAACCCAGGACCTATTTGGCTCCTAGTTTTTGTATCCCAGTTTCTAACACTGCTTCAAATCAGTATCTTGAACTACTGAAAGAAATTGAAGTACTTGACTATTCTTATGGAGACCATTGTGGTGGTGGGGTCAATGTTTGTACATTAAGATCTTCTGGACAGACTCCTTCATAGCCCTCCAATATCTGAAATGTATTTGAGTGGGGTTTAGGGGAGCGTTGTGGTGGTGCCTCAGTTACAGAACTGGTATTGCTGTGAAACCCTCTCTCCTCCTCCCACTTGTGATGGCCTTCCATCTCTATGTGAAGATCGTGGGTGTTTTGTTTGTTCGTTTGCAAACATGAGGTCCTTAAAATCAGCTAGTTTTTAATTTCCTTAAACATGTGTTTTATCCGTTGTTTTACTCCTCTGTGTTTGAGATTTATTTTATTGATATTTTAATTTGCTGCAAGCCACCTTGAGCACTAAAAATGAAAAGGTGGGGTGGGGAAAAAAGTAATAAACTTTAATAACAAAAGCAGCAGCCAGGAAACTCCTGAACTGCACCTCAGCCGGGATTAGACTTCTTTTTCATCTCAGTCCAAGAATCTCCCCAACTCCAGCCAGCTGTTAACAGGAGAGTAATACTACTAACATATCTATCAACTTTCAAAAGTAAAAATCAGGGCCAAACTGACTGAGAAAGTAAAAACTGAAATCATGAGGAGCCAGGAGGTGGCAAAAGAGGGAGAGAATGCAGATTTTACTGGAATCATGGCACTTGCCTTTGTGCCATATTCTTTATGCATCCTCAAAACCACTACCTACCCAGCACAGACAAATTTGCAGGTATCATAGTTACCTGCAAATTTTCTCCCTCATGTGCAAGCAGCAGCTATAGGGAGGCTAGCAAAGATTATTTGTAAACCGCTTTTAGGTTTCTGCAAACCACTTAGAGGTTTTCTTACAAATCAAGTAGCATATGAATTCTGTCAAATAAAAATAAAACAAACAAATAATAGAAAGCAATACAAAAATAGCATACAACAAACATCCCCACCCCCAGGTAATAGAAACTAAAAACTGTGTGACCTGAAGGAAGGCAGAAGCCAGGGTGACTAAAGCAAAGGTGATAGTACCAACAGCTGCTGAAACAGGCCTGAGAATATTTCACACCATTTGTTTGTGTTAATATTTTAATTGTAAATTGCCTTGGTGCTTTGGCACAGCTCATATTTCAACAAACCACAAACAACATCTACACAATGCTTATGCACAGGCAATTATTAGTCAAGCTAGATCAGTGTTTCCCAAACTTGGCCCTCCAGCTGTTTTTGGACTACAACTCCCATCATCCCTAGCTAACAGGACCAGTGGTCAGGGATGATGGGAACTGTAGTCCCAAAACAGCTGGAGGGCCAAGTTTGGCCATCACTGAGCTAGATCAATAGGAGGAACTGTAGCACCCTGTCCTTAAGGATATATACTTAGGAGCAAGACCCACTTACCTTGCAGTATACGCTTTAGTTTAGCACAGTCGACACTGATGTACTGTAAGAGTTCAATGTCATGAACATCAGCATTGTCTTCAGAGCACACAGTCAATTCCTGCAATCTGCAAAAAACAAGCAGCTTCTCAAAATGGATGGACTTTTGACATAATGAAGGGAGAGGGGACAATGTGAAAAGATAATGCCCTCAGATGTTTAGGACAACCAGAATTGGTCAAATGCACAAAGGCGACACAGTCATGCTTAGGATTTTAAATTTTCAGAACTTGCCAACACTTCCTTTTCATTCAATTTCCACACTGACCATTAATTTTATTTCCTTAGCTGTTTAATAGGATTTATAGTTTACCTGAGAGCAGAGTTCTCAGAGCGGCCCACAAGAAATAAAACCATGTTAAAAGTACGGGGATTCCACAGAACTATTTTGATTTTTCCCCTTTTTGACATTGACATGGTCAGGTTAAGATGGTTATTCACCACAGATATTGCATGATGTGAGGAAGGTGCTGCCTACACACTTAAATCCAGATTCCTGTCGCCTCCCTTGCCCCCTTCTGAAGGTGCACGAATCACGCAAGTTATGTCTCCACAGATAGGGTTTACATCTAACATTAAACATGTGGGAGCACATACCCACTCCCCCTTGGCCATGCAAAAAAATCACCAGTGCATTAAGTGCCTGAAACAGGCTTTCATTTTATGAGGCCAGGGGACAAAAGCAGAATAGGCAAGTCTGTGCTAGCTAATCTCCAAATCATGTTATTAATTTACCAAATTGTGTTACTAATTTTTTAATGCATGAGCCTGAGGGGCCACATGTCCATGTGCATTTGAAGTCCACCTCAATATGCTAGAGGACTTCACATAAGCATAGATCTGAGCTGAATGTGAAGTTATTCGCAGCGTCACAGCCCATTCTGTCAAAAAAACAAACCAACCCCATGGCGCCTCACTGCCCTCTTTTGCCTTGACCCTAATGAATTCAATTAGCCATGAAGTCTTAAGTGCATCTCACAGATTCTTCTCCCACCCACACCACACACTTGGTGATTCAGCACTTTGGCCCACATGCAACTAATATCTAAATCATATGTTGAGCGCAAGCCGAGAAACTGCTTTGCTCGGTCTTAAATCTACAGATGTGTGCGCGCGACATGATACGTAACTTCCAGGGCCAACCAGCAAGGGAGCTCTTCATTTCATCTATGTGGAGAAAGACTTAACTCTGGCATGACATGGGAATGTGCCAGGAATTCAAAAGCATGGGTCACAGGACCCACAACGCTAAGCCTGCACCACTGAACACCCCGCCGCCGCCCCCCCCCCCGGCAAAATAACCCATGGGGACAAGCAATGAATGGCCAAATGTTTAAATTAATTTCTGAGCAAGAACATCATTTGAAACGATTTCTCTCTTTCATGGTCCCCTCCCAGGTCCATGCAGCCAAGAACAGGAAATATGAGACCAAACAACACTCAGAAGTTAGTTGAAGGAGAGGTTTTTATTTAATTGTTTCTGACTATTCCCCATAAAGGAAATGCAGTGTCTCCCGTTCTGTATGGAACTACTCTCCATCAAGCCATTTAGCAAAAAAGAGAAAACCCACATCCTCCAGAGCTGGCTGCCAAGAACAACTCCTTGGAACAGAGGTTATGAAAAGGCCCTTAAAATTTAGTTGAGGTACCCTTTCACTGCAGGACTTTCTACCTGTTCATTAGAGACTGATGTTGCGCCTATGCTCTCCACTTCTGGATCCAAAATTCACATAGGGGAACACAGGAAGCTGCCTTATACCTTAAATGATTTGCCCAATTAGACCAGCATTGTCTCCTCTGAGCGGCAGCAGTTCTTGAGGGTCTTGAGCAGGAAAATTATCTTATGTCAGGGCTTGAACCATGCTACCACAGAGCTCTAATTTGTCCCCCTATGAAACATTACATCACTTGGGAAGACAGGAGAACTAATACCAGTGTACTGGAAGAAGCAAAGATCACCAGTGTTGAAGCAATGCTTCTTCAACATCAACTTTGTTGGACTGGTCATGTAGTGCGGATGCCTGATGATCATCTTCCAAAGCAACTACTCTATTCCAAACTTAAAAATGGAAAGCGTAATGCTGGTGGTCAACAAAAGAGGTTTAAAGACAGTCTCAAGGCAAATTTTTTAAAATGTTGTATAAACACCAACAATTGGGAAACACTGGCCCGCAAGCACTCCAGTTGGAGAACATCCTTTACCAAAGGTGTTATGGGCTTTGAAGACACTCGTGCTCAAGATGCAAGGGAGAAACGTGGTAAGAGGAAGGCACGGTTGACAAATCCACACTGTGATCAACTCCCATCCGGAAACCAAAGTCCCCACTGTGGAAGGACGTGTGGATCCAGAATTGGCCTCCACAGTCACTTACGGACTCATTGATAAAACTGTGTTTATGGAAGACAATCTTACTCAGCTATGAGTGATCGCCAAAGAAAGAAGACGACTAATGAAATATCCATCTTCAGCTTGTTTGGTTTCCAATTCTTTAGGTCTGACTTGATGCAAAGCCTTCTAAATGAATCAAAATTACAGTGGTACCTCTCGTTACAAACTTAATTCGTTCCGTAGGTCCATTCTTAACCTGAAACTGTTGTTAACTAGAGGCGTGCTTTCGCTAATGGGGCCTCTTGCTGCCGCTGTGCTGCCGGCACACGATTTCCTTTCTCATCTTGGGGCAAAGTTCTAAACTTGAGGTAACTCTTCCAGGTTAGCGGAGCTTGTAACCTGAAGCGTTTGTAACCTGAGGCATTTGTAACTTGAGGTACCACTGTATTAACATACACCTGCGTTCAAAGAGATGACCCAACAGCCCACAAGCAGAAGGAAGGTGTAGAAATAGACTATACTAGGTCAGAAGAGACTTGACACTCAGAAGCTCAATCAACCACACTGATTTTAACCTTCCTTGAGATGTATTGATATTTATACATGATAGAGGCTGACTGGGGTCAGAAAAAATTGACAATATTTTAAATGGGGAGTGGCTGGGGAAACCCAGCCAGATGGGTAGGGTATAAATAATAAAATTATTATTTATTAAATGGGCCTTCTAGGAACGATGAGGAAAGTAGCATCTTTCACTCACTCACCTGGTGGAGATGCGGCTGAAGACGGCGTTGAAATTGTTGCAGCTGAGAGAAAAGAGAACTCCAGAGGCAGAATTGCGAAGCTCTGCTGCGTGTTGATTCCCTTCGCGGTAGGTGTGGATAAAGTGACAGATCTCCGGCAACAACTGCTTGACCAGCATCGTCTCATCGAGCCTCATAGTGTCCTTTGGTTGCTAGGAGGACAGTTTGTAAGTGACTGCCTGCCTGAAGCGTTTTCACAGTTCTCTTCCCCCATTGTTAGTAACCCAGGAAATCTGCTCCACTCCCAAGCTATCACAGTATTTTCTAAACAAGATGTGTGTGTCTGCACTCATGAGACACATCTCGCCAGGCTGTGGGAAAACGCTGCACATGAACCAGCCACATCTGTCACGATAACTTGCAGCAGGGTGTTATAATGACCCTTGAGGAACCCTTAATGTGGCTGGGGGAAAGGTCGCTGCTATCCTTTTGTTGTATCCCTGCAGAAGCAGCTCTCTATCCTTTTCCTTGGCCGCCTTTCTCCTCTTGAACCTGCCTGCGCCTCAAAATCTGCATTAGAAACCCTTTTCTGCCTATCAGCAATTAACGGGGGGGGGGGGGAGCAACCAGGAAAAGGGTCTTTTCAGTGGTAACACCCCTATATCTTAGTTGAGATGCCAAGTTAAAGACTTTTAAAGTGATTTTAGCTCCATAGTTTAATGTTTTCTATCGATTTTAACTGTACTTTGTTATTGTTTAGTGGTTTTATTTTTTCCCCTGTCGTAAAACTATGCAATTTTAAATAGATGTCCTGCAGCTCCATCTTGCCCATCACACCTTGCTGCGAGCAAGGACCCTTCTTCAGATGGAGGCATAGGCAAGTGGCCTGAACGGTCCTTAACAAGTACCTCTGCAACAGTCATAGCCATTGACCCAGACAGCCTCTGCAGGCCAGCAGGGGGGGGGGGCAGTGGGAAGGAGAGCACACAAGACCGATCCACTACCTGAGGCAAAGGGATCACCTTGCCTAATGGATGAGGCTTGCACACGGTCCAGAGAAGGGGAGTCATGTGCTCAATCCAATGGTCTGCTGCTCAGAGAAGCATAGGAACACGCTGTGGGTCTCATGACTACATTTATAGATTGTCTGCAAGAATGTTTACACAGGTGTCAAATGACAAACCATGAACTATTCCGTCTGCAATGGCTTGGAAAGCGATCTTTTAAAACCAGTATGGGGAATCACAAGCAGCTTACAGATGATCTCATTACACTAAGCTTGGAACTGTGTGAAGGAAACCCTCAGGAATAAACAAAGACTCTTAGATTTCACCAGAGCCCAAGTTTGGCTTTACAGCTTTGCAGAAAGAGCTAAACCACTAACTGCATTCCCAAGATTGCAAAAGAGGAAAAAAGCAGAGAGACTCCAGGAACAAAGTTAAGTGAAAATAGGATCACTTTTCTGGAAACCTCAGGACTGCATTCCCACTGGAAGTTTAGACAAAGTTAACTAATGTAAACTAGGAAGCACCTGCAAAAGTCATCTTTAGCAGCCAGAGAGTAAGCTCCATTATCTGTGTACAAAACTAAGCCAAATTGAAAGAAAACCACAGGAGATCTCAGGTGGACTTATGTTTAAAAAATTTAACTTTTAAAGTGAAAAAGTCTTATCTCTTTGCACTGGCTGAGCCACAAGTAAACACAAAAGTTCCTTCTTTTTTCTTTTTCGTATATCAAGCTGCATCAACACCTTTTTTCGATGCAATATTTAGAGCCAATGATACCAAAATCTTTAAGTTTGCTTTTCAAGTCCAACATTATTTTCCTTTCCAGAATTAGTCACATTAAAAAAAAAAAAGCACATGCATACAGGAATTAGTTACAAGGAAAGTTGCATCCATTTCCTGATGCATTCAGCAAAAAGGCAAGCAAATATCAGCAATCAGCTGCAGGACTTGGCTCTCTACCCTGCAAATTGCTGCCACGAAAATGCTATTAGCCCACTTGTCTACATTTTCTAGACAGTTGTTTGTAGCATTACAACAGTTTGAAACCATCCGTTTACAAAAAAATCCCTGATTGCCTGGAAGTCACTTCTATATTATTTTTATTAAAATTATTTGGTATGTAGATCAACACATAAATAAATTGCCATATTTTACGCCCCATAGGGCGCACCGGCCCATAGGGCTCCCGCGGGCTCCCAAGGCTTGCGGATAGCTTCCTGAAGCCTGGAGAGCGAGAGGGGTCAGTGCGCACCGACCCCTCTCACTCTCCAGACTTCAGCAAAAAGCCTGCATTCGCCCCATAGGACGCACACACATTTTCCCTTCATTTTTGGAGGGGAAAAAGTGCGTCCTATAGGGCGAAAAATACGGTAAAACACACCATAGTTCAAGTGCATTTGGAGGCAACTTCTCAAGCATAACAGGGGAGTGACTTTCTACAAATCTGACATATTATCATCAAGAACATGACTTTTTCAGAAGACAGACATTTCACACATCTTCACAGTTAGATTGTCTATGTAGAATTTGCAAAGGCTACTCACCCCAGCAAGACATTTTTCCAGTGTATCCAATATAATCAGCTGAGAAAGATACAAATTCTTTTCAGCAGCTTCTCCAAATATTCTCTGGGGTGGGGGAGGTAGAACACAGGAAACCAATTAAGTTCTCACTACAAAAATGGATTTGCTTCCCATCATCCCACACAGTGGGTGGTATTCAGCTAAGTAGACCCACTGAAATTAACTTAGTCATGGCCATTGAATTCAGTGGGTCTACTCTGAGTAAAACTTAGCTGAATACCACCCAACAGGTTGCATTCAGTGTTAGTCCTACTCAGAGTAGACCCATTTAAATTAATGTGCATGACTAACGTAGGCCTATAAATTTCAGGGGGCCTACTCTGAGAATAAATTAGCTGGATACAATCCAATGCTTCCCAGATGAGCATCAGGAGACCAGTAAATTATTTTGTTTCTTGAGAACTTCAGCAAGATCTGGAGCCCTTGAGGTTAATTTATTCAATCGAGACATTGCTATACCACCCATCAACCAAGGTCGCTGGACAGTTGCAAACTTAGAATCAGAAAATACAACCCCAAAATTGACAAATAGTATTTGTATTCAGGCAGCGACCATTTTGTGTGTGTCCAGTTGATGCGTGGCCACTGACGCGTGGGTGATTTTGGACCCAGAAGAGGGCAGAATGTGGGGGACAGGGTGCACATGCAGGGGCGAGGAACAGAACCCCCACCCAACATGGTCGCTACCTGTACTAGAATATAAAAATCTGCACCAAGTCAGCAAATATAATTGACAAAAAATCAGGAGAGAAATGGTTAGCAAAAAATATTGTAGGCGGGGGGCAAGACAATCCTCCCTGGGGAGGAGACTGCAGAATCAGCATGCCAGGACCAGAAAGGCCTTATCCACTATGCTACCACTTCCCCTCATTGGGTGGGGGGGAAGGTAGAGAGCTACATTTGTGGAAGGCACAGAAATCGAACAGGGCTTCACAGCTTAAACACAGGTCTTCTCTATACCTTCCTCATTCCCTTTCCTCTCCTGACCCAGTAATGTTCTCTGTAAAACCATCCTAAAGCACATGAAAACCCTATGCATACAGGTTTTATTCCAAACACAGAATTTAGATTACCTTGGGAACAGAACTTGGACTTTGGGGTGTGCAAACCAGTCAAACCCACAACATTCAGAAGAGAGATAAAACGAGGAGGCATCCGTTCCCTAGTGCAACATCTGGCCCTCCAGATGTTGCTGAACTACATCTCCTATCAGCCCCAGCAAGCATGGTCAACGCCAGAGAGCATCTATAATGATCCCTGCTTTTCAGTTAAAATTAAAGGGCATATCCTTCAGGACTAGACAGTGGGTGGGTGGCAGGGAAGTTGAATGATGTTAAAACTTTGAGCTAACTCCCAACAGATACAAGACTGAACATGGAAAGATGAATGGCATCCTATTATTCAGGCCTCACCATGTTCACTAAACCCCTTAATGTGTGCCATAGCTTGCTCCTTCACATAAACAATAGCAAACAATGGCCATGCTTGGCTTTTTACCCCGTCCCAAAAGCCACTGCAATCTGCAATTGAATCAGGATGTCTCTAATTAACCACAATTTCCTGTTTTGTCCATACTGTAAACTATGGTCACCAGTTTCAGAATTACCTAAAATAATCAATTTCAGACCATGGTCTAAAAACCTGGTTTGTTCCAATGTAATGGGAATGCATGGCTAGTTAGAGGCTTCCTGTTTTAACCACAGCTCATGCAAAGGGTTCCCATGTCTGTGCAGATCTTGGCATCATAAGCTGCAATTGTCCAAACTGGGCCAATATCATTTGTCCTGGTTACACATAAGACAGGACTTATCTAGTTTGATCTTGTTTTAAAGAAGCTTGTTATTTCGAACGAGGGGAGCATTTTTAATCAACAGCATTGCACATAGGAAATCAAGATATCAGTGTGTTTACCAAATACCAATGGAACTACTGGCATCCAATATCCGCTGGTAACTGGGCAAGCAAACACACATATTCCCTTCCAAACCTAAGGTTCCTTCATCTTCTGCTTTCCCCGCCTACAATAAGCCTATTAAGCGCAAGAGGATAGCACTTACCATATTGTTAACATTTTTTAATATATTGGTGAGGCCACTGATGACCAAGGAAAACTTGTACTTTGAAATATTGATGAGACATTCCTTGTTATGTTCCGTGCTGACTTTGGTGTGGGTATTCTGTTGACTAGCTTTGATTGGTAGCTGCAGGTGAGGAGGAGAAAGAAAAACAGTAAGCATTCACTTAGAAAAAAACTTCCAGAGCTCCAGTGTGTCACACTGAAGGCTTTTTCCTTTAACTTTTCATGCAAGAGCTCTTTGGGTATGCCCAAAACCAACATGGGGGCAGTTTCCAGCTCTTCCCCACCCCCACCCCCATTTAAACAAGCATGGGAAGTGTATGCGAATGTTCATGTTCAGATACAACACTAAACCATGAACGAGCCTAAATTTCTCCTGAGCTTGCATGCTCTCTCACTTTCCTCTCCTCCTACCACAGTACCAGGAGACGATGCTTAGAAGCTTTTACTTTTGCTGTAACTAAAAGATCCAAATTTGCCCTCTTGAGAGGATGAGAGGGAACAAATCAGAGGGGAGGTCAGGCTCATTCCCATAGTGCTAAATCACAATTTAATGTTGCATCTGAACAAAGCCACTGAATTTTCCCATCTTAAAATATTTACAAGTATTCAATGAAACAGTTCTCCAGTAAAAAAATTTGACTGTAGCATTTAAAGCACATGGACAGTGCAATCCTATGCATTTCTACTAAGCCACCCTGAGTTCAATGGGACGTACACCAAATTAAGTGTGTATAACAGGTGTGGAGGAGTTTTGGCCCTCCAGATGTTGCTGAGCTCCATCTCCTATCAGCCTCAGCAAGCATGGTCCATGCCCAGGCATGATGAGAGTTGTAGTTCAGCAACATCTGGATGGCCAAAGGTTCCCCACACTGACAGTATAAGATTGCAGTCTAAGGCTGAGTACATTCTATACCTTTAAAGCACATTTGAAGCACAGTTTCCACCTCAAAGAATTATGGGCCCTATAGTTTGTTAAGAGTTGCTGGGAATTGTAACTGTGAGGGCAAACTACAATGCCCAGAACTCTTGGGGGGGGGGGAACGCTGCTTTAAAAGTTTAGTGTGTATGCATGCAGCCTAAGTGTGCTTTACTGTTCAATTACTTCTAGTTATTGGAAAGAACTTCTGATATATTTATGCAGCATGTACAATTAAAGCATGGCCTTCTAAAATAAGTTGTGTTTACCACCAGGGACCTTAATTTTAACCTGCCATAGCAAAAGCACCATGAGCTTCTGTGAATGGGACAAGCCCCAGCCATGTGAGATTGTCCACAACAGGATAACACATATGTTCAACTTTCTCAGACCCTAGGTGCACCCTGAACCCCACCCACCCTGAAAAAAAACGAACTGCGCTCTTCCTTCCTTTCACCATCCATGCCTATCTTTCTCCTCCCTTCCACTCTGAGAACAATTTGAAAGAACATGAAACAGTTCTTCTGGGGAAGCTAATCAGATTTGATCCTGACAGTTGCCTGGATGGGAGACCACCTGGGAACCATAGCTAAGCTGCTCTGAGTTCACCACAGGAACTCGTTTTAGTAATTTATGCTATAAACTCGTTGAATAAAGCAATTCATTTTCTCCCTGTTTCCTGCCTACTTATGACTGGGGGAGAGGAGACCAAAGAAAACGAAAATGGTGGCAGTGCTGATGCGACCCACCTTGCTAGGTTCCAAAGACCACAGCCAATACAAACAGGGCTGAGTCCAAGATGGAGCTGGAAAGGAACAGCTGGGAGCCTTAAAATGCGCTCCCCGTTATTCCTCAGCAAATGGGGCTTGCCTTCGCAACCAGTTTGGAACTGGCTTGTTTCCAACCAGCAAGCATAGTTCGCATTAACCACAGTTTGTTGGATCAGATGACATTATAAACAAAAATGGAAGCGAAATCCTCTGAGCTCCTCCTCATGGTTGCACCAGAGGAGATGCGGGGGTGGAGGAGCACATGAGCCCAAGGCTTGCTGTGGATCACTTCTGTCATGCTAGACCATGGTCCAAATGCAGCTGCTGTGGCCTGAGATATCCCATACAGGAACTAGCTATTGTCAGATGCACTTCATCATTGAAATTAGAATCAAAGAGTAGCTTTGAGTTGCATTTCACTACCTGTCTTTTGTAACCTACTGCAGAGGTATTGGGCAAAATGTGTTTCTAACAATGTTTAGCTTCTCTCTGAACTGTATCAGTTAAAACTCAAAAGTTCGGAAGTCCCCGCAGCAGCACAGATAAGATTTGAAATGACTCCACAAATCCAAGATATTAATCCTGCTCCGTGAACACTAGACACTTTGTTTTAAGCTGCATCCATAAATTCTTCAAAAGGTCACAGACCAATCATTTCCCTCATGCGTCATTTACCAGTCAGTTGGTCTCAATTGTTGAACAAAACCTTGCAGAAAACCCCACTTTGAGGAAGTTTTACTTTTGATCAAAGCCAACAGCTTTTTGATGGAAGCAGCACACAACAGACACAAAGTGCACTTAGAAAAAAAAAAGTATTTCACACAAAGTGGGGATGGTTAATCAGCAAAAACGTACTGAAATTGTTTTCGTTTGCTTTCTATTAAAACCTCTGAACACTGGAGACCTCCAGCTGAATCGCTGTGAGGAACCACTTCCTTTATCAGCATCTACTATTATCACCAGCTGCAAACTTAGTAGTGCACTAGATAAGTTTCAGCCACTCTTAATGTACTCCTCTGTTAGAATATAATTCCCACAGCTGCTATTCCCTGACACATGAGCATACATGTGGGACTGAAATATATGGAGTTGCAGCCTAATTTCTGTCTACTAGTCCACTTTCTCCACGAAGCCAGATAGACGGATCAGAATAAAAATGCTTCTCACCAGATTGCTAAATCTTCGTCAGAGTAGTTTCCAAGGTTCGAGACCCATGAAAATTAGTTCACCTGTATATATTACATAACTTTATACCATGCTTATTCTGACTTTTCTTGAGGAAACCTGTCACCAAGAAATGCTTATCTACTTACTTTTTTAAATGAAGGGGGACATTTCTACAACTCTTCCTAGAAAGGGAAGAGTGTACACCCAAAATGTTAAAGAACTTCCAAAGAACCTGAAATTTACCTATTCCCACAACACAATGGTTACTAAAATTGTCCCAAAGGATGCTTTTGTAAATCTCTTTAAAACGGAAGGGAGCAAAGAAGTGTAATACCCACCCAATACTCAAGCCACAGGCCAGCTTAAAGCTAAAATTTGGTGAGCACTTAGTCCCAGTTACACTGATTAGACAATTCTGAATATTGTATATTTGCATACCTAACTGGGAAAACATGAGAGCATAAACTAAAGTTTACCCCGCAAGAAGAGCCAGTGTGTAAGCCACATATGAGATGGAATGCCAGGATCTGAAAATTCCATTACCTCTTCACCAGATTCAGATTTTTTTTTATTTTGGAAAGCAGAGAGGTGGCTCCCAGGAACCATAATCTAAATTTGCATAATGCAGACTTCATTTCAGATTATATATGACAATGGTTTGTTTATGTGTGTGTTTTTAAAAAGCTGCAACTCAAGACTACTTCCCAGATGAGCAACCACTAAGCAGCTATGAAGGCACAATCAAGGACTGTTGCCAATTTCTGCCTGTTTATCAGTACTGTACCTCTCTCTCCTATATGATCACGTTTGTCAGGAACACAACAGTGCCTTTACAGCAGTGACCCCTCACCTTTTCAACTCCCTCTCCCTGGAGATATGTTTGTGAGGGGCTCCCTCCTCTGAAGATTTCATTTTTAACCCACCTTTGGTTAGGGTTCCAGTGCAATTTAAAACTTGCTTTTATATTTTTTAATATAATTTCTATTTTGTCCTTCATCTGAGGATCACAGGGCACCTTATAATATAAATACACACCAAACAAAAACAATGCATTTCACAATAATCTGGTGGTGCAGTGTAGCTAGAAACATGACATATGCCAATGAAAAAGGAAAAAGCCTAATTTTATAAGTTTGATCAAAAGAAATCATCTCCTTCTGTCCACAGCAATAGCCCAGAAAGTCCCATTTAAAAAGCAACTGAATTTCCTTCCAAGAAAGCAATGTAGGATGAAGTGCAAGATCCTACTGGGACAGTAATTTCCAGCAACTTCTCTTTGCAAGGGAAATCACATCTTTTGTAGATCACTTTGAGAGCTTTGGCTGAAGAGTAGCTAGTTAATGCCTTAAATAAATAAAATACTTTGGGGGGAATTTACTAGCATGAGAAATTAGCTCATCATTAGAAAGTGTCATTCTT
This sequence comes from Podarcis filfolensis, assembly GCF_964270895.1. NCBI lineage: Eukaryota > Metazoa > Chordata > Lepidosauria > Squamata > Lacertidae > Podarcis > Podarcis filfolensis. Next base: position 8,289,353 of record NC_139618.1, read on the forward strand.
CCAAAGTAGGAAATAACTCCCTCAATATCTCTTTCTTTAAAGATAGCATAGCAGCTACAGGAAAGTGTTTGAACATTTTAAGTCCATAACTCCTATTGTGTTAGCCAGCTCAATTCTACAAGGAAAATGACAAATCTTATGGTGTTTCACACAAGCAGTATGCCCCATTTTCCGTACATTACTGCCCCCTTTCACATGGAACAAGGATGAAGTCTGCCATGTTAATACCCATCTAGCTGAATGGACGCAAGTGAAAAGTGATGCATGATGGGGCAAAATTATGGGGCCAGAACTGGCACTGACTGATTGTTGTATCCTTAGGGTTATAGGGAGCAGCTCAAGGAAAATGCTGATATTGTGTGCAGAAACTGTGAAAAATGTGAACTTTGTGTTAGAGATTCATTAGGAAAGGAAGTTAAAATAAAACTGCCAATATTGTAATGCCACAATACAAATCTATGGTGTGATGTGTATAGCTCTGGTTGTTTTCCGCTGCTCAAAAAGAACACAGCAGAGCTGGAGAAGGTTCACTAAATTATCAAGGAGATAGAACAGCTCTCCTATGAGGAAAGACAACAACGTTTGGGCCTTTGGCTTAGTAAAAAAGGGACTAAATAACAACAAGATGATAGAGGTGCGTAAAATTATGTACTGTGGGGAGAAAGTGGACATAAAGGTTTTCTTTCTCTCTCAAAACGCTAGATGCTGAATATTGGAAAATTCAGGACAGACCAAGGGAAAGACTTCTTCATGCAGTGGACAGTTAACCTATGGAATTCAATGCTGCAAGATGAAGTGATGGCCTCCAACTACAACTGCTTCAAAAGAGGATTAGACAGATTCATGGAGGATAAGACTATCAGTGGCTACTAGTCACAATGTGCTGCCTAGGATTAGACGCAGTATGCCTCTGAATACCAGTTGCTGAGAATTTTGAGTAGGGGGAGATCTACTGTGCTCAGGATTGCTTAGGGACTTCCAAGGGGCACCTGTCTGGCCAACAGGATAGTCGACTAGATGGGTCCAGATATAGACCTGATCCAGCAGGACTCTTCTGCCCAGAATGTCACAAAACAAAGCTCTCTTTCAATGGCTTGCTTTAAAATGGATCTAGTAGGCCACTCAGAAGGGCAGTTCCATAATTATCTCAAGTTAGTGTATCCCCTTATTTCCCTCCTCCCAACTCACAAGCAGCAAGTCCCAATTTGTTCAAAAACTTCAACTGATGTGAGTGGTACACCCACTCACAGTAGTAACCCCTATTCCCATGCTGCGTAACTGGGCGTTCACTGGGCCCAGAAGATCCCTTCAATGATCGATAGTATATCCACCTGTTCTTTCAATCCTACTGCAAACCATCTGTGCCCCGTTTTCCATACATAAGCACCCCCTTTCACATGGAACAACGATGAAGTCTGACTACATCTATTACTGCATCTTTCATTCCACAGGGCTCCCAGTTCCCACATCCAGCAAGTGAAGAGTTCCAATGAGCCAAGCTGCTTCTCTTCCTTTTTCCCTCAAAGACCCCAACTTTTACAAATCCCAGAATCATACCTTCCCAAAACCCAAAGATTGAGCCCAATTTCTTCTACATTTTTTCTCTTGAAAGAACCCTAGAAGGGACAGTTCCTCAGCAATGTGGGGTGCACAGTTTTCCAGCGCTATATTTTTTCAGTGAAAAATGTTCCATTTTGTAAGTTCATTAGGAGCGACAAATTGATGCCAACTGCAAATGCAATATTAGGCAAACTTAGCATTATCAACGCATTTAGCTTTCTTTACTAAATACAAGTAAAATAGAAATGTTAAGGTGGCTAACCCTTTGACACTGAAAGTTTCCTACTGCAAATTATCCTATGCAAATCACCATTTTTGGGGGGAAATATCCAGATAAGCCACATCATCCAGCTACTTCTTTATTCCATTCAAGGAAGACCCGTTTTCCAGTTCTCTCTTGACTTAAACATACACATCCAGCCCTCACAGAGTAGAACTCAATTGGTACAGTTGCCAGCATCCAGCTCGGTTGGTTAGAGCATGGTGCTATAATGTTGCAGATTTGATGTCCTTAAGGGACAGCTGCATGTTCCTGCATGACAGGGGGAAGGACTAGATGATCCTCAGCGTCCCTTCCAACTCTATCCCGTGCCATTTCCAAAGAAAAAGAAGCCAGCACATCCTTAGAAAGGGCCAGTAAACTCCATCCCACAAGACTGAAGAAAAGTACTCTGGTACCTTGCAAACTGGAAGGTTTATTGTGACAGAAGCTTTCAAGGACCAAAGCCCACTTTTGTCATATGCACAGCCACCTCTAGACCACGAAAGCTTCTGCCACAACAAATGTTTTAAGTATTTGAGGTGTCATAAGTTTATTTTATTGCAAACCTATTGCAAAGGAATAACAACAGCTGTTTCTCATCTCCCCTCAAAAGTCACACAGCCCGTTGGTACCACTGATAAAGTGATACCCAGCTAGATCAGCTACTGCTCTTCAACTCACCTCCAGGATGCCCTACTATAGCTGTTACTCAAAAGAACAACAACACACAACTCCAGTGCATCTTTGGCGGGGCAGAGGGGAAAGTGGGCTCACCCTACTAGAAATGAGCTTTAGCACATCATCCGCACAACTCAAAGCAGGGTGTGGGCAGGGTTCCTAAATGGCCAACACCAACTCTCATCCCTCAAAGACCCCAAGACCACAGTAAAGAACAACCATATATACAATTCCAGTGCAAACTGGATGGGGGGGGGGGAGAGTGGAAAGATGGGATTCATGCCCACCACAAATGTGCATGTTCCACACTCTTTATGTTCTCGTATAGAGAGAGATGGGACTCTTCCCCCCACCCTTTAATCAGTTTGGGTGTGTATTGTCTGGGAGCTCTGCAAGGATGCTTTGCATCCATAAACAGACACACACTGACTAAAAGGCACTAGCACATCCCTAAAGGGTCCCCTTCTCCTCTCCCTGAAGAAGACCAGAGAGAGTGAGGAAAACGCACACACGCTTTTCCCTTGCATGGCACCCCAACTCCTCAATCTTTTCCCCAGGAAGCTTTGCCTTCCCACCCAGCCACCCCCCCCCCCAAAAAAAATCACGGCATCCTTTGAAAGGAGCAGAGGGAGTTACCTCGCAAAGGCATCCTCCCTAAGAGGTTGTGGGCTCTCCTTCCTTAGAGGTTTCTAAGCATCTGTCAAGGGATGCTTTAGTCGAGATTCCTGCATAGCAGGGGGGTTGGACTAGAGGACCCTGAGGGGACCCCTTCCAACTGTACAATTCGACGACACTTCGGCTCTGAAGTCGTGAGGGGAACGGGCCCCCTCAGAAAAGACACACACGCGTATATAAATATGTATGCATTCGTCCCTGCTTGGAAAGCCCCCCCCCCGAAAGGGCCTTCCAGCCCTTCCCCGAAAGGGCCCCCCACCCTATGCCGCCTCTCTCCCCCCCCACATATCCTGCAGCCCACAGGGCCGTTACCTGCTCGTCGAAGCGGCTGACCACGGCCTGCACCCACTCCACCGGCTTGTGGGCCGCCATGTCCCGCCGCCCAGCCAGGCGGGGGAGGAGGAGGAGGAGGGTCTCGACGCCCCCGCCCCTTCTTCCCCCTCGGCTCGATCCGGCCGCCGCCGCCGCCGCGCTCTCAGCTCCCCTCCTCCTCCTCAGCCATCACAGCCTACGAGCCACCATGACACCACACCGGAAGCGGGGACCAGAGTCCGCCCCCAACGCCAGCCCCGGACGCCGGGAGAGAGAGGGAAGCGGGGGGGAGCGACAAGTGGGGCGGGGGTGGGGGGGAGAGCGAGCGAGAGAGGAGGGAACCAAGGCAAAGCGCATGCGCGACGGGCGGAGGGAGCTCGGGCCGCGACGCATGCGCGCGCTCGCGGTGGGTGGCTTGAGGGGGGAAAGAGCTCGGAAGCCAAAGGGCAGCGGCGCACGCATGGGGAGAGGGTGGGAGAAAGCCGAGGCAGCGCGGCGCAGGCGCGGTGGGTGGGGATAAGGGCGCATGCGCGCGGGAGGCGGGGAGGGGCGCGGGAAAGGCGGAGGGGTAGAGCGCAGGCGCGGCGCGGAAATGTGCGGCAGGGTTGGAGAAAACTGAGTGTGAAAGCTGACCAGCGGGCAAAGGGAAGCACTACTGCGCAGGCGCGGCGAAGAAGACAGTGTGGATTGGAAGAAAGTACAGTAGCTGGATTTATATATTGCCGGTTTTTTAAAATCAACGCTGACTTTACTGGGGCTGTTTTTATTATGCTTTCCTTAATGATTTTAGCTTAACTGCTCGGTATTTTTTTTGTGTACGTAAATGATGAAGATATAGGATGAGATATTAAAAAAAAAAACCCACAAAAATTGAAATCCACCGAAACCAGATGTCGAAATTTAAACGTTTGTTTAATTGATGGACAAAACAGCCCGAACAGGAAGGCATTAAATGCAGCATTCCTATAACTCTTTTTTAAAATTTATGTTTTGTTTTCCATGGTACAGAGGATACATTTGGGGTAAACAACTGTTAAAACAACAAACAACTTCTCGCGATAAAATTACAGACTGCATTCTATAACTCTTGATTCCTCTAACAACATAAAATTGTAGAGTTGGAAGGGACTCCAAGGGTCATCTAGCCCAACTCCCTGCAATGCATGCCATTTTAATTCTCTAGCTATTATTCTTGATGAGTCAGATGGACGGCATACAATAATGATGATGGTGATATACTTCCTAGTTTCCTGAGCTAGTTTATTAGGACAAATGGGGCTCTTCTCACCAGTGTTGAGTCTGCTTACGGTTCTTAAATTCCTTCGTGACCCTGATATTTCTGCTACCAGTTTTGCAATATTTTTTTTTGCCAGTTTGTCCACTAGAGGTCACTCGCTTGACGCGAAAACATTTGGTGCGTTAAGGGGTGGAGCAGAGACAAGAGAAAACCAGAGCGTACTTTGCTTTTATTTATTCAACAATTCTCTGTTCCCATATTTCTTCACTGTCATTGAGACTTTAAGCTGGAAAGTTCCCCCCCACCGAGCTACAATTTGCAGAGCGGCTTACAACATGCAAAAATACATAACTGCAACACAACGAAAGAAGACTGTGAAACAGGAAATCAACCATTAAAAAATACAAAGCCAAACAGAACAATTTCCACATAAACTGCAACAAAATAAAAGAGACAAAAAACCAACAGCAGCAACTCTCCCCTTTCCATATGCCTTTCCTTCTTGTTTGTCCTTTTTCCTGTTTTGTGAACATTAATAAATATAGCTTTTTTTAAAAAAAAAAAGGTTGAATGCAACAGATGTTGAGAGCAGGTTCTTGACTGTTCTTCGCATGCAACTCCTTGCCTTTCTGGACACAGCTCTCTGTTCAGAAAAGCCTTCGTTGCAGGCCTAGCCTTTGCTCCTTCTGTCTTCATCATGACAATAGTGCTAGGATGCTCTGTGATACCATTGCATATCATTAAAATGTGTCCCCACCCTGGATCCAGTTCCCTTTGCAGGATCACATTGCTGGAGACACTCCTGTCTGCCCACATTTTTTGTTCAGCGTTGAGCCTGATGAGGAGTTCTAGCTCACAACTTAGTGACATCTTGGCTGACCCTAATGCAGGTGTTTTTACTGCTTATTCCAGCACTGATGTTAACAAAGACTCACTGCACAATCTCAGTTATCCCACACACCCCAATAAAGAGGAGAAATACCAGGATTAGAGAGAGGCGACTGTTGTGTGTCTGTTGTGTAAAAACCCTGCAGATCAGAAGGAGTCACATGTGCCTAGCTAAAACTAATGACAGAGAGAGATGAACGCTTGTTGCCTCAGGCCCTATTCACTGAAAAAACAACCAGGTCTGATGCTCGGTGAGTCTTGTGACCTTGTCATTGCATCATGAGCTTGGGATATAGCCACCTCCTTACATGATTTCATGGCATCAGGGTAATGAGGGAACTCCATTATTCTGATCTGTAACCTGAACATAGCAAAGACCAAACAACTGGGTGAACTTTCTGTTTTTACGCTACAGGAAGGAAATGAAACAGGTGAAAACTATGTCAAGCTGCAGGGCATCAAGCCAAAAGTCCTGTTTGTAAAGCATGAGTCAAAGCCTGCGAGATCAGCAGTATATCCAGGCCTGCCAACATATAGATCTCACATATTCCTCTGCTTTAAAAATAATAATTGCTGCACATGCAAGCACCCCTATGGTGGAATCCTGACGTATATTTTGCTCTAGAAGGCTTAGTTTGGTCAGTATTGAGTATACATTTGCAGAGTTAACGCTAAATACATTACAGTGGGACCTCAGGTTAAGTACTTAATTCATTCCAGAGGTCCGTACTTAACCCGAAACTGTTCTTAACCTGAAGCACCACTTTAGCTAATGGGGCCTCCTGCTGCTGCCACGCTGCCGGAGCACGATTTCTGTTCTCATCCTGAAGCAAAGTTCTTAACCTGAAGTACTATTTCTGGGTTAGCGGAGTCTGTAACCTGAAGCGTATGTAACCCGAGGTAGCACTGTACTTCTGGTAAATGAGCCACCATAACTGGTAGAAGACTGAAAATTTGTGTCCCAGGCTTTTCAGACTCATCTAACTCATGTACTATCTGAAACCAAAGGGGCACATTGGTTTCCAGATGTGAAATATATTAGCATTATTTTCAGCTCTCCTACCCTGCGACACAGGCCTGAAGTTCCCCACCTTTGGGTTATGTTATAAACAGGCTTCTCCTCCTGCCCCAGTTCTGTCCTTGCAACAGCTCTGCGAGGTAGGTTAGGCTGAGTGATGGTGACTGGCCCAAGGTCACCCAGTGAGCTTTAAGACTGAAGGAGAACTTGAAACCTGGTCTTGCTAGTCGCAATGCACTTGGCTAATTCTCACAGATCCATTGCATTAGTTTCTTCACTTTCTTTCCATGGGAACACAGAGCGTTGGCATGAGATTGGTCAAAACCTGAGTTCAAGTCTAAAACAACACCAGATGTTCCTAACAGCTGCCCTGAGAAATCCGCTTTGGCCTTGTTTGAGCCTCATTTTTCCAGTTTGTATGTACTGCAAAAGGTGCTCTTGGAACACTGAGCAGACCTGAGAGTCTTCTTCCAACCACACCTGTCTGCATATTAAGTTTGTTTGTGCTGAATGTACTTTAGGATCCAGCGGCATTCCAGTGGAAGGAGTGGTTGATTCTCTGCCAGGATCTGCTTCTGCCTCCAGGCAGGTCTGCTTTATACTGAGAGGAGAGATCAGGGATGGCAACTGCCACGGGATCCTCCTTTGCAATGCATTAAGCGCAGGGAGTGGCAGAAAAGAATTTCCTGAAATTCGTGAATCTAGGTTACCATGTGACAGCCCCCGTGGAAAGGGTGTACAAAGTTTGCTTTATGGCATCACATGCTTTAAGAGATCTAATTCCTCCAATTATTAGACTTCAAGTTTTTCTCTCCTTTACTGTAGCTGACCGTTCACTAAGCTGCAATGCCCAGCACCCTTTACAAACTATAATTCCCAGGACTCTTTGGAAGTGGGGATGTGCTTTAGATATAGCCTTAAAGTGCTATTGTGCCACATCAATGGTCATGAAGAATCCTGGGAACTGTGGTTCAAGGTGCTGACCTCACAGAGCTACAGTTCCCAGGATTCTCCATCACTATTGAAGTAGTGTAACAGAACTTTAAAGACTTTCAGACTTACTGATTTTCCTGAGTCTAGACAAGTTGTTTCAGGGAGATGCCCTCCCTCTTCCCTCTGTTTCACCCGTCTTCTTGCTGCCAACCAGTCAGTAGGCTACAGTATATATATATCTTTAAGAAGGCTTTTGACACCCTTTATTAAGGCTGCCATTATTAAGGTTGCAACCCTATGCAAATGTACAGGGAAGTAGACCTGAATGAATGTAAGGGGACTTGCTTCTAAGTACAAAGGAATGCACTTAGGAATCCTAAGTGGAATGCTTGATTTCCTTTCATTATAAATAATTTGCCTTTTAATAGATTTGGATGCACTAGTTTACCAGGACAGGTCACATCTACGCCATACATTTAAAGTACATTTAATGCACATGGTTCCCCCCCCAAAAAAATCATGGGAACCATAATTTACCTCTCACAGCGCTACAATTCCCAGCACCCTTAACAAACTAGAGTTCCCATTATTATTTGAGGGAAGCCTTGTGCTTTAAGCACATGTTGTGGACGTGACTGCAGTACTGTCATACGGCACTGTGTCTTAACTCCGTGCAATGCAAAAGAATGTACTCTGATGTAATTCTGCAAAGTACCAAGACAATTGTGACACTTTAAAATGAATGAGGCAAAACAAATAGTAGAGGGTGTGCCAACTCAGATCTGGGGAGTGCCAGACACGACTTTCCCTTGCACATCTTCTGCTGCAACCCTTGAGAGTCTCCTTAACCTCAAATCCAGGCAGGGCAATGGAGCACATACTGTAATTACAGGGTTGCTACTTAAATTGGAAGCATTGATCTTTGTGCCAAGATGCAGGTAATGAAATTAATAGCTCTGCGATTATATAACATGGCCTTTCCCTGAAAGCAAACGTCGTAAGTTTTATGTAAACCATATTGCCTTGGCTCTTACTGCTGGGGAAACAACTCAACCTCTTGGTTCTGTTTCTGCCCAAATATTTATTGCATAAATCGGATCAGTACATAGGCAAAGCACTGGTTACAAGGTATTGCAGGCAGAAAAAAAGGCCTAGGTGCATCGCTGAGCGCTAGCTAAGATATTAATCCAACAAGTAGCACGCCCCCTGCATCTTCCTTTCAAAGACTGGGGGCAGGGGGGCACAGCTCTTAACATGGCAAGCAGCTGGATCCTCAGGAATGGGCAAGTAAACACATAGACATCAACTGTCCTGATTTAGGCAGGACATCCCGGAATGATAGAAACCATTCTGTGTATAAGACGACCCCCAATTTTAAACTTAAAAAATTTGGGAGGGAATATTGTCTTATACACAGAAAAATATGGTAAATATCTTGTCATGTTTGGTTCTGTGTATATTGTAGATATAAAATCTCTTATTGCTTTATTATTATTAAAATGTTGAAGAAAAATAGAGAGAAAAATAAACTGCCGAATAAAGGTTATTATCTTGTTTTGCGACCACAGTGGAATAGCTTTATCAAACCACAAAGCAGAGCTCCTTTGAAGTCCTCTTTGGAACAATGCGTCCTCAAACTCAGATCTTGTCCATGCTCTGAAGCTGAAAGACAAATGTTAAGCGTCCGGGTCTTTTTCTTAGGGAAAGGGTAGCCAACAGGAGGAGACGCCTGAACAAAGCAAGGCAGATATAGGATAAAGGCAGAGTTGTTCATAGGCAAACAACTGTGGAAAATGCATTTGGCTCTCAAGAGCAGTTGTGCTGACAGAAGGAAGCAGGCCAAATGGCATCTCAACAGCCAGACTTCCCTTCGCAAGGGGTGGGGATGGAACTTGGGAAGAAGGGCCTCTCTCAAACCCTTGGAATGGTTGGCCTCTGCACACAATATCTGTGTTATGTCCCATAGTTGAGTCAGAGGATTGGAATCTTTGCCTGCCCAGCAGCTTATTCGAGTTAACCACATCCAATCGACATGTTACTCTGCGTCTAAAGGCCCTAGTGACAGTTCGCCTACCCACAGCAGCGACCAGAGGAGAAAGGGCTGCTGGGGGGAGCATAGATAGAAGAAACGCCTTGGTGCATCTTCTAGCTGCGAAAGTGGATTCCTCCATCTGCCCCAGCTGCAACAAAACATGTCTCTCCCATATCGGTCTCTGCAGCCACTGTACCTCTGCGACAGTTTTAACTTTACCCCCGACAGCATGGTCTTCCATAGTCTCCTAAGATGGACGGGTGCCAACAACAGCCTTGTCGCTTCTACCACATGACATGCCCAGACATTGTTTTTGCCACATGAGACTCTTCCCCAGCTCCTACGTACCTATGGAACGGCCCCAAGGGTCACCATTCAAGGACTGGTGGTGCCACCATTGCACATGGAAGGAACCAATGAATGAATGGCAATGACGTCACATCCCCCATGGAGCGCTATGTGGTTCCATAGCCTGGCTCCTGCATGGGCCAACCAGACTGTTCGCTCCACCACAGCGATTGAACCTGGGACCTGATCGCATGCAGATCATCATCTGCTCGCCCCTGGAGCTATGGCCCTTTCCCTTCCACAACCTCCTGGCTGCAACCTGGCAACTTTATCTCAGCTGGGAAGCTATAATCCTTTAACGGAGGTAGGTGACAAGCTCCCACATAGGCAGCCAAAACCCTTTTTCCAGGAGCTCAAGTGTTTCAAATAGCTGCTTCTGAGGTTGTTTTGACGAGGCATTTTAATCATTAACCACTTTAAAAGCTGCTTTCCTAGAGAGAGGCCAAATATGGTTATTGTATTATAGGGTAAAAGGGTGAGATGCCTTACATTACATTAAAGCGAGAGAGAGAAAGGGAGAGACCCTGGACGTCATTGCACCTAGGTTGTCCTATGTCACCTTCCCAGTTTCAAGCAGGGCGACCAGATGCAAAACACACCACAGCTGTCCTATAATCATATGCGTCACCCTCATTATCTAGGGTTGGCATATTTTGAAGAGCAAAAAAGAGGACACATTTGCCGACTTATACTTTTAACTATGGATCTCTATGCGACTCTCATCATGGCATATGGACATATGGCATGCCAAAGTTGGCTTCCAAGCCATTTACAAATACAGCGGTACCTTGGTTCTTGAATTTAATCCATTCCGGGAGTCCGTTTGACTCCCAAAATGATTCAGAAACGAAGACAAGGCTTCTGATTAGTGCAGGAGCTTCCTGCACTCCATCGGAAGCCACATCAGACATTCAGCTTCCGAAAAACGTTTGCAAACCAGAACACTCACTTCCAGGTTTTCGGCATTCGGGAGCCGATTTGTTTGGGAGCCAAGCCGTTCAACTACCAAGGTACCACTGTATACAACCAATTACAGAAACATAAATGCTCCTAGTTTTAAAAAATACAGTAAAACAATCCCATCAACACATTAAAATAAACACCTGCGATTAAAAGCTTTGACTCTCTGGCTGTTGCTGAACAACAACTCCCAACCACCTTGGCTTGCAGGTTTCCCATTGAGGCATCTGGTTGGCTGCTGTAAGAACAGGATGCTGGCCTAGATGGGCCACTGGCTTGATCCACTAGGTTTGACATATGTTCCTTAGGTATGGTCAATTGCAGGGATGGTGGGAACAGCCATTCATCAACACCTGGAGGACCAAAGGTTCCCTGCACCTGGTGCAGATCATTTCAGTAGGTGTTACTCTGCATAACAAGCTAGACTTGCTGAAATCCCGTCTTTTACACCAGTGTTAATGGTTGGTGCGGAAGGGAGCCCTGTTTTCTTACACATCTGGCTACTCTTAATTTGAAGGCTATCACTCAGAAGTTCATGCTGTCAGGGTTGTTCAATAGAGCTGTGAGCTCAGGTGGTCGTTGGCCTATCTAGTTCAGTTTTGGGTCACCATGGATAGTACCATAAAATGGAATAAAAATTAAAATACCAGGAATGGTCTATACTAGAAAGAACTTAAGGGCTGTCACATGGAAGATGGAGCAAGCCAGTTTTTCTCCTTCTGTGGAGGGTAGGTTTCGAACCAATGGCCTCAAATTACAAGGAAATTCCAACTAAATATCAGGAAGAGCTTTGACGGTTGTGGACTCTCCTTCCTTGGAGGTTTTTAAGCTGAGGTTGGGTGACCATCTGTCATGGATGCTTTGGTTGAGATTCCTGCATTAACCTCATTTGTACTCAATGACCCTTGGGGTCCCTTCTAACTATGATTCTACGAACCTTCCTACAATTGAGGTTTTGATAATGTGCCATTTCATTTCATTGATTAATTACTTGGTTAACAAGCAGGTGGTTAATCAGCAACGATCATTTGACCAGTTGAAAGCAATCATAAGGCTGTGCTGATAAGATCTGCTTACAGCTCCGATGCACCCGTTTTATCAGTCAACACAGGAAGAGTGGGGGAACTAACAGCAGTAAATCAGAAAAGGGGAAGCTCAATATTTGCTTTCTTGTTTGCACAAAGCAGTTGGAATAACATGGCTCACAATATTTTTGAGGTTCGGTGTTTTTGTATTTTTGTTTTTCAGTCCATGTCAGAGATCAACTCCTCTCCTTCCCTGATGTGAAATATACCATAAGAACAAGAGCAACAGCAACAAAACCCACAGGGTTAATTGGAAGAAAGGGAGAGTTTTGCAACATGTCGTCGTTTATTGGTGTTAATAAATTACTTGTTGAGATGATAGATTTGGGGCAAAGGGGGGAAATTGATTAAATGACTTTCCATTCTGTTCATAACAGGAGCGGCTGGAGCGGCCTGTAGCCCTCCCTCATTTTTACAGTCTTGCCAAATTGTGTAGCTGTTGCAAAACCTTGTAGTAGAGCAGGCCTTGCTGTCTCCCAGGCTTCAGCAATGTCACCGAACACCTCTCAATAGGTTGTACCCATGCTAGCCCGACTCTGAGTAAACCCACTGAAATCAATAAATGAGACTAAGTTTGGTCCTTTAATTAAAAATGGGCCTACTCTGAGTAGGCCCATTTTTTATTTTACCTCAGGTCACTGCACTGAACAAACACTGAGCTCACCTTGGCGCCCAGGAAAGGTGCCTAGCTTGTAAATCTGGGGGGGGGGGGGAGAACAAACATTGAGAGACCCATCCCCAATTCCATCTGGTCTATTTTGCAAAACATTGCTTATTTGTAGACATAAGTAAGTGAGGATTATATTTCTAGAGCTGGCACAAATGTTGGTGTGATGTTTGTTCTTGTTTTCATTCTAGCCATGCTACCCATCCTTCAAAAATAAAAAAAAACCTAACAGAAATTCAGTCGTCCCCCCCCCCAATTCCCCTCACAGAACCTACAGTTCCCAGATTTCACTGAGAAGAGGGATTGAAGGACAAACCGCTCCAATAAGTAGGGACATCCTAACAACTCTCAGCACCTGGATTAACTACAGGTTGCTCTGGAGGAAGCCATGACTGCTTAAAATTGTACAATACTGCTTTAAATGTACAGTGTCGATGTGTCCAGAGAAGGGAAGCCCACCAAGCCTGGAGTCACGTGGGTGAGGAAAGTTCGCGTATTGGCTTGAAATCACCATTCCTACCTTTGACTGTAGTTACTTTTGATGTTACAGGGATAACGCTAAATGTCACTCAATCATTGAGCTGGTCCTCGTATCATAAAGAGGGGCTGCCATCACCCCCACGCCTCTTCTGCACCTGCAACACTCCTTTGCCCTCTTCGCAAACCTTCTCAGCATCTCCCATCAAAGCAAACAAAAACTCATTAACCATTAACAGCTTTAATCATAAACCCAACATGCTCGTTTTTTAAACACGCACAACACCTTCCTTCCAAGTGCCACGAGGGCTTCTTTGCCGCCCCCCTTGGAGTAACCCTTGCCCCCTGTTTCCTCACTCACCTGCTTTTATCACTGCTTTGTTGCAATTCAGATTTTTGGTGCCAAAGTCTGACTTTGTTAACTCATGCATTATTTGAGTTATGCAGCTGCACAAGAGTTATTCGGGCCAGTCAAGCAGCCAAACTGAGCTGCACCTGGCCTGGAGAGCCCCATTCAGCACAGGAGCACCATCTGCGCAATAGGTTTGAAGCAGTACTGTAGCACAAGTGGTGCTGTGGCTTAAACCACAGAGCCAAGGACTTCCGATCAGAAGGTCGGCGGTTCGAATCCCCGCGACAGGGTGAGCTCCCGTTGCTCGGTCCCTGCTCCACCCCACCTAGCAGTTCGAAAACAGTCAAAGTGCAAGTAGATAAATAGGTACCACTCCGGCAGGAAGGTAAACGGTGTTTCTGTGCGCTGCTCTGGTTCACCAGAAGTGGCTTAGTCATGCTGGCCACATGACCCGGAAGCTGTACACCGGCTCCCTCGGCCAATAAAGCGAGATGAGCGCCGCAACCCGAGTCGGCCACAACTGGACCTAATGGTCAGGGGTCCCTTTACTTTTACCAATTTACATGGTCATGGCTTCCCCCAGAGAATTCTGGGAACTGTAGTTAGTTAAGGTTACTGAGAGTTAGTAGGGGACCCTTATTCCCCTTACAGAACTACAAATCCTGAATGGTTTAACAAGCAATACCTCTTTCCCAAGGGAACTCTGGGAATTGGAGAGCTCTGTAAAGAGGGGTCTCCTAGTACTGCAGCTCTCATCACCCTTAACAAACTACTATTCCCATAATTCTTTGGGGAAAGCCATAACAGTTTAAAGAAGTAGGAACACAGTTTTTAAGACACCCTGTTTTTAATACTGTGTTGAATTTAAAACTGTTGTAACTTGCCCTGGGATAATTATTTAAAGTAAAAAACTGCATCTTTTGTCTGTGTATGAGGAGGATTATGAAAGATCACTGTCAATCCCTGTTTGAACTCTCGTCTTCCAGGATATGCTATTCTTTCACTAATGACATATCATCGTACCCGGAAACTTGTTTTTGTTTTGGCAAAGTGTGCCACAGTAACATGATACTCAACCTCCTTGTTCTTCATGGTCAAACAATTTCATGCAAGAGCTGGCAGAGGAAAGGGAAGCCACGTTGCTGCATGCCAACAAAAAGCGTTCAACAAACACACACACAAAGCCTGTAGAAAGGCTCTGAATCATTATTTCATTATATTGATGTTTTCATGGATCTTTTGTCATCTCTATCCTTTTATTTTGCACTCTGTGTATTGATATATTTTTATGGCAGTGCAGATTATAAATTTGTAAAGCAAATAAATGTGAGGCAAACTACACCCCTGAGCCCTTCTGATGTCTCTTTACTGCCATGGCACTCATTTGTTCCTTTGACATCAAACATTTTCTATGAATCTGTGGAGTCCCAGCGCTTCCTTGCTGTTCTCTAAAGCTCTTTGTGGTAGTCAAGTACTGCAGGGCCACCAGCAGCGCTTCAAAAAGAGAACCTGCCTTGCTTGTCTCCTATGCTGTTCTCAATTTCTGAGCCTTGCAACAAGGTTAACCAAACAGTGGTTTTTATCAACGGCCTTGATTGTCTCTGTCCAAACAGGCTTGCAATGTGACTCACTCCAGCTGAACTGCTCGCAGAGTTACTCCAAAAAGCATCATGTGGAAGATGACTCCATCAAAAGGAGTGAGCCTTTATACACGTACTCATAAAGGTTTCACATCATATTTCAGCTGTGATGGATGAAAATCCATTACTCTGCGATGTTCAATCCCTTGTCATCTACTAAAACAAGGAAAAAGACTGTTGTGACTCAGTGGACAAGTCTCTTGCACATAGAAGGTCCCAGGTTCAAGCCTTGTTGGTTTTGCTTTGAAGAAGAAGAAGAAGAGTTTGGATTTGATATCCCGCCTTTCACTCCCTTTAAGGAGTCTCAAAGCAGCTAACAATCTCATTTCCCTTCCTCCCCCACAACAAACACTCTGTGAGGTGAGTGAGGCTGAGAGACTTAAAAGAAGTGTGACTAGCCCAAGGTCACCCAGCAGCTGCATGTGGAGAAGCAGAGACGTGAACCCGGTTCCCCAGATTACGAGACTACCGCTCTTAACCACTACACCAAACTGGCTCTCTTAAAAAGGATTGTGATTAGCTATGGTAACTCTCTCAAACATAAGTTTTCTCTCCGCATAATGTCTGCAGATCAAGTGAAAAACACAGGAGCAATGTATGTGTAATCTTATGAGTTATTGATTCACTTTCTTTTCATTTTGATCTCTGATTCCCCCTCTGAATTTGTCAAATTAAAGGTTAATTCAGAGGTTGTTATCAATATGCATATCAGCTATTGCTTTTGTTCTTTGGGAATCTAAAGTCTTTTAAAAACAAAAACAGCTAAGGGACAAACTTTGAGAACCTTTTGTCTTAGGCATGAACCAACACACCAGTCCTTAAGCTGTGATAGGAAAGTGGGATAATAGATTGTGGCAATACTGGGAGTCACAGTTCCAGAGGTTCATTTAGGCAGTTTTAGACTCTGGACTTCATGGTCTTACAGGCAGCTTCCTCTTTAAATGACAAGATGTACGACTTTGCTTAATTAAAACTGTGGCAAACCAGCCCTGCTGTGTTACAGGACTGTTCTAGGTCATTATGATGAAAGGGGCCCTGGACTTCTGCCTCAAAATCTTGCTCTGATGGCACCACTTGCCAGTTTCCACATAAGGTTTTGCTGTCCAGTGTTCTGAAATCAACAAATACTAGCTGCATTCACACAATACATTTAAAGCATACCCTCCAACATTTATCTGATGAAAATACGGATGTCCTATTCCATAATGATAATTTTACCATTTATACCCCACACATCTTACTGGGTTGCCCCAGCCACTCTGGGCAGCTTCCAACATACATAAAAACATAATAAAATATTAACCATTAAAAAAACCCCTTCCCCATACAGTACAGGATTGCCTTCAAATGGCTTGCCGGTGGGTGGATAACTCCATATCCTCCAACATTTCTCTGATGAAAACAGGGATGTCCTAAGGAAAAGCGGGACATTTCGGGATCAAATCAGAAACTGAGATGGCTTCTCTAAATCTGGGATGTCCCTGGAAAATAGGGACACTGGGAGAGTCTGGGTCTACCCACCCCCAGAATACTGGGAACTGTAATTCCCCTCACAGATCTACAATTCCCAGCACCCTTAACAAACTACAGTCTCCAGGAGCTATGAATTTGAAATGGACTTGAACTATATGGTATGTATGCAGCCATTGTTTCTGAGGCAGATGCTGGCCACTTCATCAAGTGATAATTGTTTTCACTTCCCCATTCCACAACAACCCATTTTAAACTTGAGGAGCCCTCAATCGGATTGGCACTCAGTAAATAAGCCGTGCATCTGCTGTGTTAAACCAATTGTGTGGTTTAGCAATTTGCGACATTATTGGAATGTGCAATTGTGTGTTCCCTGTCGTAATGGCTTGACTTTGCAAGCTGAATGACTGAAGGCACGTTTGGATTTTTCAAATCTAGTTCTTTTGTAAAAACAAAAAACAAAAAACCCCGCCACCAATTCCCCTTCAACTTCTTTAGAGTTTATTTTCTTCCTTCGGGCAGTCAAGGGCACATCTGTTTGCTGCAACAACCTCAAAGGATGAGAGAATGCATTTGGAACACATTTTGACATCAGTAACCCAGGAACAGAGACATATTGAAGGGGTTTCCAGACCACGGCTATTAAATTTATTTATCATGTCCAGCAAATGCCAAGAGATTGGAGATTTACGGGTGAGGCGGCATGAATATCTTGGCATCATATAGAGTGCTATTTGAGGACGCAAAGGCACCTCTCCCAGTTGCTGTCGTTGGAATAAGTTGTGGCAAAAAGCACAGCGCTGAGAAAGCAGAAAAATAACCACCGGGGTGGGGTGGGGGGTGAGCTGTGTCTGCCAGCTGAAATCCTAAACACCTCAGTAATAAGTGCCACAAGTAAAATGGGGCTACATCTACTGTATTTTTTGCTCTATAAGACTCACTTTTTCCCTCCTAAAAAGTAGGGGGAAATGTGTGTACGTCTTATGGAGCGAATGCAGGCTGTGCAGCTATCCCAGAAGTCAGAACAGCAAGAGGGATTGCTGCTTTCACTGCGCAGCAATCCCTCTTGCTGTTCTGGCTTCCGAGATTCAGAATATTTTTTGTTTTTGTTTTCCTCCTCCAAAAACTAGGTGCGTCTTGTGGTCTGGTGCGCCTTATAGAGCGAAAAATACGGTAAATGGGTAGAGCATTGCTGGTGGCATCTTTCTGAATCTACAGCCCCTGGTTCCCACATGCACCTGAATGAGATTATAGAGGATCAAGGTGGGAGATAACATTTAGGAATGTTCCCCTATGTTAAAAACAAAAAAAATCCCCTCTCTGCAAATAGAGAACCGGCACAGCAGGCAACAATCCGGGAGAGACCATCTCACCTCCCTCATGCAGTAAGAGGACAGAGCAGCACGTTTGCACTCTCCCTGGGGGAAGTTGTGTGGTTTGGGCCTAGAGGAAAGGGGCAAATGAGGGCTTTTTTGCCCAAAGGTGCTATAAAACTTGGCAGCGGGTGCCAATACGATATGGAGGAGTTTTTATTGATTCTCCTTTGAGAATTCCAGGCCTTATTTTTACAAGTTTTTGAGAACCTCTGGTTTTGGTATTAGCCAACACACCAGTTCTTGGGATATAATTGAAAGATGAGGCCCTGGCTTGGAAAGGAAGCTGAGCGTGTATTTTTCCACAGGCCTGGAATCTGCTCTTCAGTATTCCAAATATTAGCCAGATAGATCCTGACATTCATTTATTTTCCCCAAAACTTATAACAACACTATAACTTGGGGTCATCTGTCAAAATTGATTGGCAGTAGGGCTATGTACAGCCCACACATTGAAAGCACATTCCACTCCTGCCTGAAGGAGGATCCTGGGAACTGTATTTTATTAAGGGTGCTTGGAATTGTAGCAATGTGAGAAGTAAATTTCAGTTCCCAGGATTCTTGGCATCAGGTGTGTGTGAATGTGTGTGCCAGGCAGACACAAACAGAAGGACTTATTCGCTCAGCAAATAATAGGTCGCATCCCATGAGAGCCCTACAGACTAGGCTTATTGAAATTTATGGATATGATTCAATTCCATTAATTTCAGTGGATCTACTCTCAGTAGGACTGACATTGGCTACAACCCAATGTAATGAATTGCCAGAGGCGTACCTGGGGTTGGACACAAAAATCACCTTTCTTGCACTGTGGCACAAAGGTGTGCAGTTTTTCCCCGAATGTCTTCCTCACCTTCGCCCTCACTGGTCCCTTTGACTACTTGTAAAATGTAGTGATTTCTAATGTGGATATTGCCATAATTTCCCCTTTTTCTTTTTTGAAGGGGACCCAAATGAGCAAGGGACCCAAGGTACACTCTGTGAATTACCACACAATGTTTTGATATCCACTGACGTAAGGCTTTATCCACACTTCCTCCTGTCCTGCCCCCAGAGCGAAAAAAACATTATTTAGTGCTCAATAGGAGTACAGTAAACAGCAATTCAGGTTTTTCCACGGATTGCCATTTGTTCCAGTTTAGTGCCAAAGAGCAGGTTTTCCCTTGGGAAGGAGTGGGGCAAGGGGGAAAATTACTCAGACCTGTGCTTTTTACACACAGGACAAGAGCAAGGTGGACAAGTCCTAGATTCCTTCAAAAGGGAGTTATTAACAGGATCTTGATGGCTTTATGGAAATTCTCTGTTCATTGGCACTGTACCATTGCACACCATTTTCTTAAGATTAACAACATGGGAGGGTATTTTCTTTCGCCTTCTGCTTCTGCATTTCTCCAGGGTTGGCCACTGCAGCTAGCAGGATGCTCAACTTAGTTAGGCCTTTGGCCTGACCCAACATGGCTGCCCTTATGCTCTTAATCCTTAAACATTTACAGGTGGAGGAACTGCACATTTTTAATCTTTGATGTTTTATCGTGTTTTTCATATTCTGCTGGGAGCAGCCCAGAGTTGCTGGGGAATAAAATATTATGATTACGATTATGATTTTCTGGCACTTAAAAGAATCAGGGAGCTCCCCAAATTCTTTTAAGTGCCAGAAAATAATATTATATATTATATATAATAATAATATATTACATATATATATTTACACACACACGCACAAGTTTTGGAACCACTAGCTCTAACATGAGCCACCTCGGCTTTTAACAGTTCCTTTGCCCCCTTCCGCAGAATGGTCTCGCCCAAGAGCTAGCTTATTCCATTGAGGAGGGCCCGTTCTATTTCGGAAGAACAGACCTCTAAACGGATTCCCTCCCTTTCCCTTACCCAATCCGCGACTCTTACGTAAGGGGCGTGGCTTGAAGCCCCTCCGCGGCCACGCCCCTCCTTTATAAACCTTCCCGCGGCGGCCATTTTGTCTCAGTCTTTAGCTCTTGCGGCGCAGCGGAAGGTTGCTGGGAAGCATTCGGAGTCTTTCGTTCCCTTTGCTCCTTTTTTCATTCTTTGTTCAGAGCCGGTCTGAAGGGCGGCTCCGTAGATGGCCAGCTTTCCCCCGAGTGTTAACGAGAAGCTCATTGGTGAGAGGCGCCCCCTTCCGCGGAGAAGGGAAAAGGGATTGCTTATTGCTGATTATGTTTATTAATAACGCTAATAATAAAACGATCGAAAAGGTGGCAAAGGAGGGGAGGAAGATGGCTCAGAGGCGTTGGCTATGCCTCGTGCTGCGTGAAAACGCTCGTTGGCAGCCGAATTGCAGGGCTTGCTTAGAAAGATGCGATAGGACTCTGCTCTTAAGTGGGGATAGAACTCTGCTCTTAAGTGGGTTGCATCCAGCGCGATTCCTTACTCGGAGTAGACCCATTGAAATGAATGGGCATATCGGAATCGGGTCACTTGGTTTCGAGGGATCTGCGGCGAGTAAAGCTAACGTTGGATGCAACCCCAGGTTTGCAAGGGATCAAGTAAAACATTAGTAAAGGGAGGGGTACGGGAACATGCATAAAACTGGCTTGCGAGCAAATGATTTTCCTTATACAAAATAAAACGAGCACGTCGTTCCTGTTGCCTTTCTGCACAATTCGTTGGAAGTTGCTTATGCCCGCGCGTGTACAGTTTTGCATATGTGGCTTAAGCTTGGAATAGGCCCAAAATAGGAGGAAACGAGGGCTGCTGGAAAAAAAACGTGGGATTGAAGGAGAGCATCTTGGTTGTTGGGGATGTAATCATGGCGGCGTGCTATTAATAGCAGTGTGATTTGGTGTGCTAAATTATGTACACCTTGCTTTTGTTTTGTCTTTTGGGACGGGTTTAGCAAGTTATGAATGCCATTAAGGAAATTATAGGGGAGACAGTTACAGGGCAGGCTCTCGCACGCTGCTTTGTTAGTCCTACGTAAGAGTAGACTCATTTAAGTTAATGGGCATGGCTGACTTGATTTCAATGGGTCTCTTCTGAGTAGAACTGAATTGGACAGAGCCCAATGAAATCCATAAGCCTCAGCCCCCCCCCCCCGTGGCATGTTCCAATTTTAATTACTTGTGACCCCCTCCTTCCTACGGCCTTCTAAAAACAGTAGCTTAAGGGTGCTGGGTTTCCCCTCAACCTTTTCACTCCTCTGTAATTTGAGAGTTGTGTGGTGGGTATGGCTGTTGCAGTTGGAGGCAGCATAGAAGCATTTGACATAGCACTAGAGAAGTAGATTATAAAGTGGATCCGGTTGGGTGTGGTTGGGGCTGGGCAGTGGTGATAGAGCAGCCTAAAGAACTTTAGGAGAGCAGGAGGGTGACAGGCAAAATAGAAAAACAAGTGCTGCTAAATCTGAGACAGAAGCTAGCTGTGGGCAAGCGACTGGGTTTATAATCAAGAGTGGGGATCCTGTAGCCCAGCCCCAACTTCTCTTATCTCTAGGGCTGAGGGGAGTTGGGAACCCCTAACCTTTTGTTGGGCTTCAGGCTCCCCACTTCCTGGTGTGCAGGAGTTGAAATTGAAATACTTTATTGTCACTTGTACGGTCTCCAGCTTAGGGAGGTGCCATTGCGTTTTATCCAGGTGCATGTTTTGTGTGTAGACTGCTCAAAACTTTCCAGAAGATTATAAAACGATATACTGGGTGTAGCCTGTGATAATCATCTCTGATAACGAGGAATAAAACAGCGCACACATTTTGGCTGGTGGGATAACCTCAAGGAAGCTCTTGTTTCCTCAGAATGAGAGGTGCTTTTTTGTGAGACACTGAGGAAGGATCTAGTGGTGACTTTGGGGGGGGGGCGGAATCTGGTTATAGAGATTTGAAACAATTCCTTCAATGATTTCAGTGGCTGTGAGAGTACAGAAAGTTGCAAAATGATTTTTTAAACAAAGCATAGAGAGCAGGACTGTAATGTAAATTGCTTGCATGCAATTTCCTTCTGGTTTGACCGAGCAGTTAGGGGAGTATTTCAAAGCCCAAAAGAGGAACAAGTCTGTTCCGCATTGAAATTCTTTTGCAGTTAGTTGTACATCTGCACGGGCTTGCAGTGTGAGTGACTCTGATTGGAAGTTGTGTTACGAGTCAGAACTGAGTCAGAACTGCTGCGTGTCAGGTGAATTTTTTCTTCTCCCTTCCCTGCTTTTTCCCTCCTTTTTTGCGGGTGGGGTGGGGTGTCAGCCTGGAACCTTCCACCCCTTCACTCATCCCAAATAAGTGAAAGAAATGGAGGAGAAATTCTTGCTGGTAATACAAGATGCCCAAATTATCTCGCTTGCTAATTTGCAATGCACTTAAAATGTGGATTATTTTTTTTACCATGTCTTTCCCCCCTTTTTTTTTAAAGAGACCTATGGGTCACCTAATAAGGGTAGGTTTTCAGCTTTAGGGTTTGCTTGCTTATTGCCTTTTTGGGCATGGCTAGCACTGCTGCCATTATGTATGCTGAGTTTCTCATGTACACAGCCCCCTCTCCCCCTCCTCCATTTACATATGCAAGTGGAGCTCAGTGGGGAATGAGTTACCTTGCCTGTAATGTTCATTTACCCTGCCCTAAGGGATTACTGACCCTGTATTAACTGAAAACAAGCTCCCTTTTATCTTCATTTTCATCTGTTTTATGTTCTGTTTGTAGTGCGGTATTTGGGTTGAAAGAGAAGCAAACTTGGATTCTCAAGCTCCTCCTCCCTTGTTGCAGTGAAAGAAACTTCTGTGTGTCCACAGGGGGAGTACACATTTAGTGGAGGAAAATGATAGGTTACTTTTAGTGTCATCTTTTTAAAATGTCTGTGGAACCAGTGAAGGCTGTGCATACTTGGGTGATGATGTAAGGCAGGGGAATAATTCCACTACAGTTTTTTCCAGTGGTGACTTCCATTTCTGCAAATGCATTGTTTTGTAAAATTGGGAAACAAGATGTTAACCGGAAAAGTTATTTCTTATTCTATATACATTTTATTTATGATTTTCTGTTTTATTTCTTGTAACTAAGAAATAGAGCGTGAGTTTACTTTTCTCCTCCTCACTCCTAATCTTTTTCCCCTCTTGTCTTTTTTAGATATGTAAGCTGGAGGTCAGTCTTTTCATTGACATATGTAACTAACCTGCTTTGGGAACCCTTTTTTGGGGGGGGGCAGCAGAAATACTTTAAAGAAGTAAAATGCCAGTCAGATGAAGGCAGTTTCTATTTTTGTAATTAGCTTTCCCCCTCCCAAGCGGCTGAGTATTTATCAGCCCCTCACTGAAACAAATCTATTTGTAAATGGGATAGCATGAGTCAATGGTAAATCAGATTAGACATCATTCAAGAATGCTAAATAGATACCTAGTCTGTTTTGCGCTCTGGGGGGAAATGACCCCCCCCCCAAAAAAAAGTCAAGTGCTGTAGGAAGCCTCACTGAACAGTGGGGATTACTTCTGAGCAAAGGTTCATAGGATTGGCCTGCACAGAAACTCAGGCTTGGGAATAGTAAGAGAATTAAATGCTTTTAGACTAAAGTGGGTGTAAGTGGAGCCAGCCTTTCTTTGGTTTACTGAAAAGGGTCAGGCGTAAACCCTCTTGAATCAGAGCTAGGCTTCCTTTAGTAGATACTATTGTGAAGTTTGTGCTTGTGTGTAGGCACAGGTTCTGCACATGCTTCTCCATTTGTCATCTGCAGGCATATAAAGACAGGAAGTGCTTTTTAAAAATCTAGGCTACGTCAAGACAGACTTGATATTGTGTGTGTGTGTGTGTGTGTGTGTGTGTGTGTGGAAAATACCAGCAAGAACTCTCTTACAAAGCAGCACTTCTCAAAGTGTGGGTCCTAATGTGTTCCTGGTTGTGGGCTTGGTATTCAAGAGCAGGAATGGAGACCTGTGGCTCTCCAGATGTTGGACTCCAACTCCCATCAACCCCCACCAGCATGGCTAGTGGGGTAAGAATTATGGGAGTTGTAGTTCAACAGCTTCTAGAGGACTGCACATTTCCCATCCTCCTTCTATAGAGATGCTGCAGTTGTGATTAGTTTAGATTACCTTCACACTCCTAGGATGCTATGAGTCCTTCCATTTCAATTGACTTTTTTCCTTTCACTAAACCAGCAGCACTTCATTCCTGACTTTTAACAAGTCACCTCCCTCTGTCATCCTTAAATTCCATTCACATGAATGCTGTGTCGGATCAATAGTAAAAATCAAAAATCAAAACGTATTCACTGTTGACTACTGATGCGATGATTCAGTAGCAAGGGTTCAAAAAAGTGGAGTCGGAAGCATATTGGATTTCTGGTTCACGCTTACAAATGGTGCATTCTCTTTTTTAGGAAGATCACGGACAGTGGGAGAACTTTTAGCCCCAGCTTCGCCTTTCGACAAAAAGTGTGGGCGTGAAAACTGGACGGTTGCCTTTGCTCCAGATGGCTCCTACTTCGCTTGGTCACAAGGCCATCGCATAGTAAAACTTGTTCCTTGGTCTCAGTGCCTGAATAATTTGTGAGTACAGCCTGTTTTGAAAATAGCTTTGTTTCTGTTCGTCGTGTGTTCTTTACAAAAATCTCTGGAAACAGTTGTGTCGAAAGCAGATTTTTAAAGTTAACAGGCGGTCTGCTTTCTACTCGAAAACAAATTGTGTCATTTCAAAATAATTGGTTTTGCAAGTCTGTGGTCCTCCAGATGGTGCTGAACTCTATAAGGAAAAGAACCTGCAAGATCAGGCCAACTGCCCATCTAGTCTAGCATGCTGTTCTCACAGTGGCCAACCAGCTCCCTCTAGGAAGCCTGAAAGCAACCGAACCCTCTCCAATTGCAATGGCGAGCCACAGACATTCATTATCCAACAAGGAAGGTAGAATTTCAACTCTCCAACCCTCATGAACCCAGTTAGCACAGCTGATCATCAAGGATGACAGGCGTTGTAGCGGGAAAACCACAGGTTCATTACCCTGTGCTAAGCCATGGCTTAGTGTGATATGTGTATACATGCCCTCCCTGCTCATGCAACTGGGAGAAAGCTTTTGTTTTCCCTTAATCGTGATTTGTCATGCCGTCGGATATAACAAACAGATTAATTTCCAACCAGACAGCATCAAATTGTGGTTTCTGAAGCTGGCCAAAAGTGGAAGCTTCTGGATGCGTAATTTCAGCAGTGCAGATGGATAGGCAGAGCGCATGAGCCTAAAGCTTGCTGCAACTCAATCATGGTTTAGCGTGCCATGTGTAAGCATAGAATGCAAACCAGAGGTGTCGAAACAATTTGTTCAGTCTGCTTTTTAGGAAGAACGACCCGGTCAGTGCTATTTAAGTTGCTTGCAAGTTGGAACACAACTCCCAGTTGAACTCTGCACGTCTTCAGATTTTGCTGTGCGGTTTCTGTACTCAGAAGTTACGCACACAATATTTTACGTGCAAAGTGTGTGTTTTATGGGAAAATGCACTGACAAATGCACATTCCATGCCAGTATACAATTTAAAAGCAGGCTTTTCATGTGTCCTTTCAAAAAACGCACCAAACGCAACGGACCTTTGGTTGCACACCGGCAGGACTGAAGTAGGACTGAATTAGTGCTTAGTCCACCCCCTCGTGCAAGCACAGCCAATGTGTAAACTAGGAGAAAGAAGGGAACTACCTGAATGGAAGAGTGGTAAACCTGTGACCCTCATCGGCTCCAGCTGGCATGCCAGTGATCACGAATGCTGGGAGTTGTAGTCCAGCAACAGCTGGACAGCTGCAAGTTCCCCACAGCTGTGGTGAGATACATCGGGAGCTGATGTATACCGTTCAGTATTGTCTACACTGATTGGCAGTGACTCCAGGTTTTCAGACTGGGAACATTCCCAGCGCTACCTGGAGATGCCGGGGATTGAACTAGTGATCTTCTCTATTCAAAGTAGATGCACATCCCAAAACAAAAGAGGGAGAGAGAAAAGACCCATAAGTCAAAGCACTAATTCAGTCCTACTTCAGTGTTGCCGGTGTGCAACCAATGTTCCATTGCATTTGGTGCATTTTTTGAAAGGGCAGATGAAAAGCCTGCTTGGGCTTCCTTGTTCTCCATGCAAGGGCCACCCATGTCCTTTGCAGTCCTTTGCAGATTAACTCTTAAGTTCCATGGGATCTACTCTCAGGCCGCTAATGCACATGCCTTGCCAGCCTTAGGAAGGGAGGTGTCCATGGTAGAGACTGTACAAACCATACTTCATTTTGATGGTAACTAACAGGGGTGGGGTTGGATTAGATGACCCTGGGGTCCCTTCCAGCTCTATGATTCTGTGAATCCAGAAGCATTGCTGCCTCTCAGTGTTGAGGCAGAGCATGACCATTGTGGTTAGTAGCCATCGACAGCCCTCTCCTCCTCCATGAATTTGTCTCATCCTCTTTTAAAGCCACCCAGTTGGTGGCCAGCACTGCCTCCTGGGGAAGGGAGTTCCACAGTTTATGTGCTGCATAAAAGCTAACGTGGTCCAGTGGACAGAGGTCTGGGTTCATCCCACCTCCATGTTCAGTGCTCTCTCTGCTTTGGTTCTTGCAGTAGCAGTGACCCAATTCATAAAGTTAATGGGGAAATAGTAAAACCTTTACTGTTGGAATTTGTTAGTTTCCCCCATACATTGAACAAGTTTTCGTTAGTAGGTTGGCCTACTCTGCATGGAGAGAATATTATCCATAGCCGCCCCCCCACACGATGGTTTGGGCTACAACTGGTGTCAGCTCAATGGTCAGGGATGCTGGAAGTTGCAGTCCAAAGTATCTGTAAAGCATTAGGTTGGGAAAGCGTGCTGCATATTGACTTGTTTTATCAATGTTGCCGTTTGTGTGTACATCTTCCTTCTAAAAGATTGGCTTGTTTTTCCCTCCCAGTTCATTGCATGGCGTAAAGACTTTCACCAATTTAAGCCATTCCAAACTTTCGAGGCAGAACAGCAATGGAGACCAGAAAAACAAGCCCAGCGAGCACGTCATAGATTGCGGCGACATCGTCTGGAGTTTGGCCTTTGGATCTTCCGTGCCTGAAAAGCAGAGCCGGTGTGTGAATATAGAATGGCACCGGTTCAAATTCGGCCAAGACCAGCTTCTCCTGGCAACGGGCTTATCCAATGGTCGTATCAAAATATGGGATGTCTATACAGGTAATCAGCGTCCTGGTAGTAGAAAATAAATTCAGTTTGCTTTCTTTCTAAGAACCAGGGAAGGGTACCTTAAAATGTGATTCTGATGCCTGAAAGGGCTCCGATTGTCCCTGTGGACGATTTCCAAATTCATGGAGGGTGGATCTGTCAATAGCTTTGGGTTGTGGCAGATAAATAGAACTTCCAGGTTTGGAGTGATGGTGGATCTGAGAAATGAAGGGGCGGGTTGCTGCCATGATGACATAAAACCTCCCTTTTGATTTCATCAGAAGGATTTCCCCCTCTGAGCCTAATGGCCACACAGGCAGAGAGGGCGCAGGACTGATGAAGTGGCTTGGCACACCTGGCCTACAGGCCTGTGCTTGCGCCCATCCCCAATGACTCTGAACTTTCCTTGGATTAGGCTGGGGAAGTATTGGCCCGTAGGCCACTCTTGGCATGCCAGGGTATCCAAATTGACAGCCCACGATGCTGTTCCATCTCGTATCATCTGATGAGTGGGAGGATGTGGCAAAATCCTGCCTTGACTGTGCACTTCTGTCCCCAGCAGAGAATGGATGCACAGCCCAACTGAGCAGATGATGGGGGTGGTGGAATAAGTCATGCTCGGTTTGGCAGGATCCCATGAAAAATGGATTGCATCAAAAGTCTTAACTAAAACAGAGAAAGAAAACTGTTTTCGCAGCACTTTGCAGGTGCTTTGAAGTCCTGATTTTGGGGTGTCCCCATTCTGCTGTCAAAGTCTTGATAATTATCTGATCCATAGAGTCGAAAAATGACGGGCTTAAGTGTTGAGCTAGACACATTCTTGGTCTTAACGTTGCACACATTTTGCACCAGTCATTAGCAAGATAATTTGTGGTTGCGGTTGCTTTTTTATTAGTTGTTGTCATCTCTGATCCCTTTTATATGAATTTCTCTGATCGCTGGAGACTGTCTTTACAGTGGCAGTTTTCACCCAGTTAGCTTCTGGTCTGGGTGAAAAATCTGTACCTTTAGAATGGAAATTGGAACGATGCACTGCATAGGACAGTGTTTAAATGTCAAGCAGACTGCCAAGTTCCTTGAGTTTCAAAGTAAATCTTTGCACTGCTTAGAAGATAAGCTTTCCTGGCATCAAGTCTAAAAGCTTATCCAGCAGATAACGCAAGCATATTGGCTTAACTGAAATATGTTTGGGATCAACAAATAACGTATTAAAACATTTAAGTACTGTGTAAGACAGCCTTGCATTTAAGCACTGGCCTGGTAGCCATAGACAACAAGGAATTTGATAGAAGGCCTGTGGGTGGGCAGAGGAGAAATGGATTACACCATCCTTCCTCTGCCAGCCAGCAAGTAAAAACATACTTCCAGGCTGGTAACTGTTACTTACAAGACTGGCACAATATTTGATTTATCAAAGGATATGTATCCTGCTCTTCCACTCCAAAGTGGATGTGTTTAAACCTGCTTACCTGTATGTAATTTGTTTCCCAACAGCCCTAAACATTAATAAATATAAAGTAACACCCTGTTACTGCAAAGTACACATCTGCTGCAGTACACCCTGCACCTTTAAAGCACCCCCCCATCAAGGCTTGGGAACTGTAGTTTTCCCATCAAAGAGCTATATGCAATTTCTAGTGTCCTTAACAAACTACGGTTCCCATGATTCTTGGGGGGTGGGTTTTTTTTAATGTGTGTTGTGTATGTAGCCATTGTAACACATTAAGGGTTTTGTTTGTTTTTAACAATATTAAGT
This sequence comes from Podarcis filfolensis, assembly GCF_964270895.1. NCBI lineage: Eukaryota > Metazoa > Chordata > Lepidosauria > Squamata > Lacertidae > Podarcis > Podarcis filfolensis. Next base: position 8,318,197 of record NC_139618.1, read on the forward strand.
ATTTAAAATGTTAATACGGAAGGAAGAATGCTAACCTTTCCCCCAAGAGTTGCAGTAAGAAAAGAAGCCTTTTGCCCTTTGTTCCTGACTTTCCAGGTTTAATTTTAAAATATTTTATTCCAACAGGAAAGCTCCTCCTTAATTTAATGGACCATACAGAAGTTGTCAGAGACTTAACTTTTGCCCCTGATGGCAGCCTGATACTAGTGTCTGCTTCACGAGACAAAACACTAAGAGTATGGGACCTGAAGGATGATGGTATGTTATCAGGAATGTTTTACATGGCGTAACAAACAACAGGGACATGATTTACTGTCTAGCAATGGAAAGCTATGATGCATTAGTATTTTTTATGTTTTGAGATTGTTTTCTTTATATACAGCAAGTTCAAATGGTATTTGTAGAGATGTTCCCAGTGTCCCAGATTTGTCTGTCTATAATATCTGCCAGCCTTCCAAACTTGTCCTTACAGACAAGCATGCACAGATTAGATCTAAATTCTTGACTAGAAACTAGGCTTGCGAACCGCACCTTGATCCTTGTTTGCAAACCAGAATTCTAGCTGGGGTTTTAGAGTTTCTCATTTTGGATAGAGCAGTTTTTTTTTTGTTTTTTGTTTTTTTGTGTGTGCGTGTAGAGCACAGATACTCTCCAGCATTTTGACTTCACTCCCAAAGGCGCTCTCCTCCATTGTCTCTTGAGACAGACATGTCAACAGCAGCAGCACAGATAAATCATGGACTCAAGCTGTTTAAGGCTTTGGCAGGTTATCTGAAGGACTGCCTTCATCCAATCCTGCCTTCAAGCTTAGCTCTACCGCAAGGGCCAGATCAGCTAGGCTGGCATGCATAAGAGACCAAGCCTTCTTGGTGGTGGCTCCCGAAACAGTAGACTTCCCTTCAGTGGCCTTGTGTCTTCAGCTCTTGCATTTAGGCAGACCTTGAAGATCTTCCTCTTTGTGGCAGCCTTTCCCTGATTCCGAAAGAAGCTTGCATCTCCAAAACTAACCTGTACATGTGTTCTGCTGTGACTCTTTTCCTTCTGCACTTCCTTCTGTACCTATTGGGGGAAGGACCATGGTTAGAGCATCTGCTTTGAGTGCAGAATGTCCAAGGCTCGATCTACAGGTGTCCCCAGCCTCAAACGTTGGCGTATTAATGTAGACAACACTGAGCTTGATGGACCAGTGGCTTCCTTTGTACTTTGCTTTGTGAGGCTGTAGCTCTTGGAAGCACCTCAAATTATTTCAAGTGAAATATGAGTGTTTGATACTAAACTGGCTTTATTCCCTTCCCTTCCCTTTTCCAGGAAATATGATGAAAGTATTAAGAGGGCACCCAAACTGGGTCTATAGCTGTGCTTTCTCTCCAGATTCTTCCATTCTCTGCTCTGTGGGGGCCAGTAAAGCAGTAAGTATCAAAGTTTCATGTTCTTCAACCTGTCTTTGATTGTGAGCAAAGAATTATTTGGAATCTTAAGAATAAAGCCAGCTTGTGCTCTGTGTCATGCTGGATGATGATGATGATGATGATTTAAGGAATTGCATGACAAAAACATTTGTAGTAAATTGGCACCAGGCTTTCGTTCGGTTATCATTTACTGAGCTGAACTTTTTATTGCTTTTAGTCTCAATAAAGTTGAGGAATCTTGCAAAGTAGCCATGCATATCTCCATCTGTTCCATGACTTAAAAGAGAGAGAGAGAGAGAGGGCATAAACGTTTTGCTTAAGAAAGGAATAGTTTTATAGTAATACTTTGTGGCTCTTGGCTCCTGTCACGCTCATTTGAAAGATTACTTTTCCACACCTGGGCTGCTGATCTTACTTGACAGTAAAATGTCATTCTTGGACAGTTTCCAACAAACTGCCCTTGAGCTCAGTGCTTTGGAAAGGATGAGCAGTGAGTTTTGCATCAAACTGCGTTGTGCTGCCGTACTTGCAAAATGCAACACAGGGCAGTCAAAGAACATAGAGTGAGCTGCTTCTTTGTATAAAGCAGGAACAAGGCACCTGTCGCCCCCCCAGGTGTTGTGGGGCTATAGCTCCCATCATCCCCAACCACTGGTCTTGGGGGTGGGGGGAATAAGGAATGGCCAATGCTGCTAAGGGCGAGAGCCCAACAACATTTGGGAGGCTGAAGGTTCCCATCCCTGATATAAAAGTCTAGAATAGTGCTAAGTCTATAAAGTTGCAGTCCAAGACATGCTTATTTGAGAGCAAGCCTGCACTGAATTACTTTCGAATAAGCATGCTGGGATTTGAGTTGTGTATCTTCTGTTCAGTTTAACATTAGAAAACTCCAGGTAGGGGTAATAGAAGGGTGGACAACTTGTATCGCCTGAAGCGTGAGGACTGGAGTTTTGTTGGAATCTGGAACCCTTAAATCCCATTTTAGGAGTTAAGTTTCTAGTCCACATGTTGGGCAGAAATTCTGAAAGTATAAAATTTACGTTTTTTTCAGAAGTTAGGCCTGAGTTTACTTATTACAACCCAGAGCCACCAGTTGCGAAATCAAATGTCACAGAATAAATTCACCAGCCGCCAATTGTAATGTTTTGTCACATGGATTAAAATGCCGGTGCTGCGTCTCTCTATCAACTACCCACCCCTGAGACGGCCTTCGGGGTCGAACAAGTTGTCCATCCTCCAGGCTAGTAAAAATTGTGGCTTTCAAAGTTAGCAGCTTGAAGGTTAGCAGAGAGATAGTGTCATTTGAAAAAGAAATATAAAGAAAAGCCTATTGTGATTATTATTATTATTACTATTACTATTATTATTTTAAAAAAGGAAGCCTAGATAAGAAAGACTTAACAGTAAAGCCCTTTAAAATAGAACAGATGTAGATGTATGCATTGATCTTTTTTTTAGGCTGTGTGTTTTCCATAAGCTTCTTGCTTTCCCTGTCACAGGTGGTGGCAGCAATATTGGTGTGATTGAGGGTAAGCTGGCACCACTCAGACAAGCGCACATTGGTGTTAGCTGGGCAGAAACAGTGGCATCTCTGGCCACCAGGCTGGAGGCGAACTTTACCATAGGACGAAGTAACCTTGCATTCGACTGCAGGGTGTACTGTACGTACGCAGGTGCTGGTTGATGTCCACTTTCTGCTTCCCCCTCCCCCTTTCTTTTCCTTTTTATTTTATTTTAACGTTGGTAAAGAGATCCTCTGGCTCCTCTTAAAATTTTAACAATAGATATTTCCAATTCCTATGGAATTCTGGAGTCTCTTAATAAAACTGAGCCGGTCCCTCGTCGCTTACTGTGACGGACTTAGTAACGAAGTTTCAGTACAGTACAGCGGTGGCGTCACTAATTAATATATTTATTTACACCCTGACTTAGTTCCCCACCCCCCCGGACCAGTTTTATGTTTATTATCTCTGCCTGTTCCTAAAGTTCAGGGTGGCTCAACAATTTTGCATACATAAATATATATTTATTTAAAAAACAAAAAATATTCTATTCCGTAAAAAGGCTAAAAATTATATGCCAACCTGTTTTTGTAGCCACAAACCTTTGCTAGCTTGTTGATTGTATTACACTGAACTTTGTAGTGCAATTTTGAGATCTAAATTTTCCTGCACATGCTTAAACTTACTGACTACAGTATTAAGTATACAACTGCATGTGAAGTGTGCTAAGCCGTGCCTGTTTGTGTAAACTGCTAATTACTGAGACCTTTTTTAATTATTATTTTTTTAGAAAAAATCTTGGCAAATAGCAGTGCTTGATTTTTATTTTTGTTCTTTTTCTTAAAAAAAAATTAAGCTTAAAATGTGTAATATAATAAACTTGGTTTAATTTCTGGTTTTTTTTGCCAAAGTCATGTCGTTTGGCTGTGACAATTCCTTTTTTGCTTGCAGTATCTGTTTCTCTTCCTAGGCTGACGTTGGCGATCCAAGCCTATTGTAAACAAGTGATCTTAAACTCACAGGGGATTCCACGGGAGTAACCATATGTTAACCTTACTTTTTTTTCTGTCTGTATATTTCTTAAAATTTTGTTAGTTAATTGGAAAGTGGGCGGGGGGGCGGATGTTAGTACTTAACCCAGCTACTGTATACATATCTATATATTCTTTTACTTAAAACAGTTAAAGTAATAACATGGGATTCAGTAAAACCACCACTGTTGATGTAAACGTTTTAATTTTTTGGCTTATTTTTATAAATAACACTTAATATGCATGTTTGCTTTAATTTAAATAATTCTGAGTATGGCACTGAGCATTTTCCGTAATTGTAGTAATTCTTAATGCTTGGCTTTAGTTGTAATCCTCAGTAAAACTAGCAGAAAATGTAGTTTTGCAGGGAGCGGGGTGGTGGGAACACGTTGATGAAATGTCTCCTCTGTGCCTGGGCATCACTATAACATGAGCTTGCTTTGATTGCAGGTGTTGCTTTGGGATATGGATAAGTACACTCTCATCCGGAAACTGGAAGGGCACCACAACGATGTTGTAGCCTGCGAGTTTTCTCCTGACGGAGCTTTACTGGCTACGGCATCTCATGACACCCGCGTTTGTGTCTGGGACCCGCACACTGGAGCCATTCTGATGGAGTTTGGGTGAGTGACTTGGATGGAGTGGGCGCAGGGATAATCTTAAAAACTTGCCCACCGTTAGCATTCTTTATTTTACATGGGCAGCCTCTGCTTAGATTTGTACCAGGTTAAGAAGAATCGGACAAAGCCAGGGGCCGGTGTTGTTCATCGGACAGCGCTTGGCTGGGAGGGAGGACTGGGTTCAGGTCCCACCACAGCCAGGAATGCTTTCAGTGGCTTACTTTAGAGAAGTGACTGCAGTTTTCCAGGTGTGAAATAGGGATTGTTGTTATTGTTGTTTAGTCGTTTAGTCGTGTCAGACTCTTCGTGACCCCATGGACCAGAGCACGCCAGGCACTCCTGTCTTCCACTGCCTCACGAAGCTTAGTCAAACTCGTGCTGGTAGCTTCGAGAACACTGTCCAGCCATCTCGTCCTCTGTCGTCCCCTTCTCCTTGTGCCCTCAATCTTTCCCAACATCAGGGTCTTTTCCAGGGAGTCTTCTCTTCTCATGAGGTGGCCAAAGTATTGGAGCCTCAGCTTCAGGATCTGTCCTTCCAGTGAGCACTCAGGGCTGATTTCCTTCAGAATGGATAGGCTTGATCTTCTTGCAGTCCATGGGACTCTCAAGAGTCTCCTCCAGCACCATAATTCAAAAGCATCAATTCTTCGGCGATCAGCCTTTATGGTCCAGCTCTCACTTCCATACATCACTACTGGGAAAACCATAGCGTTAACTATACTGTATGGACCTTTGTTGGCAAGATGATGTCTCTTCTTTTTAAGATGCTGTCTAGGTTTGCCATTGCTGAAATAGGGATTAGTGAATTGCAAAATAGAAACTTGGGGACCCCAGTTCACTAGTAGAGAACACGCTCTGCTGGCACACGTTAAGAATGGAGTGTCAGGCGGGGTACAAGGCTTGAAAGACTCTTCTGCTTGGAGGCCCCAGAGACCACGGCTAATCACTGAAGATTCACCAACTGGTGCCCACCAGATGCTTTGACTCCCATTGGCCCCAGCTAGCATGACCAACAAATCAGGGACGATGGGAGTTGGACGTTCAGCAACATCTAGAGGGCACCAGGTTGGGTAAAGCTGGTAACTTTTTATTTATTTCATAAAAGTTGCACACTGATTGGTTTTTGTGTGTGTGTTTTAACTCCTCAAAGCAGTTGACATACCTTCATGCCTGTACGTGTGTGTGCGCATGTATGTATGTATACGTGTGTGTGTGTGTGCGCGCGCATGCAAGCAAGCAAGCAAGCAAGCAAGCCATGGTTTTCTTGGCTTAACTATGGCTTGTTTGTATATTCAAACCCACCCCAGTCAGCTAGCTTATGTTCAGTTTGTGGCCAACAGAGCAGAATGTGGAACTGACTTGCATCTAATATTAGTCTTTCTTGGGAGCAGACCCATTGAAATTAAAGGACATGAGTAACTTAGATCTGTTAACTTCAAACTTAGATCCATTAATGTACGAAGACTGTGTGTGCCCGCCTTCCATTCCAAATGCATGGCTTCCCTCAAAGAATCCTGGGAGCTGTAGTTTATCCCCTCACAGAGTTAGAATTCCCAGCACCCTTAGCCAACTACAATTCCCAGAATTCTTTGTCCCTTAAATACGTGGAGCGTACAGAGCCTTAGTCCTGGCAAGCCCTGTTGAGTGGCTTTTGGTTAATGATTAAACGCAGAGCAAATGTCCCGTGAACCGAAGTTCTTAATTTCATCCTCAGGCATCTGTTTCCCGCACCGACTCCAATATTTGCTGGGGGAGCAAATGACCGCTGGGTCAGATCTGTATCTTTTAGCCACGACGGACTGCATATTGCGAGTCTTGCCGATGATAAGTAAGTATGGCAAAGCACGGCTTGGTTCCGCTGGTTCTTGCTGGCTGGGAAATGAACTTTTGTGCAGTGTCTTTGAGGGTGAGGGAAGCTTTCCCCCTCGCAGATGACCGGCGCTTGAATTAGGCAGATAAGGGGAAATCAGCCAGAATTATTTACCTACGCAACCCGAGGGTCTTCAAAGCGCCCCACAAGCACACAATTTTAAAACGCAGTTGAATGCAATAATCAGATGAGCTGCACAATGAAACAGCACAGTCAGCAGGAGAGAAGATGAAACTTTAAACTCAAATTAGAATGATTAGGTGGTGTTGCCTTGCTGGTGATTATGGAATCCTCAGCTGACTTGGCCCAGCGATCAGGGTAATGGAAGTAGCAGCTCAGAATACCTGGAGGGAGGTCACAAATTGGGAAGAGTGGTGTCTGTAATAACTCGTGGGCAGATAAATAAGAGCCATGGAACCTCAGATTGTCTGCTCAGCCACATAAAGCCCGCAGCAAGAAAGAAGCTGGGGCAGAAGCTAGAGTCACGACTTCATCTGAAGTTAATTGAGCAGAGTTTCTCAGTATTGCACAGTCGCCTGGCAGGTTAGAACAGGCTCCTATGTAAACGGTCATTATGCAACAGGAGACAATCTGACAGCTGGGCATGTGACTTTCTGGCACCTTTGTCGAGGGGTTGCTGAAAAGTACCCTGTCACAAGACACAGGAGCGGGCTCACTTGCGCAAGCAAGCTTCCTTCTAAAACCTTTCTGCAACATTCCTGGAGACCTGACACATTTTATCATTGAGGTATTTAGACCTTTGGTCTGAATTTCCTTGAGCAACGGGGAGGGAGAGTATTGCTCTGACACGTGGCAGAATGAGGAGGAAGAATACCGGGGCTGTATCGTGGTATATACCATTTCAGACTGCATTTAGGGGATCCCTACATTGCCTTCCGTTATATGACATTAACCATGGGCTTGCTCACTTGCAGTGGATTCAGTCACTCAGGACACACAGTTCTTCCTCACCTGATCCATGCAGATCCAGGGGGTGGGTGTCATCATCCCCAACCCACCTCTTTACACATAATCGGTGAGGATCGAGGAGGAGGAAAATCTTACCTCCCCCATTCCTTTTCCTCGCTGGTGCCAAAATCAGCAGGTTGGGTGGATACAGGGGTGCTTATCCATCCCATAGGCCAGGGATTAACTATTCTTCCTTAGAAATGGATTGAAGGCATCCTAAACCTTGTGGCTTTCCTAAGGCCCTGCCAGTGAGGTCATGCTTGGGTTGAGTATTCCCAGATCAAAATCCCACCATTTAAAAGATTAAAAGGGTGGGGGGAAGTGATCCAGTTTTGTATTGCCTGCATCACATATGATTGAAGGGCCTGTACAGTTCCCAGCTAACTGCTTGGGCTGTCAGCCAACCGTGCAGCATCAGCTCTTTGCTGCGGCACTTGCAAACCACCAGGACCTTCAGTTTTCAGTCCGGAATGCCCTGGATTTATTTTGGACCAACGGCTAGAATGTGCATGTCGCCTTAGGCCTCGCATCAGTCCCTGATCCTCTTGCTGGCGCTGCAGTGAGACGGCTTTGTTAATTTGCTCATCTTCATCGTCCCTCCCTTCCTCCCTAGATGTCTTCAGCAACCAACGGAGCTGCGTCAGCTTCCAGCTGTTGCTCAAATTAAGCATAAAGTTTAGCAGTGATGATAAAACAGAGGCTGTCAACTTAACCTGTTTGCTCTCTTTTCAGGATGGTGCGGTTCTGGAGAATTGACGAAGACCACCCCGTCCAGGTTGCACCTCTGAACAACGGGCTTTGCTGTGCCTTTTCTACTGATGGCAGTGTTTTAGCTGCTGGGTAAGCAAACCTCAAAGTAATAATAATAATAACAACCGCAAAACATGCATACTCCACTGGCAAGGTAGTTTCTTAAAAGCCAAGTGGATATTTTAAAAGAAAACCTCTCTGGTGTTATTTATATATAAATATATGCACTGGGGCCTGTTTCTCTAGTTGCTGCTTGGAAGTAACTACTTAAAGCAGTCGCCATCAATGCTGCTTGATAGATAATCCTCAAGTAAAGAAATGTGTGAGCCTTTGAGGGCAGTAAATGGTTTTGATCTGGAAAGGTTCCTCCTCCTGACGGAAGGGCTTTTTTTCTGTTGAAGGAAGAGAACCTTTTGACCCCACTCAAATTGTCTACAGCTATTGTCAATCTGGCACACCATCCAGATGTTGTTGGACAGGGGCCAGCAAACTTTTTCAGCAGGGGGCCGGTCCACTCTCCCTTGTGGGGGGCCGGACTATATTTTTTTGGGGGGGAATGAATTCCTATGCCCCACAAATAACCCAGGGATGCATTTTAAAATAAAAGTGCACATTCTACTATGTAAAAACACGCTGATTCCTGGAACGTCCGCGGTCCGGATTCAGAAGGCAATTGGGCTGGATCCGGCCCCCGGGCCTTAGTTTGCCTACGTATGTTGTTGGACATGGGGCAGCAGGTTGGCAGGGCTGGTTCTAGACCAGTGTTTCCCAAACTTCAGCTGTTTTTGAACTGCAGTTTCCCTCATCTCTAACCACTTGTCCTGCTAGCCAGGGATGATGAGGATTGAATCACATGGGGCGTTGGGGGAGCCTAACCGACTTCCATGTTTTATTTTGCTTTTGCCTGCAGGACGCAAGACGGAAGTGTGTACTTCTGGGCCACTCCCAGGCGTGTTGCCAGCCTCCAGCACTTGTGCCGCATGGCCATCCGCCGAGTGATGCCCACCAGCCAGGTGCAGAATCTGCCTGTCCCTCCCACAATCGTGGCTTTCCTTTCCTACCGGATTTAGAAAGTAAATTGGAAAAGGGGAGGAGGAGAGCAGTCTGTCTGGCACGTGGGCGAAAGAGAACCTCAAGCTTTTTGTAAGCCTTTTTGAGCTGAACGCTTCACATGTTTCGGTCGTTATTTTTCCTTAAGAATAAAGAAGGGGAGTTTCCTTAAAGACGGTATTTATGGAGAAGATCAGTAGAGGTGTTTCTGAAAGTGCCAGACTTTTCTAAAGAAATTCTAACTGTGAAAATCTGTAAATAATTAGATGTTAGCTGCTATGTATTACCCGTGTATATCATTTGTGATTGCTTTCTTAATGTAGAATATAGCATGTATATAGGCATATGTGTTTGTGTGTGTATGATACATATATACGCGTGCACACAAACACACACAGATATATATAGATTCTGGAGCCACAAGCTGTATTGGTGCTGTGTATAGAGTGGTGTTTGTGGCTCAGGGATAGGAAAACAGAATTTAGTGGCTTCTGTATGTTGTGCATTTTTGGCAGGGGGCTCTCAAAATGGGGCCCTGGGTTGTGTACATCTTGTGTAGCAGAAGGAGTGAATTTCCTTGAGGCCCACAGCACGGGAGAGGAAGAAAGCTTGATTTACCAGACACGTGTCATCTTCAGGGAGGCCTTAATTTTGCCACAAATTGAATGGTGAGTGTCCAGGATCGCTTGGGGGTCCTTAAACCTTTGAAATCCAGCTACTGTATTAAATCCTGGCAACTTCTCTATCAGATGTGACTTCTTCACAGGCTCAGGGTTCCCACCCTCCACCCCCCCCCAACACTTCAGTCAACCTTTGTCATTTAAAGGGGGTGATAACTGGGTGAACTACCAAAGACATGAAACCATTCTTGTTTTCATATGCTTTTGCCTTCTGTTCATCTGGACTTGCAGATACAAAGAATGTATGCATTGCATAAAATGCCTGATTATATATATTTCTTCTTTTTTTGTATTAAAAAGTTGTTACAAAAAAAATACACCACCCTACAGAGTTTTGAAAAGCTGGTTTGTTTGTTTCGTGTGAGCTGCATCTTGAGTTTGGAAATGGGAATGACAGAGAAGAAAGCTAAGGAATATGTTTGCTGACTTCCTTTTCCATCTAAATCTGGTGTGGGGGAACCTTTGCTGAACCGACAACTCCCAACTGGCCATTGAAATGTTAGGAGGGCTGTTGCCTAACATTTCTGGCTCCCAACAGTGAAGAGAGACAGTAGCTGTCATAATAATAATTTATGATTTGTACCCCGCCCATCTTGCTGGGTTTCCCCAGCAACTCTGGGCAGCTTCCACAAAGACCAAAAATACACTAAGATGTCACACATTAAAAACTTCCCTGAACAGGGCTGCCTTAAGATGTCTTCTGAATGTCAGGTAGTTGTTTATCTCTTTGACATCTGATGGGAGGGCGTTCCACAGGGTGGGCACCACTACCGAGAAGGCCCTCTGCCTGGTTCCCTGTAGCTTGGCTTCTCGCAATGAGGGAACCGCCAGAAGGCCCTCAGCGCTGGACCTCGGCGTCCGGGCAAAACGATGGGGGTGGAGACGCTCCTTCAGGTATACTGGGCCGAGGCCATTTAGGGCTTTAAAGGTCAACACCAACACTTTGAATTGTGCTCAGAAACTTATTGGGAGCCAATGTAGGTCTTTCAAGACCGGTGTTATGTGGTCTTGGCGGCTGCCCCCAGTCAACAGTCTATCTGCCACATTCTGGGTTAGTTGTAGTTTCCGGGTCACCTTCAAAGGTAGCCCCACGTAGAACGCATTGCAGTAGTCCAAGCGGGAGATAACTAGAGCATGCAGTACTCTGGCGAGACAGTCGGCATCATGGCTAGTAGACATGAATTTCTTTTGTCACATGCATCTTCCTAGCACTCTGGTTCACTGGATCTCCCCAAATTCTAGAGGTATGAGCAAGGAAGAAAAGCATCTCACTATATCCCCATTTCACCACCCCATAATCCTATCTCAGTTTACTTGCCTTTCTAAATGTTTAGCTCCAACTCTTTTATCGTTTCGGGCACCTTTTCCGGTTCTGCACTGCCATTTTAGTTGAAGCAATGGAATACAACACATTATTCAAAGTATGATCTCGCCAAAGTTCTGTATAATAGATTGGTGGTGAGCTGGGAGGGTGCCGCGATTTCTAGGAAGGCCTTTGAGCCCAGCTCTTGGGATTGTCTCTGCGATCTGCCTGTTACTTCCCTTTATTCTCGTGGAAGAGGAGATGAAGCAGCTGCATCCAGTTAGCAGGAACTGGCTGCAAAACGGGAACTTCAGAGCTGTGAAGCACGAATCACGCTGAAGGGAGAACCATGGCAGCCTGAGTGCTAGGGTGAAAACAATCCTTTGCTTGGGGGGCGGGAGGAGGTAGAGGTAGATTTCTATCCCTTTGCATCCCTGCCAGCTATCAAGAGACCCAACTGCTTGAGTTTCTTGAGAACAGTGGCTGGAAGCTGTTGCAGTACATGCAGTCAAAATAATGATTATAAACACTGCAATGAGCTGGCCTACTTGCAAAACTCCCTCCAAAATGCATGGGGCGCAGTGCCCATTACGAAGCAGCTGGTGTTAAGTTTAATGAAGCAATTAATTAATTTGGGAGCTAGACACTGGATTCAGAGGCAATGGCTGGGTGGGGGGCACTAGACCACAGCCAGTTTTGCATTTGTGCTGGGAGAGTGACAAGGTCACAAGGCTTTTCAGGTTTGCCAGTGCCCAAATGCCTGGGGGACTAGCTTTGCTGTCAATAGGAAGTGAGCAGGACCCTAAGATGGCGTAAGGCAAGAAGGGCTGCAGCATGTTGGCAAGTAGCACACTGCAAGAGCATGTGCACTAGGGCATGATGGGAGTTGTAGTCCAGAACGTCACGAGGGCACGAGGTTGCTGAAGGCTGAAATGCAATAGAAAGTTAGCCTGCTGGGAAGAACTGGGTTGCCCCCCACCCTCCATTTCACTTCCCAAGGGTAGAGCTATGGAATAGACTCCTGGGGGAAAAGGCCTAGAGCAGCCTTTCTCAACCTTGGGTCCCCAGATGTTGTTGGACTACAACTCCCATCATCCCTCAGCTCTGGCCTTGCTAGCTAGGGGTGATGGGAGTTGTAGTTCAACAAAATCTGGGTACCCAAGGTTGAGAAAGGCTGGCCTAGACTCTTACCAGCGCTTTTTAGAAAAGAGGTGCCTGTACTACGTACCCTTGAGTGCCCCCAGAAAAAAGCACTGATGATGATTATTTATTATTGGAGCAACAACTGCAACCCACTGTGCCAGTACAATAGACTCTGAAGAAGCCGAGTTAACTAGCTCAAAGAAGAATTCAGGCTCTCCTTGGAGATGTTGGGTTTTTATCTTGCTTTGCTCAGAGGACTGGACTGAAGCGGCTGGTGTATTCGGATCGGAGTGGAAATTGCCTGTGTGTGTTTCTGCATGGAGTGGCTCTGCATTGCTAAGTCTGCAAAATATATGCCAGGCTTTTTGTTTGTTTGCTCTCTGCAGTGCTGAGTGGTCCTGGGAGTGCCTTTGAGCTTAGCCAAAACCCATGTTCCAAATGTGGGGTTATTTTTACCATCTGCAAAGTGTGCGGAAACATGCAATAAAAAAGGAATAAAATGAAAAATCAGGAGGGAGAAAATAAAATATGATTCAGCTCTGAAAGGAATGACAAGGAGTTGGCAAAGGAGCACCTGGGGACATCGTGTTTAATGTCTCCTCCTTTCCTGCTCTTTCTGCTCTCTTTGATTGACAAGCAGGTTCTCTCTGGCAAGGGTTTTTCATAGTTAGAAAGCCAGATTTGATTTATTTACCCACCCACCCCAGCAAAGCTTAGCTCTGGAACATGTGGCACAATGATAATAAGTGAGACTGTCACTGGCCATGTACAGAGCTCAAGTGATCACCACAGACGGAGCCCTTAGACATCCAAAGTAATGGGATTGTCGCTTTAAAATTAAGCACAGGATAACAACCACTTGGCACAAAGAATCCTGGGAATTGTAGTTTACACCTTACAAAGGGTTCCCCCTATGTTAGTCCTACTCAGATCACACCCATAGTGAACAATGGGCAGGATTAACTTGGGTGCATTAATTCCAGTGCATCGGCTCTGAATAAAACCAAATAAAACCCAGAGCTACAGTCCCTGGCGCCCTTAAACTACAGTTCCCAGTATTCGTGCCCAAAGATTAAGGCCTTCTGGGAGATGATTTATAATGAAATGAAAAAGGTATTTAAATATACCTTCTTGAAGAAACCAGAGGCTCTTCTCTTGGGCATAGTCGGCCATTTGGTGCCAAAGAAGGATAGAACTTTTTTATGTATGCTACAACGGCAGCAAGAATACTTATAGCAAAGCACTGGAAGACGCAAGATCTACCCACTCTGGAAGAATGGCAGATGAAGTTGATTGACTGTATGGGACTGGCAGAAATGACTGGCAGAATCCGCGACCAGGGAGAAGAGTCGGCAGAAGAAGATTGGAAGAAATTTAAGGACTATTTACAGAAACATTGCAAAGTTAATGAACTTTGAAAGATGCTGGATTGAATTTATGTGGTCTCTAGCTGTTATGGTAAAAAGAATTGGTACAAATATTGTTTAAGTTACAAAATTTAAGAAGTTGATTGGAAAATAAGGTGTTAGTTAAATGGAATGTTAAGAGCTTAGGATTTGCTGGATAAACAATTTGAACTAGAAAACAAGAAGGGGAGGTATGAGGAAGTCAAGGAAATATGTTATTGAAAATTGGTATTGAAATTGATTTGTTTTTAATATTTTTTTCTTTTTCTTTTTTGTTTGTATAAAATTGAAAACTCTAATAAATATTTATAAAAAAAAATACAGTTCCCAGTATTCTTGAGGTGGATGGAAGGAATGCACTTTAAATGTATGGTGTATACACAGCCTAAAGCGACTTGACCTGGGATGACTCCTTGAGGAGCGATGTCATCATCATCAGGGCTGCCTAAACTTGGGGAAAGGGGCAGGATGTTAACTTTATGCAGCAAAGCAACCCAGATTCTGTACCCAGAGAGAAGCAGATCAAACCCACAATATGTGGGTTTGCTTATCATGAGAGTCAAGGAGGTAGCTGGAATGAACAGTAGGCATGGAGAGGAGCCAAAAATTGCTGTGCCCTCAAGCTCATAATCTAAGAGACATGACACAAAAGGAAAATGTGCTGGGAGAGAGGAGGAAAAAAGCAAGCTCGCACACACCAATTTTTAATTTCGGAGAAGCTGTAGAGAATAGCAAAAATGGGAAATTGGAGAGAAGCCGAAGGTTGCTGGCTGCTAGCTTACTATGCCAGGCCCCAGCCTGCACTCATGAATCCTGGTTAAATCCCTGCAGACCCCGTCAGCAGATAGTTTTGACAGTGGGTTTAATTAGACAGTCTTCCTGTACCTCCCAGACTGGCGGGCTCATTTACATTTACCTTTAGATAAGTAATCAGGACCTCACTGAGATGCCATGGAAACGTTATCAGCAAGGCTGCGGCCTTGTCTAACCACTGGAATGTAAGTGGTGATAACGGAGGCCATTTTGAAATGCTGGTGTGAAGTTTGAAATCTGGGAACAACTGAGGAAGTTTGGAGGCATTTTTTTAAGAGGGCAGATATTCCTCCTTCCCTCACAACAGGTATCCATCAATGCGTCACTGAAAGCCTTAGCCTGCATTAGTTTCTCATGAGCAGAATGCCATATTTCCATTGTTAACAGATTCCTCCTACTCCCCCTGCCACATCAACATTTTGAGGTGACGAACAGCATTTATTATGGTTTAAAAGGTCACCTCAAAAGCTGCTGGTGTGCAGAAAAGAAAGAGGGAATGAGGGGCAGGAATATGCTCTGGAAATGAGCAATAGCTTTGGGAGACCAGCACATCCCTGATGATCGAGGCTGCTAACAAGGGGCCTGTTTGCAACTGTCTGCAGCACCTGCTGCTCTCTGGGTAGCCACTTGCTTGGGCCCTGCTGGCTGTGGAGCCCTGGACTTTGGTCTTGAGGTCCAACACGAGCCGCTCTGCTGCTTCATTTTATCACATTTGACCTGCGGTGGCTGGCACCCATTGGGAAGGGTGTGGCAGAAGTCAATAAGACCACACAGGAGGCAGAGCCCATGACAAGAGGAGCCAACTAGCTCCTGGGACAGCTCAGGAGGTAGAGCACGAGACTCTTGAACTCAGGGTCGTGGGTTCGATTCCCGCATTGCAGGGGGTTGGACTAGATGACCCTCGGGTCCCTTCCAACTCTATCATCCTATGATTCTATGAACTCTGGTTTGCCCCCCATCTTCTTCCTCGCTGCTGAGGTCTGCAAGGGGAGTGCGAAGACTTGGGAAAAGAAGGAAACTGACCCAGGTAGGGCCACCCTCTGGCCTAGATGAAGGCAAGCAAGGCAGCTGTCAGAGGACAGGCCGCGTTTGGTGGGTTATGGTGTCTGAGCCACCCTATGAGAACATGTAGGGGCATGAGAAGAGCCTCTGTGAGTTTGTCGAATGCTCTTTTAAAGCCACGCAAATCGGCTGCCGTCGCTGCGTCTTGTGGCAGCTAATTCCACAGTTTTAATAATGTGCCAAACAAGGCGAGGCCATTAGATCAGGCCAGTGGCCCATCTATAGTCCAGCATCCGGGTCTCACAATGGCAAACAAAGTGCTTGTGAGAAACCTGCAAGCAGGATCCAAGCATGAAAGCACTCTCCTGTCCTGTGGTTCGCAGCGACCACAGTGTTGCTGCCCCCAACTGTGGAGCAGAGAAAGGGGCTGTGTCCCAACTGGAGAGGATTTGGGACACTTCCGGGGGAGATTGAAATAAACCAACCAAAATAAAACCCGGGATGTTTTTGTCAATTTGTGGTTAGCTCGTTACTGCGACTGAGGGAAGCGAAAGCAGGAAAACAACATAACCTATCTATGTGCAAATTATCCTCCCTCCCCCTGTGGGTTTGCTGTTACTAAATTCACCACTGGAAGTTACTCAATCAAAACCACAACTGTGTGTTGTGCCACCATTGGGTGGGTAGAGCTCCTCCCCCCCCCCCATAAAAATGTAAACCTATGCTGACAAAATATTACTTGAAACTACTTGGCAAAGAAAGCATAATCATAACAGTTTGCTATTTACAAAGGCCCAGGCATCCCATAACGATAAGCCAGGTGTGGGGGACCATTTGGCCTTCCAGATGTTGCCGAACTACAGTTCTCTTCAACTGCAGCAAGCATGGCCAATGGGAGTTGTAGTTCAGCGACATTGGGTTTCCCACACCTGTGCTAAGTAAAAAAAATGGCTTAGTGCAAGTGAGCAAACCATGCAGGTGCTTTCCTCAGCCCTGCTGCTGCTGCTGTGCTACCTAGAACTAAGCTAAGGTTTGGCTTAGTATTATGACCAAGACAGGGATGGGGACCATCTGTGGACCTCTGGGTATTTCTGGACTCCAACTCCCATTGGTCCCAGCCAGAGACCCTCTCACCATCAAGTCCTTCAAGACCTGTTCCCCACTTTGCTGGCCTGTTCCCAGCAGGCTGGCAAAGGAGGGGCCCCAATTCCAGCTACAGAAACTATTATTGCTGCTCAAGTTGCCAGAGCCCCATCTGCACTGCCCCTTTAACCAGCTGTGTCTTCCATCTAAATAATCCTGGTATCTGAAGTTTGTTAAGGGCTCTGAGAGTTGTTAGGAGACCCCTCTTTCATCCAAGGAACTCAAGGTGGTTCTCTCCAATCTCACAAAAGGCCTGTGAGGAAGATTCAACTGAAAGGCTGTGACTGGCCCAAGCTACCTGCGAGTTTCATAGCCCAGCAGAAATTTGAACCCAGTGGTCTCCCAGGTCCTAGTCTAACACTCTAGCCTAGCCTTTCTCAATTTTGGATTGCCCAATGTTGTTGGACTACAACTCCCATCATCCCTAGTGAAAAGTCCGAACAGCCAGGGATGATGGGATTTGTAGTCCAGCCAAATCTGGGGACCCATGGTTGAGAAAAGCTGCTCTAACCACTACACCACGCTGGCTCTGTCCTTAGTATGTAATACTAATTGGTGTAATAATGTATTTAGAAATACTGTGACAGCAGAAAATCGCCACAAGATCATTGTGTCTGAGTGTGCCCAGGCATAGATATGCATGCTCCCCTATGTGGCAAGCCCCTGAATTGCAGGTGGCAGGTACTCAGTGCTTTCAGGCCCTAGGCTGACTTTTGACACCCAGTCAGGGCCAGCCCAAGACATTTTGAAGTGGACCCCCAAATTGTGCCATGGAAGAAAGGGTGAGGGAAGATTTGCCTCAGGAACAGGGAGTGGGGTATGTGTGTGAGAGGTTGACATTGGGATCTGCTGCTCCAGTGTATCCTGCCACCTGAGGCGGTTAAACTCACCTTGCCTCACGGGTGGGCCGGCACCTTGCCTCATTGGATCCTGGAGAGGAAGGAGGATAAGAAGGGAGGTGGATTTTCCTCCTTTAACCCCCACTATGTGGCAGGTTAGGCCGAGGGGCAGTGGACACACACTGAGCTTCCTGGCCAAGTAGAGATTCGAACCCTGGTCTCCCCGGTTCTGGTGCAACACTCTAACCATTGCCCCACACCAGCTCTATATCTGGGTAGTTTTGGGGGGAGGTGGAGGGGTGAAGAACCACTGATGTTTGGCATTTAATGATCGCAACCCAACCTTGCAACATTTGTCTTTCAGGAAGTCTACCAGAAGAAGACCCAAACACGTAACCTCAAAGTATCCCTATTTTCCAAGGACAGTCCTGGAATTACCAAAGCCATCCGGGCTTCTGATTTGATCCCGCAACATCCCTTTCCCCCCTGCCAGCGCTGCTGCTGCCAAACTTGGGGATGAGGATGAGCCAGCACTTGTCCACTGAGGCCCAGCCCTGTGTAATGCACCAGCTTTGAGGGGCAGGCAGAGGGCAAGGCCACCCTGGGTGGGAAGGAAGGGGGAGCAGAGCAGAGGGCAAGGAGTCTTGATTAAAAAGACCCTGTGAGAGACGCAGGGAAGTGGAGATCTCTCAGGGTGAGAGGCTGGCAGAGGTGAGAGATGGGAGGGTACATCCTTCTCTGTATGCGATGCACCCGTATACCTGTAACCCATCCGTCTGTAAAACCTAGGCTATAATTGCAGGAGAGGACTCTGTTTTATTTTAGCACTTTTCTTCTTTTCTCTTTTATTTTTAGTTTATTATTATTATTATTACAGTGGTACCTCGGGTTACATATGCTTCAGGTTACAGACTCTGCTAACCCAGAAATAGTGCTTCAGGTTAAGAACTTTGCTTCAGGATAAGAACAGAAATCGTGTTCCAGTGGCACGGTGGCAGCAAGAGGCCCCATTAGCTAAAGTGGTGCTTCAGGTTAAGAACAGTTTCAGGTTAAGAACAGACCTCCGGAACGAATTAAGTACTTAACCCGAGGTACCACTGTATTATTATTATTATTATTATTATTATTATTATTATTATTATTTGAATTGTAATGCAAAAAGTTTTAATAAAACTTTATTTGAAAAATAAAATTAAAGGAGTCTTGATTTTAAAAAATCACTCTGTGCATCTGCGTCTAATCTTGCCCCTTTCTCAAATTTATTTATTGGTGTGTGTGTATGTGTGTGTGTGGTCTTTTTGTAAAAGGTATCAAACAACAAACTAAACTTGGAACTGTTGGGTTTTCCCCAGATGGTGGAGGGCATGTTTGCTGTGTCCTGCTGGTATAGTAGCAGCGGCACTCGCCCTTCTTCTGTTAGGAAATGCTTCAGGGAGGGGGGGGTTATGGGAGGTCGAGGAGAGTCAGTTGGGGGGGTGATAAATGTCCCTATTTTCACCTGAGGAATATTGGGGGTATGCAAGCACAGTGGATGATGTGACCTGCTTTGCTCGAAACAGGTCTTTGATGACAATAGCAAGGGCCCTCCTTTCAAGACTGACCCACCCCCTTCCACCCCAATTTCCGGCCATTGTCTCCGATTTCTGTTCCGCTGTGAGCTGCCTCTCAGTGAACACAGCAGCTCATTTCCTGTCCCGGCAGTGACACAGCTCTGCCTCTGGAATGGCTGCCCCGAAGCTATCAAGAGAAGGGTGTCTGTTCCGCCTCTCCTGTTTATGAAGACTCTTCTGCCAAAAACTGCTGCCTGTAGGTGGTGCCAGAGGATCAGAATGAATTTCCTTCCCGGTCCAGTCTAGCCCTACAAGCAACCCTCACAAGGCTGGTGCCTTCCAGATGTTTAGGACAACAACTTCTGGCTGGGGCTGGTGGGAAGCCACCCTCCGAAACAGATCGGCAAAGGCCACCTTGCAACCTGACTGCAATCATATAAATCAGGGTTTCCCAGACTTGGGTCTCCAGCTGTTTTTGGACTGCAATTCCCATCATCCCTGACCACTGGTCCTGCTAGCTAGGGACGATGGGAGTTGTAGTCCAAAAACAGCTGGAGACCCTGCTGTAAGTGCTTATTTAAGCCACATTCACACCATATGTTTAAAGCACCGTGATACCATTTTAAACAGGCACAGCTTGCCCCAAAGAGTTCTGGGAGTTATAGTTTGTTTTGTTATTTAATTTTTACTGAGAATTTTTTTGAGGATATTAAACAGCATGGAGCAAAATCTTCTTCTTCTTTTTTTGGTGATCACTTGTAGCCGAGTAAGATGTTCCATGAACATGGTTTTAACAGTGAGTCTGTAAATGACTTTACTGTAGAGGCCAATTCTGGATCTACATGTCCTTCCACAGTGGGGACATAGGTTTCTGGATGGGAGTTGATCATGGTGAGGGTTTGCCAATCGTGCCTTCCTCTTAGTTCATTTCTCCCTTTCATCCTGAGTTCGAGTGTCTTCAGTTTCCCAATTGTCGGTGTTTATACTACATTTTTTCAGATTTGCCTTGAGAGAGTCTTTGAACCTCTTTTGTTGACCACCAGCATTACTCTTTCCATTTTTAAGTTTGGAATAGCGTAGTCACTTTGGAAGACAATAATCAGGCATCCGCATAACATGATCAGTCCAACAAAGTTGATGTTGAAGAATCATTGTTTCGACACTGGTGATCTTTGCTTCTTCCAGTACTCTGGTACTTGTCTTCCCAGTGATGTGTAAAACTTTTTGGAGACACCGTTGATGGAATCTTTCGAAGAGTTGGAGATGGCGTTTATAAGTGCTCCTGTTTCACAAGCATACAGAAAGGTTGGTAGTACAATAGCTTTGTAAACAAGTATTTTGGTTTCCCTGCGAATGTCCCGGTCCTCAAATATCTTGCACTTCAATTGGGATAAAGCTGCACTTGCAGAGCTCAGGCAATGCTGGATTTCGGCATCTGTGTCAGCCCTTGTGGAAAGATAACTGCCCAGGTAGGAGAAGTGATTGACACTTTCCAACATTACACCATTGAAATTAAACAGGATGGAGCAAAATAATAACTACGGATAAATGAAGGTTGCCTACTTCTTTTTCTTGATAGGCATGATAAGGAAAGAGTTCAGTCGGTAAGCCATGAGACTCAATCTCAGGGTCCTCAGTTTGAGCCTCATGTTTGGCAAAAAAATCTGCATTGTAGGGGATTGGACTAAATAACTCCCCCCCCCCCGGTGGTTTCTTCCAACTGTACAATTCCATGGTTCTATGATTCTAAGATTCAGGGAGGGAGGTAAAGTGTCACCTTAGGGAAGAGGCGAGTAATGATGTTTAGGTAGTGGCTTAGAACCTAAGCGTTTAAGAAGCTCATTCTAAAGGACAAACGTGTTTGGGAAAAATGTCAGATCACAAAGGACGATGGGATTCAGGAGGGAGGGAGGCTCCTTGTGGACGTAAGACAAATTCTGTAAATGTGACTGAAAAGTATGGCTTACATTTAAGTCCCCCAATTTGTCTGCTACATTCTATAAGTTTCTCAACCACTGCCAATTGTCAACCTTGTTCTAGCATCCAGCCGGAGAAAAAATGGTATGAGATGATCTCCAATGGTGTGCAACTTTTAGTCTGGCTGCCATTGTCAATAGCATAATCAAATATTTTGTACAAAGTGTTTTGCATATTTTATGGAAAGGCTAAACCTGGGCCAGTAGGGTGAGTCGTAGTTTGTTAAGGGTATTGCTAGGTAAAGGTAAAGGGGCCCCTGACCATTAGGTCTAGTCGTGGACAACTCTGGGGTTGCGGCGCTCATCTCGTTTTATTGGCTGAGGGAGCCGGCGTACAGCTTCCAGGTCATGTGGCCAGCATGACTAAGCGCACAGAAACGCCGTTTACCTTCCCACCGGAATGGTTCCTTTTTATCTACTTGCACTTTGATGTGCTTTCGAACTGCTAGGTTGGCAGGAGCTGGAACTGAGCAATGGGAGCTCACCCCGTCACAGAGATTCAAACCGCTGACCTTCTGATCGGCAAGCCCTAGGCTCTGTAGTTTAGACCACTGCTAGAAGATCCTTATTCTCCTTCCAGAGCTATAATTCCCAGAGTTCGCTGTGAAAAGGGACTGATTGTTCTTTCGCTAAAGAAACTGTAGCTCTGGGAGGGGAATGCGGGTTTCCTAAAAGCACTGAGGAGCTGCTGCCAACTGATTTTCCCTCTCCCTGGGAGCCTACTGTGGAAGACAGGGCGCATGAGGAACATGCCTCAGAGGAAAAGAAACCGAAGGATGGAGATGAAAAGCTTTGAGATCTCTTCACTCCCTGTGTGCCAGAAGGTGCAGGAGGAGATGAAAGAGGTCTGCCTGCATGAGCAAGAGGAATGGTGTCTGTGGAATGACAGGAGAACAGGGACAGCAGGAGAAATTGGAGGCACATGTGAATGGGCAAGAGGAACAGAAATAGTTGTGGAAGAGAAAGGGCAACAGGAGGGATCAGGCTCTTAATTAGAAGGTTGGTGATTTGAACCCTCCCAGGGACGGCTGTGGGCAGGATTGTGGGGGTTGGACTAGATGACTCTGGGAGTCCCTTCCAACTCTACAATTCTGTTCTCAGGGCTGAGGTGGGTGAGATAAAGCCCTCAAATGCCTTTGCCCCTTGTGCTGTCAGTGGCTCTGTACCAGCTGAACCACAAGCGGATATCCGGCTGTCGCTCTCAGGTCCCACTTGTGAGTTTCACATGGACGTCTGGTTGACCACAGAGGGCTGGACTAGATGGGCCTTTGGCCTCATACTGCAGAGCTCTCCTTCTGTTCTCATGACAGGCTCTGCATTGTCGCCGGCAGAAGCGGGAGCTCCAACTCAAGGAGATTGGTCCGGGAAAGGAGCCAAAACTGGCCTGCGGTTTATGGCATGGCGCCAGGTGATCAGGTCATCAGGGCAAGCCAGGGCTGCATTTCAGGCCCACTTTCCCCACCAGGGTTGCCTTCAGCCGGCTGGCTCCCTCCTTGCTTGAAGAAGAACAAACCTTTCTTCCCTTCAGCAGCAACAGCCCCCTCCAGAGAAGAAAAATCCTGCTGACCATTATGTCTAAAAAAGGTTGTGGAATGCCTGGCTGAGCAGGCCCTCCGGGTAAAACCGCCCAGGCCGGCTGCAGCATAATCGAAATTTATCCCGTGGAATCTTCTGTTGTTTTTTAATGTCGCTCAGCCTTAAAGGTTTTATCCTACTTTCAACTTTCCCATGGGAAAAAAAATATCTAGCATGCCGTGAAGGGGACGGACAATGCACTCTCTCCCCCCAACCCCAAAGCACTGTAATTAATTCCAGAAGGAAATCAGGGAGCAGGAGTGGGAGACACAACAAAATCTGCATCGGATTGAAAAGGAAATATAAACTTGACACCTTGTTGAAGGGGAAACTCTAGCACCTGACTAGCCTTCTTGGAAAGGTGGCTTTTGGGTGTTTCCGCCCCAGACGAGGGTTGGGGAACAGACTCTCGCCATCCCCAGCTTGGCCCAACAGTCAGGCATGATGGGAGTTCAGTTCAGCTCGGGATGAGCGAATCTGCCAATTTTGCTTTCTCTCACTTTCCCATTGTTCCACTCTTAAGGTCATCTCTCCACATTTCCCCATCAGTTTGCAGTATTATTTTTTTAAAGTCCTTGTGAAAATGTAACAGCATTTTGGTGCAAATTTTTTTTTAGCATTTTGTTGTTGTTGTTTAGTCATTTAGTTGTGTCCGACTCTTCGTGACCCCATGGACCAGAGCACGCCAGGCACTCCTGTCTTCCACTGCCTCCCATAGTTTGGTCAAACTCATGCTGGTAGCTTCGAGAACACTGTCCAACCATCTCGTCCTCTGTCGTCCCCTTCTCCTTGTGCCCTCCATCTTTCCCAACATCAGGGTCTTTTCCAGGGAGTCTTTTCTTCTCATGAGGTGGCCAAAGTCTTGGAGCCTCAGCTTCAGGATCTGTCCTTCCAGTGAGCACTCAGGGCTGATTTCCTTCAGAATGGATAGGTTTGATCTTCTTGCAGTCCATGGGACTCTCAAGAGTCTCCTCCAGGACTATAATTCAAAAGCATCAATCCTTTGGCGATCAGCCTTCTTTATGGTCCAGCTCTCACTTCCATGCATCACTACTGGGAAAACCATAGCTTTAACTATACGGACCTTTGTTGGCAAGGTGATGTCTCTGCTTTTTAAGATGCTGTCTAGGTTTGTCATTGCTTTTCTCCCAAGAAGCAGGCGTCTTTTAATTTCGTGACTGCTGTCACCATCTGCAGTGATCATGGAGCTCTCTCACTGCCTCCATTTCTTCCCCTTCTATTTGCCAGGAGGTGATGGGACCAGTGGCCATGATCTTCATTTTTTTTGATGTTATCTGTCTATTTATTTATTGCTTATATGTCTCCACCTTTTCCTCCAAGGATCACAACACGGCACATACAGGGTCATCCTCCACTCGCTTAACCCCCACAACAACCCTATGAGGCTGGCAGGCAGTGTGACTGGCCCAAGGTCACCCAGTTGAGAGCTTCAGGGCAGAGTGAGGATTGGAACTCTGTTCTCCAAGGCCCCTGTCTGACATTCTAACCTCTCCTCTGTGGTCTTGCCTAACAGACCCATTTTTGCAAAGCGATTTCCCTTAATACAATGCATGTTTGCATTATATCTTTTACTGTTCACTTTTATAGGAATACTTTCCCCTGGTGCATGCACAAAAGTGGGTTTGAGAACTGCAAAATTTGGATAATGTGCACATTTTGAAAGATGCACACCTGTGCAACCACCACACAAAACCAACTGTGGAATGTTTCATCAAGTCACAGAACTGCAGGACAGGAAGGGACTCCAAGGTTCATCTAGTCCAGCCCCCCGGGGCACTGCAAGAATGGCAGCTAAATAATTATTGGCAGGTGCCCATCCAACCTCTGTATAAAAACCTCTAATGAAGCAGACCCCACCATGTGATGGAGCTGCAGGAGCTGCTGCAATAGCTCAGTAGGTAAAGCACGAGACTCTTGATCTCAGGGTCGTGGGTTCGAGCCCCATGTTGGACAAAAGATTCCTGCATTGCAGGGGATTGGACTAAATGACCCTTTGTGGCTCCTTCCAATTCTATGATTCTATACATTGATTTAAAACACAGCAGAATGTCTGCTCTGAAACTTGTGCAGGTGCAAAGAGGGACTGAGAGTAGGAGCATGGGTGCCCAATAAGGAGGGCATTGGAAAGGGCGTCATTACTTTGACTGGAAACCTGTGTGTCTTCTTCCTTTCTAGTGCTTCAGTGTGTACATCACCACTAGATTTTCAGCATATCTAGTCATTTGCTGCACAAGTGAAACTGATAGCAAAACTTGAAAATAATGCGAGGGAAAAGCTCTGTCTTTTACAGCATTGATGCAAGTACTTTCCTCTCCACAAGGATACTGAAGCTGAAAGCAGGGAGGTTATGCTTCTCTTAGGCTGACCCCAAAGGCATCTATTTCCTTTCATCATCTCCTCACTTTCTACCTTCCAGTCTGTCCAATGTGCCTTTTTTAACCTGCAAGTTCATGGCCCTTGTAAGTGGCTTAAGCACGGCAGGGGAGCTGACCTCTTAATCCTAGGTGAACACTTAGTCTTTAAACTTCAGCAAAGTTTAGCTACCGTGTACACTTAAAGGGGACGCTGGGAAGAAATGCCAATTATAATCTCCCCTCAGCTTAAATCCCCTCCTGCCTTGTCATCCAAACCTCCTTTTTTGGGTGGGTGGGAAGAGTTGGTATGAAATGACCATTTAATGCATTGCCAACTTGTGACAGTCTGTAGAGACAGGCAAATCCATTTCAGTTTCTCATTTGTCCAGTCTTAAGTCTAGTTCTCCATGTTTCCACACCAGTTTGTAATTAAACAAACAAACAAATAAACAAACAAAATCCACCAATCCTCATTGTAGTGCAAATTTACCCCAATTAACACATTTTTGTATGTAATCAAAGATGGAGGGCACAAGGAGAAGGGGATGCCAGAGGACGAGACGGCTGGACGGTGTTCTTGAAGCTACCAGCATGAGTTTGACCAAACTGCGGGAGGCAGTGGAAGACAGGAGTGCCTGGGGTGCTCTGGTCCATGGGGTCACGAAGAGTCGGACACGACTAAACAACAACAACAGCAATCTTGTTTAATACATGTTCCTTCCTTCCTTTCTTATTTGGAATATTTTAAACGAAAGATTGCAGGCCAGAGTAAAAATGCTGGCTAAGCTTCCTTTCAAAGCCAGGACCTCACCTGGGAAAGAGATGTTAACATGACAAAAAGTGTTGAGGGCCCATCACAGAGGAATCCTTGGGCAGAGGATGGCCAAGGTGATGGGTTAGGGAGGGACATCGCAACCTTGGCTCCCCCAATCATCCTCGGAAGCTGGCGTCTCTGACCTTAACTGTTCCTCAATGAAAATTTTCACTGCCCACCACCCGGAACCCTTTGCAATCTTGCTACCGCTCGGCAGAGAGTGGGGGTGGCACCCAACTTCTGTAACAGTATCATTTCCAAACTACCAAGTACACCACTTTAGAACCAGGGTGGCAAACCCTGCGGCCCTCCAGATGTTCCCATCACTTCCAGTCAGCATGGGCAGTGGTCGCGGATGATGGGAACCAGAGTCCGGTCACATCTGGTTTAGAGGAAGGCAAAGCTAAAAAAAAAAAAGGGTCTGTATAGTTAAAGCTATGGTTTTCCCAGTAGTGATGTATGGAAGTGAGAGCTGGACCATAAAGAAGGCTGATCGCCGAAGAATTGATGCTTTGAATTATGGTGCTGGAGGAGACTTTTGAGAGTCCCATGGATTGCAAGAAGATCAAACCTATCCATTCTGAAGGAAATCAGCCCTGAGTGCTCACTGGAAGGACAGATCCTGAAGCTGAGGCTCCAATACTTTGGCAACCTCATGAGAAGAGAAGACTCCCTGGAAAAGACCCTGATGTTGGAAAAGATTGAGGGCACAAGGAGAAGGGGACGACAGAGGACGAGATGGTTGGACAGTGTTCTCGAAGCTACCAGCATGAGTTTGACCAAACTGCAGGAGGCAGTGGAAGACAGGAGTGCCTGGCGTGCTCTGGTCCATGGAGTCACGAAGAGTCGGACACTACTAAACAACAGCAGCAACAACAACAAAAGCTAAAAATCTGCAGATTATTCCAAACAGAAGTGCACAGCTCCCCTTTTCCCTGCAGCTTCCAGGAGATCTCGTGCATGCCTCAAAAGCACCAAACCCGGCCTTGACATCCATCATGTGGTGTTTGAGTTTGCCTTTCCCCCCATCTCTTCTCTTCCTTCCTCACCCCATTTCCCTTTTGTTCCCTGCCCTTCTTTACTGAAAGCCCGAGGGGCAGAGACTGAGCTTTTATGGCTCTGCGTGAGGTGCTGCGGTAGCCTTTCCTGGCTGAAGAGCAGGGTATAAATGTTCCGAACAAATACGAGTTCAAAAGTCTCTGCGACTGGGTGGCAGCTGTTTCTTGAAAGTTTGTCTAGAACTTTTTGCAGAACGGGTGGGAAGGAGGAGGAAGGGGGAGATGGTGGCGGGGAACTCCATGTGACCATCCCAGTTACTCACGCCCCATCCTGAGCGAACAAAAGGCTTTAAAGCTCTGCTGCCCACAAGCGCTGCTGTCTAGTTGGCTGCAAATGAGCTATTTTGCTCTAATGAGGCATCTCTCTCCCCCCAGTACTGTACCAAGGAAGCCCAGATTGCACACGAAGCATGAAATCCAGACTGCGGGAACAGACGCCGAGCAGAACACGCTTCTTCCCCTGCCCTTTGTGGTGGTTTTGGAGCTTCCAAAAACAGATGGAGAAACGAACTGACTGTGTCCCTTCATCCTCCAAAACGCCTGTTCTGTGCCTGGGAGTATACACAAGGGACTAAGAAGAGCCTGGCTCCTGGGTCAAGATAATGGCCCCGTTTTATTTTTATTTATGGAATGTGTATACAGTGGGACCTTGGTTCTCAAATGCCTTGGTACTCAAACAACTTGGAACCTGCAAACACTGCAAACCCGGAAGTAAGTGTTCCGGTTTGCGAACCCTTTTTCGGAAGCTTAATGTGCTCCGTTTTGAGTGTTACGCTTCCGTTTCAAGTGTTACGCTGAGGTCTGTCTGTTTTTGCCATTTATTTTGCGTTTTTGTTTTCGCGGCTCTTTTTGTTTTGACTGTGTGGAACCCAGTTCAGCTACTGATTGATTTGATTGTGTGACTGCAGTACATTGTTTATTGCTTTCATTTTATGGATCAATGGTCTTGTTAGACAGTAACAAACACATGTTAAATTGCTGTTTTAGAGGTTGTTTTTAAAAGTCTGGAACGGAGTAATCCGTTTTGCATTACTTTCTATGGGAAAGCGAGCCTTGGTTTTGGAATGCTTTGGTTTTGGAACTGTCAGGGAACTGCCATCGGAGCTAGAGGCGGAGGCAAGGCTCCACAGCGATGCTGGAGAAGGGCCCAGCAGGGAGAGAGGCAGCTCATCGGCTGGGGAAGGAAATCAGCGTGACACCAGGGAGAAAGGGGGGCAGATGGGGGAATCGGCGAGAGGGCTCCAGGACTCCTCGCCGGAGACCAGCGGGGAGAGCACGGGTCCTCCGCTGCCCACACCCACCCTGCGCAGAAGACTTCCGCGCAGGGAGAGTAGGCGGAGACTTGGCGTCAAAGAACTTCTATGCTGGAAGAGGTTCAAGAAACGCCCACTGACGGATTCTGCTAGCGACTGAAACAGCCACGAAGTGAAGGGCTGTCCAGACAGAAAAGGTTTAACCAGGCAACCTAGCCAGGAGTGGCGGCAACTTACGCACAAGCAACCCCTATAACCATTACAGGAACGGACTTCCGGAACGGATTAAGTTTGATCCGAGGGCGGTTCACGACATAAAAATACAACATGAAAGCACAAAACACGTAATAAAACAGAATCAATCCAAGAACACCACTCCCATGAACACATTTCAGAGGACATAAGGCCCTTGCCTGAAACCCTGGAGAGCTGCTGCCAGTCAGTGCAGGCAGTACTAAGTGAGATGCACCAATGGCCTGGCTTGACATAACACAGCTTTCTAGCATACTACTGTCATGGTAAAGTAAATAAAAATGCTGCTGTTACAGTCACAGGAGAGGCAGCCAAGAAAATATATTTGTCCGTCTCACGCATAAGGCTGGGGACCCACCAGGGCATAGCAGCTAGGCTAGGCAGGTTTGGGTTCAAATCCCATTATTAAATCCCCGTTCACAACTAATTTCTCCATATAATCACATCACGGCGCCAGACCTGCTGCTCTGTCTCATGGTATTATGTACCACAGACCGAAAAAAGGTACTCTGTAGGTGTGTGGGAGGCAGCCTTTGAGGGGAAATCATCGATAATAAAAAGCTTTCTTCCTCTGAAAACAATTAGCGCCCCAGCTCTCCAAATCCCGGTGCTCTAAAGCTTCTCAAAGGAGCATTTCCGTTACCTGTGTTAAAACAGATCAAGTTGAGTAATTGCACGTTAAATATTATGATTTCACCACAAGGTAACTCTCTGCAAAAAGGTATCGTGGGTGTTTTGCCGAGCTCCATGTAAAGTGCACTCAAGCCACATGTTATTTCCTAAATAGATTTCTTTCTTTCTTTCTTTCCTTCTTTTTCACAAAGAACATTATGTATTACTGGGAGGGAGAAACTTCGCAAGATCTCAGCAGCGATATCCAACTCAACCCGAATGCAGCTGCTCTGCAAGACAACAAGCAATTTAGGGCATCTCCATATCACTTGTTTATGCCCGTGTTTATCCTGGTTTGCTTGTGCAAGGCTTACACAGTGGTGAGACTATGCCCAGTTTTTATTCAGCAGCTATTCTGATTTATTTATAGAGCAGTTATAGTATAGAAAGCATTCAGACTGATTTACTTATGGGGTATTTACACATCTTCTTGTTGGGCCAACTGCTCACCCTGCACTTTTCAATGCATTTCCCTGTAACTTTCCAAACTGCAAAAAGCCCGTTGTTGTTTCTAGAAGTGGATTTGTTTCAACTGTGCTTTCTCCCTCACAGAGCTACAATTTCCAGCATCCTTAAACTACAGTTCCCAGGATTCTTTGGGAGAAATGTGTTTTAAATGTGCATTGAGTGTGGATTTGCCCTGGCTGCAGACACACTACAGTGGTACCTTGGGTTAAGAACTTAATTCGTTCTGGAGGTCCGTTCTTAACCTGAAACTGTTATTAACCTGAACTTTAGCTAACTTTAGCAAACTTTAGCTAATGGGGCCTCCCTTTGCTGCCACGCCGCGATTTCTGTTCTCATCCTGAAGCAAAGTTCTTAACCCGAGGCACTATTTCTGGGTTAGTGGAGTCTGTAACCTGAAGCATCTGTAACCTGAAGTGTCTGTAACCCGAGGTACCACCGTATAATTTTAAGGTACATTTGTAGCACAAATAATTCTGGGCACTGTAGCTTGCTAAGAGTTGCTGGGAATTGTAAACTCTGCGAGGGGCAAACTAAAGTGCCCAGAATTCTTTGACAGAAAGAATGTACTTTAAAGGGCCACAGTTCCAAATTCTGCCTAACGTTAGACCCAGGGACTTGCACAGTGCTTCACTTTCTTTCTTTCTTTTTACTGTTTCTCCGTCTCCACCCCTCACTTTTATTTTTTTTAAAAAAGGTAAATACGTTGTCTGTTTGGCCTAATGTACAGCACTGCTCAGACCTTTATGGAAGACTCCATGAATTTCCCCAATCCTCTTTGAAAGCCTTTAAAATTGGTGGCACCGCTGCGTCTTGTGGGAGTGAGTTTTATCGTTTAACAATTGCACAGTGTAAACTCTTGCACTTTCTCTTCTATCAATCCTGAATTTTCCAATCTTCAGCTTCTCTGGGCATCCAGGAGTTCTTATGAGTGAGGAATGGAAATGTTTCTCCATCCACTGTCCCCAAGCCAACACTCAAAAGTTGCAGTCATGTGTTAAAAGTCTCTCTCTCTCCCTCCCTCCCTCCCTCTTTTTTTTTTCCTTCTGAAGGGAACAATGGCTTTCCCTGTGAGGAGAAGAGGCTCCCCACTTTGCCATCTCCTCCTCTCAGTTCTGTCTGCAAAAGGCCTGCGTTTGTCTTTTGTCTAATCCTCGTCCAAGGACCCAAAGCCTCTCTCTGACTCTCTTTCTCTTTTCCCACCCCCTCCCAGCTAACACCATCTGGGCCCTTTGAGCCAAGGGGAAGAATGTGGGGATGTAGACATTCATGCTAAATTGGGGGGGGGGGAAGAATGTTTAGTCAGCACATCGCTTCCTCACTCGAGCCTGTTCTTTCGGCACATTATCAAAGAGGACTGTGGCCTGTTCTGTGGCAAATGCTATTTATTAAGCCAAATGTTCCCAGTGGAACACAGAAATAAATGCAAACACACCCACCAGCGAGCTTTAAGGGTTTGATGGCCTCTCTGAGCTGTTGCACCATCCTCTGACTCAGAAGCCTGACCCCCTAGTCCTTAAACGCTTGCGGGTAAAGCACTCTGTCTATGCTCAGCAGCTCTCTTTAATGCTTCGGGTGCTCTATGGCTGAGCACTGGATCAGATCAAATTATATGGCTGGGAGCCATATAATGTTCCAGAGGAGGAGAGCAGATAAAGTGGACAACAAGTGCAGCTGGAAGAGGAACAAGATCAAGGAGGGGGCTGGACTAGATGGTTATCAGGACCCCTTCCGACTGTACAATTCTGTGATCCTAAGGACTCCCCCTCTGGATGTTGTCGGATTACAATCACCATCAGCTCCAGCCAGGATTGCCGGTTGCTAAGGATGATGGAAGTTGCAGTCAGCAACATGTGGAAGGCACAACATTGGCTAGCCCTGAGGATGGGTATGAATGCAAGCTGTGTGTTTTAGCTCTGCCTATTTAGGTGTTTAGCCCCAACCCTTTCCCCTAAGGAAATTTGGCCTATTGGGAGGGGAGAAGCTCTTACATTTAAAACACGTCTCCCTCCACAAAAGAAATAAATCTTGCAAGCTGTGGTTTTGAAATATACTCAGAGTCGAGTGTGGATTTCATGCTCTTTATTCAGCTCATAGTAGTGAGGGAGAATGGAAGTTCCACAGAAATGTCTGCTTTATATACATTATTTACACAATGGGCCCCACATGATTGGCTAGTTCCGGGATTCTCCTGTAGGCCAATCAGGTTGCGGATCCACTTCCACCTGGAGTTGGATTGGGTGGCTCCTGCGGACCAATCAGACTGCAGCATTCTGAATCCTATTGTTCTAGGACCAATCAGACTGCTGCAATCTGGATCCTATTCAACTCAGTACATAACAGGTTTATTCCTACAGAGCTACAATTCCTGGTACCCTTAAAAAAAAACTGCAGTTCCCAGAATTCTTTGCAGGAAGCCATGCACTTTAAATGCACAGGGCATACATGGCCCTAGGGCGGCAAAGCACATGTTCTGCACCCCTGAGCTTCCCCACCCTACTTCCTTTCTTCCACTTGTTCCAGTGGGGGGTTCACAGCCCACGTTGGCAAGAGAGCCCTCCTGCCTTATTCTGCCATGAGGCATCCTGCCCAGCTGGGACCACAACAGCACCAGGCCTCTCAGGGTGCTGAGAGGAACCCAACGACTCCTGCGCTTAAGTGTTTATGTTGGCCAAAGAAGTCAGTTTATGCAAGTGCCCGCTTGAAGTGTGAAAAGGCCACTCGTCGTCTCTTTACAGAGTGTAAACATGCTGCCCTGGTGTATTTATGGAACGTGTTGGGAAGGTAATTTTTAGAAAGGCATGATGGCCCGCCTCACAAGCGCGGCGCTCTTCGGCATTAGCCAGGAATGTCTCTGGAGTCATTCCAGCACCAGGTATAGCACCTTGAGCT
The DNA here is from genome assembly GCF_964270895.1 of Podarcis filfolensis. Taxonomy (NCBI): domain Eukaryota; kingdom Metazoa; phylum Chordata; class Lepidosauria; order Squamata; family Lacertidae; genus Podarcis; species Podarcis filfolensis. The sequence continues at coordinate 8,350,609 of NC_139618.1, forward strand.
CCTTGGAGGAAGAAAAGGTGGGGCATAAATGCAATATATAAATGAATGAATGAATGAATGAATGAGAAAGACAGAGGAAAAACCTAAACAGGAGGATAATTAAAAGGTAATAATAAAAATAATAAATAATAAAATAATAAAAATAAATTAAAAAAAGTAAAACCCCATAGTGCCAAGGGATTGGACTGGATCAAGACAATAGTTCCCATAAGAGCTGCAGTATGTCTTAGTCCTTCCCTTTGTTTTGCTTAAATTTGGAGGGGTATAAAACACCTAGGCAGGAGTTCCACAGGTGGTGCATCCCGGCACTCACGCTGCCAAACCCTGCAATCTGCTTGCCACCCAACTCCTTCATCATCATCATCAAACACAATAATACCAACGCAAACTATCACTTCGCCTTTGCACAGCGCTTTCAAGGCGTCCAAAGCACTTCACACGCATATTATCTATAGTTGTACTGCTTAACAACAGCCCTGTAAGGTATGATGATACCATTAAACCCTTTTGCAGACAGGAAGACTGAGGCTGGAACAAAGCCATCTTCTATATAGCGAAGCTCGCAGCAGGCATGAAATCTGAACGAGGGACTTCCTGATTCACAGCTCTTTCAGCCACTAACCTTCCCAGCAATACTAAAAGGTTTGTTGTTGTTTAGTTGTTTAGTCATGTCCGACTCTTCGTGACTCCATGGACCAGAGCACACCAGGCACTCCTGTCTTCCACTGCCTCCCGCAGTTTGGTCAAACTCATGCTGGTAGGTTCGAGAACACTGTCCAACCATCTCGTCCTCTGTCGTCCCCTTCTCTTTGTGCCTTCAATCTTTCCCAACATCAGGGTCTTTTCCAGGGAGTCTTCTCTTCTCATGAGGTGGCCAAAGTATTGGAGGTTACATACACTTCAGGTTACAGACTCCGCTAACCGAGAAATAGTGCTTCAGGTTAAGAACTTTGCTTCAGGATGAGAACAGAAATTGTGCTCCAGTGGCGCAGCAGCAGCAGGAGGCCCCATTAGCTAAAGTGGTGCTTCAGGTTAAGAACAGTTTCAGGTTATGAACAGACCTCCGGAACGAATTAAGTACTTAACCCGAGGTACCACTGTACGGACCTTTGTTGGCAAGGTGATGTCTCTGCTTTTTAAGATGCTGTCTAGGTTTGTCATTGCTTTTCTCCCAAGAAGCAGGCGTCTTTTAATTTCGTGACTGCTGTCACCATCTGCAGTGATCATGGAGCCCAAGAAAGTAAAATCTGTCACTGCCTCCATTTCTTCCCCTTCTATTTGCCAGGAGGAGATGGGACCAGTGTCCATGATCTTCGTTTTTTTGATGTTGAGCTTCAAACCATATTTTGCGTTCTCCTCTTTCACCCTCATTAAAAGGTTCTTTAATTCCTCCTCACTTTCTTAGTATTGTTTTAAAAGCAGCAACCTCGCAGCATTGTCTTGGCTGCCGTCCTGCTTTTGCGCGCGCCTGCAAGAGCGCGAGCAGCCGGGGAAGCGCCCTCTCTCCCCGCCCTCCTCCCTCCCCTCCGGCTCCCAACCAAAACAACACCGCAGGACTACAACTCCCAGCATCCTCCTCGGTAGCCGTGACCTGGACCCCAGCTGATATTCAAAGCTGGCTGGAAAGCGAAGCTCAGAAGAGGAGAGCACTAGTTTGCAGCGCGGCTGCTGCTGCTGCGACTGACCCCGCATCGCCGCCACCCACCTTCCTCTGCCGCCCTTTTCTCCTCGCTCCCTAGGGGGAAATAAACTCATTTTCAGTTTTCTTTCTTTTTTTTTGTGGGGGAGAGATGCACTTTGGGTCCCTTTTGCACTGATTATTATCATTTAAAAAATAATAATAATTAGTGCATGCAATTGGAAAGGCAATTCATTCTGCCCAACGTCGTCGGGGCTTGAGCGGGCAGCGGCGGCGGAAGGTCTAGCTCCGGCCCGGCCCTCGACCCGCTTCCCCGGCCCTTGCCTGCCCTCCCTCCGAGAGTCGCCGCGCCAGCCCCCCCCCCCCGCCTCCCCGATGCCGAGGAATGGATAGAGCGTCTGCCGCGCGGAGAGGAGCCGAGAGGATGGTGGAGAAGAAAGAGTGCGCCGCGGGCCGGACGGCAGGGGCAGCGGGGGCCGGAGGAGGAGGAGGGCGCAGCGGCCGAGCCCCCCCGGACGGCCTGGCCTCCGGACGCCCCGGCCGGGCCGGCTGCGCGCTGCAGCAATGCGGGCAGCTCCAGGACCTCATCGACATCTCCCTGTCCAGCCTGCAGGGGCTCCGCACCAAATGCGCCGCTTCCAACGACCTCACCCAGCAAGAGATCCGCACTTTGGAGGTACGCGGAGGGCGCCCCCTCTTTCCGCCAAAGGGGGTTGCCTTGGTGCCAGCTCCCCAGGGGGTCCTCTACCAGCTCCTCGCTTTCCTCCCCCCCCCCGCAGCTAGCTTCCGCGGGAATTAATGAATTTTTTTGGGGGGGGGGTGGCTGGGTGCGGGTTGCGCGCGCGCGCCTTGATTTCCTCTCTCCCACCGATATGCGCGGACAATTGTCACAAAGAATCTCTGGGTCCCTTTCCTGAGCTGGAGGCGCAATCCCCTCCCTTAGGGAGACAACCCTCTTATTTATCCTTGTTATTGATAGGTATATTGCATTTAATAATAAATAATAGGCTTTATTATTATAAATATGTACGCCGCATGCACTCTTCTTGCTGGGCGCTGCGTTTATTATTATTATTACTAGGATTAGGTATTGCGGTTTCTTGGATTTTCCTCCTTTTTGTAATGGGACCAGCATGGCCACTTGCGATTAAAAATAAAAACAAAAATTGAAAAGCTATACCTTTCTATTTCCCCATGCATTTCCCCCCCCCCCCAGTAGTGATTACATTGGCAGAATAAAAATAATCTGTCCTCTCGGTGCAAGCCTGTATGCGTGTCTGCTTGGGAGTTGGCCTCGCTGAGTTCAATGGAACTGACTGCCTGGTAAGTGTGTATCTATAATAAGCAGTCCCTAAGCTTTTGGGGCTACCTACCAGGGGCGTATTTTGAAATTGAGAAGACAAACCAACCTGTTGTTGGGCACCACCAAATACTAATTTCACAGGGGAAAAGCTGTACTGTATACGTTTGCAGCCTTGAGGACAGATCGCTCCTGCAACCATGAGATCTTTTCTGGCAGTAGTACGCTGTTTGCCAAAGAAACAGTGCCCTTCCCCTCAGTGAATGCTTTTATTTACTAAAACTGCAGTGCTCTGCACACTTACCTGGGAGTAAGTCCCATCCAACTCCTTGCGGACTTTGCTTCAGAGAAGATATGTATTGCGACTGCACGGTTAAGGATTTTATTATTGGTGGTGGCGGTGGGTTTTTTGCTCTGACACAAAGTCGTGCTTTATGAAACCGTGAAAACAACAAAAAACCCCAATCTTAACCCACCAGTAATTTGCCCTGTTCCAATCAATAAAACCATAGCTGCAGGTTGGAAAAATTCACTGCCAACATCTTAAACATGGTTAAAAGCTTTTTTTCTTAAAAAAAAGAAGCAATGGTTAATTTTCCAGGAAAAGGTGTGTGTCGGTGTGTGCTAACCCCACACTCAGAAAAGGAAGTGATGTCTGCACTGTGCAGTGGGGGGGGAGCGGAGGTTGATGACTGCCTTGTTGCAACACTTGCTTTTTCAGAGGGGAGGGGCGCTGTCTGGCTGCTTTATACAATGGTGTTTGTTTAGGATTCCTTGGCCTGTCCTTCTGTTCTCTTCTTTTCCTCCCCCCACAGCCCACCCAACCGCCCCCTTTTTGCTGGAGAGGGCATGCACTCTCAGATCTTGCGGTAGGATTTTTCTTTTGGGGGGGGGTGAAGGGAAACATGGAGAGACAGACAGAAAGAGAGAGAACCTGCTCCCCTTTTAGCTGCCATCATGCATTTTTTCCATTCAGCGACGTTCCAGAGAAAGGACAGACTGATATGTCCTATGGATGTGCGTTGAATGCAGGCAACCTGTCTCTGTGTGTCTTTTAGTAAAGTAAAACCACCCCTTCTGCACATGGCCCCTACCCAGGGTTACCTACCCTGCCCCCTGGCCTGGAATTTGGCAACACAGCTGGAGATAGTGGCTACATTGCAGGGGGTCCCTCCCAGCTCTACAATTCTATGATTCCACATATATTTAAAGCGCATTCCCCCTGTAAAGGGGGCTTTTGCCTCTAGCGTCCCACCCTGTGAAGAATCCTGGGAACTGCGGCTTACTCCCACAGAGCTACAATTCCCAGAACATACCCCAGTTCCCAGGATTCTCTGAGAGGCATGGGTGCTTTTTAAATATAATGGTGCGTATGTAAGCCACTTTGCCCGGTAATCTTGGGTGGTATTTAATTTCTGCTGAACTAGCTATGGAACGCAACGGTACGACTGCTTCCTCTTTGGATTAAAAAAGATAAAATAAACGGCTCATTTCAGGTAGAAGACTCTGAGGGCACTGGAGTCATTTTAGCCTCTGGACTTTAATGGGGTGGGGACTCGTGGCAACCGGCTCTGCTTCATTTTGGTTTCCTTCAAAACGTGGCAAGCCTGTCCTGCTGCATTTTGGGGGGAGGCTCCTGTTCAATCAGTTGCATGGCCCACCCCAGCTTCTCAAAGCAGGGATGGCACTGCTGAACTGAGGGCGGAGGGCAAACCTTGCTCTCCTGCCCCAAATGGAGCAGATTGGAGAGAGTGCCTTGAAGCAGCTCTGCAGCTGTGTTGGAGGGCTAGCAGCTGCCTCTTGCTAACTCAGACCATTGAGCCTATCTCAGCTTAGTATGTTTTGAGCTGACTAGCAGAGGCTCTCCAGTGTTTCAGACCAGCAGACTTCCCCAGCTCTGGTGAGCTACGGCTCTTCCACGTAAGATGGATTTGCTCTGTCTGGTAATATCTGGGAGCAACTGGGTGCGTTCTCAGGTGGCTTCAATGCTATTGGCGAATTCCTTAACTTGGTTTCTTGGGGAGCGGGGCTTATAATCCATGCCCGCTATCAGCGATAGAAATTAGCCAGGCGCCAGGCGCGTTTTGCGACGGATGCAGATCCAATAGTGACCACGTGAAGATTTGTGGGTGACAGGTTCGTGACCGGGGAAAGCAAAATGTCACTTAGAGAAGGATCTGATCTGAAATAATTTTCGTTGAAGTTTGAATATGGTTTTTTCCCCTGGATGGTTTTCTTTGATATTTAAGGTGTTGCAAACCGCTTTGAGATTTGTTATTTAAAATATAAAGTGGTATAGAAATGGACTGAATAGTAATAATAATAATGATAAATCCCATCAGAGGGAAAAAGGTGCCTTGACATTCTGTTGTGGCAACCGTAACCTAGCTTCAAGGTGCCATTTCGCAATTTGCTTATACAGTGGTACCTCCAGTTACATACAATTCATGTTACATACACTTCAGGTTACAGATTCCGCTAACCCAGAAATAGTACCTTGGGTTAAGAACTTTGCTTCAGAATGAGAACAGAAATCGTGTGGCAGCAGCAGGAGGCCCCATTAGCTAAAGTGGTACCTCAGGTTAAGAACAGTTTCAGGTTAAGAACGGACCTCCAGAACGAATTAAGTTCTTAATTCGAGGTACCACTGTACAGCTGCGTTTCTAATACTGCCCAATATGGCATTTAGCCTTAAGAGGGTGTGCATATTTTCTGGTAACACAGGGATGGGGAACCTGTGACTCTTCAGATGCTCTTCAACTCCAACCCTGCTGAGCCCCAGCAAACATGGCCAATAGTCAGGGATGATGGGAGTTGTAGTCCAACATCTGGCGTGCATCACGCTGGCTATCCCCATAGTAACAGCTGCTTCTGTGGGGACCATGTTCCCCTCCAGATATTGCTGGACCACAACTCCCATCATTCCTCCCCATTGGCCATTCTGGGCTGTGGTTGACAGGAGTTTTATCAACATCTGGAGGGCCAAAGGGTCTCCACCCCTGTTTATTATGGATCAACATCCCCTCCACTGATACCCTTTGATTGTGTACTATCTTTGGATTCCAATGCTATGAGGCCTAGTTAATTCCAGGAATTCCATCAATATGAGGCCCAGATTTGGGGGGTGGGCTTGGATTAGATGCCTTGCAGTTTCCCCACTTTCTCCCCCCTATTGCTGCTGCTGCTGCTGCCCAGACACTTGCCTTCTTTCCTTGAGCACAATCCAGAGGCAAATAGAGGAATCTGTTTCATGTCCTCACTCTGGGCCCTTGCTCCCTTGCTGAAAGAGGAAAGGCGGACAGGCAGCCATAGCAAGTCAGAGGAGGAGCAAGATGGCGGAAGAGGCTCCAGAAATTGGCAATGGCAGTGCAGGCCTCAGCGAGTGCCTAACACTGCTTAGTGGGCTGGCTGTGGTGGAGCCAATTAGATTAATTCCCCACCAGGGAATATAGAATTGGAGGATGGTAGCTAAATCATTGCTTGGAGTCTGTTTTTACGTGTTTGACTCTTCTGTATTTCTGTTTTCCTAGAATTGTAGAGTTGGAAGGGGCCAACCCCTGCAGTGCAGGAATCTTTTGCCCCACATGGGATTCAAACCCACGACCCTGAGATTAAGGGTCTCATGCTCTCCCCACTGAGCTATCCCAGAAAATTTTCATTCGCCTTGATATATTTATTTTGCAAATACAGTGGTACCTCCAGTTACGAACTTACAGTGGTACCTCGGGTTACATACGCTTCAGGTTACAGACTCCGCTAACCCAGAAATACAGTGGTACCTCGGGTTACATATGCTTCAGGTTACATACGCTTCAGGTTACAGACTCTGCTAACCCAGAAATATTACCTCAGCTTAAGAACTTTGCTTCAGGATGAGAACAGAAATCGTGCTCCAGCGGCGCAGCGGCAGCAGGAGGCCCCATTAGCTAAAGTGGTGCTTCAGGTTAAGAACAGTTTCAGGTTAAGAACAGACCTCCGGAACGAATTAAGTACGTAACCAGAGGTACCACTGTAATTCGTTCCGGTGGTCCGTTCTTAACCCGAAACCGTTCTTAACCTGAGGCGCGCTTTCACTAATGGGGCCTCCCACTGCCACTGTGCCACCGGCGCACGACTTCCGAGGCAAAGTTCACTACCGGGAGCAACTACTTCCGGGTTGGCGAAGCTCCTTACCCGAAGCGTTTGTAAGGAGGACAGTACGTTGAAGGAAGGTGAGAGGTTCCACTGTAAATTCTGCTTGATTGTAAGAAAACCTCTAAAGTCACTGGCAAAAATAGATGCATGGTTTTTTGTTTTTTTAAAAAATATTGCTTTTCTGCTGGTTTGAGCTTACACTTTAAGGATATATTTTTGTTTTTAGAGTACATGCCACCTAGAGGGTTTTTTTTTTTTTTTTTTGGAAATATTCCATGATACATAAATGCTTTTAAACAAACAAATGCATAAGTAAGGCTGGAGACTGAGCGCTTGGCGACCCACGAGGCTGTTGGGTCCAGTGCTGGGTCTGTGTGTGCATTTGTGCACAAATGCCTGAGCACTCCTGCCTCTTGCATTTCCTGCCTCCCCTGTGACCCGACTGTTTACTACCATTTTTCCATCCCTTTCCCCCTGTGTGTCTCTGGCAACGGAGGATAACAACTGAGTGAATCTGATGAAACCGGACTCCTAGCCCGTGAAATCTTACGCCGTACGTTTTTGGCTTTCAGAACTTCAGGTGCCGCCTTATAATACCGAACCAGACTGTTGGTTCATTTAGCTCAGTATTGTCTGCACAGGCTTGCAGCAGCACTCCCAAGATTACAGGCAGGGAGTCTCTCCCAGGCCACCTTGGAAGATGCCATTGGACATTGAACTAGGGCCCATTCTTAGGCAAGGCAGGTGCTGTACCCACTGAGCCACCTCTCCTTCCCTTTGACCTTTTCAAGCTCTTCATGGCTTAGGGCCGGAATGGGGGAACCCACTGTGATCTGACTGGGGCTGATGGGGGCTGTAGTTCCAAACAGTGTTAGAAACTCTCATATATAAGCTAGGCCCCAAACGGCTCCTTAAACCAGGGTTACGGTCGCCAAAACGGAATGCCTGGTTGTCATTTTGGGGCCAGATGGCTCGAAAGTCGTCTTTTTCAATACAACTTTTTGGTTCCTGAAATTCATTACCATTGTGCAGATAAAATATAACAGAATTCGACAAGATGTGTTGTTAGTGTGTGAAAACGGGCAAATTCTGGGCATGCACCTCTAGATGGTGGAGAAGTCAGGTGCCATCCACATGCTTGGGCATCTTTACCTGGTCGCACGTGGATGATAGCCAGGTGCAAAATGTTCCTGGCGAATTTTGAACACTGGTTCCAAATATCTGGAGGGCATCAGGGTGTCCTAAAATATGGCCTACGTATCTGTTGGTAAAAAGCTGTGTGTATTATGTAAAGATCTCACCTAGAGCCAGTTTAGATTTCATGAGCCTTTTGGTAAAGCCCCAGGTCCTTAGTTCCTAACTTATATAGGGCTTTTCTACACATAGATAGAAACAAGAGGGACTCTGGTCACTAGAGAAACACACTTTAGCTGTGATGCTGTCGCTCACATTCTGTCCTCCATATGTAAAAATGTAGCTGGATTTGCCATGGCTGCTCTTCTCAAAAGGTTCCTCTTCTAAAAGGTTCCGCAGGAGAACGGGAACAAGGACGATTCAGTCAGTTGATAATTCAGGTATATCAGAGTGTTCGAGACCCACATCGGGCAAAAAAATAATCCTGGATTTCAGGGGGTTGGACTAGATGACCCTTGTAGTCCCTTCCTGTGTGGTGCATAGTGAAACTATGGAACTGGCTCCCCTGCAGGAGGCAATGACAGCCGCCATCTTGGATGGCTTTAAAAGAGGATTACATGAATTCGTGGAGGATAAAGTTACCAGTGGCTACTAGCCGTGAAGGCTATGTCAAGAGGAAGCTTGCCTTTTCATGCCATTTTTGCCCTCTCTGGGCTCTTTCAAGGCTGTTTTTGCCCTTTTGGAAGTCGCTTCCGGGTTCAGCAAAGTCGTGCGTCAGTTGGTCGTCGCCTGTACTGAGGGGCACAGCAGGAACTGTAGACTGGTTGGAGGTTTCCTAGATGTGGCAGCCATCATTGGATAAGCCTGGGGAACAGTGGGGAGGTGAAAACAGGCGTCTGTGGGGTCTGCCTGGGCCCCAGAAGCTGTTCCAGGTTCAAACGGCCTCTTACTTCTCTGGTGCATTGATGGGGGCTTGTGTGGGACCACCACACATGGAAACAGCGAACCAGACTTTTCCAGTTTCCCACTGCTCTCCTGTTGAAGGTTTCTTGCAAGTTGGGGCTGAGAACCTTTCATTTGGGCTGGTTGGTTGATCTGGGATAACCAACACTTCCTGGTTTCCTCTTCCAACTTGTTCCTGCGAATTATGAGGTTTGCTGCTTTTTGCTGGGGCAGATGATTTTTTGTCGCGAACCGTGCCTAGGTAGGTGGTGAAAGCTGCTTGGAGGGGTGGCTGGGAACTGGGATGCTCACAGAACGGGGTCTTCGCTGTGGGATCACATTCACCCGGTGCTATACCAGCTGCACTGGTTCCCGGTGGAGTACAGGATTAGGTTTAAGGTGCTGGTTTTAACCTTTAAAGCCCTATACGGCTTAGGACCCTTGTACCTATGGGACCGCCTCTCCTGGTATGTCCCACGGAGGACCTTACGGTCTTCAAACAAAAACACCTTGGAGGTCCTGGGCCACAGAGAGGTTAGCCTGGCCTCAACCAGAGCCAGGGCTTTTTCGGCTGTGGCTCCGATCTGGTGGAACGCTCTGTCACAAGAGACTAGGGCCTTGCGGGACGTGACATCTTTCCGCAGGGCCTGCAAGACAGAGCTGTTCCACCAGGCCTTTGGCTAAGGCACAGCCTGACCCCCTCCTTTGGTAATTCTTCAGAGAACTCTAGCCCAATGGTTGCCATCAATTTGATTTGAACTGATTTTATAATGAATTGATTTTAGAATGCTGTATTATTTTACTGTTGTTAGCCACTCTGAGCCTGGCTTTGGCTGGGGAGGGCGGGATATAAATAAATTATTATTATTATTATTATTATTATTATTATTATTATTAACAACGAAGCACCAGCCTCGTCCTCAAATGCCTCGTTTGCATCTTGGAGGATGTGCATGGTGGGCGGTTTATGCAAGAGGCAGAATCAAATGGTAGAAAGAAACTTTGGTTGGCCTGGCAGTTTCTTGGGCTGCATTGGAGGAGTTTAAAAGCATACAAGGGCATCCTGGCACACTGCGGGTGTGTGCGAATGAGGCTAGAGAGAAATGCTAAATTGATTTATAACCCCACCTTTCCTCTGAGGAGCTCAAGGCACACATCGTTCTCCTCTCCTCTCCCTTTTATCCTCACAACAACCCTGTGAGATAGGTTAGACTGAGAGTGAGTTGATTGCCCAGGGTCACATCCAATGAGCTTAATGGCTGATTTAAACCCCGGCCTCCCACGTCTTGGTCCAACACTCTGACCACTACGCCACCACATTGGCTTCTCTCCCCTAGAAATTTCTTCCTCTTAGAGCAGCCACTCCCAAACTCGGCCCTCCAGATGTTTTGGGACTACAACTCCCATCATCCCTAGCTAGCAGGACCATTGGTCAGAGATGATGGGAATTGTAGTCCCAAAACTTCTGGAGGGCCTAGTTTGGAGATGCCTGTCTTAGAGGAACATTACAACAGCCAGTGCCCTCTCCTGCCAGTCTGTAGCCTGGAGTGTTACACCCCAAAGAAAAGATTGATTCAGCTATACATGCCTCCCCCCTCCCGACTTCTGCCCTAGTTATTTACTTTTAATTTATACATATTTGTATTTGCCGCTTCCCTCCCCCCCAGCAAACCACATATCCTCCAGATCCTATATAATATTTTTCCTAGGCTTTTCCTAACCCACAAGATTGGACTCTGTTATTTCTGAATCCCTGTTTTCTGAACTAATAAATGATTAAAAATAATAATTCTGTGATTCCAGGTACACTCATTGAAATGAATGACTCTAACTCAGCAACGCCTATTCGGTTCAATGGGTATATTGTGAGAAGAGCTAAATGTGGTTATAACCCATTGTGTTTTGTTTGTTTGGTTGCATCTTTGTATACAGCTTAGAGGGTTTTTTTAAAAAACAGGAAGCGGCTTAGAAATGCTTTAAAAGACATAATAAAATGAAACGACCAACAACCGAAAACAACGGGTGGTTTTTATGTGAGCCACTTTCCCCCTCCGCCACAAATGATAGGAAGATCAAGGAAGTTTCCAACTGAAAATGCACAATTCTCTTGTGAACAAGCAAACCAAATTTCCTGACTGTCACTCCCCCTGTGATTGTCAAGCAGATGTTTCTGAGAAACCTTGGGCTTCCCCAGAAATGCAGAAAACGCAAAGATCAGGAGAGATTTTGCGACGAACGAATGGAGAAAACGTCTGACTCTGACCCCAAAGGCCTCTTCTTCCTTTGCAGTGGGTGACCTTGGCATCTGCGTTGCTTCCACAGAATGAGGAAGGCAGAGCAGGGGAAAGTGAGATGCTATTTCAGCAAGCAACAGGAAACTCCAGCCGTTGGCTCTCCAGTGGCTGAAAACAATGATGATGTCAGTGTGTGAGCCTTGAGGAGCTGGATGGTGCAGCCAACAAAACAGGCTTTGGCCTTCAAACAGGGCCGGACTGCCCATTAGGTAGGCTGAGGCAGTCACTTTGGGCATCTGATACTATGAGGTGAGGAGTGGGTTGAAGTTTTGTATGTCAAGCACCTATGATGAGGAGAAGAAGAAGAAGAAGAATCTATTATTTATACCCCGCTCATCTGGCTGGTTTTCCCCAGCCACTCTGGGTGGCTTCCAACAGAATAATAATAATAATAATAATAATAATAATAATAATAATAAGGCGATAAAACATCAAACATTAAAAATTTCCCTAAACCTTCAGACATCTTCTAAAAGTCAGGTAGTTGTTATTTTTTGGTTTTTCATTGAGAAACTCGCCTGCTTCCCCCTTTCGGTCTTTAAAAATTTTGCACTCCCCTCCTGATGTCTGGAAAAAAATCCTATGCAGCACATATGCACGAAGCCTGACCTGGGCAGCGCCCAAGCTAGTCAGGTGTCTTCAGGTTGTGGTAGAGGACGTTGTCTTGTCTCCAGTGTTGAAGCAAGAGTCAGCTGACAATCTGACCAGCTTCATAGTTTACAATTGGGGTGTGTGTGTGTGTTGGGGTGCCATTTTGCCCTTTCTTGAGCCACAAAATGTCTTGGCTCGGCCCCGTCTTCAAAAAGTTGTTATTCGGCAAACCAGGAAAGTGGGAAATATTTTGAGTATTCCTTGAGATGTGGGCAATAATCAGTGTCTCCATAACATGGCCAGAGTTGTACCTGCGGCCCTCAGGATGTTTTTGGCCTCCTATCGTCCCTAGTCAGCATGTTGGGGGCTGATGGGAGTCACAACATCTGGTCCTTCATGTTTGCTCTTGCGACTCTGCTTTGGAAGACTCAATTTCCTTCTCCTGGATGTGAAGTCATAGGCAGTATCCCCATAACTTGGTCAGAACTCGGCCAGAGCTGCTGGACTCAGGATAAAATAGCTTTGCAGGCCATTCTTCTGTTGGCAGATTTAGGGTAGCCTGAAGTTCAGTCCCCAGAATCTCCAGGTAAGGCTGGGAAGGAGCTCTTCCTTGAATCCCTTTTAGAGTGGTTCCCAGTCAGCTTAGATCAGGGATGTGGAGCCTGGTTTCTCCCAAACTGCAACTCCCACCATCACAGGTCCTTGGCCAGGCTGGCTGGGGTTGAGGGGAGTTGGGAGTCCAGTAATATCTGGAGATTTTTGGGTTTCCCACCTCTCAGACAGACAATGTTCAGCTGGATGAATCCATGGTCTGATTCCATATAAGGTAGCACCCTATGTCCCTATGAAATTGGGCCTACTCTTGACAAGTGGGCGTTCGCATGTGGTAAAAATGGAGTGGGAGTTTGTGGTCAACCAAAGAAGGAAGTGGGCATCTCTTCCATTAATTTGCCATAGGGGTACTAAAAGTTGTCGTATACTGAGTCAGGCCGTTGGTTCTGCTAGCTCAGTGTTGTCTGCACTGACTAGGAGTGCCGAGTTTCAGGCAGGGGCACGACTTGGGGGTGCTGGAGATGGAACCTGAGACCTTCTACACGCAGAGCATGTGTTCTGCCACTGAGCTCTTCTGCACTGTACTGGATTTATCTTATAACTGCTTGACTCCTGCCATTAAAAACTGGTCAACCTTGAGACATGTTCCACCTTCGCTTCTGGGACTTTGGTAATCCTCTGGTGCCGATGAGGGAGGTGGTAACATCTCAGATATGCAGAGCCAAGGCCTGGTGAATGCCAGAGACAGCCCTGGGGTGAGAATCTCCCAGACTTAATGGGCTGGATCCAGACTTCATAGGAGAGTAAACTCTTTGAAACGCAAAGGTTGTGATGGCCAGAGTGGCAGGATTATTTCACGTTGAACTATGTGCATTCTGAATCGGCAGGAGGTAGGTGCCATTTTGAATCTCATTCATCCTTGGGCGCTAGAACTGGCATGGGTTGCTTTGTTGTTTGTTCTGTAACCAATACAAAACACGGAGGTTGTCTGTGAACACACAATCCTGATGGCACCAACTTTGGTGGGCAGAGGCTGGCATCTTCAAGGCGTTCTTGCTAAACCCGGCACAAAAACCTTGCTATTTCATGTTGAAGTCCTTCTCCTTTGTGCTTTCCCTGCAACATAGGAGTGTAGGAAGCTACCTTAATACCAAGGCAGAACATTGGTCCATCTAGATCAGTATTGTCTGCACTGATTGGCAGTGGTTCACCAGGGTTTCAGACAGCAGGGCCTCTCCCAGCCCCTACCAGAAAGCCAGTGTGGTGTAGTGGTTAAGAGCTGTAGCCTCGTAATCTGGTGAACTGGGTTCTCATCTCCGCTCCTCCACATGCAGCTGCTGGGTGACCTTGGGCTGGTCACACTTCTTTAAAGTCTCTCAGCCCCACTCACCCCACAGAGTATTTGATGTGGGGGAGGAAGGGAAAGGAGAATGTTAGCCACTTTGAGACTCCTTAGGGTAGTGATAAAGCGGGATATCAAATCCAAGCTCTTCTTCTTCTACCTGGACGTGTCTTTGGGGATTGAACCTGGGACATTCTGCCTGCAAAACAGATTCTCTGCTGCTGAGCCGAGGCCCTTGCGTGGGTTGGAACTGCTCTGTGTTTTCACTTTTTGCCAGTTTACTGGGTGTATGTAAGTGCCGTAAACAGCCTTGTGGCTTCAGAGTGCTCTCCAGGGACCTACAAACTCGGCACTGGTCGGTTGTACTAGCAACTGAATTTGCTGGCTTCGAACTTGGTGGAGAGTTTGCAGATGAGACGGCTGCTGCTGGATGTGCTGGCCTGAGGAGGGGCTTGGAACTGGGTGGAGGGGCGGCGAGGAAGGAAGGATGTGGTTTCAGTGACCGTGTTCCTTGGAATGGCGCTGCCCATTTGAGGTTGCACTGGCATATTTTTTTTAGGGTATGAGTTGGCTCAATTATGTTAGAAACTTTCTCTCTCTCTCTGTCTGTGTTTGTGTAAATTCCTGACTTTCCTGCCGAGCCAAATGTGGGTTACATCTCTCCCTCTCTCTCTCTCTCTCTCTCTCTCTCTCTCTCTCTCTCTCTCTCTGTCTCTCTCTCTCTCTCTCTCGGGTTATGCAAGAATGAAAATGCAACAAAGCTTTTAGTTCAGTGAGGAACCTGTGGCCCTCCTGATGTTATGGGACAAATGTTATTCATGTGAATGCATGCAAACTCTCCTACGCTAGTTGCTTTTATAACTTCCTTTGAGTGTCTTTTTACACGCAGTTCGGTTGCAACAAAGATGTTCTGAAAGAGGCTACCTTCCCATAGCTCAGATTAGGATGCAAAAAGACCAAATGCTCTTGGAACCCAATAAGAAACGTGTTTTGGCCTTGCAAGCTGCTCCAGAGACGATGGGTAGCCAATGTGGTTCTCTCCAGACATTGTTGGACTACAACTCCCATCATCCTTTGCCAATGGCCATGGTAGCAGGGGCTGCTGGTTGATAGTGGTTGTTGCGATTGCACGTTTGTGAAGATCATGTCTCGTTTGGCCCCTGAAGGAGGCATTAAAAGTGAGAGTGTAAGCAGGGCATTGACATACGTTGAAGGTTGACTGGCACTTGTGCAGAACTATTTGGGGCGGATCTTAAGCACGTTGAGTCATAAGAAGAACCTGGTCAAAGATCCGTCTGTTCTCTTTTTTAAAAAAAGTTTTATTAGATTTTCCACAATTATAACAAAAACCACAAAGCAGAATGACACACAAAAACAGAAAAAAGAAAAATACGTCAATGAACAAAAAAAGAAAAAAGGAACAATAAACAGATAAACAATAACAACAAACTTAATTCTTTACAAATCCAACCTTTTAAACATCTTGGTTGACTTCCTCTAGTCCCTCCCTTCTGAGTTTCCTTGTAGTTGAAAGTAACAGCTTTCCAATATCATTATTAAACTAAAACAATTTCCAATTATAATCCATCTTATTCACTTTTCTTAATATTCGTCTGTTCTCTCAATGCCCATGGAAAGCCTGCAAGCCTGCAATTCCTGGAAACTGGTATTCGGAGATGTACTGTCTCTCACAGTGGAGAGCCATCTGGCCAGCAGCCATTGATAGCTTCATCCTCCATGAATTTGTCTCACCAGCTCCAAACGTTGAGTTAGACTCTTGTCTGCTAGAGACCAACAAAGGCTGCTTCTCTCCCGCAATTTTTAAGTGGAGAAAAACTCTGTCCTGTGTTAAAAGCAAGTGCTGATGAACCATCCTTGACGTACGTAGAGAGGTGTACCTTGGCTTCCTTGTGCCCTTAGGAAGGAGTTACACTGGCACCTCCAAAGCTGGGCAGAAGAGTGGCAGATGAAATGGATGGAGTATGTAGAATCAGGAAGTTTCACAAGTAAAATTAGAGAACAAGAAGAGACAACCATCAAAGAGGATTGGAAATTATTTGTTAGATTATTTAATAAATCATTGTAAACAATGTTAAAAACGCTAGCCGGTTTGGAGCAAGCTGTTAAAAATTGCAATGAGAAAAATTAGGTAAGAATGATTAGAAAAAGCAGAATATGCAGCAGAAATGGATAAACTGAGGAAACCATGGAAGGATGGAAGTTGACTAAAATAAACTATTTGATGAATTCATTGAAATGTATTGCCTTTTTCCTTTTTTTCTCTTTTTCACTTAGATTGTATTTTGAAAAATCTATAAATCTATATATATATTTAAATCCATCACTCTGGGCCGCCTCGTTAGAAAGTCAGAAGGCCCACTCCAAAATGCCTTTTTTATTTTGTGCATTCATGTTGACTTGTGCTCAGGTAGTGTTAGGGTGGTTATGAACGACCCCCTTCTTTCCCTACTGTTTGTGCCTGCAGAGGTTTCTAAATCAGCACATTTCCTGTAACTTCCTGCTTTTCAAACCTGCAACTTTTCATACAACGATCTTTTCCGCGCTTTCAAACTTTTCCCAGGTTTTGTCGTGCTGTAGTGCATGGGGCTCTTTCGTACCATCCTCTTCGTCCAGCCAGTCCCCCACAACTGATTAACTCTCCCTGCTCCTGCAACATATCTTGGAGACAGTAGGGTGGACAATGTCCCGTTTCAGATCTAGGCCTGGTCCCCCTTCGTACCTGACCAGAGCTGCCAGTCTGCAGCCTTCACGGACTAAACCAGAATATTATTTGTTCCTCCTCCAGCCACTGTAACCTCAGGTCACGTGGTCCTCTTGAGGTCTCCTTTGTCGAGAGAGGACTTCCTCTAGAGAACAATGAGAGTTTAGCTTCCCTGGCTTCCCATTTGGCACACGAATGCCACAGGGTTTGAAGGCCGTTATGGTGCTATTGGACAACATAATAAATTCTCAATTCCAGGGTTTGGCCCAAGTGAGAGGTACAGAGAGGAAGGGAAACTCTCTCCCCCCTCTTTAATTTGTGTGGAAATGCTCACACCTCTGGGCTAAATTTATGGGTCTCATGTGACCAGAGGCGGGTTTGTTTTTCTTCCTGCAAAGAGAGAAAGAATTTTTTGGGGGGTTTTTTGGTACAGTGTAGATAGCCACCCTAAACGCACAAACACTTCACTCTCTTCCCCGCCCCCAAGAGACTGGATAACTACACTGGACTGCATTGCAGGGCTGACTCAAACCACAACAGAATCACAAAACTGAAGAGTTGGAAAGTACCCCAAAGGTCATCTAGTACAAACCGTTGCAATGCAGAAGTCACAGCTAAGATACTGGGACCTTGTGCCATGGCCCTTCCTCTCCATCACAAAAAATAGCAATAATTTAATTTAACTTTTAAACAAATAGACAGACAATGCAAACAAGGAACAGTTGTAGAAATAGTGTGCAAAACAAGGCACAGAGGAAAACGATGCACACCTAAAGAAAACAAAATCCTTTCTCATCTAGCCTTCCACAGCCCTGTCTGCACAATACAGTTTTAAAGCAGTATCAAAGCCCCTTTAAAGAATCATGGTTTCCCCCAGACTCGCAGCGGTTCTCAACTGTGGGTCCCCAGATGTTGTTGGGCTACAACTCCCATCATCCCTGAGCTCTGGCCTTGCTAGCTAGGGGTGATGGGAGTTGTAGTTCAACAACATCTGGGGACCCACAGGTTGAGAAAGGCTGCCCCAGAGGGTCCTGGGAAGTGCAGATTGTTAAGGCTGCTGAGAGTTTCTAGGAGACCCTTATTCTGCCCACAGGGCTACAATTCCCAGAATTCCCTGGGAGGAAGAGGGTTAGACTATTAAGCCATTCTGGGAACTGTAGTTCAGCGAGGGGAGTTGTAGCTCAGCCGCCCCCCTCTCTAATCTGAGCACCCCTGTCAAACTACAGCTATCAGGATTCCTTTGGGGGGGAGCCGTGACTGTAAAGTGCCACGATACTGCTTTAAATGTATTGCTCGGATGCAGACTTAAATAAGCCACGCTGCACTGGAGAGGCTAGTCTGTGTATGTGAAGCTAAGGAACGGAAGCTATTCCCCATAGAACGTTTTCCTGCGCCGTTTATTAACCCTCTGCATACCCTCCAACATTTCTCTGATGAAAATAGGGCTGCCCCGTTCCATAATGATAATTTTACTATTTATACCCCACACATCTTACTGGGTTGCCCCAGCCACTCTGGGCAGCTTCCAACATATATAAAAACATAATAAAACATTAAACTTTTTTTTAAAACTCTCCCCCCATACAGGAATGCCTTCAGATGACTCGGGGGTCAGATAGCTCTGTACCCTGCTCCCAACATTTCTCCAATGAAAATAGGGACATCTTAAGGAAAAGGTTTGAATCCCCACGACGGGGTGAGCTCCCGTTGCTCGGTCCCTGCTCCTGCCAACCTAGCAGTTCGAAAGCACGTCAAAGTGCAAGTAGATAAATAGGTACCGCTCTGGCAGGAAGGTTAACGGCGTTTCTGTGTGCTGCTCTGGTTCGCCAGAAGTGGCTTAGTCATGCTGGCCACATGATCCGGAAGCTGTACGCCGGCTCCCTCAGCCAATAAAGTGAGATGAGCACCGCAACCCTAGAGTCGGTCACGACTGGACCTAATGGTCAGGGATCCCTTTACCTTTTTAAGGAAAAGTGGGGCGTTCAGGGATCAAATCAGAAACCGGAACGGATTTTCTAAATCAGGAATGTCCCTGGAAAAAAGGGACGCTTGGAGGGTCTGCCTCTGATGTTGCACAAGGCCTTCAGGTGCTCCTTTTAAAACAGGGTCTCGTCTTTGGGAGGCCCGCTGCACATCAGAGTGCAACCTCCTTGCCCCTCTCCCTGGTCTGCCACCTCCAGCTTCTCTTCCTAGGCCAGCAAATGTCTTTCAGCTTGGTTAGGCAACAGTTGTGGTGCGCATATATATATATATATATGCACGTTTCAAGGGAGCAGCAGATGGTGCATGCTGGGTGTGTGGCCGCTAAGCGCTCGCAGCTCTTAAATACACTCTCGGCGTCTCCTAATGGAGGGGAGTCGATCGCAGCGACTTCCTGTTTTCTGCCAAACACTTTTTCTAAATGAAGAGCGGGAGAGGTTGGCAGAGCTGTTTGCGTGGGTGCTCTTCTTCCCTGCCTTCTCCCCCCCCCCCCGACTGCCCCCATGTTCCTGGTCTCTCCCAGGCAATGGTCTGCATTAAGATTGGGATATGTGGTCTGTATTAAGATTTGGGATATACGCAGCAGCAGGAGTTGGGTGCATGGCGGCGGGGTGTGTGTGTGTGTGTGTGTCAGAGGGAAGGTCATCGCAGATAGGCTGCAAAAGCCTTGTGACAGGCTAAAAATAGCCTCTGCCATCTCCCCCTCTTCTTGATTGGCACCCCCCCCCCACGGGAGAGATCAGCAAATGAGGCGGCCCGGCCAGGGTGGGGCGGAATGAGCGGGGCCCTGGGATCAATACGTGTCTGTCTTTGCAGTGCCAGTTGCGAGTGGACTTTGTCCGGCTGTCTCTCTCTTGCTTTGCAGTTTCACGCATGGGATGGGACATTGGCTGAAATAGTTTGGGGGCATAAGGGCAGGCACCCTTAGGATATGGAGTGGGCAGATCTGTCGTTTTCAGCTTCTCAATCTTTCCGATCTTGAGTTTGGCTCCACGTCAGCTTGCAATTCCACGCTCTTGGCACTGCAATTTGCTTTAAGCTGCATCTAAGTTGTTGTGGTTTGCCCTGGAACCTCGGAGTGAAGGATGAGCAATATTTGTTTTATGGATTGCTTTTATGTCTCGCTGTTTCTCCAAGGAGCGCAAGAAGGGTGTACCGTACGTGGTTCTCCCCCTCCTCATTTAATCCCCACAACAACCCTGTTGTTGAGAGGCAGTGACTTCGGGGCTGAGTGCGGATTTAACCCTGGGCCTTCTTGCTCTTGATCCCGACGCTCTAACCACTATGGTACACTTATCATTATTAGCAGTAGCAGTAATAATAATGCAAATTCCCCTTGATACGCACATTATTTTTGTAGGCAGTTTTGCCCAATGTATGCGTTTATGCAAAGCAGGTTTCCCTTATATACAGCTCTGTACGTAATTTTTATCCACACTTTCCATGTGAATATTTGCACGCGTCGGTTGGCTGGAGAAATGCGTTGCAGACGTCAGAGAGGGGTGAATTTCGAAGGATGGCTGTTTCTCAGTTCGCATACTTTCTGAAAGGGTGAATTAGGTAGGCCTTCCTTTAAATACGAAGAGAATTTCTCCCCCTTCTGTACCTCAGAGGTGGAGGGTGTTGGAAGCTGCTGAGCTGGGAGGTGCCTGTTGAATATCCTCTAGCATTTGGACTGAATATTGTGTTTTGGGTGGAATGTTAAAACATCTGTAAAATTATTTTTTGAATAGTTGATTTTGAAGCCGGTGGCCCTTTTCCAACTCCTGGTGGGCTGCTGCAACCAAGGGGTAAGAGCGGGAGGCGGGGGGGGGGTTGTGAACCTTTTTGGACCAGGGTGGCACAGTTTGAATTTTGAGACCACGCTGTCACAAAATGAAAGAATTTGCAAGTGGCTTCCCCAAATAATGTGCATTTTTGTATGTTCTTTTCACTAATATTTGCACTTTTATCCACATCCCCCCCCCCACCAATCCCTAAAACAAATGGCATTACAGTGGCACTTCGGGTTAAGTACTTAATTCGTTCCAGAGGTCCGTTCTTAACCTGAAACTGTTCTTAACCTGAAGCACCACTTTAGCTAATGGGGCCTCCTGCTGCCGCTGCACCGCCGAAGCACGATTTCTGTTCTCATCCTGAAGCAAAGTTTTTAACCCGAGGTACTATTTCTGGGTTAGAGGAGTCTGTAACCTGAAGCGTCTGTAACCTGAAGCGTATGTAACCCGAGGTACCACTGTAATTTTGTGCATATTGTTTGGCTGTAAAATTTCACCACAGAATTCAGAGGAGTGCACATTCGAAGGATTGCTCTGTTTTGGTGGGTGAATTGCCTGTGAGTTAGGGCATTTCTCACGAAAATGCAAACCATTTTAATTTCTACTCCCTCCTTCCCTCCCTCCACAATGCAAGGCAATGTCCCCTGTGAAAGCTGGTTGCCGAAAGCTGGTTGCCACATTGTGCAGGCGCATCGAATGACTTTCTGACCTGCTTTGAAGTGAGTTGAGTTTAGAAAAGGAAGTCGGTGTGCTTTGAGTGTTCTGTGTGGGTTCCTAGTGCAGCTCCACCCGATTTGCATGCCTCTTGTTATGAAACCCTACATTGCTTGTTTGGGCAAGAGAGGGGAGAGCTTTCTCTCCCCCAGCCTTCCCCATCCTGGTCCCCCACTCCACAGGCTGCAACTCTTATAGCTGCCTCATAGGATGAGTTCAGCAAACGGTCCAAAGAGGAGCACACAGGTCCCATCCGCACTGTGCAGTTAAAGCAGTATCGTACCACTTTGCGCAGTCATGACTCCCCCCAAAGGCTCTTGGGAACTGTAGTCTGTCAAAGGTGCCGGGAGTTTCTAGGAGACCCCATTCCTCTCGCAGAGAAACAGTTCCCAGAGTTCCCTGGGGAGAGGGATTGACTGCTAAGTTTTTTTGGGGATTGTAGTTCTGTGAGAGGAATAGGAGTCTCCTTGCAACTCTCAGCACCCTTAACAGGGTACAATTCCCAGGATTTTTGGAGTGGGAAGCCATGACTGTGCACAAAGGATGCTGCTTTCAATGCAGAATGTCAGTGGGGCCAGAATTAGGGTTGACCCAAAATATTCTGCTTCTTGGGGCAGGTACCCTGTTGCATAGCACACACCCCTCCCCCAACATGCATGGTAAAAGGTAAAGGGACCCCTGACCATTAGGTCCAGTCGTGGCCGACTCTGGGGATGCGGCGCTCATCTCGCTTTACTGGCCGAGGGAGCCGGCGTACAGTTTCCGGGTCACGTGGCCAGCATGACTAAGCCGCTTCTGGCAAACCAGAGCAGCGCATGGAAATGCCGTTTACCTTCCCGCCGGAGTGGTACCTATTTATCTACTTGCATTTTGACGTGCTTTCGAACTGCTAGGTTGGCAGGAGGAGGGACCGAGCAACGGGAGCTCACCCCGTTGCGGGGATTCGAACCGCCGACCTTCTGATCGGCAAGTCCTAGGCTCTGTGGTTTAACCCACAGCGCCACCCGCGTCCCTTAACACGTATGGAGATGCCTTGAAATTGATATTTTATTTCAGATCAGTAGGCAGAGGAAGGGGGGGGGGACTCCACGAAGAGACCAGGCTTCTAGTAATCAACTGTTCATTCTGCTTATTGCGCTTTGGAGAGAGATTCCTTCATCAGGAGCTATGTACACAATGTGGTTCAAAATAGTGACAGTGATTAAGAGATGACACCAAAAAGTAAAAACCAAGACACCCAGAAATTGTTGAACTTTTTTTAAGGAAACCCCAAAAATTGTTGAGCTATTTCAGTTTACTTGCCAAAGATCCAGGACAAATCGCAGCCTTACAGAAATTCCCTCCGAAATCCTGGTAATGTCCGGGAAAATCCAGACGTATGGCAGCCCTATGCTAGACACACAGAAATGTAAAACAACGCCTAGTACCATAAATTCCAAACTGTACCGTGAATAAGACAGTGAATTTTGGGCTATAACCAGACCTCCATAAGTAAAAAGATGAGCACTATGTGATACACCCATTCTAATAAGATTCTTACAGAGTCTTCATTTTGAGTAAGATAAACATGTATGTTTGGGTCTCTGCAGCTGGTTGAGCAAACCTCTCGCTCCCAGTTCTGCCGCCTTCTCTTCCTAACAGGCAGTATATAGGGTTCTTCAGAACCCAAAGGTGAGACCCGAGATCAGTATTTGCTGTAACATAAAATATATTCTTAGGGACGCAGCTGGCGCTGTGGGTTAAACCACAAAGCCTAGGACTTGCCTATCAGAAGGTCGGCGGTTCAAATTCCCGCGACGGGGTGAGCTCCCGTTGCTCGGTCCCTGCTCCTGCCAAACCTAGCAGTTCGAAAGCTCATCAAAGTGCAAGTAGATAAATAGGTACCGCTCCGGCGAGAAGGTAAATGGCATTTCCATGCGCTGCTCTGGTTCGCCAGAAGCGGCTTAGTCATGCTGGCCACATGACCCGGAAGCTGTACGCCGGCTCCCTCGGCCAATAAAGCGAGATGAGCACCGCAACCCCAGAGTCGGTTACGACTGGACCTAATGGTCGGGGTCCCTTTACCTTAAAATATATTCAGTGGTTCTCCCTGGCCCTGTCTCTACTCACTATGAAGAATTTACTTGTGCGGCCTGATTTCTCCATGTTGGGGTTAGGGGGACTTGGAAATGGTGGGGAGGGGGCTGGACTGCTGGTCTGCTGCCCCCCAACACCCTCTGTCTGACGGCACTCCCTCACTTTGCTCTGCACACACCCTTCGTTTCTTTGTGGGGTGGGGAGCAGCATCGAGCCCTCTTAAAAGCATTTTCTCCCTCTGACATTCGCATGTGGCCTTTCCTCTGAGTGGTTTGAGGCAGTGAATGTGGCTCTCATTGCAGCGGCCTTTGTGGTGGATTGCAGCAACTGACCCTGCCTGTCAAACTCCTGCTCCTCCTCCATCTCAGTGTCGCCCTTTGTGGAACTCAACAAGCAAGAGTGGGAACAAATCTAGAGTGAGTTGCTTCAACCTGTCATTGGCTCTGGCGCCACCTACTGTTGGGCTCCCTGCCTTCTGCCCTACCAGCCACCAGCGTCTGAAGACTGAGCCTAGTGTTCTTCCACTGGGCGAGTCAGTAAATAACAGCAGTGCTGTGCAAGAGTTTCTGCTGCAAGCATATCATTTTGCGTAGAAAGCAGAGGTGGTGCTTCTTATTTGCGATCTTCCGCTTTTCGCTGGCATCTAAATAGCTGGGACAGTGCCTGGGCGTTCCAGCTTGTTTTTTGCTCACTTTCCCCGGGCGTCTCAAGAAACAAGGAGATTTCACTTTCCCGTGACCTGTAACTGGAGCTGCTGGAACGAATGCGGAAAACAAGTTATTTCTCAGATTCTCATGGATCTTCCCAGCGTAAGCGGAGATCCTTTTCTCCAGGCGATGCTCTGAGGCCGGCTGAACAAACAAAACTACGATTGTCCCAGTTTTATTCCTGCTGGATAATGTTATTTACTTGTGAGGTTTTTGTTTGTTTGTTCTGCAAGTAATGAGCGGATGATTTTGGAAATGGGAGCCATGGGCTGCTTTGACAAGTGGGGTCTGTCTAATCTGCCGCCCTCCAGATGTTTGGGGCTAGAGCTGGCATCAGAGTCCAAAACCCGCCACGTGTGCTGAGCCCAGCATTATTTGAGATAGGCCTGTGGTTGACATGGTGTTCGTGAAGTTGCGAGCCTCCCCAGACAAGGTTCTTCAGTGTGGATCTTGCTGGTCCCCACTAGAGTTTTTGGTGGGCTGGTGGATTCCCCAACACCGCTTCTGTCAATTCAGCTAAGAAGACTATTAGACAGCAGGATGGTCAGTAAGCTAACAGAACGTCTGTTGGGTCGCTTGAGCCCAACACCAGGTACACATGCCCAGAGATGGACATCTGCAAGGTTGGGTCAGGGAGATGGGCTGTCTTTGTGCCAGGGCTACCCAACATCCTCACCCTTCCAGCCAGGACTTTTGCTGCATCTGGAAACTTGGTGGGCACATCTGAGAGAGGTTTGCCCTTCCACTCTCACCCAGCCTGGTCTCAGTGATGGCCCACCAGATAGATGTGATGGTCAAGCGGCAAGTCTGGGATGAAGCTGGCCTTGCCATCTGATGCCTTGATGTGAAGCATCACCTGTAGACTGGAGGCGGCTGCTGATAAGCTCCCTAACCTATTCAGGTTGGTGGAGGGAGATGAGCAGAGAGTAGAAGGACCAGGCTTGTACTGACCATCCTTCCTTATGAGCATGACCTCCTGCCGCCTTAGGACTTTTTGACCACACGGTGTCTGTTGTCGCCCTCGACACATATTTCTGCTGACACAACACACCCTGAACGTTCAGCAGGCTGACACTTGGGGCTGCTCTTGACTGCTTTCGCTTGTCACGTCGCAGGCTGAATGGCTGGTGACATGACACTTGGCTGCTTTTCGGAGTCACAGAGAGTGACCTGGAAGCAGCCTGAAGATGTACTTCTCACTGAGATGGTCTGCCTGCATTTGGACTGGACCACCTGCGTTTGGACTGGACCACTGTGGATGGCCAGCGAGGTGGGGCTCTTATGATGGGATTGTTCCATTTGTGAAACACCTAAAACTTATAAATACTGTAGATTTGCTGCCCACAAGCTTACAATCGAGAGACAAGGACTAGACATAACACGGGAGAGAGGAAATGAGCAAAGCAGGAGGGGTCAGTGAGGATAAACCGGAGGAAGAAATCTGTCTTCAAGAGCAAGCTTGAATGTAAAAACAGAGGGGGAAAGAATCTGCTGCTGGGTTGGTGTTGCAAGAACCAGGTAGCTGCAAAGGGGAAAAAACGAAGGTGGGAAATACCTGATAATGCTTAGTTTGACTGTGACATGGATGGTCTAAGGAGTTTTTGTGTATAGACACACACACACACTTCCCTGCGCATAGAACTATAGCAAGTTGGGGATAAAGCTAGACTATAAATTTTGTCTTTGTCACCTAACTTACTGTGTATATGGATTTTTGTGTTGCTTTTTTTTGGGGGGGGGAGTTGTGGATGGGTGTAAAGAGGCACATTCAGTTGCCTTGGGCCCCTGCCAGCAGTCTGAAGTGGCACGGCTCACATAACTCTGTATGTAATTATGTAGAACTTCCCAAAGGCGAAATGTAAAAATAAGACATTTATATTCCACCAAGTGTCCGTTTCTTTAAATACAGTGGTACCTTGGGTTACATACGCTTCAGGTTACATACGCTTCAGGTTACAGACTCCGCTAACCCAGAAATAGTGCTTCAGGTTAAGAACTTTGCTTCAGGATGAGAACAGAAATCGTGCTCCGGCGGCGCGGCGGCAGCGGGAGGCCCCATTAGCTAACGTGGTGCTTCAGGTTAAGAACAGTTTCAGGTTAAGAACGGACCTCCGGAACGAATTAAGTACTTAACCCGAGGTACCACTGTATAGCCTTTACATAAGCTATGCAATTCCCAAATCACGTTCAAGCGCAATATGGGATGTCTCAAAACCAAAGTTCCCTCCAAACGTTCATTCAATAAAGAGAAAAGAATCTCTACAAGTATCCTTTTGCTACAGGATAATCCACAGGCTGGAACAAAGCTATCCACATTGCCAGTGTTGTAGTGTTGCTCTCAATCACTCAAACCGCAGTGGCAGTGCCCCATCTGTGTGAAAATCCAAAGTGGTAGAGGTTGACCTACCTACCCGTGAACTAGGAGGCCTTAATGAAAGCCTACATGAGATCATCATGATGGCCAGCACCAGGTTTTCTTGCACTTTACTCAGATTGAAGTCTTGGAAGCCCTGTCACAGTTGTCGTCGTTGGTGGCTCCCTTCCCTTTGACCACGAGAAATTCCGCCGCAGGCCTGTGCTAGGAACCTGACCCAGGGTGTTGTCTATAACCCGTGTTAGGTTTTACGGAACTTGTGTGCATTGCTGACATCCGTGTGGTATCTGAATCGGTGGTCAAGGCTCGACTGGGGTGAATAGCACACAGACCAGTGTCCGAAATATTCTGCTTGTGGCTTTTCAAACTGGGAATATTGCAGGGAAGCGGGCTTAAACTGGAGAGAGCCTAGCTTTGCAGGACCAGATGTGTATGTGGCCATTGGCTCCTCATCCGAAGATCCTTGCGTGCGTTAGACATTTCCCCCTTGCAAGCTGTGTGGTCTGCACTACAACTGCAGTTGTGTGTAGGAATCCTTGTCACTCGGGTGGCGACGTCCACATTGCTCCAACAGGTGATGAAACTGTTTGGTGGGCAACTTCAGAGACCCCATTTTCCCTTCTTGTAGCACTTTCTCTTTAGACCAGATGGACAAGGCAGTTGTCTCTGGCCTTTGGGACTCTCCCTAGGCCACACCCCCACACCTCTGGCCTTGCTTTACATCCTCTTTGTTTATTTTTGCCTGCATCCTATACCTGATGGTGCTTCTTGCTTATCTAGAGAGGGTGAGCAAACTAGCAATTGTTGCCCCACCCACTTTTCCTCCTGGCCCCGCCCACCCTGAGCATGTGGCCCCAGAAAGATTGCATAGAGGGGAACGTGGCCCTCAAAGTGATGATAATAATAATATTCCGCCACGGGAATGCTGTAGCAGCAGGGCAGTAGCAGGCAGGAAGCAAGGAAATTCTCCCCAGAGGACATATTTAAATGCAGTTTATCTTTTTTCATTACTGCTGTTCTCTTTCTGGCCGGCGCGTTCCAAATAATTCTGGTGAGCCTCTGGGAAGAACGCGGATTCCTGGAAGCCTTGATTTACATTTGCTCGGGGTGAGACAGGGCAGTGGAGAAAGGCTGGAAAGAGCTTGTGTAATTTCAGAGCGGGAAGAGTTCTCCCTGTGACCGGGAAAAGCAGCCTCTTTTGTGCTTCCCATGGCCACCGACCTCTGGATCCGCCTTGCCTGCTTGTGCAGTTTCTCCCCCATCGCCTTTCAGAGCAGAGTCAAGCAGTCAGAGTAGCCCGCCTTGAAATGGGTGGCTGGGCAGATTTACATAAGGCTCAAAGGAACCTCCCAGTTCAGGAGCAGTCTGCTGTCCAAACACCAGTAAAGGTAAAGGTAAAGAGCCCCCTGACCATTAGGTCCAGTCGTGGCCGACTCTGGGGTTGCGGCACTCATTTCGCTTTACTGGCCAAGGGAGCCACCGTTTGTCTGCAGACAGCTTCCGGGTCATGTGGCCAGCATGACTAAGCCGCTTCTGGCGAACCAGAGCAGCGCACGGAAATGCCGTTTACCTTCCCGCTGGAGCGGTACCTGTTTATCTTCTTGCACTTTGACGTGCTTTCGAACTGCTAGGTGGGCAGGAGCAGGGACTGAGAAACGAGAGCTCACCCTGTCACGGGGATTCGAACCACCAACCTTCTGATCAGCAAGTCCTAGGCTCTGTGGTTTAACCCACAGCGCCACCTGCATCCCAGTTTGTAGCTGGGGACAAACAGTAGGAGAGAGAGTTGCATTTCCTCCTATTTTCTCTGGGCATTCCAGAGGGATCTGGCTGGTTACTGTGGGGAAACAGGATCCTGAACCTTGTCAATTCCAGCAGGTCTCCTCTTCCATAATCAGTAGTTATGAGTGGAGACTCCAGATGCAGAGGCAATCTACCCCAGAACGCCAAATTATTGTGGGCGGGTTTTTTTGCTTTGATGCTGTGCTTGTGGGCTTCCCGGCAGCATATGTATGGCCAATAGCTGGGAAATGGGATGCTTTATAGGAACCTAGAAAGCTGCCTAGGAGCCAGACCGTTGCTCCATGTAGCTCAGTATCGTCTACACAGACTGGTAGCGGCTCTCCAGGGTTCCAGGCAGGGAGTTAGGGACTGAACCTGCAACCTTCTGCATGCAAAGCGGATTTTCTACCACTCAGCTATGGCCCTTTTGGTTCTGATCCATCAAGAGGCTCCTTATGCCCATTTCACAGCTGTGTAGGCATTGTGGCAGCTGCATGCCCGAGCGTTCCTGATCTCAAAGGACCAGGTGGCAAGAGTGCTGTCCCAGCAGCAGCAATGTGCTCTCTTTCTTGGCCCTTGTAAGTTCAGAAGAGGTCCTCTGTAGGCACAGCTGTTTGCCCTGCAGGAGAGACTCAGGTGGGCTGGCAAGCAGAGTTGGTCTGAATTCACAGAAATGGGTGCGGCGAGAGAACTGTTTCTGGACTGTACTACTTCATCCTTATTTTATTAATAGCTATTTTTTTTCTTAAGAAAAATTAACAAAGGAGAAAGGAATACTGCCAAATAAAATGCAGCCAAAAATAACAAAACAATGCTTTCGGTTTGCCCGTTTATGGGGCAGGAGTGGGTGGAGCTGGTGGTCCAGACTAACCCAGTTCCCATTCATGAAATTAGATCTATAGATGGAGTTCGTAGATCTGAAAACCTCCCATCTTGTGCTTGCGGAAGGTAACCTTCTCCTAGGCTGATAGCGGAGTCGTGTCTTCTGTGCAGTGTCTGATAGTGTGTGTGATGAGCTGGGGAGGTAGAATCATACAATCATAGAATTGTAGAATCGTAAGGGACCCCTATGGTCATCTAGTCCAACCCTCTGCAATGCAATAATCTTTTGCCCAACATGAAACTTGAACCCATGGCCTGAGATTAAGCGCCTCGTGCTGTACCGACTGAACAATACTGATGTTTAACAATACCAAAGTGTTAAACATTTAGCCACCATAAGTGCCTTCACTAGCCAGTTATATTATCTCTCTGTCAGGTTTCCGAGTCCCAGGATATAATTCAACTGTGCATTGACAACTGTAAATCTCAAAAATATGTCTTTGACCATATTTATGTGTCCAATTACCCTTACTGTATATTTTGGGC
This sequence comes from Podarcis filfolensis, assembly GCF_964270895.1. Classification (NCBI taxonomy): domain Eukaryota; kingdom Metazoa; phylum Chordata; class Lepidosauria; order Squamata; family Lacertidae; genus Podarcis; species Podarcis filfolensis. The sequence continues at coordinate 8,380,035 of NC_139618.1, forward strand.
ATCCTTTAGGTGAACATTCCGTGGTTCAAAGACATGCATAACTAGTATTTTTTGGGAAAGCTTTTGTTCTGTTAGCGACTGTCAATGTGTCTTTGGGGTGGGAGAAGGTGAATTCAGTCCTGCAACCCCCCCAGCCCATTGATCCCCTTGTGTGAATGTGGGGGTCAAGGCCACTCTCTTGATCTGGGCTCAGTTTAGACATCTCTCCCAAACCACCATTAGGGAATCTTCATGATAACTTGGTGCAAAAGATATAAAATGGGAAGCTATGGTTTGTGATTGACTAACAAACCAGAATCCACAAGGCATGGTTTGCGTGTTTAGCAGATAATAGTTTGTGGTGAGTATCAGGTGGTGCAGTTTTCTGAACTGACTAACCGGAGTTGGATGAGCAAACTATGGCTGGAGTTCTAAACCAGGGATTGTGCAAACAGTGGATTAGTGTGATGTCTGAATGTAGTCTTCCTCGGTTCTTCCTATACTATACTTTTTTTCCATTTGGGGACACAGTCCCAAGAATTGCATGCATCTGATAGAGTGGAGGAAGGGGGGAATTGAAGAGAATGAAAAGAAGCAGCTCGACGGACCATTTTGCAAGCCCCACTTGAATTGCATTTAGAGCAGAGTTTTGAGAAACGGGCAATTTTTTAAAAAAAGAACAGGGCTGTACTCAGGCATTTGGATTTACTTGAAGGCTCTTCCTTGCACTTCAGCGGATGAGCGAAGAGCCTCTGTTTTATATAAATCCCTGGCACGAATTAGAAGATGTTGCAACCCATCGGCACATAGTGCTTGGTTTTCTGCGGTCTCCCGGTTTGGAAGAGCCACAGCTTGCCATCTGCCGCTTGCGGTTGCCCGTAAAAATCCATTAATGGCTCTTTTCCAACCTCTCTCTCTTAATTAGATGATCTTCTTCTTTCAGCCTGCTCGCCAATGAATTATTCACAGTTGCTTGGCCCGAGGGAGTGCTTACCTTGATAAGAAGCAGGCTTAAAGATGATGGAGTTGTCTTGCAAAGTGACCCAAGGAGATCACTCCATCCTTAGGCATCTCAGGGCTTGTCTGGGTCCAACAGGTTGCTGGAATGTGGACTGATGTTGTTATGACTATATTTGCATCTCACCTTTTTTTCCAAGGAACTCTAGGCGGCATTCATAGTTCCTCCTCACAGCCACCCTGTGAGGTAGGCCAAGAGACAGAGACAGTGCACCCAACACCGGTCTGGAAAGACCTACACTGGCTCCCAGTACATTTCCGAGCACAATTCAAAGTGTTGGTGCTGACCTTTAAGGCCCTAAACGGCCTTGGTTCAGTATATCTGAAGGAGCGTCTCCATCCCCATCGTTCTGCCCAGACACTGAGGTCCAGCTCTGAGGGCCTTCTGGCGGTTCCCTCACTGTGGGAAGCCAAGTTACAGGGAATCAGGCAGAGGGCCTTCTCGGTAGTGGCACCCGGCCTGTGGAACGCCCTACCACCAGATGTCAAGGAAATAAACAACTATCTGACTTTTAGAAGACATCTGAAGGCAGCCCTGTTTAGGGAAGCTTTTAATGTTTGATGCATTAGTGTATTTTAATATTTTGTTGGAAGCCGCCCAGAGTGGCTGGGGAAGCCCAGCCAGATGGGCGGGGTATAAATAATAAATTATTATTATTAATGTTTTAGCTCAGGGGTAGGAAGTATTTTCCAGCATTCATTTTTGGGCCCCCACCCAATGGCCTAAGGCCAGAGGTGGGCAGGGCCAGAGGCGAAGTGTGAGGAGCAAGGAATAAAACGTTCCATTTGTACAGTAGTCTAGTTTCTGCACAAACTCACACATATTTCTCTACCCTCGATTCAAGGCAAGCAAGAGGTGCTGTTGAAGTTCAAAGCCACGTTCTAGCCAGGCAAACACAGTCAGGCTCCATGAGGCATGAGGGCCAGGAACAGAGGGCCACATGCAAACTCTGGGCCAGATATTCCTCTCTTCTGTTGTGGCTGATGGAGCTCTGTCATAAGTTAGGGCATTTTGTTGTGGTTCTGTGTGTATGTGTATGGTGGATTCAGGCAAGAGTTCAGGAGATGAACCTTGAAGTTGCTGGCATCTCAACAATGGAGGAGTGCGCCTTCAGTGTACAAATGGTTGGAAGGTTGCAGAGCCTGCTGTGGTCGCAGAGACCGATACGGGAGAGACATGTTTTGTTGCAGCTGGGGCAGATGAAGGCATCCAGTTGTGCTGCTGCCGATGTACCATGGCATTTATTCTTTCTGCACTCCTCCCAGCGGTCATTTCTCCTCTGGTCACTGCTGCACCACCTGACCGTCTGTCTCCAGGCACTGCGGTCGTCTGCAAGGGATTCCCACGTGGTGGGGTTGGTGTTGCTAGCCTTCACGCCATGTTTGCAGACATCTTGTAATGCAGGGTTGGTCTGCCAACAAGCCTGGCACCTTAAAAATTACCCAAAGCAATTGATAACATACACATTACTTCTTAGATCGCTTCTGTCTATGTGAATGTTATACATACATGGGAATATTGGGGAACAGGGGGAGTTTTTTTGGAGTTAGTCTATTTACTACTGAAAATGCATTATATAGTTTTAAAAATCTCCCCAGGCCAGACAGTCCATGGTGCCCCTTTGGGGCACCCAGTCTGCCAATGGGTCAGTGCCAACGTGGGCCCAGACCCAAAAGCTCCATTATCCCTTCTGTGTCGACATGGTTATAACAGCTGCTCTGTTCTCTGTATCGCTCTGCTTCTTAGCTGCAAAATACAGTGGTACCTCGGGTTACATACGCTTCAGGTTACATACGCTTCAGGTTACACACTCCGCTAACCTAGAAATAGGATAAGAACAGAAATCGGGCTCCGGTGGCTCTGCGGCAGCAGGAGGCCCCATTAGGTAAAGTGGTGCTTCAGGTTAAGAACAGTTTCAGGTTAAGTACGGACCTCCAGAACCAATTAAGTACTTAACCCGAGGTACCACTGTATTTCCCTGGGCCAAATCAGTAAGGTTGAATATTGTGCCTGATGGAATTGTTTGTGTGGGTGAATAAAGCACACACACACTGCTTTAGCCTGACCTTTGATGCCAGAGAGGTACACTAGGGACGTAAGAAGTGGCCTCATACAGAGTCAGACCATTGGCCTACCAAGCTCAATAGTGCCTACACTGACTGGCAGCATCTCTCCTGGGTTTCAGACAGAGACGCTGGGGATTGAACCTGGAGTTGCAGATACTAAGCCCTTATCTTTTTAGCCCTCTCCCTCTTCTTATTTGTTTTCGAATGTTTTTAACGTTGCGCCTGAAGGGGCGGGTAATGAACTGAGCAAATAATAATAGATCTGTCTCGGTTTCGACTTTCTGGTGAGACGTAATTGTCCTTATCGCGGTCCCAGCCCTCCTGGTTGCTGAACACCTGGTTGATCATTAATTCTGCTTCCACACAAAGGCAGGCTGGCCTCCCTTGCATCTTCCATGGGGAAAGGGAAACTTTTGGGTGGGTTGGGATGCCTGGACTTGAACCCAGTGGGACAGTGCTTTGCTTTATACCCATCACTGCCAAAGGCCGAGGGGTGTGTGAGCGCGTGTGAAAGGAGCTGCGAATTAGATGTGCATGATTTCATCCTGACCCGGTAGCAGAGGGCGAGCAGGAAGGAGGAAGGTGGTGACAAGAGAGGGCTGGGCCGGGCAGTTTTGCTGCCATGATACCGATCAGCTGCTGCTGCTGCAGGGAGGCAGTTAAGAGTTGGGCGCTCCTGAGCCGGTAATCTCAGCAAGTCTCTCTCGCCTTGCACTTCCTGGAGGGGAAGGGAGTGCTTCTCTGTTTCTGTCCTGTGCCGGCGAGTCGTAGCTGAGAGTGATGGGCTGTGGCAGGTAAGAAGAGAAAGAGGATCTGTGTGACGGTGCCTCTTTGAAATGTGCGACTAGGCGGGAGCTCCTTCCCCCCTCCTTCCTCCCAGGATTGCGGGGAGATTTTCAGATCCAGGCAGGAAGGGCTGTAGGTCGTGTTTTGCATGCAGAAGGCATTTCTAGCTATTGGTTCTGTCTATATCAATATTGTCTGCACTGACTGGCAGCAGCTCTCCAGGGGTTCAGGCAAGGGACATTCCCAGCCCTACCTGGAATTCAGCCTCAGAGCTTTTGCATGCAAATCTGTCACTGAGCGATGGTCCTTCCCTTAAAAATCAAGTAGGATTCTAGTCCTCATGGTTCCAAGTTAAATGGCTGAAATAGGAACAGAGGAACTGAGCCAGATGGTTGGTCCATTTAGCTTAGTATTGCTTACACTGACTGGCAGCAGCTCTCCAGAGTTTCAGAGGTAGAGTGAGTCTCTCATCCCCACCTGGAGATGCTGAGGATTGAACCTAAGACCTGCTGCACCTGAAGTAGATGCTGTACCGCTGAGCTGTGGAGCATCTTGGATGGCAGGTGATGAGAAAGATCCTTGCCTTGGACACTGGAGAGCAGCTGCCAGTCAGAGTAGAGCCTCCCAGTTCTCCAGGTGTTGCTGAGCTGCAACTCCCCATCACCCTCGCAAACATGAGGGATGGAGTGATGGGAGTTGTAGTTCAGCAACATCTGGAGGGCAGAAGGTTCGCCGCACCTACATTTCAAGGGGGCTGGGGCTAGATGGACCTTCTGTGAAAATTCTGGTTCCATATAGGTTGTTCGTTGCATACTTTGATCTTGCAAAATGGAGAGCGACTCTGTTGCTCTTGTCTATGATTCTAAGTGGGTCTTGGGCCCACCTGGGAAGGTGACTATAATAATTCTGTTTTAAAATACACCTTTTATTGTTTATTTAACATAATTGTTACAAAATATAAGCAAAATATAAGCAAAATATTGCAAATACATGCATGCATGCATGCATACATACATACATACATACATATTTCAAATAAGCACATATACATGCAGCAAGGGTGAAGGACCCCAGGCCCCGAAGGGGGCAAATGTGACCCTTGTGGCTTCTGCATCTGGTCTTAGGGGCTTTCCCCAGGCCACGCCCCCTCACTCCAGGCCACGCCCCCTCACAGGCCCTGCTTTGCATCCTCCATTACTGCCTGGCTGAAAAATATGGCCCTTTGCTTGCCTGGATGGGGGAATAGAGGCCCATGTCTGTGCAAACTAGCATACTTGACAAAGGCAAAGCCGGATATCAGTTGCCCTGTGCACATTTGCCATTGGCTGAACATAGGTCATAGCCAATTTTATCTGCCATGACTGTGTCTTAGAGTTGAGTTGGTATCTGTCTGAGACATAATGGATTGCACCTCCGGGGGCGAAGTCAATCCACTGTGTTAGCAGCACCTCCCTGGAGTGTAAGCCTGGGCAGTGTGTATGGCGGTCCTGAGCTTCCCAGACGACAAGACCTTCTCTGCCTGGCTGATGTGGTCCAAAGGACAACAGAGCAAGAAGTTTGGCACCAGCTTGGCTGCAGGAGGCATGCAAGGCGCCGTCTAACTGTCTAGGAACTCCACTCTGGATTTGTGTTGGGTTTACACCTTAACCTTTTCTTCTCCTCAAGATGTCCTGCAAGGCAACGGAGATTTAAGATCAGAGTTTTCCTTTTCCTGGACGGACTACTTTCCTGAGCCCCATCTGCCCCTCGCTTCCCTCTGCAGCACATGCAGAAAACAGCCTTCTTGACCCACAATTGGTCTCCTCTGCTCAATCCGCCTGAGTCTGCCTTCCATGCAGGAGAAGTCCCTAACCCACCAAGGATTTGAGACTCGTCAGCTACTCTCACCTGATTTAACCAGTTGAAGCTGTTCCTGGGTTGTGGCCACTGTCGCATGCTGACAGCTTCTAGGAGCCACTAGTTATAGCTGAGGGCAACGTGTTCCACTCTCAAGCTCCTTGTGCTGTTGTTTCCCCTTTTAACTGATTCTTCAGGAGGCAGGCTGTAGTTCACTGGTAGAGCATCTGCTTTGCATGCAGGTCTCAGGTTCAATCTCTAGTGGCACCTCCTGGCAGGGCTGGAGGAGACCTGCCCCCCAGCCTGAAACCCTAGAAAGCTGCTGCCAGCCAGTGTAGCCTGTGCCGAACTCAGTGGAACCAATGGTCTGAATAGGTACAAAGCAGATTCTTCTGTTTCTGTCAGGATTTAGAGCTCTGTCCCCCTGCCCCCGTCAAAGGTGACCCAGAGCTCTGAAGGTGGGGTGAATGAAACTGCCTTTTCTAGTGTAGTCTTCCAAGAAGTGAAGAGAAGCAAGGGACTGTTCTTGATTTGCAATTAGTTCCAGATTGATTTAATAGCTTACCGGCAGCCCCATGTGGAAAGGGAAGTGATGGGTTTGGAAGAGATTCTACCATTCATCACTTTCTCCATTGTCCCCATCTTCAAATGAAAGTCCATTTTTCCTCCCCCTCCCCACCCAAGCTATTCATTTCACAACCACCACCCAATTTTTTTTTTTTACACTTTCTCCTAGACAGAGAGCAGTCAGGAAATTTCTTTCTCAGCCAGATTAATCTCCCTGTGTCACCTGATCCTTGCAGTGTCCAGCGGCACTTGTTGCTTTATCACCCAGGAGGAGGAAATTGCCTTCGTAAAGCATCTCTTAATTTTTTTGCTTGCTTTTCCAACTGAAGCCTGGTCTTCAAAAGTGAGGGAGGCATGCTAGCCTGGGCTGTGGCTAGCTGGAAAAAGAGGCATCCTCTTTTTCCTGGAATGTGCCGTTTGGCTGAATGAAGCCATTTCCTCCAAAGATCATGTTCTTTGTGTTTGTTTATCTGTCTTTTTAACAATGCCCATTTCCTTTCTCCTGCTCCTATTCACTCTTATGCATTGGGTTCTTACGTTTTTTCTAGTTATTGCCCCCCCCCCCCAGACAGAACGAATGCCGCTGCATGGGGGAAGCATTGCAGAACTGCTAACAAGGCGGAACGATGTCTGGATGATCCAGTATAAAACCCAGCGCTAATCCGTTCCTGTTACATCTAGGGCATGTTGCAGAATGCACCAGTCTTGGCTGTGTGTCTGTGTCCTAATCAGTCTCTTTTGAGGAGTGGGGCAGGTCCAAGACCTAGCAGGGGAATGAGGAGGCAGCTTTGCTCTGTGCAAACCACGGGGCCCTCCTGCAAGTGGATTTGGGCCTCTAAGGTCTGTTTCACTTGATATCTCCGTGTCCTTAGAAATAGAGGTAGAACCAGTGCTGGTTCGGTGTCCGGCTTCCTCTCAAGGAGAAGGAGACTCCTAAGGGTCAGGACAAGATGGTGGTGACTTGAGGGGTCCAGTAAGACAGGGCCGGCCACCTCTCTGTCAACCTTCTTGGATCCGCCCCAGAATCCAGCTCCAGACTCCCTTGACCACTGGCCCCCTTCTCCAGCTCAGACATTTGTTGGGGGCATGATTCTGCCTCCCCTGCCCATCCAGCTAGGATCCTCCCCTGGGTCATCTGGCTCCAACTCCCTGATCTCCTGCTCCTCCTCAGGATCTGATGACCCCTTCCATGACATCTCCATGGGGCTCAGGACAACGCTCTGTGGCCCTCCTGGTATTTTCCCCATCTTGCATTTCTGTATTTCATCTCCACCTCACCCACCCGCCCCAGTGCAGATCTTTGCGTTTCTCTCCAGTGGATTTCGTCTGGTCAGCTTCAGCCCAAGCTTTCCGTTCCGTCAAGGTCACCTTGGGTTTTCTATTCCTGCCTTTGGAGGAGGTAACTTTCCCTCCCGGCTTTGTGTCATCTGTAATTTCCCAGGGGCCGCGGCAGGAAGAGGAGCACCCTGGGCTTGACGCTCTCCTAGTTGCGTTTTACTTTGTAGGGGCTGGTCAGGGATGAGCAGAGTGGGTTTTTGGCAAGGTGGGAAAGTGGGTGGAATGATCAGCCTTGCCAGTTCATCTCTGGATGGGAAGAATCCTGGAATCCTTTTTAAAAATATATATATAATTTTTATTGATTTTAACATATAAATTATAAAATGTACCACAAAACTTATCACTTATACAATCTTTTTAGACTTCCATCAGCACCTCTGATGATCCACCGTTTTAACCATTTCTTATGCATTTCTTAACTTTATATTGCCTTTACATCTCTTAACAAATCATCCTTACCCTTCTCCATTTTTCCAATACTTCCAATAATACTCCTCACAAAACTTCTTGCAAACCTACAAACGTCGTCTGATCTTCACAAATACTTTTCAAATAGTCCGTAAATTTACTCCTGTCTTCCGTGAATTTCTGGTCCCGCCGGTTTCGAATCCTTCCTGTTAGTTTATCTAGTTCTGCATAGTCCATTAACTTCGTCCTCCATTCTTCAATCGTCAGTAGTTCTTCTTGCTTCCATTTTTGGGCCAGTAATATTCTTGCTGCTGTTATTGCATATAAAAAGAGCTTATATTCCTGGGAAGAATCCTGGAATCCTAGGGGAGGAGCCATTGTATCCTGTTGTCGCCATAGCCTTTGAAGAAAAAGGCTGTAGCTCAGTGGCAGAGTATCTTGTTTTGCATGCAGAAGGTCCTGGGTTCAATCCCCGGCATCGCCAAATAGCCCAGGGAATTTCCTGTGACTGAGAGACACTTCCAGAGTTGACCAAGCTGAACTAGATACACCCCATGATCTGACTCACTATGGCAACTTCTCATGTGCCTATTTAATTCAGTCATTTATCCAGAGGCATGAGGACTAGATCCTTAATCTATTTGTTGTTGGAGTATCTCATTCACATGCGGAAGGTCTTCTGTTCCAGTCCCTGCCACCTCAGACAGGGCTGGGAATGTCCTTTGCTTGAAACCCCAGAGAGATGCTGCCAGTCAGTGTAGATAGTACTGAGTTAGATGGGTGAGCAGTCTGAATTATTACAGAGCAGCTTTGTAGGGGAGTTTGGGGGCATCTTGAAAAGCCTCTTAATCCTTAAATGGCATGGGGCCAGGATACCTGAAGGACTACCTCTTCCCATATGCCTTTCCCTGAAGATCTTTACTGAATGCCCTTGTCCAGGTTCCCCCACCTAATGAGGTGAGGCGGGTGAGTCCTAGGTAAAGGGCCTTTTTGGTGGTGTCTCCCTATAGACTATCATTTCCAGAAGGGCTTGCCTCGTGGCTACACTAAATCTTTTCAGCACCCTCTTTTTTCTCCCTCTCCCCTAATGCTAGAACTCACAAACGTCCAACAAAGCTGAATGTTGGAAGGTTTAGGACAGATAAAAGAAAAGTACTTGTTCATGCAGTGCGCAGCTAAACTGTGGAACTCACTGCCACTGGACTGTCATGGCCACCGACCTGGATGGCTTTAAAAGTGGACAAATTCACGGAGGACAAGGCTATCTAACCCTGATGGCTATGTTCTGCACCCACTGCAGATATGCTTCTGAGTACCAGTTGCTGGAGAGAAGGGAGAGTGCTCTTGTGTTTGGGTCCTGAATGTGTGTTTCTCATGGCCATTTGGTTGGCCTCTGTGAGAACAGGGTGCAGGGCTAGATTGGTCTGATCTAGCCATCTCTTCTTAAGTTCTCACTAGGTTCTTCTATGGCTGTCTCTGTATCTCTATTATAACAGAAAGAAGTGTCAGTTCCCTCTAATATTAATATTTTTTTTTAAAAAAACTTCTGGGCACTTTCTCCTCCATCACTTCCAGGCTTCCAGCAAAGGATGGTGCTTGCCTTCTCTTCTTTGAAATTGGTTTGTTTGTTTGGTTTTTTTTCTTTTTTGCATCTGGGCAGGAGCTGCCACCGAAATCCAGCCCCACTCTGTCGGCGTTCAACAGATCGTAATCACGGGGTTTTATTTTTAATCTGGAAGTGATAATTAAGCATGACGTTGTTGCAGCAGAGGAGAGAGAGAGAGGATGCTTAGGCAGAAGGCTGAAAGTGTGGGGTGTGTCAGAGCACGTGATATTAAACCCCCCCATAGAAGGTTTTGGAAATGTGATGTGCCTTCCCCCCCCCCAAAAAAAAAATCTGGGTGCACCAAAAGGCCCTTTAAGACTTGGAGAGGGAGAAGAATTAGGTCGATCTTGCCTTTCCAGGGCTAATAGCTGCAATATGGTATTGTGAGGTAATTTCAGGCTCTGAACTTAATGGTTTTATTGGGGGGGGGTCTTTATATCAAGGGTTTGGGGCCAGGTTTGATACATGGGCAAGGCCACCGCAACCACGTCTGGCTAGCCATGGAGGAGAAATTCGATTCAGTTCACGCGTAAAGCTGAATCTTATCAAATTCACACTTTATGAAACAATACGAAAAGCAAAACACAACCGTCCTTTGAAGTTGGCACTTACCCAGATTTTGCAGTACAGCTCTCCAACCAAGCAATGTTTAGAAAAATGTGTTTTATTAGGGAAATGGGTGCATAAAATGAGGCATGTAAGTGCATTCTGTTAGGAGAAGCTGTCTGCACAAAGGTGTGCGTTAACTGCATGCAGAAATGTCCTTATTAAAATTTATCTCCTGCCTTCCTCCCAAAGGAGCTCAGGATGGCAAAAGAGCAAGTGCTAAAACAAAAAACACCTTAAGAATAATTCTAATTTTTAAGATGCAGACGGTGGAAGGGCTCCACAAAGCAAGGGTCAGCAAAGTTTTTCAGCAGGGGACCGGTGTCCACTGTCCCTCAGACCTTGTGGGGGGCCGGACTATATTTTTTTTTTAAATAAAAATGAACGAATTCCTATGCCCCACAAATAATCCAGAGATGCATTTTAAATAAAAGGACACATTCTACTCATGTAAAAACACGCTGATTCCCGGACCATCAGCGGGCCAGATTTAGAAGGCAATTGGGCCAGATCCGGCCCTCAGGCCTTAGTTTGCCTACCCATGACTTAAAGGGCTTGTTGGAAGGTCTTCAGTAGGTGCCAGAAAGACAACAGAGATGGTGCTGGTTTGCTATTCGAGGGGAGGGGATTCCAAAGGTTTAGGTGCCGGGACACTAAAGATTCAATTCCTATATGCTATGGAACAGCCCTCCTGACAATATGACACCTGCAGAAGGCCTTTCCACATCAGTCTGCGACTAGTCCTTATGAAAACTCACCAGAATTTTGGCACAAATGTCTCCTAATGCAACTTCGGTATGCAGTTTTGCCTGATATATACAGTATTGGCCTGAATTTCAGCCACACCTCCAAATAAGCCTCACCTTTGAAACTGAAGGGGGCAAAATTTAAAAAAGACAATACCCAGGCTGCTTTCGGGGGGGAGGGAGAGCTATCCTGCTTTGCCGGCTGCCTCCCCCCCCTTCCACCATCCTTAGGTGGCTCAGAGGAGGCTTGGGAACAGCAAATGGGACGGGCGCTATTTTCCCGCACCCCAGATGGCCCTCGTGGGCAGCTGTTTCAGCAACGATACCACAAGGTTGCGAATACAAGCTGCACTTTAACTTTTCACAATCAGAATTGGGGGGGGGAGTGCGGCTTCTATTCAGGCCAATACGGTATTTTACGAAGCAGTTTTCTGAAATATCCCACATTTTCTATGCTAATGTTTGCTAACGTATGCTTTCATAAGCACACTTGACCCTAGTATATGCATTTTTATTTGAGTTTGCTACTTGCCCTGGAGAAATGTATTGCAAAACTCAGAGAGGAGCGGGTTTGGGAGGATGGCTGCGTGTAGGTCTGCGAATTGTGCCCGAAAGTACTAATTAGCTGCATTTGCCTAGAAATGCAAACAGAATCAAGTTTCTCCCAGATCTCTGCACATGACTCCTACCCCTGTGGAAGAATGATGATAACAATATTTAGCACTTAAAGGTAAAGGGACCCTTGACCATTAAGTCCAGTCGTGGCCAACTCTGGGGTTGCGTCGCTCATCTCACTTTACTGGCCAAGGGAGCTGGCATACAGCTTCCGGGTCATGTGGCCAGCATGACTAACCCGCTTCTGGCAAACCAGAGCAGCGCACGGAAACGCCGTTTACCTTCCCGCCAGAGCAGTACCTATTTATCTACTTGCACTTTGATGTGCTTTTGAACTGCTAGGTTGGCAGGAGCAGGGACCGAGCAATGGGAGCTCACCCCGTTGCAGGGATTCGAACCGCCAACCTTCTGATCAGCAAGTCCTAGGCTCTGTGGTTTAACCCACAGTGCCACCCGTGTCCCTATTTAGCACTTAGGAAAACCCTAAAATCTCTAAGCCAGGCTTCCTCAAACTCGTTCCTCCAGATGGCCTACAACTCCCATGATCCCTAGCTAGCCAGACCAGTGGTCAGGGATGTTGGGAATTGTAGTCTCAAAAACATCTGGAGGGCTGGGTTTGACAAAGCCTGCTCTAAGCACTGCGCACACCCTAGTCTCCATGGGTTCCAGTTCTTACCCAGGGTTCAGTTTCGTAGGAAGGAAGGTCGCTTGGAGACAGAAGTGTCTTTAGAATATACAGTATTTACAGTTAAAATGCAACCTGCGCATAGGGTGGACAGGCTCACAGCATTAACCCTACAACCAGGGCCGTGAGGCGGGCTGAGGCAGCTGCCTCAGGCGGCAGAATCCAAGGGGCGGGGCCTGTGGGGACCCCACCCTCCTCTGCCACCACTGGAGAAGCAAGAAGGGGTGCTTCTTGGTTCCTACAAGATTTTGCTGACCTCTTGCAAGATCTCTCTAGAAGCCTCCGCCACATGACCCCAGTAAGCGAGACTTTGGAGCTGAGGGGTTGTCAGCGGGGTGCCCCTGACACCTTCCCTTGGGTTCTGCCTCAGGCGGTGAAATGGGCTGGGCCGCCCCTGCTTCCAGAGTACAGAACGAACAGCAAATCTCTGTGTCTCTCCAGCTCCTCCCATCAGCCCCTGCCCATAGACAATCAGACAGACACGATCCGTAAGGAAAAATGAATGGGGAGGGAGAAGGAAAGGTTAGCGACCTGGCCTTTTGTTTTTCTGCTTGTGTTTTATAATCCAGCAGGCATCTCTGCAGCCAGCTCATGCCTTTGCTGAATTTCCCCCAGAGCTGCTGTAAATTCAGAGCCCTGACTGAAGGAATTTATTCCGTCGCTGCCGCCACCTCCAGAGTACTAACTTGTTGGATTCCTTTTTGATACTGTAAACCCAGAGAGGGTGGGTGCCTCTTTCTCTTCAGACACAATCATCTCTGTTTCAGCCACTGTGGGTGAAATCCTTGAAGTGTAATGTTATCGCTTTGGATTCCCCACCCCACCCCTTCCTGGTTCAGCCTGGGAGGAGGTTAATGTGTCACTTTTCAGCATTTTCGGATGCCGAGAACGGCGTGGTCTTCGGATGATCATGAAACCGTGCCCTGTTGCGGCAGTTGGGGAACGTGAAGGCCTTTCGGGTGTTGAACTCCCAGCTTCCATCCAGGTCATATTTTATTTTTATTTTATTAGATCTATATACCGCCCTTCATCTAAAGTTCTCACAAGATAAAATACAAGATAAAAGCACAAAAAGTTAGAAGCAATGAAACAATAACCTTTCCCACAAACAAATTTAAAAGTCTGTAGAGTATTGATCAGCCAAAGGCCTGGTTGAAGAGGATTCTCCTTATTGAAAATTCTGAAAGGGGAGGAAAATTTATCCCTAGGTGAGTTGTATGAAGCGCAAGGCAGAATAAAGTCCGCCTTGTCTTCAGTCTGTTTTGATCCAGTTGTTGGTTTGTTTGTTTTTTAAAAAATAAACGCTGCTAAGAAATCTAATCTGCATGAAATCTAAACTGAGTATACACACAAAGCTTTACGCCTTGCTTGTCTATGAGTTTGCAAAGTTGTAAAGTCAGCTCTGAACATATCTGACTTGTATTAAGAGGGTAGGTACACAATTGGCTACTCCTGATTAAAATGCATTTATTTGTTCCGCAAGGTTGATATACCTCTTGAGTGTAATAAAACCTCACAGCGGCTTACAAAATGAAATCGGTTTACAAAAAGAAAATGTGCAACTTTTTCTTCCCCAATGAGTTGAGGTGATTCTTTTTGTAGCCATTATATATTTTCAAATAGAGCAGGAGAAACTTGTGTGTGTGTGTGTGTGTGTGTGTGTTAATTAAAAGCAAACAAACTCCAAGGCTGTCAAACTGCTCCAACAGTGGCAGTGTAGTGAATTAGTGTCCCTTTCTGAGGGAGAGTAGGGGAAATATTTATAGAAACGCGTTAGTCGTGAGAAATGCAGGCTTGTCCTAATTTGTTTTCCCTTCAAACGATGCTTTCATTTCATTTCGTTTTATTTCAGTAAAAGATATTTCTGGTCCTTATTTGAACATCACATATTTGAGGTCAAACCATCCCAACTGTGAGGCAAGAAAAGCTTCCCTTGGGATAAGGGTTGAAACATGTGTGGCAATTGGGATTTTATGTTCAATTACTTTCCTGTAGACTCTTTTGAGATCTACTTCGGTCCAGGAAGCTTGTGGCCTAGCCTCTGAGGCTATTGTGATCCTTTTTTTTTTAAATGCCCAGCAATTTCATTTCTTTCTTTATTTTAAAAAACAGTTGCAGGCAAATAAATCTTGGAAGTTGCTTTCTTATTATTTTGCTGTAGTACGTTGGGAAATGTTGCCCCTGCAGGAACTGTTTTGCTTTAAAAATCTTGGCCGTCCGAATCTGCTCGGCTCAGCGGTTCTATGCACTTGTCTGTGTGTTGTTTTTCCTGAGCCTCCAACTGTTCATTTGACGTCACGCTTAAAAGAGAGAGAGAGGCAAGCTTGTGTCTCGAGAGGTTTAGCTAGTTACGGTATAAATAGATCAACAAATAATACTGAGCTTGGCAGGGAACCCCTGGGTTTGCGCTTGCGCAGATATAATAGACGCACGCTGGATCTGCCTTTGTTCGGACCAATGGGCTGGGGTTTAATTCCGAGCCTCTGGAGCGTGATATTCTGAGCTCAGGTTCCGCCCCCTTTAGAATGTGCAGAGAAGCAATTGTGGAGAGTGCCTCTGAGCATGGACAGAGAACATTTTGCTCCTCACATGCGGTGGGTGGAGCTGATCATTTTGGTTCTCTCTGTTTCCCTCCCCCCAACTTAAATTCAGTTTTTCACATTTCTGCAGGAATTTGCGTTAAAATTCATCCTGTGAACATTTCCTAATAAGCATATTTGTATGTAGTTTTGACCCAGCGTAATGCGTTTTCATGTCATTTGCAGTAATATGTTCGTTTCATGCCCACTTTCCCATAACATGTGCGTGTTTGTAAACATTGGTGGGTTGAAAAACTGCACCACAAAATTCGGATGAGGGTAATTTTGAAGCATAGCTGATTAGCTACTCATTAAAATGCAAACTAAATCAAGTTTCTTGCCCTGCTCCTACTGTCCTCAATGAATAATGCTATACTCCCCCCCCCAAAAAAGACACATTTTGGATTTATTGTATTTATTAAATAGTTACATTATATTTGCATCTCTCCTTAATTCCAAACAGCATACATAATTCTCACTCTTTCCCCCGTATGTAATTCTCACAACAATCCTGTGAGGTAGGTTAGGAGAGCGGGGGTGGGGGGGACTGCCCTTCATGGCTGAGAGAAGAATTGAATGCCTATATCACACTGGTTGAGAAATAGATAGACTTGCCACATCTCAAAAGGCATAGAGCTGGTTGTGTGTGCGAATCCTGACAGTGAAAGGGTTGGGGATTAGGAGACCCAGATAATAATAATAATAATAATAATAATAATAATAATAATATAGTTTATTATTTATACCCCACCCATCTGGCTGGGTTTCCCCAGCCACTCTGGGCGGCTTCCAACAAAGTATTAAAATACAGTAGTCTGTTAAACATTAAAAGCTTCCCTAAAGAGGGCTGCCTTCAGATGTCTTCTAAAAGTCTTCTCTTTGAAATCTGGTGGGAGGGCGTTCCACAGGGCGGGTGCCACTACCGAGAAGGCCCTCTGCCTGGTTCTCTGTAACTTGGCTTCTCGCAGTGAGGGAACCGCCAGAAAGCCCTCGGCGCTGGACCTCAGTGTCCAGGCAGAACGATGGGGGTGGAGACGCTCCTTCAGGTATACCCAGAGGGTGGAAACTGGGGCTGGTAGCATGGAGTAGACCCTGATCTCTCCCCCTGCCCCAATTTATGCGTTAGACTGCCTTGAAACTCTGAAAATCTGGCAACTCTAAGGGTGGGACTTTTCAGAGGCAGGGAACGTGGCATTAGAGCTGGTGGGGTGTTGTAGTTAGGATGTTGGACTGACCAGGGTTCGAATCCCCGCTCAGCCACGAACCTCACTGGGAGACCTTGGACTACTAGTTCCTGTCTCTCAGCCAGATCTACCTCGCAAGGCGGTTGTGAGGCTGAAATGGGGAGGGCAGCACCATGCACGCTGCCTCCTTGGAAGAAAAGGTGGTCGATAAATGCAAGAAATAAATAGAATAAAAACCAGGAAGGTTTAAAGCCGGGTCCTTTTCACTTTAGCAATTAAGCACTGCCATTAAAAAGCACACACTTCAAAGCACTTTTCTTAGCATGGAAAGAATTCAAGGATCTCGGTGAAAGTTGTGACTCTGCTCCTTCTCCAAGTATCTCAGCACACCTCCAGAATAATCCTTAGGATTTTTTAAAAGTTAAAGTTTAACTCTTTAAAAAGGCAAAGCTTTAAAAAATAAATAAAAAAGTGTGCATTCCAACCAAAAGAAGGTGCCTTCTTATTATTATCTATTTAAAAAATGTTTACAATGGCTGCAACGGCTGAAGGCACCTGATGAGTTGTCTCGAATCAGGATTTTCCTGGATGGTTTATTTTTCTTGTGAATTACTGGAATTGCTTAAGGGTGATTTTTTTGTTTTGTTTTGGTTACAGGAACTTGTATTTAATGAGTGAGACCTGCAACGGAATGTTCCACTGTGGTGTGTTCCAGTTCAGGTGGCTGGCAGCCAGCCAGCCATGCCCTATTCTACGATACTCCATTACATTGCCTCTCCCCTCTGGTTCCCTACCCACCCAATTGGCAGTCAGCATTCTGAGCAGCCTCACTGAGCTGTCTGCGGGGTGGTTTCCATGTCTAGGGTTCCCTTCTAAATTTTTGTCTTGCAAACCATGAGGTCCCCTCAAGTCATCTGTGCACTGACTGCATTGGAACTGAGAATGTGTGTGCTCTTAGTTTATATGATGACTAAATTGTTAGGTGAGCTTTCTCTCTCCCCCCCCCCCCAAAAAAATCACTGGACTTTGTTGCATCTTTTAACTTTTTTAAACAATCAGAAGGTGAGCCCAGTGCTGCATTTTCCATCAATTATTCAAAATAGCCACAAGTGCCAATATTTTGCACAAATTTTCACATTCTTTGGTTTTTTTAAATAGCATGAGGTACATGGAACTGTAAGCAAGATAATTTCTCCCATCCTGCCATAACCACTGGAGGTACTGTTCCATAGCCTTCTGGCTTCTGACATTTCCCTGTATTCTGCTCATGAGGGCTAGAAGCTTTTTTTAAAAAAAGTTAAACTTAGATCACATCCACACGGGACAGTTAAAGCACATGACTTCCCCCCCATATAATCCCGGGAACTGTAGCTGAAGTGTGCTGGAAGTTGTAGTTCTGCGGTGGGTAAACTACAGTTTCCAGGATTATTTGGGAGGAAAGCTATATGCTCTAACTGTGTGTTAACTGTATGGCGTGAATGTGACCTTAAAAGCTGAGATTCTCTGTAGGATTTATCTTGTGCCTAGTACTACATTCAGTAACTGCACAGCAGGGTTGAGGAATGTCGCATGCTCAGAACTGTCCCGAATAATTTAAATGTTCGCATAGAGCAAATCCAGCCCTGTTTATAACCCTTGGAAGGGCTGATTTTCAGGGAAGAATATGCTTTTCCTTCTGAATGTCCCGGGTTCAGTCCCCAGTTGCATCTGCAGACAGGACTGGGAAGGTTCCCTGCCTGAAACCCTGGAGAGCTGCTGTCAGTCAGTGTAGACAATACTGAACTAGATGGACCCGTAGTCTGACTCCGTATAAGGCATTTTCCTATGCTTCTTGCTGGTGAGGAGGGAAATAAATATATTTTAAAAAACGCAATCTTAACAATGTTAATAATTTTGTTTTTTTTAACTTCCAGAATTTGCTGAGAATGCAAAGCTCTTAGTCCTTCAGGACTAATTAATTTGAGAATTCTTTGGTTTGCAGTCAATTTGTGGCAGCATATGGTTGTTTGCAAACTGCATATAAAAAGTAATCAAAATATGAAATCCTTTTTGTTTCCCGTCTTCAAAGATGTTATTTGAACTTGGTGGGAGCAGTGTGCATTCCCCCCCCCCCGTCTTTTAAATGTGCGCTCCTGTATTTTTCCAGCTGTTTTGGATCCTCTGTCTATATAAGCATGTCATTATTATCTGTAAAATGTTGGCGAATGTGTAGTTTTCTGTCAGTGTCTCATCTGTTTCCAAAAACACAGAGAGTAATTGCTGCAAGAAAAGTATCTTGGAGCATTAAGTTTGGGAGTCCTGTTTTCTATTTGTGGCTCTCTTTTCCCCTTATTTTACTTTTTCCCTCCTCTTTATTTTATTTTTTTCAATATTTGCGTCACGGGACCGTGATGCCTTTCCCCCCCCTTCCTTCTCAGAAGTCGGTTTTGTAACACACCCCAGCCGTTTCAAACCAAGCAGACGGCTTTACTTAGAATTCTGCCTGAGCAGGAAATGACAAAATGGGATTTGTTCGGGGGGGGGGGGAGAGGAGGAGGAAAGGGGCGGGGTTTCCACGGAACAATCCACCTCGTAAAATGGGTATTCACAGAATTTGAGGCTGGGGGATTAAATGATAAAGCCAACACCAAGACGACCGCTGAGGGGAAATCTTTGGGGCCCTTCCTCTCTCCACATTTTCGCACCAGGTAAACTTCTTCCTTTTGCAACCCCAAAGGTTTTACTAGTAGTAAATCATAGGGACCTTTCCCTCTCCCCCCCCCGTCCCCCACCGTAGTGAACCAGTCCTGTGGAGATGTCCTGGAATGGCAGAAGACTGGGGAGATGGAGATGCATGGTCCTGAGGAAGCTCCCAGCGGGTTGGGGGATGGAGATCCAGAATGGTCCCCCCTCCCAAGATGTTGGCTGCCTCAAGCCTAAAGCCTCCTTCTATGGAGGAATCTGAGAGTAGATCTGATCCTGAGATGGTTCTGACTCGGCCAATGCGGAGATACCAGCCTTGGCGCAAGCACAGCTCCCAAATCCAGCTCACTCAATGGAGTGACGATTTCCTTGCCCAGGGCTCTGTCTGGGTCCTGTGCAGTTAGCTGTGGGAGCAAGGTGTGTGTGTCACCCTGTTGGATCGACACCTTTTCTAGCGCTTAGCTATGTATCTTAAAGGTAAAGGTAAAGGGACCCCTGACCATTAGGTCCTGTCATGGCCGACTCTGGGGTTGCGGTGCTCATCTCGCTTTATTGGCCGAGGGAGCCAGCATGACTAAGCCGCTTCTGGCGAACCAGACCAGCGCACAGAAACGCCATTTACCTTCCCGCCGGAGCGATACCTATTTATCTACTTGCACTTTGACGTGCTTTCAAACTGCTAGGTTGGCAGGAGCAGGGACCGAGCAACGGGAGCTCACCCCGTCACGGGGATTCGAACCGCCGACCTTCTGATCGGCAAGCCCTAGGCTCTGTGGTTTAACTCACAGCGCCACCCCTGACCCTTTCAGCCATGTATCTTAGCCTCTGCTCAATCCGTGCCTTGCAACCTGACTTACCTACAAAAACTGACTTGTGCATTAAAGGCTCTGGCAAAAATGGTGTCGAGGGTTCTCTCTCTGCATCCGGGCAAACGATTCCAGGTGGGCATCATCCCACCTTGTCAGCTTCTCTGGCAGTAACATTGGATGAAGCGAGCGCCTGTTTTGGGGTGTGACTAAATGGGAGTGAGGAATTGGCTGAAGGATAGCTTCCAGGGCCTAGACACTAACCTTCGGCTCCCTCCTCCTTTTATCCTTGCGGAATTCAACAAGATGGGGACCCAGTTGGAATTAAGTGATTCTGTCTTGGCTCCGGGTCCCCCTTCTCAGATGGACCTGTGTGAACCTGGGGTCTTCTTCAGGCCAAGCAGATACTGTACCACTGAGCTGTGGCAATTTCCTTGCTCGGAGATTCCAACCAAACACCAGGAAGAACTTTTTCTGACAGTAAGAGCTGTTGGACAGTGGAATGGTCTCCCTTGAGAGGCTGTGGACTCCTTCCTTGGAGGTGTTTAAGCAGAGGTTGGATGGACACCTGTCATGTATGATTTAGTTGAGATTCCTTCGTTGCAGGGGGTTGGACTCGATGACCTCGGGGTCCCATCCAACTGTACAATTCTAGGATTCCCAAATGATCTGAAGTGTTCCAGTATCCTGTTTTGGAGTGATTTAAGTTTTATTTCTGTTGAAGTTCTGTAGTACGTAACAGAACTTGTGCACCATTACAGTGGTACCTCGGGTTGTACACGCTTCAGGTTACATACGCTTCAGGTTACAGACTCCGCTAACCCAGAAATAGTACCTCGGGTTAAGAACTTTGCTTCAGGATGAGAACAGAAATCGTGCTCCAGTGGCGCAGCAGCAGCAGGAGGCCCCATTAGCTAAAGTGGTGCTTCAGGTGAAGAACAGTTTCAGGTTAAGAACGGACCTCTGGAACGAATTAAGTACTTAACCCGAGGTACTGCTGTATATTTTTATTTCTCAAACTTGAGATTGCAGCTCTCGTGCTCTCCTGCAGGCAGCATTCAACATTCAGCAGTTGTTCAGGGTCCAGGGTAGGAGGGGAGAGCAAGTAGGGCAGAGAAAGGTCCAACCACTTCCCGAGGCACTGCTGGAGGAAGAGATCGCCCCCAATTCAGTACAGCAGGCAAGACAAGCCCCTCGCTCCTCCTTTCAGGGTTTGGTAACCGGTTGCGACTGCCTAAGGAGCAAAGTCCAAAGAGCATCAGCCGGCCAGGCCGTGCCAGAATTGTGTAAGGGCAAGGGGGAGGCGGCATTTAAGCCGCTCAAGTAGGAGGTGGCGTGGCCAAAAGGTTTCTTGAAATGTTAAAGGTTTGTGAAATGTTTCCTGGCCTTGGAGAGATCCTTCAGCTTCTAGCCTCGGGATGAGTTTGCACCTATCTTTCTTGCTGCAGCAAATTCAGATTTGCTGCTAGATCCTAAGGGACCCCATGAGCACTATACATTTAAAGCAGTGTCACAGAACTACAATTCCCAGACTTCCCTGGGAAGAGGGTTTGACCGCTACACCACTCTGGGAATTCTAGCTCTCTGAGAGGGATAGGAGGTTTCCTGAGAACTCTCGGCACCTCTCAGTTCCCAGGATTTTTTTGGGAACCCATGGCTGCTTAAAGTGGGATGCTGCTGCTTTAGGGTATAGTTCAGATGGTGGCCTAGGTCAGAATTTTTCCTGCGGAAATCTTCCTTTTAAAGTTTTTCTTTATTCTTAAAGAGCAGTGGCTTTCAGACCACCTTGGGATGCTTCCACATTTCTGTTGTTTGGGGAAGGGTTTCGAAGCCTGATCTGTTTCTGCTTTGAGTCTTTATTCTTTGTAGGAGAATCTGTGGCACTCTGAGATGGTTCTGTACTTTTCTCTCTCATCATCCCATTTCAATAAACCTTCTTAAAAAAATTATCCCCGTTGGTATCTGCCCAGGATCCGAATACCTTTTACACTGGTGCTGTGGGTTAAAGCACAGAGCTTAGGACTTGCCGATCAGAAGGTTGGCGGTTCGAATCCCCACGACGGGGTGAGCTCCCGTTGCTCGGTCCCTGCTCCTGCCAACCTAGCAGTTCGAAAGCACGTCAAAGTGCCAGTAGATAAATAGGTACCGCTCCGGCGGGAACGTAAACGGCGTTCCCGTGCGCTGCTCTGGTTCACCAGAAGTGGCTTAGTCATGCTGGCCACATGACCCGGAAGCTGTCTGCAGACAAACGCCGGCTCCCTCGGCCTATAGAGCGAGATGAGCGCCGCAACCCCACAGTCGGTCTCGACTGGACCTAATGGTCAGGGGTCCCTTTACCCTTTACCTTTATGGTTTTTTAAAACTGTTTTTATATTTACAGTTGGGTTTTGTTTTGATATAGAAAAATTGGGGCGCTTGGCTTTTGCTGCCCAACTCTCCTAAGTCCATGATCGGTCAGAGATGAATGGATGGAGGCAGGATGCAGTGAAAGCAAGGCAGATCTTTATTTTTCAATGTCAACTGAGTTCCCTCCCGTTCTAGCAAGGAGGCAAGAGAGACCCAGAACCAAGAAGACACGTCTCTTTTAAGTGTTTGCATTTTGGCATGGGGAAGGAGGACATCCGCTCTACAAAATTGCATCACACATAAAGTGAGGTTACTGTGGCCCAGGCAGGCCAAGGTGTGAGGGTTTAGCAAGTCAGGATGCCTGTCAGACATCCCTCAATGCAGAGCATCTGGGCAAACAATGGTTCATAGATATAGGAGAGGAATCCCTTCAGGAACTTCACCTGATTGCTGTCTGCCTATATGGCAAGGGGGATTAAGGAGGTAGAGGAAATATTTAGATTCTTTAGGAGAGCCAAGATGGCTTTTGGATTGCTCTCCTGTGCTACCTTAGACATGTGGTTTATATCCCTATGTATGTGTGTTTACCTTGTGCAATTATCAACATTTATTCTATATTTGAGACCTTAGAATCCCTATAACAGTTGATTAAAAGTCATTTTTATACATGCAATTGTTTTTAGATCTGTAACCTTCATATATGTCATGATGTTGTAAATCGTTTTGAGATGCCTCCAGGGGAAGCGATTTGTTAATGAAAATAGATAATAATATAGTCTGGCTGGGACTGATGAGAGAGGGGTTTTTTTTGGTGGGGGGCAGGGGTTCCACACACCCCATAGCTGAGACTGTCTTGCTGTCCCTGAAGGATAAAGCAAAAGTGTGTTACTGGCAGAAGATGGTGAATAATTATGTTTTAGAAGGCCTGAAGTCCAAACCTCAAAGAAGTTTCCAAATATATATGTAGGTATATGTATAAATCTAAAGTCATGTGCACCCATCACCTCTGGCCACTTGTCCTCTGTCCCTCGTCTCACAAGTTTGCTGGTTCCAGGCTGAGAAAGCAGTAAAAGTGATAACAGGTTTCAGCTGAAAGCAGTTCCACTGGATTTTGAAATCAGAGAACTAGAAAAGCTAGTCTTGCTGGATACCTGCCAAGGCCAGGTGTAGAAAGCAACAAGGCACAGGTTGGAACAATCTCTTGGATGGGCCACTTTAGAACTCGTGTTAATTTATATGCAGATCCACCTCTGAGTGTTTGTGTACCTCAATTGCTGCATGTTCAGCAGGGGTACGAGAGCTTCTGTATTTGCTCATGCGTTCCAATGGACGCAGAGTCAAACTCATATCCTGACACCTGCGTTCGAATTCCACCTCTGTTTGCATGGCTACCCTCTCCCCAACCCCACAGAAAAGTGGCCTGTTTCTCTTTGCTGTGGGCAGATTGATCTGGGGAGGGACAGCTCTTCAAAGTCTTCCCAAGCTGGATGTGGAATTTTGGGTTCAGAAAAGGGCAATCCAAATCATAGAATCGTAAGAGTTAGAAGGGACCACGAGGGTCATCTAGTCCAACCCCCGGCAATGCAGGAATCTCTTGCCCAATGTGGAGCTTGAACCCAGGACCTTGAGATTAACAGACTCCTTCTCTACCGACTGAGCTATCTCAGAGATTGACTGGATGGAGCACCTTCCTGTCAAGTAAAGGTTAAAGCATTTGGGGGGCCTTTTAATGAGGTGGGGGTGATGACTACTGTGGGGACAGACCTTGTTCTGGATATTCCATTCCATTTCCCATCATTCCCAGTTTTTGCTCAACGGTCGATGAGCATTCTGTGGCCTCTGAGCATCAATCCTCATTGGGCTGTTTTTGGATTTCTCCCCTTTCTTTCTTTTTTTCTTTCTTTACCTGTTGTTTAGCAATTGCAGTGTGCTAGATGCTAAAGTAACTTTTCTAAAACTTATGGGCTCCGAATTCTCATACATTAAAATACAGTAAGAAATAAAAGAAGCAATAAAAATACAGTTAGGTTATGTTTAGACGTTGATTATCCTTTTTCTGCAATAAACGGACACTTATGTTCTCTCTCTGAGCTTTTCCCCATATTTCTCGCTGCTTCCTTCATTCCTGCATATGGACTTGGTTCTCCTTTCCCAAATGCCTGGTCAGAACCTTTCCCCATGTTCCCATTGCTTTATTCCGCTGGGGAAAGCAAAACCCCTTTACATCATATTTCATCCTGCTCAACTTCCGTGCAGGCTGCTGGGTTACAACCTAAGAACATGAGACAAGCCCCGCTGGATCAGGCTAACAGCTCATCTAGTCCAGCAATCCTGTTCTCACAGCGGCAGACCCACAACCAAGACCCAGCACTCTCCCCTCCTGCTATTTCTAGCAACTGGTATTCAGAATCACTACTGCCTCCGGTGGTGGAGGCCAAGTATTGCCTCCATCGCTGCGAGTAGACATTGATAACTTTCTTCACAAATCTGTCCAGTCCCCTTTTAAAGCCGTCCAAGTTGGCAGCTCTCGCTATGGGAGGGAGTTCCACAGTTTACGCGCAGCATGAAGAAGTCGAGGATGGTCCAGCAGACCTCTGATGGTTTGTGGTTTTCATAACCCCAGTGAAGCTTGGTCCATTTGCTTGAATGGGGGCACTTGCCCCACCACTAACTTCATTCTGCCTTCAACCAGGCCCCCACCCCCTTGCCTGTCTTCTTACACCCAGTCGAGACAGTGGCATGGCCACTTCCTCCCCCTTCGTCTTGGTGTTGCCCCTTGCAGACTTGCCAGGAGAATGGAGGCATGGGGAGAAATAGTCAGCTCCACCTACTGGTTCTACCTACTGTTCGGTCTCCCTGTAGGCCTCAATGGTCACCAGCCACTATTAAATTAGCCCAGTCTTTCAATTTATGAACAGGTCAGTTTGTGTAAGGTGCTCTTTGACTCTGTTGTTCTGTCTGAATTTCGCGACTGACTGTGGGTTTTTGTTTTTTGCTTTCGACTGCATCTCTCTCACTCTCTCTCTCACACACACGCCCTTTGACACCCTGAAAAACGTAAAAATAAAAACCTGCTTAAAATTCCAGCATGCTGTTCTCAAGACCTGTGAAAGTAACTTGTGTGGGAAGTGAGAAAACCTCACTTGCCCCCAGAAGCTGATGTTTTAGTCAGCTTTGTGGCTCGTGCAAAGCACACCCCACCGTCCTCAGTTTGGAATCTCGGGTCTGCCTTGTGTGAACAGAATGTGGTGCAGTGTGAGCAATGGGAATCCAAGTGGTGCAGCAGAGACTCTCTGACTCAGTGCAACTCACCTCCCTATATTCCCGTGCGGTGTAAGCCAAAGGGAGCCAGCAAGCAGCTGCCTTGTAAGGACAGATGAGGCTTTTATGTGTCCCGGGCTCAGAGCTGAGTCCAATATCTTTTGGCCCTAGAGGTGAGAAATGTAAACAGTTTACCATTCTGTTATCTGCACTGGAGGTTTGTGTCTGAGTGCGAATAGGGTTGTAAGAAGGGCGTCATTTTCCATTCCGCCCTGTGCTCGTTGCTTCCGGCGCCGTCTCCATTCCGCTGCAGTCCGTCTTCTGCCCAAAACCCACGCTGCTCACCTCACTGTCCACTGTGGTGAAATGGCATAACTTGCGCCGTTAATTCCATAAACGTTGTGGTCATACTGTTCCAACCCATTCATTCCAGTGCAAAGGAAACACAAAGCAAACGAGGACGGAAAGGAGTGGAGGACCTCAATCAATTGTGTATCATTTGTGAACTGAAAGCATCAGCATTGGTGAATACCAAGGCAGGTTGATTTTGTGGACATGGGATGTATAAGCAAATGCCGGCCGTTTCAGCTCCTGTTTCCATTTTCATCAGAATTCTCTTGAGATCTCTGGGTGGGGAACTGGTGGCTGGCCAGAGGTTGTGGAACTCCCAACACCCATTGGTCCCAGTCAGCATGGCCAATCAGGGATCATAGAACTGTAGAGTTGGCAAGGGACCATGAGGACCATCTAGCCCTGCAATGCAGGAATCTGGGGGGGTGGCATTCAGCCGAAAGAGCAGGAGGACTCTCAGATAACTTCCTAGGAATTTGGGTTGGCTTTGATGATGACTTGATAAGCTCAGTGACCTACCGAGCTTTGAGAAACCCTGGTCTGTGTTGTAAGTTATCTAAAGGTAAAGGGACCCCTGACCATTAGGCAACACTCTGGGGTTGCGGCGCTCATCTCGCTTTATTGACTGAGGGAGCTGGCATACAGCTTCCGGGTCATGTGGCCAGCATGCCTAAGCCGCTTCTGGCGAACCAGAGGAGCACACGGAAACGCGTTTACCTTCCCGCTGGAGTGGTACCTATTTATCTACTTGCACTTTGACGTACTTTTAAACTGCTAGGTTGGCAGGAGCAGGGACCGAGCAACGGGAGCTCACCCCGTCATGGGGATTCGAACCACCGACCTTCTGATCGGCAAGTCCTAGGCTCTGTGGTTTAACCCACACGCGTCCCTTGTAGATGCACATAATTCAGCCACTGTGTTGGAGAAAAACGTCCTGGATTTGATCATAGCCCAGGTGGGAATGCCCTGTACTCCATGCTGAGCTACATTACAAACACACGCACTATGCAATGTGCGATACGAAAGAACATAATGAGATCCCTACTGGCTTTCAAGCCAGTTTCTCATCAAGTCCAGCAGTCTAGAATCCTAGAATTGCAGAGTTAGGAGGGTCCCCGGGGGTTCACCTGGTCCTGCCCCCCGCAACGCAGGGATCTCAACTATAGCATCCGCACTCAACCAGATCCCCCCAAGGGAAGCCTGTAAGCAGAACCTGAGAGCACAGCAGCGCGCTCTCCACCTTTGATTCCTGGCAAGTAGCATTCAGGGCCATGAATTCCCCTGACAGCGCAGGTAGAACACAGCCATCCTGGCTTAGTAGCTGCTGATATTCTCCAAGAATTGAACTAATCTTTCTTTCTTATTTTTAAAATCCCGCCTTGCTGGGCATCACTGCCTCTCGTGGGAGCAAAATCCATCCTTTCGCTGTGAAAGGTGCTCTTCCTTTCTCCTGAATCTCCCAGGCTTGTAACAGACTTGCAAAAACATTCCCAGAAAAGTTATAGGGAGGAGCAGCAGCCTTTGCCTTAAAAAAGGAAGAGAGTAAAAAAAATAGAGGGAGAATAGGAACGCCTGCCCACTGAATGGAAATCTTTCCAGGGCAGACCTGATGTACGTGATTGTTTAGACGTTATCGCAGCTGCAGAGATGACATCGCTTAGCAGAGACAACCTGCGGGGCTGTGTGTGTGAGTGAATGATCTATTCCAAATATGAAGGCGAAATCAGATTGCGTGGGCCTTTCCCATGGAACCGGTGCTGCTCCCACCATGGTGCTGAATCAGCAGGAAATGTCTCTTTCGGGTCATTTCAAATGTTGTCTTAGCTGAGTCAGCCTTCTCCATCCCTGATAAGCAGTATTTACACGTCTGGGATAACAGTTGCAAGGCTTCATAGATTTGACCAAGACTGAAAGGAGGGGTGTGTGTGTGTGTAAAAGGTCTTGTGTTTCGCTCTTCTCCTTATTCATCCGCTGTGGGGCAATGACAGGAGAGAGGACTGTTTCCTTTCTTCCCTGCTGGGGGGCTGCCCAGAGGCATCTGGTTGGCCACTGGAGGAAACAGGATGTTTGGACTTCAGGGATGTTGGGGGAGCTAGGTTTTGGCCTGCACTTTTTAAAGAGAGCAGGCTAGATTTGCAGTTCTTTTGGCTGATACTATGTGGATCGGAACAGTGTTAGCCTTTGGCTTTCACACCCTTCTCCAGATTTGCAATACAGTTCTGGGCTCAAAAAATTGCATTGATTTAAATGCATCCAACTCTCTCCCCCCCCCCCCAATTATTTTAGAATAAAATGCATATGGAAATACATGTTGTGAAATGTGCCCAGAAATGTCCATGCAGGGGCCAGGTGGGAGAGACATTAAAAATACAAATATTGTGCATTAAAAGGAATCCACAGGTTGCTACAGCAAAGGAATGGACTGGACGTTTGAATGCATATGTCTGAAAGTGGCCCAGTCCACTTTCAGCCTTCTTACTGGCTAGATCAGTCTTCCCCAAATTGGTACCTTCCAGATACTCTGTGTTCAAGGCTCTTGCTTCAGTCTCCTGGCACCTCTAGTTAAATGTATTAGGTAGCAGAATTAGGTAGCAGGAATTCTAAGAAGGCGTTGCTTTCTGTTCCTGTATTTGCTGCCTGCAGCGTGGTTGCCATTCCACTGCAGTTCATCTGCTGCCAAAAACTGCATGATTCATCTGCTGTAGGAAAATCACATAATTTGTGCAATTATTTGTGTACGTTTCATTGCCCTTACGGCCATTCCGCTGCGTGCAGTTTGGTGCTAAGGAAACACAATGCAAATAGGAAAAATAATGTTATTGGTTATGCTTGTGAACTGAAAGCAACAACAACAGCAAATTTCAATCATGTTTGCTGGATCAGTTTCTGTCCTGGACATGGAATGAATAAGTGAACATCGGCCGGAGGCCTGTGACAGGTGGAACCAAATAATTGTAGCTCTGCCCTTATCTTGTTGAGTTCTGTGTGGATTAAGGAGGGCAGAAGTGGATAGCTAGTGTGTGTCCCCCAGCCCAGCCCCCACACTGGACTGGGCTGATTGTAAATAAGAAGGCAGTCAGGAGGGGGTTGGTTAAGGCAGACCAAGATTGATAGGGCAGTGCCCTAATGGACCAGCCCGCCTTGCAGTCAAAAATACCTTCCTTTGGGGCAAGTGAAACTATTTTTCTTAAAAGAAACTGCCTCACTAAAAGAACTTGTAAGAAAAGAGCCTGATCATTTTATCCCTCTTGCTTGAGAAGCTGTAAGTTCTGCCAAATCATTTACCTGTGGGAGAAATGGGAAGCAGGGCTTATTTCATTAGCTTTGCTGAAGAACCAGCTCCATTAAGTGCTATTATCTTTTGAGATTCCTGCGTTGCGCTGGGCTTGATTAGATGACCCTCGGAGACCCCTCCCAACTCTACAATTCTGTGATTCTAGAAGTGCCTCCTTCTACTGAGTTGTTTCTATGCCCGCTGGTCCTTATAAGAACTACTGTTTAAGAGTTGGTGCCCGAGCTTGCGTTTTTCCTCTTCCCTCCCTGTCCTCTTTCCTTGCGTGCTATGCATTTCAGGTCATAAGCATGCAGATATGGGCTGTCCTTTTTAAAACGGGCAGCATGTAAGCCACCCTGGGAGTCCTTTCAGCCGAAGAGCCAGGTGCAAATGCTAGTGATAATAATAACTACGTGTATTAATGGGTTACCGGTTTGTGCTCTTAGATGTTTCCTGGTGCCGTTTGTGATCCTTTTCCCTCCTCTCCCTTGGCAGGTGAAACTTGTCCGTTATATTGGCACCCAGCTTCAGTGCAAGTTGAATGTCCCCCTGAATGACAGGACAGTGGAGCTGAACAGTTACCCGCGCTTCAGCGACTGGCTGTATCTCGTCAACGTGAGGAAAGACGTCGTTCAGGTAAGGTGGTGGGAACGTACGTCTGAGCTTCCTGGTCAGGAGAATGGAGCCGTTTCGTTGTCTAAAATTCTCTCTGCGTACCCTTGAATTTATTTATTTATTTTAAAATGAATGGTAGATCTGTGGCCTGGGTACAGGTAGCGGCTGTTTTAGTCGCAGCCAGTAATGTGCCTGACTGCATGTAACGGCAAACCCAGAAGTGACCTGAAAATGTCGCAAAAAGGGACGGAAGGGGACGGGGGCAGAATCGTGTCTTTGCAGACTTTTTCAGTGGTGTTTGAAATATATATACAATTTTACTTAAAGGTGTGATGCCTTGGAACGTAACCCCCCCCCCCCATAAATTGGGAGCTGCCTGTATTTTAAAAGATTTCCCCCCCGTATTGGATAAATGTACACTGTACTACTTTGTGTGTTTAGTTAGAAGTAAGGTCCCTCTCTGCCCTATGCATTTAAAGCAGCATCATACTGCTTTAAGAGTCATTGCTTCCCCCAGAGAATCCTGGGAACTGTAGTTAAAGGAGCAGAGAGTGGTTAGAAGACCCGTATCCCCCTCAAAAGAACCTACAGTTCCCAGAATTCCCTGGGAAGAAGTCTTGATTGTTAAACCGCTCTGGGATTTAGAGAATTGTGAGGGGAATTACAGCTTCTGTGGGAACAAAATAAATAAAATAAAATAAATTCCTTCCAGTAGCACCTTAGACACCAACTAAGTTAGTTATTGGTGTAAGCTTTCGTGTGCATGCACACTTCTTTTATTTATTTTGTTTCGTTTCAACTACGGCAGACCAACATGGCTACCTACCTGTAACTAGCTTCTGTGGGCTACACCAGCTTTTCATGGTCCCCCGCAACATTTTCCCTCCGCTTCTCTCCTCTTCTGCAGTCAGACAGAATCTCCGCTGGTGGAGATGATTTTCCCTAATATCTGCTTTGAAAACGGCCTCTGCACATGCTCGGGAGTTCTTGCTTTTCTCCAGCCAGTTTGAGCTGAAAGAGGAGACCCGCCCAGTTCGTGACATTCCTCACTTAGCTCACCCAATCCACAGGCTCTTTGGTTTATGAACTTAAGTTTTGTTTAGTCTTCTTTGATGCAGTGAATGAATTGTGACGTTATTGGTTTCCTATGAAAGCCCTGGAACAGGCTTGTAAATATTTTTTTGACCCAGCTCTGTCTAAAGGACTTTTTCTTTGTATCTGTCACCCTGAAGGCGTAAGACCTAACCATTGCATGCCGCTGCCACTTGCAACTTCCAAATTCCACCAGAGGGCTGAGATTTTTCACTTATCATGGAACATGGCAGAACTTCTCTCTCTCTCTCTC
The DNA here is from genome assembly GCF_964270895.1 of Podarcis filfolensis. Taxonomy (NCBI): domain Eukaryota; kingdom Metazoa; phylum Chordata; class Lepidosauria; order Squamata; family Lacertidae; genus Podarcis; species Podarcis filfolensis. The sequence goes on from NC_139618.1 coordinate 8,410,734, forward strand.
TCCCCCCCTCTCTCTCCATCTCTTTGCAGAGCTCTTTGGGCTTACTGCAAAAGCGAAATGTCTGTGTATATGTGGAATTCTTTAGATTAACCTTATCTTGAAGCTGCAGCAGGGATGATGTCACTTCCTTATCTCATGTGTCCTCCAACACGTCAGTCACGATTTTAATTCGTTTTGTTACAGGGGGAACTACAAAAGCATGAGTGATGTTTTGGCCACCCAGGGATTCGATGGTCTCTCACAGTGATTTCCACCTCTTAGGTAGAACTATGCATTTAAAGGAGTATCCTACAGCTTTAAACAGTCACGGCTCCCCCCAGAGAATCCTGGGAACTGTAGTTTAAGGGTGCAAGAGAATTCTTAAAGGTAAAGGGTGCAAGAGAATTCTTAAAGGTAAAGGTATCCCAGACCATTAGGTCTAGTCGTGGCCAACTCTGGGGTTGCAGCACTCATTTTGCTTTACTGGCCGAGGGAGCTGGCGTACAGATTTCGGGTCATGTGGCCAGCATGACTACGCCGCTTCTGGCGAACCAAAGCAGCACACGGAAATGCAGTTTACCTTCCCTGCCGGAGCGGTACCTATTTATCTACTTGCACTTTGACATGCTTTCGAACTGTTAGGTTGGCAGGAGCAGGGACTGAGCAACGGGAGCTCACCCCGTCACAGGGATTCGAACCACCGACCTTCTGATTGGCAAGTCCTAGGCTCTGTGGTTTAACCCACAGCGCCACCCGCGTCCTTAAGAGAATTCTTAGGAGACCTCTATTCCCCTCACAGACCTTCACTACCCAGAATTCCCTGGGAAGCGGGATTGACTATTAAACTGAGCTGGTGAGGGGAATAGGGGTCTCCTCACAGTTCTCAGCACAAACTACAGTCCCCAGAATTCTTTGGGAGAAGCCATGATACTTCCTTAAATGTGTAGAGCATAGGTACCAACTCCCTGGGGCGCTGGGTGTGCCAGAGCACCCACAAAATTCCCCATGAAGGGGCCAGGTATCCACAAATTTTGGTGCTAAGGCCATGCACACTGCTTGGCACCCACAACCCCGGGTGCCCACGTTTGCGGGGCCAAGTTGGCACTCCTGGCAGACAGAGCCTTAATTTGAAATTTGTCTGCATGCCGAGTCTCAGGCCTCTTTTGAAGCTTGTGCCCTAGAACCCTCGTTCTAAATCCGTCACAGCCCGGTTGCAGCAGAATTGAAGCAATTTGCAGAGATTTTGGAGGGCTTTCTTTTTCATCGTGCGCAAGTTCCGTGGTCAAACTCTGGCAGGGAAAAACCGTTCCTGGGGCTGTAGTTAAACCCCGGTTGAGGAACCTTTTCCTGGCCGATGGGATGAGTTCCGCTTCCCAGCTTTCCCACAGCCTGATGGAACGAGGCAGCCTAATGGAATGCCTGCCTATTACTTCGATTTAATTCCAGAAGGCTTCTTAATGATCTTTTAAAGGGCAATTCTTCCAAACTAGGGGGATGTTCACACCATGAAGGAAGATGGACACCTTTATCAATGTCATTTTCAGTGTTTGGGGGTGAAGGGGCTTGGTCAATATGCCTTAAGTGTGGGGTTGGGTGGGGGAGATGTTGCCAAAGTTGTCGCTGCCTATGTGCTTTCTCTGTCTCTCTTTCCGGGCCCAATCCACCCAAAAGCAAATGCTCAAGGCAATTGGAGGCTTGTGTTCCTCCTTCTTTTTGTTATCACAACAGAGAAACGAGGGGTGCTGTGTCACCTTCCCCCTGGTGGCGTGTGAGCTTTGGCAGGTGCTGGGGGGGGGCCCTCATTCTGCAATACTTGGGCCAGTAGTTTTCCATAGGGTTTGACTGAAGCGGGTGAGTGTATCTCAGCTGTGATGTTGACGTAACACAGCATTGGGGGTTTCTAGAATTACTTAAGCCCCAAAACGAAAAGTCCCCACCCCTAGGGTGTTTGTCAGTTTCACCAGAGATTTCAGTTCACTGCAATTGCAGAATGCAGAGAGGGAAAACACCGGTTCTGTGATGTCCAAGATGTTATCTCCCCTGCTTTGTCATTGCAGTTGTTTAAAATACAGTGGTACCTCGGGTTAAGTACTTAATTCGTTCCGGAGGTCCGTTCTTAACATGAAACTGGTCTTAACCTGAAGCACCACTTTAGCTAATGGGGCCTCCCGCTGCTGCCGTGCCGCCGGAGCACGATTTCTGTTCTCATCCTGAAGCAAAGTTCTTAACCTGAAGCACTATTTCTGGGTTAGTGGAGTCTGTAACCTGAAGCGTATGTAACCTGAAGCGTATGTAACCTGAGGTACCACTGTAGTGGGAAGCAGGCCCAGCACAGGCGTTATATGCAAGGGGTGAGATCTTTAGCAAAAACAACAACAGTTACAGCGTGAAGAGTTTCTGTTCAGGGTGCCAGCCAACCCACTAGCTGTACTCCATTCCGTTTCCCCCCCTCTTGGTTTTCTCTTTCTTCATCCTGAATGTCAGTCGGCATTCCATGGTCACTCTGCCTGCGCAGCCATTGTGGTTCTCTCCCCCCCTGCCTTCTGCCCAAGCTTTATGGTACTTTGGCAAACTTCAGCTAGAAAAGGCTCTATCTAGCCTTGCCCTTTGGGTCTAGGTTTCTCCTTGCAGTGCGCCCTTTTTCTTTTAGGCAAGCATTTAAAATGTGGCTTGTCCACCTGCACCCTGAAGTGGTACAGTCTCACCTTTGGACTGTACCACCTTAATCTGCTGCATGGATACATCCAGGCTGAGGCAGCTCTCACACATCATCATCATCATCATCATCATCATCATAATAATAATAATAATTTATTATTTATACCCCGCCCATCTGGCTGGGCTTTGAACGAATGTTTGTGGTGGGGCGTGGAGTCGTGGAGGCAAGCTTCAACCCACTCACTGCCTGCAGTCTGCATGTGTTTCTTACAATGCCTGCAAAGTGGTGTAGCAATAAAACTCCTAACACATCTGCAAAGCTAAGCAGGGTCCACTATGGTTCCAAACTGGATGGGGGACCGCAAGTTGAGATTCCTGCATTACAGGGGGTTGGACTAGATGAACCTTGGGATCCCTTCTAACTCTGCAATTCTATGATTCTATGTTTGCATGATGCACAAAATTTACATGGGCTCTGTTCAAACTTCTGTGATGGACCTGGCAAACCTGTTGTTGGACTTCAATTCCCATCACCCTTCACTGTTGGCTACAGCGACAAAGGTTCATGGGAGTTGCAGTGCAGCAACCTCTGAAGGACCACAGTTCTCCCCCCTACCCGGCCATTCTTCTAGACCAGGCATCCCCAAACTTGGCCCTCCAGATGTTTTGGGACTGCAACTTTCATCATCCCTAGCTAACAGGACCAGTGGTCAGGGATGATGGGAATTGTAATCCCAAAACATCTGGAGGGCAAAGTTTGGCCATGTCTGTTCTAGACAGTGAACTTGGATAGATCATGAATGGAGATTTCAGTTCATTCGCGGGATATATCTTAATGTACAGACAGCTGTTCGACATGGGAAATGCATTGCTTGCTCTTTGGGATAAGCCCCTGAGATCTCCTGAAATGAGAAATAAAAAAATTAAAGATAAGAATAGGCAGACTTGTGTAACTCTACCTTGGGCGTCAGCTACACTCCAAATACTGGTTTAAACAGTCATGGCTTCTCCCACAAAATTCTGGGAACTGTAGTTTGCTAAGCGGGCTGAAAGTTGTGAGTTGTCCCTCTCACCGAACTACAATTCCCAGAGTGGTTTAACAATCCCTGCCTCTCCCCAGGGAATTCTGGGAGTTAAAGTTATGTGCAGGGAATAGGGGTCTCTTCACCGCTTTCAGCAGGATTTGATGGAGGAAGCCATGGCGGTTTTAAGTGGTCTGCTTCTTTAAGCCCATAGGGGGTATATATGGGGCCAGGGCAAACTTGGTGGTTGAGACTCACCTGTAATCGTCATTACTTGCCTGTTAATCTGAACGGCGCAGTGCAGTTTCATTTGCCTCTCCCCACAGATACTGGCCAGATAATGTTTGTCTGTTACGAAATAAATACGAAACAAGGCGGGGAATGGAGGTTTCTGCTGAGACCCTTCTCTGTCTCTGTCCCTCCCTCCCTCCTCCTCCTGACAACTCTGCAGAGCCAGGGAGAAATTGTGCTTTCCCCATTTCAGTCCCTTCGTGGTGTTATGAGAAGGTCAAATACCGAGCAGGGGCTGAAACATCATGCTCACTTTGAGGGGCCTCTTTCTTTCCCAGCCACCAACCTTCCTCTATATTTATATATACAGTGGTACCTCGGGTTACATACGCTTCAGGCTACACACACTTCAGGTTACAGACTCCGCTAACCCAGAAGTAGTACCTCGGGTTAAGAACTTTGCTTCAGGATGAGAACAGAAATCGTGCTCTGGCGGCGCAGCAGCAGCAGGAGGCCCCATTAGCTAAAGTGGTGCTTCAGGTTAAGAACAGCTTCAGGTTAAGAACGGACCTCCGGAACGAATTAAGTACTTAACCCGAGGTACCACTGTATATGAAATTTGGCATTCCAGTTCCAAGGAATTCGACTGTAGGCTTCCTTTCTCTCACTTTAATTCCAGAGCCCAGGGTGACATCCTTGGCTCTACCCACTAATCGTTTTATCACCCCCTGCTAATTTTACCTGCACAACGATCCTGGGTGGTAGGCTAGGCTGAGAGAGAGAGTGACTGGTCCTGCAGCAGCAGGAGGCCCCATTAGCTAAAGTGGTGCTTCAGGTTAAGAACAGTTCCAGGTTAAGAGCAGATCTCCAGAACGAATTAAGAACTTAACCTGAGGTACCACTGTATAATATTTTTATTAAATTTTCAACAAAAATAACACAAAAAGGAAAAAAAGGCGAACCTTTCAAATGTGTTAATCAAAGGGAAAATGCGCAGTTCATCATTGATGCGCTGAGGTCAATACCTGGGAAGAATTCCCCTGGAATCCATTTGCGAATGTGGAAGGTTCGATTCTGATGTGGGAAGCATTGTTGGAAATGTCTGGGCGGGTGATGTTTTGTCCCCCCTCCTCTCCATTGATAGTTCTTTGGAACTTTTCGTGGGAAAGGTTATGTTCCCGTGAAGGCTATCCTTTGGGGTCTTTTAGGCAAGAAGAGTGGAAAGAGATTTTCTTCTGTGGCAGTGGGAAACAGTTCTTTTTAAACGTTGAAAGAAAGCAGAACCGAACAGTTTTTCTCGGCATTTAACTTTGCACAGAGTTTGGTCCCCGACGTGCCACTGGGGACTTTCCTACGAAGTATATGGTAGGCAGGTGCTTCAACAAATTGTTGCAGCATGGAGTTGTGCCTGCTCAGGGTGCCAGCCAGTCGGCCGTGCCCTTTCCTGCAGTATTCCATTCAGCCCTGTATCCCAACAACAGCAGCATTGCTTGTTTGTGCTAGATCCCCCAGTAGGCTGTTTTTGGTCTCCTTAAGATCACCCCACCCCCAAAAGTTATTTTCTACTTCTGCAAAGCACGTACCTGCCGATCCGTCGCTTGTGCATGATTGGTGCTGTTTTAGTTACATATTATTCATCATTATTTTTTAGTTACTTTATTTAACAAAAAAACCTAGCTTAACAGGATAAAATACACCACTACAGAAGGATCCACAGTGGGGAAAAAAAAGAATTTGCCATGAGTATATTGGATATGATAGGTCATCATTTATTTTTGACACTTTTTACTCCATCCATTTCCCACCAACCATCTCAGGGTGTTGTCAAGAGAGTGTGTGAGGGAGGGAGTCTTGGGTACAAAGTCAGGGAGCAGCAACATGACTGGGTCGGGGTTCGAATCTCGCGTTTCCCAGGCTTAGTCTACCACCCTGCCGGTCGTTGTTTAACCAAAGAACAGGCTGCCTACTTTTCATCTCTGGTTACCCTGCAAAAACTTGTCCTGCAAATAGAGCGTATTGCAGATGGAGATGAACTCTTTAGCAATGTACTGGGGAAGGTGCTCATGGGAGAACTGGGTTTCTATCTGAGGCTGCATGTGCACCATACCTTTAAAGCACCCTCTCCCAAGAACCCTGGAAATGATAGTTTGCCCTTCATAGAACTACAGTTCCCAGACCCTCAACAAACTACAGTTCCCATAAATCTTTTTGTGGGGTGGGGATGTGTTTTGAATAAACTTTAAAGTTATGGTGTGTAACAGCCTTGTTCTGCACATAAATTTGTTTTATACAGAATATGCGGAATACAACATAACTATCCCAATTCTATGGGGGAGTGAAATCCTTTTAAGGTTTATAATTAATATATATGATCTAGTATTTACCGAAATGTAAATACAGAGGAAATGGGTAATCAAATGGTGGTCCTCCACTATTGAAACTCACCGTATCTATTTATCCAGGCATGGTTTTTTTAAACCCGCACTTTTATAAATATATCTAGTCTATTCCCTTCCCTGAACCCCCCAAAAACACTTTAGGTATTGTGTTGCCAGATATCTTGGTCTGAGAAGGGGTCTGTTAACATGGACATCAAACAAGCCCCTATTTTTAAAATCTCGGAAAACGCTGTAGGATCTGAACTTCCCTCCACCTTCCGAACACAAACAAGCAGCAGGTCTCTCCCCACCGCCCACCTCCTCTCAGCCGATTTGCTCCCGTCCTGCTCTGCCAAATCCCAAAAATAAATCTGGCAGGCACTGGGGAGGCTGGAAAGCCCCAGGACCACCCCCCTTTTCAGAAATAGCCTGCCGGCTACAATTTAAAATATCTGCTGACTCCACCACATCGGGCAGAGAGAGGCTTGCCTTTTGCTGGGCTGACTGGCTGGCTGGCCTTCCCCCTCCCCGATCCAGTCTGGTATCAATCTTGGGAAAACTCCAGTTTGTGGCTTGTTGATTTTTTTTTTTTTTAAGAAACGCTTTTTTTTTTTTTTGCTGCTGCTGCTGCTAATTTGAAAATTCGAAAGCCTATGGTGGATTTTTTTGTAAACAAAACAAAACAAGGCCAATGACAGCTTGTAAAATCCTGTAGTTTGAGGGGGGTGTGTGTGAAGAAATTACAGTGCAGTAACAATGCAGTGCTTGTGGAATTGGGCCACGGCAAGAAATCCTGAAGACCTGAACGGGAGCCAGCCAGTCACGCTGCGGAGCGTGAGAGGCCTCGCCTGTCCCGAGACGGCGGTTCCTGAGGTGAGTTCAGAGAGTGTCTGCTGTGGTTTCTGCTACTGAAATCCGTATGTTTCTTTAAAAATAAATAGATACCACCTGGAGGAAAGAGGGAATGGTAGAGTGAGCTAGATGTGTGGAAGCGTGGAGGCTGTTAGGAGAAGAGGTGGCTGTTTGAACTCAGGGGCTACAAAGAACCGATCTACCCATTTCGCAGGAGGAAGCGGCAAGGTAGATCGAGGAAGGAGACGATTGGGCAACGTTAAGACCCTGGACTTAGTGGTCTCAACTGAGAGGGGTCCCCCCCCCTTTCCCATACCCCTCCAACATTCCTCAGATGAAAATAGGAACATTTCCACTACCACTATATCAACGGGGCACAGCCCTCGAGAAAACCCCTCGGTCCTGATTTTATTTCATTCTTTGGTGGGTTTGCAAACAGAAAAGCACACACCAACAAATAACTCTTAGGAAGGAGCAAGATTAGACGCTGACGCACAAAGGCTTCCTTTTTTTAAACAAAAACAAACCCCTAGACTCCTTGCTCTTCTCCCCCTTTCTTTCCACCCAGAGAGGCCCTGCCCTCCGCCTGCCCCTCAAAGCCTCGCAGCCGAACCTCTCTTCCTGCTTTTCCACCCTCCAGAAGCCGCTATGAACAGCCCTCATCCTGCTCCCCGAGCTCAGCTGCAGTGCTGGCAGGGGAAATGGGGATGTTCTGGGATCAAATCAGAAGCCGGGATGGCTTTCGTAATTCTGGGACCGTCCCTGGAAAAGGGGAAACTTGGAGGGTATGCCCTCTTGTTTTGTTAGATGTTGAAGTGCATTACGTGACTGACTTTGCTCTGCTAATTTTGTGGGGACCCCCCAAAGTCCAGCCTCAGTATAGACTATACCATGGGTAGGCAACCTAAGGCCCGGGGGCCGGATCCGGCCCAATCGCCTTCTAACTCTGGCCCGCGGACGGTCTGGGAATCAGCGTGTTTTTACATGAGTAGAATGTGTCCTTTTATTCAAAATGCACCTCCAGGTTATTTGTGGGGCCTTGCCTGGGGTTTTTACATGAGTAGAATGTGTGCTTTTACAGTGGTACCTCAGGTGACATACGCTTCAGGTTACATACGCTTCAGGTTACAGACTCCGCTAATCCAGAAATAGTGCTTCAGGTTAAGAACTTTGCTTCAGGATGAGAACAGAAATCGTGCTCCGGCGGCGCAGCAGTAGCAGGAGGCCCCATTAGCTAAAGTGGTGCTTCAGGTTAAGAACAGTTTCAGGTTAAGTACAGACCTCCAGAACGAATTAAGTACTTAATCTGAGGTACCACTGTATTTAAAATGCATCTCCGGGTTATTTGTGGGGCCTGCCTGGTGTTTTTACATGAGTAGAATGTGTGCTTTTATTTAAAATGCATCTCTGGCTTATTTGTGAGGCATAGGAATTTGTTCATTCCCCCCCCCCCAAAAAATAGTCCGCCCCCCCCCCCAAGGTCTGAGGGACAGTGGACCGGCCCACTGCTGAAAATGTTTGCTGACCCCTGGACTATACTGAGCTAGATGGACCAGTGGTCTGGCTCCATATAAGGCACTTTCCTATATTCCCTTCTGTGGCTGGTTCCACCTGGGAGCTCTGGATTAGAGCTCCAGAATGGTGCTGATCACAGGGAGATCTGCCTTCAATATGCCACTTGAATGAAAAAAACCCCCGAACCTCTGAGCAGTTAACAGAAATGTAAAATTCTTACTGTAAACATCTTTAAACGCTAGCTGGATTAGAATAATCAGAGCAAATTATTTATATGTACCTGTTTAAAGCAAAATAAAAGTTTTTTTAAAAAAAGAATAATCAGAGCAGAGAAAGTTTAATAAAGTAAGAAGGAAGGTGAAAAGAAAAGGGGTAAAGGAGCATTTTGGATATGCTTGTTGAATAGGAGAAATTTTAATGGACCACGGAAGGTGGGGAAAGGGAAGTCGCGGATAATGAGATGGTTTCAATAATTATGTATTCGCTGCAAAATTGAAAATGATAAACAGAAGGTTTTTAAAAAATCGAAAATTCTTGGTGGACGAAAATTTAAAAGCAAGTCTACCAAAGCATTCTACGAAAGTATGGTTAAAATCCATGGTAGCTAAAAAAAGAGATGAAGCACACGTCGGCCTTCCGTGTGCTGGCTCACCTTGGCTATGCAAAAACGTTCTCGGCAGGTGCTGAAATAGTGCAGCAAAGGTGCTTGCTTCATGTCAGCAGGCAGGAAACTCCAACTTGCATACGCTGCCACACTAAAATATGTGTTGCTTTCAAGTGCAGGGCGAGTATTTTGAGGCACCTCTAACAGGGCCAGTCACACAGATTGGAGCAGTCAAGTTGGCCCAGAATTCTAGGTTCGGAAGGGGCCACAAGGATCATCTGTCTAGTCCAACCCTCCACAATGCAGGAATCCTTTGGTGATCCTGCAAGTGAACTTTGCCTTAAGCTGTTCAGGGCTATGCATTCTAATCGTAGCACCTTCAACACCCAGGTGCTGATTGGCATGTGGGCAGCCATGCTCGTTGCATCTTCCAAACCTGAGCTCGTGGTTGTATTTTTCCCAAGTGTTAAGCCAAGAGCAGGCTCCCCTCCCTCTCTTTCTCTCTGTCCTGGATAGTGGAGAGGCAGGTGGATAAAACCACCAGTGGCTATTAGGCACAACTTGGTTCTCCCTCCACTGTTGAAGGCAGTACAGGAGTAAACCCCGCCCCCTTACGTGCGATTGACTTGCGCGCAACGTTCGGTGCTGGGAAATGAGAATCAGACCAGGACAGGGGCCAGCAAACTTTTTCAGCAGGGGGCCGGTCCACTGTCTCTCAGATCTTGTGGGGGGCCAGACTACCGGTATATTTTGAAAAAAAATAATGAATGAATTCCTATGCCCCACAAATAACCCAGAGATGCATTTTAAATAAAAGCACACTTTCTACTCATGTAAAAACACGCTGATTCCCGGACTGTCTGCGGGCCGGATTTAGAAGGCGATTGGGCCGGATCCGGCCCCCGGGCCTTAGTTTGCCTACCCTTGGACCAGGAAATGGCGGGAGGGAGCCGGAGATTCCTTGTGGCTTGGAAGGAGTTCTGAATGCTAGTTCCTGGAAATCACAAGCAGGGACAGCGCTGCTGTGCTCCGGTCCTGTTTTCAGGCTTCCCATAGGAGAGGCATTTATTTATTACATTTATATACTGCTTTTTCATCTAAAGAGTTCAAGGTGGTGTGTGTGGTTCTCCCCCCCCCCCCCATATTTTACTCTCGCAACAACAATGTGAGGTAGGCTAGCCCAAGACACCGTGACTGGCTTACGGTCACCTGTTCAGCTTGACGGCTGGGCGAGGATTCCAACCATGGTTTCCCAGGTCCTTAGCCTGACACTCTAAACCAGTGTTTCCCAAAACTTGGGTCTCCAGCTGTTTTTGGACTACAATTCTCATCATCCCTGACCGCTAGTCCTGCTAGCTAGGGATGATGGGAGTTGTAGTCCAAAAGCAACCCAAGTTTGGGAAGCCCTGTTCTAAGCCATTACTGTACACTGGCATCTGGCTGAGAACAGGATGCTAGGTGGGCTTTTGGCCTGATCCTGCTCTCGATGTTCTTAAATAACGAAGAAAGCACTGCCAGGAACAAAACACCTTCCCTTTGGCAGTTTTCTCCTCCCTCAAATCCCTTCCTTCCCCTGTGTATGCATATTTGCGTGTGTGAGAGCGATGACAGATCTCAAACCAGTTTTTAGCAAGCTGCCTGGTTTCCAAGGCGTGCCTGAGCTGGCCCCGCTCTCTCCTAGCAGGGGTTCTCGTCAATCAAGTTTCCGTCTGTAGCGTTTGATTGCTGGGAGAGGCTGGAGTTCACCGGAGGGGTGCGTTTTGTGGGGAGATCCTGACCCCGCAAAGAGACTTAGGTGGCCGGAGGGAATGTTTGAACAGGCTCCTGCTTTTCCTAGCTGGCTGTGAGTGCACCTTTAAAATGTGTGGATCGGTATACAAGTGCCATTTTCTGCACAACTTTGCTCTCTCTCTCTCGCTCTCTGCCTCCCCAGCCTCCTTGTATTTCTGCTTGTGGATTTGAGACTGCGCTGACGCAGTCCTGGTTTATTTCCCTCTTGTTTTGTTTTGTTTGTGGTGTTTGCGCTTCAGATCTAGCAAAAAGCTCCCCCCCCCCCCCGTTTCTTCTTCTGAAAAAATGTTCATGTGAAGACTGGCTTGTACCAGTGGGGGGAATCTATCCATTGCACAGGGGGGTAGGGCTGGGCCAATCATGTCTTTTGGATCACGTGAAATAAGGGGGCCTCTGAGCTAGTTCAGAAAGTCTTCTGCCTGCTGCCCTAGCAACTGCAGCCTTTTTGCATTTCTGAGCTTAGCAGGGGAAAGGTTGATGCTTAAAGTATGACTCCCAGGAAGGGGTTGAACCGCAGGATTTTTCTTTTTTTGTAACTAAGCATTGGTGCGCCTGTGTCTTGCAAGGAGGAGGGTATTTTTCTGTTGGGGTTGCGGAATTGGAGATAGGAGTAGGAGCAGCAGAAGTAAAATAAAAATGAATCCTGTTCTTTGGGCTGGCTTCATAGCCAAATAGGTCCTCCTCACCCTCCAGATGTCCCCGGATTTACAGAAGCTGTCTCAGTTTCTGATTTGATCCTGGAATGCCCCGCTTTTCCTTAGGACATCCCTGGAGGAAGGGCATTCTGGGAGGCACAACCACAAAGAAGACCCCGCTTTCTTGTTGCTGCTAGATAACACTCTCTAGGTCATGGAATTATACTGACAAGGCGTCCTCCAAAGATCTTGATGGTCTACTGCAGGCACCCCCAATCTTGGCCCTCCAGATGTTTTGGGACTACAACTCCCATCATCCCTAGCTAACAGGACCAGTCATCAGGGATGATGGGAATTGTAGTCCCAAAACATCTGGAGGGCCGAGTTTGGGGATGCTTGGTCTACTGGGTCTGGGTGGAGTGTTACGCTTTAGGGAACCTGGTCCCAAGCTGTTCTGTGCGTTGTATGTTAACCACACCTTGAAGACGACTCTGTCGTTGAGAGGCAGCCAGTCCAGTACCTTTGGCACTGATGTAATACAGTGGTACCTCGAGTTACAAACGCCTCAGGTTACAAGCGCTTCAGGTTACAACCTCCGCTAACCTGGAAGAGTTAGCTGGAGTTGAGAACTTTGCCCCAGGAACGGAAATTGTGTGCCAGCGGCGCAGTGGCAGCAAGAGGCCCCATTAGCGAAAGCACACCTCTAGTTAAGAACAGTTTCAGGTTAAGAATGGACCTCCGGAACGAATTAAGTTCGTAACTAGGGGTACCACTGTACATGGGCAGTCAGATTTTCCCGTTAGTAACCCAGCCACTGAATTTTGCACCAGTTTCATCCTCTGCACCAACCTCAAGGGCAGATCTCCACAACCGTGAGGTTACCGGGGCATGAATCACAGTGGCTAAAATGCTGCTATCCAGAAAAGGGTGCTGTTGGCGCACCAACTGCTCTGGTAATTGGTTACCTGAAGCTAGGAGCACCCTCAAATGACGTACCTGTCTCCTTCAAGGGAAGAAGGGCAAACCTGTTCCGAACATGCAAGCTTCCCAATGCTTGTGAACCCCTCACGGTGTATGCTTTATTGAGTAATTGCATGAACTTTGTGTGTGCTGGTGTTGTGCATCTTTCCTGATGCTGATGGTGGGGACCTGTGGGCCTCCAGATGTTGCATCATTCGCCTCTGATCATTGGCCATGCTAATGGGAGTTAAGTGCAGTCACACCTGGAGGGCTGCTGGTCCCCCCCCCCCGCCTAAACACTTTAAAGTCTAGCAAGCTAAAGGGATAGTCCTTCCTGGAAGCCCATTCATAGAGCAGCTGCAAGGGCAAGCTAAGCACTCACCTGATTTTCCCTTGGGGTTGAACCTGGGACCTTCTTCAGGCACAGCAGATGCTCTCCCACTGAGTCACTACTTATTCAAAATAAATAGACTTCAGTTGACACATTAAGCAGCCTCTCTACTTTCTTGTGCTTACAAGAAAGTCCAGCCGTGGGCTTTTTTTTTTTAAAAAAGGGAAATGAACACCCAGGAAGGCTGCAGTTTGCAGCCTGCTGATGAGATTATTTGCAGGCTATGAAAAATCCTCAAAATACCTCCTGGGCTTCTTCAGATTCAAGGTAAGCACCACGAAACTCCACCCACCCCATGAGAATTCTTTTATAATTCTCTTTATCCTTTTGACCATTTTTCAGATGCAATTTCTTTTCTTGGTGATTGATGGAGAGAACAGTTGGGGGGGGGGGAAACTGGAGGAGAAATTTTCGGTACAGTGCTAGTCTGAGCGTGGGATCCTCCTGGCTAGGTTTGACAGACTCCACATGGCAAGGAAAGAGGCAATTACTTTCCTGAGCATGCTGAGATGCTTTTGTTTTATTTTTTACTTGGAGGCGGTGTGCCAGCCCCCTCTCCCTGTAGGCTAGACCTCACCATTGTGGAGGGTTATTGAAGGCAATACATGCTACTCAGTGCATGCTTAAAACTGGAACTCGCTCCTGCAGTGATGGGGCACCAACTTAGATGGCTTTGAAAGAGGATTGGACAGATTCATGCAGGAGAAGGCTTTCCATGGCTACCAGGCATGATGGCTGTGCTCTGCCACCCAAGTTGGAGAACATAATGATTCTGAATACCAGGAGGGGAGAGGGCTTTTGTGCTCTGGTCCTCCTTGCAGGTTTCTTGGACGGATCTGGTTGGCAACTGTGAGAACAGGATGCTGGGCTGCAGGGGCCATTGGGATGATCCACCAGGGCTTATCTTATGTCCTTACTTTCTCCCACCGGTTGCTGTATCCTTCATGGTTTGTTTGTTTTTATCCATTGTTGTTTTACACCATGGCGATCCTGCAAGCCTACTTACTGCATCGTTGTATGAAAACAGCATTTTAGGAGCATGCCCGTCAGGCAGCGAATTCCTTACTTGAGAACTCCCCTGCGTCTGGTACTTTGATTAGGTATTACCTATGGGCTTTCAGACATACCTTCGTAATCATAAGGACCAGAAACTTGCTTTTAAAAGATTCTTAAGAAACTGGATTCTGCAGCCAGTACCATGCACTACACAGCTTTTTAAAGCAACTGCTCACCCTCCCAGTACACATGCAGCCCTGGCTCTCATATAATGGTAAAATATCAAGGTGTGCTTCTGTAGCCTCACACCAATTATTGTGGGACGTACGGTTTGGTCTATTCCTCACTGGTGCATTTAGGTAATTTTGGGCTGTGGACTCAATGGTCTTATGCCCCACACACCTCAAGCCAGGATGGGGGCTCTACCTGGCTCTTGGGACCATGCCCCCTACCATCCATGTCCCCTCTCCCCTGGCCATGCCCTGGCCTTGCTGCACACCATTATTTAGTGTTTTGGGAATATGCCCTTGATCTCTGATATTGCCTCTTTGCTTGCCTGGATGGAGAAGAGAGATGGGGGGGGGGGAACCCTGGAAATGAGGTGAGACCCTGGAGAACGGCTGCCAGCCCGTGTAGACCAGGGGTCAGCAACCTTTTTCAGCCGTGGGCCGGTCCACCGTCCCTTAGACCATGTGGTGGGCCGGACTATATTTTGAAGAAAAAAAATGAACAAATTCTTATGCCCCACAAATAACCCAGAGATGCATTTTAAATAAAAGGACACATTCTACTCAGGTAAAAACATGCTGATTCCCGGACCGTCCGCAGGCCGGATTTAGAAGTCGATTGGGCCGGATCCGGCCCACAGGCCTTAGGTTGCCTACCCTTGGTGTAGACAGTACTGCATTAGATGGACCAGTTCCCCAGTCTCCTAAGATGAGGTTCTAAATGCCCAGAGGCACTGAGTGAGTGCCTGGATTTGGGGGCGGGGGGTTGTTGCGATGAGGAGATTCTGCTCACTGAGACCTAGCCACTTGAGAGCTTAACCTTTCTGGAATGCCCTCCCAGCAGATAAAATGGGAGGCGGGCGCAGCCCCTTTTGTTGCACGTGGTATTTCTAATATAGCGTGTTTTTCCAGCAAATCCTCCTAGGAATGAGCTCAGAGATCAAGTCTAGTTTTTAGTTTATTTTTGTCTCTTGGAACTTATTTTAAGATCCTGCTTAAACTAGTGACCAGCGGTTTCTTTATTGCGTTGGTGGGAGGTGGGGGGGGGGGCAGACACGGAGATGAATCATATTGGGCTAATCTCCCAAGGATGCTGTGGAGCAGTTTGTGTGTGTCTCTCTCTCTGTGTGTGTTTTAAATGTTAATCTGTCACATATGTACAGTGTGTGAGAGTGGCTCTTTTAAAGAGAGCCTCTTTATTTGTTCCATTACAGCCCCACTGGGTTTAGCTGTGTGTGTGTGTGTGTGTGTGTGTGTGTGAGAGAGAGAGAGAGAGAGAGAGAGAGAGAGAGAGTGTGTGTAAATAAATGAGAGAGAATATGCATGCACCCACATTGCATGTCGTGAGGGCCGGCAGCAGGCTTTGAAAATCCTGTCTGAGCTCTTCCAATTCAAGGTCGTTGGGATTGTTTAAATATAATCTCCTTATACTTTTTTCCTACAACTCGCCATTCCGGTGTTCTAAAATTAAATTCCAGCCGAGGGACTACAAGCGGGGGGGGGGGGGGAATCTCAGACCGAGACTGCGCATGGACCACACATTTAAAGGCACATGACTTCCTCCAGAGAATCCTGGGAACCGTAGTTTTGCTGCCTCACTGAACCACAATTCCCAACAGCCTTAACAAACTTCTGTGTGCACACCATACATTTAAGGAACGTGGCTTCCCCCAAATAATCCTTTAGAACTGTAGTTTGCCCCTCACAGAGTTACAGTTCCCGGCACCCTTAACAAACTACTGCGTATGCACTGTACAGTGGTACCTCGGGTTACATATGCTTCAGGTTACATACGCTTCAGGTTACAGACTCCGCTAACCCAGAAATATTACCTCAGGTTAAGAACTTTGCTTCAGGATGAGAACAGAAATCGTGCTCTGGCAGCGCGGCAGCAGCAGCAGCAGCAGGAGACCCCATAGGCTAAAGTGGTACTTCAAGTTAAGCACTTAACCTGAGGTACATTTGAAACCCATGGCTTCCCCCAGAGAATCCTGGGAACTGTAGTTTACTTCTCGCAGAGCTACAGTTCCCAGCACCTTTAACAAACTGCAGGATTCTTTGGGAGAAGTTAAAAAACAAAAACAGGGAAGAAAACCCAAATATCAGGGAGGAAGGTGGATAGGCAGAACCCTTTTCCTTGATACATTAGATGTCTGCGTGCAGGGAATGTTTTTGAGAGGAGGAGTCTTGCCTGACTAGGCCCCTCCTGCACCCTGAAGCTGTTCAGTCTTCCTGTTTTCCACCTTGGTATAAACTAGGCCTCAGCACTGATTGTGAAGTTGGCGTGTTCAGCTGATCGCCCGCTAATAATAGCTCGCTTTAGTTCGAACGTGTGCCGGATGGGGAGGCATTCCTGCCTGCTGCCGCCCCAAGCTCTGTGTATCCTTCAGCCCTTTAATCCTGCCCTGTGGATCCCTCCACCTTGTGCCTGCTCCTGCCACAGTCGCCCCCCCCCCCCGGCAAGGCTTTGAATGTCTTAAAGCAGCCTGCCACGTGCAGAATGAGGCCTATTACGGAGCCAGATCTCCCCAGGTTTTCCGACAGCCTCAGCAGGATTCAGTTCCGACAAACAAATCTCCACCATCAGCCCCAACCCGCTTTCTTTGCTAGTTTGGGTCGAATGGCATGTTGCATTAATCACATGTTTCACTGCAAGCAGCACCTTTGAGGGCAACTGTGGAAGCGGGAGATTGGAGGTGGGTTTTGGGCAGTGTGCTGGCGGAGGAAAACCACATGCTTGTACTTTGCCAGAGGCACCCTTAAACCTGGATGTAATAGGAAACTTGTAATGTGGAAAGTTGTGGCGGTGCTTAAGAGCAGGAGTGTGGCGAGCGAAGAAGATATTGCCCCTGGAAACCTGGATAAAATGCACTCTAGTCTTGGAATCTTTGATGGACGCTGCCTTCATTCTAAAAGTTGCTTTCCACCGTAATGAGGACTGCATGCTTAGCTTGTTTATCAAAAGTCGATGTTTCGATAGTCAGGGATTCGGTGGGTATCTCAGGGCTTCCTTTTGTGCATTGCTCCACTCCTTAAAAATATGTAGGCCGGGCGACAAACCTTCGTCCAGGAGCCTCTGCAAAAGAATCCGGCTGTGTCATTTGTAAAAATGCAAAGAAACTTAATCTGCAGATTGCATATTTTTTAGACAAAATGTTCCTTAGGACTGTTCTCTCTTGCACACGTGTGCCCGCCGCACTTGCTCGCATGTGCTCCATTTGTATGGTAGCAGCTTTTCTTTCGGATCTGGGTGTGAGCCAGCCCGTTGGTGAGAATTAACAGTGTGTTCCGGAACCCAATTCAGACACCAGATTATGTGCGAAGATGGCAGAATAAAAGAGGGAGGATGCTGCTTTCCCAGCTTGATAATGTTAATAAACAGGCTAGATTGTGCCTGCTGTCAGGGGTACGAGCTATTGATGGCATTTCTCATACAAGGACCCCAAAGGCACTTGTGATGTCACTGTTCTTGGTTTCATCTTTACCTTTGTGGAGATTCAATAGTGTGTTCTGTTTGGGGAAATTCTGATGAAAGTAGATAGTTTCAGAACAGGTCTTTTTGGTGCCATTTCCCTTCCCACCTGTCCTTGGCTTTGCTTGCCCACAATGACTTTTAGTCTGTTTGTTTTTGGCAACCTCCAGGTGGTCCCCCCCCCCCAGCATTGTGACTACACCACAACATCCTTAGTGTCCAAAAAGCAAAGCACCGCAGCCAGTTGGATGAAACAGGAGTTTGGGCAAATGAGGGCCGATGAGGGGAAGTGACCGCAGAGGCAAAAAAGGGGGAATGGTGCAGAGAAGCAGCGGTTGCTGCCAGGGAAGCAAAAAGGTCCCAAAGAGCATTAAGCATCTAAATATTTGGCAAGGCATTCCGTTTTCAGTAATTTGTTTGGCTGCCTTGAATGCTGTTACACAGGCGAGATCCTCCCCCTACTTTTAGTGGTTAGGTGGTCTCCTGTTCTCCTCATGGAACTACAGTTCCCAGAGTGGTTTCACAGTCAATTCCTCTGGGAATTGTAGTTCTCTGAGGGAAATAGGGATCTCCTAACAACTCTCTGAACCTTTATCAAACAGCATTCCCTGGGATTCTCTGGGGGGGTAGCCATAGCTGTCTAAAGTGGTATGATACTGCCTTAAATGTGTAGTGTAGATGAGGCCTCGGTTGGTTTACTCTATGTATGATTGGATCAGGGCCCAAAAACAGGGTTTCCCAAACTTGGATCTCCAGCTGTTTTTGGACCATCACCCTTAACTAGCAGAACCAGTGGTCAGGGATGATGGGAACTGTAGTCCAAAAACAGCTGGGGAGTCAGGTTTGGGAAACCCTGGCCTAAAATTATGCTTCAGCCTGGTTAGAATAATATAGACCTCTGGCTAAGTGTTGTGCCTTGACCCAAGGGCTAGGAAGAGTCAGAACTCCCAGTTGGTACAGGCAGGGTCAGCACCTATAGCCATTTTGGTGTCCCCATTATGCCCTTGAATGTTGTTGTTATTATTTATTCAATTCCTATGCCTCCTTTTATCTGAAGATCACAGGGTGGTGTTGTGTTGAGGCATTGTGTGTGGGGAAAATGGCTTCCCTCAGCAACAGTGCAGCAGTCCTTGGGGCCTACATATATAATGTAGACGCATGGTTTTGGCTGTCCGGGATCACCTGAGCCTAGAACCAGGAGGATTCTTATGTTCCATCCACATTATTCATCTAAAGCCCTATTATGCCACTTTAACTGTCATGGCTTCCCCCCAGAGAATCCTGGGAACTGTAGTCAGGGAGTTATAGATATGTGGGGTGGTGGTAAACTACAGTTCCCAGGATTCCTTGGGGGACAGCCATGATGGCTGGAGTGGTACGGCAGTGCTTTACATGTATGGTGGAGATGGGGCCTGAGTTGTGTTTGACGTGCCAACGTTGAACCTTCCCACAGTCTCCATGTCTGACCTATGGGCTCTATTGCTGTGTGGATTGGGGAACCGGTCCCTGCCCCTTGGAGTCGGCTGGTTCAAGTCTGCACTGCCTGACGGTGACGCCACCCCAAGTTTCATTTGCGCTCATATTAAGATGTTTGTTTCGGGAAAAGAGGAGGGAGGGAAGGAAGGAGGAAACGGATTGGAAGCATTCCTAAAAGAAGCAGTTGTCTCGTGCAAGTACATGCTAACTCTGTCCTTATATCATCTGGTGTCGGAACGAGCTTCCGGAACACTCAGCAACTCTCTCGCTTCGTGACTTGGATTCCAGCCTGGTTTTTTAAGTTATCAAACTTTCTTGTTTCTTTTCTTCCCAGCATGCCTCTTGCTTGCATGTGGAGGATCTTCTTCCTCCCTCTTGTCTTCTGTTCTTGGTCTTGGGGGTCCAAAGATTGTCTCTCTTCAGAAGCTGGCATTGCGTAGGGCAAGAGTGGGGAACCTCTATTCTTCCTGATGTCACTGTATTACAACTCCCATCAGCTGCAGCTAGCAGGGATGGTGGCCAGGGAGTTGTAGTTCAGGGCAACAGGTTTTCCCCATCCCTTAGAGCAGCCTTTCTCAACCTGTGGGTCCCCAGATGTTGTTGAACTACAATTCCCACCACCCCTAGCTAGCAAGGCCAGAGCTCAGGGATGATGGGAGTTGTAGTCCAACAACATCTGGGGACCCACAGGTTGAGAACTGCTGCCTTAGAGGGTCAAACTAGGACCAGGGAGGATGAGCTTGAATCTCTTCCAGACCATGATTCTCGCTAGGTGACCTTGGTCCCATCTCTTTCACCCTGAGGAAAATTTGGAAGACAAAGTTTATTGTTGAAAAACATATGGCAGTGAAGGGGAAATGGTGGCTGGGCTGTAATTCCCATTGACCCCTACTAGCACGGCTAATGGCCAGGGATGATGGGAGTTGTAGTCCAGTAACGGATGTTCCTAACCCCCGGTGCAGGGGCCAAGAGTTTGCGTTATGAATCAGGACATCCCTCGTTTAAATCTCATGTCTGTTATAGACTCACTAGATGCCCTTTGGCAAGTCATTCTCTTTCTCAGCCTCGGCCCTCTCCCACCATATGGGGGATACTAATACTGACTTCACTTACTGTGAGATTCATAATATAATGAGGATAGGATAGGAAGATGGGGGAAACGGAGGTGGGGGTGGCAGAGAAATAAAAGGGGGTGACCCGTTCACTCTGGCCTCTGGCTCCAGCCCTACTTAATGCCGTTATGTAGACTCTGACAGCTTGCACATGAGGAAATGGGGTCCTCAGTGGCCAAAATATCCAATGCACCCACTTTGCAGCGTTGTTTGCTAACCATGCCAGCTGCAGGGTTCTGTCTGTGAGTCTCTTTTGTACTCTCGAAGGCACTCACTTGTTTGCCCTCTCCCTCTGAGCCCAGTCCATATTAGCACCTTTGTGGCTATGCACATGCTCAGAGACTGGAGGTGAATGCAGGCAGCAACATCAGAAAGGGCGAGGGGTGGGCCCTCCTGCAAGGGCGTGGGCCTCAGCAGCTGCCCAGTGATGGCTACTCCCGGCACCAGCCCCAGCCCCATTTGCAAGGGCTGAGGTTAAGCCTCCAATTCGGTTGCCCCAGCTGCTTCAGGTGGCAAATGATGCTGAGCTTTTGCAGTATCTTCTGGACCTGCGTACGCGTAAGTGCAATGCTTGGGCGGGCAGTTCTTTGTATATATTTTGGCACAGATGCCACTCCAGGAAAGGCCGGTCATTGCTTACAGGGAGAGTGCAGTGATGGTTGGGCGCAAGTCACAGCCAGCTTTTCCCGCATCTGCCTCGTCACTCTTTCAAAGCCGGGAGCGAGTGACTGGACCGTCCAGTCAGAAACAAATTTCTCGTTGTTCCTTTGTTCAACCTTGTTAACACACACACACACACACACACACACACACTCTCAAAACAAGGCAACGCTCTAGCCAAAGCAGCTGTTGCTTGTCACCAAACGAGCCACACCAGGGACCAAGCTCCTGACCGTGTTCCTTGACCCAGCAATCTGCCTGAGCACGTCACAACCACATAGCGTGATTAATTCGTTCCCCAAATAGGAGGAGGGTAGGCAGGGGTGGAGACAGGACTCCATCTTCCTGCAAAAGTTTCCTGAACAAATAAATGACAGAGCTTATAAAATTCACACACACAAACCACTGCTCTTTCTTGCAGAGGATACCGGAGGAGTTGACCCTCGATGCCTTACTAGAAATGGACGAGTCGAAAGTGAAAGACACCATGAAGAGGTGCGGGGCCAGCGCTGAGGAATGCTCCCGGCTCAACGGGGCTCTCGCCTGCTTGCGGAAAGTGACCCGCACAGGTAAGAAGGCTTCCTGTGCTGCTCCTGGAGGCTAGCAGGTCCTCTAGTGGTAGATCTCTATTTCAGTAAGCAATAGGCAGTGTTGCTGCTAGAAACTGGTAGGGTGGAAGACAAGGAGCCCAACAGCAGGTGGCAGCAGAGGCAATGACAGTTACTTTGTGGTCTGCCTATTGTGATCTATCGTGGGAGCCTTGCTAGATCAGACCAGAGGTCTATCTAGCCCTGTATCCCAGTGGGCAGCCAGGCACAGATGCATGCCATACATTTAAAGCACATTCAACGCACTTTGAAAGCGTGCAAGTCCCCCCCCCCCAGAAGCCCAGGAACTGTAGTTTTCATCCCTCACAGAGCTATAATTCCCAGCACTCTGAACAAACTGCTGATTCGAGGACTTGTTTGGGGGAAGCCGTGTGGTTTAATTGTACACCAGGTGTGCTTTGAATGTGTGGCATGGGAGGAGGATGTATCAGAAGCTGGAGAGGTAACAGGACTTAGTGAGCAGGAAGAGGCTGGGGTAGAGAGCAGTCCAGAGGCAGAGGGAGAAGCAGAGGCTGGAAAGGGGGGGAGAGGCAGAGATGAAGCAGGCTGCTGAAGAAGCCAGGGGCTCACCCCTCCTGCTGCAACCAGCCCCCTCCCTCCCCCAATCTCCCAGAACCTGCAGAGGTATGAAGAGTGCAGAGCAGAGACAGAAAAGGCGAAGGAGCCTCAGATTGCTTGGGAAGGACCTGGCTGAGGAGGAGCCTTAGAGAGCGGTGGGAAGGTGGGGACCTTCAGTCCACACAACCGCATCATTGGGGCAAGAGCTTTGGGGAAGAGTTGCTGTGCTCACTAGGCCTGAGCTGTTTTATTTCCTTGAACCAAGAGTTAACTTCACTGATGCCTTGTGAGTTATTCTGCCTTGATAGCAGGATGCGAGAGCAATAATCCTCCCTTGCTGCTGTTCCCCAGTAGCTGTTGATCAGCTCCTGATTCTGGACATAGGAATCAGCCACCATGACTTGCAGCTAGTGGGCACCTGCCATGATGATGATGATGATAATGATGATGAAGAAGAATTTATTATTTGTACCCCGCCCATCTGGCTAGGCTTCCCCAGCTACTCTGGGCGGCTTCCTACAAAGATTAAAAATAAGATCCCTTTTCTTAAAGCCATCTAATTGCCATCTAAAAGCCATCTAATCTCCTTCCCATGTGCAGGTGGAGAGTACAAAGACGACCTGGTGTGGAATCTGCCGGACACGCGCCGCGAAGCCAGCTTGATGCCTCCCTCCGAACTTTCCCCCTGCCCCACCTCGCTCACGTGGACTCACGGCAGCTTGACGTCCCTGAAGGGGAACGGCCCGCAGGCCCGCTCCGTCTCCACGTCCACGCTCCTGTCCTCCTCGGACCAAGGCCCCCCTGGCAGCGCCGACAGCCTCTTGGAGTCATTTGCTTTCCCCACCCACTGCGGGAGGCGGAACCTCAGGACTCCCCACAGCATCACCATCACGCCCCCCACGACGCCCCAGCTCAAGAGGGGGAAGCCGCCACGGACTCCCCCACCGCCCAGCCGGAAGGTTTTCCAGCTGCTCCCCAACTTCCCCGCCCTCACGAGGAGCAAATCCCATGAATCTCAGCTTGGCAACAGGATCGATGAAGTCCCTCCTATGAAGTGAGTATCCTTCTCCTCCCGCTGCATTGTGGTCTTACTATCACGCAAGGGTTGCCATTTTGACGAGGCTCTGCCTTACACAGAGTTGAACCCTTGGTTCGTTTTAGCACAATTACTATCCTTTTTTTAAAAAAAAATTGTTTAACAGGATCTGTGTACTGCTTCCTCATAATTTGAAACCTCAAAGGTGTTTACATTAAGATTATCAGTCAAAAAGAAGGTAGCATGAAATTTCCCCAACATAAAACCAGCAGCTTAAAAAAATAATCGAATTACATATGGAAACAGGCCAGATTTACCGTGTCTGGGTATGTTTGCTTAAATATAATGTTCAGCACGTGCTGAAAACTGTACAGGTGGCGACCATTTCGTGTGGGGGTTCTGTTCCTGTGCCCCGCCCCCACGCGCATCGGCGGAGTGTGCATAAGCCTGCGCCGCCCCCATTACTCCCTCTCCCGGGTCCAAAAGGACTTGTGTGTCAGTGGTCATGTGTCAATTGGATGCACACAAAATGGTTGCCACCTGTACAGCAAAGGCACCTGCTTAATATCAATGGACAGGGAGTTCCGAAGTGTAGGTACGGTTGCATTGAAGGATCGATTCCTTGCAAGTGCAAGACAGGCATTGTGTGGTGTTTGTAAAAGTGTCTGTTTCACAGATAAAATTGGCCAAATGGATATACACATATATATGGGGTGATGATATCTTTCAGGTAAACTGGTTCTAAACTGGTTCCTCTTACTGCAAGTATTGCGACGGCACTAGAAAACCGGCTGTTGCCATCCCCATTTTACAAATCAAGGAAATAGAGGCTGAGTTGAGCACTGGCCTGCAGTTGTATGACCTAAGGCCACCTCTCTAAAAAGAGATTTGGACTGAAACCCAAAACACACACCTATTAACACCCCCTCCTCTCAACAGATTGAATTTTTCTATTTTAATTTTTTGTTCATTTAATAACATTTATATACTACTTAATTGTAAAAAAACCCAAAAAACCAAGAACCTCTAAGCCAGCCTTTCTCAACCTGCGGGTCCCCAGATGTTGTTGAACTATAACTCCCATCACAACCAGCTAGCAAGGCCAGAGCTCAGGGATGATGGGAGTTGTAGTCCAACAACATCTGGGGTCCCACAGGTTGAGAACTGCTGCGAGTCAACAAGTCATATTGGCTTCTTGGAACTAATGCCAAAAATACTGCAAATGAAGCCCAAAGGTGCATTATTATCAGGAGGGCTGCATTGCTTTGGTTCTGACGATTTGGGAGGAGCCCTAGCAAAATAGAGTAGCATTTGCTTTACTTGCAGAAGGTCCCAGGTTTCATCTCCAGCATCTGCAAGAAGGGCTGTCCGAAAACTTGGAGAGACTCTGCTGATAAGTGCACAGCTGTGTTCTTCAGTGTTGGGTGTTGTTTGGACATTTGGCTAAGTTGGCAATGGATGATGTAGGTGGCAATCCCAAGGATGTATAGGGACCCAACACTGAAGAACACTAATGCAGAAATACCGGACCAATGGTCTTGCTAATTTTGTTTTATTGCATTTCATAGTATCATAGAGTTCTAGAGTTGGAAGGGACCCCAAGGGTCATCTAGCCCAACCCCCTGCAATGAAGGAATCTACTTCACCTTTTTTTATCCAAGGAGCTCAAGGTGGTGTACATGGTTCTCTCCCTCCTCATTTAATCCTCACAACAACCTTGTGAGGTAGCCTAGGCCAAGAAGCAGTGACTGGCCCTGGGTCACCGTAGTGAACCTGATGGCTGAGGAGGGATTTGAACCCTGGTCTTTCAGGTCTTGGTCCAATACTCTTAACCACTACGGTAAAGGTAAAGGGACCCCTGACCATTAGGTTCAGTCGTGGCCGACTCTGATGTTGTGGCGCTCATCTCGCTTTATTGACGAGGGAGCCAGCGTACAGCTTCCGGGTCAGCATGACTAAACTGCTTCTGGAGAACCAGAGCAGCACACGGAAACGCCGTTTACCTTCCCGCCGGAGCAGTACCTATTTAACTACTTGCACTTTGATGTGCTTTCGAACTGCCAGGTTGGCAGGAGCAGGGACTGAGCAACGGGAGCTCACCCCGTCGCGGGGATTCAAACTGCCGACCTTCTGATCAGCAAGGCCTAGGCTCTGTGGTTTAACCCACAGCTCCACCCATGTCCCTTATCATATACTGTGTCTCATATAAGGTATATGGCAGCTTTGTATATACAGTGGTACCTCGGGTTACATACGCTTCAGGTTACATACGCTTCAGGTTACAGACTCTGCTAACCCAGAAATAGTACCTCGGGTTAAGAACTTTGCTTCAGGATGAGAACAGAAATAGTGCTCCGGCGGCGCGGCGGCAGCGGGAGGCCCCATTAGCTAAAGTGGTGCTTCAGGTTAAGAACAGTTTCAGGTTAAGAACGGACCTCCGGAACGAATTAAGTACTTAACCCGAGGTACTACTGTATCTTTAATATATGCCTATGGCTCAAGTCTAACCCCCTGTTTTTTTCTTTCTCTCTCTCTCTCTTTTAGATTCGGTAAGAGAGGCATTCTTTTGGCAACCTTCTCGCCATCGGTGGAGTGGGGGGTGAAAAAAACATGACTTCCATAGGTTTGAAGGGTAGCCTTTCGCACAACCTTCTGCTGGCCTGCATCTTGCGCATTCTTCAGAACAGTAGGCCCAAACACTCACTCTGCTGCAATTTCCAGAATCCTCTGGGTTGGCTGTTGAACCGCTCTGTGAGGGGAATGTGAGATTGTCTAACATCTTCTCAGCACCCTGAGCAAATTGCAGTTCCTGAGTCTCTTTTTTTGTGTGTGTGGGGGGGAAGACGTGTCTGTTAAAGTGGGCTCATGGTGCTTTAAATCTGTGGTGTGGATGTGGCCCTGGAACACCACAGGTCGTCCCTCTGTCCCCGTCCTTGTTTTGAACATTCAGGCCTGCTCCCATTGTGTCTAGTCTGGGTTGGCTCTTTATAGGGATGGGTTCTTTTAAAATAGTTGTTTAAAAAAGAAACTGCGTCATGCATGAAAGCTTGGTTTAGTGGTGTGGCTGGGCTGAGTGCGAAGTGTGAACCATGACTCATTCCGAGCATGTGAGGAAATTCCAGTGGCAGATAATTTTTACGATTCTTTTGTTCTGCTGCCTTTACTTCCTTTGCCTCTACTGACACGTCGTGCAATGAACCCTAGCAGGTGGGGGGGGGGCTTTTAGTCCAGCAGATGTTGCAGAACTAGAACTCCCAACAGCCGCAGGTGCTATGGCCAGTGGCCAGGGAAAACAGGAGTTCAGTAACGTCTCGGGGGCCAAAGGTCCCCACTCCTGATCTTACCTTTTGCTGTCTTTCTTTTTAGATTATTATCAAACTAAGTGCTACTAAGAGTTCTTTCATTTCGTTGGGTCTGCTGTTGAATAGAACATTCAAAAGCCAGTGGCGGATACAAATATCTATCCACCTAGAGTAGAACTTAGTTGGATAGAAACACCCTAACTGTGCTCTGGAGATCCTCTGACTGCCCCCATCTAAAATCCTGCATTCTGTGCTGAAGGTTGCGGGGGACAGACAGCAAATTAGGTGCTCAAAATAAAAGGGCACATTTATTTTTCTACGTGGTGTCAGGCTCTAGAGAATTTTAGGTAACGATGAAAGGGTAGAAAAGACGGTGGTGGAGGAGAATGAGGGTGTTACCTGGTCCTTACCTTGTGATGTCAGAAAATCCCATTGCAGATGGAGACGGGAGCAGAAATTGCAGCAATTTGCATGTTCATCGAAGGCCAGGAATGGAAATCGCACAAGCAAATATGCGTAGCTACGCCCACTCTTCTTGTGGAGCTTTTTTTAGTTTGCAAATGTTACATCATAAAATAATATTCTATTTGCTGCATATTTTTTACATTACCCTCATGCTGAAATTGATTGTCTAATTGATTATGTTAGTTTCAGCCATGGGACGAAAATTTCTGCCTCTAGTGTCTATACAGTTAAACGGAATAATTAAGGGGCCTCTGTCCCCCATATCTATCACAAACACCTTCTGCCCGCCTGCCTTCTAGGGTATGTCTCTCCTCTCCACCAAAAAAATGAAATTCTGCTGAAACGAGGAGACACAGAGGGAGAGTTTGTTCCTTTCGTATTCTCACAGTTTCTTTGGGTGCCTTCGTGTGGAAATATGTTTCCTTTCTTATCTCAGTTATTCTTGTGATAAGAAATACAAGCTCTGTGTGTGTTAGACCGAGAAGAAGGGGGCAGCCCAGAGACCCACACTGGGTCTCGCCTCTGATATTGCAGTTCGCCAATCTTGTTTTAAAAGGAGTCTAGGCTGAACGTCGAAATGCTTCTATGTGTGAAGGACAGTGGGGTTTATGTGGTGAATTTATGTCGCTTTGCACTGAAACCAAGTTTCTCTGTGCTGTTTCAACACCTGGGGCCACGACTGCAGGCATATTAGTCATTTTAAAAATACGAATAATCAATTGTTTCAAACAGAGCTGTGGCTTATGGTTTCTGAGATTATGAATTGTATTGTTTTGGAATTTGGGGAAACTTAATTAGTGGGGGTAGGAGAGCTGGAAAAAAATCACATCTGGATGAGTCTTAAAAGCCCAGGACACAATTTTTCATGGCTCTCTGGCAGCTGTGATGGCTAATTTGCCAGAAGTAATGTACAGTGGTACCTTGGTTTACAAACAGTCTGGTTTGCATACATTTTGGATTGCAAACACGTCAAACCTGGAAGTGCATATCCCGATTTGCAAACTTTTTTTGGTTTGCAACCCATTTTGGGGGGATAATGAACAAAAAAATTTTGGAGGCCCCATTGGCGAAAGCGCACCTTGGGTTACAACCTGTTTTGGTTTACAAACAGACTCCGGAACGGATTGTGGTTGTAAACCAAGGTACCACTGTATTTAGTGTTAACTCTGGAAGTGTATGCTCGATTCTGACCAAACTAAGCCTCCTGGTGTATTTTGTGCCTTAGGATGTTTTGTTTTAATGAAAGCACTGGTGCTGTGCTCTTTTTATTGTAATTATCTGTGTGTATTTAATGGATTTTATATAAAGTCTCATTATGTGTGTGTGTGTGTGTGTGTGTGTGTGTGTGTGCGCGTGTGTGTGTGTGTGTGTGTGTGTGTATATATATATATATATATATATATATATATACACACACACAATGAGACTTTATATAAAACATTCTCTCTGTATATATATATATAATATGTATATATAGTTTTAATTCTAGCAATGTTTAATTGTTTTTAAATTATTGTTTTTTCCTAGCTAGAGAGATAGAGAGATAGAATCTTTATTTGCATCAGCCACTAGCCATAGCAATAAAATAAAATAAAATAAAATAAAATGTACTGAAGATAGAGGTAAAAACTTAACTTTAGAAGATATATTTTGGGGGTTTTCATCAATAATCAAATAATAGATCTTATTCTAATTGCCCCGCTAAAAACCTTGCAGTCTTTGCTGTCACCTGATCATCTTTATCTGTTAAAAGAAAGGACATGGTAGCAATGGTCGAGCAACCCGGCAAGGACAATAATAGAGGGGTAATAACCTCACTCCTCAAATCTTTTTATAAAGAGTGCAAGCCAAAGGCACATGAGCCACGGACTCAATACTGCAATACTATGTTTTCAGCTGTTTTTGTTTTAATCTATAAGCTACCTTGCATCCCTGTTAGGGAAATGGTGGAGTGTAATAATAATAATAATAATAATAATAATAATAATAATAATAATAAATGTAAATGGCTGCAAAAACAGGGAGAACCGAATATAAGATTGGACAAATGAGAAACAGAAAGCTGAAATTGACAAATTTGTTCATCTCTAGCACTGCCTTCCACCTTTTCATTTTCAGTGGGCACCAGATACCACTGGTTGGACTACAGTTCCCATCACCCCTGAGCATTGGCCATGCTGGCTGGGGCTGATGGGAGTTGGAGTCCAGGAACTTCCTCAGAGCCACGAGTTCCCCACCCCTGCATTAGTGGCTTGTGCCATTCTTCAACCATACGACTTGCGCCTTTGTAACGTCCCCTGCCAAATGACTTGCGGGAAATGAGAGCTCCTGGCTCTGGCTTCCCGATAAATAGACAAACGGGGAAGTATCGCTGTGTGGAGCTGGGATTTGCTGCCATCTGGAGTCGATAGGAAGGAGAACTTCCCAACCTGTTGCATGGATGGGCCATGTGTTGTTTCACAGTGTCCACCTTCCTTTCTGGTGAAACCTAACATGCTGCCTTTAATTTTGGCTTCTCAGATCTCCCCCAGGGTTCGCCTCAGACTGTACGAAGAGATATTGGTCTGTCTGTAACACACAGGTAAATGCTCCACATACTTTCAGTGGGTGACAAGCTTTTCAGTGGGTGACTACCCATTGGTAGCCCTGGGTGGGGCTGGACATATTCTTGTTGCTGCAGCAGTATGACTTTCCCCCATGCAAATCTCATTCCACTGTCTGCGAAAGAAGAGTTGGGTGGGTGGGGGCCTTCAGACTGCAGCCTTGGAAACCCCCATGTATGGGCAACATCTTAGAAATGCACCCTTCTGCCTCTCCTTTCCCAGCCCTGCTCACTCGCCTGCATGGAACCCCCTGTCACCAGTGGCGACCAGCTACTGCTTCAATCCAGTAATGCTACTTGGTGACTCAACAGCAGTCTTCTGGAACCTTCTGCTTTGCACAGGACCTTCTCTGTCCTCGTTCTATGACCTCTGCTTGAAAACACGGCTCTAAAATGTTTTCTGGGGCGTGATACTGGTGGGGTAGAGGGCAGATAGGAATGAACCATTCCCTGGTGGAATATAACCACGTGAAACTCACAAATATGGCTCCCTTCTTCTTCTTTTTCAGATTTTGAATTTTTTTCCTGATAATACATTTTTAAAAAACCTTCCTCTCCTTTGTGTCTTCTTTGTCAGTCCAGATCCTTTATTAGGCATAGCAAACCACACATTATCAAACAGACACCGTTTACAAATTGTGCAAAATACGAATGTGTCTTCTTTGTCTTGGCTTGCTTCTTCTCGTTCAGATTCTCCGCAAAGTCATGGCTTTCTCAGGTCTGCCAGGTGTGTCAGAAAAGCATGATGTTTGGCGTGAAGTGCAAACACTGCAGGTAAGTGAGCGATGAGGACCTTCCCCCTTCACCTGGCCCAGGTATGTGGGCCAGCATACCTGCGAGGCAATTCAGCCGCCATAACCCAAGACGGTAGTGGGCTGGTCACTGTCTCTTAGGCTAACCTGCCTCACAGAGTTGTTGTGAGAATAAAATTGAGAGAGAGGGAACCGCATACAGCCCTCCTCCCTTGAGCTCATTGGAGGCAAGGTGGGCAATAAATGCAATTACATACAGTGGTACCTCGGGTTACATACGCTTCAGGTTACAGACTCCGCTAACCCAGAAATAGTACCTCGGGTGCTTTGCTTCAGGATGAGAAGAGAAATCGTGCTCTGGCGGCGCAGCAGCAGCAGGAGGCCCCATTAGCTAAAGTGGTGCTTCAGGTTAAGAACAGCTTCAGGTTAAGAACGGACCTCCGGAACGAATTAAGTACTTAACCCGAGGTACCACTGTATATGAAATTTGGCATTCCAGTTCCAAGGAATTCGACATTAGGCTTCCTTTCTCTCACTTTAATTCCAGAGCCCAGGGTGACATCCTTGGCTCTACCCACTAATCGTTTTATCACCCCCTGCTAATTTTACCTGCACAACAATCCTGGGTGGTAAGCTAGGCTGAGAGAGAGAGTGACTGGCCCAAAGTCACCCTGCGAGCTTCGTGGTTAAGTGAGGACATGAACTGGGACGTGATAGTTAGACTAGATGACCCCTGAGATCCCTTCCAACCTTACAATTACAGGCACCCTCCGATTTGCACAGTGGTAGCGTTCCAGGTCATTGCGTGCTTGCATGAAATCACGTGCCATTGAAACACCCCATTCTGCCCCCCCCTCTGCAGTGCTCTGTCCTCCTTCTGCCCTTTTAGGTAAAGGTAAAGGGACCCCTGACCATTAGGTCCAGTCACGGACGACTTTGGGGTTGCGGCGCTCATCTCGCTTTATTGGCCGAGGGAGCCGGCGTACAGCTTCCGGGTCATGTGGCCAGCATGACTAAGCCGCTTCTGGTGAACCAGAGCAGCGCACGGAAATGCCGTTTACCTTCCCGCCGGAGCAGTACCTATTTATCTACTTGCACTTTGACGTGCTTTCGAACTGCTAGGTTGACAGGAGCAGGGACCCAAGCAACGGGAGCTTACCCCATTCCGGGGATTCGAACTGCCAACCTTCTGATCGGCAAGTCCTAGGCTCAGTGGTTTAACCCACAGCGCCACCCACGTCCCATTTTAGTGACATCTTTTAGGATGTTTCCATGTTCTGCACTGTGCACATGTACACGATGGCACACATATCAGTCATGTCTAAAACAGGGGATGCCTGTATATAATGTTATATAATCTCTAATGTACCTTTTTCTTGTTTGCAGATTAAAGTGTCATAACAAATGCACGAAAGAAGCCCCACCTTGTAGAATATCTTTCTTACCCAGTAAGTGTGAGGTTTTTTTAATTGGGTTCCCCCCCCCCCCACATTTCTGCCCTACCCAAGCTAATTTGTCACCTTGGTGTTGTTGCAATAACAAGAAATTGTTTTCTTCCCCCCTTTTCTCTTCCACCCATCCTCAATAGTACCCCGATTAAAGCGGGCAGAGTCTGTCCCTTCTGACATCAATAACCCGGTGGACCGACCATCAGAGCCGCAGTTTGGGACTCTTCCGAAAGCTCTAACTAAAAAGGTACTGGGCTTACAAAAAGGGGGCGAAGCCCAGCAGAGGACCCCCAGAAGAGGATTGCATCCCCGTGACTGGCCAAACAATAAAAAAAACAGAACGAGGCTGCAATCATAGACACATTTACCTAGGGCTAAATCTCATTGAACTCAGCAGATTTCACTTCAGAGTTATTTGGTTTGTTTAAATTAATTGCTTATTAGAAATCTGGCGTACAGTAGAAACAAACTTTGCATAACTGGAAGCCAGTTATAATTTCTTTGCTTAAAACATCTGCTTCTTTGGGTGCAGATCTGAATTAAATTTAGTTTGTAAAACTTCTTATTTTGTCTTCTAGTAAATGCTTTGCACTATGATAAATATTGTGTTTTATATTGAACAAGTATTTGATAATTAAATGTGCATGCGACGTGCTCCTCCCGGTTCTTCCCCTGTTTCTGCGAGCTTTATAACCTTTTAGAAGTGATGGAAAACATTCTGGCTGAATCAGAGCTATCAAGGCTTAAGGCTCATGATTTCTGCCTTCTCTTGACTGTTTCCAGGACCACCCGCCAACAATTAACCACCTCGACTCCAGCAGCAACCCATCTTCCACGACCTCCTCCACTCCGTCTTCCCCAGCCCCCTTCCCGTCTTCCAACCCCCCCAGTGCAACGCCACCCCCAAACCCATCTCCCATGGGCCAAAGGGACAGCCGGTTCAACTTTCCAGGTAAATTTGTGGCTTTGTTCTCTGGGACCAGGGTGGTAGAGCACCTACCATTAGGTTAAGTTGTTTCACTTATACTTTTAATACCAGGGAAGGGGAGTAGGTTTATCCACCTCTGGGGCCATGCACCTTGATTTGGAGATGTGTGGTTTGCTATAAATGGCAGTTAAATCAAGTTTTGCATTGTTCTTCTGAATGTGAAAGGAGGTGATGCATTCTCCAACCCAGCTGCAATCTTTCCAAAATGCATGCACTCAAATGCACCCGCCTTGCCTGTTTTGTTTTACAATTTACTAATGAAGAACTTGAATTAATTCACTGAATATATGGGGGCAGTTGCTGACATGGTTTTCTCACATGCTAATCTCTTGTGATTTTTTTTACATTTTGTTTTGCTGTCCTCTCCTCCTTTTCCTTCTTCCTTTTTAAAAAAAGCTGCCTACTACATTCAGCATAGACAACAGTTTATCTTCCCAGGTGAGTTCTTCTGCTTCTAACTGGCTGGTGCCATTTCTTCTAACGCTCCTGTTTTCCCCACACTCTCAGAACGGAGGGTGGGTTTAGGGCGAAGTGACTTAACTTCATTCTGCATGATGCGTCAATATTCTGCCCTGCTTGCATGAACAAACTGGAACATTTCCTTTCCCCTGCAGTGACAATGTTGTTTAAACAACACAGAAAGTGCTGATGGGTGCAAACCAACTACTACTACTACTATTATTATTATTATTATTATTATTATTATTATTATTACTGATTTCCTTCAATGGAATTGTTTCAAGGCGATGTAAAATAAAAAAACTTTGGTTTACTGATGTGGTGGCAAGCACGGGGCTCTCTGGATATTGTTGGACTCTAATTCCCATCAGCCCCAGCAGCTGAGGCCTGTGATCAGGGATGATGGGCGCTGTAGTCCACAAAGAGCCAGCAAAAGCAGCACTACAATATCTTGTTTGATGCTGGCAGTGTGGTGAGTTTTGTATAAAACACCAAAGCAGATGTAATAGTGGACAGGCACAGCAGAGAGAGATGACGGTATTGTGGTGGGACACAGATTTTGTGGATCTGGAAGTCCCAGGACTGATCCCAGATATTTCCAGATTAAAAGGGACATTAAGGATGTGATGAGAAAGACCTCTTCTTGCAAAATTGGAGGGGCACTGTTAGATAAATCAGGGGTCAGCAAACTTTTTCAGCAGGCGGCTGGTCCACTGTGCCTCAGATCTTGTGGGGGGCCGGACTATATTTGGGGGGGGGATGAACGAATTCCTATGCCCCACAAATAACCCAGAGATGCATTTTAAATAAAAGGGCACATTCTACTCATGTAAAAACACACTGATTCCCAGACCGTCCGCGAGCCGGATTTAGAAGGCGATTGGGCCAGATCTGGCCCCCAGGCCTTAGTTTGCCTGCCCATGGATAAGATACTAGGCTAAGGTAGTAGTTTCCTGTTACCAGCAAAATTGTTTTGCTCATATGATTCACTAAGCTTGGAGTGCTGGTCTAGTCTTGTAGGAGCTCAGTTACTGTAAAATGGTGCAATCTGCTTTCCAGCACTGCATAGTATTGCCACTGTGTGATGACTAGGGTCACATAAATGTGTAACAGACCTCATGGGAATGTACCACTTCAGTCCATAGTTGAGGGGCGAGGAGGGAATCATTTATTAAAATGTTTTCCCTGCACTGCATGTAGAAAGCATACACATCAGGAAGAGAAATTTTAACCTAGATTTCTAGAAGGTTATGTAGTAGATTTGATTCCCCATCAGTCTGAAGTCGTACAGTCCAGGATTGCTACAGACTGTGATTCTTCTGAATTGTGTATATTGGGTCTTTAGTTCTATGTGGCTAGGTACTTATTGGGTGAATGTTACTGCAGCTGTTAAAAGCAAAACAACGATAACCTTGAACTGCAAACATCAATTTCTTTTTTCATATATTGCTCTTTTCTGTAGAAATTCCCAACACCCTCCAAGTAACACAACCTTCGGAAACTACTGAAAGCACTAAGTAAGTCGGTTAGTCTTTGTTTCTCTCTCTTTCTCCTTCTAACAATTCTATTTGGACAAGAGGAATCAACTAATAAACATTATGGTGTATTCTCACTGCCCAACAGGGGTGCTCCTGTTCCAGCCAACTAGATGTGCCCTTCTCATAGATACTCCATTCTGTTCCCCTGCCCAGTTTTCCATTTTTCTTTTCCGGTCGGCGTTCAGTGTTCCATGGTTACTGAGCATGGTCAGCCCTCACTGGGTTGTTTTTTTTAAAAAAATCATTTAATGCCAGTGTCAGGCATGCTGACATAATCATGTGACTATTAGACAAAATTGCATATATAAAAATATGTACAGCAGGATAAATTTACACTAAAATGCTGGCAATTTTGGGGGAAGACTTACAAAAAAATAAATTGCAAACTGATGTGGTGAACTGAACCTAAGGCAGGAAAAATGAAAGAATCAACAGTGACATAGTCTCCCATCTCTACCTGAGCCTCAGTCATTGGGCCATCATAACTCAATCATTTGTGCCATCTTGCATTGTCAACTCAACTCTCTCGTTTCCCTTTTTCTCTGTCAAATAGTGCTGATGAGCATCTAGAGACGGACGGGGTTGAAGAACGTGACGTAGAGGTAACTTTCCATTTGTTGAGGGGTTTTTTGAGGAGTGAAATTATTAATTCGTATAGCTGGGGTCGCCAGACTTTGTGGACCCATAGGCACCCACACTCACCCTGCAACCGAGCGCACACAGAGCAGCCTATTCTGTTGGCTACACTGGAATGTTTCTGTTGTTCTCCAGGGGGTGCCCCTCTGGAGCTTCAGTCTCAGGAGGTAAAAGCCTTTCCCCGAAACACTTATCCAAGAAGTTCGGGTTCAAGGTGCAGTCTTGTCTCTACAAGCCAAGGTCAAGCACAGTCAGTCTTGGCCCAAAACATGACCCAGAGGCTAGGTCAGGCCACAGTGCAAGGTTGATTAGCACAGAGTGTTCAGGCAAGGTGCAACTCAGCAAGGCAGTGGAATCAGGAACAAGGAGTCAGAGACTTAGGCGAGTGCCTGGTCCATCCCAGTGCCTCTATACAAATCTGTGGTGCAACCACATTTGAAATACTGTTTACAGTTCTGCTTGCCTCACTTGAAAAAGGATATTGTGGAGTTGGAAAAGGTTCAGAAAAGGTTCAGGATTATGATTTCATTTCACTTTTAATTTGTATACCGCCTTTCTATATTACTGTACACAAGGCGTTTTTTACAGCAACAACATAAACAACAAAGAACGCACACCATATAATGAATACAAAAACAAAACATATCAAATAAAGTAATATTCAGTAATCTATTAGAATATAATAAAATTAACTCCCAAAACATCAGCAAATAATTAAACAGAAATTCGCCCTTAACCATTGCAATAAGTAATTACTAAACTGTGAGAAATAAAAATAACTGCAAGTCACAATGCATAAAATACCACAATACAAGCAAAATCATGTAAAAGGGTCAAAATGAGAAACAAAGACTCACAACTTATGAAATTATTTAATTATATAAGGGGATGGAGAAACTCACTGATGAGGAAAGGTGGTAGGAACTGGGACTTTTTAGTTAAGAGACAAAGCGAGTAAGAGGTGACAATATAGCATATAAAATGAGGTCATACATTTTCTATTACTGGGGAATGATCAGGAGCTCACCAAGTTAGTGAGAGGATGTGGCACGCCAAGACTCGGTATCTGATACTCCCATTTCTTTCCCAAGCACGTGGAAGACCAAGAACAGAACAAATCGGAAGCCGAGGATGATGAAGATGAGGTTGACGACCTGCCGAAGCGGCGAGACCGCTGGCGGCGAGGGGTGATGTCCCGGAATGTCAGCCAGACCAGCGTCTACCTGCAGGAATGGGACATCCCCTTTGAGCAGATCAAGCTGGGCGACCCCATTGGCCAAGGGCGGTGGGGCAAGGTCTACCGGGGGAAATGGCACGGGGAGGTGGCCATCCGGTTGCTGGAAATCGATGGGAACAATCAGGACCACCTGAAACTGTTCAAGAAGGAGGTGATGAACTACAGACAAACCAGACATGAGAATGTGGTGCTTTTCATGGGGGCCTGCATGAACCCCCCTCACCTAGCAATCATTACTAGGTAAGCACCTTGATTTTTAAAGTTATTATTATATTATTTTATTTATTTATTTATTTATTTATTTATTTATTTATTTGGCACTTAAAAAGAAATCAGATCTGCTAGGGCTTTGTTAGTTCAACAGTTCCAAACTGCATATCGAAGGTGTGGTTGCCGGCCTCATTTTTTACTTTCCAAAGTGTCCCATCTAAAGTTTATCCTAAAAGAATAATATTGAGCAATAAGCAATAACTTTGTAAGCTACTGAACAATCCACAAATTTAATGAATCGGAAGAAGAGGTGAATAATCCTCTAAAACCCAAGGGTGCATGTGATGAACCTAATGAAATTGCATAGAGGGATTTCAGAACTGCTATTGCATTTCTGAGGGGAGCATTGCTTTATCTTTGATGAGAATCTTACAGAATTTTCATGGGATCATCTTTTACATTTTTTAAAAAAACAAGCTTTCAGTTTGTGCTGGTGTTGTGTACTGGTGCTCTGTTGATTATATTGCATGCTTCTTTGAGTTACTTGTTGAATGTGTTTGGTGTGGTTTTTTTTTAAAAAAGATATAATTTTGATTTAATTCGGTGTAGTTTTGATATTTGGTTGCCTCTTTTTATGATGAGCTGCTATGTGAGCTTGCTATTAGGTGGAATAACAATTTTAAAATACATATCAGTGCATTGTTTGTTCGAAAAACAAAATCTGGAGAGCCGCAGTTATGCTTTTGACCAAGGTTGCAAACCAGCCCCTAACCTCGGTTGCAAGTACTGGTTTGAAGACAACCACGCTTAGTTCTGACAGTTATCATGCTGCATCATTTATACCCTTGGACTCTTCTTACCTGCCTACCTATGGATCTGTAGCTTTTTTCAGCATGGGTGTGTGCCTGTTTGTGATGGGATAGTATGAAGTGAGCATAACCATTCCTTATATCATTTACTCATCACAAGACAGTTCTGATTTTTCTTCTTAACTCAATGGTCTGCCCACATCTGCCTTAGCTTCTGCAAAGGAAGAACGCTTCATTCGTTTGTAAGGGATCCCAAGATATCTTTGGATATTAACAAGACCAGGCAGATCGCCCAGGAGATCATTAAGGTAAGAAGCATTTTGCATAAGATTATTAAGGTAATATATAAGGATACTTGGGATAGGGAACAATTTTTTCCCCTGTGGAAAACATGAATTGGGGGCTGGAGCCAATGGTGGATGGAGCCACTGCTCTGCCTTTCTGCCCCGCCTCTTCTGTTTCTCTTGTAAACATTTGAACATGGATGGAGAACATCTGTGTGTCTCCAGATGTTCTCCCATCCACCCCAGCCATCATGGTCAATTGTAGTGGATAATGGGAGTTGTAGTTCAGCAACACCTGAAGGCCACTGGTTGCCCATCCTGGATCTAAAACATTGACTGTCAATACTGCTTTTGGCAGTGGTACTTAGAGGTTAGGTTTCTCTTTCCGGGGCTCAGGCAAGGACATCTTTAAATACAGTGGTGACTCAGCTTGCGAACGTGATCTGTGCGGGATGCATGTTCGCAACCCACAGCGTTCACAACCCGCATCTACGCACACACGGATTGCGATTCAGTGCTTTTGCGCATGCGCGACTGCCGAAACCTGGAAGTAACCCTTTCCGGTACTTCCAGGTTTCGGCAGTCCGCAACCCAAAAAAACGCAACCTGAAGTGGCTGTAACCCGAGGTATGACTGTAACTGGCTTTCTTTTGCCCACAAATGACTGATATAAACTGTGTAGGGCAACAAAGCTAATGATATTTGCTGTGGGCTAGTAACTTGGGGAGATTCATTTCAAGGCTGTGCTATTTCACCATACCATAGGAGCCCACTATGGTATGGTACAGTATAGGTGACAGGTGCGTGCAAGATGAGCAGAAAGGGAAGGGAATGTTATATAAAGCAGGGGGGCCTAGAAGTGGATGCAGCAGGGGCTTGACAGGGTAGCACGCCAAGGAATGCAGATCTGCTGCAAAAAGGCTAACACACTGATGTTTTCCAGGGCATGGGGTATCTCCACGCAAAAGGGATTGTGCATAAAGATCTCAAGTCGAAGAACGTTTTCTATGAAAACGGAAAAGTTGTGATCACAGACTTTGGTCTGTTCGGGATTTCTGGTGTGGTTCAGGAGGGAAGGTAAGTTTTCTTTTGCTACCTCTTTCTCCATTCGTTTCTATGTGAACCAGGAACTGAACGTGGGACCTTCTGCCACTGAGTTATGGCGCCTATAGAAGCCACACACCCACACACACCCCGCATTTCATTTCATTTCATTTACCGTACTTTTCCATCTATAAGACACCCCCATGTATTAGACGCCCCCTATTTGGTGGGGGGCTTAGAAAATGAGCAATTTGGGGTGGGGGGAATGCTGAACCAACTATCACTCACCCAACTGGCACACGCTAACAATCGCAAGCAACACAATCCAAGTTCAATCCAAGCGGCAGCCAATCCAAAGCAGCCTTTTATGCATCCACAAATCACCCACCTGATTGACAAAGCATCAGCCAATCCAAAGCAGTCCTTGCTGCATCCACAAATAATCCACCCGATTGACAAAGCAGCCAATACAAAGCAGCCCTTGCAGCAGACACCATTCACTCACCCAATCGCTAGATCCTGCTCGTGGAGGCAACCAATCACCCGTCTCCCCTCTGCACTACCCATGTATAAGATGCCCCCCCCCATTTTTTTACTTTATTTTGGAGTAAAAAACCCTTGTCTAATACATGGAAAAGTATGGTATCTTGTTCCACTGAGTTATCCCCTCCTTTGAGTTCCCAAATTGTGTTGGCCTTGTAAAGTACTGGCTTGGGTCCAATGTTAGCCCCGCTCAGGGATGTTATATGAAATATTCATGTATTATATGACACACACCCCTTTTCCCTATAGTATTGTTTATTGTATACCTTTTTTCATTTTGATGTAAGGAACTTGGAAACCTTTGGTTGACAAGTGACTAATAAGTTTAATGAATGAAATGAAATGCTCTGAGTAGAACTTTGCTGGGTATATCACCAAGTCCAGTAACACTCCCCTTTCTGACACCAGGCGCGAGAACGAGCTGAAACTGCCCCACGACTGGCTGTGCTACCTGGCTCCAGAGATCGTGCGCGAGATGGCTCCGGGGAAGGATGAGGATAAGCTGCCTTTTTCCAAGGCAGCTGACGTCTATGCTTTTGGGTACGTGTGAGAACATCAGTAAACGCTGATTGGTTAAAAAGGAGAAATTTTGTATTGCAAAGGCCTGCCTAAGCAGTCCAGTTTTCCAAAGACACACCCTGAAGAAGGGAGGGATGGTTCCTGCTGAACTTCAACTGGCAGGGTGTTCCACAGGGTAGGGCCTGCTACATGATGATGATGATGATGATGATGATGATGATGATAATAAAATTTATTTGTATCCTGCCCTCCCCAGCTGAAGCCGGGCTCAGGGTGACTAACAACAATAAAATAATACAACATTCTAAAATCTTTTCATTATAAAATTAATTCAAATCAAATTGATGGCAACCATTGGGCTAGAGTTCTGTGAAGATTGCCAAAGGAGGGGGTCGGGCTGTGCCCTGGCCAAAGGCCTGGTGGAACAGCTCTGTCTTGCAGGCCCTGTGGAAAGATGTCAAGTTCCGCAGGGCCCTAGTCTCTTGTGACAGAGCGTTCCACCAGATCGGAGCCACAGCCGAAAAAGCCCTGGCTCTAGTTGAGGCCAGCCTAACCTCTCTGTGGCCTGGGACCTCCAAGATGTTTTTGTTTGAAGATTGTAAGTTGCTCCGTGGGACATACCAGGAGAGGCGGTCCTGTAGTGTTCTTGGTGATGTGTCTGTCGTTGGGCCCTGACAGTGATAGACTTTTGACTCTCAATTTTCAGTTCTTAGTAACTTTTCCGTTTAAGTGAGAATACCGTAAGATCTTGGGGACATAATCCTTGGAGGAAGGGCAGAGATGTACATTGATGGGTTTCCTGTTTTAACTTTTCAAAACCTCTCTTTGCCTCTCAGGACCGTGTGGTATGAGCTCCAAGCCAGAGAGTGGCCCTTTAAGAGCCAGCCAGCTGAGGCGTTGATCTGGCAGATTGGGAGTGGCGAAGGCATGAAGCAGGTCCTCTCCACAAGCAGCTTGGGGAAAGAAGTTGGAGTAAGTGGACAGGGGATTCTTCCATTGGCAGCTGTGCTTAGTACATCAACCGCCCGGGGCCGGCCCAAGCGTTAGGCAGAGTGACAGGATCTCAGATGCTGGAAAGGGGGATAGCGGTGCTGTGTTCAGAGGACAGGCCTGCCTCATGCCTCCTTAGCTAGCCCGCCATGTGCTGGAAGATGCTATCCAGCCTCCATTGTGGGAGAAGCACCATCTTGTCCTTTGCTTAAGTCCCCAAAATGTCTTGGTCCGGTGGTGTGGGATGATGGGAGTTGTAGTTCAACAACACAGGAAACTGCCTTATACCGAGTCAGACTATTGTCCCATCTGAGTTGATATTGTCTACAGTGGCTATAATTCATTGGCTCTCCAGAGTTTCAGGCAGGATTGAACCTGGGTGCTCTATCACTAAGCTATGGTCCTTCCCAAACAACTGGAGGCCTATAGGTTTCCCACACCTGCTACACACCTGTCTTCTGACTGCATCCCTGTGCAGGACCAAGCCTAAAGTAGCTGGGAACAGCCTAGGCACCCGCAATCTCGTTGCTCCAGAAGCCAAGATGGTAGCTAAAAGGTACTCCCCTATCACAACAACCCATGAAAGCAACCCCAAAGGATCCTGGGAGCTGTAGTTAAGTGTGCTGAGAGTTGCTAGGAGACTCCCATTCCAGTCACAGTTCCCAGAATTCCCTGGGAAGGTGGCTGGATTGTTAAACTACTCTGGGAAATCGTTGCTCGTTGAAGGGAAACTCAATTGCTTCTGTAACTCTGGAGCCAGGATTGAAGCTTAAAACTCCTTGCACCTTCCTTGTTATAACAACCCATGAAAGCTGCTTTTCAAAAACATGCCTAGCTTTGCCAAATGCCCTTTCAAGCTGAAGTCAGTAACACAGCTGCCTGTTAAAAATGCAATGCTGTCTTTTTAGGAAATTCTCTCTGCGTGTTGGTCTTTCGACGTTTGTGAGCGTCCCAGCTTCACTCTCTTGATGGAAATGCTTGAAAAACTGCCAAAACTCAACCGGAGGCTCTCTCATCCGGGACATTTCTGGAAATCAGCCGAGTACGTATTGCCCTGTGTCCGCTTGCCTCTAAGCTGCTTCTGGAAATCGCAGTTGATTATGCTGGTTGGGGACCCAATATTTGCAACGGGGTGAAAGCTTCTGTAGGTTCATGCATATCTGCATTTAACACACTAACACTGCAGGCCCATGTGTCTTTAGTGTGCCCACTGGTGCGTCACCAAGTTGTGAGTAAGCTTGTACATGGTAAACCATGGTTTGCAGGGAGAGCTAACAAGGCGGCCTCCAAAAATCGTTGAACTCCAATTCCCATCGCATCTGGCCTTTGCCCCTGCTGGCTGGGGCTGATGGGAAATGTAGTCCAACTTTTTTAGAGAGTGCCATTTTGGCTACCTCTGCAAGCCATGGTTTACTGTGTTTGAACTGATCTCCCTTGGCATGGCTGCGCACGTGACATAAATGTAAAGTGCACAACTTCCCACAAATAATTCTGGGAACTGTAGTTTGTTAAGGGTGCTGGGAATCATAGTTCTCTGAGGGGCAAATGACAGGTCCCAGGATTCTTTGGAGGAAGTCACTTGCTTTAAATCTACGGTGTGTACACAGCCAGAGTCCTGCCCACTGCTAAGGAGAATGGCTAAGATCCCCTGGGTCCTAACGTCTCGTTACCTCTGCGAGATAGACTCCTTGTTAGGTTACCAGCTGCCCCTCCTGAGTTCACTTGTGGGTTCAGAGGGGCATATACATGTGTGGTAATTCAGCACACATCTAGGCACAAAGGTCTTGCTTTCAAACAGCTGCACCTCCCCTACCCCCAACCAGACTATCTACAGAGAAATGGGGGGAAAGAATTAAGGCTCTGACAGTAAACGAGCTGTTCCAATCTCTGCTTAAAGATACAAGCATCATTCTGCTGTGTGCTGGGATCACAGGAAGCCGGCTTATACTGAGTCAGAGCCTGAGTCCATCTTGCTCAGCGTTTTCTGCACTGGCTGGCAGCTCTCAAGGGTCTCACGCAGGGGACATTCCCAGCCCTACCCGGGTGCGCAGCAGATCCTGTACCGCAGAGCCCTTCAAAGCTAGCTCTGCTGTACGGCTGAGTTTTTAACGGTGAACTAACGCTCCTTCTCTTGTCTTTCTCCCTTTGCCTTTCACCTCCTTCCTTATAGGATGTAGCCACTGATGCAATAGTTGGGTTCTGCCTTGCATGCTTCCTTGTCTCCTAACCCACTCAGCAACTTGGACAACTGCTCTAAATGTGTGCACGCAAGCACACACACAAAAACCACACATGCTGCCGGTTTTTAATCCTTGGATGCCCCTGCTGCTTCTACGAATTCCTTTTCCCCGCCTCTTCTCTTGGTGTGGGCTGCTGTAACTCGAAATAACCATTCCTGTCTGCAAGAACTGTGGCGTTCTACTAACACCTGGTCCAGATTAACCCTTCTTCCGAAGCGTTTTCAGCGGCTGCAGCACTTGTCACCTCGCCTCTTCCTGTCCCGGCATTCTTCTCCTTCCTCTATAGACTTGCCCCCAGCGGTTATTTCTCTGAACTTTTACCAGCCAGCATCTCAAGCAAGTTTGTAAGCAAACACCCAAACCAACCAAGCAGTGTTGCGTGCTTCTCCTTTCTGGTGGGGTGAGAGGGGCTTTAAGGAAATTAATCCATCTGTGCATTTTTGGGGCTGGCCAGCAGCAGCAGAGTGGAAAACTGCTCTCAAGTCTGTTAAGTTACAGCTTCAGTTGGGATAATTCTTGATGTGCATATTTCCCCCTCCCTCCCCACGAGAGATGGGTTAAAAACAAGAGCGTTTTCAATCCATTAATTGTTTAATCGGTTAAATCTGTGTAAATTCACGCAGGAGCAAAGCTAGCCGTCTTGAAGCCTGTAACTGTTTGTCTTCCTGTTTATTTATCATTTCGATCTGCCTCTCGCCTTTCTGCTTTTCTGAGAGAAGGCAGTTTTTAACAAGTTATTTGTATTAAAAAATAATTAAAAATAAATAAGGACTTAAATAAAAACAACAACCCGCTGCCTGGTTAATCTTCTGTGGGCAGTTTTTAACTATGACCAACTTAACTGACTAAATTAATGTCAGTGCAGTAGCTCCTAGTTCGTTAAAAAAAAATTCTAATCCCATTTGTGTGTTTGAGGCAGCGTTCAGCAGGGGCCAGCATTGTGGGCCATGCTTTTGCTTGTGTTTCTGCTTCTTGCTTGTCCCTTCAAGGTGTAGCAGTGGGAAATCTGACTTAAGAGCAAAATTCAGAGGGGCATCTCACCCATGACATTTTTCCTCCCCAGAGATGAGCTCAGGGGCAAAAAAGTCGGTGATCCACTTTGAAATTTGATTCCATTTTCACTTGCAAGCAAAGCTACCGAATTTGCACTTTGGGAAACAAGAGGCAAACTGAATCTCAGCCTCGTTTTGAAATCTATGCATCCTTGCTCTCCAGCCCCCCCCCCAAACCCCTTTTGAGTGAGTTCTCCTTCTCAGGAGGCTATGGCTGAACTTTTCTCCCTGGATTTGGAGGTGAGCCTGGTTCAGTTGACTTCCTGCCTCAGGAGGCTGTGGACTCTCCTTCCTTGGAGGTTTTCAAGCAGAGGTTGCATGGCCATCTGTCATGGACGCTTTAGCTGAGATTCCTGCATTGTTGGACTAGATGACTCTTAGTTCCCTTCCAACTCTACAATTCCATGATTT
This sequence comes from Podarcis filfolensis, assembly GCF_964270895.1. NCBI lineage: Eukaryota > Metazoa > Chordata > Lepidosauria > Squamata > Lacertidae > Podarcis > Podarcis filfolensis. The sequence continues at coordinate 8,455,424 of NC_139618.1, forward strand.
GGCAGAGGAAATTTCCCTGCTAGTCCTTTTCTAGACAGGAGAGTATGGCCCCCAGCTTTGTAGTAGCAGAGCCAGTGAACTTTCTGCTTTCCTCCTCAAGGAGGGTGGTCCGAAAGGGACAAGTAGGGTGGGGGATCTTGTCCAATCTTCAGTGCTTTACAGATTTTCATTGGACCTGGGTAGGGAACTAGCAGACCCTAAGATGTTGCTGAACTACACCGCCCCCCCCCCCCCGCCCTTATCCTGAGCTAGCTGCAGTGATGGGAGACGAGAGTGCAGCAACATCTGGAGGGCAGAAGAGCTTCCTTCGGGTTTGTGTCCAAGTAAACTAGTGTGGAGGGGGAGCAATTTAGGGAGGCCAAATTCGGCGGCAATGTGTCTTGAGCCAGCCCCAAAATATGTTACTTTTCCTGCTCACAGACTGGGTCAGAAACTTTGTGCTCCTGATCAACATGGTGCAGCAAGAGAAACACTTTGCAAGTGACGCTGCGTGTTTGTCTGTAAAATAGGTCGCACCCCTCTCCAATGAGATATATTTCCATATCAGCAGAATGTCATTGGTGAGGTGCCCCCCAAAAAAATATTCTCTCCAAGAAGCTTCCTTAAGTTGTACAGTTTCTGCTGTTTTCCTCCCAGACCACTTCGGTGTTTTGCTCTCTTGTGTTAGTACATGGAACCAATTAGCTCATCATCAGCACTTGTTTTTGTACAAGGTCTCAAAGTGAAACTGCTTAATTTCCCTTTTTTCCCCACCCTCCCTTTACCCTCCACCTTCCTCTTCAGCATTAACAGTAGCAAAGTTGCCATCCGGTTCGAGCGATTTGCCTTGGGAGATTTGGAATCCAGTAATCAAAAGATATAGCTTGTTGTGTGTTCATGGTGTTCTCTTCATTTCCACCCCCCGGAAAAATATATATCTGTGTCACTCAAACACCTGGAAGTGATCATCGGAGTCCTCTGCAAAGTTTCGCAAATAATTGAAGGGCCATGGGGAGATGTGCTCCGCTCCCAGGCCCCCAACGAGATTTCATTTTGACTTTCGTTACTTTTGCTTCTGACATCTCGAGTCAGCATCTTCTTTACTTTAAAAATGTTTACATTCTGATGGACTGTTGTTGTCTTCCCCTTGTGTGAATTATATTTTTCATGGTTAATAATAAATGTGATAAAAGGTTTTTTAATCTTAAAAAACAACAACCCATTTCCCCTCTCCCTAAATGTTCAACTGGCACTGTTAAAAACAACCTGACTATGAATCTTGGTTTCATCTGTGAAGCAGCAAAGGTTTTCTGTTTCGCCCTGTGGAAATGTTCGATCTGTTCAAAATGAAGTTTGCCCACACACCCTTGGGGCATGTATACATGCAAAGTGTGAACTGGTTTGGAACTGGTTCAGCCGCCTCAGCTTGCTCCCAGAGAATTCTAGGAACTGTTGTTTTTGTGAAGGTGTGAGGAAGGAAATCCCACATTCCCTTTTGAGAAATACACTTTCCTAGCCTAATTTGAGAATGAATAGCAGAGGCAGAGTTTGGAAGTGGTTTAAATTTGTGTAGACAATCCCATTGTTTTTGTTTTAAAAAATAAGCTTAGAGGCTGCTGAAGCAAAGTGGGATAGATGCTATATATTTCTGGGGGATCTTCAAGTGTGAAATGTTTGTTGCATTCAACGCTGTTTAAATGCAGCGTCGAACCCTGTTTGCTTCCCAGTAGGCATGGATTCTCCAGAAATATAATGGCATTGGGTGATTGGCAGGTGGGTGGACCTATCAAAACTGCCCCATGAAAGGGTAGGTGCTTTTGAATCTGGCCTGCTGGACAAGAGTCGTGTGTCCCCCTCTGCCCCTCTGGCATAGAGGGTAGTAGGTGATCATTTTTTACAGCAAGCTTCCTACCTCATGGTTTTTGGGGAAGGTTTGGGGTTTTTTTGGGAGGTATGTAGGTGGTATCTAAAGAGCTGGAGACACTAGAAGGGAACTGAATAGGACTTTTTTCTTTAGGGAGCTGTCACTTTCTGAACAGCTACTTGTGTCTCCCCAGTAACCACTATTTCCAACCCTTTGAGGCAGAGCTGGTCATTCTGTGGAACTCCATGTGCTTTTTGGTTTCTGGTGTGTACAAGGGGGTTATGGTCAGATTTTTTGTGGGGGGCGGAGAGAGGGCATTTGTTCCAGTGATCCTCTGATGCTTTGTGTAAGCTGGATGTGGGGAGCCCTCAGCACTCCAGATGTTTCTGAACTACAGCTTCCATCAGAAGCCCAGCAGACAGGAGTGATGGGAGTTGTAGTCCAGCAAAACCTGGAGGGCCTGTGTACACCTGGTGTAAATGAGACACAGTATCTCATTCCACTCCTTCCAAAGGATCCCAGATGAGGAAGGATAAAGAGAGTTGCTAGAGACTGTGTGGGGAACAGGGCCGAGTTATGTCTGTCTGCTGAGGGAAATCTCAAAAGTTTTTGAGGACTTAAAAGTGGTTATTTATTAATGCTGCTGTTGCCCTCTTCCAAAAAAGCAGGGTCTACCCAAGAAGAGTCCTCACTAATGGCTCCAATAAGTGCTCAGCCTTTATTATTATTATTAAGAGCAATTTCCAAAATATGTAGGCCAAGGTATGGTAGTGGGTTAGTCTTCAGGGTTGGTGGCACAAGCACTGTCCAATAGGTCCTTTGTGGCAGGGTAAAGAAATCTCACAAGGCAGTTGTTTGTCTTGGTGGTCCACCAGTCCTGCCATTTTCTTAGAAGACTGAAGAAGGGGGGGGGAAGCTCTTTTGAGGCTTTTTCTGTGTGGTGATGACTTGTTTGGGGTTCATCCTGAACCGTTGACCGCACTCCCAAGTGTTGGAGACGGAAGCCTGTATCTGTGCGATAGAACAGTTTTTGCCTTTTTGAAGAAGACAGACTGAAGGCAGAACATCTTATTGGAAGAGAGCTTAAATGTGCTACCTTGACACTGAAAGTACTTTAGAGAAGTACCTTTTTTTGAGGGGGGCGGAGAAAGAAGAGGTGTTTCTGGTTATTGCGATGCCGTGAAAAGGCCACACCTGCCCAATACATTTACGCAGTTGTGGCTTCCCCCAAAGAATTCTGGGAACTGTAGTTGGTTTAGGGTGCTGAGAGTTGATAGGAGACCCATTTTCCCCTCACACAACTACAGTTCCCATCCTTCTTCCCTGGAAACTCTGGAAATAGTAGCTCTGTGAGAGGAATAGGGGTCTCCTAACAGCTCTCAGAACCCTTAACACACTACAGCTCGTAGATTTCTTTGAGGGAAGCTATGGTGGTTTAAAGTGATATGATATTACTGTCATTGTATAGTGGGCCAGAGGGGCTTAACCCATGGAAGCAATATTGGCTTTGTTGGGTTAACCGTCCCTCTGAGCTCTTCCTCCCTTTAACGAAAGATGTGGTTCAGGGAATCTCGTGCGCCTCTAAAGGAAAAGCCTCAGCGTTTGGGCCTAGTTCTCATCTGGAGTGTCTGGATTGTACCACATTGTGATGTGGGATAAGGGCTTGCGTCCTTTAATGTTGCTCTGTACACATTCTCTGCACATAGAAAGTTAGCATTTCAGGGGGAAAGAGTTCTAAGCTTGCCATGTTCAGTTTTTTTATGAGCAGGGATTTTTGTGTGCGTGGTGTGAATGAGCATTCAACCACCACAACAGACGGATGTGGCACAGACACAGGTCAAACACTGAAAGCTGCAGTTCTGGCGGAAAGTGCAAGTTGTTTCGTGTAAGCCACGTAATATCCGCAGTGCAACTGACTGGCCCAATTTTGGCTGCTTTATCAGTACTTTTCCTCTGTATAGTTAATGCTATGTACCCCTCGGTGCACCAGGTCCCTGGATTCTAATACAGTGCACTCCTTTGGTTACCTTTTCTAATGAAGAGAGATCCACTCATAGAGTTGGTTTCAACTTGCCTGGGGTTCAAACACTTGCCACCAACGGGAAGTCTCACCCTAAGGATTCTTACTAAATTATTTTAATTCCTGTTGCTCTGGGGAACTGTAAACCCCCTCCCAGCACTGCATTCTCAGTTGAGGATCATTCTCAGTTTGGCACACCTGAAATTAATAAAACTGCAAAGGAAGAGGTAGCAATTCAACATGCATCAAACATCACCCTGAGTGCCCAAGAGCAGGGCATGATGGGAATATCTCTCTTTATTCCCAGCATCTGGGAATGTACTTGCCTAACTAGGGGTGACTAGCCTGTGGCCTTGCAGGTGTCGCTGGACCCCAGCTCCTATTTGCTCCAGCCAGCATGGCCAATAGAGATGATTTCAGTCTGGAGTTCAGCAACATCTGGTTGCCCAAAGATCAGCCATCCCTCGAGAAAGAGAGACTGTCTTTATAGTCCTTCGTAGCTCTGTTCTCCATAAATCTGGCCTAACACTTTCCCTTACAGCTATTTAAGCTTTAAAACATGTGATCGTTTTCAGACTAAGGGCCACATTTCCTCCTTTACAACTTTCTGAGGGCCGCATGCCAGCAGTGGGCGGGGCCAGAGGCAAATGTGGGCGAACCAATGATTGCACAGTAGGCTAATTTCAGCATGCTGACACACCCCTTTCTGTCCTCCATTCAGACAAGCACGTTGCATTGTCAGTGTTCAAGGATATGTTGGAGCCAGGTCAAAATCCTTGGGGAGCAAAGCAGGGCGAGTGAGAGGCATGACCCAACACTGTTTACATTGCTGTAAATCCAGAGTCACTCCACTAAACCCAGGCGGAAGGCAGGGTGGTGGCAGGGAATGAATGGAGTCCTTTCAGCTGTGGCTGTAATTTACCCACTTACCTAGAGTAAGCCCAGTTGAATTTGATAAGACTTACTTTTAAGAGGAAACAGAAGGAATTGCATTGTACATCATTGCCGCAGGAGCATTGGATGGGGGTGGGAGGAAGGGATCTCTGCCCCAGTTCGTTCCTAATTATTTGTGGGTTTTCCTTTTTGTGGTGATTGTAAGCGAGTGAATTAGCACTGTAAGGCCGTATCTTTTTTTCTTTTTCTTTTGGTGAACCGCAGCTGCACATTAAGGGTCCCCCCTCCTCAACCGCAACTTTGACGGTGTATGTAAAATGAAGTCTGTAATATTGGTGAAAATGGATGTGTGTTTGGGGTTTTTTTTCTCCCCCTTTTCAAATGTATTGTAAACTTTGTACAGTAAATATATTATAAATATATATATAAATATATAAATATATTTTCTATCAACTTGAGTTTGGTCTTCCAGAATGGCTATTAATTTAATTTTAAAAGAAATGGTTAGTATTAACAGAGAGCTCTGAGTTTAGTCTGTGCAACTGTTTAAAAAAAGAGAGAGAAAGAAAGAAAAGAAGTACATTCTATGCTAATGAAATTCTGGATATTTTAGAGTTCTTTTAAGTGAATAAAACTTTGCTCTGGATGAAACACCTGAAGTTGTGTGGTTCTGTATGTGTGTGTTGTTTTTTTAAAAAAATATTGTCCTCCTGTTATCTATTCTGGTTTTGAAAGTAAAAAAGAAATGTCCTCAAGGGTCATCTTGTACAACCTCAAATCTGCTACTGCAGCATCTTTTTTTGGTGGCTGCTTGGGCTTTGCTTAAAATCCTGTAACGAGGTCTCGCTACTTTCCAAGGTGACCTGTTTCACTGTCAAACAGCCCATTTTTTATGCCCCCTCCAATGTTGTTGGACTCCCTGTCCACTGAGCTTTCTTGGGTTCATGACTGCTTAGAGCAGGGGTCAGCAAACTTTTTCAGCAGGGGGCCAGTCCATTGTCCCTCAGACCTTGTGGGGGGCCGGACTATATTTTGAAAAAGAAAGAATGAATGAACTCCTATGCCCCACAAAGAAACCAGAGATGCATTTAAAATAAAAAGGACACATTCTACTCATGTAAAAACACGCTGATTCCCGGACTGTCCACGGGCCGGATTGAGAAGGCAGCTGGGCCGGATCCAGCCCCCGGGCCTTAGTTTGCCTACCCATGGCTTAGAGAGCCAGCAGGATAGGGGAAACACTTTCAGAGCCATTCCAGTGGTTCACTGAAAACTCTTGTGAGCTGTAAAAAGAACACCCTGCAGTGACTCATCAAGCCTTGTGCAAGGAAAACCGGCATTTAAAGTTTTGCTGCTTTAAAAGAAAAACTCCAAACTGCTGGCAAACCGTATCAAGCAGGGAGTCAATAACAGAAGAGCTCTGCTTCTCAAGGACACAATGGGCACAAAGAATGGGTACAAAGAAAGGAAGTGCATGTTATATGTATTCAACTTTGTACACTTCAACCCCCCTCTCTCCCTGGTGCAATTAATGGCTATTCAAATAAACCACTTACCACAACTTTTATGAGGCTCATAAACAGATTCTAAATAAACCATTGAGCTGGAAGAGGTGCAAAGTGCCATTAAAAATCTAAAAGGCTCTAAGGCACTGGGCATTGACTGGCTTACAGGGTGTTCCACAAACAATTTAGCAATGTGTTATGTACACACTTAATGGCACTATTTAATGAAATCCTAGATGGGAATAACAGTGCTCCCCAAAATGGGGAAACCTGATTTAGTGTAATGTGGCGCTGTGGGTTAAACCACAGAGCCTAGGACTTGCCAATCAGAAGGTTGGTGGTTCGAATCCCCGTGACAGGGTGAGCTCCTGTTGCTCAGTCCCTGCTCCTGCCAACCTAGCAATTGGAAAGCACGTCAAAGTGCAAGTAGATAAAAGGTACCGCTCTGGTGGGAAGGTAAACGGTGTTTCCGTGTGCTGCTCTGGTTCTCCAGAAGTGGCTTCGTCATGCTGGCCACATGACCCAGAAGGTGTATGTGGACAAATGCCAGCTCCCTTGGCCTATAGAGCGAGATGAGCGCCGCAACCCCAGAGTCGGCCACGACTGGACCTAATGGTCAGGGGTCCCTTTACCTTTACTGCCCAATTAGCCTTTATTTAGAAAGTTTGGAAAGCTCTATGTTACACAATTTAGCAAAAACAATGGTCATCTTCGAGCAGCAGCCTTGCTGGATGTCTACAAAGCCTTTGATAGGCTGAGCTGACCCTTTTTAAAGTGGATTTGTGATATAGAGTTGGACAACCCAGAATCAAGGGCATGGCTCTCTTTACCTATTTCTCCAAGATTGCTCATGGGAGTTGAAAAATCCTTTCCTGCTTAACACATTGAAGGTGTGGTGCAGCAGATGTGAAAAAGTTCCAACACCAATTTTTTTTACACCTGAAAAATAGGAAAACATGTCAGAAATTTTCCTGGCTTATGGCAAGCCTAGTTTGTTGGCTTTAAGGAGGATTAGGCAGACTCTCGGAGACGTCTGTCAGCAGTTACTAGCTAAATGGAACATCCATGTTTAGGGCAGTGTCCTTCCAATTGCCAGTTGCCTGGGGACACACAGAATACAGCTGTGGCCTTCCTGCTCTGCTTCGGGGCATCCCAGAATCTTCTGCTTGACCCATTGTTGAAAACTGGACACAGGACTAGATTGGACAGACCTCTAGGCTGTTCCAGCATTTAGATGAGCAGGCAAGAGCCAAAATGCATGCCTGAGAGAAGGTGCTTAGTAATCTTAATCATGTTTGCCATCTGTATGAATCACTGCTGCAAATAAGATAGCCTGAGGCCACATGAACACTTTGGGATGTTTATACAAAATGCTTATGGAGCAGCAATAAGAAGCCGGTATGTTACATTCTTCCATGGGTGGCGCTGTGTTCTAAACCACTGAGCCCCTCGGGCTCGCCAATCAGAAGATTGGCGGTTTGAATCCCCACGATGGAGTGAGCTCCCGCTGCTCAGTCCCAGCTCCTGCCAACCTAGCAGTTCAAAAGCACGTCAAAGTGCAAGTAGATAAATAGGTACCACTCCAGCGGGAAGGTAAACAGTGTTTCCGTGCGCTGCTCTGGTTTGCCAGAAGTGGCTTTGTCATGCTGGCCACATGACACAGAAAAACTGTCTGTGGACAAACGTCGGTTCCCTCGGTCTATAGAGCGAGATGAGCGCTACAACCCCAGAGTTGTCTGTGACTGGACCTAACTGTCGGGGTACCTTTACCTTTTTATTGGTTAGCCACACAGCAGCTTAGAAGGCATGTAATATCTATTTGTTCTTTCTCATTTTGTCCAAATTATTTTCTTTTGTTTTTGCTCAAGCATTTCATCTTGGATTGTTCTTGCATTTTAACAGATGCTTGCATACACAAAAATTCACCAGCCAACACCTGAAACCATGCATGCTAGTATATTATTTGTGTGGTGGTAATGAAAATGCATTCTCCTTAGCATCCTGCACTGGAAATGCTTACCAAATTTGAACGCTGCAACCTCAGAGTCGTCCATGACTGGACTTAACTGTCAGGGGTCCTTTACCTTTACCTCATCACAGATGATTGACAAGTGGGCCTCTGCAACAATACGTTGTAGTATATCCCAGGGGTGGAGGGTGGTGTTACCTGAGCCCATGGGTGAGGGGGTGGGGACAAAAGTTAGCATCAAAGACAGAAAGCCCTGCTCTAATTTTTGATCAAAGAGGCACAGGGAAGGAGAGGTTTTCCTCTTGCGGACACAAACCAGGAGAGAGATTGCAAACTGTTTGAATGCCCCGGTCGTGATGTTGGATTTGGTGCCCCATTTTCAAAACGTTCTGAATCCTCTCCAGAATTTGGATTCATTTGAGGCTTTTTATTTGTGTGCTTAAGGCATTCTGTAGCCTCCTCTTCCGAGGCAGCTTATAAGACTGCCAGGACACATGCAGGTAGTGATGGTTCAGGCAGTTAAGAGAAAGAGCAACCTTTGTACAAAGCAGCAGGGAAGAGGATGGGGAGAAAACTCGAATCAGTTGGCTCTGCCTGTCTTTGCTACTGGCGCCACCTACTGTTGGGCTCCTTGCTTACCGCCCTACCAGTTTATCTCACAGAAGTGCTTGATTTGGGGCAAAGGGCAAGATATCGATTTAATTAATAAATGCCCCCCCACCACACACAATAAGGAGATCAAGTTATGGACATTGAAATGTACATTCAAAGAAACTTTCTGAGCTTATCCATTGGGGTTGTGCTTTGGTGGAGCAAAACCTGGGGAGGAGGAAGAAATGGGATTTTGTTTGCATTTCAATGGGGGACTGCATAATTCACACGTCTTGAGCCCAGAATGTGAACCAAGCCCAGAATTTGAACTGAAACACAGCAATCCTTTGAAAATTGCACTTCTCCGAATTTTGCAATGCAGTTTGCCAACCAAACTGGCTGTACAAAAGCATAGGGGAACATGTGTGTAAAAATGCAGAAATCAGTGAACATAACATACAAAAGCACATTGGAAAGTCACTTGTAGAAAATGTGCCTTAATTGTGTTTGTTAGGAGAAATTTGCACTGAAAGCCTGATGGATGTGATAGATTGCAGCGGAAATGCAGACAACTGAATTTAAATTTGTGAGCTGCTGGTGCCATCTGGTGGCTGCTCCTCAGAGGCACACCTAGTCCATTTTTGCCTGTCAATATCTCTCCCTGAGCCACCAAACTCCCAGTTTCTCCTGGGGCGCGGTGAAACTATTAGCGAAATCATCCTGGACAAGTGTTAGCTTGGGTTTCACTCCTAACATGTACAGGCCTGGTTTAGCCAAGCAGCAGGTGGCGGTGGTAGAGTCCTGGGCAACATTAGAAATTTGCCGGGTGCATTCGCCAACTACAACTACGAGGAGATCTCTGGATGCCAAGATGGCAGCTGACGTCTCCATCTGGCTGGCCGCTCCAGCTTTCTTAAGCAGGTAAGCTGAAGAGCTCATTTATTTCATTTATATCCCACCTTTTCCTCCAAAAAGTATGTGGTGTTTATTGTAAAAAGCCAGCTAGACAAATAATACGCCAGCGTGCCAGATCACATCCACCACCAACCCCCAAAAGCACAGATTAAAGCTGCATGACCCTAGGCCTCAAATTGGAGCCATCATACACTTTCAGAAAAAGGCACGTGGGGCTGTCCTTCGGGGATTCAGGTGGGGGAGAAGGGCATGGCAGAATGTGCTCTGCTATCAAATATCCCCTGCCCTTGGAAGTGTTGAAACCAGGGATGGAGGATGGGGCAGTTAAACGAGTCCCCAAAAATCCCAAGTCCCCACCACAGCCTCAAACTAAGGCCAGGACAACGACCGTTTACATAAGCACCATACATGCATAACAGCAAAGAAGCTGAGAAAAGCAGTCTATAAAACTGCAGCAAAAAGCAGATACCATGTACAGTGGTACCTCGGGTTACATATGCTTCAGGTTACAGAAGCTTCAGGTTACAGACTCCGCTAACCCAGAAATAGTGCTTCAGGTTAAGAACTTTGCTTCAGGATGAGAACAGAAATCGTGCTCCGGCTGCACGGCGGCAGCAGGAGGCCTCATTAGCTAAAGTGGTGCTTCAGGTTAAGAACAGTTTCAGGTTAAGAACGGACCTCCGGAATGAATTAAGTACTTAACCCGAGATACCACTGTATCATACAGTTTCCTCTGACTATGCCTGGCATGTCCAAAATCCATTTCAGGGGCTTAATCCGGCCCACCAGTCGGTTTAATCTGGCCCTTGTGGCAGTTTATTTCCTGGGGTAAAATCCTAAAAAAACCTGAACAACTTCAATCCTAAAAAAGGCTCAACAACTTCAACCCTGAAAAAAGCTCAAAAACTTCAGTCCTAAAAAAAGAAAAAGAATAACAACTTTGGTCGGCCCTTTGGTCGGCCCTCATGGCCCTTCATTTCATCAAATCTGGCCCTCTTTGAAAAAAGTTTGGACACCACTGGACTATGCGATATAGAAAACTGTAGAAACTTCACACATAATGACCGGAATTCAACGGTTTGGCCAATTTCCTTGGCTCCAACGGCTAATGACTCCTCTGGAAGAGGGGCATCCAGGGCTCCCCCTGCCTCCATAATCCCTTAAGCATAACGTCAGTACTCCTTGCCCCTCCATAATGTGTGAACTCAGCCTCACAATAGGAGGCAGGAAGCGATCAAGGGCAGCCTATACTCCAGACAGAAATCCACTGGGATGGTGGATTGAATCCTGAAACTTTCAAAGGAGAAGTGCAGGAAATCCTTGCAGCTAGGGGATGTGTAAATACCTTTATTTTTGGGGAAGAGTGTAGTTAAAAGGTGTTGGGATCTGGGGTTATTGACAGCGGTGGCTGATGGGCTCATGTTTCTACATGCCAAGCATCCCTACTTTGTGACGTATATTTGTGACGTATCAATAATATTATTGTATTATCAGTTGTCTTTTACCATTGGCCTTTTGTAAGGGAGGGGATCCCTCTCTGTGAGTGGGAGGGGCTGTGAATATTGTGGGTGGAGTCTTGTGCATGTAGCATGCCCAGTGGCATGACCTGGTAGGGCCAATGTCCTCTTGACTCTGGAGCACGCCAAAAGCGCAGGCTGATGCCAAAGGCATGCCTCACACTTCACACAGCAAATTAAAATACACATTTATATGTCAGGTATTTTACACCACCCCTCCAACTGAGTAATGGATGCGTCAAACTGGGGTTCATAGTTAATTCTTTAAATGTATAGTGTGTGTACACAGTCCTAAACAGCATCACTGATCAGCTTTACCAGTTTTGCTCTGCTGTAGCTAAGGAACTGGTGAAGATAAAATAATAATAATAATAATAATAATAATAATAATAATAATAATAATAATTTATTCCCCGCCCATCTGGCTGGGCTTCCCCAGCCACTCTAGGTGGCTTCCAAAAAAATATTAAAATACCATAATACATCAAACATTAAAAGCTTCCCTAAACAGGGCTGCCTTCAGATGTCTTCTAAAAGTCTGGTAGTTGTTTTTCTCTTTGACATCTGGTGGGAGGGCGTTTCACAGGGCAGGTGCCACTACCAAGAAGGCCCTCTGCTTGATTCCCTGTAACTTGGCTTCTCGCAGTGAGGGAACCGCCAGAAGGCCCTCGGCGCTGGACCTCAGCTTCCGGGCAGAACGATGGGGGTGGAGACGCTCCTTCAGGTATACTGGATGCCTCCTTGGCGTGGATGTGACCTTGGGCTCCTCAGTCCTGCCGGTTCATTGCATCAAATATCTCAGGAGAGCCAGCTTAGCAAGTACACAAGAGTCAGCTGAACAGGAACAATGGTTTATTTCCCTTATAAATTAAAACAGCACCACTAATTAACTAGCAAGCACACACACACAAGTAACCTGCGTTCTGTTGCTGTCAATTAAAGGTTGCATCAACAGTTCATAGCGCTGGATTCTTTTTCTTGCTGCAGGGAATTTTATTTTTTTGGGGGGGGTGTTCCTGTCCCCTATGCAGATAGGGACCAGTTTCTTCACACCAGTTATCCCCGGGCAGGGCTTCCCCATGGCATCTGGTTGGCCACTGCGGGTGAGGTGGGCCGCTGGCCTGATCCAGGAAGCCCCTCCCCCATGCGCTTGGATTTTATTTAGCACGTTTGCCATTTGTTCTGACAGAATCCTGCTCCTGCAGAGGTGCACTTCATCCTCAGAACAACCCTGTGAGGTAGACTAGGCTGAGAGAACATGACTGGGCCAAGGTCATCCACGTGTGGTGGCTGTGCAGGAGATCTGAAGCGCTGAGCTCCTCTATCCTAGTCCAACACTCCCTGAAGAAGGGAGTGGGGAAGCAAGGATCACACTCACAAGGCGGGAAATGGGTTCAAGCACAGTCATTGCTCCCCGCCCCGAGAATCCTGGGAACTGTAGTTTCTTAAGGGCGCTGAGGGATGTTCAAAGACTTCTGTTCCCCACAAAGAGCTACAACTCCCAGAGTTCTCTGGGAAGGGTGGTTGACTATTAAATTAACCTGCGGGTTGTAGCTCTGTGAGGGGGAATAGGAGCTCTCCTAACGACTCTCAGCACCCTTAACCAATTCCCAGAATGCTTTGGGGGGAGCCATGGCTGTTCAAAGTGGTATGAGTCTGCTTTAAATGCACAGTACAGACGTGACCAGGGTTGGTTACAGTTTGCACAGTTTCATACAACTGTAGGGTTCGGCTCCTACCCGGTGGTTACAGAAAGCTGTGACGATGGCAAACCCCAAAAAGCTTTGTTATGGAAAAGGCAAACACCCCCAAATGCTTGAGTCAATCCAACTATGGGTGGCCCCCAACCCTGTCTAACCAGCAGCTAGCCTCAGACCACAGCAAAGTGATGAGCATTCCAAAAGAAAGTCAAAGACCGGGCCTTGATCTCTATGAACAGGGCTGTCTTAAGCATATGCGGTGCTGGGGTGCAAAGATCTGCCCGGCACCCCCCCCCAGGTTGCCCAGTCCCAGGCGCGCAGGAGGGGGGAGCCGGGCCGCCTTAGCATCTCGTTGGCTCAGTTGCCCCCAAACTCGTGGTGCAGAACCACCCGTAGCAGACGAGCCCACCACAGCGCTCCAACCAATGGGTGGGCTCTTCCCCGGACTCAACTCTCAGGCCCCGGACTCTCGGCCTGGTGCTCCTGAGAGCCAGGTGTCCAGGTGCCCCGCACCCCTAGCGCCTATGGGTAAGACAGCCTTGTCTATGAACCAGGAACAGACCCTGCTCCAAGCCCCACCCCCTGAGACCCCCAGCCCAGCTGATTGGCTCCTGGGAGGGGCTGGGCTACGGTGCAGCTGGACGAGCAACCAACGAGACTGCCTCCAAGCTGCACCAATGACATTGTCCTTTGCCTCATCGGTGCCCCGCCTCCATATACACCAGGCACAATAGTCTGCCCTTCATTAAGTAGGAGCTGTTGATTTTGCCTGCTAATCTGGTTGCTTTCTTTGGTTTCGTTTTAAAATCTAGATTACTTTTTGTTCCCTTTTCTATAACGTGTAATGCAGGGTAAAATCAGATCACAAATCTGAGATCCTTTGTCCAATAATAGATATTCTCTTTTTTCTCTTTTTTAAAAAAGAGCTGACTGACTAAGCTTCCGATAAAATATACACAAACTAAAAAAGGAATTTACAGAATAAATAGAATTAAATATGTAGTGTTTTGGGTTTTTGATGCTGTTGTTAAAGCTGAGATTTATGGGACAAATCTTGCTAATCACCTCCATGTAGGCAGAGTATAGAGAGAAAGCAAAATTTGCCCCCAACCACGATGGAAAATGTGGACAAGTGTGCAAATTATGGCTAAAATTTCAGTTGAGGTTGAGGTCTCCAGTTGCTGATGTCTCTGTCAAGTTTCATTTCTTCCAGTTCTCTTTGGTTCTCGTGGGGAAACACGGCCCCAAATATGTCCTCGTGGTATCGCTTCTGCCTCTGTAAAAACGAATGAAATAAACCAGCAATCAGTAAAATTTGCCACAACATTTACTGGAGAGGGTCCCACACTTTTCAATCAATTTCCCCATCACACACACAAGAAAACCATTGTTGTTTTTAAAGTGGATTTGTTGCACCAGGGTAAAATAGGGATTTATTTTATTTGCACTAAACTATGTTTTTGGTATACACTTAAGAACACCAGAAGAGTTCTGTTGGATCAGATCAGGGGCCCATGAACCCAGCATCCTGTTCTCACAGTGGCCGACCAGATGCTCCAATGGGAAACCCACGAGCAGGGCCTGAGCACTTGAACTCCTCTTTGACAAAATACTGACAGTCTGCAGGAGACACAAGCTGAGTGTACTGGAAGAAGCAAAGATCACCAGTGCTGAAGCAATGATTCTTCAACATCAACTTCGTTGGACTGGTCATGTTGTGTGAATGCCTGATTATCGTCTTCCAAAGCAACTACAGTGGTACCTCGGGTTAAGTACTTAATTCGTTCCGGAGGTCCGTTCTTAACCTCAAACTGTTCTTAACCTGAAGCACCACTTTAGCTATTGGGGCCTCCTGCTGCTGCTGCACCGCCGGAGCACGATTTCTGTTCTCATCCTGAAGCAAAGTTCTTAACCTGAGGTACTATTTCTGGGTTAGCGCAGTCTGTAACCTGAAGTGTATGTAACCTGAAGCGTATGTAACCCGAGGTACCACTGTACACTATTCCAAACTTAAAAATGGAAAGCGTAATGCTGGTGGTCAACCAAAGAGGTTGAAGCCTCTCTCAAGGCAAATCTTAAAAAAGTAGTATAAACACCGACAACTGGGAAACACTGGCCTGTGAGCACTCCAGGTGGAGAACAGCCTTTACCAAAGGTGTCATGGGCTTTGAAGACACTCGAACTCAGGATGAAAGGGAGAAACGTGCTAAGATGAAGGCATGCTTGGCAAACCCTCACTGTGATCAACTCCTCTCCGGAAACCTATGTCCCCACTGTGGAAGGACGTGTGGATCCAGAATTGGCCTCTACAGTCACTTTCTGTTAAGACCGTGTTCATGGAAGACAATCTTACTCGGCTACGAGTGATTGCTATAGATGAAGAAGAAAGAGATTTTCAGCGTACCTTCAGCTGAAAGCAGTAATCTTCGGCCTGCTGTTCCGTCAAGCCCAGATACTTGGCAAATATCTCCCTTAACGTCTTAGCGACTTCTCTGGCCATACGGACATCCCCACAGACGTAGAGGTGGCCCGCCTCTCTGTGCAAGAGCCTGCACACGTCGGACTCCAGCTTTTTCCGAAGAAGGTCTTGGACGTAAACCTGGAGCGAGAAGAACAAACCCGTATGTTATTATTCAGCTCCATCGTTATTGTTGTTGTTTAGTCGTTTAGTCGTGTCTGACTCTTCGTGACCCCCTGGACCAGAGCACGCCAGGCACTTCTGTCTTCCACTGCCTCCCGCAGTTTGGTCAAACTCATGCTGGTATCTTCGAGAACACTGTCCCACCATCTCGTCCTCTGTCATCCCCTTCTCCTTGTGCCCTCCATCTTTCCCAGCATCAGGGTCTTTTCCAGGGAGTCTTCTCTTCTCATGAGGTGGCCAAAGTATTGGAGCCTCAGCTTCACGATCTGTCCTTCCAGTGAGCACTCAGGGCTGATTTCCTTCAGAATGGATAGGTTTGATCTTCTTGCAGTCCATGGGACTCTCAAGAAACGTTTTAAATTAGGGCTGCAACATTTAACACAGTGTTGTCTACTTGGACTGGCAGCTGCTCTCCAAGGTCTCAGGCAGAAAGAAGGCTTTCCCATCGCCTGTGGCCCATTTTGGGGTGCAAAAGGGTCAGTTATTTAATTTGTTATAAATGTCCTGGACCGCTGGTCTTCAGCTGGTGGGTCTGGATCCTCTGGTGCAGCCCCCCCCAGACTCAGCCATCCAGATGTTTTTTGGGACTACAGTTCCCATCATCCCTGACCACTGGTCCTGTTAGCTAGGGATGATGGGAGTTGTAGTCCCAAAACATCTGGAGGGCTGAGTTTGGGGATGCCTGCTCTAGTGATTTGTGGCCTGACCCAAGGTGGATCGCAAGAGGAGCAAGACCGCCATGCAAATATGGAAAAGGTTAAGAAATGCAAGTTTGGGTTAAAGGTGGGTCCTTCAGGATAAGATGAGACTTACTTTGGGATAGCCAGGCTCTCTGGAGTAAGCTGTGTAGACCTCTTGAAGGATCCCTTTCCTTTTCATTTCTTCCATTTCGTCTTTGTAGAGGTGATCCAGGCTGGCGTGTCGGCAGCCAAATAACAGGATCATACTCCTCCCTTTGATCCCTAGAATCAGAAGCCTCCAAATCAGTTTTCAAGCATGGGTTGGGGGGCATGCGAACAGATCTCCTTCTGTCCCAATTTAATTCATGCCTATTTGGGATGCCTAGTTCTCACTGAGGTGACTGGCCCTTTGTGCAATAGATGCATCCCCCACACATAGAAAATTAGTGTGTCAGGAACTAGAGTCCCTGAAATGCTAGCTTTCTAAGTTTGGTGTTTTGGGGCAGGTGAGCATTGTTTTTTTAAATTTATTTTGCAAGGAAGGGCCAGCAGAAGTTGAGGTTTCAGGGTGAAAATTCAGTGCCCATCCCTGAAGCATTATAAGAAGGAAACAAAGAAACGAGAAACATGATAGCAAAGAAAAAAGAAACAGAAAGGCAATGACCGTCATCTGAGGCACTTCTTTGTGTGCCTTCTTCAAGAGAGGCCCAGAGGGTGGCAACACCAAAATTGGCCTTTTCTGTAGTGGCTCCCTGTCTGTGGAATGTTCTACCCAGGCACCTTCACCTGGCACCTTCATGATACATCTTTAGGCTCCAGACAAAAATATTTCTCTATAACCAGGCCTTTGGCATTTACCAGTCTGTGGCCTTTTAAAAGTAGGTGGGATGGTCTTAATGTATCCCCCCCCCGGTTTTAATGTATCTATGTGGGGGTTCAGTGGCGTAGCGTGGGGGGTGCAGGGGGGCCGGCCGCACCGGGCGCAACATCTGGGGGTTAGGGTTAGGGGGCGCAAATCCACGGGTTAGGGGGCGCAAATTACTTGCCTTGCCCCGGGTGCTGACAACCCACGCTACGCCACTGTGGGGGTTTGTCTGTCTGTCTGGTTGTAAGTGGCTTTGGGTTGCCTTGGGTAAATATAAAGCAATTAACATATCTAATAAATAATTTTTGTTTAAGGGTGGAAATATTATTGTTTTCATTTGTAAATTGCTTCTCATGAGGCCTCCTGAAGTGATTTTACAATATAATGCATGTAAAATAATGTACAAAAACTGTTGTAACATAACAAACAGCACATACATAAATTCAGTTCAAATCCAAGCCAGAGAGCAGATGGGATAAAGATTTTTGGAAGCCATGTGGAAAGGGGAAACCCCTTTAGCTGAAAAGACAACAAAGATGGCGCCCATCTGATATGCAGTGGCCATGAGTTCCAAAGGGTAGGTGCCACCACTCGAAAGGCCAAATTCTGACATTGTGAGTAACAGGCCTGATAGGAAAGTACAGTGGTACCTCAGGTTAAGTACTTAATTCGTTCCGGAGGTCCGTTCTTAACCTGAAACTGTTCTTAACCCGAAGCACCACTTTAGCTAATGGGGCCTCCTGCTGCTGCTGCGCTGCTGGAGCACGATTTCTGTTCTCATCCTGAAGCAAAGTGCTTAACCTGAAGCACTATTTCTGGGTTAGCAGAGTCTGTAACCTGAAGCGTATGTAACCTGAAGCGTATGTAACCCGAGGTACCACTGTATATGCAGGAGGCCCTCAGGTGCAGAATACAGTGATTGGCTGAGTATATTAAGAATGAGACGATCTTTCAGGTTTCCTGGTCCCAAGCTGTTTAGGGATTTATACACTAAAACTTGGATCTTGAAGTGTGTCTGTTTCTCATTTGCTAGCATGCTGGGAACTGTAGTTCTGTGGGAGGTTAAACAGTTCCCATAATTCTTTGGGGGGAAGTCACGTGCTTTATGTGGCCGTTAAAGGGGTAGTATGTGTGCAGGCCTAACAACCGGTGACAAATGTCCCCCTTTACCTTTCTTTTCCAAATCATAGAGGCGCTGTTGCCAGAAGCTTCTGAACGGGGCGATTCCTGTGCCTGGCCCAATCAGGATGCACGGTTCGCGTGGGTCTTTTGGAAGCCGGAACCCATCAGCACTAGACAGAAAACAACAGCTGAGTAATGCTGTGTTCAAATGATATATATGCATATATTAATATTGTGCAGCTTGAAGCAACCGGATGCATAACAACTGACTCCTTTTGGAATAAAAACATTGTCAAGGCCCATGTTTAATTAAAGCTTTACTTGCAGAACTTTCTTCAAAACAGAACAAAAAATGGTAAATAATACAACCAAGTAATTCTGTACAAGATCTTGTGCAGTCCAGCAGAGGCTCTGCTTTCTATAAAATATGAAATACTCCAAACAGATCTAAAACCACAAGTTTCTCTCTTTACAGCCTCCATTTTGCCTTAGGCTGTGTGCTCCTGGAGAATGTCATTTACCGTACATGCTACTTCCACGGAGCCTGGGAACAAATGCTAAACACGACTCCCTTTCAAAATGGAGATTTGCAGCCAAATACCTTTTCTACCTGATCTAAGGTTAAACACGCAGGTGTTAGCTAGCAGAAAGCAACAATGGTTAATTATCTACTCATCAAGGAGCTCAGAAACCACTTAGTATGCGCCAGTGCAATTTTCCCACGTTAAAGCCTTCAGTAATACACATTTAGGCAGTCTGCATTTCAGTGTCAATGAAACAATTATACTTAACAAACGAGCCCCTGGTTCAAATGGTGAAGCCAGCAGATTAGTTCTCATCTTTGCCATGAACTCACTAGGTGATCTAAACTGAGCTGCCCTACCAACTTCTGCAACCCTTGACAGAGCATCTTATTCCTTACTCTCCAAGATCATGGCCGTCAGCAGGAGACACTCTTCTGTGAGTTCCAAAGATGTCAGAAGCTCACTCTGCATTAACTTAGAGCAGGGCCTTTAGTGTGGCTGCCCCATTCTGTGGAATAGCATTGCCACGTACTTTGTAGCATCTAACCAAACTTTTCCTCTTCCACCAGGCCTTTGGCTGATTAATATTCCACAGCCTTTTAAATGTGTTTGTGGGAGTGGGGGTTATTGCTTTGTTGTCTCTGTTCTAACTATTTATTTGTGCTTTATCTTGTGTTTTTATCTTGTGAAGCACCCTGAGATCTTTCGATGAAGGGTGGTATATAAATCTAATAAATCTGATAAATTAAAATAAATAAATTGTATGGGGTTGGTTGGTTTTGGCCAGCAAAATCATAAAATCAAGTTAATGTGCTTTATGCACAGTCAGGACAGGGCTGACCTGGAAGATGTGGCACTGCAGGCATCCCACATGTCATTTTGAGGCTGTGAGTTCATCAACATTTTCTTACAGCCCAGTTCTTGGGTGTGTCATTACCTGCGTACAAAACAGGGGATGGTCTCCTCTAGGTCGACAGTGTTCAGCCAAGTGCTGCAGACTCCGTGATGCACCGGACCTTCTCCATCTGAGTGGAGGAATGGGGGGAAATGTCAATTAAATCATTACCCCCATGAGAGGCTAATGTCAGATTCAAAACTCAGCCAGATGGGTAAAGAAAAAGCGCTTTATATGCGTTGTCTATGCATGTGACACTGTGACACCAGATGGCACTGTGGAGTTCCGTTTTTGCCAACCCGATTTCTCATACAAAGTTTACAACGCGTTTAAATGAAACGCTTCTTGGATGTGTCTGGATCCAGCCTAAGTCAATACCAGGTGTCAGCATTGTTGGGCATTTCCCAAAGCACACAAGCTAGCAAGGAGCTCACTGAGCCCTGTGGCCCTGCTGCTCTCCCACCTCGAAGCCTCCACTGGTTCCCCCACCCTCTCCAAACAACAGATAGAGAAATTGGAAGTGTCTGATTTGTCCATTTCATTTTTTTCAATTCTCTACATTTCCACATTCATCTGTGATTTATTTGGTCTTTTGAAAAGTCCCCGTGTCCACATTTTAGTGCAAATTTCCCTTAATAGACACATTTGTGTATGTGTTATTTTCCCCAATATATGTATTTTTACGCACACTTTATCCTAGGATGGGCACTTCTGTGCAAGCGACTTGGTTGGAGAACTGCATTGCAAAATTCAGAGATCCAGGAATTTCAAATGATGGCTGCGCTTTAGTTCAGGAAGTGCACAACGAGGTAGATCTGTCTTTAAATGCAAGCTGAATCTCTCCCTCTCCCTCTCCCTCTCTGTCCCTATTTGCTATGTCCAGTGCCAAGTGCGAGGGACAAACACAGTATTGTCATGTTGCCATCAGACTGTTTTGCAGCTGGTGGGAAGGAGTCACCCAGTGGTGCCTGCTGCCCATTGAGACTGGCAGGGCAGAGGAATGGCAGATGAAATTAATGGACTACGCAGAATTGGATAAGATGACAGGAAGAATTCGAAACCAGCGGGACCAGAAATTCTTGAAAGATTGGTGTAAATATGTGAGTTATTTGAAAAACAACTGTAATCAGCTGACTATGCTTGTAGGATTACAAGAAGTTTTGTAAGGAGAACTATATGAAATATTACAGAAAAAGTTTAGGAGAATGGATTCTAAAGTACGGATTAATAAAAGTAATAGTTAAGAGAAGGAGATGCAAGACTAAGAGATGCAGGTCGAAAATCATTAGACGTGGTTGATGGAAGTCCTAGGCTTATAGCCAAAATGTGGTATAAGATGAGATATGTTATGTTATGTTTTATTTGGAAAATATATGTAAAACCAATAAAAATATATTTTTTTTAAAAAGAGACTGCCAGGGCAGAAGGCAGGGAGCCCAACAGCAGGTGGCGCCAGAGGCTACTCATTGTAGTCCCCATCCTCTTCCCTGCTGAGTTCTACAAGGGGCAAGACTGGGACTAAGGAGGAGGAGGAAGCTGACATCTAGGACCACTTCTTGGACTGGTTGTAGGTGGGAAGGCAAGTGGCTGGGCTGGGCTGAGAGCAGAGGTCTGTGGGGCAGTGCCTGACCAGTCCCAATGGACCAGCTTCTGCTGAATTTCCCATTCTGCGGCATCGCACTCCAGGAAGCCCCTCTTACCTCTGGTCCTGTAGGTGACCACGGCGACCGTCAGGTGGAGTTCTCCGGGCTCCTGGTCCTGCGAGGAACTGATGGAGTAATACCTGGGTTTCAGCAAAGGCAACTGCGACAGCAAGAAAGAGGTTGAGACCTCGGCCGACGGAAACTCCTGCAACACCTCCAGGAAGGTGGGGCCATTGTGAAACTTCCACTTGTTGTACTCCTCCAAGTTCTGAAATGCAAAACATGCAAAAAGCCCATCAGAGAGCCAGCCGGCTGTGAATCAAAGTTGGAGTTAACCCTACTATATGCATTTTCCTCCACGTCCTTCTGCATCACGAAATTTGGAGGAACGTGGATTTCAAAGGGTGGCTGCAATTCGTGAAGTGCGAATCAGGCAGGCTCACATTTAAATGTGAACTTTTAACATGCATCAAGCTCAGGACCGCAATACTTCAAGGACTGTCTCTCCCCATGGGAACCAACCCAGATCCTGAGATCATCTTCTGAGACCCTTCTTTGTGTGCCTCTTCCTCAAGAGGTCCAGAGGGTGACAACACGAGAACAGGGCCTTTTCTGCAGTGGAATGCTCTCCCCAGGGAAGTTCGCCTGGTGCCTTCATTATACACCTTTAGGCACCAGGCAAATACGTTCTTCTTTAAGCAGGCCTTGGGTTGATTGTCATCTAATGCCCTTTGAAAACGTGTTGGGGGAGTGTTATTGGGTTGTTCTGGTTTTGATTATGTATTTCATGTTTTTATATTGTAATTTTATCCTGTGAACTGCCCTGAGACCTGTGGATATAGGGCGGCACACAAATTTAATCAATAATAATAATGTGTGCTGTGTCGCCATTGCTACGTTGAAGTTATTTCATATTTATGTATTGTATGATGTTGCGGTGTCATGCATTTATAAACACATATTTTTTGAAAAGTGAACAGAATCGATTTTCTCCTTATCCCCATGGGCAACAACGCAGTAGCAACATTAGCAAATGAACAAGAGGCCCACTCCAGAAAACTCTATGATTCAGCAGCCTATTATTATTATTATTTAAAGGGAATGTCAATTTTATCATGGCAAAACTCACATGAGATAAGAGGTCCAGCCTCTCCTTCTCGCTTTCTTCTTTTGCCAGCTGAGAAAGGATCCGAAGCAACTGTTGGGAAGGTGGAGTCGTAATATCCAGGAAATGAGTCAAGGCTTGGGAGAGGGTGCAGGCTGGGAACTTGCTGTCCGCCATCCAGTAGCCACCTGGAATCGAAGAGGAAATGAGTTGGGGGGAGAAATCTTCAGATCTCCAGAAGAGGAAGTCAGCTGGAGATGAGGTTTTGCGCAAAGGAGACGCAGAGCAAGAAATAGGTGTGGCTGTTTTCCTGCCCTAAAAATGTTTTTTTCCAGACTTTGGTTGAACTCAGCAACCAGTGCCAGTTAGAGGTACCATTAAGGAAAGGCTTTTGGGGCAGATGTCCAGGGCAGAACGGACTAAGGACCCCTCCCATTGCCACCCCTGCCAAACATAGCAGGGCTGGCTTCCTGCATTCTGAAGAATTTGATGTACTAATATGCATTTACCAGCTGAAGAGAAAGTCCCCTGTAAGGCCAGTAAACTCAGAGTCTAAAGTTACCCAAACTGTACCACTAATTCCCATCAATTTCAACCGTAAGAGAAGAGGATGGAGAACTGCTGAGCTTAGAGAGGGCAGCCTTGTAGTATTTCACCCAGTAATAAAAACAGGAGTTGACATAGCTACACAAGCACTCAAGTGGATAAGTAGACAGTGGAACCTTGGTTCTTGAACGCCTTGGTACTCAAACATTTTGGGTTCCGAATGCCGAAAACCCAGAAGTAAGTGTTCCGGTTTTCGAACGTTTTTCGGAAGCCGAACATCCGATGCAGCTGTTGGCTATTGTTTCCGGGGCACCTGTGCCAATCGGAAGCAGAGCCTTGGTTTTTGAACGTTTTGGAAGTCAAATGGACTTCTGGAATGGTTTACATTCGAGAACCAAGGTACCACTGTATTCATATGCACTCCCAAAAATATTTTTATTCTCTGCAGGGCCTCTCCAGACGGGTTGCTTTTTATGGTGGCGGCAGGGGTGGGCATGTTGCAGCTGTATTCTGCAATATGTCATTGATGCAATAGTAGGGACATTTAGTAGAACATCCACATATAATTCCACTTCATTAGTTGTGCCGTGATGCTTCTCCAGTGTTACCACACTACTGTCGCCTGGAGAGCAATCTTAAGCTACAATTCCACAACAGTGTGGCAACAAACATACAAGCAACAGACGTTTGGGGTATGAAAAGTTACACAATTCAAGCAAGAAGCTACAGGATGTGCACCAATCAGAATCGAAGCAAGATGTCCACCCCCAAACCTTTGCAGACATGAATGGTGTTAAAAGTGGGTTGTTTGCAACCACCCAGGTACTATAATGAGCGCCAATAATTATGAATGCACAATGCAAAAGATGTCTGGAGGGACTCTGAGATTTGCTTTGGTTTCAGGTTTTCGGGCTTAAAGTTCTACAAGTCCTGACTTACGATCGCTGCGCCTTTCCAGCCTAATGATCTCATCCGGTGGAGGAGCATCTGTGATCCGGGCGATGATGCCATCCACGAGAACTTTGCAGTTGCCAGGGACGATCCCAAGATGATCTCCAGGGAGATACTCGACTTCCTGATTTCTCTCACAGGAAAGCTTAATTAAGATAGTCGCTCGACTGAAACAGCAAGCGAAAACAGACCCATCAAACCGTCACAGGATTTCCTTGTTGACACTTTGGGACAGGATACATTTCTGGTGTCTAATGGGGAGAAGTATTGTCTCTTGGATTCCCTGAAAGCCTGCTGACCATTTATGGAAAACCTTGCCAAACTGCAGGGGTTTTTTCCCAATCAGTTAAAGGGAAATTTAGAGACGTGCCGATCAACACACAATAAACTGCAGCACGTGTGAATATCTTCCTACCTGTTGGTCAAATGACTCCAGTTCAATAATCCCCAAGTCCAGATTAGTGTTTTTTTTTAAAGAAAAGGGGGAAAGAACCATGCCTAGGATGGGTTAAAACAGGGATACTCAGAATATGACTTGAATACCTGGACTTTGAACTTTGCAGGTTCTGCCGAAACTTTAGTTTCATTGGAATGATGTTCTTCCCATGGACGTCACCAAGTGCTGTGAAGGGGGAAACATTTGCTAAGTTGGAGTATGGAACATTCTGCATGATGCGCTTACTTAGGAGATTGCTTACAGCTCCAATGATATCTTCCTATACACATACAAATGTAAGGCTGTCATAACAGATCCCCCCCCCACTGGAGGGCTGCATCGCAATCCTTGATTTCCACAAAGTCAGGGGAGGGGAGAGAAACAAAAGAGAAGGAAGGTTGCACAACCGCAGCAGCCATGGCATGGGAGCAGACGGGAGAGACACTGAGAGGGCAAAAGTGGAGGTTTAAAACAGGGGTCAGCAAACTTACCGCGCCTCGGGCCGGTGTCTCCAGCGCTGATTGCGCGGTGGGCCGGAGGGCGGGGAAGCATGTGCCCATATGCGTGTGCACACGCTATTTCCGGCGCACTTCCGGGTCAGAGGAGCACCGGAAATAGCTTGTGTGCATGTGCACGGGCCTCCTCCGACTCGGATGTGCACCAGGAATAACGCTTGTGCATGCGCAAATAACAGTTGTGCATGCACACAAGCTGTTTCCGGTGCTCCTCTGACCAGGAAGTGGGCAGCTGCACAGCGCAGTGCCGGTAAGAGTGGGCGGTGGGGGTCTCCGCGGGCTGGATAAACGAGTCCCTCGGGCCTTATCCGGCCCGCGGGCCTTACTTTGGGGACCCCTGGCTTAAAACAACAGCAGAAGTTTGAGTGAAGCAAAAATGGAGGAAACTGAGAGGAAAATGGTGGATTTAAACAACAGCAGAGGTTTAAGTACTATTAAATATTTGAAGGTGTGTATATATTAATAATAATGATGATAATGATAATGATAATGATGATAGTGATAACGATAACGATAACGATAACGATAATAATACAGTATATTGCAGACACACACAAATGTATTTGAGAGGCAAGGTGGGAGGAAATTATACCTTTCCCCAAATCCAGAAGCTGAGAGTCATACACAGTCCTAAAATTCTCTGGATCCCAGGTTGAATTACATGTATATGCTTTCGGAACCAAGATCTTGTGCTTTTCACGGATAGCAAAAAAATTGCAGGCAATCTTTTAAAAAACAGAAAAGAGAAGAAGATAGACTGAAATTATGGAGGGCTATCATCTTGAGTTAGCATGGACTGTAAGTAAATAAATTCACTTCAACTGATTATGTTAAAACATGTTTGTTTGTTTGTTTAAATCAGTTCAGGTTAAATGTAAAGATGATGCAAAATGGTGTTTGGCCCCCTCAATATCTGTTGGGAAGGGGCTGGTCCCCCTCATTTTTCACTGCTATTGCAGACCTCTAAGCTCCTAATTTCAGCCCCCAGCTCCAGATTCCCGGAACAGGGGTCAGGAAACACCCCCATTCATGGCATTGACCATTTCCCTACAACATTTGGACCCAATGCCTCTCCGAATCCTTCCCCTCTCCGCTCCTGAATCTGGTGGCTGTTGGTACCTTGAAGGTATTGAGTGCCCACATCCGGAAAGCTTCTTCCTGTCCGTTGAGTTCGTCTCCTTCGCCCATCGGGGTGAGAGGCGATGCCCCCAGCTGCCGGAGCTTTTGGTAAACGGTGCGGGCAAAGGCACAGAACTCTGGATACATACTTGAACCCAAGCCAAAGATGGCGTATCTGTTCCAAGGGGAGAGCTGAGTTAGCTGTCACTCTTGATATCATCAGAAAGAAACGATGGGTGATGTGCAGAATGGTTTTGAGAGCATCTGAGCAGATATGGGGCCCTGATCACCTCTCTGGGTGAGAGAGACTTGCATATGGGTGAGACAGACGTATAATAGACAGAGGTGGGAAAACACTTTTGGCCTAAGGGTCACATTCCATTTTGGGTGACCTTCCTGAGGTCACATGTCAGTGGTGGGCGGGACCACAGGCAAAAGCGGGTGGAGCCATGAATGTAAATTTTAGCTGCTTTCTATATCCACACCTCTGTCTGTCCTCCATCCAGAGTTTCAGAGTTCAAGGACCCAGCCCAGCAGGAACACCAGGTATTACACCTCTTGTAACAGGGTTTTCAACTAACTAAAGAAAGCTTGATTAATTGTATATTTTAGTTGATTACTCAGATAACAAATTAAATGTGCATAGGTTTGACATTCTTTCACACAAAAAGCAACAACTTTTGTTTTTGGATGATGTACAGACATCAAGACAGCTTGGATCTAACACACAGCATAGTGTTAAGAGGACAAGTCACTGTGAACCACAGAATCATGCGCTCCCTCCATCTCCCCCAGCAATGTCCAAACCAAAGTGTCACTGATCTTATGGTTTGTTGGGAAAATGCCAACTTCAAACCATTGTTTCATAAGAGTGCTTATTTCAGCAAACCATAGTTAAACCCACAGTTTCGACTTTGGGCATAACGTTAAACTGTGGTTAATCTAAAATGTAAGCAGAGGCATTTGATCACCTTATTACAGCCATGCCAGAAGAAGAGAAGGGAGGGGGGTTTAGTGTTACATAAAAGCGAGGCAAAGTGCAAACCACGGTTTAGTGTTCCATGCAAGCAATTTTTTTTTAAACGATTTACCAACCTTATATAATTGGGGACACTCTTTTAATCAATCAAAAGTGGGTTTTTTTAAATGTATTCAACTATCAGGGTAATAAAAGTTGCAACCTTAATAACTAAAAACATTTCCTTAAAATGAACAATACAAGAGCAGCAAGCAAAAGGAGTGTCGCTGAGTGACAGAGACCCTGATCTGAAACCTTTGACAGCTGCTGCCACTCAGTGTCGACAAGAAGAAGAAGAAGAGTTTGGATTTGATATCCCGCCTTTCACTCCCCTTCAGGAGTCTCAAAGCGGCTAACATTCTCCTTTCCCTTCCTCCCCCACAACAAACACTCTGTGAGGTGAGTGGGGCTGAGAGACTTCAAAGAAGTGTGACTGGCCCAAGGTCACCCAGCAGCTGCATGTGGAGGAGCGGAGACGCGAACCCGGTTCCCCAGAGTCTACCGCTCTTAACCACTACACCACACTGGCTCTCACTAGACAATGGTCTCACTCAGCGGTCTCACTCAGAATGAGGCAGCTTCCTACACTCCTCACAGGAACAGACGGCAAAGCATGATCTCAGACCTGAAAGGCCAGAAGGCCAGAAACCTGACAGTATTGTTCAGCGCAAGATGAGAGCTGCACATCCCCAGCCAAAAAACAGTTACCTGAATCTGTTGCTCAGTTGTTTCATAGACAGCAGCGTGTTCTGCAGCGTCTGTGGCAAAAACAAAACAAAACAGGAGACACCATTAACATTGCATTGATAACCTCGCTCACACTGGAAATTCATTTTGCCTCGTGGCTATGGAAAGTTACTTTTCCATTGCTGGGTGCGTCTCCATTTCCAAAAGTGCTGGTGACCACCAGGAGGAGGGCTTCCTTCTCCAGATCCCTTGGATCGTAGTCATCCATGCAGATAACCTAGAAAAGGAAGTTGGATTTATAAGCAGCTGGGGGGAGGTTGGAGAAAAGGGACAAGGTTTTGTGGAAGGAATAATAATAATAATAATATAAATTATTATTTATACCCCGCCCATCTGGCTGGGTTTCCCCAGCCACTCTGGGCGGCTTCCAACCAAATATTAAAAACAATACAGCGCCAGACATTAAAAACTTCCCTAAACAGTTGTCTTTTAAAAGTAAAATAGTTATTTATTGCCTTGACATCTGATGGGAGGGTGTTCCACATGGCGGGCGCCACTACCGAAAAGGCCCTCTGCCTGGTTCCCTGTAACTTGGCTTCTCGCAGAGAGGGAACCGCCAGAAGGCCCTCGGTGCTGGACCTCAGTGTCTGGGCAGAACGATGAGGGTGGAGACGCTCCTTCAGGTATACAGGACCGAGGGAAAGCTATAGTCAGCCATACCAAGCTGGGAGAGCTCCGTTGGGAGAGAAGGACAAGCTTAATCTCAGGTGACAGAGGTAGGTTCACCTTTAAATGCAAACTGGATCACATTTCTCCTGCACCCATAGTTGCTGGGAAGCCCAGGAGGGGAAAATGCTCTTGTGGTTAAATCCTGTTTGCTGGTTTCCCACAGTTCAGGCACTGTTAGAACAGGATGCTGGACGAGATGGGTCATTGGCCAAACCCAGCAGGGCCTTTTCTTACATTCTGATGTAGTCATAATGCTACTCTCCCCTCACAGGAAAAATACATTAAAGGTCATGGAACTGTAAAGTTGGAAGGGACCTCAAGGGCCATCTAGTCGAACCCCTCCTGGAATGCAGAGATATTTTGCCCAGCGTGGGGCTCAAACCCACAACCTTGAGATGGAGAGTCTCATGCTCTGCTGACTGAGCTATCCCAAGAAGCCTCTTACCTGGGTGTTGAAAGCACAGTTGAAGAGGTCACCAAGGTTCCGCGCCAGCGTTTCTGATCTTCCTGTTTCCGTCGCGTACAGGACAGTTGCTTTGATCCTGCCCGCTGTGGCTCTCCGCATGAGCGACGATGCAAAAAGCACAGCCCTGGGAAATGAGGAGCGATAGATTACTTGTCGATTTAATTCATTAATAATTAGTAATTCTAATTAATAAATAATATTATAATGAATAATGTCAATAGGATTTATGTGCCATCTTTCATTTCAAGAAGTTTCATGAGTGAATACGGTCGTACCTTGTTTTTGGAACAGCCTAGTTCTCGAACGTTTTGGCTCCCGAACGATCGGAACCCGGAAGTGACTGTTCCAGTTTCCGAACATTCTTCTGGAAGCCGAACATCCGACGGGGCTTCTGCAGCTTCCGATTGGCTACAGGAGCTTCCTGCAGCCAATCAGAAGCCATGCTTTGGAAGTTGAACGTTTTGGAAGTCGAAAGGACTTCCGGAAAGGGTTCTGTTCGACTTCCAAGGTACGACTGTAAAAGCCAACCACAACACAGCAAGAATCAAGCCCATTCTAAAAACGCAACTGCCCATAATTACAACACACAGCAAAACAACTGCATTAAAAGCACCCGTAATTAAAAGATATATTATAAAGAAACCCAGGGTGGTGTCCAATGCTAGTATTACTTGGAGCAGAACCGTTGAAAATAATGAACATGAAGAACTTGGGTCTGTTACTTTCAATGGGTCTACTCTGAGTTGGATGCAAGCCCGTTAAAGCATTAAAGTTGAAATAACCATCAAAGCAGGAGAGTCAGGTGATCAGGAAAACACTAGTCTAAATAGGTGTGTTTTCAAGAGCTAGTGGAATGTCAATACTGATGGGGCTTTCTGCGTTTCAGCAAGGGAGATATTCCACAACACTGATGCTACCACTGGGGGGAAAAACGCCTCTGTGTTATCATGGCATAACATAATAGACGAGGAACGGCTGTTAACCCTTGAGGGACAACTTCAAGGCCTACCCTGCCTTCCATTCTGGCATGTTCTTAGTTTTAAACCTTAGACTTGGAGCAGAAAGCCTTTCAAAAAGGGGAGTGTAAAGTTAGCTACACATCCATCCCACTTTGAATGTGCAGACAGTGGACATAACTGGGTGTGCAGGATGGCAGCGAAGCTTCTTCCTGTGACTCCCGAAACACGTTCTTTCAATGCATCGGGGAGGGGGACTCTCCAAAACTACCTACACACCGCAGACATGGCAACAACTTTTCTCCCGGAAACATACCTGGCCCAGATGCGGAATCTTATCTCTCTTTTCCGTGGCTTGCGCCCCTCATCTTTCCAGACGTGCGTTTTCCATGCTTCTACCTTAAGCGGGGAGAAAGTTGGATATTTTAAGAGGACGTTGGGCTGGCTTTCTTTCCACAGAAGGTGACAAATAAACGTAAAAAAATATGAACCAACAGCAACAACTCTGGTGGGAGACCTCCGGCCATTTTGGCCAAGCCCTACCTATCATATAGGACATCAGGTGTGGGGCAGATGAAACAGGAGAGGTCAGTGATTGGGTCTATCCTAGCATCCTAGAATCATAGAATTGTAGACTTGGAAGGGACTCCAAGGGACCCCTGCAATGAGGGAATTGTAGCTAAAGAATCTCTGACTGATGGCTGTCCAACCTCTGTTCAAAAACCTCCAGTGAAGGAGCGTCAACCACCTTCTGAGGGAGCCCATTCTGCTGTCGAACAGCTTTTACCGCCAGAAAGCTATCCCCAATATTTAGTCATAATCTTCCTTATTGTAATTTAAATCTATGGGTTCGGGTCCAACCAGATACCCCTATGGGAAACTTGCAAGTAAGGCCCCACCCCTGGCCGCTTAGACTTGAGATTGTTTTGCTCACCTGGTAATAATAGAAAGGGGAGAGGATGTAGTTCAACATCTCCTGGTGGAACACAGGTGTAATGCTGCCTGAGATGGGAGGCACCAGCCAAACCCAGTCAGCTGGGCACCCTCCTCGAATCCGGTACTCGTTCTGCATGTATTTCATGAACGACTCGGCAGCAGAATGGTGGTCCATGATGGTGACATTTTGTTTCTGGAAGAAGCACACAAGCTCTCACTAGTCACTTCTAAGAGAGGGACGTCAGAGAATTCCCTTGAAAATGGGAAACAGGAGCGGAAATTCCTGAAGTTCGCCTATTCATCCCATTTCTGGAATGGAAATCAATCTTGCAAATACCGTCAGTATTATCCGCTGCTGTTGCTTCCAGTCTGCCAATGATATGTAACTGATTACACCCCTCCCCAATTTGCATTGCATTTCCATTGCACTGAAACACATGGGATAGAATAACGAAACAACAATGTAACTTGCGTCATTAATTACAAAAATTACATCATTGTTTACATAAATTACATAGTAAAGGTAAAGGGACCCCTGACCGTTAGGTCCAGTCATGGACGACTCCGGGGTTGCGGCGCTCATCTCACTTTACTGGCCGAGTGTGGCCAGCATGTGGCCAGCATGACTAAGCCGCTTCTGGCGAACCAGAGCAGTGCACGGAAACACCATTTACCTTCCCGTCGGAGCGGTACCTATTTATCTACTTGCACTTTGACATGCTTTTGAACTGCTAGGTTGGCAGGAGCAGGGACAGAGAAGCAGGAGCTCACCCCGTCGCAGGGATTCGAACCGCCGACCTTCTGATCGGCAAGTCTTAGGCTCTGTGGTTTAACCCACAGCGCCACCTGCGTTCTTTCATAAATGACATAGCTGCGGCTAAATTACATAGCTTATGTAATGACACAACTTATGCAATTAATTTATGTAAACTGTGTAACTTATGTAATCACGAACAACTTTTTGGGGAGGGAGATGAATTGCAGCAGAGCAGAAGCAGTGCAGCGTGAGACTAATACAGGGCAGAGCAGAAAACAAGGGCTTATTCCTACTTCCAAACAACCTGCTTATTGAGCATTCATCCTGATTTGTTTGCCCATACAGTCTGCAGACTTTATGTAGGGTTGCCATATTTCAAAAAGTGAAAATCCGGACACAAGAGTTGTTGAGCTTTTTTCACAAAATGAATCCAGACGTATTTCAGCCCTACTTTAGGCAATGTTGGCTCCTTGTTGAACATTCATCTAGATTTGCTTGCAGGGAGAGGTTATGGACCAGTGAGGCAGCTGAGAGCCGACTCAGCACAGGTACCAGGTAGGCACAAACACCACCTCCTCAAATCTGCTGACTTTGCACAACTGCCTGTAAAGATATCTGTTGCTGGAGACTGAATCTGGCACCATTGACATGCAAGGCAGATGTTCTGCACCTGAGCCACAACCCCTCCCTAAATAGGATGCTGCCTTAGACTTGGCCAGACCAGTTGTCCATTTTGCCTAGTATAACCTGATCTGATTGGCTGGGCTCTCCAAGGTCTCGGGAACAGTGCGCCCCCATCTCTGGCTCTTTTGAAGATGGAGATTGTCTGAGATTGAACCTCGGACCTTCTGTGTGCAAAGCCTGGACTCTACCCACTGAGCTACAGCCGTTCCCCTCCTCTCCCCCCGCTCCCACTCACCTGAAAGCTATGCAGCACAGCCACATTGACTTCTATCACAGCTTTGTCTTTCCACAGGGAAGAGAGCTTGTTGGTTTCCAGGCCCATCCGCCTCCCTACATCCTACGAAGAAGGAAGAGATGAAGAAAGAACAATTCCACCTTTTGGACTTCAAGGACCCTCATCACCACACCAGAGGAATGGCCTTGTCAGTAAACCATCTAAGAGCAGCCCTTCGCCAAGATGGCACCCACCACATGCTTTAGACAACAACTCTCACAATTCCCAATGTTTTGCTGGCAGAGGCTGATGGGAGTTGGAGTCTGGAGGCCACCAAGCTGGGGAAGGCTGCTGTGAACTACCACCATCCAATTACAGAAATGCTGTAGTGCTACAGAATGTTTGCTAACATTCCAACTGCTGAAGGGGAGGGGCTGCTCTTTCCTCCAGTGCAAACTGAACAAGAGGAGTCCTTAGCAATGTCCGCACAGTAGCCCTCTATAGGACGACCAGTAGAGATGGAGGAGAAATTTGGTTCAGGTCTCACTGGAAGCCAAATTGATCAAATGCACAACGTGCATTTAACAACATTAAACAATGTGCAAACCGAAACGCAGCTATCCTTCTGAATCTGCACTTCTCCAAACTTTATGACGCAGTTCGCCAACCAAATGATGTTTACAAGAATGCGTCCATCAGCCAATCAGTGGTTTGGCTTGGCATTAAGGTGGTGTCTTTCAGCCTCTGTGCCGAGTGGACAGACCTCCAGAACAAATTAAGTTCTTAACCCGAGGTACCACTGTATCTTTGCTGGCCTCGGATGAATTATTGCTTTGTTGACTCCATCCCTGACAATAATGCACTCTCTTTTGATCAGGGTGCATGAGCTTAACAGCATTTCATTCTGAAGCGGAAGCAGATAGGTCTCTGTATCCAAAGAACTTCCAATTTAAAAAGCAAAACAACAAGCATTTGGGGGTGGGGGGGAGAGGCATGGGAAAAGGAAGGAGGAATATGAGTCAGTCAGATATCAGTTTGGAATGTGCTGCCACTCAAACCACTTTATTATTATTATTTTAAAAAGAGAGTACCTGAAGGATATTGTAGCGCTGTGCATCGCAGAAGTCTCGTACCCCGATCTCGGTCCCCATGTACCAACCATTGAAAGGGCAAGCTGTGAACTCCAGTCCTCCACACTCAAGGAGCATGTTAGAGACAGCAGGAACGGCGTACCATTTCAGGTCCAGTTCTTTAAACCATTCGTATCTGGGGGGGAAAGGGAAACCAAACAAAATTCCACCACTCCATATGGCTGCTCAGAAGTGCGTGCTGAGGTTTCTGCAGCCAACACAGCACCATCCATTGGGATGGCTCGTAACTCAGTGGTAGAGCACGACAAAGCCACTTCCGACCTAGGGAGGAGGTGGTGTTGCGGGCTTCCCGCCCCAACACCCGCGCGGAGGCTGGCTCCCTGCCCCGCGCTTAGAGGGGGAATCCTCTGCCGCGTCATCCCCTGGCCAGCCTACCGGCTGGCTCAGGGGGCGTGGCTTGCCGCATTTAAGGCAAGCGTGGCAGAGGAGCTTCCTCTTTGCCGCTGATCAGCTGGGGAATTTCCCACCCACCCTCCCTTTAAGGTTTCTCCTTTGACCTTGCTATGGACTTCGGTTGGTTGCCGTTAAGGGGCCTGGCAGGAATTTTTCCACTTGGCAAATTGGCACCGGCCATTTGATTTTTTTGCCTACCTCGTAGCAAATTGTCACAACTTCCACGGTTTGGCAGTTAGGCATTGGTCAGGGTATTGTTATGTAGATGAAGGGGGGAGGAGCGCCATCACCTCCCCCAAATATTGAAGGGTAGTCCGGTAAAGAACTCTGGGGGGCGTGGCCCCGTCCGAAGCCTATGGAGGCCAGGGCCCAAGGCACGCCCCTGAGCGGTGACCCCGGGGGAGTGCCTAGTTGACGTGCATCAGCAGGGCTCCCCCTGCTGGTGTTAACCCTTCCCGGCCTCTCAGGCAGACAGTCTGAAGCCGGATAGTTGATTAGGACCAATGCCTAAGCCAATATCGCTCATCACCTGTAACCAATAAAGTTGTGGCCAATTTTTGCCCATTAACCTTAATTATTGTGTCTCGTGTCTTTATTTCTACTGGTGGGAGGCGGGAACTCGCCACGCAAAGGTCCCAGATCCAACCTCTGGCATTTCCAGAGGAAAGAAACCCTTGCCTGAAAACCTGGAGGAATTGCTTCCAGCCAGGGTAGACAATAAGGAGCTAGATGTATATTGGCTCAATATAAGGGTGATTCCTCTGCATCCATGTGCAAAAGGGAGGTGACAGCAAGCTCAGGAGAGCCCCAAGACTTGCAGCAGAACAAAATATATTTGGGAAGACGTGTCAATCCGAGGCTGTTTCCATTGCTTATTAAACTTTCCTTCTGAATTGTTTGCAGGGAGGTTAAATGATGCTGAGTTAAATCAAAGGTCAACCGACACTTTCAGGTGCATTTTCTCCTCACTTTATTTATTCCCAAAAGTCAGGGAAGTGGGTATCTTGCACAAGACCTCCCAGCCAACTCTATTGGGGCATCCTGAAATTGCGGGATTCCTCCCCCCAAATGGAAACAGTCTGGAAGCACCGTTATTCGATGTAATTTTGCTCTGGCAAAAGCCAACAGATCAAACCCCCTGGCACACGAAGCCCCAAATAATAGCCTCTCTTCAACAACGGCCTGCCCGCCCGTCAAGAGCAGGTCCCGGCCGCTGTCATCTGAAGCCAAGGCACTTACGTGGGATGTTCCATAGACACTTCAAGGACAAGCTCTGGCGGCAGCTCAAACAGTTCCGGGTCTTGGCCATCGGCTTGGAGAATCAGTGGAACCACATCAAAGCGGCCATACTTGGGCTTCCAACCAAGCTGGATGCACAGCTGAGAGAAGCGAAAGAAAGGAGGTGAGCTGGGTTTGTTTCCCCCTCTTCTGGCCAAAGCAAAAAGAGAGAGACTTAACTCCTTGGATGCTCCTGAAGAGCCAGCAGTGCCTGACGCAAAATGAGAGTGGTGGGGTGGAATGCAGGGAGGCCAACAGTAGGTGGCGCCAGAGCCAATGACCAGCAGGGCAGACTCCAGTTTAACAAGAACAATTTATGACTTATTACTCCAGCCACTCTGGGCAGCTTCCCACAAAATACAAAGGGACAAAACAAAACATCAGACATTAAAAACTTCCCTATATAGGGCTGCCTTCAGATGTCAGATAGTTGCTTATAGGGTTGACATCTGATGGGAGGGTGTTCCCCAGGGCGGGTGCCACTACCAAGAAGACCCTCTGCCTGATTTTCCCTCACTTTTTGCAGTGAGGGAACTGCCAGAAGGCCCTCAGTACTGGAAATCAGTGGAGGCAGAAGACAGCCATCAGTAGCCATTAATAGGAAGAACAACAGCGGCAAGAGTCTTGACAGCACAAGCATGGAAGAATGAGGAAATCCCAACAAAAGAACAGTGGCAAGAAAAATTGATGAGCTATGCAGAACTGGCTAAATTGACATACAAACTGAGGGACAAGGACAACTGTGACTTTAAGGAAGAATGGGAACTTTTTACAAATTATCTAAAAAGACAACAAAATGAACTGGACTCCTTGGCAGGTTTTGAATAAACATACACAAATTTATTGGTTGGTAACATGATAGGTAGACAACACAAAGATATGTAGAACATGCAGAGAATAATATGTGCAGAGAAATCAGAGAGAGGAGCTGAGGGGAGGGAGGAGGGGGGGAGGGGGAAAATAACGTATGTGATTATATGATTTGATAATTTGTTATGTTGAAATTGCTTAAATTTTTTTTTAAAGTAGCCATTAATAGAAAGTGACTGACTGCTGCAAGCTGTCTTCCAAGATCACTACCAGATTTGTCAAAAGGCTAATAGACAGCTATTGTTTCAGTATTTTGGTGGTGCCTGGTTTCCCCCTGCATACCTGTGTGAACTCCACATTGGCTGGGTCGCCCACAATGGAGCCATCTGGCATTGGGTACCCAGCGTATCGGATGAGTTGGCTGTTCCATATCCGGAAGTCATGCATCCCATCCGTCCTCTGGGGAAAGACAGTGATGGCAGATCTGTTGCAAGAGACAGAGTGAATGCCAACCAGCTCCTTAATTTCTTAAGGACCCAAGCGGGACGAAAGAAAAAAAGAGCTCATACCTTATATTCCCTCCGTTGGTGGAATACTCCAAATGGCGGCAGATGTGCTGAAACATCTCCTTGGCAGTTGTACAGCTGCGGGCATCAAAGACCTAAAAGGCAACAACATTTGGGAACAATGACCAAAGTCAATTAGCTTTCCAACACAATTCAGAAGGCAATGAAAGGAAGATGGTGGCAACCTTAGAGGAGACGAAGAAGAAGAAGAAGAAGAAGAAGAAGAAGAAGAAGAAGAAGAAGAAGAAGAAGAAGAAGAAGAGGAGTTTGGATTTGATATCCCACTTTATCACTACCCAAAGGAGTCTCAAAGCGGCTAACGTTCTCCTTTCCCTTCTTTCCCCACAACAAACACTCTGTGAGGTGAGTGGGGCTGAGAGACTTCAAAGAAGTGTGACTGGCCCAAGGTCACCCAGCAGCTGCATGTGAAGGAGCGGGGAAGCGAACCCGGTTCCCCAGATTACGAGTCTACCGCTCTTAACCACTACACCACACTGGCTCTCATGACCTATAAGGCCATGTCTGTGCATTTAAAAGCACTGTTATAGGTCATGCCCTCCAATATATGAGTGATACAAATTGAGATGCTCTTTTTTTTCATCCTGAGCTCTTACAGGAACCAGCTGACTCATGCCAGAGCGCTGGACCAAAAAACAGGACATTTCAGGGTCAGATCTGAAGCCAGGATGACTTCTGTAATTGCAAGATGCTCTGCTTACATTGGGATGGCTGAGTGCTATAATATCTACTCATGTCTTTCCACATAGAACCCCGGGAACTGTAGTTTGCTATGGGTGCTGAGACTTGTGAGGAGACCCCTTCCCCCCCCCACAGTTACAATTCCCAGAGTTCCCTGGGAAGAGGGGTAGGTTGTTAAACCACGTCGATACGGGTGACGGCAGTCCTTCAGAACCTACTCATAGACTCTCATGTGTTATTGACACTGCCAGCGATAACTGGAAGAGGGGAATTATTAGGTCCTGCTTGCCTTCCTCCCTGCCAGTCCCAATGCGCACCAGCCCACGACTGCAGACAAACCAGTCACCTTTAAATTGGACCACTGGATTCTCCCAATGCATCTGGGAGCATTTCTCCAGGCCTGCTTGGTGGCAAAGATGAGCTCTTCCCCAGTCATCTGGTAGGTTCCTGTTGTTTCTATCTCTTGGGCCACAGTTTCAAGGCGCGCGAGGTGCTTTTCTATTCTGGGCCTGGCAGGTGGAGTGGGAGAGGAAACAGCAAACAATGAATAACAACACTTAGAGCTGATGTAATTCAAAGAAGAGAGGGCAAGAATAGCCATATGCAGCTGGGTGCACAAGGAATTCTCCAGGAAAGACCCCAGAGACAAGAGGACCCCCCTCCCCTTATCCCAAACTGGGAAGTGAATCTGGGACTCTGAACTTTCATGGTTTTCTTTGATGGCTGCCAATATTCATTACAGCAAAAGACACCATGAAAGAAGAAGCTTGTTAGCTTTCATTTTGGGGGAAATGACTCCGAAGCAATCAGCAGGGCATGAGAATGATCTTGGATATTAGAAACTGCTTTCATAAAAATTAATTGGTGGAAGGGAGATGGTCAATTTAAATTACTCCAGGTTTTCATTATTATTTTTTAAAGCCACCTGGATCACTCATGGAGATAATTGGGAGCAGGAGAGATGATTGAAAGCTCAGCCTTGGGAACCAGTAAGAAAATCTGGGTTCATCTCCCTCCGATCAGCTTTGAGGAACTACCAGTCATTAATAACGTTCCTCAAACACAAAATAGATCAGGGGTTCAGCAAAGACTAATCAAATACTCCAGACATCCTTTTTTTTTTGATGATTTGTTTTTGTTTTTTGTGTGATGGTATCAGGGCAGTTATATAGAAGTGGTATGTAAGTTAGCAAATTATTATTGCCCTCTGGTGGGGCACTCTTGTGTGATGGCGCAACAAAAGAGGGACTAAAATAAAATAAAACAGAACATTTGTGGCCTAAAAAGTTAAGGATTTGAGCAGGGAGCTACGGGGTGCCCAGTGATCGGTAATGATGCAGTTTGAGCTTTGAAAGTGGCACTGCATGTAAGTTCCACGAGATATTTAGGAGCACAAATCCTTGTGAATGAACAATGGAAAGGATGTCTGAAAGGCGGGATCAAAGAAGAACAAAACAACAACAACCACCACTCACTCTTTAAAGGATTTGTAAAACAGGTTGATGAACTCTATTGCTTGAGGTAATAATTCATCTCTTGGGGTGAGCCCGTTGCGGGGACCTCTGACCAAACCTTTGGGGTTCATGACAGATCCCTGGCACACCTTGGTCCTGCAGTGAAGAACCTGAAGCGAACATAACGGCAAGAGGGAGAGAGAAACAGGTGGATAAAACCCATGGCCGGCAGTGTGGAGGGAAGCTGTGCGCATCCTGAGTACATTTGCAACATTACAATTCCCATGCTTAAAGAGCAAGAGGGCATGTGCTGCCACAACATGTGAAGGGCTCCCTTTCAAACCATCCAAGTCCCTCTCCAAAGTGATTCCATGCCATTTCATTCTGCCTCCTGGAGAAGCTGACAGACAGGGCCATGATCCCCCTGGACTGGCTCTAAGTGAGGCAAGTGTGGGCTAGCCGACGGCAGACTGAGAGAGGTGGGGCACTGCCCCATTGCCCCTAACGGGATAGGAGTCTCCACTCGAACCCATCCCCAACGCAAACCCAGCCAAGGCCCTCCCATCAGTTGTGTCACCAATCTCTGGAGCAAGGCTTTGCACCTGTCGCATAGCACAAGAAAGCAGCCTCATGGATGCTCGAGTGACAGACAGGCAAAGTGGGCGTGGGCTCTGGGCTCCACCCACTTTGGGCTTTAGCCCTGCCCACTGCTGACAATGTAGCCCTAGGTTGCATTGGTTTCCCTGGCCCTCAGGAGGAAGGAGCACCCACAAAAAATCCATATAGCTCTCTATCGTGTTACCTCTTTGGCCTGATAGTGCAATGCGTCTTGAAGGCTGCTCCCAGTTTCCCAGTTTTTGATGTTTAAATGCCTCGGGCACCGGGACGTTTGCTTGGTACCATTTGGGGAATGTTTCTGTTCAGGAAAGGAAGCAAAAACACAAAATAAATTACGGTGTCATGCTTTTAAAGAAAGGGACGAGTTGAAGTGAGAGTCAGGAAAGGCAAGGCAGCAGAGCGAGAGGAAGAGAGAGCTAAATGTACTGATGTATATACTTATTTGAGGGACGCGGGTGGTGCTGTGGGTTAAACCACAGAGCCTAGGACTTGCCGATCAGAAGGTTGGCGGTTCGAATCCCTGCAACGGGGTGAGCTCCCGTTGCTCGGTCCCTGTTCCTCAAAAGCACGTCAAAGTGCAAGTAGATAAATAGGTACTGCTCCGGCAGGAAGATAAACGGCGTTTCCGTGTGCTGCTCTGGTTCACCAGAAGTGGCTTAGTCATGCTCGCCACATGACCCGGAAGCTGTCTGCGGACAAACACCAGCTCCCTCGGCCAATAAAGTGAGTTGAGCGCCGCAACCCCAGAGTCGGTCACGACTGGACCTAATGGTCAGGGGTCCCTTTTCCTTTTATATACTTATTTAATTTACATCCCAACTTTCCTCCAAGGAGATGGAAGGAGAATTGGAGAGTTCGAAGGGACCACAAGGGTCATCTAGTCCAACCCCCTGCAATGCAGGAATCTTTTTGCCCAACGTGGGGCTCAAACCCATGACTCTGAGATTAAGAGTCTCATGCTCTACTGATGGAGCTATCAGGAGCACTTGAACGAAGTTGAAGGGGTAGCATATGGTTCTCCCCCATTTTATCCTCACAACAACCCTGTGAGGTAGGTTAGATTAGGAGTGAGTGACCAGCCTAAACTCTGGAAGAGTTTAGGGTGTCTTTTGGGTGACTGGTGCTGTGAATCTCCACCTGTGCTCAACCTGTATGTGGAAAAACCAACCAAAAAATGCTGCTAAGTTCCCAGTGACCTCTTTCCAAAGGAAACATATTCTAGAAGCCCGCTGTCATGGATGCTTTCGTTGAGATTCCTGCATTGCGTGGGTTGGACTAGATGTCCCTTGGGGTCCCTTCCGACTCTGCAATTGTATTCTTTCTAAATTGCCTTGTACCGAACAAGATCATTGGTCCATCTAGCTCAGAAGTGTCTAAACTGGCTGGCAGAGGCTATGCAGTGTTTGAGGGAAAGGAATTGCCCAATCCAAGCCAGAGATTGAGCCCAAGCCATGTGCTCTCCCACTGAGCAACAGCTCATCTCCCCAAAAAGCTGGTGTACTTGGCTCATGACTCCCGTGTTATCCTCTCAACAGCCCTGCGAGGTCGTTTAGGCTAAGGGAAAGTGGGTCACTCCTTGGGCTTCTCTGCCCAGCAGGAATGAGAACCTGGGCCACTCAAATCCTAGTCAGACACTCTATGCATCACATCCCCCAAATCACCATACATATGGCATCAAGGCTGTAACGTCTTACGCCTTTTGGAATAAGGGCACCCCAAATTTAAACTCACCTCTCTTGCCGTTACAGCGATCACGTCAGGTTTCTTGCTTAGACCATTTAACAAGGCGACTTCTCGTTTTGCCAGGCTGTAAGAACAAGGAGGAATTGATTTCATAAGAGTCAGGGGGAAATGTCGCTGAAAGCCAGCCTTTAGTATCTTGGCACCTTGGCACAGATATACTGGAAAATAGTCTTGCCCAGAAGTCTTGACTGCTTTGTAGTCCAGAACATCTGTTTTTAGAAGATATCTGAAGGCTTTTATATATGTTGGAAGCCACCCAGAGTGGCTGGGGCAACCAGACAGATGAGTGGGGTATAAATAATAAAATTATTAGTAGTAGTGGTATGCACTAGAAACTAGGCTTTTAGCATTGCAGCTCCAACCCTCTGGAATCAGTTACCTGCTGAAATCCTGCAGGTGCTAAGTATCTGACTGTTTTGTTTAGGCTTCCCCCGAGGTGTGGCCCGGTCATTTATGGTATATTAATTGTACATCTGTAGGAACACAGAGCCTCCCAGTGTCCCTGTTCTCCAGGGACAGTCCCAGATTTACAGAAGTCGTCCTGGTTTCTGATTTGATATCAGAATGTCCTGCTTTTCCTTAGGACATCCCTGTTTTCATTGGGGAAATGTTGGAGGGTTATGGGAACAGCTGTTGCTTTACGGAATTCGGCTTTAGTCGTTTTTAGAATTTAGGTGGCGCTGTGGGTTAAACCACAGAGCCTAGGGCTTGCTGATCAGAAGGTCGGCGGTTCGAATCCGCGCGACGGAGTGAGCTCCCGTTGCTCACTCCCTGCTCCTGCCCACCTAGCAGTTCGAAAGCACGTCAAAGTGCAAGTAGATAAATAGGTACCGTTCTGGTGGGAAGGTAAACGGCATTTCTGTGCGCTGCTCTGGTTTGCCAGAAGCGGCTTAGTCATGCTGGCCACGTGACCCGGAAGCTGTACGCCGGCTCCCTCGGCCAATAAAGCGAGATTGGCGCCACAGTCCCAGAGTTGTCCGCAACTGGACCTAATGGTCAGGGGTCCCTTTACCTTTACCTTTACCAAGTCAGACTGTAGAGTCCATCCAGCTTAGTACTGTCCACACTGACTGGCAGCAAAGGGTTGAAGACAGAGGGCATTCCAAGCACTCTTTGGAGGTGCCATTGGGGATTGAACCTTCTAATTGCAGAGCAAGTTCCCTGTCTCTGGGCTATGGCCCTACCTCAGACATTTGTATTTGGTCTTGCTTCAGTGGCCTCAGGCTGTAAAGCAGCTTGCAAATTTGCAAAAGGAATCAAGCTAGAAGAACACTGCATTGGGAGGACTCTGAGATGGCCAAGGCTGGTACTATACCACTTTGGTAAACAGGGAAAGGTTCCCAAGCTTAGGTTAAATTGGGAAGTTTAAGCAGGAGATTCCCAGGGGGTGCTGGCTGCGATCAGGAGCCACCCAAGGAGTAAAACAAAG
Source organism: Podarcis filfolensis (assembly GCF_964270895.1). Classification (NCBI taxonomy): domain Eukaryota; kingdom Metazoa; phylum Chordata; class Lepidosauria; order Squamata; family Lacertidae; genus Podarcis; species Podarcis filfolensis. The sequence goes on from NC_139618.1 coordinate 8,498,008, forward strand.
GGCCCACGTCAACCAGCTTCAAATATAATCTTGCAGCAGGCTAGTTATAGCAGCAAAACAAAGGGAGGGAAAGTGCTGGACAGAACTGGCTGCTTTGGGGAATTGGCTGGAGGAAAGGTTCTGAAAAGAAGTGAGGACTGACAGCTCGTTAGGAAAATAACTGTGGATTTCCTGCATAGAATTGGTTTCCTGTATAATGATGACTCCTGAACTCTTCTCTCTTCCTTTTCACTTTGATGCTGGCTGGGGATCAGGAGACTATTTATGGAAGGGCTGCCTGTAGCTCAGCGGCTGGGCAGCTGCTTGGCAGGCAGAAGGACCCAGGTTCAATCCCCAATGTAGGAGAAACTGGGAGAACCAAAATCGATGCATCCTCTGTCCTTGAGTCGGGGTGGGTGACTCCTATGATAAGAGATCCGCTTGGTGAATGCGTTTGCTGGCAAATTAGAGAGCCAGTTGTGTTGGTCTGTTAGTGCAAACACACACAAAGAGATCGAGGGCCTGGAAGCCAAGCCTGATGAGGAACGGTTGAAAGAACTGGTTATGTTTAGCCTGAAAAAGGGGGAGACTGAGAGGAGATACGATAGCCATCTTCAAATATCTCAAGGGCTGTCACATGGAAGAGGGAACAACTTGTTTTCTCCTGCTCTGGAAGGTAGGACTCGAACCCATGGCTGAAAACTCCAAGAAAGGAGACTCCAACTAAACATCAGGAAAAACTTTCTGACACTAACAGCTGTTTGATAGTGGAATGGTCTCCCTTGGGAGGTGGTGGGCTCTCCTTCCTTGGAAGTTTTTAAGCAGAGGCTGGATGGCCATCTGTCATGGATGCTTTAGCTGAGTTTCCTGAATTGCATGGGGTTGGACTAGATGACCCTCGGGGTCCCTTCCTACTCTACAGTTCTATGATTCTATAAACTTTAAAGGCTAGCCACACTTTGGAGCCCTCTTTTGTCTGATGCATCACCTTCGTCTGATGTCATGGCTGCGCAGGAGTCAGAAAGATAAAAAGTACCCATTGCACCAGTGTGATCCAAAGAAACGGCTGCTCTTCTCGAGGTTTATTGGGAAGTTCTGCTTGGGCATTGCCTGGGACTTGCTTTCCCCCATCATTGGCTCCTACTCTTCAAGGAGGAAGGAAACAGACAAGCATCTTGGTGGATCAGACCTAGAGGCTCCATTGAGTCTGGTATCCTCCATCCCATGGCAGCCAATCAGATGCTTTAAGAAAACTCACAGGCAGGCAACTTCTCCTGGCTTTCAGAAGCACACTTCCATTGAACATGGAGGTTCTATTAGCATTTATTCATTTATTTATGCTGGCTGGCTGCAATCACCACATTGGCCACCTCTGATATAGACCAACAGCGAATTCAGTTCTCTTGACTGCTGGCCCTTATGCGTCTGGACAGAACTATCTAGGGACAAGAAGGTGGCATGTACAGGTTTGGAGACATATTTTTAAAAAAAAAAGAATGGGGAAAGCTGAGAACAAAATAAGCATCAGCCCCAAAGAGCTCAGTGAGCATACTCAACAGCCAGGGAGTGCTGACTTGACTGCGGAAGCAAGGTAAACCATGACAAGGAAATGGAATGGAGTGTCTTGATTCAGGTCATGGCTGGCAGGCTGGCATGGAGTGTTCTGAAAAGGGTGTGGCTGGCTGGAGCCCTAAACATGGCATTTCGCACCGCAGGCCCTACTTGGGAATATATCTGACTCCCTTTGAAAGAATCCGAGCCAGTAGCCCATTACACAGCAGTAACATCCTTATGCCGATTTTGCATCGCAGGAAGAGGAATTTCCTTTTTCACCTCTCCTGGATCTACTGCCTGTCAGTTTCGCCAGGTGAAGTTGTTGTGGTTATGAGTGAAGGAGAGAAGGAACCACTCTCACCTGTGAAAGTTCCCGGTTGCTTTTTCCATGCTGCTGCTGCTGCTACTGTTGTTATTGTTGTTGTTGATATCCTTCCCTTCTTGGGACTCAATCTTACTGGTTTGAGGCTTGAAAAGGAAGGGGCACATCATCCTTTGCATAGCAGGTGTGTGTGTGTGTTCCACAGCTCACAAACTTTGCTCTGTGCAAGGTAGACACCTGTCTGCAAAGGAAACACATACAAGGAAGTTCAGATGAATAGCCCTTTTTTAAAAGCAAATAATAGACATAAATTTAAAGAAGAATTGTATGGGGTATGGAAAGTGGCTGTTGAATGGGACACAGCTGGAGGCAGCCACCAACCTTGGACCTGCGCATAAAACAAGGTCGCCATGTTTCAGGAAGTGAAAATCCGGACTTTTTAAACGGTTTTTAAAAATTCTGCCAGGACGCCATTTTCAGCGGACGAATCGCAGGTGTATGGCAGCCATAAAACACACGTCTAGAGTGAGAAACTGCGGTGATGTCAGCTCTTTGCAGGAACTCTTCCCAAGGTGAGACTCTTGTGGAGGAGCTGAGAGTTTGTCCAGATTCTGGGTGACAGGGGTGCCAACTTGAATTAAATATTGGGAAGGGGCAGGCAAGCCCCACCCCGCATAATCGATCACATGGCACAGTGCACGCACACCACTTGAATGGCACTGCCCATCAGCTTTTTTGGGGGGGTCCTATCAAATATTTTATTGGGGAGGGTGAAGCTCCCTCGGACCCTAGAAGTTGACTCCTATGCTGGGTGAGAGCCAGGAGGTGAAGAGGGTTTGTCTAAAGGAGAAGGAACTGGTTTTGTTTCATATTTATTAGTAATTTTGTGTTAATGTAAAATTTTTATACATTACTGATTTTTTTTTGTAATACTGGTTGTTTAAGTTGTCTGTTGTTGCTTCAGCTTTCTGTAGAGACATATTGTAATCTATTAAGTGCTACAGAAATAAAAGCAGATGTTTGGTGCCTTCTTAGTTTTTAGAGCGGAGAGGGGGAACTTGTAGTCTTCTCAAGGTTCCTGGACTACAACTCCCATCATGCCTGACCACTGATCCTGCTGGGAATAATGGGAGTTGTAGTCCAACCCCTAGAAGGCCATCGGTTCCTCATTCCCTATACAGGGCTTTAGATTATGTATTACAGAATGCTTGCCGTGCAATTATTTTTGCAGTGAAATTGTTTTAACTTTGGATAACTTAATTAAAATGGGAAGGTGTGTGTGTTTGTGTTATGGAGATAGAGTATTTTTTGTCTCTCCCTCTCATGTAATACCAGAATTTAGGCTCACCCAAGGAAATCAATGGGTCACAGATGCAGGATAGACAATAGCCCTATTTGAGTGTTCAGTCCTTACACACAGTGAAAATTAGAACATGGAAACCTAGCCAGAGGCCCTTTGCCCAGTCAGATCATGGGTCCATCTAGGTCAGTCTTGTCTACCCTGACTGGCAGAAGCTTTCGAAGGTCTCAGGCAGAGAGTATTTCCCAGCCCAACCTGGAGATGCAGTTCAGGATTAAACCTGCATGCAAACAGATGCTCTGCTACTGAGCTACAGCTCTTCCTCGTCTGCCACCCTAAATCAAGTAAATAAATAAAAAATACTTAACTAAAAGTAGGAATGATCTGAATATTTGAAATTGAAATGCTCTACCACCAAAAAAGGCTCTGCTCATTATCTCTCTTGCTGAGCCACTAGAGTGGTCATTCAGTACTTTGCAGAGAGTACAGTAAAAGACCTGGCTAAGGTAAACGATTGCATTGAGGGGAACATCTCCATGGGCTCTGCTTACTGAGTTCGCACATAAAAACTGCACTGGAAAAAGGAGGAAACTGAGAAAGAAGTGCTGAAAAGGTTTTCAGCAAATCCAAGAAAACTTGTTTTAGTTTAGATTTTTAAAATGAAATGAAAAAGCTGTATTCTTTGTAATTTTTGCAAAATATACTCCCTGGTGTTAATTTTTTATTTAACTTCCTAGTTTTCAAATGACTGGACATTCTGACAGATTTTTCTGAGTACTGGGGGGGGGGGTCACAAAAAGTAATATAAAACAATCAAAATTTGAAACAAATTGAGACATTTCATTCTGAATCTGACAGACGGAACCAGGTGGAGGAGGATGACAGACGGGTGTCCTGCTCTTCTCCCCCCCCCCCCCCCGCAACATAAATCTTGGCTACGCCCATGAACTCTGATTGTCTCTGTGATGGCGCAGCTAAAAGCGAGCCTATTTCAGACCTTCAGCCTGAGAAAATCAGGTTGCAGTGTTAAGCTGAAGGGTGCCTTTCTCCACCCCAAGGGCTGAATTCGCTTCTGGGCAACTTTCTGAGGGTTGCATGCCAGAAGTGGGCGGGGCCAGAGGCAAAAGGCAGGCCAACAAATGCAAATGTTACCTTTGCACAAGAGTTTTGACCCACACTCCCACCCCTATCACTGTCTTCCAGCCAGGCAAGTGGGAGGCATTGTTACAGCTCAAAGACGCGAAGTCTGAGGTGCAAAGTAGGGTTAGTGGGGAATGTGGCTGGAGGTGAATTCTGAGGGCCGGATAGAAAGGTCTGGAGGGCCACGCCTGGCCCTGAGGTTCCCCACCCATGCTGAAATCAAGGAAGCCCCATTGAACACAGAAGAGGGATTACTTCTAACAAGATATGCACAGAGGACTGGGGTTGCCTACTTCACCCCCAGGCATTCTGTAAACAATTTAAATACATCAAAAATAAGTATTCCTCTCATCTCCAGAGCAATCATTCACTAAACACGTGCCGTTAACGCTACAAGATTCCATGCACTACAACTGAATGGTTACGATTAAGGAAAGTGCGTAGTAAACTTTCCCTGGAAGCACTGGAATCAAATGCGTAAGACAGAATCCGAACTGTGCAGGCGCAGAAGTCAATCTCATTTGAGTCCAGTGGAGTTTACTGCCAAGAGAAACTGGGCTTAGGGTGGCAGCCTTGTTTTTGCAGGACTGGGCCCACCGCTGCCTTTTAAAAACCCCGAAGAGATAGGATGATGTTCTACAATATTTCAACAATGTTTCTACGGTTTAACTAGAATGAGCATTGCTCAAGCTTTAGGTGAAAGATACACCCCCCCCCCAATAAAGGCTTATGTTTAACCCCCACCTCAATTTCCATGTACAATCCCTATTCACTGAAATCACTTAAAAAACCTAAGTATAACTGCAATCTAGGAGCCGTTTGTACATTAATTTATTCCAATAGGACTATGTGCGGTCTTTGGACAAAACCCAAGCAAAATGCCACACTTTTTTTTCATTTTAGCAATAAAGCTAGGTCTTTGTTTCCATCTCTCCTGCTGAAAAATCATTTACCTTTGTTGAACCGGGACTTCGTTATGTTAAATCTCCGCAGGATACCTGTGAATCAGTATCTGATGGCTGCCATCTGCCTTGAGCAGCTGGAATCCCTAGATCTTCCCTGCCAGATTTAGCGTGCTCCACTCATCTCTCGTTTTCTCCCCGGTGCGCATCCAAAGAATGGTTTGGTTTCCTGAATCTCAGCCTTAATGCCAAATCCTCAGCAGACCGGACTGTGGCAAAGTTTCTGCAGCGATCCAGCAAGAGGGCAGACTCAGCTATTCCTCCCTACTGGCGAAGCTGGAATGAAAGACTCCTTTCCCCCAGTTGGAATAATCACTGAGCTGTCAGCAAAAAGGAATTGTCTTACCTTGAGTGATTTTTTTGTTTGTTTTTGTTTTAACCAGTCATTTGGGAGAAGGTCTTTGCAAACGAAGAGTCTCTCTCTCTCTCTCTCTCTCTCTCTCTCTCTCTCTCTCTCTCTCTCTCTCTCTCTCTCTCTAATCTCCAGATACCCTGAAACTAAACTCTGAAATCCAGACAACCTGCAAAGCAAAATGCATTTTTATACCCGTCTAGATGCAAATTGAGAAGGGGGAAATACATGAGTGTGGCAGCAATTATAAACAAATAAAATCAAAGAGGAAAACCCCTCAATTTTGGTGAGCATTGCCAGGAGAGAAATTTGTCCGGTCGGCTTCAGATGACACACACACACCCAACCCACCCAACGTGTGAGTGAGTGAGTCCATCCTCCCTCCACGTAAACTTCCCTGAATCGTGAAATAAGGAAATACGGTCACTCCTGATGCTATTTTTGGAACAAGTGAGCCTAGGAAGGGCATACGCAACAAATGAAGCAGTCTGGTGCAGCAGTCTGTGTGTAAGAAGCCAGCTGAGAAGTTCTCAAGCAAAGTTGAAATAAGTTAAGAAAGCTCTCCGTCTCTCTCTCTCTCTCTCTCTCTCTCTCTCTCTCTCTCTCTCTCTCTCTCTGTTGCCTGGCCTGCTTTGCAAAGCTTCCTCCATCACTTCCCAGATGAAAACGAAGAAGTACAAATGCCCCACTAACCGCTGTTCTCACACAGCAAGAATTGTCTCTCGAGTTCGCCACGCCACAACAACTGTGTCCATGCCACGAGAAGCAGACAGGTTTCGATTCATTATTGATTTCTTATCTTTCCTATCATGAATTCAGATCTCCACATTTCCAGTGGTTACTTTTCTTTAAATCCTCTGGAAAATCGCTGGTATCTGAGTGCAAAGTCCTCCTATAAAACACATTTTTGTACGTACACATTTTTGCAAGCAATTATCCCCAACATAATACATTTCTGCATGTCATTTTCCCTAATATCTTCATTTTGACGCATGCTTTCCTCCTAACGTGTAATTTTTGCAAACCCTGTTTGACTGGAGAGGTGCATTGCAAAATTTGGATTTGTGTGAATTTTGAAGGACAGCTGCCTACCGTTTTTTGATAGAGCGGATTTGATGGATTCGTCTGAACAAACACGTGTGTCCGCCACACTCACGTATGTGACGTACAGCTCTGAGAGGACCAGAACCTTTTGCATGGAGCCAGTACGTGCACCTGTTCAAAAGGACCCTGTCCCTTTAACCCTTATGCCTAATAAAGAACTTATCACACCAGGAAGCAGAGAAAAGCAGGTTTATTGCACGGAAATAAAGAGAGATCCCGATGCTGATTCGGACAGCAAGGTTATATATATACATGTAGGCAGCCAACGCCGTCATTAAGCATACATGCACACCTTAAATATAGAGAGCCCTTCGTTATCCAGTGTGAGACAATGTGCCACAGACCCACACTCAAAATAACATGGAGGGCAAGACCAGCTCTATGATCAAGCGGGGTGCAAAGCCAGGGATTGAGATCTCTTACTTTTGTGAGAATTAAGCCCTCCCCTTCACTCTGGGCAGGGCGGTCCCAGTATGTTTTGCTTCTGAGGCAAGATGGGAAGTTCTGCCTCTTCCCCACTGATACCTACATCCCTCTGCTGGAGTTGACTAATCCCTCGTCCTCAATTATTCCTCCGCTGCTCCCCCTCCCAATGTCTAGGTCAAGAAAAAGGGGAGGAAAAGGAGGATGGGGAGGAGGTGGAAGCGACAAGGCGGGCAGAGGAGGAGCCGACAAGTGGCGAGCTGTGCGTTCCTTGAGGGCCCAAATCTGTCGCTTCCACCAATGGTCCTGAACCTGCCGCCCCAAGGCAACTGCTTCACCTTGCCCTATGGCCGAGCCGGCCCTGGTTCTGGGAGAGACAGGTTCATCCTGCCATTCCTTAATGAAAGTTATTACAGTTGTACCTTGGGTTACATACGCTTCAGGTTACGGACTCCCCTAACCAGAAATAGCAACTCGGGTTAAGAACTTTGCTTCAAGATGAGAACAGAAATTGTGCTCCGGTAGCTTGGCAGCAGCAGGAGGCCCCATTAGCTAAAGTGGTACCTCAAGTTAAGAACAGTTTCAGGTTAAGAATGGACCTCCGGAACGAATTAAGAACTTAACCTGAGGTACCACTGTGCCTATATTACCCTAACTCCCTTCCTTGTTTGCCTTTTGCAATGTTTTTCCTGGGGTTTTTCATAATTTTGGGGTAAAACTTCTGAGGTTGGGAACGCATTAGAAAATCCCCCGTAGGAATCCACGGAAATCATTGACTCATTATGCAAACACTCACCTAATGAACGATTTCCTGAGAACGCATCGTGTTCGGACAGCAAGAGCTTTGTGTGCTTGCCAACAGACTGCCCCAAGCTGACTTCTGAAACAGGATGGGTCAATTAATCGATCGAAACTGATTGTAACAGGGTTTTTTTTAAAAAAAGAAAACAAAGCAAAAAGACAGCCTCAAAAACATTTGATAGAACGTTTGATCCATTAATAGAAGTAACAATAAAAGGCTATTTCTCCTTCTATCCTTAGTCGCAGGTGACCAGATGAGGCTGGGGGCCATTAATTTGCAAGTCAGACAGTGGGAAAGAATCACATTAAAACAGGGAGTGCCCTTACGCCTCCAACCCGAATCTGACCTTCTAAACTCTTGGGTCTGGTTCTAACTTTAGTAACTGGGTTCATTTTTCTTTTTTTAGTCTCCTGGCTCCTTCTTATTGCAGAACCCTTCATCAGACAGCTTGGATCGTTACCAGCGCAAGAGAGCTTCTGTGCAAATCGGCACGCTTCCCCCTGGGAAAAGAGATTGCAGCATGGAACAGTTCTGGTGGGATCTCAAGAAAGGGGAGGAGTCGGGAAAGCAAGACTAAAGACTCAAAGGGCCTCAGCAACTCTTCTTGGCATAGGGTTAGCAGAGAGGTGGAGTGGAAGGCACTCTGTGTCTGTCTCCATGAGTGGAGACCCATGCCACACACTTAAAGCCCATTCAATCCGCACTCAAAGCTCATGACTCCCACCTGCCCCAAAGAATCCTGGAAACTGTAGTTTCCAGTGGCGCAGCGTGGGGGGTGCAGGGGGGGGCGGCCGCACCGGGCGCAACATCTGGGGTTAGGGCAAATCCACGGGTTAGGGGGCGCAAATCCACGGGTTAGGGGGCGCAAATCCACGGGTTAGGGGGCGCAAATTACTTGCCTTGCCCCGGGTGCTGACAACCCACGCTACGCCACTGGTAGTTTCCCCCTCAACGGAGCTCCAGTTCCCAGCACCCGTAACAAGCCAAAGTTCCCAGGGTTCTTTGCAGGAAGCCATGTGCATCGGATGGGCTTTAAATGTGTGGAGTGGATCTGCCCTCTGTGTGCGTCTCAAGGGTCTACTCAGAAGTTAGTAAGTATGTAGAGAGATCTGATGCAGTTCATATTTAAAAGGGAATGTACCGAATTGGCACTTTGGGAACCGATCTGCAAGTACAGCCATCTTTCCAAATTTTGCAACACAAGGTCTCCCGCCAAGTGACGTCCATAAAAATGCATATAATATGTGTGTAAAAAATGTGTCTGTTCAAGAAAATTCTTGCAAAAATGCATTACATTAGGGGAAATTGCTTTGCAAAAATGGGTGTTTGTAGGGCAAATGGAAAAATGCTGATTAATTTTCATGAGGATTTTTTTTTTTAAAGCAAAGTGACGTGGCAATGTGGAGAACCAAACTTAAGATGGTAGCAAAGAGAAAATGAAATTGACTGATTTGCTCATCCCTGCCTGTGTGGCAAGGGAGAATGGTTGCAGGTGAGCAGGGAGGAAAGCGTTCTTAAAATGCAAAGGAGCTGCTTTATTTTTCTTTTCTGTCTAGCCACTGTTAAGCACAAGCAGACAAGTGAAAGCAACAGCCATGGACTAGAAACTTAGACAATTTGCAAGGCTGTGTTACAGGATGGTCTAGATTTCGCCAACATGCTGAATCTTTGCTGGGCTGTCCGGCGTGCAGAATTCAAGCTGGGGAAGTAAGGACTTGCAAATTGAGCAGCTGGCTATATGAGACCCACAGGAAAGGTGTGTGGGGTGGGGTGGGGGTGGAAGCTGTGCCCCCTTCCAGCCCCAGGCGAGACAGCCGTGTCCTTCTCCATCCAATGGAATGTGCTGGGTGCTCTCAATGAACCTGGAACACGTGAAATGGCAAGAGCTTCGCAGACTGATGGCATTGCTCAGCTGGTGCCAATTTCAAAATTATTTGCATTCTTCGTGACTCAACTTATCAGGGAGACATAGCAAGGGCGGTATGAAAAACAAGCTGCGGAGCGAGCAGCCTTGAGATAACACCCTGCTCTGTTAAAACAGTGGGTGCAATGGGCCTTGGAGCGCATGTGGTCTTCAGATCTCCATTTCAAAGAAGAAGAAAAATACAGGCACATTCCCAACACCCCCAATTCTTCTTTTGGTGGTAAATCCTTTGAAGCAGCCAAGAGATATCGATAGCTGAAAACTGAGAAGGAAATAAACTTTATCCACCACTTTTTACAGAGGACTTTGAAAAGAATACAGGGCATCATGGAACCTACGAAGTAAACTTAGGCTGCCTTGTTCATCACTCATCCGGATTTGGTTGCACAAAACTTATTATACAGCAGTAAAAGGTCAAGGTAAAGGGACCCCTGACCATTAGGTCCAGTCGTGACCGATTCTGGGGTTGCGGCGTTCATCTCACTTTATTGGCCGAGGGAGCCGGCGTACAGCTTCCAGGTCATGTGGCCAGCGTGACACTGTTTGCCTTCCTGCCAGAGCGGTACCTACTTATCTACTTGCACTTTGACGTGCTTTCGAACTGCTAGGTTGGCAGGAGCTGGGACTGAGCAACGGGAGCTCACCCCGTCGCAGGGATTCAAAATGCCGACCTTCTGATTGGCAAGTCCTGCACCACCTGTGTCCCTATTATACAGCAGTAGGAAATGGCAAAGCTTAATATATTTTGGAAGAGCGACATAATATAATGCAGCGGTTTTTGTTGTTGTTGTCATTTTCACTAATGTATGCATAGGTACAGATAACATAATGCATTTTTGTACCTGTCACTTGGCAGGAGAGCTGTGGTGCAAAATTCAGAGATGTGTGAATTTCGAAGGATAGCTGTGTGTTTTTATCACATTAGAACATTAGAACCACAGAATTGTAAAGGTGAAAGGGACCACAAGGGAGATCTAGACTAACCCTTGTGCAACGTAAGAATCTTTTGCCCAATATGGGTCTCAAACCCACGACCCTGAGATTAAGAGTCTCATCCAGATTGTTCTGGAAACTGCAAATTAGGCTGGCTTGCCTTTAAGTGCTTATTGAATTGAATTGCATGTTCTGGAAGTTGGGCAATAGGGGCAGTACAGGATTCCTTTTGGTGTACCGACCTCCCCGCTGCACCAAGGATTCCCTGCCCGAGCTGCTTCAGGTTGTGGCGGATGCTCTCCTGGAGACACCTAGCTTGGTTGTCCTAGGGGATTTTAACATCCATGCCAACACAACCTTACAAGGGGCCCCTCGGGACTTCGTGGAAAGCATGGCCTCCATGGGGCTGTCCCTGAATAAGTCTGGCCCAACCCATAGCCGCGGACATGTCTTGGACCTGGTGTTTACCTCTATGGATGTTGGTGATCTGACACTAAGTAAAAGCGAAACGAAAGAAGTGCCATGGTCAGATCACTTCCTGGTGCAACTGGACTTCTCTACGACCCATCCCCTCTGCAGGGAGGTGCGCCCTCTCTGATTGCATGGAGCCCGGACAGCCCCGTGGTTTTCCACGGATCTGAGGGCAATGAAACAATCGTTGAGACGGCTAGAGCGCCGGTGGCGGATAACTCATTCCGAATCTGACTGGACACAGGTTAGAGCTCAACGTCGAGCCTACCAAGTGGCGATAGCGACGGCGAAGAAGACTTTCTTCGCCGCCTCTATTGCATCTGCAGAAAACAGCAGCAGGAGACTTTTTCAGGTGGTTCACAATTTAGCGGAACCACCTGCGACATCTGGGCCCAGTACGGGCCACATGATCTCCTGCAATGATTTTGCAAATTTTTTTGCAGATAAAATCGCTCAGATTCGGGAAGAAGTAGACTCCACCATGGGAGCAGGGCCAGGGCGGGAGAGTGCTAGAGTCCTGTCTAGTCAAGTTGCGTGGGATCAATTCCAACCTGTTACCTCCGAGGATGTGGACAGGCTGCTTGGACGAGTGAAGCCAACCACCTGTCTCCTGGATCCTTGCCCATCCTGGCTTATAAAAACTAGCCGGGAAGGACTGGGCAATGGGCTTCGTGGGGTGGTGAATGCTTTCCCAGACCCGCTGAAAGAGGCGGTTATTAAACCGCTTCTTAAAAAACCATCTTTAGATGCAGCCACGATGGCCAATTATCGCCCAGTCTCAAATCTTCTATTCTTGGGCAAGGTGATTGAGCGAGTGGTTGCTGAACAACTCCAGGCACGCCTGGAAGAAGCGGACCATTTGGATCCCTTCCAGTCGGGATTCAGGCCTCATCATGGGACTGAAACTGCCTTGGTCGCACTGGTTGATGATCTCCGGCAGGCTAGGGACAAAGGTGAGAGCTGTTTCCTAGTTCTGCTGGATCTCTCAGCGGCGTTTGATACCATCGACCATAACATCCTTCTGGACCGTCTTGAGGGGCTGGGAGCTGGGGGCACTGTCATACAGTGGTTCCGCTCCTTCGTCCTGGGCCGTGTTCAGAAAGTGGTGGTGGGGGATGAGTGTTCAGACCCCTGGGCTCTCACTTGTGGGGTGCCTCAGGGTTCTGTCCTCTCCCCCATGCTTTTCAACATTTACATGCAGCCACTGGGAGAAATCATCAGGAGGTTTGGGCTGGGTGTTCATCAGTATGCGGATGATACCCAGCTCTACCTCTCTTTTAAATCAGAACCAGTGAAGGCGGTGAAGGTCCTGTGTGAGTGTCTGGAGGCGGTTGGAGGATGGATGGCGGATAACAGATTGAGGTTGAATCCTGACAAGACAGAAGTACTGTTTTGGGGGGACAGGAGGCGGGCAGGTGTGGAGGATTCCCTGGTCCTGAATGGTGTCATTTTGGACTCACAGCTGTCCATGGAGGCACAGGTCAAATCTGTATCCAGGGCAGCTGTTTACCAGCTCCATCTGGTACGTAGGCTGAGACCCTATCTGCCTGCAGACTGTCTCGCCAGAGTGGTGCATGCTCTGGTTATCTCCCGCTTGGACTACTGCAATGCATTCTATGTGGGGCTACCTTTGAAGGTGACCCGGAAACTACAACTAATCCAGAATGCAGCAGCTAGACTGGTGACTGGGAGCAGCCGCTGAGACCATATAACACCGGTCTTGAAAGACCTACATTGGCTCCCAGTACGTTTCCGAGCACAATTCAAAGTGTTGGTGCTGACCTTTAAAGCCCTAAATGGCCTCGGCCCAGTATATCTGAAGGAGCGTCTCCACCCCCATCGTTCTGCCCGGACACTGAGGTCCAGCTCCAAGGGCCTTCTGGCGGTTCCCTCACTGCAAGAGGCCAAGTTACAGGGAACCAGGCAGAGGGCCTTCTCGGTAGTGGCGCCTGCCCTGTGGAACGCCCTCCCATCAGATGTCAAAGCGATAAACAACTACCTGACATTCAGAAGACATCTGAAGGCAGCCCTGTTCAGGGAAGTTTTTAATATGTGACATTTTAGTGTATTTTTCATCTTTGTTGGAAGCCGCCCAGAGTGGCTGGGGAAACCCAGCCAGATGGGCGGGGTACAAATAAATAATAATAATAATAATAATAATAATAATAATAATAATTATTATTATTATTATTATTATTATTATTATTATTATTATTATTATTATTTCTCCTCCATTCCTAGGTAGGTGGAGGCTAGACTGTATCTAGTTGGTACTGAGCATTTGCTCTGGTTTGTTTGTGGGACGGTTACACAACAGTGAACATCTGTCTTGCATCCATCCCAATTTACACACTTTCCCATTAGTCATTTGTTCACCTCACATTTGTCAACGCATTTCCCCATTGCTTTCCAAACCGCAAGAAGTCCAATTCTTTGTTTTTTTTAAGTGAATTGATTCATTATCATCATCAAACCTTTATTGGCATCACTTACAAACATTCAAAATAAATAAGCCAGTGCAATCTCATTGCCACTTCAACAGTACAGTCATTTGCCAAAGGGAAGAAGAGGCGAGCAATCAATTTCATCTCTGTGGGTCTCCAGCAAGGGCAGGATCCTGTAGCGTCCTTTGGCGACAAAAAGTCAAATAGAGGAACTTAGCTACTGGCTTGGTGAGCTCCTGGTCTCTGCCCTGTAATAAGAAGTGTATAACCTCCGTCTCTGGTTTCCATGTTGGAATACATAGATGGTGTAAAAATTGTTGGTGGAGATCATCATACATTTTACATTTAAGGGCCATGTGAGCTAGAGTTTCCATCAGGTGGCCATCACATGGGCAGATCCTATCTCCTTCTGCCATATCCACAAACTACCCCAAAGGAGGTTAGAAGGATTAGAATTGAACCTAGCCGCCGAAAAAGCCCTTCTTTCTTGCGGGTTAAACAAAAATTGTAAATAATTATGCTGAATTTATTGAGCTAGGGTGAGAGAAAGCCCACAAATCTGCCTTAACTGCTCTAACCTAAAATTCCCAGTAGATCCTTGAAACCCTCTTGCCAGGGTGAGATGAGGAAGTTGCCTCAGGGCAGCAAGCTCCAGATCACTGAGGGAGGTGGCAGAGCCACTTCCTGCATTTGATGATGATGATGAATTTATTTACACACGTCTTTTTCCATGACAGGGACTCAAGTTGGCTTACAGATAAAAATAAGAGCCACTGAAAAGATAACAAAATCAATAATTATAACCAATCATTAAACATTGAGAGAATTAAAACTAACACCATCTGTTTAAAACAAACCAGTAATTACAATAAAAAGAGCACTGTGGCAGTCAGTTCAAAAAAGCTTGTAGGAACAAGGAAGTTTGGCAAAAGGACAGCAAGCCAGTCTGGCTTCTCTAAGGAGGGAATTCCAGAATCTGGGGAGGGAGCAACCACCGAGAAGGCCCTCTTCTGTATCCCCACCAAGCGTTCCTGTGAGGGTGGCAGGACCAAGACAAGGGCCTTTGCTGAAGATCTCAAAACCTGGGCAGGTTTGTACAGTATGAGGAAATGTGGTATTTCAGACATCTTTCCCAACATCAGGGTCTTTTCCAGGGAGTCTTCTCTTCTCATGATGTGGCCAAAGTATTGGAGCCTCAGCTTCAGGATCTGTCCTTCCAGTGAGCACTCAGGGCTGATTTCCTTCAGAATGGATAGGCTTGATCTTCTTGCAGTCCATGGGACTCTCAAGAGTCTCCTCCAGCACCATAATTCAAAAGCATCAATTCTTCGGCGATCAGCCTTCTTTATGGTCCAGCTCTCACTTCCATACATCACTACTGGGAAAACCATAGCTTTAACTATACGGACCTTTGTTGGCAAGGTGATGTCTGTGCTTTTAGAGTGCATTACAGTAATCCAAACGGGATACAAGGAAGGTGTTGGTCACTGTGGTCAATATTCTTGGCCTCTTCCTCCTTTAACTCGCTGTGCACCCATTGCCTGCCCACTGCCCACACTAGGTGGCAGTGGGTGGGTGCACAACAATGGGTGCATGGCAGGCATATGGAGGAGGAGGCAGGGCTGGTATTTCCTGTTTTGCCTTTAGCAGCAAAGCGTCCAGGGTCGGCCTTGTCTCCTGTAAACATAAGTTTGTTGACCTCAGAATAAGGACACAGCCCCGCAAGTCATGATATACGCGGTCGCTCAAGGCCATACTGATGATGAGGCAAGAGGGAAGCCCTGGTTTTCAGAGCAGCTTGGGAAGTCCAGGTTGTATGAGGAAATGTGGTATTTCAGACAGATTAGACCTAAGCCATGTAGGGCTTTGTAGATGATAATCAGCCCTTTGAACTGTGCCCAGAAACAAACTGGTACCCAGTGCAGCTGTTACAACCAGGGTTGTCGCCTGCTCCCTATAACCAGCCCCTCTTGATAATCTTGGAGCCAAATTCTGGACAAATGGGCCTCCCTCTGCCAGCTGCTGGCCCTGATGCCAACTTCCCCCCCCCCAACCAGTCCTTAGTGGGCACTGGGCCCCACTGGTTTGAAAGGTGATGGGGCATCTTCGCATCTCATGTTGCCCTAATACAGGTGCCACAGAATAACCATTTCACATTCGTAATAATCTATTCATGTGGCAGCTCCTAGATTCTGGAACTCCCTGCCACTTGATATCAAGCAGGCACCTTCACTGTACTCTTTTCGGCACCTACTAAAAACATCCTTGTTTAGATAAGCCTGCCTAGGTGTTTATAAATGCTTGTGTGGATTTTTGTATTTTAACTTCCTATATGTTTTTATGTGGTTTTTTCCCCTGGTTTTATCTTTTTGTAAACTACTCCGAGGTTTGTTTGTTACAATCAAGCGGTGGATAAATTTTATGACTTTTGAAAAAGTTCTGTGGGGTTCCGTTCATTACGTGGTTCCTCACTCTATGTGTTTGGCAGAGCCTGGTCTTGCCGTCTTTGCCACGAGTGACAAATGATTAACTCAGGCCGGAGTGCTGAGTGCCAGGCTGCTGGCATGTATGCCAAGGAAAACGGGCAAGTGAAGATGCATGCAATGTCTGAGGAAATTCGGAATGCAACGCCAGTTCCAGATGCCTTTTAAGAAATAAGCTTTCGTTTTCATTTTCAGGTGCTCCGAATTGCAGGCTTGTTCAGAAGTCACATGGCGTACCTCAGAGTTTTCCAGAAAGTCATCATGGGTGGAGATGAGTTGGCACATTTTTCCCCAGCAAGAAAAGACAAAAACAATCCACTTCAGATGCATTAGGTAATCCAATGGTGGTTTTTTGCAAGACTTGGAGAAGAAGGGAATGCAAAGACTGAAGGAGCGTCTCCATCCCCACCATTCTACCCGGACACTGAGGTCCAGCGCTGAGGGCCTTCTGGCGGTTCCCTCACTGCGAGAAGCCAAGTTACAGGGAACCAGGTAGAGGGCCTTCTCGGTAGTGGTGCCTGCCCTGTAGAACGCCCTCCCACCAGATGTCAAAGAGAAAAACAACTATCAGACTTTTAGAAAACATCTGAAGGCAGCCCTGTTTAGGCAAACTTTTAATGTTTGATGCATTACTGTATTTTAATATTTTGTTGAAAGCCGCCCAGAGTGGCTGGGGAAGCCCAGCCAGATGGGCGGGGTATAAATAATAAATTATATTATTACAGTGGTACCTCGGGTTAAGTACTTAATTCGTTCCAGAGGTCCATTCTTAACCTGAAACTGTTCTTAACCTGAAGCACCACTTTAGCTAATGGGGCCTCCTGCTGCCGCTGCGCCACCGGAGCACAATTTCTGTTCTTATCCTGAAACAAAGTTCTTAATCTGAATCACTATTTCTGGGTTAGCGGAGTCTGTAACCTGAAGCGTATGTAACCTGAAGTGTATGTAACCCGAGGTACCACTGTATTATTATTATTATTATTATTATTATTATTAAGTGGACAGCCTCTTTTCAGAGCAAACGTATTAAAACTCAGAGCAAACTTAGAGGAAGGGTCGTTGCTCATGTTATAAGAAAAAAACTGCTCCTTTTCCTTGAGAGCCAGTGTGGTGTAGTGGTTAAGAGCGGTAGTCACGTAATCTGGGGAACCGGGTTCGCGTCCCCGCTCCTCCACATGCAGCTGCTGGGTGACCTTGGGCCAGTCACACTTCTCTGAAGTCTCTCAGCCCCACTCACCTCACAGAGTGTTTGTTGTGGGGGAGGAAGGGAAAGGAGATTGTTAGCTGCTTTGAGACTCCTGAAGGGGAGTGAAAGGCGGGATATCAAATCCAACTCTTCTTCTTCTTCTTCTTCCTTTTCCCTTATGGGGTATCCAAGAGCCCGTATAGAGTCCTTAAGAGGGTTCCCTATCGGTAGGAGAAAATAACAGAGGCCAACCACAGTATATTGAGAAGTAAAGCGGCTAGTAAGCCTGATCTTTATTAACTGTTGCAACAGGGTCCCCTACTCACCACACGTAGGAGGGAGGAGAGAACCCAGAACAATGGTGTGCAAGCCCTTTTATAGACTTTTGAAGCTGCCCACCCTGTAGTCCGAGACCACCCCCCAAAACATCATACATACATCACAGAAGGAGGCGGTCTACAGCAGAAATCTTGTTTTCCAGGATACCTGGTAATAGTCACTGATTACTTTACCTGGGCAGCCTGGCCATTCTTTTGTGATGGTTAATAGTTTAGTTCCTGAATCCAGGTCATAGGCTCACCCTATTCATACACAAATATGCCCTTAAGACAGGATTTGTAAGGAAAAGACAAAAGGAAGGCTTTCCCCATTTCTTCCCTCCTTTCAGAGAAATATTTGAGGTCAATTTGGGAGAGTCAAAATAACTTCAGGATTGTTCTCCTGTATTATTTCAGACACGTGGTTTATATACTTATTGTGTAGGTGTGTTTTCCTTGTACATTTATGAACATTTATTCTATATTCAAGACCTTAGAATTCTTATAACACACAGTAGTTGAGCATCTTCCTTGCACACAGAAGCTCCCGGCTTCAATCCTCAATAACATCTCCAGGTAGGGCTGGGAGCCTGACTGATTGCTGCCAGTCAGTGTACTGAGCTACAGATGGACTTGGTGTAAGGGAGCTCCCTCTGATCCTTACTTGGCTAGGAATCTTTTGCATGGGAATCAGCCCCACAGAACACACGGAAGGGTTGGAGTTGGGTGGTGAGAGCAGGATGAAGCCAGCAACACTATCCGAGTTTGGTAGAGATGATTGGATCCTGGCACATCACAAACACACCTGATCCACTCCACTTGGACCAATGTGCAGATCACAGCTGGCTTTCCACACGTCCCAATTTTTCTTCCGCAGCTCAAAAATGAAATTTAACAAATCAGTACTGTTTGTGTTCTCATTTACTAAATGCACATTTAGCTCACCAATAGCACATGGTTTGTAGAACTCAGCAGGGATGGGGACAAAACGAGACTTAGTTGGCTGTCCTGGTCACTGCCTCTGGCGCCACCTGCTGGTTGGGCTCCCTGCCCTGTACCCCACCAGGGGGACCTGGGGACACCAGTCCCTGCTGGAAGATGAAGTGGTCAAAAGCCCCCACAGTCCGCATCTCTGAGCACCAAAACACCATCTGTTTCTTGACACGCTTTCATCGTATTTGGCCCGTCACAAATCACTCCTGCCTGGAACTCAGAGCCAGAGCAATCTTTGGTTGTGAGATGCTCAGGGGATCAGATCCCTTGTCATAGTCACTGTGCTCCTTTGGGTTAAAGGTAAAGGGACCCCTGACCATTAGGTCCAGTCGTGGCCGACTCTGGGGTTGCGGCGCTCATCTCACTTTATTGGCCGAGGGAGCCAGCGTACAGCTTCCGGGTCATGTGGCCAGCATGAGTAAGCCGCTTCAGGCGAACCAGAGCAGCGCACGGAAACGCGTTTTTATTCCCGCCAGAACGGTACCTATTTATCTACTTGCACTTTGACGTGCTTTCGAACTGCTAGGTGGGCAGGAGCAGGGACCGAGCAATGGGAGCTCACCCCGTTGCGGGGATTCGAACCGCTGACCTTCTGATCAGCAAGTCCTAGGCTCTGTGGTTTAACCCACAGCGCCACCCACGTCCCTCTGGGTTACTCTGCTCTGCTCCTTTGGGTTACTTGACCCTTTTACAGGCCAGGCCCACCCATGAGGCTGAAGCCCCTGAGGCAGAGGGGGGGTGTTCCTGGGGGTGCCCTCCACCCTGCCGCCACTGCCAGAGAAGCAATGTGGGCATTGACGTGAATTCCAGCAAGATCTCACCAAAACCTCTCAAGATCTCTTGCAAGAGCTCTTGTGAGATTCAAGATCTTGCCAGAGGTTGGTGCCCAAACACTTCCTGTTTTGCCTCGAGTGGCGAAAAGGGACACGCCGCCCCCTGCCCATTTCATTGTGGTGGTTTCCTCTCTCTCTTTTTGCTCATGGGGCAGCGCTACGTGATCCTGCTTTCGACAGCGCGTGCAAAAGTTTCAAGGTGGGCATACTGCTTTATTTCTGACAGGTACCGGTCCTGCAGCTGCCTGCTGAAATCCTGTAAGGCTTTGCACCATAAACACTCTGTTTTATTTATTTATTTTATCTCATCCTTGTCCGGCTCTAGCGCCAGAGGGCCTCTTCCCATGGCAATAATGCAATAATAATTCCATGTGGAATCTCTAGTGGACAGCCAGGATATCCCAGATGACAGCAGGACCTTCAAGAGAAGAGGCTGCTGAAGGGGAACGAAGGCCTCTGACTGACTCCTCCTGCGATTCCTGAAAGATTACGGAACCAAAACAGTTCCTAACTTAAGGTTACCAGGTGTCCCTGTTTCCTGGGGATGGTCCCCAGATTTACAAACCAGTCCCCATACAAAACCCATTGAAGTTGAAAAGTGTCCCCGGATTCAGTGTGTGGGGGGGGGGAAATCTGGTAACCTTATCCTATCTCCTCTCTATGCTTCGGGCGTCACTTCCGCCACACTTTGCTATCTGAGAACAGACTTGCTTTTTTATAAAAAAATAAAAAAGGAGAGAGAGAAAGTTTTAAGGAAGGTTGTCTCACATGATCAGCCGACGCTCAATCTGTCTATGTCAAAAGTTCAGAGCGTCTCACTTAGCACCCTGGCTGCAGTCTGGGTGAGGGTGTTTGTGCCTCTTTTGGCAGGATCCGTGCTTTTTTTTTCCAGAGGGACCGACTGTAGAAAGGAAAGTCATCTGCTCACCTCCTCATCTTTTATTCCACTTTCCGCCACCCAGGAAAAAGCTCCGCACCCGCCCAGTAAGCAACGAGGAAGTAGCCAGCCGAAGATTTGGGTTCTCACCCTGAATATGAGTAGGGGGTTATGGTGGTGAAAGAAACACAGTTGTTTTTTGGGGGGATTCATGTGTTTCGTTTTGGTGTTGCAGATTGCGAGGAACACCTGTGGGATGACTCACCTTCACTCAAAGAGAGGCTCAATGAGGCGAAATCTAAGGTCCTAATGATTTGATTTCACAGCTGATGGACGCTGAAACATCTGCCATTTCTTAGCTGGGGGTAGCGGGGCTGTCAGCCGGCCCACTGGGGGCAACGAACCATTGGAGCAGAAGATTTTAAAAACAGAGAGAAATATACAGCTTGTTCTTGAGAGGTGATCGCATGTCAACTCAAGGCTTTGTTTGGGGTGGAGTTAGATGTCTTTTTCTTCAGCTCCTGGGCTAAATCTCTCATGGCCTAGGCAAGCTCGGTGGTGGCAGTGATGATGATGATGATGATGATGGCAGGAGACTTGCCAATTCACTACTGGGCTGAGTTGAAGACACTGGTTTTGGTGTACAAAACCTGACACAGCTTGTGTCAGGAGCCAGCCAGCTGTAAATCGCACAGAGTAAGTGGAGTTAACTCTTAATTAGAAAAACACACACCAGGATCTGCACAGAAGTGTCTGGCCTAATCAACACAGCAACTCATCTCTGGCAGGTCTTTTCCCCATGAAGCAGTTGCTGAGACTGAAGGTCTCTGCCTCTCCACAGCCGCCTAAGTCCCCTCCTCTCCAGGGTTTCTCCCAAGCAATCTTAGACTGCGCCTACATGGAGCTAATTTCTCCTCCGCCCTCTTCATGCCTCTCCTGGTACCGGGAGACCAGCGGGGAGGGGAGCTTGTCGCCGCAGGTGGTGCAGACACTCTTCCCCAACCTGACTCATCTCTGCTTCTTGGCCTCCTTCCTCTCCTGCTTCAGCTTCTGTCTATTCTTCTGGACTTCTCTCTGCCACAAACTCTCCCTGCTCACTAAGCCCTGTTGACTCTCCAGCTTCCGACACCTCCTCCTCGTAGTCTTCTCCCTCTGACCACTCCTTGTTGTCCCACCACCAATCCCCTGTCCCTGAGCCTTCTTCCCTTGGGGGTTCCCCAGCTGGTGCCTCCCCCTCCCCATTCCTCTGTGTCCAGCCAGTCCGTGACAGCTTGGAACCAGGATACCTGAAAGATTGTCTCACCCCTTATGTACCCAATCGATCACTGCGTTCTACAGGCGAGAGCTTCTCACAGTTGCCACCTTTTCTAGAGAGACAGTGTGGTGTAGTGGTTAAGAGTGGTAGACTCATAATCTGGTGAACCGGGTTCTCGTCTCCACTCCTCCACATGCAGCTGCTGGGTGACCTTGGGCTAGTCACACTTCTCTGAAGTCTCTCAGCCCCACTAACCTCACAGAGTGTTTGTTGTGGGGGAGGAAGGGAAAGGAGAATGTTAGCCGCTTTGAGACTCCTTAGGGTAGTGATAAAGCGGGATATCAAATCCAAACTCCTCTTCTTCTTCAGGAAGTCCATTCCGCACAGTGACGGAATCAGGTCTTGAGCACTGTGGCGCTAACCCTAGTCCCCTTCCTTGAATATTAGATGGGTCTTGTTGGCCCCTGCTGTAAACTTTTTTAAAGCAGAGATCTTTCCTGGTCTGTATTTGTATCAGAATTGTGTTTAAAAAGATGCTTTTAGTGTTGTTTTACCTGATTTGCTGCCCTTGGAAGGAAGGGTGGAATAAAAATTTAATGCATGCACGAATGAGTGTTAGTCAAACTAGACCCACCAAAATTAATGAACCCATATGAACCATGCTCATCTGGTTTACTATTTTTATATCTTCATTGAGCTGGGATCTTTTGTGGGTGGGGGGGGGTTTGCATGTCTGCTCACTTCGTTCCCCCTCTAACCCCCACCCAAGCCTCCTCATATCTCCCCCTTATTTGGGAGATAATTCCACTTTTGGGAACTTAAGCAATGAGACATATTTTTGCTATGCATTCGCTACTGGTTCATACTACGATTTCGCAGATGTCTTCCCCCACTTTTTTCTGGTGGGATAACTGTCGATCATCATAAAATTATTGCTAGCGGGCAGTACCTGGTGTCACTCGGGAATTCTAAGATTTATAAATGGATGATTTAATTTTTTTGCAACAACCTTTGCTTTTTCCAGCAGATGAAGTCGATTTGGAAAGAAAACAGCATTCTAAATCACCAGAAATAATATCTGGCATCAAGCCGGCTAACAGGAGCGGGTTATTCCTCTGACAACTCTTGCTTTCATAACCATGACTTGTCTCACGTCTACTAATCCTAGCCTTCCCTTTGGGACTGCAAAAGGGTATTTTCAAGTATGCACCAACAAGAACCCATTTATTTCATTTAGAGTATCAAAGCTCGTCTTAAAATCAACATTGACTCAGGATGGGGGAGGGGGGTTGGACCAAAAAAATGAAACTAACTCCCTTCCTTTGATGGGGGTGCCGGTCATCATGTGGACTCAGCTTGGAAAACCCATCCGAACCTCTGTCTGCACGTTCAAAATAAGGAGGGGCCACGTCGTAGCTCAGTGACATAGCACATGCTTAGCATGCGGAATAACCCAGGAACAGTTCTCAACATCTCTAATTGCAGGAGATAGGATAGCCCTTCCTGGCTGGTTAGCTGGCTGGCTGGCTCCCCCTTGGACCCTCCCTCAAAGGAGATGCTGCCCACCAAAGTAGCCAGTACAGGCTATATGACCAAAAGGTCTGTCCTAGGGTTCTGGATGCCTCGCTTCATTATGGATATTGAGAGGTAGAAGAAGTTCAGAAAAGGGCACCCAAAACGATCAAGGGGGTGGAATGATTCCCCTACGAGGAAAGTTTACAACATCTGGGCCTTTAGAGGCAAGTAAAGAGGGGGCATGATCAAGGTCTAGAACAGGGGCAGGGAATCTTTTTTTCTGCTCAGTTCCCTTCTGGGTAACATTCTGAGGGCCACATGACGGGGGGGGGGCAGGAGCAAAGGAGTGGGGCAACAAGTGTTAATTTACTCGCTAAGGATATATCTTTTTTGCAAGCTCATGTTCCTATCGCTTAGGTTAGATGAACATTTGCCTAAAAGCAATGAACCGTCATTTCAAAATCTTTGGGGAAAAGATCATCCCAAAATCAATAAATCAGTTTTTGTATATGCAACAGCATAATGTATTATGTAATTATACATAACAATTATAGCTATGTGTTATAATGCAGGAAGAATAGAGCTTGCAAATTTTATAATACTTGTACAGTGTTTTTTTGTACTGTACAAAATGCTGTACATCACTTCTTATTGCTTAGAATAAATCGAGGTTGCAGTTTGTCTTTGCTTCTGCTGCAAGCACCATAAAGTTCCGGCGTCACTTTGATTGCATGTTCTGTGCACTGATTAACTTCTTGGTATCTGGAGGGTGGATGGCTCTTGTTTCCAGTGCTTCTCCTGAACCCAAGGCCTTTTTGTAAGGTTTCAATATTTCTGACAAGGTCTTGAAGTCATTTACAGTAAGCAGAAATGTTACAGATACGGTGGTTCCCAATTTTCATTTCGGGGTGACCTTCTTTCTCAACTTAGTCCCTTTTTCAGTGTTTCTAAGCCATGGGTAGGCAAACTAAGGCCCGGGGGCTGGATCCGGCCCAATCATCTTCTAAATCCAGTCTGTGGACAGTCCAGGAATCAGTGTGAGTACATGAGTAGAATGTGTCCTTTTATTTAAAATGCATCTCCGGGTTATTTGTGAGGCATAGGAATTTGTTCATTTCCACCCCCAAAATATAGTCCGGCCCCCCACAAGGTCTGAGGGACAGTGGACCGGCCCTCTGCTGAAAAGGTTTGCTGACCCCTGTTCTAAGCAAAAGTTCATCCCTTTAGGATACAGTCATACCTCGGGTTGAATGCGCTTCGGGTTGAGCGCACTCGAGTTGCGCTCCGCGGCAACCCGGAAGTAACGGAGCACGTTACTTCCGGGTTTCACCGCTTGTGCGTGCGCAGACGCTCAAAATGACGTCATGCGCATGCGCAGAAGTGGCAAAAAGCGACACACGTGTGCGCAGACGTGCCATCGCTAGTTACATTTGCTTCTAGATGCGATTGGGGCTCCAGAACGGATCCCGTTCGTATCTAGAGGTACCACTGTATAGGAAATTGGGTTTGTTGTTTTTTTAAGTCAAAAAGTTATAACTCGCACACCTAGGCAAGCAAGAGCTCAAAGATACATCAGGGGCAGATTTAGGGCTGTGCAAGTGATGCGCATGAAATATGCGCTGAGCCAAAGGGGATGTCTTGGTAAACAAGGTGCTGGGCATTGGGAAGGAGGTGGGAGGCTCTGACAGGGTCCTAAAGACCCCCCTCCTCCTTCCCAAGGCCTAGTTAGTGCTTGCCCCAGTCCAGGAAGTTGGGCCAGGCGGGTCATTGTTGTGATCCAGCTGCAGGGCTCTTCCTCCTGTCCTTTTCCATTGCCTGAAAAAAATGCCAGAGTTCTGAGAAGCCTTCCAGAGCCAAGCCACAGATGCAGTGGAAAGCAACGTTATATAAAAAATTACACAACCCCAAATCAAAGCATCGTGGATTGGAAGGAGTCATCGTCTCTCCAAACAAAAAGGTGTGGGGAGAAATTACCTTCCGGCTGGGTTGCTGGGGGGAATTCCCAGAGGTTCTGAGTAAACGCCACTTGTCCGAAACATCATCACTTGGTTTTTCCACTCAAAAGCGAAAGCAACACCAGAGCAGGCAACTGCCACACCCACAGCCCCACGTGGCTTCCTGCAGGCCCTTTGGTTTCTGTTGCACAACAAGGTCAAGGACCTACCTTCGAATTCTTGCATTGAAGGGGCTGGACTGGATGACCCTCGGGGTCCCTTCCAACTCTACAATTCCAGGATTCTATGAAACATGTTGAGCCTCACAATCTGGGTAACCAGAATGCGAAGGGCCACCTTGCCGGAGCTCACGAGGTCTAGATCGGGCAGGCTGCGTGGATGGCGGAGTCACTGCCTAGAATGTGATTTCGCCAAGGTTACAGGTTCTGTCCCCGTATGGGACAGCTGCATATTCCTGCATTGCAGGGGGTTAGACTAGATGATCCTCAGGGTCCCTTCCAACAATACAATTCTATGATTCTATGAATGGCACCTGCTGGACCTGGACTGTAAACTTTTGTTGGAAGCCGTCCACAGTGGCTGGAGCAACCCAGTCAGATGGGTGGCATATAATTAGTGTATCATCATCATCATTATCATCATCATCATCATCATCAGTGCTTTTCTTCTAGAAAAACGGTGCTGGTATTGCATACCCTTGAGTAAAAAAAAAGGTAAAAGACCCCTGACAGTTAAGTCCAGTCACAAACGACTCTGGGGTTGCGGCGCTCATCTCGCTTTACTGGCCGAGGGAGCTGGTGTTTTGTACACAGTTTTTCCGGGTCATGTGGCCAGCATGACTAAGCCGCTTCCGGCGAAACCAGAGCAGCACACGGAAACGCCGTTTACCTTCCCGCCAGAGTGGTACCTATTTATCTACTTGCACTTTGACGTGCTTTCGAACTGCTAGGTTGGCAGGAGCAGGGACTGAACAATGGGAGCTCACCCCGTCGCGGGGATTTGAACCGCTGACCTTCTGATCAGCAAGCCCTAGGCTCTGTGGTTTAGACCACAGCGCCACCGTCTTACCCCCAGAAAAAAGCACTGGTTATTGTTTTATTATTATTATTATTATTATTATTATTATTACTACTACTACTACTACTACTACTACTACTACTACTACTATTAGCTATCCAGGCTAATGATGTTCTGTTGAGTGTGTGATGAAAGGTCATCATGTCACTAGAAAGTTGCCCTCTTCTCTTTTTCCCCAGCTAATGCTTTAACACCCTTGGTCAGTTTTTCCAGAAGTGCTATTGTCCAAACTTTCTGTTTCCACTGTGATAATTGTAAACGTTCTAAAAGGGTTTTTTTTAAAAAAATTGAGCAATAAGTTGTCAAGCGGCTACTAAAAGCAAGGCAATTAGCTCTTTCGGTCTCAAATTTGCATTTTCATCTTTAAAGATGGTTCACAATACCAAGGCGCCCCCCCTCCCCCTCTGACATCCTGTAGAGGTGGAACCTGAGACAAGAACAGTTAGCCGAGAAAAATAAGGCTGTGTTTTTCCCAAGTGCAAGAAGAGTGAAAGAATTGGTATGTCCATGCTTTGGGAGGTTGCTTTTTTTGCTTGTCCCTCCACCCCACCCCATTTGATAAAATGCCAGCTTACGGGAGCTTTTGATGACTCAGGTGCACATCAGTTAACACAGCTTCATTAAAAAGCTCGTGCGATGGGCAGGTAAGATACCGGAGGTGGGTGGGTGGGGAATGTAATCCAATAATAAGAAAGCTGAAAGGCTGGCTGATAATAAGTGCAGAAAAAGGCCCCGTGAACGACAAATGCATCTGCTATGTGCAGCTTGAACCAAGTGTTTGATGCGCCCATCGAGGAATGTTCTTGTTTTTGCATTCACCTGCAAACGAAAACATTTTCGGGCTGCTAAATGATCCCAGCCAATAAAAAACCCAGCAGCCAAATTAGCCAGGGGCAGTGGCTGGTGTCACAAAAAGGGCATCTGTTTTTGTGGTGCTACAAAGAAGGGGGGGTGGGGAATTCCCATTTTCACACAAAAATCCTGAATTGGCATTTATTTTTCTTTTTAAAATATATTTTATTGTTGTTGTTGTTTTTAAAAAAATGAACATTGAAACACAAGCCAGCCCATCCAACTTTGGGAAGATGGAACAATGGGCTCAAGCGTCAAGAAAGGATATTCCAACTAAACATTAGGAAGAACTTTCTGATGGTAAGAGCTGGTTCAACAGAGGAATGGGTGACCTCAGAAGGTGCTGAGCTCTTCTTCCACTTTTCAGCGGTTTTTCCTGGTGTCCATGACCCAGAGCTTGGTCTAGGGTAGGGTTGCCAGATTTCAAAAAGTTTGAACACATTACCTGGCCAGAGAACCAAATAGCAAAACTCAAAGAAGTGTAGTTTTCAAAGGATGGTTGCGTTTCGGGTTTATGTATTGTATCAGAAACTACAAATCAGGTGGGTTTTGCCTTTCAAGGCAAATTGAGCCCAAACTTCTCCTTGATCCCTAATCTTTGATGCTGTGTGACAGAAAAATATCCCCAATATTTATTTATTTATTGCAGATTAAAAAGAGGAACCTGGAAGACTCGGTGGCTTAGTGCCCATAGAACTGATCTATATTGTCCTTCTGAAAACATTAGGCACCCTCCTCCTGCGTTCGCTGCTAGAAGGTAGCAATGGTATTGATAAGGGAGGGATAAATATCAGTTGATCAAGCGGCATAGAGAATTTTGCCACACATCAATTGCCAGCGAAGGTAGAGAACAGCCACCTGGCTGGGCTTTGTGGTCGACCCAATCGTGCGGACTCAAAAACTGTCTTTTGGGGTGGTCCGAATTCACATGCCAATCCCCTAATTTGAGTTTTGCCCCTGGAAGTGGATTCCATCATTCACCTGCCAATTGCCTCCCTTCTATTTCAAAACTCTGTTTCTCCCGATCTCTCACGTTCAAGATCTTCACGTTGTGGCTAAAAAAAAACACCTTTGCACTAGACTTTCCACAGAAGCTGGGGCCAACAGATCTGTTAGGATACCTCTGTGACCTCGCCCATGACCTCCGACACATCTGTGACCTCACCCGTGACCTCTGACACATCCATCACCTTGCACAACTCCCTTCCCCTTTCCTTGAACGATACAAGCAAACATTGAGGGCGTCAGCCTTTGACACTTGAGAATCAACAAGCTTTCCGCTCAGCTCGCAGAATCTACGCAGGTGCCGAGTTTTAATCCAGCCCACACTTTCCCCCTTGGGTAGGGAGAGCATGGTGAGTGCTACCTAAGCTGCCTAATTCAATTGAGCAGGGACAACGGAGGAGTAGGACAAATCTGCCAGATTATCAGGGCAGCAACCGATGCCCCGAGGGATTGCGTCGACTTAAGACGACAGCTCATTATTCAGTACGTACGATGCACTTAGAGCAGTTTAGGATTGCTTGGATTCATTCATTTGTACTCTCCCTGGGGTTGCCTAGTCCCTAATCTGCTATAAACCAACAAAACATTCGTGTGTTATTGTAGCAGTGATTCAACCAACCATTAACACGAAAAAGTAGACATTCCTGTTACAGATAGATGCCGCCCTGGTAAATCACAAACGAGATGGAAATGGTCAACCGCCGGTTCTTTTGCTGTGGTGTTCATTATCCATGAGATTAAATTTGGCT
Source organism: Podarcis filfolensis (assembly GCF_964270895.1). Classification (NCBI taxonomy): domain Eukaryota; kingdom Metazoa; phylum Chordata; class Lepidosauria; order Squamata; family Lacertidae; genus Podarcis; species Podarcis filfolensis. The sequence goes on from NC_139618.1 coordinate 8,526,815, forward strand.
TCTGGTTGCAGAGGCTACACTGTAACCTCTTCCAGTCAAGGAAGCAAACTTTTTTTTTAAGGCATCAGAAATCAGAAGATGCTAAACGGAAGATGCCAAGGGCTTCCTGTGCTGCCCTCTGCAGGCAGATGAAAGCATCTTGAACTAGAACAAAAGACTATTGTTTAATGCTACAGGACACTTGGCAGTGGCGGACTCTGGGCTTTAAAATTTCAGCAGCGTCCTGCAAAGTTTGGCCTTCTGTTGATTGTCACTGTTGCAGCATCCCTTGTCAAGCCTTCTCGGACTGGGCGAACTGCTCGCATTCCCTTAAATCCACCTGTTATTGGGGTGAATTTGCAATGCTCCAGACTCCTGAAGTCTCATGAGATTGGAAAAATCTCCATTAGGCTTGTATCCAACGAAGTTTCACTCAAGAGTAGATCTGCTGGAATTAATGGACCTAAGGTAGCCATGCCCATTGATTTCAATGGGTCTACACTTGAGTGTGTGGCCAGAATTGGCTACACAATCTTTAGTATGTGGTTGCAAGCGGTAACTGGGAACTTTGATGTACGAATATCGAAAGAATACCTTTTTCCTTCTAAGGATGGGTGGTTCCGTATCAGCACACGGTCATGTGGACTGCTACTGATTTAGCCACCCTGTTTAACCACCCTAAATATTTTGTAGGCAACTGGAGTAAAAAAAGAAATAAATCACTCCCTCTAACAGCAAACTTGGGGGGTGAGTGCTGACGGAAATGGGAGTCAAAGGGACACTGGGGAACATGCTCGGGGGAATCTTGTGGTTTGCAGAGTCACCAAAAAACACCCTTACTTTTAAAAACAGTTTAGGAGACAAACCTCCCAGCCCAAAAAGGATTAGTGAAGGTGGTGGAGTCTGTTTGTAAACGGAGGTCAAGGATTCTGGACTAGATGACTCTTGGGGTTCCTATGTTTTATTTTTCAACGTTTTAGATCTTTGTAGGACACTTTGAAGCGCAGATGAAATGAAAAGCAAGGCATATCATTTTAAAGTAAATATGAATTCTTTGCCTTTCGGCTACCAAAAAAAGCAGTTTCATGTAATGTAATCTGGCACACTTTCTTAAAACTGAATTACAAATGGCACATACATTGGGGTTTTTTGTACAGCCTGTGGGCGTTTTAATTTAAATCAGCAAAGAGATCCTTGACTCTTCAGTGTGTGAACGGCACCTGATTTATTGGCTGTAAGCAGAAGTGTGGCTACCATGCACTTGTTTTTAATGAAGATTTCAAAGCAAGCAGCAGTCTCCAATCCAAGGGTGTCTTGTTTATCTGAATTCCAGCAAAACACAGTGACGTTCATTATTCAGCCCTAAGCAGAATCCTGTAGACACAACTTTCCATCCTGAGATCTCAAACAACTCCTTTTTTGAGATTCGAGCATTCCCTATGTTTCAGCCAAAAAATCCTGACTCCATTATCAAGGGAGTTCAGCATTTAAGTCTGAAACCGAAATCTGGTAAATCGCGACAGCATCCTGCTTGTCTGTGCCAATGGATGATCACTGAAAGCAAAGAGCTCAACCCAGGGAGGCCGAGGTAGGGTTCGCCATCGTACATTTTGCAACCGGAGAAAGACGAGGGCTGCTGATCCACTCTGGTCCTCTGAACCCAAATTGATTCAAGAAATGAGGCGTCTTCTCTCCATCTAACTCTTTCCGGCCTATTTTCGTTTCTTATACTAAAAGGGAAAGAGGGAAACAGGCAGGAAATAAGCAAAACGTCTGGGACACAGGCAGGTTATCTGTGCTGGATGGGGTCGCAGCCCCTCTGAAAGAGCAATGGCATAACTTGGGGGTGCTGTGGGATACGTCTTTGTCCCCATGGGCCCAACTGTCCTCTGTGGCTAGGAGTGACTTTGGCCAGCTTTGTCTCTCCTCAATGGGAAGAGAGTGGAGTCCGGAATGGAGCGTGCTGGAAAAGGGCAAAGCTGGCTGGCTGGCATTCTGAACAGAAGCACACCCCCATTGTAAGTCTTTGGTTGAAGGTCCTCCTTAGAATCCAGGCAGAAGCCACCTTCAGGCAGCTGTGGCTTACCCCCCCCCCAAAGGATTATGGGAGCTGTAGTTTTAAGGCTGCTGAGAGATGTGTTCCTTTCAGAGAGCTACAATTCCCGGACTGGTTTGGCAATCAGTCCCTCTTCACAAAACCAGAAAACTGCAAGGAATACTCACTTTTTCCATCACCCAATCAGCATCTTCAATGGATCTCTTGATGATCTGCCGGATCCGCTCTGGGTTGTCTTCATCAGCATGGACGTGAAAACTCTGCAAAACAATTTGCAAGGAGAGAGTGACCCGTTCAGTTAAAGGACAATGGAGTACTCAGTCCAGAGGGCATTTACTAGAAAATAAGTATCTCTTAATGCCCAGTTCAGGCCTAATGACCTTGGTCCCTAGCTCAATCCCCGGTAGGGCCAGGAACGCTCCTTATCCGAAGTACCCTTATCGGAGAGCTGCTGCCAGCCAGTGTTGGCAATACTGAGGGACAAAAAATCTGACTCTGTTTAAAGCAGCCTCCTCTGTTTCCCCAGTGGCAGCTCTCTCCAATGGCCTTGTAACTGCTCTCTGCCGAGGTCTAGGTTACGAATTCCAAACTGTGTGGACCAACAGTCTGACTCACTATATGCACACAGGAAGCATCCAGTCTTCCAAATTTCTCCACAAGCTGCACAAAGGCCACCCAAAGTTTATAAGGAAATCAGCGAGATAAGCCCTTGAAGGAAGCTCATGCAAGGCAAAACGTGTCAGGCTAACATCATATCGGACATCCATCTTTTCCAGCCCCTTGCAGACATGCTTCTCCCTTTTTCTGCTGACTCTGAATAAGACCGTTTCCTAGGTTCTTATTTAATCCAGTCCTTTATCTCGAGGCGTGAGGACTAGAGCCTTGGAGTTGCATCCAACTAGGAGACCCGCTGGAACTAAGGGAGCCAAGTTAGCCCTGTCCAAGATTTTCAGTGGGTCTACTCTGAGTAGGACGACAGCCATGACTTTACGTTTAGGTGACAGGGCGATCAAGTTGGGCTTGTTCCCAGCTGAAATCCTGGAGAGCTACTGTGATACTGAGCTAGACTTGGTACAAAGCAAGCTCCCAGTATTCAGCATCCCAGGGACACTTGCTGGGATAGCTCAGCCAGTACAGCATGAGATGCTTAACCTCAGGGTCAAGGGTTCGAGCCCCACGTTGAGCGAAAGATTCCTGCATTGCAGGCATTGAACTAAGATGAACCTCGTGGCCCCTTCCAAATCTACAATTCTATGATCCTAGGTCTAAGTCCTAGACAGCAGAGACATCACCTTGCCAACAAAGGTCCGTATAGTTAAAGCTATGGTTTTCCCAGTAGTGATGCATGGAAGTGAGAGCTGGACCATAAAGAAGGCTGATCGCCGAAGAATTGATGCTTTTGAATTATGGTGCTGGAGGAGACTCTTGAGAGTCCCATGGACTGCAAGAAGATCAAACCGATCCATTCTGAAGGAAATCAGCCCTGAGTGCTCACTGGAAGGACAGATCCTGAAGCTGAGGCTCCAAGACTTTGGCTACCTCATGAGAAGACTCCCTGGAAAAGACCCTGATGTTGGGAAAGATGGAGGGCACAAGGAGAAGGGGACGACAGAGGGTGAGATGGTTGGACAGTGTTCTCGAAGCTACAAACATGAGTCTGACCAAACTGCGGGAGGCAGTGGAAGACAGGAGTGCCTGGCGTGCTCTGGTCCAGGGGGTCACGAAGAGTCGGACACGACTAAACGACTAAATAACAACAACAGGTCCAAGTCTTCCTCCTTACCTGCCGGACCATGTGCTTGTAGTGTTCCTGGACGTTCTTCCCTGGCAACAACTTGCAGCAACGCAACAGGTATCGGTACAGCTGCAGAGAGCTCTTCACCAGCTCCGCTCCCGGGAGGGGAGCCATTGCCTGTGATCGTTCAGCTCCTCAAAGAAAGCACGACAGAATTGCAGGAGTATTAGTCAGATTGCACAAGCAACCCCAGCGTCAAGGTTTGCATCCCTGAAGCGAGAGCTAAAACAGTTGTCATTCAGCCTGCAATTTAGTCATTCATTAGCCTCGGTCCTGTATAACTGAAGGAGCGTCTCCACCCGCATCGTTCAGCCAAGACACTGAGTCCAGCGCCGAGGGTTGCCTCCCTGTGAGAAGTAAGGTTACAGGGAACCAGGCAGAGGGCCTTCTCGGTAGTGGCACCCGCCCTGTGGAACGCCCTCCCATCAGATGTCAAGGAAATAAACAACTATCTGACGTTTAGAAGGCGTCTGAAGACAGCCCTGTTTAGAGAAGTTTTTAGTGTTTGCTGTTTTTAATATTCTGTTGGGAGCCGCCTAGAGTAGGTGGGGAAACCCAGCCAGATGGGTGGGGTATAAAGTATTATTATTATTATTATTCATACATTTTCATATTCATGGGAATCACCCACAAATTCAAGGACTTTCGACTGTGTGGCAGTTGTCCTGTCCTTTTTGCCAGGACACTGTAACCAGCTCTGCTCCTGGGTCTGATCTTAGAGGAGCTGCAGTTTTAAAGGCAAAATATTTACTCAGAGGTAAGTCCCACCGAGTTGCAGAGGCCTTGCTCCCTAGTAAAGAGCGTTTCAGATATGGTTCATTTCAGAAGGGTCAGCAATATCAGAGCAAAAAAAAAATGGTGTCTTTAGCTGCTGATATGAAAGGTTTTGCAAAAATGTAGAGATTGACTTCTACACCACCTATGAATGAATGGATAGAAAGTTTTTGAGATTTCACAGCAGTGGCTAAACTGACTCACTACACTGGGGAATTTTTTGGATTTTGTGCTAAAATGAGAAAATTTTATTGAGTACAGTAAAAATTTAAGCTTGATATCGGAAATAAATTCTTGGTTTATAATGCTCTGAATATAAGTATGGTGTTCTGTAAGTAAATACTGTCTTTAATTCAAAATACAATTGTGGTATTTATTATGGTATAAGAGGTATTAATCATGCATCTCTAATCAAAAGGTAAAGGTGACTCTTCGTTTATGTATACCTATATATCAATTTATAAGATGTGTTACATTATGTATAACTGATTGATTAAAAGCCATTTTATTTATATTTATGCATTTAATAAAACTATTTTTATACTGCCCTCCCATAAATTATCAGGGCGGGGTACAACAATACAAAAGCATGCTTATAAAATTATTAAAAGCTGTATAAAATGATCACTGAAATGTCTGGCTACACAAGAACAGTTTAAACAACTGCAGCTGCCTGGCGGCTGGTGCCCATTGAGACTGGTAGGGTGGAAGGGAAGGAGCCGAACAGTAGGTGGCGCCAGAGTCAATGACAAGAGCAAACTAAATGACAGGCAAAGCCAATTCGTTTAGTCCCTATCCTGTCCCTTGCTGAGTTCTACCAGGACAACACTGATGATATGGAGGAGGAAGGTGCCTGTTGGACGAGACCGCCTGCAAAACACCTTCCAACTCTAAAATGTATATGAATCCTGGAAAGCAATAATTCTGAAATTCAAGATGTCCTGCAAACAAATAGCGTAAATCCTGAGACATATCAGCTTCTGCTCTCTCTCTCCCACCTGTAGAAATCAAACGCACATATCTGCCAGGACTTGGAAGGGCTTACTGTCACCTAAAAAGCATTGATCAAAGCTTTAAATTTACCGCTCGGATAGCCACCTAAAAATTAATACATTAGTGAAAGCAGTTTTGTTTACAAGTCGCCCCACCAATAAATCAGGAAAGCATGGAGGAGGAATGTTGGACGCAGTGAGCGCACTGTGCCACAGGCTTGCACATGCTCGCATTCCACAATGGCTGTTTACTGCACCTTGGTGCAATTCCGTGCGCTTCCATGTGCAATCTGCCTCCCGTGGTCCATGCTGCCTGAGGTTAAATTTGCTATTTTCACACCTTGAAGTCCAAAGGTGTGTTCCCACTCATCCCCATAGCCTCCTCCTCTCCCACCAAGGCAGCTGCGTTGCACCCACCCACCAGAGACACCTGCCTGTGTCGGATTTGCAACCCCACCCGTCTCCAGCATTGCTCAGTGGTTCAAGAGCATCAGCCTGGGAGACCTGAGTTCACATCCCTGCTAGGCCATGAAGCTAATAAAAAGGTAAAGAGACCCCTGACCATTAGGTCCAGTCGTGACCGACTCTGGGGTTGCGGCGCTCATCTCGCTTTACTGGCCGAGGGAGCCGGCGTACAGCTTCTGGTTCATGTGGCCAGCATGACTAAGCCGCTTCTGGCGAACCAGAGCAGCACACGGAAATGCCGTTTACCTTCCCGCCGGAGTGGTACCTATTTTTCTACTTGCACTTTGACGTGCTTTCGAACTGCTAGGTTGGCAGGACATTAAGCTAATAGGGCTGACCTATTGCTCCCACCCTCTCGGATTCACCTACCTCACAGGGTTGTTGTGCGCCTGCAAGCAAGCAGGGAGCACTCTTTACGCAGCCTCGAGCTCTTTGGAGTAAGAGAGGGGTAGAAATGCACTCAGCCCACCTTGCCTTAACTTGGGGGCTGCCTCTGCCGCTTTGCACCATGTTGATAATAATAATAATAATAATTATTATTATTATTATTATTATTTATTTATTTATTTATACCCCGCCCATCTGGGCGGCTTCCAAAAAAAATATTAAAATACTGTAATACATCAAACATTAAAAGCTTCCCTAAACAGGGCTGCCTTCAGATGTCTTCTAAAAGTTTGGTAGTTGTTGTTCTCTTTGACATCTGGTGGGAGGGTGTTCCACAGGGCGGGAACCACTACCGAGAAGGCCCTCTGCCTGGTTACCTGTAACTTGGCTTCTCGCAGTGAGGGAACCGCCAGAAGGCCCTCAGAACTGGACCTCAGTGACCGGGCTGAATGATGGGGGTGGAGACACTCCTTCAGATATACTGGACCAAGGCCGTTTAGGGCTTTAAAGGTCAGCACCAACACTTTGAATTGTGCTCGGAAATGTACTGGGAGCCAGTGTAGGTCTTTCAAGACCAGTGTTATATGGTCTCGGCGGCCGCTCCCAGTCACCAGTCTAGCTGCCGGTTTCTAGATTAGTTGTAGTTTCCGGGTCACCTTCAAAGGTAGCCCCACAGAGAGCGTATTGCAGTAGTCCAAGCGGGAGATAACCAGAGCATGCACCACTCTGGCGAGACAGTCTGCAGGCAGATAGGGTCTCAGCCTGCGTACCAGATGGAGCTGGTAAACAGCCACCCTGGACACAGAATTGACCTGCGCCTCTATGGACAGCTGTGAGTCCAAAATGACTCACAGGCTGCGCACCTGGTCTTTCAGGGGCACAGTTACCCCATTCAGGACCAGGGAGTCCTCCACACCAGCCCGCCGCCTGTCCCCCAAGAACAGTACTTCTGTCTTGTCAGGATTCAACCTCAATCTGTTATCCGCCATCCATCCTCCAACCGCCTCCAGACACTCACATAGGACCTTCACCGTCTTCACTGGTTCTGATTTAAAAGAGAGGTAGAGCTGGGTATCATTCAGAGACGCCCCTCTTGCATTCTGGGGTTTGCAACCTTTGCATTGCATTCCACCCTCCCCTTCACCTCCCAATCTGTCTTACAGGCATTCCCCAGTATACAGTCTCCAACGGCCCCCTGTGCACGAAGCACCCCAGCTCCCGCCACACGCATATACGCACATTCCCTGTTGCAAAAGCTCCCTTACCAAGAAGCTGACCTCCTGCTGGCGCATGCGCAGTTCCTTTTTCCAGGACACCTCTGCCGTCCGTTCTCCGGGCAACGTAGAGATAAAAAGAACAGAGGGACACATCCAATTTGCTGAATACGAAGCTTCCGGGTTCTCTTTGGAAGCCGCCCTGCTCAGCACACATTTACTCAGGAGTAAATCTCACTGAGTTCCGTGTGGATTAATTCTAGGGCAGGCATCCCCAAACTCGGCCCTCCAGATGTTTTGGGACTACAACTCCCATCATGACTACCTAACAGGACCAGTGGTCAAGGATGATGGGAATTGTAGTCCCAGAAAAGCTGGAGGGCTGAGTTTGGGGATGCCTGTTCTAGAGAAGTGGGATGAGACTGTCTTCTCCTAGCAGATCCGCAGCAGATATGTAAATCTCATTCAACACACATTCCAAACACAAAACTCGCAAAGAATCCGGAAACTGAGGTTTGCCAAGGGTGCTAGGGAGTGTGGCTCTATATGGAAGGGGGAGGGAAGGGATTATTGGAGGAAAATCGTGAGCTCTAAATGTATGCAGGAAAGCTTCGTATGCAGATCGCTAAAGATATTCAGAATTTCACAGCAGCTGCTTGGATTTAGGTCCTAGAGCATTGTTCAGCCATTACAGAATTACAGAATTGTAGAGTTGGAAAGTGACCACGAGGGCCATCTATTCCAACCCTCTGCCACGCAGGACTCTCAGCTAAAGCAACCATGACAGAGGCTCAGACAACCTCTGCTTAAAGTCGAGCCTGATTGGAGATAAATTATTATTATTATTATCCAGAATTAATTATTTCTAACTCAGGTTTTATTTTGTATGGAGTCATAATCACCATCAGTATTAATAATCATTAATATAGTATTATTGTTAATTATATTATTATTATTATTATTATTATTATTATTATTATTATTATTAACAGCAAAAACAACAATATTTTTTCCAACGGGCCTTGTTTGGTATGGCAAAATTATTGCTATGAATATCATTCTGCAAAATAAAACCTTGCTTTTTGTATTGATTATTTATTGTGCATTCATTCATTAAAGAAAGAAGGAAACAAAAGAGAAATAAGTACATATAGAAGGGGGTTAAGCAAAACAAAATCGTCTGCTTCTTGCTATGTTTTTTGTTGCGGGTGGGTTGCAAAAGAAGTAACTACAAGGCTAAGATTCTGTTATCTATGATTCTAACAGTAGCTCAATGAGTTCGCATCAGCGAATGATCATGCTTATTCCATGCCACGAAAAGCTTCACCTCAATCACGCCTAAATCTTGGATGGAAAAAACCTCACGGCAACACGAATTTCAGTCCGTGCGTGGCTCTAACCTTTTTCTATCTCTGTGGTACATAATCAGCGACTGGGAGATTGACGCAGGCGTGCTTCAGGCAGTGAAAGGGCGCCCTCTGGCGAGCAAGATGCAGGCCTGCTCTTGACAGCAGTTTCTGCAGGAAAATCCCGTATTCTCCAAGACTGTGTGATAAACGGGAATCCAAAAGGTGAAGTTTTTCCAGTAAAGCTTTGTCTGTTGGATATCTGCCTGCAATGCCACAGAAAAGGGACCTGTGAAATAGCAACTCATGCTTTAATCCTAGATGTGATTGGGGAGGTGAGCTGTGATGCCTCCGTGATGGGCAAAGGGCCCTCTAATTTGGGATTCTATTGGGATAGCTCAACATGAAACTCTTAATTTCAGGGTGATGAATTCAAGCCCCACTTTGGGCAAAAGATTCCTGCATTGCAGGGGGTTGGACTAGATGACCCTTAGGGTCCCTTCCAACCCTACAGTTCTATGATTCCATGTATTAGGCAACTGTATGCATGAATTGGGCGTTCTTATTTCCCCTTTCTCTACAACAGAGCTTTCCAAACTTTTCAAGTTGGTGACACACTTTTTAGACATGACCTAGTACCATAATTCAGCTTTCTTAGCAAACCAGTGGTTAAACTGACCCCTTTCTAGCCATGGGAGGAAGGTGGGGAGCGTTTGTGGGACACAGACATGGTAATGTGTCGTGGGCACAGTTTGGAAAGCTCTGCTCTACAAGTGAAGTGTTTGCCAACACTTAAATTGGGGGACCAGGAACAAAATCTCGCGGTGCGCTGGAGCAGAGCCCTTTTTTCTTAGATTGGTGGCCCCAAAACAGGCATTTTCTGCTGTTGCTCTTGTGCTAGGGGGTGCCTTCCCCTCTGTGATACGTGAAGCAGCAACCCTAAGTTGCTTCTGACATTTAGTAAAAGCTTACATTTTTTTATGCCTAGGCTTTCCCTAAGCCATAAGACTGGGTGCTGTTTCATGAATTTCAGTTTCATCGGCTTTTATGCAACAAATGTTTTCATATGCTTTGGTGTGGGTTTTATAGTGCTGCATTGACTCGTTTTGGGTTGTGTATTTTTGTTTGAATGTTAAATTGGTTTGTGGCTGTTTTTCAGACTGTACTTTGAGGATTTTTGAAATATTAAGCGCTATAGAAATGCGATAAAACTTCTAGCACATTTGCAAAGCTCAGCAGCATCCAGCATGGTTTCAAATTGGATGGGGGACTGTGTGTCGAGATTTCTGCATTGCACTACATGACTCTCTGGTTTCCTTCCAACTCTTCCATTCTATGATTCTAAATACATCCCATTGTTCCATCTGGACCACCTTCATCGGCCCTGACTGAGTGACAGCCTCTTCCAGTCCTTCTTTTGAGATCCATTTAGATGCCAAGGATTGAACATGGGTCCCTGTGCTCTCAGCTTGAGTTATGGCCCTCAGTCCCTCTGCTGTCACGTCCGTGTCTTTTGCTGGTGCCATTCTTATGGGTCCATAAATTACCATATAGCATATATTCAACACGAAAAACAGCGACAATTTGTTGTTGACAAAGGACAGCTGGACATATAAAGGACCCAATTACCTTCAGTAGCTTAGGGCCTCATCAAACCTAAATCTGGCCCTGGGTGCAAAGCACGTTTGCCTCCTTGAGCTCCTTGGAGAAATACGTGGAGGCATAAATGCAATAAAAAAATTTTTTTTGAAAGGCCCACTTGGGTCTAGCGGCAGCTTGTGCAGTTAATAGAGAACTCCATGGCTCCTGTTAATATAAACCAAGCAGGGTAATGATCAACACAGACTCGCCAATGATTAATTCACATGATTTTGTGATTAAGAGCGGCGTATTCTAAAAATTAAGGACATTTCTGCTCCTTCCTTTCTTTCTAATGGAGCAAAGCACCCCGATATAAGGTTGTGTGTGGATGCCATAGCCTCCGACATTTCTCTGATGAAAATAAGGATGTCCTGAGGAAAAGCAGGACGTTCCGGGACTAAATCAGAAACCGGGACAGCTTCTATAAATCTGGGACTGTCCCTGGAAATAGGGACACTCAGGTGGGTCCCCCTCAGATGAAGAACACAGGGTCCAGGTTGGTTTATGTGGGGACAGGCAGTCCTTCATGTATTCAGGTCCTGAGCTTTATAGAGTGCCAGTTTGGTGTAGTGGTTAAGAGTGGTAGACTCGTAATCTGGTGAACCGGGTTCAATTCCCTGCTCCTCCACGTGCAGCTGCTGGGTGACCTTGGGCTAGTCACACTTCTTTGAAGTCTCTCAGCCCCACTTACCTCACAGAGTGTTTGTTGTGGGGGAGGAAGGGAAAGGAGAATGTTAGCCGCTTTGAGACTCCTTTGGGTAGTGATAAAGGGGGATATCAAATCCAAACTCTTCTTCTTCTCTTTTATTGGTCAAAACCAGCATTTTGAATTGGGCCCAGAAACTAATTGTAAGCCAGTGTGGATGGGCCAGAATTTGTGTTATGTGCTCAGGCTGTCTTGCCCCGGTGAGCAACCGGGTTTCTGAATTCTGCACCACCTGCAGGTTCCAAACTGTCTTCAACGGCAGCCCCACGTATAACACATTGCAGTAATCTAGCCTAGAGGTTACCAGAGCCTAGGTGACAGAGGTCAGGCTACCAAGGTCTCCTAACAATAAGGAGTCCACTAAATAATAAAAAAGTAATCACTTGGGGGGGGTATAATCTGCCTGCATGCTTCTAGTGGGGACATGTTCTAGTGACACAAGTTTCCTCGCTCTGACTTAAATAGCATTCGCACAGCACCAAAGAACTTCCTAAGCAAAGCTCAGTAGACTCAGAGTTTTTCTTTTTTAAAAAAGAAAGAAAGAAATCTGCTAATTGCACAGCCTGTGGAATAGATGACTGTATAATGATGCCCTCATCAGAGAGCTCAGATCACATTTGCATTTAGATAAAGAGCTCCTGATTCTTTTCTTTAAAGAGGCAGGCATGAAGGGAGCCCAGCTCTGGCTATTGCAACGCTCTTCTGCCTTCCATCGCAGTGTCTGCCCCTGATAAGGGAGGCTGGGGCAGCGGCGCCAGGGAAAGCCTTGCCCAATTAATCGCCGCACGCCTGAGTTTGTCAATTGGCCGATTCAGGCCCAAGCGCAGGCAATGCGAGCGAGAGATGACACCGCGTGACACCTCAGCTATCAGATGCTCTTGGGATTCATGCCTCTCCTCCAGCTGCGCCTGTTTTGCAGCCAAACCTCCCACTGCCCCCCCCCCCCATTTCACAGTTTCATCTGAAACGCTTTCAACACTCTCACTGAAGAGGGCTTCGGTTGCCATTCAAATTCCTCTAGAATGCTGAACTCTTCAGATTTCACTCAATGCGAAATGTTGGGTGCCAGAGCTGCAGCCAAAAGCAAAGTGTTGTTGTTGTTGTCCTTTATTAAAAATTGGGAAAGGCCCTAAAATTCTGTGTCTCTCTCTCTGCAAGAAACCAGGAACCCCGACCACTTTGTTGGCAAGCCTTCTCCGCTCATAGCTTATAATACCAAAATTAAACTTGGCAAGCTAAATACAGTGGTACCTCAGGTTAAGTACTTAATTTGTTCCAGAGGTCCGTTCTTAACCTGAAACTGTTCTTAACCTGAAGCACCACTTTAGCTAATGGGGCCTCCCGCTGCCGCTGCGCCGCCGGAGCACGATTTCTGTTCTCATCCTGAAGCAAAGTTCTTAACCTGAAGCACTATTTCTGGGTTAGTGGAGTCTGTAACCTGAAGTGTATAAAACCTGAAGCGTATGTAACCCGAGGTACCACTGTAATTGGGTTGGTCAAATTGGACAAGGAATCGTTTTTGATTTTTTTGCAGGATTCTCTTGGGTTCAGGAAGGTAAAGGTGAAGAAAGAAACGGCCTGGTGAAGAAACAAGTTCTTGCCAAATTGCCCCTGAAATCTGATTTATTGGCTGGGCTGGATTTTCTAGTTTTCTATCCACTGTTGAGCTGCATCAAAAAAGCAAGGGCCCCTCCAAACCGGTGTCATAACCTCCAATATTCCTCTGGTGAAAATAGAGACGTCCCATTTCATCGTAATAATTTTACTATCTATACCCCGCCCATCTGACTGGGTTGCCCCAGCCACTCTGGGCAGCTTCCAACATACATAAAAACATAATAAAACGTTAAACATTGAAAAACCTTCCCTATACAGGGCTGCCTTCAGATGGCTCGCGGCTCGGATAACTCCATACCCCTCAACGTTTCTCCAATGAAAATAGGGACATCATAAGGACATTCTGGGATCAAATCAGAAACTGGGACGACTTCTGTAAATCCAGGACTGTCCCTGGAAAATAGGGGCAGTTGGAGGGTCTGGGGATGTTTGCAGGTGTAGCCTCATCCCTATTTTTATCGGAGAAATGTTGGGGAGTATGGAGTTATGTGACACACATACCCTGCCCCAGCTACAGAGATAAGTAACTATACAAGCTTTAGAGGACACCTGAAGGCAGCCCTGTATAGGGAAGTCTTTTTTTAAAAAAAAGTTTACTGTTTTTTAATGTTTAATGGTTTATATATGTTGGAAGCCGCCCAGAGTGGCTGGGGCAACCCAGTCGGATGGGTGGGATATAAAAATTATCATTATCATTGTTATTATTAAACAGGACATCCCTATTTTCATCGGAGAAATGTCGGAGGGTATGTAGTCAGCAAGATGTAACCAACACAATAATCCTGCATTTGTGGTGGATTTATACTGGACCATCCACCCATCATTCAGTTTTATTAACAGTTCTGCATTACCTCCCAAATGTGACCACATTATTGCCCACTCATACCCTCTGGGTTTCCCGATTTTCCAGGGATAGTCCCAGAATCACAGAAGCCATCATGGTTTCTGGTTTTATCCTGGAATGTCCCCATTTTCTTTTTTTCCTCCCCTCCACGTCTCGGAGAACAATTAAAACTGGTGTGTGTGTGTGTGTGTGTGTGTAAGTGCAAAAACGGAGTCCTGCACCCAATGAAGGAAATGGTGAAGCTGGCATACGAAGGAAAAGGTCACAAATCCACTTTAATTACTTAAATTGTGTTGCTTCAGCAGCCAGCCATTTCTTAGGAAACATGTGGAGTGTTTACTTCTTTATTGCAGATGGAGCCTTACACTGTCTACTGAGAAGTACGTCCCACTGTATTAAATGGAGACTACTCCCAAGTAACTGGGTAAAGACTGTGCAGCCTTACCCTGCAATCTGAAGCATTTTTACTTACTGGTGTGTTCTTGTTCAATCCCACAGTTGTTGTTTCTTCTTCTTCTTCTTCTTCTTTCCTCTTCTTCTTCTTCTTCTTCTTCTGTTCTTGTTGTTGTTGTTTCCCACCTTTTCCCCTGACAGGGACTTCAGGGCAGCTGGCTGCAAAAATTTTATTCTATTCCATTTATCTGCGGAAGGTGTTGCACATTATCCGCTCCCTCACACATTTTTTCCTTTACAACAATCCTGTGAGGTAGGATAAGCTGAGAGGTTGCTGTGGGAATGTTCAGGGTGGCAGGAGAGGATATATTGTTTATTAATATGCTTCCTAACTTGCGCTAGCAAGTTCCTTCATGTAGCAGAGTTACATTCCCCTTTCTTACATGGACATCAGATAGCTGGCTGCAGGCTCGTGTAAGCCTTTCACTATTATACAATCCAGTCTGTGTCAGATTGAATTGTACGTTCCTGGTAAATTCCCTTTAATCCCTCTTAAAAGAATAAAGACACGACAATCTCATTTAAAGTCAATAAAAGAAGTTTACTCACATCAGTTCACAGTTGGATTCCTGAAGGCATACTTAGTTACACATATGTACATGTGGATCCACCCCATATGGGGGAATAATCCCAGTGCTTCTGCTAGCTGAGCATTCCTAGCTAAGAAGCTGGTCAAACGAAGAAGGAAGTGAAAAAGGGAGAGAGTGCTGCGTGACTCGTCCTTTTGTTACCTGGAGAGGTAAGGTCATGTCCACCTCTAGTCACATGAAAGAAAGGATGCTCCAGCTCAGGAGGAACAGGAAGTTTCGACAGGCTGGACCAACATCCCCTTGCATGTCCACTCTAGGAAAACAAGGAATGTTGTATTTGACTGCTCCCAGTGGATTACATCCCACAGTTCCAAGTGGCTCAAGGCGACAGATGGAGATGCATATATGACATTTATGTGTGTGGGAGCTCAATCGTGGGAGATATTTCCTGATGCAGAACAGGATGTCCCTCTTTTCACTGGACACTCTTGTGCTACAGCGCATTAAAAGCAGGGCAAAAGCAACAACCCAAAACATTTGCGGTCTGAAAAGTTACAGGCTGTCAGTCGTCAGTTACAATCGAGACACGTACCGATAAGAAATGAAGCTTAAAATGTCACTGTGCATGCAAAGCCCTTTGCCTAGGCAGCATTGTGCTCATGTAGCTCCTAATAAAAACTGGTCATTATGCTGTGAACGTATTTTGACGTGTGCGTATAATAATGGATCGACACAACCGCCTACATTTTTGGGTGCTTATTGGGAGGCGTGGTTATGAAATCTGCTTGTGGGGGTGTGTGGCTATGGGAACTGCGTTGAGGAACGTTTGCCCTTCCAAAGGTTTACTGTTGTTAACGTGGTGGCTCTTTTGCTTTCGGTTGTGGGGAGATCAGAAAGGAAGACAATTGAGCCTCAGAGAGTATAGAGATTCTAATTTCACACCCAGATATGCAAACAAGATGCATAACATTGACTTTAGCACTGCGACAATGTCATTGTGCTATTTCTTCGGAGTGCATTTAAATGAAGAACTATCCTTGCCACATTCTCCCCTGTTGCCAAACGCTCCCCCCCTTTTTTTATTTAACCTTGCCTCCCTGCACAGTGAAACTTAAATGTTGTTACAGATATAGAGACATCTCTTTTCACATTGAGAAACTCTTTGGCAAGAAAGGCATTTAAAGGAAAAAGGTTCGTGACGGAACTTCTGTTGGCTCTCAAAGGAGGGGGAGCTGAAATAATAATAATAAAAAACCCCGAAATAAAATCTGACATTGAGATGCAGTTTAATTAATTGGAGTTCTTGCAGAGTGGCAAATCCCAAAAGGGAACAGGGTGGTGAAAACAGGAGTGGAAAGATCAGAATCTACAGAGTCTGCAAAGTTGACGGCGGTAGGGATATCTCCGAAAGAGGCACATGAGGTTGCTAGAGAAGAACACAAACTTCTTTTTAACATACACGATGTGCCTGGGTTTTGAAAACAGAGAGGGGGGTTGTTCTCATAATAGGTAAAGGTAAAGGACCCTTGGACGGTTAAGTCCAGTCAAAGGCGACTATGGGGTTGTGGCGCTCATCTTGCTTCTCAGGCCAAGCGAGCTGGCATTTGTCCACAGACAGCTTTTTTTTTTTTTATTAAATATTTATTGGTATTTTCACAAAACACACAACAAACAAAAAGAAAAAAATAAACAAAATAAAAACAACACAAAAAAAAGCATATTCGAAACTAAACAAAAAAATAGAAAAAACACATACAGTTTCTAATACTTATTTTCCTCAACCTTGTTTCTCAGACCTCCTCACACCTCCCCTTCTTGTATTCCAATTTCAATTGTCAATTCAGCAAGTCCTTAACTTATTTCTTCACCTTAACTTAAACATTTATTCTAACATACTGTTATTTTACTTTACTTCTTTTTTCCATTTCCTCCATTTATTTTTAACAGCCTTATTTTCACTTAATTTAAAAAAAAGAAGAAAAAAAAAACCAATTTCACCTTATTAAAATTACACATCAATACTTATACCTCATTAATTTATTCTTAAACCTTTTTCCTAAGGTCGACCAAAATTTCCCTTCCACGGTTTACCCAATTTCCTTACCACTAACAAAATATAAAACAAACAAAGCAATGCAAATTATCCTTATGTACCCTTTGGATTCCCAACCTCCACCCACCCTTCTCCCGGTTCCAGTCCCCAACCAATATCCATCAGTCTTTATATTATTTATTTAGCCTGGAGTTCTCAGGTCCGAGGCCCTTATGTCTCTCTCAGTTCCTTTCTGCCGGTCTCTTTGATAGACCTTGATGTTAAGCCCCAGGTCTCGGAGGGGCTCCGGCCCAACAGAATCGGTGTTGCTTCTAGCCAGTCCTCCATACTTAAAAGCAAAAGCAAAGCCTATGGGGTATTCCAACTCTTGTTTCAAATTTCTTTCAGATCCAAATGTCCCCACAGCTCCAGCTTCCACCTTCAACAAATTTATAATCCTCAGGTCTTCAGATCTCCTCAAAAGAGGATCTCTCCATTTTCCAAATTCCCAATCAAACCAGGCTTTCCGCATCCAGTTTTTATTGTCCTTTTTTATCATCATGTCAGGCCTCATATTGTAGCTCTCCTTTGACTCCTGCAAACCTCCATCTCCTCCTTCGTTTTCTTCAAAAAGAACATATTGCTCCATCGTGTCTACGCTTTCGGTTTCATTTATTTGTTCAGTTGAATAGGCTTCCTGTTTCAAATCCTTATCAGACTCCAAGCTGTTGTTTACTGTCCAGTATAATAGCGATACCTCTGTAGACAAAGCATCGTACTCATCTTGTAAGTTTCCCAAGAGAACCAGTGCTCTGTCCAATTCTGCTTGGAATTTAGACACTCCAGCCATTTTTGTAATGTAGTATCCTTGTTACCCCTCTAGGGGGATTTAATTCCTTGATCTTCCTTTCAGCTCAAAAACTAAAAGTCCAGTTTAGACAGACAGCTTTCCGGGTCATGTGGCCAGCATGATTAAACTGCTTCTGGCGCAACAGGACACTGTGATGAAAACCAGAGTGCACGAAAACAGTGTTCACCTTCCCGCAACAGTCGTACCTATTTATCTACTTGCACTGGTGTGCTTTTGAACTGCTAGGTTGGCAGAAGCTGGAGCAGAGCGACGGGAGCTCACCCCAATGTGGGGATTCAAACCGCCAACCTTCGGATCGGCAAGCTCAAGAGACACAGTGGTTTAGACCACAGCGCCACCTGCGTTCCTTCTCATAATACTAGAACCCAGGGGAGTCATCCAGTGAAGCCAAATGTTGGAAGCAGTAGTGTACGGTCAGTGGACTAGGGGGACTAAGGCTAGTTCCCTAATTATTCCCCCTTCCCAAAACCCGGGAAGCTTGCGCCCAGCTTAAGGAGAGAGTCTTGATGCTCCAATGGGCCCAAGAGCTTGGCTTAGGGAAGGAGGCAGGAAGGCTCCAGTCCTCGTGTCAGGGCCCTGGTGCCTCCTTCCCAAAGCCTGGGATGTTTCTGCCTGGCTTAGGGAAGGGGGCGCGATGTTCACGCGCATGACGTCAGGACATCGCCGCATCACTCTTGCAATGTGCGCCCTCATTGCCCTTGCAAGCTGGCGCCTCTGACCCGAACTGTTCCCCTTTGAAAAATTTCACCGCATGGCACTGGTTGGAAGATTTGGGACAGGAAAAAAAGGAAGGACGTCTTCACACAGCTCAGAGTTAAAGTCTGGGATCTGCTTCCAGAAGATGCGGTGGAGGAGGACAGCTTGAAAAGAGGATTAAACCAATTCGTGGGGGATAAGGCTCTCCATGGTATCTCAGCACGATGGTTATAGATTAGCTCAGAGGCAGTAGACCGGAGAAGTTGAGAGGGAAGTGCCTAGTTGGACATTCTGAGAAATGGTCTCATGGTCAGGTACGGTTGCCATATTTCAAAAAGTAAAAACCAGCATTTTTTAAGGAAACCCCCAAAATTGTTTAGGTTTTATGTGTAGTTTTTTGTTTTTGTTTTTTTTGCAGTAATGCCCAAAGAAACACAATTTTTTGAATGACTTACATAAGAGCCACATTTCAGAAATCCCACCAACCCACCCAGATGTCAATTCCACCTTTGAAATCTTGGACGCATGGTAGCCCTAGATCAGGCCAAGAAGGTGGCAGCATAAAAATGTCTTTTGCCAGCATATTGACAATGGCCAGATCAAAATGTTCCATCGAATCCATGATCCTGCCTTCCCTCAGGATCATGGAGTGCGAAGTCCGCGGAGTTTGGTATGTATGTGGCAGTGGAGTTCAGAAACAGATAGGCTGGTACGTCTGATGGTTGAAAGAATAAAGAAGCTTAAGGTTGATTACTCCTGGTGGATGACATTGTCTTGCAAGAAGGCATGACTGGATGACACACTGAACAAGAGCGTTCTGCACTGCAGCATTTTGTTGCAGCTCACACTTGCTACAGCATAAAGTCGACTTGTGGCTAACACAGACCCTCCCAGCGTCCCTGTTTTCCAGGGATAGTCCCGGATTTACAGAAGTCGTCCCGGTTTCTGATTTGATCCCAGAATGTCCCGCTTTTCCTTAGGACGTCCCTATTTTCATCGGAGAAATGGTGGAAGGTCTGGCGTTACGTGACCTCCACCCCACCCCACCCCGAGCCAAGGAGATAAGTAACTTTACAACCTTTAGAAGACATCTGAAGGCAGCCCTGTATAGGGAAGTTTTTTTAAAAAAATGTTTAATGTTTTATTATGTTTTTATATATGTTGGAAGCCGCCCACAGTGGCTGAGGTGGTTGTTGTTGTCGTCATCATCATCATCACCATCATCATCACTGAATGTTGTTGTTGTTTAGTCGTTTAGTCATGTCCGACTCTTTGTGACCCCATGGACCAGAGCACGCCAGGCACTCCTGTCTTCCACAGCCTCCCGCAGTTTGGTCAGACTCATGTTGGTAGCTTCAAAAACACTGTCCAACCATCTTGTCCTCTGTCGTCCCCTTCTCCTTGTGCCCTCCATCTTTCCCAACATCAGGGTATTTTCCAGGGATGCCCCTATTTTCATCAGAGACATGTCGAAGGCTATGCAAACATTAGCTTAGTTCTGCATAAACTATAACTGGGGCTGGTTTGGCAGAAACCAGCTAGGGATCCAAGAATCCTGAATTTAGGCATTTGGAGCTTGCACCTTGTACTACAAAGCTGCTCCAGGAAAAAAGGTGTGGGCCTATGCCCCATAATCAAAAGGCACACAGTCATAAAGCACACCACTGTGTAATTTGGCCAAGTGACTTGTGTTATTTTTACAATGTGGTAGGAGGTCTCCATTTCAGATAAAAACAACAGGGGCTGTATGGGCTGAATAGCTCTCTCCTCAAGATCCATGGTTCCACCTGTTTTACAACTGCATAATACTCACCTGAATTCTCTCCACCTTTTTATTAATTCAGTTCATAATGTGCTGCAATATAACATTTCATACTCTGTGTGCATGTTTGTACTTCTGGGAGTATTATTCTGAGAGATGTGCAGGAAAAGGCAGGTCTTTGCCTCGCCTCTGTCTTCCAAATGAAGTCCTCTGAATAGAACCAGCTGAAGTTCATTTTGAAAATTTAATTTATCCATCTTGTCTTCTCTTCCATAAGAACGGCATTCCATGTTGGACAACACCACACCTTGGGCAACAAACCATTTTTGCAATCACCTTTTTAAAAAAACACATACACATCTGTAGCACCATCCTATGCCTGTGTTCATTGGAACTTACTCCTAGGGAAGCATGCATAGGATTGCAACTAGTTGGGCACAAATATCCTCTTCTCTCTCACCCTTCATGGATGATGGAAATGGCCCGAAATCCCAATGACTCTTCACCTCGTCTGCACTTTGTGTTATGTACTGAAGTTCTCACCCTGGGCCAGCAGGGGGATACTGTAGATAGTTATGCAAATGAAGGATCGAAAGTGACGTTCAGTGATTGGATAGTTAGTATGCAAATGAAGGATCAAAAGTGACGTTCAGTGATTGGATAGTTTTAGAAAGTTGTTACAGTAACAAGGTACTGGAGCTCTATATAAGCAGGCTGACTGAGGCCTTCAGTTCAGTTCTGTTCCAGTTTACAAATAAAGAAGAGCTGTTTGAAGAATCGCTGTGTCGTCTGATATGTTCACCCACAACTTAACACTTTGCATCTAAAGCGGTATCACCCCACTTTAAACAGCCATGGCTGCCCACAAAGCGTCCTGGAAACAGTAGGGTGCTGAGAGTCATTCGGAGATTTCTGTTCCCCTCCAACAGCTACAATTCCCAGAGCTCCCCTGCAAAGAGAGACTGGTTCATAGCTGCCAACTTTTCCCTTTTCTTGTGAGAAATCCTATTTGGAATAAGGGAATTTCCCTTAAAAAAAGGGAAATATTGACAGCTATGGGTTGGTTGTTAAAACCATTCTGGGAACTGTAGCTTTGAGAGGGGAACAGGAGTCTCCTAACACCTCTCAGCAGCCTTATGAAACTACACTTCCCAAAATTCTCTGGGGGAAGCCACAACTCTTTAAAGTGGTATCATGTTGCTTCCATTGCATGGCACGGATGTGGCCAACATCTGTGGTGTGTTTGGGACAGACTAGGACCTAAGTATGCTGCTCAAAGTCAGGTGATCATTTTCAAAATGGATGCTAACCTTTCCCTCTTCTTTCCCTGTGCGTGCAGGAGAGGGTGCACGCCCACCAGCCGATGATGGTTTTGCAGTCGTCTCCCCCCCCTCCACTTTGACGCCTTTGTTTGCTGAACAAAGGCCTTGAAGAACAGGACTCTCGGCAGGGCTGAAAGTCTTCAGGAATAACAACAACCCAGCCACCGCCACCCTTGGCGCGTGGCAGATGGTTTCGGAGACAATCCTCAAGAGCCAGGATTAAAAAGCAATTTCCAGCAACTTCAAAATGGGTCTCCATATTTGGGTCACCAAATTAACTCTTTCGAGGGGAGGAGAAGAGGACTTATGCATTGGATTCCCCATGCATCATCAGTCTGTTTAAAGCAGGAGGTAGAAGAAGCAGAGGCTGGCCCATCAGGGCAAATGGGGCTGTGCCCCACCAGCCTCAGAGAGCCCAGAGACAGCCTCTCCTCTGCTTGCCTACTGACATCCAGCCCAAAGAGCGGCTGGTCAGCTTCCTGCTCCTTGGCCTCGGTATTGGACTTGTTGAACTCAGCAGGGAGGAGGAGGATGGGGACAAAACTAGAATCAGTTGCCTCTGCCTGTCGTTGGCTGTGGCGCCCCCTGCTGTTGGGCTCCCCACCTTCTTCCCAACCAGTCCTCAATGGGCTCCAGTCACCACAGCCTAGTCTGGCTGGATGCAGAGGAGTGGTGGGAGGCACCAGATGGGGAACCCCCAAGGGACACCCCAGGGGAAGAAGGCTCAGAGCCAGGAGATTGGTGGTGGGACGATGATCCAGTGGGAGAAGAGGGGGGCAGACTCGGGGGAGGAAGTGTCGGAAGCTGAAGAGCAACAGGGTTTAGTGAGCAGGAAGAGACTGTGGCAGAGAGCAGTCCAGACTCAGGGGCAGAAGAGGAGGCTGGAGAGGACAAGGACCAAAAGGCAGAGGTGAGGTTGGCTGCTGAAGAATCCAGGGAGTCTGCTCCTGCTGCTGCAACCAGCTCCTCTCCACCCTAAGCTCCCAGAACCAGAAGAGGTGTGAAGAGGGTGGAGCAAAGAGAGACAAGACAAAGGAGCCTGAGATAGCTTGGGATGGAGGGAGGACCTTCAGTTCTAGCATCTACCTCCTTGGAGCAAGATCTACAGGGAAGCGTTGCTGGGATCACCAGGCCTGCACTGTTCTGGTTTCTTTGAATAAAGAGTTAATTTCACTAACACCAGTGTTTTTGATTTCTTCTGGGGGTTTTTTATAGCGCAGCAGCATTTAATTTAAACGGATTAAAGAGACAGTAACATTTCCTGTGTCTTCATATAAGAATAGTTGTAAAAGAAAATTCTTAAAAAGGTACCGCTTCCAATGTCTTTATTTTCCATAAGCTTCTGAAATTAATTGCATGAAGCTACAAAATGAGCAAATGCTTTGAAATCTGTATACAAAACATAAATGACCTCTACAGTGGTACCTCGGGTTACATATGCTTCAGGTTACATACGCTTCAGGTTTCAGACTCCGCTAACCCAGAAATAGTACCTTGGGTTAAGCACTTTGCTTCAGGATGAGAACAGAAATTTTGCTCCAGCGGCGCGGCAGCAGCGGGAGGCCCCATTAGATAAAGTGGTGCTTCAGGTTAAGAACAGTTTCAGGTTAAGAACGGACCTCCAGAATGAATTAAGTACTTAACCAGAGGTACCACTGTACTTTTAAACTCAGCTTTTTTGTGCGCAACTTAGAAACTTTTAAAAGTGGCACCTAAAATAGCAATACGCCACTCTAAAAAAAGGAAACTGTTATTTTAATACCATACCTTCCCTCTTCTCACGACACTCAGATTTCAATGCACAACTAGTCGTCATGTTCAAAGACATTTCCAAGGTGAGATTCCATGTTCCGTTCCCATAACTTCTGGTTGTCAGAATACCCATGATTTCCTTTGCTGAAGTTGGGAGCATCCCTTCCAACGTTCTTCATGCGCATTTTAGTCTCTGTTCAGGTTCACTATCTTCATCTCCGTTGAAGATTGCTGCTACAGAAAGTGTTTTTGGAGCTAGGCTTAGAGTAGGCTCTTTAGGTTTACAGTGGTACCTCTGGTTAAGTACCGTATTTTTCGTCCTATAAGACGCACTTTTCCCCCTCCAAAAATGAAGGGGAAATGTGTGTGTGTCTTATGGGGCGAATGCAGGCTCCTTGGCTTCAGCGATAGCAACGCGAAGCCTCCGAAGCCTGCGCTCCAGAGGCTTCGCGTTGCTTCCGCTGAAGCCAGGAGAGTCTGCTCTTTGAGGCTGGCAGTGGGGGAAAGCAGCGCTTCCCCCCATCGCCAGCCCCAGAGGATGGGGGGCAGCGGGAAGGCGCACGACGCCTTCCCACTACTCTCCAACCCGGCTTTGAGGCTGGCGGTGGGGGAAAGCAGGCTTTTACCCAAGGAGGGAGAAGGGACTGACTGGTGGAGTCAGTCCCTTCTCGCTCCTGTGGGCTTTTGCGGGAGATGGGGGAATTCCCCCACCTCCCGCAAAAGCAGGCAAAAGCCGTGCACTCTTTAAAGGGGTTGCGCAGCTTCTGCTCGCTTTTCTAGGAGGTGGGGGAATCCCCCCACCTCGTAGAAAAGCCCGTAGGAGCCGCGCAGCCTTTAAAGAGCGCGCCGCTCTTGGGGGCTTTTCCCCAAGGAGGGAGAAGGGACTGACTGGCCATTTCAGTCCCTTCTCCCTCCTGGTCGAAAAGCCCGCAGGAGTCGCACACGGCTTCTGTGGGTTTTTGCGGGAGGTGGGGGAATTCCGCCACCTCCTGCAAAAGCAGGAAGAAGGTTTTGGAGTAGCGCACAGGCTGCGTGCAGCCTGTCCGCTGCTCCCAGAGCTGCGGGGGGGGGGGGAATCATATTTTTTCCCCTTGATTTCCCCCCCTGAAAACTAGGTGCGTCCTATGGGCCGGTGCGTCCTATAGGGCGAAAAATACGGTACTTAATTCGTTCCGGAGGTCTGTACTTAACCTGAAACTGTTCTTAACCTGAAGCACCACTTTAGCTAATGGGGCCTCCCGCTGCTGCTGGCGCTGGAGCACAATTTCTGTTCTCATCCTGAAGCAAAGTTCTTAACCTGAAGCACTATTTCTGGGTTAGCGGAGTCTGTAACCTGAAGCTTATGTAACCTGAAGCATATGTAACCTGAGGTACCACTGTATTTGCTCCGAGCTTGATGGATATCTCAGGCAGTTGGTTCCTTCGAAACCTGTGTGCCAATGGCAAACCCGAACTCAGACATTTTGGCAGGAGCAGGCTTTGCGTCGAGGTCGTCAGTTCCTTCATCAGCTGCTGACTTCTCCACACTGTGACTCAAACTTTCCCCTCCATTACTGGAAGGAACAGTCTTAGTTTTCACAGATTTTTCTGCCTCCTTCTTCGGGTCCTCCGTCAAGAAGTGGCCGCTTCAGCTTCATGTCGCCTCCTTTGCCGTCTGCCATTTTGCCCCCAATGTTTTTTATTTCTGACCTACTCCTGATTCCGGCTCCTGACGTCAAACATGCAGCTTTTTTGGCTCAGCTGTGAATTGAGATTTGGGGCTACTTCTATGTAGGCTTTGACTATGTTACACTAATTTGCAGTGCCCTCCTGTTAGTGGGCTAGGGGTGTTTTTCAAGGGTGTCCTGAGTACAGGTCCACACCCCATTTTTAACCTTTGGGAAAACCCACAGCTTTGCATCCATCTCAAGTTGATGTAAACATTTCCTTCTGGGGAATAGTCACATGACAACAGGGCCAGGGGCAAAGGTAGGTGGAGCAACACATCTATATTTTTATCTTTTTATGGCAGGCTGATTTCTATAAACACACACACCCTCCAGCCAGCTGTGTAGCCTCTCCAGCCAGGCAAGAAAACACCCAAGGTTGGGTCTAAAGCATAGCTGTCAACTTACAGATTTGAAAATAAGGGACCAGCAGCCTTGAAAATAAGGGGCCAGCAGCCAAAATAAGGGACCTGCAGCCTCACCTGTTCCAGGCACTCCAGTCTTCCTGTCCTCCTGCAGTCTGGTCAAACTCATGCTGGTAGCTTCGAGAACACTATCCAACCAACTTGTTAACCAGAGGTTCAACTGAATAGAATCTGAATCACATGCACCACAAGGCCTATGCAGCTTCAACTTAAGATGGCTCCCCGGCTTGGCTTTGCACTGCAAAGTTTGCAGCAGCACGTGCAACAAAATGGCGTCCAGCATTCAAAAAGCCCCTCAGCTTGCATTAACTAGCCACACACAAGGCATGCAAGCTCCACCCCCAGTCGTTCTTAGACTTCTTATTGGGTGAGCAACACAGCCAAGCAACACAGTTGGAGCCTTCCTCCTCCCTGGCCGGCAGGGAGGGAGGGAGAGGTGCTGCTTCCTTTGAAATTTAAGGGACATCATTTAAGGGACATTTAAGGGACATCCACCAATAAGGGACAGCAGTGGGACATGGCGCTGGAATAAGGGAATGTCCCTTCAAATAAGGGACACTTGACAGCTATGGTCTAAAGTGTGGCTGGTGAAGGTGTTCAGCTTGGGGAGAATCCTGAAGGCCAGGAACAGGCTAGGGGAGACACATTTGCCCACACCCACAAGGGCTGAGGTTCCTGGTTTCCACTTTGTGGCTGGACCCACTGCCATCTTCACTGGCCCAGAAGCAAAATTTGTACCCAAGTAGAAATGGGGGAGAAATTTGATTCAAATTGCACTTAAAGGCAGGTCTAACCTAAGCGGCACTTTCTGTAACAACACATCAGACCGAAACGCAGCCCTCCTTCTAGATTTGCTCTTCCTGAGTTTTCCAGCACAGTTCTCCTGTCTGCCAACGTGCACAAAAATCCATGCGCGAGGGCAAAGTGCGTGCATAAAAATACCTCTGTGGATGAAAATAACATGCAAAAAGGCAATGATTGGGGGAAATGGCTTTGCAAAAATGTGCAAAATTGCATGTAAGCAAAATTGCATGTGAGGAGAAGTTCACACTAAAGTCCTGATGAATTTTCATGAGGACTGGGTGGGGTGTGTGTGTGTGTGTTTAGCAAAAGCACAAATATATGGAAAGATGGAGAACAGAACTCGAGGCTGGAAAAATGAGAAACCGAGAAAAACCAAAATTGATAGATTCCCCCCCTCCCACCGCAACTATCAAGCAGTTCTCCCTTAATCACACCCAGAAACAGACATATCATAACAGGAGAAAGGACATACATTTAAAAAATACCCATGCTGATTTCCCCCCCTAATGTTGAAAACAAATTGTGTATGAGGTGATTATGGAACGAAAGAGGCTGGTAAAGCAAAATGACAGAGTAGCTTCAATCTGGATGAAAGCTGAATGAGCTGGTAATTTGCCATTGATTTCCAAGGCACATCCGCCTAATGACTTTTTTTTTTTTTGCATTAAAAGCAACACATCTGCCGGCTGCTGCCCGACCCCCACATCTGCTATTTGTTGAAACAAAATCATGTCCTCATCATACATTCGCCCCACATTCTCCCAACATCTGCATGGATGTGTGTTGCCCTCCCCACCTTTGTCAGGGTCATTGTTTTCCCAGCATCAGTTGGTTTGTGTGTTGCAGGAGATGGGATTTGAGGCTGGTAGCTTATTTTCGTAGTTTGATGGGGGAGATGACTCCAGTAGGGAGCCTCCGAGCAAGCAAGCAACCTCCGAAACTCCACTACAACCAGCAGCTGTGACTAGGGCTACTCTAGGAGGCCAGAGTATGTCAGGTGTCCTCCTTGAGCGTGGGTAGGCAAACTAAGGCCCAGGGGCTGGATCCGGCCCAATCATCTTCTAAATCCAGCCCACGGATGGTCCGGGAATCAGCGTGTTTTTACATGAGTAGAATGCGTCCTTTTATTTAAAATGCATCTCTGGGTTATTTGTGGGGCATAGGAATTCGTTCATTTTCTTCTCTCTCTCCAAAATATAGTCTGGCCCCCCACAAGATCTGAGGGACAGTGGACCGGCCCCTTGCTGAAAAAGTTTGCTGATCCCTGTCCTTGAGCCTTCTAGTGCTTGGAAGCAACTCAGATCTTTTGAGTCGGGCATCCTTGGAAGAGAAATGGCAATGCAGGTAGAAAGAACTTTTGCTGAGCCTTTTGCGCTTGAAATTCATTGTACAATGTGTTAACGGAGAAATCCAAGGGCTCCCTTGGACAAAAAAACAAGGACACCAGCCAGGAATACCAGAGCAAAACAGCAGCCAGTAGGCTTGGTCTTTATTGAAGACTGTCGCGACAGGACTCCCACCTGCCACCAGGTGAAACAAAATGGAAGCCCAGAACAAAAGAAGACCCCAACTTTTATTAGTTACTAATCCCCCAAACTACACCCCTAGAACTACATCACAACTACATAATGACTACATCATTGACACATCACAAAAAGGAGGGGTTGAGGGAGGAGTTGTGGAGGTAACCTGAGTATCTTGTCACCTGGCTGGTTCCTCCTTTCCCCCTCCCCATGAGTCATTTCCAGAGGACAAAGGGGAGCTGGCAGTTTCCTGTCCCCAGAGGGAAGATCTGATCATTGTCCTTTGTTCCAGTGCATGTTGAATCCACTCCCACATGCAAGTCCTTTGTGACCTTGATGGTCTTCTGTCTGGGACCATCAAGGTTGTCATGCCAGCTGGGTAGGGCTCCTGTGTATGTGCTGGTACGGTTAAGGGATTATGGCCGTCCTGTATCAAACCATCCCCCTTTGATAGTCCTTCCTTCATGGAGTAAAATAAAAGTGGACCGGTGTAAATCCAATGTATGGTTGATTTACTATTAATTTATAACAGAAACGTCGCGTATGTCGTGTGTGTGTGTCGTGTTTGTACAAACTGAATGATTGGGGGATGGAGGGTTTCTTGCGACAAATGAAAGTGCCTGGAGGAAATTAAAAGTTTATAGCCTTTCACCAGCAATGGGGGGGAAAGGAGTCTGACCATTGGTCTACCTAGCAAAGTATTGCCTGCAAGAACATGTAGCAGCTCTCTAGGGTTTATGACAGGGGATCCTTCTCGATGCTACCTGGAGATACTGGGGATTGAGCCTGGGACTAGACAGATGCTTCAGCAATGAGCTATGAGCCTTGTCTTGCTCTCTCTTCCCCCTTAAAGCTGCATGCATAAGTTTGTCCCAGCTGAAGTTGGCACGAGGGCATCAGAGGTAACCCATTAACTGATACCGAGCTGACAGGTGGTGCAAAACCCAAGGGCACTGAAAAATATATATACATCTTTTTTTCCAGCAGGTGTCTTTTTGTTAAGATTCCTTCCTGTGTACAAAAACAAATTGGAACAAAAATGCAAATGAGCCGGTTATTTTTGTCAGTGACTGAAAGGCTGCTATCTTCTCAGACATTTGCGTTCTGAGTGATCATGATTATCACTGATGGTGGCAGCTTTGCAAATAGGCATTAAAAACAAAACCCACCCCCCCTCTCCCCCTTTCCCTCCCTCCAACACCTCTTCATTTCCCACTCAGCATAATGGCTTGTTCTGGGTACTTTGGCCATCTTCTGTTTTATTTGTTGAAATTGTTTGCAATCTTATTGAGAAAACTTGCAACGGAGAAAATTTGTAATAGAGAAAAATGGTAATAGAACAGCACCGTTCTTGCTTCTCAAAACAACCATCAGAGAAAATCTGGGTCAATTGCAATATGATCACATACTTTGAACAGGCCAGCAGCAAGGAAGCTTGGAGCCCAAGGCTGAATGTGGCCCTCAATCCCCCCTATCTGGCCCTTTGAAATCTTCCCAGACCACACCCCTCGGGGCCTCTGCTTTGAGTGTTATAATCTGGCTGGAACATGAACTCCGATAGTGCCTCTTGCTTGTCTGGTTGGAGGTTACAGAGGGGAGCATGTAGAAAGTAGAATCACAGCGTGGCAGGGGACACCTGAGGGTCATCCAGCCCAACCCTGTGCAATGCAGGAATCTCAACTAAAGCATCCCTGACAGATGGCCATCCAACCTCTGATTTAAAGTCTCCAAGGAAGGAGAGCCCACCACCTCCCAAGGGAGACCGTTCCACTGGGAGGCAACAGTCCGAAGTAGCCAATCGTACAAAGGTTACATCAGCTGTCCCACCCACTTTTGCCTCTGGCCCCGCCCACCAGTGGCATGTGACCCACGGGAGGTTACCCAGAGGGGAAAAGAAGCCATTAGGGTGATAAAGGTCCCTCTCCCCTGGGACATATGATATAGGGTGAGGGGCAATTGGTCAAGGAGGCAAAGGATGGCTTCGAAAAAAGATTCGACAAATTCATGGAGCATAAGGCTATTGTTGGCAGCTACAAACCCTGATATGCTTTTCATACCCTCCAACATTTCTCTGATGAAAATAGGGACATTCTAAATACAGTCATACCCTGGGTTAAATGTGCTTCAGGTTGAGCGTTTTCAAGTTACTCTCAATGGCGACCCGGAAGTAACGGAGCACGTTACTTCCGGGTTTCGCTGCTTGCACATGTGCAGATGCTCAAAATGACGTCACACGCATGCGCGGAAGCGGCAAAACGCGACCAGAGCACGTGCAGTCGCATCTTATGTTCGACTCAGGATGTGAACGGGGCTCCAGAACGGATCCCGTTCGCATCCAGAGATGCCACTGTAATAGTAATAATAATAATAATAATAATAATAATAATAATAATAATACCTCGCCCATCTGGCTGGGTTTCCCCAGCCACTCTGGGTGGCTTCCAACATATATGAAACCATAATAAAACATTAAAAACATGGCTCAGTGGTCGGATAATTCCATACGACATTTATCCGATGAGAATAGGAATGTCCTAAGGAAAAGTGGGACATTCCGGGATGAAATCAGAAACCAGGACAGCTTTGGTATATCTGGGACTATCCCTGGAAAATAGTTGGAGGTAGGAAATGCTTCTGATTTCCAGTCGCTAGAAACCACAAGAGTGGAGAGTGTCACTCAAATCTTGCTTGTGGGCATCCCATAAACATCTGGCTGCTCGCAGCGATAGGAGCTTTGGGGAGTGGGTGGTGGTGTTTGTTTATTTACTTCCAGGGAGGCTGGTATTGATTTGGCTCCTGCGACTGACTTAACCCAGAGAGCATGCATGCAGAAATATTAGGCCAATTCATGACCGGCGGGAGGCCTCTCAATGCCGCCCTTGGGATGTTTATAACGGCACCCGCAATTATGAATAAAATATGATTGAGGCATTTGAATTCCTGGATGCTGTGCTGTTTTGAAAAGAGAGGCTTGCTGGGAGGGGAGGGAACAGCAGCCTCATGGTCCTCAAATACCCACCCACCCCACCACTGGCCAATTAATGGGTTCTGCTCAGCGCCCGTTCTTGGTGTGACTTTTCTGTTCCTCTGCTCATCTGGCAAGTCTGCTTTTGTTTGCTTGCACATGATTAAAACATGGAGCTGGAAGCCATGGTCAGAAAGAGTCAGCAGGCACCAGCAATTTGAAAGGGCGCTCACTGCAGCTCTGATCTGAGAAGGTATTTTGGTCAAACCTTTGCACTCATGACCAGTGGTTAAACTGCCCTGCCATGCCCAGGGATGTGGTGTAGTGGTTAGAGCATAGGAGTTGTTGGTGAGAAACTTGTGGCCCACAAAGTGTCATTTCACTTCATCTTCCACCATCCCCTGCCAGATAGGACAATAGTCGGGGACCATTTATTTAATCGTTTTACAGCTCTTCCTTCCTTCCTCAGCAAACACATGACATCAATAATAAAGTGTTCTAGACACACTTTAAAATATTAGACACATGTACACACACACATATATATATATAAAGGTAAAGGGACCCCTGACCATTAGGTCCAGTCATGACAGACTCTGGGGTTGCGGCGCTCATCTCGCTTTATTGGCCAAGGGAGCCGGTATACAGCTTCCAGGTCATGTGGCCAGCATGACTAAGCCGCTTCTGGTGAACCAGAGCAGCGCACGGAAATGCCATTTACCTTCCCGCCGGAGCGGTACCTATTTATCTCCTTGCACTCTGACGTGCTTTCGAAGTGCTAGGTTGGCAGGAGCAGGGACCGAGAATGGGAGCTCACCCTGTTGCAGGGATTCGAACTGCCGACCTTCTGATCGGCAAGTCCTAGACTCTGTGGTTTAACCCACAGCGCCACCTGCACATAATATTGTCCTAATCAGTGTTTTTTTCCCCTGGGGGTACGCAGGGGTATGCATACCCCTAAACGTTTTGTGAATCTAAGTTTGACCTCATTGAGGGTCAGTATTTCAATATGTGTAGGAAAATAGGAGTACCCCTGAACATTTCTTTTTAGAAAAAAAGCACGGAACGTTGTCTCTACTACATAATGCTCCAAGTAAAGTCCCACCCCTTCTGTCCCTCCTAATCTACATCATCCCTGCACTGGCTGGTCAGTGCTTTCTGTCTCTGAGATTTCTGTTCTGCTACTCTCACGGCCCATCTGGTTTTGGGAGAGGAGGGGTCAGGAATGCTTTAAAGAGGCACTGAGTCTGTTATTTGTTTCTCCTCCAGTGCTTCTCCTTCCTGCTGCTGCTTCCCCAATATTTCCAAGCTTTTCTCCTTGACGGCCCTTTCGTCAAACCACTGTTCTAAATCTATACTGCCCTCCACAGGAAGGTGCAGAGAGGGTGGGTGGCGGCTCCCACCATTCCTCCTCAGTCCAGCCCTTGATAATTAGTAACCTTGTCTATTCTGTATAAACTCATTCCAAATATCAATATATTTATCCAAAGAAAGTCTATGGCTACAAGTAATCCGTTCTTATGTTGTGAGTGTTGTCATGTCATCAATCCACTGATTAAAGAGGATCCTATCTTTATCCTTCCAATTCATCAATATTAAATTTTGGCCAAAGTTAGGGTGTGTAGAATCCATTTTTGTTTTCCAGATACTCCTGTATGATAATTTGGCAGCAAATGACTTTGCTTCCCTCTGCATTTTAAATATCTATTTATTCCATTAGTTTGATTTGTCTCATTTTTTTCCAATTTTGTGTGGGTTGCTTATTTGTATTTTTAAGTTGTTGCAAAGCACCCTGTGGACAGTTTTCTATTGGAAGGCAATCCAGAAATATGGCAAATGCAAACAACAATGTAAACAAACAAAAAATATTTAACCTATTTCTTGCTAAAAGAAATATTGACAACTCGTGTTTGCTTAGGAAGCAGCCAAGGAACATTTGAAGCAGAATGTGAAATATTGGATATTGTTTCTATTATGTTAGCCTATGAAGACTAATTGCAGAGTATGGTTTTAATTGCATGGTTTCACGGTTCTTAATTATGGTCTCAACAAATAAATCTCTAAGAGTCTGTTGGACAGTGGAACAGACGACCTCAGAAGGAGCTGGATTCTTGTTCATTGGGGTTTTAAAACACGGGTTGGATGGCCATTCATCAGCGATTTTGTAGCTGTGATTCCTGCATTGCAGAGGGTTGGACTAGATGATCCTTGTGGTCCCTTCCAACTACAATTCTGTGACTCTGTGATTTTTAACCCACTGTTCCTCCAGAGATCTCAAGCTGGCAAATACAGTGGTACCTCAGGTTAAGTACTTAATTCGTTCCGGAGGTCCGTACTTAACCTGAAACTGTTCTTAACCTGAAGCACCACTTTAGCTATTGGGGCCTCCTGCTGCCGCTGCGCCGCCGGAGCACGATTTCTGTTCTCATCCTGAAGCAAAGTTCTTAACCTGAAGCACTATTTCTGGGTTAGCGCAGTCTGTAACCTGAAGCGTATGTAACCTGAAGCATATGTAACCTGAGGTACCACTGTATGATTCTTCCTCTCTTACAATAATATTTTGTGGTAGTTTATGATAGAGAGACAATAGCTGGCCCAAGGTGAGCTTCAAAGCTGAATGTAGATTTGAACCTAGGTCTCCTCAGGCATTCTAGCCACTACCCAGCTCTGGATCTGGTTTTCTTTGTCTTTACTTTACCCTAAGCAGTTGCATAGAAGAGAGTCATATTGTAGACGTGGTTTTAACAAAATACTCTGCTAAGCAAGTCCTTGGATTAATCTAGACTAGACAACAAGAATGCAATGGTGACTGAGAAATCAAGGGTTGCAGCCAATGCTATACCTAACTCAGGGTACACTCACTGAAGAACAGACAGGTCTAACTTGGGTCCATCCATTTCAACCAGTAAATCTGAGTTGGATACAATCCCACATTGCTTCTTCAGCGCCACCAACATGTTGAAGCAATAACTATTATCCTGATCATGAGCTGAGGTGGAATAATGGCTAAGTGAATGAACAAGCTCTTGACTGGGAAGTCCCTACTCCGACTTACAACTTCCATGATCTCACCAGGCATTCTTTAGCAAGCCACATTCTCTTCACATCCGTCCCTTCATGTGCAATATTAGGGAATATTAATACTGGCAGAGTTGTAGTAGTAAAGATGATGGCTAGAAAATACACACGAAGTACACTTGAAACCATCATTCTACAATTGTTCAATATTTGTTTCTGTAAAGACACTATTAATATTAAAAAGCAAATCAAGAAGATGATACGATGGCGTACTCAGTAAGATTCAATGTAGCTTTGTGGTAGGAGGTAAAACAGCACCAGATCAGGTGCAGAACAAGAATATCAGTTCAACTGCCTGTCATGAACAGCTATGATACTTCAAATTAAATGACAATCAGGCCAAAAATAAAAGAGAGTTTATTCTAAGGTTTTCCTTATATTTTATAGTAAAATATCTAAATATCTTTTCATATATAACATATTCAAACCATTTTTAAAAATTGAAGAGCAGACTATGAATTAACAAGTTCTATACATAAATAGATCAAACCCCCAAACCATTTAAAAAAACCAATAAAACAATATCTTGCTTATTCCTCTAAGGTATCTTGCTTATTCCTCTAAGGTGCATTAAAAGTTAGCATATGTATTAACCTACTCTTCCCCCGCCCACAAACCTCTCCTCAATGAGGCCCTTCGCCTTGCCAAGCCTTCATTCGCTGTCTCACTTAAACCTTAAGTCCCTCCCACGTTCGAAGGCCCGAAGTTGACCCCCATCTCCTCCTTCCCCATTCTCCCTGCAGTGTCCTCGTCTCACCCCGCCCCCATCACTTTTATTGGCTTCCTTCTCTGTTCATCAGGTCACAGTCCCGCCCTCTAATTATCTATTATCGGAACTCTGGTCCCTGTGGAGGACAGTTTCTCGACGGAGCCGCCTTTACTGTCGGAGATTGACCTTCCGATTCGTCAACTTGGCTGTCTATCTTCACTTAGTGACCAATTGCCTCACCCTGCCGGTATAACGCTTTTTAAAGTCTTCGAGCAGCTTTAAAAAATTCTTCACTCATTAACTCGGAGACGAGAGAGCGACAGGTTCGAAGCGTGTTCATTCTTTGTGCGTGTTTAAAATTAAAAACTAAAACGAAACAGGATTTCAAGCCCTACAAGAGCAGCGCTACCTAATTGGCCAGTGCCTTTTAAATCGCGGCGTCGCCAGCCAATCAAATCGATCGCCACCCGCCCCTTTTCCACGGACTGAATATGTAGGTGAAGGTTGCGTGAGGTGAGAGAGTCTCGCGGGGTCTCATCGGCAAAAAAAAATAAAAAGGCGGGACCATGGGCGGGGCGACAACCTGGAGGAGCGTTTGATTGGCCGGTGGGCGGTGCCTATTACCCCACCCACCAACCCACCCTCTTTGATCTCTTTAGAGGAGCGAGAGAAGAGTCGAATCCCAAGTCCCGCTTGTGGGCTGGGCGCTGCTCTGCTATTGGCCGCCGCGGCCTTCGAGGGGATGGGTCCCATTGGTTGGGGAGGCAGAGGCGACGGGACGGAGAGGATGAGCGCGAGCGTGTTTCTGTGTATGAGAGTGTGCGAGAGAAAAAGAGAGAGAGAGAGAGAGGGAGAGGGAGGCACGCGCGCGCGCACACAGACACACGCCGCCGCCCGGCTATGGGAAGGCGGGTGAGGAAAAAAGAGTAAAGCGAAAGCAGGCCGGGGGTGCGCGCATGCGCGCCTCCGTCGCCGCCGCTCTTTCGCTCTGCGCTCCGCTCTGGGGCTCCCGTGAGGAGAAGGCGGAGGAGGTGGCGGCGGCGGCGGCGAGGAGTCGCGGCCGGTCCGGCGGCCTGAGGGGACGACGGAGGAAGACGAGGCGGCGGCCACGGCTGCCGGAGGAGGAGGTGGAGGAAGAGGAGTGGGGGGGCGCCGTCGTCGTCGTCGACGTGGAGCGGCGCTGTGGGGCCTGAGTGACCCCCCCACCCGACCTCTCCCCTCATCCCTCCCGCCCCCCAACGGAAGAGACCCCGCCGAGGCGCCCCACACGCGACCCCCTCCCCCGGCCGGCGCCCGCCCCCCATCCCTCCTCATCTCCATCCCGCCTGTGGCTTCTCCACACAGCGGGGCGGGGGGGCCTGTAGCTGCTGCCGTCGCCGCCAACCGTGTGCCCGTCCCCCCCCCTACCCCGCCCCGGTCCCTCAGCTTGCCTCGCCTTTCCCCCCGTCCTCCCTTCCTATCTGTCTCTCTCCTCACCCCCCGCCCGCTCTGGGTCAGGCTGTCAAGGCAAGGGCGCCCACCTCAGACCCACCCAGGGAGGCAGTGGGGGTTGAGGAGTGGGTGGAAAGCGAACTGAAGCTGGCTGACTTGGCTCGCTAGCGTTGCTGCCTGCTGTCCCCCTTCACCGCCACCTTCCGCGTTCCCTTCTTTTATCTCTTTTCTATCACCTTCCGTAGCCTCTCTCTCCTTTCTTGGCACCTGCCACATTCTCTCTCTCTCTCTCTCTTCATTCGGCCTCCCTTATTCTGTCTTCTCGCTCTCTACCACGTTCTCTTTCTCCCTATCTCCCAGCTTTTGCAGTCCTTACTCCTGCATCTTTTAATTATCTGTTTGATAAATAAGTTTCACCCCACCACCACCTTTCAGTTCAGTTCCTCCTTTAGCTTTTCCGGTCAACACCCATTGACATTTTTCTCTCTTCAAGAAACTCGTATTTTCTTGTACATTAGTTGCTCCGTCTCTCTCCCTGTTTCTCTCATCATCCTTCATCTCAGCTTCCATAATCTTTTTAATTTAAGGGGGGGAACCCTTCACTTTGACACATTCAATCTTTATTTTGCTTCTTTATTATTTCTTAACTTTTTATTGATCTACCTACAGTGCTTTCCTTTTTTAAAAATAAAAATACTCACATCCCTAATCACTTTCCCCACTTTTTAAAGGGCTCTCGCCACATTTATACGTTTGCTTCCTATAGTCTGTTTTTGTTTCTCTCTATAAATAGCCAGTTTAGATTATTTTATCCTCATTCACATTTTAATGCTTTCTTCTCCCTAACATTTCCTTGTCCCCCTTGTACTTTTTCTTGCCTGTTTTTGCATCCTCTTGTATTTTCTATCTCCCATCCTTACAGGAAAAGCATCCATTTCTTTCATTTACTGCGACGTGTTTGGATTCTCTCATCTCTTGTTTGTGGCTTGATCACACTTTTATTCTTTCCCCCATATTGAAGCATCATTTGCTCCAGCCCTGTTTTTATTCTTTCTCCATGTTCTTTCTCCTAATTTCCATATTCTTCTCCCTTAACTGCATTTTTTTTAGCCTTCCCAGATTTTTTCTCCTTTAAACTACTTTTTCCTACCCCATTCTTCTCTTGGTTATCTTCTTTCATTCTTCTTTTGTTTTTGTTTTTTTCCCTTCCAAAAGTTCTTGAAACCTTTTATTCCTTGTCCTTGATAACTTCTGTTACCTGACTTTTTTGCTTTCTGCACATCATTTTTAAGTCTCTTCTGTGAGCTTCATTTGTTCTTTATTCACTCCCCCTCCCTGCCTCATTTTGAATATCGTTCACTGACTCTTCCTCCCACTTCCATTCCATCTTTTTCATCCCCTTTTCAATTTTTGGACTTATTTTCATTTCCCATTTATACAGCCTTCCTTGATTTATATAGCCACTTTCCTTCCCCTTATAGTGGAAGTTGCTCATATCCACGTTTAATATTAAAGGTGGATGGATATATACACAGAACAGAGAGTAGAGTTGTAGAAGGCCTTGAAGACCTTCCTACACATTTTGAAGAGATAAATGAAAAGGATGTGGGAATGGAAGGGGTGGGCTTGTCAGTACTCCTAACATTTTCTAGGGGGGTGAAGTTTCATCCTTTTTCTGGGGGGGAAGGGGACTGACAAATTTCAAGACTGGCACAGAGGAAACATAAGAAGGATGGCGTTCTAGTACCAACTACACTGGCCATCTTGGGGGGTAGGGGGTTTATTGCATGCTCACATGCGCACTCCATTTTTCTTGACTTGATGAAGACATAAAGGCCTGTTGAGCTCCATGTTTTTGAAGGTGGGCAACTTGCTTGTGGTAGTGTAGCAAACTTCATTTTTTTTGTGGCCAAATGACAGCTTGACCCAGTTGTTATCCAACGAGAGGGCATCACCTTGAATGTCTCTTTGTAGTGCCACAGCCAGCGCAAAAATGATGGCGGCTTACAATGGCGGTACATCTGCAGCAGCAGCAGGTCACCACCACCACCACCACCACCACCTTCCTCATCTCCCCCCTCCTCATCTCCACCACCACCACCACTCTCAGCACCACTTGCACCCAGGCTCTGCGGCTGCAGTACATCCCGTACAGCAACATGCTTCTTCGGCTGCTGCTGCAGCCGCAGCTGCAGCCGCTGCGGCCATGTTAAACCCAGGGCAGCAGCAGCCATATTTTCCATCACCGGCACCAGGTCAAGCCCCTGGACCAGCAGCAGCAGCCCCAGCTCAGGTACAAGCTGCAGCAGCTGCTGCAGTCAAAGCGCATCATCATCAGCACTCACATCATCCACAACAGCAACTGGATATTGAACCAGACAGGCCTATTGGATATGGAGCCTTTGGTGTAGTTTGGTGAGTATGGGGAGCAAACAGCTCTTGCACTCTGGTGGCTTCCAAGCCACAGCATATTCCTGTTGCCATTTGAACTTGAATGCCAACACGCTACTTTTCAACAGGTGCCTGTTCAAGTCTGTAGCAGATGGTGTCCACCCCCACCAGAAAAAGGGAGATTAGAAAGTGCATTAGAAATGTATGAGCTGGGGAGCTTCAACTTGTATGTGTGTTTAGTGGCACATAGTTAACACAAATGAAGTGTTTCTGTTATTGTGGCAGGTATCAAAACAAAATGTTGCTACCTTTTTGCTGTAATGATTGTCATCAGGTTGTCACTTGTGTACCTTGAAAAAATGGATCAGTTCCTGGAGAAATAGTAAGGTGAATTTGCACATCTGTATTTCATAACTTTAATTCATTTGGATTTCTTGGATTTTTACCATTTAGGGCCTGTCTACATTTCCAAACTTTATTCCCCACGCCTTCTCTCCTATTGGAGGGCAGAACTTTATTTAAAAAAGTGGAAGCTGGCATTCTTGGTACTTGCAGGTCCTTACCTACTCCTGTGCAGTAGTTGGGTTGCTCTTGCTTCTTCTATAGCTGCAGCTCAACAGTGCAATCCTATGCAAGTCAGTACCATTGCATTCAGTGGGACTTATTTGCAGCCCCAGGTGAGTGAGTGTAAAATTGCAACCTAAATTGGCTTGGATTATGTCCGACATCATTGCCTTGAGACAAATACAACCTGCTTAGATTTTCCAAAACATTCTGCTGCTACTGCCGAAGCATTTATTATGTGTTTTAGAGGTCAGTAGCTTGGGTTGCATCAGAATGCCATTTTTTATAGTAATAGAATTTCATTCATGTGTGTCTTAAATGCAAATGGAGAAAAGTTGGTTTCTGAATCCAGTGACTGGAGTTGGAAGCAATTTCTTTTGGACTCTTGGTTTTGGCAGGTGACTAGAGTCTGCATTTCCCCTGCAGTATCACACAATGTATTTCCTAAAAGTTATCTTAGGACTTTGCACTTCATTCAGATTCCCCCCCCCCATCTTGCTTTGCTTTGGCATGGGCCGTCACAGCTACAAAACCCTAGGAGCCTTGTGTAGGAAACAAAATGTTTTAATGACTCTCTGCTTGGCCTTGTTTAAGAATGGCTTTAAAAGAGGGAAATTCTCCCTGTCTTGGTATCGAAGCAGAACGTTAACCAAAAATCTATGTAGACATTTATAAAATGGATTTGGATTGTATTTGTAACTTTTCTTGCATTGAGCTAAACAGTCATGTGGCCCATTGAATGTAAGAGGCACAAAATGTATAAGGGGAGAGGTTTTCAGTTGCGCAGGAAATTGATCCAATAAAAAGCTACCCCCTGTTTGTATTGTATTCTTACCACCAGGATAACAATTCTTGAATCAGCAAAAAATCTTCTTTTGTACTTTAAGGAATGCTTTGCTTGCCTCAGCTGTCATGCTGTAGTTTTCACTTAGCTGAACTAAAATCATTGCATGTATTAATGCTATGATTCACTGGATTAATATGTGCTGTAATAGAGTGCTGTGGAGTAGAGTGGTTTTGACAGCTAAGGCACAGTTGGATTTAGACTGGTAACTGATAGTATCATACAAATGTATTGCTTAAACAGGTTTCAGCATAGAAGTGTTACTTAAGCAGGGAACGGCTAAGGGTCTAAGATGAATCTTTTTGTAATTAGTGAATGCTTCTAAGTTAATGATTTGATTTCTGTGTTTCTTATACCACTTCTGGAATTAAAAATTAAGATTTATAGCTGTCTATCCTCTTCTTGGATTATACTTTACTGCAGACTATTTAATAAATGCTGTGAATGAGAATCTTAACAGTGAATCCTAGGGATGTCTAGTTGGAAGTAGCTCTCATTGAATTTAGTAAGACTTACTACCTGTGAATTGCATTTTTGCAGTTCTAGTTATATGCTATTTATTGAAAAATATGATTGCATTATTTTTAGTGTAGATGCTTTGGGCAGGATCAAAATCTAGAATAATTGGCAAGGAGTGTGTTCAGGTTGACAGCAACAGAAATAAAACATTTTCAAATTGAGTAGCTTTTCTTATAAGAGAGAATGATATAAAAATTACAGCAGCTCATTCATAGCATAATTCTAAGAAAGAAGTACCGAGTTGAATGGGACTTTATATCTATTTAGGTTGCAGCCTTAGTTACACTTTCAGTCAGCACTTGGTTAAGGTAAAGTAATTGATGGAGGAGTGGAAGCCCATAAAATATGTTTTGGTTGCTTTTTAAAAAATGCAGTGAGTTTTCTTAAATGCAAAGTTAACACCACCAGTTTTTCAAATAAGTTATAAAAGGCCCTCATTATCTTACTGCGCATCTTTTCAGAGGCACAACACATGCTAAATTTTGTAGTGTATGTGGCTAGAAACTTGTAACTGAAATGCTGTGTGAGTGATAATTCTGAACTCTGTCATTTAAATTAGATCTGAACACTGAAAGTTCAGCTGCAAATGTGTGTTTGAGAGTAGTGTAAAGTTGGCTTGTTCATGTAAGCAAACAATTTTTGATGCTGGAATTCTCTGAAGCAGTGTAGCCCACCCATGTAGAATGATGTTTAAAAGGATATAACTGGTGAATCTGTCTGTTGCAGAATGTTATTTTTTTAGTGTAGAATTGTGGTACAGTGGTATCTCGGGTTACATACACTTCAGGTTACAGACTCCGCTCACCCAGAAATAGTGCTTCAGGTTAAGTACTTTGCTTCAGGATGAGAACAGAAATTGTGCTCCGGCGGTGTGGCAGCAGCAGGAGGCCCCATTTGCTAAAGTGGTGCTTCAGGTTAAGAACAGTTTCAGGTTAAGTACGGACCTCTGGAACGAATTAAGTACTTAACCTGAGGTACCACTGTAATTCTAAGCCAAATGAAGGGGTGCCAATTTATGCAGATACTTGGTCCATGCTGAATGCTTACTGTCTTATTAAGGAGTTTTGGAATGCACAATATGATGCAAATTGTCTTTTTTCTCTGCTTCTTCCATTTTGCTACCAATTGGGGGAAGTGGGAATGTGGAAAATTAAATGAGAGGCTTGAGGGAATGTTCTTCCCCATTGAGCGATTTTAGGATAATGTTGAACCCAATTATTTAGAATGTGGTTTGAGTGCTGGTATCCCCATTGTAGCCTTTTAGGTTGTAGTTGAAATGGCTGGTGTTCATAGCCTCTTTGATGCAGGCTGACTTCTGTTTTTCCAATTCACTGATA
The DNA here is from genome assembly GCF_964270895.1 of Podarcis filfolensis. Lineage (NCBI taxonomy): Eukaryota > Metazoa > Chordata > Lepidosauria > Squamata > Lacertidae > Podarcis > Podarcis filfolensis. Next base: position 8,568,345 of record NC_139618.1, read on the forward strand.
TAGTTCATCAGCCATAAGCTGTTAAAGCATGATGTCTTGGCAGACTTTCATACATAGTCTGCTGTTACTGTTGATTGTTCATGTGCCCCATTGTGTTCTCTTGCTCTTTTTGCTTGGCTTTGCAGGATAAGTTGGCTATCATTGACAAATATCACCTCCCTTTTGGCTACATGTGGATTTTGAGGCAATGGTAATTCAGTTGCTTAGGCAGTAAGAGAATCCCAGTGGATTTAACAGCATTATAAACTAGTCTCTTACATTTTGTGTGGTTCCGAATAAACTGACAACAAGTAAGCATGTGTTGGGTTCATTTACTAGCCACTGAATTTATAAAAGCTTGGTGAAAAGCGGGGAACTTTAATAATGTAACAGCAAGAATTTAACAGTGCTGTAACTAAGGTCTTCACTGAATTGACAGACTTGAGTCCATTGTTTAATTGGCTCAGAATCCTCAATCTCAGTTGCTTGCTGAATGTGAGGCAGAGAGTTCATGTTTGTGTCTTTTAAAAGTGTTATTGGTAGCTTTCCCTGAATGCCATGTTACTGTAAATCCTGACTCTTAACCAAAGCAGTCTAGTGTTGATAGCTAGACTGTGGAGAGCTTTTGAAAAACATATTCTCCAAAGTATTCCCATTTAAATGAGGAGTCCTCCAGAGATTGGGGGAGGGGGAATGCCAATGGTTCTTGTGAAACTCTCCCACAGACCTGCTTTAGTTATGTCACTGGTGGGCTGATGAAGAACCAGTGTTTGTTTTAGGGAGTCTTGTTGTTTCAGAAGGTGAGTTTTTCTCTGTTGGGAACAGAAAACAGGTTTTAAGCATTGTGCATGACGCGGGTGGCGCTGTGGGTTAAACCACAGAGCTTAGGACTTGTTGATCAGAAGGTCAGCGGTTTGAATCCCCGCAACGGGGTGAGCTCCCATTGCTCTGTCCCTGCTCCTGCCAACCTAGCAGTTCAAAAGCACGTCAAAGTGCAAGTAGATAAATAGGTACCGCTCCAGCAGGAAGGTAAACGGCGTTTCCGTGCGCTGCTCTGGTTCACCAGAAGCGGCTTAGTCATGCTGGCCACATGACCCGGAAGCTGTACGCCGGCTCCCTTGGCCAATAAAGCGAGATGAGCGCCGCAACCCCAGTGTCGGCCACGACTGGACCTAATGGTCAGGGGTCCCTTTGCCTTTACCTTTATGACACAATGGGCTGTACTCAAAGTTAGTCCTACTCAGTGTGGACCCACTGAAATTATTGGACACGCCTAATTTATACTTATTAGTTTCAATGCTTTTCTCCAAGTACAAGTTAGTTGGATAGCGCCCAGTATTCTGTGGAGAGTAATAGTAACATATCCTTAGTCAAACCATGAAGTAGAAGCTCTGTAGCACATAAAGTTCCTTTCAGTACAGAGCTCCTTGTAGAGAATTGCCCTTTGATGCGGCACTTTAAAAGTCAGTATAGTTTAAAAATGCTGAATAATGACATTTCTAGCCAAGACACGTCAGTTCAGGATTCTGGGTAAACTTCTAATTGATTAAGTTGCAAAATGAAAGCATGGTGGTCATATTGCAGTATGGGAAGATTCCACGCTAGGTCAGGAATTTAAAAACTAGCTGAAGTTTGATTTAATTTAAGGACCTAGCAAACTGCCTTATATTAGGCCAGGCTATGTCCATCTAGCTGAATTTTGTCTTCTCTGACTAGTAGTGACTTTCCAGGATTGCAGGCAGGTCTTTTCTGTTACTTGCTACCTGATCCTTTTAACTTGACATGCTGGGTATCGAATTTGAGATCTTTCGCATGTAAAGTGTGTGTGCTCTACTACTCATCTACGGTCTCCTCCCTAATATTGTTTGCAAAAATATGCTTGAGTAAGGGCAGATCATCAGATTTCATGGGTGTTAGTCAATATGTAAATAGTCTTTGAGAGGTAGATTGGTGAAGAGTAGCTCCCCTTGCCTTGCAAGCATCTGCTAAACATATTTTTTGAATTAATTTAAGTAGCTTTGGGTGCTTGCAGAAAAGTTGCTCAGCGTTACGCACCTGTTAAAATATTATTATTACATGGACTTGGATTGCAAATAATAATAATATCCTAGCTTGATTTAGGTTTTTTAAATTGTTTTTATTAAAGGTTTTCTTGGTTTACAGAAATACATACATTGTCTCCACTTTCAGATTATAATTGCTTTAGTTTTAGAGAAGAGCCAGTTGCAGCAAAGGAAAATGTAGCTATCCCAGAGTTCTTTTTCTTTTCTCAGCATATCTTTTTTCTACCTTTACTGGAACCAAATACCTCCTGTGGAACTTTTGAGAACTCATCCTTTCTATGGGTAGAAGTCCCCTCAGGATGATGGGGAAGGGCAACTGAACAGTGGGGTGAGAACATTCCCAGCATGGTATTCCTTCTAAGTGTCATTAAGTCAGCTAGCTGTCTGTGGGAAGAACTGTGCCTGAAGCAGCATTGATTCTCAGACCTGAACATTCACTGCCCTCAGTTTAGTCCAGGGGAGTCTTTCCTGGGAGGGCTTGGTCTTTCTTTTGCTACTACTGTTGAAGCAGTGCTTCCTAATGGACAGCATGCACATGTTGAGAGAATATGTTGGTTCCTTCTAGGGTGCAAGATCTACCTGTGGAGTGAAAATGGTCATTGTTCTTTGTGGGTGCACAGAGAGCTGTATCAAGTATTAGTCATACTCGGCGTAGACCCATTACGAATAATGGCAGTGACTAATTTGGGTCCATTTGTTCTACTCTGAGTAAAACTTAGTTGGCCACAACTCATTTATGTGGTCCAGAGCAAGGTTGTTGAACAGCTAAGATTAGCTACACTTGACCCTGCTCTTGATTTTGACCACAGCCAGATTATTTAACAGCATAACAAGCCTCTGGCCTAGAGCCTTTGATTTTCATAATATGGGGGTGGCTTTGATGACAGTGCCTACACTGCAGGGAAGAAAGTTGCTAACATGAGTTATGTACGTGTTTTCATTTGTAGAATGTAAAAAACAAAACAAAAAGGACACCCGTATTAAGGAGGTCTCTGAGGCTCCTAGAAACATTCAGATCTGGGTTATGTAGGGTGGAAGTTTGAGAACTACTGTCCATAGCTTAAGCCACGGTTTTCTGTCTCTTGAACCCAGTAGGCTTTGAGTGAAGTGGCAGCGTGTTGATCTTGCCTTCTTTTCTCTCAGCTGTCAGAGGCCTTGCAGAAAGATACAGAAAATCTCATTGAACTGGAATGTCTGAGAGTTACAAAGTTTGCCCCACTTGCTGGGAACTAGAATTATGCAGTTTGTTCCATTGTAGTAATATTAATTCTAGCTATAAAATCCCAGTGCTAGCTTATTAAAGTACAGAAGCTCTATAGTTCAATGATTAGAGGGCTGCCTTGTTTAAAGCTTTAACAGTAGGTTTGCCAGGCATGCAATTCCCAATCACCCCCATAAAATTGATCTATTTTATACAGAGTAGTTTTACACTTAGCATGCGGTACTAGGAAGAAATAGGCTTGGGGAAGATAGGGTGTTTGTGGCAGCAAGAGTGTAGGCAGCAAGGAGGTGCGGTGTTGGGGAAGAACTTAACTATAAACATGTCCCTTTGATTTCTTAGTGAGGATAAGGCTGGCTACTACAACTGGGAACTGAGCAACAAAATGATCAGTTTCAAAGCTTCTCATGAAGACTACAGTAACTATTTAAAAAGCAAAGAAGTCAAACCCAAAAAGGCTACATTAATAATTCTTGATTTGCAAGCAGGCTCTCAGACTGGTTTTTGTTCAGGTTTAGCTTGTGCTACTATTTTGTTTCAGATGACCAAAAATATTGCATATATGCTCAAATTGGTTATTTCTCCTTGGTGCATTTCTTGAAGTTGTAACATGCAATTTCATATTGAATGTTTGGAAAATGTTCTCCCTGTTGCAGATTACCTGATTTTTAGATCTATTTTTTAGCATGGTAAGGGAATGACAAAACTGTCACTAAGGGTAGAGCACAGTTACTGGTTTGCTCATTGGTGACAGTTTTATTCAAAGCAGTTTTGAAATAGAACAGTGAACAAGCTCTTAATTTATAGTTTCTTCTTGCTGTGGAAAACAATGATTTGATAGTGTTGTGTGAATTGTGTGTTGGGAAAAGATCAATTCTGTGCTATTGGTACAGAATTGGCATCTGAGACGATTTTGTATCCCCCCCCCCCGCACAATTCTTTCTCCATTCTTCCAGCTGTTAACTGTAAATTTTAAATAATGGGTAGAAGCTTGTGTGTTTGTGTTCTATACCAATAGTTTAAGATTTTTCTTTTTTATCATTACAGATAATATAGGAATGTTGTCAGAATGAAGAAATTTAAAATTAGAGCAAAGCAGAAAATTTGGAAGGAAAAAAAAGTTTTATAGCACCCAAAGGAATGATATAGCTATCAGAATGTAACGGGACTTCCAATAAATAAATTATGCTCCTGTTACAGTCTTGCGTTTCTGTGGTATTATGGAAAATCCAGCCTTCTGTTTTCAGTCAGATAAGTAGAAAGATAACGAATGACCTGGAAGAAGATAAAACGGGAAGCAAAAGTGAGCAAGGAGAAGATACTTGGGTGTACATTTTTGTAAGAAAATTGGGCAAGAAATCAGAATATCAAGTCAAACCTTGTGCTATAAAACAGCTGCACTGGATCCCAGTTTATATCTGAGCCCAGTTAAAGGTGCTTATATTGGTGTTTAAAGCTTGTCTGAAAGACTGTCTGCATCCATATCTGCCTTCTCTGAAGTTGAGATCTTCAGAGGGGTTTCTGCTGATAGTTCCTCCACCCTCCAGAAGTTCTGGGGTTGGTGTCCTGGGAGAGGGCTTTCCCTGTGGCAGGCTTTGCTTGTGGAATTTCTTCCACACACAGGTGTGTCTAGCATCCTCATTGTACAGTACAATTTTACTAAGTGCTGAAGATGCACATCTTTTTTCTGGTTTTGACAGGTAAGGTGTTTTGTTTTGTGGGGTTCAGTTATTTGTTGAATTTATACTGTTCTGATCCATTTGGAATGGTTTTCCTTGTTTTATACTTGGAATGGTTTTATTTGTTTTTATAGTTGTACATTATATTGTTGTAACCTGCCTCTGGTGAAGGGCAGGTAAGAAAACTTATAAGAAAAAAAGCCATAGCTATTTGATACAGTTCTGCATTAAAAAGCAGTGCAGATTTTCTGAAGCAATATTTCATCTGACAGCCCTACCAAGAACTTCGATATTTCAAGGTTGAAGACAGATCTTGCTGTGATGTCTTCATGAATTCCTATGTTTAGTATAGACGCTACTAAAATTGAGGTTAGCACAAGTAGGAACTATTTAAATGCCTGCAGACAAACCCATGGAGTACTACTTTAAAACTAAATTGCTGTGTTGAATTTCTGTCTGTCTGTATGATGGTGTAGCAAGTACTTTTGTTTGGCACATCTAGTGCAGATGAACAGGGATTTCCTGACTAACTGAGTCTGTCAGCTTGATCCTCTGTTGCTTGGAGGGAAACCATGGGAGTGCCTGAGGCAAATGGTGCAGCGCCTCAATGAGCACATGATAAAGCAGTGTATATATTGAACCTAATTCTGATGGCTGTGCTCTTTAAGAATTATTCATGCCACATTCTTATGAGGCTGTCCTGGTATTCAAGGAATGCCCTGTTTAAATTCCTTGGGGACTGTGACTTCCATCATCATCCTACAAGGATAGATCAGAATCCCATTTAACATAAATGTGACCTAATTGAAAAGCTGTGTTTGCCTGTTTGCAAGTTTTTACATAATGAACATTGGAAGCCTGTTTCAGGTACAGATATTCAGTGTCCCCCACCAGCCTTGCTGAATAAATCAGGTATATAATGCCTTTAAGTATACGAATGCAAACTGGGAAGGTATTCATTGCATGCCTTAATCCTAGAAAGAATCATTTCTGGGTTGGGGTCACTGCAGCTTCTTAGACAATGGCATCAGTTGTTTAAGTCACGAACCAGTTTCAAACAACATTCATGCAAAAGGCTGAATAAGGAGCAGCATGATTTCTAGAGTCTCTCATAGCAGATGCTTAGTTTCATCGTACTCAGAGTAGACTTAAAGAAATTAAATGAACTCAGCCATACCTATTAATTTTAGTGGGTCTGCTCTGAGTAGGGTTTACACTGTATACAACACACTGTACTTCTGCTGCCCTGATTAATAGCAAACTGGCCTAAACATTCAGAAGACGAATGCTGAAATATTTGGGTTTTTATGAACAAAGACTAGTATATTAATTTAAGTTACTTTATGTTACAAGCCCTTGCTGCCTACTGTCAAGTCATACAATGAAGTGTTGATCTGTTAAACTGCAAGCATGTTATTCTAATTGCAGACTTTAAGAATGGAGAAACGTGGAAGGCCTCATTTGTTTCTTCATTTCTCTCACCCCCACCCCCAAAAATTCTTTCCAGGGGTTGTAGACAAGTCTCTTTTGATGAGTCAGTGTTCGGGGGGGAAAATGTCCAGGTCAGTCTTATGACTAACCTGATTGTTTTGTTCTAGTACATCGTTTTCAGGTCTTGATATTGTTTGTGTCTGGGTAATTGTATGTTGGCAGTACACACAGAAGTGAGACAGAATCCAATATTTGTTTCAGTTCTTCTGCAAATGTTATAGCTGAACAGCTTGTAACTATATTGGGAACCAAAATTAGTTTTTCATGAGGTATTTATATTTCAAATGTGATTTCCCCCTCCCTTTTGAGTTCATTCTTGTGCATTCTGTCCCCCTCCCCACAACACGTATACTGATTGAAGTATTTAAATGTGCCCCATTCCCTCCTTGTGAAAACATTTGGATAAAATGTATGGCTATAGGTAAAGTTTTATAGAGTCCCTGGTCAACAAGTGACTTTAGGTGGTTTCTTTTAGGAGGGAAAGAAGACAGTGGGCCTGCATGCACTGCACTGCACCATACCTCAAAGTAGCTCCCATTGCCACTAGCACTAAATTTGCTACACAGCTCTCTGAGTTAGCAACTAGCACTTGCTGATCCCCTTTTTCATGACCCAGTGACTAATATAGTTTTGAGCAGAGTGCTGTGGGCAGCAGGTGCTGCATGACTGTGGACAACTCCCACAATGTTGGTTTTTATGTGTTGGGATTGGGGTGATCCAGGGTTAGAAATGGGGGTAGAAAAGCTAGGAGCCAAATGACTTCTGGGACCTGGGTTGTGGGCACCAAAACAGAATGTCTAGTCGCCACTGGGGAGGGGGGTCGGCAACCCTATATTCTTTATTGTTAAACTCCTTGACATATTGTCTATCCCTAACATATACTTCGAGGCTTCAAATCACATACATTTCAGTGATCCTTGAGTGTCAGTCAGGTGCAAAAAATGGCACCCAGACTTTTTGAGGTCCTCACAAATGGATAAACTTTAGATGCAAAATTCGCCTGGTGCTCTGCTAATTTCGAACCCTGGGATGATCTTGCTTTATAGCTGTATCACAAATGTGCTAAGCAGCCCAGCCAGAATGTCCTAGCTCTCAAGTTCAGGTGTGAGGAATACAAAAAGAATTTTGGACTGTTACAGTTTCTTTAAATGTCCTTTCCCCTGCCCAAGGTTGAACCGTGTTCAGTTCCAGTATCATGGCCTAGTCCTGAATCTAAAAAGACAACGATAACTTGCAGAGGCTTCCATTGAGTATCAACATGGAGTCTTATTAGAAGGTCTCTGGATTTACTACACATCTGTAGTAGTTATTCAGCATCTCTTCTGTTTTCAAATAAAATCAGTGATCCCCTAGCTTTACTTTGAACAGGGGCAGGGAACTTTAGGCCTGGGAACCAAATGCGGCCCTTGGGACCCTTCCTAGGCCATTCCCCTTCTCCATGCCATGCTTCTATTCTACGCCATTTTGGCCTGGCTCTCTGGCTTGGAACAAGAAAGGACAGTAACTTACCTTGCTGGGAGTGGGGGAGATGGGGACCCAAGACATTTGCACTGATTTTTTCTTAATGGGGATTACTTCTGTTTAATAATATTAAACCCTTTCTTAAATGTTTCATTCTTGGTCTGGGCTTCCTTAAATGAATGCTTTGCCAACAATAATTCACAATGCAGTCCTACTTATGTCTATTAAGAAGTAAGTTCTGTTAAATTCAATGGGGCTTACTTCCAGGTAAGTGAGGTCGGGATTGCAACCCTTTGTCACTTTATTTTGTGGCACAATGACCTTATAAAATGAAATGTTCAAATTAAACTAATGGGCACCTTTATAATTAGAAATGATTAACTGAGCCCTCCTGTAGCATAATGGGTCAGTGTTTCTGACTGTTAAACAGAAGGTTGCTGGTTCGAGCCCACCCAGAGGGTTGGACTTGATGACTCTCAGGGTCCCTTCCAACTCTACAATTCTATGATTCTGTCAGTGAAGATTGTGTGTTGGGGGGGGTGCAGTTTTGCAGCACCCTGGTAGATTTTACTTTCCCCGTCTAACCTACCTGAGGCTGAAATTGTGAGGAAGAGTTTGCTTAAAGGATTAGTCTGGGTACACATAAGGCAAGAAAATCAATTGGAAGAACTCTGGATTCTAATTTAAAACTCCATAGTACATGGAAGAACAAATATAGTAAATATCAGGCTGTGACATGAGTAAGTCACTTTAAGCTAGTGGTGTGTGTATGTATCATCTAGTTCTTGTACTCAGTAATTCCATTGTTAAGCTCATTTTCCATAAATACACCATTGTGTAAGCATAATCCACACTTGAATATTTATTACTGAAGACAATGTCTCATCCAGAGATATGAATGCCACATTATTTTGGATTGTTTAAAAGTACTTATTAGGCTACACATTCAGTTTGCAAATTATGATTAAGGCTGGCCTTATGATGTTAACATTTCTTTTGAAATTTACTGGAAAAGTAAATTTACTGGAAAAGTAAAAGTGTTCACTTGCTTGTGAGGAACATGATTGAATGTAGCTCCTCACTTATTTAGTCTGTAATCTATGCACTGTGGCAGGTACTTGACAAATCCTATTGTTTTTATAGTCCCTGGCAGCAAAAGCTAGACTTTGACTGAGCCTCTGGTAGACCACTATACATGGCTCTTGTGCTTCATTTGACTTGCTTGGTCTCAAGTTATACAGGACTCATATGCTGAAAGTGTAGGGAAAGTTATTAGAAACCCTGTAAATTTGTTCCTGAAGTGATGTAGTTTTTCCAGATTTTTTTTTTAATTAGGCTAATTTGCATAGGAACAGTTCACACTAGAGAGTGATCTAATTTGGAATATTTATTTGACTTGAATATGTATTTAGTAAACAATGCTAAAAATGTGGAAACTGCAATTGTATTTTCAGTTGACACCTGCTTGTCATTAACTGATGGACTTAAGAAATGGAAAATTTTCTGTGGAAAAATAAAAGAATGGATAATTTTCCATTTTGGAAAACATTCCTCTCCACATTACTGAGTTGTTGACACCTCTTGTAATATCCAAAGTAGTGTGGAGTGGTGTTAATTCAAGTGCAGCATCAAGTGCCTGGACACTGAGGGGGACTGCCTTACCCAAGCTAACTTATTGGGTCTTCTTGGCTGAACTGGGCATTTCTCTGCTAGACTAGAGGCAAGGGCATGTTAGAGTTTACCATATATATAACAATTTTATCTCTTGTCAGTAAAGAATGGTGCCTAAAATAGCATATTAATGGCTGTAGACTTCCCTATTCATTGGGTAGGCCTTGCACCGCTTAATTTTATCTGCTATTGCACCCCATCTTGTCCTTGTGTTGTGAATGTGAATTTACTGTTCTAATTGTTTAGTTCTTCGAGGTCTCCTCTTGTAAAAAGGTTGTAGCTTGCTGCTTTGGACGGGTTGTTCGCCTTTCTTGTGTGCTGAAGTGGCAATTAGATTCAATTTTGTGAAGTAGGTCCCCTGAGCTGAGGTACTTGCACTATAAACACAAGCTATTTATGTCAAGCAGGGTGAATTCACACAAAGAGTAGATGTCTGTGGCTAACATTCATAAAAATATATAACTTAAGCTCTAGCAAGCAGCAAGAATAAATTACAAGGAGAAGGTTGTAAAAGCGACTGAGTAATGGAGATGACTACCCACTGCTTTCCAATGTGGTATTGCGCTTATAATGGCTGAATTTTGCAAACTGCGCTTTTAAAAAGGAGAATGAAATCAAAATTTGTCAAGAGCAAGTTTAGGTGTCCCTGGAGAAATATGTTTGTGTGCTAACAGCAACCACTTTGTGTTGGGTTTCCCTAAGAGGAAAACCCTCACAGAGGACTGGGAAGAAGTTCCAGCAGACCAGAAAGCTGGACAGGATAGAGGTAAGTGGGCTAAGTACATAGTAGGAAATGAAAGGAGAGAAATGTGGGAGAAAGTTCAGTAAACAATATAAATTGGTGGGAGGAAGGGGCCTGAGGGAACAGAGAACTGAGTCAAATGGAGAGGCTTGCAGCAGGGCAACATTTTAAAAATCTGGAGGAGGGTGTGCTCAGTAGGCTGATCAAGAGACAAGGAGTTAAAGTGAGACCAAGTAGATCTTTGCTTTTAGCAACCAAAACTTGAGAAAATAATGGGTAGAGGAGGCATGAAGTTGAAAGAAGTTAGAGACTAAAGAGGCTATATCCAGAAAGAAAGCAGATGGGCAAGGGGGCATTTGGAGAACTGCACCAAGGGGGCATAGGGTTTCTAGAGTTTAGATCCCCTGGGCCTGGAGTATTCTGCCAGAAGTGACTTCTGTTGATACTGCAGCATTGTGACCCTGGCAACCCTAAGGGAACAGCAAGGACCAAAAGCCCCTGACAAAACTGTGGATGATGCTGAATTTCCTATATTGATTTGAACTAACAAGCCAGTACTTTGGCTGAAGGCTTCTAGTTGTTTGGAATTCTTCCCCTTGGGCTTGTTGTACTGATGCCCCTTAATTAATCACTAGCAAATGAATACCTTGCTTAGTTTTTTTGCTACTGTTCTCTGGGAATCTTATTTGTAAATGCAGCAGAGTCTTTAAGGTACCATGAAACTGAAAGATTTATTGTGGTATAAAAGTCCATGGCCCAAAACCATCTATTGAGATGACAGAGCAATTGCACTTTTATACTTTAAGAATCTGGATACTAATCGCTATAAAAGTAACATTGCTTTGCCATCTCATCCTTGGAAGACAGGTTCATGCTTTGTTTTACTTTAGAGGTCTAAATAACAGCGAACTGATTTAAGTCCCTTATCTAATCATTACAATGGCTAAACTATGTCTGTGGTGAAATTTTTAGGATTGGTGCGCCCCTGAGTCTACCTACAGCTCATTTTGCCCCCTTTTTGGGGAAGGACAAGCTAAGCACCAGAGTCCATGCCATACACACACACATGAATTGCTAATATCTTACGTTTGAGGCCCACAGAATGGCATCTATAGACACCCCAGGGACCTTAGACACCTTCCTTGCTGCTTGCCAAAGCCCCTTGTCCCTTCTGAATTTTATTTTCCCCCAAAAGGACACCTGTCTGTCTTGTGATGCATTATAATCATTGTATAACATGCTCTGGGAATCTTTCTTGACTGACAAAAGGGGGGGGGGAGGTTTGTATGTGGAACTTGTCTGAACTTGGTCTCCATGGTTACTGATTTTAGAGGATCTTCAAATGAAATGCAGCCACTGTGCAACTAAGGTCAAATATCTAAACAGCCAAATATTGTCACTGCTCAGGGAATAATGTGTAAGTCATATATATATTTCAGAAGAATGGAGGCAGGAACTCCCCAAATGCGCTGTGATAATGCTGAAATGTATGTTATACCGATGGTGATAACTTGGAAAACTGGCTACAGACATATCTTGTTAAGGAGTGAAAACCGAGGTGCTGATGGTGAATGGGTGTACATATGGTGCTATTGTTTATTATCCATAGCTGTCAACTTTTCCCTTTTCTTGTGAGGAATCCTATTCGGAATAAGGGAATTTCCCTTAAAAAAAGGGAAACGTTGACAGCTATGTTATTATCACGAGTGGTAGTATTAAATACCTTTGGATGATGGGAATGTTGTCCCATGTGCAACAGGAGTTAAAACTACTACTGACTGCTCGTCTGTGTATAACCTTTGATAGGACTAAAAGGGTGTGTGAAAGAGATATACCACATGTATTTAAATCCAGTTTAAATACTATTGCACAAATGTAAACATAGGTGCTGGAGATGGCATGAATCTCCTGCTTGGAGTTATATGTACCTGCTCCTTACTTGTTTTTTGAGCTGTTGCCCAATACTGTGTAAAAAATAAATTGTAATTGGTACTCTCAGTGGTGAAGCAACTAAACACAATTCTTAAGTCAGTAACTTGTGCTTTACCATCTCTGATTGCTTAATAGTGAAAACATAGTCAATTCTTAGCCCAGTGGTATGTGTTACCTCACATTGCCAAATTTGGCATGTTAACACTTTATGCTTTTTCAAGTACAGTACCATCATCTCCCCACCCCACCCCCAGTATAGGGAGAGGGAGAGGCCCCATGAGGACAGCCTAGATGCCACATTTCTTTGACAGAAATGACTCTTGGAAACAGATGTTCCAGTTTAAGAACTTGAAAATTGCCTGCTTTCCAAATTGCCTGTATGAAAGACACTTCGAAGGACTACCATTTAAATTACAAATGGCTCTAGAAATTCATAGTGCGTGACTTGTAGAGAAAGCAGATCATGTTAATGTGTTACATTTTAATAGGGGAATCACTTACAAGTGTCTACCAGTGAGTGGAAAACTTTACTTAGGTGAATTGGCTGTTGGGATTGCCCTTCCAAACGTGGTGATGTTTACTCTCTGCTAGGAGAAGATCAATTCTTGAAAAATTTCTCAGGAGTGGAGCTCCCTATTAGCAGTGGCAAAAACACAGCTTCTTCTACACCCCCCACCCCAAGTGGCAGAAGCTGTGTTGGCAATTCTGCTGGCTACCATTCTGCAATCTCCACAGCGTCCTGGGCATTTTTGGGTGGTGAGTGGTAACCTCCACACACTATTAATAGTGTAGCATATTTGCAGAAATTCTGCAGTGTCCTTATTTTTGTAGGGTAATGAGAGAGTGCTCAAATTTTCTCACGTCTCAGCTCTAGTTTTTTTATAAATCTGGCGTTGGTCATACTTCCAAGTTGATCTGCCCAACCATAAGACCTAGAAACTTGCTCTTTTATTTATTTATATGAAAGCTGATGTTCTTCCAAACTTCCTCCATGTGTATGGCAAATACACAGCCCTGACATATGATGAAAAACCAGAAAGTCTTATTTGTATAATGAACTGTCCTCATTATTTCAACTATTCAAATCAACTGCTGGAATCTGTCATTATATTTAAGGCATAAATGCTCATATATCCTTTATTTTAGCATTGCAGCTAAAAGGGCTCTCACTTGTTAAAAGTACTACGACTTACACTTGAAATGTCAAGCAGTAGGTCATGGCATCTCTCAAATCCATTCTGGAGACTTGGTATCTCTGAAGGATTTGAACAGTGAGTTGCTTGGAGTTCTAATACAAATTGTAACTCTTCCACTGCTTCCAGGAAAGCAGTAGGGTCTGAACTTCAGGTTTGGGCTATTAATTTCCTGGATATGTAATTGTTGACTTTTAATTCAGTGAAGCCCCAACTGTCTCCTGGAGGCTATTTTATCAGGTGAGGGTAGCAACATGTTTCTGTTTTGCCTTCACTATGCCATCTTGTGTGGGACAGTGGAACCTCAGGTTGCGAATGTGATCTGTGAAGGAGGCACATTCGCAACACACAGTGCCGCGTCTGCGCACGTGCGGGTCGCAATTCAGCGCTTCTGTACATGTGCAAAGCGTGATTTAGTGCTTCCACGCATGCCGAGTGCCGAAACCCAGAAGTAACCCATTCCGGTACTTCCAGGTTCGGCGCGGTGCGCAACCCAAAAATGCATAACCTGAAGCGTCTGTAACCTGAGGTACCACTGTACAGTCATACTTCAGGTTACAGACGCTTCAGGTTGCGCGTTTCCAGGTTACAGATGCACCGAAACCTGGAAGTACCGTAACGGGTTACTTCCGGGTTTCGGTGCTCACGCATGCGCAGAAGCGCCAAATCAAAACCTGCGTGTGCGCAGATGCGGCGCTGCGGGTTGCAGATGCTGCAGATTGTGAACGTGCCTCCCGCATGGATCACGTTCACAACCCGAGCGTCCACTGTACTATGCTTTAATCCCTTGGATATTGCAGTTGGATTAAATCCCTTGTTTTGGATGATGACTGTCATGCTAAAATGTTAAGCAACTGGTTTTGTAATTTAATAATGTGCCCGAAAATCCTATGTCAGCAAGTCCAGTTCCAAGTAACATTAGATTTTAAACTCTGTGATTAGAGCTTTGTTGTTCAGAATTCGTTACATTAAAAAAAAAAGTTATTGTTAATAAGATCAGCTTTGTTAGTGAGGCAGTAGAATTTATTCACTACTTTTAAATTGAATTACATGTAGTAAATTTGTTGTTTTGCAACTAAATTGGCAGTTTTTAACTATTGGATTTGATATGTTGCAAAATGGGAGCTTACTGGAACAATCCATCTTGTGGACAGTATAAAAGAAGCCATTTAATGAATCCAACTTGGAAATTGTTCTAGCCATGGTGCAATAGTAACTCTTGGATTTCTCCTTTCTGTTTTCTGATATTTCATATTTGTCAGAGTTGAAAATCCCTGTAGAAGAATAGCCAGTGCTATTCTCCAGCACTCTGTTCGAATGGTGATTCTGGATCACAACTAGGATTGTCCTCAGTATCACTTGATGCTCTTGTTCTCATTTTGAAAACATATTTTTCCATATTCTGCAAATAAGCAAAATTAATAATTTGATAATTATTTTGATACTATGCTATATTATACTACACTGAAATGTTTACCGTATTTTTCGCTCTATAGGACACACTTTTTCCCCTCCAAAAATTAAGGGGAAATGTATGTGCGTCCTATGGAGCGAATGCAGGCTCCTTGGCTTCAGTGACAGCAATGCGAAGCCTCTGAAGCACAGAGGGAGCGCTCCCTCCACGCTCCGGAGGCTTCGCGCTGCTTTCGCTGAAGTCTGGAGTGCCAGAGAGGTCGGTGCGCACCGACTCCTCTCACTCTCCAGGCTTCAGGGAAAGCCACCTGAAGCCTCCGGAGCGCAGCAGGAGGTCCCGCTGCGCTCCGGAGGCTTTGGGTTCCTTTTGCTGAAGCTGGGAGAGCAAGACTCTCCTGACTTCAGCAGAGAGGGAGAGCTGCGCAGCGCCCCTTCGGCCAAGCGGGAGGAGAAATGGAAGGGGCTCCATTTCTCCTGTGGCTTCGCTGAAGGGGCGCTGAGCAGAGAGGGGGAGAATTTTTTTTCTTGTTATCCCCCTCTAAAACAAGGTGCGTCCTATGGTCGGGTGCATTCTATAGAGCGAAAAATACGGTAAATGTTTCTTTGCTTTTTCTTGAATCTTCTCACCACATTTACCATCCTCTCCTGCCACACTTGCCACCCTCTCTTGCCACACCTGTGCCCCACACCCTTTGAGAACCGTTGGCTTAAACTCTGGCTTTCAGGAACAATTCAGGATCAGAAACCATGGTTTGATCTTGATTTGCTTCAATGAAGCATCATTTACATTCTAAACAAACTACAATTTGACCTTGTTGAACTAACGCAGAAGCAGATGCTTCTAACTGAGCGGCTTGTTTGCATAAAACTAAGCAGTAATTTTGGTCTAGGTTGGATGTTTATACTGATTTGATTGAAGCATTCTAAACACTTGAAAGCATTATATACATATTATTGCATGCTCCCTTTCTCTCTCGTGCCTGAATTCCCCCTTGACCCCTGCTGTACCTAAATAGGATTAAGGCTAGTACAGGCATAACAGCTAAACATACTTAGGGTTGGCAAGAGGAATACAGAAGGAACCTATGTGCAAGAGAAGCTGCAGGTGTAAGTTTGTGATCACATATCCTGATCCTCATCTCTCAACTGTGGTCTACTTAATTTATTGGCCACTCTTCAGCCAAATGTACCTTTTGAAGACCTTGAAGATTTAAAAAAATTGGACGTACTATAGCTCCTTACCTATCTGTGATGCACAGTGAGAAATTGTGTGGTCTCCTTTCCAGACTATCCTTTTATGAAGATGGAATATGATAGCATCACGTTGCAAACATTGTCTTTGCATTTCATTTTTTGCAAGTAATTCATAGGCTGTACTGTACCTTAGCTATCAGTACCTATTAGTACTGTGCAGTGTTTAGAAGCCTCATCCTAAACACAGTATGCTTCCTTGGAAATATTCTTTGAGGCCTCTAATAAAGAGATGAATAAGGAATGAAATCTGTTTGCTGAAGATTAATGCATCTGCTGAACAGCTGGCTCCTAGCTACTATATGCTTGTCTAGAGCTCATGTTTCTTTATCCTAGCAACCACACCAGGTAACTGCTGACTCTGGTCACCCAGATAGCTCCAATTTGTACAAGTACAAATCATGTGGTATCTCAGATAACTTCAATATCTCATGCTCTCATGCCAGAGCATCCTTTGACTGAAGCTGCCAGATCCAGGTAGCATTAGGAAAACTTCTGCTAGGTTTCTGGTTTTTGCAGGGGAGTAGGGTTTGAATGGCGGAGGAAATAGCTGACAGTGTATGCAGTTTTTTGTTTTGTTTTTAAGTCAAATTGCCTTGGTGTCTCATACAAAGATAAATATGGGTTAGAATTAGAGTTTTCAACTGTGGAGGGGAAGAAGATGGTTGGGGAGTGTTCATTTAAGCTACTGTATTGGATTAAATAAGTCAGTTTTCTTGAATTTGCAGCTGGCATAAAAAAATGCCAATCTGCAAATTATTGGATGGAGGGAATGGTAAAGGTATTGAGGTCTGCAAATAAGGATTATTGGATTTTTAAAACTTCTCTGTTAATGCATATATTTTCAACAGGACTTCAAACAATTAAATAGCATGAGGATGGCAGCCTATGTTTGGAACAAGATTAATGTCATAGTTTCACCTCCAAACTACTTATCATTTAGGGATTCAAGTAAACAAATGCTTTGGTCAGAACATACTGTGCAGATCAAGCGTAGTCTAAAGCAAGTGACATCATGTTGTATCTGTACTGTATTGTGGGGTGTCTCATATCCATTTTGAAGTTGCTTTAACCTGTGGTGCTATTTTCCAAACCACTTTGCTTACAAGTTTCAAACTATACTCTGCCCTGCCTAGAAATGAGATCCGGAAGCATCCAACCATACTGTGTTTGGTAACCTGGAAAGAACTTCTGTTTCCCTTCTGCCACCCCAGTTCAGATGAAGTCTGGGCAGATACACTACCTTTCCCCCCTCTTTTTTATGTCATTTCTTCCCTATGAGGGTCCTCTGGGGCATAAGGTTCTAGGTTCAATCCCTGGCATAATGATGTAAATAGAATATGGAGCAGCCTCTGTCAATGAGAATGAATTATACTGGCCTAAATAGACCAACAGTCTGACTTGGAATATTTGGTCTCTGTGGAAGCCGCCCAGAGTGGCTGGGGAAACCCAGCCAGATGGGCGGGGTACAAATAATAAATTATTATTATTATTACCTTCATTTAGGACGAAGTCTCCCAGTATCATCTGCTTGCTAGAGTCTTCCTTATACTCTTTTTGTGTAAACCTGGGCTCTTCTGCATGGAGGGCCAATGCCCAAAATAAGCAAAAAGTTGCTTTTAGTGAAGGTATGACTGGAAATAGGCATTTGAACATCCTGAGACTAGGCTTTGCCCTTCAGCTGGGTTGTGACATAATCAATGGGCAGGAGCCTTTGACTAATCTCTGTGAGATACTGCATTGCCCAACACTTATTCTTTTGTACATGGGATGAACTGGAAACAGGTTTGTGGTCTCCTGGCTCTCTAAAGTTTTGTTAAAATATGAAGTTAGCAAACTTCCTGGAAAGTTCTTCTCTCCCCTGCTCCCCCAAAGTCTGGTGGGGGATACCACCCTAAAGGTCAGGTGTTGGACCGTAGGAATTAGAAATATAGTTTCAACTCTGTGGGTTGTGGATAGCACCAAATCAAACAGCCATCATGCAGCACTCTTAAAATTTTGAGTGGCTGCTTATCCGTTTACTGCTTTAATTTGCATTGGAGGACCTGCACACTGCTTGTATATCAAATGGCAAATCTCGAAAGTGTGCCCACATCCAAATTGTGCAGTATATTTTGATGTGCGGCTGCAGGAGCTGGTACACCCATTCTGAACAATTCCTTATTTTCCTACTGGGTCTCTCTAGGTGTGTGCCGTTAATGATTGGTAAGTCCATTATTTGACTTTCAGAGCAAAAAATATATATTCAAGGAAAAAAGTAAAAGTCCAGTGAAATAACATACATAAAAATTGTATCTGTATCTATTCACAGTAACTTGCTCTCTTAAGAGTTTCTGCTCTTAAAAAGATATAGTACTCAGTGTGTTGTGATTCATAAAGAAAATTAGAAAGCTTAGAATGAATAGAGCTTTTGAAAGAATAAATAAAATCTTGATTTAGAAAAGTCTTTCTGCTTTAAAGCTTTCTAGAACAAGAGCAAATGAAACATTTTTAGAAGATGTTGGCTGTGAGAATATCACTTTAATTTCCTTTCCTTCCTAGAGTTAATAATCATTTTTGCTTTTAGTGCTGGTTTTTTTTTTTATTAAAAAAAGAATAACTGGTAATGGTGCATAAGCTTGCAGAGTTGATTAGAATGCATTCTAAAGGGCCTTTTAATGCTATCTTCAGTTGAAAAGAAGCTCTGGAGATGGCTGCAGTTGGCAGCTGAGTGAGATGTGAATGAAGGTTACCTTTGAAGTATAGTGTGCAGTGCAAGTTGCTTAACCCATTTATTTTGTGTTTCCTGTTAACACAGACTCATGTTAGGGGATTTTTTCAATGGTGTTATAGATTGGGGGAGGGATCCCCCTACACCCTAGAAATTAATAAATGCTAGGATTTCTGTTACTTGTGATATGAAGGGAGAATGAAAGCTGCAAAGGAATTCCTAGGCTAAGCTAATGCAAAACAACCTGGCTGTGCTGCGACTATCAAAAGAGCAATTGTGGGACATTAACAATACGAGAGACCAGATCCAGGAGCTTTGGAAGAAACTGATTTTCTGGATCCATTTCAATGGGGGGGGGGAGGGGTTAGGCATCGGTTTTGGCACAGAAACTGCTTTGGTTGCCCTGTATGATGACCTCTGTCCAGACTCTAGAGAGAGACAAGGGAAACATGACCCTGTTAATTCTTCTTGACCTCTCAGTGGCTTTCGGTACCATCAAACATGGTATCCTCTGAAGTCTCTCAGCCTCACGCACCTCACAGAGTGTTTGTTGTGGGGGAGGAAGGGAAAGGAGATTGTTAGCCGCTTTGAGATTCCTTAGTGTAGTGATAAAGCGGGATATCAAATCCAAACTACTACTACTACTCCTCGTCCTCCTCCTCCTCCTCTTCTTCTTCTTCTTCCTTCTTCCTTCTGGAGCAACTGTCTGAACTAGGGGTGGGTGGCACCACTTTGTGGTGGTTCCAGTCTTACTTGGATGGTTGTTGCCAGAGGGTGTTGCTTGGGGAATGCTTTTCAGCCCTGTGGAACCTTCTGTGTTGGGTTCCGCAGGGCTCAATCCTATGTTGTTTAACATCTACATGATGTTAATTGTGTATTTTGTGATTTTATATTTTGATTTTATTCTTCGAACTGCCCTGAGACCTGTGGGTATAGGGTGGTATATAAAATCAGTCGGTCAATAAACAAACAAACTCACTCCTTCCCCCTTGTCCCAGGTGTGAACAGAGACTGGGGATTTGGACGGTTGCCAGGGTAACTGCTAGGGTGGGGCAAGGGTTGCTGGAAGGAAAGAGGAGGAAGAAAGGCTGAGATTCATCTTGGACAGACAGGATGAAGGCTGCCTGCGGTGCTGGCTCTTGAAATGACTGTGCCATAAGATCTAGACTCCCTCCATGCAGACTGAAAGTGTAAATAGGTGAATAAACCCTATTACCTAAAGTCCCAACAGTCTCCTCCGGGTCTTCCATTCTTCAAAGGAACACAGACCTTGTATGGGTGCCTGGGACCCCATGGGCTCCTGCCACCGCTTGGCAGAAAGAGGGGCAGGCACCCAACTTTTGTAACAATATATTCACATGCATTAGACAACTTTCAGCTCGTGTCAGTCCCAGCAGATCCTAAGTCCATGAATCAAATGGTGTGAACAGGTTGTATTAAAACTAATTCCAAGTTTTGAAGGTGTGAGCGCTTGTTAAATGTGTGCATGTTGTTGAAGATGATTTTTTTTACTAAACAGACTAAAATCCTACTTTAGTATTGACTATTTTAAACTGTAATGCAATGTATTAACTAGGTCTGCTTCCTTTTGGTAGACAGCTTTTCTTTTAAGAAAAAAAGCGGCTCTCTGTAGTTGCTTGTATGGCCACACTTCTAGTGATCAATCCAAAATCCTTGGATTTGCCACCTCAGTGGCAAGAAAGAAAAATATTTAGCTGGGGAAATTGCAGCTTACAGGTCCCAGATGTCTAATTATAATTGTAAGACATGGGTTTTCTTTTGTTTTTGCCTTTGTCTGTTAATATATTCATCCCATCTCTATAGGCAGGATATAGAAAGAAATGGGTAAGGACAGTTTCTTGATGAACAACCTTCAGCTGGAATATGGTCTAAAGCTGCAGTGGAAATTAAGGGTTGTTTTTTTAAGTGACTAAGGTACTTGGATTCAGCATGATACAAAATCTGACTCTAGTCTCATTTAAGATCAATATGAAGTACCGTAAACACTGTCTGAATGCTTATTTCCATTGATTTAAAAATGGAATTTAAGTATGTTTTGGATTGTACTCACATTTAAAAGTGCCAAACTGTTAAACATCTGAAAATATTTTTGCAATAGCAAAAGTAGTTGAACTGAAATACTGTTGGGTGGGTGTAACAGTGGTTTGTATTTAATTGATGTAATTGGTGTAAGTGTTACGTTTTAGAGCTTTATTTTGACCATTTTATTTGATTACTTCTGTATCGCTTAATATATTAAAAATATCTCTAAGCAGTGTACAGAAAACTGAAGCAACAATAGTCAACTTAAACAAAATATTACAAAAATACACAGTTAAATTAATACAGTTACTAATATATATAAATCAATATCAATTCATTTTCCTTATGACACATTCTCCCTCAAAGCCTCTGGGTTCTCATCCAAGGTCCAAACACATGCTCAATTCACCTATAAAAGCCTTACAATGAAAAGAGCTCCTTCAAACCACTGACATCAATATTTGGGGGGCTTAGCCCCTTGCAAAGAATATTGAGGGGGCTGATGACACCTCCATCTACTAGAGTTGGCGCCTCCCCCTGAGAGGGTGCGAGTGTCACTGCAGAAAAGGCCCATTTTACCCAGACTACTTTTCAGCTCTAAAGAACTATACCAGTGATGGCCAAACTTGGCCCTCCAGCTGTTTTGGGACTACAACTCCCATCATCCCTAGCTAGCAGGACCAGTGGTCAGGGATGATGGGAATTGTAGTCCCAAAACAGCTGGAGGGTCAAGTTTGGCCATCACTGACATATATATTTTACAGATGTGTTAATGTTCATATCCTACCAGAGCTTCAAAATGTAAAAGGTATATTATTCAGGAGAGGTTGTTCAAGGCAAGTTGTCTGCTGTCATTCAACTGAGAAGCATTTTCTGCATGGCATTCCTAGTATTGTAGAAAAAAGCCTATGCAGGAATCAGGGAGTACAAATTGGCTATGACTACCTTGTGCACTGTACTTATTCATAGAAAAGAGCATCTCTTTGGCAGTGACACCAGCCTAGAGTGCTTTTACGGAGCAAACAGTCATTCCTTACTTGGAGCAAGTAAATTCTGTCATAATGAAGGGGATTGCTTCAAATCTGTTCAGACAAATTTAAAATGGCTGTTCCCTGCCTTTGAGGCAACATTTTCAACCCCTTCTGTCCACCATAACAAGATAGGAATATAATTTCATGAACTCAGGAGACTTGTATCCAAAAATCTTGATATGCCCCTGATATGTATGGTAAGACTAGTCTATGCCCTTCCCCCCACTGTACGTCCTACCACCTTCTGAAGTATGGTTGGCAGGGATATGTAAGGCAGTGTTAGAAACTCAGATATATAAGCTAGGTGCCAAATGGCTCCTTAAACCAGGGATACAGTCACCAAAACAGAATGCCTAGTTGCCATTTGGGGGCCAGACAGCTAAAAACGTAATATTTTTCAATACAATATTTTGGTTCCTGAAATTCATTCTGATCGTGCAGATAAAATATACTGGATGTAATTCTATAGGATGTGTTGCTAGTGTATGAAAACAATCAAGATCCAAGGAATCCCAGCCATGCAGCTCCAGATGGTGATGTCAGATTGCATCCTGGCACCTGGGCATCTTCCCTTGGTCACAAGTGTTCAATAACCAGGTGCAAAATGTGCCTGGCACCTGGTGAATTTTGAACACTGGTATGGACGGCTTTTCCTGTCATAGCAACCAGAATGTAGAACTCCTTGTCCAGGGAAGTTAATTTGGTTTCTTTTTACCAATATTTCTGATCAACTATTGATCCTGTTTAATCAAGCATTTCTTATTTGCTTAAGGAAAATAGTTTGAGACTATTGTGACTCTTGATTGATTGATTTTGAAAACCTGTGATCAGGAATTTGGAGTGTTATGGGGTATTAGTTTGACTAGTGAGGATGCATGACAGTAAAGATGTCAGGTCCCACGTCCGGTATTTCACCCAATTTTATTGTAATCCCCTCTCTCCCTGTCCCACATGCCCACATTTGTATATTTGGATAGCATATAGAGCTTTGTGCCTTGATCATGTAGAACAGGCTTTAGAAGCGGCAACAGGAGCATGATAGTGGTAATTACAGGTGAAGTTGAAGGAAAAAATGAAGAAGAAGCAGGCTTTGGGAAGAATAAAAAAACTGTTTGGATAGAAAGATGGAATGGAAGCAGCTTTGAAGGAAAATCACTTTGTGGTTTCCTACTCCCTCAGGATTTGAGGGTGCAGTTTCTAGGCTGATCCAAAACGTCTGTCTAGCCATCTGCATAGTCAAACCTTGTAAATGGCCTCTGGCTAAGTACCTGTGGCAAGTAAAATTCCAAACTCCATCGCAGGATGATTCTTTTATTGGGCCAACCAAAATGTCTCAAAACAAGGAGCAAGCTTTCAAGTTTTCCAGAACTCTTCATCAGGCTAGGTGTTAACAAAAGCAGGGGGTTTGGAAGAGGGAGGGAGAGGGGAGCTGGCTTCTTGCAAAAAGCCATAAAGTCTGCATTAGCCTTGGTTTTAAGATGGATTGTGGAAAGAGATAGCTGACTCCATAGATTAGGTGTTATGCAGGTTTCAGGTTACGCCTGGGGATGCTGGAAAGAAGAAACATATCATTGCTGACTACCCATTTTTCACAATATAAAATCCAGCAGTTCTCTGGATCTGTCTCCAGCCTAAGGTGAAACACACAAAATCTATCAGGTAGAGAACAGCAGTAAAGAAAACTATAACAATTGTTAGATTAGCAAAACCAGAAATTAATTTTAGGTGGTGTAATAGGTTTTTTAAAAAGGTCAATAGCTCAATGAGATAGCTTTATCTATTGTTTTTTGTGTGGCATGTTCTCCAGACATAGAAGCTTCTGTAAATGCGAAAATTTTTATTTCCAAATAAATAGCATTACTACCGGTATATGATGTTACCCTAGTAAAAGTATTGTGGGCTAGTAAATGTATTGGTTTAAAAAGGGAAAGGAGCAGGTTTAGTATCAAGAAAAATAAAGTCACCCGATCTCTTTTGGTAAAGGGTTGTGGGGGATATCTATGGCACAAACTTAGATTGGTTTCATATTACTTCTGTTGCAACCTCTGGATCTTGGGAATTAATAATTGAAATAATTGTTGTTTTAATGTGCTCAAAGTTTTCTTAACTTCTCCAACACAGAGTACATTTTCCAGTAGTTTCTGCAAGATTGAAGTATTATTTAACCTAGAATGTATCTATATGGTGACCTAAAAGTAGTGTTTTTAATATAATCTATCTATCTATCTTATCTATCATGATGGAAAGAGAGCAGTAGGGACTGTAGTCCAGATTATTGTTTTCTCTATGCACAAGAACTCTGCTTTGAACAATAATTATCTTACCATTCTGAAAAATATCAAATAGAAGGTCATTTCTGACCCTGGGTTATACTGATTGCCTGGTTCTGATTTAAGGATTTGCCTGGGGAACAGGCGGGTGAGAGAGAAAGTATCTGATATCAAATTAGCATCTTAAAACAATCTTGGCTAGGTAAATGTTTAATTGCTTTTGTTGTTTATCAAGTCCAATTTGTTTGAAAATGTTTTCTGTGTTCTGTTTCCTCAGTATAAATGACCAGGTGTTGCCTATAAAAACACAAGGAGGCAGGCACTCAATCAAGTTTCCCCTCTCTCCACTCTTTGAGAACATTCTTTATTTTTTGTGTTTTATAATTGTCATGAGGTGGTCACAAACTTGTTTTTTTAACTAATTGGTCAGGAATTTAAAGTACTAAATGAAGTGGATTAGAAAGTGAGGAGGTGAGGGAGAACAAGAGAGACACAGCACTGCGGGGTGTAATCACTGGCTTGACATTTTCTCATCAGCATGGTAGTCACTTGAGCCTCCTGGGAGACCAGTTGTTACTCAATATAAACCTGAGTTCTGAGTGTAGTAGGAGTCTGGGTTAACCCACTGACCCTGTTTTATTCAACTCCAAGGATCCCCCCCCCAATGCAGTGTTAACTCTAAAGAGAGTATCAATGAAAGCTTGAAAAAGATGTTATAACGGACAGTCATTGTTAAGACAGTCATGTTTCCTCCCCGCTGTCAGGCACAACTATTTTGCTTCGCTGTGGAGAAATTGATTAGAATAGCAACTAACTCCTAGCAACATTCTGCCCCTTGGATGATACCGTTGTTGGGTATAGGACAGTGTTCCTCATGTAGTCATTGGACCACTTTCAGTCTCACTGGCCTCCTTGCTTGCCCACCCCACCCTCTAGTCACCCCATAGCCTTTTTGTTGCAGCAGTGCCAACACCAGGAACTCCTTGCATGCTGACTAAAGGTGGTCTGGCAACAGATAAGTTTGAGGGTGTGTTTCCAAGTTTGGGAAACACTGGGATAAGAGAAGAAAGCTGTTACCAAAAAGAAGTGAATGAAAAGGGACCACGAAGGAGAGATCAAAGAAGCTGGCAGCTTGGGGTGGCTGAGAATATTTACAAGATAAGTGTGAAAGCAATGTCAGGAGACAGGTAAAAACATTTTTTGATGCATGGTGCAGGGAGGGGAAATAATTAAATGAAAACATTTCTTCACTTAGAGCCTGTGAATCAGGAAATTCTGCCTAAATTGGGGAGGTGGAATATTTCCAGAGCCAATGTCTGTTCTTAGCTTGAAGAAAAATGACTTGTGGAACTCATTGACACAAGGAAATTGCTTGTGGTGAAGAACTTGGCAATTTCCAAAATGGTGTTGGATGTTAGTAGAAAGTTATGTCTAGTTGCCAGCTGATTAGCTAAGCCTTACTGCCACCTGCCACTATTCTGTGACTGGTCCTGCCACTGCACTACTATTTTGTCACTGGTGGGCCTCAATATTTTTAGCCATCCCAAGTGAGCCTTGGGTGTATAAAGTTTGAGAAGCTCTGATCTGGGATTTGATGAATCTAACCCATCCTGCAGTGATGCAAAGTTGGTTTAGAACAAAGGTGACCCAAACTCAAATCCCTGCTCAGCTATGAAGTTCACTTGGCAGCCTTGGGCTAATCATAATTTGTTTTACTAAATATTTTGAGACTTTGTACAATATAAACATTTATACAACCATGCCAATAAAATAACAGTAAAACCAGCATCAAAACCATCAGCAATAAAATAAAGCAGGAAATCTTCTGAAGGTAGAGGCAACCAGAGTGGGACACCTGCTGGATCAACTTAAGTCAGGGGTTGCCAACTTTTTGAGGTCCATCCAGTTTATCCATCAAACTGGATAAACTGTCATGGGCACCATGCTCTGCAACTTACTATATTGGCTATGACATAATTCTGCTTTAAAGCCGAATTTCATTGGAGGGGAGGAGTTACCCAGAGGGCACCAGGGAGGTTTCTATAGGCACATGTGCACCCTTGAGCACTGTCTTGACAGTGTTTAAACATTGCAAGTAAAAGGATGGTGTAGTGGGAGTTGACATCCATCAGTGACTGGAGCATATGTTGAATCAGGCTAGATATGTTGAAGGTCTGATAAAAGGTGGTAGATGGGGTATGCTTAGCCAAGGAGCAATGAATGCCCGTTTCTAGGAAGGCTTGTTAAAGTATTTCTGTGACCTATGATGCAGAGAGCCAGAGTGACAGCAATCGCTGATCTGATAAGAAAAAATCCTCATCTGCCCTCCAGGTGAACATACTTTAAATTGGATTGAGTATGTGGCCATATGTTAACCCAACAGTCTAACCCAACAGTCCTGGTAAATGTATTACAGCTTGCCAGATATGCCCTTCTAGAATAATCATTTGTCTTTTAGTAAAGATGGAAAAAGAGTGCCTATGTTTTGGAAAGTGAACTTTAAGTATAAGTTAGGGAAGGTTTACTAAATAGCATACTACTAAGAATTTGTACTTCCTTTTTAGTACAACATAATATTCAGTAAGCATCATATCCAGGACTGTTATCTCTATTGGTGAAAATAAATTGATGTTCATTAGAACTGAGAGAGAATGCATAAATTCACAGTTGTAGCACCATTAATCAACAGTTTTATTTTTTTCAGGGCAGACCTACATTATACAGTTAAAGCATATCCAACATGCATTTAATGCACAGGGCCTCATTCCCCAAAAGAATCCTGGGAATAGCAGCCCTCCCCCCGCCTCACAGAGTTACAATTCCCAGCACCCTTGACACACCACAGTTTTCAGGATTCGTAGTGGGAAGACATGCTTTAAATGTGCATTGAATGTGCTTTAAATATATAGTGTGGCTCTCTCCTCAGTGTTGTGTGTTTGAAAAGCAGGGAATCAATCCAATCACTTTTCTTTTCTCATTCTTGTTTCTCACTGAAGTCATTCCGGATCAGGCAAAAAAAAAAAAGTTGCCAACAATTTCAGTTGTATCATGGAGACAAGAAGGCATTCAGTATTCTTTGAGGTTAGGATCAGTTGCCAATTGACTCTTCCACAGGAAAACTCACCCAACTGCTCTTGACCAACCATACTGCAGGGCTTCAGTTCTGCTGAGAACACTCCATGTTTTCTTTTGTTCTCTTCTATAAAAGAATGGTCTCAAATGGGCTCTCCTGAGTTAGAGAAGTAGCTCTATTGAGGGGGCTGCACTATATTTTTGCCCAGCCCTCCTTTCATTGTTCCAGCCTCTAGGACCTGAAGAAAAGAGACCCAGAGCACCATGGGCTGCACTGAGCAACAGCCACTCATTGATTCCAGCTGCTAGGACATTAGCCTGTCTCCCAGCTTTAGCTAAGTGGAGCAGGGTGCAAAAGACTTGCAGAGCAGGGGGCTGCTCACACTGTGATCTTACTCCCGGCTCTTGAGGGCTGGAATTTATTGCAAGGGAACACAAAGGAAACAGGTAACAGGGCAACAATATGTTCCCCTCCAAATGTTCCTTTTACTAGCTGGACCAGCAGCATGTCACTGAACGTTCTCATAGAGGGTTGTGTGTGTTTGTGTATCTGTGTAGTTGCAAATATTCTCCAGTCCCTACAAAAGGACAACCTTTTTCCAAAGATGTCCTGGAGCTGTTTACCTTTGTTCTTGGGAATGCAGACTTTCTAATTTACCTGTCTGAGAACAAACCAGGATTTACAATGGTGTTATGAAACTGAAGTACCCGGTAACTGTTTGGACATGACTGAATTTCAGGGGGTATGTACTTTTGGGCTGCCTCTCCCTCCAACTCTTGACCAAACCCAGACTCTAACTTTCATACTTGAATTTAGGGGTCATCTTTAATCATTGGAAACCAATAGATGAGGCAAGAGTTAAGTAAACTGCTAACACAAGTTTCCATAAGCAAGCCCACCCTGCAGCAGCAGTTCGTACATTTCATGGCTATAATTTTGCTGATTATCATGAAAGAGACCACTAAATAGTCTTCAAATAAAATTAGAGAGTCTTTGGCGTGATATATCTCTCCTGGTCGGCACTGCTGAACTGTCTATTTTAAGCAAAAGATCTCATTGGTCTCTCTCTTTCTCTCTTAATCTTTGCTTAGCAGGCACAAGGCATGTCAGTCTGGATGGACCCTGTCTCGCTCTTTGATAAGCAGGTTTCTGAGGTCTCTAAAGCAGCTTTCTGTCAACTACATCTGCTGTGCAGCCTGTGTCCCCTTATGAAGAGCAGGGATTTTGCCACCCTGTTTTAACATATAAGCTTGAGAATTGAAATGGGGGGGTGCCCTTGAAGATGACTTGACAGCTTCAGCTGGTGCACAGTGCTACAGCCCATCTCCTGATGAATGACTTTTGATTTTTATTTATTATCTGCCCTGCACCCTAAGGTCCCATAGCAGGTAACAATAATTGCAGTTTTGTCAACTGCAGCTGGCTACAGTGTGCTTTTGGACCCAATTCAAAGTATTGCTTTTAACTTATAAAACCTCTTCACAGCTTGGGACCCACAAACTTTAGACTGAGATTGCCTCCCTATATTAATCATCCTGCCATCTTCGTTTACATCCTTCAGCTCATGTAATCTGAACATTTGCTAGAAGCAGTGGTCCTGAGACTGTGTTTCCCTTGCTCGTGTTTCACCCTTCCATGCTTTTCTGTAGATGGATTGTCAAATATGGCAGACTCATAGGATTGTGCCATTTAATTTGTGGTATGTTTGGATAGCTTTGGGAGGCCACCGTCATTATTTTGTATAGTTCACCCTATCCCACAATGAGATGCTTTCTCTGCCTACAGATTATGTCATGTTGGATTACATATTCAGACAGATACCAGCTTCGCCAGGGATTTGCACCTGTAATTTAAAACAGGTGGAGAATGTAATCCACTATGTATTGAAATGTCCATTATATGCTGGCCCAAGGGAAACATTTCTGAGAAATACTTTGTCTAGTGCAGGAACCTATCCTGACCAAGAAATTACTGGTACCTGTTTTCTCTTAGAAGATGCTTACCAATACGTAACATACAGAACAGCACTATGTGCTTTAGCTGCAAGGAAACTCTGCACAAAAATAATCAGTGTAGTGTAGCAAGTTATGCCTGAGAGTTTTAAGAGTGTGCTCAATTCAGTTTTAGCTTAAATTGGGTTTTATTTTTAATTTTTGTTTTGTTTTTAATTTTATTTTGCATTGGATTTTTTAAAGTGTATTTTAAAGGGCTGATGTAGTAAATTTGTTGCTGCTGCTGGGATGCTGAGCACAGGGGCAGGCTCCATGCAATTGATTCCTACAGCTGCAGGGAAACAGTGGCAGTTGTCTTGCTGCTGCTATATTAGACTAAGCACATGGCTCTCGTATTCATTCTGTCTTAGTGTGGTAGCCACCCTTAAGAGTTGACATGGTAATACTTATGTTTACACTTTAGCTGTAACAGCAAAAGAGCAGGACCAGTGTCTGATCCTTGTGTTCTTTAAGCTTGGATGAAACAGGGAATGGTGCTTGGGTTTTTGTTTATTTTATTTTATAAAATTTATATACCACTTGATTGTAAGAAAAAATAGCTCAAAACAATTTACAAAAAGAATGAAACCTTTTGACTGTCTCACATGTGCAGCAAGATGTGTGTACGTGAGCCTGAGGCTTTGCAGACTCGTTCCTACAAAAAAAAAGCATAGCTTGTTGTTAAGTCTAAACTATGTAAATTTTGAATGTGCCCAGGAAAGAATATGTGCTATTTTCTGCTGTTGTCTTGCGTTTCTATATGTGAGTGTGTATGTCAAAAGCAAAGTTGCAATTGCATAACTGAAAAGGATTCTCCCCTCTTCTGATCAGTGTTAGAAACTGAGCTATGAAAGCTTGGAGCTAAATAGCACCTGAAACCTAGGTTATGGGCGTAGCAACGGAATGTCTAGGCACACTTCTTTATAACAAGGATACAAAGCTGAAAATGAATGAACTCCAGTTAAAATATTATGTTCATTTTTCCCTTGGTCTAGTCATTCCCTGGACCACTTCCCTAATATTCTTAAGAGGGTCTCTTCTCCAGTGTTCAGAGAGTATCTAGAAGTGGTGAAACAGAAAAAAGGTCCTCCTTACCTTCCACTCAGCAGTTTTAATCTGAAATCTTAGGCGCAGTACTGCGCCCAGAGCTCAGAAACTGTTCATGCTAATGAAATTCCCTGTCGCAGAATGTGCCTAGAACAATTGGGGTTTCAAACACTGCTTCTTATTATTAGATATGATTATTTTACTGGGAACTAATGCTGCTGTTGGCCAGCTCGTGATTGACCAACTCCATCAAACCTATAGGTACTCAAGGATCTGCTTTGAGGCAGTCTATTCTCTTTTCCTAGCCTCGTCTTTATGCTTTCCTTGATCTTGCTCCCATCTTTCTAGAAGGAAGGCTGCAGGGTCTGCTGGGCACAATTTTTACTTACCATAAGCAGCTAGGTTCATTTGCATTCCTATGTAAATGGTGTTGGCTAGAGTTTTGAAATTTTGTCTTACAGCTGTTCTTTTCCTTCCTTATCCTGTCTTAACCTGCAAAGGAACTCTGGAGAAAGCCTGTGATCACTATATTTTGTAATACCTAGCACTCTATTGTAATAAATCACATTTAATAATAGAGAATAAAAATCAAAAAGGTTTATTCGGCTATGTTCAAAGCAAGAGAAAGAACAAGCAAGTAGGTTCTCTGCGTGGAGAAAAAAGAGGAATGCTATTGGGTAACAGAGAGAACATGAAACTGCTGAACACCTACTTTGCCTGCCATCATCCAGAAGGAAAGGAGGGTCCAACTTGATGGCATAATAAATGATGTGAGGAGGGAGCGGTAGCCTCCCTGATGCTTTAGTTGAGATTTCTGCATTGCAGGGGGTGGACTAGATGACCCTTGAGTTCCTTCCAGCTCTGCAATTATATTATTCTTTAAATAGTAGTCACTCTGACATATTGGAAGAAATCTAAAGATCATGAATATCAGAAAACATTCACATTTCTCGAATAAATCCCCTGCAAAGCCTTAGGTGTTGATCCAGAGACTCATGTGTCACTTGTACCTAGTTTTATACAGTAAATGTGTTTGGTAGAAAAGCTTCTGAGAAGGACACTGAAAGTCTGATACATGCATGCTGTAATTTGTGGGTGTCCTTTTGTTGGATTCCACACCTTCCTTGAGCTTTGTATGTGGGGTCTTGCATGAATTCTTTCTGTGACTATAGAAGCTCCTTTAATTCTTACCTCAAATACCTTGATCTCGAATATTTTAAAAATATTTTAAGTTAAATGATTTTAGTCTTTTATCACTCATCTACGGCTATGCTTCATATGTGAAAACCTTTAGCAGGCTTCTGTAGTTCCTTAAAAGAGCACCCTTGTTGAGTCTGAACTAAGTGATGGATGGGTTCCCAGCCTGCTGCTCACTTTGTCGCTAGAGTCATGCAACATCCTAACAAAGCTGGGTAGGGAATTGAAATGTTCTCTTCTGAGAACAACAGTAAGTAAAGTTACTCTCTCTCAATTAGCTCCTAGGAGACTTCATGCTTTCACAGGTTTCTTTTGGGTATTTGTGACCTGATTTTTGATGGTATCCATATATGTACTATATAAAAAGGCAAACATTTTCCTTCAACGAGAGAACTTTTTTTAAAAAAACTACCCTGTTACTTATAAGGGCATCTCTGTTTTTTGGACTTCCAAAGTTGATTCTAACTCCACTTTGTTTCACTTACCATGTTCGTGTGATGACCACTTCTGTGCATCTGTGACCACTTGCTGCCTTTTGAGAGTGCCTGACCACTAAGATCTTTGGGGATGGAAGGCCCTGAACTGTGTCCCACCTCTGTCTGGGGTTAAGTTGGTGAATGTGAGCTTTTCTCTACAGCAGCAACTGGTTTCTGAATTTTTCTTCCACAATTGATGCACTTAGCTTAGGGAAGCTTTTAATGTTTGATGCATTATGGTCTTTTAATATTTTGTTGGAAGCCTCCCAGGGTGGCTGGGGAAGCCTGGACAGAAGGTCGGGGTATAAATAATAAATTATTATTATTATTATTATTATTATTATTATTATTATTATTATTATTATCTCTTTCTGTCTTTAAGCAAATGGCAAAGATTCTTCTCTTCCATTGAGCATCTTACAGCTGTTTCATCCCATATTCCCCCCCATCGCTAGTGATAGCATCGGTGTAGGCAAGAGGGGTGGGGGGCAGCTTTCCTTTCTAAATCAAGTAAATAAATAAAAATACTTTAAAAACTGGCAAACCGTGTCACAGAGAGTTGGGTTCTGCCTCTCCCCAGTAATCCTGCCCCCCTAACATAAATCCTGGCTACACCCATGGGTGGCTGATATTGTTTTAAGACCACAGGTTGAAACATAAAATTGTTAAGAATTAACAGCAATCAAATTACATAAAGCCTGATGTCAGACATCAAATGTTTAAAGCACAACTTTAAAATTCAAATGACAGTGAACAGAAATTTGTATCACCGTGACAGTCTACTGTGTGAGCCTTAAAAAATTATGTGCTTACCAATAAAACTGTCACCTTATGACTTACTGTATACTGTTTAACAGGAAGGCAGATCTCTGAAAAACTGACTAAGGGACTTTCTCTTTTAAAAGGGAAGTCAAATTATTATTACTAACTTCCTTTATTATGGATCATTAAAATATCAAGTCACCACTTGCACAGATACATTACTATGGTTGTGCTGTAGTTACTGGATCTTATTATTATTATTAGTCTGTGCTGTGATTTAAAAAAGCTACCCAGTATGAAATGTATTTTGGACATCAAATCTTCAAAACCTTTATGTCACCTGGCCTTCCCTCATATCAGCAGAAAGTTGCTATGAGCGTGGTTTGTTTGGGGTTTTTTTTGTCTAACCCACAAATATAGAAACATTATTGATTTTTCCATTGGGCTTTAGAGCAGGAAGTACATTTTAAAGCTGCTTTTGTATCTGTTACAATATATGTGTTTTCACCTTAAATTTAGTAGTATAAATGTACATGTAATTTGTTAAATGAGAAATAGAATAAATACCCTCTAACTAAGACTCACTCTTTCAAAGTTTTAATTGGCCACTTGTCATTCTCTTCCATGAATACAAATGCACTATTATCCACAAAAGAGGTTTCATTCTCATATCTGGGCACACACATATCCTTGCTTACGAGGTGGCCTTCTGTCCATCAGCTTCATCTTACCTTTTGAACCTTCAACTTGGCTGAAGCTTCCCATGGCTTTTGGATAGGCTGATATATCAGAGCCATAAGGAGATTGCAGAAGGCCAGATGGAGGAGGTGGTGCACTGAAATTCAAGCCTGAGATTCCCCCTCCTTAAATT
Source organism: Podarcis filfolensis (assembly GCF_964270895.1). Lineage (NCBI taxonomy): Eukaryota > Metazoa > Chordata > Lepidosauria > Squamata > Lacertidae > Podarcis > Podarcis filfolensis. The sequence goes on from NC_139618.1 coordinate 8,601,910, forward strand.
ATTTTGTCATTCTGGAAAGTCTTGTTATCCTATTGGACACAGGCTGTTAATTCTAATATGACAAAGGCTGCTCACCTGTTCATAGCACGGTTCATTGCATGTGAATACTTCAGTTTTACAGAGGCACAGCAGAAGTGCTACTGCTCTGCGTCAGAGTAGGGGGCTTTGTTTGGAACTGCTCTCCATGTGTCTTTCTGCTCATTCCTTTCTAGCTCTTGCCATAGTGGGTGGCATGCCTTGTCCATGGACCATAGGTCAGCCAAGACCATGCATGGCTTGGCACTACAGAGTCTGGGGGCATGCTTGTAAAGTGTGCAGCAGGAGCACATGTGAAGGAGGGGTAAACAGGCCTTTATACTGTAGCTGCATGTAGCCTTAATGGACTCTATTGCCTTGCAAAGCACCGTTGGGAGGGGGACTTTTTTGCACCAGAAGATGCAAATGCACACATCCACACGTTTACACTGTGCGTGCATACAGTCAGGCACATGCCTGGGTCATTTTCAGCACTGGTAGGCTTGTTGTGACTGCATGTTACACAGACCTTTTCCATGCAGTAATCATTTGTGTGTTTGTGTACATGTTTTTAGCATACCCATACCTAATTTTTTAATGTTTCATCTTACAAATGTTTTCCAAATGGTGTATTTAAAAAAATAAAATTAAATGGTGCTGCTCTGCTTCTAAATTACCAACCTTATCTAAAATAATGATACATGATGTTTGTAGCTAGCAATTGCAGACCCATCTCCCTCCCTTCATTGTCTGTAAGGATGCGTAGTTCTGTAGCCCAGAATTTATGGCCTAACATTTGATTGTTTCACCACATAAAAATGGTATCTACTTGGCAATGACTCTTGCCAGCTCTCTTGCCAGTGCCCCATACCCATTCCCCTCTATCACTCCTTTGCTGCTGGTATGTATCCTAGAATGCTGTGACTTGTCAGCTGCTTCAGCTGCCCAAGGATACTAATGTAATATGTGCATAATTAAATACATCTTTCTAGGACTGAGGGACTATTTTTGATCTTCCAGATAGTTTTAGAAGGTGATTAGACAAAGTCATAGAACAAGATAAGGCTTTCTTATTCTTATTCAGATTCAAATTTGTATACTGTCCTATATCCATAGATCTCAGGGCGGTTCACAGCAGCTATTAACCAAATTGAAACTCCATGTCTAGAGACAGGTTACCTCTGAATACCAGTTGGTGGGGTCAAACTGCAGAGGGCTGCTGCTCTCCTGCCCTGTTTTTGGACATGCTGGAAGCATCTCTCTGGCTACTGTTGAGAGCAGGAGTCTGTGGACCTTTGGTCTGATTCTGCAGGATGACTTCAATATTTTCCATTGGCTATGCAGGCTGGAATTGATGGGATTTGGAGTCTGCAGCATCTAGAAGGCCAAGGATGTTCTTCATTCCTGCTATAGAGAAAAGCCCTCACCCCATATTTTTGTGTAAAAGAGGAACCTCTTCATTCTTCTATGGGGAGGGGCTATATTTTGGGGAGCTGGCCTGGAGGCTGGGCATCTTACAATCCAGTTTTGTTGTATCTGTTTGGTCACTGTGAGAAGAGAATGCTTGACCAGGTGAACCATTTACCTGATCCAGCAGGTTCTTATGTTCTTCATTTTTGGAGTTCTAGAATGTATATGAAAGATTCCTGTGTAACTGTGAGAAGAACTTAGCCTGGATACAGCAGTGGAGGGAGACTAGATCTCACTTACTTTGAGAAACTACTTCTATTTAATATGAAAGAAATATAATACTGTATTGGAGTTTGTGTCAACTCTGCCCATGATTGTTTTCTGAAACTTGATTGACTGATCCACTGTGGAGTGTGGAAATTGATGAATAATTCTAGGTGTACTAGTTGGTGTCATTTTTCAATATAGCCAGGGTACACTTCATTGGCTATGTTTGCATATATTTGTTTTTATAACAGCACAAGCATCAAGCTGGCTGATTATTAAAGTACCTCTTTTGTTCTAATAAAGTTAATGGTTTAAAAATACTGGTCAAAGATTCACTGTTTAGTTTGTCAGTTGACCAAGCCTTTTTAAATGGTTCAGTAACCAACTCTGTATGCATTTTGTGACTTCGTTGAGGAATGCCTTTTCTCCATTTCTCTCTCTCACCTATGTACAATACTTTGCTGGGTTTTTATTTTTTTGCACTGTATGCTGTGTTCATGTGGCAAGCTGTCAGTTCAGGGCTCAGGATTAGAAATCCACAACTGAAGCTGTTAAAGTACTGTTGCAATGCATTAGCTATTAAATGTCTCAATAGGAACTCTTTTGAACTGTCTCCCAAGTGTGGCAGCATGGGGACAGTATGTAAATACTTTCCTCAAATACATTAATGCTTGCAAAACTACAGATAAAATCTGAATGCTTCAAGCAGAACAGAACATACGGAATTGTTGTTGGGATTGGTACCGGTAGTTTTATCAGGCTTTATTTACAGTGTTTCTCCTAGGCCTAGTTCATGCTTCTAGGCCTCTCTTGCATACATGCACACACACATATGCACTGTGCATGCAGACACACTTGCGATAATCTGTGCTACCGCTTTTAAACCTGATTAAGAGCAAGATCCTAAACACATTTAGAGAATCTGATTGTATTTGGAGTCTCAGTGGTACATCTAAATTGCACACTGGTCCTAACTTTACATTTCCAGGAAATAGGTTTTACATGCACTTTTTTCTTTCTTTTAAGGACTAGGTTCTGGCTGAAATAATAGAAAAATCGTTGTGACTGTTCAGTATGCATATACCGTATTTTTCGCTCTATAGGACGCACTTTTCCCCCCTTCAAAAACAAAGGGGAAATGTGTGTGCGTCCTATGGAGCGAAGACGCCATAGCCCTGCGACCCTCTCCCGGCTGGAGAAGTGACGCGCGGCTATGGCAGGAGCCTCTATAGCCGCGCGTCACCTCTCCAGTCGGGAGAGCGCGCGCGGAGCTAAAGAAGCCCCCCGCGACCCTCTCCCGGCTGGAGAGGTGACGTGCGGCTATGGCAGGAGCCTCTATAGCCATGCGTCACCTCTCCAGCTGGGAGAGCGCATGCGGAGCTAAAGAAGCCATAGCCCCACGACCCTCTCCCAGCTGGAGAGGTGATGCGCGACTATGGCAGCAGTCTCTCCGCTGTGCCTTTCCGCTGCTCCCTGACCTGCTCTTTGGGGCTGGTGGTGGGCTTCCCTCCGCCAGCCCCAAAGAGCAGGTCAAAAGGAACCTGAAGCCTGGAGAGCGAGACCTTAAACGCACCTTAAACGGCACCTTGTTTTAGAGTGGGAAAACAAGAGGGGGGAAATTTTCCCCCTTTCTGCGCAGCGCCTCCTGCTGCTTTGCTGAAGGGGCGCTGGGCAGAGAGGGGGAGATTTTTTTTTTCTTGTTCTCCCCCCTCTAAAACAAGGTGCGTCCTATTGTCCGGTGCGTCCTATGATGCGAAAAATACGGTACTGCGAAATTTGGCACATAGTAGTTATTCCTGGGAGTGCACTACTTATGTTACTCACTGACTGTTAAACTACCAAGACAAAAGAGAAATTGCTACTCCCGAATGTGATTGCTTATCTGCTGAAGACAAATTGAACTTTGTGCAGTAATTAGACCATGCTGATACTCTTCAGCCTTGCATGCCTTAGTGAAAGCTGTAGTTACATGCATATTGAAATGCATTAATAGTTTATGCCTACTGCTTATGTTGGAGGTAGTATTTTTTTCTTGAATGATACTAGATGGGCAGCCCCTCCTCAAGATAGCTTAGCACTGATAGATGATTTAACAGCTAACTAATCACTGTTATTAAAAGGTAAAGGTACGCCTGCCTGTATGGGCCAGTCTTGACAGACTCTAGGGTTGTGCGCTCATCTCACTCTAGAGGCCGGGAGCCAGCGCTGTCCGCAGACACTTCCGGGTCACGTGGTGAGTGTGATGATGCTGCTCCGGCGAACCGGCACCAGAGCAGCACACGGAAACGCCGTTTACCTTCCCGCTATAAAGCGGTACCTATTTATCTACTTGCACTTAAGGGTGCTTTCGAACTGCTAGGTGGGCAGGAGCTGGGACCGAATGACGGGAGCTCACCCCGCCGCAGGGATTCGAACCGCTGACCATGCGATCGGCAAGTTCTAGGCGCTGAGGTTTTACCCACAGCGCCACCCGCGTCCCTCACTGTTATTACTGTTGGTCAAATAAGGTTGATATGATATTAGGTAAATATTTCTCCTCATTACTCCAGTCCATGCTTACTGGTTGCATGTGATTCTAAAGGTAGCAATGTATGTATCTAAATGAGGAGATGAAGCCAGAATAAACAAGGATATTATCATGTACCGTATGTCCTCTAGAGGAGGCATATTTGGTTTCCTTTCTGTGCTCTCATTGAACTTTCAGACGAAAGAAATGTGACAATGATAATGTGAGGTTTTCTTTATATGTGGTGCTCTTGTACTCAGAGATTGATAAATTACAGAAGTAACCTTTCAAGTAACAGTTAAATGAACCTTGCTCTTATATGTCGTGGAAGAAGACTTGGGATGTTATGTGAAGTTACTGAAAAGTTTGTTAGCTGCAAGAATTATCAACACTGAACACAGGAAAGTGGCTCTGGTTCCCAACAGCTCAGAAGTGGCTGATAAATAGCCTGAATACTTCATAAATGGGCATACTGACTGGTCTGCTTTGGTGGAATGGATTATCCACTTTGGTAGATCTAATTCAAGGATGGGAAACTTCTGGCCTCCAGGACAAGCATGGCCCACCAGACCTTTGCACTTTTGGGTGGGGGGAGCCACGCCCATCTGCCTTACCTAACATCCTACATAACACCCCAGGTGTGGGGTGGGTAAGTGGGGGGGTTCAATGGAACATTGGGGAGCTTAAAGTAGGTTCCCAGTTATTCAGTTGATGGGTGTTGGGAATGTGGCTTGGTTAAAGGGAGGCAGTTTCTATAGGAGGTGGAAAGAGCCATGCAGGGAGGATTGCAAAGCCCTTTCACACGCTTCCCCTTTCAACCCCCAATGTTGCAGGATGAAAGAATTGGAGGTGGGTTGTCCTGCCCACCACCTGTCATAGTTGGCCTGCAGGCACCTGGAGCCAAAAACTCTCTCACTTTACTAAGTATTGGAATTCTTATCAATATGCAAGACACTGTAGCTACCAAGTAAACTTTAAAAACAAAAATAAAAAAAACTTGTTTTCTGAGTATGGATTTTGGAGCTTTCCAAATGCTTATTATTTTTACAGAATTATAATTTTACTGTTTGGAAATCAGTAAAACCCAGAATACTTGAGAAACTTTGCCAAGGTGGTTTATAAGAACTATTTTCCATACTTTTGCCTTAATATAAGGTTCTTTTTCTGACTTTATAAAATTTGGAGCTCCAAAAGTATTTTTAGACTTCATGTTTCTAAATTATGGGCAGAGAAAAAGGTCCCGCCACTCCTTTTGTGGGGCTATGGAATCAAAACACTGCATTTTTCTCTCTCATGCTTTCTGCTCAGTTAAATATAGGCTCAGTAACCAGTTTGGCATACAATGAACAAATAGTTATTTATGGCTTCCATGTAGTCACACATACCGTATTTACTTGAATGTAATGCACACTTTTTTGGCCAAATTACGTTACAAAAATTAGGGTGTGCATTAGATTTTATGGCGCATTTATATTCACCAGCAAATACTTTTTTGGTTTCAACCTTTTGAAAATCAAGGTGTGCATTAGATTCAATAGCGCATTAGATTTGCGTAAATATGGTACGTGTCTGCATCTGCGTAAAGCAAGCTTTGAAACATCCTAGAACTCTAAATAGGAAGCCGGTGCTCAGGCACATTGCTTAAGTCTAAGAATCTGCATGCCTTATGGTCTGTTGTGAACTCCTCCTCCTTTAGTTTTCAACTAATGTGTTTTGCAGCAGCTAGATGAACATTCTCCCTGTCTCTCTCACTGCTTTAGCCTTTCTTATGTAGGTCAATGTGAGTGTGATCTCTTTGTGGACGCTGTTCCTTATTCCTTTTTGTTGTATTCCTCTTCACACCTGCATGTTTATGGCACAGCAGGTTTCTTTTGTAACATTTTTATATTCACATCATGATGAGGAGCTTATACTAAGAAGATTAATCTTTTGATACTATGTCCTAATTTTACTGTGTATGGTTAAACACTGTAGTTAAAATGTTTAATACATATGGTGTTGAAATGTAGGAGGGAGAGCAGAGGGAACTCTGAAGGGAACAAAGGGAATGCTATTTGCTGAAAGGTGTGATATGATTGCAAAAATTGCTCTTCATAATATTTTTCATAAATAAATAAACAGGTTATTCCCATCTCATCATCCCTATTTTTCCCACAGTTTTACCAGTCTCAGAAGCCTGAAACAGGTGGGATTGTGATCAGGATTTAACTTAATGTGTTGCAGCCCTTGGCTTTCTTGCTGCTGCAGAACATCATGACTAGTATTCTGAAATGTATAGTAAAAAACCTCAAAATCCACCTTTCCCCAGGAATGTTTTGGTTTGAAATTGGCACGTATACTTCCTCAGTGCCTTTGTCCCACTACTTCTGTTATCTTTCCTCTTCTCTGTTGAAATTCATATTGTAGAGTCTTCTGTACAGGGGCCTGAGTCTGACCTTTTGCTTATGTTATTCTGTAAAAGGCCAATTGATGATGCTGTATAAATAGTCATGTAGCCTGAGCTTCCATAGGCTTCAGTGTGTCATGGCAGATATATGAGCATATGATGATTCAGCCTGTTGCCTACAAAAGCTCATGCCACTGCAAACCAATTAGCCTTTCAGGAGTCATGTTACTTTTTTGCCCCTTGAGTGCTGCTCAAATTAATTTTCTGTGCTCTAAAAAGTCAGTCATTTTCTTCTCTCTGTCCCCCCTCCCTCATAAGACGCACAGTCTGGTATTATTAGCAGTCTAATAGTCACATTTATGTTGTAGAACTCTTTAACTTTTAAAGAAACTGCCCTGTTTAGACTTGTTAGAATGACCTCTTTCAAAAATGAGGTAGTGAAAGGTGCTGTCAGAACTGGCTGTTATCTTTACTGCCTGTAACTCATTAGCTCATACAGATGGAGATAACTGGCCGAAGAGCTCAGCACAGCAAGCCTTTTCAGCAACAAAGAAAATAAAAACATTCCTGTGTAACAGGCTTCAGCACTTATCTGTTTTCTGGTACTATTTGTGCTGAACCAAAGCAGCTGCTACCCCGAGTTAAGAGAGAACAAGCTCAACATGGCATGAAATTACTGCACTGCCATTCACATTCATTAGGCTATATTGCTCCAGCTACAAGCATGGTTGGTCTTAGAATGAATAATTAAAAGAAATGTTGCTTTGTGATTTTGTGTTAACTTTACAATATTAACAAACTACAGCCCGATATTTGGGGAGCAGGTTTTGTGTCTGTTCAAAATTTAAAAGAAGAGTGATTTTGTGCTTGTTTGTTTTAAAGAAATAACTTCATTTATGTAAGATAACCCCAACATTAAACCATTTGGGGGGGAAAGTGTGTTAAGTTACTGTTTAAACATGGAACTGCTATTTAGAAAGTACAGGCACTAGTTCTCACATGTTGAAATTATCCCAGTTTAAGTAGTCAGATGTCTTCTTTCATCAGTACATAACTATTCTTTGTAGAGCTTGGAGTTTTTCATAACTTCGAGTATGGCACTTGCTGCACACAAATTGCTAATCTACATCTGTATATTGGTGGAGAAGTATTACAAAAAACTTCTGGGGAAGCTAGCCCTCAGATTTTTGGAGAGAAAAATATTTCAAATGTGTTAAGCATTAGCTTCTAGATACCTGGATGAAAAGGCATGCTTCCGAATCAGTTTTCATATGCAAATATATTCACATGCGGATTTGGTTATCAAGGGGGAACCTGAGTATAAAATGTGGCACTTGCTGACATTTGTGCGTGTCTCATCTTTGGTACACATATGAGCAAACTGCTGTTTTTCTCAATATTTATAAAGCACAGGCTTTGCTGGCAGGAAATCCCAGGTTCTATCCTCTGCCTCTCCAGACTCTTACCCATGGGTAGGCAAACTAAGGCACGGAGGCCGTATCTGGCCCAATCGCCTTCTCAATCCGGCCCGCAGACGGTCCAGGAATCAAGAGTGTTTTTACATAAGTAGAATGTGTCCTTTTATTTAAAATGTATCTCTGGGTTATTTGTGGGGCATAGGAATTCGTTCATTCCCCCACCCCCACCCCAAATATAGTCCAGCCCCCCACAAGATCTGAGGGACAGTGGACTGGCCTCCTGCTGAAAAAGTTTGCTGACCCCTGCTCTTACCAGAAACCCTGGAGAACTGCTGCCAATCACTGTGGACAGTACCCAAGCTCAGGGGTGTGGGTTTTCTGGGAAATTTTCCTGTGCAAATTAAGGTAGTCATTTTGGAAAATTTTCAGCCTTCGTCGGAAAATTTTCTGATGCCCTAGAGCAGGTTTTCCCAAAAACTGGGGTCTCAAGCTATATTTGGACTACAATTCCCACTGGTTCTCCTAGGTAGAGATGATGGGAGTTGTAGTCCAAAAACAGCTGAAGGCCCAAGTTTGGAAAACCTGCCCTAGAGAGTGGTGTAATTTAGGATCTTGTCTAACACTGTATTTGAAGTTGATGTTCATTGTTAATAATGAACTTACAAAATAGATTTTTTTTCCTGCAGAAAAGTATCACACTGGACTGAGCTAGATGGTGTAAAACAGCTTCCTATGCTCCAGCATAGTTAGCCTAAATTAGGAGTTGGGTGGCTTTCTTGTCTTGGGCCATTTCATATAGTTCTTGGAAGTAGCAAGCCATATATTAGTGTCTATCCTCTTCCTGAAATATTTTGTAATCATTGCAGATAGGTAGGATTTTACTATGTTTTGCATGGGGGGACATTAGCTGCCATGAAGTATCAAGGAAGACAAGGGATTCAGTGTCTTCCCCTGGCCCTCCCTCACAATGTAGACCAGAAACTGCATGTAGAACACCCTACCAGAAGATATGCACTATGGTCTAATTTGATGCCAAGGGAGCAACTTTTTTCAATAGTTCCATACAAAATAAATCTTGTTAGTAGGCAATGTTGAAAAGCAATGTACTGTGGCAATTTAATATTGAAAAGTCTTGTAATGGGAAAGGTGTCCTAGAACTAATAGAGTAATTAAAGAGAAGAAAATGTAAGTAATCAGATACTGCCATTTATTGACCAGACATTAAATAGTAGTGTACAGTTGAGGTGAATAGTTTTACTGATGGAAGACGCGAGGACTTGAATGCATAGTAATCTCATTGCTGAATAACATGCAGAGTTGCCTGAAGCGTGGATTGAATTCACTTTGTATACAGAATAAAATGCAGCGGGATTTGTTTAAGAATTCTACATGCCTCTCTTGATTTTCTGCTTTGAGCATCCAGATTCAGTTTGATTTTTTTTTTAGCATAGGTATTCTTGGGGTGGAATGAAAGAACTTGTTTGTTTAAAGTCAGATTATATGCTTAATCTTCTTCTCCTATCCTTCAGGTCAGTAACAGATCCGCGAGATGGAAAGAGAGTTGCACTCAAAAAGATGCCCAACGTCTTCCAAAATCTGGTCTCTTGCAAAAGGGTCTTCCGTGAATTGAAGATGTTGTGTTTTTTTAAGCATGATAATGTAAGTGGCCTGCAGCTTGCTTTGCATGAACTTCAATACAAAATTCAAATACCAATGAGGCACAGCAGCAGAGGAAGCGGCTCGGGTGCCTGGGTGGACTGTTTGGGCACTGTGGAGCTTGAGTGCGCCCAAGCCACTGCATCTCTCCCAGGAGGGACACGTGGCTCGGGCGTGCTGCAGGCCCCGCGGTGAGTGTCACCCGGCATTTTGTCACCCCCCTCAGTGGTGACACCCGGGGCGACCCGCACCCACCGCACCCCCCTTCCTCCGCCCCAATGAGGCAGGTTTTTTTTTAAAGGGCTATGGTCATGCCTTTGCTATCAGGCTAAAAGCAGTTGAATTAGACTTGACTGGCTTCCTCATTTATGGCAAGTAGCAAATGCCCCCAGTGAAGTGTGCAAATGGCATATTACACCCAGTCTCTTCTCTCCCACCTTTAGGAGAGGAATAAAGCCAATATTAGTGTCTTGGTAATGACTCTGAAATCATTACTTTAAGCTTTTTCTGAGCAAGGTGCCTAATTATGTTACCAGTGGAGATATTTTTGTTAAATTTTTAACCAGTAGGGACTGTGTGTAAAACTTTTTACCTTCTTCTTTATTTGTTAAATGCAAAATCAAGCATGAACAAAGTCACTACAGAAAACAGGTTAGATATATTAAATCAAGAGACAAAAAGGGGGCCAGAGACTTCAGCAATACATTCCAGACTTTTGGTGTAATAGAAATCATAGGAACCTATAGAAATAAAAACACGATTAACATGGAGATGCCTTATTTGGGGGGCGGGGGTGGGGAAGAGTGAGCTGTATTTCCTACAAACCTTAGCTTGCACATATTCCTATTTTATTGTATCATCAACTGCCACTTATAGGCAGGGATGGGAGGAGATTGGTATAGTGTGATTGTTTACATTAATAATGCAGAGCATAACCAAACGGAAGTTTTCTCTCCTACAAACTTTCTCAAAATGCACTACCCATTAGTGAAAAGCAGCCTCTTATATCTGTGCAATTGCCATAGAGAACTTGCACGCTTCATTTGTGTTGAGTGAGAGTGCCAGATGTAAGAGCTGGTGTAGATGCAGCTCTAGTGCTCTGTGAATCATAGTTGACAAATGTGGAGCCACTCCTTGGCAACATGCACCCTCACACACACTAGCCAAGATCAAGAGCTTGCTGTCACCACATTAATCATGACTGAGACTGACTAGGATTACCAACTAAACGGAAAACATTTTTTTTTGTTGACAAACTGGTTAATCATGGTGGAGAAGAAATAGGGAGTGAAGGTCTGGCAGGCCATTATTCCTTACTCCAAGGGCTTTGCAAACCTTCAGCATTCTTCCTGAAATCTCCTAGCTTTGTGATATTTTAATCTGTGCAAAGAATGCTTGCATTCAGTCATTCCAAAAGTAGGCATCACCACATTAGTCTTTTCAAATGGAGGGAGCATAACCAGAAATAATCTGGTAACCCCAAACGGTATTCAAATGCCTTACTATAAGGACCAACAAAACTCACCAGAATACCTGCTGTATTCAGTTCAGGTGGAATAGCACTCTCTGGAAAGAGCAGGTTTGTAGTCCAAGCTGTCACTGGAGGCCAAGCTACCACAATGGTGAGGAGCACCTGTACCCATATACAGTTTGTTCGTCAGCTGCAGCCATTCCCAGACCAGTATCAGCCATCTATGCTCTGATACCTTTCCATAGATTCCCCATATTACAGTGCATTCCATGTGTCCCTTCCCACGAAAGCAGCTGCTGCAAGATTCTGTTAGTTAGTGGGTGCAGCCCGACAGGTTCATATCTCTGAAGGCACTGCACTGACAGCTGGTAAGCTGCCAGGCCCAACGCAAGGGGTTGACGTCAGTCTGTAAAATCCTAGATGGCCTGGGACCTAAATGCTTGGAGGACACCTTCTCTCGTACCTGGTTTTCCAAGCCCTAAGATCTGTCTGAAAGTCCCTGCTTGTGTCCCCGCCAGCTAGTGTGGTGGGCAGGGCAGTCATAAAAGATGGGGCATTTTTGGTGGTGGCACCCAATTTAAGGCACTTCCTCCTGATTGAGAGATGACAATCCTCCACATTAGAGGTATTTAGATGACAGGTCGAAATATTTATCCAGGTCTTTGAAACCTGATGATTTTGATGCTGATTGGAGTTGTAATGGATTTATGGTTTTATTATATATTATATTTTTTTCATTACCATGTACATTGCTGCTTGTTGTTGTTGTTGTTTATACCCTTTTTTCCTCTGATGGGACTCAAGGCAGCTTACAGATAAAAACAGATAAAACCAACAATTGCTAAAAACATAGAAAAACCAATCATAAAAAATCAAACATTACTAGAATTAAAACTATATACATATATATAATATGTTAAAACATACAAATAATTACAATAAAACCAGCATGGTGTTTATTAAAAGCAGTCAGTTCCCAAAATCCTGTTGGGAACAAGATCTTCACCTGCCAGCAGAAGGACCAGGAGGGAGCCCGTCTAGTTTTTCTAGGCAGGGAGAATTTTGGAGGAGACTCCAAGAAGGCCCTTTCCCATGTCCCCATGAAGCTACCTTGTTCTCATTTGGAGGAAAGGTGGGATATGAAAACTCTGAAATAAAATGAAGTAAATTTGTTGCAAAGAGGAGGAAGTTAAGTTGCAAATACTTAAGTGTAATAAAGTTGCAGACTTTGGAGAAGACCTTGCCTAAGAAGTTATGAGCAAAGATATTGTGCATATAGTCTGTGGGTTCAGAAAATCTGAATAAAGCTGACATAAAGGATTATGACATACATAGCAGTACAAGGACCATCATTTTCTGGAAATGTCAGTTCTGCAATTTTTTCTTTGATCAGACATCAGTAGTGCCCTTTTTCTTTGTGAAGACCTCTCAACTTTGCATCTCTCCCCTCAAATAAAGGTGGAGGCAGCGTAGTTGTGAGTTGAAAAGAAAGCCTTGTCTTTGATTTCACAGTTGCTTCTCTAAAGTGAGTATTTCTGGTGTATTTCACATAACCAAATCAGCTTCCCCCTTGTTTTGTAGGTGCTCTCTGCTCTCGACATACTCCAGCCACCACACATTGACTACTTTGAAGAAATGTATCCTAAACACTAAATAAACAGTCTTAAATGAGGTAGGTGTTGATTTGACTCCAGCCTATAAAAATGCCTGCTGCTTTTGAATTTCTTAATCTTTGAGCTTTGTGGCCTCTGGAAAGGTGGTAGGTAGGCCAGCTGTCATAGCCCATATGGCAAGTGGTTGCTGATCAGAGGGGGAGTTAGGGAGGCGGGTGTGAGTGTAAGTATTTGTGGTCATCTTTAGATAACATGAATGAATAAATTCTAGTCCCATCGGTAAGGGTTTAGAGTGCACCACTCCTCCCTTATCTACTGAAAATGTGTAGAAGAGTTCCCCCCAAATGGCTGCAGATAAATGATTTTGTAATGCATTGTTGCTGACATAATAGTTTTGAAACATGTGACTGTGCCTTGAAGCACATGCAGAGTGGAGTTAGTTACATCATCATTGGTTTTAAAGTGTTACGGTCAAAGTGTAGATTTCTTTTTCTTTACCATTTTAATGCTTGCTTATGACCAAAGAGTATTCTGATTTTCAATACTGTATTGAAAACCAAAGGGGTGGTATTTAGTTCATATTGTATAACAGAGCATAAGTCTGTAGTTACCTGGCTTTGCAGTCTATGATACGTTACTTGGGCAGTGACCCAGTACTGTTGGTACTCTGGCTATATTTTAGATGTTTTCGGCAGCAGGTTATCTTGGGTTCATAAGATGCTTCTGGTTAAGATCATTGCCAAGAATTGGCTTTTGTTCATTGCTGACCTTTAAAGGCTCAACTACATATGACACGAGAAGTCTGTGATCAGGATCTCTTGCTGTCTTCTAAAAACTCAATAGCAGCTGAAGATAAACCGTTTATCTTTCCACTCCTTCCACCTTTGGTGGTGTTGGGGTGTGTGTGTGGTTAAGCAACAAAATTGCTTGGTGGCATCACCTTTGATGCCAAGATACTGATCAGATTCATATTCTGTCACTCACACATGCTTACATGCTAACACAGCTGTCACCTACCCCTGCTAATCAGTGTGGGTTTTTAACCTACAGGAGATTCTTGATTAGGTCTCGTTTAGTAATCACATTTAGTTTGGCGCTAAGCCTTATATATGAAGTTTTAGGTTCAAAATGGTACAATAAAAACTGACTTGTGGATCTTCCAGTGTAGAGGGGCTAAATGCTCAGACTTGATCCTCAGCTCCTCAAATTAAAATCTCCCAGGTGTCTAAGAACTTGGCCTTATAACAGATAATGTATATGGGCCGAGAGGACATGTAATTAACAAATTATGATCCTTGCTTCTTGTTGGCTTCAATAACTTTTTCTGTATTTGCATTTGTGGATATGCTGTGCATGTAGAAATGATATATTTCTAAGGACCTCACCCCCAGTTTCTTATATACTTGCATTGTTCAGAAAGTGAATTTGCTAATATTCCTTTTGTCAGTTCAAAGAAGATGGAGATGGTATCCACCTAGTCAAGGACAGTGATTTAAATAAGAATTGTTTTTGTTCCTCTTAGGGAGTTTACCAGCTTACAGTGCTAAAGATCTTAATGGCAACAGTCTGCCTAGACTCATCCGGCTAATCTATTACTATATTTAGAGTTAACTTAAAACATTAGAGCAGATGAAAAGATAATTGCTGCAAAACGTTTGGAAAAGGCTTTGCCAGGTCTTATTTGGGTGAGTAAAAGACACAAAGTAGACAGACAGAGCAGTGTTGGATATAATTTGTGCTCTCCCCCCCCCCCCAAGCATTCATTTCTGGGTAGATTTTACAAATCTTTGAACTGTTAAGAATGCCAGGTTGATGACAAAGTGCCACATAGTTTGGAGGGTTTAATGGTGGCTTGAGACTGTAACAATAATCAATAACCGTATTTTTCCATGTTTAAGACAATATTTTTTCCTTAGAAATAATAGGCAAAAATTGTGGGTCTTCTTATACATGGATAGCAGAGGGGGAACGGGTGATTGGTGGCAACAGCCAGCAGAATATTGGCAGCAGTGATTGGGCGTGTGATTGGTTGCTGCTGCAAGGCCTGCCAACGATTTGCTGCGGCAATTGGGTGATTGATTTACGGCAGTGGCGAGGCATGCGTGCAATCGCCTGTGGATTTGTCAAGTGGGCAGGTGGGCGATGCGTGTATTTGCAGCTGGTGGGCATGCTGTAGAGCGATTGACTCCCCCCCCCCCAAAAGAAGCTCAACAACTTTGGTCAATTCCCCCCCCCCAATTTTTTTTGTTGCAGTCCCAAAAAAATAGGGGTCGTCTTATACATGGGAGCACCTTATACACAGAAAAATACGGTACCACAAGTGAATCCTGCACACAATACAAGTGCCACAGCTCCAATTCTGTTTTTTTTGTTTTTTTTAATAATTTTTATTAACAGGCCAATCACATCACATTATCCAAATCACATTAGTTCCAAATTATACAGCCAAATTTTAAATTTTGTTGGGGGAACCCATACATCAAGTTCCGCACGAGTCCAAAACTCCGGACAAGTCCAAGCATCACTTATATTACTGCTTTAATTAGACAGTTCTATCCACCACAGCTCCAATTCTGACCAGACTTGTTGACATTCACACTCTTCTAAAGCCAATACCTCTTCAGAGCAAGGGTTTTTCCCTTACTAGAGTAATAAAGGAGAGCTCAGAAATGGCTTGGGTGATTTATAGCTGATAGTAATTTACTAGTTTTATCTTTACAGGTTCTGTCATCTTTTATCTCTTACTCTTAAGACTTAACACTGGGAAAGGCATGGGTGGGGAAGCAAACCTCATTGCTCAAATTGCTTCTTAAGATACAGAATAATAACACACATGTTGCTTGTATAAGCCCTTCTTGGAAGGAGATGAAAAGCTTGTATAAGATGACAACTGTGGCAGTAAACAAGATGGCAAAGAAACATCCAGATGTTCCTGAATATTGGAACTGTCCACATCACTATTGAGAGTATGCAGTGCGAGACAAGAAGGCAGGCGGGCTGCGTTTAAATGGCCAGAAGGTGCTTGAATGGGGCTGATCAAATGATTTGCTGCAGGTCAAACTTATACTACAAAGCAGGCTCTTGTGAAACCTTTCTTTTCATTTAGACCTAAAACTTACTACTGAGGCATACCGATTGTAGTGGTGGAAAGCCATAACTCTTTTAATATTTCCTTGAAAACTAATTGCTAAATCCCTCTAAGTGGGAGTGGGTAACCCTTATAAAGGACTAAAAATATATTCAAATTCCTAGGAGCCAAAATCAGATATTTGAATACTTTGGCACCAAAAGAAATAGGAACCAACCCTATAAAAACTGGGTAAAATGGAGATGCAGTGCTGGTGCTTGGAGACTAGGTGTCAGGGATTTTTCCAGCCGTGACCTTATGGTGTACTGAAAGAGAGATAATCTGTGCTTGCGAGCAACATACACTGCATTAGAGAAGAAAGCTGAAAAGGCACAAGTCCTAGATAATATAGGCGAACCCACCCATTGCTATACTTAATGCTTTTGGCACATACAAAAGTTATCCTGTTCCTCAGTGTGATTCAGCATTGCATGCTTGAGGTATCCCTTGTTGGAGAAAGGCAAGGTTTGCTCATTTTGCTGTTGGTTGGCTGCTTTTACCACTAGATAGAGGCAGATGGCTGGGGCCCTACAGAATGTTAGAAAGGATTGCCTTCCCTGAATCCTCTGTGATCTACCCAGTGCAGCTTTAGATAAGGACCTCTGAGTAGAAAATGCAAACTCTGTTGTACAGAGATATGTTCTTTCCCACAATGGACAGTGGAAAATATTTCTGAAAAGATGGCGTTCTTAGGGGTGTTTTACGCTCCTCCACTATGAATCATTGCTTATAATCACATCCTAGCTTGACTCCCATTTGAGATGTTGGTTTGAGGTAATGGAAGTGTTGTTCTGTTGCACTTAACTCATCATGAAAATCAAAGGTTTTGGGGCGAGTTTCTAATTTATGGGACCTGGGAGGAGGAAACTAATATGATGAACAACCAGCTTCAACCCAATGGACCATGATTTGCTTTAGATCAGCCCCCAGCCCAGCCCCCACCCTTTGAGCCTGGGGAAAGATTTGGAATTTTAAGAAAATGTCACGGGTACTATAAAAATACCCATTTAATTAATTATATATATGGGAGGCTCCCCCCTCAAGCCTAATTGCAACAAGGGAAGGGGGATTTGGGGGGTGGGGAGGTCACAGCTGGAAACCCCTTGAAATTGCTCTACTCTGTTGTAATTCAGCTTCAAGAAAGGCTATTGTAGTTAGTAAAAAGGCTTCTTTGAAGCCTAATTATGGTGTGAGAGAGGTGTTTTCAGTGTGTTTAGGTGGGGGTGGAATAGCTGGGGAGGGGAGAGAGTAGCTTCTTCCTTCAGCTGCACTCTGAAAATGCCCCATGTGCTGTAATCGGGCAAGCTTAATTCCAGCAGGGAAAGAAGAGGTGGGCAGGATCTGGTGGGTGCCTGGGAAGGTTTCTGTGGGCCTATGGCTGGTGACCTATATTGATAAAGCACTGTGTGCATGATGCCTTACAGAGCAACAGAAGACAGATCTCTGACTTAAGGAACTAAGCCCAAAATTCAGGAAAGGGAGGCCACAGAGGGATCGGGTAGAGATGAGGGTAAACCGACTTTGTTTTAGTAGGAGATGAGCACCAGATATCATGCATTTTACATGCAAAAAGAACCCTGATTAGATCCCTGCAACTGCAGGTAGGGCTGCTCTCTACAACCTTGGAGAGATGCTTCCAGTCATCATCTTTCATTCAATATAAGGCAGCTTCCTATAATCCTGTACATCACAGAAAAGATGGGATCTGTCCTCCCTCATAGGATCCAGTTGCTTTTCTACCCTGGCCCTCTCTGTGTGGTTGCAGGTAGGTCTCAGGGCTTTATAAAGTCATCTTGCAGGGGGAACGCAGTCCATGAGCAGCTGCCAGTTGGCCATCTGCACTCTAGGCAAATGTTTGCCTGAGGCAGATGAATAAAATATTGCCTGTATTGTCACGAATGCTTGCCTATAGGGTGTTGGGCAAGAATTTTTTTATTTTATTTTGTTAGTGTAGGGAAATAGGCAGCCAGATGGAAGTAATGCATTTCCAGAGATCCTGACATCTTACTGCCTTTTTATTTTTTCACTTCATTGAGCTGGCTTTGTCAACTAGTTTCGGCATAGTACGAAAAAAGCAGTGCCTATGGTGTAATGAAGCTTGGCTTTCTTTTATTAACCACATGCACTAAGAGCTTGAGCAAGGAAGTTGAGCAATGATATGTTGTAAGCATGTCAGTGTACAAAATTGGAAATGCCAGTTTCCTCAATTTACAAGTTGGGTGGGAAACCCTTTCAAGTTTTAATTATTTAAATCTTAGTTTGCGTAAGAGATCAAAACCTTAATCTGTTCAGGCATTTCCATCGTATTTAAAAGACTCTTCAAGTGATGTAGCTAAAGTGAAACTATTAGGATTCACTTTTAACAGTTCACGTTGAAACACTGCTAGTTCTGTGTTGCTACATGTGTTATCATCAACACAGTCCAAAGAGAACAAGAGCTGCAATAAGGTGTATATATTAGACAATGTAAGCATTTTCCCTGCTGATTAAACCAACTACATGGAACTGTAAACTGAAATTAACTCACACCTGGTACAAAGGAATAGTGCTAGGATCTTACCGCTTAGGAGGTGGTTCTATGTGGGTTTCAGACTCTTGACCAGAGTGAAAGCAGCCTTCATAAATTTAAATAAACAGCCAGATAAGGTCACTAATTCTTTTTTGGTTGTCAAGAGCTTCATGAGGTGGCTGTTCTGATCGTTGGAATGCGTAAGGGAGTAGAGGAAATTATTTGCTTTAAAAAGTGAATCTACTTCTATTCCAGCTGTGTCTGTTTGGGCAGCTAGACACTTTGAATTCTGGAAGTAATGCCATTGGGGTTTTTTATGCTTCTGTCCCAACTCCGTTCCACCCAACTTGCTCAGAGCTGCTGTGGGAGCTTAAAAAGCAGAGGCAGCAAAATGTGATGGATCAAATGTAGCAAAGTGTGGACTCCCAAGCAAAAGGGTCAGTGGCAACCATAGGTCCAGTAGTAAGTTAATGGCCATATGCTAGTGTAACACATCCCTGGGCTTGCAGGTGGTGAAACAGCACAACTCCCCGCACAATAATAAACAAGTTCATTATTTCCTTCATGGTTTGCTTATGTCAGGTCCAACAGGTTTTTGTTGTACTTCAGAAACTTGTGAGAAGCATTTGCCCACAGTAAAGAAGACTGATACAGCCCACTGTGGCATTATACTACAAACAAGTCTAGGATGGAGCTGTCCTCCCCCGCTTTGCAAATCAGTGGCTAATTTCCAGTCAATCCAGAAGCTCACAATAATTTTGGTTGTTCCTTTCCAACTCTACAATTTCCTTTTTCAGCTGCGGCGACCAGAACTGAACACAGTATTCCAGAAATGAGCACAGTATTTAAAATGCAGCCACACCATAGTTTTGTATAACAGCATTATGACATTGGCAGTTTCAATCCTTTCTTAACAATCCTCAACATGGAATTAGCTTTTTTCACAGCTGCCAAACACAGAGTTAACATATGCATTGAGTTATCCACCACAAATCCTAAGATCTCCTTCCTTGGTCAGTCACTGCCAGTTCAGACCCCTTAAGCACATATGGGAAGTAAGGGATTTTTTTGGCCCCACTGTGCATCATTTTACACTTACTTACACTGAATCACATTTGCCATTTTACTACAGCCCAGTCATCCAGTTTGGAGATACCCTTTTGGAACTCCTCACAGTCCCTTTTTATTTTTGTTTATATCCCACCTTCCTTTCACCATGGAACCAAAGGCAGTGTATATGTTGTTCCCAGGTGGTCACATCCTTAGTTTCAGCAAGTAGGTGGCCTCAGGTGCCTTCAGGCTATACCCTGGGACTTTCTTAACACTCCAAACAAATTGGTGTCATCAGTAAACTTGGGTACCTCACTTCTCACTCTCAACTCTTGTCATATATATGCACAAGTTAAAAAGCACAGTTTCCAACACTGATCTTGGAGGTTCCCCCGTACTTCTTTCATCCCTCCATTGTGCGTACTGTAAGTCTTCATAATTCCTTCTCCTTAGTGATCATGTTATTTATATGTGTTGGTATTATGATGCATACCGTTTCTCTGTTGCTAAAAATACAAAAATAAGAACCGTTTGCCCAGAGATCATAGCAGGACAAAAATAAATAAACATATGAACATATGTACTGTAGGCAATGCTATCTCTGTTTTATTACCTTTCAAGTCAATCTATACATAATCTCTTCTTAGTGAGTGTGTCTCTTCTAGGTTTTGAAGCTCTGGCATGAATATGATACAATAAAATATTGGCAGGCTTGTCCCTTTTTAGCATCTCCCACGTGATAAAACTTGAAATGAGGCAATTGTAGAGAGCTGCAAATATTCTGTGAGGCACCTGCAAGGGTATGAGTTGAGTGCTTTGTCCTTCTGTCTTTTGTTCTTTGCGCCCCTGCTTTTTGTCAAGGTGAACTCCAGCAGGAAAGATGCTGAGGGCAGATATGCCAGCTGAATGTGTCTCTGAAGCATTGCCTTTTCCCCTTGCCCTCCTCCCAAGTTTCCCTTCTTTCATATAGTTCAATGGAAACAAGAGGTGGTAGGGCAACTGCTGGTTAGTGCTTCTTGTAACAGTGCCAACAAACCTGCAGGCCTCTAGATACTGTTGGGACTCCAACTTCCATCAGCTCCAGGCAGTATTGGCAGTGGCTAGGGATGATAGGTGTTGTAGTTCAATAACCTCTGGAGAGCCACTTGTTCCCCACCCCTGTTGTAACAGCTGGTGTTGATCTATATATCAGTTTCTTTGCTTCAGTTATTCATCGTTCTTTCCATTCCACTAGAAGAAATTGTAATGGAGAGACAGAAGAAACTGCACCCTTCCCCTACCCAGTAACATACTAAATATGTGTGCCTTCCTTGTAATGGAGCTTCAGTTAATGGATTTTTTAATCGTTTAAGTTGTTTTGTGTTCTAATACTAACAATTTTCAATAAGCTTTAAATATGTAAGTGCTTTTGAAAAAAATGTGGTGGTATTGATCCCAAATGGATTCTTGTACCATCATGTTGTTTCTTGGATGTTATCAGTTGCAGTTTCACCCTTTGTCTAAGACTTGGTTTCCCTAACAACAATGAGGTGTTTGAGTCTGAGGTCTTTGTAAGGTGACTTCCAGCTATTTCTTCAAAGGGTTGTCATTGCTTAGCATGTTTGATAGTAATTAGTTCTAGCAGGAACACTTTGATTCACAGAGAGGCATTTCTAATTGTCACAGAGCCTGAGTAAACTTAAAAAACAACAACCCTAAAAACTTGATAGTGGAATGAAGACACTTGCAAATCAACGTTGAAATATAAACTAGGCCAAGGGCATTTGTTTCTGTGGATTGTTGTCTAACCTTAGCCACTTCTGTGTTAACAATTCTTCACATTTCTGTGCAACCCTCAGTAATGAAACTTGCAAGGTGGCTTGCTTCTAGTCTCCTTCCATGCACACAGGTTTGCAGTGTTCTGCTTGGGGCTATACAGGTGTTAAAGGGCCAGGCCAGAGGGTTTAATTTATATTGGAAGTAAAATGGATGTGGGTTGACAAGTGAGGATGAGGGTGGATTGGTGGGTGACAAATGGTGGTGGAAAGAAAACTAAGATGGTGGGGCATGGCTCATTGGTTTAGCACATGATTTGGATGCAAATGGTCCCTGGATTTGTGCCCAACATCTCCAGCTAAAGGAACTCTACTTGAGGTGCTGAAGTCCCACTACCAGTCCCACTACCAGTCACATATTTCCCCTGGCCCCACCCCTCTTATCTCTTGCATCTCTACCTGCTAACCCCCACCCCTTTTATATGAACTGTCTGTCCGTTAGTCTATCCATCTCTGCTTACCTGCCCCGCCCCCCCGCTTTGGCGGCACCGCTGAGGCAACTAGAGAAACCCTAGAGAAGTTCTTAAAACACAGGCTAGAAGTGACACAAATGACCACCTAATCCAAACACTCTGTAAAAGCCACCAGCCAGCAACGCCTGATCAGCCCAGCAACCCAACAATACCCAGGAATCACCACTGCCACAACTCCTAACCACCACACGCCCCACTCCAAGAGGACGCAAAGCCAACCTCAAACCAAAACCATTAGGGAGACTGAGATGACACCAACCAGGGAGATGGCAAACAATGCTAATACCATAACTCCCCTTCAAGATGATGACCACCCAGTAACGAAACGAGATCTGAGGGAAATGGAAGCAAGATTAGAAGCACGATTAGAAGAAACACTGAAGGCCACAATGGCTCCCATGCAGGTACTAATCAACAATCTAACCTCCAAAGTGGAAGCTCTAGAGAACAAGAACCAAATGCAAGAAAGAATAATAGAGCAATACCGGGAGGAGAACGCACGTGTGAACAAGAAACTGGACGAACTGGTAAACCAAATGGAAGCAGAACATAGAGAGATGAAAATTAAGCAAGCCGACCTTGAAGACCGCAATAGACGTTGTAACATCCGCTTCCGCAACTTTCCTGAAAAAACAGAGGAGAAAAGCCCAGCAGACCTAATTATACGCTGGCTGAAAAACACAATCCCAAGCCTGAAACTTGAGGCAGTTGACTTGGAGAGGGCTCACAGAGCCCTAAAACCTATGCCAAAACCCAGCGCCCCCCCAAGAGACATCATTGTATGCTTCACACGCTACAAAAAGAAGGAAGAGGTATGGAACAACCTCAGAAACTCAACCAACCTTTGATATGGAGAAACCCCCATTCTGGCCCTACAGGACCTATCTCAGGATACCCTAAACCGGAGGAAAAGCCTGCGCCCATGCACCCAGCGTCTCCAACAAGCAGGAATCAAATACCGATGGGGCTTCCCTTTCCGCCTCATTGTAACAACCAATACAACACAACACAACACATGGCTACCAACATACCTGAGGCCCTGCAACTACTAAAGAACCTTGAACTCGACCTCCCACCAGAATGGCAACCAACAAACCCACCAAGTGACAGCCCCAACCACGAGGAAACAACAGCAAACAACTGGATGACGGTACAGAAGAAAAAGAAACAACAGAAGCGGCACAACAACGCAAACCAATACAGACAAGCATCATGCTCAGAACCGTCCCGCCAGCCATACGACACAAGAAACCAGACCAAGATTAACCAAACCAATTAATCGCAGATGGACAACCCTACAACAACAACAACCGCAGCTGAATGAAGCAAGCAGGAAGAAACCACAAACTGAAGGACTGGTGATTCCCCCCCCCCGTTCCCCCTCTCCCCCCAAAAAACATAGATTTAGTTAACACCATCAACATCCCCCCCCAGCCCCGCACCCCCACAGAAATCCCCACCCCAACACCAGTCCAGACGACCTCAACCACATTCCCCATCACCCACACCTTCAACATCCCCATACTCCATACTAAGGAAAAACAACTCCTCCAACCTTAATAACACAACCCACAATCAGGCTAAAATCTGATACTCAACCAGCACTATGGTGGCACCAGAGCGTACCAGCACCCACATCCCCACCCCAACACACCAACAATGTTGCTCATAACATTGGCAACATTGCTTATGAACCTTATACTTGACAGCGACGTTACAAAGTCACTTCACACTGTCTCACTGATCTCCCCCTATCGCAAACAACAGCAAGCATTTGAAAGAGAAATGGGCAAAGCTGTGGCTTGCATGATCTGGCTGTTGGCAGAAGATCTTAGTCGGCCTGTGTGCTTGCACAAGTACAAGGGGTGTTCACCACTGACGTGTTCATTAATCACTTGGTCAAGCTTCACAACAGGGCTCTACATCCAGCTTTTAAAAATCTGAGCTGCATATTGCTCATTGTTTGTCTTTACTTTTGAAATGGGGGGAATTGTTTTTGGGTTGTGTATGTGATTTATTATTATTATTTATTTGCAAGAGAATCTGTTTGGCAGCACAATTCCGGTTATATTTCACTCATTCACATTCTATTCCCCATGGTGTTAACCCTAATCGTAATACATTGGTTCTAGCAATTTGTCCTGCACGGTTGGAGAAGCTATTTTTGGATTTTTTTCATCTCTTCTCCTGCCCCCACCTCCAGTTAATCCATCTCTGAGCTGGCATTGATGGCACATTCCCCATTACCATAGGCATAGCCAAGCAATACAAAGAGCTTCTGGGCAGGATTCCAGCTGGCTACAGATCCCTGCTCCCTAATATTTGAGCTTTTGATGTACACTCTGGTTCTGTGATACGCTTAAACTTGTAGCCAACTGTCAGGGTGGCCTGCTACCCATTTAGAAAGCGTGGCGCTTTCAGCTTGTCACTGTTGTCGCTTGTTTACATGATTAGGACTACCTGAAGATGTATGTGATGGTTTTTTGTTTTGTTTTTTTAGCAATGAGTACTTCTGCTTGTGCCTGATGGAAGCCAAGAGCTCCCAACGTCACCTATTGATGGTCCCAGTGCATTTATCAAAGGCCCAAAGGGGAACTGAGCTCTTGTGATAAAGCGAATCCCTTTATTTTATTCCTTTTTCTGTCCATCTGTGTGGAAAGAGGAAGCTATATTGAGGGCTCTATGGTGCTATCATAAAATAGCCTTTCCTGACAAGGCTTTTATTTCCGTAGAGAGAGATACTAAAAAACCATCCTCTTGCAAGATGGATGGGCTGATACTATTATTATTGTTGAGAAAAGATGCTAGCGTATTAATGTGTGTGTCTGTGTGTGTGTGTGTGTGCTCACGCACACACAAAAATAATAAAGGGATTGTGTTCTACTGAGTCGGTAAAAATCAATGATCTTTTAAAAAATAAATTTATTTATTCTTTACAAAACATTACTTTGATCTTCAGATATTTGGATGTAATAAAAGCATATACAAACTGAAGCCATGATCTTCTGTCAAACCAGTTTTTCTTTGTAAAAGAATCAACCAGGAACAGAAATATGCAATTCTTGTCGTTAAACACAATAATATAAAATACTATTTATAATTGTATCATGACAATTTAGACTTTCAGCCAGATACTATGTCATGTAGAAACACTGTACTAACTTGCATCTATTGGCCTTCGCTCCTGGAAAGTTTTAGGGACCTTAGTCTTCAAGTAAATGAGCTTGCTCAGTCGCCTTGCATGAGTATACAGAGAACTACAGTTACAAAGTGTCATAGAGAGTCCATTAACAAACATAGAGACAGCCAAACAGAAATCCTTAATCTCACAATCCCACAAGCAGATATAAATACTGTAGTGTAAAAGGCACATGGGCTACTTGATTAGAATTTTTAGATTATGCCCCAGGTAGTGCAGCCACATTCCATTTTAAAAGTCCATTTTAATTTTTATAGTGCTCAGTTGGTATGTGCGGTTGTACATGGATTAGAAAGTTGGAAGCTTAATTTATCTACCCTCTTTCTTAATTATTGAAATTGCTCTACCCTGATTAATGATTGCCTCCTTGAAAAATTTTGTATGAAGAGACCTAGGGTGATACAATCGTTCTGCCGGTGGTGGTTTTCACTCACAGTGTCTTGAGCATTGGATATTGCTTCAGGCCTATGTGTTATCCCAGCTACGTGATGTTTCACATCTAGAAGCACAGGATGTCTAACCGCAGAGTTACTTGGTGCAGGGTACTGAAGTGGTATGGCTCTTCCTGTGGCCATGCCATTTGAGAGTGGTTAAAAATTGCCTGAACTGCGTGAGTGCTGGGCTTTACACAAAGTGCACATTTCATCAGAAGTATGTATGGCTCAGTAGCCCGGCAGCAACGATATCATCAGGCTAAACCACAATCAACCCCTGAGCCTTCTACTTACTAAGCACAGGAGTCAGATCTGCACCGAAGCTCTTCGTATTAATGCAAGTTGTTTCGGGTGGCTTTCCTGTAATTTCTAATGTTTGAAGACGTAAATCTGGAGCATGGGGGAAAGTTAGTGGGCTGAACTGCTATACAAGCTGAAGTGGGTGAACAGGAGTCAGATCCCATGTGTAATTTTTGTACGTGTGGATCTTCTTGAGCAGTGTCAAAAATGTGACAAAACAAATGTGCTGGCTAGATTGCTTCTACATTACCAAATAGAAACACTTCCCCATACCAAGCTGAAAACAAATGCAACATGAGAATCAGTCCCAAGAGCCACATAATGCTGATTTTTACTGTTGTACTAAAGAGAACTGACAGGAACTGTTGGTCTTCGTGGTCTGATACATGATGACTATATTAGAAAAAAAAAGTTTTCTTCATGAACTTTTTTCTGTTATATTTCACATATATACAAAATTTATGATCCATAAAATTAGACTTTTAAGAACACAACAGAGATGTATTTTCTACTCAAAGCTGAAATTTGAGACGCATGAAGTGGGTGCCATTGCACTCTGTAAGGCAAGTAATATTCTTCAGGGTTTTGCATAGTCCACTCTTTTGCAGGGTGCATTGGGTCTTTCTGGGTAGTTGGCTGCTGGAATGAGAATTGCCGCATCCAAAGAAAGATGGAGCAGTTTTCCTTAGGCGGAATCTGCCACAAGTATGTCAGAAGGCTGCAGGCAACAGTTGGATATGGCAGGAGAGCTGATTTAGGATTTCTAAAGGCTAGTCTGACACTGCTATGAATCTGGTGCAGGCAGTGTGCTTGTGTGTACACCCCTGTGATAAAACACCACATTTTGCAAAAAGGGAACATGCTTAGGGAAGAATTTCTTTGAGCTTTGCGGATCTCAGGGAAGGGGACTGCAAACAATACTGTTGCGATGTGTCAGGCTTGTGCATTAGGGTTGCTTGTCAGCATGGCATAGTCTGTTAGCTTCAACAAGTCTCTCAGTCAGCACAAATTAAGGCCCTTCTCCTGTCCTCTGCTTTGTGCCTTTGATAATTGTTTTGAAGCAAATTGGTGTGTTTCGTACTTCTAATTTTATGCAGCTCCTTCACTAATTATTACTGTCAGCAGCATTTTCCATCCAGGAGTGCTGTTCTGTTTGGGGGTATAAAAACTAGAGCAACCTCGCAAGTCCTCTGGCCATGATATTTATGGCTCAACATTAAATTTAGAAAGACAGACATGCACTGAAACTTGCTTCCATTAAATGCCCTTACTTTAGCTTTATGGAGCCCCCCCCCCCAAAGCCTTACTAACAATTATAAGCACTGGAGAAGGCAAATGACATTGACCTATCCAGACACCAGCTGCTTAAGAGGTTGCTGTACTTGTGAAACCGGAAAATCAAGCGAGGCCTGCTTTTGCTCTTGCTTAGAGGCCCTTGTTAAATTATCCAGAGACAATTATGAGATAGTTATTGTTGAAGCTAATAGCACCTCTGAGCCCTTATCAAAAGCTGTTTTTTGGAGGGGTTGTTTTTGTTTTAATGCACAGCAGACCTGGAGCTGTGCAGGTGCCATTCCAGGCCCTCGTTTAATTTAAGCTGCTTTAGTTGGCATGGCAACTAGTTGAGACATCTGGGAGACATTAATGCTCGGGATTGAGGTTGAGGAGGATTTAGGTGGGAGAACCAAACAAGGATGTCATACCATAATAAAGCACAGAGTATTGTAACTGGTTTTCTAGAATAGTGCGTGTATTGGCAGACAGGGGGGACGGGGCTGGGTGGGGAAAATCTGTATGGAAAAGAGGAAAAATGCAATGGATGCTAATATGGTTGGGGATTTTACAATAGGATCATGTTTCCTGAGCAGATTCTGTAAGCCCTTCTTAAATTTCTCCATAAGACCAGGCTTTGCGAAGATGTTTAAGAACATAAGAAGAGCCCTTCTAGATCAGACCAAAGGCTCCTGTTCCCCACAGTCGCCAAGTTATGAGAAACCCACAAGCAGGAAAGAAAGAAGGCAGTAGCTCTCTCCTACAGTGGTTTCCCAGCAATTGGTATGCAGGGGCATGCTGCTTCCCATTCTACAGATAGCATGCAGTCATCAAAACTAGCAGCCATCATTGGCAGAAGTAACAGCCGAGTAATATTTTTATTACGGCCATTGAATATGTCCAGAGTAGTGAGCAAGGAACAAAAAAGAGGGAGATAGAAAACCTACTTTCCTGGGCATGACGAAACGAATCATAGTCCTACGGTTTGTGAGTTGGGAACTGGGGAAGCAGCTTTGCAAGCTTAATTTGATGGGACAGTGCTGCAGGCAAAACGGGATTTCCGTTTGCAGCAAAAGCCACGTGGGTGGTATATGTGGATGCAGTCACTGCTCTCCCTTTGAAAATATAAAAGCCAACATGTAGTGGGATCTGTCATTCGGGCACTAATTGGACTACATGTAAAGAAGCGACGCTTTACACAAAACTCCTAAAACAAGCATAGACAACTTGGCTCACTTCAAGGGTTGCATGAAATAGCGTGGGTGTGGTATGTCAGGTAACATGCCGGGCTTCTTCATCTAGAAAACCCTATGTGACTGTCATGTACCCTAAATTTCATTTGTGGAGGTTTGCTCTGCTTTTTCTGAAGTGTGCAGTACAATGACAAAAGAAGTGCTTCTTTTTTATGTTGCATATCTATATATCTATAGATAGATATCCTGAATCATCCTGAATGCATGGTCCCAGGGCAGCTACAGAAAAGTAGTAAGAGACAATAAAAGTACAATGATTAAAAATAGAAAATAAGAAAAAGCATACAGATCCAGCCAACTAAAATAGCAACAATCCATTCAAATAAAAACTTTGATTTTATATATATGCTAACACAAGCTGTTCTTGAAAGCCTGGGAAAACAAACGTTTTTTGCCTGGCATTCAGAAATGATTGGTAGCCAAGGTGCTTCCTGGGGAGGGCATTCTAAAGATGAGGAGACACTGCTGATAAGGCTTTCTCTGGTCATGACCTGTAACATTTCAGATGGTGGGGAACCCTGGAGGAAGATGGTGATCTCAGCGGGCTGGCAGATTGATAGTCGAGCAGGTATTTGGGTTCTAAGCCACATCGTTTTAAGCCACAAAGGTTAAGACCTTTTAAACCCAGAAGAGATTTCTTCCATCTTGCTTCCCTCCCCAGAACTCTTCTAGTTCTGTCACTGCAGGCATAACCTGTTTCCTGAAAATCCTGACGCACTGGTTTTGCTACAGGCTGTGTGTCCTCCCAGGCTCTTGTCAACAGCCAAACTTGTGGATCAGAGAATTCACCTGACAATTACATTGGTATGGGAGTTGAAACTGGGATACCATCTTGCTCTTTTTTGTAGTTACATCTAAGCACTTTATTGCTGACAGTGGGGAAAATCAGACCGCTTAAGCAGGTATGACTCAGGCAAACAGGCAGCAGCTATCGGCTGTTCTCAGGTGCTTTTTTCAGCTGTGTTCCCACCCTGATGATGCATGAGAGAAGCAGGCGGGCTCCCTGATAACAATTTCGATTTAGTACATTTGGTTTTTTGCCATCCCTCTGTAAATGTCTGTGGTGCTTCCGATGCTCATTTGCATCTCCACCTTTAAATGTCAGCAGGAAGGGGGTGCTGATTTTTGTCATGCTGAACTACTGCCGTATATCGCCAACAAGCAGTTGCGTTTTCTGCAACTGTGCCAGTCTATTAAATGGTTCCTTTTATCTTGCTTTCTCTATGTGAGCCTGCCAATTTGAAAGAAACAAAACTGGAACTTTAAAGATGTGCACCCAGATTGTATTGTTTGCCTAGTTTCAGGGTGCCTCTTCACACACACGAAAAGGGTTGGTAGAGTTATTTATCGGCAAAAAGAATTGCACAGGTTCCACTGCTGATGGTTCTGAAAACAGCAGAAGTGTAAAGAAATGAGCTCTACGTTGAAGTTACTTTACTTGAAAAATGGGCTACATTTTTATTGTTCATTGGAATAACATTTCTGAATGTGAGCAATTTGAAAGCAATGTGTGTGTGGTTTTTTTTTAAAGATTGCATCTTTCAGAGATTTTTCTTTATGGTCCTTGTGTACATGAGGCAAAAATGTGTTTATGGTTTCAAAACAAGGAAGCAATTTGGTTTGTCAACTCTTGG
Source organism: Podarcis filfolensis (assembly GCF_964270895.1). NCBI lineage: Eukaryota > Metazoa > Chordata > Lepidosauria > Squamata > Lacertidae > Podarcis > Podarcis filfolensis. The sequence continues at coordinate 8,631,717 of NC_139618.1, forward strand.
GGATCATTTGAGTCCGTATAGTACAGGCATGGCCAAACTTGGCCCTCCAGATGTTTTGGGACTACAATTCCCACTGTCCCTGAGCACTGGTCCTGTTAGCTAGGGATGATGGGAGTTGTAGTGCCAAAACATCTGGAGGGCCAAGTTTGGCCATGCCTGGTATAGTAAGACTAACTTTCCCTAAAGTCAAGTTTGGTTTTTCACACACCTGGGGAGTTAAGTAAGTAAATCAAAATAACAATTACTGTAGAATAAAGTGCCACTAGCTGCTGCTCTGGCCTTTGCTAACTCTCTGTATCATGTGTTAAAGAGAACGAGAAGAGACAGCTTTTCAGACATCTCTTGCACCAAGTTGAGGAGCTGAAATCATTTGTTTGTACTTTCCTTAATGAGTGCAATTGAAGATATGTTGTTACAGAATTGATGCAGAGCGACCTCCATAAGATTATTGTCTCTCCTCAGCCACTCAGCTCGGATCATGTAAAGGTTTTTCTTTACCAGATTTTAAGAGGTAACATGTTTTTGGTTTTTAATGCAGAATGAATGTGTTGGGTCCTTATCCCACCTTATCCCCATTGCAACTTGTAAACTCACCTTCTCCATTACCTCTGACAGTGGAATCCAGCTGTGGGACCATCCATAAAGTGGGGGGGGGGCAAGGATGGTGTATTGGTTAAAATGTGGCAAAGGGTGATGTGGGGAAAGTCGGGAGATTTGTAAGCCTTTAACAAAGGTGGTATACTTTATGGATCGGTCCTGCTCCATTTTTAATATGTTAATTCATTCCCTATGAATTATCCTCCCAAAATTAAAATGTCCCAGCATTTAAACTTGGTGAAAATAATGGGTTCTATCTGAAGTTAGTGCTACTCAGAGTTAGACCTATTGAAATGAATGTTCATGCCTAACTTAGGTTTATTATCATCAGTGGGTGTACTCTGAGCAGAACTTAGTTGAATACAACTCCATATCTTTTAATTTGAAGTTCAGTTCAGCTTGGAAGAATTTATTAAGCTGAACAAACCCAGTCTTTGGTGTTCAGAGGAAAAATAAAACTAAACCTGCTTAATCTTCAGCTATGCATACTCTGATGAAAACCACCACGCCTGGGCATACTTAGAAAATATATGGTTTTGATTTCGACTTGCATATCTCCCAAAGCTTCCAAAATATTTAACCAGCTGGAGTTAGTCTAGTAAGGGACCTTTTGGCCATGGTCAGTCTTAATAGTAGCACCTTGATATATATCTTAAACTCCTAACTTTGTGTGTACAAATTTTAGGCCTTCATTAAAAAAAAGTAATGAGTAGATTCCCCCCCCCCCCAAGAAACAAAACTTTGCGTTAACTTTCTTTGATAACTTAACATTCTCCTCCAAATAGTCTGCTGGCCAAAAGAGAGCCTTCCAAACATATGTTAACTTGGAGATATAGAGTGTGCTAGTAAGCTGGAAATTCCTTATCAAATGCTATTACTGAGAACTGTAATTCTGCATTGAGAGCTTTGCAACAGATATCTGTTGCCTGGCTGGGTTAGTTTTGCATCCTAATGGAAGTCTGAAGAATGTAACTGCTCAACACCTTATGACAAAACATTGTAAATATGATGTCATACTTTGTATGTAGATGTAGCTCATGCCTTATATCACGCAGTCACTCACACACCTTGCATGTCTTTCTAGGATCTGTTATTTCCTTTTACTCTATGCATAGTTTGACTTTTTTTTTTTACAGCTTCTCTTTTTTATTTTTGTTTGCAGGTCTGAAATACCTACATTCGGCTGGTATTTTGCATCGAGACATTAAACCAGGGAACCTACTTGTGAACAGCAACTGTGTTCTTAAGGTGGTTTTTTCACACCTATATTAAAAAATACTGCACATGCCATGCCCAGGTCCAAAAAGGTTTTGCTGTTTCTTTCAAAAATAGAAATAGAGGGTCACTTCTATAATCCGCTTGTTGTCTGTAGCTCTGATATGCTTAAAGCAAAACCCAGGAACCCTGAACTTCCTAGGAAAAAGCCCTAGTGATAAGTATGAGTTGATTCTCTTCAAGTAGGTGCCTCTTCATTTGAAAAGTGTGTTTCCTTTCAATGGTAACATTGTTACCATTATGAATATGGCATTGAACACAAGAGTTTTTGTCATCCACTCTCACATTTGTACAATATTGGGGAATAGCAATGCCTTGCTTTGACTTGGCTTGAAGGAGAGGGAAGACTATAATTTCTCCCCACCTGCTCAGAAGCCAGGAGCATTTCTCTGCTGATTAACAGCACAGTCTTGTGCACGTCTACTCATCCTGTTTCTCCTAAGTGAGTGGGTGTAGGAATGCAGCCTAGGAATCCAGCAGGAGCCTGGTCCTTCCATCTGATCCAGCATAAAAGCTAAATTGATCCCGATATTTATCAATCATACAATGCTTTGACTTGATCTGCACACTCTTCTGATTCTAAGATCCATTATGTGCACAAAGGTCTCACTTACGGGTTTCCTCCTCCTCATTCTTATGGGGCAAAATAGGTACCTGTGGCTTGGTTGTAGCAATTTATTCTGCAGATGGGAGCTTCCACGACTGAATGCTCCTCCATACAAAAATTTAAAAATCATATGCAGGGAAAACTCTTGTCAAAGTAAAGGCTAGGATAGAATCCTGCTCCCAAACAGTCTAGTTTACTTTGTAGAAGTTGGTGGGGAAGGGGATTGTATATAGAAACATAAACACAGCTAATACTTTGGTAGGACAAACTCTTATTTGCACACACAAAAATCTCAAAAACACAAGAAACCTGAGAAGTCTGAACACAAAGAAGACTTAACAGTTAGTGAACATTTCATCCCTATATTGGGAGAGCTAGATTTAGCATGAACGCAACTGTGAAATTTGAAAACTTGCCACTAGCTGAAGTTTCAGGCATTTGCTGAAATATTTCAGATCCTGGTAATCCTGAACTGTTAAAAATTTAGCTAAACAAATGTGCATCCCATAGGTACATATGCCTGGTTTTCATATGTGTGTGGCCCAAACCAGGTTTTATGTGGACTATTTGGAGGAAGGCAGATTCAGATATCACATATCAGCCACCATTCTTAAATCTGTATAAATATACCAAGTATTTATTCACCTCTTTCTTTCTTTTTTTCAGATCTGTGATTTTGGCTTGGCCAGGGTGGAAGAATTAGATGAATCTCGTCACATGACTCAGGAAGTTGTCACTCAGTATTATCGAGCTCCGGAAATCCTGATGGGCAGCCGTCACTACAGTAATGCTATCGACATCTGGTCCGTAGGCTGTATATTTGCAGAATTGCTAGGACGGAGAATATTGTTTCAAGCGCAAAGTCCCATTCAGCAGGTATGAAGGCATTTCAGTCTAACCCTGTCGATTAGCAAGTGATGCCCGGCTCTCTGACTCTCCTACTGGATGGAATTCAGTGCATGTCAAATTCTGGTCATTCTTAACATCCTGAAATCTCCATGGGGGGGGGTGGACAGTTGGATAAATGAAGTTGTAGTGTCTTAAGTAATGCTTTGAAGCAGCTTAGCCTGTCCAAAATAAGGGAGAGTGTCCCATCTTTCTCTCTGGACTTTACAATGGATGGCTTCCTGATGCAGTTCAGGTACTAGTTTTAAACTTCACAGTTCAAAATCTCAAACTGGCAGATCTGAAGGTATCACCTCCTCCCATGTGAGCTTGCCCTGCTCCAAGTTTCTCCACCTTCAGAGGTGAGATTGGTGGCTTCCAGTGATGGTCTTTTTGTGTGGTCACACCAAGACTTGAAAAATTTCCTCCCCATGTATATTTCTCAGGTTTCTTCCTCTTTTCTGTGCCAGGGACCATTGTTCAGCAGCAGATGGCATTCTTTGCTTTCAGAATGTCCCAGGTTCAATCCCCAGTGAGCATCTCCAGCTAACACTGGGGGGAGACCCCTGCCTGAAGTCCTGAAGATCCCCTGCCAAGCAGTGTAAACAGTACTGAGCTATATGGAGTGTTGGTCTAACTCTGTACATAAAAGGCAACTTCCCATGTTCCTAACTAAAAATGTCTTTGTTGGGTTAAGTGCTTGGCAGCATTTAATTGTGATAGGATTTTTTTTAAATGTATACATAGTTTTAATGGTGGCTGCCCCTTTGGTTTTGCATTTTTATTATAGTAAGGAATTCTGTTTAATTATCAGAGGGACCTAAACTGGTGGAAAGGCAGAATATAAATGTTTTAAATAAACAGTGGTTACTGAACGTTTGTGCAATGGTTCTTCTGCCCGTGTAGAACACTGAGCCGACAGCCTTGGTTCTTATTTTTCCTGGGTCCTTTAGCTCCTGCCTGCAGATAACAAGTTTGCAGCTTGCTGATCTGATTCATGCTCACAGCAACCTTCTGAGGTAGATTGTCATCCTTCCTATATGACAGATGGGGAACGGAGGTTGAGAGAGAAGCTTGCCCAAGGCCGCCCATCTTGTCCAGGAGTTGCGAGGACAGGTGTGGGTGGCTGATAATTTGCAAACTAGAAGTGCTTTTAAAAAATAAAAAATAAAAAAGTTGGTTGAGAAAAAGTGAAATGCTATTCTGAAGTTTTTCATAGAATATAAAAATGCTTGGTTAATATACTGACAGTGTCAGAGTCTTCCAGTGGTTACTATATTAAGGATGCTAGTTTCCACTGTAATCTGTCATCTCCAGAGTTGAAGGGATTTTGCGACAATTTGCTGCCGATCGTATGTAACAAAGTAAACACAGTGTTATCAAGAAATTGTTTCTGCCAGATTCGCATGAAGAAGACCATTCTGTGGCTAAATGGAGTTTGAGGTTTAGCAATACAGTGGTACCTCGGAAGTCGAACGGAATCTGCTCTGGAAGCTTCCAATTGGAAGCCACAGAAGCTGCATCCGATGTTCAGGTTCCAAAGTACGTTCACAAACCGGAACACTCACTTCCAGGTTTGCGGCATTCGGGAGCCAAAACGTTTGACTCGCAAGGTGTATAACTGGATTTCATTCATGTGAAGTCTACAATATCTACAAAGTATACCCATAGCTTCAGACAACCCGCACGGGATAAGGAAGTGCAGTTCTTCAGATAATAGAGTCCAGTTTGTCCTGCCTCAGCAGCTGAGTGAAAGAAAATTGCTTGTGACATGAAGGAGTGAAAGACTTCATTCCCTGCCCCATCAATCCACCTGCAGGATTGGAGGGCAGCAAGCAGGCCTTTGCCCTCTATATCAAAACTTGTAGATCCAGCACTGAATCCCACTACACAGCCTGAGAAGCTAAACCTACCCCCCAAATGGTGACTTGGTTGCTACCATTTGCATTCTGCCAGTGGTATATTCGGGCATGTATCCGTAACACTGTGGTAGAAAGTTTGCTGCCATAGCTCAGTGGTAGGATGCACACTCCGTATGCAAGAGGTCCAGACTCAATCCTCATCATCCCCAGTTGAAGGACATTGAGTAGCAAGACTGGGAAAGACCTGTTCCTGAGCTGTTGCCAGTCAAAGTATTAGGACTGGGCTACACAAATCTGACCTAAATCAAGCTGCATCCTGACTTTACTTGCACTCATCATCGCTGTTAACCAATCAAGCTCAGATGTAGCACGCTTAATGTGCAAAACGTTTTGAAGTCTGTTACCTTCACAGGAACACTTTGTGAGGTAGGTTGCTATGCCCATTATTATTTTCATTATTATTTTTATCCTTCACCAACAAGTCCCAGGGCAGTTTGCAGCCATTTAAAATTCAGAATTATAATCAGTTAAAACAAATTGCAGTCACAGGAATAGGGTGAGTCCTGTAAACACAGGTCAAAGGCCAGGGTGAAGAGATGCATCTTCATCATTTGCCAAAAACCGAAATCAGTGCAATACATTGTTGAGGCAATGGCAATAAAGGAGAACTGCCAAATACAATCACATTCTGCAAAACCTTTGCAAAATTACCACTCTTTGCATTGGTTTAGTATCTACAAAATGGTGAAATGGTGATCAACTTAGGCCCCAAATACCTGAAAGACCGCCTCCTTCCCTACAGATGCTCTCAAGTGTTAAGGTCAGCAGAGAGGCCCCCCCTGGTGGTTCTGCTGTCCTCAGATGTTTGGGTGGTGGGGATTTTCTTTGGTAGCTCCTACGTTTGTAGTTTCCTCCCCACAGAGGCGCATCTGGCACTTTCGCTATACAGCTTTTCTCTTTCTGTTCTTTTGGGTACAGGTAGGTAGCCATGTTGGTCTGCCATAGTCAAAACAAAATAAAAAAATTCCTTCCAGTAGCACCTTAGAGACCAACTAAGTTTGTTATTGGTATGAGCTTTCTGAAGAAGTGTGCATGCACACGAAAGCTCATACCAATAACAAACTTAGTTGGTCTCTAAGGTGCTACTGGAAGGAATTTTTTTATTCTGTTCTTTTGGGGTTTGTGTCACCGTGGGTTGTATCACATGCTTGTTCCCCTCAGAGAGACCCATTGAAATTAATGGAAATGACTAACTTAGGTCTATTTATTTCAAATGGTCTTGTCTGAGTAGAACTGAGTAGAACCCTGTGGGACTATGGACATGTCAGCCCTACTGTTTTCGGAGAGTTTCAGATTCTTCTAACTTCCAAGCAATGGAGTCCTTGGAAGTTCTTTGAAGGGGTCTAACACAGGCATCCCCAAACTCAGCCCTCCAGCTCTTTTGGAACTACAACTCCCATCATCCCTAGCTAACAGGACCAGTGGCCAAGGATGATGGGAGTTGTAGTCCCAAAACAGCTGGAGGGCCAAGTTTGGGGATGCCTGCCCTAACAGATTGTTCAGTCCCCTCTAAAGGTTACTATTTCCAGGATGCTCATTGGGCACCTGAAATAAACAGTGATGGCTGCAATACATCTCCAGGTGAATATGGCTGCCACCTAAGATAATCTTAAGGGGCCTTTCTTTGTTACGCAGCCTTCTGAGGCTAGGTGGATGTCTACCATAAAGAGAACCTCTCTGTGGCAATGCCCAAACTGTAGAACTGTCTGCTTGGATGTGTTTTCCTGGCACCATCTCTTGTCATATTTTAGGAGCCAGGTGAAGTCTCCCCTGTTCTCTCATGCTTTTAATGGAAATTTATGTCCTCTTGTTGGCTTTTAATCTGCTGGTTTTACTGTCTTTTATCTTTGTGGGTTTATTTGTGGTTCTAAGGCAAGATATAAATCCCATACATGTGTAAACGTGTACACATGCTGCAGTTTCAAATAGTACCAGAAAGTGGGGAATAGAAGGGAAGAGGCTGGTTGTGCAAAGTTGTGTATTCATTTAGGAAAATAGGAAGCTGCCTTATACAGAGTCAGACCATTGAGTTCATCTAGCTCAGTATTGTCTAAACTAACTGGCAGTGACTCTCTCCCAACCTTAGCTGGAGATACTGAGAATTTGAATGTGTGTATGCGCTCATTGTTTGAAAAGAATATGCTTCTATCCAAATTAAAATTGTGGACAATTTCTTCCATCTTTACAGTTGGATTTGATCACAGATCTCTTAGGAACACCGTCACTGGAAGCAATGAGGACGGCTTGTGAAGGCGCCAAGGCACACATACTCAGGGGTCCTCATAAACAGGTAGGATGAAAAACTATGACTCTGAATTTCCCAACAAGCCCCATTCTGCAAGCACATTAGGTAAAAGGTAAAGGTACCCCTGCCCGTTCGGGCCAGTCTTGCCAGACTCTAGGGTTGTGCGCTCATCTCACTCTATAGGCCGGGAGCCAGCGCTGTCCGCAGACACTTCCGGGTCACGTGGCCAGCGTGACAAGCTGCATCTGGCGAGCCAGCGCAGCACACGGAACGCCGTTTACCTTCCCGCTGGTAAGCGGTCCCTATTTATCTACTTGCACCCGAAGGTGCTTTCGAACTGCTAGGTTGGCAGGCGCTGGGACCGAACGACGGGAGCGCACCCCGCCGCGGGGATTCGAACCGCCGACCATGCGATCGGCAAGTCCTAAGCGCTGAGGTTTTACCCACAGCGCCACCCGCGCAAGCACATTATGGAGGTGCTAATCTGGGCCTATTCTAATGTAAGATTTTAATACTCGTGGCAATAAGTGGGCACAAGATTGAATGATAAATAACTGAAGGCCAGCCAGGAATCCTCTTTTTGGAATCATTTCATTAAATATTTTTTTAAATGAAACACTATGCTGTACCACTAATATATGTAGCGAAATTGGACAAAAGGCAATACATTTTAGAAAAGTGGGACATTGAAGTTCAGACATATTAATCATATAAATTATTTATCAAACATACATTCTTCAAAAACACTATCCTTCTACATAACATTAGACAATTTAAGATACAAAACTCTAGGTCAAGATAACAAGTTGAGTATTTTTAATCCAAACCATCACAATTTTAGTGTACTTTGTGGTAGTTTCATTATAATAAAAGGAGCAGGTTTCCTCATGTTTAACCATGTTTATTATTTCAGAGTACTTTGAGTGGTTGAATTCCTGTTCAGTGCATTGACTATACCTACCCTATTTCACCAAAAAAATGCACAAACATTTTATTCAGAATTGCTGACTCCCGTATTTTGGTATACCATTCATTCTCTTAGCTCGTGGTATTTCCATTCTCTGTCAATTTTCAGCATATTTTTAATAAAGATTATAAAATAAGAAAGTATCCTAAAATAGAGTTTGGGTGTAGTTCAGTTAAGTTACATTCTGCCTTATCTTCAGAGTGTTTCCCCTAGTGCTTCTGTGTGGTTTCCCAGCCCAACCACTGACCAGACCTTTTTAGAGCTTTAGTTTTGCTGAAGCATATGCCTTCCAACCATACCCTGTGTATGTCGCATCACATGAGGCTTTGTGCTTCACAGCCCATCTCTTGGCCAGTAAAAGTAGTTTCTGACCTAGAGAACTATAAGTGACCTCACAGGTTCTTTCATTTCTGTGTTTCTGCAGTTTTTAGTTTTTTTCTGAATGCATGGTACCTTTTAAACCAAGGACACTTGAGGAGCGGGAAATGGTTCCAGGCAGCAGTCACAAAGTGAATTACCTAAATATATGGCACGAGAACTTATGTGTAACTCTTTATTCCTGGATTCAAGACATAGTTGCCTGTTACAATAGGTTTCTATTGGAGAAAGCAGGCAGGTCTGCTTGACCTGGGGTATAGGTGTAGCTGGCAGTGTGTGGTTCTAGTGAACCATGCATAGCAGACCACGAGAAAGTTCTGAGTTCGTGTGCATTGATGGCAGCATATGAACAATAACACTTAGGCTAAATTAGAATGAATACAATCCAATTACTTAAACAAGCCACTTAACCTCAATTTCTTTCACCATCTGTGTCTTGGGCATATCCGCAGAAGATATAAGGAAATTAAATATAATGCTTGGAGACTATAAAGTGACTTGTAAATCTGTAGAGGAGCAGCTGCCTTATTCAAGAAAATGTATCGCTTCAGCAGAGGATGTTAACTTGCACAAGTAATTCTGATAAATGTGAAGCTCAAATGGAACATTCCCAGCTCACAAACAAGCTCTGTGTCCTTTAAAAAAGAGGAAAAAAACAGAATTCACTGAAATTCTGATAGAATTGGGTATAGAGAGCTATGATTTTGTGCATGCAGGGTCATAAATAATACAGCTAAGGAATTATAAGTTTATTAGAGCTTTTGAAGAAAGAGGGGGCAGGAAGCCTCTCTGTAGATGAAGACTTTGTTTTCTTAGGCCACCATAATAGAACGGATCAATCATTGTGTATGTAAATACAATGGTGAGGCAATGAATGGGATCAGAAGGTCAATTCTGCAGTTCCTGAGATATGGGGCCTGCTAGCTGAGTGGTAAATCCCATTTTTTGCACACACTTGTTAAATAATTCCCTGAAAGGACAACTGGGCAAAAGGCCCTGCCTGAGACCCTGGAGAGCCACTGCCTGTCAGAGAAGGCAGTACCAGACTAAGTGGACTAGCGGCTTGACATAGGAACATAGGAAGTTGCCTTGTACTTAGTCAGACCCATTCGTCCCTCTCGGTCAGGGTTTTAGGCAGGATCCCTGCCCAACTTTAAGATGAGATGCCAGGGATTAAACCTGGGACTTTCAGCATGCAAAGCAGATTCTGTACCAGTGAGCTGTAACCTTTCCCTGTTACTTACACAATGCAGCTTCATATAAGACATGCTTGATTTTATAGCAGTTTGAATATATGATATAAATCAATAGTCATCCTCCGCATCCCTGCAGAGCATTCATTCTCACTTGGCTTTTTTACCTTTTTTGGCTTGGGGTGGGGATAAACTGTGGCAGGTATAAGGTGTCTTGCCCAAGGAGCTTCCCCTACAGCTTTCATGAAACATTTAATACAGTTTGCCAGCTTCTGTAAAGCTATTGTAGCACCTAACCTTTTCTATTAATGTTCTCCCATAAATAGATAAGGCAAAGGCTTGATTGCTTTATCATATTTCAGGCAGAGTATGTTTTAGTCCTTGGTTGGCATACAGCATATTCCTCCCACATACCAATAACAATTAATCATCTTCCATTAATAGGAAAACTCTTATATAATCTCCTCCCCCCTGCCTTTCTTTGCTCCTAATGGTTTTTTCCCAGCACCTGCACACTCTAGACCTCTTGTAATAAGCTTTGCTTTTTATATTTGCATAGGAAAGCAGATGATTTCTTTAAAAAAAGAAAAAGCACCATGCTAAGGAAATGATAGTGTAGGAAGTGCTGGAGAACAAACAGCTTCAAAGCCCAGAATTTTAGGCAATGTTCTTTTTTAAAAAGAAAATGGCAAGGCTTTTAGATTTGCATAAAGAGGTCAGGGCTATTTTTGTCTGTGAAAATTACTTTTAATTTTGGAGCTGTTTCCCCCACTCCCCCCTTGTGCTCTCATTCTAATTTTAAGATCAGCCACCCTCAGGCTGAAATCTCTCAGCATCCTTGATCCAATGCATAGTGACTCAGAAGAGTATAGCTTCTACTAGTCTTTTTGTTGGACAGTGGATACTGTTAGGATGAGCCACTGGAAAGTAAGGGTGAGAACAGAGGGCCAATGTCCAAAATGCTTCCGCACCATAATCTCCAACGGGTAGTCCCTGATCTCCTGTAGTTCATATGGCCCTAATAGATGTTGGCAGTATTTAGTGAAACATCTTTCATTGTGCAGAAGACTTCTGTTTCTAGGGAGGTCATTGAAATAATGACTTGGGTGTGTGTGGGTTTGAAGGTTCAGCAGAAGGAATAAAGTAGCCAAGTGGCTTTGGCAAGAGCAGATTAAAATGCAAGAACCAAACATGAAGCTAGAACATGGAGCTGCAAACTCTGCCCTGGGGGCTACATTCTCTTTCCGCCATATGCACACAAGTCTCCACAAATAATTTTGCTAGGAGCAAGCGGCTCTGGCCCCCCAGCAAACAGGTTGTGTGGCCTTCTGCAGATCCCTGTTCCCAAAAATATTGCAAAGTTGAATAGAAGGTAGTAAGTAGCAGGAGTCTTTACACTGCTTGGAAAAGAGGTGCCTGCTGCTCCTTTTACGCTTGTGATATGACACCATACCTCTCTCCCAAGCCCATTGTCTGCCAGAGGATGGTGGGGTATGTGTGTTGGTGACCACAACTAATGGTTGTCTAGAAGGCCAGCCACTGCCTTCCTCCCCTCATATACCTCTCCCTCAAACCATGGGCTTATGTTGTACCTTAAATTGTGATGGGCTTTAACTAACATTGATGTGTGTCCATCTTGGTTGAAAATCAGTTTGTCAGTGTAATAAATACTAGTGTCTTTATACAAAAAGAGGGCAGCATTACTTGCTTGTTCTGTGAACGGAATTTAATATACATTAAGAAAGAAGCAAAAGTAACTTGACCCATAATGCGCATTTTCACCCAAAGCATGTGTAATGGCTTTAGGAGTTGCTCGTGCGTAAGTTACCGCCGCTCTGGGCTAGGTTGCCTGGTTAAACCATTTCTGTCTGGACAGCCATTCACTCCGTGGCTGTTCAGTCGCTAGCAGAATCCGTCAGTGGGCGTTTCTTGAACCTCTTCCAGCAAAGAAGTTCTTTGACGCCAAGTCGCCGCCTACTCTCCCTGCGCGGAAGTCTTCTGCGCAGGGTGGGTGTGGGCAGCGGAGGACCCGTGCTCTCCTCGCTGGTCTCCTGCGAAGAGTCCTGGAACCTCCTCTCTGCTTCCCCCATCGACCCCCCTCTATCCCTGGTGTTACGCTGATTTTCTTCCCCAGCCGGAGAGCTGCCTCCCTCCCTTCCTTGCTTGGCTCCTCTCCAGCATCGCTGTGGAGCCTTGCCTCCTCCTCTAGTTCCGATGGCAGTTCCCTGACAGCATGGTTCTGAGAAAAGCAACAGTAGCTTTGGAGAGGTACAGTGGTACCTTGGCTCTCGAACAGCTTGGCTCTCGAATGCCACAGACCCGGAAGTAAGCCTTCCAAACGTTTTTCGGAAGCCGAACATCCGACGCAACTTCCGCTTGAGTGCAAGAAGCTCCTGCAGCCAATCGGAAGCCATGCCTTGGTTTTCAAATGGTTTCGGGAGTCAAACGGACTCCCAGAATGGATTAAGTTTGAGAACCATTGTACAGTACTTCATTTCCTGAGCTCATGTATGGATCTGTAAAAAAGGGGGGAGTAACCAAAACCCATTCTGAAGAAACTTATGAGTGACTAAGATAGTAAGCTTAAAATTAAAATAAATGAAAACCTGGGTTTTGTGGTCTAAAAATACTGCATAGCATAATCCTTGTTCTTATGTTTCTTAGAGAGATTCTAAGTAAGAATGTCTGTGTTCATTGGATGCTATGTGTGCGCGCGCTTGAGTGCGCATGTGCATGCATGGAGAGACTATGCTGACAATGAAGAGTAGTATTGTGAATGGAAGGAGGAATGGCCTCCAAATGAATAATAATAATGCTTAGCAGGTAGGTAGGTAGGTGGGTAGGTAGGTAGTAGATAGATAATGTTCTAAGGGCTTCACGCAAGTTATTTCAATGCCCTTTAACACCCCCTGTAGGTTTGGCTCAGGTTATCTTCCCACTGAAGATGCGTGTCTGAGGGTGGGGGAGAAAGAGACTGTAAAAAGTTCACTCAACAAGTTGATGAGTTTACATACCTTTAAATATATAGAATTTACCAATTATGTACAGCATTACTGCACAATATCAATGACCTTCAGAATGAGGATATATATGAATACTTACATAGATTCTAAGCTTCAGGAATCCTTACTGAACAAAAATGGGAGGAGGAGATGCTCCAGACCTGACAGATTTCTGGAATGCAGGAATCAACTGACCTTGGATTTTCAGCTAGCAGGGCTGCCACTCAAACAAACAAAAACAAAAAATCAAACAAAAACACCGGACTGGCTTCTCCAGTCCATCTAACTCATTATAGAAATAAGGTCATTTTTGTTATAATGATTTCAGTTTTGTTCAACAGCCAACCTCAATTTCCCAATTTCTCACTTTTGTGTTAATTCCAGTTTACCCTCACAATTCTAAGAGAACTGCAGTGATTAAATCTTAGAAATGCTGTCCTCTTTATCTCCTTTTGTGCACACATTTCCATAACCTAGAAAACCTAGAAACTTGCTTCATTGAATGAAACAAAATACTGAGGGGTTTTGAACCCACATTCTGCTCCAGATAATAGGCCTATTTTAACAATAACTTTAAAATGAGCTTTTCTGAGCTCTTTTCCTTTTCTTTTTTCAGTTTTAGCAGGGTTGTCTCTTGTATTTCTTTCCCTGCCTGCCTTCATTTAAGAAAGTTAAAATCGAGTCTTCTGGCAGCTCTGCAAAAAAGCAAATGCATATTGCTATGAGAAAATGAAGGTGGGATTGGCCTGATGAGTTTTTGAAATGAGACACTTGCTTTTATCCCGCAGAGCTCTTCTTATATACCTGTGTGGATTCTAGCAGAGGGATGTGGAAACTGTGGCCCTCCAGATGTTGCTGGAGTCTAGCTCCCATCAGCCCCAGACAGCATATCCATGGATGATGGGAGTTGTAGTATATCTGGGTGGCCGCAAGTTAGCCACCCCTGCGCTAGGTGTCTGTAGGTGTTCATATGTGAAACTTTCCTGTGAGCACAGAGAGACAAAATTGGCATACTAAGCTCTCCTCCCACCTTGACCTCACTTGTGAAAGGGCAAGGTGTGAGCAGGGAGCCCCTACTACCCGTGCAAAGTTTCCCACATGAGTTACAATCTGCATGATTGGGGATCTGAGTTGCTTGAGAACCCTTCATGGAGGTTTTCTGCTGCCGACCCCTCCCCTCCACATTTTAGAGGGTGACTGGGGACAGGAGCTTAGCACACTGTCCCATTTCTGTCCCCCTGTCCTCAGATTTGGGCTTCACACAAGTAGCACAATTGCGTTGGGTTTTTATGTTAAGGGTGAATTGCATGTATCAGATGAGGCTCAGCCCATTTTCTCTTTCTTTTCACAGCCATCCCTTCCTGTCCTGTATACATTATCCAGCCAAGCTACACATGAAGCCGTTCATCTCCTTTGTAGGATGTTGGTCTTTGATCCAGTGAGTTGGTGCTTCGTGTTCTGCATTTTGAAAGGGTGGGGAATGGGTGGAAATCAAAAAATATATTTTTGTGTGCACAGAGGGTTAAGGTCGCTTGGCTCCATAGCAATCTTGACACCACGTCCACATTCACTGATGTAGCCTGGTCACGTGGACAAGGTGCTTGTGATGATGCAGCCAGCCATGTGTTCTCTCAGCCCTTGCCCCCCTTGGATGATTAAAGCTTGCCCAAGGAGGTTTGCCCAGATGGCTCCAGGGCATGATCAGCACATCCTTGTGCGAAGGAGTGAGCCCAGCCATCTTGAAAGAGGCACACAAACAACTTCAAAAAGCCCACCTTGTACCCATTGGTTTGTGACAACTACTGTTTGGCCACAAGTATCCCCTTTTGAGGGAAGGTGAAGGGGGAAACTGCTCCAATATCACTGAAAGGAGAGTAGGAGACACGGCTAAAACAGAGCACATCCATGAGTTCCAGTCCTCACTCTGTGGAAAACCATTTCAGCGAAGCTGTGTGGACACAGTTCCCCACTTCATACTGGAACACAGGTGCATGTCAAATTTGCAGATTTCCATAGCCCCTTGTGAATCTTCATGGGTCTCCATTTCTTCTTCTTCATTCTGCAAGCAAACACTGCTTTTAAAACAGTTCTGTTGCCTGAGCTCATCTGAGCTCCTTTCAGCTCATCTACCCGGCTGTGGATTTTCTATCTTTACAACCGGCCACCCTCGGAAGTGAAGTGGGATTCTATCATGCAAAGGTGTTTGGTGACTCATCCTGGGCTCCCTTCTTCAGCTTAAGTGTTGGTGGCAGAACACTTGATTGGCACCATGTGGGCGCTTGCCTTTCTGTAGCAAGTGGTTTTTTCCTCTTCCCTTTTGCTACTTGGGGGGGGGGGGGCTCTGTGCCTTCCTCTTTGGTCTCGAGCCCTTTGTTCTTGGCTTCAACTTTTCACTTTCCATGAAGCATCCTTGACTTTCCTGCATTTTAGCAATACTGAGAGGCAGCCTGTGGCTAGAGGACTCTTGAGGGTGGCTGTGGAATGCTGACAGCAGATGAGTTACTACTTCCTCCAAAAAGCCCTATCTCTTTGCTCAGACCTTCCTGGAAGGAAGAGCATATTTGGCATGCCTGGGGGTTTTTTTCCTTTGGTGAGAGGTATGGCAGAGGCTCCTTAAAGAGGAATTCTGTCGCTGTTTTAGTTTACAACGCTCCAGAGTTAACAGGCCCTTAGGAAGCAGACCACACTCCCTCAAAACCAAGCAGTATGGGAAGCTCTGGGGCAAGAAGGCATACCAAACTCATCGGAGGCTTGCTTTGATTTGATTTTAATACTGTTACAATGGTTTCGCAACAACAACATTCAGCACAAAGCAGCTCACAATATGAAAATAATAGCATTAAAAAGTAGCAATTCTTAAAATTGCTATAATCGTACCAAAAAGACAATAGCATATAAGGCAAAACAACAACAACCATATTCATCAAAACAGTTGATGCAGTTCAATACAAAGTTACAATCACAATATCAGAAATGGCTGCCGAGCAACAACCCCATGCTAGCTGGCATACTCTCTTTAGGAAGGGGCTTCTTTGCCCAGAGCAGCAGCTGCAGCACCACAGTCCCAGGCAGCAAGATCTTTCGTAGCCTCGACTTCTTTTTCAGCCTTAGAGAAATCAATCCTTTCTGTGTTGTTTTCTGAGGGGTGGGGCAACAGTCTCCACAGAAGATCCAGATTGGCTAGGATGTCTTTTTCCCATATGGGATATTAAAGGCAACCCTTTTCCACACTCCCTTTGGAGGAGTGCACTTGGGGGGGGGGAGTCTTCTCCTCTCTGGGGCTGTAGGCAAAAAGCCACAGGACAAGAGTGCTTTAGCTCTTGCATTCAGTGCCCCAATGGCTCACACCTCTGGCAAGGCATGAACTTTCAAAGTTTCCAAGAGGTAAGGAGAGTAGACAGGCCCGATGAGTTTAAGGCTTTCAGGTGGAACCTCACAGGTACAGACTCCCAGAAAATGACTTTTTTTTCTATAAAACGGATGTCTATGTCTCCCCATCTCGCTCTCTCTTTCTCTCCCCACCTAATATGTTTTACATATTAATCCAACCTATCTAAACAGCTAACGCTCTTAATAAGATGCCCTTTGGGTCCAGCGAGTCAATTTAGTCTTGGAGGCTGTTTGCAACAAAGTAATTTAATAGTATCAGAACTACTGTTCCAGAAGGCATTTCTGGTGGGGTGGGGTGGGGTGAGGAAGAGTATATGGTTTAACTTATGAGCCACCTGTTGCCATGTGGGGAAAAGTTCAATTATTCGCAGCGCTGGCTATTTCAAGCAAACACTGCCTCCTAGTGGTTTTTGTAGTAGTACACAGAGGTTAGAAAAAAATGATTAGTTTTATATTTGCATGTTGTGAATACGTGTGAGCAAATAAAAATCCCCCTTTAAAATAATTAATTGTGTTTTTCTCTCCCGCCCCTCATATTCCAGTCCAAAAGAATATCCGCTAAGGATGCCTTAGCTCATCCATATCTTGACGAAGGGCGTTTGCGATATCATACCTGTATGTGTAAATGTTGTTTTTCCACCTCTACTGGAAGAGTTTACACCAGTGATTTTGAACCCATCACGAATCCCAAATTCGATGATACTTTTGAAAAGAACCTCAGTTCTGTTCGGCAGGTTAAAGGTCAGTATTTTAGGTTAGGAATGTCTCATTCCTCTTGGTTATTGTGGACTGCTTTGTTGTTATATCAGATTGATAAAGCTGCACACAGAGCTAGGTATGTATAATATTTGTGTATAAAGCAGAACATACATAATATGTGTGCACATTGTGCCTGGAGAGCATAATGTGGAGAGCATCCTTTACTACAGCATATGTATGAGAAATGCCCCTCTTTTATCTGTGAGTTCTGAAATACATGCAAAATGGGAATGTTTCAACATTTTGCGGATTTCTGCCCCACAAGATGTTGCTGCTGTTTTTCCTAGGCATGTTCAGAGCAAAGAGGTTTTTTTAAATTACTGTAGAGATTTCCTTACTTAATTGACTATGGCTCATGGTGTTAATCAACTTAAGTTTCCTTTAAGCAGGTGACCACTCTAATTATACTTTGTGTGATTGTTCAGTAGTAGAAAGAAAGAAAGAAAGAAAGAAAGACAGAAAGAAAGAAAGAAAGAAAGAAAGAAAGAACACAGTAGAACTCCTGAATATTTTGAGAAAAACCAAACTGAGACAGGAGGCGAGGAGCTTTGGGCTCCTGCAGTACATCCTGATCTGATGAATGTTTGTGTTTCTCAAGTGGTGTTGCTCGACTTTCTTGCTTCCCTGTACAACCCTAATGTACTATGCAGTTCTTATCAGCTTGTGTGAAGTCGGGTTTGCTTCTTTTCATCCCCGATCACTTCTTGTTTTTCAGAAATAATCCATCAGTTCATTTTGGAACAGCAGAAAGGAAACAGAGTGCCTCTGTGCATCAACCCGCAATCTGCTGCTTTTAAGAGCTTTATTAGGTAACTGTATGTAATCACATCTGATATTCATTCACCTTTTTTTTTTTTAGTGGTGCAGCAACTTTTAAAATGAAGTGTATCTTTGAATTAAGAGCTCTGCAACAACTTTAGCCATGCACCTAACGTGTTATTTGAGTGCTTTAATGTTTACCATGATTAGGTTTTGTCCAGCAAGAGCTGCTGCCATGCAAAACCCCACTGAACACGAACAGAGAGCACTTGGCGAGTTGTTCCCTTGGGGTTTTTTCATGGTGCTACAATCTTTGTTGACTTGATTGGGTGTGCTAGAAGCATTCCATAAAGCGGTAATCAGCCACTCATCCAGGAGAAGGAATTGGTGTTAAGCAGAGAAAGGGATAGGAAGCCAGTTTAAGGAATTAAGGAATTAAGTTACACGCCTTGATCAACAAGGGGGTTGAATGCCTCTTGACCAGGCTTTCCCAAACTCGGCCCTCCAGATGTTTTGAGACTACAATTTCCATCATCCCTGACCACTGGTTCTGCTAGCTAGAGATCATGGGAGTTGTAGGCCAAAAACATCTGGAGGGCCAAGTTTGAGTAAGCCTGCTCTTGACAGGAGAGTTGTGAGGGGAACTGAGATGTGAGGGGAAGGTTGCAAGAGCCAAGATGGGAAATAGGTAAGGCAAGAGCACAGCGTTCAGACAAAGGGACATTTAAAGCGCATTTCCCTTCTGAATAATCCTGACAAACATAATTTGCACCTCACCGAATTAAAATTCAGAAGAACCTTCACAAACTACAGTTAAGATGAATCTCTTGGTGGGGATGGATGTGCTTTCAGTGTATGGAATGTATACAGCCTAAGAGGCAGATCCTGCATTTGCAACATATGGCCTTACTATCTCACTCTCTGTCTCTGAGCAACCACAGTCACATCTCTCGAATCAGTGGGCGATATTTCTTCCGCAGTCTGTGCATTCTGGCTGCCAAGGCTCTCCTGCCTCCCCACGCCCTGCCCCACAGACATGTGGCAAGCGCCACTGCCATGCTAGCATGCGGCGTGGCCTTCTCTGTGTTCCTGTGGCCTCTTGCAGGTGAACGCTGATCTTCTGTGTCTTTCTGCCTTCCAGTTCCACGGTCGCTCAGCCGTCCGAGATGCCGCCATCTCCACTGGTCTGGGAGTAAACGTGGAAGATGTACTACTGAAGACATAATGTAGCTTTCCACTGGATTCTGGGATTTGCAATTCTGGACATTTAATCATGCTTGTACTGTAATTTTACTAATGAAGTTTTAAATTAACAACCACTATCCTTGTATGATATATGAATAAGACTTAGAAATGTTTAACTAGGCTTTTAAAATTCCTGTCACGGGTGGGGTTGTGCTTTTAGGAGAAAAAAAATAATTATTTTATCCAGAGTTGCACATGTTTTGTTTTTAAAGTATGAATTGTAGCGCAGCTGTAATCTTGCTTGGCTCTGAACAAACAGAGGGTTTGAACCAAATTGGTGGGGAAGTTGCTTTAAAAATAAATAAATGATGGGGCTTTTCTTCTTCTTCTTTTTTCCAAGTGGATAAGTCATTTTTGATATTGAGCCATTCCTGAAGATTAGGGATTTTTTTCTAAAACAAGAGAATAAAAAGTTTAGGGAGTACAAAAGTTTTAAAAACTGTGACCAATCATAAAACCCACCTGATGACAATAGCCCAGCTTCTGTGGGCAAGTGTCATCTGGCAGTTTAGAAGAACCCTATACATAGCTTCTCACTAGTGGGGGTGATTGTGTGCTGTTTTCCAATCAGATGTTGCGAGTAGAAAGAATGAGTTTGTGACTAGGGAGAGATGAGACTCCTTTCCCCTTTCCTTTTTAACCCCCCTTCCTCTGGTATAAATAAATATATATAAATATATATATATTTAATCTATTTTTATTAGAAGTTTTTTCTGCTCTTTTCTTACATAAACCATCCCTTTCTACCCCACCTCCCGCGTGCATCTGCAAATGTGTGTAAATAATTCCATTTCCGGGGCTAATAATGTCAAAGAATCTTGCTATCCATTGCTGTGTAAAGAGAGAGAGAGAGAGAGCGCAAGAGAGGAAGTAGCTTGCACATTTTTAGGTCTGTGAAACATTGTGGGTTTTTTTTTTTTTTAATTCTGCACTGGACAGTCAGCGAAAAAGAAAAGCAAAAAACGCAAAAAAAAGCACATAGGGAATTACGTTAATTGTATTTGTGTCCATAGGCAAAGCTGTGGAAGTCTTGAAATGTCACAGTAGTAAATGACTTTTATTACGTTTTGGCTAACTCCTTTTTTTGTCTGTGTTCTGTTCAAACACTGAATTATTCTGTGCATATGTGTATATATATATATGAACACAAACTGAAGGCCTCTACCTCCTGGAGTATACAACTTGGTTTGTTTACCTCCACATGATTTTTATTTTTATTTTTAAGTTCAGTGTGGAGACTTGAAACTTGAATGTCCCTCCCAACTTTTATATTTAAAAAAGGCAAGAAAAATTGAAGACTGTTTTTCACCTGTACAAAGAAATAATGAATGGATGGTCTTAAATTTTGAACATTGGTCTGGGATATTTAGAGAGAGAGAGAGAGAGAGTGAGAGAGAGAGAGAAAGAAAAAGAAACCTTGGTGTTTGTCATGGACAATTAACTGTTAAAGTTATTGTAAGTTATCTGTATTTAGCAGAGTATTTTCAAGAAGAGTGATCTGAGCTGGAACTGAATACTATTAGTTAAGTTATGTTTTTGGAAGTTTTAACTTCAATGAAGTAATTATTTTGCTGTGAAAGAGACAAACGTTGAATTTCTCGAACAAAGATGATGAAATATCTTTGTTTTTTATGTGGCTCCTGAGGAATTAAAAACAACAACAACAAGAAAAACAACAACCAACTGAAGCATTTCAATTCACTTGAATGAATGAGAAAACGTGTTTTAACTTAAATATGAGCCCAAGAAGACACTGGTATGAAAGGTAAAATCTCAGAGGTTGGTCTGTTAAATGTGGCACACTTGCGGGTCACTTTGTACAATGTAGATTTTGAAGTACAGTGGTGGAAACATTAAATGTGACATTTGAAACAAACAAAAGAAGCACCGTGACTAAGTCTTCTGTTCTCCATCTGGCCGAGGCGGGTTGTGGATTCTCTTGCTGACTTCTCCTTTATATTGAATCCACGTTCTTGGATGTGGGACTTGGGCTGTGTTTGCTACATGGAGTTGTCAAATGAACAGATCATTCAGAGGCTGCATGCCAGCTGCTGGAGACTTAAGGTGTGGACCTCTAGGGCAGGGGTAGAGACTTTCCTTCCTGTGGAGGGCTGCATTCCTCTCGGGGGTAGAGTTTATTTCTTAAAGGCCTCCTGGTTAGTCGGGGCTGATCTGGCCATAGAAGCTGAAAGGGGGTGGGGCTACTACTATTCTCCATCCTCACTGCCCATCAGGCTACCATAGGGATTTCGCTTGTCAAGGAGCTTTTGCTCTTGCTTGCTTCCGTCCTATAAGGAAGCTTCCTTACACAGAGTCAGACAGTTGGCCCATCTACCTCAGTATTGTCCACTCTGACTGGCAGCAGCAGCGGCAGTCTATGATTTCATACTGGGAATGCTCTTGGCCTTACCTGGCCACGCCAGGGATTGCACTAAGGACCTTGAAGCACATTCTACGGCACTTTCATTGCCTTGTCTTACTCTCCCCCCCCCCCCATTTGAACAATCAAAACATTTTAACCCTCATCTCTTAGGGATGATTTATTCTGAACTGGATTTATTCTAAACTGGCATTTATTTTAAGTGCCCCTCTGGAACCTTTTGGATTTGGAGTGCCAACAGTGGAGCTTGTCCGTTTTGCCTCGCACATCCAAAAACCTCTTCCCACACATCACCATCTCATCCATGCTCCAAGACTCTTCAACTTTGCCCGTCTGGTTGTAAAACTAGAAACATACAAATCACAGGAAGAAGGAGAATACATCAAAGGATGGTTTGTGTGCTGTTAATAAAGGAACAATTGAGGTTAAACACAGGTCGTTTAGGATTTGTTACATCCTATTGGCGAAAAACTCATCTGGGGGGTTGTTTTTCCCCACCACACACTTCCAATAAATTGTCAGTATATTTGGGGTTGGTTATTGCTGTCGGCTGAGTAGTTGTATTGTCCATGGTAAGTACGTCCCATAACTTTGCTATTCCAACCAGTAGTGACAACTGCCCATTGGATTTGGTGGGCCAGAAGGCAGGAAGCCCAAACAGCAGGTAAAGTCAGAACCAATTCTCATTTTGTCCCCATCCTCCGCACTGCTGAGTTTGACAAAGGTAACTGAGGCGGTGGAGGAGGAAACTGTGAGAGAAGTCCATGCCATGGGCTGGTTTTTAGGAAGCAGGCAGGTGGAGCCTGCCTGAGTTTAGGTTGGTGGGGCAGTACCCTGTTCGTCCTAATGGACCCATCTTCATGAAATACATCTTGAAAATGGCTTTGGGGGTCTTGTTTTCCTTTTTTCGGTGTGCTCTGGGTCCTAACCACAGGCAAGAGAGTAATACGATCTCTCTCTTAATTGCAGGAATTGACGTACTGTCTGAATGTCAGGTTAGATGAGCTCCATCCAAGTTGCTATGCTATGCCAGCTTCCCATTGCACTGATGGGAACTTAATAGGAAATCACAGTGGTTTTGATGGTACCCAAGTGACTGGTGATGCTTTTAAAACTCTGGTGTGTACCCTGGGATGCCATTGTGGTATAGAGGTTAGAAGTGCCTTTCTTGACCTTGGGTGTTCTTGAACTACAACTCCCATCATCCCTGACCACCCGGCATGCTGGCTAGCAGTGATGGCCGTTGTAGTCCAACAACATCTGGAGACCCAAAGTTGAGAAAGGCTGGGTTAGAGTGTCTTAACTAGGGCCTGGAATACCAGGGCTCAGATCCCTGGGTGACCTTTGGGCAGCTGCTGCCTTTCAGCCTAACCAGGGTACCATTAAGCTATCAATCACGCCACCAATCACGTTTTCTTTCACCCTGTCCCACTCAACAGTTCTGTTCTTCCGGGAGTGCAATGAATTATTATCAAATAATATCCTATTCTTACTTAGCTGCAATGAAGGCTGCAGACAGGCAGGGGCCATGCTCATCTTCTCTATCGTTCCAATTTTAGTATATGTGCTGCCGAACCAAGAAAATAAGTGCGTATTTAAGGAATCTAATTCGGGAACATAATGAGAAGATCGGAGGTCAAATTAATTGGAAATAGCTTGCAGATATTTAATTGGCTTAGGATTTCATATAAGTTAAGTGGTGAATCAATATGTTTAATTTTAAAATTAAAGGATATAAGGATGTTAATGTTTTAGTTAAATTTCATAAGAACTTTGGTTTGGAAAACCGTTAAAAGGAAGTGCATGGAAATTCAACCAAGGGGACGCGAGGACGTCACTTAACAATGTTAATAAGTGTAATTTTAATAAGGTTATGATCCATGTTTGTTTGTTTATTTGTTTTGTTTATAATTTTGTGAAAATCAGTAAAAAAATTATTAAAAAAGAAGATCGGAGGTCACGTGAAACTTAATTACAAAACGATGTACAGAATAAGTAACAAACAAGGAATGAATGAGTGTTTATTTCTTCTTCAATATTTGTTGATTATTTTTGTTATACAGTTTTAAGAGCATTTAAAAAGAAAGGAAAAAAGACACGCTACCTCTTTAAAGCACTTTTCTTCCCTCCCCCAAAAGAATTCTGGGTACTGTAGTTTGTAAAGGGCTGCTAGGCATTGCAACTCTGCGGGAGGCGAACTACAGACTGCGCTTTAAAGGCACAGCGTCTTTTCGGGGTTTCCACGCGCAACCGCTTCCCTCCCTGCGCCGGCTTTGCTGCCTCCCTTTCCCGTGGCAGCTGCGCTGAGCACCGTCTCCTTTTCCAAGAAGCGGCCCGGCCCCTTTGCATTCCGCAGCCCTTTTAAAAAGGGGCGGGCGCAAAGTGGGGCTGGAAACACCCCTCCCGCTCTTGGAGAAACCAATGGAGGAGGAAGAAAAGTGGGCCGATCTCGGATGAGAAGTTGCTGCAGCGGGGAAGCTCATTTCTTTGCACCGAGAGAGAAAGACGCGATGGCGGCTGGGGCAGCGACGCGCCTCCTGGAATGGATCTTCGCCTTCTATTTCCTCACTCACATCCCCATCACGCTGCTGGTCGATTTGCAATCGCTCCCGGGGGCAGGATTTTACCCCCGCAGCGTAAGTCAACGGAGGACGGGTGGCTCAAGCTGCAATCCCTTCCGTACTTTCTTAAACTTCGGGAATGTAGCTTTTATTACTATGCCTGCAAGGCGGCGAGTGGGGTGAGGTTTGCTTCTAGGTAGAAAAAGCGAAGGATCGCCCTTGTCTGCTGTGCTGTTTTTAATTATTATTATTATTATTATTATTATTATTATTATTATTATTTATACCCCGCCCATCTGGGCGGCTTCCAACAGAACACTAAAATATAATAACCTATTAAACATTAAAAGCTTCCCTAAACAGGGCTGCCTTTAGATGTCTTCTAAAAGTTTGGTAGTTATTTTTCTCTTTGACATCTGGTGGGAGGGCGTTCCACAGGACGGGCGCCACTACCAAGAAGGCCCTCTGCCTGGTTCCCTGTAACTTGGCTTCTCGCAGCGAGGGAACCGCCAGAAGGCCCTCGGCGCTGGACCTCAGTGTCCAGGCAGAACGATGGAGGTGGAGACGCTCCTTCAGGTATACTGGACCGAGGCCATTTAGGGCTTGAAAGGTCAGCACCAACACTTTGAATTGTGCTGGGAAATGTACTGGGAGCCAGTGTAGGTCTTTCAAGACCGGTGTTATGTGGTCTCAGCGGCCGCTCCCAGTCACCAGTCTAGCTGCCGCATTCTGGATTAGTTGTCGTTTTTCTTTCCAAGGTGCCTTTTAAGACGGCAGCTCCCGTCTTGCAACACAGTCCAAAGGGGCAAGAGCTGTACCTCAACGGCAGAGCGTGTGGTCAGCATGCAGAAGGCTTTCCTCCTTCTAGCCTGGATAGCTCAGTTGGTTAGAGTGTGGGGCTAATAATAATAATAATAATAATTGATTATTTATACCCTGCCCATCTGGCTGGGTTTCCGTAGCCACTCTGGGCGGCTTCCAACAAAGATTAAAAATACCGTATTTTTCGCCCTATAGGACGCACTTTTTCCCCTCCAAAAATGAAGGGGAAATGTGTGTGCGTCCTATGGGGCGATTGCAGGCTTTCGCTGAAGCCTGGAGAGCAAGAGGGGTCGGTGCGCACCGACCCCTCTCGCTCTCCAGGCTTCAGGAAGCTATCCGCAAGCCTTGGGAGCCTGGCGGGAGTTCCCGCTGGGCTCCCAAGGCTTGTGGACAGCAAGCTCCGCAAGCTCCAGGAGCGATGGCGAGGTTGAACGCAATCTCGCCATCGCTCTCGGACCCGTTCTGGGGGCTGGGGTTGGGGAAAGCTTGGGCCTCCCCCACCCCCAGCCCCGCAAGCTCCGGGAGCGATGGCGAGGTTGCGCAACCTCGCCTTCACTCCCGGACCCCCAGCCCCGAGGCTAAAAACGAAGCCAGGACAGCTAGCGGGATCCATCCCGCTCGCTGTCATGGCTCCTTTGCTCTTTGGGGCTCGGGGGGTTTCTTTATTCCCCCCCCCAAAAAAATAAGTGCGCCCTATGGGCCGGTGCGCCCTATAGGGCGAAAAATACGGTACATTAAAATGTCACACATTAAAAACTTCCCTGAACAGGGCTGCAAGGTTGCAGGTTTGATCCCCATATGGGACCGCTGCATATTCCACCGTTGCTAGATGATCCTCATTGTCCCTTTCCTCTCTACGATTCTATAATCCAGGGCCTATAAAACCAAGTGGAGTGTTTGCTCTGCGCCTGTAGCTTTTTGCCCTCGGGTCAATGTGCCTGAATTCTTGACTGCAGTACTTGCTGAAAGATCCCCGAGATTATGCCGTTAATATCTTGCTGTTAAGATTATTATTGAGGGCGTTCTTCTGCAAGAAACGAAAAGCACATACGTTTGGCTCCATATGCACTATACAGTGGTACCTCAGGTTACAGACTCTGCTAACCTAGAAATAGTACCTCGGGTTAAGAACTTTGCTTCAGGATGAGAACAAAAATCACATGGCGGCAGCGGGAGGCCCCATTAGCTAAAGTGGTACCTCAGATTAAGAACAGTTTCAGGTGAAGAACGGACCTCCGGATCGAATTAAGTTCTTAACCCGAGGTACCACTGTACATTTAAAGCAGTATCACGTCTCTTTGAAAAGCGATGCCTTCCCCCCAAAGAATCCTGGGAGTTGTAGTTTTTTAAGGGTGCTGTTAGGGAGACCCCTTATTCCTGCACACCAAGGTACAGTTCCTAGTTTCATAGGAAGAGAGCTTTGACTGTTAAACCACTCTCTAAGAATTGTAGCTCTGCAGGGAGAATCAGGGGGTCTCCTAACAGCTCTCAGCACCCTAAACGAACTGCAACTCCCATGGTTCTTTTGGGAAGCCATCCCTGTTCAGAGTGGAATGATACTGCCTTAAATGCATATTGCAGGTGGGGCCTTTGGCACCGCTGCCGATGGGGCCTGCAGAAGGATCTCGTCGCAGGGCCAAATGTTGCCCCCCAGGTTACAATATAATTCCTTGTGATATGACATTGAATTGTAGTCCCAGATTAAACCACAGTTTCCCAATCTCCAGTAATGTGGGTAATGTCTCCCTATTGCAGATTGGGCAGGTGGCTGATCTGATTCTGGTTTCATATTCTCTTTTGTAATCCAATATTAATATTAAGTTCAAATGTAACAGGAAACCGTGGTTTAACAAGCAGTAGGCAAGAAAAGAGGGGAGGGTCTAATAAACCGTGGCTTGCTAGATCGCTGTGACCTGCGGCTATGTGACTGTTCCTCCTTATTCTTTTTGCTTATATTTATTTTCGAAGAGCCATTTGTACTGATGGCATATTAACAGTGGTCAAAATAAGAGACGGGAGATTTTTATGTTTAGCTGCAGCTAACATTCCCTTTCCCCCCCTCTCTCTCCCTAAGCTGAAAGAATTGACAAGCTGGTACACGGTTTCATTTAAGGACCCCATGATGCAGGACCCCCCCGCCTGGTTCAGGGCCTTCATAGTCTGCGAAGCCTTCCTGCAGTTGCCTTTCTTCCCTATTGCAGCCTATGCCTTCTGGAAAGGTTGGTGCGCCAATTGGGGTGGGGTGGGGGGGAAGCACTTGTGATTAGGAATGTAGGAAGCTTAGTCCATCTAGCCCAGTATTGTCTGGGCTCTTCAAGGTTTCTGGCAGGGGGCATGAGAACAGTGGAACGGTCTCCCTCAGGAAGCTGTGGACTCTCCTTCCTTGGAGGTTTTTAAGCAGGGCTTGAAAGGCCATCTGTCATGGATGCCGTAGTCGAGATTCCAGCATTGCAGGGGGTTGGACTAGATGACCATAGGGGTCCCTTCCAACTCTACAATTCTATGCTTCTATGACTTGATGGGCCTTTGGCCTGATCTCAACAGGGCTCTTTCTAAGGTTCTCATGAACATTATGGCCAATAGCTCAGCAGCTTTTGCTAATGTTACCCAAATAGCGTTTTGATCTGCATTTTAACAGATAATTTTATATACAGTGGATGCTCGGGTTGTGAACATGATCTGTGCGGGATGCACATTCGCAACCCGCAGTGGTGCATCTGCGCACGCCCGGGCTGCGATTCTGCGCATGCGCAAAGCGTGATTTAGCGATTCTGCGCATCCGCGACCGCCAAAACCCGGAAGTAACCCGTTCCAGTACTTCCGGGTTTCGGCGGATGCGTAACCTGAAAAAATGCAACCTGAAGCGGCTGTAACCCAAGGTATGACTGTATATATATGCCAGGGATGTCCAACAGGTAGATCGTGATCTACTGGTTGATTGCGGGGCATCCCTGGTCGACCCTGGTAGACCGTGTGACCTTGATTGATCCCCCCCCCAAAGCTCAACAATTTTGGGTCTTCCCCCCCAAAAAAGCTGAACAACTTTGGTCAATAGAATGGGTAGATCAATGCCAGTTGTTTTTTTAGTGGGAGTAGATCGCAGTAACACCAAATAAATCTTCATATAGACATAATAATTGAAGGCTGTCATCATGCAGCCCCCGTGGGAGGACTTCTTGCACCGCATCGCAATTTTGGATTGCATGCAGCTGCGGTGGGGGCAGGGAGCAGAAGAGAAGGCGGGGTTTATACTGGTGGTTTCAAACAACAGCAGAAGTTTGAATAAAGCAGGGGTGGAGGGACACAGAAGAACCGTAAGGCTATGGGGGCACTGCTGGAAGGAGCTGTGAGGGGATGGGGGCTTGGGTGAGATGCAAAGGAGGGCGGGGTTGTCTTAAATTGTTTTTAAATGTTATATGTTTATTTGGGTATTTGTGGGTTGGGGGATTGGTTAGGGGCTTGTTGGGCAGTGTCCATTTTTTTATTAGTTTGAATACATTAGTATTGTTAATTCTTTTAATTATTTTTATTATGTATTTTGTAATTTTATTTTGTAACTTTGTGTTGTGAACTGCCCTGAAACCTATGGGCATAGGGCAGTATACAAATTTTAATAATAATAATATAGGGAGAGTTGTCGAGCAGGATACGCATGTGTATGCATGTGCGATGTGATCTGAAGAATATTTAAATTCTGCTCTTAAAAAAATCCAGGCAACTGCAAATGGATCCGAATCCCAGCCATCATTTACGCGACGCACGTCATGACCACGCTGCTCCCCATCTTCAGCCACGTCCTGTTCAACGATTTCTCGCGGTCCAAGCACCCTGCGCCCCAGACGCTGCACGAACGCTTGACTCTCTGCGCCATTTACAGCCCCTACTTCCTGATTCCCTGCCTCATTCTTCTCACGAT
Organism: Podarcis filfolensis; assembly: GCF_964270895.1. Classification (NCBI taxonomy): domain Eukaryota; kingdom Metazoa; phylum Chordata; class Lepidosauria; order Squamata; family Lacertidae; genus Podarcis; species Podarcis filfolensis. The sequence continues at coordinate 8,660,620 of NC_139618.1, forward strand.
GCTCTTCAGCCCCCTGTATAACCAGGTGGATAAAAGGAAAAAGAAATAAGCCGGCGAGGATTCTTCCTAAAAGAGGGGAAAGGAGTCAGCCCTTGGATTCAGAAGCTTGCAAACTGGGCCAATAAAATGTTTTTTTTTATTATTATTGTGTTGGTGTCTGTGAGGTGGATGGATGTATAGCTCAAAGGGAGGGGGGCTTGCGGAACGAGGGCCACATTTTCTTCTGGGCAAGCTTCTGAGGGCCACATGCCAGTGTGCAGTCACAAAAAAACCCCAAACCCTACCCTATCCATCCAGACAGGCAAAGAGCCTTTTCAGAGTGAAGTACATAGTTCAGTCAGGCAGCAACACTCGAGGAGGGTGTGTAGCAGGGCCAGTGAAGGATGTTTTCTGGGGAAGAGTCCCAGGGCCAGATGGAGAGCATGTGACTCAGTCTCAAGGTTACGGGTTCGAACCCCACGTTGGGCAGAATGATTCCTGCATTGCAGGGGTTTGCACTAACTAGATGACCCTTGCGGTCCCTTCCAACTGGGCAGTTCTATTATTCTTTGGCCCCCAGGTTCTCCATCCCTGACATAACTGAAGGCCCTTGTTATTTACCGAGGAGGAAGTGGAATTTGGCCATTTCCAAACCAACGTCCTGCCCTCGAAACAACCTGCTGATCTGGTAAAAGAGGTTGTTTCGCCTCTGGGTTTGTGTCGAAAGAGCACCGATGCTAATCTATTACCCTCTTGGTTCATTCTTATCCCAGGATATTCCAGAGTAAAGGGGTCGTGTGCTTCTCCTTTCCCCCAGGGTGAGGGATTAAGAGCAGCTTTGTCGGAATGAACTGTTGCTCTGCAAACCAATACTGTAGACCAGACATTTCCAACTCCCAAGAGACACTGATCTACTCCCAGTATTAAAAAACGGGCAGTGATCTACCCATTGTCATTGGAGGGAGGAGGAGTGTGCATGGAGTGGGTGGATTGCCAGAGTTGTTGAGCTTTTGGGGGGAGGATTGTAGTGTTTTTTAGTCCCCCCTTAACTTATTGTACATGATAAGGATCCCGTGATCTACCAGGATCAGCGAAGGACCTACCGGTAGACTGCGATCTACAGGTTGGACATCCCTGTTGTAGACAAGGTGTTGTATCAAAGTCACTTGGTACGATACTTCTTGCACTGGCAAAATGGTAAGGACGTGGGGGGCGCTGTGGGTTAAACCACAGAGCCTAGGATTTGCCGATCAGAAGATCGGCGGTTCGAATCCCCGCAACGGGGTGAGCTCCCGTTGCTCAGTCCCTGCTCCTGCCAACCTAGCAGTTCGAAAGCACGTCAAAGTGCAAGTAGATAAATAGGTACCACTCCGGCAGGAAAGTAAATGGTGTTTCCGTGCGCTGCTCTGGTTTGCCAGAAGCAGCTTAGTCATGCTGGCCACATGACCTGGAAGCTGTACGCCGGCTCCCTCGGCCAGTAAAGCGAGATGAGCGCCGCAACCCCAGAGTTGGCCACAACTGGACCTAATGGTCAGGGGTCCCTTTACCTTTACTGGCAAAATGATGTTCCACAAGAGGAAAACGTGAGTACATTATGGAAGGATGGAATCGGAGAATTGTAGTTTTGGAAGGTGCCACAAGGGCCAACCCCTCTGCACTACAGGAACCACGGCTGCAGAATCCCTGGCAGATGGTCAACCTCTGCTTAAAGACCCCTCAACGAAGGGGAGTCCACCACCATCTGAGGTAGTCCTTTCCATTGTCAAACAGCTCTTGCCCTCATAAAGTTCCTCTGATGTTTATTGGGGTCTTTCTTCCTTGTCATTTGAACCCATTGGTTGGGGTTCTGCCTTCCGAAGCAGTAGATATGGCAGCCATATTCAAATATCACTTTTCAAGCCTTCAGGCGAAACACACCCAACTCCCTCAGCTTTGCCTCATAAGGCTCAGTTTCCAGACCCTTGATCATCTTGGCCACCCTCCTCTGCACACCTTCCACCTAGTCAATCTCCTCCGCAGAGTGCAGTGTCCAGAACTGGACAGTCGTGCGACAGATTGCACAAGATTCAAGTGTTGCGTCACAAGGACCACGAGCGATGCCTACTTTTTCCATGCCAGGCTAATTTTACATGCTCTCCCAATCATGTTTCCAGCCCACACCCAAATGTACTAAGGGCAACTTAAAAAGGAAATGAGGCGTCTTTAAAAACAATAATTTATTTCCTGATTTCCTTGAAGGTATTTTACAGGGCTTTTTTTATAAAAACAAAAACAAAAAAAAAAGAACAATGGGAAGTTGTGTAAAACACAGAACAGTCTGATGACTATATAAATGACTGGCCATTTTTTAAAAAATCTTCAAAAATACAATAGCTGTAGCTGTCCCTTTTAGAAATATCTTATTGCCAGACCTAAAGTAAGTCCAAAAGAGTATTTAAGATCTAAACTTTTTTTTGTTTTGTTTCTGAGAGGTGATCTTGGTCAATTCAAAAAATAAAAAGGTCAAAATTGCCCCCTCCCATTCCCCCCCTAAAAAACCCCCATTAGACTATAGGAATGGTTCAAGATTTCCCAGTGTGTTTGGTGCTGGTCATAAATTCTCTCTCTCATTCTCTCTCTCTCTACTTCTGGAAAATGAATTGGTCGATGAATTCATTCTGGTCCGCTTCTATTTTACACAGCGTTTGATATTCGATGCGGTACCTAGAGAAAAAGCAGAGCAAATGTGTTAGCTCGGCTGTCTTCCGAGTCCAATCAGCCACGGCTGGCCAAAATGGCTGAAGGGTCAAGACAGGAATTGCCCACGTAGCATGTCTGAAAAAGTGGGCTCTAGTCAGGACTCGCTAACTTTTGACCTTCCAGATTTTGCTTTACGCAACGAGAACAGCCTTGGCAGCTTTCTGTTGGTCTGAATCAGTGTGCTCAGTGACCAGATCTATGTCCCTCCTTTGGGAAAGGTTTCAAGAATGGCGCTATAGGAGAATTCCCTTTTCAGTTGAGGCTCCACATCTGTGGAACACTCTCCAATGAGGTCCACCTGGCATCTTCACCAACCTCTTCCTTGGCACAAGGTAAAAGCTTGCCCTTTTTGCCAAGCTCCTGATGAACAAGGACAGGTGAGGAGGGATGTTGCTGAACTACAACCTCCCTCCCATCCCTGGCCATTGGAATGATGGGAATTGTAGTTCAGCAATGCCTGGAAGGCTGCAGATTAGGCACCTGGGCTCTCTGCTTTTGCCATGAAGGGCTTTCAGCTTCAAAAGTGTGTAATAAGCAAGACTCAAATACATCCAAACAGTATCTCTTACTATATGAACACAAAAGGCTGGCATCAGAGTTTTACAAGCATATGCAAAAGCATTCCCCAGATAAGGAATACTATTGGCCACCTGCTACAGATCACAGGTTAAAAGCTCCCTTCCCAAGTTTGGTTTTTCTCAGATTTCAGCCGGAATTAGAAACCACCAGGCAATTGCATGAACGTGGGGCTAGATTACTTCATCCCCTGTATGCCCACTTGACCATTTCGATCTGCATAACTGGCATGGCTACAGATGCCAAATAACACTTGTTACGGCAGTGCAAGAAATCAATCTTTTAGTGTAGCAGCACCTTTGGAACTCCCTGCTGATTGACCCCCCCAAAAAAACCCCCCTCAGGAATTAGAAGCTGTCAGTCAGTTGCATGAACTTGAAAAAGGGACTTTAAAAAAAAAACAACCAGTGATCTGCAGCAGGTGGTTGACAGTATTCCTTGTTTTGAAGGATTCTGTATGCGTTTCTGCAACTGTCAAGCTCTTGATCTTTTTTCTCTCTATATATAATATAAATACTATTTGTATCGATTTGTGCTTATTTATTGTGCAGGTAGCGGCAGGACTCCTACAGGGCGCATCTTCGCCTCAAAGGTGCCTCACAAGATCCTCTCATTTTTGCCGCCCACAAAGTAAAAACATTCAAAGAGACACGACAGCTCAGTTGCCTAGAGAGTGGTGCTGATAACGCCAAGGCTGAATCCCTTTATGGGACATCTGCATGTTCCTGCATTGCAGGGGGATTGGACTCGGTGATCCTCAGGGTCCGTTCCAACTCTATGATTCTGTGACTGGCTGAGGTCCACCTCCGAGGGCCTTCTGGCAGTTCCCTCGCTGCGAGAAGCAAAGTTACAGGGAACCAGGCAGAGGGCCTTCTCAGTAGTGGCACCCGCCCTGTGGAACGCCCTCCCACCAGATGTCAAAGAGAAAAACAACTACCAGACTTTTAGAAGACATCTGAAGGCAGCCCTGTTTAGGGAAGCTTTTAATGTTTCATAGGTTATTGTATTTTAATATTCTGTTGGAAGCCGCCCAGAGTGGCTGGGGAAACCCAGCCAGATGGGCAGGGTATAAATAATAAATTATGATGATGATGATGATGATGATGATGATGATGATGATGACTGCTGGATCAGGCCAATGGCCCATCTAGTCCAGCATCCTGTTCCCACAGTGGCCAACCAGATGCCTGTTGGGGAACCCATAAGCAGGACCCATGCACGAGAGAGCTCTCATCTCCTGCGGCTTCCTGAAATTGGTATTCAGAGTGTACTGCCTCTGACAATGGAGGCAGAACAAAGCCATCATGGCTAGTAGCCATTGAGAGCCTTGTGGTCCATGAAACCTCTTCTAAAGCCATCCAGTATACCTGAAGGAGCGTCTCCACCCCCATCGTTCTGCCCGGACACTGAGGTCCAGCGCTGAGAGCCTTCTGGCGGTTCCCTCACTGCGATGAGCCAAGTTACAGGGAACCAGGCAGAGGGCCTTTTCGGTAGTGGCGCCCTCCCTGTGGAATGCCTTCCCACCAGATATCAAAGAGAAGAACAACTATCAGACTCTTAGAAGATATCTGAAGGCAGCCCTATTTAGGGAAGCTTTTAACGTTTAACAGACCACTGTATTTTAATACTTTGTTGGAAGCCGCCCAGGGTGGCTGGGGAGACCCAGCCAGATGGGCGGAGTATAAATAATAAAATATTATTATTGTTATTGTTATTATTGTTATCATCATCATCATCATCATCATCATCATCATCATCCTCCAAATTGGTGGCCACCACTGCCTGTTATGGGAGGATGTGCCATAGTTTAACTCTGCGCTGTGTGAAATAGTATTTTGTCTCTCCTGATTCTTTCGACATTCAGTTTCTTTGGCGGTCCATGGCTTCTGGTGTTATGAGAGATGGGGGAAAGCTTTCCTGTATCCCTTTTCTTTTCGCACCTTTCCAGCTGTGTTGTCTTCTCGGCTATCAGCGCCTGAAGCTGCTGCTGCTGGGCTTCTCTTTGCTTCGCTATGGACTTCAGCAAGTTGCGGGCGCCAATTGCCTGCGGAAAGAGGGATTTTATTCTGGGCGATCCCGGAGCACCTTAGCAGCCCTCCAATTTGGGGGTGGAGGGGGGACTGATTCTTAGTGATGCAACACAATGAAATAAATCTTACCTACAATGAATGGAGCTTCAATGGATTAAAGAAGTGGTTGCTTTTAATCTGCACATATACTGCAGGTGGAGAAAACTTTTTTAAAGTGTCTTTGCACATACCCCACTTGGATGACGCCTTCCTGCGATCACAACCAAGCACCCTTTCAGAAGATGTTTGCCAGCCACGGACTTGTAAGTCTCTCAGCCAGCACAGCAAGAGACACTTAATCTCAGGGTCGCGGGTTCGAGCCCCATATTGGGCAAAAGATTCCTGCATTGCAGCGGGTGGGGCAAGAGGACCTTCGTGGTCCCTGCCAACTCTACAATTCTACGATTCTGTGATTTGAAAATAGCAGGGCCATCACCCGAAATTGTATTGACGCAATCGTACGTTCCTCACTTCATCAGTCAAATGTAAAGGTAAAGGGACCCCTGACCATCTAGGTCCAGTCGTGGCCGACTCTGGGGTTGCGGCGCTCATCTCACTTTATTGGCCGAGGGAGCCGGCATACAGCTTCCGGGTCATGTGGCCAGCATAACTAAGCCGCTTCTGGCAAACCAGAGCAGCGCATGGAAACGCCGTTTACCTTCCCGCCGGAGCGGTACCTATTTATCTACTTGCACTTTGACGTGCTTTTGAACTGCTAGGTTGGCAGGAGCAGGGACCGAGCAATGGGAGCTCACTCCATTGTGGGGATTTGAACCGCCGACCTTCTGATCGCCAAGTCCTAGGCTCTGTGGTTTAACCCACAGAGCCACCCACATCCCTCAGTCAAATGTGCGTAGGAGAAAATAAATGCTCTGAATAATAATAATAATAATAAAAATAAAGGGTAACTGGTTTCTACAATGCATGTCTTGCAGAAGGCATCATCTTAAGAGAGGTATCCTTTTCTTGCTCTCTCAAGAGGGAAAGCCTCCTCTTCAGTTATGAATCTGTGCTTCAAAAGGGTCTTGGATAATTCCCAACCGGGAAACCCAGCTACTGTCCAGTTTTAACAGTACTTGCACGATGCTGCATGTCTGTTGGGGGACAAAAAAATTACTGGAGAAAAGGCGCATGCAACAAAGGGCTAGCCTACTTATTTTGACATCTAGAGTAGAGAGAAAAAATACAGGCTCGTCACTTTGCCCCGTCAGGTTACCTTAATCTTCTCATTTTCGGTTGCTTTTGCTAGCTGATCTACAAGTTCGATGAGGCTGCCCACTATTTTCTTAAATTCTGCAATTTCTGGAAAGGAGGAACAGAAACAATCAAGACCAAGGTTCTCTCTCTCTCCCACCACGGTTATTAAGCAAACATAGGCTAGTTAGGAAGATGCTGTCATTGCTAATCACTGTTCTTGATTTCTGAACCAGAATTCACCAGTAAACAGGAGACATTCCAAGCAGTGAACAGTCAAGCAATGTGTGTGAACCAGCCCTTTGACCAAACATGAATGTTGCCCAAAAGAGTGAGAGATGCAGGCCTGTGCTCGGCAGAGAGGGAACTTACTGTCTACAAATACTTTGCATTCTTCTTTCAGCTCAATCGTTTGCTGGGACACCTCCGGGTCCAAAACCCTCAGTTTGTTCAGTTCGTCAAAGTGAAAGCCTGCTTCGCCTAGGATATCTTTGGCCATGATGGATCCTTTTTAGGCTTCTGTGCAAAATAACCAAACACAAGAAACATTTTTTAAAAAAGGAGAGAAGGGAAAAAGAGAGAGATTGCATCCCTCGATATTGGGATGCTTGGGTTCCTAATAGGCTTTGATGCTTGGGCTCCTAATAGGCTTTGATGCTTGGGTTCCCAATAGGCTTTGATGCTTGGGTTCCCAATAGGCTTGTCGCCCATTTCCTTATTTCAATATATCCTTATGTACTCTGTGTGGAGCTTCCCTTAAGGTTGGTTCAGAAGCCGCAGCCAATGCAGAATGGATCAGCAAGGCTGTTGAAGGGGGTGCCTTATTGACAGCACATAACAACTCTGCTGAAAGAACTGCCAATGCGCTATCAGGTGAAGGATAAGGCCGTGCTATTGGGATATAAAGCCCTGAGTAAGGCCTCATCTATACTATACGGTTAAAACAGTATCACCCCACTTTAAAAGTTGTGCCTTCCTCCAAAGGATCGTGGGAACTGTAGTTTGGTAAGGAGTTGTTTGAGAGTTGTTTGGTGATGCCTATTCCTCTCACAGAGCTACGCTTCCCAGAGAGATTTATTTTTCAGCCACTCTGAGAATATTTTTGCCACATTTTTCCAGGGCCGAGACCCACTTCACCAGTCAGGATGTGGTTTTAAACTCAATTTAACAACTGTAACGAAGGCCTTTCAGATAAATATGGGGAACCTTTAGCTCTGTAGATGTTGCTGCCTAGCAGGGGAGGAAGGAAGCTAGTTTTGGTGGCACCTGTGGAACTCCCTCCAAAGGGACACACTGACAGGCCCCTCTTTGGCTATGTATTTATGCATATTTATGGGAAATAAATAACATAAATAAATAGAAGCCAGCCTTGTGGCAGGGAGTGTCAAAACTTTTACGTGTTTAGAAGGATGGGAGGGAGTGTCTTTACTTTATTAAAGTATTCTTGGACCACATCTCAAGGTTACAATACAAAACAAATCATAAGAAGAGGTTGAATAAAATCAAGACAACTCTTTAAACACACACACACAAATTGCCAGCTGATGAAACCTTCCTTTTACAGCTCAGCTCTATTGTGTTTCTACTGATGATAAAACACACTTGGGCAGCCTTGCCAAACAGCTGATTCACAGCTCTACCCAGTGGTCCACTCTCCCTGAACATGGATGCTCCCATTATTCCCACCTGTGGCTGCGACCCAACCTAACCCTTCCTACAAAGCCAGCTTCCCCGGACCACCTAGCCCAGCATCCTGTTCCGTCACAGTGGCCAACCCTTTGGCAATCGGAAGCCCACACAAAAAAAGCCACCCCAAAATAATAATAATAATAATAATAATAATAATAATAATAATAATAATAATTTATTCTTTATACCCCACCCATCTGGCTGGGCTTCCCCAGCCACTCTGGGCGGCTTCCAGAAAAATATTAAAATACTGTAATACATCAAACATTAAAAGCTTCCCGAAACAGGGCTGCCTTCAGATGTCTTCTAAAAGTCTGGTAGTTGTTGTCCTCTTTGACATCTGATGGGAGGGCGCTCCACAGGGAGGGCGCCACTACCGAGAAGGCCCTCCGCCTGGTTCCCTGTAACTTGGCTTCTCGCAGTGAGGGAACCGCCAGAAGGCCCTCGGCACTGGACCTGAACGATGGGGGTGGAGACGCTCCTTCAGATATACTGGACTGAGGCTGTTTAGGGCTTTAAAGTTCAGCACCAACACTTTGAATTGTGCTCGGAAACGTACTGGGAGCCAACGTAGGTCTTTCAAGACCGGTGTTATGTGGTCTTGGCGGCCGCTCCCAGTCACCAGTCTAGCTGCCGCGTTCTGGATTAGTTGTACAGTAGTTTCCGGGTCACCTTCCAAGGTAGCCCCACGCAGAGCGCATTGCAGTAGTCCAAGCGGGAGATAACCAGCTGGTCCCATGAGATAGACTGCCCCTGAACAGGGAGGCTCGTCTCTACCTACTGCAGCTGCTAAAGGCGAGCATCATATTCCACCCCAAGCGCCACTCGAGGCCCCATCGCCTGCTGGCCAAGGAAGGCAGGTGCCCCAGGGAAGCCCACGAGGATGGGCACATAGACAGGTAAGCAGCGCTGGCGGACGGGCTGCCTGCTGTCCCCCAGCAACTGGCACTCAGAGGCATGGGCTACCTGCCTGCCTGCCACCCTCCTCGCTCCGCCTCCCAATGCCACCCCTATGGGGTCCCCGTCGCCCGGCTCACCTGCAGCCCCTGCGGACGCGCCAGGTGGCTCCCGGCTGCCCCTCCCTCCCTCCTCCAGCGCGGCCCTCCGCTGCCACGGCGACAGCAGCTGCAGCAGCCGCCACTGGCTCCGCCTCCTGCCGCCCCGCCCACAAGGAACGTACCACTTAGCGAGGCGGGGGATGGAGGAGAGAGAAGGCATCACGGGAAGTGTAGTTTCCCTAGGAAGCATCCAAAAGCAAGGAGGGGGAGCGGGAGGGATGGCGCCAGAGACGTCGGCAGAGAAACGGGGAACCATTGTATTTTAATCAATTGTTTTATACTTTATACACGCGGCGCTCTCATAAATGTGCAATTATTTGAGGTTTGTTTCTGATGCAAGGGACAAGCATGATTTTAAACAGTTTAAAATCAGGAGTGGGGAGCCTTGTTCATCTCAGGGGTCGCCATGGGAGTAGCCAGGATTTATGTTTTAATCGGGGGACGGGGTAGAATCTTAAGTATTTTAAGTTAAGTTAAATATTTTAAGTATTTTATTGATTTACTTGGTCGGGAGGGCAATTGCACCCGCTTCCCCCCTTGGCCAATAATAATAATAATAATAAATTTTATTTATACCCCGCCCTCCCCAGCCAAGACCGGGCTCAGGGCGGCTAACACCATTTGTTGTTGTTGTTGTTGTTGTTGTTGTTGTTGTTGTTGTTAGCCAAGGGGGGAAGCGGGTGCAATTGCCTTCCCGACCTAGTAAATCAATAAAATACTTAAAATATTTAACAACTTAAAATACTTAAGATTCTTGTTGTTTAGTCGTTTAGTCGTGTCCGACTCTTTGTGACCCCCTGGACCAGAGCACGCCAGGCACTCTTGTCTTCCACTGCCTCCCGCAGTTTGGTCAGACTCATGCTGGCAGCTTCGCGAACACTGTCCAACCATCTCGTCCTCTGTCGTCCCCTTCTCCTTCATGGATCACTGCCTTGCCGTGGCGAAGGGGCTTGAATAACTCAGAGAAGCTATGAACTATGCCGAGCAGGGCATCATCCAAGATGAACATGTCATAGTGGAGAGTTTTGACCAAACTTGATCCGCCTGGAGGAGGAACCGGCAAGCCACTCCAGTATCCCTGCCAAGAAAACTTAAGATTCTACCCCCCTCCCAATTAAAACATAAATCCTGGCTACTGCCATGGCGGCCCCTGAGATGAACAAGGCTCCCCACTCCTGATTTTAAACTGTTTAAAATCATGCTTATCCCTTGCATCAGAAACAAACCTCAAATAATTGCACATTTATGAACACCACACGTGGGGTGTTTCATGGTCTACTACTTTGGCCTTTTTTAAAAAAAAATTTTAAGGCGATCGACAGCTCTGGACTCAAAGCTTTTGCCTGGCGAGGGAGAGGGTGGGGAAAAACAAAATGGGCAGTGCATGCTGGGAAATGTAGTCCCGCCTGCGGGCGGCTGCCGGCGCGCGCTGCGCGCTGGGATTTGTAGGCCGAGGCGCCTGACTGGGAAGGGCGGCTTGTGGCTGGAGCTGCTCGTTCCTGAGCTCCGCCTTTCGGCCGGGTCTGGGAAGCTTGAGGGGCGCGCCGGCTGGCTGGTTTCGCTCGCAGCTGGTTCTGCTCAGCCCCCGCCGCCTCCCGGTGCGAGGCGGAGGCCTTAGTTGGAGCAGCAGCGCCGGTTGACTCGAGAGTCGGGTAAGGTAAACAGCCGGGGGTTGGAGGGGCCAGTGGGGAGGCGGGCGGGCCCGCTTGAGAAAGTGGCGTTGTGTTTGCGTTTAGCGGGCAAGGAAGTGGGGCGGGAGGGCGGAAAGTTGGCTGGTGGGTGGGTGGGTGAGTAAATTTGGGCGAGAGAGCTGATTGGCTATTGGAAGCGGGGGGCGGGTCAGAAGTAGGTCAGCCATGGAGGAAAAGGGAGGTAAATATTTGGGGAGGCGGAAATAAAGAATGGCTGCTTTCTCCTGCGTGGTTGCTCCTTTAAACAGGGGTAAGTGGGTAAGGGGTAAGTATAGTTAAAGCTATGGTTTTCCCAGTAGTGATGTATGGATGTGGGAGCTGGATCATAAAGAAGGCTGATCGCCGAAGAATTGATGCTTTTGAATTATGGTGCTGGAGGAGACTCTTGAGAGTCCCATGGACTGCAAGAAGATCAAAACTCTCCATTCTGAAGGAAATCAGCCCTGAGTGCTCACTGCAAGGACAGATCCTGAAGCTGAGGCTCCAAGACTTTGGCCACCTCATGAGAAGAGAAGACTCCCTGGAAAAGACCCTGATGTTGGGAAAGATGGAGGGCATAAGGAGAAGGGGACGACAGAGGGCGAGATGGTTGAACAGTGTTGTCAAAGCTACCAGCATGAGTTTGACCAAACTGCAGGAGGCCGTGGAAGACAGGAGTGCCTGGCGTGCTCTGGTCCATGGGGTCACAAAGAGTCGGACATGACTAAACAACAACAACAAACAAAGTGGGAGCAGGAAGTTCCACAGGTGCTGCGCTGATAGGGAGAGGCGACACCGGTTTCTTTCCTGGCTGGCTGTTTAAACCAGCAAGAGAGCTGGGTGGCTGCAGAGCTGGAGTCGATAGAAATCCCACAGTGTGGCCAAGAGAGGCTGGGGAGGCTGCACCTGTTGGATTTCTGCTGGCTGTTACCAACCTGCAAGAGGGCCAAGTAAATATGGAGCACTGGAGAGAAAGAAGACTTGCCATTCACCCTCCCTTTTGAAACCATCACGATGAAGAGATTTTGCATTTGGGTGCCTTATTGCAATTCATTCCCACTCCCTGACCTCTGTTTTTTTAAACTTGTAAACCTCAGCCCTGGGATCTATCTGCGACAACTCCAGGCCTCTCTGTCTGGCCCTTGAAACTTTGTCGGGGCAGCATCCTCTACCAGCCCTGCTTCACCCCCAACTCTTAAGTGTTTTTGCTGGGCTGGGGTGTGTGTCCTTGAATGCCTCTTTCTCCCCTGACTGGAGGATTAAGAGAGGGGTGTGTGCACACGGTACAAATTTACATTACTTGCTCCTCCAACTTTTGCATCTGGGCCCTCCCACGCTGCCATGTGGACTTCTGAGGATTGCCCACATGGGGATGGGACCCTTGACTTAAAAAACACCCCCATCCCTGATTTAATTAATTTTATTTTAAAGTTTTCGCATGTTCTTTTCCTGCAGCCTGTAACCCTTACCCCCTTGGTTCTTCCCAAAGCTTCCTCAACTGACTGACCTTTTTTACAGTGTTAGCCTTACATCTGCCCCTCCCCTTCAGCCATTCATTAAATCACATGAATGAATGGGTCAGTGATAGTTAAGTAAATAGGCAACAATGCAGAATGGGAAAATCCGGTGTGTAGAAAGTAAGCTTGAAAGGTTCCGATTTCCCTTTTCAACATGGGTGTGTGAGATGAAGCCTGGTTTTGTTCTGTTTTTCTTACATGAGCATTTGGCACTTGGTGAATGAAGCTACTATTGGTATAGAATTTTTGCCTTCTTGCTGCCTTGGCTGAGATTCTTTCCCCTCAGGGGAAGGTGATGTTGGGTCAGAAGGCTGAAGCCTAATATTTAAAATCTACATATCAATATGTTCTGTACCAGGCATAGGCAAACTCAGCCCTCCAGATGTTTTGGGACTACAGCTCCCATGATTCCTGGCTAACAGGACCAGTGGCCAGGGATTATGGGAATTGTAGTCCCAATACATCTGGAGGGCCGAGTTTGCCTATGCCTGTTCTGTACCAACTATGTCAGGTCTTGGATATGCCAAGTGTCTCAATGCAATGCTTACTTATTTCAGTCCTTTATCCAGAAGCTTGAGAACTAGACTCTCTTATTTTTAGGGAAAGGGTCACAGCTCAGTGACAGGACACCTGCTTTGAATGCAGAAGGCCCCAGGTTCAATCCCCAATAGGGATTGTAACTCTGGAGAGCCACTGCCAGTCAGTGTAGACAATACTGTGCTAGATGGACCAGGGGTCTACCTCTGTACAAAGCAACCTCCTGTGCTCATAAGAGGAATGTCCGGTGTTGGGCCGCGTAATTGCATTATCGGCCCATGGACCCACTCATGACTCAGTTTGCTGTAGGACACAGCACACAGACTGTTTATTATAACCACTGCATTCTCCCAAAGGTCACTTATCTCTGCATTCCCTTGCAATCGAATATTTCCGTGGCCGTTCTCGGTACAGCAGGCTTCTCACGCCCTTTCCCAAATGCCATCTGCATGCCACGCTTGGATATGGAAACGGGGCTGCTGGAAATAGAAGCTTGTTAAGCCTTCAGTCATTTCCAGTTTGTGTGTGTGTCACAAATGCAAAAATGCACTGGAGGACTAGGGGAAGCAGAGGAAATGCTTCTATTGTGTGGGACAGTCTTGAGTCAGGCCCATTACGTCATCCTGGAAGGCTGGGAAGGGGCCCCAGGTTCCTGCCGCTGTTTAGAGATGCGTGGATTGAGTTGCGGACTTTGGTCTCATCCAGACAGCAGTTTACTGATCTGCTGGCTGGCGCTCTGCACCATTGTGGCTTAGAAAAGGCAGGTACCTTTCCCCCTTTGCTTAGTGCCAGCTTTTATAGAACTTTTCACAGCTGCTTAGGTATTACACATCTCAATTTGTCCTTATGGCACCCTTGTAAGGTTTTTATTCAAAGTATTGTTTTGTTTTATTCAAAATATTTTTGCTCTCCTGAAAAGGGCTGCTGCCCCTCAGGCTTCCAATCCCAGAGACTCAGCACAAAAGGAAAAGTGATTGGGCTGGAGGAGGTGGAAAGCAAATGCAAGTGTTTGTTCTTAGGCAGAAAGTTCTTACTGGTGGGAACAGGGGAAGCTAGCTCCCTGCTGTTCCTGCTGCTGTTGTTTCTTGGCCACTGGATGGGCTTGAACTGCTCTTTCTCTGGGGTTTTAGCCTCCCGGTGGCAATTAGACCCCTGGCTGATGGCAGAAGCCAGAATGTGCTGCCCATCAGCTCTGCAGTCCCTGGGCAACTGGGCATCAAATACATGGAGATTGCCGGGGCGCCGATTCCTCTGCCCTCTTCTTCCATTCTCTGCTGGTGAGACCACACTGTCCTTTTCTTGAGCGGTAGGGCTTTCAACAGCCAGCCTGGGAACTTGGAGCTAGTGGGTTCATCGCCCTCATTGTAATCACAAGGACTAGCAACTTGGTTTCGTGAGAAACCTGGCTTTAGCAAATGTTCTAGATGGCTCTTGGATAAGGCTTGAGAATGATGCCCTGTTGGGAAGCTTTGCCTTTGGAGAACTCAACGTGCATTGTCTGCACTTTTCCGAGCCTCGTCCTCTTGCAGTCATTGAGGGCCGGCCACTTGCTTTTTGCAAGTGCTGCATGGAATGAGGCTGATGTGCCATTTGGTTTCCAGCTTCCGTTCAGGGCACTGCCGTTAACCGGCAACGCCCCAAACGGTTTGGGATGTGGGTCCCTTGAGGACAATCAACTTCTGTACATTTCTCCTGGCAGGCTCTGGTCATCTCACCTGAGCCCCAGATTCCCTTAACCTTGTGGGCCATGGCTGGTAGCAACCAGGCGGGAGCATTTTCTGTAGTGCCTTGGCAACCCATCCGTCAATCATCTGACACCATAATAATGTCAGACTACTGATAGGTGGGTTCTGCCACCACTCACCTTTTAATATTGGCTCCCAGGATTCTGGACAGATAACAATCTCGTCCATTGAGCCCAGAAAGCTAGGTCACTAAGCCAGCCAAACCCTGGCACCTGCGTGGGCTCATATCAGAATTATCGGAGTCCTGCTTGTATTCCCTGTGCAAAGAGAAATAAAGTTCTGTTCTGGACCACCCACTATGTCTCTCATTTTCTCTCCCTCTCCCTTTCTCTCTCCAGTTTCTTGGCTTCAGGGGCAACCTGCTTCTGGGAATACTCTCCTTGCCCAGCCAGTGACCTCGTGGCTCTCCAACCTCCCCCCACAACCACGGCGGAGTCGGTCAAGCCCACCCTCTGCAGAGTTGTCATCTACTTGCAGAAGGAGATGTCCGGAGACACCTGCCTGGCAGCCGCCTGTCCCTCGCCAGGAGCCAAGCCCAAGGGCTGCGGCTTCAAAGGTGGCACCCTGGGCAACAAGTACGTGCGGCTCAATGTCGGCGGGTCCCTCTACTACACCACGGTGCAGGTGCTGACGCGGCACGACACCATGCTGAAGGCCATGTTCAGCGGCAGGATGGAGGTGCTTTCGGACAAAGAAGGTGAGCCAGGGGCCAGTGCTGGCAACCAGTGTTAGAAGCTCGAGTGCAAAAGCTAAACCTAGATTGTGGTTGCCACATGTCTTAAGCAACTTTTTTTTTTTTTGGCAATGAGATTTAGTATTACTGGTGTTATTATTGTTCATTTCATTTCTATACCACTTTATATTTTAAATTTAAAAAATCTCAAAGTGGTTTACCACACATTAAAGCATCAAATAAAACAGAATATAACAAATTCTACCTGTCCGGGGTTTGAGATCTTCAGCAAAGGCCCTCGTCTCAGTCCTGCCACCCTCACAGGCACGTTTTGTGGGGATGCAGGAGAGGGGCTTCTCGGTGGCTGCTCCCATACTCTGGAAGTCCCTCCCTAGAGAAGCCAGACTGGCTCCCTCCTTGCTGCCCTTCTGCCAGCAGGTAAAGACTTTATTGCGCCAACAGGATTTTGGAAACTGCTTTTAATGAAAGGGCTGGTGCCATGTTGCTTTTATTGTAATTATTGGTATGTTTTTAAACAGATTTTATATATACAGTGGTACCTTGGTTTTAGGACATCCTTCTTTAAGAACTGTTCGGTTTACGAACTCCGCAAAACCAGAAGTAGTATCCCGGTTTGTGAACTTAACTCGGTCTAAGAACGAAAGCCGAATGGTGGAAGAGCACCGGTGGCGGGAGGCCTCATTAGCAAAAGTGCACCTCGCTTTAAGAACAGTTTCGGTTTAAAAATGGACTTCCAGAATGGATTAAGTTTGTAAACCGAGGTACCATTGTAGTCTGAATTCTGTCGGCGCTTACTTGTTTTTGAGTGATAGATTTTTCTGCGTTTTTAGCTGTTCTTGTTTTTATCTGTAAGCAGCCTTGAGTACTGTTAGGGGGAAAGGTGGCGTATAAATAAATATAACAATGAAGAAGCATTTAAACCAGGGATGGGGCTGGCGCAAGCTTTTTCTTGCCTGTTGTTTATCAGCTTCCACGCCTACCTGATGCCAGCTCAGATTGCAGCTCTCTCGCCTTCTCCTGCTCTCACAGGCTGGATCCTCATCGATCGCTGCGGGAAGCATTTTGGGACAGTTTTAAGTTACCTCCGAGACAACACGGTTGCCCTCCCGAAGAACCGGCAGGAGGTCAAAGAGCTAATGGCTGAAGCCAAATATTACCTCATCCAGGGCTTGGTAGACCTCTGCCAGGCTGCCCTGAAGGTGAGAGCTGCATGCGCGTAGCATTAGGGGGACCCTTGGAGGTCATAGAATCACAGAACTGTAAGATCGGAAGGGGCACCCAGGTGTCATCTAGTCCAACCCCCCCGAAATGTAGGAATCTCAGCTAAAGCCTCTATGACAGATGGCCATCCAACCTCTGCTTAAAACCTCCAAGGAAGGAGAGTCCATCACCTCCCGAGGGAGACCATTCAGCTGTTGAACAGCTCTTACTAGCCATCTATTCAGTGCAGGAATCCCCCAACTGCAGCATCCCTGACAGATGGCTGCCCAGCCTCTGCCATGGGAATGGGCCATAGAGCACCTGGGTCCCAGGGTCAATCCCCAGCATCTCCTGGTATGGCTGAAATCCTGGAGGGCCGCTGCCAGTCAGTGTAGACAGTACTAGACTAGATGGATCAATAGTCTGACTCAGTATAAGTCAGCTTCCTAAGGTCCTAAGTATCTCCTGCAAGTACCGTATTTTCTGCTCTATAAGACTCACTTTTTCCCTCCTAAAAAGTAAGGGGAAATGTGTATGCGGCTTATGTAGCAATTGTAGGCTGCGCAGCTATCCCAGAAGCCAGACTAGCAAGAGGGATTGCTGCTTTCACTGCAAGTGAATTATTCTGAGATTCAGAATATTTTTTTTCTTGTTTTCCTCCTCCAAAAACTAGGTGCGTCTTGTGGTCTGGTGCGTCTTATAGAGCGAAAAATGCGGTACTTCCTATATCTCCCTGTAGACCAGCTCCTGCACTGATTTTGAGGGCCACCGACATTGTGAGAGACCTGCGGGTGTGGTTCCAGTCCCCCATTCCTCTTTTACACCAGCTGCAGGGAACCTTAGGCCCTCCAGTTGTTGCCAAACTACAGCTCCCATCAGCCCCTGCAAACATGACCAATGATCAGGGATGGTGGGAGTTGTAGTTCAGCAGGGGCATAGGTTCCTCCACACCTGTTTTACACAGTCGGCAACTGTGTGGGGAGGGCAATGAAGTGCATTTTTAACCACCTTCTTCAACTGGATCTTAGAGAGTGCTAAACTTTGAAACTCTTATCCCCTCGCAAGTGTGCTTAGCGTGATTTTCAGGCTGGGTATTGACTTTTGCGTTTTGCAGGCTCATCTGTCCTGGGTGCTTTTAAGTGGAGATTCCTGCCTTGCTAGATGTTTTGCTAGATGACCTTTGGGGGGGGTCCCTTCCAACTCTACGATTCTGTGGTCCCCCAAAGAAGGGGACACCGAACCTGCACCCACCTGCCTGTGTGCCTGCAATTCTCTTCCGCAGGACAAGAAAGATTCGTACAAGCCCGTCTGCAACATCCCGGTCATCACATCACCCAAAGAAGAGGAGAGGCTCATCGAATCTGCCATGAAAGTGGGTGCTTTTCCTTCCAGGTCTTGTTCTTGAATTTCCAGAGATGGGGAATTCGTGGGTTGGGGTACTCCAGGAAGACCCAGAAAGGGGAGATAGAAGGCTTGAGTGGAGCCCTTGACTGACAATATGCTGCTGAACCACAGCTCCCATCAGCCTCAGCAAGTGTGGCCAGTAGCCAAGGATGATGGGAGTTGTAGTTCAGCAGCATCCAGAGGGTCAAAAGGACCCCCACCATTTTAACTTTCCACAGTGCCCTCGAGCCAGGGGTGGGGAAACCCAGACCCCGGAGCCAAACAACTCCCTTCGGACCCCTCTGAGCTCCCGCCAGGCCAGACATCCCTCACCACCCCCAAGTGCTTTTTCTTGGCTGGAACATATCTTTGAAGTGCAAAAATTCTCCTTGGGGGAGACTACAGGGAGGGGCATGTCAGTGTGTGTTGAAACTAACCGACTACACCAGGGGTCAGCAACCTTTTTCAGCTGTGGGCCTGTCCACCGTCCCGCAGACCATGCGGTGGGCTGGACTATATTTTTTTTGGGGGGGGGAATGAACGAATTCTTATGCCCCACAAATAACCCAGAGATGCATTTTAAATAAAAGCACACATTCCACTCATGTAAAAACATGCTGATTTTTTTCCATCCGCAGGCTGGATTGAGAAGGCGATTGGGCCACATCCGGCCCCCGGGCCTTAGTTTGCCTACCCCTGGACTACACAAAGGCAATAGTTGCATGTGTGGCCCTGCCTGCTTTGCCTCTGGCCCTGCCCACTACTGGCATGTGGCCCTCAGGAGGTTAGCCAGGAGGGAATGTGGCCCTAAGACAAAAAAAAGTTCCCTTTTACTGTTTCTGAAGAAACAGGGAGCCTCCTGGCTGCCCTTGGTTGTGTTTGCCGCTGCCGCTGCCGCCGCCGCTGCTGCTACTGACAAATAGGCTCAAAAAAGTACCATACGAAGGGGGCTCACCAGAGACCCCTTTGCCCAGGAGAGGCCCTGACTGGGCAGCGTGACCTAGCCGTCTTCTTCCTCAGTCCGTAGAGCCCGAGACTTAATCTCAGGGTGGTGAGTTTGGGCCCCACGTTGGGCAAATGATTCCTGCATTGCAAGGGGTTGGACTGGATGACCCTTGTGGTCCCTTCCAGCTCTATATTTCTGACATTTCACCTCTTCCTTCCAGCCTGTGGTGAAACTGCTGTATAACAGGAGCAACAACAAGTATTCCTACACAAGGTAAAGTCTCTGCTGTCTCCCTAAGAACATAAGACAAGGCTGTTGTATCAGGCCTGTGGCCCGTCTAGTCCAGCATCCTGTTCTCACAGTACTTTGAGAAGTATCTGACACCCTCCCCACAGTGTTGAATTTATTGTTTCTGGTAGTAGATGTGAAGGACGATGAACCCGGGCTTATTTTATATTTATTCCATGTTGGTTTCA
This sequence comes from Podarcis filfolensis, assembly GCF_964270895.1. NCBI lineage: Eukaryota > Metazoa > Chordata > Lepidosauria > Squamata > Lacertidae > Podarcis > Podarcis filfolensis. The sequence continues at coordinate 8,680,092 of NC_139618.1, forward strand.
GCAGGAGCAAACCTCTCTCTCTTTTTATTATTTGGAAAGGTTTGATTTAATTGCTGTACGAAACAGCACAGCTCTCCCAATTTAAATTTAAAATACCAGGGAGGGTAGGCAGTTAATAGGCTGATCTGCGATAAACAGCTTCCTATTTATTTTATTTGCCCATCAATCCTAGCATTGTCCACTCTGACTGGCAGCAGCTGCCTATAGTCGTGGCCATACCTGTTACCAGTTCTTTTCTTTCTTTTTAATTTTTATTTTAACTGGAAATGCTCAGCCTGTTCTTGTTGAGTACCTGGGGCAAGCGGATCTTCCACTGCTCACTTGGTCTCCTTCAGATAAAGAATGTGAGGACGGGGTTCTTGTGCTTGGGATGTTTAGCATGTGAAGACTAGCATTGTGTAATGGGGTTGAAGTTTCCAACTAGGGAGCCCTAGGTTCAAATACCTGCTGAGCTGTGAATCTTGCCAGGCAGCTTTGGGTCAGCCACCCATCTTCTCAGCCCAACCTACCTAAAAGGGTTATTGTGAGGATTAAAATGGTGAGAGGGACATCTGAGCTCTTTTTTGGGGGGAAAGGCAGAATCCAGATGTGAAAAAATGGTTATTTACTCAATTTATATCCTGCCCTTCCTTGCAAATGAGCCCAGGGCGGAAAACACATCATGGCAACTTCTCTTTAAAAAGCATTCCAAAAACAGTCAAAACATTCAACCAGTGCTTTCAGGGTTGCCAGGAACTGTGTCTTTCAGCCATCAAACACCTGGGGGAAACAGGAATGTTTTTAACATCCTCCTGAAAGTCAATAACGAGGGTGGGCGACATACCTCCCCAGGGAGGGCATTGCACAAACAGGGGAGCCGCCACCAAAAAGGCCCTGCCTGTCACAAGCCGATGATCCACATACGTCATTCTTCTTTTTTAAAAAAACATTGTTTCAGCACTTCCGATGACAATTTGTTGAAGAACATAGAATTGTTCGATAAGCTCTCCCTCAGCTTCAACGGGAGAGTCCTCTTCATCAAAGACGTGATCGGGGATGAGATCTGTTGCTGGTCATTCTACGGTCAGGGGAGGAAGCTGGCCGAAGTCTGTTGCACATCCATAGTTTATGCTACGGAGAAGAAGCAAACCAAGGTATTTTAACCTTGCGGTTTCTGTTGGGGCCTGGGGCTATCAACACGGACATCCCTTTCTGTGTGGCTTCTTCTGGGCAAATTTCAGGGGAGGATTTTACGGTGCCTCCATAGGCCAGGGAAAGAGCCTATATCAAAGCACATGTAAGTAAAGGTAAAGGGACCCCTGACCATTAGGTCCAGTCGTGGCAGACACTGGGGTTGTGGCGCTCATCTCGCTTTATTGGCCAAGGGAGCCGGCGTACAGCTACCGGGTCATGTGGCCAGCATGACTAAGCTGCTTCTGGCGAACCAGAGCAGCGCACGAAAATGCCGTTTACCTTCCCACCGGAGCAGTACCTATTTACCTACTTGCACTTTGATGTGCTTTCGAACTGCTAGGTTGGCAGGAGCAGGGACCGAGCAACGGGAGCTCATCCCGTCGCGGGGATTCGAACCGCCAACCTTCTGATCAGCAAGCCCTAGGCTCTGTGGTTTAACCCACAGCGCCATCTGCGTCCCTCTCAAAGCACATGGATTATTAAGTTATATATGGTCCAAAGCACATGTATTGGACCATATATAACTTTATAATCCAATAAGAACATAAGACAAGGCTGCTGATCAGGCCAAGGGGCCCATCTAGTCCAGCCTCCTGTTCTCACAGCGGCCTGCCAGATTAATTTATTTCAGAAGGTTTGTGCACGTCTTGATTGTAAAAAGCAAACTTAAAAAAATCTAAAACAACAAACATGCAAAACAGTAATATAAAACTTTCAAAAAGTTAAAATAACAATAGACCAAAGGCAGTCAAGGGAATTCTGGGCATTCTTGCTTTGACTGTCCCCACTGCATTTGACTTGCAACAGTCGGAAGCAGGGAGGGTGTCATGTGAAACAAAAAAGCAGAGCAGGGTGCCAAATTTCACACACCAGTGTCGAACTAACCAGTCCTTGGGGATGGGGAAAGCCGAGGGCTCCAATTTGACATGTTTGTGCTTTTTTTTTTGTTTTTTTCCTTGAATTTTTATCAAAGCTTGAAAAAACAGTATACAGAAATAAAAAATTTAAAAAGCAGTATACCAAAATAAGCAACAAATATCAAGCCTTTTTAAACATGAAAATTAAAAGAAAATAAATAAAGAAGAGAAGAATAAAAAGAGAAAACTTCCAATTTTCTGTCTATGAGCTTTAAAAATTTGTGCAAACTTTCCATAGCCAACCCTTTTTTTCATTCTTCAAAACTGATACCGCACAAGTTCATTTTCCTTATTGTGCAGAAAGCCCCTGATGGGTTTCCAATCATTAATAAATGTCAACAGTGATTTTTCTCTTAATTAAGCATGCCAACTTTCCCATCTCAGCCAAATCCATTAATTCCAACAGCTGTTCTTCTATAGCAGGCAATAATAAGTCCTCCCATCTTTGTGCATGTAACCATCTCGTCACTGTGATTGGCGATGGCTTTCTTTTGCGAGATTCTGCTGCTCCTAGTTATGGCGAAGGGTGTAAGGTGCTTTGGTGGAGGCAGAAGCTACAACCTCTTTCCCTGCCCTCAGCACCCCTGCTCCACTCTTGCTGTCTGGCGCAGTGGAGCAAAGGAGGCAGCAGAGGATTCTGGGGTGGGGAAGCAACTAAGCCCTTAACTTAGGCTTGTATTTACTTGAATAAGATTCAGCAGCAGGGCAGGGGGAAGTAGCTGAGAGGACTTACTCCCTATGGCCTCCGTTATTAGTATTTATTAAATTTGCTTGTCGCTTTTTTTTTTTGCTATGGCAAGTCAAAGCAGCTTATATTTTAAAAATCCATACATTAAAATAGGTGGTGGTGGTTATTTTTGCTCTTGTTCTTGTTTGCATTCTGTGTTTTTATCTTGTATTTTTAATCTGTGGACTGTCCTGAGATCTATGGCAGAAGGGCGGTATATTATTATTATTATTATTATTATTATTATTATTATTATTATTATTAATTGAATTTATATACCGCCCTATACCCGGGGATCTCAGCGCAGTTCACAGAATAAAATCAAGATATAAAACCACAAAATACATAATAAAAATAAAAACAACAACCCAATAGTCTCCCCCAAAAAACCCACCACATTTAAAAGGGCATAGGATGTAAATCACATCAACCAAAGGCCTGGTTAAAAAGGAACGTTTTTCCTGGCGCCAAAAGGTGTACAATGAAGGTGCCAGGCGAACTTCCCTGGGGAGAGCATTCTACAGATGGGGAGCCACCACAGAGAAGGCCCGTTCTCGTGTTGCTACCCTCCGGACCTCTCGTGGAGGAGACACACGAAGAAGGGCCTCAGAAGACGATCTCAGGGTCTGAGCAGGTTCATATGGAAAGAGGCGGTCCTTGAGGTATTGCAGTTCAATAAATAATAATAATGCATGAAAGCATCCTACTCAGTCTAAAAGGCCATAGCTAAAAAGCCAAAGGGCTGGATAAAAGGGAAGGTTCTTGCTTGACACTTGAAGATACGTAACAGGGGTGCCTGGCAAGCCTCCTTGGCGAAAGCGTTCAACAAACATTGGTGAATAAGGGCGATCTTTGGTGCGTTTGCTCCTCCTGGTAACCCCCTCGACTCTTTTCTTCCTCCAGGTCGAGTTCCCTGAGGCCCGCATCTATGAGGAGACCCTGAACGTCCTGCTGTACGAGACTCCCCGGGTTCCCGACAACTCCCTGCTCGAGGCGACCAGCCGGAGCCGCCCCCAGGCCTCCCAGAGCGAAGACGATGATGGCAGCTTTGAGCTGCGCGACCGCGTCCGGCGCATCCACGTCAAGCGCTACAGCACGTACGACGACCGGCAGATAGGCCACTAAGCCCACGCAGTGCGGGGCGGGGGGGGGGGAGCTCGCAAGGGATGATGCCCTTTCCGCAAGGGTCCGGCTGGCTTCGAAGCAGGCGGGGGCTGTCCTCTGCATCTCCACTACTTCCAACCCTGCCTCCCCAAGAACGTTTCTGTGCTCGGAACGGTTCCTGCCCTGCGCCCAAGCCGGCGTTCCTTCATCACGCTGGAGCTCCGCTTGGCTTCTGATTCCGGCAGAACAGATCAAGGTGCTCCGAAGGCCTGCAATCCACAATGCCAGCTTCCAAAACCTTACCGGCTGAAATTGTTCTTCTGAGACTTCTCTTCTAGAAGCTGCTGAACAACTTATTTCTGGCTCGAGAAGAAGCTGCGGTTTCCTTCCTTCCCCTTTGAGAGTGGTTTTTGCAGGGGGGGGAACCATCTTGGGCTGGGTGGTCTCAGACTCTGCTTGGAGAACCCTCTTTTTTTGTTTGTTAGGTTTTTAGAATCTAGGTGCTCAGGATGGTGAGCAAAAGCCGAACACTAGTTTTCCTTACGTAGGGCAAACACTACACACATCCGTTACAGACTGGAAGAATTTCAGCCCCGAACCCTGACTTAAATATTTTGTTACGTAATGCCAAGGAACAATGGGAAAGCCAACTGGGACTGGTTTCTGGTGAAAAGTGAGCCCATACTTCTACCCTGGTCCTGAAAGGATTGCGTGTCCGGCTTGGTGGGATGGAGAGGCAGAAGAGAAATGGGGGTGTAGCAAAATGCAGCCTTTTTCGATTTTGGCCTGCAAACCAGTTGAGGAGCTTACGCGTTTTGTGCATGGGGAGGGGGTGCTCATCCAGCAAATTTGCCTGCTAGTCCTAAGCATCTGCTATTGGTCAATGGGCATTATCATTAGATCAGAGGGCAGGAGTTCCTTTTTTTGCTTTCCAGAGTTATGTTCACTCTGAGTTGATTTGTTGGGGGGTGCGGGCCATGGCCCAAAGTGGGTGAGGCCACCCTCTCTACCTCCAACACCCTGCTCCTCTATCCCTTTTCCTCCCTTCATAGCGGACTGCTGAGAGAGAGAGATGGCTCTTGCCATGAGATTGAAACGACCCCTTGTAGAGTGAGACAAAGTGCACACTGGTGGAGGGACATATCCATTATACTGTTTGCTCAAGGTGCCGATTCGCTATAGAAATACAGTGAAAAGCCAGCGGGGCAACACCCTACTCGATTGCCAATCAGTTCAGTTTGGGGAAAACAATCACATTTTTATACTGCATTGTGTTTGTGGCAGTGAAGCCACACCACAATGAGTGTTGTATGCAAGATGGAGATGGAGGCAAGGATGGGGGGGGGAATACTTTTGGCCCCCTGCTGCTGAACCACAACTGGTCCCTGGCCATTGGCCCTGCTTCCTGGATAGGCCTTGGTTCATACTGTATGGGAGCAGTGGGTGATGGGAGTTGTGGTCCGGAACATCTGGCAAACACCACTATCCTGGCCACCCCTAGGTGGTGCTGTCAAAGAGCATGTGAGTTGAATTCTCCATGATGACTGCTAGCTATGCTCTATACTTCCCTGTTTAATCCGACCTCATTGCAGGCTGCCCAGGCCAGGTGCGGGGAACTGTTTGCCCCTCCGGATGTGGCGGAACTGCAACTTCCATCAGCCTCGGCAAGCGTGGCCAGCGGCCTGGGATGATGGGAGTTGTAGTTCAGCCCGAGGGCCAAAAGGTTCCCCCTGCGTGGTCCAGGCCAGCAGGTTCTTTGAGGTGCATAGGAGAGAGGAGGGCTGCTTCCCCACAAGTATAGGCTGGACCAGAATTTGTGGGGTCACTGGTAGCAGCGGTTAGCGGGTTGTTAACCCTCGGTGGTTAGATGGTGGTTAATTTTCACCCAAGGTAAGTCGCTGCTTCTGGTTAACCCATGTTTGGCTGAACGTGCAATGGGTTATCTATCTGGTAACTCGGATCATGACATCTGTGTGCTCCTGGCACAGAACAAATAAACAATATTCTGTATCACACAGGCCTAATTTTCTTGTAACCTGCATACAATCATGGAAAGATTTATATATATGTTTTTACATTTTTGTGGGAAGGAGCAAGCTACTAAGAAAGGCACAAGAATCCCATATCCTCGCAGCTGTAGGTCTTGCCCAGCTGTTGCTTGTGGAACTGACTAGGAAGAGCATGGAGACATTCAAGGTTTTTCTAAATATCCATGAGGGCTAGAAACATGAGGTTGGGATGGTGTTTTAAAACTGAGGCTTGATTCTGAAGCCTGTGCTAGATTTCTCTGCTTGGGCATGACCCTGTGCATGTATTTATTTACTTATTTTACATATTATATACACACCCCTATTTGGGAGGGCTCAAGACTGCACTGCAACGACTACCAATATGATTTTCTTTAAAAGTTAAAAAAGTGGAGATTCTTACGGTATTGCTGTATGCAATACCCAACCTTCCACTTGCAAAAAAAAAGGGATGCAATTGCCCCTTGATTATTTTTAATGTTCCAATAGGGATATTCTGCCCCCCCCATGTCTTTCAAAAATGCTGTAGAATTAGATGCGTTCTGGCAAATTCAACATCTGTCATGTGTTCTCCTTTTTTTGCATCACCCAGTGCCAGAATGGAGCTTCAAAATACATCAGAGCCGAGTGCCAGCACTGCTTACTCATAACTCAGCCATTCTTTCTCCTGCCCCCTCTCTCCCCATTTTTGAGCTATTTTCATAAGCATTTCCCAGGAGGAAAGAATGCAAGCCTCTCAACACAAATTTTCTTCCCGTTAAGACAAACGTGGGTCTTAAATGGAAAACGTTTTATACGTTGGTGGGGCCTGTAATCATTTTAAACAGAAATTCACCCGAGGCCCTGCCTGCCTGCTGCAGTTGGCCTGTATGTTTATTGCAAGTGCTTGAAATTCTGATGACCAGGAAGGAAATACCTGTTCTGTCCTCACTTTTGCAAGGTCTGGGACTTATCTAGTTGAGTGTCCAATGCACAAGTCCTTTCTATATTTACTGTATTTTTTGCTCTATAAGACTCACCTTTTCCCTCCTAAAAAGTAAGGGGAAATGTGTGTGCATCTTATGGAGTGAATGCAGGCTGCGCAGCTATCCCAGAAGCCAGAACAGCAAGAGGGATTGTTTCTTTCACTGTGCAGCGATCCCTCTTGCTGTTCTGGCTTCTGGGATTCAGAATATTTTTTTTCTTGTTTTCCTCCTCCAAAAACTAGGTGTGTCTTGTGGTCTGGTGCATCTTATAGAACGAAAAATACGGTAATTCTTCAAACTCCAGATGAAATCCAGTACCAACCCCCTAGATGTTTATTTGGACTCCAACTTCCATCAGCCCCAGCCACAATGGCCGGCAACCAGGGATGTTGGGAGCTGTAGTCCAGCAGCATCTAGAGGTCCTCTGTCTTTGCAGGCACCCCCCTGTTCTCATTAGGCAGATGTGGAGAACCTGTTGTCTAGCCAGGTTGTTGCCGAACTACAACTCCCATCATCCGTGGCCACTGGCTGTGCTTGCTAGGGGCTGATGGGGATTGTATTCCAGCAACATCTGGAGGGTCAAAGGTTTCCCACACGTGCTTGGCCATGCAGAAGGTCCCGGGTTCCACCTCTGGCATCTCCTGGTAAAGCGAGGAATGTTCAGCCTCCAAAAACCTGGAGGGCACTTCCAGTCAGTGCAAAATAACTGAGCTAGCTAGATGCTGGTCTCAAGTTCAGTCCCTGGCATCTCCAGGTAGGGCTAGGGATTTTCTCTGCCTGAAAAGATGCTACCAGAAAGTGTCAACAATGCTCTGCTTGATGGACCAATGATCTGAATCCTATTAAGACAGCACCCTATGTTCCTTATGCGTTCCAAAACTTTGGCGGGCTAGCTGGCTTAAATAAGGCTCACTGTCTCCTTCCCTGCCTCAGCTCCCTTGGTCCTCAATTCTACATCCTTAAAAACCCACTTTAAAATCCCCAGAGGCAGGGATGGGGCAATGATGGGAGATTCAGTCCCGTAGCATGTGATGGGCCGCTGGTTGCCTGCCCCGGTTTAGAGATTGGCGATGAAATGGCATGTTTAACAGTTGCACAAAGTACTTGGCAGAGCAGCTCACGCCTGGCTTACTCAGCGAGCTTACTCAGAAGTAAATCCCATTAAAAGAGCGAAATGTGATTTGCTCGAGGCTGCACGATTGTCTTCTTGGCACTTTAGTGCTCTTTCCTAGCTTGCTTTAAGAACTAAATTACATTCCCTGTCAACAGTGTCTGCAAACCGCACAGAAGCCATGAGATATTGCGAGAGCTAAAAAAACCAAACAGAAACAAATTTAGTTGTTTGCTGACGATGCACGTCTTTGCACTTTGATCCTTGGGATGTGCAGGTTTTTTAGGACCCATCTTATGATTGAAATGTGTATTCAATAAAGGGTTTCCCAGGTGATCTCAGATCCAGGTTCTTCTGACATCAGAAGAATGTCATCCTTTGGATGGTCTGGCTTGCTCTGGGAACCTCTTGATGATTCCTTCATTGACCAGGATGACAGGGCTTTTGTGGTGGTGGCCCCCGGCTGAGATAACCAGTTGCTTTCAGAGGAGGTCTGCCAAATTTCAGTATCTTGGCCCTTTTGAAAACTGGATCTAAAGACTGCTCAACTTAGCCTTTATATTAGGACTAGCCAATGTGGTGCTTGCCAAATATTATGGACTTCCCATTACCCTTGACCATTGGCCATGCCCTAAAGGCTAGCAGGTTTATTGTGGCATAAGCTTTTGTGGTCTGCTGAGCCCACATGAATGCTTGTCCTCATTTGGAAGATATGTACACGGGGAGAGTAACTGTAGGGAAACTGAAGCAAACTGCAGAGGCCAAAATGGCTGTGAAATCCAACAAGTTTGCTCTGCGATACCCTATACTAGAGAAGCACAGTGAATTTACAATGACATAACAGTGATGACACAATCTGGGTTGCCCTGGGCAAGGTAAGCGACTAACAAATTCAATAAATAAAATAATCTTCCTAGTTTTGTTATGCTAAGTTGACACCTGATTTAGGATACAAAGCCCTGGTGCTGATCGACTCCTAAACAAAGAATCAAACCCCAGATGGGTGGGGTATTATTATTATTATTTATTTATTAAACTTCCAGTGGTGGTGCTGAAACATCTCAGTAAGCTGTTGCCCTCAAAACTTGCATTTTAAAGTTAGTACTTTTTCCACACCCACCAAAAAAAAGAAGGGGGGAAAAGGACATGGGGCCAAATATACTTTTCTTAAAGCAATTTATTTTTAAATACTTTTTTGTGTTTTTTTTATTGATGATATTTTTGTGACTATTTCTAACTTGTAAATATTTGACTGTTTTCAGAGATGGTGTGCAGAGGTTCAGAGTGTGTTTGCTCACTTGGAAGCTTCTCCTTTTGGCTAGCAATTAGATAGCAATAATTTCCTTGGCAGGAGGAGAAGTGTTAAAAAAAAAAAGAGTAAGAAGTGAAAGCTTCTTCGAAGATCCAAGCTCCCTCGTCGTTGTTTTCAAGCTGTAAGGAAAGTTTATAGCAAACAGATGGCAATGCCAGCCTTAGGAGGAGAAGTGGTTTGAGCTTGCCACAAGAAACAGGACTCAGATCTAATTTCCATTCAGGAACGTTAACGAAAGTCCCTCTGCATTTTTATTATTGTTCATTAAACTTTATTAATTCTCAAGAAACATATGGCAACCACATCAAATAGCTAAATACAAACATTAGATACACCTGTCATGTAGAACTATTAATATTTCACCATACAGAAAAGCTATTTTATTCATCCACATTTATTCTGCGTTTACTCTTTCCAAATCCAGTTAGAGGGTTCCATTTATCTTTAAAATTTCCTCTCTCTCGGCTTACCATCTCTCACTCTCATGAATTCTGTACATTTGTGCATCATTGCAAGCTTATGGATTTTCACTAACTGTCCTTTCCCTGTTGGTGGTGACCCATTTTCCCACCCCATTTTGCTGGGAGTAAGCCCCATTGAACGCTGTGAGGCTTCTGAGAGACATGTATAGGATCACGGGCTCAGTGAGGAGTCCAGTGTAGCTTTAAGCTGTGCACTCCTGCACTGATAGTTGTTGCTTGGATGCAACGACACATCCCTTTACCTGCTCTGCGTCCCTCAAGAACAAGAGGGGATGAGATCAAAAACACACACGTATGTTATACCCTGGCTGCTCCGATGCGAAACTGGAGGGATCAGATGAAAAAGATCCGGTAGCTTCTGCTGTCACAGTGGCTGTCCAGGCAGTTCTGGGAACCTGGAAAGCAGGACAGGAGCACAACAAGGCTCTCCCCACTGGGGATTCCTTGCTACTAACGTTCCTTTGTTGTTGTTGTTTTGTCATTTAGTTGTGTCCGACTCTTTGTGACCCCATGGACCAGAGCACACCAGGCACTCCTGTCTTCCACTGCCTCCCGCAGTTTGGTCAAACTCATGCTGGTAGCTTCGAGAACACTGTCCAACCATCTCGCCCTCTGTCGTCCCCTTCTCCTTGTGCCCTCAATCTTTCCCAATATCAGGGTCTTTTCCAGGGAGTCTTCTCTTCTCATGAGGTGGCCAAAGTATTGGAGTCTCAGCTTCAGGATCTGTCCTTCCAGTGAGCACTCAGGGCTGATTTCCTTCAGAATGGATAGGTTTGATCTTCTTGCAGTCCATGGGACTCTCAAGAGTCTCCTCCAGCACCATAATTCAAAAGCATCGATTCTTCGGCGATCAGCCTTCTTTATGGTCCAGCTCTCACTTCCATACATCACTACTGGGAAAACAATAGCTTTAACTATACGGACCTTTGTTGGCAAGGTGATGTCTCTGCCTTTTAAGATGCTGTCTAGGTTTGTCACTGATGTTCCTTAGGCATCCTGAAACCGGCACAGCACTTAATTCCTTCCCCCTCTTCCTCCCCATTTGTTTTATTTACAGCTTCCTGGTTCAACTTCTCTGGATTGCAAAGCCCTTTAAGCAGGTTACAACCCCCTAGGAAAGCAAGCAGCTGCCGGTTAAAAAGAGAACTGGCATTATTGAGACCCTTTGCCCATTGAAAGGAATTGCGGTTGATTCCTTGAATTGGTTGGTTTTTCAATGAGAGGGGTGGAGGGGAGAGAGGGGCACACTTCCTTTGCTTTTAGATAGTGTAGGCAAAGAATCCTAGAACTGTAGAGTCCTATGGAAGGGATCCCAAGGGGTGTCTGGTCCAACCCCCTGCAATGTAGGAATCTCCACTAGATCACACATGACAGGTGTATGATCAACCAGCTTGAAAACCTCAGTGGAAGGAGAGGCCACAACTTTCTGAGGGTGCCCATTCCACTGTCAAACAGCTCTTACTGCCAGAAAGTTCTTCCCAAAACAACAACAAACCTGTGGTTACGTAAAACATACTCAATAAACCCACAAGACGTAACAGGCTGTACTTCTGAATAAATAAGGAATACTATTTATCGGGTCAAATTGTAGATTTCAACGGAAGTCTCATAAAGTTCAACGAAAAATGCAGAAGACCCAGTGGATCCGTTCATTCTCTACTCAGTTCATGCACAAGGTCCATACATGTATAAGTGTCTATTCCACCTGTCTGTTCATAGAGTCCAATAATCCACATGTTGTTACAATTCCACAGAATCCTGTCACAGAGTCTAAGACTAGGATTTCCTGAAGATTAGCCTTGTTTCACCATCCTAGGCTTCATCAGGCTCATATGTAATATTACAGGATAGTGGATCTTATGGCATAGTAGTGGTTCCTTATTTATTCAAAAGTACAGCCGGTTACGGGACGCGGGTGGTGCTGTGGGTTAAACCACAGAGCCTAGGACTTGCTGATCAGAAGGTCGGCCGTTCGAATCCCCGTGACGGGGTGAGCTCCCGTTGCTCGGTCCCTGCTCCTGCCCAACCTAGCAGTTCGAAAGCACGTCAAAGTGCAAGTAAATAAATAGGTACCGCTCCGGCGGGAAGGTAAACGACGTTTCCGTGTGCTGCTCTGGTTCACCAGAAGCGGCTTGGTCATGCTGGCCACATGACCCGGAAGCTGTACGCCGGCTCCCTCGGTCAATAAAGCGAGATGAGTGCCGCAACCCCAGAGTCGGCCACGATGGTGGTCGGGGGTCCCTTTACCTTTACAGCCAGTTACGTCTTGTATGTTTATTGAGAAAGTTCTTCCCAGGCATGACGCCTTCCCCCCCATGATTGAGGTGGCCCAGAGCCATGTGATGTCAACACACCGCGTGCCCCAATTCTGGCCATAATATTCCAGCCTCCTGTTCTCACATCGGCAGGAGTTAGACTAGCTGAGCCCGGTGACCCCTTTCAGATCTACAATTCTATGCCAACCAGACGCCTGTGGGAAACCTCCAACCAGGCCCTGAATGCCACACTGCAATTCCCAGAAGCTGCCACCCTACTGACTCTGATGGGGGACCAGACTGACCCCAGAGGCGGTGGTGGGTGGGCTGTCCTTTGCTGGAAGTTTCCAGGCGGAGGCCGGCCGCCCATCTCTCAGGGCTGCTGATGTTGCAAGATTCCTGTGCTGAACGGGAGGCTGACCTCTAAGGATCCCTCCTGCCTGTATTAACTCCGCAACTTTTATGTTCTGAGCCATGGGTAGGCAAACTAAGGCCTGGGGGCCGGATCCGGCCCAATCGCCTTCTAAATCTGACCTGCGGACGATCCAGGAATCAGCGTGTTTTTACATGAGTAGAATGTGTCCTTTAATTTAAAATGCATCTCTGGGTTATTTGTGGGGCATAGGAATTTGTTCATTATTTTTTTTTCAAAATATAGTCCGGCCCACCACAAGGTCTGAGGGACAGTGGACCGGCCGCCTGCTGAAAAAGTTTGCTGACTCCTGTTCTGAGCACCAGAACCACGTCACTGTTCTCAGTGAATGCGTCAGTCCTAAGAAAAAGAGAAATTGATGGTTGGGAGTTTGAACAGGTAAAGAAATAGCTAGGAATGCCAGGAGAAGGAAGGGCTTAGATGCATCTGTTGCTCCTCTCGCATATTTCCTGAGCTAAACCTCTTTGGGCCCTTTGACTTTGCTGCAAATAACTTTGTTTAACGTGCCATTCACAGTCTTTGCTGTCCTCCTCTGAACCCATGTCTAACTCAAGAGGGCAGCAATCAGAGTCTGGAATAAGAAACAAATAAAATTCTGCAGCAGCAAATTCACGCCTGTCTGCATCCGGATGATGAGGTCATGAGAGAGAGAGAGAGAGAGAGAGAGAGAGAGAGAGAGAGAGAGAGAGAGATCACTTCTTCCACTCATGCCTGTGTTTTCATAAATGGAGGAAAGCTCTTTCAGAGTAGCCCCTCTGCAGCATCTTGCCCAGTGCTTCTGAAAGCAGCCGGCCAGGTGCTTCTGGGGGAGCACGAAAGCAGCAACAGACCCTCTCCAAACGCGTCTGAGCAGCTGGGGTAGATTGCCTCTGAGGATGGAAGCTCCATTCCTAACTTACGAAAGATACAAGACAGATGGGACTGGCTACCCAAAGCTGCAGGGTGTGGAGGGCTCCTTTTTAGGATACTCCATTCCATTTCCCACTCAAGTTTTCTTTCCCCCGCATCCCAACAACTAGATTACAATCGGCTGTTTTAGGGCATATTCCCCTCTCCTCTTGGGGCATTATATTATTATTATTATCATTATTATTATCATTATTATTATTATTATTATTATTATTATTGCTACTGCTACTACCACAATTGTTTTTCTGAGCTTCTGCAAACCCCAAAGCCTCCTAATACCTACTTCTTACGCAGTGGCGTAGCGTGGGTTGTCAGCACCCGGGGCAAGGCAAGTAATTTGCGCCCCCTAACCCGTGGATTTGCGCCCCCTAACCCATGGATTTGCGCCCCCTAACCCGTGGATTTGCGCCCCCTAACCCATGGATTTGCGCCCCCTAACCCGTGGATTTGCGCCCCCTAACCCATGGATTTGCCCTAACCCCAGATCTTGCGCCCGGTGCGGCCGGCCCCCCCTGCACCCCCCACGCTACGCCACTGTTCTTACGTGTGGCACAATAAGCAAGAGCACTGAAAACCAGAAACAGAGGAAGAGTGATAGATAAATAAATATTCTATTTATTTTTCCTTTATTTCTTATGCCCCATTTCAATCACTGAGATTTCTGATGGGGATTATTATTGTTATTGTTATTTATTATAACATTATTATTATTGTTACTTATTAGTTACAGTGGTATCTCGGGTTACATATGATTCAGGTTACATACAATTCAGGTTACATACGCTTCAGGTTACAGACTCCGCTAACCCAGAAATAGTACCTCGGGTTAAGAACTTTGCTTCAGGATGAGAACAGAAATCGTGCTCTGGCGGCACGGTGGCAGCAGGAGGCCCCATTAGCTAAAGTGGTGCTTCAGGTTAAGAACAGTTTTAGGTTAAGAACGGACCTCCAGAATGAATTAAGTACTTAACCCGAGGTACCACTGTACTTGTCTCGCCTGCCTCCTTCCAGCAATTCCTGCAGCCAAGCTGGTGCCAAACATCTTGCTCTGCTTTCCTTTGGCCCACATCAGCCAGGAAGAGAGAGGGGGCTTGTCAGCTGGGCAGCCCAAGACCTCCATGCAGACTGTCCAGGCTTGCACCCTGGAGATTGGTTGCTTGTCGCTCGAAGGTCTTCAAGCGACTTGCAGCAAAAAAAGAAAAAGATCTACATTACATAAGGGGGGAAAGGGGTGAGAATCATATAATACATTAATATTTCATATAACATAACATCCATGGGGCTGGTGGTGGGAATAACCATACTAGCCATATAAATAGCAGCAAGCAGCATTAACAATACTCAAAACAATAAACAAAGCTACACACTGACCCACTAATTTGCAAATAAGCAAAAGCTCAGCCCTCAACCATTCACATCAAACCAATATCCCCCCTCCCCGACTCACCCAGAAGTCTGGGGTCAAGGCCACTGTTACGAATTGGTGGTGGGTGGGTCCAGAGTCCTCCAGGGATGGCCCAGAAAAAGTCTCTCCTCTCCCTCCAGGGGGAACAGAAGCAAAGCAAAGCAAAGCAAAGCAGGAAGATGTCAACAAAGGCGCTTACCTGATTTGCAGGTGACCCAGGTACTGTTCCTCTGCTGCTGGTGGGGGTGCACTTCTGGTGGCTCCCCGTGAAGGCCCTGAGTTTCCATAAGACCGACCCCTCAGTGTGGCAGGCCCTGTCCTGTGGAACTCCCTGCCAGTATTCAGTTTTAATATTCTCAATAATTTCTTATTTTTTTAAATGCACTGATTGTCAGCAGTTCCCCAAGGTTGCAGGTGAGGGCCTCTCCCATTCCTACCTGGGGAATCGAGGGATCGAACCTGACTGTTTTGCATGCAAAACAATATGAGCTACAGCCCTTTTTCAATGCAATGTTGCATTCTGGGCCTTATACCCCCGAGTTCTTTAAGCACCCAAGACTTGGAAATTTCTCCCTCACACGGCATTCCTGCACTCTGCACACACCCAGGGGCACCATTTAATTTGGATTTCTCGATCATATTTTTACCCCAGCCTTCTTCCAAGAAACTTCAGGATGTTGTGCCGGACACCCACCCATCCGCCCACCTACCAGCGCCATTTCATCTTGCACAACAACCCTGTGAGGTAGGGCAAGCTAAGGAAGACAGAGAGAGAGAGAGAGTATGCCCCTGGCTCAAGGTCACCCAGTGAGCTTCATAGCTGCGTGGGGGATTTGAACCCCGGTCTATGTCTGACACTCCAACCGCTACACCACACTGCCTTTTAAATTATTCCTTTACCCATTGTACGGTTGCGTATCGGAGGGGAAGTGTGGTGCAGTGGTTAGCACCCGTGACTCCACAGGGAGCCCCGGGTTTAAGCCCTCCCTCTCCTGCATTGTGGTACGCGGGTGGCACTGTGGGTTAAACCACTGAGCCTAGGGCTTGCCGATCAGAAGGTCGGCGGTTCGAATCCCCGCGACGGGGTGAGCTCCCATTGCTCGGTCCCTGCTCCTGCCAACCTAGCAGTTTGAAAGCACGTCAAAGTGCAAGTAGATAAATAGGTACCGCTCCGGCGGGAAGGTAAACGACGTTTCCGTGCACTGCTCTGGTTCGCCAGAAGCGGCTTAGTCATGCTGGCCACATGACCCGGAAGCTGTACGCCGGCTCCCTCGGCCAGTAAAGCGAGATGAGCGCCGCAACCCCAGAGTCGTCCACGACTGGACCTCACGGTCAGGGGTCCCTTTACCTTACCTCCTCCATTGCAGGGGGGCTGGACTAGATGACCCTCAGGGTTCCCTCCGACTCTCACCCTGACCTACCTCACAAGGCTGTTGTGAAGACAAAAGCACAGAACGAACTCTCCCTCCCTCCATGAAGACCTTAGTGTTGGAGGAGCAGCTTCCCAAACCCATTCAAGCGGCAGGCGGCGGGTGTTTGTGCAAGCGCGCGTCCGATAACTCTGCCCATGCTCCGGATCCCTCTCGTCTCCTTGCCCCCCTCCCCCGCGACCCGCCCTCACAAAAGCACATTGTTACCAAATAATCCCCCCCGCCGCGCCTCCCGTTTCCTCCCGGCTCCCCGCCCCCACCCCAGCGAGGAACACCCCCCCCCGCCAAGGAGGCGGGCCCCGTTCGGCTGACGTCAATGTGGGGGCGGGCTCGGAAGATGGCTGGCGCTGGAGGGAATGCCCTCTTGCAACCGCAGCGCCGAGTGGAGCGCAGGCTTGGCGGGGCCGCGCGGGGGACGCTGCTGGGGCCGGATCGAGGAAGCGCCCATCGTCCTCCTTTTGCACCGGCCGCAGGGATTGCAATCGCCGCCTGGGTTTTAATTTTTTAACCTCTATATCGATCGATCTCTATATTTCCTTCTTTTTTTTTTTTTTTTTGGAAAGAGTTCCCTTTGGCCACCTTCCCTCGCTCAGCCCAGGAAGCACCATGAGTCTCCCTGAAGATGCAGTGAAGGAAAAATTGCTCTGGAATGTGAAGAAGGAGGTAAGAGAGAGAGGGGTGGGTGGGTCCTGAGCACTTTTTTTGCACATTTTTTTTGGGGGGGGTCGTCCCTCCCAAGAGACTGATCCCCCCCATCTTCCATTTTCCCCATCTCTCTCCCTCTGGAGTCTTCCTTTGCATTTTGGGTCTCTCCCCCCCCCATCGCCAGATAGATTCCCCATCCAACTCTCACCCCAATTTCGGGGTTTGTTTCTGGGCATTTGTGGGGCGTTTCGTTCAGGGGTGCTCCGGAGCTCGGCTCGGGTGCGGAAAGGGGGCTTGGTTTGTTTTTGAAGAACCAAGGAGGTGCTTTGAGAAAGGTCTCTGGGCAGCCATGCCTGCCCCCTGGGGGTTGCGGTGGGTCGGAGGGGTCAGCACCCACCCTTCCCGCTTTCTCATCCCATAATTGGGGTTCAGGTGGAAAAACGTGTGTATATATCCTGTTTATCGAATGGCGAAGGAAAAGCACTCTGTGCAAGCTCAGAGGCTCCCTTTCCCCCTTCGCCCACATTTTCTGTATTGCAAGGTACTGAGTGCAGGTGATGTTTGGATTTCAAATGGACACACATACACACACACTTTCTTTCTGTGTCTGTTAGTGAACACCATATATTTTTAAAGCACACCTCCCTCCCCATGTGAATCCTGGGAATTGTAGTTTACTCCTCGCAGAGCTACAGTTTCCAGGATTCTTGCGGGGTGTGTGTGCTTTGAATGGGGTGTGTGCCCCCAAAGTGCATGCTCTCACATATATTCTGCAGGCGAGACTTAAACCTTATTCTTAATGGGACTTACTATGTATTTAATGGAACTGACTCTCTGGTAAAGAGCACACAGAACCACAGCTTGGATTTGACTTAGGGGCCTAAGACTCTAGAACCTGTTTTCTTCCTAGGTTCTGCTTTCGAAACACCTGGCAAGCAAACCTGCTCCCAGTTTGGAAGCTGCTGGGGATGTTTTTCATTTGAGCCTGGGGTTTGTCAGGCTCAGCTTTCAAGCGCTCGGCTCTGTGAAGAGAGCAGTTTCCCTGGTGCATCTTCAGTTAGTCCTCCTCCTTCCTACTACCAGCTGTGTAACCAGTAGCCAGCCTGATACAGTGTCTCTGGGCGTGTGCAGAGTGCCGTTCTCCCACCACCGCAGCACACATAGCTGGAAGAACTCCTCTGTAAGTCTGGACTGGCTCAGGAGCTGCCAGCTCAGAGGTTGTGGTGTTGGAGGCTGCTTTGAACCCCCAAGATCTCACAGATTAAAACAACATTGCTCTCAGGGAGGAAGATTGCTCCAGTGTTGCACTAAACCTGGGATCTGCCTTAACACCAAGCAGATCACTCGACCGGCTGACTAGCAGAGCAGAACCAGGGAAGCAGCCTCAGACCATTGCTCCACCTAGCTCAGTATTGCCTACACTGACTGGCAACAGGGCTTCAGGCAGGGGACGTTCCCAGCTCTACCGTTGGGGATTGTGACCTGGCCGGAGGCGAGACAATAAAGGCATTTTACTGTCTGATTCACTTTGCAGACTCTGAGCACACTTCCCCAAATGCCTTTGGAAAGCCTTGTCCCCTGTAGGCAAAAGTTGCTTATTTGTGTGGGGAGAGAGATGGTAAAAAGAGCGGGTCTGGAATACATTTTTTTGAGGGGTGTGTGTGTGCATACTGGCATACTGGCTGAAAGCACCAAAAGTCTTCACCAGCTCATTTCCACACACACACACACACACACACACACACACACACACCCTGCCTTCAGTGAGTCTTGCACAGAGATAGAGTAGCAATCTGTTCTTCGGTGGGGAGGGGGCTTCTAGGATGGCGATAGATGCTTTGGTTTTGGGGTGGGGGGGCAGCTGGATCTAGAGGGTTCATCTCCATGCTTTCTCTCTCCTCTTCTCTACCTCCCCCCCTTTATCAGTTGCCGCGTCCTCAGTGACGCAGATGCTTCTGCCTTGCTGATGTGTGTGTGTGTGTGTTCATCGAAGTGTGTTGGTGGGGGGGGGGGACACGGGGACATGAATTCATTCAAAAATTGCAAGAGCTGCATCCAGCCCTGTGTCCCCTGATGCATGTTAAGTAGCCCCGACAGCTTGATTTAAAGGGATCTGCTGCGAATTAGCTGCCTGGGTTCTAATCCATCAGTTAATTGATCTGAGAGCTGCATATAAATTTGCATATGAATGACAAACGGAGGTTCTGAAGTGGGAGGGGGAGAAGAATTATTATATTTTCAGGGGAGGTTATTTTATCTTAGCTGGTGCAAAAAAAAAAAGTTTCCTCAAAACACATCCTTTTGTGTGTGTGTGTGTGTGTGAGAGAGAGAGAGAGAGAGAGAGAAAGAGAGAGGTACAAATCTTCCTAAGACAGATTTAAAAGAAGCTCCTTATGTGAGAGAGTCACACAAGTCTCTTCCACTCACAGATTTATCAGGGCTTGCAATATGATATCTTAAAGATGTACTTGGTTGTATCCAATGTGTAGATGTGCTTAGATTAGACCCACTGAAATTAATGGCCATGACTGACTTAGGTCTATATTTTCAGTGAGTCTACTCTGAGTAGCCCAATATGTTTCGAATCCTAGAATTGTGCAGTCGGATGGGACCCTGAGGGTCATCTAGTCCAACCCCCTTGCGATGTAGGAATCTTTTGCCCAGTGCCGGACTCAAACCCACAACCCCAAGATCGAGAGTCTCATGCTCTCCCGACGGAGCTTTTAATAAGGTGGCGCTTTTCAATCAATCAATCAATCAAAACTCGGATCGACTTGTCCAACTAATCAATTTCCTAGCCTACACCAGGCAGTTTCATGCAAGCCAGGAATCTCTCCAGGAAGATGTGAAAATAGAGATTAAAGGCATAAGAAGAGTTTGCTTGGGAGGAAGCCAAGGTCCATTCAGTCCAGCATCTCAGAGTGACTGACTAGATACCTCCGGCAAGCACATTAGCAGTGCAAGAAGCCAGTAGCCCTGTCCTGATGGGCAAGAAATTTGATTTGGTTTGCATTTAAAGCCAAATCTATTGAACTCATGCAGTTAAGCGGTAGACTGCTCCTCAAACAGAGACTCTATTTGTAGCTATCGTTGTTAATAAGAGCAGAGTCCTGCAGGATCAGACCAAAGTCCTATTAAGTCTGCCATCCCACAGTGGCCAACTACTGTAGATGCCTCTGGGAAAACCCCAAGAAGGGCTCTGAAGCTACAGCCCTCTACTGGTGGTGTCCTCAGCAAGCTGGAATTCAGACGTAGGACTCGAACCCATGGCTTCGATTTACAAGAAAGGAGAATCTGACTAAACATCAGGAAGAACCGTTTGACAGTGGAACAGACACTCTCAGGATGTGGTGGATTCCATTGGGGGTTTTTAAGCAGAGGTCTGTCTTGGATTCCTGCCTTGCATGGGGTTGGACTGGATGACCCTCAGGGTCCCTTCTGACTCTTGCGATTCTGTGATTCTAGGTAGACTGCCTCTGGACATGGAGGTTCTACGCAGCCGTTATGGCTCATTCTTAGTCCTCTTCTTCTTCATGAATTTGCCTGTACGCATCCCCTTTCTGAAACCAGCTTGTGCCCATGGCAGCGAGTCAGACCAATGAAATCAAGGCTGTGTGTATTAATGAGATTCTCCGGGCTGCTGAGATGGCTTGCCTGATGGCAGCTGTCAGCAGTTCATGAAGCAGTTGCTGAATATGCGCAAATCTCCGGGGTCCTCCTAGGCCCAGGGCGGTCCAGGTTTTTGGCAGAGTTGCACCCAGGTTCCCAGGAGACCTCTGCCTCCCTCCCCCTCCCTACATTTATGGAGGGTTTTATAAAGGTTTATATAATACAGCCAGCAATCGAGGCGTGTCTTGGAGACACAGTTTTCTGCACACCCCTGCTTCCTGATAGGTAGACAAACAGGAAAGTTGGGGAATCCTGGGGGCCGCACTCCCTTCTAGGAGGCCAATTGGGGGGCCATGTGCCCTGGTGGGTGGGGCAAGAGGCAAAAGTGGGTGGAGCAATAAGTGTGAGTTTTACCTTCTAGCAGAGTAAGCTAATTTTATCGCACACTCTTCTTTGCCCTCCGTCCAGCCAAGAAAGCAGCATTATAGAAGTTATACCCGCCATGCAAAGGACCCAAGGAGCTTTTAGATTTCCCACAATGCCTTGGTACAACACTACATGGCGGCCATTTTTAGGAAATTTAAATGGCAGCCGACCGCTAGGAAAAAGTGGTCTCAGGGCAAACGCTGGCAGTGGGCATTGGAAGGGCAGTAGTGTCCCGAGTGCCTGTTGCTGATGGCAAACCTGCCCCCTCAAAAGGGTCCGGAAGCTTCCTTTGTGGGAACATCCAGCCCACCTTTGCTTAAACCACTTCCTGGCCACGCAGATGTGTTTCGATTGCTAAAGTGTACTCTGATTTCCCCCTTTCCCTCGTGGCATTTAATTCTCTGGATCTTTTTGCGCCGAAGCAGTAAATTAGGCTTTTGCGTGCAGCAAATTGTTGCCCTTGCCCTGCTTGGGAAACTGCTAAAATTGAGTTCCTTTTCCTAAGCAATATGTTTCTCCGCCTCAAACCGATCCGTTTCAGGTAAATCTTCGTCCTTGGGGGAACATTTAAGAACTTATTTGCTGGCTTGGATTTTCTGGCGGCCTTGCTTGCTGTTCCCACTGGGAAGCAATTTATTTCCTTGACTTTAAGAGAAAGGCAGGCCTGTAAAATGTCTCGAGAAATTTGGCTCAGTTGCCTCCCGACGTTTACCTCCTCCGTGGGGAAGCCTGTCTGATGAGAAGTGTTGTGAAGCTCGCTGATCTTTCTTCAGCTGATTTATGGGTTTCTGCAAATCTGAACCAGATTGACATGGGCGATCCAGCTTTGACCCTCGGCGACCACTCAGTATGGGCTGTGCAGACCCAAAACTCTGGGAAGAGTGCAAGAGGTGGTCTCTGTGCAGGGAGGGGGTCCAGTGTAGTCAAACTTCTTTTGGCCAGGGAGCTACTCTCACCCACCACTTTTCCACACAGCTTTCCCCCTCCTCAGCAGTGTTCGAAATTAGACAGGTGCCTTTTGCACCTGACTATTGACCATTTAAAGGGACACGGGTGGCGCTGTGGGTTAAATCACTGAGCCTAGGGCTTGCCGATCAAAAGGTTGGCAGTTCGAATCCCCGTGACGGGGTGAGCTCCCGTTGCTCGGTCCCTGCTCCTGCCAACCTAGCAGTTTGAAAGCACATCAAAGTGCAAGCAGATAAATAGGTACCGCTCCGGCAGGAAGTTAAATGGCATTTCCGTGCGCTGCTCTGGTTCGCCAGAAGTGGCTTAGTCATGCTGGCCACAAGACCTGGAAGTCGTACGCTGGCTCCCTCAGCCAATAAAGTGAGATGAGCGCCGCAACCCCAGAGTCGTCCGGGACTGGACCTAATGGTCAGGGGTCCCTTTACCTTTTTATTGACCATTTACGACCAAGTGAAGATGCCTGGACACCAGGATGGTGCCTGACATCTCCACCATTTGGAGATGCATACCTGGGGATTTTACAGCCATCTTGTCCAAAAATGGCAACTAGACATTCCGTTTTGGTGACTGAAACCTTGGTTTAAGGAGCCATTTGGCACCTAGCTTATATAACTGAGTTTCTAGCACTGCTCCCCAGCACTCACTTTACATGGTGGTGCTGGGTAGTTTATATCTTTGCTCATCCCAAAGCCATGTCTATCTTTCTCTCTTTGCGACGGCCACCAAAATCAGTGGGGAGTTGGGGAGGGGCGGGGGCTTTCCAGGCTGGAGGATAGTCAAACTAGAGTCTAGACTAGAGGTGTGAAGGCATTGAGCGGAGAGTTATGACTCAAAAATGGTCTGTGTTCTCCCACATCCTTCTGGGTCTTCACATATCTAGTCTAGACCCCAAATCCTTGTGGGCTTCTAGATCCACAGCAGCCACTCTCAACTTTGGTTCCCCAGATGCTCTTGAACTACAACTCCCATAATCCCTCACTACTGGCCATGCTGGCCAGGAAAGATGGGTGTTGTAGTCCAACAACATCTAGGAACCCAAGGCTGAGAAAATCTGGCCTAGAGTCTGGACCCTGAACAGGAAAGTTTATCTTGTTTGGCTTCTGTTGCCATTGCAGCTTTGAGACTTGGCAAGTCACCATTCACACTGGATGCCAATTTGTTTCCAGGCTCGGTTCAAGTTGCTAGTCCTGGCCTGTCATCTGATGGTTGCAGCGGGTAGGGAATGGAAAATCAGGAGGGAGAATGGATTGGAGTATCATGAACAAGGGCATTCTGCACTGCGAGATTTTGTTGCGGGGCTCCCCTGATTTTAATTCCAATTCCTTTTTGCTCCTGTTTTCTATGCAAAGTCACATGGCTTCCTCCAAAGAATATTGGGAACTGTAGTTTAACCCTTACAGTGCTATAGTTCCCAGCACCCTGAATAAAGTGGTCAAAGATCTTGTGAACCGCCCTGAGATCTTGTGATGAAGGATGGTATATCATCATCATCATCATCAAAGCAGCACACAAAAATCAATGAAGCAAGGGTAAAACATAGCCTATAATACCTCTGTCATATTAAAACAAGTAAGCTTTTTTGTTTTAAAAAACCACTTTTTTATTCCTCATTTTGCCCTAGTATCTCGCTTGCTCTTCACAACACAGGAAAGAAACACCTCCATGTTTCTTCTTCCCTGATTTCATTGTGTTCGCCAGGTGCTGAAATTTTAATAGAGGCTTCCCTATATCCAGGACAGCAAGATCCTATTAACTACGAAGCCATTAGCTAAATTAAATGAATTTCTGTCTGTTTTGGAGTGGGTTCAGGGCCTCCAATGTAAGACCCCATCTGTGCTCAGGTCTGTGGGCATGAAAGGAATGGTGCCCATTTTTCAAACTGCATCTCCAGGCAGTTTTTCAGGGCAGAATCATAATTCTCTAGCTGGTCGGAAGTTTGGGGGAGCGGCAGCGAAAGTCTCTTACAGGTTTTTTGTTCAAAGCAAAGCAAAGCAAAAATGCCCAACTGTCTCCAACAACCTGCATCTGATTCAGAGAGAATGGATTGTGTTGCTTCACTGCCTGTAGCATCTTAAAACTTTTGCTGTTGTAATGCATGGTACGTTTCTAGATCTGGAATTAGGTATGGGGGGACACCCCCCTCCTATGATCAGAAATACTGCTAGCATGCCAAGGGTGTCTGTCTGCCACCACTGAGTAATTCTCCCATCCTCAACGAGAGGGCAGGGAAGTGTGATCTATCACAGCCCTCCCCGACATAATGTGCAATTTGCGGTTTCAGTTGGACTAGAATATGCTTGGTGGATTTGTGCCCATCTGGGAGACATTTTGCTTGTTGCTGTTGCTTCCCTCTTTGCAGTGATGGATGGCTGTAGACTCTAGACTCCCAAGCACAGAGAAACTTGTGCTGGATCGTTTTCAGTCCCGAGCATGGGATGAATAATCAGACACCAGCAATTTTTGCTCCCGTTTCTTTCTTTCATAAGAGTTCTCTTGACTTTCCTGGTCTGCAGTGAGCTCTTGTCTGCCCCTGGAACTGTGGGGTCTCTGCCTAACACAAGGAGTCTCTGGCTTGCCACATGGGGTCTTTGGCTTGCCATGTGCTATTCCGGCTGCCACGTGGTGTCTCTGGCTTGCCACGTGGCGTCCCTGCCTGCTACGTGGTGTCTTTGGTTTGCCATCTGGTGTCCCTGACTTGCCACATGGAGTCTCTGGCTTGCCACATGGAGTCTCTGGCTTGCCACGTGGTGTCTCTGGCTTGCCACGTGGTGTCTCTGGCTTGCCACGTGGTGTCTCTGACTTGCCAAGTGGCGTCTCCAGTTGCCACATGGTGTCTCTGGCTTGCCACATGGAGTCTTTGGCTTGCCATGTGGCTTCTCCGGTTGCCACGTGGTGTCCCTGCCTGCCACGTGGTGTCTTTGGTTTGCCAGATGGAGTCTCTGGCTTGCCACATGGTGTCTCAGTCTCTTGGCCCTTTGCCTCTGTTCTGCTCGCTCCCCTCAAAACCTGGCCCTTCCTCAGCGCACAAATCTATATTATCTCAGTACAGTGCTTTCTGGGTCTTCTGCCAAGGCAAACAGGGAATGGAGCTGGTTAAGACAACACCGCTTGTTCGAGTGAGCAGGAAGGGGGCCGCCCCGTAGTTCAACAAGGCTGTCCAGGTGTTGCCTTAGCGATGCTACTTAGAGGCCCATTTCCACTCCCTCTCGCTTCCTGCTTGTCAATGTGCCAAGCTTTTGCCTCCTGCCACTTCTCCGAGAACTGGCTTGCGTCCCGGGAGGACTGCCCGCCTTTCCGAAGTCAAAAGACAACCCAATACAGTTCCATTCTTTCTTTTGGGGGAACTCTGGGAGTTTGTGAGGGGACAAGGGGTCTCCTAGCACTCCTCGGCACTTTTAACAAACGACAGACCCCAGGATTTTGGTGGCTCAAGGAACCAGGACTGCTTAAAGGGGTATAACGCTGCTTCAAATGTATGGGGCAGGTGTGGCCCTAGTCGTTCAGGGGCCTCTTTCTATAGGGCCCCATCAGTTCAGGATTTTCAACAGGCTTTAAAAGCCCACTTCACTTCAGGTTCCTTTTTCTGCAAGCGTTCTTGGTGCTTGTCGTGGCTCTTGGAGAGGGGTTGCAGCAGGGAAGTCAGGCTTCTTCAAGGAACTAGGCCGGAGATTTGAGACAGTGAAGGACTTGCCCATGGGGCAGCCCCAGATGGACGTAAGGAACAAAAAGCTCTTGCAGAAGAGGAGGCCAGTATCTCCTGGCCCAAGGAGGTTCTGTTTCCATCTTGTGACTCCTGGTCCCTCGGAGCCACTGGTTTCTGAAGCAATATTTGAGCTCTGCTGTTCTGGAGTCTCCAGCCTGAGCCGTTCTAGATGGCCTGTGCTATCAGAAAAAAGACAAACCTGACCAAGGATGGAGCAACTTAGAGGCGTAGCAAACTAGCTTATGGCAAGCCAGACTGTCTGTCCATCTATCACAGCCTTATTGGTGTAGTGTAGTGGTTAGAGGGAGACATGGGTTCAAATCTCCTCTCGGCCATGAACCCTAATGCTAACACTGATATTATTTATTTATTTATACATACATACATACATACATACATACATACATACATACATACCCTGCCCATCTGGCTGGGTTTCCCCAGCCACTCTTCCAACAAAATATTAAAAATACAATAAAACGTTTATGGCTTCCAACAAAATATTAAAAATACAATAAAACGTCAGACATTAAAAACTTCCCTAAACAGGGCTGCCTTCAGATGTCTTCTAAAAGTCAGATAGTCGTTTATCTCTTTGACATCTGATGGGAAGGCGTTCCACAGGCCGGGCGCCACTACCGAGAAGGCCCTCTGTCTGGTTCCCTGTAACCTCACTTCTCACAGTGAGGGAACCGCCAGAAGGCCCTTGGCGCTGGACCTCAGTATCCGGGCTGAACGATGGGGGTGGAGACGCTCCTTCAGGTATACTGGGACGATGCTGTTTAGGGCTTGAAAGGTCAGCACCAACACTTTGAATTGTGCTCGGAAATGTACTGGGAGCCAATGTAGGTCTTCCAGGACCGGTGTTATGTGGTCTCGGTGGCCGCTCCCAGTCACCAGTCTAGCTGCTGCATTCTGGATTAGTTGAAGTTTCTCGGTCACTTTCAAAGGTAGCCCCACAAAGAGCGCATTGCAGTAGTCCAAGCGGGAGATCACCAGAGCATGCACCACTCTGGCGAGGCAGTCTGTGGGCAGGTAGGGTCTCAGCCTGTGTACCAGATGGAGCTGGTAGACACAGAATTGACCTGTGCCTCCATGGTCAACTGTGAGTCCAAAATGACTCCCAGGCTGCACGTCCTTTAGTGGCACAGTTACACCATTTGGGAACAGGGAGTCCTCCACACCCACCCGCCCCCTGTCCCCCAAAACAGTACTTCTGTCTTGTCAGGATTCAACTTCAATCTGTATAAACCTTGAGCTCCTTAGAGAAAAGGTGGGATAGAAACACAATAAATAGAATAGATAGATTATTGAGACTGACAGGCAGTAGCTCTCTGGGGTTTCAGGCAGATCCTTTTAACTGGAGATGAATGGGCATTGCACACCTGGGATTGTCTTCTTGCAAAGCAGGTTCTCTATCTCTGAACTGTGGTTGCTTTCTTCTTCTTCTTCTTTTTCATAATCTTTTTATTAATTTTTTAAAGATTTTACAAATTCTTTTAGACAACACTCAAAGCAAATCTCTCATATCCCTTGACTTCCCACCAGCCTTCCATGGTGTTCTTGTCTTACCATATAAAACTGCTATATTTCTCATATTCTACCCATCTTATACATTAATTCTAACTTATTAAACTACCAATTCTCATCTGTTGCTATACTTTAAATCCTGCATATGTTTTAACATAATCACGGTTTTTTAAAATCAAATATTCCACGAAATATTTCCATTCTTCAATAATTTTTCTTCTTTGATTCTATCAGTCAGTCTAGCCATCTCAGTTTATTTCATCTTCATAAGCCAATCTTCTTTCATTGGGACTTCTTCTTTTCAACTTATTTTATTTTACTTATGATTTTCAATTTTATACATTTCAGCAATTTTACAATCATTTTAACATTTCAAAGCTCGACTGCCTTCCCCCTCTTTCTGCGGTTCCTTAAATTTATTTTTTGCATTTTCTGCGTTTTCCAAATTAACTTAATTTACTCATTTATTCATCTACTTTAAATATATATTCTTATAAAACTGCAGGTTATTTCAATAATCCTGCCAATGTTCTTATCTGTTTACAGTTTATTTATAAATAATTTATAAATATTCAATAAACCATTTTTATTAAAAAAAGTTTGTTGTCTTGATTTCTTATTTTTCCGGCAAGTTTCACCATTTCTGCATATTCCATAAGTTTTTGTATCCGTTCTTCTTTCGCTGGGACTTCTTCTTTCCACTTTTGCACATAGACTGTTCTTGCCACCGTTGTAGCATACTTAAACAAATTAAAACTATTCCTTCGAAAGCTCTGGACCAGTTACACCTAACAGAAAGGCCTCAGGTTTCTTGGGAATCATTACTTTAAACATTTTTTTAAAAAAACTCATTATAAAATAATTTTCCAATAGCCTTTCGCCTTTATGCAGGTTGAACCGTGTTTGCTTTCCAAGTGTGCTGGTTCTGGGCCACCTTGTCCACTTTGGCTGTGTGACTGTTGGCTCCTTCCTCGATGGCAGAGTAAGTCCAACCAAAATCCTCTGCAGCCCCTAGCCAAGAGCACTTGAGCCTTCGACGTCTGCTTCTTCTTCCATCCTTCTGTGGCTTCCAGTGATGGATTTCTCCCTGATGGACCAAACTCCAAGCCTGGAGTGTATTGGCGACTGCTATCTGCCTTCTGCTCGGCAATGTAGCTTCTGTCCTGATTTCGTGTCCTCCTGGATCAGATCCACGGCTGGCTGGGCCTTCGCAACACATGGCGCTGTTGCCTCTCCTGCCTGCCCACACATTCTGTGGCTGTGATTCAGCTCTGCTGGGCAGCGTCTTGGCGTTGCATCCCTCTTTTAAGTTGCCCGGTCGTGGTCGACGGGAGAGGAGAACAGGTTAGCAGCTGGCTGCCTCTTGCCAAGTGTTGCATTGCTGTTCGCTCGAGTGCAGGAACCTGGGAAGATTTTGGCAGCCCATCCACATTGCCACACCGCAAATGTGCTTCTCAAGTGGTTTCAGGATCCAACAGTCTTGCCTTCTGCTTTGGGGAGATGCCATTTCATACAATGTCCACAGCACCCACCTGTTCCACCAAACTTGTAACTTATCATAACAAAGGAATGAGATTAATTTGGCATGGCTTGTTTCTGAGAAACCCATAGGATTTATCCTGCAGTGTTTTTACTCCTCACTGCCTCCTCCTTTTCAGATAGACACCCTAGACAGGCTTCAGTGCCCTGTGCAGCAAGCGCTTGGGCTCAGAACTGGTTAAGCACTTGGGGGCGACTCCAGCTGTGTTTTCATGTCCTTCTAAAACATGTTTGGAGCTTCCAGCTGTCATGCTCCTATCCCAAAATAGAATTCCCCAGGAAAAAGGGATTGATTGTTTAACCGTTTTGGGGAACTGTAGCTCTGTGGACAGAATAGAGATTCTCAAACCACCCTCAGTGCCCTTCAGTTCCCAGGATTTTGGGGGGAAAGCCATATTTGAAAGTACAGTGGTACCTCTGGTTACGTACTTAATTCGTTCCGGAGGTCCATTCTTAACCTGAAACTGTTCTTAACCTGAAGCACCACTTTAGCTAATGGGGCCTCCTGCTGCCACCGTGCCGCCGGAGCACGATTTCTGTTCTCATCCTGAAGCAAAGTTCTTAACCCAAGGTACTATTTCTGGGTTAGAGGAGTCTGTAACCTGAAGCGTATGTAACCTGAAGCATATGTAACCCGAGGTACCACTGTATTTAAAGTGACATGATGCTGTTTTAAATGTGTAGTGCAGATGGGACTTTAGCCAGCATTCCATAGCCAGCAAATGAATTTGACCATAGAATCACAGAATTGTAGAGTTGGAAGGGACCCCAAGGGTCATCTAGTCCAACCCCCTGCAATGCAGGAATCTCCACTAAAGCTTCCATGACAGATGGCCATCCAGCCTCTGCTTAAAACCCTCCAAGGAAGGAGAGACCACAACCTCCCATAAATAGGATGTGGGTTTTTTTGGGGGGGGCGGGGGGCGGGAGTCAGTGTTTCTGAATTTTTTTCTGAAAAAATGTTCTGCTTCTGCAAATCTCAAGTCTGCTGATCCATTCCTTTTGTGGACCGGTGGCGTAGTTTTGGCTGTCTGGTGAATGGCGGTTGCAGCCAGAATGCTGGGAAAAGAAGGAATAAATAATCAAACAGGCAAACCTGGCTGTGGCTCCCCACTCACATTTGGCTTGGCCAAAGATCCAGAGACAATAATGTTTTCCAAAGCAAGCGAAGGGGGTGGGGTGGCAGCTTTGCAATGCTGCCATCACGCTTCTTCTTCTTCCTGCAGAGGTTCTTGCCTGTTCAGTGTGCTCCTTCGTTTTCCTTCCCTCCTCTGCCTTAAGCCAATTGCTTGCAAATAATTATTCTTTCAATTTGCTTTCTGTCCAGCTGTGCTGGGAGGCATCTTTTTCCCTCAGTGGTGCTTGCTGCAGAATGTCAGTGCAAACAAAAACGAAACCCTCGGTGCCTTCCTGCACGGCCTCCTGTTCAATTTGCTCTGATCCTGCACTCATTTGGCTTTGTTCTAAGGCAGGCGTGAAAGGTCACTGCGAGACATCTTTCGGGGATGCTTGGCTCCTCCTTGCAGGGTGGAGATTTATTTGTTTGTTTTTGTGCTGCTGCTATCGAAAAACAGCCAAAAGCACAGGGTTAGAGCACTGCTTTCTTTAATCGACTGACACAGCAACGCCCAGCAAAAAACAGCGAGGGCCATGGGATTGTCACTTAGACTGAACATTAAAGCAGGCTTGCATGTTGGACAGAAACAGGTATAAAAGCTCCCTCAAGACAGCTGCTTGTTTTAGGAGGATTGGAGGGGTGATTTGGAGCAGAGGAAAATTACCAGTTTTCCATCTGCTACTTTTTCTCTTTTCCTAATTAACTGCTCCCCCTTAAGAGGACTTAGTGGCAAGAGCTCACCACTCTGTCATTTGGCGGAAATAAAGGATCGGCAGAGACACCCATTGGCATGAGGGGGGCACCAGAGGGCAGCCTGGCAATGGCCCCTTCGACATTGGCCCTGGGAAAATCAGTCCCCAAGACCCTGGAGGATCTTTGCCAGTCAAAGCGGTTAATACCAGGATAAAATCATAGAATCGTTGAGTTGGAAGGGACCCCAGCGGTCATCTTGTCCAACCCTCTGCAATGCCATTGGGATAGATGGCCAATACATTCCTCTCATTCATAGAGTCAGTGGGAACATAGGACAGAGAACTCAGCCTTCTACTGAATCAGAACATCTATCTCACTGTTGTCTGCACTGACTGGCAGCCGCTCTGCAGGGTCTAGGTCACCCTACCAGGAGATACTGTTGAGGACTGATCCTTGGATTATTATTTTTTGCATGGAATAGCAGGTTGTAGACTTGTGGAATTGTAGAGTTGGAAGGGACCATGAGGGTCATTTAGTCCAACCCCCTGCAGTGCAGGCATCTTTTGCCCGACGTGGGGCTTGAACCCACAACCCACAATGCTCTACCAACCGAGCTTTCTCAGGCCCGCCTGATGCTCCACCACCGAGTGAGCTGGGGTCTTGCAGCCGAGAAGCAGAGCACATTTGCATGTGAAACTTCTGCGCTCAATGCTTGGCATCCCCTGTCATGAAGAAATCAGGTACCAGGTTGTGGGGAAAGATACTCACTCTGCCTGAGGCCCTGGAAGCCTGTGGTCTGTTTAGGCGACACATGCCTAGACAAACAGCCCAACCTGTTGCCAGACTCTCTAAGGTTCTCCCTCTGCGTCTTTATGACCCATTGAGTGTCACTTTCCATGCATAAACTTCTTTATTTCTTCCTGTTCAGGTGAAGCAGATCATGGAAGAAGCCGTCACCCGGAAGTTTGTGCATGAAGACAGCAGCCACGTCATTGCATTGTGCGGTAAGTGAATAATTGTCGTGTTACGGTGCACAAAACCGTTGTGTTATCATTGCTTCATGCAGCAAGTGACAAATCGTTGCTTCGTCGCTGTATTATGTGGTAAGTAACAAAATTGCTGGAGCTCCAAGCTGGTGTAAACTAGGGTGTCCTTTGTAATTTTACTACCATGTACTGTGTGTGTGTGTGTGTGTGTGTGTGTGTGTGTGTGTGTGTGCGCGCGCGCTGCAACAGCTTTGCAGCCCAACAGAACCACAAGTTCTGTGCCTGGAATGCATGTTGCAAATCATGACTACATTAGCCACAGTTGAATACACCGGCTTTAATCAGATTGTAGAGTTTAGAGAGCCAGGAACTTTATTGCTGAGCCGTTGTTAGGAGACAAGGCAGATGTTCTGCCACTGTGCTATGGCCCCTCCCTGATCACCAGCCGTTTTGAACCAGTGGGCACAGAATACCCTGTGTGCCCCTCCGCAGGAGGGAGGCAACGCAAGGCCTTTGCAGTGGTGGCTCCCCGCTTGTGGAATGTCCTCCCTGTGGAGACTCACCTGGAGCCCTCTCAGTTTAGTTTAAGGCACTCTTGGCCCTTAGTTTGAAGGGTTTTTAAGTATTTCTGACCTCTTTTGGTGGGGCAGGATCTGCTGGCGCTGTCTTCTATTTGTATGGAAGCATGTTTCGTTTTTTAGGTTTTAGTATTTTTGTTGTGTTAGCAGGTCACTTTTCAGTCATTTTTAGGAGCAAAGTGACTAATCAAGTAACATATTAATAACAATAACTCCCCTAGAAAGTACAGGCACTCTACTAACCCTTAAGATATTTGAAGATGGTCATTGCATGTCTCCACCTCGTTGGTTTCCCCTTCTGCTTCCTGAAAGACCTCTAGGTTCAGTTTCTGATCTCTTTCGTTGAGAGGATCGTGGATATATAGCATGGCACTAGATGGATAAAGTTTCCATTTGGGACAAACCTCTTTCACATGGTCCTTCTATGTAGTACATTCCCTCCTACTCAAGTATTTGAGTGGATCATTTTATGTTTTGCTTCAGCGCTGTGCGGAGGCGAGTGCTGTTCCATTTGATTGACACCCGCTGTTCAACACTAGTGGTTTTTGATTGATTCCCCACTTTAAGGAAATAAAATAAGATCCCCCTGCTAGGCCTCTTTACTGGCACAGAGGCTGGTTTATTTTTGTTCGTTTTTTTTGCGGAGTTGTGGCTTGTGCTTCAAGTGACAGTTTTATTGGCAACCTTTTTTCATTTCGCTTTTTGTTAACAACACCTGAAACGTTAGTTGCTTGGCAGTCCTTCCCAGCTAGGAAAAGGGTTGTATTACAATCTGCCTCCCCAGTACCCCAGGAATGTCTTTTTGCAGTCTCTTGAGAGATGGGAAGTGTTTGCAAAGTTTATGCAGAGCATCCCCAGCAGGTCGGATGGTTGTGCTGAAGGGCGGCGAGGCGCAGCGCATGGTTAACCTATGGAACTCTCTGCCACAAGAGGCAAGGATGGCCATCTACTTGGATGGATTTAACAGAGGATTGGACAAATCTATGGAGGGCAAGGTTATCAAGGGCTGCTCACCACGATGACTATGTTCTAACTTGAATGCCAGCAGCAGTCTGTGTGTGGTTTGGGAGCTGCACGGCCAGGGAAAAACAATGCTATCCAGGGTTGTAAAGACTGCAGAGAGAATAATTGGGTGCACTCTTCCCACCTTAGATCAAATCTATGCTGCCAGGTGCCATAAGAAAGCGGCAGAGATAGCGCAGGATAGTACGCACCCCGGAAATGATTTCTCTCAGCTTCTGCCTTCTGGAAAGAAGGTATAGGGTTATAAAGGCCAGGACTAGCCGCCTGAGAAACAGCTTCTACGCAAATGCAATTCTGGTTCTAAACGCAGCATAAGGGGTCTCTATAGTATAGTGCATTTTAAAATGGGGTTTCAGAGTTTTTAGGGGTTTCTGAATGTTTTATGTAGTTTTGTAGTAGTTTTATGTAGTTTTTATGTAGTTTTATGCAGTTTTTCAATTTCATTGTTCTGCATGGGACAATGACAATAAAGATATTGTATCATATATATCGTAATGCTTCTGAATGCCAGCAGCTGGAAACTGCAGGAAGGGAAAGTGCAGGTTTTGTATTCAGGTTGTGCTTGGGGGTGTCCCACAGGCATCTGGTTGGCCACTGTGAGAACAGGATGCTGGAGTAGATGAGCCACTTGCATGATCCAGCAGGGCTCTTCTTAACGTCATTCAAATTATTACATTATTCAAATTATCAGGAAGGTGTTTGTGTTTTTATATTTTGTTGGGAGCTGCCCAGATCAGCTGGGTCAGCCCAGTCAGATGAGTGGGGTCAGTGTTCGAAATTAGCCGGGCGCAAGGTGCATTTTGCTCTGGACTATTGGCCACTTGTGACAAAGTGATCTGGTCTGTTTGTTGTAGCATGTTGCCCCCTTTTTTCCTTTTTTACATTTTTCAATTAGATGTATACTAAAAGAGTAAAAACTGAAATGCAGCATAATCATACATCAACACATTATTCTAGAAAACATTATTATACCAATGTACTTAATTATCACAGCAGTGACTATTTAATAATCTTAGGGTAAATATCAATAATGTCAGTGATCAATTATGAACCTGCCTATTGTGTTCAGTTGCAATCTCTCCCCGTCCCAGCTTTTTTCTTTAAGTCTTTAAATTCACAGCATTTCATTGCAGATTTCCCTAATATACTCCGCTCAATATAGACATTTTTGCAACCAATTCCCCCTAATAGGATGCATTTTTGTACGTCATTTTCACTAAAACGTGCATTTTAATGCGTTCTTGTGAACACCTTTACCCTGCTATATGCATTCCTTAGCTGGAGAACTGCATTGCAGAAAAGCAATTCACCCACCCAGGTCTTGGTTACACAAGCCAGTTCAGTTCCTTCATCCATGATCACATCATAGATAAGGCTGCTTCTTGCTCCTGCACTGACCTGCCATTGAACAGCGCAACCAGGTTAGGAGCCTCTGTAGCCAGGCAGCCAATTCTCTGCTGGATAGGATCAGTCGAGGGGAATAGCCTGAATCAACAATTAAATGGCTTTGTCTACTTGCAAATCAATTGGGTCTCTCTTGATTTAAAACCAAGCCTGATAAGCACTTTTTAAAAAAGTCAAATAAGCCTGAGCTTTGCAGACAGATTGATTCTGTGCACAGTTCCACATTCCGCACACTTGCAGAGTATTGTGGTCGATAGACAGCCCTGGTAATGAGCGACGCTGTGCTTCCTGAGGCCCGAAAATCGATGCAACACCCTGATCTCTTGTCTGTCTTGTAGGAGATGGAGTCAAGCAGCCTTCAGGGCATTCATTGCCTGCGGTCACTGAGCCTGGGAGCTGTCTGCATCAAATGCATCTGTCTGGAAAGTGGGGGTGCGGCTTTGAGGCTTAAATGCAGGCCACCCCAGTTAAACTTAATGCAGCTTTCTGGACAGTGTTAGAAACTCAGATATAGTATAAGCTAATCACCAAATTCCTGCCAACCTAGCAGTTCGAAAGCATGTCAAAGTGAAGTAGATAAATAGGTACCACTCCCCGAGCTCCCGTTGCTCGGTCCCTGCTCATGCCAACCTAGAAGTTTGAAAGCATATCAAAAGTGCAAGCAGATAAATAGGTACCACTCCGGCGGGAAGGTAAACGGCGTTTCCGTGCGCTGCTCTAGTTCACCAGAAGCGGCTTAGTCATGCTGGCCACATGACCTAGATGCTGTACGCTGGCTCCCTTGGCCAATAAAGTGAGATGAGCGCCGCAACCCCAGAGTTGGTCACGACTGGATCCAATGGTCAGGGGTCCCTTTACCTTTAATCACCAAATGGGACCTTAAACCTAGGTTACGGTCACCACAACAGAGTGTCTAGGCGTCCTTTTTTATACATTGTAATTTATTATTATTATTCATTTCATTTCTATATCTCTATCTTTTAAAGGGGGGGAAATCTCAAAATGGTTTCCAAGACTTTAAAACATCAAATAAAACAATCCAGAATAAAACAAATTCAAGCTTCAAGGAAAACATTTCAGATCCTTCTCAAAGTGACATTTTGCTTTCTCCATGCATGTTTACCTACTTAATTTATAGAGCTGCCCCATAGCAGAAGTGCTCTAGGGAGCCAGTGTGGTGTAGAGGTTAGAGTGTCAGACCAGGACTTGGGAGATCAGGGTTCAAATCTCCCCTCAGTCCTGAAGCTCCCTGGGTGACCTTGGAGTCAGTCACAGCCCCTTAGCCTACCTCACAGGGCCGTTGTAGGGAACTGACCAAGGAGGGAGGTGAACCGTGTACAGTCATACCTCATGTTAAGTTTGCTTCATGTTATGTTTTTTCAGGTTGCGTCCTGCGGCGACCCAGAAGTACCGGAAAGAGTTACTTCTGGGTTTCACCGCTCGTGCATGCGCACAAGCGCTAAATCACACTTTGCGCATGTGCACAAGTGCCAGATCGCACCGCGCACCTGCGCAGATACGGCACTTCACGTTGCGGGCTTTTCACATTGCGAACGGGCCTCTGGAATGGATCCCATTTGCAACCAGAGGTACCACTGTACTCCTTGGAGAAAAAGTCGGGATATACAGTGGTACCTCAGGTTATAGACGCTTCAGGTTACATACGCTTCAGGTTACAGACTCCGCTAACCCAGAAATAGTACCTCGGGTTAAGAACTTTGCTTCAGGATGAGAACAGAAATCGTGCTCCGGTGGCGCAGCAGGAGGCCCCATTAGCTAAAGTGGTGCTTCAGGTTAAGAACAGTTTCAGGTTAAGAACAGACCTCCAGAACGAATTAAGTTATTAACCCGAGGTACCACTGTAAATGCAATAAATAAGCTCTTCTGCTTACCTGCTTAAGAAAACCGGAGGGGCCAGCCAGATGGAGACGAGAGTCACCAACTTGGTGGTCGCCCTTGGACTGACGCCAATCGCGAATGGCACCTGGGGAATTTCTAACGCTGTTTCTGGATGCTGTGAAGCCAAGCCGGCTCACCTGTCCACCTCCCTGAGAATCACTTCCTCTTCTGTGGTGCTTATGTGGAGGAGAGCAAGAAAGCACTTGGGGAAGGGACCTTAGCTCTCTGGTTTGCATTTAGATGCTGGGAGCAGCCCCTGCCTGCAACCCTTTAGGGCTGCTGCAATTCACTGTAGACCTGTGGTTCTCAAACTTCTTTCTCTCGGCCACCCTTTCAGAGTAAAAATTTGCTTGGGCCACACCCGATTCTTTATTGATTAAGAAATAGGTTGGAAAATGCAAAGAAACAAATCCTACCAGTGCTTGATTCGTAACACAGAACACGACTGCTTTATAATATGATCGTGAGGCATCCAGAAAGTATACTGTAAAACAATGCAGCTGCATAAGAACATGACTCAACACCCCCCCCCAATATAATGATAAAGGAGCTTCTTGCAAATGAAGTGAGAGGCACGAGCTTGCTTTCACCGGGATTCCAAAGGCAGATCTGTATATTGACGCTGCCCCTGGCACCCAGGAAGCCCCAATAAAGAATGGGAGAATGAATCCCCACTGACTGGCAGCGAGGCTGGCAAAACCTCAGACCCAGTCAAGAGAGCCCAAACTGTTGGGTAAGGAGAAGTGTGCTTGCAGGCGAGTGACTCACCCTCTTGTGTGGGGCGGCTTTCAAAAATAGAACGGGAACGAGCCTCGCAACAAGCTGGATGAGAGGGGAGATCAGCAGATATAGATAATATGAGAACGTATGAAGGAGCCTGCTGGTCCTATCTCGTCCGGCGTTCTGTTCTCACCATGGCTGGTCAGATGCAGGTGCAAAACCTGCAAGCGAGACCCAAGCACAAGAGCGTTCTCCCCCTCCGTGGTTTCCAGCAAGGGGTATTCAGAAGCATGATCGCCTCCAACTGTGGGAGCAGAGCACAGCCATCATGTCCAGAAGTCTTTTGTAGCCATGAATGTGTCTCATCCTCTAGGCTGGTAGCCCTCACTGCTTCCTGTGGCGGTGAGTTCCGTAGTTTCACTATGCACCACATGGAGAAATGCTGCATTTTATCTGCCCGGCATCTTCCATCATTCAGCTTCATTCAGATGCCCACTAGTGTTACGAGAGAGGGAGAAAAACATTTCTCTATCCACCTCTTCCATGCCAGGCTTAATTTTATAAACTTCCATTATGTCGCCTCTTACTGGTGTTTTCTCTAAACTAAAAAGTCCCGGACGCTGCAACCTTTCTTTATAGAGGAATCGCCCCATCCCCTCGATCAGTTTGCTTGCCCTTTTCTGAAACCTTTTCCAACTCCTTTTTGAGGTGGGGCGACCAGAACCCTATATAGTACTCCCAAGTGCAGTTTGCACCGTAGATTTCTATAATAGCATTACAATACTGGCAGTTTTTATTTTAAATTCCAATGGTCCTGAGCATGGAATTTGCCTATTTGTACACACACGCAATTCATAATCCGCCCCGCCCCCCCAATCAAGGCCATTTTTCCAAACCTGTTGAAAAGGCTTGGCAGTTCTCCTTTCAATTAGCCAAGGTGTGATCACAACAGCCAACCTCACCTCCGTTGCTTAAAAACACTAATTACAGGCACCCTCTCACATTCTGTGCGGGGAAGTTGATTCCTTCCCAAGCCTCACCAGGAGACCTTAGCAACTGCTAGCAGCTGGCGAGCGATTAACTTGCACTATCGTATCTATCAACACATATCCAGAGGCAGATACTAAACAGAAGCAAAGCAGTATCGGATTCATCTGTGATGCAGTGGGGGAAGCCAGAGGTGGAGATTGAGCCAGAAGCAGGCAGAGTTTGCCTCATTGCAAGAGTTTGCCACTGCTTCTTATCTCTGCCCCTCCCTCTCACAGAGGTGTTTAAGCAGAGGCAGAAGAGGAAGAGATGGAGGGAGAAAGAGCAGATAGCGGGCCTGGAATGATGGAAGAGGGAGGTTCTTCCCTTGCAACTCTAGATTTCGTTGGAAGGGACTGCAAGGGTCAAAGTAGGAATCTTTTGCCCAGCTTCGGACTCAAACCCATGACCCTGAGGTTAAGAGTCTCATGCTGCTACCGACTGAACTGTACCGAGATGCCAGAGAGGGGGAGGCTCTCTCCCCCACCCCTCTTATGGAGTACAGAGCCTCATCATTGGGCTGGGCGGAGCACTTAGGCCTGCCAGAAGGAGGGGGGTGGCAGCAGAGCTGGTGGCAGAAAGACAGAACACAGTCTTGTAGCCATGAACCAGGGGCCACCTTTGTAGGTGGGATCAGACACACCCGCCCAGCAGGTACGTGGTGGAGCCGTAGGGGGAGAGAGTCCCTTGAGTGAGTCCACTGCCTCTTCTTTTAAAGCTCTGTGGGAGGGATGTGTCCTCTGCTGGGACATCTGTATAGCTTCCGTTCAGTTCTTTTTTTTAAAAAAAAAAGTTTTTTATTCAAAATTAAAACAAGACATATTATCCAAAAACATATCATCCTTGTCCCCCCCCCATTTTTCCTTCCTCCCCCCACCCTCCCACACAAAACCCACCCACCCCCACCCCCCGACTTCCCTCACTTCCAGTCTTTGGTTTCTCTGAGACTGCTGTTTTCTGCATGTTACAAAGTTGTATAGATCCTCAAACTATTTAGCTGATTATTATCAATAAAAGGTTTGTGAATGTTTATTCAAAACCTGCCAAGGAGTCCAGTTCACTTCGTTGCGTCTTCAGATACTTTGTAAAGGGTTCCCACGCATCTCACAGTTACCCTTGTCCCGTAGCTTGTATGTCAGTTTTGCCAGTTCTGCATAGTCCGTCAATTTTTCTTGCCATGATTCTTCAGTTGGGGTTTCTTCAGTCTGCTTCCGTTCAGTTCTAAAGCTCTTGCCTTGCTCCTGTTCCTTGGGGTCCTGTTTTCTGGACCTTACCCTTGCAGCTGAGCCTGAGCTACTATCAGCCTGAATAAAGACCTCTTCCTTGCTTTTCAAGGAACAGCTGCTGCCTTTGCGTTTTGGGGCTGGAGCTTGACAGCTTCCCTCCGTCAGTTTTATGAATGAAGTCTGGGAGCATCGTAAAGGCTAGCAGATTCCCAGCCCACTTTCTCCAATCTGTCTGTAAGCCCCTGAAGCTTGTGCCGCAATAAATCTGAGCCGTTTCCCCCTGTGCTGTGAGAATCTTTGTTTGGCAGTCAAGAATAACCCTGGAGGCCTGAGAGCAGTGACTGGTACTGTATCAGAGGCCTTTGGAAGGGAAGCAACCGCATTGTCTCCTGGAGCTGTCCGTGGTGCTGATCTGGTGCTTTTCTAGTTAAGCTCCAGGATCCTTCAGGCTTTAGAGAACACCCTTCCTCTCCTTTCATTTAGCAGAGCTTTGGATCATTTGATATTTACCCAGTGAGGGCTTTTGAGTGGAATATGACTAATAGGTTCTGTTCTTTGTGCGTGCGTGTAATATTCTGATCTTGTTCTTTTTGTAGTTGCTGGTAGCCTTGGGTGCTCTTTGAATGGAAAGTCAGGTTAGAAACCCTAAATAAATAATATCCAACTACGAAGAGAGTTGGCTGGCTCAAAACATCACAAGCTGCCAAGGCCTTTGTTCCAAACAATACACAAGAGTTATTTTCTCAGTCCTTCCCATAAGCCCAGGTTGGTGATATGGGCAGGGCAGCTGTGCACTTGGTCAACGCAGAGAGCAGGGCCTTTCCCTTGCTGTGATCCACACTTTGCCTTTTCTGGCTCAAAGGTCCACCTCTGGAACCCTCTCCTAAGGACTCTGGGCTACTGAACACAAAGTTGCAGGCCTGGGATTCGGAGACAACTGCCCTCTTCCCTTCCATTGTTGTCTAGGAGGTGCTCTCGGGGGCCAGGGTCTCGCTCCAAAGAGGTGAAAGCCTTTCAACAAAAGCATTTATCCAAGAGAGTAGGGTTCCAGGTGCAGCATAGTCTGAACTAGTCAGGGTCGTAGAATTGTAGAGTACGAGGGCCGTCTAGTCCAACCCCCCTTCAATGCAGGGATCATTTGCTCAACATGGGGCTCCAACTCACGACCCTGAGGTTAAGAGCCTCATGCTCTACCGGCAGAGCTAT
This sequence comes from Podarcis filfolensis, assembly GCF_964270895.1. Classification (NCBI taxonomy): domain Eukaryota; kingdom Metazoa; phylum Chordata; class Lepidosauria; order Squamata; family Lacertidae; genus Podarcis; species Podarcis filfolensis. The sequence goes on from NC_139618.1 coordinate 8,720,638, forward strand.
CCCAGTCCATCTCAAGCACAGAGAATCAATCTAGCTTCCAAACATAATCCAGGAGCAATCAGGAAACAGCCCAGAGTCGATATCACAAGGAAGGGGGATTAGAAATGGGAGCTCAGCCCCAAAGTACAAGGCGCCGGGGGCCTGTGTGGTTTCTGGAAGGCTTAATAGGGAGACTTTCTATATAGTGGCTTCCAAGTCCACACCCTAACCCTAGCTGCTGGTAGTGTTGCTGCCCTGGGCTCCACTGGAGGAAGATGAGAGCACATAAGTTTATTCAATAATTAGCAACTGGTCAAGTTCTTGGGATTCTTTACTCATGAGCTGACAATCATTACGCCTCAGTTGTGAGATGACTCTGGACCTATAGATGAATGTAAGAAGAGCCCTGGTGGATCAGGCCCATCTAGTCTAGCTGTGCTCACAGTGGTCACCCAGATGCCCCAACCTGGATGCCCCAAGGCAGGAGCCGAGCACAAGAGCTCTCTCTTCCCACTTGCGACCCCCAACAAACCATGTCCAGAGGCATAATGCCCCCGACAGTGAAGTTCTTCCTTGGCTTGGACCTTTCAGTGCTCAAGGAACAAGGGTTGGCTGCCCATCCGCAGACAGCCCCAAGGATTTCCCAGCAGGTCACCCACCAGAGGGTATCTCTGGCACCAGTTCCAGGAGACCCTTGCCTGCTCTTCTGGGTCCTCCACCTGTGGACTGTCTCATCCGTCCTTTGAGGACTCGGTGTCTGGCGCTGGGTCAGAGCTGAGCATGACATCCTCCCCTCCCTGACTCTTAAGAGATAAGCAGTTGGCCCCTTATCTCTCTCGCCCTGACCTAGCCACTGACCTCTCTCGCCCTGACCTAGCCACTGTGATCCATGCGACGGTCACCTCCAGACTGGATTATTGTAACTCGCTCTACGTGGGGCTGCCCTTGAGGCTGACCCAGAAACTCCAGCGGGTGCAGAATGCCGCGGCGAGACTCCTTATGGGGTCTTCGCTGCGAGATCATATTCATCCGGTACTATACCAGCTGTACTGGCTCCCGGTGGAGTACAGGATCAGCTTTAAGGTGCTGGTTTTAACCTTTAAAGCCCTATACGGCCTAGGACCCTCGTACCTATGGGACTGCCTCTCCTGGTATGCCCCACAAAGAAACCTACGGTCTGCAAATAAAAACATCCTGAAGGTCCCAGGCCTCAGAGAGGTTAGGCTGGCCTCAACTAGAGCCAGGGCCTTCTCGGCTGCGGCTCCAATCTGGTGGAACGCTCTGTCACAAGAGACTAGGGCCCTGCGGGACCTGACATCTTTCCGCAGGGCCTGCAAGACAGAGTTGTTCCACCAGGCCTTTGGTCAGGGCGCAGCCTGACTCCCTCCTCTGGCAACCGGCACAGAATTTTGCTTAATGGTTGCCATCAACTTGATTTTAATTAATTTTTATAATGAAATATTTTTAGAATGTTGGATTATTTGATTGTTGTTAGCCGCCCTGAGCCCGGCTTCGGCTGGGGAGGGCGGGATATAAATAAAATTTATTATTATTATTATTATTATTATTATTATTATTATTATTATTATTAACGCCACCATCTGACAAGCATGTTCCACCAATGTGCAACACTGGAAGGCTTTGCTGGTGCGAGCTTGGAGAATCCGGCGGCGAATTTCCTCCCTCTGTTCTGTGTGACCCTTTTCTTTTTCTCAAGCTCTCTGCCAGCTGCTGCTGTGCAGTGGAACGATTGGACTGATCTGTCCATTGCAGCGTGAAGAGGCACATGCTACTTCACTTGCAGCTGTTACGCCCTTTAAGGGAGCGATGTGGCCATGGGGACAGGATATGCTCCGCTTCTGTGTCCCATCTTGTAGAGCCAACAGAAACACTGTTGTCGTCATTAGATGACCAAGCCTTTGGCAATATCTTTACTGCCGGCACAGGGTAAATTCTTTGAATCGCACAGTCCATTAAGTGCTATTAATAGCCATTGATGGTACAATATAATGGCAGCATGTTGCTTATTACCAGCAGGGACCAGGAAACTGCGTACGACCTCTGTGTTTCCGTGTGGGTTGTGGAGAAGCTGCACAGGACCTTCTCTGTAGTGGCAGACGTAAGCTGTGGATGTCCCAGCAACCATCTCCAGTCTGGAAACGGCTCGCTGATATGCTCAGAAAAGGCGTTGCTTGAAAACTCATGCCATAGGGAAGGTTGGTGTAGATCAGAGGTAGGGAACCTGTGGCCCTCCAGATATTGTGGGCCTCTGAATCCCACCATCCCTGATGTGAGGAGCAGGTCAACAATAAATCACATGGCATAAGTGAAGTTAACCCTTCAAACAAGATCTGCTCAGGAGGTCATGCCTAGTGAGCACAGCAACTCAACCCGGTTGATCTTGCCTCTGTGAGGCAGTTGTGGGGACAGAAGGTCACTGCCTTTCCCCAGTTGCCTAAGCCTCTTCCTCTCCCAGGCCCTTCCTCAGCAATCTGAGACCACATCATGTCTGTCTTTGCTCCTCCCTCTTCACGCCTATTCTGGTTCTGGGAGACCAGCAGGAGAGGGACACACCCTGGCCTCTTCACCAGCCTGACTCATCTCTGCCTCTTGGCCTCCCTTCTCTCTGGCTTCTGTCCCTGCTTCTGATTCGTGACTTCTCTCTGCCATAGACTTCCTGCTCATTAAACTCTTGCCTTCTCTGACCATTGATTGTCATCCCACCACCACTCCCCGGGCTCTGAGTCTTCTTCCCCTGGGGGTTCCCCAGCCTCCCACCACTCCTCTGCATCTGGCCAGTCCATGACACCTGGTCATTGGTCATGATGGCTGGGACTGATGGGAATTAGTGGCCATCAAGTTCTGGAGAGGTGCAGGTTCCACACCCTTGGTGTATGACCCATCTTCTTCAACCTAGTTCTCTCCAGATGTTTTGGACCATGGCTCCCATCAGCTCCAGCTAGCATGACCCATGACCAGGAGTGTTGAAGGCCTACAATATCTGGGGGGCCACAGGCTCCCCACCTCTGATCTACACCAACCCTTCCTAGTGGCTATGTTCCCATCAACCTCAATGTTATGCTGCCATTCTCACTGGAGCTGAAGGGAATTGTTTCCATTCTCCACTAGTACAGCTGATGGCCAGGGATAATGGGAACTGTAGTTCATTAGCATCTGAGGAGGCCAGAGGTTTCCCACGTCTGCTTTGCCGCAGGGAGTTAAAAAGGGGGCATTTACGTCTCCAGTGTTAAATATATTTGCATAGGCCCTGTTTTGTCAGTTCAGCGTGGTTTGTGACATATCTGTAGGCGGCAGAGGGGGCTCTGAACTGCCGCCGTAATTGCTCTGCGCGGCTGACACCCAGGTCTCTGGCAGCCTCTGCCTTTCAAATTCCCCTTTTCACAAAGTGGATATCAGCCTTTCTAAACCGTACACGCATTTCTCTCTCTCTCTCCCTGCCTGAAAGCAAAAGCCTATTACCGGCAATTAAACTGAATGTAATTTTCAAACGCAGAAGACAACCGTGGACAAATTGAAAAGCCCACATTCTGTTGAGAAGGCTTATCTCCAGAATTGGCTTTGGCGATTAAAAAAAAACACAAAATCCAGAGGGAAATGTATTGCGAGGGAAAGGGAAGGAATTCTTTCCCAGTGTGCCTATGAGAAGGAGAGAGAACTTTTTTAAAAAAATAAGCTGTGTAGGCTTGTTTCCATTCTCACCCCCATCCTCTTCCCTGCGGACTTCTACAAGGGAAACTTTGCTAGGAGGTGGAAGCTGAGAGGAAGGGGTTTGCATGGAACCTTGCCAGACAGAGCAAGATTTAACTCCTGCGCCACTTACCAGCCGATGAGTGAGGGTTAACTCCTGCAGAATGGGCTGCCTACACCAGTCCCCGGGGAACTGGCCTGCACAGGCAGTGCAGGATCGAACCCCACCTGCTCCCCATCAGCCAATGCCTCAGCTGTTGACCCAGGGGTTCTGGTTTCAGGGAAATGGATTTCTGGGCCAAACATCTGCTCAAAAGCCATCAATTGGTTGTCTGAAGCAGCTCCCCTTGGCAGCTAGTTTGAGGCGTCACGAAAGGCCAGCAATTTTTTACCTCCTCAATTTATTAGTATTCTCTCTCTCTCTCTCATCAGCAAGGATTGGGAGAGTTGCTTGCAAGGTTTTCTGCCTTGGTTTGCAAGAAAGCTTGACCCCCACCCTGGGGTGCTATGCACATTGTGCTGGATTGGGGGGGGGCTCTGTTTGTCCTGGGGTGGCGGCCTGTCGCTTTGAATGCACCACATTTTGCCAGGTCCCGCAGAGCACATCTGGAAATCCTTTCCCCTCCCCCTGCAATTTTGTTGCCATAGTAGCGGCTGTTGGTGCTCCTGATGTTTTAAAATACCTCTCGCCACCTGAGGACGTGGTTGTTTCCCTCTGTTGTGTTCTTCTGCCAAGGAGCAGATTATTGGTTAATTGTTCTTTGTGTATCAACAAACCGTTTTTTTCTGAGCTGACTAATAGGATCGTGGCGCTAATGGTAATGAGACAATTAGTGCAATCATCTCTCTGACCCGCCTCCTCCACTCTGGTATTAAACGAGCTTCCCTTTTTCATGGGGGGGTGGGGGTGAATTTTTTTTAGTGGAGCTTGTGTTCCAAGAAGACCCAATATGTGAAAAGGGGCAGGTGTAATTCTCAAAATTCTCTGGGTTATTTGTGGGGCATAGGATCTGTCAACTTTGGTTCTCTGAATTTGTCATTGTTCACATTTTGCAGGAATCTGTTATTAAAAAATACCGTATTTTTTGCTCTATAAGACTCACTTTTTCCCTCCTAAAAAGTAAGGGGAAATGTGTGTGCGTCTTATGGAGCGAATGCAGGCTGCGCAGCTATCCCAGAAGCCAGAACAGCAAGAGGGATTGCTGCTTTCGCTGCGCAGCGATCCCTCTTGCTGTTCTGGCTTCTGAGATTCAGAATATTTTTTTCTTGTTTTCCTCCTCCAAAAACTAGGTGCATTTTATGGTCTCGTGCGTCTTATAGAGCGAAAAATACGGTAAATAAATCCTGAAAGTTCACCAGCATTTTAGTGCAAATTTCTCCTAGCAGAGGCATTTTTATATCCATTTTTGACTAATGTACACATTTTTGCAAGCCAGTTTCCCTAATAGTAGGTATTTTTGTATGTTTTTTTCAAAAATATCTTCATTTCCATGCACACTTTCCCCAAATAACATGTATTTTCATGAACATAGGTTGCTTGCAGACCTGCGCCACAAAATTCAGAAAAGAGTAAAATTTGAAGGATAGCTGTTTCATTGTGCGTATTGTTCCAGAGGGCCCTTTTTACCTCTTCAGCTTTTAACACCTGCTCCACCCAGTCTGCTCCCTCTTCTCCCTCTGACCACCTATCTTCACCCCACCACCAATTCCCTGGCTCTGAGCCTTCTTCCCCTGGGGGTTCTCTTGGGGGTTCCCCAGCTGATGCCCCCCCCCACTTTTCTGCATCCAGCCAGTCCATGACAGGCCTTTCCTCGTTTCAACTCAGTTTCCGAATCTGGCGGGGTTTGTGTGTTTAAGAGCAACCAGCTGGCTTCCCTTGCTACATGACTGGGAGTTTGTGTGTGTGTGTGTGTTTTGCATGGTTTGTTTTCACCTCTGGTAACCCGTCCCCACTAAGGAATAGTTTTAGGATCAAGAGATGCACAGGGAACTTGTGTACAGGTGTATCATTGTAAAAAATACACAAGGAGCTAGGAAGAAGGCTAGGATGGTGAATGTAGCATTAAAGATTCAGCTGCACTTGCTCTACGGCGCTGATCACTCCATCAAGGTTTATGACAGGGGTAGGCAACCTAAGGTCCGTGGACCAGATACGGCCCAATCGCCTTCTCAATCCAGCCCGCGGATGGTCCAGGAATCAGCGTGTTTTTACATGAGGAGAATATGTCCTTTTATTTAAAATGCATCTCTGGGTTATTTGTGGGGCATAGGAATTTGTTCATTTCCCCCCCAAAAATATAGTCCAGCCCACCACATGCTCTCGGGGATGGTGGACCAGCCCATGGCTGAAAAAGGTTGCTGACCCCTGGTTTAGGAGATCTTTGAAGTCCAAGTCACAGGGTATATATCCTTAAAAGTTCACTGATCGCTCAATTTATTTATATATATAGAGAGAGAGAGAGAGAGAGAGTATATAATATCCCCAAACCTAATATTTTCCTGTGGTGTAGTCTCTGGCTATTGTTTTCATGTTTTCATGTTTAGCTCATCGTAGAAGTATGCGAAGGCAATATATTCTGGTTAGGAGACCCTGCCAAATGCATTCGCAGTTTTGCCTGTAGCAAAATTGCAGAGAAAAGTATTTATGAAAGGGGCAGTGACATGCCTGGTGTGGCCTGCTTCTGCATGCTGATACTTTGAACTGATAAGCGAAAGGCTGATCGTCTGGTGATACTGCAGGAGGGATCTGCCATTGCTTCACTCCATTGCATGCTCCTCAGAACTGGGGGGGGGGCCAGCAAATTCCAGGTCTCCAAGCTTTTATATCAGGCGGTAACACCGGATTGGCACACTAGTATCACCTAACCAACTCCCTGTGTTAGGAGGGTTCTGGGATGTTGTGCTGCCTGAATGGTTTGTACCTCCTTTCTCTAGCCAGCAGGGGCCCAGGTAAGCACAATTTTATTTATTTATGTTACGGCAATAAAGCATTGTTCTTCATGCAAGGATTTATCCGGTGTTTTCCAGGGCCTTCAAAGCACTTCAGCACGCATTATCTTGGTAATTTGTTTACAGCAGCTCTGCAAAAGTGGCTCTGTATTTATTGTACCCGTTTTACAGATTGGAGGGAGGGAAGTGGAGGCGGCAGCCTAGAGGGAAAGCAGCCTGCTTAAAGCTGGGGACAGGACTTACGCTGGCAAACATGGGGTATTGAAATGAAAAGACAGAGGCTGTTATTTTGATTTCATTTATTGCATTTACACCCCACCTGTTTCTCTAAGAAATTATAAGGAATCATGGATTTGTAGAGTTGGAAGGGACCCTGAGGGTCATCTAGTCGAACCCCCACCCCCTGCAATGCAGGAATCTGAACTAAAGCATCCATGACAGATGGCCATGACTTAAGGTGGCATACATGGTTCTCCCCCATTTAATTCCCCACAATTACCCTGTGAGGTAGGTTATGCTGAGAGGCAGTGACTGGCCTAAGCATCATGGCTTAGGGGGGATTTGAACCCTGGTCTCTCAGGTCCTAGTATGGCACTCTAATCACTGTACCACACTGGGTCTGTTGTTAATTATTATATTTAATGTAATAGTACAGCATTTAATTTATCAGATATTTCTTGTTTTGTAGACAAAGGCCATTGCAATGTAGTTCTCTAACAAGCTAGACTGGGCAATCCTCATAATTAATTTTTAGGAAGAATCTAAAAACATTCCTGTTTTGGTGGCTGAGAATTCTGTTCCTGGCAAACCTAAAAAGATTACCTGTAGAAACACACAGACACACACACATACACACACACAGCTGTGCCCCTGCTCATTCTGCTTACCAACCCCCTGCAATCTCGCTATTGACCCCCAGAGCTTCCCCTTCCCACCCCATGCAGAACTACTAAGTTCCGTTTTAGTGGCCCCTTGGGTTTATCTTGATGCAAATCCTGGATTGTGATGTGGTACTACAAATCCTCCAATGGGGGCAGCGCGACGACAGCCTTACATTTCTATATATATAGGAAGATATATATATGATGCAGTTACATAAGAGTTAACTGTGAAGATTAAGGTTGTCATGTCTGCTGATCTGATGTCTGCCGAGTCTGCTTTTGTGAATCTTCTACTGAAGGCAGAGAGAAATTGTGCTGGGGAGATAATTAGATTTTTTCCCCTTTCTGTCTTACAAATGCAATTAGGAGCCTCTGGCTGCCTGATTTCTGAAGCTGGAGACCTCTGTGTTTGCATTACTCTCCCCCACGCTATCCCCAGGGTTCTGAGGTCCAGCTATGGTCCGAGAAGTCAAACAATGGCCTTTAAAACATTGCAGGAAAAGAGCAACAAATCGGGCGGGGAGGAGAGAATCACAAAGCATTCCTGAAAATAACGAGCAGTGCTACTCTCTAGTTTTCTCTCTGGGAGCAAACATTGGCAGGAGTGGCTCAGAACATAACAGAATTGTCCATACACCCGAGTCACCACCCTTGTAGAAAAAAAACCATTTCTGCTGGTTTCCCCTTTTTAAGCGAAAGTACCAAGAATAGCCACTGGTCCCATCACCTCCTGGCAAATAGAAGGGGAAGAAATGGGGCAGTGAGAGATTTTACTTTCTTGGGCTCCATGATCACTGCAGATGGTGACAGCAGTCACGAAATTAAAAGACGCCTGCTCCTTGGGAGAAAGGCGATGGCAAATCTAGACAGCATCTTAAAAAGCAGAGACATCACCTTGCCAACAAAGGTCCGTATAGTTAAAGCCATGGTTTTCCCAGTAGTGATGTATGGAAGTAAGAGCTGGACCATCAAGAAGGCTGATCACTGAAGAATTGATGCTTTTGAATTATGGTGCTGGAGGAGACTCTTGAGAGTCCCATGGACTGCAAGAAGATCAAACCTCTCCATTCTGAAGGAAATCAGCCCTGAGTGCTCACTGGAAGGACAGATCCTGAAGCTGAGGCTCCAATACTTTGGCCACCTCATGAGAAGAGAAGACTCCCTGGAAAAGACCGTGATGTTGGGAAAGATGGAGGGCACAAGGAGAAGGGGACGACAGAGGACGAGATGGTTGGACAGTGTTCTCGAAGCTACCAGCATGAGTTTGACCAGACTGCGGGAGGCAGTGGAAGACAGGAGTGCCTGGCGTGCTCTGGTCCAGGGGGTCACGAAGAGTCAGACACGACTAAACGACTAAACAACAACAAACCAAGAGGGTTTGGAAATGGCAGCTTCTTGAATGTGGTGGAAAACTTAGCAGGGGTGGGCATCCCTTTCTTAAGATAAGCATTTTGCAAATCTGGAAGACAGCCGGACAAGCCAGAAGTCCCGTTATCTTACCTTTGTATTTGTGATGAGGAGGAAAATTCCTCCCAAATAAGCTCCTCTGCAGAACAGAATAATGGGGTGGGGTGGGGCTCTACGTCTTCCTAGTTCTGTGTAAATAATTTTATTTATTTAATGTTCCTGTATGCTGCTTTTTTTTTTTTTTTTGTCACAAGAGACCCCAGTGCAGTTTTACATGAAAATAAATAAGTCACATCATTGCAAATCAGAGAATGCAATGAAGAGTGCAGTGGAATATAAGCAGCAGTGCTATAAAGCAAATAAACAAGACAGTACTATAAAGCTATAAATCAGCACCATAAAACGAAACAGACTTGAGGCTCCAAAATTGGTCCATCCAGAAACCACCAAAAGTGAGGGGGAAATAGAGAATATGAACAGGGAACTCCTGACAAATGTGTGGCCATCTCTGTCCTCCTGAAGGAAGGAACATTTCAAAACTGGGGACAGCGCAATGTAGTTTTATTTTTATTTATTCCAGCAATTTGTAAACCACTTAATCACAGTCTTCTCTGAGGGGTGTATAGGATCAGTGTATTGGATTTGGATGTATCCCAAATACCAGGCTGAAGTCCTTTGCTTGATAGGGACATATGGCTGGTCAGAGAAAAAGTGCAATCTTCACCAGGGTGGAATCTAGACACATATTAAAAAAACCCTGTGAAAATGCTTTTTTAAAACACGTTTTAAAAAAATTTATGCTTTGACCCATATATTTCTGTATTGTCCCTATGCCAATAAAGGTATTTGATTGATAGTTCTTCTTGACCCCAAATCAACTTTAAATGTTTCCAGCACAAAAGACCCCAGATTTATTTGCCTGTAGTTTGGCAGACATTATCCACTTAGGGGGGCTAGCATTCCTGCAATTTTCATCTACTTCTGCCAAAAGAGGAAAAAAGCTGTAGCCATTAAAAAAATACTATTATTTGCCAATAACAAATGTGGGAGCTTTTGGGGTGACGGACTCAGATCTGGATAGGAGAGCCTGTGATGCTCCTCAGATGAAGGCGGGGTGTTTGCCGAAGTGCTGAATAAAATATAGTCTGGATAAAATAAAGTCTGGATAAAATATTGCGGACAGTGCGCACCCCTAAAATGTGGTGTCTCCCAGTTGGAACATGCTGAGCTATTATCTCAGGATGGAAGGTGCCAAAGGCAGGGGAAGCTCTGTTCAGAGAGTCAAGATCTAGGAACTCCTGGATTCAGGGCTCTGGGAAGGGGGCGATGACATGCTTTTCAGAAATATTCTTGCAAGGAAACAGAAGCATGCCGTAGGCCAGCTCTGGGCTGTCGTAGTTGAAATGATTTCCTGAAGCAATAAGGGAGAAGCAAGCACGATTGCGGCAGGAAAAGTCCAATTAAGTCTTCTTTGCTGCATAATTGTCACCTGGAGTTAAATTATAGAGGAAGAACCCTCCTGACTGAGTCTAGGTTTTTATTACTTTGCTTCACTTTTCTGTTTTGATGCATGTGGTGCTATCTCAGCCGACGGGCAGCTTCGCAGCTGACGTACGATTTCATTAGTTCCCTCTCCCATCTCCACGGGTGTTGTGCTGACTCTAGGCTGATTCCACGGCCGCTCGCTTTCCTTAATGTTCGGCATTAGTTAGGCTGGGATAGCAGGATGGTCCTGTTGAGACCAGGGATGTAATATACTCCCAGACACCCTTCCCTTTCTTGCCCCTTAATCAAGTCAGCCGACTGAGGATCCAGGATTGCTCTCCAGTGTTAAACAGCTTTTCCTTAAGAGCAGAGCCCTGCCAGGGCAGACCAGTGGCCCATCGGGTCCAGCATTCTTACAGTGGCCAACCAGATGCTTCAGTGGGAAGCCCACAAGCAGAGCATCAGGACAACAGCACTCTGTCTCCCTGCAAATCCCAGCAAGTGATATTCAGAAACATTAGTGCCACCAACAATGGATGGAGATCGTAGCCATGGGCTGGCAGCCACCAAGAGCCTTATGACCATAGCTGTCAACTTACAGATTTGAAAATAAGGGACCAGCAGCCTCAAAAATAAGGGATCAGCAGCCAAAATAAGGGATTTTGCTATTGTAAAGAGTTACATACATTGGTAGGATTGACAGATGCTGTCAATCCGGCATGAGGCGGGTGCAGTGTGGCGGCGGCTGAGGCCGCCTCCTCAACTACCACCACCGCTGCTGCTTCCGGGCTCACGGGCGGCGTGGGCGAGAGTCTCTCTCCCTCTCCCCCTCTCTCGGGGGGTGGGAAGGGCCGATGGAAGTCCTTGCGCCAGGACGGCGGCACCAGCGCGCGCTCTCTCTTGCGGCGGAGGACCCTGAGCCGCTGCTTCCCTCCCGAGCCGGGCGAGTATGAAACCCGGGAAATTTAAGGGACAGCAGCGGGACATGGCGCCTGAATAAGGGAGTTTCCCGCTAAATAAGGGATGGTTGACAGCTATGCTTATGACCAGAACAGGATGGAGGTGTCAGAAAAATGGAGTCTTCTGCAGAAAGGCATGGACAGTGAACAAGGAGTATTGGCCAGTGAGTGAACAAGAAGGACATAGCCCATCCTCAACTGTTGTTGTTGTTTTTACCTCCAGAGTTCTCCAAGTGTCACAGACTGGTTGGATGCAGAGAAATGGTGGGAGGCAGGCGGTGGGGAATGTCCTATGGGATGAAGGCACAGAGCCAGGGGATTGGTGGCAGGATGATGTTCAGCGGTCAGAGGGAGAAGCCTGGGAGGAGGAGGAGGTGACAGAAACAGGAGAGGCAACAGGGTTTAGTGAGCAGGAAGAGGCTGGGGCAGAGAGCAGTCCAGACTCAGAGGCAGAAGAAGAGGGAGGCCCAAAGAGATGAGTCCAGCTGGTGAACAGGCATGGGTGTCTCCCCCACCCGCTGTGAGAAGCACCTCACTCTCCTGGTCTCCCAGAACCAGGAGAGGCATGAAGAGGGCAGAGGAGAAGTTAGCTTCATGAAGGCGCAGTCTCAGATTGCTTGGAGGAAACCCTGGAGAGGAGGGGACTTAGGCAGCTGTGGGGAGGTGGGGGACCTTCAGTCTCAGCAACTATTTCAAGGGGGCAAGACCTGCCGGAGATGAGTTGCTGTGCTCCTGTGCAGATCCTGTTTTTGCTAATTGAGAGTGAATTCCAACCTGCTCAGCACTCTCCTGTCTCCAGGGCTCCAGGTCTCTCCCAACCCTACTTGGAGATGCCAGGGATTGGACCCTGCTTTGCGTTGGTGACAGCGTGTGCCTCCAGACTATCAGGTGCTTTCTGGGAGGGATCCAAGCCCATACTGGAGCTTAAGGTTGGTTATTTCAAAGGAGATTAAAGGGCTACAGTGCAGCAGACGTGCCTTGAAAACACTCACCCAACAAAACAGATGTTTTGCAGTTTGGAAAGTGACAGTGAAAGGCACAGAGAAGTGTGGGGTGAATGAACGACCAACGGGAAGATGTGCAAACACCCTGAAGCAAATCAGGATGGATGCTGAGTGAGCAGGTCCTCTGTAGGGTCCCAGAGACCTCCCTCCGTGGATCCAGCCCTTTCAACAGTTCTAATTTACTGAGCGGACAATCTGCCTGTCCTGCTTTCTCCCCACTTTTAATTTTGTTGGAGCTGATAGTCTTCTGTGCCCCCAGCTCATGATGGAAGCCAAAGACAGCAATCGTGCCTAGGCTGTGTGTGGGAAGCCCGGAAGGTGAAAAAGCCATATGTCCTGTCTCTCCCGCCCACACAGGCACTGGCTGCAATCTGGAGCCTGCCTCGCAGACACAGAAGCCATCTCCAGGCAGGGTATGTGTGTGTGTGTGTCCCTGAAATGGAATTAACATGCATGCAGATTGGCTGTTCCCTGGCAGCAAATGAAGGTGTTTTAAGGATGCTCAGACAGGGGCGGGCTCGGTTGAGAGCTTACGGCGACGTAAGACGGGTCAGCAGTTCGGACAGGGGAGAGTTTTGATTTAGTGCACCTGGAAAAGTGAACCCACCGAAAACACAGTTCCTGAAGCAATTGCCATGATGTCAGACGTCTCGTTTTCCCAACATGGGAGAATGACGTATTGTCCGGGCTTCCAAAGCACCGTACAGGCCCCTGACAACCAGCTGATCAGGTGACTGCAAACCTCCTTTGGCTTAGCTGAATATTTGCCTGCCCCTCACCCGATGTCATAAATGAGGGAGAGAGGAAAAGAAGAAAAAGTGGGAGGGAATTGGCTCCAGCAGAGCCTGTGGGCCAGATCTTGCAAACAATTCCAAGCCCAGAACACAAATGTTCCGAGTGTTTGTTCTCTTTTGGCAGCCACTAAAGGGCTGCAAGAATGGATAAGAGTTGCAGCAAGATTTATGTTCCTTCCAGTATTGCAATACTAGCCTTTTGGCCACCAATGTAGAGTCCACTTAACTTTGCCCCTTCGTCAAGGCCCAGATCATTGGGATGTTACTGTGTATATAGCATGGCATCATGGACTGGCTAGAGGCAGAGAAGTGGTGAGTGACACAAGCTGGGGGACCCCAAAGGGAAGAAGGCTCAGAGCCAGGGGATTGGTGGCGAGATGACGATCAGTGGTCCGAGGGAGAAGAGGGAGCAGACTGCGAGGAGGAAGTATCAGCAGTAGGAGAGGTGACAGGGTTTAGGATCATAGAATTTAAGAGTTGGGAGGGACCATGAGGGTCATCTATTCCGCCCTTCTGCAATGCAGGTAACTTTTTGCTTGAACCCACAACCCTGAGATTAAGAGTCTCTTGCTTTCATGAGCAGGAAGAGGCTATGTCAGAGAGCAGTCCAGAATCAGAGGCAGAAGCGGAGAGGGTGAGGTCAAGAGGCAGAGATGAGGCAGGCTGCAACAGGAGCCAGGAGCTCTCCTGCTGCTGTTGTGACCAGCTCCCTTTCCCTCTGGTCTCCCAGACCCTGCAGAGGTATGAAGAGGGCAGAGCAAAGAGAGACAAGACAACGGAGCCTCAGATTGCTTGGGAAGGAACTGGGTAGGAGGAGCCTTAGAGAGCAGTGGGAAGGCGGGGATTTTCAGTCCTCGTGACTGCCTCATTGGGACAGTTCCCTGCTGAGAAGAGTTGCTGTGATCACTAGGCCCACGCTGTTTTCTGAAGAGTTAACTTCACTCAGTGTTTTATTGCTGACCTATGCATGATTCCGGCTTCTGACACATGAGTATCTGACCGCTTTAGGGATTTTCCAAGGTGGTGACTTTCATCTAGAAAGGTGCCACTCTAGGGAATGGCCAGATCGTATGTTTCAGTGCTGCCCCAGGCATACCATAGTGCCAGAAGGTGTCCAGGGATGCCACATGCTTTAAAGCTGTTGTGTGTATGCAGCCTGAATCTCTGGGAGTAAATTTGGACAGTAATGTTGGCACCAGGAGGGCCTCACTTGGGGAAGCATTCCATGATTTGGGGTGGGTGGGTGGAGGTCACCACCGAAAAGACCCTCCTCCCATCTAACCCAGTTAGCTCCATATGGTTAAGACTGGGGAGCTGAGACTGGCAGGGTAAGAAAAGCAGGAAGTTCTCCCCACTGGTGTAAGGACGTCTCTAGACTTTTTTGGGGGGGCATGTGTATTCAGTAACATGTCATTGATGCTATAATGGTTGCTTAGTGGTGGATCTCTACTGGATTTATACTGCCCTGTCCGCACGTCATTCCGCTTGTCCTGTGAGTCTTCCCCATTATTGCCACCTGGAGGGGCGCTCTTCCTAGAATCATAGAATTGTTGGAAGGGAACCCGAGGGTCATCTAGTCCAACCCGCCGCAGCGCAGGGAATCTCAGCTTAAAGCACCCATAACAGATGGCCATCCAGCCTCTACTTAAAAACCTCCAAAGGAAGGAGAGTCCGCAACAAAAGTGGGACAGAACACAAAACTCCGCAATGTTTTGCGGTATGAAAAGTTACCGGATTTCAGCTGGAAGCTGCAGGGCACGTTCCAATTAGACACGACGCAGGGTGCAAAACCTTTTTAAGTGCAAACAGGAGGGAAAGTGGTGTTATAACCAACCCCAATACAACCATGAGCATAATTTTTCACAAACGCAGAATGAAAACAGAGCCTGTGGAGTCATGCTTCATTTTCTCAGAGCCTTTGGTGCTTATCGATGGAGCCCTGTAAGTCGCAGAAAGATTTTCCCCCCCTCAAAAAAGACGCAGAGTTTCCTCTCCCTCACTCCCCTTACATGTTTCAAGGAAGTGTGTGATTTATCTCCAGCCATGCCTGGGTGTGAATGCAAAGGCTTGGTATTTTTCCACTGCTGTGCTACGAATGTTCCGAGTTTGGGTCTGAGATGTTCAGCCTTTTTTCCTTTAAAAAAAAGCAAAATGAAGCTTATCTTCCTAATGGATAATGCTTTTCTCCCCCACCCTCCTCCTCCTTTTTTTTTTCCTTCAAGGCTGCAAAATGCGAGTTTCTTTCCCCAGAGGTTGCTCCCAGTAATTGACACAGGCAAAGGCAAGCACTTGTGGTCAGATCAATCTGGAAAAGAGGCAATCCGCTTTATGCTATCATTTTCTTTGGGAGGGCTGTGGGGGTTGGAGGAGCCTGTGCATTGGAGCGACCGGGGAGGGGGGCAGAGGATGCTGTCTCTGAGACGTCCGTGCTCCCTGCCTCTTTCTTCCCTTTCCGAATTTAATCACCAATCAACTGGGGTTGATCATGGATGAAACATTCCGTAGGTGTTAAGCGCCAAGATTGCGATGCGGCTCAGTCCACTTGGTAACTACAGAATTCAATACGTGGGCATCTTCTGAAGAGGCAGGAGAACTCATCGTGAAGTGCAGGTGGGGATTGGGGGGAAGAGCTAAATTCAGCCTCCAGTAATTTTGCAAGCACATTTCGGACTTCTTTATCGGCGCCTCAGAGTTGTTAAACGCTTCTTGCTTCTGGGTGATCAAAAGCAGTGCTGGGGTCCTGACCTCCCTCGCTTCAGGAATCTCAATCTGTATTGCCTGGTCTGCCACGGGAGCCCTTTATGTTTGTTGCTCCAGGAAGGGATTTTGGGCAGACCCACGAGGAAATAGGGAGGGGGTATCTCTGTGGGTTAAACCACAGAGCCTAGAACTTGCCGATCAGAAAATCGGCAGTTCGAATCCCCGCGATGGGGTGAGTTCCCATTGCTCAGTCCCTTCTCCTGCCAACCTAGCAGTTCAAAAGCACATCAAAGAGCAAGTAGATAAATAGGTACCACTCCAGCGGGAAGGTAAACGGCGTTTCTGTGCACTGCTCTGGTTCACCAGAAGCGGCTTAGTTATGCTGGCCACAGGACCTGGAAGCTGTATGCCGGCTCCCTCGGGCAGTAAAGCGAGATGAGTGCCGCAACCCCAGAGTCGGTCATGACTGGACCTAATGGTCCTTTACCTTTACCTTTTATTCTTTGGAATGGGCACACTGGAAATTTACGTGGGCCACAAACAGACTCGTTTGAATCCCTGATCTCTTTTTGCCATGGGTGCCTTCTGCCCCGTTAGTCTGGCCTGGCAGCTTCAGATGGGGGGGGGGGAAGGAGGAAATAGAAGGGGCAGGGATCTGTCTTGTCACTGAGAACCAGGCGCTGCCTTCATAGGTGGGATCAGCTCATGCACCTGCCCAGGTGGGCCATACATGTGGGCACACTGCAGGCCAGTTGGGCAAGAGAGTCCTGCTCATGAGGCCTCATCTTTAAAAGCTTGGCGGGAGGGGTGTGGCCACTATTGGGACGTCTTCTCTTTGGTTGTGAACCTCTTCCGTTGATCGTGTGCCTTGGAATCTTGACTTCTGGACCTTGCTGAGCCTGTCCTGCTCTTAGCCAGAATGAAGAGCTCTTCCTTGCTTGCAAGCAACAGCAGTGTTTGAAATGAGCCAGGCGCCTGGCGCATTTTGCACCTGGCTATTGACCACGTGAAGATGCCTGGGTGCCAGGATGTCCCAGCCTGACATCTCCACCATCTGGAGGTGTGTGCCTGGGGAATCCTTAAATCTGGACTGTTTTCACACACTAATACCCTCTCCCTTAGAATTCTGTCTGTTCTTTTTTGTCTGCACAATGGGAATGAATTTCTGGACCCAGAATGCTTTTTCTGTGCAGCCTGAGCAGCAGCAATCACCATTAAGAAAAAGAGGTCAGAATAGGCCAATGTCTCTGGATCAAGTGACTTTTCTTCTTTTAAGTTGTCAAAGTTCTTAACCTAGCGCTAGGTCGCCACTTGAACTAGCCGGATGTTTAACTGAGAATCAATCACAGTCAGTCCATCATTTGAAAAAATAAGACTTGAGAGCCGTCTTGCCCCCAAATGGCAGCTAGACATTCTGTTTTGGCAACTTTAACCTTGGTCTGTGGGTTAAACCACAGAGCCTAGGACTTGTCGATCAGAAGGTCGGCGGTTCGAATCCCCACAACGGGGTGAGCTCCTGTTGCTCAGTCCTTCTCCTGCCAACCTAGCAGTTCAAAAGCATGCAGTGCAAGTAGATAAATAGGTACTGCTCTGGTGGGAAGGTAAACGGCATTTCCGTGCGCTGCTCTGGTTTGCCAGAAGCGGCTTAGTCATGCTGGCCACATGACCTGGAAGCTGTACGCCAGCTCCCTCAGTCAATAAAGCGAGATGAGCACCGCAACCCCAGAGTCGGCCACGTCTGGACCTAATGGTCAGGGGTCCCTTTACCTTTAAGGAGCTATTTGGCACCTAGCTTATACATCTGAGTTTCTAACACTGAACCACAGCCACTGTCATTGTGTTTTGCGACAGGAGCCTGATGGTAGTCAGAGGTAGTTCTTCATTTGTATGCCCAGCTCATCCCAGGTCATAGCTTAGGATGGGATGCAGTTAAGCAATTGGCTCCTCCCCCTGAAGCTCCATCTTGTAGCCTTGTAGTCTTTGCCATCCAGGCTCTTATTTTATACCTGGCTATGGTTGATGGACCACTGAGTCCATCCACCCTGAGCTTCCGGGGACACCCACACCAGAACTACACCGTCCTTTTGCTCCTATTGTTAAACAGGAGCCTGTGTTTGCTCTGAGACCACAGAACTCTGCAGCGGAGTGGGGTTTGCTCCTTGACACTCTTGCCTTCTTCTCTCCTCCCAGGGGTGGTGGAAGCTTGCCTTCTGCACATGCTCAAGAGACGGGCAGCCGGCTTCCTGCGGACCGACAAGATCGCTGCCCTCTTCACCAAGGTCGGCAAGACGTACGACGTTGCCAGCGACGTGTGCAGGAAAGCCCAGGAGCTGCTGCAGCAGGTAGAAGGCAGGTGAGGGTTAAGGTCCGCCTCCGAAGGGAGTCCGCAGCTCAGTGACGAAACCTTGTTTTGCAGAGTTTGCCCGCCCGTCCCCCAGCCCAGTCCCGGAGTTAGATCTGCAGTGTTTTCAGCTGAAAGACTGGAGCGTGTTGATTTCTGCACACTGCAAAGGGCTGGCATCGGGGGGCATAGCTGTCAACTTTCAGATTTGAAAATAAGGGACCAGCAGCCTCGAAAATAAGGGATCAGCAGCCTCACTTGTCCCGGGGACAGTTTACGGGATATCTAACAATCCAGGAAAGCAGCGCTGGAATAAGGGAATTTCCCGCAAAAAAAGGGAAGGTTGACAGCTATGTTGTGGGGCGGTATCCTTGCGCAGCAGCCAAGGACCCCAGCACTCTCATGCCCCCCCCGGCCTTGATGCCAATTTGCAGAAGCACATTTTAACAGACTGGCTCCAGGCACGCATTGCAAGGCTAAGAGAGACCTTACTTGCACTCTTAAGATGTCATCTCAGACAGGTTTTTCGGGTCCTTTTATTCCTTGCCCTGTTTAAATATTTGCTTCAGCTGTGCTGCCACATTTTGAACAAGTTTATATTTAAATAGCCCGTGTGGTGATGTGAAAAGGTTCTACGATGGCTATGCAGCAGATATTAAATCAGTGCTGAAAGGGGAGGGGGAGTGTTTATTTTAAAAACAAACAAACATTTTATAACGTATATAAAATGGAGAGAACAACTCGTAACAGCAGACAGAAATCAAAAGGTGAAAAAAGAAAACTATAAAATAGGCACACAAAATGAGTACAGTCGCTCGGGTTTTAACACGGGGTTAAAATAACAAAATCCAAGTAAGGACTATCTGTATTATCAGATTATCAAGTATAGTTCCTGAATTGCTAAACTGGTGACAAGGGTTGTCTTGAAAATGACGGTTGGGCATAAAAGAATGCCATAGCATTTTAAAAAGTGTTCTAGTCCTTCCTAAAATCTCAAATTATGCATAATTTTCTCCATTATAGCTATATTCCGTACCATTAGTTTTCCAGTATCATCAATTTTGGACAACAATTGTTTATTTAGCAAGATTTATCGTTTCTGTCAAAATCAAGCCATCCTTTGTTTCTGTGAATGCTCTAGGAGGCTACTCAAATTGGCAAGGTGTTATGGGGGGGGAGCCGATCTCTCTCGCACCCCGTCTCCTCTGAGACTTGTTCCGGTTTAACCCAGAATTCCCTGGGAACACACTGTTCTAGGTGCTGACTGTTTTGTCTGTGTTAGCCCAGACCCCAAAGGCATGACCCCCAAAAGTGCAAGTGTGCCCATGTGCACGCTCATACACAAACACCCACCCTCAAAAGAATCCATCTTTCTTTTTTCCCTTTTCAGGTCACCTTTAAGAAAGCTGGAGAATATAGTGAGGAGTTTCAGCTATCAGCCAGCGCCTCTTTCTCTCCTCAGGTTACTAGTTTATGTCAAGTGAGAATAAGGTGGGGTAGTCCAGCCTACAGCAATCTGGTGCCTTCTGGATGTTTAGGACTACAACTCCCATCAGCCCCTGCTCCCAGGGACTGCTGGGAGTTGTAGTCCAGAGCATGCGCCATATTGCCAAAGACTGAGCTAGACAAATAAGGGTTTTTATTTTCTTTCCCCATAGTCCGGAAGATTGAAGGAGGGAGGAAAAATGTTTCTGATGGATTATTTTTCTCCTCCTCCTTGCCCCCCGCCCCCACATCCATCCTCTCCGGTTTAAAGTAGTTTACCAGTGTCAGTAAGGTTTGTTTTACTGCGAGCATGTTCTCCTATCAGCTGTTGCTTTGACACTCTTTTGAAAACGGGCCAATTAGGCCTTCTGGTTTGGAAATGGTAGATCCAGTCAACGCACGAGCACAAGGTGAACATAACAACATCACAAGTGTGGTTCAAACACCTGCCTAATGCTAGAACAGGGAGATGTCCAATGGAGCCAAATGTTGGGCAATTCAGGGCAGATAGAAGGAAGTTTATGGAGCGCATAAACTGTGGAACTCACTGCCACAGGAGGCGGGGATGGCCACCAGCTTGGAGGACTTCTGAAGGTGATTAGACGAAATCAGGGACAAGGCTGTCAGTGGCTACCAGCCATTTATAGGTGCTCTTCCCCCAGAAGTGACCCCTCGAGGGAATGCAGGCCTTGCATTTGGGGTGGGCACAGAGTTGTCAGTTCCTCTCCAGACAAATTAAACCGTGTTTGCGATGAAGCTTTTAAACTCTCTCTTTTTTGAGAGTTTTTGGGCTTTCTTTATTTCTCTTTAGCAGGAGAAGTCAGCCGGCTGGCCAGGAATCCCTCAAGAGGCAGGCGTCCACCACGAGCAAAGCCCCTGCCCTGACCCCACAAGCCGTCAAGCACATCTGGGTTCGCACCGCTCTGATCGAAAGGGTGCTGGACAAGATTGTGCAGTACGTGGTGGACAACTGCAGGTAAGGGACGTGCCGGAGCTTGGCTGTGTTTTGTTTTCCGAAAGGGAAGAGAGCCACGAGTGGCGCATGCTATCGTTATAAAAAAGCTATCAATGGCTGGGGGGGGGGGACCTTTTTCAGCCTGAGGGCTGCATTCCTTTCTGGGCAACGTTCCAGAGGCCATGTGCCACTAGTGGGCAGAGCAATGAATGGAGGCTCTCTCATCATTACTAATAATTTTGATTTATTGCCCATCTTTTACCCTAAGACTCCAGAATGGACCATATTAATTTAAAAAGCAATGTTAAAAACAGCTAAAACAAATTAAAATCACAACTCGACTGAGTCCTTCTTTCTTTCTTTCTTTCTTTCTTTCTTTCTTTCTTTCTTTCTTTCTTTCTCATCTATCTAATCTGTATCTATCTATCTCTATCTATCCATCATTTGTCTGTTATATATCTATATCTATCTATCTATATCTATCTATACATCTGTAATATCTATATCTATATATCTATATCTATCTATCTATCCATCATCTATCTATCTATCTATCTATCTATCTATCTATCTATCTATCTATCTATCATCTATCTATCATCTGTCTATCATCTATCTATCTATCATCTATCTATCTATCTATCATCTATCTATCTATCTATCTATCTATCATCTATCTATTTTATTTTCCTTTCTTCTGTTTCTTTTTCCCATCTTGCTTCTCTTCTCTTTGCTCCTGTTTCTTTTTAGATTAGATTTTTTTAAACACTTCTTTTATTCTGGCATTGGGCATAATCTTTGAGTATCAATAGCAGCACACCTGGAACTAGAGACGATGCTTTCCTTCTCACCGGTCGACGCAGAGCAGCTGGCTTCCGTTGCGCCAGTTCCCTTTCCATGTTAGCAATATGCCTTAAAGAGAGGCTCCTGTGTGCTGTGCCCCCAAATCTGTACGAACAAATGCTGATGCTGCCTCTTTCATTTTTGTAAAAAAATTGCCTTATGGGCAGCAGCCAAGGCAGGCCACCGAGTTGCAAAGGCAGCCCACAGCTTCTTTTTTTTAAAACCAGGAAAATATTCCTGGGCGGTGGGAATGACATCAGCACTCTTAGGGGAAAGAGTGAGGACTCCTGTTCCCTCTAGTGGTGAAATGCCACCATTCCCACCATAGAATCAGAAGGATGTAGAATTGTAGACGGAAGGGGGGACACGGGTGGCGCTGTGGGTTAAACCACAGAGCCTAGGGCTTGCCGATCAGAAGGTCGGCGGTTCGAATCCCCGCGCCCGGTGAGCTCCCATTGCTCGGTCCCTGCTCCTGCCAACCTAGCAGTATGAAAGTACGTCAAAGTGCAAGTAGATAAATAGGTATCACTCCGGCGGGAAGGTAAACGGCGTTTCTGTGCGCTGCTCTGGTTCGCCAGAAGCGGCTTAGTCATGCTGGCTGCATGACCCGGAAGCTGTACGCCGGCTCCCTCAGCCCATAGAGCGAGATGAGCGCCGCAACCCCAGAGTTGGCCACGACTGGACCTAATGGTCAGGGGTCACTTTACCTTTTAGACGGAAGGGACCCTGAGGATCGTCAGGTCCAACCACCTGCGATACAAGAATATGCAGGGATAGAGCCTGCAGCCTTGGCATTATCAGCACCCACGCTCTAAGCCAGGCATAGGCAACCTCGGCCCGCCAGATATTTTGGGACTACAACTCCCATGATCCTTAGCTAACAGGCCCAGTGGTCAGGGATGATGGGAATTGTAGTCCCAAAACATCCAGAGGGCTGAGGTTGCCTATGCCTGCTCTAAGCAGCTGAGCTAAGAAGTATGAGGGCAGACCTCCCATTTGCCGTAAGGCACCAGCCTCCACTCTGGCCTGGAGAACGGCTGCCAGTCTGAGCAGGCAACCCTAGGCTCAAGGAGCAAATGCTTTGCCAGGGTATATAAGGCAGGGGCCCCTGTGTAAGAAAGCCAGCCCTGCTTTTTTAGTTTCAGGCTTCGCTCCTTTCAAAACGTGGCCTGTGTTTAAATAATAATAACCGGAAGAGCCTCTCTCTCCTCCGCACGGCAAACTTCATTAACGCCCGTGCTCCTTTTTTTCATTGAAAGGTAAATGTTATTTTATCGCCGGTCGTTTTGTGTGGTTGCTCTCTTCCAGCAAATATTACGAGAGAGAAGCTCTGCTGGCAGATCCGGTCTGTGGGCCCATCTTGGCTTGCCTGCTGGGTGAGCATCTTTCAAATGTTATTTCTGTGTGCTTTGGAAGAGCGCTGTTTTGACAGTCCCCATGTGGTTCGCCAAAAAGGCGTTTGCACAGATGATGAACGTGAGTCAAGAAACGTGATGCTATTGCACCAAAGGAAGGAGCAAGGATTCGGGGAGAGGAAGGGAGAGGAGGTTTCGTGAAGCGATGGGCTCTATCTGAGGCACAGCTGAGCTTTTGGCATCAGCATCAACAATTTAAAAATCCCAATTTTCCTTTTCTGGTAAAAGAGGAGTGGGTTATATGTTCTATGGAGCTGGGTCTGGGGAACCTGTGACTCTCTAGACATCGTTGGACTCCAACTCCCATCAGCCCCAGGCAACATGGCCAGTGGTTAGGGATGCTGGGAGTTGTAGTCCACAGCAGCTGAAGGGCACCACTATTAGCTGTCCCTGATATAAAGGCTGATAGGTATTTAAATCCTGTTTTGCCAAGGGCCAAGATGCTGGATTTGGCAGACATCCACAGGCAATTAGTTGTGTAATCTGAGGGCCACCACCGAGAAGCTCCTGCCACCCTGAAGAGTTTCCCTGAGCGAAAAGTAAAGATGTTGCTCTTCTGCCAGTGGAAATCAAGCAGTACCCAAATTTGAGATAACCTGGGAAACAATTTATTTGCCTGTTCCTTTAGACCAGGGATGAGGTCCTCCGGACGTCTTTGTACTCCAGATCCCACCAGCCAAAGCCAGTATGGCCCAGTAACATCTGTATGGCCCACAACATCTGGAGCCCCCATCACTGGCTTAGATCTCTTTAGCTGAGGAGAAGCTACTGGCTTTCTTCCACCCCTGAGAAGGCAAAAGGAGTTTCCCAATTCCATTCTCTCTCTCTCTCTCTCTCTCTCTCTCTGGTTCTCAGTTGGACCCTGTGCCCTGGAATACACCAAGCTGAAAACAGCCGACCACTTCTGGACAGACCCCTCGGCCGACGAACTGGTCCAACGGCATCGCATCCACGGAGCCCATGGCCGGCAAGACTCTCCGTCCAAACGGCCAGCGTTAGGAGTGGGTCCTTTCTTCTCCCTGATGTGGCAGCGCAGCCTTTTCCATCCCATGGCCATTTCAGATGTTTTGGGGCTATAGCTTCCATCAGGCCCAGCCAGATGATGGGAGCTGAAGTCCAGAATATCTGGAAGGGTGTGGCCAACATGGTTATAACCCATTTAGGCTGCATGCCCACTGTATGTTTAGGGCACTATTGAAGCACAGCTCTACCCCACGAATCCTTGGAAGTGTAGTTTGTTAAGGGCTCTGGGAATTGGATTTCTGTGGGTACCGGGGGGGGGGTGTTTCTCAGAATTATCTGGGGAGGGTGCGCTTGAAATGCAGTATGGAAGCATTCAACTTTGTGCTATGTTGAACGTGCTTTCCGTGCGAGCTTTTCAGCTTGCCAGACAGAACAACCTCCCCCTGTGCAGTGTTCTGGGGTTTTGCTTGAGTCCTCTTGAGCTGATTTTGGGGTGCAGGGGAGGCACAGAGGGAGGAGAGTGGGGTGGGGTGGGAGTTGGAAGCCCATTGCAAAAGCAAAGGTTCTTGTGCAGGGCTTCCACCGATGGGACTCCTTAGGGGGCACCCACCCCTCAGACTGGAAATACTATAGAATCATTGAATTGTAGAACTGGAAGGGACTCTGAGGAATGTGCAGGAATGTATATATATATTCATAGAACTGAAAGTGATCCAAGGGGCCGTCCAGTCCAATTCCTGCAGGGGGATTGTAGTGCCCTCATTCATAGGCTGTGCTTCTATGCAACAAGGGATTCTCTCCCCCCACAACAGCCCCCCCTGCAAGTATTGGGCTTACTTGAAGGAAAGTCACTTTTTGCACGTATAGGGAAATTTTTTAATGTTCGATGTTTTATTATGCTTTTATATTTGTTGGAAGCAGCCCAGAGTTGCTGGTGTAACCAAATCAGATGGGTGGTATGCTATTCTTCTCCTTCTTCTTCTTCTTTTTCTTCTTCTTCTTCCAGAAGCATAAAACTGAACATTAAAATATAGCTGGACTTCTGAATACTCTTCCTTGGACGGTGAAGCCCATCAAAATCAGTAGGATTTCCTTCTGAGGAATTCAGATGGCGGCCTTGCTGCGAAATGCGGCGCTGTTCCTCTTTCGGAAATCTAATATGGGGCGAAGCTTTCCCCCACCCCAGAAAAGGGCGCTTCTCTTGTATCACCATTGCCCATTGAACCAGCATGACCACGGGGACAGGATCAGGCGATTGCTTGAGTCTCGTTCCTTGCTGTGCTCCCCCCCAAAAAAAGTTGTGGCAGCAAATGTGGATCAATATGAGGAGATTGTGCCCTTCAAAACTCCATTTGGGTTAGGGCAGAGTTTCTCAAACTTGGGTCCTCAGCTGTTTTTGGACTACAGTTCCCATCATCCCTGCTAGCAAGGGATGATGGGAGTTGTAGTCCAAAAACCAACAGGAGACCCAAGCTTGGGAAACTCTGGGCCAAGGAATAACCACAACTTAACAATGAAAATATAATTAATGTGAGGCCGCCTATCTCAACAAAGCAGGTTATTCACAGTTGCCCATTGCAGCCAACGCAACGGTATCCTTACGTGTCCCCCCCCCCCCAGATACGGAAACGGCACTCCAGCGGAAGTATGTCGGAGGATCGCTTTGCTGCCTCGGCTAGGGATTACGTCGAGTCGTTGCACCAGAATTCCCGGACGCACTTGCTGTATGGAAAGAACAACGTCCTGGTTCAGCCCGTAAGTGCTTGGATCGTGTGCCGTGGGGCAGAGGAGCACATCTGCCTGGGGTGACGTTTCATATTGGTGTTAGAAAGAGGAAACCGTGCCAGGAATCCTGCTTCTGTTCCCAGCCCCCATACAGCAAGCCCCCATACAGATCCTGCCCCCCGACTTGCGTGAGCTAGAGGGGTATGGGGGCTTGTTCAGTAGGGCTAGGGTGATGTATCTCAGCTGCTTCTTCCTCCCCTAAGGTGGAGAGAAAGAAGCAGCTGAGATACATTCCATACTGTGATATACAGTGGAACCTTGGTTCTTGAACTTAATCCATTCCGGAAGTCCGTTCGACTCCCAAAACCATTCTAAAACCAAGGCGCAGTTTCCGATTGGCTGCAGGAGCTGCGTCGGACGTTTGGCTTCCGCCAAACGTTCGAAAACTGGAACACTTACTTCCGGGTTTTCAGCGTTTGGAAGCCAATTTGTTCATCAACTAAGCCATTCAAGAACCAAGATTCCACTGTATCAGCATATCGCGTATTTAGCTACTGATATATCGCAATGCTGAAAACCAGATGTTACCCAGCCCTGCTGTACATTTAAAGCAGTATCATACCCCTTTAAGCAGCTGGGCCTTCACCCAAATAACTCTCCACGGGAATCTCTGGGAATTGTAGCTCTGGGAGTGGAATAGGAGCCTCCTTGCAACTCTCAGCACCCTCAACAAACTACAGTTCCCAGGATTCTCTAGGGGCAGGCCATGAGTGTCCAGAGTGGTATGATACTGCTTTAAATGTGCAGTGCACATGAACCCAAGTTTAAGTCACTTTTAGCCTGTCGCCTTGATAATCCCAACAATGTACTGAAGGAGAGAAAAGAGTCTGGCGAGGGGTATATATTAATTCACCTCGTTTGCCAATATCACGATCTCTCCAGAATCTTGGCTGTTAAGTGCATCATCACAAGCCAGCTGGGGACATGTGCCGCTTCACGTCAGAATTAAAAGATATGAAGTGGACACTGACAAGGGAATTCATTTAAAGACATGAGTCACAAACAGGACAGAGAAGGTTGGAAGCATTGCGATGAGTCACCAATTCATGCAAGTCAATGAAGGGAAGACCAGAATGTTGGCTTCATTTACATCTAGGTACCTGGGTCAAGGAGACCCCAGCTTTGATATCACATGTCTCCTATTTTTGGTCCCCTTTCCTCTCCCTCGCTCTCTGTCTCTTTGCTGTGCTCAACAGGACATCTCGCAGCCTTACTAATCCTTCACAGCTGCCTAGAAGCTGGCTGTGCATTCGAAGTTGAGGACAAACAACAGAGAAATGTTATACCTCCCTCTCTCCTAACAATAGAATTGGTGGGACATCTATGGAAGCTGGATGTCGGGAGATTCAGGACTGATGAAATAAAGTCCTTCTTCGCACAGTCAGGGCATAGTTAAATTGCGGGACTCTCTCCCAGAGGAGGCAGCGATGACTAATGGCTTGGATGGCGTTAATAGAAGATTAAATCAATTCTTGGAGGAAAATGTTCTAGTGCTATGAGAGAGGGAGCAAAAGACTTTTCTCTGCTTGCTTTCTGATTTGCAGCCCAGGGCCTCACCTGCTCCCAGTTTCTTTCCAGTTCAAACCCGTGCTGTTGAAAGCTTTGAGGCCCTTTGGGGATGGGATGTGCAGAAGCAGTGTCCCTAATAATAATAATATTATAATAATTTATTATCTATTCCCTGCTCATCTGACTGGGTTTCCCCAGCCACTCTGGTCGGCTCCCAACAGAATATGAAAGCACAATAGAACATCAAACGTTAAAAACTTCCCTAAGCAGGGCTGCCTTCAGAAGTCTTCTAAAAGTCAGATAGTTGTTTCTTTCCTTGACATCTGATGGGAGGGCGTTCCACAGGGTGGGTGCCACTACCAAGAAGGCCCTCTGCCTGGTTCCTTGTAACCTCACTTCTTGCAGGGAGGGAACTGCCAGAAGGCCCTTGGAGCTGGACCTCAGTGTCTGGGCTGACCAGGGCTCTTCTTGTTTTTGCAGTGCACAACGTTGCTCTCTTTCTTCTACATTTGTCCTAAACCGTTTCCTCTCCTTATTATTTGGCTGGCTTCCCAAACAGAAAGATGACATGGAGGCCATCCCGGGCTACCTCTCTCTCCACCAGTCGGCCGATTCCCTGACTCTGAAATGGACGCCGAACCAGCTCATGAACGGGACGCTGGGGGACTCGGAGCTTGAGAAAAGGTAAGATGCAGTAGTGGCCCTTGCGACTGCTGGGTATAAGAAAGAAGTCTGGCAGGGGGGGGCTGGCTGAGGGCAGACTGGGCTTGTTTGGGGCAAGCACCCCATTCGCTGTAATGCACCAGTGGGGAACCTCAGGCCTGGGAGGGGAGTGCAGATGTGGTCCTCCCGGGGCTCTCTGCCTGGCTGTCACAGACTGGCTGGACACCTAGGAACGCTGAAAGGAACCAGCTGGGGAACCCCCAAGGGAAGAAGACTCAGAGCCCAGGGAGTGGTGGTGGGCTGACAATGAGGGAGAAGAGGGAGAAGACTGGGAAGAGGAGGTGGTTTCGGAAGATGAGGGGTGACAGGGCTTAGTGAGCGGGGAGAATCGGTGGCAGAGGGAAATCCAGAATCAGAGGCAGAAGCTGAAGCAGGAGAAGACAAGAGGCAGAGGGGAGTCTGGCTGGTGAAGAGACCCTGGTGTCTCTCCTTCCTGTTGCAACAAGCTCCCCTTCCCATTGGTCTCCCAGAACCAGAAGAGGGCTGAAATGGGTGGAGCAGTGGCAGGCTACATGCAGGCACAGTCTCTGATTGCTTGGGGAAGGTCCTGGAGAGGAGGAGACATAAACAGGTTTGGGGAGGTGGAGGCCTTTAGTCTCTGATTTTCATGGAGTAAGACTACTAGGAATGAGCTGCTTGATCTCCTGCCAAGTCTGGGAAGATCGTGCTTTTGCTAATAAAGAGATAACTTCAGCTTTGAATGGTGTGATTTACTGCTGGGTCGCACTTTGACACAGGCCTTCAGATCTCTTTGCAGGCCACACCCCTCCCTGGCTCTGCTTTGTTGCTCCCCAGGCTAGGATGTGTCTTTGAACCCTGATACTGCCTCTTTCTCACCTGGGCAGAGGGCAGAGAGGGGCATGTGCAAAACCCCTCTAGCCCCAAAGCGGGTGCTTTGTGCTGATACTAATTTTGTGTGTTGTGCGTTGCCTTGACAAAAGCTTGGATTATTAGCCAATCAATCAAACAGTAATTAAACAAGTATCTGAAGAAGTGTGCATGCACACGAAAGCTTATACCCAGAACAAACTTACTTGTTCTCTAAGGTGCTACTGGACAATTTTTTATTTATTTTTTTAGTAATTAAACAAATTTATGTTGGGTTGACAGGGCCTTGAAGAAATGATCACCTCTTGTATTTCTGTTTGTTTATCTTATTACATGCGTTCAGCATCTACTGGGACTATGCCTTGATTGTGCCATTTAGCCAAATCGTGTGCATCCACTGCCATCAGCAACGTAAGTATCATACACCCTTTGTCATGGGGAATCTGGGACCTTCCAGAGGGTTTCTGGACCATATGCACTTTCTCCGGTCAGTATGCAGATTCTCCAAGACACATGCCACCTTTTCCAATTTCTTGTTCAGCAGTGTGCAATCTGCACTCCTCAGGCTGCTGCTGGTCCGCTGCCTAATCTTACACGGCCCACAACACACCTTCCTATTGACTGAAGAAAATGCATATTGCCCAGAGATGTACAAAATTCAGGCACAATATGCACATCATTGAGGGCGAGAGGTGGGGTCTTGTTGTCTGGGCAGCCCAGGACCTCCATACACACTGCCCAGGCTTGCACCCCGGGGAGGTCAAACGCTTATGCACATTCTCCAAGACTTGTTGGGGATTATGCACAATGACAAGAGAATGTACAAAATTCAGTCGCAATATGCACGTTCTCCCAAGCCTTTTGGGGATTATGAATATTGACCAGGAAATGTGATTCATGGAAAGATTATGTGCACATTCTTCCTGAGGCCTGGTAGGAATGTGCACAATGGCCAGGTTTCCCCCCCACACACATTAACCACTCTACTTAGATTCCTCTTGACTTACGTAAACAGAGCTAACATTGAGGCATATTCATTCCTGCAGCAGAGCGAGGGGGGACGTTGGTTCTGGTGAGTCAAGATGGCATCCAGCGGCCCCCGCTTCACTTCCCGCCTGGCGGACACCTCCTTGCCTTCCTTTCTTGCCTTGAAAATGGCCTTCTGCCCCGTGGACAGTTGGAGCCTCCACTGTGGTCCCAGCAGGGAAAGGTGAGACCTCTAGCCTGGCAAATAACGCCTTCCATATGGACCTGACAGGACAGTAATGGGTAACCTCCGGCCCTTGTGATGTCACTGGACTCCAGTTCCCATCAGCCACAGCAGCCAGCAAGGCCGATGGAGAGGGATGATGGGAGTTGTAGTCCAGCAGCATCTGTAGAGTCACAGGCTCCTCATCTATCAGCGACACCTGTAGGGATCCATGCAGAGAGTCCCCATAAGCTGTGTGAGGTGCTTTGCAGCCCCAGCAATCAACTCCCTGTTGGGCCTTCAAAGCTTGCTTATACCTGCACTGTTTAATTTCAAGCAGCAATTGATAGGTGGGCGGCCCCATCGACCTGCCCAGTTCCCCACTCTGCTGTGTCCAATCAGGGTCTCTCTTCCAGTCTCGACCAACCATATGCTTACCAGCTCTCGACGGCTATGTACCTCGCCCAACCAACTAGTACTCGGTTATATTTCATGAAGGGGGAGGTTGTATTTTGGCAAGCAGCTGCTGGGAACTGCTCCACTGTAGGGTGGAGCGCTGCTGCTTGGGAGCCAGCCACCCAGCTGTGCCCTTTTCCAGGATATCCAGTCCAGTCCACCACCCACAGTTAGTCACTTTGGACTGTTTGAGGATGCAATCGGCAAACCCCAGGATATCCAAGCCTTCCCAGACCTTTGTGTGTTCGTGTGTGTGGGGGTGCCATTATGGCTATATAACTGATGGCACGCCCTTGTTGCACATCAAAAATAGCCAGAGCAAGATAGATCATTCCTCCTTCTCCATGAGAGGCCAAAAAGAGCCCTGCTAGATTGCACCAAAGTGCCATCTAAGCTAGAAGCCTATTCTCATAGTGGCCAGCCGAATGCTCTTCAGAAGCCCCCAGTCAGGCCTTGAAGGTTATATTGCCCTCTCCGATAGTTGTTGCTCCTTGGCAACTGGTACTCACTGATAGACTGCCTCTGAACATGGAGGTTTCATCTTAGCCATTGATAAAGAGACTGCCCTGCTCCATTTGCCACCTCTTCCGGCTATTGACTTCCACATCTTGCAAGGAAGTCCTCCTTTGGCCTGCCCTGGATTTACTGCTTTGTCGGGTAACCCCTGAGATCTAGTGTCATGAGAGAGGGATTTAGAACTCTCTACTACAGCCTCTCTCTGAGTCACATCCTGTTGGATTGCCCTGTTTTACATTGTAGGGCAAAGTTTTCCCCAAACTCCGGAAACGGAACACCCACAACAGGTCTGTGGATCTGGAAGAAATGCCAGTGGCTATGGAGACGGCTGCAGATTACGTCTTCAGGATCATTTACCCAGGCCATAGGCATGACAACAGTAAGAACCTCCTTTGTTTTGATTTTTCATTTTACGTAGATGACGGTAATTTCTTTGGTAGCGGCGACATTGGGGATTTCCTTGAAGTTTTTAATCTTATTTAGAACATTTGCACCGTGCCTTTTTGACTTAAATTGCCCTCGAGGCAACGTAAAAATAGATCACACCATAAAATACAGCGCCGTTAAAAAATAATAATTAATGAACTACCATCAGTGTCAGGGGTGGGGAACCTGTGGCCTTCTATTCTTATATCAGTTTTATTAAGAGTTTTCAACATATGATACAATAAAAAACCAATTAGTCTAAAAAAAGAGATAGAGAGACTTACCAGCAAATTGGCATTGCATTTGATTTTCCATGAGAAATTCTCACGTACAGAAAATTGTGAGTTGCAGCATTCAATGCAGTCATTGGCAGCATGCGTCTCTCTTTTTAAAAATAAAAATAAAATAAAATGGAAGGATCGACCACAGGGAATGCGAACCTGCAACCCTCCAGATGCAGATGGACTCCCAAAACCAACAGTCCCAGCCAGCATGGTTAGTGACTAGGGGTGATGGGAGTTGTAGTCCAATGATTCATCATGCCATGGATGTGTTAGCTGAGATTCCTGCATTGCAGGGGGTTGGTCTAAAGGACGTCATGGTCCCTTCCAGCTCTACAAATCTGTGATTCTGGAAGGTTGTTTGTGACATTGAGGGTGGGGGGGATGTATACAATTGTGTGCAGTCTTCCTTGACTGGCTGAGTAGGCAAGCCATCTTTCGACAACTTTTGGAAGCACCAACCCCAGTTGTTGCGCCGTTCATGCTCAGCTCTTAGTGATGGATGAATGGGCCTTTGGTTGGAAGGTGGCCTTCCTACCAATCCATGATGTCAGAATCTTGTGTTTGCCCCCTTGTGGAGGGGAGGACCCGGTTCCCTTTGCTTCAGACATGTCCTTTCAAAGCTTGACTGGTGGATCCCAATGCCCGTTTTGTTTTTCTTATTCCTCTTTCACTATTTTCTTTGAGCAGTAACTATTAACTACCACCACTTAGCTGCCAGCCGCTCTGCCTCCGTCGACGATGACGAGGACGACGAAGACAAGCTGCACGCAATGCTATCCATGATCTGCAATCGGAACCTCACAGATCCTAAAAGGATGAAAGGTTTTTATCCTTCTCCCCCCGCAACCCCACTCCCTCTTCATCCCCACCCCCTGGCAGCTCCAGAGCAAAACATACTTTCTCACACCCGCACACAACGTGCAACGGTGCTGGCATTGCTGCAGCCTTGATGCGCCTCCTTCCGGGTCAGAGGAATTGCAAGGTGGCTGTCTTGGAAAAGGGAAACCTAAGAGACCAGTGGCTCTTTTGTCCCCTGTTTCCGTTACAGTCACTAACTCCTTTCTCTTCTCTGCTTAGATCAGTGGTTCTCAACCTGTGGGTCCCCAGATGTTGTTGGACTACAACCCCCATCATCCCTGAGCTCTGGCCTTGCTAGCTAGGGGTGATGGGAGTTGTAGTTCAACAACATCTGGGGACTTACAGGTTGAGAAAGGCTGGCTTAGATGGTAGTCTGCACTCAGTACTCGGGAACCTTGAACCAGAAAAGCTTGAAGACATGGCTGTCCACAGTGGGGCGGCAGTGAAGAAGGGGGTAGTTGCCCCCATCCTGCTGGGCAACCCATATTCCCTACAATCCCAGTTTTCATTTTTTAAAACAAGGTTTCTCGCATTTGTCGAACCTGAGATGACAGGCAAAATGTCTGTGTTTGTTTCTAATTTCTTTAGAGAGCAACTTTCCTGTTCCTTCCTTTTTCATTATGTTATGTTGTTATGTTATGTTATGTTTGTTATGTTTGTAGGGTTTACTTTGCTGTCCCCACATCTGCCCCTCCAAATTCCTGCCCATGCCTCTAAGGTGCTGTCTGCAAAGGCCTCTTCAGGCGGACAAGGGAACTGCGGGTGTAACATCGGGCCTCCTGATTGGCAGCCTATGTGAAGCTTCTAGATTGGTCAGGCCTGATATAAATACTCAGAGTCGAGTCTTTTTTGCGGGTCAAATGCCTTTTCTCATACCAGCATTACTCAAAACCCAGGCTTATACTGTAGGCAGTGAAGCTGCAACCCTCCAGATGGACTCCCAACCACCGAAGCAAACGATGGGAGTTGTAGCACAGCAAGATCTGGAGGGTCACAAGCTTCCCACCCCTGCCAAAGGTGGCACACAGGTCTCCAGTTTCCACTCCAGGAAAACCATTGTTAAAGTTTGTGGGTCGTAAATCCTTTGACCCACTGAGTCTGCTGCAACAGCCCTGCAATAAATCTGAATTTATTGCCACTCCAACAACCTTCAATGGCGCCCACAAGCTTCCACTCACGCGCTGCCACTCTTCTCAGTTGCCGGATAATAGCAGAGTTCACACGCAGCGTAAAATGGCTTGCCTGTGTCGACATAGTGTCTTCAATAACTCAGCTCGCCACCAGTGCTTCTATTCTAACATTCTTTATTTAGAAGCATAACAAACAGAAAAGAAAACCTACAGAATCTAGCTGCCTGTTCGCAGCTTTCTGTCTCTAACAAAAACGAAACTACCTTGCCCACGTTCTGAGATAGACTTCTCTCCAGAGAGAGCTCAGCCCCCACAGAGCACAGATCAAAGGGAAATGCCCGGATCATGTGGGCAGTGCACCCAGTTAATAAGAACGCTTTTGGAGTGTTAACTCTTGACTGTCCAGAACCATAACAACCATTACCGCATGTCTGAATCTGTCCACAGTCGGGCTCCGACAACTGGTATCTGGGCGGATGCAAAACGGTGAAGAAGGCAATTGGGGCGCCAGATCAAAGCCCGAGCCTCTGTCCTCCCATCCTATTCCAACACGGATGGAGGACCATTTGTAACCTGAGCGCCTCATTCACCTCTGGGAAGCCTTCTGGGGGCCAAATGCTCATGGTGGGCATGGCCAGAGGTAAAAGGGGGTGGAGCGACAGGCAGTCATGCTACCTGTTGTACAGTGGGCTAGTT
The DNA here is from genome assembly GCF_964270895.1 of Podarcis filfolensis. Classification (NCBI taxonomy): domain Eukaryota; kingdom Metazoa; phylum Chordata; class Lepidosauria; order Squamata; family Lacertidae; genus Podarcis; species Podarcis filfolensis. The sequence goes on from NC_139618.1 coordinate 8,754,906, forward strand.
TCTACAGATATACCCTCCTGCATGCAGGCAAGTAACAGGCATAGTCAAGAGTTCGAAGACCCATCCCAGCCAGGCAGAAAACACACAGGGGTGATGTGAAGTAGGGCCAGTGAAGGGTGTGGCCTGGCTTGAGTTCTCAGGGCCGAACGGAGAAGCTTGGAGGGCCACATTTCTCTCCCCCCTGCCCCACTCCCAGGACTGAGGTTGCTTTGTCCTCCTATGGCCTGGTACTTTGTCACTCCAGCGCACTCGGTCAGCAACATTTGCTGTCTGGATGAGCAAGCAGGGAAGGGCATGGAATCATAGAATTGTAGAGTTGGAAGAGACCCTGAGGGTCATCTAGTCCAACCCCCGTGTGCACCTACATGTCAGTAGCTCCACACACCTACATGCATGTGTGCAAGAGCCATGTGGCATCCAGAACGCACACCCTCCATAGGGCTGAGGGTGGGGCACTCCAAAACGCCCGAAAAGTAGCAATATTGGCAGCCAGGGCTGCCATACTTGTACCCCTTTTTAAATTGACTTGGGTTATTCTTTGTTTTGTCCTGCAGGCTTTCTATGGCCACTTTGCACATCTCTCTTTGGAGAGAGGAAAATGCGGGATATAAATCTGATTGCAAACAAGCAAAATAAATATTTTTTAAAAAGAAAGTCCCCCAAAGTCAGTCTCTCTCTCTCTCTCTCTCTCTCTCTCTCTCTCTCTCTCTCTCTCTCATAAATAAATAAATCTATAGTGTCAGGAACATGATTTCTTAGGGATAAAGGGAAGAAAATCCATTCACATATAAAATTAGCATGTCAGGAAGAAGACTAAGTCTCCCTGACTTCCTAGTTTTCAGTGTACGGGGAATGTTTATAGAGGAGCCCAGTGCACATTGGAAATGATGGGACAGAAGGCAAGGAGCCCAACAGTAGGTGGCGCCAGAGCCAATGACAGGCAGAGCCAACTCATGCTAGTTTTGTCTCCCTCCTCTTCCCTGCTACAGGAGGCAATACTGGGACCAAGGATGAGAAAACCGATAGGTTGTTCTGCCAAGCAATGCACATTACTTAAGCAGATGCCATAAGACCTTGAAGTCCAGAGTCTCTCCTTGCCCAGCCTACCCCTGGCGCTTTGACCATTCCTCTGGACAGCATAATGACAGCACTCTTGCACCCACCTCGCTCTCCATTTTGCTTTTGAGTTCCTTGCCACCCCCTTTTGACATTTCTTGCATGCGGCTGAAAATCTGGCCATTGATCAGGAAGATTTGCGTAAACCCGATTTAAAACAAAAACAAAAAGCAAAAAAACAAAAATGAGCTCTCGTTTCTGAAGATGCTGTTCACTCTAATTCTTCACCAGTTCTGGTACCTTTCATCTGAATACTTAGGTTCTGTGGGGTTCACCTTAAAAGGATATGGTTTCTTTTAATCAATAAAGACCTTCCAAAGCTGTCTTTTTCTTGTCTTGTGGAGGGGTGGGGGGAGAAGGGGAGGAAAAACCCAAACCACACTCCCCACCCCTTTAAGATTGGTTGGCCAAATGGATTTGGGGTGGGAGAAGTTGCCATAAATACTGGCTTGTTCAGCTCCTTCCTGAAGAATTAAGGTGAAGAGCATTTTTTATCCTCCCTGCTCGCTTTTGCTTTAATGGAGTTTGGCTTCTATAGCATGAACATAACATCTCTCTCTCTCTTCTTTTTTTTGGATAATACCAACCGCATTCTCCGATCCAACCCATATACCTTTCTGTTAACACTTTCTGTTGCAATAATAGCTGAATCCATTAACTGCTCTAACCCCACCCTGAAACAGGCCACTTTTTGGAAACGTGAATGCACGCTGTGTCAGCTAGCCAAGTTGCATGTTTTGGAGTTCCTCCTCCGTTCTTATTTTCTAACCCTTTCCTGCCAAAATCTGAAAGCGCAGCCGTGGGGAGATAACCTCGCCAACCCGCATCTTGCTTGCATGTTTTCGGTACGGCTGCCTGGTTTGGGCCCAAGCCATTTGCCTTAATGGACATCATGGATGAGCTGACAGCCAGTTGTTTATGAAAGGCATCATCCGGTTTAAAAAGAGGGAGGGGAAATAAAGGGGTGGAGGTTCCCCAGCCTGGTGCCCTCCAGATGCCACAGACTACAACTCCCATCATCCCCGACTACGAGCCATCTGACTGCGGATGATGGGAGTTGTGGTCCAACACACCTGGAAGGCACCATGCTGACTCTCTGTGGCTTACGGAATCAGGGTCGCAATGTTTTCTTTTTCTTTTTCTAGCTATATTTGCCCCAAATGGAGCAAAACAGAAGCAGGGAGAAATCAAAGTGTTGCAACTTGTTGGTGTTGGTCGAGGGTGTATCGGAGGGGAAGCACACTGCAAATCTTTGCAGCATATTTCTCCTCTTCCCTCCCCTCCAAATCTCAGCCCAAAGGACGCTCAGAGGCTTCATATAGCGCTAAATATTTCTCCCTCTCCCCCACCTCCCCTCCATTTCTCTTTTGCCTAGATATCGGCGACACGTCAGAGATGCAGGGGTTTGGGGCCAGCTTGTTGTCGTGGCAACTGGACCCGTGCAGCCAGGGGTCCTCCTGCCTCTCGTGCTCCACCGGCAGCTCCCCTTACGACGTCCCCAGCTGCTGCACCTGCATCCACGACAGGTGAAATGAACTGCCCATCTGTTGACCTTGCTTTTGGGGGGGCTCTCTGTGTTAGTGCAAATATCAAAGAATAAGTGCATTTCAGTTTGCATACGGCTGTGGGAAGTGCAGATTTTACAGATCTGCGCTTTAAGTGCGTACTGAATATACCGTATTTTTCGCTCTATAAGACGCACCAGACCATAAGACACACCTAGTTTTTGGAGGAGGAAAACAAGGGGGGGGAATTCTGAATCCCAGAAGCCAGAACAGCAAGAGGGATCGCTGCACAGTGAAAGCAGTGATCCCTCTTGCTGTTCTGGCTTCTGGGATAGCTGCGCAGCCTGCATTTGCTCCATAAGACGCACACACATTTCCCCTTACTTTTTAGGAGGGAAAAAGTGAGTCTTATAGAGCAAATAATACAGTAATCTCTCCTCCATCCCTCATTGCTAGCGTGCACGGTTTGGCGGCAATCGCGTGATTGACGAGGGTTAATTCACAAAACTGTTGAGAACACAGAAAAACAAAATTAGTGTAATCAGCACTGTCTCTGTGCTTTCTTTTCAACCTCACTGTTTACAACACACACACCTCCAATGATAAACTCAGGAGCTGCACCATGCATCTGATGAAGCAGACTAATCTACGAAAGCTTATGCCAGGCTGTTGAGAAGTTTATTCTAAAAATAAATTTTAACATGTGCATTTGTCAGTTTAAAGCCTTTGGATATTTCTTTCAACAGGACCCCTCTAAAAATGTTATGCCAAAGCATGAAGAAACAGATTATTTCCAGAGCCTTCTATGGATGTAAGTAAATGTTTGCGGGGGGGGGGGGGGGTTGTAAGTCCGCTGTCCCAATTGAGATGTATCGTGTTTTGCTTGGAAATAAGTCTTCCGATGTTTGAAAGAGACTCCTCTTTCTCTCTCAGAGCTACGATTCCTAGAGGACCCCAGGGATTAATGGTTAAACCGCTCTGGGAATTGTAGCTCTGTGAGGGGAACAGGTACCAATGGAAAGTTCTCTCCTGGAGCGAATAACATGCTGGGACGTGGGGTGATATTCAAGGGTGATATTTAGGGGAGCAGATAGCGCTGTGGTCTAAACCACCGAGCCTCGTGGTCTTGTCATTCAGAAGGCTGACAGTTTGAATCCACAAGATGGGGTGAGCTCCCATTGCTCTGTCTCAGCTTCTACCAACCTAGCAGTTTGAAAGCACACCAGTGCAAGTAGATAAATAGGTACCACTGCGGTGGGAAGGTAAACGGCGTTTCTGTGCACTCTGGTTTCCGTCACGGTGTCCCGTTGCGCCAGAAGTGGTTTAGTCATGCTGGCCACATGGCCCAGAAAGCTGTCTGTGGACAAACGCCGGCTCCCTCTGCCTGAAAGCAAGATGAGCACCGCACCCCATAGTTGCCTTTGACTGGACTTAACCATCCAGGGGTCCTTTACTTTTACCTTTGCCTTTTTATTCAGTGGTACTGCAATGCATAGAGAAGGGTCTTAAAAGCCCTTCCTCTCTTAAATCAACAACAATGGGATATCAGCTCTGCCCAAGGCATGACGGATAACAGCAACAGCCAGGGGAAAGAAAGGCATAACATCTTACAGGGCCAGAAAGAAACAGCACAGACAGAATAATTGCCATACACTGGAAGAACAAGGATTTAGTTTTGAGTTCCTCACTTGTAGTTGTAGAAATCATTTAATGTGTCCACACGAATAGAAGTTTATTAATATTGCAGGTGTTGTATGAGGGATTATGATGATGATCGGAATGTAATTGAAATTAATAAGATTTTGGAACGCAGAAATAAAGAAAATAATCAAACCATCTAATCCAGCATTTGCGGGGGGGGGGCACTTTATCTAAATTATATAATTCGGTATTTGAACGATTGATATTAATAATTGTATTATAAATTGGTATTGTTAAAATGAGGCTATTATTGGACTGTAACTGAAAACTAATAAAATTATTATTAAAGGGGGAGGAATTAAAAGCCCTTCTCCTGCCCCATGTACTGTGGTTCATATCCTGGGTGGGGAAGGAGTTACAACCCTCACCCTGGTTCACTGTGGTCCTTAACCGGCATCTGGGGAAAGGATCAAAACCCTCCCCCTTTTCTGTGCCCTCCTGTGTCCTTTAACGTGCATGGGGAAAGAGTTGCAACCCTCCCCTTACAGCACACTGTGGTCCTTACCTGAATGGGGAAAGGGTTACAATTCTCCCCCTCTCCATGCGCTGCGGTCCATACCTGCATGTCGGAAGGGTTAACCCCCATATGGCGCCCTACAGTCCTTAACCTGCACTGGGGAAAAGGGTTAAAACCCTCACCACCAGCCCCATACACCAGATCCTGCCCTTTTAAAGAACTTTCTAGAAAGCGTGTGAAGCACTCATAAAGTGGCAGGTCGTTCAGTTCTCCACTAACCATCCTTTTCTTTCTCCTCCCCCTCGAACTCAGGGCTCGCCTACTGCCGCCACCTGTCCACCGTCCGGACGCACCTGTCTGCCCTGGTAAGCCACACCATCATCCCTCCGGACAAACCCACGAGTGCCGCGGGGGGCCTGACGAAAGAGGTCTGGAGCAAATATCAGAAGGACAAGAAGGTAGGAGGCTGCCCTCTCTACTGATCGATTTTATAGAAATGCTCTGCTGCTTGATATAATCAGAATCTCAAGCATGCGCACACAGAAACACACCATATGTAGTGCACATGCGCACAAATAGCTTTTCCCTCTTTCCATTCTGTCCATCTATCTATAAAATCAGGTGTGGGGAGACTTTAACTCTAAGGGCCACTTTGCCTTGCAGACAGTTTGGAAGCGGCCAACAACCACCGGCTTATTGATCTATTTCGTAAAATTCATACACACTCAATTGTAAACAACAACAACCCAGAAAACTTCAAACTGGCTTAGACAGCCTTAAAAGGGAAGTAGATAAATCCACAGAGTGGGAGGAAGGCTCTGATGATGAGTCCCACCTTGACAGCAGAAATCGAACTTCCATGAGCCATGGCAGTGTACCTCTGAGCATCAGTTGCCGGGGGAGAAGATGTCGATGGCATGAAAGGTCTGTTGCTTCTGTGCCCTGCTCTCAGGCTCTGGCTGGCCACCAGAGGAAACTGCAGTGGGCGGATTTTGTTGCCGTCTGACCTGGCAGGGCTCCCCTGGTCTTAGCAGGAAGATTCTGGCCCATGGCGTCCTGAGTCGAAATGCTAACAGGCCTTCCATGAACGCCGCCGTGATGTATGGAGTTGGTGCTCGAACCCGTAAGGCTCCTAGTCCTCCGGCAGATTCTCTGAAATCAATTTGCTTAAATAGCCCTGAGCCCATTGAAGATGCACTTGATGATAACAGGCCATTAAGAAACCATTATGAGATGCAATCAGGTTAAGTGTTGATGGGTTCGCCCCCCCCTTTTTTATTATGTTGCTGGATCAGATTAAGGCTCATCTTCTCTTGTATGTTGTTTTCTATCAGATGCCTCTTGATGCTCCCAAGGAAGGCAGGAAAATGATAGCCCAGACAGCCAGGAGTGGAAGAGAGCCTCCACCGAAGAGCCTTTTAGTCATTGACCCCGCAGGTCCTCCAGAAATCCTCTAGAGCAGTGTTTCCCAAAGTTGGGAGTCCAGCTCTTGTTGGACTACAACTCCCATCATCCTTAGCTAGCTGGTCAGGAATGATGGGAATTGTAGTTCAGCTGGAGACCCAAGTTTGGGAAACACTGCTTTAGAGTAAGGATGAAACTTGACACACTAGGCCTCACCATTCTGTTTGGAGCTGCCCAGAGTGGCTGGGCAAACCCAGCCAGATGGGCGAGGTATAAATACAGTGGTACCTCGGGTTAAGAACTTAATTCGTTCTGGAGATCTGTTCTTAACCTAAAACTGTTCTTAACCTGAGGTACCACTTTAGCTAATGGGGCCTCCTGCTGCCGCCACCGCACATTTTCTGTTCTCATCCTGAAGCAAAGTTCTTAACCCGAGGTACTATTTCTGGGTTAGTGGACTCTGTAACCTGAAGCGTCTGTAACCCAAGGTACGACTGTAATAAATTAATATTATTAATACTAGCCACACACACCCTTCTGGGGGGGGGGGGTTTCTGGGCCCACTGCTCAAATTAGGACCCCCCCCTCAAATTTCCCAGATTTTTTCTTAGGCCTTCCCATCTCTAAACCATGCCTACCTGCCTCACAGATCAAGCCAGGTGTGCGGCAGGTGGAGAGGTGGTTGTGATCCCTGCAATGCAGGGGGTTGGACTAGATGACTCTGAGTGTCCCAGCTCCACAGTTCTACGATTCTATAGTCGAATTCAGCACACACATCTGCTGATGACGCAGGGAGTTCGTTCCTGCTCTGTGCGGGATTTCAACATTCAGTTTGGGGTCATTGCATTGTTTTTTTCTGCAGCCATGCTTCTTTGAAACACTTGTTTATACAGTGTTAGATGCTGGCAAATTTCTGGAAGAAAATATTTGGTTGTATAAGTATGATAATGAGTTACAGGTAGGTAGCTGTGTTCGTCTGCCGTAGTCGAAACAAAGGTGTCTAAGGTGCTATTGGAAGGATTTTTTTTTATTTTGTTATGATAATGAGGAAAGAGTTAAAAATTTCCAGAACATAGCGTTAGCTTAAATTATATACCTAATATATGGGGCTTGGCAATCGGGCAAGTTAAATGGATTCTCTGTGCCCTTACATCTGCAAAAAGATTGATACTGATACATTGGAAAGAGGAAAATATGGCCTCTTTCAGTCAATGGATGGAAGATGTGACAACTTTTGCAGCCCATTAACAGATCACTTGCAGACAAAAGATTATGTGTGGGAAAATGTAATGATATTTGGAACGTACAGTATTTATTGAAACCATTGTGACCCAGGAATCAATGTATATTTGAGGGAAACGGTAAGTTCATCTATTTGCGTATATGTTATATAGCAATTTTAATTATATTTTACTGTCATGCTGTTTTAAAATGTTTTATGTATTCTTTTTCTACTTTAACTCATTGTAATAGTCTTCATGATGATGATGATGATGATGATGATGATGATAATAATAAACAAATCTGTCTCCCTCCTTTCTTTGGCTCAGAATTACAAGGAGTTGGAGCTCCTCCGGCGAGTTTACTATGGTGGGGTGCAGCATGACATTCGGAAGGAGGTGTGGCCATTCTTGCTGGGACACTACAAGTTTGGCATGACCAAGAAGGAGATGGGTCGGGTAAGTACTTCAGGTTATATTTAGATGCTTGGTAACCGACCTGGTCTTTTTTTGTGGGTGTGGGGGAAGGAGTGTTGCTTGAAGATGCTGTTAAAACAGGGAGGTTCAACGGCAGCGTGTCTCCATTGCACTCTCAGTTCCACCCTGGGCATTTTGAATTACAAAGGGTTGCAGAAGAACTTTTGCCAGCAATCCCGTGCTGTGTGCACCAACAGACAAAGGCCAATCTCGGTTTCTCTAGGGAGGCTTGGTCCTAGATGCATCCTCTGGTGCAGGTTCACCAGATAAGGCAGTGTGGTTCTCAAACTATATTGGTTCCCCATTCCCTTGGTTCTATAAACACATCCCTATCCTATTAAAAACTAAGATCATGGCCACTGGTCCCATCACCTCCTGGCAAATAGAAGGCGAAGAAATGGAGGCAGTGAGAGATTTTACTTTCTTGGGTTCCATGATCACTTCAGATGGTGACACGGTCAGGAAATTAAAAGACGCCTGCTTCTTGGGAGAAAAGCAATGACAAACCTAGACAGCATCTTAAAAAGCAGAGACATCACATTGCCAACAAAGGTCCGTATAGTTAAAGCCATGGTTTTCCCAGTAGTGATGTATGGAAGTGAGAGCTGGACCATAAAGAAGGCTGATCGCCAAAGAATTGATGCTTTTGAATTATGGTGCTGGAGGAGACGCTTGAGAGTCCCATGGACTGCAAGAAGATCAAACCTCTCCATTCTTAATGAAACCAGCCCTGAGTGCTCACTGGAAGGACAGATCCTGAAGCTGAGGCTCCAATACTTTGGCCACCTCATGAGAAGAGAAGACTCCCTGGAAAAGACCCTGATGTTGGGAAAGATTGAGGGCACAAAGAGAAGGGGACGACAGAGGACAAGATGGTTGGACAGTGTTCTCGAAGCTGCCAGTATGAGTCTGACCAAACTGCGGGAGGCAGTGGAAGACAAGAGTACCTGGCATGCTCTGGTCCATGGGGTCACGAAGAGTTGGACACGACTAAACGACTAAACAACAACAACAATCCTATTAAAAGCATTATTCAGAATTCCATTCTGCACACTAAGGAAGATAACGATGCAATAAAGTACAAAACACTGACAATTAGCTGCACATTTATTCAAAATCCATTTGAAACCTATTTAAATTAATTAATTCAACAAGATGGATGACCTCGATCCAGCAATAACAGCTTTTCAAAGCCTGAGAGTCATTTACGCCCACTGCCCCCTTACCACTTAGGCAACCCCTTGGGTAATACCCCCCAAGGGACGGGAACCACTGAGATACAAAGGGGTTAGAATCATACAGTTTGAAGGGACCCCAAGGGTCATCTAGCCCAACCCCAAGGGCTGTAGCCCTTCAGCCCCACCCTTCTTTCATTTTTTTTATCCCCCAATCTTTCAGAGAAGCAGCACCTACACTTTGGAACTCCCTGCCTATTGACATCAGGCAGGTAACCTGGCTGTACGGTTTTTGGCAAGTCTCCTTCCTCCTAATTTGTCCTGCCCCTGCCTTCCTTGGCACATCACTTTGGCGCTAATGCTAGCCGGGTGTGGAGTTCATTGTGGCTTCTTGCTGGCTCAGTCTCAGAGCCCTGCACAGAGAACGCCCCAGGTTCAGCTCACAGCACCTCTAAGTTGGGCTGAGAAACCTTCTGCTTCCAGTCTGAAGGGTTACAGTCCAGGAACAAGACTGTACCCTGAAGAGACCAGGCCTAACAAAGCCGCCTCGTTGTGTATTAGGGTATGTCGTTTTAGGGAGCGAAACCTATAGGTAAAGGTAAAGGGACCCCTGACAATTAGGTCCAGTCATGACCGACTCTGGGGTTGCAGCACTCATCTCGCTTTATTGGCCGAGGGAGCCGGTGTACAGCTTCCGGGTAATGTGGCCAGCATGACTAAGCCGCTTCTGGTGAACCAGAGCAGCGCACAGAAACGCCGTTTACCTTCCCGCCGGAGTGGTACCTATTTATCTACTTGCACTTGAGGTGCTTTTGAACTGCTAGGTTGGCAGGAGCAGGGACTGAGCAACAGGAGCTCGCCCCGTTGTGGGGATTTGAACCGCCGACCTTCTGATCAGCAAGTCCTAGGCTCTGGTTTAACCCACAGTGCCACCCGCTTCAGTGAGGAGTCTTAAAATTAGGTTTTTGGGTATGGGGAATTCATTTTCGTGATGGGGTAACATTTAGCTTGGTAAATCTATGTTTGATTAGAAAACCACATAAACAACAGGAGAATTGTGTTATTTTTTGGCATCAAAACCTTTACCCTCCCCCCTCCCCCCGGAGGTAACGTAGAAATTGTTTTTCCTGAGGGTACACCAGACTACTAGGGTGGGTTTGGTGATGTCTTGCTGGTTACCTTCCCCTACAAGAGATAAGGTAGGGGATCTTGCTCTGAGCAGCACCCATGAAAACAGCAAAAAGTTTGGGTCACTGTGCAGCCCCAGCTTATGCTTATATTTATCTCCAGGGTTGCGATTTAAAATAATGAATTGTTTAAAATATAAAAAGCACGTGAACCGCTCCTGAAAACCAAATAATTTTAATTGTACCTTCTGAAAATGTCAGGTAATGCTCACTACAACAACATATAAGTGAAAGTGCAATGTGTATGCAACCCTCCAGCATCTCCCTACGTCGAACCAAAATGTAATTATTCCCTAGGTGGGAGTGACAAATGATGGTTATGATCAACAATAGATGTGCAACAGGAAGAATCTACCCAGAGCTCACTGGCGGAGGTTAAGATGCTAATGACAAATGAATGATCATCTGCAGAGTCCTGAAGTTTCTCATTTCTGTCCCAGGAGAGAAATGGGAACAGCTGCAGGCTGCAAGGTCAGCGTGACCTTGGGGTTTTTGGCCAGAAACAAGTGTGCAGATAAAGTCTGGAGGAGGAGGACAATTTGCCTCTTTTTCCCAGCCTGCTAGCCCCCTCCTCTTTTTCTTGCAGCTAAGATAAGATTAGTGGCGAGTCAAAGAGCGACTCTTAGGGTTCTGAAAGCTTTCATTTGGCAATGTTGCCCAACCCTGGGCCCCCTTCTCTCCCACCAGAACCTCGGGTGCGCATGGACAAGACGAGTTTATAATTCAGGGGCGTTTCGGGCTCAAACTCCCATCAGCGTGGCCAATTGGTCCATGAGGCAGCAAAATCCTGTGGGTCGGCGCCTGACCTGCCACTGCCACCACAGAAGTGAGGAAAAGTGCCGGCAGTGGCGTTCAATGAGATTCTGCTGAAAGCTGCCACCGTGCGACTCAGGGCTGAGGTAGCAGGAGGCAGCATGTTCCTGTTTTGCCTCAGGCGGCAAAATGGGACGGGCCGCCCCGTTATAGTCCAGCAATCTCTGGAAGGCCACAGGCTTCCCATCCCTGACTTGGGAGAAAAGGCTAAGAATTGCTGTAGGAGATGCGTGCAAGACTCCCCCAGTCACTTTTGGGAGAGCTGAGGCCGCAGTGGTGATGGATTGCAGTGGAGCTGAGGAAACAGTGGATCCTGGACTAGAGTGAAGACTTCAGAAGATTTGAAAGGCACCTGAGGAGAAGTTAAGCCTTCATTTAAAGCCCTCTGAGAAAGCTTGCGAGTTAATTTCAATGGTGTTAACAAGGGTACTTGGCTTAAGGTTGTTGTCTAGGGCAGGAGTGGAGAACCTGTGGCTCTCCAGAGGTTGCTGGACTACAACTCCCATCATCCCTCAATACTGGCCAAGCAGGCTGGGACTGATGGGAGTTGTAGTCCAGCATCGTCTGAAGAGCCTCAGCTTTCCCTGTTGTGAAAACCTTTCAGAACCCCCCCCTTTTTTTGTAACGCACACAGTATATATTTTTTATTTGTTCTGTCTTGTTTTCTATGTGGATACTATTTCTTGTTTCCTTCTTTTTGTGTGTGTCTTATCTCACTCTATGCACTTGTAATTTTGTACTTTTGATTTTTTTTATAATAAAGAATATATATATTTAAATGAAAACCTGCAGAGGTTTCCCAAGGCCTTTCCAGAGATGACTTCCTGACAGCCTTTCCCCCCTTCCTTTTTGAAGGTTGACGAGGAAATTGCGCTCAGGTATCAGAAAGTGATGGCCGAGTGGAAAGCTTGCGAGGTGATTGTGAAGCTTCGAGAGAAGGAGTCTCAAACGGCCACCAAATTCTCCTCCGGCAGCAGCATAGACAGCCACGTCCAGCGGTTGATCCACAGGGATTCCACCATCAGCAATGATGTAAGGCAATGTGCCTTGTTCTACATACCTCTTTGCTGTGACATAATGCAGAGAGCCTTGCTGGGTCAGACCGAATGTCCATAAATCTAGACCAGGGGTCAGCAACTAGAGGCCTGAGAGCCCCAGTTGGCCTGAGGCCTAATTTCATTTGGCCATTGCCCTAGTTTCATGCAGGTGCAAAAGAAGGGAATGAGAATGGGGAGAAAGAGGTGGCACAGAGAGGGAGAGGGAACAGGGTACCCTGCCCATCATTGGCTCTGGACCCCCATCTAGGCCCATTCACAGCCTGCTTGCAGCCTCTCCCCCAGCAGATTGATTTGATTTTGATTTGATTTATTATATTTCTGTGCCGCTTTTCATCCAAGTTCTAGTCACCACAACATGGCAGTTTTAAGGTCCAAAATAGTTTACTGCTGCGGAAGATAAGGCTTCAGCAATACAGTTCTGGACGTTGATTTATACATAAAGCTTGTAGCCTTTGCAGATACAGATACAGATATATGCAAGTAGAAAGCGTTTCTGTTGCTCCAGCAGTTCCAAAACGTAACACAGACTCTGACTCATGGGCGGGACTCATGGACTGACAAATGAGCTGACATGCCTTAATCACTTATATAGATGGTACTGGGCCATTGCCATAGCGACTGGCTTGGCTGACCTTGGACCTCTTGCCTTATCTCATACATGGGGTGTTTTGTGCCCATGAAATAAATTCACCCCTTCCTCCATGTCCGGTTCTTCCAACTGTATCAGGTGGTGCATCAGACCTTCACCTTCCTGCTGTGTTCGTTTAATCCTTCCTTCCTTTCATGATAAACATCTTGCCCTTCAGGTGTTTATATCCGTCGATGAAATGGACTCGGTAGAGCGAGACCTGAAGGTTCAGGAAGACCCATCTTTGACCGGGGGCTGCAGCGATGCGCCAACAGTCATTGTGGCCGTGGAGCAGCAGCAGTCGGTAGAATTTGACTCCCCCGACTCCGGGCTCCCGTCCTCCCGGAATTACTCCGTCACGTCGGGCATCCTGTCCAGCATTGATGACGGGCAGAGTGTCTGCTTTGAGGACGGAGCTGAGGAGGAAGCTGGCTCCGATCCACAGAGGCAAGATTCTGACCAGGATCCTCAAGCCAAGGGCTCAGAACCTCAGGACTTAGTAACTGAGGAACAGCTCTGTTCCCAGATGGACTGTAAGGAACCTGCAGAGGAGGCCATATCTGTGTGTTCTGCGTCTTATACGGTAGGTAAGAGGGACCCTGTAGAGATGGGCAACCGGTGGGCCTTCAAATGTTGCCGGACTACAACTCCCATCATCCCTGACCATTGGCCTTGCTGGCTCAGGCTGATGGGGTTTGGAGTCCCAACAGCAGCTAGAGAGAGCCACAGCTTCACTCTTCCATCTTACTCTCTTGGACAGCCCTGAATACTGCATTTTGGTGATCCAAAAAGTCTGAACCCTTTAGGTCTGTTTCATTGGGCCCTGCCACCTCCTGCCCTCTCCCCCCCCCCCGAACTTAAAACAATGCCCTCTTTTTTGGCAGGGCATATTGCAAAGTTAAACAAAGCTGAACATATTTTAACAAAGTTAAAAATCAACAAAACTTTCGAAAAGAAATATAAGCATCTCAATCTTGAGTCTGGATAGACAGGCCTCAACGGAAGAATTCTCAGCAGGCATCTAAAGCAATATAGTGTTGCTTAGAGGAATGACTCTGTAAGTTCTGCAGGTTGAGGAGTATGTGCCCATAACTGGGGTGCTGTTGCAGAGAAGGCCCTGCGCCCAGTGGCCTCAATAAGCGAGGGTGCCTGAAGCAGGGCCTCCACTGAAGAGCTCAGCAAATGGGTGTTTCTATGGGAGAAAAGGGTCCAGTTGATTTGCTGTCTCCTCACAAGGGTTGCTCTTGCACTTGAACATAGAATGAAATAAGCCGTGTTCCTGATGTAAATGAAGGACTGGGATGCATTAGATGAGGGGTAGTCAACCTTTTTGTACCTACCGCCCAGTAATGCATCGTTCTTGATGGTGAAATTTGCTTACCAACCACCAGTGCTTGATGGAAGGAGGATTCAGCTTGTGCCGTAGAACCCCCAGCCGCCCACCTAGAATCCTGAAATGCCCACTAGTAGGCGGTAGGGACCAGGTTGACAACCCCTGCATTAGCTCAAAGTTGGGGAACCTTAGACCTGGTCCAGGGGGGGACCTTCATATGCTATGTTTTGACAGATCTGCATCAATCACACTGAATTGCAGAACTGAATAGGTCCCACACAGAATTCCCAAAGGAATTCTAAGATACTAGTCCTCATGTTGGCTGTAGAGAAAGAATGAAATGCAATGAAAAATGCATTTGATCCTCTTGGGTTTTTTTGGGTGGTGGTGGTTAAAAGCCTTTTTTTGCTCTCTTCCCCCCATCACAGAAGGCAATTAATAAATCAGTGATGATTATAATAAATAAAATTTAGTAGTGGTGTGTGTGTGTGTGTGTAAAACATACTCAAGTTTCCAAAATATCAGATTGCAACAGAGAAGTCGTGTTTTATTCAGCAACACCTCTGTGACGTGTACTTGTATCTTCTAGATAGAAATGTTGGACACTGTTGCCTTAAACTTGCACAGAATCGATAAAGACGTACAGAGGTGTGATCGGAATTATTGGTATTTCACTGCTGAGAACCTGGAGAAACTACGGAACATTATGTGCAGGTAAGTGGAACCGGGATGCTCCCAGGTGCGGAGTCTGGGATTCAGCAGGGGTGGAGCCTGACAGTTTGAGGGCGGAGCCTGTTGGAGCAAGGGGCGGAGCTTGGGAGAGCTACAGAAGCGAATAACGATAATATAGTTCAAAAACCCGGTTAGGAGAATAAGAATTCAAATTTTCAGGAGGACGTTCCAAGTTCAGAGGAGCTTCTTGAGAACCTTCCTCCAGATCCTAGTTTGTTTTGGCTCGACCAAAGTTCCAAGCTGCATTTTGCAAATTTGCCCTTTAATCGGAAGCAGTTCATTTAAGAGACGTTTCAAGCGTATGACTCCATTTCTCTTCCCTCTGTTGCAGTTACGTTTGGGAACATTTAGACGTTGGCTACGTCCAAGGAATGTGTGACCTCCTGGCTCCACTCATGGTTATACTCGACAAAGGTTAGAAGCCTTCATGGTATCTGTGCAGCCCCATATAAAAATATATATTCATTTATACCACAGTTGCACGTTCATGCTAATCCATAGTTGACCTTAGCTTACAATGATGTAAGCTATCCCAAAGCCACCTTTTCTGATTATTCAATTTATCAGGGGTGGATGCAGAATCTTCCTGGATTTACTAGAAGTTACTAGAATATTCTCGTGCTTTCTGGACAAAGCACATCCACAGCTGTTGTTATTCTTAGAGTCCTGTACGAACTCAAGGTCAGTGCTTAGAGACAGAGATATAAACCTGCCACTGAGCGCTGCCTGAATTCTTCATTGTCTTCTTTTTCTCTCTCTATTTTGGTTTCTGTATATACATTGTGTTTTTGCTTCTGCAAAAACACGGTTTTTGCCTTGTTGGGGATTCCAGCAAGTTTCTGTATGCTTTTAAAAACCTCAGTAAACTTTTACTGAAGAACTCTGCCTGTGTGTTTTACTCCTTTGTACTCTACATGAAGATGAACTTCCATTACTCTGCTGATTTTGGCCCATGCCCTGCAGTTGCCCAGTTATGGAGACACCAGTTGGCTGGACTTGGCCCCTGGCCCTGACACAATTTTATTCTAAATACAACTGATTGATGGACTTTTTTGCGTGAGAGAGAAAATGAACTTGTAATATCTGGAATTGAAGTTTGAAAAAATATTGGTATACAGAACGCAGAATGGTTGGGTGTTAATGAGTGAATACTATATTTAGCTGCAGGACAGAGAACTGAAAGTCTTTTCTCTTTCTTTAGTCTTTTCTCTCTCCTTTCCCTTTTTTCTGTCTTCCTTTATTTCTTTTATTCTTCTTTCTGTCTCCATTCCTTTTTAGATCAAGCATTTCTTTTCTGTGTATTATATAATAGATACTTTGCATGGAGTATGAATTTTTGTATATCTATGGGCAAGTATCAATAATTTAAAAAAAAAAAATACAACTGATGGATGTGCTGGTTCACAGTTCAAGCCTAAACATGTCTACTTGGAAGTAAGTCCTATTGAATTAAATGGGACTTACTTCTAGGCAAGTGGGGTTAGGATTGCAGCCTTAGATTGCAACCTTGAACGCTAGGGAGTGAGCCCCATTGAAGACAGTAGGGCTTACATCTGAGTAAACATGTATAATAGGATTGTACTGTTTCTTGATTAAAAAGCAGATTTACCCTTTAAAAAAGCATTGTTTCACTGTTCTTCTTTTAAATTAACACCTGTCTGTGTTTGATTTCAGACGAGTTGGCTTACAGTTGCTTCACCCATCTCATGAAGAGAATGAGTCAAAATTTCCCTAACGGAGGTGCCATGGACACACATTTTGCAAACATGAGGTCCCTGATCCAGGTGGGGCTTTGCATGCCTATGTTAAAAAAAAAGTTTAACTGTCCTGTTCCGTCCATTTGAAGCTGAAGGCAAAGTTTAGCAAAACTAAAATGGGCACAAGACTAAAGACTGAAACCAAATTAAATACAATCCACGAAACAGCAGATTAAACTAATGATTTGCTGCCCACAATTAAAGCCCCCCCAAGCTTTAGTGCAGCTGGTGCTCTCCAGATGTTTTTGACTACAGGGGCCATAGAGCATGTGCAGAAGGCCTCAGGAGTGATCCCCAGCATCTCCTGTAGAAATGGGAGACCCTTCTCTGAAATCTCGCTACCAGTCATTATAGACAATCCTGAGCTACATGGATCAATACCCAGTCACCAATATAAGACTGTTTTCTGTGTTCCCATCACCCCAGCAAGCTCTGGCTGATGGGAGCTGTAGTCTCAAACACTTGTTGGGCGCCAGGTTGGCAGACTTAGTCAGTGGCACAGAATTCGCCTGGCACCTAAAGGCCAAACGAGGCTTGATCCCTCCTTCAGTCTCCTGGAAGAATGCTGGGACAGACATCCCATTTGCCCAATGGCCCTGCTGTTGATCTTTTAGCGGCGCTGGGTGCAGATTTTGGGCCGTTGGGCAGGATGGCATCACTGCTGCCCATTTGCACTTCCTCTGGGCCCCATCAGCACATGGGTAAAAATACGAGGTGTGCAAGCTTCGCGTGGCCCTCATACTGTATCTGGTTCCCAGCTCACAAGTATGGCATCTCCCAATTCTTTCCATTATCGCTGCACAGAGGAGGGCATCGCTCAGAGGTTCAACGACAGAGTGTGGCAGCTAGAGTGGCCTAGAATCCTTTGGAAAGATGCTCTAGCCGGCACACTCTGTGGTCAGGCATCTGTGCAGATGGGCATCCTCTGCTCAGTTTCCTCTCTGGACACCTGGCAGCCCAGAGCTGAGGACGGTGGGGAGGGAGGAGCTGGAGCAGCTCCCCACCTCTGCTGTCTCTGGGCAGGGGGCCAGTTCCTATGGGAACCGTGCAATTCTTCTGACTTCTCAGTGCATCTCCCTAAAAGGGGGAAAGCTCTGCAGCAGGGTTGTGAAGGCAGCTCAAATGCCTCCCTGGGATGTTACTTCTGAGTAGACACATGCATGAGATCAGGCCGGCAGGTCTGGAAGAAGGGAACGTTAGGGCAGGGAGGTGTCTGCAGACTTAAATCCGGAGCCCGTGCGCTTGGGTGGAAGAGATAATGAACGATGGTTGACTGGGGTTCGAGTGAGGGGAATAATGGATGCCAAAGGGTGGAAAGAGAGGAGATTGTAAAGGAGAGTGGCAGAGAGAGAGGGAGAGAGAAGAACGTGTGAAGAAGGGCATTGTGGGAAATTAAGATGGCCCCCAGTGCCAGTCGGAGCACCTGGCTGGGATTCTTTTTCAATGTGATGGCCAGCTGGGAACCCATCATCTGCCCAAGGTTGCCAGGTTCTGACGCGGACCCTGAGCTGCAGCCCCTTCACTGATAAAAGCCTTGTGGCACCTTAGGAATCAAGTGTCCTACTACCTCCTTCTGCCTTGAGCTCCCCAGCTCTTCCCTGCTCTGGGTTCGAGGCCCAATAATCTCACCTGACGGTCAGGCCATGGTAGGTGTGGCCTGCTCCCAAATCTTCACGGTTCAAAATCCTGAGACTTTTCAAGCCCCTGATTGCACAGCTGTATTGTAGCTCGGATATCTGTGTTGTCAAATATTTAAAACTGGAACTCATTTTGTCTCTGTGTTGTTGCTGTTGTTTTCACATTTCCCCCCAAAGATTCTGGATTCCGAACTCTTCGAACTGATGCACCAGAATGGGGATTACACTCACTTCTACTTTTGCTACCGCTGGTTCCTGCTGGATTTTAAGAGAGGTAAGATGCTTGAGCCATATGTTGATCATGGGACCAAAAGGGTTGGGTGGCATCTTGGGAGTCATCTAGTCTGACCCCAACGTGCGCTTAGTTCAGGTTCTGCCATTTCAGGATGCAGCAACAGCATCCCCAGCAGGTGACCCCTCCAAGTCTAAAGATGCCATTAGAGATTATTTTTATTAGTCTTAATTTTTCCCCCAGGGGAGGGTAGTGGGGGGGGGATTAATGTCGTCAAGAAAACTGTTGTGACCATGATGCGCTTGAGTAACAGGATGCTCTCTGCAATGTTTGTTCCTTCCCTTCAGAATTGTTGTACGAGGATGTTTTTACAGTGTGGGAAGTTATTTGGGCAGCAAAGCACATCTCTTCAGAACATTTTGTCCTTTTCATTGCCTTAGCACTGGTAGAGGCCTACCGAGAGATTATCCGCGATAACAACATGGACTTTACTGATATCATCAAGTTTTTTAATGGTAAGGTTGCCGAGCTCAATGCAATTTCACTCTCTTTTTCTATTCTCTTTTCAAGGACTTCGATGTTGTTCAGTTTAAGATTGCGGGCGTTTAGGGAAAGTTTTTCATTTGTTTGTTTAGGAAGCAAGGGATTTGGGCAGAGGGAGGACAGGAGCAGATCAGAATTCAGTCCCGATCATCTGTATTTTGGAAAGCTGCCTATTTTTCCACCTGTTCTCTGTGGTTGGGCATGATAGTTCCTGAGACAGAGGAGCAGGTTTTTGTCTGTGCTCAGATACCACCACACACCATTTTGAATCAAGGCAGCGGACCAAACCTTTCAGAACAACTCGAGATTGTCACCAAATTTGGTGTTATGGTTCCTGAGATCCAGGAGCAAACATTTGTCTATTTTGGGATACAACCTGTTGCCACCTTGAATCAAGAGAGCAGGCTGCAACTTTCAAAACTGCGCTTCTTCTAATAATTTTTTGGTTGTTTGTTTTGTTTCTTAAAATGCCTGAGCAACGGCAGGTACGAGGCTTCCACTTGGAAATAAAGCGATGCTTTTCTTTCTGATTATTCTCATCTCAAGCTGAAAGCTGTGAACTTGTTTCTGGGATGAACTGCAACAGAGTACAGAAGGGGCTCCTGTGATGGGAGTGTTGCTGTGCAACAAGAAAAAGGCACACTGTGCATCTCAGCAGGGTCAGCGTCCTAGTCTAGCATTTTCCTTGACATGGAACTTTTCTGAAAATGGGGCTGTTGGGTTTTTCCTTTGTAGTTTCCAGGTGAAGATAGCTCAGCGGTTAATGTGAATTGGTACATGCAGGCAAGGAGCGTATCTGTTTTATCTGTTTTCTGCGTGGGCTTAACAGCCATATCTTTAATTGGGGAACAGGAGCTGGAAGAGCAGCTCTTTTGGCTCAGTGTTTTTAACTGATAGGAAACACTTAGAAGGCCATCTCGACCCAAGGGTGCTCTGCAGCTTTAACATGGCCATTACATGAGCACATAGTGCTTCAGTTAAAGCATCCAGAACTCCATTGCCAAATTTAGTCCAGAAAACTATGCTATGGACTATTGTGACTCGGCAAGGTGGGCTGGGTAACTGCAACTTGACTGCGGCAAGAAGAAATTAATCTATCTTACATGGACAGCTCTGGTTCTCTAAGTTGCAAGTGTGCAAGTAATGGGGCTGGAATAGCCTTATCCCAAACAAGGTTTTGCTGCATATTCCTCTAGCGAAAGCTTAGCTAACTGGCCGGTTGAGCTTGTTAGGAGCTGATATACAAATTGAGGGCACAAGGAGAAGGGGATGACAGAGGACGAGATGGTTGGACAGTGTTCTCGAAGCTACCAGCATGAGTTTGACCAAACTGCGGGAAGCAGTGGAAGACAGGAGTGCCTGGCGTGCTCTGGTCCATGGGGTCACAAAGAGTCGGACACGACTAAATGACTAAACAACAACAACAAGGAGCTGATATATACACTAGTGGCTAAAATTGTGGAAATATTTTGGAAAAAGTGTATTTCTGAGGTTTGAAAAAGGAAGCACGACTGCTTATCAACTAAAAAAAGTTGCATATCAAACTAAGTAAGTTGTGCTTCCTTTTTCTGGTTATTTGGCTATAACTTTTGATAGAATACAGATAAGTGAACAAACTTTGTTGCATTACATTCTTCATTAAATTATCTTTCCATTGATATATAATTTTATGGTATTACTAATAATAATAATGGTGCTGAGCCAACAAACCTCAGAAATGCACTTTTTCCAAATGGTTTCCACAATTTTTGCCACTAGTGTATGGTCCCAGGCAATCTCAGCGTCCTCCACTCACTTTTGCCTCTGGCTCCTTGCACTACTGGTCCTCCCCTTCCTCTTACTTCTGTTGTTGTGTGTTTCGTGCAGAAATGGCAGAGCACCACAATGCGCAGGAGATCCTGAAGATTGCGAGAGATCTGGTCTGCAAAGTGCAAACGCTGATCGAGAACAAGTGAGCGAGGAGGAACTAGAGGGTTTGCCTGGGGCGACGGCAGCAGCAACAACTGCAACCTGGCCTGCACCCTTTTAGGGGGAGGAAGGGGGAACGAGAATTTGCCTGCACTTGTCACTTCAATTAATGGTTTTCTGGCATCTTCTTCCATGTAATAATGTTTGTAAATACCTGAGAGAGTTCTTTCCAGGAGAAGAAAAAGCACACAGGAAAAACAAGGTGGCTTCTCACCAGGAGTTGAGGTTGTGTGTTGGTGTGTGTGTGTGTGTGTGCGCACACACACCCGAGAGTCTTTGCTGCAGACTCTGTATTTCAGGGCCAAAAAATATTTGTGCGTCTTTCATTTCTCCAGTTTGTTGTGTGAATTGAGTTTCCCAGCACAGGGATGGTCAAACGGTGGCCAGCGTGGGCAGAAGGGAGACTTGATGTGTGTGCCCCCCACTGCAATTTGTGCAAGGCCTTGTCTGTCTCTGAACCCACCTACCCACCTGCAGGAGATCCTTCCCGATGCCCCACCTTCTCGCCAGTATTTCAAGGGCACCTCCCTGTTCTAAGCAAGCAGCATCTATGACAAGCTGCGCCAAATTCTGTGACGAGATTGGGCATAGACCGAGGTGGGGCATCCTTCTGAGGTTGCGCATAGACCAAGGACTTTATGCCGGAAAAGGAGCCTCTTTGTCTCTGAAGCTTGTCTGCAAACTGAAGAGCCCCATCTCCTCCCAGCGTTTGCGGCACGGCGGAAGCTCTGTGGAAGTTAAGCACCAAAAAACAGGCTTCCCTCTACTTAAGTTGCCCCTATGAAGCGTTTTATCCTGAAGTGTTTGGCCCTGAACGGGGAAACCATGATAACCAGCCACGGACAGAGAACGCTCACCGAAAAATAGTGGGAAAGGGAAGGCAGCAGGCAGGTAGTCCCATTTTTTTCTGCACAACTATGAGGGCTAAGAACCTTGATTTTTCTTTTTCTTTTAAAAAAGAGAACAACCAACCAACCAACCAGCCAAACTGTGGAGCCCAAAGAGGTGCTGAATTCTGCAAATGCATGAAATAATTATGTATACTTGCCCTGGTTTCCTTCTCCGTTGCCAGTTTGAGGGTCTTTCAGTTTTTATGCTGCCTCGTTGTTCTTCAGCTTTTTCTGTTATATAGACAGTTGCGGGATTTAACCCAGTACTCTTAACTGCTGGAGAAACAGACATGGGAGGTGGGGCAGCTAGCCCCCAAAGCATCGCTGACTTCCAGCTAGCTGGGTTTGTTTTGTTTCTTTTCCCTTGGAATGCAATAGAGGGGAGTCTTAAATCAGGAAACGGACTCTTTCTCTTTTTTTGGCTAATGCTGGCATGCTCAGACGGTTTGTCCCTTAGTCCTGTCGTTTTTTCTCTTTCTTCCTTGTGCCAAGTTAAGTGTTCGAAACATGCATGGTTCTGCCAGACAGTGTTGCAGGCGAGGAAACCGCTTTTCCAATTTTGTGTGCATTTTCATTCAGTTGAAAGGTGAAGAAGTCTTTAAAATCCCCAAAAAGCCCTGGGGTCTCCCTTTAAAACCCTGATGGGTCCATCCATGTTTTAAAAATGAAAACACAGTGCACTACATTTTTGGAGAATGTATTATATACGACACTTTACTATGTAAAAAAACCACACACACACAGAAAAAGGAAACACAACCAAAAACAAAAAAAAAATTTAACAAATTTAACTGTGCAAACTTTGTTGTACCTGTTTATTATAATGTTTCTGCATAATAGTATTTTATGAATATTGTGTACTGCCTTATTTTTGTCAGGAGCAGAATATTTTCTTTATTGCTCAAGAGTTTATTTATCTTTTAAGTGCAACCAATGGATTAAAAGAAAATACATATTGTCAAAGCTTTTTCTAATGAGTAAAAAGTTTTCTTTGTTGCTCATAAAACGACAACAATGACCCTGTAAGAACGGAAGTGTAACTTTGCCACCTCAGACCAAAAATTACATCTAGGCCAGGCTCCTATAGTGGACAAGCAACTGCCTCCTTTGATAACAAGGGTCATAACCTGTGACAATGGGGACTCCATTCAAATTATTGTGGTTTCTTCTTCTTCTTCTTCTTGTTCATTATTCTTGTTCGTTGCTTGTCACTAAAAGTCTCCAGCGACTTACAGCACATTTAAATATATTAATATAAATAGGTCGTACTATAAAAATGTAACAAAACAAACCCCATAATAAGCAGCCACAGGAAGGTTTGGCCCGCATGCCACAAACAACATCTCGCTGAGGCGAGCATTCCAGAGACGGGGCCACCACTGAAAAGGTCCTTCTCCTGTGTCACTACCCTCCATGCCTCCCTCAGAGGGAGACCTAGAAAAGTGCCTCACATCTGGGCAGGTTCATATCTTGAGGAGCGTTCCAGAAGATAATCGTGGTCCTGAGCTGTAATGAGCTCTATTGGTCAAAAGCAGCATTTTGAATTGTCAGTCACCGTTTCGACAGCACTGGTGGTTCTATGATCTGCTTGACTCGAATTGTGTCGGCCGCCAGGATGGCAATGTTCTGCGCTCCTCGAAGGCCGCTTTCACAGGCAGCCCCATGCAGAGCGCAATGCAGTAGTCTAACCCTGAGGTCATCATACCAGAGTCCTGCTTGAGCCAACCAAAGCAAACTGGCTTATCTAGGCCAGCATACTGTTCTTGGCAGTGACCAAACAGCCCCCACACCACTTTTCTGAAAACCTTGAGCTGGATATACAGGAGGAGGAAAAAGAGCTTTGCCAGGTGACTTCAACTGATGCAGCTTGCTGTTCAAAATAGACATCACACATCCCTAAAGCAAAGCCACAAGCAGGAGAGGCCAGCATGTTTAAGGGAATACTGAAATGTGCCCAAGTAGCTATAAAAAAGTCTCTTCAATTTTCTGAACAGCTTAACAAGGACTAAACATGCACAGCAGTCATCTGGAAAAGGAAAATGAGGGGAGGGGTGGAATAGACTGTCAGGAGGCAAGTATGGCTGGCAGCCTAGCCAGAAGCGCTCCTCATAGATTGCAACATTTCATTGCAGCACAGGCTCGGAGCGTCTTACTATTTCTGTGCAGCCTTAATGCAGTCATGCAATCACAGACGCTGGCACTAGGTGGCAGACTATCCCCGTTGTAATAGATGCTTAGGAAAGGCCAGGTGTCTCTGCAACAAAATGTTACGGTTTGCACAGGGCTGTGCTTCAGGCTCCTGGCCAGACATGCACTCTCTGCCAGGATACACCCGCCTCTTCTCTGTCCCGGTTCCCCCCCCACAACAAACATGGTGCATTCACATACTAGCATCCTGCAAAATGTTAGAAGGATCTCCATTTGGTGCGCCATTGTTCATGCACCTCAAACTAGCAGTGAAGCAGATGTTTATTCCCAGGTAAAAGGGGACAACCACCTTGCAGCCTGTATCTCATCCTTGCCTCCTTTGATGTGGCTCTGCTCTAAGCAAGAAAGCAACATCTGACCATGGAGGCTGGTTTATTTGGCCAAATGTACCAATTGGAGGGACGCGGGTGGTGCTGTGGGCTAAACCACAGAGCCTAGGACTTGCCGATCAGAAGGGCGGCAGTTCAAATCCCCGCGACAGGGTGAGCTCCCGTTGCTCAGACCCAGCTCCTGCCAACCTAGCAGTTCGAAAGCACGTCAAAGTGCAAGTAGATAAATAGGTACCACTCCGGCGGGAAGGTAAACAGCGTTTCCGTGCGCTGCTCTGGTTCGCCAGAAGTGGCTTAGTCATGCTGACCACATGACCCGGAAGCCGTACGCAGCTCCCTCGGCCAGTAAAGCGAGATGAGCGCCGCAACCCCAGAGTCAGCCGTGTCTGGGTCTAATGGTCAGGGGTCCCTTTACCTTTACCAATTGGTTTGTCCTCACATGACTGCCTTACTTACAACCTGTCCAGGGGTTGGCATTGCCTGTCAGTTTCCCTTAAGTCTCTAGGTCGCCCTTGGAGAACTCAGCAGAGGGGAGGATGGGTGCAGAAGTAGAATTGGTTTGCTCTGACGCCACCTACTGTCTGTCACCTTGCCTTCGGCCCGACCAGCTGCCAGTGACATATGACCTGTAGCTACCCCATGAGTGTGTCACATGCCTGGATGCATCTCCCCAAAATAGGTAGAACAGAACTTTGGACTTACCGTATTCAGGTCCTTTTCTATAGTGGACTGTATCTTTGAATGGGTGGTAATCAGTGGCACTGAGAAGGGGCACATAGAATTGCAAGAGTTCGAAGGGACCCCGAGGGTCATCTAGTCCAACCCTCTGCAATGCAGGAATCGTTTGCCCAGCGTGGGCCTCCAACCCACGACCCTGAGATTCAAGAGTCTCGAGCTCTCGCGACTGAGCCACTCTGAACACATTATGACAGATCCTCTGCAACGGAACAGGTAACCACAGAGGGGACTATAAGGGGCTGTTGTTGCCTGTCCCCCCTCAGCAACTGGTATTCAAACTTTCTGTCCTGAATCAGAATCACACACCCCCCCACTCCGCTTTCATGGCTTTCGGCCACTAGATCTAACCACCACAAATTAATCTTTATCTCATTTTAAACCCAGCACTCATGGTATTCCGGAGCCCCAAGTGATTTCTAGGGAGGCGGGTGGCGCTGTGGGTTAAACCAGAGCCTAGAACTTGCCGATCAGGTCGGCGGTTTGAATCCCCGCAACGGGGTGAGCTCCCGTTGCTCGGTCCCTGCTCCTGCCCACCTAGCAGTTCAAAAGCACGTCAAAGTGCAAGTAGATAAATAGGTACGGGCAGGAAGGTAAACGGCGTTTCCGTGCGCTCCTCTGGTTCGCCAGAAGCGGCTTAGTCATGCTGGCCACATGACCCGGAAGCTGTATGCCGGCTCCCTCGGCCAATAAAGCGAGATGAGTGCTGCAACCCCAGAGTCGGCCACGACGACCTAATGGTCAGGGGTCCCTTTAAGTGATTTCTGCATTGAGTGTGGCTTTCTGAATCTACTGCCAATTTCACTGCGTGACTCCCAGGCTCTAGTCTCATTGGAGGCGGGGGGGGGGGGAGAAAGGAAGCATCTCTTACTTTGTAAGAACCCAGGAGACCGGTTGGATCAGGCCAGTGGCCTATCTAGCTCAGCCTCCTGTTCTCAGTGGCAAACCAGGAAGCACAAAACCTGAGTACAACAGAGATCTCTCTCCTCCTGTGGTTTCCACAAACAGGTATTCGCAAGCATACTGAAGCAGCCATCGCAGCTAGTAGTCACTGACAGCGTTATCCTCCATGAATCCTTTTTTTGGTAGCCATCACTGCCTCTTGTGGGAACCAAACCCCTAGTTCAACTACACACTGTGCGTAGTCCTTTTGGCCCATCCCGAATCTGTCAGCACTGAGTTTCATGAATGTCCACGAATTCCGGCACTATGAGAATTGGAGAAAAACATTTCCCGATCCATTTTCTACATGCCGCACATTAACTTCATACAGTTCTATCATGTTCCCCTCCCCACCAGCTCCAAAATCTGGAACAACAATGTTACAGCCCCCTCAAAAGAAAAAGGAAGAAGTAATTTGAAAGAACAAAGACTACACATGCCATTTGAACCGTTCAGCGGTGTCTGGGAAGGAAACCAAGCCTAGCGTTTTAAAATTCCATCTTAGGGTTTGACCTGAAAATTTGACCTACTCAGAATCATAGCTGTCAATGTTTCCCTTTTTTAAAGGGAAATTCCCTTATTCCGAATAGGATTCCTTGCAAGAAAAGGGGAAAGTTGACAGCTATGCTCAGAATCTCCAAGGAAATGAGTACAGTGGTACCTCGGGTTACATATGCTTCAGGTTACAGACTCCGCTAACCCAGAAATAGTGCTTCAGGTTAAGAACTTTGCTTCAGGATAAGAACAGAAATCGTGCTCTGGCGGCGCGGCGGCAGCAGGAGGCACTAAAGTGGTGCTTCAGGTTAAGAACAGTTTCAGGTTAAGAACGGACCTCTGGAATGAATTAAGTACTTAATCCGAGGTACCACTGTACTATCCTATCTAGGGGAGGAGCCAAAAGCAAGAGTGGGAGGAGCTTGTTTTCAGCTGCTCATAGCTCCGCCTTCTGCATTCTTGAGGCTCCGCCTTGGAGGCAACCAGCCAAAGCCTCTCTCTCCCCCCCCCCCCCGCAGAAATGTTGAAGAGCCTTGCTTTCTTCCTACCAGGTCCCACTGGGCTGTGCTCCTTCCCTAAAAAGCTCCACTCTTCTAAGGTTAATATGCCTGGCAGATCAAAGTTGAACGCAGAAGCGTCCCATGTCCCCCTCAAAAAACTGGAACAACAACAACAAAAGGCACACATTGAGGCCACTGGGTACTTGGCAGGGAATTCTCAACTCTCCTTGCAGCCACAGATCCGAGAGTAAGGCACAGCATGGTCCTCATCTTCAGAGGAAATGTAGGTTAAGCAGGTGTCCCTTTCTACTATCCAGCAGCTCTTTATTTTCGCTTTCAACCTGTTTAGGCCCTAGGCTTTGAAAACACATCGAAGAATGCAGCAACTTATGAGGTTGTCATCTCAGAGGGGAAATCGAGGCACCTTAATCCCCACTGAAGTCTCTTATCCCAGTGCCCACTTCCTGGGCATAGCTATCTCTTCCAGTAATCTGAATGGGGCCATGGCAACCTCAGCCGGGTTGAATACACAGCAGCAGAATTCGACTGCCCCCCACCCTCAATCCATGCAGAGAGAAAGTAACGTTATTGTAAATCGTGCATGTTTAAAAATGATAATAATAATTAAAAAGCGGGAAAGGGACAAAGGCGAACACAGCGAGTAATTTATAAAAATGAGACCATTTAGGAATTACAACAACAAAAAATCCAGTTGTGTGCAATTTTTTTTCTCTCCTTTTATTAGACAGAGGGTTTCCTTAAAATGCCAGTAACAAGTCACAGTGATTATTGATGGTTGAACTGAAATGCAAATATACGGAAAGGAAAAAATACTGCAACATGTCGCGTATGTCTTTTTTTTATTTTAAATATGGTTTTACCCTGGTCCACCAAACCATCTGTCTTTGAAAGATGCTCATTTAAAAAGGATAACTCTGTCTTCTCTTTCCAAAAGGAAGAGATTATTGTTTGTTTGTTTTTTTTTCAAATTTTCTGTTAACGTGTCTAATATTCCTGCAAGGAAAAAAAAAAAAGAAATCAGCCTTCTCAATGGCCTTCATTTGATAACAATATTTATATATATATGTAGCTATAGGCAGGTAGATATATATATAAATATATAATATATATATTTCTATGATTCTCTTCTTCTTCCTCTTCTTAATCTATGCAAAGTCTCTCCATAAAGAGATCAGCCATTTTTTTTTTAAAAAAACAAACCTACAAAGAAGCAACACATTTAAAAAAATAAAAATAAAAATAAAACGGGGTAGGGGGAGGGAAGGGGAAAAAATGTCTTAAGAACATTATTATAGTCATACTTCGTTGATTACATGGAAAAAAGGGGGGGATTAATAATCACTATGTAGGACTGTTCATTAAATGTTCTGATTGGGGGAAATTCAAGTGCAGTAGCAGGACCTGGTTTTTCTCAATTACCAGGTTGCCTAATAGAAATCAAGAAAGGGGAAAGTGGGAGGAGAAAGAAGAAAAGAACAGCGTGTGTGTGTGTTTTAATCTTTTTTTTTTTGTCTGTCCCCACCCCCCTCCTCCCCAGACCTGTTGCACCCTCCCCTCTTCCTCCTCCCTCTTCTTCCTCCTCCCTCCTCACTTCACAACGGGGGGGGGGGGCCACGCAGTTTGGAATGTATGGAGTTTCGGCCGGGCGCCCGGCGGTCCCTAAGCCAGCTTCAAGGTGCTCACTGGGAACGAAGGCATGGTGACCATGGTGACGGGGTTCAAGACCGTCTGCCCCACCAGCTGCGGGTGGTGCACCACCTGAGTCCCGACGGCCGGCTTGGCCATGACGGCCGGCTGCCCCAGGCCGGCCGTCCCGTTCACTTGCTGGTGAGAGATGGTGTGGGCGATGTGGCTGACCACCGGCTGGCTGACCGCCACGGGCTGTGGGTAGAGGGGGAGCTGCTGGCCCAGGTGCGCCACGTGGTTGAGGGCGGCCGGGTGCACCGTGATGTGGCCGATGGGCTGGGCGGCGGCCGTGAGCTGGACCGGGCTGGAGGCGGAGGAAGGGGCGATGTGCGCGATGTGCTTGCCCGGCGGCCCCTGCAGGACGTGGTTGACAGTCTGGATGACGGAGGCATGCGTGGTGGCCGTGTGGGCGATAACAGTCGATTGAACGGTGGAGGCCGCCACCAGGTGAGTCTGTGCGGGGACGATGGCCTGGGGAGGCACCAGCGCTTGGGGCGGAAGGGGGGGCTGCGCGTGCGGCGGAGGAG
Source organism: Podarcis filfolensis (assembly GCF_964270895.1). Classification (NCBI taxonomy): domain Eukaryota; kingdom Metazoa; phylum Chordata; class Lepidosauria; order Squamata; family Lacertidae; genus Podarcis; species Podarcis filfolensis. Next base: position 8,784,182 of record NC_139618.1, read on the forward strand.
GAGGAGGGGCGTGCTTCTGGGCCAGAGGCAGGACGGACGGGTGGTGCGAGGCGGCGATCGGGGGCACCGCCTTCAAGAGCTCGGGGTGCTGGCGGTGGGACAGCTTCGGCAAGGAGTTCGCCGGCCGGTCGTCTTCCATGTCTTCGTCCATGTTGTCTTCACCCTCTGTGGAGAGGACAAAACGGGGGCACATGTATTTATTACAGTCATACCTCGGGTTACAGACGCTTTGGGTTGCATTTTTTCGGGTTACGGACCGCCCAAACCCGGAAGTACCAGAACGTATTACTTCCGGGTTTCGGCGGTCGCGCATGTGCAAAAGCGCTAAATCACTCTTTGCGCATGCGCAAAAGTGCCGAATGGCACCCCTCGCGTGCGCAGAAGCACTAAATCACGCTTTCTGCATGCGCAGAAGCATCGAATGGCAACTTACGCATGTGCAGAGTCGCCACTGCGGGTTGCGAATGTGCATCCCGCACAGATCATGTTCACAACCCGAGCGTCCACTGCACATGTTTGAAATTTTTATTTTTTTGGAATTCATTTTTGACTTTACAAATATAAAATTATAACAATGCAACCATACACACCCACATTTAAAGATCCCTCCGAATCACTGGACTTCCCACCTTCCCTTTTGTGGGTCCTATTATCAAACCTTTTCTACTGCATCTTTTTCAATAGTCCGTATTTTGTATAAACTCCGTTATCTCCACAGTTCTTGCTCTGTGTTTGAAAAGAGGCACATTTTGCGCAAGGCTATCGACCGCTTGGGACCAAGCGAAGATGCCTGGAGTCTCCACCCGCTGGAGGTGTGTGCCTGGGGATCATTGAATCGTGACTGTTTTCACGCACTAATGCCACATCCTGTAGAATTCTATCAGTTCTTTTTTTATCTGTAAAATCGGAATGAATTTCAGGGACCACCATGTTTTTTTTCTCTGCAGCCTGAGCAGGAGCAGTGAAAAGCTTTACAGTTAATTGTTGCAGCCTCTCTTCACTTACCCCACCCCACTGCCCTGCTGACAGCTGTGAAGAATATTTTTACGTTATGAATGGTCCGTGTCACCATTAAGAAAAAGCGGTCGGAATAGGCCAGTGTGTGTGTGTGTGTGTGTGTGTGGACTGTCCCTGGATAGAGCAACTTTTCTCATCGTTCATAACCTAGCTCGAGGCTGGCCACTGAACCAGCCAGAAGTTTAACTAAGAATCAATCACAGTCAGCCCATCATTTGCAAGGTAATTTCGCCTTGCCCAAAAATGACAACTAGCCATTCCGTTTTGGTGACCTAGTTTATATATCTGAGTTTCTAACACTGGTGTGTATCCTCACTCTTTCTGCCAAAGGAGCTCAGATGTGGCACACAGTGAAAATTCCTGAAGTTGTTTTTTTTTTTTAAGAATTCCAGTGTAGATGCAGGCAGGGAAGGTCTAGAATCACAGAATTGTAGAGGTGGGAAAGGACCCTGAGGGTCATCTAGTCCAACCCCCTGCAATGCAGGAATTTTGGTCCAATGTGGGTCCCGAACCCACAACCCTGAGATTAAGAGCCTCATGCTCCACCAACTGAGCTATCTCAGCCTCAGCCTCTAGTAGTATTAAAAGGCTTGTTAGAAGGTGAAGGTCCTCAGAAGACACCAGAAACAGACAACAGAGATGGTGCCTGTCTAATGATGGCATCTGCAGGAGACGTTCGCCTGACAAGCATAGTGATCTGTAAGGTATATTACAAGGGGTGAAGTAATTTTTCAGGTATTCTGGCACTAAAACCAGCACCCTGACCTTAGTGCAGTAGCTAATTGGCAACTACTGGTACCACTGCCTCTCTGGCACAATGGAACATGAACATACGAACTTCATCATGTCCGAAAGTTACAGACAGTCACTTCCTGGCGTAGTCAACAGAGACTGCACCACCCCCGTCATTAGATGGGAGATGTGTCTTTGGGCTGCACCACTTCAGACTCCATATAAAAAAGCATATCTAAAAAATGTATTTCATTCCCACTCATAGAAAGTTAGTATTCACTGAGGTCCAGCGCCGAGAGCCTTCTGGTGGTTCCCTCGCTGCGAGAAGCCAAGTTACAGGGAACCAGGCAGAGGGCCTTCTTGGTAGTGGCACCCGCCCTGTGGAACACCCTCCCACCAGATGTCAAAGAGAAAAACAACTATCAGACTTTTAGAAGACATCTGAAGGCAGCCCTGTTTAGGGAAGCTTTTAATGTTTAATAGGTTATTGTATTTTAGTGTTTTGTTGGGGAAAGCCAGCCAGATGGGTGGGGTATAATTAATAAATTGTTGTTGTTGTTATACAAGGGGAAAATATTCTGTCACCCTGAGAAGCTAGTTTGCTACCTCCAGGGAATTTGTTTGCAGGGAGGAGCATTTAAATCATGCGAGCCTGAAACAGTATAGCCTCAGACACGGCAGCTGGGGAGGGGGCCAGAGGAGCGGAGTTTTCCTGGATGGTGCGAATCTGGAACTGCTTATTGGGGCATGTGCACAGTTGCTTGCATACCATGGTGGCCTGGCCCTGGATGGGAGTTTAGTACATGGTTCAGAATGCAGCCTATTGGGCAGAAGAACATAGGAATTTGTCTTATACAGAGTCACACCGAAGACCAATCTAGCTTGGGCGCTGGCTATGCTGCCTGGTGGTGCCTCTGCAGAATTGCAGACAGGATTTCAACTGGAGATCCTGAGGACTGGAACCTGGGACCTTCTGCATGCAAAAGATAGCTCAGTTGTCCAGGAGGACTCAAGCTGGCAGAGCATGAGACTCTTCATCTCAAGGTTGTGGGTTCGAATCCCACGTTGGTCCCTTCCAGCTCTATGATTCTACAAAGCAGGTGCTCTATCAATGAGCTACAGCCGTGAGCGCATCTCTGTGCGCCCCGCCACACCACCAGGCCCCACTGGGCAGCATTTCGGACGCACCTGACGCAGTCGAGGTAGACGCTTGATCGTCCTCCGGCTGAACCGTCTGCCGGATAATCCGGTCGATCTCCAGGATATCCATCCACTGGCTGAGCTCGTGCTTCAGGTCCGCCAGCCGCTGCTGCGTGGCGATCTTCTCCCTTGCCAGCCGCTCCATCTCGTGTTCGTACTCCTTCTCCTTGCGCTTCAAAGTCTGCAAAAAGGACCCGGATAAAATAAGGAGACCCGCAGGAGGAAAGGAGGACCACAAAGGCAGAAGGACAGATTTAAAACCCCCCAAAAACCGGGGATGGGGACAACATCTCTGGAACTCACTATACCCCTCGGGGATTCGCCAAAGCTTGCGCCTGAGCACACTGGGAAAACAGCAAAGGTTTTGCACTCAGAATTGCTTCTCTTTCCGTGGAGGAAGTGGATATCATTGTCCTGCAAAACCCTAGACGCAGCGAAGAAAGAGTCTGGGAATCTTTTTAAAATCGCTCAGAAAATTCTCTGCTGCAACAAAGCCTGCAACCCAATCCGAAGCATGCATAACTAAAATAAGCAACGTATTCCTTCGCTGCTTAACCCCCTCCCACCCGCTTTGCCCGTTGTCTTCCCTTTGTTGAGTTTCACAAAGCGTCTCGGGGCAGAGACTTGCCCTGCTTGTGCGTTGCAAAAGTACTATAAACGCTGACGGTACAGTATGAAAACAAAAGCCAATCGATCAATACTAGTAATTGGAACGCAAACAACAGGAGGGGAAGAAAGGGAGGAGGTTTTAAATCAGGGGTCAGCAATATATGAAGAGACAACATAAAGGACTGGACTCATTGGCAGGATTTGAGTAAACAATCACAATTGTATAGAATAATAATTAATAATAATATAGGATTATATGTATTGGGAAAATTTTGGGGAAACAATATGCAGGGTGAATAATATGGAAATAAAACAAAATGGGAGTATGAGGGAAGTCCAGGGGAGGGGGTAGGAAAATACGGAAAACTGTTAGAGAAATATTGTTAGAGAATGTATATACGGAAAACCAATAAAAATATTTTTAAAATAAATAAATAAATCAGATGTCAGCAAACTTTTTCAGAAGGGTCCACTGTACCTCAAACCTTGTGGGGGGTGGACTATATTTTGGAAAAAAATAATGAACAAATTCCTATGCCCCACAAATAACCCAGAGATGCATTTTAAATAAAAGGGCACATTCTACTCATGTAAAAACATGCTGATTCCCAGACCGTCTGTGGGATTGAGAAGGCGATTGGACCGGATCTGCCCCCCCGGGCCTTAGTTTGCCTACCCATGTTTTAAATGCTGCAAACACACGAGCTCTTCTGCATAGGAAAGAACAGGCACCCCCAAACTTGGCCCTCCAGCTGTTTGGGACTACAACTCCCATCATCCCTAGCTAACAGAAGCAATGGTCAGGGATGATGGGAATTGTAGTCCCGTAACAGCTGGAGGGCTGAGTTTGGGGGTGCCTGGGAAAGAACATGCCATATGTGGAAATGAAGGTCCGCGTATGTTAATCGCCATTACATGGGTGATGGGACATGCGGCAAGGAGGCCTCGCCAAATCACACCTTCCTTGATCACACAAATGTAGAGAACCGGGTGCGAGAGGCAGTGTGGTGTCATGGTTAGAGTGCTGGGCTAGGCCCTGTGAGGACTGGGTTCAAATCCCTGCTCAGCCACGATGCTCACTGGGTGAGCTTGGGCCAGTCGCTGCCTCTCAGACTTCTCTACCTCGCAGGGTTGTTGTGAGAACAAAATGAGAAGGGATGCAGGAGAGCCACTGAAAGCAATGGAACTAAATAAAGACACAATTTATACACAGAACAGACCCGCTGAGCAGGAGACAAACTTTGGATCCAAGCCAGCGTGTTTTAGCACAACAAAGGATGCCTAATCATCCCAAGGACACACAATTAGCTGATAACTGGGTTGGGGGAAAGATAAATACAGTACCACTTCCTAGCTCTCAGGGATGCTTTGGGGAGGCTGTTCCCAGATTCCCCCTCCATCTTGGGGCATCCCTCTGAATTCTCCCTCTGCAAAGCAACGCTCATCACACACTGAGAATGCAGCATTTCCCCCAGCTCAAACCTTCACCCTATAAAGCACAGAAAGATCGAGGCGGCAAATCCTAAAAGCAGGAAAGCCTCGCTTGCGAAGGGCTGTGTGGGGTTCTCTCTGGCAGCCACGGCACTGGAAGATGGCGGAGGGGAGGGGGTTGGCGGCGCTGCTGGGCAAAGAAGCCAGAAAAGGATGAGATCAGACCTCTAGTTGCACGTGACCAGATTCTGCTTCTCCGCCACTGCGGTCTAAGCGGCAACTCCAAGAGCCCGGCTCATGAAGTGGGAGGTGCGTTTATACTGTGGGGAGGTTTGCGGGAAGGGGAAGCAGACTTCGAGATCCTCTCTTGCACCCTTTGCGCTCCCCATCGGGGGGGGGGGGAGAGCAAACTCATGTTCTTTGAAAACAACAATAAAACCTCTTCCAAAAAATAAGTGTTGAAGGTGTCCGTGGGAAGCTTCCTGGTGCAGAGTCAGGCCACTGGTGTCCCCTCCTCCCCTCCTCCCATTGTTAATGCTGTACTGCCAAGGTTTCTCAGAGCTGGGAAGGAACCCAGAAGTCATCTAGCTCAACCCCTGCTTCATGCAGGGTGCAGTCCAGACTCTGCTACGGCACCTCCAGTGAAGGGGAGCTCAACGCCTTCTGGCCCTGCCTGGACAAGCACCCCCAAATTGAAAAGACGGGATGTGTTTGTGCGCGAGTTCCCCCTCCCACCTTCCTGAGCATCTGAACGAAGGCAATTTGAAAACAGAAACTGTCCATATGGTTGGGAAACAAGGGGGGCAGGGAGAAAGAATTAAAGGAGGTTTTTATTTGTGAATCAAATTGGTGCAGGGTAGATTCAATACTGGCCCAGCCCTCACTCTAACTAGCCAACCTGCAAATTTGGATTGTGCTTTTTTCAGACTGCTCGCTGGACCGAATGCTCCTGTACACACAAACATTATACAAATATCCTTGCATGAAGAAAGCCAGCATGTCAGGGAAATGGATGCACACACATTCTCTGGGATGCTTGCCTTCTACTTGAAGGGATTTTATTTTTCTTATTTTGCATAGGGGGAAGAAGCGTTCCAGCATGCTCCCCGTAGGCTGAGGCGATACAAGCCAAGACACATGTGGCTTGCAGCCTCGGTAAGAACTAGGCCTTTGAAGGGAGGGAGTAACGGATTGGGCAGGGATGGCGGCACTTGCAACTTGGCTTGTTTACCGAGATCGCCCAATGCTATACGCTTTGCTGCACCAGATCAGGGCACATGCATGGACTGGCTTTGCACCAGAAGGCTGAAGCGGAGGGTTTTTCCCTCCACCTTGGGGAGGTGCCCTCTCACAGTGTTGCAAAGATGCTTTTCAAAAAAACAACAACAAAAACCCACTTTGCAAAATCTAAGCCTACAGGCATTGTGCAGAAAACCCTCGCGAGGGAACGACAGTGGTACACAATTAGCAAGAGTGAGAAAGATGCTTTCAAAACACACACCTAAAAAAAAAACCCACTTTCCTGCCAAGGTCTGCAAAGTGCTGGAAAAGTGGACTTTTAGCTTTAATTGCCCGTCATCCTGAACGACCCCCAAATCCAAGCAATGTCCCCTTTACACTCTGCTGATGGACAAGCCCCCGATCCTGGTTTTTGCTGAGTCATGCATTCCCAGGAGGCTCCGGGACAGACACCCCGCAGGAAGAGAGTCAGCAGCCCCGGCCTTCCCTCCAGCTAAACTCTGTCACCAGCCTTAGCCTCGCCCCTTTCCCTCCTGGGAAAAACAACTTGACCACGTGCTGTTTCCCCACAGCTGCCCTCCTCGCACAGCAGACTCCAACCGGCACACTGATTCTGCCGCCAAATCAGAGAGAGGGTTGCCTGCCCATGAGGCTTGTGCTTACTAAACACAAGCGAGCAGAACATTGAGCACTCTGCCCAGGAAACTCTCCTCTGCTCTCGACAGCTGATCCTCAGTGGGTCAGTGGTGGGGAAGTGGATACAGAATTGGCTGGAGCCGCCTGTGCCCAAACGGTTTGGAATCAAAGCAGGGAAAGTGCTTTGCAGGCCCCAGACAAGCAGCCGGTTGCTGGGGCCTGCAAAGCGTTGCAACCGCTACTATGCTATAAGATCCACTACCCTGTAATATTACATTACATATGCCTGTTCTATTGATGAAGCCTAGGATGGCGAAACAAGGCTAATATTCCAGAAATCCTCATCTTAGACTCTGTGAAAGGATTCTGTGGAACTGTAACAACCCTTCATGTGGATTATTGGACTCTTTGAACAGACACTTATACATGTATGGACCTTATGCATGAACTGACTAGAGAATGAACTGATCCACTGGGTCTTCTGCTTTTTTCATTGAACTTTATGAGACTTCCGTTGAAATCTACAATTTGATACAATGAATAGTATACCTTATTTATTCAAAAGTACAGCCGGTTACATCTTGTGCGTTTATTAAGTATGTTTCACGTAACCACAGGTTTGTTGTTGTTTTGGGGAACTGGATACAGCACTGGCTGAAGCCGCCTGCGCCCAAACGGTTTGGAATTGAAGTGGGGAAAGTGCTTTGCAGGCCCCAGACAAGCAGCCGGTTGTTGGGGCTTGCAAAGCGTTGCATGACATCAATGTGACCGATGGGTGGGAAGGTGAACCACTGAGCGGGGGTGGAGGGGTCTGCTTTACCAGTACCAATTGAGAAATGTTCTGGCAAAGCAGCACCAGGCAGGATTGGACTCTCCACCCACCAGCTGATGAGCGAAGACTTCAATCCTGCTCTCTCTGCAGGGGTCTGCTTTGCCAGTGCATTCCTTTCAGGGGATGTGCTGGCAATACTGGATAGCTCAACTGGTTAGAGCGTGGTGCAGATAACACCAAGGTCGCAGGATCAATCCCCATATGGGACGGCTGCATAGTCCTGCATTGCAGGGGGTCAGACTAGATGATCCTCAAGGTCCCTTCTGGCTCTACAATTCTATGATTCTGTGATACAGACCCCAGCAGGAGAGAACCATGTCCCTCTCCCTATATGGGTTCTAGGGGAATGGCCTCGCAGGCCAAATTGGGCTGTCTAAGACTGGCCTGCAGGATGAATGTTCTCCACCTGGCTTTAGCAGAGCAGTGCAATACAGTGGAACCTCGGGTTATGTACCGTCATCCTAACGAACGCTTCGGGTAATGAGCTCCGCTAACCCAGAAGTAGGTGTTCCAGCTAGCAAGCTTTGTGAGTGGAAGTCGTGCGGCGGCAGTGGTAGGCCCCATTAGCAAAAGCGTGCCTCCGGTTAAGAACAGTTTCAGGTTAAGAACAGACCTCCGGAACGAATTACGTTCGTAAACAGAGGTACCACTGTATTTTGCAGGCTAGCAACGGTGCACGCGACTCTTCCCAAACTTGCTTCATCTTCACAACAACCCTGCGAGGCAGGCCAGGATGAGGGACACTGGCTGGCCCAAGGTCCTAGCCCAACACTCTAACCCATGGGAAGGCAAACTAAGGCCCGGGGGCCAGATCTGGCCCAATCGCCTTCTAAATCCAGCCCGCGGACAGTCCGGGAATCAGCATGTTTTTACATGAGTAGAATGTATGCTTTTATTTAAAATGCATCTCTGGACTATTTGTGGGGCATAGGAATTCGTCCCCCCCAAAAAAAAATACAGTCCAGCCCCCCACAAGGTCTGAGGGACAGTGGACCAGCCCCCTGCTGAAAAGGTTTGCTGACCTCTGCTCTAACCATTACACCACAGTGGCTCTCCAAAAGCACAACCGGGGATTCAAACTCAGAGACTCTGGATCCCCACCTACAGCCACTTTTACCCACTGTGCTCTTCTGAGGCACAAGGTGCGTTTGCTGTTCCACCCAGTATTGCCACTTGGCCCCTGGATGCTTGCGCAGAGAAGAGTACGGCCCTCAGTCCCCACCGCTGGTCTCATCATGTGTCCCCAGGATGCCAGGGGCGGCAGCTCAGCTGGGGCAGCACACACGTTGCATGCAGACGTTCCCAGGATCCGAGCGAACCAGCCTCCCTGCCAAGGTTCCCTTTCCGGCTTGGCTGATCCGGAAAGCTCCCTAAAGGAAACGACGGACACGGCAAACACGTACGTGCCGTAGCAGGACAGGGTGGCTGAGCAGGGTCCGCAACTGGTGGAATCCTCAAAGCAGCCAGACTAAGGAAGCTTCGCCCCCCCATGACTCCCCCCTCTCCTGCTCTCTCTAAGGAAAGACAAAGGTTCGAGTCAGCTGTGGCCTCCTCCTTCCCCGGGGGAAACCATGTGGGGACTATCTGCGGAGAGCCTCCTCCTCCTGGCGGCTGCAGACGGCAGCTTAATCTTTATCCTGGTACCAGCGGCTTGCAAATTCTTTATCGGAGCCTAAACCTTCCTAACCCCCCGCCTCTCATTTCTATTAGTCTGACAAATAGGGAAAGTGGGTCAAAAGGCAGGGGAAGGGGGGGGGTTGGGGGTGGAGGGGAATACTCCAGGGCCGGTGACATTCCCAGATTGTGGTTGGCACAGTGCGGCGGCAAATGCCACTTTTAATGGGTATTACAGGCCCAGCAGGGACGCAGGTGGCGCTGTGGTCTAAACTTGCTTGCTGATCAGAAGGTCGGCGGTTCGAATCCCTGCGACGGGGTAAGCGCCTGTTGTTCGGTCCCAGCTCCTGCCAACCTAGCACTTCAAAAGAACGTCAAACTGCAAGTAGATAAATAGGTACCGCTCCGGCGGGAAGGTAAACGGCGTTTCCGTGTGCTGCTCTGGTTCGCCAGAAGCGGCTTAGTCATGCTGGCCACATGACCCGGAAGCTGTACGCCGGCTCCCTCGGCCAATAAAGCGAGATGAGCGCCGCAACCCCAGAGTCGCCCATGACTGGACCTAATGGTCAGGGGTCCCTTTACAGGTCCAGCATTTTGACTCAAGGGGGTTTAATAATGTGGACAAAGTGGATCGCTTTCTTCAATACCAACTTTTTGGTTTCCGAGATTCGTTCCAATTGAGCAGATGAAATAGAATGGAAAGAATTCAACAGGATGTGGCATTAAGTGTGCGAAAACAGTCGAGATCCACGGATCCTCAGGGATGCACCTCCAGATGGTGGAGATGTCAGGAGTTATCCTGGCGCCTGGGCATCTTCACCTGGTCACAAGTGGCCATAGCCAGGTGCAAAATGCACCTGGTGAATTTCAAATGCTAAGCCAGGCACACTCTCTCCTGGATAACCCCGAAGGAATATTTATGACAATAACAGCTACGCTGTCTCGAACGGGAGGGAATCCAAAATACACAGTACGGCGACAACACCTTTATAAAGTCTGCTACCAAAGTGTGACAAAACCGTGAGCAAGCTTTAGAGTCCCCCAGAACTCTTCATCAGGGCTTCAGACACACACAAAACGCATCAGGAGTTTGCTAAGTGTAGCACTACCCCGGAGGGAAGAATCCCATCAAGCATTTGTCATGAGAACGGTGGCAATTTTTAGTTTTTTAAAAAACAAAACAGCAAACACACGGGGGGGGGGGAATACACCACGAGGCAAGCTATCACATGGGATTGGGTTGCTATAGCAACAAGGCACCTACAGGCTCCGAGACTTGGCCGTTGCTTGGGTAGCCACATCTCTCAACTGCATTTTGAACCTGTGCTGTTTTCATTTTGTTTTCTCTTTGATAACATGGCCCCAAAGAGCTGGTCCCAGCCCAAATGACCGGCACCCCGATTCTGTGTCACTTGCAGGTGGACACAGGTGGGTGGGAAAAGCCTGCTTTCACCGAATAAATGAGGGAGATATGTGTGTGTGAGTTTGTGTGCACACACACACGCATGCGCACACACACACAAAATTAGCATCAACAAGGATCCTGATGGAATTCTGTGCTGGAATTCCAAAGCTGAGCCGGTTAAATCGTGACCATTTTTTGCTTGCTCTTCCAGCAGGTGGGCAGCGAGGTTAAAAAAGAAGAAGAAATGTTTCCTTTTCGTTTCCACAATTCTGCTACTGACCTCAATTGTGCCAAGAAAGACCAGCTAGAGCACGCTTGGGAGCATATTTTGCACACTTGATTCATGGATGGGTGGGTGGGGTTGCTGCTGAACACATGGGTATCTTACAGACCTCCCCCCCCCCAAAAAAAAAAAAAATCTGTGTGATTTCACCTGCCTGCCAGAGTGGGCGATATCTGCGGCCCTTCCAGATGTTAGGGCAGCCAATTCCCCTCAGCCCCTCGACTAGCATGCCAGGGACAATGGGGGCTGGAGTTTGACAATGGCCCTGATGTTTGGCCCTACACCAACACTGGGAAGGAGGAGGAGGTTGAAATGAACCAACCAGTGGCTTGTGGAGGAGATCCACTGCTCCTCTGCAAGGGAAGCAAAGCAGCTGGGCCACCAGACTTCCAAAACACATGGCTTCCCCCAAAGAATCCTGGGAACTGTAGTTTGCCCTTTGCACAGGTCCAGTTTCCAGAAGCCAAAGAAACTACAGCCCCCCCAGGATTCCATAGGAGGAGCCATGTGCTTTAAATCAGGCAGAGGCAAACTCGGCCCTCCAGATGTTTTGGGACTACAACTTCCATCATGCCTGACCACTGGTCCTGTTAGCTAGGGATGGTGGGAGTTGTAGTCCCAAAGCTTCTGGAGGACCGAGTTTGCCTATGCCTGCTTTAAATGAATAGTGTGTCTCAGCAATATCAGGGGTAGCCAAAGTGGACCCCTCAGGTTGCCGGGGTCACCATTTCATAGAATCATAGAATTATAGAATCATAGAGTTGGAAGAGACCACAAGGGCCATCGAGTCCAACCCCCTGCCAAGCAGGAAACGCCATCAGAGCACTCCTGAAATATGGTTGTCAAGCCTCTGCTTAAAGACCTCCAAAGAAGGAGACTCCACCACACTCCTTGGCAGCAAATTCCACTGTCGAACAGCTCTTACTGTCAGGAAGTTCTTCCTAATGTTTAGGTGGAATCTTCTTTCTTGTAGTTTGGATCCATTGCTCCGTGTCCGCTTCTCTGGAGCAGCAGAAAACAACCTTTCTCCCTCCTCTATGTGACATCCTTTTATATATTTGAACATGGCTATCATATCACCCCTTAACCTCCTCTTCTCCAGGCTAAACATGCCCAGCTCCCTTAGCCGTTCCTCATAAGGCATCGTTTCCAGGCCTCTGACCATTTTGGTTGCCCTCCTCTGGACACGTTCCAGTTTGTCAGTGTCCTTCTTGAACTGTGGTGCCCAGAACTGGACACAGTACTCCAGGTGAGATCTGACCAGAGCAGAATACAGTGGCACTATTACTTCCCTTGATCTAGATGCTATACTCCTATTGATGCAGCCCAGAATTGCATTGGCTTTTTTAGCTGCTGCGTCACACTGTTGGCTCATGTCAAGTTTGTGGTCAACCAAGACTCCTAGATCCTTTTCACATGTACTGCTCTCAAGCCAGGGCTAATTTCCATTAGCCCCAGCCAGTGTGGCCAGTACCAGAACCTCTGGCGGCCTCCGCAACACTCCCCCACCAGCTGGCCCTACAAGAAGGTACGCCCAATGGGGTAATGCTGATCAGCCCACAGTTCTGCAGGAAGAGGAGAGGATGGGGCGACTCGAGGGAAGGCAGCCGCAGAGGTGGAAGGCTGAGACTTTGACACTGCTGGATCCGAGTGCAAGTCTGCATTCTGCTTCCATTGTACTGACTGCAGGGCTGCTTCAAGAAAGCAGACTGGGTGGAGAAAACTTATCCTTGTTCATTCAATAGTAATAATAATAATAATAATAATAATAATAATAATAATAATAATAATTTCTTATTTATACTCCACCTATCTGGCTCGGTTTCCCCAGCCACTCTAGGCGGCTTCCAACAGAAGACTAAAATACAATAACCTATTAAACATTAAAAGTTTCCCTAAACAGGGCTGCCTTCAGATGTCTTCTAAAAGTCTGGTAGTTGTTTATCTCTTTGACATCTGGTGGGAGGGCATTCCACAGGGCGGGTGCCACTACCAAGAAGGCCCTCTGCCGGGTTCCCTGTAACTTGGCTTCTCGCAGTGAGGGAACCGCCAGAAGGCCCTCGGCGCTGGACCTCAGTGTCTGGGCAGAACGATGGAGATGGAGACATTCCTTCAGGTATACTGGAGCGAGGCCATTTAGGGCTTTAAAGGTCAGCACCAACACTTGTGCTCGGAAACGTACTGGGAGCCGTACTCGGAATTGTGCTCGGAAACGTACTGGGAGCCAGTGTAGGTCTTTCAAGACCGGTGTTATGTGGTCCCGGCGGCCAGTCCCAGTCACCAGTCTAGCTGCCGCATTCTGGATTAGTTGTAGTTTCCGGGTCACCTTCAAAGGTAGCCCCACACAGAGCGCATTGCAGTAGTCCAAGCGAGAGATAACCAGAGCATGCACCACTCTGGCGAGACAGTCTGCGGGCAGGTAGGGTCTCAGCCTGCGTACCAGATGGAGATGGTAGACAGCTGCCCTGGACACAGAATTGACCTGCTCCTCCATGGACAGTTGTGAGTCCAGAATGACTCCCAGGCTGTGCACCTGGTCCTTCAGGGGCACAGTTACCCCATTCAGGACCAGGGAGTCCCCCACCCCCACCCCCACCAGCCCCCTGTCCCCCAAGAACAGTACTTTCTGTCTTGTCAGGATTCAACCTCAATCTGTTAGCTGCCATCCAGTGGCAGGTCTTCATCCTCTGATCATGGAAGCTCTGTTTAGGCATCATGGCAAGCAAGCTACTGATGAAGTCCAAGTGTTAGCGTGGTGTGGTGGTTAGGGTGCTGCACTTTGACCTGGGTTCGAATCCTCACTCAGCCAATGAAGCTCGTATTGTATGACCTTGGGGCCACTCACTGCCTTCTCAGCCTAACCTACCTCACAGGGTTGTTGTGGGAGGTTTAATGGAGGGAGTGCTTAAGCCACCTCGAGCCCCTAGGAGAAAAAGCTAACGGTTGTCAGTGGTGGTGGCAGCACCCGTCTGTCTCAAGAGACAATGGAGTGCGCCTCTTCTCTGCGGTGCCCAGACGCCAAGACTCACTGACGTCGTCCAAAGGAAAGCAGAGCAAAACATTTGGCACCAGCAATAATAATACTACATGTTGGAATTGCATTTATCCGATTTAAACGCTTTCTCTTTTTGTGCATTTGCCGCCTCGGGCTCCTTTGGGAGGAAGAGCAGGAGCGAAATGTGATAAATAATGAACCCCCTCCCTGAACAATGATCAATTCAGGGGCACCATTTATGCCTCAGTTACCATCTGTCAGGAGACGGAGGAGGCGGAGGAGGAGGCAGCAGCGAGAGAGGGGTTGGGATTCCTCTCTGGCATATGGTGGCGCCTAGGCCAGCCTCTGTGGGTGGGGAAGTCTCTGGATCTGTGAGTCATGGTTTTCCCCCTACCCACACACCCAAATGAATCCTGGGAGCCAGCGTGAGAAACTGAGATATGAAAGCTAGGAGCTCAGTGGCACCGGAGACCTAGGTTATGGGCGCAGCAAGTCTAGGCACACTTTTTAAATATATAACAAGAATATGGAAGCTGAAAATGAACGAACTGCAGCTAAAATATTATGTTCATTTTTCACATGGTCTAGTCCTTCCTCTGCCCACCCCCCCAATATTCTTAAGAGGGTCTGTTCTCGAGTCTACAGAGAGTAGCTGGAAGTGGGGAGGCAGAAAAAAGTCCTCCTTTCCTTCCACTCTGCAGCTTTAATCTGAAATCTTAGGTGCAGCATTGCGCCCAGAGCTCAGAAACGGCTCACATTAATGAAATTCCGTGTCACAAAATGCGCCTAGAACCATGGGAGTTTCGAACACTGCTGGGTGCTCAGATTTCTTAGGAGACCCCCAAGTCCCTAAAAGAGCTACAATTCCCAGAGCGGTTTAGCAATCCCTCGCTCTCGGTGGGAAATAGGGGACTCCTAACAAATCCCAGCATCCTCAACAAACTACAGCTCCCAGAACCCTTCAGGGGAAGCCATGGCTGTTTAAAGCTGTATTATAGTACTTTAAATGCATGGTGTACATGGTTGTACCACTCATTTAATCTTTGCGACAACCCTGTGAAGCAGGTTCGACTGAGAGGCAGTGACTAGGCTGAAGGTCACCGAGTGA
Organism: Podarcis filfolensis; assembly: GCF_964270895.1. Lineage (NCBI taxonomy): Eukaryota > Metazoa > Chordata > Lepidosauria > Squamata > Lacertidae > Podarcis > Podarcis filfolensis. Next base: position 8,799,283 of record NC_139618.1, read on the forward strand.
GCTTCCTGGCTGAGTGGGGTTTCGAACCCTGCTCTCTCAGATTATATGCTGATGGCACCCTAACAGCTACACCACACCAGCTCCCTAGTTATTTATTACATTGTCACCCCACCTTTCCTCCAAAGGAGCTCAAGGTGACATGAGTCAGCCTTCGCCAAGCCAGTGCCCACCAGCTTTTTGTGGGGGGGGGATACAACTCCCATAAGCATCAAACAGCTGGAGCTGATGGGACTTGTAGTCCAAAAACAGGTGCAGGGGACCAGCTTGCCAAAGGCAGACCTAGATGGTTCTTCCCCTCCCCCCACTTTAATCTGGATTACTGCAATGCGCTCTATGTGGGGCTTCCCTCACGCTTGACCTGGAAGCTGCAGTTAGCACAGAATGCTGCAGCACGATTGCTGACAGGAGCGAGGCCTCATCAGCATATAACACCTGTGCTCAGAAATCTGTGCAGGTTGCCGATTTACTACTGGGCCAAGTTCAAGGTGTTGCTAGATATAAAGCCCCTGACTTGGGACCAATTGACCTATGAGATCGCCTTACCCCTCATGTCCCCATTTGGCCATGTCAATCGGCAAAACTGGTACAGTGGTACCTCAGGTTAAGTACGTTCTTAACCTGAAACTGTTCTTAACCTGAAGCACCACTTTAGCTAATGGGGTCTCCTGCTGCCACCGCGCCGCCGGAGCACGATTTCTGTTCTCATCCTGAAGCAAAGTTCTTAACCTGAAGCACTATTTCTAGGTTAGCGGAGTGTGTAACCTGAAGTGTATGTAATGGTAGGTGCCACATTAACACCCATTCCACATCTGTGAGAATTTGATTATTTAATTTGGCAATGCCAAAATATGGAACTCCCTGCCTGTTGAGATCAAGCAGGTGCCTTCAATGTACTCTGCTAAAAACATTCCTGTTTCTGACAAACCTACCCAGGTGCTTAGAAAACGGAGGAAATTTCAATCCATTTTTTTTAAAAAATAACTTTCGTGTGTCTTAAGGTATGGTTGTGAACTCTTCTTGATTTTACTACTTTATCTTTCGTAATTTGCTTTGAGGATTTTTATTTTTTTTTAAACGACCAAACACTGTATAAACTTTATGAAATATAAATAAATATTCACAGCATCTCTGCGAGGTAGGTGAAGCTCAGAGACAGTGACTATCACCCCTAAGGTCACCCAGTTAGTTTTATGGGCCAAGTAAGGATTTGAACTCAGGGCCTTGACGCACAAGGAGTGTGTTTAAAAGTACTAGACGCCTGGAAAGACTCGCTTTGTTTAAACGACCTTGCAAGCAGTGCATTTGAGGCAAGGCCCGCCCTGTCACTACTCCACCGCGTGCCCACATTTAGGACACAGCAGCCTACATTTGTCGCTGTACAAATATTTCCCAGATTTTACAGCCGACTGTAATTAAGTCGCTCGTTCTTGCATCCGAGTGAAGAAAACAAAGCTCCGGGGGCAATTTCTCTCTGCGCCTCGCCTCTGAAAGAGTGCTGCGCTGTGCAATTTGCAAATGGGAGGTTAAAAAAATAGGCCTTATTTAAGAGGAGAAAAGGAGCAGCAATTTGCTCATAAGCGTTCGAGTAGAAGCATGCGGCGCGAGCCAGTGAATCGTTCCATGGGCTGCAGAGGCCAAGGTGGCCGAATAAAAGGGCAGTGTCATCTCAGGCTATAGGCAGTAACTGAGAAGAATCCATTTGCTTGAAAATAAAGACCTCTCTGCAGATAGAAAATCAACAGCTCAGGGTGAAACACATCACGCAGCCATATTGGGACCAATTTACCTGCAAGATCGCCTTATTTCACATTATGCCCACTCGACCAGAACTGGAACCGTTACAGATGCCACAGAATACCTGTTCTACATTTGTAAGAACTCAATCTTTTAGTGTTCCAGCACCTATACACTTTGGAACTCCCTGCCTATTGAAGTGGGCACTTTCACTGTAGTCTTTGGTGCCTGCTAAAAATATTTTTGATTAGACAAGCACACCCAGACATGTAGAATGCTGATGTATGTTTTAATCTGTGTTTAGTTTATTGCTTTTAACTTTTTTGAATGTTGTAAATACAGTGGTACCTCAGGTTAAGTACTTAGTTCGTTCCAGAGGTCCGTTCTTAACCTGAAACTCTTCTTAACCTGAAGCACCACTTTAGCTAATGGGGCCTCCTGCTGCCGCCACGCTGCCGGAGCACAATTTCTGTTCTCATCCTGAAGCAAAGTTCTTAACCCGAGGTACTATTCCTGGGTTAGCGGAGTCTGTAACCTGAAGCGTATGTAACCTGAAGCATATGTAACCCGAGGTACCAGTGTAGTTGTTTTTAATGGTTTTTTTGCTGATGCTTTTCTTGTTTTATTCTCTCTGTAAACTGCAACGAGACATCTAGTCAGATTTCTCCCTCTTTCTTCCTGACACCCACCCACACCCGTGTTCGAAATCCACCTGGCACATTTTATAACCATGAAAATGCTGGGTGCCATCTTGGCACCTGATGTCTCTGGAGGTGCATGTTCGGGGATCCTTGGGATCTTGACTACTACCACATGCTGCAGTACTCTATCCATTATAATCTGCACAATCAGAATGAATTTCAGGAACCAAAAGGTCATATCACAAAAATGAATTTTGAGTCGCCTGGCCCAACAATGGCAACTAGGCATTCTATTTTGGTGACTGTAACCCTGATTTTCCTGATTTTGATGTATGGAAGTGAGAGCTGGACCATAAAGAAAGCTGACCGCTGAAGAATTGATGCCTTTGAATTATGGTGCTGGAGGAGACTCTTGAGAGTCCCATGGACTGCAAGAAGATCCAACCTATCCATTCTGAAGGAAATCAGCCCTGAGTGCTCACTGGAAGGACAGATCCTGAAGCTGAGGCTCCAGTACTTTGGCCACCTCGTGAGAAGAGAAGACTCCCTGGAAAAGACCCTGATATTGGGAAAGATGGAGGGCACAAGGAGAAGGGGACGACAGAGGACGAGATGGTTGGATAGTGTTCTTGAAACTATGAACATGAGTTTGACCAAGCTGCGGGAGGCAGTGGAAGACAGGAGTGCCTGGCGTGCTCTGGTCCATTCGGTCAAAGAGTTGGACACGACTAAACAACAAAAAAACCCTGATTTAAGGAGCCATTTGGTGCCTAGCTTTTATATATCTGAGATTCTAATAATGACACACACAACCAGCATCATTTGCTGAGGTTTCGCCATCCCACAGTCCTCATAACGTCTAGCAACATGACTAGTCTTCTGCTTATGAAGCACAAAATCACAGCCACGGAGCACACAAACTCAGCTGTAAGTCAACAAAATACATAAAGGCTGCTATTGGATTTGAGCAAGGAATTATACTACGAGGGCTATTGCTTGGGGGGGGGGGGGGAAATGGCCCACCACCAATAAGATCAAGTCATCCAAATCCCAGCCCCATATATTTTGATCTAGTTATTTTAAATATTTATGACCTGCCCTCCATCTACACAGACCCCAAGGCGGGCTACAATACATAAAGGAAAGCAGACAATAATCTATCTATCTATAGATATAAAATGATAACACAGCACCCGAGTAAATAAAGACAGATAAAACACAGCAGCCCAGGTTAGAATTGCCATGTCCCACAATGCAACACCGCCACAAGAACATCGCAGGATCGAGCCCCAGCGCCTGCGTATATCCTGCATTCCATATTCTGCATGTGTAAAATAAAGGGGGGGGGGAAGGAACCCTGCCAGTCTCCTAGGTAACGAAAGCTACAGTTGCCATAGCAACCGTTTCGTGCAACCGGCTCTTTCAGACAGTGGCGCCGATGGCAGAGAGGTGCCTTCCCTTGATTCTCCAGCCACAGACTGGAAAATACGATGGGGGGGGGGTGGGGGGTAGGTGGGGGGAATCTCTGCACTACGGTGTCATTAGCATGCAAAGAAGATGGAGATGGGGGAACCCAGGCTAGACAACACAGGGGTGGCTGGTGCAGGTTTTAATGGCTGGGGGTGGGACTGCGCAGGCCTTTCCGAGCTAAGATTGCAGGATGGGCTCTCCAACCACAGGTCGCGTGTTCTCTTCTTAGACACCCCCCCCCCATGAGAGAGCAAACTGGGACCTGCTCACGCGGCCGACTGGAGGTGAAGCTACGAGCCGTGGATTTTTCACAGGCAACTCCTAAATTATGTGGAGGTCTGCGCAAGGGCTCCTGGGACTGCACTTGCAAAGGCTTGTGGGATTGCTAGGCGCTGTTTCTGCACCATTTCCATGCTCCTGGGGGGCTTTTCATGCCGCTTCCGGGTTCAGTGTGATGCGTGTGTGTGAGGCTGCACACATACTGAATGCACATAAATGGGGAGCTGCGTGTACAGTGGTACCTCTGGTTAAGTACTTAATTCGTTCCGGAGGTCCGTTCTTAACCTGAAACTGTTTTTAACCTGAAGCACCACTTTAGCTAATGGGGCCTCCCGCTGCTGCCGCACCGCCGGAGCACGATTTCTGTTCTCATCCTGAAGCAAAGTTCTTAACCTGAAGCACTATTTCTGGATTAGTGGAGTCTGTAACCTGAAGCATATGTAACCTGAAGCGTATGTAACCCGAGGTACCACTGTACTTTTTTTTTATGCTCCCATGAGGAGTGCAAGAGTAGAAAGCCAGCACACCAGGGAGAAAGGTTTTCCACTTGCAGAGAGCTCTGGGGGTGGGGTAGGAACACCATCTCCTTCCCCTTCATCTGCAGCCTGAATCGGACCATCCCATTCTGCCGCGTCACAGAACCGTACAGCTGGAAAGGACCTTAGAGCTCATCTAGTTCAACCCGCTGCAATGCAGGGATCACAACATCAGTGTGTAGAGATCTAGGCTGCAGCTGAACATACGCACCACCAGATATGTACATATTTATTAAATATTATTCTGCAGCAAAGATTCCAAGCAAAATGCTATCTCTGAGACACACACGCACAGAGCGTATTTTGGGTTCAAAACAACCAGAAATCCTCTTTCCTTCTGCCACTCCCAGTTTCAGAATTCTCACGAACAATGCCCACATATTTTCAAGCGTTTCTTAACTGGCTTAGTTAAGTAGCGCCGCTGCCTCTAGCAGCTTTTTCCAATCAATGCCTTCGTTATTCTCCTTTAATGATCTGTAATTGTTGCTTATCGCATTTTATTTTTCGTTTTGCCTGCCGGCACAGTTGGTTATCACCGCCGTCAAAGAGCAGGATGTAAACAAAACAGGAGCGGGCTAGAAGTTTTCTCTTCTCTTTTGAGAAGGGGAGGTAGGTGATATTCTCTGCACACTTGACACCCAAAAGCAAGTGAAAAAATCCTGCGCATCCACTAGACACTGACGGAATATAAACATAGAGTTATAAGAGATTTGTAGCTGATGCATTTGGCTGGCCAGGGCCGGGGTGGGGGGCGCACACTTGGAAATGCTTCCATGACAGAGAAAGTGTCAGGACTGTGATCTCCATGGCAACCTGCCACAGCCTATTCCAGTTCCTCTCTCTCTTATATCTCTCTATTATCGGACCTCAATTGTGCCGCATTTTGCCAGAGCTTTAAAATAACACCAGCACCTTAAGGGAGATGGAAGATGCTTGCACTCCAAAGGTCACGAGCTTTGATTGGCCGATCCGTCAACAAAAGCTTTTGGCGATTTAACAAAACGAAATGAAAATCTGCAAAGGAATTCCATTTCTGAAGCTGCCTCAGCAATGATGTCATACTGCTCTCCATATATATATAAAAACATGCTAAAAAGGGTCCTGCTTGGGTCAGACCAAAGTCTGACATATTCTCCACAGTGGCTGACCAGATGTCCCACTGCTATGTCAGGTGTGGCCTTTGGCCGTCCTGATGTCACTGAACTACACCTCCCATAAACCCCAGCCACTGGCCATGCTTGCTGGGCATGATGGGAGTTGTAGTTCAGCAACTGGAGGCCCAGAAGTTCCTGCACTTGGACGAGGTGATGCTCATGGGCTCTACAAGTCTACTCTCCTCTGTGCCTCAAGGCAGGATTACACTTTCCCATGTAGGGATAAAGAACCCCCTGGCCCATTTTTAGTGGCGCTTGCTATTAAAATGACCACACGCTTCTTTCCCCCGTTTATTCCTCCCTCTGCTTCCCAGGTCGCACTTCAGATTGTAAGCTCCTCGGGGCGAAGCTGCATGCACACAGATGGACGCGGCAACAAAAAACAACACACAAATAAATAAGAGTCTAAAAAGAATAGAAGTTGAAAGAATTCTCCCCTCTCCTCCTCCCTCCCTAAAACTGATATGGGGGATTCCCCCAAACCCCCAGAGAGGATTCGGGGAGGGTGCCGGACTTATGCAGAGGAGATGGGGAGTAGTTCTGTTGTGCAAATCCTTATGCCAATGGAACAAGTGTATTAGATACCACTCATAGGGTTTTTTAAAGTCAGGAAGGGAGATAAATTTGGGGGTTGCTTTGAGATTTAAAGCCCCACCCCAAAAAAAAACAAGGAAAAAACTCCCCCCCCCAACTTTCCAATCCCCCTGAAAAACTAAAATATTTTTTGATTAAGTTGTGTGTTTTTTTCACAATGATGAACAAAATGTTTGATGATATGTTTGCTCCCCCACAATCATTTCCGAAAGTGTAGAAGGGGAACTGTTGCAAGAATGTTGATGGTTTCTGCTTTCTGGTTTTTGCCTGCTCCTCACAAACAGGCAAAACCAGAGAGAGGCCAAAGCAATTGCATTCATTTCAGCGTCTTGTAGCTACTTTTGAAAAATACAGTAAATAAAAATACATTTCTCTTCCCCCATTCTCACGTGAACCTCACCACAAGCCAAGGGATAAATGGCTAACCCCAAGTCACCCAGTGAGCTTTGTGGCAATTCGAACCCAGGCCCTCCTTGGTTCTAGCCTGACGCTCTAACCACTCCACCCCACTGACTTCCATGGCATCCACTGTCCAAATATGTGGCTTGGGTGCATTTTGAGAAAGGCCGGCAAAGCTATATACTGGCTAAAAAATCCCCTCTTTTGCTTTCAGCCATGCTGGTGGGGCGGGCCATTTTCCAGAACCTCTTTCCAAGCAAACCATTAACATAGCACCACCACAGTGCTTGGGAACCTCCTCCTCTTCCTTCCTTCCTCCTTCTGCCACGCAATGTCCACAAGGGCGCCCTTTAGAGGCTTATGGAAATCTAAACTGCTAGTGTCCTCTTGACCTACTTTCCCGGGCTATTAAGTGTGCCGGCCAGTTAAAAGGCAGGAAAGCATAGAGTATGGTCTAGAATCGGAGTTTTCTGAAACGCGAGAAGTGGAGAGAGAGAAATGGGGAGCCTCTGCACCAGCTTTCATTTGCTTCCAACATGCAACATCACCCACCTGCCTGTCTCCTTCCTTGCAGCCAGCCCAGAGGGTGATGCTGTCAGCTCCCCCCCCCCCCGCACACACATTTAGTCTCAGCATTTCCCCTTGCAGGTGGTCGCTCAGTGGTCGCCGGGGGGGGGGCGCTACTTATGGCCCTCCAAATCTTCCTTTGATCAGGGCCGCAGCTGCCCCATACATTTAAAGCACGCCGATGCACCTTTAGACAGCCCTGGACTTGTTGATTTCTTTTATATCTTTCCTCCAAGGAGGTCACATAAAGTGGTGAAGACAGTCCCCCCCACTTTACGACAACCCTGTGCGGTTGGTTTTAGGCTGAGAGACTTCAACTGGCTCCCGGTCACCCTGTGAGCTTCATGGCTGAGTAAGGATTCGAACGCTGGTCTCCCGGGGCCTAGTCCAGGGATCAGCAAACATTTTCAGCAGTGGGCCAGTCCACTGTCCCTCAGACCTTATAGGGGCGGACTATATTTTTTGGGGGAAATGAACGAATTCCTATGCCCCACAAATAACCCAGAGATGCATTTTAAATAAAAGGACACATTCTACTCATGTAAAAACAAGCTGGTTCCCGGACAGTCCGCAGGCCGGATTTAGAAGGTGATTGGGCCGCATCCAGCCCCCGGGCCTTAGTTTGCCTACCCATGCCCTAACCGGTACTGCTCACTGGCTTCAGCACACCCCAAAAAAGAGGAATCCTGGGGACTGCAGTTTCAGAAGCAGCTTGTTTTTTCCTGCTCTGGAAGGTAGGACTTGAACCAATGGCTTCAAGTTACAAGGAAGGAGATTCTGACTAACAGCCTCCCTTGGGAGGCTGTGGACTCTCCTCCTTCCTTGGAGGTTTCCTAAGCAGAGCTTGGATGGCCCACTGTCTTGGGACGCTTTAGCTGAGATTCCTGCATTGCAGGGGGTTGGACTAGATGACCCCCTGGTGTCCCATTCAATTCTACGATAAGAATTCTACACAGCACTGGATTCCAAAGACATGGAAGGGCAGAAGTGATGCAAAGGTCACCAAGCCGGGGCATCAAGGCTCTTTAGGTTTTGAATCTAGGTCTGAAGCCAGATTGAAATGGGTCTAGATAATTCTTTTCCTCCAACCACCACTAACTCAATGGCCATGCCCACCCATTTAAAATGGTTTTTAAATGTATAGTTTCATGTGAGTGTCTATAGTTCAGGTACAGTGAATGAGGCTTCCACTCATGGCAGTACTGGGGTGGGGCGGGATGCATTTGATAACCGGCAGCTATTCCATTTTTTTGGTGTTCCATGTAATTAGTAAGTATCCTGGAAATACAATGAGCTGACTTTTCTGAATTGCATTAATTGTTATAGTTACGGCCATGTTTGTTGTCTTTTAACACTATGATTTGGGATTATTGCGAGCCGTTTTGAGCGCAATGATTGTCGTTGGGTAAGTGGGATGCAAATTAAATAAACTCAACTCCTCAACTCTCCCTAGGGAACTCTGGGAGGGGGGAAAGGGGTCTTCTAACAAATCTCAGCATTCCCCAGAATTCTTAGGGGGAAGCCATGACTGTTTAAAGTGAAAGAACTGTGCTTTAAATGTACAGTGGTACCTCTGGATGCGAACAGGATTTGTTCCGTAGCCCAGTTCGCATCCTGAAGCGAACACAACCCGTGTCTGCAGGGGTCGCGATTCACTGCTTCCACGCACGTCATTGTGAGCATCTGCGCATGCGCCAAAACCCGGAAGTAATGCACTCCGTTACTTCCGGGTCGCCACGGAGCGCAACCCGAAAACACTCAACCTGAAGCTACTTCAACCCAAGGTATGACTGTACTGTGGAGATAAGGCCTAGAATACAGACATTCATTATTAAGATCATGAGGGATCCCTATTCCGTAACCGAGCTATTTAAAGAAAGCAGGCGTTTGGTTTTGCCTGTGACCTTAATCAGCTCTTTCCCCCTCCTTGCTGAAAGAGCTGTTCTTAGAACAAAGCTTTTCACGGGACAAGAATTCTGCTGCCCAGTCACCAACCGTAAGCTAAAAAGGTGCCGACATAAGGCTAGGGCATGGGAAACAAAAAGGTTCCGGAGACTTCCAATGACCACAGCTTTCATGTGCGTTCACAGAAAGGCCACCAAGTTTCTAGTCCTTGTGACATTAAAAAGCCAAAAGAATTCTTCAGTGCAGAGGTGGGGTAGATGGGGAAATCCTGAAAATACTCCAGACAGGCAGCCTAATAATAAAATACTGTAATCATCGTAATACTCATAATAATACTCCTCTCCCCCACATTTTTACAGGCCATAGACTATTTAACAGCCATAGGCCTGGGCAAAGAGTAATGTTTTTGCCTGGTGCCTAAAGACATGATGGCGCCAGGTGGGCCTCTCTGGGGAGAGCATACCACAATCAGGGAGCCACCACAGAAAAGGCCTGTTCTCTTGTTGCCACCTCCGAACCTCTCTGGGAGAGGGGACACAGAGATGACAAGTGCAGGATCTGGGTCAGTTTGTATGGGGAGAGGCGGTCCTTAAGATATCCAGGTACTGAGTAATGTAGGAGCAACGTAATGCACAAAGCAACAATGTTAAGACACAGATTTTTTCTAGAAGAAAGGGAAAGGGAGGAAAAGAATAGAAACGCGTCATGTGGTTCAAGTTTCAATGGCTCAGTGGAAACAATACTACGCTACGTTTTCAAAATTCTTTCTCGGGCAATGAGGCCTAGAAGGTTAAAAAAAATAACTCAAAGCTAGGATTCTAACAAGAACCTACAAGCTTTGGGTGCAATATGCGGTCTGCCAGCTGCAAACTGTCTACTCAGGTGTAGAAAGGGGGGAAAACACACAGGGGAGGGGCGAGAAACTATTTTGATTTGACTTCAGTGCCTTGCACAGCCCCTCTGCCCACACCCCCTCTCCCAGGGCAGTGTGTGCTGCCTCTTGCAAATTAACCAAGCTAAGCTCATACTCCTCATAGCAGACATTCCAAGGGCTGCATAAAGTCCATTTACCAGCAGACGCTTGTACAGGTCACACTACTGATTGCACCCAGGTACTTGGGGGTGGGAGGAAGGGGGTAGGGTACTTAAAACTGCACAATCGAGAGATTTCGGAAATCTGCTCAACCACATGATTTTGCAAAGGTTTCCACTGTAGTAATCACCAATCTTCCCTTTCAGAGAAAAAGCTTTTTCGATTGCTATCAATATTGTTACTGTTGCTTTATTACTTATTTTCGTTCCTACGCACATGCCCAACTGCAGTTGTTGGGAGTCATTAGTATAATGAGCTATACTTACAATTATAGCTAAAAGAAGTAATCCAACGGCCTTCAAAATTAAAACGTGAGGCAAGGAAAGGAAGTAATAAAAGCCCTTATACAGTGGTACTTCGGGTTACAGACGCTTCGGGGTTACAAACTCCGCTAACCAAGAACTGGTTGCTCCAGGTTAAGAACTTTGCCTCAGGATAAGAACGGAAATTACGCGCCAGCGGCGCAGCGGCAGCAGGAGGCCCCATTAGCGAAAGCGCGCCTCAGGTTAAGAACCGTTTCAGGTTAAGAATGAACCTCTGGAACGAATTAAGTTCTTAACCCGAGGTACCACTGTATAAGCTTTCAAAGCAAAGCTAGAGACTGGAGCACGTGAGATTTGATTTACAAAAAAGGAACAAGTATAACTGACAGCAAAAACGACTCCCATCTCACCCCTTTCAGTTCTTCTGTTGCAGGGGTGAGGGGCCTGTGGCTAGTCCTGGACTCCATCCCCCATCATCCCTTGACTCTGGCCGGGCTGGCAGGGGCTGATGGGAGTTGGAGTCCAACAACATCTGGAAGGCTACAGATGTTCCCCATCCTTGGTCTATTGCTCTCCAAATCCTCAAGACTTTAGGTTCAGAATAACTAAAACATCGGGGATAAAATAAAACCAGCACCACCTTCGTTCCCCAAAATGAACCCAGAGAGAGTATGTACATGAAGATGGTTTTGGTTTTAAAACCCAGACTTACGTGGAGTGCTCTTTTTTCACCACTCAGTAAGCACAGTCCAAGACCCGAGTGTGCGAGGGGGTGGGAACTGAGCCCCCAAATCGCAGACTAAAGCGTCTAGACATGTATAAACCACAGCAGCTATTTGGCGGTGGTTTAGGGTTGAAAATAAGCAGGCCAGCTTTTTTATACCATTTTGCCTGAAAAGCAGTCTTAATTAAAAGACATGTGCGTCTCTCTCTCTCTCTTTCTCTCTCTCTGTAATATTGATGTGTTCATTCAACAAGATTTAAGTAGCGGTTGGTCTGAAAGACTAGGACCTGGGAGACCTGAGTTCAAATCCATACATGAGCCTCACTAAGTGATCTTTGGTCCAATCATTGCCTCTCAAGCCTAGCCTACCTGACAGGGACAAGTCAGAGAACTAGGAGCGCACCTGCAGCACCTTGGAGAAAAGTTGGAGGATATAAAGGGTAATTGTTGCTCTCAAAAGATTTATTGCAATTTTTTTGGACGGGAGGAGAGAATAAATGAAGGAAAGGGGAGAAAAATGAAGCCAAGGGTTTTGCAGGGGGAATATATTGGATGAGGAATGGTTCTCTGACTTATCTATGTACAGTGGTACCTCAGGTTAAGTACTTAATTCGTTCCGGAGGTCCGTACTTAACCTGAAACTGTTCTTAACCTGAAGCACCACTTTAGCTAATAGGGCCTCCTGCTGCTGCCGCGCCGCCAGAGCCCGATTTCTGTTCTCATCCTGAAGCAAAGTTCTTAACCTGAAGCACTATTTCTGGGTTAGCAGAGTCTGTAACCTGAAGCGTATGTAACCTGAAGTGTATGTAACCTGAGGTACCACTGTATAAAAAAAGGTGAAATCGAAGGGGAAGAAAAGGCCATGGGCCTGAACCAAAACTTTACAAACCCACACGGAGAGTTTTGCAAACTGCTCCTAACTACGCATGCCCGTCTGGAAGGGAGCAAGCCCCTTCCATTCAGTATGCCCTCCTCTCAAGTAAACATGCACTGGACTGCACCCTTAGACACACGGATTGTAAAACCCTATGCTGGAATTAAGAGGTCAACATGGGAGCTGGATTGTATTCCCTGCTCTGTTCCAAGGAAACTGGGACGGATTGTGTTTTATTTCTTAAAAGAGCAAGCCTCCCTTTAGGGAACCTGGGTGCGGTTCTTACTTCTCCCCTCCGGGCAAAACCCCCGCCTGATTACCCTGGAGAGCGGCTGCCAGCCAGTGTAGGGCAGGCCATACTGAGCTTCCTACCTTCCCTGCTGTTTGCGGTTTTCCAGGCAGGCGCATTGAAAAGAAAAGGGAGGGGGTGGAAATCAGGAGGCCGCTGGCAGCATCCAGCCACAGCAGCGGCAGCAGCAGCAGCTGGTTGCACAAGCTGCAATCCCTGGCTACGCACCCCACCCATCGGCCAGGGGAACAGGCAGGCATTGCTCCCTCCCTCCCTCCCTCCTTCCTGCAGGCCGCAGCTGCACGGGTAACCTCGCGCGGCTTGTTCCAGCTTGGCTTGTTCCAGCTCGCATTCCTGTCTGGGCGGGCAGCCCTGGTGACGTCACACGGCTGGGGCCATGTGCTCTCTGTACACGTGGACGAGCTGGCGGGAACAGAGCAGAGGAGGAGCAGAGGAGGAAGGCCAGTGGGGAGAAGCCACACAGTTGCAGTGACCTTTGGCTGCAAGGCGGGGGGGGGGGGTTAATGACATGCACACGCACCTCCCGTTCTCTGGGCATCTCTGCATCCCTTTCCAAGAGCAGAATGCAGCTTAGATCAGAACCCGGAATCCTAGAGCGGATGCAGAGAAGCACATGGCAAAGTGCCAGGGGTACCACCTAATCGCCAATTCTGGAAAGGGTGGAGGGGAGAGAGGAGCAAAGCGGCACACCCACTCCTTGGGGGGCTTTGGACATCAGTCTTGGGGGCTCCTGGGCCCAGACGCAGCGTACACAACAAACGGCAACAGAACCGAATGCAAAGGAAGTCCCCGTTTTCTCGGTTCCAACGCTAGGAACCAGAGTTAAGTTTGCAAAGCGAACACCGAAGCAACAGGGAGGGGGAATTTTCCCAACCAGGTGCAGTCAGTGGTATTTATTTACGACACGCGCTCACAGTGAGGGACAGCCTGGCCTTTCGCAAAAAGCTTGGCAAACGGAAAGGTTTAAAGCGCTCGTAAAAAAAGAGGCCCGGGGGGAGATTTTGACTGAAAACGCAGCGAGAACGGGACACAGGGAGAATAACAGGGCAACTTGCCCTCAATGTGGTCCAGCCACTTCTATCCAAGTGTCAAAAGGAGTTCACATCACACGTCTAATTGGCACAGACAGGCACACAGGCACACACACACACACACACACACAAAGGTTCATAACCACAGACTGAGAGGCTCACGAGAGAAAGTACGCCATCACAGTGCATATTGAAACTATGGAATCTGCTCCCGCCAGAGGCACTGAAGGGCACCCACTCAAATGGGCTTCAAAAGAGGGTCAGAGAATGAGGCTGCCCATGGCCGCTAACCCTGATGTCTCTGTTCTACCTCCATCGTTGGAGGCAGTGCACTTCTGAATACCAGTTGCTGGAAACCACAAGAGGGAGAATGCTGTTGTGCTAAGGTCCTGCTCGCAGGTGTCCCCTTTGGTCATCTGGCTGACCACTGTGGAGACAGGATGCTAGACTAGATTAGGCCATATGGCTCATCCAGCAGGGCTCTCCAGATGTTCTTCTATCAGGCTGACACATGCAAAGATGTAGGATGAGAGAACCAGTGGCTGCATGCTGCTGGATCTTTCACGGGCAGAGGGGAGGTATCATTTGGCTGAATTTCCCAGCTCTGGGGCTCCGTCTCACCATAACAGGGGCAAGAGAGGAAAGTGGGTTGTGGTTTGCTCTTGAAAATGCAACTGCATTCCGTGCTCCTGCTCTCTGGACCCCGCCTTCAGAGGGAGAAAGAGAGATCCAAAGTCCTCGCTTCCAGTTGCTAAACTCTGACTCAGAAGATTTTGCTGACAAACCTGTCTTAGAATGAGTCGGGGCGGGAGGGGGGAGTCTGTTCCTGGGGCGGATCCCTTCTGGTGGTGGGCACCTCTTTGCATACAAGAAAACTAGCAGGCCAGGAAGAATGAGCTTCCATGCTGGTTTTCTATGAGCAAGACCAAGCACAAAAGCACACACAAACACCCCACCTGCAGTCCACAGAGAATCTGGTTTTTCTTCCTGATCTTCAACTTGGCTGGCTGGCTGGACTTCTCCCAACATTTACGCATCTCTGCACACGCACACACACACACACACAGTTAGGAGCCCAGCTGTTATCGGACCAAAGGTCTGCCAATGCCTGTATACAAGTTTCCGGCAGTGGTCAGCCCAGATGATTCCAGGAAGCCCACAAACAGCCTTGGAACTTGGTCGTCTCTGCTCACATGCTAGCGAAATCTCAGACGGGCACCTCCAAACGGCAAGGCGGGCAGCAATTTAGCCAGAACCCAAAACAAAACAAAACAAGAACATTTTATCCTTCACCCAGAGATTATCTTAGTACAGTGGCTCCCAAGCCTTCTACTTTAAAATTCCTGAGAGTTCTGAAGGCCCTCTCAGTAACATTTCTGCCTGTTTGGGCAACTGCAATGCACTGTGCTAAATGCTGCATGATTTTTAACTAAATCAACATTTAACGTCTTAATTCTAGCCTCCCATTAACTTCGCCGCCGATCCTCTCCAATCCTTCCCAGTGTCTCTGCCTCCTCTGGTCACTCCTGGTTCATCCTGCTCACCTAAAGGGGGGTGGGGGCTGCCACGGACCAGCCACGGCACCCATTTTTGTGGACAGCTCCTGCTGCTCCTCGCAGACCTGCCACGGACCACCTGAGTGAATGTTGCAGACCACAGGTTTGGAACCCCTGACTTAGTTGTGCTTTGGGGACAGCTTTTCTTTACAGAATGTGGGATGTCCTCCTAACACCACGTAAAGAGCAACAATGTGCTTTTGGCATTAGGTAGAGATGGTGCAGGTGCGGTGCTAAACAAAAATAAAACTAAGCCTACTGTGCCCAGGCACATTCAAAGCGCTTCTCCAGAAAAGCCAAGCAGTTTGCATGTTTGCACATGAGTGCTCTCTCTTTTTGCATCTTTTATTTTGTATTATTTTGTGCAAGTTCTTCAGTGTTTTGCTAGCTGTAAAAGGGATAAAGGGCAGCAGGTTAGTGAAGTGCTCCCTTTGATTGCTGGGGGAATCTTCCTTGGTGATCTCTTTGGAATTCTGAGGGCCAAACTAGACAATGTGTTAAAGGTATATAGGCATCTAACACATTTTTTAAAACCTTGAAAACAACAGCCATGGAATTGGGAGGAGATGAGTTAGAACTGGGGCACATTGGGCGTGGGGGTAAGCCCTTTCCCTGTGGGTCCTGATCCCAGTGAACCACACAAACACACAAACAAGCTGCTGTTTCCAAGTCTACAACTATGAGCGCCTAGGGATCTCTAAACTGCAACTGGCGTTTCATTAGCCCAAAAATGGAAAACTAGCAAAGTCCCAATTAAGGAAGAATGGCAACTTAAACTGATGAAATATGCGCAGCTTGCGGACCTAACATATAGAATAAGAGAACAAGAAGAACATACATTTAAAGAAAATTGGAAAATGTTTATGAATATATGGGAGGAAATTGTGTATATTTGAAAACGTGGGCAGCATTAAGATAAATTCAACAGTGTAAATAAGTTTTTATGAATGTAATAATGGAATACTGAATGGTTTATTTTATACAGAATATGCCTGGATTTATGTTATGCAAAATGAACCACGGAAAGAGAAGAAGGGAAGTCACTGATATTTTAAGGTTGTTTAAATGAATATTCTAAAATGTAAAACAGAAAATTCAATATAAATTATGGAAAATAAACTGCAACTGGAAACCCTGGAAAAAAAGAGTTCCCAGTCTAAAAGCAGCTCTGCACAAACATGTGTAAGAGCAAAGCGCACATGATCAAGCAAATGTGTGCAAGACGTGCATTCACTCATGCTGACTATATCATGAGAAGGAGGACACACCTTTTCCCCAAGCTCTGATGGGTAGCACATTCCAAAAGTGAGAGAGAAAATATTCCTTGCTATCAGGAGAGACCATCTCCCGCTAAGAGTGCCTGCTGATGACTCACCATTAATCTAACACAGTCATCCGTTTAACAGAAGGATGGTCAGTTAGCAGCCACCGCAATACTGTCACAGACATAAGGGCTAGGAACTTTTGGAGCTCTATGGAAAGCTCAGATTCTCAGAGAGCAGAATTCACCCAGCAGCACCACAGCCTGTGCGCCTGTGATCGGCCTCCATCTGTCTCGAGAGACAATGGAGTGCGCTTCTGGGGGTGAAGTCAAACCACCGGAGAATCACAGCGCCTGCTGTGGCTGCAGAAACCGGTAAAACATTAACTGCTCCCGTGTTGTTTCTGCTGCATTAGCAGCAGCAAAGTGACCTCTCCAGGGTGCAAGCCTGGGCAGTGTGTATGGAGGTCCTGGACTGTCCAGACAACAAGACACCCCTCTCAGACTCGCTGACGTGGTCCAAAGGAACGCAGAGCAGTATGTTTGGCACCAGCTTGGCTGCAGGAATTGCTGGAAGGAGGTGTGCAAGGCGCCATCCAACTGTCTTAGGGACTCCTCTTCAGATTGGTGTAGGGTTTCCTTAGCCTTTTCTTCTCCCCACAAGACAGAAGGTATGGGTTTTTCCTCAGAGTTTGCTCCCGAAGGCTTTCTCACAAATGAGTATCGCCGTAAGGCAGTGGAGGTTTAGGATCAGAGTTTTCCTTCTCCTAGGTGGGCTACCTTTCCAGGTGGATGAGCCCCATCTGCCCCTCACTTCCCTCTAAAGCACATGCAGAAAACTGCTGCCTTTCCCCCTCTCTTTCCAAAGCCCAGTGCCCAGTCAGCAGGAAGAAACCAGTACTGAAGGGGGCCGCCTCTCCCTTCAGCTACAGGGAACGGTAGCTGTCTAGAAGATTTGACTAGCGATTGCTATCTCCGTGACCAACGGATGAACTCCCAAACAAAGCTCTTGCCGTGTGTCCCCCGCCCCCAGTTCCTTGAGGAATACTTGGGGCTCACAACCTAAAATTACGAGGCTGCACATCGCAAGGAATTTGGCTTCATCCCCTGCGATGCGGAAACGAGCCGAAACTGGATGATGGAAAAGCAAAGGGGGTTGGAGGGGGGGGGGATGGAAAATGGCTTTTGCTGCTGCAAGGATTATATTTTGGCTTGCTGAACACGTGGATTACGTCTGCTAGGCATCTGAGGACACCGGCTCTGATTTTCTCTGCTGCTCATCTCTGGCAGAGAGAGAGAGCTTGGTCGCCGTTGGGGGAATAGTAAGATGCTGATTGTCACAGCTGGGAAAGGAGGATGAGATGCAAGCGCAGCAAAGGATGGCACCAACATTTTGGAACCGCCAGTGAGCTGGGGCGGGGAGAGAGACCAAAATATACATTCACAAGGGGATTCACATAGAATAAAAGAGCCCTATGAGGGACTGGCAGTTGCCCAGTGATGGAAATCTACATTCATGGAACGTGCTTGTTTGCACTGCCTGCAGCATCCCAGCCTCTGACGTCAAAACTGTGAGTTCTGCTCCCTAGTGCAACAGGGAGAGGAACAGATTGCATCCTCTGCTTTCTATTGGCATTTATGGACCTCCACTTCCCACCTGGAGTTTCCCCTGGTTATAAGAAGCAGCTGGGTATCAAGCCGGAACGATAATGGTCTGCCTCTACTGCAGTGTGGCCCCCCTTGCTTGACCCCACAATGGGAGAAGAGTCCTGCAGGATCGCAGCAAGAAAAAGACCACCTAGCCCAGCAACCTCTCTTTTGGGTCAACCTTTGGTGAGAGCAGGGATGGGGAACCTGTGGCTGGACTACAACCCCCATAATCCTCTGCCCAAATAGTTGAATGGGAAGCATCTAAAGCATATATCCGTGGTCAAATAATTGCATACCTGTCGTATAAAAATAAAGAATTAAAGGGAGGGGGGAACTGCTGAAAGAAGAACTTAAAGATTTTGGGGCTCAAACAGTCAGGAATCCAACTACTATGATAGATAAGGAAATACAAAAAGGATATTTGAACTAAATAATATACTGTACTGTCCCAGCAAATAAGAATTTATGCTTGCCTGTGTAAGACAGAAATACTGGGAGAGTGGTGAAAGACCAGGAAAAAAAATTGTCCAATCATTTAAAACAAAAGCAGGATAAGGCATTTATCCCAAGTATTAAAGGTGATAAAGGTAAAGTCTATAAAAACTCAAAATATATTAATGACCAAAAATCCTCGGCCATCAGCCATGCTGGCTAGGATGGATAGGATTTGGGGCTCCCAAGAACATCTGGGGGTTCACAAATGTTTGCTGCCACGCTGGGCCAATGGAAGAGATGTCATTCCCATATCTTCCTTTTAGGATACATATCCTTCCTTGCAGGATGCATGCTTGCCAACCACAGATGTTTCTCCACTTGCTAATGCATAAGAACATAAGAAGAGAGCTGCTGGATGAGGCCAATGGCCCGTCCAGTTCTGACAACAGCCAACCGGATGCCTAGAGAAATCCTGCAAGCAACAACAGCACTCTCCTCACCTGTGAGTTTCTAGCAACTGGAATCCAGAAGTATCACTGCCCCGGAAAGTGGAATAAAGCACAGCCTTACCCTCCACAAATGCAACCGCATGGAAACAACGCCCAATTTTTGAAGGAAGGTTCTTATCTCAGCTCCCTGTGCTCCCAGTTAGAAAATGGAGTGTCCAAACCAAAGCAGACAGGAAGAGCCGCCCACCCCCCAAGAAACAGGAAGATGCTGTCAACAGTGCAAAGTTGGCCAGAGAGGCAGGAAACACCTTGCTGGTTCTGCTGTCGCCTCTAGCAGCTTTCCCTGGACAGGTGGCACGGACAGCAGTTTCCAGGACCATGCACAAGCTGCAATGAACTGCTGCAGTAGATGAGCACTGCATATCCTACTCCAAGAAGGAAATGGGCATGTTCCCCGACACCAACAGTGCTGCCTACTGCAGTACAATCCCAATGCTCGGCTTTTTCCATCAAGCATGAGCTGGGACCCTTGTCTGCCCTCTGACTCATTCCTGTAGGACTTCATCAGCTAGACCACAGCAAAGACTCAGCCACCGGCCACCTATCCTCTCCAAACAAACTGCCCCTCGCAAAAAAAACCAACAACACCCCAAACTTTTAGGAGGATTCACCACCAGTTTTTCATCAAACGGAATCTCCCGGTGGGTTTGTCCATGGTTAAATCCAGCTCAATGTATCAGAAAGCAGAACAGCAACCTGGCAATGTTAACAAAAGCATGCATGTCTGGATGTGCATAGATGTGGCAGAATTTAGGCATCGCCCCCAGACGATGGTGAAGAAAGCTTAAACCATCAGCAGCAATGGTTTGAAGCAGGGTTTGCAAACCAATGGTTTGTACCATCTACCGTTTAGCAGTGTCTAAATGGATAAACCATAGTTAAGAGGAATCGCAGAGACGCAGTTTGCACGTTACGGTAAACCACAGTTAATGGCTTGCTGCAAACATGCCAACCTGGGCTGTTTTGCTTCTCCGTTACTGAGTGGGGTGGGGGTAGGGAGGACATAAATCACAGGCCTTGCCTTAGCATTGTGTTCACAACTGGAATTGTGGTTTGTTCCTCACATGTAAGAGCAAGGACAAGCAAAGCAACCCTGCCTCCCCCCCCCCCCCTGGTTTGGCACACCAACAGTAATACAAGTGTAACTGAGGAAAATAACCAGATCAAAAAGCTATGCACCAGCACATAAACCAGCACCAAACTATCACAAAGCAGCAAAAGATGAAGGCGAACAGCAATTTCAGGACAAAATCCAGCACAGAGACTTTGGGGGGGGGGGAAGGAGGAGGGAGGAAGGAATTAAAATATTTCCAAGAACTGAAATGCCCTAAAAGGCCTGGAAGAAAAAGGAGTTCTTCCCCTGATGCCCAAAAGATTCTAACAAAGGCACCATGTGAGCCTCACTGGTGAAAACCATGCACAATCAGGGTGCCACCACAGAGAAGACCCCGTCCTTAATAATCCCCAGCCTCACCTCAATGGGTGGGGAAATGTGGAGAACAGCCTGCAATGGTAATCTGAAGGTTCAGGAAGGGATATAGAAAAAGAACTAGCCATGAATGAAATAAACACACATACATGCACATATCTATTTCAGGCCCCTACCTGGATATATCTCAAGGCACTCCTTAGGACGCTGAGGTTTGAGGTTTTCTTGTCATCGACGTTGGGGATGTTCCGCTTAAGGGTTTCAAAGCATTCTTTCAAATGGGCACGTCTACAGAAACAAATCCCAAAGTCACCCCCTCGGTCACAGCACACTTGGAGCAAGGCGGGAGGGTGCACTGTTACAGCGGATCAAGGAAACCCATTGACACAAGCCTAAGGCAGGCTTTTCCAGCATGGCACCCACCAGACAGATGCTGGAAACCAACCAATTCCAGGGAGGGATTGGCCAAGGGATAGCATGTGTACAGCAACTAAGATTTTTGTACCTGCTCTGGACAGCAGATCTACCCAGTGGCCTGCAGTGCGGTGCAGTGAAACTGCAGTGCCAGAACAGGTATAAAACACCAGGGCTTTTTTTCAGCCAGAACTCAGTTCCAGCACCTCTCAGGTGGGTGCCATTACCATTATAAGAGAACAAGGTGTTCATGGTGAGTTCTGGCACCTCTTTTTCTAGAAAAATGGCACTGCAAAATACCCTCACCCACACAAATTACTTTTGTCTCCATAGGTCTTACCTAGGTAAGATATCCAAAAAAAGTGCATTAGCAAGTGCTTTCTCCTTGAAAACTTGAAAAACATGAGAAGTCAATGTTTAAGGGGCATCTGCCGAGCGAGAAAGCGGCAGTTTCCCACCCTCTGAGAACAAACCATAATCTCCAGTTTTAATAGTTTTTTAAAGGAGCATTTGTAGAGCCTGAGATATGAGGCACTTTTATTTATTTTGGCGAGAAGCTAGCCTGCTCCCAGCTTTCAGTATTTAATTTTGCCTGCCCCCCCCACCGCCAAATTCTGCAGAAACACATGCCCCCACCCCATAATTATGGTTGGGTGTAACGCCCAAACTGACAAGCCAGCAACCAGCACCAGAAAACATGGTTCAAAGTTGGTTTGCAAACCATGGTCTGTCCCGGGATGTGACACGATTAAATCATGGCTGGAAATCATACAGCAAACTAGAATTGCAGAAAGCCACTCTTAATAAATCATATTGTGTGCTCATGACGGTTTGGTGTAGCATTGCTACTGACAAACCAGCTACAACCTGGAATGCTGAGCAGGCGGAATAGCCAAAGCAACACTAGGCAGCTTTGGTACCCTGTTTTGTCTGCTGCCCATCTGGAAAAAACAAACCATTGTTTGGGTTCTGAACTATGGTTAGTGAAACCAGTGGTTTGGCACAGTTTCTGAACTGATTTCCTCCCCTTTTTAAAAATCAGAGAATCTCGCCTACCATAACTGACCTCCCTGGGAAACCTCTGTGTGCCCTGGAAGAACAGCTGGAATGCCCCCACCCTGGTCTAACCTCCAGCCGACCCAAACAGTCCACTGGTTACGTGCAAAACCGGTTATCATTTTGCATTCTTTTTTTTAAAAAAAGCTACATACCTGTTTTTCTCCAATTTATTATGGACTTCCCTGGTGCCAACCCTAAAGTCCAAAAGAAGAAGAAAAAAATATATATAAAAATTCACCATCAGCACCAGGTTTCAGAAGAGCTCTGCACTTAAACCTAAAAGTTTCCAAATGGAGGTTTTTTTTTGGGGGGGGGGTGTAAGAGAGCCAGCTGTTGCAAAGGCTTTGCAGATCAATTTAGGCATGCTGCCTTGCTATTAGGGGCTGGAACAAAGCCAGAACATATAGACATGGAAGGAATTCTTTGGAATAAGGATAAAACACACAGTCTCTCTCTCTCTTTTTCTCTCTCACATGCCATCTCTCTCGCACAAAAACCATTTTACACATTCTTATGTGTAACAAGCTAATGTGCTTCACTCAAATTATTGCTTCTGATCCTTGAACCCAGGGTCCTTTGGAGTAGAAAACACCCTCCCCAGTCCCACAACCCATGTTTTCACAGGCACACAAGGCTTGCGTGGCACCCCGATTGTCACATCCCCTGTTGTCGTGGCAACAAATGCATCTGTTTGCAGTCAACCTGCTAAGGGAAACACATGCTGCTTAACAAATCTCCACGCTGAACCCGAAGGGCTGGGCTTTGTCTGCAGCACAGAAAAGTAGCAACACGACCCACTCGCTGCACAATTTTGGGTCATTTTTATGGGGGGCGGGCATGAAGAGAAGTTCCCTAATGCAACAGTTTGCATTCAGATGAACGAAGCAAACAGCATCGTCTCGCGCTGTAGGTGATACAGTCTTCAATTGAATGGCTTGGTCTTCTTCTATTTTACAGATACTGGATGTACCCAATATTCCTCCTCCTCAGAAAAGAAATTGCTGGGACCCAACTAACTTAAATCCACCCCTTTCAATGGATCTGCCCTCACAATCCATTTAAAGCACAAGGAAGCCACTTTAAACAGGCATGGCTTGCCCCAAGGAATCCTAGGAAATGTAGTTTGCTAAGGGTGCAGTGGGTCGTGAGGAGGCTCCTATCCACTTCACAGAGCTGCAATTCCCAGAGTAGTTTAACATGCCATCCCTCTTTCCATTGGCCTGCAGAAAAGTGTATTCGGCTCCTCCAAGCGTTCTACTGGAGGTATTACCCCAGGAACGTAAGAAGAGCCTAGTTGCATCAAGCTGATGGCCCAGGTATCCCAGCATCCTGTTCTCACGGTGGCCAATTAGGGGAAGCCGACATGCACAACAGCGCTGTCCCTTCCTGTGGTTTCCTGCATTCAGAAGCATGTTGCCTCCAACGGCAGAGGCGGAACACTGCCATCATAGTTGGTAGTTGCTTCTTGGCAACTGGTCCACCTTTCCCGATTTCCACTGGGGATGTGTAAACTTGAACCTGGGAGCGACTGAATGCAAAGCATGCGGTCTACCACACACAAACGCTTGCCTTTGGTCAAGCCAAACCACTGGTCCACCCGCTTCACTGGCTATCTATGCCCACCTGCAGCAGATCTACAGGGTCTCAAATAGCATTCCTTCTTATTTATTTAAATAATTAACCAAGCGAAAGAAAAACCTCACAGCACGAAAACCAGAAGAACGGCCCTCAGAAGGACCAGGGAAGAATTATTATTATTATTATTATTATTATTATTATTATTATTATTACCATATTTTTTGCTCTATAAGATGCACCCAACCATAATAAGACACACC
Organism: Podarcis filfolensis; assembly: GCF_964270895.1. Lineage (NCBI taxonomy): Eukaryota > Metazoa > Chordata > Lepidosauria > Squamata > Lacertidae > Podarcis > Podarcis filfolensis. Next base: position 8,823,008 of record NC_139618.1, read on the forward strand.
TAGTTTTAGAGGAGAACAAGAAAAAAAATATTCTCTCCCTCTCTGCGCAGCGACGCAGCAGGAGAAACAGAGCCCCTTCCATTTCTCCTTCCGCTTCGCTGAAGGGGCGCTGCGCAGAGGGAAAGCTGCGCAGCGCCTCTCCAGCGAAGCGAAGCCAGGAGAGAAAGAGGGATCAGTGCGCACCAATCCCTCTTCTTCTCCTGGCTTCAGCGAAAGCAACGTGAAGCCTGCGGAGCGGAGCGGAGCGGGACCTCCCGCTGCGCTCCGGAGGCTTCGGGTTGCTTTCGCTGAAGCCACGGAGCCTGCATTCGCTCCATAAGACGCACACACATTTCCCCTTACTTTTTAGGAGGGGAAGAGTGCATCTTTTAGAGCGAAAAATACGGTATTTTGAAGTCTTTGCCTGATGCTGAAATGACATCAAGATGCAACTTGAGGCAAGCTGCACAGATGAGAGCCTTTTTGAGCCAAGCTCCCCTCATTCCCCCTACTTCAGGTTTGGAGCCGTTGCAAACGGCCCAGTGGGTTTTTGTTAATTTTATTTTTTATATTTTTATATTTTATTTTTGTGGTGGGTGGGAATGTTCCACGCAAAACAATGCAAGATCCCGGGCATTGCAGAGGGTTGGACGTAATGGTTCCTGAGTGGGTCCCCTTTCCACCAGAGATGCACCCAGCGACCCCACACTCACCCTCCGGGCCTTTTCTTCTGCTCGTTGGGCTTGACGTCCTCCGACGAGGGAGCCAGCTTGACGCCGAGGGGCTGGTGGTGGGGCTGGTGGGGCTGCAGAGGGGGAGGCTGGGGCTGGATCGGCTGCTGGACCATGTGGTGCTGCGAGATGGCCAGCACCGGCGTGGCATAGTGAGGCAGCTGCTGCTGCTGCTGCTTCGGGCTGCTGCAAGGGGGCGTGGGGGCCTTGATGTCGGGAAGAAGCGAGGGGCCGGTCTTCTGGATGACGGGGGCCGCCAGGGGGGGCTCCTTGCCCAGGCTGGGAGCGCTCACAAGCGGCTGGTGGCGGTGGATGAGGGGCGGGGACAAGGCGTTGTGCGCCGCCGGAGGGGCGGGGCTTGTGACCACGGGGATGGGGATGACGGAGATGGGGGCCGCCAGCGGCGGGGGAGGGGGCGGAGGCGGGGCGGGCGGAGACAAGGGCACGGCCGCCATTTCGAGGCGGGGCTCCTCGGGGCGAGCGACATGGTTAACCCTAGGCACGCTGGCCTTCTTCTGCTCCTGTTCGCGCTCCAAGCGTAGCTTTTCGTGCTTCTCGTTCTCCTCTGTTCGGGAAGGGAAAGGGGGGGGGGAGAGAGAAAGAACCACAGTCATTATCGGCAGACATTTATTCCTGCAGAGCAAGGGTCTCCGTGTTATGATACTGTATTTTTCCGTGTATAAGACGCCCCTTCTTTTTTTGGGACTCCAAATTGAGAAAATGGGGGGGGGGAATTGTATCCAGGATGACCCCAATTTTTAAGATTAATTATTCAAGAAAATAACCTATTCTTATACATGGAAAAATACGGTATATGCACTAATCGCCAAATGGCACCTTAAAGCCTAGGCTGTGGTCGCCACAACCAAATGTCTAGGCGCCTCTCCCCCCACCCCCACTGGGATTTGTTGTTATTGCGTTTCATTTCTATACCGCTTTACATTGTGAAAGAAAAAGAAAAATCTCAAAGTGGTTTACAGCAAATTTATAAAAAAATCCAGACTCAAACCAAGCCAAGCTTCAAGGAAAATACTTCACATCTTTCTCTAATGCATATTTTGCTTTCACTAGTTGTTTATTTATTTACCTACTTAATTTACATAGCTGCCCCATAGAAATGGGACTCTAGGAAGCCAGTGTGGTGCAGTGGTTAGAGCAGAGCTTTCCAAACTGCACGTTGGCTGCAGTGTGTCTCGGGAAACACTCCTTCTGGGGCTGGAAAGGGGTTAGTTTAACCTCCAGTTTGCTAGTTAAACTGAACGACTGTGTCATGAAACGATGCAGGTCTAAAAAAGGTGTCAGCGGCGTGAAAAGTTTTGAAAGCTCTGGGTTAGAGTGTCAGACTGGGACCCGGGAGGTCCGAGTTCGAATCCCCACTCCCATCATGACGCTTGCCGTCAGTCACAGCCTCTTAACCTACCTCACAAGGCCGTTGTAGGGGTTATAACTGAGAAGGGAGATGAATCATGTACTCCTTGGGGGGGGGAGTTAAACGCAGTCAATAAGCTCTTCTGCTTACTGGCTCAAGAAAGCTGGAGAGGCCAGCCAGATGGAGATGTAAGCCGCCAACTTGGTACCCAGAGATCTCCACGGGGTCACCTTTGGACCCACGCTCTCCTGGCTAATTAATAATAATAATAATAATAATAATAATAATAATAATAAAATTTATTTATACCCCGCCCTCCCCGAGGGGGCAGTATTTTTTACAGAGTAACACACACAAGTGAGGGGAGGACCCATAGGTCACAGACCGCAAAGAGCTTACACTTATAAAACAACTCAGAGCTGCCTCACCCTGAAGAAAAACAAATGCAATAAACTTGACTAAGGGTAGGAGTCAAATGTTGCGGCCAGAGGCAGACAGCGGCTGCTCTTTTCCTCTCCTAAAGGCATCTTTCCTGCCCATTATTTCGACTTTATTGGTATACCCAGCTCCTCAAATCTTTATGACGACGCTCCGATACTTTATTTATTTGCCTATTTACAGCGTTTGTAGCCTGCTCTTCAATTTCTTTTAAATCCCAGAGTGGCCACCAGAGCAATAAAGATTTAAAGGGGGGGTGAAGATACTATAATATACACAAATGATTAAAACAGCCCCAATAAACAACAAATTAACAACTCCAACATAAGTCGAAGAAGCAAAACCATAAGAATGAAACTTATCCACCCCCGCCCCATTTAACCAAGTTTTTAAAAAACACACTCAAGATTCAAACTGATTAAGCAACCAATGGTCTTGGAAATAGTTTCCACACCATTTCTCACCTTTGGCAGCCTAATAATAATAATAGCAACAACAACAATAGCAAGAAAAAATGAAGAATGTTATTATTTATATGCCCATCTGACTGGGCTGTCCCAGCCACTCTGAGAGGCTTTTTAGTAAAATATGCATCAACTTCAAGCATCTAGTGCTCATTATTAAATCTGTATTCCCGCCCCCTTTACACCCATTTCTGGTTCCGCCCATTCTAACCAACCCGACATCTGCTGCAATTGGCCCTCTGGCCTTCCTTCTTCCACACGACTCCGCCCCCCGCCTATCCGGTCCAGCCAATCACATTTCTGTCTCTACATAAGAAATAGCAATACCTTACACCAGGTATAAGGAACAAATGTGGCCCTCCAAGCTCCTGTCCGTGGCCCCCGAGGCTCTCCCCAGCCCACAACCCTTTTCCAGACGCACCCTCTCCCGGGCCTGCTTTGACCCCTTAGGTGGAGTGTATAGATAGGGATACATGACATGTGCTAAGAAAACGGCCTATTCAAGGAAGGTAAAATGTGCATTCCATGCTCCACCCTCAGCCATGTGGCCTCCAAGAGGCTGCCCAGAAGTGAATGTGGCCCTCAGGCTGGAAAACCACCCAGACACCATCTGCATAACTCCCCACATCGCCCTGGCTCCCCCCCCATCCCTCTGAGGAGAGAAATCATTCCCCTTTTCTCGAACAATACTGAGCTAGATGGACCAATAGTCTGACTCAATTATCCCAGAGCAGCAAGAGCACTCTGCATAAGCTCAGAGGTATTCATTGCGACTCCTTTAGACCTGAGGCCTGATGGGCATCAGCCAAACTCTGCCTCACAGCCATTTCGTTTCTTTCTTTTTTGTTCTCCTGACAGGGAAAACAGACCAGTGAAACCAGTTCACCTTGCTGCCACGGAATCCAGTTCAGCCTGGTGGCTTTCTCGGCAGCCTCCACTGGCCTGCCATGTGTTTTGACAATGCACTGCTTGAACTCGATAAATGAGATATGGGTGTCCTCGCTAGGGCTGGGCAATGTCGGGGTTTCAACATCGCGGTTTGGCGATATACCACAGATGCTGAAAAAAGCGGTGTTGGCCCCAGTCAGCACAATGCCTGGGCAAACTGCCACAGCTCTCATCATAGGAGATGAGGCACTTTTACCCCAGCGCCTCAGGGGCTGTGGCCAAAACAGCTGACCCCAGCCTGCTGCTCAGCCGGGGCGGGGGGCAGAAAGGCTCCTGCCCCCAGCAGAGCCAGCCCCGAGTCCCCTGCCAATATATCGCCTAGGCCTCGGCCTCACCTTGCCAAATAAAACCATACATTTGAAGAGATTTATAACCCCACCTTTCCCATCTCTGCGCACCCACGAGACAGCTTTAAACAATATAAAGCAGTACAATTAAATACTTAACAGCTAAAGCATAAAAACGCAAACAGCAGTTAAAAAATACACACCAAAAGCAGACAGAAGACAAGGGCAGGGGGTTATCGGCTGTCCCCAAAAACCCTCTTATTTAAGAGTCTTAGGCCCCATCTGCATTATACATTTGAAGCAGTATTATACCAGTTTAAGCAGTTAACGAAGAAGCCTGGGAACTGTAGTTTGTAAAGGGCGCTGAGAGTTGTTAGGGGACCCAGTTAATCCCTCAAGAGAGCTACAATTCCCAGAGATCCCTTGGCAGAGGGGCTGTTAAAAACCACTTGGGGAATTGTAGCTCTGTGAGGAGAACAGGGTGACTTCCTAACTCCTCTCAGCACCCTTAATAAACTACAGTTCCCAGGATTATGATTTTTTGAGGGGGAGCCATGATAAGAAGCCGCTATAAAGTGCAGATGGCATGGTATGTAAACACAAACATTCAAAATGGCTAGACCCACCCAACCACCCTGCTCTTCCTTCTGCGGCCAATTCTTATTGTTGGGTGATTTTATGGTGGACAAGAACCAAGCAGTGCAGGATCAACCCCATTTCGAAGCAAGATGCCTCCAGGAAGCCAGAGAGAGAGGCTTATGGGGGGGACAGTTAATGCCCCCACCCCAAGCTCAAGGTTTTCAATGCCTTTGCACAGAGGACGGCCATCGTCTCCCTTCGCCGGCCCCAGGAATATTTACGCAGCAGCTAAAAAACCAAAACCACACACACCACCTAGGAGAAAACAGGCCAGAGTTCTGGAGCAGGTGAGCCGAGAGAATTACTCAACCGCAAGAGGCTGCGGAAAAAGCTCCCTCTCCCTCGAAAACACCGGGAAGGGGGGGGACCAGCCCCCAAGCACGTGTCTGCCTGCTGTGCACTTTAGAAGACAACACGGCAGGTCAGCTGGGCGGCAGCCAAGCGGCAGAGAGAACCTCCCTCGCCCATGACGCACCACGTCACCACCGAGAACGGCCAAAAGACCTCATGATGAAGTCGCATGCAGCATCTGCAGTACGGGATGCCAGCTTCTGGGGCAGGGAGAGAGAGAAAAGGGGGGCGGATTCCAGCGGCTGAACTCTTAAGTCGCTTGCGCCGTTTGCAGGATCATGCAACTGCATCGGCGAATCAGGAAGCACACAGCAAAGCTGACCCAAAGCTCGGATTCTGCATTGTTGCACGCTTTGCTCACGGTAGTTATGCAAGCCTCATGTGCCTGGTTTGTTCCGTATCTGAGACAGATCCAAGGAGCCCTGAACTGGGTGTTGTAGGCAAGCACCATCCCCTTCACACACATACACAGATGCGAATCCTGCTCCAACAGAAGTCTCTGACATATAAAATTATCCAGACCTTCCTCTGTCGCCTTAAGGACTAGGAGCGTCAACCCTCAGGGTAGGAGGTGGGACTGGTGGAAGGGTTCTTTGAAGCTAGGCAAAATTCCCAGAAATCTTGAAATCCTCAGTTAATCTCTACAACGACCCTGTGAGGTAGGTTAAGAGGCTGGGACTGACTCCAAGCTTCATGGCTGACTGGGGATTCGAACCCCGATCTCCCAGCTCCTAGTCTGACACTCTAACCACTACACCCCTCTGGCTTCCTAGAGTACTTCTGGCACAGGGCAGCTCTATAAATTAAGTAGGTAAATAAATATGGGGGAAAGCAAAATGCCACTTAGAGAAGGCTCTGAAATACTTCCCTTGAGGCTTGAATTTGTTTTATCCTGGATTGTTTTGTTTGATGTTTTAAAGCGTTGCAAAGCACTTTGACATTGTTTTCTTGAAAATATAAAGTGGCATAAAAATTAAATGAAGAATAATAATAAATCTTATGGGGTGGGGGGAATGGCACCTTGACATTCCATTGTGGTGACCGTCACCTCGGTTTAAGGTGCCACTTGGCGATTAGCTTATACAGTACAGTGGTATCTTGGGTTCTGGAGGTCCTTTCTTAACCTGAGGTACCACTTTAGCTAATGGGGCCTCCTGCTGCCACTGCCCCGCGATTTCTGTTCTCATCCTGAGGTAACGTTCTTAACCCGAGGTACTATTTCTGGGTTAGCGGAGTCTGTAACCTGAAGCGTCTGTAACCCGAGGTACCACTGTATATCTGAGTTTCTAACACTTCATATTGGTAGTGAGTGACAACTTTAACCAGCCCAAGAATGAAACAAGGGCTGTATGCATACCATACATTTAAAGCACACCATCCACCCGCCAGAAAAGAATTGTGGGAACTGTAGTTTACCGCAGCACCCTTAAGAAACTATAATTCCCGTGATTATTATTTTTTTGAGGGGGTGCTTTAAAAGTATGATGTGTATGCAGCTCAGGTCACAGTGGGGGGTTCCCTTCCTCGAGGAAACAGAGGAGCCACACAGAAGGAAAGTTTTTGGAGGTTGACCACTGCGATACGTCTTCTACCTGTAGCTCTAGGGATCTCTCTTAGCCGCAGGAGTGACTCACGCCTGCCCAGCTGGGTGGGGAGTTCAGGTAGGCGTCACCTGACCTAGATGGAGGCTCGTACCCACTGAGTCAGCTCCTATCCCAAAACATTCTTCCCACTTCCTGTTACATAAACATACCCAAAGAGTTACGCCAAGACATCACAAAGTCACATTCCGTGGCCGGCTCAACAGGTGGCTACCACGGGTCAACCTACGGGCAATGGTGCTACTTATGAGGAAGAAGTCTAGGGGTCCCCTCGACAGAACTGAGCATGGGAGCCCCGCAATGCAGCCAGGCTGCCTTAGCACATGCAGAAGTGAGGGAAGAAACGGAAACCTGTAAAAGACAGAATCACCCTCTCACCTGGTCAGAACATATGAGGCCAAAGCAGTGCTAGCAACTCAGATACATAATCCAATTGCTAGTCTCAGGCTAGAAAAATAAATAAAAACTCCAGTATACAGATGCACATGCTCTTAAAATTAGAAAAGCAAGACGACCCAGAGGCTAGCGCTTGGGATATGGAGCTGGTTTCAGCACCCTCTTCAGCTGCAGGTTTCACAGCCTTGTGCATCAGTCTTCCAAATCCCCTTTCTGCCAAATGGGTATGCTGGTCAGTATTGCTTATCCACAATGCAAGGATGAATCCCAAGGGAGGCTATAAAACATTGCTGTGAGGCACCCCCTTAGTATCCCTGAAGGCCTAAGCTAGGCATCCCTGCCAGATGTCTAAAACTACCTGTCATCATTGCCAAGGAGAAATATTTCCTAAAGTGCTATTTGCATTTTCCCAGAAATCAGTCCTCCTGCAGCAGGGATGGGGAGCCTGTGGCCCTCCAGGTGTTGCTAGACTACACCTCCCATAACCACACGTCAGCATGGCCAATGGCCAGGGATGATGGGAGTTGTAGTTCAGCAACAACCTGGAGAGCACCATCCTGTCTCCCCGGGCCTAGGGGCCGCTGAAACATCTCCATCACCTCTGATCACACTACAACTGCAATTTTGCTCAATAACCACAGAGCAAAGAACTTTGCAGGGTCTCACTGCCCATTCCCACCACACCCCCATGGATATCCTCTCAGGAAAAGTGTTAGAAACTCAGATATATAAGTTAAGCACCAAATGGCTCCTTAAATCAAGGTCACAGTCGCCAGTGGTACCTCCAGTTATGAACTTAATTCATTCCGGAGGTCCATTCTTAACCTGAGGTACCACTTTACCTAATGGGGCTTCCCGCTGCCACGCGGTTTCTGTTCTCATCCTGAGGTAAAGTTCTTAACCTGAGGTACTACTTCTGGGTTAGCGGAGTCTGTAACCCGAAGTGTTTGTAACCCGAGGTGTTTTTAACCTGAGGTACCACTGTATCTGGGACGCGGGTGGCGCTGTGGAGGGTCGGCGGTTCGAATCCCCGTGACGAGGTAAGCTCCCGTTGCTCAGTCCCAGCTCCTGCCAACCTAGCAGTTCGAAAGAATGCCAGTGCAAGTAGATAAATAGGTACAGCTCCGGCGGGAAGGTAAACGGCGTTTCCATGCGCTGCTCTGGTTTCGCCAGAAGCAGCTTAGTCGTGCTGGCCACATGACCCGGAAAAACTGTCTGTGGACAAACGCCGGCTCCCTCGGCCAGTAAAGCGAGATGAGCACCACAACCCCTGAGTCATTAGTGACTGGACTTAACCATCCAGGGGTCCTTTACCTTTACCTTTTACCACTGTATCTAGTTGCCCTTTGGTGGCAAGACAGCTCTTATTTTTCAAATGATGGACTGACTGTGATTGATACTCAGTTAAATATCTGACTAGTTCAGATGATAACCTTGAGCTAAATTAAGAACTTTGAGAACTTAAAAAAGTAAAGTCACTTAATCCAGTCCACATCTATTTCGGCCTATTCCTACCTCTTTTTCTTTTTTAAGGGTGACTGCTCCTGCTCAGGCTGCACAGAAATAGCAATTTGGTTCCAGAAATTCATTCTGATTGTGCAGATAAAATGTAACTGATAGAATTCTACAGGACGGGAAAACAGTGTGTAAAAACAGTGTCCAGATCCAATGATCCCCAGATGGTGGAGATGTCAGGTGCCATCCTGGTACCCAGATATCTCCACTTGGTTGCAAGTGGTTGGACGCCAGGTGCAAAATGCAAATTTCAAACACTGCTCTGGAACCTCAGAGCACAGGTTAATCCTCGAATCAGGGAAGCGCAACATAGATAACCATTATTCCCACTTTACAGATAGGGGAGATGGAAGACTGACAGCAAAACCATGGCTGAACAGCATTCATGCCACCATTTTTTTCGCTTTGTTTCTCAAGCGGCCCCCATCTCTGCCAGCCGGTTTGTCTGGGTTTTGCCTCAGCTACAGTAGGCGGGTGCCCCAGAACTGAGGAACAATCTCTGCTTTGAAACAGATTTCAAGGGAGAAGCCTTGAAACACCCAGAAGCGTAGTTGGGACATTGGCCTCCAACCATCAAAAAGGAAAACAGAAAAGCACACACAACCACACACAAAGGTGACCTCAGGTGTGACTGGTTTTCCTAAGTAGGTGACTTGCCTCCCTGTAATCCTTGCCAATGAAAGGTTGTTGTACTCTTTCCCAACTACCTTGAAAGGTAGGCTGGTGTTGCCTCAGTCAAGCTGAGAGCACACAAAGTCCTCAAGGAAGTAGTTACCAAAGGAAAAGCACCCATTCTACAGATCCAACAACAGTAGAGACCTTATTTAAGCCATTGTTTTCCAAGGGAGTCATTGTGATAACTGCAGCAGAGGAGCCACATGCGCCGCCTACATTATCACTTGATGGCCACAGAAGCAGCTCAGCCAACGGAGCTGAGTCTTTTGCCTCCAGCCATCCTCTTCCACGAATCTGCCCAGCCCCTTAACCTAATGCCATTTAAGTCAATAGCCGCAACTGTGGCAGAAAATTCCCTAAGTTGATGATGCAATGAAGACAACATTTATATAGATAGATAAATTCAGGTAACTGGGACACGAGTAGCAAGACCTAATTGTAGGTCATCTGAAGCTGGGGGTATGGGGAGTGTTAAGGGAGGGACAGTGCCTCTAACAAGGGACATGTCACACTCCTTCTGGGGTAGTTTGTCTGCCTTTGGTCCCCCACCCTGCACTCAGCTCTCACCTGTGGCTCCTAGAAGATGTCAGCATGTGACAGCGGCCACATGGAGAAACGGCTTAGACTAGCCGACTAAGCCAGGTGAAGGTAGCCGATGGGTCTCAAACCCTCGGAGAGTTAGGGAGAGTTAGGGACTTCCCCGGCGTGCAAAGACAGGTTCTTCTACCTAGACTCTAGGTACCCCATCGAGGAGAAGGAAATCTCTGCCCTTAAAACCTCCACTGCCTTGCGGGAAATCTTCAGGAGAAGAGGCTAAGGAGTAAACACTCCTTAGTGTTGGTGCTGACCTTTCAAGTCCTAAACGGCCTCGGCCCAGTATACCAGAAGGAGCATCTCCACCCCCATCGTTCTGCCTGGACACTGAGGTCCAGCGCCGAGGGCCTTCTGGCGGATCCCTCATTGCGAGAAGTGAGGTTACAGGGAACCAGGCAGAGGGCCTTCTCGGTAGTGGCACCCGCCCTGTGGAACGCCCTCCGTCAAAGAGAAGAACAACTACCAGACTTTCAGAAGACATCTGAAGGCAGCCCTGTTTAGGGAAGCTTTTAATGTTTATTAAAATTGTATTTAAATACAGACTATTGTATTTTGCTTCAGTGGTAGTTCAGTGGATTGTATTTTAATACAGTGGTACCTCGGGTTAAGAACTTAATTCGTTTCGGAGGTCCGTTCTTAATCTGAAACTGTTCTTAACCTGAAGCACCACTTTAGCTAATGGGGCCTCCTGCCGCCGCCGCTGCACCATTTCTGTTCTCATCCTGAAGCAAAGTTCTTAACCCGAGGTAATATTTCTGGGTTAGCAGAGTCTATAACCTGAAGCATCTGTAACCTGAAGGGTCTGTAACCCGAGGTACCACTGTATTCTGTTGGAAGCCGCCCAGAGTGGCTGAGGAAACCCAGCCAGATGGGTGGGGTATAAATAATAATTTTTTATTAAATTATTATATTATTACTATGGAAAGCCAGAGTGGAGTCCCTAAGGCAGTTGGATGGCGCCTCTTTCCGGCAACTCCTGCAGCCAAGCTGGTGCCAAATGTATTGCTCTGCTTTCCTTTGGACCACATCAGCCAGGAAGAGAGAGGGGGTCTTGTCGTCTGGGCAGCCCAGGATCTCCATACACACCAACCAGGCTTGCACCCCGCGGAGATCATTTCGGTGCTGCTAACGCAGATATTTGACTTCACCCCTGGAGGCGCACTCCATTCTTTCTTGGGACAGATGGATGACAACGACGACACCTGTAGCTGCACTGAAAGGAACAACTGCATCATGCTAAATAGAGTATGCCAGGGGTTCCCAAACTGTGGTCTGCAAGATTCATTCAGGTGATCCAGTGTCAGTGAAGAGCAGTGGCTACAAACATTGTTCCTAGATCCTGGCAGTCTGCTCAGGTGGTGAGCGGGATGAATCAGAAGTGATTGGGGGGAAGGCACAAGAAAGTAACTATATTATTACTGTTTTTGCTATTTCCAAGACGGCAGGCTTAGGCGTCCTACCTTGCAGAAGTACAAAAAAAAGCTTTAGGAAACCCACCCCACCTCCCAAAAAACTCAGCACAATGACGACCGAGTGTTCTTGGTTGTGCAGTGCTGAGCCTGAGCAGCACTTCACTCACACACTGCAAGAATTTGTTGCAGGTCCCACCTGAATACTGCTATCTCAATTCTCCCAGGCCTTGTGTAACCCAAACGGCACCATCCATAACTCCACCATCCTTCCTCTGCATAAGAGACAGCTACTGGCAGACTCAGAGAAATGGCAAAATATGCAGGAGGACTGAAAAAGAAATTGCGGGGAACGTTGACCCTTAAGGGAAAACACCCGAAAACAGCCTAATGAGGACTAAGCATGCTCAACAAACACAGTGTGTGTTTATGGGGATGAAGAGATAATGGGAACACCTAAGGGATTGAGTAACGGAATGGAGTTCTTGAAAGAGGGCATGGTTGGCTGAGTGCCACCCTGAACAGGCATGCACTACACATTGCAATATTTTCTTGCAGGCTCCAGGTAGGATGTCTCTAACGATCGTTTATCCCAATGTTACCTCTCCATTCCATTGATTTATTCCAAGAATTTGCAGGATTTACAGCTGCGACCTTCCCCCACGTGCTGAGAGCTTTCTTTTGCGTGACCATCTTCCAATGTGATGTAGTAGATTTAAAAGGGATTTGTGTCGGCACCCCACATACTATATTCCTCACCTGCATCAGCTCACTGGGTGAACTTGGGCCAGTCGCTGTCTCTCAGCCTAGCCTACCTCACAGGACTGTTGTAAAGATAAAAGGAGGAAAGGAGGAAAACAATGACCACCAGCTCCATCTCCTGGGAGGAAAGGCTGGATTTTAATGATGGTGATGCAGCAGGAGAGGTAATAAAACAATGACGACAACACAAGGTGGGTGGAAAAAGAGGAATCTATCCTGCAGCTCTAAGGCTTCTTTCTTTTTGCTGTTGTGGTTGAATTTTAATTTCCTTCTCATCCACCTTTCCTGGAGTGACTCACTGCTGAGACAATACGTTTCAGGCTACCTCCCATCAGATATGACACACACACAAAACACAGACATTTGATCCTCCACTGTGGTTGCAAAAGGTGTGCCCCCCCCTTGCATTGGAGAGGCTTGCCACCCATGGCAAGGAACAGGAAGGCAAGGGAAGAAAACACACGAAAAAGGGAATTCCCCCAACTCTTTTGGCAAGGGATTTCACAGGGTGAGCAGGTCTAAAGGAATGGCTCAAAGATTTAAAGCAGGAGACCTTGAACCGCCCCTAACCCCACGTCACAGAGAAAAACAATCCAGATTTCAGAAAAGCGAACACAAGAGCTGTCAACACAGGTAAGGTGCTGGCGTTCCGCCCCATCGATGTGCAGGCCACTCTGCAGTGAAGCCAAATTATCGGCTCCCTGCCCCAAGGAGCTTGCAAATTAGAAACCACCCAAGTGTGTGTGAGAGAGAGGGGGACCATGGACGGAGACCGTGGTAGACGGTATTATGGGATGCCGGGGAACTGCACATGGGGCCTCCAAGCAGCTATTTGTTACTACTGATCTATAGGGGATGAAGTTGACTTGGTGGAAGAACAACAGCAGGAGCACCTTGAGGCCCTGAATCAAAACAGTGATTAGCATTTCCCCTACCCAAGAGAAACTGTTTGCTCATTAGGCAAATGAGTGGGATCTGCGACAAAATGTTGCAGCGTGGAATTCTCCCCTCTCAGGATTCTAGTTGGACTCAGAAATGTCCACTTCCAGGATACTCCAGTTGCTCCCCCACCAAGTTTTCTAATTCTCACCCTCCACACACACACAAAACCCCAGACAGCATTCTGTGCCCATATACCAGTATTATTTATTATTATCGTTATTTAATACAGTTACAGATAGGTAGCCGTGTTGGTCTGCCATAGTCAGAACAAAAAAAATATTTTCCTTCCAGTAGCACCTTAAAGACCAACTAAGTTAGTTCTTGGTATGAGCTTTCGTGTGCATGCAGGGGAAAAAAAATTTCGTTATTTAATAGTTAAGCTTCTGTCCCACACTTCTTCCCAAGGAACCACAAGGCAGTGAAAACAATGACTATTATTTTTAAAAAAACTACAAAAAAGCACACACCATAAAAAAAGAATCCCATTACAGATGCAGACTGGGAAAGATCTCCATGCAAAAGGCTTGTTGAAAGAGGAACGTCTTCCGCAGGTGCCGAAAAGACAGCTAACAGGGTGCCTGTTTAATATTTAATGGGAGTGCATTCCAGAGGGCAGGTGCCAGGACACCAAAGACCCAATTGCAATATTGTGTGGAATGCACCTGATTAAGATGGTAACTGCCAGAGGCCCCCGTCTGCAAAGCATAGGGATCAACTGGATACAACAGCGGGTGAGACCATATTTCAAGTACAGTGGTACTTTGGGTTAAGAACTTAATGCGTTCCAGAGGTCCGTTCTTAACTTGAAACTGTTCTTAACCTGAAGCACTACTTTAGCTAATGCGGCCTCCTGATGCCGCTGCACGATTTCTGTTCTCATCCTGAAGCAAAGTTCTTAACCCGAGGTACTGTAATATTTCTCGGTTAGCGGAGTCTGTAACCTGAAACGTATGTAACCCAAGGTACCACTGTATCCGGATCCCAAGCTCTAGGGACTTTATACGCCAAAACCAGCACCTTGAGCCTAGCCCAGTAGGCTTGGGAGGGAGACAAGGGGGTCCTCCCTATTACGGACAGGTGTCGCTGCTTCGACCATATAAGCAATAACGGTCAAGAGAACTGAAACAGATTCAGAACGTGGTTTAATCATGCTAGGTAAAAGGTAAAGGCACCCCTCACCATTAGGTCCAGTTGTGACCGACTCTAGGGTTGCGGTGCTCATCTCGCTTTACTGGCTGAGGGAGCCGGTGTACAGCTTCCAGGTCATGTGGCCAGCATGACTAAGCAGCTTCTGGCGAACCAGAGCAGCGCACGGAAACGCCGTCTACCTTCCCGCCAGAGCGGTACCTATTTATCTACTTGCACTTTGACGTGCTTTCGAACTGCTAGGGGGGCAGAAGCAGGGACTGAGCAACAGGAGCTCACCCCGTTTCAGGGATTCGAACCGCCGACCTTCTGATCGGCTCAGTGGTTTAACCCACAGCACCACCCGCGTCCCTTTAATCATGCTAAGCCAGACACAAAAAGCCCCAGAAACACAATTGCACTTAAGTGGCAACTGGCTCAGTCGGTAGAGCGCGACACTCTTAATCTCAGGGTTGTGGGTTTGAGTCTCACACTGGGTGAAAGGGTTGTGGGTTTGAGTCCCACACTGCAGGGGGTTGGACTAGAGGACCCTCATGGCCCCTTCCAACTCTACAATTCAAGGACTCTATGAAATTATTGTTAGGACTCTATGAAATTATTGTAGGTCAGGTTGGAGAACACCCATCTCCTATCCTGCCAGTTGCTCAGACCCCAACACCCTGCTAGAGACCATAAGGGGTAGGTGCCTTTTCTTCCGTTCTGCCCCACCTTAATCATTTTCCTGGTCCAGGATGTCAAGCAGTGCTTGGCAGCCAGATCCAGTCTGTGTTTTGATTTCCCAGAATGCCCCTGATGTTAAGTGTTGCTCAAGGGCATTGTGGGAAACCAAAGGGGGACCTAGACACAGCCGTCTGCTGCTTCAGGAGCCACTCAGAGGAGTGGGGCCAATCGGAGAACACTTTACCTAGCTCCCTCCCACCAAACCAGGAACCAGTCCAAAAATTTAAGGGCCTCTTCTAACCCAAATCTTGGCTCCCACATGCAGCGGGCAGCTAGAAGCGTTAGAAACTCAGCTATGTAAGCGAGGAGCCAAATGGCTCCTTAAACCAAGGTTGCGGTCGCCAAAAAAGGAACGCCTAGTTGACATCACCTTGCCAACAAAGGTCCATATAGTTAAAGCCATGGTTTTCCTGGTAGTGATGCATGGAAGTGAGAGCTGGACCATAAAGAAGGCTGATCGCCGAAGAATTGGTGCTTTTGAATTATGGTGCTGGAGGAGACTCTTGAGAGTCCCATGGACTGCAAGAAGATCAAACCTATCCATTCTGAAGGAAATCAACCCCGAGTGCTCACTGGAAGGACAGGTCCTGAAGCTGAGGCTCCAATACTTTTGGCTACCTCAAGAGCAGAGAAGACTCCCAGGAAAAGACCCTGATGTTGGGAAAGAAGGAGAAGGGGACGACAGAGGACGAGATGGTTGGACAGTGTTCTCGAAGCTACAAACATGAGTCTGACCAAACTGTGGGAGGCAGTGAAAGACAGGAGTGCCTGGCGTGCTCTGGTCCATGGGGTCACGAAGAGTCGGACACGACTAAACGACTAAACAACAACAAAGTTGCCATTTTGGGGCGAGACAGTTCTAAAAGTCTTATTGGCCTGTGACTGATTCTCAGTTAAACATCTGGCTAGCTCAGATGGCAACCTTGAGCTGGCTTAAGAAGTTAGAGAACATAAAGAAGAAGTCACACAATCCACATATATATTGGCCAATTCCGGCTTCTTTTTCTTAATGGCAACACAGACCATTCACAATGAAAGAATGTTCTTCACACCTGTGAGGTGGAATAAGTGAAGGCAAGCTGCAAGAATTAACTATAACGTTGTTCGCTGCTTTGGGTAATCCACAAAAACAGGGCAGGGACTCAACCGATGCTGCTTTGTGGTTTCCAGAAGCACAACACCTAACCACAGAGGGTGCACATGGCCCAGGGGCAGGCAACCTTTGACTGTCCAGCATGGCCAGGGATGATGGGAATTGTAGTCCAGGAATACGTGAAGGTTCCCCACAGCTCACCTAGGCTTATCCACAGAATTGGCTCCAAGACAATTGGCTCCTGCCTGGCCACTATTCCTCTGTCCCTAACTGTCACTCTTCCCCTGCCCACCCACGAGATGTGGATTGAAAACCAGACTTCAGCACGGCATCCTAAATCTCAGATATTGCCCCCACTATTACGACTATTGGTTAATCAGGGTAGCTGATGGGTCTCAAACCCTGTGTGAGTTAAGGACTTCCCCTGCATGTGAAGACAGGAAGATGGAGCAGAGGAGACCAATTGTGGGTCCAACGGTCAAGAAGACGGTTTCTGTATGTACTGTAGAGGGAAGTAAGAGGCAGATGGGGCTTGTCCACCTGGAAAGGTAGCCCATCCAGGAGAAGGAAAACTGATCTTAAATCTACGTTGCCTTGCAGGAAATCTTGGGGAGGAGAAAAGGCTACACAAATCTGGAGTGCAGTCCCTAAGATGGTGTAATGGTGCCTTGAAGGCCACCTTCCAGCAACATGTTCAGCCAAGCTGGTGCCAAACGCTTTGCTCTGCCTTTTGTGGACCACATCAGCAAGGCCAAGAGGGAACTCTTTTCGTCTGGGCAGCCCAGGACCTCCATGCACACTGCCCAGGCTTGTGCCCCGGGGGAGGTCACTTCAGTGCTGCTAACACAGCAGTTTGACTTCACCCCCGGAGGTGCACTCCATTGTCTCTCGAGACAGACAGATGCCAACAACAAGCTGATTTTTTATAATTGCACGATTATCATTGAGTTCTTGAGAGAAAAGCATGGCAAACTGTGTTCCAAGCCAGGAACCGATTTCATAAGGAAACAGGTACAACTGCGGTCACACACCCACAGGCCAACCTGCCTCCACAATGTTGCTTACTAAGCTATGAGCCGTATGTAAATTTTCAAAATGAAAGCTGTGGATTAATACGGGACAGGGTGAGGAGGAAGGAGATGGGAGAGTAGCTACATGATGGGTCTCAGATCTGCCCTACATACATAGCAGCAGTTTCCGTGCACTTTGGCTTCCGTCACGGTGTTCCATTGCGCCAGAAGCGGTTTAGTCACGCTGGCCACATGACCCGGAAAGCTGTCTGCGGACAAAGGTTGGTTCCCTTGGCCTGAAAGGCAAGATGAGCACTGCACCCCATAGTCACCTTTGGCTAGACTTCACCATCCAGGGGTCCTTTACCTTTTTACACAGCAGCAGTACTAATATAGTATAATGGCTCTGTAACATAGTACAAATTCTTGTTTGCCTGCATGTCTGAAGCTGTTGATACTTCAAGCCAATCAGAGACAGGTAAGAGATCTGGGTTCAAAAAAGTAAGGCGAGATTCCCCCCTAAATGCCCCTAACTTTTATTTATCAAACAATACTTAAATTATTCTGCAGCACAGTCCACCTGCCTGGGGCTGATTGCAGGCACATGGCTGTTGTTTGCTACAAGCCATAAACAGATAGTTGAAGGAGATCTGGATTAAAAGTCTATTTATGACCCCTAACAGTACAAAGCTATATCCATGCAAGCAGTTCAGAGTGTACGCAGTGCTATAAAGCATAATGATGATTAATAGGATGTAGGTCTGGAAGATCCCAGACTCAGCATCCTTCACCACAACCATTTTTAATCCGGAGCTCTCCTCCTTTCAGAATACAGTAGAAAGCAGCGTGCTGGGTTCCCCCCAACAGATCTTCACCAAATTAATTTTCATTGTCAATATTCCCAAATTCTATGTTGTCATTCCACGGAGCACAGCCCCAAGCTCTGAGCTGCCTGCATGGTGAATACAGGTCTTTACCACGAGCCCCGAATACAAACAAGAGGTCTGGAGTTTTAAAATCTGTTATTCAGATTACAGCAAATAAAATTAAAAAAACCGGCATGCTGGTTTTCAGATCTTTCCTGCATGCCATTTCACATCACCCTCGTTATCATCACCACTAACGTTCCTGCAGCACAAACAAGTGAGGGCAGGCCCTCCCCACCACCCTCGTGTACGCACAAGCGCGCGAACGGGAGAGCGCGCACACGCGCATAGTTGCAAGAATGAAAGCGCGCATCCAAGCAGCAGCAGCAGCAGCACCGCCACCAAAGAGGGAGTGTCCCCAGCGCACGTGGTCGAGGGCAGGGCCTTGACACGTCACCCGTTCCCCGCTAACCAATGGAACGGGCCTGGAACGCAGAGCAAACACGCAACGTTCCAAACCTGGGGGAGGGGGAAGAAAATGAAAAAAAAAAAAAGATACAAGCGACGCCAACGTTCCATTGTGCGCTTAGATCTCGACCACGCGCTAACGCAGCATCTCTCCGGAATTTTAATGTGTGCATATGTGTGTGTGTAGCGTGTGTATGCGGGGCGGAGGGGATCGGTTCCTCCCGCATGCAGCAACAGCCCTTTCTGGATCTCTCCCAGCAGATTTCCCAATTAGGGGAGCGGCGCATCATCAGACGAAAGAGGCGGAAATAGTTAAAAAAAAAGTGCATCATATGACACCCCCCTCCCTCCCTCGTCTTAAGATCAGGAGCGCCAACAGCCCCGCCACCGCCCTGGAAAAGCCTCCGTCGAGAACGAGAAGGAAACGCTTCCCCTCCCCAAAGGGAAACCCAACAGATTCAAACCCTCCCCACAGTTGCTGCCTAATGAATAACTGCTCCTGATGATAAATCAGGAGGCATCGTCAAAAAAACAGAACGGGGAGGCAGCAGGGAGGAAAGGTTCCTATCTTTTTTCTATTACGGTTTTTTTTTCTTTTTGGCGCATAACTACATGACATCGTAACCCACCCTCTGATCCAGCCCGCCTCTTAAAAGCCTGCGCGCGCCTCCTTGCATTCACTATGCGCCTTAGAAAGTTTAAGAAGGAAATAATTAAAACCGTGTGAAAAGGACGGATCGCTGCCGGATGCATGAATGAAGAACCGCAAGAGCAGGCAGAGACCCAAGCATAATTAATTATGGCTATTACGTGGGCTGCATCGGTTAACTACGTCCGTGTTGCAAAGGCTTGTTTTTCCTTCCCAGCCCTCCTTACACTGCAGGGCGGAAAGGGGTCAGGTAGTTTATTTTTGGGGGTGGCAATAAACGCGAGCACGGGAATCGGAGAGAATCTGCCCATCTGCGGGAAATGGATGGGCTGAATTATTATTTTTTTAGTATATACATACATGCATACATACAAACATATCTCGGCTAGCATGTGTCAGCAAATTCAGAGTAAACGCAGAATGAAGCATTTAGACTACGTTGACAGGCTGCTCACGCCCCCGGCTGTAATCCTGGACGCATTTACCTGGGAGTAAGTCCAATCTAACACAATGGGGCTTGCTTCTAAGTAGACATGTCCACAACGCGCTTGTTAAGCGAGGCAGCCTGCTATCCTCACAACCGCCGCCTCGTTAGGCAATCTCATATTATCAAATATATCAAAAATATTTCCGCTCACCCCGCCCAAATGTTCATTAAAACGAAACAAAAAAAAGGGACATTTTACAAAAACGGGAGGAGGGGAGGAAGGAGGGGAGAACCCGACTAGAAACCCCCACTGAGGGAACCGACGAGAAATCAGACGACTTGATCATCATTGCAAAATCTGCGCTACGGAGGAGAAAGCAATCGTAACGCAGTGCAATTTTTTTTTTTTGGAAGCAAAGCGGGGAGGAAAAACTCACCTCCTAACCCGCCAAAATAAATACGGCGGCTTCGGTTGGGGGAACCGACGGGCCCCAAGCCCGAGGCGCTGTTTGCTCGGCGGCGAATCCGAGGGGACTTACTCCCGTGTCAAATGCACGCGCAAGGCTTTGCAACCCGAGGCGACAGCGCTGCAAGCCTGTGACAAGGGGGAGTGAAATCCCCGGGCTTCCGACGAAAAGGCGACTCGCCTCGCGCTGCAAAGTTGGTTTCTCTTCCAACAATCAAAAACCCGGGGGGGGGGGAATACGATAAATCCAACCGCGTGCATTATTATTTTTTAATTATTCTGCGTTTCTTTCAAAAAGGAGAGATACGAGATCTTAATTCCCACCACCACCACCACCCCTGGCTTACCACGTGTTTTCTGTTGTTGCTGAGCTTGCCATTCTAGATACCTGGCCGCTTCTAACAATGTCTCAATGCTCATTTCTCGGGGCTGCGTTTCGGCGGAGGATCCAAAGTCTTGGGGAGACTTATTAAAAAAATAAAATAAAAAAAGTGGAGAAGGGAAACTCCACGCTGCCACCCCCGCGGCAGGATCCTTCAATTTTAATGTCGGGGTTTGGTTCTTTTGCAAAGGGGGAAGAGGGAGGGGGGAGGAGGAGGAAAAAAATAAAGAAGCCGGAGCCAGCCAGGCGATCGCCCCCTCCGCCCCGAGCCCCTCTGCGAACCTTCCAGACAAGGAAAGGGCTTTGTAACAAGATGGCGATGTGTAACAGAAACACAACAAGAAAAAAAGGGACTGACACTGCCCTCAGCTACTATAGGGAGAATTGCAGGCAAAGCCCGGGCTGGATTGCAGCGCTTCGCCGGACGGGAGCGCGCCTGCTTGCTTTTCCTTTTGGTTGGTTTTTTTTTTTTTTTTTGACAGGACGGGAGTTTCCGCTTAGACGTCTCAGCGCAGCATGGCACGATTGTGAAAAGAAACAAACACAAAGCCCTCTTCCTGGGCGGTGCCGTTCCAGGCTGCACGTGGAGGCGGGCATGCTCGGGTGCTTTCCTGCAGGCATTCTTTGCACGTAGAAAACTAGGGTGTCGGGTTCAGC
Source organism: Podarcis filfolensis (assembly GCF_964270895.1). Classification (NCBI taxonomy): domain Eukaryota; kingdom Metazoa; phylum Chordata; class Lepidosauria; order Squamata; family Lacertidae; genus Podarcis; species Podarcis filfolensis. The sequence continues at coordinate 8,843,992 of NC_139618.1, forward strand.
CTAACGCTGGGCTCCAATTATTTCTTTTACGGGGGCAGCCTGCACCCTGAAGCGTAAACTGCAACACACAGATACACACATTTCTTCCATCAGCCTGCATTTATAAATTTGGCCTATTGGGGTGCATACACACCATATATGGAAAGTACTGTACATTTAAAACACATGCCCAAGAATCCTGGGCATACATTTGAAACGCATGGGGTGTAGGGGATCCACAATTCCCCTTAGAGAGCTACAATTCCCAGAGTTCCCTGGGAAGAGGATATGAATGTTAAACCATCCTGTGAGGGAAATGAGGGTCTCGAGGGTCTTGTAACAGCTCTCAGGACCCTTCAAAAACAAAACCTCCCAGAATTCCTTGGGGAAAGCCATGGTTGTTTCAAGGGGTATGATACTACTTTAAATGTACAGTGGTACCTTGGGTTAAGAACTTAATTCATTCTGGAGGTCTGTTCTTAACCTGAAACTGTTCTTAACCTGAAGCACCACTTTAGCTAATGAGGCCTCCTGCTGCTGCTGCTGCACGATTTCTGTTCTCATCCGGGAGCAAAGTTCTTAACCCGAGGTAATATTTCTGGATTAGCGGAGTCTGTAACCTGAAGCGTATGTAACCCGAGGTACCAATGTATAGTTCAAATGGGGCCTGAAAGTCAATAGTCAGCAAGAGGGGACACAATGGAACTTGCCTTTTCCCCAAAATTTGAGGCAGACAACCTCCCCAGTAGACATCTATATTTTATTAATGCATATAGCTTTTAAATACTGTTGGTTGTATCCATATTTTGATAACTCTGTTATGTCTCCTTGTTTTTAAAGACTGCTGATCTTATTGGCATTTTCACATGAGTATTTTACATAAAGCTCTTAGAGGTGTGTTTGTTTGGATTAAACCACGTATAAAGCTGGCTAGGCAACGTGATAATTTTTCTATACTCCTTGTCTGCTAAATAGCCTTGGCAGGAAGCAATGATTTATGGGTCAACATGAAAGACAGGTTCCTGTGATGGGTTTTGTTGTGTCCACATATTTGCAATGCTAATTATTAATCCGTTAGGTGCTGTTTCATAATCCTTGGGCAATTTGGCCTATTAATAGGTATCAATAAACCTGCCCTTCTAACTATCTTTTTGTGTATGTCCCTTGATCGCAAATTCTACTAGATTTCGCCCCAGATCACTGAGCTGACACAGAGGTCTCACTCATCATGGGAATCTTACCCAAACCAGACACCTTGCAGCTGGTGCTAACAACTTTGTGTGGGCCATGCATACCAATGTAAGTATATACCGGTAAGTAGATAAAGTAGGTAAAGGGAAAGGACCCCTGGATGGTTAAGTCCAGTCAAAGGTGACTATGGGGTGCAGTGCTCATCTTGCTTTTCAGGCCGAGGGAGCCGGCATTTGTGCACAGACAGCTTTCCGGGTCATGTGGCCAGCATGACTAAACCGCTACTGGCACAACGGAACACCGTGACGGAAACCAGAGTGCACGGAAACGCCATTTACCTTCCTGCCACAGTGGTACCTATTTATCTACTTGTGCCAGTGTGATTTCGAACTGCTAGGTTGGCAGGAGCTGGGACTGAGCAACGGGAGCTCACCCCATTGTGCGGATTCAAACTGCCAACCTTCCAATCAGCAAGCCCAAGAGACTCAGTGGTTTAGACCACAGTGCCACCCGCTCCCCGAGATAAATAGGTAGCACTGCGGCGGGAAGGTAAGTGGCATTTCTGTGCGCTCTGGTATGTCATCACGGTGTCCTGATGTGCCAGAAGCAGTCTGGTCATGCTGGCCACATGATCGGGAAAGCTGTCTGTGCACAAACGCCGGTTCCCTCGGCCTGATGGGAGGGGTGGATCTGAACTGATTCATCAGGGTTCATCTCATTCTTCTCCTGGAGAAGGTGCCACCTTCAATCCCCGCCATCTCCAGGCAGGTCAGATAACAATCCCCTCCTTAAATTCCAGAGAGCTGCTGTGGGTCAGTTTAGAGTAGACAATGCGGTAAGCCTGCAATTTACATGGATTTTTGTGCACATTCAGCTTTATGCACGGGGCAAAATAAAAAATTACAAAAATTAGGAAGTGGGGTCATAAAGGAGGCAGCATTCTAGGATAAATGACTTTGGCAATCCTACCTGCCATTGACCCCAACATGGTTTGACAACACCTGATTTTGGCTTTCGGCACAATCCCCGGAAATGTAAGGTTCTGCACTTAAGCAGGAAGAACCAGATGCACAAATATAAGATGTGGGGCTTCTGGCTTACTAGCAGTACATGTAAAAATGATCTGGGGGTCTTGGTGGACCACAAGCTTAATGAGTCAACAGTGTGATGCAGCAGCAAAAAAAGTGAATGCTATTCTAGGCTGCATTAATATAGTGTCCAGATCAAGTATAGTGTCCAGATCAAGGCAAGAAATAGGACCACTCCATTCTGCTTTGGTGAGACCACACCTGGAATACTGTGTCTAATTCTGGGCACCACTATTTAAGAAGGATGATGACAAGCTGTAATGTGGGCAACCAAGATGATCAAGGGTCTGGAAACTAAGCCTTATGAGGAATGGTTGCGGGAACTAGTTATGTTTAGCTTGGAAAAGAGGAGACTGAGAGGAGATATGACAGCCATCTTCAAATATCTGAAGGGGTGTCACATGGAGGAGGGAGCATGCTTGTTTTCTCCTGCTCTGGAGGGTAGGATTCGAACCAATGGCTTCAAGTTGCAAGAAAGGAGATTTTGACTAAACATTTGGAAAAACTTTCTGACAGTAAGAGCTGTTTCAGCAGTGGAACAGATTCCCACGAGAGGTGGTGGACTCTCCTTCCTTGGAGGTTTTTAAGCAGAGGTTGGATGGCCATCTGTCATGGATGCTTTGAATTTCCTACATTGCATGGGGTTGGACTAGATGAAGAAGAATTTGGATTTGATATCCCGCCTTATCACTACCCGAAGGAGTCTCAAAGTGGCTAACATTCTCCTTGACCCTTGGGGTCTCTTCCAACTCTACATTTCTATGATTCTATGTACACTACATAGTGAGAGCTGGACCACAAAGAAGGCTGATCGTCGAAGAATTGATGCTTTTGAATTATGGTGCTGGAGGAGACTCTTGAGAGTCCCATGGACTGCAAGAAGATCAAACCTACCCATTCTGAAGGAAATCAGCCCTGGGTGCTCACTGGAAGGACAGATCCTGAAGCTGAGGCTCCAATACTTTGGCCACCTCATGAGAAGAGAAGACTCCCTGGAAAAGACCCTGATGTTGGGAAAGATGGAGGGCACAAGGAGAAGGGGACGGCAGAGGACGAGATGGTTGGACAGTGTTCTCGAAGCTACCAGCATGAGTTTGACCAAACTGCGGGAGGCCGTGGAAGACAGGAGTGCCTGGTGTGCTCTGGTCCAGGGGGTCACAAAGAGTCGGACACGACTAAACAACAACATGTACACTACTGAGCTAGGGGAACCTATGGTCTGACTCAGGATGAGTCCCGTACACAGGACTGCAGTGGGGGGTGGAGGGCTTGTGCAATTGCCAGCACTTTTGCAAGCCTGACTTCCTCCCCATTCTGTCGCAAACGAGGTGGTCCTATATCTCCTCCTGCGGTTCCTCTTCCTCTTCGCCGCCTCCTTCCCTTCCACCACCATCCCGACTCCGCCTCCCCCCCCTCCCCGTTTAGACTCTGGCCCCGGCGCTGCTTCCGGACTCCGCCGCCGGGTTTTCCGGGCGATCCTCCCCCCCGCAGTGCGTTCGCATGCTGCTGGAAGACGTCACCCGGGCTCCGGCCAATCGGCTCGCAGAACAACAAGGCATGGAGCAGCTCCACATGGGCACTCTGCTGCGTGTGTCTCCGACGGCGTCCTCTTTAAAGGGACAGGCGCCCCTTTCGCCCGGAGTCTCTGCCGCCGCTCCTTCCCCGGCGTCCTCCCACCCCTCCGGCGCGCGGGGAGGAGAGGGGCACGTGGTCACCCCCGGTGAACTCTGGCGGAGGAGGCTGCGCTTCCATCTGCGTGCCAAAGGGAGAGAGAGAGAGGGTTTTTCCTTCCCACGCTGCCGCTGCTACAGGCGGCAAGAGGGAGCCGGAGCGCCCAGTGATAGGAGGCTGTGGAGGTGATGCGTCCCCTTCTTGTCATCGCCGCAGCTCATCTCAGCGCTGCAGGATATGCCACGCACGTTTCGTTTTGTTGCAAGAAATCCACTTCTGTTCTTGAAACCCAGGACTTGCGCATTGTATGCGTATGGGGCCAAATCATGAGCTTCTATATATATATAAAATGAGCTTTTATATATATATAATGAGCACGTGTAGTAAGTAAACCCCACGGAGTGCAAGGGAATTTGCTCCCAGGAAAGCTGGAGACGGGTGTAGGTTTGTGCCTTTCGTTGAATGCAAGCAGTGTAAGGTAGATTGTAAGCTCCTGCGGGCAGGGACCTGATCAGTCCAATGCTGCGCTCTCTCTCTCTCTCTGTGTGTGTACACTGTACTGTGTATATATGCAACAACAAAATAATCAAAATAATATTAATGTATTAATGTGGGAGAGGTATTTTCCCCACACTGGTCATTGGGTAAGTGGATTCCTCCAGGTCTTATCTTTAAGGCTGCAGCCCTGTACAGCATACAGTTACCTGGCAAAAGGTCTCAAGCGAACTTAACGGCGTTTGCTTATGAGCAGGATCTCTCTCACTGAATTTGTTCCTTCTGCTGCCCCTGATGAGCCTAGGACGGTACTTCAGACCATTGGTCTATGTAGTTTAGCGTTGTCCACACCGACAAGCAGCCGATCTCCGGCGAGGGTCTCCCCCCCCCAGTCCTACCTGGAGATGCCAGGCATTGAATCTCGGGCCTTCTGGCCGTGAAACAAGGGATGCCCCCCCCCCACGGAGCCACAGACCTTTCGTGGCAATCTTTATATTTCATCCTTGTTTTTATGGTTTCACATTGGGACGAGAGACCGAGTGTTGAGAGGCCTGGGGTTGGACTAGATGGCCTCTGGGGATCCCTTTAACTCTACGATTTCATACGGCCAGGGTTGCAAGGGCGGGCATGGGAAGCTGCACAGTTACGGAAAGCCCTCCGCCTTACTCCTTTTGCAATACTTGGAGGACAGGCGGCGGCGGGGGGGGGGGGAGGAGACAGGAGGCGTGGCTTGCCCCGATCCCACCCACGTGGCTGACTCTGCGGGAGGCGGCGCTTCGCCCAACCCCAGGACCTATCTGGGACAATCTGTCTAGTCATGGCTGGTTGGGAGCATGGCGCGTTGCATTCTTAAAGAAGCCTCGCCCTATTTCCACCCAGAAATGGGAGCGGGCGGGGGAGGGGGAGGAGGAAGCACGTGAACCCGGGATGCGTGATAAGGCGGGAGGAGGAGGAGGAATTATTTGTGCAGCAAAACAGGAAAGGCTGCTGGGGAGGCGCTTCGCAGCCGGGCAGAGGGAGGGAGCGAGGCACCGCCTGGTTTGCGCCTCCCTCCGATGGTGTCAGATGAGATCACATGCAGGCATGCGAGGCAGCCCCGGGCGGGAGCGAGCCTGGAGGAGGAGGAGGCGAGGGAGGGGGCAGCAGCGCGTGCGTGTTTTGCAAGGATGAATGACAGCCGGAAGTCAGGCTGCAGAAATCGCACCCCGCCCCCGCGCCGAGCAACCCTGACCTCGCTGGCTGGCTGGAGTTTCTGGCTTTCTTCTCCGGGAGGAATGTTTCTCTCCCCGTGATTCATTATTGCCCGACAAGATGCGAGCAGTCACAAGGAATAAATGCAAACGTCCCGATCGGGACGCAACAGAATTAAAAACAAACTCCCAGCCAAATTCGTAATAGGGTCCTGCAGTGAAGGTGCAAGAATGGAACGAATGTGGCAAGTACAGCGAAAGCTAAGCATCTCCGGAATTAAATCTTTTGACCGCCCCCACCCCCGACGAAAATGCCTATACAATGCACCCCACCCCCATAGACGATTGCAGACGATCTTGAAATTAATTCCATAATTAATTAAGTGTGAATGTTGTTGTTGTTGTTGTTGTTGTTGTTATTGCTATTGCTGTTACAATATTTCTGTCCTATCCTTCATCCCAAGGAAGCCCATGTCAGCAAACAGCAGAACAATAACAGAATCAGTATTGTAGGCTTGAGATGGGCAAAAAAGTTGTTTGGGTGGATGGGCCTGATGAGACTGGTAGGGTGGAAGGCAGGGAGAGGAACAGTAGGTGGCGCCAGAGCCAATAATAGGGAGAACTGCCCCCTGCTGGCTGGAAGCAGAAGACAGGCAGGTTGGGGGTAGACGGAAATTGGTGGGGCAGTGTCCTATTTGCGCTCATGGGCCAGCCTCCCCTGTAATTCACACATGGCACATCCGCACCATATGTTCAAAACACACAGCTTCCCCCAGGGTGTTCTGGAAAGTCTTCTTTGCCACTCACAGAGTGACAATTCTCAGCATCCTTAAGGTTCAGTGTATGGTGTGCTAGGGAAAGGGCAGTGCTTCTGGTGGGGGGCACATTGTGCTCATTCTGGGGGTGTTTTTCCACCTTTGGCCCCCGCCCTGCACTCGGCTGTCCTCGGTGTCTCCTGGAAGCTGTCAGGATGCAACAGCGGCCACGCCTTGGGAAATGGCTTCAACTGATTGGCTATACCATAATAATAATAATAATAATAATAATAATAATAATAATAATAATAATTTATTTATACCCAGCCACTCTGGGTGGCTTCCAACAGAACACTAAAATACAATAACCTATTAAACATTAAAAGCTTCCCTAACTACCAACTGAGGGACGCGGGTGGCGCTGTGGGTAAAACCTCAGTGCCTAGGACTTGCTCATCGTAAGGTCGGCGGTTCGAATCCCCTTGGCGGGGTGAGCTCCCGTCGTCCGGTCCCTGCTCCTGCCCACCTAGCAGTTCGAAAGCACCCCTAAGTGCAAGTAGATAAATAGGTACCGCTTTCTAGGGGGAAGGTAAACGGCGTTTCCGTGTGCGGCGCTGCTGCTGGCTCGCCAGCTGCAGCTTCGTCACGCTAGCCACGTGACCCGGAAGTGTCTTCGGACAGCGCCGGCTCCCGGCCTCTTGAGCGAGATGAGCACGCAACCCTAGAGTTGGACACGACTGGCCCGTATGGACAGGGGTACCTTTACCTTTACCTAACTACCAACTGAGAGCAGCCGATGGGTCTCAAACCTTTGGTGAGTTAGGGACATCTCCTGCGTTTGAAGACAAGATCAATAGTGGGTCCAGCAAACAAGAAGGTAGTTTCTGCATATGCTGTAGAGGGAAGTGAGAGGCAGATGGGTCTCATCAAACTGGGAAGGTAGCCCATCTAGGAGAAGGAAAACACTGATCCTAAACCTCCTCTGCCTTGTGAGATATCTTCAGAGAAGAAAGGGCTTAGGAGCAAACCCTACACAAATCTGGAGTGGAATCCCTAAGGTGGTTGGATGGTGCCTTATACGCCTCCTTCTGGCAACTCCTGCAGCCAAGCCAGTGCCAAACCTATCGCTCTGCTGAGACAGAGCGACGCTAACAAGAAGTTTCAGTTCCCAGGATTCTTGGGGGGAGATAGAGGAGGGGGAAAAAAGCTGATGTTGAAGCTCTAGGGCATGGGTAGGCAAACTAAGGCCCGGGGGCCGGATCCGGCCCAATCACCTTCTAAATCGGCCCACAGACGGTCCAGGAATCAGTGTGTTTTTACATGAGTAGAATGTGCCCTTCTATTTAAAATGCATCTCTGGGTTATTTGTGGGGCATAGGAATTATTTCATTTCGCCCCCCAAAATATAGTCCCAGCCCCCCACAAGGTCTGAGGGACAGTGGACCAGCCCCCTGCTGAAAAAGTTTGCTGACCCGTGAAGAGTTTGCACCTGGTGACTTCAACATCAACCAAGCACTCTTTTTCTCTCATACCCATTGCTCTGTTTACCATCTAACCCAGGGGTAGTCAACCTTTTTATACCTACCACCCACTAATGCATCTTTCTTGATGGTAAAATTTCCTTACCACCCACCAGTGCTCAATGGAAGGAAGATTCAGCTTGTGCCATAGATCCCCCTACCGCCCACCTAGAATCCTGAAATGCCCACTAGTGGGTGGTAGGGACCAGGTTGACCACCCCTGATCTAACCTGATAAAAAGAGTGCTGGAGAATTCAAAAGTCTGCACATCGCTAGCCGCAGCAAGGGGGTGTGTGGAGACCAACCTGCCCCCATCCATTGGCCAATAAAGCAGCAGTTTTTCCGGTGCTTGCTTTTTTCCTCTGCCCTCCCCATGCCTTTTTCCTTTTGTATCTTGTTCTGTACAGTGCTTTTAAAATGCTAGGTGCTTAATAAGTATGATTGATTGATAGATGATAGATAGATAGGCGGGCCGATGCCCCCATCAGCAGTCTGACTACCACGTTCTGCACCAGCTGGAATGACTGCTGGGAGGAGCGAAGGGAGAAGAAATGCAGTGGTGCATCTTCAGCAGAGCAACCAGACGCCTTCATCTGCCCCAGCTGCAACAAAACATGTCTCTCCTGTATCTACAGCCACAGCTGGCGCTGCAACCTTCCAACAGTTTGACTTCACCCCCGAAGGTGCACTCCTCCATTGTCTCCCGAGACAGACGGGTGCCAGCAACAACAAGGAGCTTCTGAACCAGGCCCAAGGGCAGCCCCACATAGAGTGCATTGCAGTAATTCAGCTTCAAGGTTACCAATTTGTGGACTACAGGAACAGCTGTGTTGGTGAACCAGACAAAGCTGGCCAAATGCACGCCAAGGCTGGATCTAGACACTTCAAAGAAGCGATTCAGTTAAACATGTTGTAAACATACAGGGAAATCCAGTAGGGAAAGACGGGACTCCACAGCGCCATCTGGTGTCACAGTGTTATATCTCATATACAACACATATAAACGCTTTTTCTTTACCAAGTCCCCAGGCTCAGATCTGCATGATGGTGAAGATTTAGGAATGGAAGCTCCAACCTCAGAAACAACCTGCCTCAGATAGCACCCATTGCTGGGGACATTCAACTGAGGAGGGCTTTTGTGCCTTCTTTGTGGGCTTCCCAGGTTAGCTCAGTCGGTAGAGCATGAGACTTTTAATCTCAGAGTTGTGGGTTCGAGTCCCACATTGGGCAAGTTTCCTGCATTGCAGGGGGCTGGACTAGATGAACTTCATGGTCCCTTTTCAACTCTACAATTCTGTGATTCAGTTGGGATGCTGGATGAGAGAGACTTTTGATCCGATCAAGCAGGGCTCTTCTTATAACGACAAGGAAGCAATGCTGGTTCTTTTCCAATGGGTAGGGAAAGAGGGGAGGGAATAAAAAAACCTAGAGAAAAGGGAATATGATTTCCAAAGGCCTTGTTTCCCACTCCCAGCTGCCATACTAAGAGGTCTCTGCAAATGGTTGTGTGTTCTTTGCTGGGTTCTGCCATACAATAGCCTGTTTGTTTGGCTTTGCAAATCACTTAACCAAGTTAGGGTAGTTTCCCTCCTCCTCCTTCCCTCATTGAAAAAAAAAAAAGAAAAACCCATGAAGGGGATGATTTATCAAGCAGCACTTTCAACCCAGCATGGTTCCAGGAGAGGGAAGGAGGAGGAGAAAAAGCCTCTGGGCTTTTTTTGAACCCTGGCCTATGACGAAGGATAAGTTTCTAAAAATACAGTGGTTTTTTTAAATAGTTTTTTTTTTAAAAAAAGCAAATCTCTTGTCCTTCGATAACCCCATCCTTGGGAACGGTTAGATTACATGCTGAAAGTAATAATAATAATAATAATAATAATAATAATAATAATATCCTAAAGCCATCATGGGGTAAGACCTTTATTAGGCCTGAATTAAAAAACAACAACCCAAAAACGTGGGAAACTTTCAGGTTGTCTAGAATTCTTCAAGATATTATATGTGGAAAAACAGTTTAAGAAGAACAATTAGGCTGAATCTTGTGGCCGTGAGGACTGCTTGAAGCCAGGGGTAGGAGGGAGTCTGTTTGGTTCACACTTTGAATACCAGTGCTGCTTAGTGCCCATTGGGACTGATGGGGCAGAAAGCAGGGAGCCTAGCAGTAGGTGGCGCCAGAAATGCCCCCTGGTGTCACAGGAGCCAGAGTCAGGAGCAGGTCACTGGTAAAAAACACACCAAGTGCCAGCAAATTCTTTATTCAAATAAAGCAAAACAGTGCAGGCCTAGTGATCCCAGCAATTATTCCCAGTAGCTCTTGCAGACCCAAGGAGGCAGTTGCAAGGATTGAAGGTCCCCGCCTTCCGACAGCTGTCTAAGACTCCTTCCTCGGGTCCTTTCCCAGCAGCCAAAGGTTCAATTGTCTTGTCTGTTGTTGCTCCGTCCTCTTCATACCTCTTCTGGTTCTGGGGGACCAGGGAGCTGGTTGCAGCAGGAAGGGAAGACTCCCTGACTTCTTCGGCAGCCCGCCTCATCTCTCTCTCTCTTTTTTTAAATAGAATTTATTGAAGTTTTAAGTTTACAAAAAGAAAAAAGAAGAAACACCAAATTAAACAATAGCAAAACAACACATCACAATAAAAAACAGAAAGATAGAAACAATTAAAAAAAAACAAATCAAACCTTCCCATAACTTGTCTTTCATTTGCTTGTTTCCCTGACCTCCTCACACCTCCCTTTTTTGTATTCTAAGTCAATTATCCATTTCAGCAAATCCTTTCCCTCTCTTCAAATTTTTATCCTGAAAATTTATCTTGATCTTAATATAAGTTTACTTTCCCTCCTTTCACCAATTAACAGTCCATTTTTCTTAAATCTTTGTTACATTTTTGCTAAAATCACATAGATTCATTCCAACATCATTCTAACATTCATTAATTTTACAATGTTTCTGTAAATAGTCTTTAAATTTCTTCCAATCTTCCTCCACCGACTCTTCTCCCTGGTCTCGGATTCTGCCAGTCATTTCCGCCAGTTCCATATAGTCTATCACCTTCATCTGCCATTCTTCCAGGGTGGGTAGATCTTGTGTCTTCCAATACTTTGCAATAAGTATTCTTGCTGCTGTTGTGGCATACATAAAGAAAGTTCTGTCCTTCTTTGGCACCAATTGGCCGACCATGCCCAGGAGAAAGGCCTCTGATTTCTTCAGAAAGGTGTATTTAAATACCTTTTTCATTTCGTTATAGATCATCTCCCAGAAAGCCTTAATCCTTGGGCATGTCCACCAAAGATGAAAGAATGTACCTTCAGTCTCTTTACATTTCCAACATTTATTATCGGGCAAGTGATAAATTTTCGCAAGCTTGACTGGTGTCATGTACCACCTGTATATCATTTTCATTATATTCTCTCTTAAGGCATTACATGCCATGAACTTCATACCTGTGGTCCATAACTGTTCCCAGTCAGCCATCATAATGTTATGTCCAACATCTTGTGCCCATTTAATCATAGCAGATTTCACCGTTTCATCCTGAGTATTCCATTTCAACAGCACGCCTCATCTCTGTCTCCTGGTCCTCTTCCTCTCCAGCCTCTGAGTCTGGACTGCTCTCTGCCACAGTCTCTTCCTGCTCACTAAAGCCTGTTGCCTCTTCAGCTTCCGATGCCTCCTCTCCTTCCAGCCTGCTCCCTCTTCTCCCTCTGACCATTCATTAACATCCCACCACCAATCCCTGGGCTTTGAGCCCAGAGGCAGAGCTAGCTGCTCCGGCACCCAGGGGTGGGACAAGCATCTTGGGGGGGCAGAGTGAGCCACCTGGGGGAGAAGTGAGCCGCCCATGGAGGGCTGCTTTCTGGGCAAGGTGGGGGGAGGGAGCTGCGCCGCTTTGCCAGCAGCCTTTCTCCCTTCCCTCTTCCTTTTGACAGCTCGGGCGAGACTCCCCCCCCCAAGAAGCAGCCAGGGAGCGGGGGGGGGGCAATGGTGCATGCCTGCCCATGATTCCCAAGCCTCCCCCAGCTGTCAAAACAAAGGGGGAAGGGGAAGGCCACTGGCAAGGTGGTGCAGCTCTGCCCCTTCCCCCAATGGCTTGGGGTAGGCTTGGGAGTCACGGGCAGGTAGCGCGCCAAATGTCACCCCCCCTCAGTGATGACACCCGGGGCGGACCGCCCCCTTCCTCCACCCCTGTCTTGAGCCTCTTTCCCCTGGCGGTTCCCTCCAGGGCCTCCCATCATTCCTTGGCACCCATGACACCTGTATGCAGAAGACAGGCAAGTGGAGGCAGACCAGGATTGGAAAACTCCCATCTAGTTTTGTCCCTGTTCGCCTCCTCCCTGCCAAATTCTACAGTGGTACCTCGGGTTACAGAAGCTTCAGGTCACAGACTCTGTTAACTCAGAAATATTACCTCAGGTTAATAACTTTGCTTCAGGATGAGAACAGAAATTGTGCGGCAACAGCAGGAGGCCCCATTAGCTAAAGTGGTGCTTCAGGTTAAGAACAGTTTCAGGTTAAGTACGGACCTCCGGAACGAATTAAGTCCTTTTTTTTTATATATAAATTTTTTATTGATTTTCCAACATATATTAAAAAAAAACAATACAAGGCAATACATAAACAAACAAACATATAAACATGTATAATTTCTTACCCTCTTTTTCTTAAACCTTGTTTCAACGACTTCCCCATACCTCCCTTTTCTGCATCCCTGTTTTAAATTTTCCCAGCAACCCCTAATTTGAATACTTATAATACAATTTCTGATCTTTTTCCTCTTATCCAATTACTTATCACTTTACTTACTTATAATTCACTTTCTTTAATCCTTTTTCTCTTACCCAATTATTTAATCCTTTTTCTCTTACCCAATTATTTGTCACTGCAATTCTGTTTTACCTTACCCATGACATTTTAACACTCATTAATTTTACAACAATTCTTAAGATACACTTTAAATTTCTTCCAATCTTCTTCCACCGTCTCTTTCCCTTGGTCACAGATTCTGCCAGTCATCTCAGCCAGTCCCATATAGTCAATCACCTTTGTCTGCCATTCTTCCAGCGTGGGTAGCTCTTGAGTCTTCCAATACTTTGCTAAAAGAACTCTTGCTGCTGTTGTCGCATACATAAAAAAGTCCTATCTTTCCTTGACACCAATTGGCCTACCATGCCCAGGAGAAAGGCCTCTGGTTTCTTCACGATGGAACGAATTAAGTCCTTAACCCAAGGTACCACTGAACAAGGGCAACCCTGAGAAGAAGGAGGTGGAGGAAAATGAGAGGCAAGACCACCCTCTGGACTGGTTGCTAGTAAAAAAAGAAAAAAGCAGGCAAGAGGAGCCTCACCCACAGCGGACTTGAGGTTGGTGGGGCAGTGCCCCATTTGCCCTCTGGGATCAGCCTTCATTGTTTCACAGAAACCTACCCAATTCGCACTTTCCAAAATATGCAGACCAAAGGAAAAATTCCCCGAATTTTCTGATGCAGTTCTCCAGGCAAACAATTTGCACAGACTGAAAGAGAGAGCACATTAAAATGCAAACATCGCATGCAAGCAATATGCAAAATTGCATCACAGTTGGGGAAATTACTTGCAGAAGGGTGTCTGTTGTGGAAAAGTGTACAGGGAATTGAAACGTATCGAAAGAAGTTTGCACTAAGATGCTTTCCAAAAACTTTCCAAAACAGAGCTGAATTTTGCAATGCGGTTTGCTAGCCAAGTAATGTCTACAAAAATGCATATGCCTAGAGTAACGTGTGCCTAAAATGCAAATATGAGCATAAAAAAACCATGACAAAACTGCTTTGTAGAAAAATCACACAATAAAGCTTATTAATTTCCATGAGGAACCTAAAAATAGTAATCACAAACTGATACGGAAAATCAGACTCAAGATTGGAGAGGAGGCATAACTGATAGATTCACCCATCCCTGTTAGGCCAAGGACTTGGCTTAAACTTTTTGAACATGATATTCTAGTGCCTTCTCTCTCCTCTGCCCTTCTTCCAATTGGCTAGTTGATGTCATTTTGGGGGGTGGGGAATGAATCGCTTAGTTTTGGTTTCTCATTTTTCCAATCTCAAACTCAGTCCACCTAATTTCTGCATGTGAGTCCATATTTTTTTGTTCACATGAACACATGTATGCATTTGCATGCTCATCGCTCCTAATATGCATCAGCCGAAACTGATCCCACAACATATTGTCAATTTTGGCATTTGAGACCTTCAGCCGCAGCTGTAACAAGTGCAGATTCAAGTTCATGCCTTGCACTTCTCACTGAAAGACACATTTTTGCACACTCTCTTTGGTTTGAGGACAGAACTGCAAAATTCTAAGTGTGAATTTCAGAAGAGAGCCGAATTCCAGTTTGCATATTAGTCCAGGGTGTGTAAATGTGGCAATGCAAACCAAATTTGTATCTTCCCCATTATTCTTTACAGTGCAACCCTACACATGCTTACTTCAAAGTAAGCATTGTGGAATCCAGTGGGGCATACTCCCAGGTAAATGTGTAGAGGACTGCAGCCTTAAAATTGTGTGTTGCTCCAAAGCTTGAAAGGGAGCAAAGAGGAAATAAAACGAAACCAAAACAGAAAAAAATGATCATTATACAGTAAAAGAAAAGACTGTCATAAGTTTCTGTGCAATAATATTCAAAAGCACATGGATTCTAATGCCAACTCTGCCATCTACAGGGCACAAGAAGAAGCACAATAACAAAGGACTTGATCTGCTGTTGGGGGACCAATCTGCATTTTACACAGATATATTCTCAATTGGACACACACACCTCCGTTTTTCAACTAAATTCAGGCACATGCAATGGGAAATGAACCAGACTTTTGCAATATGGAAAGAGGCAAGACAACTTTCTGAAATGCACTAGCTAACATCTGCTAGGCACAACATCCCTGCAAACAAATCAGAATGCTCCATGAATAGCCAACGTCATCTAACGGCCCCACAAACTTCGTGCAAATAAAGCAAGAGTTGAAATAAACAGATTGCTTGGAAACGAACACCGGTATCTGCACCAGAGAGATTGCAAGCAGCATCTTCTAACCAAAATGCGCCCTGTTCTTTCACTTGACCACATGGTGGTGCCCTATTCCCACCACACAATAAAGTCAAATTCCACTCTTTCCCTAAATATTACTATAATAAGCCAGTCTCCGGATCCAGTTTTTGCGAAGAAGAATAGTGATGGGCAGCTTTCAGAAGAAACCGGAGCGTTAAATCTCTGCTAGTACAATCCTATATGCGGTAAAGGGACCCCTGACCATTAGGTCCAGTCGTGGCCGACTCTGGGGTTGCGGAGCTCATCTCGCTTTATTGGCTGAGGGAGCCGGTGTACAGCTTCCGGGTCATGTGGCCAGCATGACGAAGCCGCTTCTGGTGAACCAGAGCAGTGCACGGAAACGCCGTTTACCTTCCTGCCGGAGCGGTACCTATTTATCTACTTGCACTTTGACATGCTTTCGAACTGCTAGGTTGGCAGGAGCAGGGACCGAGCAACGGGAGCTCACCCCGTCGCGGGGATTCGAACAATCCTATAAAAGAGGATCAGACAAATGCATGGAGGACAGGACTCTGCAGGGTAGGACTCAAACCCAGTTGTAATGGTTCTAGGGGTTGCTCGTGCGTAAACCGGTGCCACACCTGGCTGGGTTGCCTGAGTGAACCTTTTCTGTCCGGACAGCCACTTGCCCGTGGCTGTCTCAATCGCTGTCAGAATCCGTCAGTGGGCGTTTCTTGAACTTCTTCCAGCAAAGAAGCTCTTTGACGCCTAGTCTCCGCCTACTCTCCCTGCGCGGAAGCCTTCTGCGCAGGGAGGGCGTGGGCAGCGGAGGACCCCTACTCTCCCTGCTGGTCCCCGGCGAGGAGTCATGGGACCGCCTTGCCAATTCCCCCATCTGCCCCCCTTCTCCACTGGTGCTACGCTGATCCCCTTCCCCAGAAGATGGGCTGCCTCTCCCCATCCGGGGGCGCTCTCTGGAATCCCTCTGGAGCCCGCTCTCTCCCTCCGGCCCTGATGGCAGTTCCCTGACACCAGTGCTTCGAGTTACGAGAAAGGAGGTTCCGACTAAACACTGGGAAGAACTTTCTGGCGATAGGAGCTGGTTGACAGTGGAACAGACTCCTTTGGAAGGTGGTGGACTCTCCTTCCTTGGAGGATTTTAAGCAGAGTTTGGATGTGCCATCTGCCAGGGATGCTTTCGTTGAGATTCCTTCATTGCCGGGGGTTGGACTAGATGACCCTTGCGGTCCCTTCCAACTCTGCAATTCTATTATTTTTTGATAAGGCTATCAGTGGCTACTTGCCACAATGGCTATGTTCTACCTTCATTGTTCTTTTATTAGGCAGCATTGCATTAAAAATGGGCATATTAGGGGAAATTTCTGGAGGATTTTTGTGCAGACTTGTAAAAAACCCAAAAAACACCACAAACTAATGCAGGAAGATTATGCATTGAAGATTAGAAAAATGCATTGAAGATTAGAAAAATGAGAAATCATAATTGTCAGATTCATTCAGTGCAGGGATATTGAGTTCTACCAGCATCAGATACAAACATGGCGTTCTGATAAAATTGAGCTTTAAAAACAAATCTGCAAAGGAGCTAAGCAGCCTGAGATCTGCATTTTTATATTTTAAATGGCTATTTGAGGAAAAACAAAGCACCCAGGTGTTTTTCAAGAGCGTACACAAAGAGCCACGCTTGAGCTTCTCAGGCAAGGAGCAAACATACATTATTCAGCATTTTGCGATCTTTCCACATTGATGCCTGACAGCGGCTAATCCAACTTAATGCAAGGGCTGGGAGAGAGCCAACGAGTCAGCGCTTTCGGATGATGCGGAGAGGTGCTTCTGGAAACAGTTCCTCCGAATAAGATCCACCTTTCCTGTGTCGCTGCTCAGAATGTTAATATATCCGGGAAACCCTTTCGCCATGGTTTGGCAGCACGCGCTGTGGCTTTCTGCACCGGGGGAATCGGTGTCGTTCTGCTTCTGATGTGAACGTTGATTAAAACTGCTGCTTAAAAATGCTGACCTGTGTTCTTTTCGGGCGCTGCGTTCATTGACGTGGCTTCCCCTGCGTGCGAAAACAGGATCTGGCACATTGAGCGGATGAGAGCAATTGTGTGTCCAACGATCAAGAAGTGTCAGGGAAGGGTCTGAAGAGGAGGACTGGGGTATGCATTGCATCGCAGACCAGCTTCTCTCTGATGGAGAGCTGGAGAGGGAAGAGTCGCTCCCCTTGTCCACAGCGCGTTCAGAAGCAGAGAGAGAGAGACAGGAGCTGAACAGCTTCGGGAGGAGTTACCCAGTTATGAGATAATGGCAAGAGAACCAGGAGGGAGGAGGCAGCTAGTCGAGACATCACTTGAGAGTGTAGGGGACCCCCTCTTACCATGGACTCGGAGGTCCAAACGTATCAGAGAGCAAAGGAGTCAGAGGGAGGGAGGAACTTCCCGTTGGCGCCTAAAATGCTGCGGACGTCGGATTTAGAATAGCCAACTGCCCTCCTTGCGGGAAGCTGTGTATTTGTGCTTGCAACAACATGCTGTAATAAAAGGACTACAAATAGATCAACTGCTCGTTAATTCTTATCTGTGAAGTTACCTAAGAGAGAGGAGGACTCTCCACACGTGACAAGAAGGCAGTTTTTGCATGTTCTGTAGAGGGAAGTAAGAGGCAGATGGGGCTCGTCCACCTGGGAAGGGGGCCCATCTGGGAGAAGGAAAACACTGATTCTAAACCTCCGCTGCCTTGAGGGACATGTTCAGGAGAAGAAAAGGCTAAAGAGTAAACCCTACACAAATCCAGAGTGGAGTCCCTAAGATGGCTGGATGGTGCCTTGTACGCCTCCTTCTGGCAACTCCTGAAGCCAAGCTGGTGCCAAACGTATTGCTCTGCTGTCCTTTGGACCACATCAGCGAGGCCAAGAGAGGGGTCTTGTCATCTAGGCAGCTCAGGACCTCCATACACACTGCCCAGGCTTGCACCCCGGAGAGGTCACTTCAGTGCTGCTAATGCAGTGGTTTGACTTCACCTCTGGAGGCGCACTCCACTGTGTCTCAAGATGGACAGATTCATTGCCAACAATTCATTGACATGCTGTACTGGAATTTCAGGAAGCTGATGTGCAAATAAAATTCCCACCTTGCCCAGTGCTGCTGACTCAGACTGGCAGCAGTTGTTCAGTCAGAAGTCCCAGCAAAGGAAGAATGGATAAAAAAACTTATGGAATATGCAGAAATGGCGAAACTCACCGGAAGAATAAGAAACCAAGATAACAAACTTTTTATAAAAGAATGGAAATGGTTTATTGAATATTTACAGATGAATTGTAAACAGATGAAAACATTAGCAGGGTTAGTGTAATAATAACCTGCAGTTTTATAAGAGCACATATTTAATTAAATGAGCGAGTTAAATGAACTTGGATATTCAGAAGATCTCAAGAAATAAATTTAAGGAACCGCAGAAAGAGGGGGGTAGGAAGTCAAATTGCAGAATGTCAAATTGATTGTAAAACTAATGAAATGTATAAATTTGAAAACTATAAATAAAAAACTTAGAAGAAGAAGAAGAAGAAGAAGAAGAAGAAGAAGAAGAAGAAGAAGAAGAAGAAGTAGTAGTAAAAACTCTTCCTTATGTGGGACTTTCTGTTTTAGGTAAGCATAGCAGGGGATCTTTACAAGCCCCAGAAGGCAAGAACTCTGCTGGGCATGCAGAACATTAAGAAATACACCCTCTGTATGCCTCTTTATTTCTTCTTTGTTAACATTGCATTGTAGCCAACACAACACTATATATAGAGAGAGGGATGTGGAGGCTGCATCTTTCCGTTTGCCTCTAGGGAGAAGTTCTCTCCCCGGCAACGTGGCTGCTTTATCCCAAGAAGCACTCTCCTTTTGACTCCCGCTGTTCTCCATTGGGCTAATGTGCTGTTTTCAAAACCTGGGGCAGCAGGATATCAAACAGGCTTTCAGGCTATCGGCCATTTTCTCTTGCAAAGCTAAAATGACTGTGGCTGGGTTCCTGTGATGGGCATTTTGGAAGAAGGCTCCAGCTGGTGCAAAAATGCTGCAGTTAGACTGTTCCTGGGGACAGACTCCTGCCAGCACATAACTCTGGTTCTCCAAAGCTTGCCCTGGCTGCCCATATCCTGTGGACCAGGTTCCAGGTTCTTGTATTAATTTTCGAGGTCCTCAACAAAGTAGGTCCAGTGTAAGTCAAAGGCCACCTGATCCCTGCTCTCCCTGTCTGACCACCGGGAACTTGCTCTTCTCCCAGATGTTTCCCAAACAGTCTCAAACTGTGTCTGCCCACCTCTTACCTCTGTCCTGCCCTCCTCATTACTGCATTCTTGGAGACCAGGAGAGAGCGGAGCTTGTCGCTGCAGGAGGAGACTCCTCAGATTCTTCAGCAGCCTCTTGCCCTGCCCTCCTCTGCTTCAGCCTCGGGGTCTGAACTGCTCCCTGTCACCAGCTCTCCCTGCTCACAAAACCCTGTTGCCTCCTCCCAATCCTTCCCCTCTGACCTCAGTGTCCCACCACCAATCCCCAGGCTCTCAGCCTTCCTCCTCTGGGGTTTCTCTTGGGGGGTTCCCTGGCTGGTGCCTCCCACTACAGCTCCTTGTCCAGCCAGCCCCTGACATCAGGTAGGAGGATGGGAAGGGGAGGCAAAACTGGAATGAGTTGGCTCTGCCTGTCATTGGGTCTGGCACCACCTACTGTTGGGCTCCTTGCCTCTCACCCTACCCGTGTCAATGGGCGCTCACAATGCAGGAGAAAGTCCACTGGAGGGCATTCTGCTGGGCACCCCCTCAAACTGAGAGACAATCCTGTCTGTAGCAAACACATCCCACCCAATTTATCCAGCCCCTGTAGCTTTGATGCTGGACAGAGCGGCCAACTGATATCCTGCCCAGGATATTGACCCTCCTGGCCATCTTTGGCAGGGGAGAAAAACCCTCTTTCTGAAAGACCATGTGGCTTTTCTTTTGCCTTAAGGAGCCAGAGGGCTCACTGGGCCAGAAAGCCAAAGTTACCATAGAAACAGTGCAACCACAGAGGTTCGGGTTTAGAATATAGGCCAATATTTCTGCTCAGCTGGCTCCTGGGCTTGATGTATTCTTCCGCCTACCCGGATTAACCAAGGACATGTGGGAGAGTCGGTTTCCCATTCCCCCCGCCCCCAGCAGTGGGAATGCCCTTGTCCCTCACTCGTTCCTGGGAAAATGGTCTCTCTGTGTGCACACACATCAGCCGGGCCAATGCTAAGAAACTGTTGCTGGGTTACTACATACCAAGAAGCCTTGCGCTCTCTCTCTCTCGCTCCCTGGTTTAAGTGCATCTGGTAGAGCACTGGGGAATGCAGCATGAAAGCAAAGGGCTGGTGGCAGCTGCAGGATTTTGACAGGAGATGTCAACGGCTGAGCATCACGGCTGACCAAAGTCTTAAAGGTGGCCAGGCCAAAAAAAGGAGAGATACTGGTTCTCTTAAACATCCAAGTTTACAATATAC
Source organism: Podarcis filfolensis (assembly GCF_964270895.1). Classification (NCBI taxonomy): domain Eukaryota; kingdom Metazoa; phylum Chordata; class Lepidosauria; order Squamata; family Lacertidae; genus Podarcis; species Podarcis filfolensis. The sequence continues at coordinate 8,864,416 of NC_139618.1, forward strand.
AGTGGTACCTTGGGTTAAGTACTTAATTCATTGCGGAGGTCCGTTCTTAACCTGAAACTGTTCTTAACTTGAAGCACCACTTTAGCTAATGGGGCCTCCCGCTGCTGCCGCACCACCAGAGCACGATTTCTGTTCTCATCCTGAAGCAAAGTTCTTAACCCGAGGTACTATTTCTGGGTTAGCGGAGTCTGTAACCTGAAGCGTATGTAACCTGAAGCGTTTGTAACCCGAGGTACCACTGTATTGTGTCCCTAAGGGCATGTAAAGGATAAGTCTGATAGGACCTAGGTACCTTTTGCGGTTATGTAACAGGACAGCGAGGGTCTTTGCTGGCCCCCAAACACACAGAGATTGTTTTGGGCAGACTATCAGTGCTCCTAAAATATTGAAACAGGGCAAGAAACTGTGAAGACCGCAAAAACACTCACCTTTTTTTAAAAGAAAGAAATTTATAATTTTCCATTGTACAACAAAACATGCAAATTAACAAAACAAAAAATAACACCAAATTGACTCCCCTCCCCATCTGAAGTTCCTTCCATTTTATCTCTACTACTGCATATCTACAATAATTCCTTCATTATTTATTTTCGCTAAAAATTTCCCTATGTTTTCTTTACTGCTCATTTTACATTAACCCTGCTAGCATTTTAAGTTGTCTACAATATCCAATATTCTTTCTTCCTGGTTCCTTATTCTTCCGATGAGTTTACCCATCTCCACATACTCCATCAGTTCTACCTGGCAGTCCTCTTTGGTTGGAACCTTTTCTCCCTTTAGCTTTCAGTGTTTCTCAAATTTGGGTCCCCAGCTGTTGTCGGACTACAACTCCCATCATCGCTGACCACTGGTCCTGATAGCTAGGGATAATGGGAGCTGTAGTCCGACAGCAGCTGGGGACCCATGTTTGAGAAACACTGGCAGGTGCACCTTTGATTCAATTTGTAATCTGCGCCTGCCATTTGTAACTGTGATTTTAAGTTGAGAAATCTGCAAAAATGAATATTTTTTTCCGGGGTGTGGGGAGGAAATAAAATAAAAACAAATGGGCAAATCTTTCCAGTTTGGCATCTCTTGGTTTCTCATTGCTGCAAATGTCAGTTGTTGTTTTCCGGTCCACTGATGGATCCCACAGAAGAGGTGGGGCAGAAGTTGCAGGACCATGGAGAGCTCCAAGTGAAGCCACAGGTTTGGACAAAGGTTGGAAGCAGATCTGGAGGGGCTTTCATGCCTCTGTCTCTAGACTGCCTTTTCCAGGTTCCACCAGCTTGTGGATAACTTTAGACTGAGCCTCAGAGAACTAGCCCTTTGCCTGGTTCCCTGTAATCGCATTTCTCACAGTGAGGGAACTGCCAGAAGGCCCTCAAAGCTGGACCTCAGTGTCTGGGCTGAATGATGGGAGTGGAGACGCTCCTTCAGGTACACAGGGCCAAAACTGTTTCTCTTTACACAACAGCATTTATTTATTTTTAAAGCCCTTGTGAAATTTCACCAGTATCTTAGTGGGAATTGATCATACCTTTTTTAAAAAAGTTTTTTTATTAACAATTTCAACATATCAAAATATCAAAACATATCATATTCATTATTTTTCCCCTTTCCCCCCACCTCCCCTCTCCCCCTGAGACTTCCCTCAGCTCCTCTCTCTGATTTTTCAACACATATTATTCTCTGCATCCTGTGAAATTGTATAAATCCTTACATTATCTATCTGCTATGTTAACAATCAATAAATTTGTGTATGTTTATTCAAAACCTGCCAAGGAGTCAAATTCATTTTGTTTTCTTTTTAAGTAATTTGTAAAAAGTTCCCATTCTTCTTCGAAGTCACAGTTGTCCTTATCTCGCAGTTTATATGTTAATTTAGCCAGCTCTGCATAGTTCATCAATTTCTCTTGCCGCTGTTCTTTTGTCAGGGTTTCCTCCTTCTTCCATCCTTGTGCTATCAAGACACTTGCCGCTGTTGTTGCAGACATAAATAAATTCTTTATTTTCCTTGGCAGGTCTTGTCCTACGGGAATTGATCATACCTAATGCACAGGTTTTTATTTGCAAGTTTGCCTAGTGCACGCATTCGCGATGTCTCCTGAAAAAAATACACACTGCGGCTTATTATGCCATCTTGTTTCGAAAAGCAGCTTTAAAGGAGAACTGAATCGAAATCCACACACACAGCCCGCAATTCCTCTGTGGCCCTTATCATTCTTAAGTGCAGCACATGTTGAAATCTCCTTGCTTACAAGCACGCCTGACAGCTGGGGAGACAGGTGGCTGCAGGCCACACCTTTCCCTTTCAGAGGCTCTTGCAGGGACGGAACATCTCAATCTGCAAGCGATCTGTGTCAGTTCAGCTATGACAGCAGCCCATTCTCTCATGCAGTTTCCAATTCCCTCGGGATCCACATAATTACATTGAGCTATCCGCTGGAGGGGAAGTCAAGACAGAGGTACGGCAGGGGGTGTGCGGTGGGTTTCTTTTCGTATTGTCGCCGCTGCAATACTAAGGGTCAGGATGGCTGTCTGTTGCGGCAAGAAACGTGTCAGTGTGTTGCAGCAAATGACAACAAAGAGGGGCGACACCCAGCGCTCTGAGCGGTTTCAAGCAAGCGGATCTCTCCCTCTGTTTAAGTTCCCACGATGCCTCTGACCTAGCGCTGCTCAGAGGTGTTGTGAAAAATTAAGATCGCCCCCCCAGACCGCAGGAGGGATTCAAGGGTATACAGTGGTACCTCAGGTTACATACGCTTCAGGTTACAGACTCCGCTAACCCAGAAATAGTGCTTCAGGTTAAGAACTTTGCTTCAGGATGAGAACAGAAATCGTGCTCCGGCAGCGCAGCAGCAGCAAGAGGCCCCATCAGCTAAAGTGGTGCTTCAGGTTAAGAACAGTTTCAGGTTAAGAACGGACCTCCGGAACGAATTAAGTACTTAACCCGAGGTACCACTGTACTGGAAATTTAGGTTTATTTACTTATTAAAATTATATCCTGCCTTTCCTCCCAAGGAGACCAGGGCAGCCAACACTTCTGTGATACAATTCAAAAGTTATTTTTGTAAGTGTTATGAACATCTAAAAGCGAAATAGAAGATATATTAAACAAATTTAAGAACAGCTGCAGCCAAATCATGCATCTGAACCAGCCTGCCACATCAGAAAGGTTTTCAGCAAGTGTCTAAACGATTACGGTGATGGCGGCCGCCTGATGTCAATACGCGAGGAGTTCCAAAGTTCAGGTGCTGCTATGCTAATGGAATGGTTCCTTACAAAAGGGGAAATGAACACTGTGGCACAGAGATGGCTGTGGACAGGATTCCTGCACTGGGTTGGACTACATGACCCTCGTGGTTCTCTTCCAACTCTACAATTTTAAGTTCAACAGATTCAAAGTGATTGATTTGGTGCATGTAGCTTCCTTTTGTTTGTTTGCATTTAACTGGAATTCTGATTTGCGTGTGCGATTGAATCGTTTGTCTGCTTGGAAGCCCGCTTGGAAGGTCTCAGCGCAAAGTTGGGATGGGAGTGGCCAGAATAAGAGAAAAGCTTGTCCAATGTATCGTAGGGTGAATGTGCAAAGCCCATTTCATCAGTTGCCTCCGCTGATGGGAAAGTCTTGCCTCCAGGCCAGGTTAGGCATTAGGAGGGATGCTTGGCTGCTGTCTCCGTGGCAACCTGGCATTGTGCTTTCATGTTCAGAGTTTCCCTGCTACCCACAAGTGACAGCTAATGGCAAGGAGTGATGCTGAGGGACAGCTATGAGAGCGGTGACATCACTTCCTTTATGGATAGTCTCGGTTGTAGCTAAGGTCCGACAGAACTGTCCGTTTTGGTTTCTTGCAGCTTGTCGTTTTATAAACCTTCAGCTCAGTTCTCTACATTCCCACATCAGTTTGTGATTTATTTATTTCTGGAGTCCTCACGAAAATTCACCAGCATTTTCCTTCACATTTCCCCTAATGTACACATTTTTGCAGTGAAATTTTCCGTAAGATACGTAATGTTATTTTCACTAATGTATGCATTTTGTGTGCAAGTTATCTTAATATACCTTTTTTTATGTTGTAAACTGCGCTGTGATCTGTGAACGAAGGGGGGTATGTAAATTTAACAAATAACAGCAATTAGTATATGCACATTGGTACACATTAATTGGCTAAAGAACTGCACTGTCGAACACAGAGCAGTGTGAATTTCAAAGGACGGCATGTTGTTGTTGTTGTTTAGTTGTTTAGTCGTGTCCGACTCTTCGTGACCCCCTGGACCAGAGCACGCCAGGCACTCCTGTCTTCCACTACCTCCCACAGTTTGGTCAAACTCATGCTGGTAGCTTCGAGAACACTGTCCAACCATCTTGTCCTCCGTCGTCCCCTTCTCCTTGTGCCCTCAATCTTTCCCAACATCAGGGCCTTTTCCAGGGAGTCTTCTCTTCTCATGAGGTGGCCAAAGTACTGGAGCCTCAGCTTCAGGATCTGTCCTTCCAGTGAGCACTCAGGGCTGATTTCCGTCAGAATGGAGAGGTTTGATCTTCTTGCAGTCCATGGGACTCTCAAGAGTCTCCTCCAGCACCATAATTCAAAAGCATCGATTCTTCGGCGATCAGCCTTCTTTATGGTCCAGCTCTCGCTTCCATACATCACTACTGGGAAAACCATAGCTTTAACTATAAGGACCTTTGTTGGCAAGGTGATGTCTCTACTTTTTAAGATGCTGCCTAGGCATACAGGGATTGAAACACAGCTATCCTTCAAAGCATGGCAGGTGTCTGAGGCAAAGAATGCATGCATTTGAAAAAATAACATTAAAAAGTGCATTATATTAGGAGAAAATGCATTGCAAAAATGTATATATTAGGCAAGAATTGCATATGAAAATGCGTATGTTTAGGAGAAATTTGCACTAAAATGCTGATGCATTTTCATGATTTTTTCAAAACTATGAACTGATGTGGACTTGTGCAGAATGGAATTTAAGTCTGGGAAAATGAGAAATGGAAAGAAACAAAAACGGGCAGATTCACCCAACTCTCACTGCACATTCCTGACTGGGTCTTATTTCTAAAAAGCAACAGACGCCTGAGGAATGTTCCACTGCTCCTGTTTCTTAATGTGCAAATTTTAGAAATTCTGTCAATGGAAGCAGAATTCAGGTGGAATCCTGATGCAAAGGCAGTTCCTGGAGCAATAAAGGAATAAAGAGTGTGAAGTTTGCTGACTGCAGTCTCTAAGCAAGCAGCCTGTCTGATAAAAGGCACGCTCCACTTTGTGTTAAACCACCATTCCAGGTTTTTTCCGATGTTTAGGAAGTAATTGATATATGCTCTGTTGAGCTTATATGCTCAACACCTTCCTTTCTTAGGCCATTCAGCATCTCTGAGTTGAATTCTGGGATGCGAGAGCTCAATTATTCCTCTCCTGCAACGCCTGTCATTTCAGCCACATGTGGCAGGAAGAGAAATCAGGCGAGACAAATGGCTGTTCCTTTGGTCTGCTCATTCGTCTAATGACAGGTGTGGCTGTCCTCCATAATTAGCCATCAAGAAGAGATCCTCTTCACCCTCCTCTGAAAAGCCGTTAGCGGCCTCTGTCTAACTTCATTAAGCCTTTGACAGTTCGCCGTGTACACATCTGTTTTTCGTTTGCTGGTTTGATTTGGAGAATGAAACGGGGGCTGGAATCAGAGGAGAGTGGCCGCAAATTTATTCAGGCTTGCGACTGAGAGCAGAGTCTACCTGGTTGCTCATCAAAAGCCGTGTCTCAAATGCATCGTGACGCTGTTTTCAGAAATGCCACCAGCTTTTCCGTGTGGAAATCCCATTCCTTGCACGTACCCGAATTGGAGATGCACATTGGTGTACTTTACCTACGTGCTAAAAGAACGCCGCCTTTAAGCAAAGCCCCAGCATTCAGCAGTGCGGCATAGTGGTTAGTGTGTCCCGGGCTGTGACTGAAGAGACCCAGGTTCAAATCTCCCCCGTAGCCACAAGGCTCACCTTGGGCCTGGTTTCTTTCAGCTGATCCTAATGTGAAAAACGAGGCAGGTAGAGAACACATATGCTCCCTGGAGCTCTTTGGAGGACAGCAGGATATAAATAATTTCAAAGTTATAATTGTTACTTATTAAATTTGTATACTGCCCTATACCCTATCTATCTATCTATCTATCTATCTATCTATCTATCTATCTATCATCTATCTATCTATCTATCTATCTATCTATCATCTATCTATCTATCATCTATCTATCTATCATCTATCTATCATCTATCTATCATCTATCTATCTATCTATCTATCTATCTATCTATCTATCTATTTTACTCCACACATCTGGCTGGGTTTCCCCAGCCACTCTGGGCAGCTCCCAATAGAATATTAAAAACACGATAAAGACATCAAACATTAAAAACTTCCCTAAACAGGGCTGCCTTCAGATGTCTTCCAAAAGTCAAGTAGTTGTTTATTTCCTTGACATCTAGTGGGAGGGCATTCCACAGGGCAGGTGCCACTACCGAGAAGGCCCTCTTCCTGGTTCCCTGTAACCTTACTTCTTGCAGTGAGGGAACCACCAGAAGACCCTCAGAGCTGGACCTCAGTGGAGCTGAACCATAGAGGTGGAGATGCTCCTTCAGGTATAATGGGCCAGGGCCGTTTAGAGCTTTTTTTTTCTTCCCCAGCCATTGCTCACTAGGATTTTTTTTTTTCTACTTTCAATTAAGAATAATAAAAAAACAGCCAGGAAGCTCTAGGAAGGGAACATAGAACAATACAAATATTGGAATTATAGGAATTGCTCATCTGAAAGCCCCCCTCCCTTCTCCTTTGGAATGGATTGGCTAAAATTAGTGCAAAACCCTTAGATATCTTTTTTTTCCAATTCAAAATCTAACATAAGCCTATTACATAGATTGCCTAAATTAAAATATACATAATCACTGTAGGCTTCCTTTTGCTATATGTAAATATAGAAATTTTAGAAATTTTATATTATAAATAATATTATAGGTTCCCACATGCCCCTCACTCCCCTTCACCCATGTGTGATCTCAGTATTTTACTTCTTCCACCTGGTTGTGTTGTTATGGTTTAATAATTATTCAGTTAATTCTATTGTTCTTTGCTTGCTTACCCCTGCACATTTTACCCATTATCTATTAATATTTCAATTCCAGAACAATATTTTTTTCATGTATTCCTTCACACCATCCCACTCTTTGATTATTCTCCGGTTTGAGTGGCCTCTAATAATTGCCGTCAATTTTGCCATTTCTACAAACTCGCAGAGTTTGTTTTGCCATTCTAATAATGATGGGATTTTCTCCCCCTTCCAATTCTTTGCGATCAGTATTCTGGCCACTGCAGATGCGTAAAGGAATACTGTTTAGAGCTTTAAAGGTCAGCACCAACACTTTGAATTCTGCTCAGAAACGAAGATCTCAGGGTGGTTCACAAAAGAAAACCACAATATTTTTAAAAAGACAAAAGACATAATAAAAATAAGAACAAAAACCAGTAATCCCCCCTCCAACAACACTTTAAAAGGGCATCGGATGTTCATCAGCCAAAGGCCTGGTTGAAGAAGAGGAACGTTTTCGTCTGGTGCCTAAAGGTGTACGGTGGTACCTCGGGTTACAGATGCTTCAGGTTACAGACACCTGAAATAGTACCTCAGGTTAAGAACTTTACCTCAGGATGAGAACAGAAATCATGTGGCGGCAGCGGGAGGCCCCATTAGCTAAAGTGGTACCTCAGGTTAAGAACAGTTTCAAGTTAAGAACGGACCTCCAGAACAAATTAAGTTCGTTTTTTAATTATTATTAGGTTTTTAACATATCATTTTCAACAATACTTAAACACACTTTAACATCTTATACCGTTTTTTTCCACTTCCATCAATCACATCTGAACATTTCCAATCTGTTCATTTAATATACATTTCTTACTTTCACTACAGTGATACCTCTGGATGTGAACGGGATCCGTTCCAGAGCCTTGCTCGCATCCTGAAGCGAATGCAACTCGTGTCTGCGCGTGCGCGGGTCACGATTTGCCGCTTCCGCGCATGCACGTGATGTCATTTTGACATTTTGACTGTTCTGTTACTTCCGGGTTGCTGCGGAGCGCAACCTGAAAACGCTCAACCTGAAGCTACTTCAACCCGAGGTATGACTGTATTACATTTAAATCTCATAACTAGTATCTCTCAGAACGAATTAAGTTCTTAACCCAAGGTACCACTGTATAATGAAGGCGCCAGCCGAATCTGCCTGGGGAGAGCATTCCACAAACTTCTCCCTCTGACCACTCCTGCCGCCGTTCCTCTGCACCCAACCGGTCCATGACCCATTATGCCGAGCAGCAGCGGATAACCTGTACATCCCAGCAGCAGATAACCTGTAGCAAACTCTTGCGCCTGTCACTTCCCCGACATCTTTTTAATCGCCAACTTCCAAAAACAAAGCAGCTGGATTTTTTTGAGCAATCTCCACTTGATAGTCGGAAGCAATTCCAGAGTTATTACGGAGATAATGAAGTGGAACAATTTATTAGTCTATCATCACTAAACAAATGGGTTCCCAGTCATATTAAAGCCTTAATGGAGTGTTCCGAGGTTAACCATCTCGCGAAGCCCCCGTAGGCGCTTCCCTATGTGGGGTGGGGCCGTGAAATAAATAAACAAGCGAGCAAGATGGCTCCTGTAGGCTTGCGAGCTTCATCCTTGGACATGCCAAACCATACCTGGTAGATGTAATGAGGGTTTATCGCAGCGGCGGCGAACAGCGCAATCAAATTGCAGATTAATTTCCCTTCTTTTCTCTGTTGAGGGATGATTGCTTTAATTAGACTGAGCCCCATGAAAGCCGTTTCCCTCTCCCATATTAATTCTGGGCTAGCCGGAGGCAGTTCTGCACCACACGGCTCCGTGGAGCGTCGGCCCTCACTGCTGCAAGCGGGCAGCCAGCCTAGCAACCGTGGAGAGCAGAATGGTTTTTGCTAGGCCTGACAAACTTAAGAACTAACTTTGCTAGCGCAGGGCGAGGACCTATCGAGCCCGGAGTCATGTTCTCACAGTGGCCAACCAGATGCTACTTGGAAGCAGCCTGTCAGCAGGACCTGAGAGCAACGGTGCTCTCTGCACTTGAGATTCCCAGGAACCAGGGTTCAATTCTCTCCTGGACCTGGGAAACAGAGGAGCGGGAGAGGTGCTGGCAGCAGCAGGAGGAAGTATGGAAGCCCTTATTGTGGAGAAGAAGAAGAGTTTGGATTTGATATCCCACTTTATCATTACCCGAAGAAGTCTCAAAGTGGCTAACATTCTCCTTTCCCTTCCTCCCCCACAACAAACACTCTGTGAGGTGAGTGGGGCTGAGAGACTTCAGAGAAGGAGGAGCGGGGAAGCGAACCCGGTTCCCCAGATTACGAGACTACCGCTCTTAACCACTACACCACAATGGCTCTCTAGACACCAGCCTGACCTCGCTTCACCTCTTCCTGCCCTGTTCTTCACTCTAATTCTGCAGCTTTTCCTGCCTCTGACTCTCGTCTCCTGGCTGATACGGGTTCCCCCAGTCAGAACCCCGCTTCTCCCGGTGCCCACTCATCCAGCCACCAGTTCTCAGCTTATGCCAGGGGACAGCAAACTTTTTCAGCAGGGGGCTGGTCCACTGTCCCTCAGACCTTGTGGGGAGCCGGACTATATTCTGGGGGGGTGGGGAAGCAATAAATTCCTATGCCCCACAAATATCCCAGAGATGCATTTTAAATACAGTGGTACCTTGGGTTACAGCCGCTTCCGGTTACAGACTCCGCTAACCCAGAATTAGTACCTCGGGTTAAGAACTTTGCTTCAGGATGAGAACAGAAATCACATGGCGGCGGTGCAGCAGCAGCAGCGGGAGGCCCCATTAGCTAAGTGGTACCTCAGGTTAAGAACAGTTTCAGGTTAAGAACGGACCTCCAGAACGAATTAAGTTCTTAACCCAAGGTACAACCGTAAAAGCACACATTCTACTCATGTAAAAACACCAAGCAGGCCTCACAAATAACCAAGAGATGCATTGTTAATAAAAGGGCACATTCTACTCATGTAAAAATACACTGATTCCTGGACCGTCCGTGGGCCGGATTAGAAGGTGATTGGGCCGGATCTGGTCCCCGGGCCTTAGGTTACCTACCCATGGCTTATGCTCACCACCTTTGGATGTAGACTTCCTGCCTCCCCCCCTTATTACTGAGCTGCAGCTCCTTCCCTTTCTTCCTTCTCAAATGTTCCCCAAATCAGCCATCTTCCTTCCCAGGCAAGGGGTGACTAGGGGTGAGCAAACCTGTCAATTTTGGTTCTTCGTCCTTCCATGCTTAGATTCCGTTCTCCACATCCGTTTGCATGTTCTTCTTTTAAAGAAAACATCTTCATGGAAGTGCGTTGACTTGCTAGTACACCTTTCTCCTCATCTACACTTTTTTTGTAGGCTATGTTCCTACCCTCCAACGTTTCTCCGATGAAAACAGGGCCATCCCATTCCATAATGATGATTTTACTATTTATACCTCACACGTCTTACTGGGCTGCCCCAGCCACTCTGGGCAGCTTCCAACATATATAAAAGCATAATAAAACATTAAACTTTTTTTTTTTAAGTTCCATATACAGGATTTCCTTCAGATGGCTTGGGGGTCGGACAACTCCATACCCTTCAATGAAAATAGGGAGATCCTAAGGAAAAGTGGGACATTCTGGGATCAAATCAGAAACCAGGACGGCTTCTCTAAATCAGGGACGTCCCTGGAAAATAGGGGCACTTGGAGGGTGTCAGGGAACTGCCATCAGCTCCGAGGCGAGAGGTGGAAGGGCAGTTGGGTTACAGGGAGCCTCCAAGATCGTGAGAAGCTCCTCTGGCGCGGAGGGAAGCCCCGCCTCCAGTGGGGAGGGATGCAGGGATCGGAAGATGCTAGAGAGAGCCGCAACACCGAGCCTGAGCAAAGCGGGCGGGGAGGCAGGTCCCCCTTTGCCCACGCCCTCTCTGCGCAGTCGGTTTACGCACAGAGAGGGGAGGTATAGGATGGGGGTCATAAGACTGCTATGCTGGGTGTTATGTACTGAAGTTCTCACCCTGGGCCAGCAGGGGGATACTGTAGATAGTTATGCAAATAAGGGATTGAAAGTGATGTTCCGTGATTGGATAGTTTTAGAAAATTGTTACAGTTACATTGTACTGGAGCTCTATATAAGCAGGCTGACTGAACCCTTCAGTTCAGTTCTGTCCTGGCCTGTGAATAAACAAGAGCTGTTTGAAGAATCGCTATTTTTATTTTTGCAAGTGACTTTCCTGTATGCAATGCATTTCTATCACCACCGATATATGAAATTTGAAACACGTTTCCCCCTAGTCTGTGCATTTTTGTACGTATTACTTAGCCAGAGAAGGGCACCCCAAAATTCAAAGGTGTTGCGGCTGTCAAAGGGTGCTTTCGTCTGCGTATTGTCCTGGGAAGTGCAAATGAAGCAGGATGAGCTTTAAAGGCAAAACAGGCCCATATTTTCTCTCCATTCCAAGGTGTCCCTGACATTTGGGGCCACAATCCCCGTGACCCAACAGAGGCGCCTACCCTGGGCCCTCTTCCTCACGTCTGCCACTTCTGCTTCCGAAGGAGAGGACTGTCTTTATGGAGAGGTTCTCCCCTCAGCCCCTCGGCTATGGGCAGCTGTCCCCAGCCCTCCATTGTGCTGCTTAATGGACTGGTGAAGCCGGCCGTGATAACCTGGATGATTTTCATGCATGACAGAGAAAAGGAAAATAATCCCCACGGGCTCTGGGTGTAACATTGGCACAAGGGCTTTTCTTTTCAGCTTCTATGCCGCGGTTCTTTCTACTCAGATGGTAGGAGTCAGCTGCCTCTGCGGTCCTTTAAGAAAAAACCATTTGCCCACTATCTAAGAGGAGGAAAAAAAAACTAGGTTAACGCTTTGCAAAGTGGAAGGAGAAAGGGAGTGTAGGAATCACAAATCTGCCTGGTTGCATTCCCTGTCCCTTTCCACAAACCTCTGCCCTTTGCAGCTTCAACATTAAAAACATCACATTCCAGGTGATCTCTTTTTGCAACCTGATTTTTTTTTTTAAATCCTTGGAAGGAGACAAACCACATGCTTTTATTATATCACAGCCCAATTTGCAGCAGGCCTTCCCTTGTGCCGATTAGCTCTTATATATTCCACGCCCCGCCAAAAATTAGATTTATTTATAAACCACTCATGCGTTGCAATGCAATCATCCGGGTTATGCTGATATAAGCCGTGGCTGGGGGCCATTTTATGTGGGTGCCTGACCGTGAAAAGTGTTAAGTCGTTGTCTGGTTATGCCTGCAGGGGGCAGCAGTTTCCCTACAGCAAGGGGGGGAGGCAGACCTCGGATCACGACTCTAAATGGCGTATCCCCCCCTTTAGCGCAGTTATGTAATGTTCGTGTATAAGAGCATTTGTGTACCACCATCTCATGCAAGAGGTCAAGGTTGCATTCAACAATATATACAAATATAATAAATTGGGTTCTCAGTGGTAGGCTCTCAGCCTAAGTCAAATGCCTTTATAGTTTAATTAGTTGACTTTTTCTTAAAACAGATCCCTGGTATCAAAATTTCTCTGCAGCTCAGAACATAGCAGTTTCCTAAAATTGGGGGTGGATCTACACACAGGAAAAACCCGCTATAAATAAGTCAGAAATTAAATTGTTATAACAAAAGGGAAAAAACCCTCTATGGAAAATTGTATAGAATTTTTTTTGCTCTCCAGCGCCATCTGGTGTTGCATGTTTATAATGCATTCAAAAACACTGGGTTTTTTTTTTTACTAATGTAGCTGAGTCCTAAGTTGCAATAACCATATTCCCAGTGGGTGGGGGAAATGTAGAATACCACCAGCCTGACCAGAATGAGGGAAAGAAGAATGTGGTTTTGTTGGGGGTGGGCATGTGATCGCTCTGAACACCTATAGCTGACGCTAGAATCCAGCTGATCAAACCCAAAGATGTAGTTTGGTTGTGCCAGTTCTGATAAACACGGGGCGTATGTACCCCCTACACACCTGTGCCAGAGATTGCTTCCATTGGCAGGTGTTTGCCTCAAATTGCTGCTTTTAAGGACATGTGCACAGACCCTAAGGAAATTTGGCACCTGAGGCGAACCACAAAATTGTGCCTCCCCCACCAGGTGATTGAAGATCTATATTGGGAACACTGGTAAGAAGAAACCAGCAGTGCCTATTTCCGTTTTCCATTCTGCCCTGTATTTGTCTCATGCAACACTGTTTCTGTTGTGCCGCAGCCTGTCTTCTGCCCCCAAAAATAAATGTCTCAGTGTACGCTGTGACAGCATTATGTACCTTATGTAATTTACACAAAAAATTACCGTACTTTCCCATGTATAAGACTATATTTTTTTCATTCAAAAATCATGCTCAAAATTTGGGGTAGTCTTATACATGGGTAGTGGCACTGTGGGGACATGGGATTGGTTGCTGATCTGAGTTGGAGATTGTTATTGGTGGCTGTGGCAAGGGCTGGTGTTGATTGGCTGTCATTCTGGTAATTGGGCGGGCGATTTGCTGCTTTTGTCAGTGAGGGGACAGAGGATAGTTTGGTTTGCTCAACAACTATGGGCGATCCTTCCCCCCCAAAACTCAACAACTTTGGGGGATCTCCCCCCCCATTTTCTTAATGTTGTTTTTTTTTTTTAAAGATTTTTATTAAAGTTTTACAAAAAAGAAAAATAGAAGTTCACAGAATAAAAAACCATAAATTACAGAAAAAAGAAACACACAAAAGAAAAAAAAAATACAGAAAGAAAAACACAACTAATTAAGAAAAATTACATTTAAACAAAGAAAAAATAAAACCATTCCATTTTTCCAATAACCCCAATTTCATATGCTTATGTTCTTGACCTCCTCGCACCTTCCCCTTTTTGTATTCCCATTCAAATATTTAATTCAGCAAATTCTTACCCTATATCAAATGTTTAAACTTTGTACCATAACATATACTATATCCCTATTTTTCAACCAGTTATCAATACCTTTTTTGCATAATCTTAATAACTTTTATCACTAATTACCACTTATTACCCATCCAAGCACAATTTTAACACTCATTAATTTTATAATATTTCTGAAGATAGTCTTTGAGTTTCTTCCAGTCTTCTTCCACCAACTCTTCTCCCAGGTCTCGGATTCTGTCAGTCATTTCCGCCAATTCCATATAGTCTATCAGCTTCATCTGCCATTCCATTTTCTTAATGTTGAGTCCCCCAAAATAGGGGGCGTGTTATACATGGGAGCGTGTTAAACACGGAAAAATACACGGTACATTGTCATTATGCTATTCTACCTCATGCATTTCAGTGCAAAGGAAATACAACACAAATGGGGGCAGGAAGCAATGAGTTATATATTGTTTGTGGGTTGAAATGTATGTGTTCATTTCTATATTGTAAGTCATTTTGAGACACCTTGAGAAAAAGGTGACCAATAAACTTAATTATTATTATTAATTTGTAATGTTTGCTGCACTGAGAAATGACCCAGAGACACCTCTTCTCTTTTAAATCATTCCGTTCTTCTCTTCTAACAGGGAAAACTCTATTTTCTTTTGAAGTACATTTTAGTTATTTGCTCAGATCATGCGCGTGTGTGTTACACACACAGATATCCATGCAGACAAACGAACGGGGCAAGTCCAGAGATCCAGATGCTGATCTTCAGTCTCTGGGAACGAAGGTGCCAAGTCCCAAGGTCACAAATGATTAATCTCAACCTATGAACCTCGAAAGCATCAAAGCTTCCTAATCGGCGCCTCATGCTGTACATCAAAAGCCGAACATGCTATGCAGCCTGTGCAAAATAATGAACTGAACCTTCCCAACCTGATTCTCTGGGTGGCAATTAAAACACTCTGCAGATGAGATCTTTTAACCTCTGCAGGGCCCTGTGGAATACGATGTTCACAATTTTCTGCGCTGTTTTCTGTCGTCTGTGGAAGGCATGGGGATGTGTATATTTGAGCACAGAATTTCCACTGATTTCGGGTCTTCAGAGAGCTTTAGTGCTAGCAAACAGGTCGACCAGACAATTGTAGTATTAATTACAAGTCGCTTGGAGACCTTAAGAAATATCAATAAATAATAGTATAGATTATTTGGGAACAAATTGTTATACAATTGTACACACACATGTGGGGTGTATGGGGATAAATGCACTCTGCACCAAGCTCATAATATTCTCACAACCGAGCGAAACCGAGGCTACGTTTAGCTCTTAAAGGTAAAGGTAAAGGGACCCCTGACCGTTAAGTCCAGTCGTGGACGACTCTGGGGTTGCGGTGCTCATCTCAATTTACTGGCTGAGGGACACACACACACACACACACAGCAGTGGGTATGGGGCTTACTGGCTTGTGTTTTATTGTTGTTGCTTTTATCATGGACTTTGTGTTTTTATATTGTATTTTTATGTTGTAAACCGCCTGGAGATTTACTGATGAAGGGGGCGTACCAATTTAATAAATCCTCATCTTGCTCATACCACTCCCCCAAACTCTGCCATCAACTCTGGCTTTTTTCTGTCAAGGGATGTCCCCACACATATTTGCTGTCTCACACTGAACCCCTTCACCCACCCCCCATCACCTCACCAGGAAACTACAGTGGTACCTCGGGTTACAGACGCTTCAGGTTACAGATGCTTCAGGTTACAGACTCCACTAACTCAGAAATAGTACCTCAGGTTAAGAGTTTTGCCTCAGGATGAGAACAGAAATCGTGCTCCGGCGGCGCAGCGGCAGCAGGAGGCCCCATTAGCTAAAGTGGTGCTTCAGGTTAAGAACAGTTTCAGGTTAAGAATGGACCTCCGGAACGAATTAAGTACTTAACCCGAGGTACCACTGTAGCTTGGCCATTTCCCGGAATTAGAAGGCTTGGTTAGATTGTAACACTTGCTTGATCCAGGGATTAGAGGGGTCTGGCACACAAACACACAATTTACAAAGGAAGGTCAGGGAGGGCTGGTGGCTTTGGGGAGCTGAGTTGCGTCCTGGGTTCCAAGCGCTGGGCAGAGAACCCTGGAGGGCTGTGTGTGGTTCTCCATCCCTATTGGAAAAGAACCAGATGTAAGTTGGGTCAGACTGGATGAACTTTGGGTCCCTTCCAACTCTACTTTCCATCTCTACAATTCTGTGAACACCAGCACCAGAAGCAGGAAAAGCCAGTTGGAAATTGGCATGCCGCTTTCAGCTGAAGAACAGTAGTTAGGTAAACCTGAGGGTCCCCCAGTCTGAAGCAAACTCCCTGCTCCCGTACAAACAGGCTGTGAACTGACCATTCACGCTGGGACCTTTCTGCTCTGAGATTTAGCCTTAGGTCAAGACAAGCCTTTCTCTCCAGCCCCAGAACCTTATCTGCCACTGCTCGTTTTGTAAACTTCAGCAGGCGGGTGATGTGGCAATAATTTATTCCGCTGGGCTATTTATGTTTCGTGTCAGAAGGGCTGCTTTTCGCGGGAGACAGTCTCGCTTTTGTGTCAATGGCTCCCAGAAAAAAAAAGGCTTGTTTATTAGCCGAAATACAATACAGTATTGCCATTATGTCCTCTCTGGCATCGGAGTGGCAACTGGGCCTCAGAGCCAACTTAATATGTTGGCTGTGGAACTGAGGTCATGTGTGAACCGGGCAACGTTATAACTCCTTCCCAAATGTACTGCTTGCACCTCAGCTTCCCTCCGTCTCGCACAACTCTGCAACTTGTGGACATCCAATGAAGGCGAACGTCGGAAGATTCAGGAAAGATGAAAAGGGAGTTCTTCAGCCGGCACCTCTCCCACAAGAGGCAGTGATGGCTGAAGTGTAGGTGGGTTCCCACAAGGCAAGATATAGTGATAACAGCAGGCATAGGCAAACTCGGCTCTCCAGATGTTTTGGGACTACAACTCCCATCATCCCTAGCTAACAGGACCAGTGGTCAGGGATGATGGGAGTTGTAGTCCCAAAACATCTGGAGGGCCGAGTTTGCCTATGCCTGGATAACAGCAAGAACCTTTATTGAACTAACAGAACTGGACAACAGGGGCAAAGCAACTGCTTATATACATTTCTGAAGGCCTGGGCCACTCCCACTCCCAATGTGATTGGCTGTCTAAACTTCCAAGCTGCGAATCATGAACCAGAGTTTAAGGGCCAATGGCAGAGGCCCAAATCCTGAAATGTCCTGTGATTGGATATCATGTATTGAATCAGAACACAGGGGCTCAGAATCCTTAGTCCAGGCTCAAGCTCAGGCAAACACAGACCACTGAATACGTAACAATGGCCACCATCTTGGATGGTTTTGAAGAGGATTAGACAAATTAACAGAGGATCAGTGGCTATCAGTGCACCTAGTCATGATAGCGATTTTCTGTCTCCGCTATTGCAAGCAGCATGCTTCTGAATTGTAGTTGATGGAAACCACAGGAAATGGTGGTTCTCACAGTGGCCAACCAGATACGCAGGGGAAGCCCACATTTTAATGTATTTTTAATCTTCAATGTAATTTTAATGTATTTTTAATCTTTGTTGGAAGCCGCCCAGAGTGGCTGGGGAAACCCAGCCAGATGGGCGGGGTACAAATAATAAATTATTATTATTATTATTATTATTATTATTATTATTATTATTATCAGAACCTGAGCACAATTGTACCCCCACTTCCTGTGCCCTTTTTAAATCTGGACTGAAAGGCTCATCTAATTCGACAGCCGTTATATCAGAGACATTCAATGAGGCGCCCTCCATACACTTCCACCTTCCCCGATCGCTCGGTACTGATGGGTGCTGGAGTCGAACAATATCTAGAGGTCTGTGAGTTCCTGGCCTTCAGCCTTAGGAACATTGCACCTTCTAGCTCACAGTTCTCTGTGGCCTCTCTGGCAGAGAGGGGGTTCCTTTCCCATCACTTGCTCCCCAAATCTTGGGTTTGCCAGGCTTTGAACTTGTGGCCTTCTGGATGTGAAGCATGTGCCCCACAACCGCCTCTTCTTTCTGAGCCAATAGAAACCCCCCTTTCCAGAGCCCAGGCTGGTGGCGAGGGCAAAGGCATTCTGAACAGGCTTAGCATCCTTCTCCGCTTCCTAAATTCCAGGAGAGAACCCTGATGGGCACAACATCCTTCAGAAGCAACGGGCCAGATTCACGAGGGGCAATTTGGGGAGGCAATGCCGAAAGGCACAGGCGTGGGTACACAGCTGCATTGTGAGCAGAGGACAAAGGCAAAAGGGACACGACCTGCGCTGCAGACAGCACCTGCTCCATTCCTCTGTAACTCCCCCCGCCTCCACCTTCCCGGCAAGGTCACATTTTGCGTCTTCGTTCCAGTGATCTATTGCGTCTCTGAGTTGCCCCGGGTGATGGACAGCTCCCTGTCCCTTCAATGGGCTTCTCGGTGGATGGCTGCCGATTATGGCTCAGCGCCTCCTTCTCCAAGGGAGAATGCGTGCCCCACAGATCTGCCGCAGCTGGGGGACAGGGATGGATGGCATCACAGATCGGCTCAGACGGCCCTTGGCACAGGCACTGTGCCGCAGCTTCCAGTTGGAAGGGCACTAAAAAGCCCGCATTGTACCCACGGAGGAAGTCGGAGCTGCCAGGTGTCCCAGATCATCCTGGCCTACTGACTTGGCTCTGGTGGGTTGGGGGTTTTTTTCTCCCCCAGGACAAAATGCAAAGAGTGAGGTTTTTTTAACTAGTCGAGACCTGATGTACTTTCAGAGCCACGCAGTCCTCTGCTTCATTTCATACTGGTGGTAATGAGGAAGGAAAGGGGCTGGCAGAGAGAGAGAGAGAGAGAGATGGAGGAAGGGAGGGAGAAGCGATATAAGATTCCTTAAGTTACCTTGTGTGTGTGCACAAATCTGTGTGTGGGTTGCCAAACTGGGCTTCTTGGCCCCGGGTGAAATAAAGCCTAGTTTTGTCCCTGCCCAAGGATATTGTCCTTTCCAGAAAAACAAAATAAAATTCCATCAACCTTGCCTTAGAGCAGCAGATCAGTCGTACCTTGGTTTTTGAACAGAATGTGTTCCGGAAGTCTGTTCGACTTCTGAAGCTTTCAGAAATCAAGGTGCAGCTTCTGATTGGCTGCAGGAGTGTCCTGCAGCCAATCGGAAGCCACAGAGGTCGTGCCGTACGTTCGATTTCAGAGGCAAAGTTCGCAAACCAGAACACCTACTTCTGGGTTTGTGACATTCAAGTTCCAAGTTGTTCGTGAACTGAGCTGTTCGAAAACTGAGGTACGACTGTATTTGACCACAGGGGCGGTCTTGGAATCTCTCTCTCTCTTTCTCATGATTTTTATTAAAGTTTTTCACAATGCAATGAAATAACAGCTACAAAAAAAAAAAAAAAAACCCAAACAGAACAAGTAAAACTCAGAGTCCTCTGCTAAAGGCCATTCTCAGCCTCCACCACCCACAGAAGGGAGCAGCCCCTCCTGGCTCTCACCTGGAATCCTTCCTTTCTCCTCCCAGCCTCTTACTCTGGGAGTCCGACATTTTCCTGTCTCCCACCCAGGGTCCTCCATCCACCGTTTACCACCCTCAAGAGTATGCAGTTCCTGGACCTTAACAAAGGCTTCAGACATGGGACTTCAGAGAAAGAAGGAAAGGAAAGAAAGGACAAAAAAGGAAAGGAAAGGAACTTTTGGAATTCTAAGGAACTGCTGTAGGCACGCCAAACGACCCATTTCCCAGAAGAAAAAACTGGTGATGCTCACGACCCTCCTTGTGGAAAAACTAGGCAAAACACCTACACCTACCCCCCCCCCAACCCCAAATAAAACCAGGCAGAAAAAGTCAGCGACCACCCATGTAAACGAGCAGCCTCAAACCTGCCCCAGCAAAACAAAACAAAACAAAACACCTCCATTACAAAAATAAAAATCTGAAGGTGCAGAGAATGTGCCATGGGTGTACGTATCTGAGGGTGCTGTCGGCAGCTTTTCCCGCTGAACCTACATTTGAGGTGGACCCAGGGCCTGTCCGCCCATGAGGCGAGGTGAGGCAGTTGCCTCAGGGTGGCTGGGCTCTGGGATCCAGCTTCTGCAGAGAACACCATGCCCTTGTCAGCCTTCTGTTAAATTAGGGCTGCCATATTTCAAAAAGTAAAAACCAGGACACCCCCAAACTGTTGAACTTTTAAAAGGAAAACCCAAGGTTTTTTAGACAAACCCCAAGTTGCTGTTTTTTTATTGTTTTTTTTTTTTTACAACGCCCCCCCCACGATTTTTGGATTGACTTGCCTAAGATCCAGGACAAAGCACCACATTTCTGATGTATGGCGGCCCTAGTTAAATAAAATATGATAAAATACTTTTCCTATGTGTGCATGTGCATGCATTATTTAAAGAATCATATTGGGTGCAAGTCCTACTCAGAACAGACCTATTAAAAATAATGGCTGAACTTGGGCTCATTACTTTCAGTGGGCGTACGCTGAGTAAAACTTGGTTGGCGACAACCCATTGCTATTTCCCACATGCAATCAATTAATTAATGGCTCGATCAATTCAGGGACTCGTATGATTAAATCAATCAAATTGTAGAAGTTAATTGGCTTACAGCACTAAGTTATGCTCTTTTAGAAGATCCTGAGAATGATGGATGTAAATTTAACACACATTGGCAGGACTCAGAGACTCTAGTAAAACCAGACCACACAGGCTATATGGCCCACCCTGATCCATAGGCCCTTACAATGCTATTTCATCAGTAATACACACAGTTCATTATATAACGTGATGATATCTATGAATCATTTAAGTCTGTATGAATAATTCATTTTAGTTTCAAAAAATAAGGGGAGGGGGCCTTGCTGGTTAAAGGTGAACGGCTGTTTAGGGGCATCCAAAATTACATTCAAAACCCAGGAGTGAAAACTGGGAGGAACCAAGGAGGAAATGTCCACCTTTGTCATGCAGGCTTTGTGCAAAATGATCATAGAATTGTGGATCTGGAAGGGACCACAAGGGTTTTCTAGTCCAATGTTCTGCAATGCAGGAATCTTTCGCAGGGCTCAAACCAACAGCCCTGAGATGTCTTGTGGTCTACCAACTGAGCTATCCCAGGAAGTACAGTGGTACCTCGGGTTAAGTACTTAATTTGTTCTGGAGGTCCGTTCTTAACCTGAAACTGTTCTTAACCTGAAGCACCACTTTAGCTAATGGGGCCTCCCGCTGCTGCTGCACCGCCGGAGCACGATTTCTGTTCTTATCCTGAAGCAAAATTCTTAACCTGAGGTACTATTTCTGGGTTAGCGGAGTCTGTAACCTGAAGTGTATGTAACCTGAAGCGTATGTAACCCGAGGTACCACTGTATTGCAATAAGAATAAACAAAGGCTTATACGACAGGTGAAAACAATTAAACAGAGGGACGGTTAGTATTTCGCAGGAGATATTCCAATGCATATCAGATCTCGAGGCTTGAGCAATTAAAGTGGATCAAAGTGCGCTGATCCTGTTTGGAAAAGAACTGTTCTCTACAAAGGGAATGAAGCACTTCGATTGATAAAAGGGTATATAGCTCCTGCTATACACTAACAGCAAACTCAGTTTGGTCGGCATCAAGACAGCATCACTTGTGTGAAAGCGGAAAGTATCGGCAAGCTGGAGCGGATCTGAAGTTGACAGAAGTACCATTTTGCAATGGGGGGGAATTAAGGAGGGGGAGAATCCCAAAATCAATCTTATCAGGACCGACATGGCAACCAAATGCTTGCTTACTATTGTGGGGAGGAATTAGAAAACCAGAAAACCAGGGAGGAAGAAGAATGGAATGGTAAATCCTGAGAAATGACCTGGCTAGCTGGCTGGAATCCTGACCAGGAGCAGTCTACACTGCAACATTTTGTTGTAATGTCACAGATGCAGAACCACCACGGTCTGGGGTAGAATTCTTCTAGATAAGATGATCAGACCAACAACAGGGTCTTCATCGTGCTGTCAAGTTTTCTCTAGAGTCCGTTGGATCTTCAGAGTTCTTTTCAAATCCTGGGTAGACAGCGCAGGTCAATGCCTCTCATTTCAGTCTCAATTTTATTTTATCTGACTTCCCAGAACCCTCAAAGGCTTGGACGTATATTTGCCCGTAAGAGTAAACCTGTGTACCTGCTGGATGGAAACGAGACTCCATTGCCTGGAACTGTTTGAGGGCAAGGATGTGTGCAGGATGAATATGTTCATTAAACTGTCAAGGTATAATGCTGGATTTTACAGCTTGAGTAACCAGTCCAGTGGCTGCAGCACGCTGTCAGTTACAGGCCTGCCTTTGCTTAATTAATGGTAAGGATAGATTGATTGGGCTGCCTTGAGCCAGGCGAAGAAAGAGGATGGCAAGGAGAAAGTTTATTCAAGTGAAGCAGGAAGTGGAGTGAGACCTGTCTCTGCCCCACCCTGACCCAGACCATTCTGTCCTGCAGCTGTGAATCCAAAAGATCTGAACTCACGGTTGCAAAGGTGCAGTAGAATCTCCTTCTGTTGTAAGGATGGACTGAAACAATGAGAAGGAAATTACCCCCTCTCAAGTGAGCTAGAGGAGCTCGATCCATGTTGAGCAGGGCTAAAAAGTGTGCTGGAGGGAAATTCAGATTTTAAGGCAAGTCTACCCAATTTGCATTGGGCAGGGGTACCTTTACCTTTACCTTTACCTTTACCCAATTTGCATTGGGATGCGGGTGGCGCTGTGGGTTAAACCACAGAGCCTAGGATTGCCGATCGGAAGGTCGGCGGTTCGAATCCCCGCGACGGGGTGAGCTCCCGTTGCTCGGTCCCTGCTCCTGCCAACCTAGCAGTTCAAAAGCATGTCAAGTGCAAGTAGATAAATACGTACCACTCCGGCGGGAAGGTAAACGGCGTTTCCGTGCGCTGCTCTGGTTCGCCAGAAGCGGCTTAGTCATGCTGGCCACATGACCCGGAAGCTGTACGCCGGCTCCCTCGGCCAATAAAGCGAGATGAGCGCCGCAACTCCAGAGTCGTCCACAACTGGACCTAATGGTCAGGGCTCCCTTTACCTTTACCTTTTACTCAGTTTGCACTTTCTAGCATTTTCATGCCTCCAGCTTTGGTGCAATGCAATTCTCCAGCCAAATAACACATACAAAAATTTGTGGCTATTGCAGGAAAGCGTGCCCCCCCAATCACATCTGAAAAGCGTTCTATTTGGGCACTTTGCTTGCAAAAATGTGCATGTTGGGAGAAATTTGCATTAAGATGTTGACAGATTTGAAGCTTGGAGGAATGACAAACGGAGAAATCAAGATTGGCACGTTCTATTCTGAGCTGCAGGTGTGTAAGGGTGGGGCTGGCGAGAGGCAGCAAGGGGCTTGGGGTACCTTCCAACTCTATGATTCTGTGTTGGAGGGCATGATGATCCCGGCTAACCATTTAGCAGCAGGAAAGTTTGATGGAAACCCACATGCCTTTGCTTTGTCCTCACGCTCTTTAGATACAAGAAAAATAATGGCCATGTTCTCCCCATCAATATTTAACCATATTTGCTTCTGCTGCGTAAGGCCACATCTGCCATGTGGGTGCTAATAAGCAAACAGCTTAAAAGGGGAATGTTTTCCTTTTGGCCTCCAATAGTCTGATCACATCTTCCCAGCCCTCAGATCCTTCAAAGGATGTAAAGCTGATGTTCCTCTGCTTTCTAAAAATTATATTATGCACACACTTTGACTGTAGCCTTTCCACATTTGGCTGGACAATGTCACTAGGAGGCCTGTGGACTCAGCTTTTAAAGTACGATTTCACTAAAAAAAATTCCCAGCATTTTGCAGCTCCTCTCGCTTTTTATAAAACCTGCAGGTTGCATTTGTTGTATTAGAATAAATATTCCCCTCCTAAGTGAGAGAATAAAGGAGATCCATCTCCATAGCTGGCTTCAGATATCATCCCTGCCTGATCTGCAGGCTCCAGCACCATCTGTCTGGTCACAACCTGCAGGGATGCCAGATAACTCAGACCAATACAGAAACAGGAGCGGCAATTGCCGATTTTTGCTTATTCATCCCATGACTACAAAAGAAATCGATCTAGCAAATGCAATCGTCATTTGCCATTGTTGCTTTCGGTCCGCAATCAACACGTAATTGATTTACAGCGCCCCACCATTTGCTTTGTGTTTCCTTTGTGATGAAATGAAGTTTATATAGATAGCTCTAAAATAGCAATGGGAAATACACAATACAGTGGTTCCTCGGGTTACAGATGCTTCAGGTTACAGACTCTGCTAACCCAGAAATAGTACCTTGGGTTAAGAACTTTGCTTCAGGATGAGATCAGAAATCACGCGGTGGCAGCGGGAGCCCCCATTAGCTAAAGTGGTACCTCAGGTTAAGA
This sequence comes from Podarcis filfolensis, assembly GCF_964270895.1. Lineage (NCBI taxonomy): Eukaryota > Metazoa > Chordata > Lepidosauria > Squamata > Lacertidae > Podarcis > Podarcis filfolensis. The sequence continues at coordinate 8,888,816 of NC_139618.1, forward strand.
ATGGTTTCAGGTTAAGAACGGACCTCCGGAACGAATTAAGTTCTTAACCCGAGATACCACCGTATACCTGCTAGCTTCTTTTGTTCATCAAATCCAGTAACTGGTTGAATAGACAATACAACCTTTAAGGCACATTCAAAGCACATTCCGCCCCCCCTCAAAGAATTCTGGGTGCTGTAGTTTGCCCCTTACAGATTTACAATTCCCTGCAGCCCTTCACAAACTACAGTACTCATAATTCTCTCTCTCTCTCTCTCTCTCTCTCTCTCTCTCTCTCTCTGTGTGTGTGTGTGTGTGTGTTTTGAATGTGTTTTAAGGGTATAGAGCATATGCAGCCTGTGAAAGGGCAATTTGTCTGTGAAGAAGACCTGCTGCTTCTTTCCTTTAGGCAACATCCCTTCTGTTTAGTTTTTTCTGTGCCCTTCAGGGAATGTGGCTGCCTTTGTGAGTTTGGCTGGGCCACCAACATCATCTAACCCAAATTTTGTCACAGCAGCAAATTCAGGGTGGAAAGGAAAACAATGCCTTCTTACACCCCAAATGATGTGTAAACTGAATGTTGAGCAGGATAGCTCGGTGGTCTAAGTCAGGGCTGGTGTCATGGGGCTGTCAGGCAAGGCATGTCTAGAGGAAGGAAGGAACTGTTGTCAAAAGTACACTTACAAGTTAGGGAAAGGCACATGCCTCAGTCCTACTTTTTTCAGCTAGTCTTAGGTGTGCAGAAGCAGCAACAGAGAGCCCCCCCCCAATTGCAAGGGGTAGGACTAGATGACCCTTTTGGTCCTCCTAACATCTACAATTCTACGATTCTATGATTGTATTCTATGAGCTCGGCTTATGTATCTCCCCCATCCGAGCTGTGTGCAAGCAGGAGAAGGCTACGCCCACAGGTAAATTTCTGCTCTTTTCTCTTCAATCCTCTCCTGGTCCTGGGAGACAGTGGAGCAGGAGAGGTGGGGGCAGGAGGAGGAGGAGGCGGCGGGTGTGTGGAAGCCCTGACATCTCTCTCTCTCTCTCTCTCTCTCTCTCTCTCTCTCTCTCTCTCTCCTCCTGCTCCTGTTCTTCACTCCCCAATCCTGCTGATTCTCCTGCCTCAGATTCTCATCTCCTGGCTGTTTCAGGCTCCCCCAGATCACTACAGTGGTACCTCGGGTTACAGACACTTCAGGTTACAGATGCTTCAGGTTACAGACTCTGCTAACCCAGAAATAGTACCTCGGGTTAAGAACATTGCTTCAGGATGAGAACAGAAATCGTGCTCCGGCGGTGCAGCAGCAGCAGGAGGCCCCATTGGCTAAATTGGTGCTTCAGGTTAAGAACAGTTTCAGGTTAAGAACAGACCTCCAGAATGAATTAAGTTCTTAACCCAAGGTACCACTGTAATCCCTTCTTCCAACCCGGCTGCTCTCAGTGTGCACCCATCAGAATTCAGCCACCACTCCTCAGGGTCTAACCAGTCCATGGTAAAGGTAAAGGTAAAGGGATCCCTGACCATTAGGTCCAGTTGTGACCGACTCTGGAGTTGCGGCGCTCATCTCGCTTTATTGGCCGAGGGAGCTGGCGTCATGTGGCCAGCATGACTAAGCCGCTTCTGGCGAACCAGAGCAGCTCACGGAAACGCCGTTTACCTGCCTGTCGGAGCGGTACCTATTTATCTACTTGCACTTTGACGTGCTTTCGAACTGCTAGGTTGGCAGGAGCAGGGACCGAGCAACAGGAGCTCACCCTGTCACGGGGATTCGAACCGCCGACCTTCTGATCAGCAAGTCCTAGGCTCTGTGGTTTAACCCACAGCGCCACCCGCATCCCGTGCCAGTCCATAGACTCAGCTACATTAGGAAAGAAACAGTAATTTGGTACCATTGGTCCATGCTTACCTGTCAGGAGTAATCATGGACCTATGGTACCAAATAGTATGGGAAACAGCCTTATTAGAAAAACTAACCAATAAACTGAAACTGACATGGGAACAAATGGAAGAAGACGCCTTCACCCTGTTATGGCTCCCTTTTATCACATACACAGCCCAACAAGACAACGACAAGAACCCACCAACAGCATACGAATCAATATGGCTAAATTGATTCCAAAACACCCAACCACCCCACTCACACATGAAAACAAAGTTCACCACAGCCAATCACAAACAACCACACCCTAGACCAACCCCCAAACTCTCTCACCACCAAAGGAACACAAGCGAATAGTAAAGAACCCGCACAAGCGACATTTACACAAAATCTCACACATACATTAAGTAAAATAGAAACATCGCCACCCGACTCCACCCCCACTCACCATTCCCCGCCTCCACCTTTCCCCCCCTTTTCTTCCTAATGTAACACTAATGTCTCAACAAATGAAAGTGATCTGTAGAAAATGTAACTTGAAAAAGAGACATTGCACATACTTTTGTAAACCAAGAAATCTTTAATAAAAAAATATGTTAAAAAACAACAAAAGCGATTTGAATGCACTATAAATATGCAACACCAGATGGCACCAGAGAGCAGAAAACATTAAAACACAATAGAGTTTTTTTTCTTTTGTTATAACGATCTAATTTTTGACTTATTTATAGCATTTCCCCCCCTATGTTTAGATCCACCCTATGTCACCTGCTGTTCTCCTGATATGGATAGGTTCCAGCTTCCACCAGCCCCTCCCACCATGACCAAGGCCTATGAATGCTGAGAGTTATAGTCCCCAAACATCTGGAGAGCCACAGGTTCTCTGCTGCTGCTCTGGAAGATTAACCTGTTCCACACTGCAGATGTGCAACGAAACCCCAGTGCACTACAGAGATTTCTGGAATGTGCTCTAGGCCTCGCCCAGTGCACCACCCAGCACCTTTGGGACTTCCTGTTGCACCATCTGATCTGACAGTGCCCTCCTGAGTACACCCTTGTCAGGGCTGAGCTGCGGGCAGCTTCCCGAGGTAAGCCAGGAGTCGAGGAAACGGGAGTTGAAGCCAAGGAACAAAGCAGAACGCAGTTGATCAGGCAAAATTCTGGTTCAAACCAGATGGCTTTTATCGTCTTTTCTGTCTAGGAGGGTCCAGTGGGCAGTCTAGGTGCACAGAGGCCACTTCACTGCCAGGAAGGTGTCTAGACCTGCAGTTCAAATGACTCCTCATGAAGGATAGCTTAAGGTTCCTGGTTCTTGCTCTGAGGGGGGGGGGGGGCTTCTCCCCCCACCCACTGTTGCACAACCATAGGAGTCAGCTCCTATTGGCCGAGGTCCCTTCAGCCCCCCCAAAAAAATATTTAAGGGGGCCAGAGCCCTTCAAGATGTTGGACATTGCCATTCAAATGGTGTGTGTCTTATGATTGTTTATATGGTGTGTGTCTTGTGATTGATTATATGGAGTGGGCCTTACCCGCCCCCAAAAATATTTCATTCATGTTGGCACTCCTGCCCACAACTGCATGTGGTTTGACTGTCTTTCCAGGGAGTTTGTCCACCATTGGTCATCCTGTTGAGAAATCTCAGATAAACCCAAGAATTTAATCTGCTCCAACTATCCCTATTTATCAGAGCCGGCCTCAGTTTGCCCTTAGTGAATCATTGCACCGGATTCGGCAATGCCCAATGCCCCATTGTTTCATGAAGTGGAGATGGCGTTTTTCACATCTGAAACGTATATAGAGGAAGTTGCAATGGTTGCAGAGGAGAGGGAATTTCAGCAGGAATCGCTTCCGCAACACATTAAAAGGCGCAAGGAGCCCTGCTCTCTTTGCATCTTGAACCGGGCCACCCTAAGTCCCACTGCATAGAAGCACAGCATTCATCCGGATCCTACGATCAGGGTTTGCACCTACCCATCACACTCAGATTCAGCTGATTCCTCCTCCTCTTGCCAAATTAGGGTAAGCGACCAGGAGGGATGCAATGGCGTGTTGGAAGAAATAAATGCATTTGCCCCAGGAAACAGCACCCAGGGATCATTCGTCCTGATTTGTTTTTCAGGATGAATGCCCCAGATGACCTGTTTATTGAGCATTTGCCCTAATTTATTTGCACCAAATATGTGCGGTGGTCGTACGAAATCACCATCAACTGGCAGTCGTCCTGCGTTTTCCAGGACTTTCCCCCAACACTTAGGCATCTTAAGTCGCGGGTGGGAACAAATAACAGAAAGGCAAATTTAGATTGCACAGTTAAAGTGGACTCGGGGTTTTTCTGCATAAAAACCCACTTCTCTGCCCTCTTCCTACCCCACCTACTTTTTGCGGTATGGAAAGTCATGGGAAAACACACTGGAAAATGTAGGATAGCAATTGGTTCACACAAAATTGTGTGCATAAACAAATCAGTATTAAAGATCAATAAACAGATTGTGTGGAAGAACCCTTTTTGCAAAAGAGTCTCTTTTTAATTTTTTAAAAAGTGGTTTTGTTTTGCAAGAGTTCTATAGTGCCAGCGATTTATTTATTTATTTATTTTTGCAATATACCTGCCTTCTTTTAGTTAGATTATGAAGGCACACTTTTTTGCATGAATAGTGCATACAGTACTGACATCTGAAGTGACCTGGTCATACTGCTTTCGACTCCCTTTAGCAATTGTCAGCCTCCAGTCTTTGCTTCCCCACCCCTATGGAATCGTGGGAATTGCAGTTTTTTCATTTTTTAAAAAGGACAGGACTCCTGATCTCTGAGTTTTGGCAAGCACCATTGCAGAACTACCATTCTCAGGGTTCCTTTGGAGGAGCTAATATTAGCACAGTTAATATTAACTCGCCGCAAGCATGATGCAACCCAAGCAGGGAGAATACAAACAAAACAAAACACCAAGCCCAATGCTCAACTATATTATCGTATTAATAACTGACCTGTCAATCTATTCTGTATCTAACTATCTGCTCTTCTACCTGTCTGCTTGAAATTGCTATCCTGATCAACCTTTCCCAGCTCCTAAATTGTGCTTTGTCCATTTCCTAGTGAACGCTACCAGTCCAGGAAAGATATTTGTTTGGTCTCGGGTAGGCCTTGTCTCCGAGCAGCCCAGGGGCCTCCGGAGAATCGTATAACGCTCACGCGCCACAAGTTGTCACCAGACACCTTGCTATGTACGTCGGCTGGGCGTGGGGGATGCCGTCATTGGGGAAGGGGAGGAGGGAGAGGAAGGACAGAATAATGGCACATGAAAGAACCTCCAGCCAGCACGCCAATTGCTGAAAACATCACCACGTCAGCAGGGAGGAAAGAAACCCCGCCTTGCTGTGAGCATTCCTGAAAGGGAGCATGTGGGCAGCGATGCTTGCAGCCAGCTAGCTCCTCCAGCCCTCATTTGGCTGCTCCTCTGGCAGCTCTGCTGAAAGAGGGAGGGAGAGAGGGAGGATGATGCAACCGCTTTGGCTTCACTTGTGGCAATCGCTAGGCCATGCCCTTTTCCAGAGGAGGAGAGCAGGCATGTGAATCCAGGACAGACAACAAGGCTATGCCGGAAGCAGCAGTGCCAGAGATCAGAGGAAGAACACCTTCCTCTCTTCCTTGTTAACCGTCTCTAAGCAAAGGAGAGCCGGCACCACAACTTTGGCTAAGTTCTTGAATTAGGGAGACTCTGGGCTCTTAGTATGCTCCAGGAGGAATTCAAGCGCATACCCAGATTTTTTGTTTGTGCAATTAAAAGCAGAGTAAAGCACTCATTTCTCACCTTAGCACAATGCTTCCACTTTTAAAAAAGCATAGGAATGGATGAATTTGGCCATTTCAGCTTCTTGCTTTTCCAAGGTTCAGTTCAGTTTTCCACATTCCTGTGCAAGTTTGTAAGATTTTAAAAAATGAAATATTCTGGAATTTTTCAGCCTTTTAGTGTGTACTTCTCCTAACATACACATTCGGCCTAATATACACATTTCCAAAACCAATGTATCTTAATTTTATGCATTCTGCAGGTTGTTTTTGTGCATTTTGTATATTGTTTCCCCCCATATACATTTTTCTGTGAGCATCGTTTCATGGGAGAATTGCATCGCAAAATTCAGAAGAGTGAAAATTTCGAAGGAGAGTTCGGTTCCAGTTTACATATTGTTTGGGGAACTGTGAATCGTGTTAAAAAGCAAACTGAAGCTTGGATTGAGTGATTAACAGGAAGACGTGTAAACTCTCTGCAAACAAATTGGGATTGAGGCAGGACGAAGGCTCATTGTCTACGCACCCTATAAACAAATCAGAACGCTTTCAGAACGAATGTGCAGCAAAGATTTGAGCTTTGCACAAGGAAATCAGGGTGAACGCTGAACAAACTGGATGTTGAAAGGATCACCTAGAATGGTTGTGGGTGTCTGTCCCTGCTCCCCTGGCCACTGTTTTTAAGAAGGTTACAAGGGGTCCATGATTTGGCTAAACACTTAATGGTGCTTGGGTGATGTGGCTTCAAGCTCCCTTCCTTTTTCCCCACAGTTCTGGCGCTGCTTCCCATTCTGTTCCAAAATGTCTCTGCACATTTTGCAGGGTTACAGGTGCATTGATCTGGGTTGCCCCATCTCTGCAGTTCAAATACACTCAGCTTAAAGGTCCACGAGGTAAGTCAAGAGGGGCTCATGCGGGCAACAGAAGATACACAACATGGCTTTCGTTGCACCTTCAACTCAGTGTTGGACTTGGCAGTAGCAATCACTTAGGACTGGTTGGCCAGGCATCTCTAAAGCTGTTTCTGCACCTAAACAGGCAGCTTTTGAACTGCTAGGTTGGCAGAAGCTGGAACAGAGCAACAGGAGCTCACCCCATGGACTTATCTGTCCAGGGGTCCTTTAAGTTACATTTAAAGGCAACTTCTTTATCCCAAGTCGGACCACAGGTCCATCTAGCTCAGAACTGTCCATAGTCACTGACAACAGTTGCCCAGATGAAGCGATCTCACATTGCTTTTTTGTTCCTCACTGGCCCACACAAATAGTTGCATGCTTATTACGGCTGCAGCTGCAGTCCCATTTCCCCGGGCTGAATTCAGCAAGGCTTCCTTCTGAGTAGACACGGTATTGCGCTTAGCTAGCAAAAATGCTCCTTCCAAACTGATGCCGCGTTCAGCATGCTAACACGACACACGATACTAATTCCCAGATGTTTGCAGCGCATTTGGTGCAGGCCAGAGGAGTGTTGCCACTACACCAAATCAAGACTGGCATGTGGCAGAGCACAAACGGGCGATGCCCACTTCATTCTGGTTTGGGGAGGTCGCCTGCCTATTTGGCTTTGGGCCAGGCTGATTGTTAATTGCAGCCTGATGGAGCTGGCACTCTCCTGGGCTCGATCAGCTCACTTGGCAAGCTAAGAGGAGAACAGGCCACCTGGCTAATAAAAGGGCTAGGGAACATTTCGCTGTCAGCCTGATGAGGCATTTTTCTGTAGCTGACATTGAAAGTAGCCTCTCTTTTCATCCTTGCTCAGTGGCCTTGCCTGAGTTTGCATGCTCCCCAAGCAAGGAAGACTCGTCCCCCTCTCCTGTCTGCCACCAAGGATAAACGGAGGCCTTTTTCGTAATTGCTAAATTGAAGTCAAAATAGCACTCTCTCCCATTTCAGTTTCCTTAGTTTTGGGTGGGCACAGCTCGTTGCCACATCGCCTGTCATGAAACCTGGTCTCTTAATCGTTGCTGATTGTAATTTCATATTTCTGTCTGCATCGGTGTACGTGTTTATGACGGTTTGCATATATAAGCACATTTCTGACAGTGGAACTGGGTGGGAATGGTGAACTCAAATTCTGTTCTTATTTACCGGTCAGGAAGGTAAAACAAAACAAAAAAATATGACTGCAATCACAGTATGGGAGTATGGAATATAAGGGTTTGTAATGCAAAATTCAGTCAAACTCCTAAGAGTCAAGTTTCTGGCCCTCGTGGTTGCAGAAAGAAAACTGAAAATGTGTACAGTAACATCTGTTAGTGTAGAATAGCTAGAAATGGGTTTCCACTCCTGTTCCTTTGTTTTGATATTTCTTCGGTTGCCTTTGGAGATCTGTGCTGTGGGTTGGGTCTAGCCTGCTTCTTTTGCTCCTCAGAACCAATGAATGCATTTGCAGTGTGTGTGTGTACAGAATAAAGCTGCAATTTCATTCCATTCCCCTTTTCAGGTGCCAAAGCATCGCACACACAAGTTGTCAGTTTCACTGTCAGCTTGCTGCTTCCTCTCCATCTCCCGGAGATTAAGCAGCCAAGTTATTCGGTAACAGCTCATTGGCTCTGAGGCTCTTCTGATGCCTTTTGCTGCCTCAGCCTTTTTCTACCCAAGAGAGTGCTTTCTATTTTCCCCAGCTGACAATGCAACCCTTTGGCAAGGACCCACATTATTATTATCGTTTTTAATCTTCAGCTGGAAAAGGGCTGCGGAACAAGGATGTGCGAGTGTCCTTTTTGAACGTGACATTTACCGCCGCAAAGTGTTTGACTGTATTGCTTCTGCTGAGCATGCTGGCACAATTCTGGGATTATGGGCTTAAAAACAACAACCAAGAGCCAGGTTTCTATCTCTGGTGAGCACAGCTCATGCAGTCACAACAATCTCAGGGGTTGCCAGGAACAGTATATTTCACCCACAAATGGGGAGCTGCCACTGAAAAGGCCCTGTCAAGGGTCACTGCCAACTGGGGCAGCTCCCAGTGGCAACATCACCAACAAGCTTCACCTGTCAATCATAGGGTCTGAGATGGTTGACATTATTTGGGTAGCCTGTGTATTTCATAACAACTATTATATTTCCATCCTGGTGCTTCAAGTCACAAATTTTCCTCGCTGTCCGCCATTTTGTGTGGTTATATCAATTATACGGCAGTTCTAGCTAATTCCCTCAAGTTAGCAAGGCAGTCCTGGCATTTCTAAATTTGTAATAATCCAGTTCAATAACCACAGTGGCAAAAATAAATAAATGAATATTCAGCTTAAAGATCGCTGAAGTGATCACTTTTGTAAACATACATGTAAGATATGGATTCACACGTAGCTGTGAAGGGATACACAACCAGAACTGTTAACAGCTAGAAAATGTGTATCTAATTGTGCCACAGTCATAGTACATTGTTACTGCCTCCTTCATTAGTTATTTTGAAGCCTTGATCAGTGTGTAATACTACATGTTTTAAAAAAGTCATTTACTGGGCTTTAAAATAAGGCACACTGTACGGGATTAGGTTGTTTTGAGGTTCTTTCCATTCCTCTGGCCCAGGTTGTACAGGAATAGATTTCTACAGAGCAGTAGGCACAGCATGTGTAAGTAATGACAGATAATGCTATCAAGGACTTTTCCTAGAATGCGAGGCTTAAAGCATCTCATTAAACAGTACAGGATTCCGCTTAGTCTGATGTACTACGGCTTCAGGAGTGATATTTATGCCAATCGGAGGGCATTATCCTCCACGAGGGACAGAGCACTCCCAGCACGACCTCGGTGCATTTGGATTTTCTTTGTCCCCACAGGTTGGCACTTCAAAATGAGAGTGGCAGGGGCTAATACAGAGACTTAAAACTGAGACTTTCCATTTGATTTCACAAAGGGCGCACAGATAGGAAACTGATGTGGCCAGTGTACACCGTAAATTGGTACAGTCCTCATGCAGTGGATTGGAATGATGAAGGGGAGCTTTTGTGTGCAAGCACTTCTCCCTGATGAGGTGTATGTTTCGTAAGGCACATGGTGCAGGGAAAACCCTCTGGACAGAGAAGGATAGCAGAGCTGGAGACACATGAGGATTCAACCACAGTGGTACAAGTAGGCAGTCCCTTACTTAATATACCAGTGATGCTAAGAACCCAGAAGTGGCTGAAGCAGGCTAGTAGAGATTAGCAGCTTTTCCCTGATTGGTTCCTTTACTATTCTGTAAGTTCACCCCGCCCTGCATCCAACACTTCCTGAGCTGTGAAATAACTGGAATAATTTGTGGAATTAATTAATGAATTAATTCCAGTTTGCTACAACTTTCATCTCCTTTACTTTGTTTAACCGATTTCCCTCTTGATTGTGGCAATCCTATACACACTTACCAGGGGATAAGGCAGATACAGAAGGACTTGCTTTCTGAGTAAGGATGTTGAGGAATTGTGGGGGGGAAAGGGGGGGACATGGAAATTGCTATAGTTCGCTTGTTCGCCTGCAGTCAGGAATGGAAATCAGTCAAGCGAATATAATCTGTATCAGTTCACATTTTTAAGTCCACAAAAGAGATGTAATTAATGACTTTCTTTTGACATTTCCTTTTTATTGAAATGAATGTAAGTCTTGAAAATGAAATAGTGTTTGGTGAGATGATTCATGTAGGATGCGTTGGGAAATGATGTGCAGTGGAACAAAAACAGCCCTGATTGTGACCATTAAGAGTTAGAATGGAAACTGCTGCCTTCTTACATTCCTACTTCTGAGTAAACATGCATAGGATGGTGCTGCATGCTACCAATGTGCAGGTGCAAAAAAAAAAGTGCATCTGGCATCCAGAAGCATATTGCCTCCAACAGCGGTATAAGTTAGGCATTAGGATTTGTGGCCTCTCTGATTCTCCATCCATTATAGCCTTGGAAGGAAAGTTTGGGTGCAAAAGTCCCACCATCTTTCCCTTCAGCTTTTCAGCATCACAAGGAAGTATGGAGGAAAGGACTAAACTGCCAGCAGCCTCTTAGATGGGTGAGGCTGGCTCACCCTAAATTTTAATTAACACTGGAGGGAATCACAAGGGCCCAAAGCTGGGAACTCACAACAAACTAGAAAAGGTTGTCTTCTGTTGGTCCCCTGAGCCAAAGCAAACTGAAGTCTGGCTGTCTAAAGGCAAGAACAATGTGGATGTCCCTGTTTTCAAATTGCAACCTTATCTTTTCTCTTGAAAAAGAAAGAAAAAAACACCTGAGACCATTGTATCTGGAATTTCAGGGTGTGCTTGTCTTGGTCCCCCATGATGACAGAAATGTCTGTGAGAAATTCTGCTGACATGCTTGTGTCTCGTTGGACCGGCATGTCGTTGGAACAAATGGAGAAACAAGGCACTATGCCTGGTTTTTCATACAAAGATACCTGACAGTCAGACCCCTGCTCTATCAAGCCTAGTAGTATCTGCTAGGCCAGATACAACAAATAGCATCAAAAAGAATGCATCAAAAAGGTTTCTTGCATTTGTGGCCATGGGAATAGTTATAATGGCCATTATGGAATGTTACCTGGGAAGAGCCTTTTGTATTGCTGCATCACATCCTAAATCATTTCATTACACGATTTCCACTTCCCCGCGGACTGTGACAAAATCTTTAAAATAATTGAGCCTTATATTCTGGATTCTCTCCAACATCTATATTGGGGAAAAATAACTTTGCCTCCAGCAGAGAGGAGACAGACACCTTCAGATTTACATAATGTTCATTCTGTTGACTTGGCATACTCTCCTTATTTGATTCCCCTATAACCACCTTCCCAAACACCTCCTTAAAAGGGCATGCTATTTCTTAAAACAAAGAGAAAAGGAGAGCAGCTCAATAACCATAACATTTTAGAAACATTCTATTGATTGCACGCCTGGGATCAATGCCTTTCTACACCAACAAGCCGCATGCTTTGTAACCTGTCAGAAGGACGTCGAAATGATTATTGTATTCTCTTGCATGATAAAATGTCAAAAGTGGTTTAATTTAATATAGCTTTCACAAAGCCACCTTAATACTAAAAGAGCTCCTGTGTTATGTCTGGAAGTGGCTGCAGATTTAATGGCAGAACCTGCACATGGGGATGAAGCTGGATGGGGGAGGGAGCTCAGGGAGAGCGAAATGCGCTGGTTGTCAGAGACGTCCATAGGGATTATTCTCTTGGAATGAACTGAACTCTCATTTCGAAAGAGGTAGCAAACTGCCAATTGATTCCCACCACCTCAAAATGGGAAAAACAAACAAAAACCAGCTGGTTGTTATATATTGAAGGATGGGTCTGATATAAAATTGCACAAGTGATGGCGGCACACCAGGGGGTTGGACTAGATGACCCTTGGGTCCCTTCCAGCAATTTGTTGAAATGTTTTCACGAAGAAAAAAAAATTCCCTGTTTTGTTATTTTTCGAAGAGTATTTCTAAACACCCAACTCATAAAAAACCGTGGTGGTGTAGAGTAACATCATTAAAACGTACTAAAATAATAAAATCCAATATCAGTTTTGCTACAAGGGCCTTTTCAAGGAAGTCTCAGACGATTCATGAAATTAGGAAACAGACATTCCCATTCAAAGGAAAACAATACAGGTACTTCATAATTACTAATTTGTCTTTTCCAGTTTTCTGTTCTAGAAGGCAGACAAATTTCATGTCTGAGTGGATTGGCAGCTTTAAAATTATGCCTGCTATTATTTTAATAAAAAGGTGTGTGTGTCCCACACTATGCTCCTCTCATATCTTTTTGTGAGGCGTTACCCCCCCTTTTGCTATTAACAATTTATTGAAATATTTTCATGAAGAAAAAAAATCCTTATTTTGTTATTTTTCTAAGAGTATTTCTAAACAACCAACTCATAAAAATTGTGGTGGTGTACAATAAAATCATTATAATGTACTAAAATTATAAAAGCATACAGAGCAGAACCAATTCCCAACAGTGAACTAAATTAATTCTCTAAAAAAAAACACACTTGATGGAATGTTTTTAGCAGGCAGTGAAAAAGCAGAGTTGTTTAAAAGAGCACCCCCTCCTCTTCTTTTGAATATCATGTATCATGCTGCATACCTACTATCCATTTAAAGCACACTCCTCCCCCAGAACCTTGGGAACTGTAAGGGTGCTGGAAATTGAAGCTCTGTGGGGGGCAAACCACAGTCCTCAGGATTCTTAGGCGGGGATGTGTTTTAAATGTATGGTGTGTCTGCAGCCATAAAGAAAGGGAATGTATATGTATGTACACGTACATATGTAAGTGGATAAGTCATATAAAACACTCCTGATTTTTAGCTAAAATTTACAGTGAGCATCCCCCTTTGATGTGGTCCAGGTGACATCTAGACCATGTGCAGCTCCAAGAACAACACCCAAACACAGGTCCCCGCTCCATGTAAATGACTGCAGTGAGTGACCCTTTTATGATATCCTTTCTTTGCTCCTCATATATCAAATCTGGTGCATGTAGAGAGGAGAGAAAGATTGGCAGCTACAGCTCTTAGAATAAATAGCTGATACTCTTAGGGAGGGGCGTACAAATCTGTCAGTTTCCATGTCTCTCATTTTCTCATTTTCCCAGCCTTCGGATCATCCCATTTCTATATTGATTTTTGATATTTTTTCTTTAAAAAGACTGCATGGAAATTTGCACTCATTTTTTTAGCTCATTTCTTTTAACATACTGTTAGTGTGTGTAGTTTTGTTCAGCGCGTTTCTTTTTGCAAGCCATTTCCCCTATCAGAAAGCATTTTTGTACATTAATTTCACTGATATATGCATTTCTGTGCACACTTTTCACTAATATACACATTTTGGCATGCATTATACGGCTGGAGAACCATATCACAAAAACTGGAGAAGAGCACAGTGTGAGGGAGAGGAGTGTTTTATCTTTACCTATTAGTTTGAAAGTGCACGTCTGGTAAATTACATAAAAACCAAATGAATAAATCCCCCAACACAACTCTTGGGCCAATTGACTGGAGGACAGTAGCATGTACAGTGGTACCTCGGGTTACATATGCTTCAGGTTACATATGGTTCAGGTTACAGACTCCACTAACCCAGAAATAGTGCTTCAGGTTAAGAACTTTGCTTCAGGATGAGAACAGAAATTGTGTTCCTGCGGCGTGGCAGCTGTGGGAGGCCCTATTAGCTAAAGTGGTGCTTCAGGTTAAGAACAGTTTCAGGTTAAGTATGGACCTCCGGAACGAATTAAGTAGTTAACCCGAGGTACCACTGTATATCCTCCTGGAAGAACAGGGAGATGAGGTCTCCCACCTGCAGTAATATGGCAAAACTGCTACTACCTTTGAGAGAGCAGTACTAACCATTTGAAGAACTACATAAGACAATCTCTCTTTTCCTTACACATTGGCAAGATGTACTGTATAGGAAGAGGAGATAGGAATGAGAGAGGTTGCCCAATGCCGTGTGTATGCGTGCAAGAGTGTGAGAGGTGAACCATAGGCCTGGATGAGTCTCTCTGCCGCTACAGCTACTTGCCCAGCTACAGCCAGGACCAAGCCAACTACCACACAGCAATGGCAAGATGGGATGATCAACCAGTGCTAGTCAACTTTGTGTGTGTAGATAGGTGGGTGGGAGAGTTTCAGTTCAGTCTCTTATTTCCCTCCACCCCAACCACTCTGATATAGGTTTTGGTATGAACATATGTATTTCCTATTCCCTAGAAGTGGGGTGAGGCAAAGTTAGAAGAAGCTGGGGCTTTGAGTATCTCTCTCTCTCTGCTACGAGGTTACCTGAAGCAGGAGAGACTATCACACTTTGATAGCTGAAAGGGCTGATATGCAAAAACCTAAATCTGGAGAGGGAAAGAAAGGTACTGTCACTGCTCCAAGATGGGTGGGTTAGATAGGAGTCATTTCCTAGGAGGAAATGACTATGCATGCCATAAGAAGAGCCCAGCTGGATCAGGCCAGGGACCCATCTAGTCTGACATCTCCATTTTTACAGTGGCAAACTAGATGCTTTTGGGAAGCCTGCAAGCAGGACCTGAGCACAATGGCAGCCTCCCCTCTTGTGGCTTCCAGCAATTGGCATTCGGGGGCAGACTGCCTCCGACAGTGGAAGCATAGTCATGTCTTCTTTTCAGCCGGAACTCAGTTATGTCACCATTCTAAGAGAACGAGGGAGGTGCTCATGGTGAGTTCCAGCATGTCTTTTTCTAGAAAAATAGCACTGCCCACAGTATATAAATAAGATCCTTAGCATTGGAAGACAAAGGTAGTATTAATTCCACCATGCTGAGATGACCTACAAATGACCTACAAAGAGCTTACTGGCTTTGGCTTTTGCCACCACAGAATAAGTTTTATGTGATATATGTAGGTGACAGAGATAATGGCATCGGCAGGCATGCCCACCGACTCATTAAATTAAATGGTAAGATATTTCTAGGAGTTAATTTCCTTCAGTAAATACACGGACAGCTAGTTATGACAATATTTGTGCCGCCAGATTTATGCCTGATTGACAGAGCATTAATCTCCCATACCAGGTCCATGCAAGCGATTCTGCATGTCATTTCATTAAAAACAACTGATTATATTGCAGGGTGGGATAATTATCACTGCTGCTCTGTAAGCAATTGCTGGCAGGGTAGTACTGAAAAGCAGTGGTCTTTGGGGGGCTGCATGAATTGGGGGTGGCACAAAGGGGATTGTCTTTCCTTGTTATCCATCATTTTAGCTGAGGAAGGATTCTTCTGTACAGAGTGATGGTTATCCAGCGAGCTTCATAGCTGACCAGGGAATTTAATCCGGGTCCCCATGGTGTAAGTCCAGGATCTACTATAGTGCACTTGGTCTCAAATTAAAACAGGCTGATAAATGAAAACAGCAAGCGACTCAAAGCAGCAGACCAAATTCCATCAAAGTCTTAAATTAGCCTAACATACTAGATTTAACTTATAGTAGCTTAATAAAGGAGCCTTCACTTGGCATCTAAAGATCAATGACGTATGAGCCAGGCAATATGCCCAGGGAAGGTATTCCATAACCAAGGTGTCACAGCTACTGAGCAAAGCCTCTCCTCAGTAGCCAACCACCCTCAAAATGAAAACTGCATTTTGAAATACAGCCTTTTATGCATTTCCCTCCAAACTAGCTCTGATCCTAATTGAGAAAAAGAATGACCTAGCTGATTTTAAGCCAGTAGTGTATAAATAGCCATTCCCATCAGGCCCAATTGGAATCGACATACTGGCCAGAGCTGATGGGAGTTGTAGTTCAAAACACCTGGAGGGCAACAAGATGAGAAAGGCAGGTGTAAAATGTCAAGCAGCCCTTATATTCTCTCATCCTGTGCATGATCTGGGACTGCCTGCTCTTCAGGTCTGGTAGAACCACAGAGCGCCTGCCGCTTACCACTGAGTGGTCACAATTTTAGGATCAGGGCTTTATAGTGCATGTGCTGTCCAAGTTCTGGTCCGGAATACTTACCATGCTTGCGTATTTCTGCTGCAGATAGAGTAGTCTGTAACTCCTTTTCCTGTTTTATTTTTAGCTAAGGAAGTGATTTATGGAACATAGCCACAACTCAAAGCTTCTACTTTGGGAAATACAATGGCTTGTACCCAGCATTAGTCAAAGTAGACCCACTTAAATTAATGGAAGTGAATCAAGCCAACTTGAATAAAATATTGGGGGGGGGCAAGTAAGCCCTACCCTGTATAACTGATCACATGACGCGGTGCATTAACCCCATTTGAATGGCAATGTGCATCACCTTTGGAGGGCCTGTCCCCCTAAAATATTTGACCCTTGGAAACCTAGGATTTGGCTGCTGTGGAAGTGAAGGAGTGCTAGGAACTGACCTTCTGTACTTTAAGTTTCTTACCTGATTGAATGCAGAATCAGGGCCCCATATCAGGGACTCTGATAGAGAACTGTTAGGAGTTAGGTGCAGATGTGGGAAAGGACCTGGAAAATGCATCCGATCCTTTTATAAAAGGAGTTCTGGAGGCAGGGAGAGGGGCCGGATCAGAGGATCACACATGTCCCTAACAAGTCAGAGACAGATGGAGAGAAAACTCCTGGATTAGTAACCTTGGGCACTCAGTGAGTGGTAGTCCTTATACGAAGAAAGGAGCAAACCTGAGTCCCTAAAGGGACTAAGTGTAGACAGGGAAGCAGACCTCATGTAGTGTATCCCTTTACCTCAGTGTTTGGAGACCTGGAAGCATGGATAGCTTCTGGAAAGGATGGATAGCTTCTGGAAAGGAATGGCAAGATTTTCGCCTTCTTCATACCTGTCCCAGAAGAAAAGCCAAGTCATAGTAGTTTCAGAAAGTAAGGACTGCACTTACTGTTTGTAAGAGAGCTTTTAAGTTGGGATCACTGGCATGGACAGGGGCAGTGCTTTTTTCCTAAAAAAATGTTTAGGGGTACTCTCATTTTCCTACTCTTATTGAAATACTGCCCCTCAAAGAGGCCAAACTTAGATTCTGCGTCCCCCCAGAAAAAAAGCACTGGACAGGGGTATTTAGAACATGCTGTAATACCTAATAAAAGCTGCTGAGGTTGGTATTGAGAAAGGGAAGCATGATGAGCCCCTGTCCTAGAGTGGACAAGACTGGCTGAGCTCCATTAATTTCACTGAATCTACTCTGAGTAGAACTTAGATAAACAGTGTACTTGCTGCAGTTTCAACCTCTCTTTCCTCTGTGTTTTGCCACGGTCTCCAATTAATATAATGGGCACATCTTATTTAACAATAGACTCAAGTAATAATGAAGGCAGATTGGATATTGCTAATGGGGAAAACAATTGTTCCATTCTGTGAGTGAGACTAAATTCAGATCTACGCTATGTGCCCTAAGCATTTCAACCAAACAACAGTTGCTAAATTATTAGAATGCTATGGTATATTTGTATGCTTAAGAAATAAACATGTAATATAAATTTCTGGTGCCTCACCGAAGCTTAGATGATATTGTGAGACCTCAGCCCACTGAAATTCTCTCAGAAATTCTTTTTATTTTATTTGAAGAAAAAAACTCCCACAGATGATCACAGAGAAGCCTCTTTGATGCTATACACACATATCTGCATGCCCAATCTTCAAAGGCTTTCTTTTTTAACAGAGCCATGGTTTAATACTTTTTAAAAGTTTTGTTCCTATTTCATACACCATTTGATCTTGTCTTCAATCATGCGAAGTGAGCTTTAAAATATAGTTTGCAGTCTTTCATTCCTTTTACTAGTCTTCCCTACTGAAAAAGCTCATAAAGACTAACGGCCCTTCTAGGCAAGACTGCATATGTTGGTTCTTTTTCATTATTAGCATGCTTCTGTCACATTCAAGACAGCAGGGAGACCTGATTTGTTACTTAAGAGCCATTAATAGATTACTACATCATAACTGAGTAGAAGCCATTTGTCTCCAGAAGTCAGGTGTTTAGCCAATTGCAATCAAGCAGGCTGGATGCACATCTGCTTTAACACTGGTCTTACCTGTTGTCTAATCTACTGTATATTTTGGAAACAGTTTGTCTGTCTGTCCATCTGTGCTCTATAGGTTTGGCCACCTCTTTTGAGATATTGCTGCCAAATTTGACACGAATGTTCCTGAGGTAGGGGCTGCAGTCTTGGTTGACGTTTGAATGCCAAGTGCCATTTTGAATCAAGATGGCAGACTAAAATATGACTAAAACTCACAAATTACACTGTCCATCTAAAAATCTCACAGGGGTTGTGTTATTTGAATTCCTAGGCAGTGCTGGACTGCTAGTGGGAGCTTGAAGGATACTAAAGGTTAACAAGAGGACTTTCCACAATTTTCATCATTTCTGACCATTGGCCATTATGGCTGGGGCGGATGGGAGGAGGACTCCAACAATATCTGGAGAGCTGCAGGTTAGCTGCCCCTGTTGTAGAGGGTGAAGCACCATTTACAACTCCTTACATAACACGTCTGCATTATATATTAAAGTCAATTCAAGTTTCGTTCAGACCAATTCACCCATGCACCTCCATCTAAGCCAGATGGATTATACCTCTCTAACAGGATGAGTACCAGGAACCCTTGAGAGGAAACCTTAATCCCAATCTGTGTTAAAGTGGATGCTGGAAGGTATTATTTTCATTCCCACCATGTATTTGTCACATTCAACACTTCTTCTATTCTGCTGCAGTTCAACTTCCACCAAAAACTAAACTAGAAACTATACAAAATTTTGAAAAACAGTTTCTCAATTCTATTAATAAAACAATAATGAACAAAGCAAACTTCTTTTCTGAGTCACAACATTATGTGTCATGCTTGGTTGTTGTTGTTTTGTTGTTTTTTTTGCTATTGTTATGTAATGTATTTTGTGCTTTTATGTTGCAAACCGCCCTCAGATCTTCAGCTGAGGGGTGGTACATAAATTTAGTAAATAATAATATTAATAATAATCCATCTCACCAAAGTCACGACAACTGTGAATAATGTGTCAACTCGGTCTGCTGTCCAGGTGCTAACTTGATGGAGAAGCACAAGTCCCTCCACTTCTCTCTCTTCAAATTTGGCTCCAACTGTATTTCAGATAGAGGACTCCTTTAATAGCTGTCCATCAAACAGAGGAGAGTTCTGCAAATGAAGACATAGAATTGAATCATAGAATTGTAGAGTTGGAAGGGACCCCAAGGGTCTTCTAGTTCTGCCCACAACTGTCCCTGGGTAGGCTTGAACCATCAGTCTTCTAGTTGACCATAAGCAGCATTGACCCACATGCCCATCCTACCTCCTATGCAGTTTAGAGTCCATGAGACCTGCTTCCAAGCAGACATGGGGTAGCCAGGTTGGTTTTGACCATACACAATTTTGGCTTTACACGCTCTCCTTGGAATGTAACCCCAGCGTGAATTGAGTCGCCGTGTATGTAACTTTAAGAACAGCAACCTTTGTATACTTGTTTTCCTCTTCCCTTCCCATTCCCTTTTCCTCCAATGTGGTGTCTATTAGACTGTAAGCCTGTGCCCAGGTTAATCTGTGTACTGTCCTTAGGAAAATTAAAGTGCTTTGTAAATGATAATTTACAGCAACAGTATTTTCCCAGTATACCCTTGCCTCCACTTCCTTGTGAGTTTAATTTTAGATTACTAGCTTTTCAGACAGCAAACTGTAGTCTTATACTTTGCAACCCCCGCCACCCCTTTGGAATGAAAGTTCAGAATGAAACTATTAATTGGCCAAACTTTTAACTCTTAGCTATTTTGGGATTTTTAAATTTTATTTTCTTCTTTGAATTGTATTGTTTGGGGCCATTTCGATGGCTGAAAGGTTGTATTAGAGAACAAAACACCTATGCTGGTATTTCCACCTACGTGGTGCTGTTAGCACAACTAAGACTGACACTATTGTTATTCCAAAGCCTTTTTTGAGGGTGTGAGAGAAGCGCTATGAATACTTTTATAAAAAAGGCACATTGAAGTAAAAATAAATGAATAAGACCACCACCGTAGTTTTTTACTTGGGAATAAGACCTATGGAACTCAGGAGGTTGTACGTAGAGATTTAGCTTGTAACAACATAACGATGTAAGAGATGTTGACAACAAATTTTAGTGGAACTAGACTGTGTAAGAGAATTTCCACCTGTTCTGTAAGAAAAACGTGCAAGAAGACGTTAGTAATGTCATTAATAATATTACATTTATATTGCTGCCCATTACTGTATATTTCATGGGTGGTTTACAAAAAAAAGCTAAAAGATAATGAAAATGAACCCCCCGTCATTTAAGAAACATAAAAGACATGATTGTTCATAAAATAAATCATTGGCTAAGAATTTTTTTCTCCGCTGCTTGCCTGTGAAGGATTACTGATTTCTGCGGGTGGGTTGTTATTGTTATTTTAAAAGGGGGTCTTTAATTTTAAAATATTGTTTTGACAGCGCGACTTGTGAGCCGTTTTTGAATTTTAAAATGATGATGTTGTTGGTGCTGCGGTTCGTCCGCCGCCTTGAGCTCGTCAGAAAACGCGACGATCACAAGGACGATTGTTTGAAATTAAGACCAATAGAAGTATTTTAATAATCATAACCATAATTATATTGTTGATGAGTGTGATAAGAGAGTAACAATGGTGAGTGTAAACAGGAGAGGGTTGAGGAGAAACCGACCGACCGCCACACAGGCAGAAGCGGCCAGGCGGGCTGAGGTAAACTGGCCGCGGTGCATGTCGGGAACAGAGTCCGGGCGGGTGTTGCTGCTGCTGTGGCGGCGGCGGCTACCCTCGTCGTCGTCGCCGCCCACCCCGCGCCGCCGCCTTCTCCTCGGCCGCGCTGCACGCCGGGAGTCGGCGCGCGTCGGCCTCCCCGCAAGATGGTCTCCGGGCTGCTATCCCCTCCCCTCTCCGCACATGCGCAGTTCTTAAAGCGGGCCGAGCCTGCTCCCTCCTCCGCTGCTGCTCCCTCCCTCCTTCCTTCCTGGCGGCCGGGGCGCCACTGACAAGACCGGGGCGGGAAAAGGGCGGTCGACGCCGCTGCTGCTGCTGCCGACGACGACGAAGGAAAACGACGACGACGAGCGCGACGACCATTACCACCGAAGAAGGAACACCGCTGCGACCCCTCCGCCTGCCCCTCCTCAGCCAGCCTCCTCCCACAAGCTTCCTCCATCTTCTTTCTCCACAAGCCGGCAAAAGGGGAGGGGGCCGAGAGAGCCCTTCTTCGGCGAGGCCGGCTGTGTGCCTCCCCCGGGCCCAAGGAAGCGACCAGCAATTCCCCCCCCTCACAGTACGCGCTCGCCTCGCGTGCGGAACCGGCGCCGGTGAACTGGTGGGAGCGGCCTCGGAGGCTCGGGTAAGGCCGGCCGGCTTCTGGGTCCAGCGGGAGAAGGGAGGGTGTCACACCTATAAGGCGCGACACGGGCTTGTACTGTGGCGCTTTGCTTTATTATGGCTTTATTTATTCATGTATATTGGGCGCGGGGTGAACGGGCGGTAGGCCCCGGCTTGGGGCTGCTCGTGTTGCTGCTGTTGCCGCCGCCGCCGCCGCCTCCTCCTCTCCCTCCTTCCTTCCTCGCTTCTTTCCAGCTCGCTCTCAAAATGGCCGCCGCGCCCGTTGATATTGAGACGGGGGTGGGGGGGAGGAAGGGAGGAGAGAAGGAGAAAGGGAGGGATGAATAAGGCTTCCCTCCCTTCTCTCTCTTTCTCCGACTCGCATCCTTACCGTCGTCATCGCGTGTTTGTGTTTTGCCCCCCTTCACGCCCCAACCTTCATTCGTACGTCTCTCTGAAATGCACGCTGCCCATTCTTCTCCTCTGTCGGATACCCCCCTCTCTTCTCCCCTTCTTTCCTTAGGTGACTAGGCAAGAAAAACGCGTATGGCGTGCTTTCCTTTGCTCCCGCTCATCCACCCTCCACACACAAACGTTGTTCTTCCTCCTGGCCTTTAGCCACCCCTGTACTATGATTACCTCTCCTCTTTCCCCGCACCCAGCATCTCTCCTGAACATCTCTCCATGCACCCACCTCCTGCCAAACGGCATGACCCTGTTTAGTCTTTTCTCGGCCCCCCCCCATAGTAGGTGGGTGGGTATATTGGTTTCCCCTCTTTACACCCCCCTTTTGATATATTACCCTTTCTCAGTCTCCAGTGGAATCAAGGTTATTTTTGCTCTTTCATCCTACTTTCCCTTATAATGGGAGTGGGGCACGTGTGACCCTCTCTAGTGGGGCTGCGCCTTGTTTCTCCTCTTCCACACCCATCTTATAGGTGACACTTTCTTGTCTTCTAATAGGAAGCGAAAGGGCTTCTTTTCCTTCTTACCCCTCTTTCCTGTTAGAGAGGGTGTACAAATGAGTATATAGTTGCCCTTTGACTTCCAATTTTGTTTATCTATAGAGGAGGTCGGTGGCCCCTCACCTTGGCTGAGAAACTAGCCTCCCTTTAATGGAGAATCTGTTACATTTTCCATTAAAGGATATAGATTTTCCATTGGAGGGAGGGGAGAGGCTCCTAATACCGCTGTTTTACTATTATCTGAATTCTCAGCATCCCTCTCCAGCTGGATGTGATCTTTTCCAGTTCTTCAGTTCCTCAATTCTGCCGTAGCATCTCCGCCCCATAATCCTGCGTTACTGCATTTCTCCCCTCCCCTCTGTACACACCTCTTCATCTCCTTTCTCTAGCTGGAGGAGTCTGATCACACCCTTTGCTCTCTGGTTTTTCCCCATTCTCAAGCCATCTTTTAAAGCATAATTTGTTGGTACCCTCTACCTCCTACTACCACAGCATCTCTCTACATCCTCTGTTCCTAGCTCTATCATCTCCCCTTCTTGCATCTGCTTTGTCACTCTGAAACCTCATCATGCTGCCTTGCTTGAAGGCCCTTCGTGCTCTAGTCTAGACCAGCCTTTGCACCCATCTTACTTTTGCTTCTGACATTCAGAATCCTGCTTATCTTTAGCTTTAGTCCTCTACTCCCAGCTCTGTTGTTATATCTGTAGTATTTCTTTACTAGCCTTTTATTCTTGAATCTCCCTTCTTGCAACCTCCGGTCCATTTTTCAGTTCCATATTTCTGTAAGCTTTGTCTCACAGCCCACAACTCTGGTCTCCTACCACACTCTTCTTTCATTATCTTTTCTTCATATTTACTGCCACTCCACTGCTTGACCACCTGCATTCCATAATGATGTTTTCTTCTGGCGACTTCACAATAAATGGGGTGGAGGAGGTTGTAGTGATAGTGACCCCAATAAAGGCCTGGAAGTAAAGAGGAAGTCAGGTTGAAAGGAAATATATCATAGATCTCTTCCCCCCCCCCGCATGCTCCTTGCATTTCTTTATTCCTTTCTTGTTGACAAAAATGGGAGGAGAATTACTGTTTGTTGGCAAGTTGGCATGCTTCTCTGTGTTGTTTGTTTTAAGCAAGATGAGTGTTGGGGTACTGGCTCATTAAAATAAATGATCTGTGGTACACAACATAAAAGAGATGTCTGGCAGCTCTAATCTGGTGGTCTGTCAAAAGGCCCTTTTCCACCAATCTCCCTGCAGTGACTGAGTAAGAGAAAAATCATTTCTAGGAGGTGGCTCAGACCTTCAGAACAAGCTGCAGCAAAAATGGGAGGAGGATGTGATGGAAGACTTAGGGAGATCAGATTCCACATGTTGGGGCTTAGAACCTCATTGCTGGTAGAACCTCATTGCTGGCAGCTTCAAGAAGAAATTGCCCTTTTGAAAGATGGGGAGGAGGAGGAGTGATGCTAGAGATGCCAGCAAGGAATCCCATCCCATTAAGGGGCTTGTTTGTTCTGTATTGTTCAGAATACAACTCTTATTGTAACAATTTAGCTTTGTGATTCTCTCTTCCCCTTTACCTTACTTCTGTGAAGAAGTTAAGGTGGGTCACACACTTATAGGAGAGGTTTTTGGAGTGGTGATGTGGGTGGGGGAAAAAGAAATTATGCACTCAGCCTCTGAGACTAGTCACATCCTATCTTATTTGCTTTAGTAGCATTGGCTGGGGAAAAAAATGTTCCGATACTACTGCAGTATGGCTTGATTGATGCAGGTCAAATATTTTTGCAGTGAGTTTCCTAGCCATGAGTGTTGGAAGCTATACTAACATTTTTCACTGTACCTCTCCCTCTGTCCACCCAAGGGGGGGGGGAGAATAGTAATGTATTTAGGTGCATTAACCTGTTTGCATATTCAATTTCCCCCTGGAATTCTTTAACATCTTGCTACTGTGCATATGTCACATTTGTAGACTGCACTATCGGTTGTGGAGGAGGGGGTGAAATGGTCCGAATTCTCAGATTTATAATTAAACAATTGTGCACCATTGAATTGCTTGGCGGTGTGGGACAGGATTTTTCAGTAGCTGAATTATTATTATTATTATTATTATTATTATTATTATTATTCAAAGTGGTTTAGAATATCCCTGAATCAGATATTTTGAACAAAGAGAACACTTTTAACAAAAGCCTCTGCCACAGATACATTAGTTTGTCAGTAATGTTTTGTGTGTTCTTGTTTGGTTGGATTGTGTTTATGGAGGGCGAGTACAGCGAGCACAGCCATTGAGGAGAAAACTGGGTGGAGTAAGGCAGAAGCTGTGAAATGGCTAGATTACCCTTTTCATAGCATCCACACCACCCATTTTCTGCTTGTGTTTTTGCTGGAGTGGAAGGTATAGTAATTGCAGTAACAATGAAGTCTGTTCTTTAGGGAGGAGTCTAGTGGTATAGAAATCAAGTGAATGTAGTAGTCTTTATTTATCTCACACCCCCCCTTCCGTAGATCTTGATTTGTCTAGCAGTAAAGTAGCCAGTCAATGTTGGAAAGCAAGGGTTTTTGTTGTTGTTTGATTATCTTTCTGATTGAACAGATTTTCACTTTTTTACTTCATTTGAGATATGATATATTTACACAAATAGTACATATCAAATTTCTACATTAGTGAATGGTGACTTCATTTGTTCTTACATTTTGTGGTGGTTTTCTGTAGCACCACAAGTCTCCTCTCCACAAGTACGATCAAATTGAGCACTGTTATCCTTTGACACATTTTTAAAGAGTACAGAAAAGATGTAGGACAAAAGGATATGGAAAACACTCTGATGGAATGGTAAACATGATGTTTCATCTTTCTTTACACTTACCTAATGAAGGATGGCAGTGTTCTCATTGATATTCAATCTTTGTCATGCCAAATCCAATTCTTAACAAGGGTGAATATACATAGATTGTATCGGACAAAGCACAATTTGATTCTTATCAATATGGGTGTGGATTAACCTGTACCATATACAGTATAATTTTTAGCATTTCTTTTATGAGTGGCCACTGTTTCCTGCATTTCTTCAAACCAAATAGTTTGGTTGTTTGCTAGAGTGTCTATTGTATAAGGGGACTCAAACTCTAAATTGACTAAAACCATTGACCTTGAGATTTGGGTTGACCCTGAATACTGACACTTAACACAGGAAGAAAATGCATATATGCAAAGAAAAAAATGGGAATTAATAGGATTATAGGTCCTGTTCTGTCTCCTCCCACTTTCAAGGCTTATTTATATATATATAGTTATATAGATAGTCTTTTTAGCTTATTATATGCTTATATGATTTGCTTGTTGATTATATAATCTTCCTTTTGGCCTTGCCGAAGTGCAACCTAAAATGGAACACGTTTTAAATGTTTTGTAAAGTTTGTTGCAAGATTTAATATACTTGCTTTTGGGTTAGAATGTCACACATTGCCTTTGAATATAATCCAGAAATTAAAAGGGTCTTAATTATTATATATAGTGATACTCAGTGTTGAGGTGCTTTTATTTTGTGAATAGGTTAAAGTTGTCATTAGGAAAATCTGTTTTTGGTGTTTTTGTTGTTGTTGTTGTTTACTTCCAAACGGTACTACTATAAGACTTCGAAGGATGCCTACTGTTCTAGCCTGTGGTATTTACATTTCAGGTGGCAAAAAGGTTTGACCCTTTCTATATTTTTCAGTGCCTGTTTATGGGTGGACAATTCATGTCTGACACATAGTGAATACAGAACAAAGATTGTAGCTGTCATTATATTAGCATAAAATTTAACATTATGTTGTGAATGTTGGTGTGAACTTCTGCATCCTGGTGTGTGTGTGTGTGTGTGTGTGTGTGTGCTTATGTCCTTAGAAGTATGGGAAACCTTCCCTAGTAAAAGGATGCATTGTCATGTTCTCAGCCTCTGTAAAAATCTTTCTGGTTTATGATGTTGTACTCTGCAATTTCCATTCTTTCCCTTTTAAATTGTACCTTAAATTGTTTTGTAATATAGCTACATTATGCCATGCATAATCTTTGTCAGTGCTGTAAGCTGAGTCATGGAATCAGCTGTGCAAATGGAATCATATCTGGGCAGAGGTCTCACTGTTCATTAGTGCATTTAGAATTGCAATCTAAGAGTTCATAAAGTGAATTTATGGCTTCTTGGAGAATAGAGCCCAGATCTAAGTCCGGTCAGATTCTTAACTTTTTTGTATTGCTGTACTTAATTTTTTCTTGATTCCTGTTCATCCAAATCTTCATTTGGGACAGTTACTGTCTTAACTACGTTCTTAGCTTCTATACCATGTCTTAGGCATGATATGGTAGAGATGCCACTCAAGTCATCTCTCAGTAGAACTTATAAATATGCATCAGAGTGGATTTAGAACTTCACTTTTACTAAATACTATAAAAAAACCTCCTTTGGATGATTTGTTGATTGTTCAGTGTTGGACTTTGAAATAGTGTTGGACTTTGAATGGGAAATCCCAGGTTCAGATGCCTTCTCAGCTTTGAAGTTTATAAGCTAACCTTAGACCGAGGGAGAATCACTGGTTCAATGTACATCACAAGGTAGTTGTGAGAATAGAAGGGAGCAGGGACATAATGTATACCCTCTGAGCTTACTGGAAGAAGCTGGGATAACTTTTCAGAATATAAAATTTAAGAAATCATGAACAACTGAAATGTAGGCAAGATTACAAGTATTTAAACAAGGGTAAATTCAGGAATAGGACTAACAGATTGTATCAAACTTAAGTTCTACTCAGAGTAAACCTATTGGAATTAATGGACCTAAGTTAGCTATGTCCATTAATTTCAGTGAGTCTGCTCTGAGTATGACTTAATGTTGGATACCCAACATTACCCATACCCATTGTATATTATTATCAAACTGTGTGGCATAATGGGAAGTCAAAGATAGCAATAATATAGTGAATAGGATACACACGGCCTGTCAAGTTAACCTTGTATGCTACCAGTCATAATTGGAACTCTGCTTCTGTCAACTGTAAAACAAGGGAAAGGATGCTTAGCTACGCTTGAGTACCACACTTGCCTTAGCACTACTTTTAATGGAAGATTAACAGTGTCTTTATTTGGACATGGGACAATGTCTCTTAAATAGGATAAACCTGGATTGAGACTATAAATTAGAGTTCTGGTTTTGGAAGTTGTGGGTTCAGTTGCAATAATCTGGGCTGGGCAGTCATTAATTCTTAATGTATGGTGTTTGCTAATTAAGGTGGGGTTTCAAATGGAACATTGTTTGGCTTATACGTCACCTAATCTAGTCTACCATGCACTTTAAGAGGAAAATTAAAGGACTGCTAGGAGTTTGACAGACTTGACTGCTGCTGCTACTCATTGACAGTGTACTCTCTTCAATACAAATGCTAGGAATCAAATGTCTTCATTCAAGGCTACCCCATTAGCAGAGAAACATCTATGTCTATTAAAAATTGACATGCATCAGGACGATTTAAATCATTATTGTAAATCAAGTTCCCCATTTCTGATTTATTTTTTTTGAACAGCATGCCTGCAAACTAGTTGCTATAACAATTACCACATATTGGCTGATAACTAAATGAGTCATTATAGGATTACAATTTAAAACATTTGGCCTTGCAGCCCATATGTCTTTTGCACTGCAAAATTATACCTGCTTAACTAGAATTCAGCTTTGTCTGACTCTACATATATACAAGGATACTAAGCAAGATCACTTGCTTGAAGGCTCAAGATGCAGTCAAAGTCAGATTTACAGCTCAGTCTCAGAAGTAAGTGTTCAGAACTTTCCTGAAAAGGAACTGGTGGTAGTTACTCAAAAAGTATTTATCAATGAGATGGAAGTGTCAGTGCTGTTTAGCTGTTGTAAACACTCATAATTTGAGAACAGAATACATGGCAGAGTTGAGATACTTGGATGGCGTAAAATAGGAGTACAAGAATATTAATGTGGGTCCCATACTGATGAGACACGTGATGGCATCTCCTGAGATGTGACACCTTTGACACCGTAGTCCCTAGGTCCCATAGAAAGCACACAATAACTGATGATGTATAACTTCTTATGTTTCTTATAATGCTTCAGTTCAAAAGTTTGATATGTCTGTATATGACTTTATTACGGAAGATTTAAATTGCTGTCATGACTCAGTTTTATGGTAAATGTAGACTTTAACCAGGTTTCCTTTTTAAACATTGGCTAAAGAGAAAAGAAAAGCCCTACTGGAATAGGCCAAAGGCCCATCTAGTTCAGCACCCTGTTTTCACAGTGGCCAACTAGATACCCAAGGGAGGCCCACAAGCAGGACCTGAATGTAGCAGGATTCTTCCCATTGATTCCAAGCCACTGGTATTCAGAGACATACTGCCTCCAACTATGGAGGTAGAATACACCATTGTGGGTAGTAGCCATTGCATAATTGTAGATTTAGTATAATTGAAATTTATAAAGTTCAATCCAAAATACATTTAGTTCCCCCCTCTTGTAAGAACTTAAAAAAACCCATACAAACAATTTAATTACTTTTATCAGTGATATCTTCCCAAATAAAGTGATCTGTCAGCTTAACAGATACACAATATATTTTTAGCCATTCTGTTCTAAGTTTTCTTACAGGCAACAGTAGGAAGTTCATACAGTGTCAGTTTGAGTACTGTCAACTTCATTCCAAACACTATTTTAAAATTTCATCCATCCAAATTCCTGCAGTGCTTTTAGGTGGTTTAGTTATGCTTACAGTGTTAAGAATGTTGGTATGTTTGTTAAATAAAAATTTGCAGTCTTAAGAGGTTGCTCTTGTAAAGTAGTGTCTGATAATGCATTAGGAGAACAATTTTAAATGTGCCTTTTAAGTTGAGGTATTAAATGAAGCAATTGTTCTGACAATTCTGAAACATTGTGTGCGCTCAGCTTAACCAGCAATGAGTTGTTTAAGCTTAATGTGTCCAACAAGTTTTTGGATGGATCTTTTGGAACAAAAAGGTTTTCTCTGAGGGAGCCACTTACTGGTGCTCCAAGCATCTATGAAGCTATTGTTTCTGAGATGTCAAATTTCTCTTCCCATTCTTTTTTTGACACATCATGGAAATGTTAACCTTACTGTTTTAGATGATTTTAGCATTCTCTTCAGCATAATTTTCATAATGCTTTTCATAATTTTTGCTTCTGAAGTATTTCTTTAAAGTGTATCTTTGTTAAGAGATTGGACACAGAAAATCAGCGCTCAGCTAGTGCTGAAATGGCACTTGAAGGGATATCTACATTGTGGACTTAAAGCAGATTAACAATTGGGGCTGTTTGAGAGCAATGGTTGTTTAGGGGCTAAAGTATGGGGAATGGGTTCAGGTTTGAATTCTGCTTTGCATCTCACTGAGTGGGTTTAGGAAAGCTAGTCAACAGTGTTTGAAGCTTGATGATAATTTAATGGCATGTCTGAACTGACAAGGCATCAGCTGGTGAACCACAACTTTAAACAAATGGTTTGAAGGGAACTTGCAGACTGTGGTTTGGTGTGATGCTTGAATCAATAAACTATAGTTTAAAACAATGCTCTGCCTCTGGAGGCTACTTCCTTGTAGTGAACTTGCAAAGCAGAGAAGATAAAAAGCAATGCAGGCAAGCTGCTGTAAGAAAAGAAGAAGAAGAGTTTGGACTTGATATCCCGCCTTTCACTCCCCTTAAGGAGTCTCAAAGCGGCTAACAATCTCCTTTCCCTTCCTCCCCCACAACAAACACTCTGTGAGGTGAGTGGGGCTGAGAGACTTCAACGAAGTGTGACTGGCCCAAGGTCACCCAGCAGCTGCATGTGGAGGAGCGGAGACGCGAGCCCGGTTCCCCAGATTACGTGACTCTTAACCACTACACCACACTGGCTCTCACGTTTGTATGTCTGGTTAGCATAACAACCATCATTACAATATTGTTTAAATTCAGCCATCGTCTATTTGCTTTATCTACCAACAATGCAGTCCTAAGGCATACAGCTCAAAGCTTCTTGGAGGAAGGACAGTATAGAGATGTAACCAGTAAATGAAGATGAGAACACCTAAAGTGACCATAGGATTGTATCCAGTGCTAATCCTATTCAGAGTAGACCCGTTGAAAATAATGGCTGACTAATTTGAGTCCGTTAATTTAAATGTGTTTACTGTGTGTCTACTCTTAAGAAAGTTTAGTTGGATACAACCCAAGCATTTTATTCTTTGGAACATCTCTATGCCTGGATCAGAAGATGTTCATAGATTGTATTGTCCATTGGTATTAATCAGACTTTATCAGGAGATGTTTCTGATGAGAACACTCTATTTTATAATCAGTGATTAATTGGTGCAATCAAAAATTTTCCTACTTTAATTACTATTGACTTACGGTATCTGTCCTTTCTCTTTAATGCATATGTTTTAATCCATTTCCTTTTGGAAATGGATTCATAGTTATTGTCAGGTAACAAAAATAATGATTGATTTAAGATGGAATATACATCTTTTTGTTCATACAGTTTCAGTATGATCTACTTTATGTAATCCTGCAGCTGGTCAGAGGTGGACTATGTTTACAGAGTTTTGTAGTTGTAGTATGGTTGTCTTGCCGAAAGACTTACCTCCTCCAAGCAGAACATTTTGCCCATCAGTGGCTTTCTCTTATCCCACTCAGTCACTGCATGTAATCCAGATAAGTAATCCATGGAGAACTGATGTGTACTGCACTGAGTTGCTAAGTGGCTTAAAATGTGATGATGTTTTTCTCCTTGACCATGAAAAATGAGAACTCGTAACACCATGATGGTGTGTTCTCTTTGCAGCATGTTATGATTTGGATGAGATGGGCTAACTACATAGGAATGCGTATAAGGGAGAGCATTGCCTCTTTGTAAGTCCTATCATCCAATTCTGTTGCATTCTGTTTCATTGACTTTTAGACCTTGTCGCTGTTTATTGTTGTAACCAAGGGAAATCAAAGATATGGTCACCAATTTCTGTGCCAGATGCTTGGCTGGCCATTCGTGGCACAAGCTTTCTCTACATAACTCCCCTCCAACCCCATATGATTTACGGTATCTGATGTTGACGTTAAAAAACTAATCAGATATGAATCTGTTCAAGTTATTATCTGTTCCAGTAACTGAAGAGCCCATATAAATTGTAGGGAAGTGTGGTGATTAAGTGTGCCACTTTATTAATTACAATACAGCCTTCAACATTCCTCTTTCCACAATTTCTTGCTGGGCCAAAGCTTCAGTTTTCCAGAGCTTGGATCAAGCAATATAAACATTCCTTTTAATTATTAATAACTAATGAGGGCTGTTCTTAAGCACTATGTATATACTTGGATCAAATTACCAATTTCTCCAATTTCTCTAATAATAAATAAACCGGACGTACCCTTTTCAAAATGGTTTTATTGTTTTGCCTTTCAAAGGTATATGGACAGCTGCAGTACTGGTGTAATGAGGCAAGTCAGGGAAGATGTGACTAATAAAGTAGCAGTAGGATTGTGAACAGGTAGTGCAGAACCTTGGGTCATTAGGCATTCTCTCTTATCTTTCCTATAATAGGAAATGAAATATTGAAAAATCAGTTTTCTCTGAATAAACTTAAGAGTTTGAATCTTTTCATGTTACAAATTGCCTTCCATCTTCGAGTGACTTAATTTTCTTACAGTGAACTGTAGTGCACATGCAAATTGCACTGGGGAATTTTAAATACCTTCCTTTTAATCTAATGGATATCTGCCTTGTTAATTACTTGCACTGTAATTCTTAAAGTGTATTAAAATATCAGGTGATTATCACTCAAGGAACTGTGCCACACACACACACACACACACACACACACACACACACACTCACTCTTATAGAATAGGGTGAGAGAGGGTTTTTGTGTGTGGCATTTGGGTGTTTGTTTTGCTCATACAGGAAAACCAACAGCATAGCTGTTATTAGGGCCAGCAGTTCAATATATGATCTGCAAAACAGATTAACCAATCAACTCCCTAGATTAGGTTTGCATATACCCAACCAAACTTTAAGTACGATCTATTCTTTAAGCGTAATATTATATTTAAATATTATATTAAAAACCTGCAGAAGTAACTTAAGGAATTGTTTTCTGCATTACAGTGAAATCCCAAGCATGTTAACTTAGAAGCAAGCCCTACACTGAGGTCCAGCTCCGAGGGCCTTCTGGCGGTTCCCTCGCTCCGAGAAGTGAGGTTACAGGGAACCAGGCAGAGGGCCTTCTCGGTAGTGGCGCCTGCCTTGTGGAACGCCCTCCCACCCGATGTCAAGGCAATAAACAACTATTTGACTTTTAAAAGACAACTGAAGGCGGCCCTGTTTAGGGATGTTTTTAATGTCTGATCCTGTATTGCTTTTAATATTCAGTTGGAAGCCGCCCAGAGTGGCTGGGGAAGAAATAATAAATCATCATCATCATCATCATCATCATCATCATTGCTACTACTGTGTCTAACATCCAATTAAGTTTACTTCAGGATTGCAGCTTTCAAGATGTGGGATCAGGCCTTTACTAGGATATATGCAGATGGGATGGAGAATAAAAAAAATATTTTTTTTAAGTCAGAGGCAGTATGCCACTAACTACCAGTTGCAGAGGAACAGCAGACAAAAGTTACTGCCATCATGTCCTGCTTGTAGGCTGGTTGGTCACTGTGGGAAACAGGAACTAGATGGACCTTTGATCTGATCTGGCAGAGCTCAGGTTCTTTAAAGAAATATGACTTTAATCAAACCATTCAGTCACCTTTTACATGAATTCAGAAGGGACTGTCCAGTGTTTTCCTTAAATGAAGCCACCAGTTTTCTCCAGGTCCAAATCATTGTGTTGGTGCTTGGTATTTGTGTCCTCATCAAAACTTTGAAGAACAGCAGCTAGCCAGGATGCTTAGTGCCATTTCCCTTTGGAAGATGATAATATCTTGCCCCCCTATCCATGTCTGAAAATACTTAGTTATGTATTTGCATTTTTGTATCATGCTTATGAGAGGGACCCAGTTTTAATGTTAGTTTTTAAGCATCTGGAGTTTTTTGCACAATGAGACCACTCATATTTTACTGTGTTTTTCTGCATCATTGTTTTGGGTCAATATGCCTTCAAAACTACTGTGCCAAAATACTACCCACCCACCCCGGTCCTTATATTGTGAACAGGAACTTATGACAATTCTGTGTGAGTGTTTAAAAGGGGAGAAGTAAGATTACTTTTTAAAATAATGGTGGCTTCATCACTGCTTACAAGAGATCAAGGCTTTAGTTTAGTTCCTAGTAGAATTGGGATCTAAGGCAGCATTTACATTTATGTACATGAAATTGTATCCCGTGATTACATATACTGAATGCATTAATGGGATCATAATGGAAAAGCAAAAGGGAGAAGGAGGTGCAGGTGCTTGAAAGTAAACTTTTACAGAGAATTCTTACTTAAAGGAGCAAAATCCCTTTACCTCATAAATGCTAGTGAAACGGATAGATATTTAAAATTCATTTTATTTTGTAAAAAAGTGATGCATATAACAAATCCATGATGGGAGAGTTGCTTGTCTTGGTGGATAATTTTTTTACAAAGGAAATATCCTGTAAATTCTCCCTGAGCAATTGACAACTTGATAATCTGGTCCTATCTCAAGAGAACCTCAGAGAGATTCTTGTAAAAATGGGTTGAAATAAAGGTGATGCATAGTCTGACACTACACATACTTACTCTGAAGTAGCCTTTCTCAGTTCAGTGGCTCTTAACCCCATGTTGTTATGTACAATATTGCTGTCGTAGGGTTATTGTTTTTAAATACCACCTTTAGTGGAAACCAAGGTGGAACTGCAGTGGCCAATGAGGACTAATGGTACATTTGGGTATTGAGCAAGCTTTGTAATACTGGATTCTTTAATAACACAAAAACATATCAGTGTTGCAGACAACTAACCATCCTAAATTTGTATGTTACTCTATATTCTTGAAAATGTTTGCATAACTAACATTTCTTGTTTGGTGAAATATTTTGTTTGGTCCAGGTTGAAAAGACCCCCAGTTTTGAAATAGAAATACAATAGCCTTCTAGAAAGCTAAAAACTTGGGACAAATAGAAACTAACTTCTCAACTTCTCATGTGCTGTTTCTTCTACATGATGTTCAACTGAGGCAGTCAAGAAGCAAGAGCTGAACAAGTTTCCAGAATGCACTACCGATCCAAATACCTGATGTTAGTCTCTGGTTTGAAAACATTTTTCCAGCACAGAATTTAACACACACACCAAATAAACATCTACTTTTTATAATTTCAATTGGAAAACCTTTTTCTTTCTATCTAGCTTAATTTCTATAGGTGGACTTGAATTTTTAAATTGATAAGAATAATGTGTGGAAAGTGATCCCATGAGATGGTTGATTATCTTCTGTTACCCTGTTCTAATTCTGAAAACCTTTAACTCATTGCTTAAACTGTGCAAAATCTGCACATGAATTTTAAGTTCACTTCTTGTATAGCACTGAGTGATAGTGGGATACTACATTAATTTTTAGTAGTAAATCTCTGTATGTTACTCGTGAAACATGTCTGCTGTTTGGTGGCATTACTGAAAACATAATATTCTGCCTCTTGCTCTTGTAGTATCTCTCTGCATAATGCTGGTGCCATGAAGACAGAAAATAAGATTTAAAAATGTACACAGGAAGCTGCCTGGAACCGATCCTAGTTAGGAACTTTGAAAGGAGACTGAGAACAAAGCAAATGGGAAGAAAAACGGCCAGATCTAAAGCATTTCTAGCCATCTTGACACTTTAGTACCCAGTCAGGCCTTCCTTACAACAGACTGAGCAGTATTGACTTTATCCCAATAAGTTGCTTTTTGAACAAAACATTCAAGCAGGGTATAGAATTACTACCAGGTGCTCTTTATAGCTTTTCCATTGTGCTTGAAACTTTAGTAGAGTGGGCTAGAGATTTACTTTTTAAAGGACTCGGTCTGGGTCCCATGCTGGCTCTGGGACCAGTACAGCAATATACCCCTTTCAGCAACCCTGCCAACTACTCTGATGGATCTTGAATAATAGAATCTGAGTTGGAAGGGACACTCGGGATCATCTAGTCCAACCCTTGGCAATGCCAGAATAGGCAGCTGTCCTTTACAAGGATAAAACCTGCAACCTTGGCGTTATCAGCACCACGTGCTAACCAACTGAGTTATCTAGTTGCCAAGACAGAGGTTCCCAAACTGGTCTGTGAACCACCAATGGTCTGCGAGCTTCATTCAGGTTCTCCACAGTGTGCCTGTGGATTTCCAGTTGAAGCTGGGAGACAGCAAATCCATCCCATTAAGTATTCATATGGATATTTAATTGTACTGAATTGCTTTTTAAATTTCTTCTATTGTATTTTACTATACTAGAATTTGAATTCTATGGAATGCAATAAAACACAATATCTAATACTAAATAAATAAATAAAAACACAATTAAAAATCATACAGACTCTAGCGCAGCTCATTACAATTGCTAAAATGGGCAAAATAAATAATTAGCAAGTGGTTTGTGGAGAAAAGAAGTTTGTAAACCACTGCTCTCAGTGGTGCTTTCAGGGCAGGACTTTAAGACCAAAGTTCAGGGCCCTACTCAACAGAATAAGAAAGAGGAACCCCAAGCACCTAAACAATCTAGTATTAGGTCGGAACATTAACAAACTGGCAGGAAAGGCCATCTCACTCCCCAAGGTAAATATTAATCCCTATAGTCCTCTCTAAAGTGAATTTTATAAACATACTTTTTATGTGTTATGAGCAGGCAAGGCAGATAAAATGTTCCTGCTACACTTGGACGTTTGTTTTCAACTTTCCCATTTTATGGTAGTGGTCAGCAATCAAACCTTTGACCGCATTGTTGGCACTCTTTGCCGTACTTTTATCTATATGAAAGATTAAGTTAGCTGTGTATTAATATCAAAAGTGAAAGATGAAACAGCTATAACTGGAATGAAGATAGCCAGAAGTAGGTGGATGTGTTCTTGTGACTATTTTTCCTTTTCTTTTTCTAAAAGAGATATACAAGAGTAAGAAATAGCAGCACAAAGGCTGGATGAACACTTTTCTTACTGAACTCCTTAACATAGAATTGTTCTGGTATATATAATTAAGCTGGACAGGTTTAAGAGACATCATGTAGCTTAAAAAAGCACTAAGAAATACATGGCTGCATTTAAAAAATGTTTCCGTTTTAGGCACCTCAGAAAAGCACTCGCCACAATAAATATTAATTGGGGAAGAACAGGTGAATTTCCAAGTGGCTCTCCATGGCTGGTGATGTAGGGATTGAGTGGAGAGCAAGTAAAATCAAAAGCAATACAAATCAGTCTTTTTATTAGAGAATTTTTTATGACACACATGCACAGCCCAGTATTACGAGCGGGAATAAAACCTGCGTAAGACAAAACAAGCTTATTTAAAAAACGTAACAAGAGCCTGTTGGATCAGGCCAATGTCCCTTCTAGTCCAGCATCCTGTTCTCACAGTGGCCAACCAATTTCCTATGGGAAGCCTGTAAGCAGGACCTGAGTGCAACAGTACTCTGCCCACCTAAATGTCATCTAGTGTTAGTGCTCTTTGTGTTAAGGTTTTTTTTATATATAGAAATACAGTGTGTGTGCATGAGCGCTGTTAAGTAGATGGGAGCAGTAATGTGCAGAGGCTTTATATATAGATTGCCCACTCATATGGAGAAATGGGCTGTGTGTCTTTGATTTTGTTGCTGGAATAGACACTTAAATGGATCTGTTTGTGTATATTCAAGGCTCAAATTGGTTTTGCTCAAACACAAAAGGCAGCTTGACTCATGCTGATGTTCGGTAAATGCTGTTAGACTACACTGCTTTCTTTTAAACAGTTTACTCTTGAATTTATCCTAGCATGGGCACCTGAATCTTGGTTGCTTCAAATCTTGCTTCAAATTTTGACCCCTAGTCTAGCCTACCACTTAAAATACTGCGTCTGCTCTTGCAACAGAATGTATGTATTTCTGCTGGTGAGAGTTCAGCTGATGAGAGATGTCACTGGTAACATAAACTGCTTTACACACCTCATGAAACCATGAAAGTTCTTTATATGATTTTAGAGCTGGTTTGAGCAGGGATGTTGAGTCTTTAACAACTGTTGGTTAAGACCTTTTAAACATGGGAAAACGGTTTTGGGCCCATCACCCCATCTACAAAAAAGGATACAAATTTGTCAACTGTTTTTTGTTTAGCCAAGCCTATCCAGATATGCCAGTGTGCATTTTATTATGTAATTTCAGCCTCTATTTTTAATGCTTGATTTTATTTATTTATTTAAGAAACTTGTTTTAACATTGATGTTTATTAGGTATCCCGATGTATATATTTTTTATAAACCGCTTAGAGGCTTTATTTACAATTAAGTAGCAAACAAATAATGTTGCTAGAATTATGTCACAAAGCATATGTAAGTGTGTGCCATCTCTTGCTAACACACTAACATACAGTGCACTGCACCCTTAAAATCCTCTTGACACCCCTGGTACTTGGCTGTATTATGATGAAAATATTTATAGGATACATTAGCTGTGTTTGGATCTTCATATGGAAGGTGGTATGAAAATTGGTAATAACATCCTAGCTATTCCAACAGGAATACAACATTTCCCAGGAAAAATTGTAAGGTGGGCACTTACTGGCCAAGCCAAGGTTTCATTGAGTAGGTTTTTAGAAATTTTATTTGATCTTGCTGTTTCCGTATTTATATTTTAGCTTGGATGTGTTGTAACTACTCCAGGCCTTTGGGACAGCGTAGAATAAAAACCTAAAACAAGCTTGGGTATGAATGCTTTTTGACATTTTGAATTTTTTTTTGATTGGTTGCATTTATATTACACTTCTCCCATAGGGGCAAGTGGCTGATACAGAATTTTTTTTCTAGTTGAAAATCTAACATCTAATTATTTTCCTCCGCTTCCTGTTGTATGTGACACTCAGGTCACAAATTAAGGCTTAGCTCTGTTCATCGATTGTTTCGGGAAGTTTTTAATGTCTGTTCTAATCCTGAAGCAAAGTTCTTAACCCGAGGTACTATTTCTGGGTTAGCGGAGTCTGTAACCTGAAGCATATGTAACCTGAGGTACCACTGTATTAGTGCTGAGAAGCATTGCATTCTTGCATGGAAGCAGCTTTGGTGTCTGGATTTTTGGTGAAGTTAGAAAGATTTCTAACTTTCCCACACAGTAACTTTGTAAGTATGTGAGTATTTGTTTTAGTATGTAGTGGTTATAATGTTGACAACCATGTATCTAGTCCTGCATAGAAGTTTTCAAAAATTAAGTCACAA
This sequence comes from Podarcis filfolensis, assembly GCF_964270895.1. Classification (NCBI taxonomy): domain Eukaryota; kingdom Metazoa; phylum Chordata; class Lepidosauria; order Squamata; family Lacertidae; genus Podarcis; species Podarcis filfolensis. The sequence goes on from NC_139618.1 coordinate 8,927,553, forward strand.
AAGGCGTACTAGCCTGCTTGCTTGTCCTTTAAGACACACAGGCAGTCTGCAGCATTCTTATCTTGTTTAGAGTCACCATGGTTTAGCACTATTATGATCAGGTATAGTCATCCTAGGCTATTGGGGGCTCCTTCTGTGCAGCACTTTCTATCCAAACCAACCAACTGCAGTTAGCTATGTTTAGTCTCAAAACAAGCCAATTTCAAATCACAGGGTATGAAGCTGGCTTTCTGAAAGTAACCCTAGTTAATGTTAACCACAGTTCCTGGTTTAGATGAAATTATAAGCTACACTTAACTAAAAGCAGAAGCAAAAATTTCTGAACTCCTGCAATGCTGCTCATGAAAATTGAAGGGGAGCATGTGTACCTGGGAGGCCAATTTTTGTTCCTCTGGCATTGAGCCCCTGGTTTAGCTTTGTGTCCGAATGTGGTTACTGTGTCAGGGAGTTCTATGGAAGTGGCAACTCTGGTGAAGCTGCACTGTCCATAAGAGTTCTATCTAACCCTAGTTTGGTTGAACTTAAAAGGCAACCTACCTACTGAATGGTGCACTTGCTATGTGCGGATAGCCATCCATGTGGAGTAAATGCACTTTAACCAGATCAAAAGGTCAAGGTTCTTAGTCTCTCTTGGTATTAGCATATAAATAGCAGCTAATGCACCATGGTAATTCTATTTAGACACAACTGTGTGTTTCTATAATTATTAGGAAGTGCATTTGCTTTAAAGGGGAATGTTCTGTTAGAACCATCTTTGGTTCAATGCGATTTGATTCCATATAGGTTGCACATCTTCCACAGTAAGCTCTGTGTGAGGAATTTAAACAGCAATCAAATTCAGGTGAAGAAAAGCCAATAAGCAATGAGTATTTTTAAACAAGCAAATTTTGTAGTTTAGAAGCGCAGTGTGATGTCACAGGAAAAAACTGATCTCTCCCTACTTCCCCACTCTGCCTACTTGCTTGGAGTGAATTCCATGCACTTTGCTGTATGGAACCAGTGGTGACCAGGGAAGTAGTAAAATACAATACACTCTAGTTGTCATGCATTAGGGTTGCCATACGTCTGGGATTTCCCAGACATGTCTGTATTTTGGGGGCCAGCACCCCTGTCCGGGCAGATTTTTGGATTAAATGTCCGGGTTTGGTTTTTTAATTTTTTTATTATGTTTTTGGTTTTTTTGTGGGGCACGTGCATGCCCAGAAGGCACTTTGTCCCAGAACAGGAAGTGGGGTGGTCTGGAGTGGCCTTCCCAGGCTTTCCTGGGCAGCTCAGCCTCCCATCATGAGCAGGAGGCCAAAGACAGCAAAGGTAAGAGAGGGGAAGGAAGAGGGAGCAGGCCAGCGAGGAAGGGGTCAGAGGCAGCGAGGGGGTGAGCGAGGGAGATGCGGGATGGTGGGGTATGTGTGTCTGGGTTTTTGATCCTCGGAATATGGCAGCCCTATCACACATGGCATGCTGCTGTATTGTCCAACATTATTTTTTCCTCTGCCTCTGTTCATTTGATGGAAATTGCACTCTTGGGAACTTCGGAAGCTGCCTTACACTATTTCAGACCTTTGGTCCTTCTAGTTCATTACTGTCTACACTAACTGGCAGTGGGTCTTCAGGGTGTTTCTGAGCAGCAGTCTCTACCAGCCCTTTTGGGAGATACTGGGAATTCAACCTTGGATGTTCTGTGCACAGAGCATGTGCTCTACCATGGATCTGCAGCCCTTTGTACATTATATTCTATCATTTCTATTTTGAAAATCAAAACCTAAGCTGGAAAAAAAAGCAAATGTCAGGTATCAAAATCAAACTCTTATTTCTACTTGAACCTAAATTTCTTCAAAATCAAAGCTACTTATATTGGATTTCTAGGTGCCTGCATGCTAGGCTAGAAAAAATGATTCTATCTTCCATTTAAAAAATTTGATACAGGCCTTTTGGATCTGGAAATAATTTTCAGCTCTCATTTTAGATAAGTAGCTATCTGTTAAGAAAAGACTCGGGTCCATTAACTCCCAGGCTTTCAACTCCAACAGTGATGTTTTGTACTCTGTATACAATCAGATAATCCTAAAAGAAGCAGGATAGTTATTTGTAATTTCTGAGAATTTATTTGATATATGTAGAAAGCTGATCTCTGTATTGTGTGCTTTAGCCTTGCAGCAAGAAATGGGTCCTGATGGTAACGTTGGTGTGGACCTAGGCAGAGAGGCAGTGGCTCCGTTCTCAGTGGCTTCCCAGTGAGTTGTGTGAATGGATAACAATGTGGGCCACAGCTGAGAGGAAACAAAAACGATCTTATTTGTATTATTGTCTCTTGCTTTATAAAGGGTAGCAAACTTCCTTTCACCTAGGAAAGCCATTTTTTGTTGCGCTTTGTATGTACTTGTGCAGCTATCCCGAGGAATGATCCTGTTTGAAGAGGACAAGGAAACATGCGTGCACATAAGTGCCATTTAACTCATCATTGTTTTTTTAACTCAACTTGTGTTGTTTCCCCCCCAACCACTTTACTTAGAGGCAGAAGAGGATATTTCATTTAGGTATACTGTTATAGGGCGATTACAACTTGATTTTGATGGATCTTCTATCTTAACCATGGTGATAATGAAATATGGAAGGTTGTGGCAGGTCTTTGAGTGCAAGGTGCTTTGCTTGGGCCTCTGACAGAGAGAAAGGAGTTTAAACAGCTGATTGGGGGGGGGTTCCTCCCTGGCTAGGTCAAATCTAGCATGGGTTGGATTCTGTGACTTACAATAACCTCTCCAGCTCTATGTTTAGAATGAAGGTTGAAATAGATTTGCTTCAAGGTTAAGAAGCACCTTGCAAAAAGATTAAAGAATATCACTGGATGGTGGTCTTACTCTGCTTGGCATGGAGTGCAGAATATCTGGTAGGATCAAAAAAGCTGCTTAAGCTCATAAAATTGATTTGCATCTTTTTAAAACGGCTGACTCTTCATTTTGAAAGCCTCCTTAATTTCAAATGCAGTTTATTATTCAGCAAGAGTGGCTGTTGTTCAAGACAATGTAAATCCCTTTGGAGTCAAGTAATATTGGATTCGGTTTGAAACTGTTAGTATCCCAACAAAATATTGATTTGCTGCCATTTGAATTCCAACCTCCAGCTTATAAGCATTCTTCTAGTCCTCATCATGTAGAAAAATGAGAAATTTAGGATGATCAGATGGAATTCAGTAGGAGTAATGCATTAGTTCTTAAGTGTAGACTGGTTTAATGTGCATAAATTATTGCAGACGTTCTTTCTGCTTCTGTTTCAGAATTACGATGCAGACTTCCAGACTTTCTTGTTTGTGCTTTTGGGGAAATACTTACTAGTCACAGCATTTATACCCCTTTCTTGAGAAAGAATGGCTTAAGAGTAAGTAATAAAAACAACACAGTCCCTACCTTCAGGCTTAGAATCTGAAAAGATGTGACACAAAAGAATAAAGCGATGGAGAGGGAAGAGAAAAATGACATCAGGCTCCTGATAAAAAGTTCTTACAATGACCAGCTTGAAGGGAAACGAGCTGCTTATAGTCAAAAACAAATTAGGTCTTAATGAGTCACACCATCTTGGAAGTGACTGTAATGCAGGCAGAAGTTGTTGACTTTACAACCACCTTCCCTGACAGATGTTGCCTGGGGCTGATAGGAGTTGCAGTCTAAAACATCTGAAGGGCACTGTGTTGGGAAAGGCTCCCTTACAGGGTGGGGCCTGTTCAGCCTAGCTGCATAGGCCAGTGACTTATTCCTCCCACTGCTGTGGGTAGGTTCTCAGGGGCCCAGTTGATACCATCATCCTCACAGCAGATAGTTGCTGTTCTTATAGGCAGTTGGTTCCAAAATCCTGGGGAGGGACCACCTGATGAGGTAGTGAAAGCAATGAGTGGATATGGTAGATCCTTTTGGCGGTTCTTTTAAAACAGGGAGGCTACAAATGGTATCTGATAGGAGTTTGTTTTTAATGCACTTTGACCTCTTTTCCTGGATCTAATTTATTTCGTTTGCCTTTGTAGCTTTGGTTGCTACTAGTGACTTGTGGCATGCAGAACTTCTTGTCAGAGTACATACATAACAACCAGGCAGTGCTTCTGGCACTGTGCAGGATGACGACACTGCTGTTTACACAGCAGCAACACCTGCAGTACTTGGATTCCTTCTAAGATCATAGAGGCAGCTCTTTGTCGGAATGGCACATCTGTCCTCGCTGAGAACTGCAGCAGCAGAATGATGCCAGTTGAGAGAAGAGGCACTGTGTGTGTGTCTGTGAGGCCAACAACAAATATTCTGTCTGACTCCTAAAATGATAGCAAATTGTTATCATAGGTGAAAGAGTCAACCCTCTATCCCATCCCATGACTTCTCATATTTGGGGAAGAAAAGAAGAGTCTCCAAAGTAGTGCTAATGAGAACTCTAATGAAGTTAGCATCTGTAAAAGAATGCTAAAATTCTTGAGGAGCTGAATTGCTTTTTGTGTGCAAAATTCCAGGAAAAATCTCAAGTGTTTCATGTTTACCAACTCTAGTTTGACACCCAAGTTTTATGAAAAACTGTGTAGATACAGTGAGCGTGCAACTTACTGGCATTTAACTTGTGCGCATTCAGCTTCATGTGCTCGGTAACTTAAAAAGGGGGGGCAGGTGCCTGCGGAAAAAAGACTTTGGCAATCCCACATGCCATTGAACCCAATGTGTTTTGACTACGGCATATGTCATTTTGGCTTTAGGCGAGATCCTGGAATGTAAGCCCCGCGTGAGTTGTGGGCTTACTTCACAAGCTGACTATATGCTTAAAACAGGACAAATGAAGTATCTCAAGCTCATATTGAGCAGCTTTTCCTTCTTCATTGGTCATTTAAAAAATAGCATTTAGGCAGAGCTTTAGGTGGGTCAGTATTATCCTAATGCATATGGGGTAAGTAAGGCCATGAGTGAGTGCCATGAGTGAGCTCATAGCAAAGTTAACACTTGGTGTAGATACTTAAAGTTGTGTTTTCTTTAAAAAAAATCATTTTGTTGTGCTGTTGCTTGAATATTACTATGCATTAAACCAGTGATTTTTTTCTGGCCGTACACGGGGGTATGCATACCCCTAAACATTTTGTGAATCTAAGTTTGGCCTCATTGAGGGGCAGGGCAGTATTTCAAAATGAGTAGGAAAATGAGAGTATCCCTAAACATTACCTTTTTTTAGCAAAAGGCACTGCATTAACTCTTCTCCCCAAAATGCTACCTTCATACCACCAAGGAAAGTTGGTATGGACTAGTTTCATTGAGGTATCTAGTAGACCTGTGTCTGAGTTGTACCACTTCAGTCTGGTGTTTTAAACTCTTTGCTGCACTTTATCACCTGAAAATAATTGATGATCACAAATCTCCCTTTAAAAGTTTCATTGATAGTTGTTTTTGTAGGACTGGCTTTGGAGAGGTTCTATGGATTGAGTGTGTGGCAGTTTGGCCAAGGTAACCCTGCCATTCTGGTGTCATCAAGGCTTCAGGTTTCATAAGAGAGACGTTGACAACATACAAAAATAATGGAAAAATAAATGCCCTTTAATAGAATCATAGAATCGTAGAGTTGAAAGGAACCACAAGGGTAATCTAGTCCAACCCCTGCAATGCAGGAATCTTTTTTTACCCACAGAGGGTTGAATCCATGGCCCTGAGATTGAGTCTTATGCTCTATCGACTGAGCTGTCCTGTCTGTACCCCATAAAGAAGTGGAGAAATCATAGCCGTTAACTCTGAGTACAGAAAGAAATGACTTGAGTTCTTGGGTCACTGGTACTCTGTAACCTGCCTGTTAATCTTTTGCATGTTGAACATAGTAATAATGTTATTAATAATAATAATAATAATAATAATAATAATAATAATAATAATAATTTATTTGTACCCCGCCCATCTGGCTGGGTTTCCCCAGCCACTCTGGGCGGCTTCCAACAAAGATGAAAGATACACTAAAATGTCACATATTAAAAACTTCCCTGAACAGGGCTGCCTTCAGATGTCTTCTGAATGTCAGGTAGATGTTTATCGCTTTGACATCTGATGGGAGGGTGTTCCACAGGGCGGGCGCCACTACCGAGAAGGCCCTCTGCCTGGTTCCCTGTAACTTGGCCTCTCGCAGTGAGGGAACTGCCAGAAGGCCCTCGGAGCTGGACCTCAGTGTCCGGGCAGAACGATGGTGGAGGAGACACTCCTTCAGATATACTGGGCCGAGGCCATTTAGGGCTTTAAAGGTCAGCACCAACACTTTGAATTGTGCTTGGAAATGTACTGGGAGCCAGTGTAGGTCTTTTAAGACCGGTGTTATATGGTCTCGGCGGCCGCTCCCAGTCACCAGTCTAGCTGCCGCATTCTGGATTAATTGTAGTTTCCGGGTCACCTTCAAAGGTAGCCCCACGTAGAGTGCATTGCAGTAGTCCAAGCGGGAGATAACCAGAGCATGTACCACTCTGGCGAGACAGTCTGCAGGCAGATAGGGTCTCAGCCTACGTACCAGATGGAGCTGGTAAACGGCTGCCCTGGATACAGATTTGACCTGTGCCTCCATGGACAGCTGTGAGTCCAAAATGACTCCCAGGCTGCGCACCTGGTCCTTCAGGGGCACAGTTACCCCATTCAGGACCAGGGAATCCTCCACACCTGCCCGCCTCCTGTCCCCCAGAAACAGTACTTCCGTCTTGTCAGGATTCAACCTCAATCTGTTAGCCGCCATCCATCCTCCAACCGCTTCCAGACACTCACACAGGACCTTCACCGCCTTCACTGGTTCTGATTTAAAAGAGAGGTAGAGCTGGGTATCATCCGCATACTGATGAACACCCAGCCTAAACCTCCTGATGATCTCTCCCAGTGGCTGCATGTAAATGTTGAAAAGCATGGGGGAGAGGACAGAACCCTGAGGCACCCCACAAGTGAGAGCCCAGGGGTCTGAACACTCATCCCCCACCACCACTTTCTGAACACGGCCCAGGAGGAAGGAGCGGAACCACTGTATGACAGTGCCCCCAGCTCCCAGCCCCTCAAGACGGTCCAGAAGGATGTTATGGTCGATGGTATCAAACGCCGCTGAGAGATCCAGCAGAACTAGGAAACAGCTCTCACCTTTGTCCCTAGCCTGCCGGAGATCATCAACCAGTGCGACCAAGGCAGTTTCAGTCCCATGATGAGGCCTGAATCCCGACTGGAAGGGATCCAAATGGTCCGCTTCTTCCAGGCGTGCCTGGAGTTGTTCAGCAACCACTCGCTCAATCACCTTGCCCAAGAATGGAAGATTTGAGACTGGGCGATAATTGGCCATCGTGGCCGCATCTAAAGATGGTTTTTTAAGAAGCGGTTTAATAACCGCCTCTTTCAGCGGGTCTGGGAAGGCTCCCTCACGGAGGGAAGCATTCACCACCCCACGAAGCCCATCGCCCAGTCCTTCCCGGCTAGCTTTTATAAACCAGGATGGGCAAGGATCCAGGAGACAGGTGGTTGGCTTCACTCGTCCAAGCAGCCTGTCCACATCCTTGGAGGTAACTATTGTCTGTAGTTCACTGGGTTTTGGCTGATGAGTCATGACTTGAAACTTGCTCACTAATTTGTATTGTATTAGTGGTGTCAATACCATTTTCAGTTTTAAAAATGCTTTAAGAGGAAGAGAGAACATTTTTATGCTATAGGACTGACTGTTTTTACAGTTCTTCTTGGAGACCCCAGCCTGGAACTGATGTTCTGTGGGAAGGGAACTAAGGGTCTCTAGCAAACTAATTTGCACCTCATCAAGTGATTAAACCAGTACAAAGCCAATATATAGTTTGGCATGTGTCCACAAACTGAGAGAAAGAAAGAGGATGAGGAGCAAGGTGGGCCCTTGTAGTAAAAATAAAACAAAATAGTGAATTTCATATGGCAGGATGGAGCTAAAGATTGGTCCCCATTCTAAAGGCCGACCCTAGTGGAATTACAAAAGTATTTATTATGTTTTCTACACTCTGCATAGTTGTTGCTTTTCTCTTTGTTATGATGGATGACAAAATTATATGCAACCCTTAATTTTCCCAGCTTCTACCAACAAGACTTGCTTTTTTGCCCAGGTATAGGATCAGCCCCTGTTTAATGTGTTTGAACTTAATGTTTTTTCTGTGTTAGATGCTTTTATGTTTTATTAACTATGTTTTATTAGCTGTGTGTTAGGTGCTTTTATGTTTTATTAGCTATAGGCTATAATTGTATTTTAATAGAATATTGTATACTGCTTAAGAGTTTTTAAAAAAACTATTAAGCAGTTTATAAATGTTTTCAACAAATAAATAAAAATAACATTTGTCTAATGAGTAGTCAGTACTTCAGTGTTGCCGAAGTTGTTCATAGCAGTAATTGCACACACTCTTGCATTTTCTAGATGGAATGAATCTTCCTTGTTGAATGCATCCTGTCTGCTTGGTAGAGTTTACTTGTGGAGACACATCGTCCTTTGGGTTGAAGCCACTTTGTGGCAGACTGAATTGTGGATCCCAGAATCCCAAGCTGCTTGACGAGGAGGAGACAGCTGAATCACGTTAACTTGACATCACAGCCACAATGGTGCTGTCACAGAGGCAACGAGATGAACTGTAAGTAGCTCAAGAATATTAATCTTACCTTGCTTTCAGTTGGCTGTTATGGATCGGACGCTATCATGTTTTCTTAACAAATTGTAAAGCTTTCTGTGGGCATCTTAATCAGAATGCGCTAGACATTAGTTTTTAAAAAACAGTTTAAAAAACAGATCTGGCCACAAAGCAAGAATGAAGAAATGGGTTTAGTAATTTTGTGGGATCCTCCAAATTCTGGAGCTAAGCAGTGTGCTGGCCATGATGTTAATTTGTTTTTTGGGAGATGGGTGGGAATGGGATGGAATTTGTATTCTGGAAAAAAAATATATTCCTACTCAACTTGGCAGGCTTTGTAAGCACATGTCTGATATGCTTCTGTTAACTTTGAAGCTGTGGTTGTGGGCTGTTCCACAGTTGATGCCATGGGAGTGGGGCAGGTTGGAATGGCTTGGGAAAAACTGCCTTGCAGGCCAGATTGGGACCCAGTTACCCCACATTCTGGAGGTCCCTTACTCATGCTACAGAAGGTCCTTACAAGAAATCGGTGGCAAGCCCAGTTCTTTTCAGGTTTATTTTTACTGCTCAGAGGGCTGTCTTTGCCAAGTCTTCAATCTGGACTGAGCATTTTGTTCCTCCTGCTGCTGTTCTAATGATTGTCAATGCTGTTAAATATGTATTAGGATGAAGTTTTTGTTTTATTGTAGACCATCCTTAGTGCCCTTGATTGGTTGGACATACATTCTTTATAAAAAGAAACACAGACCTGTCAGAAACCTATACAGTTAAACCTGTGTACATTCCCGACTCCCTGCTTTTTTCCCCTATCTGCCTGTCATTTGCTCCAGGTTTTTTATATTGTGAGATTGTGGTCTGGAACATGAATGTTTTGCTTGTACGGTATCTTAATATGTTTTTATTTCTAAATATTTTCACCCCACACTTCACCTATAGTGATAGGACTGTTTACAAACTCAATTGTTTTATTCTAACTCATGCATAGGCAAACTCGGCCCTCCTGATGTTTTGGGACTACAGCTCCCATCAAACCTAACAGAACCAGTGGTCAGGGATGATGGGAGTTGTAGTCCCAAAACATCTGGATGGCCAAGTTTGCCTATGCCTGTTCTAACTTGAATACCAAATTTATCTTAAAAGCTTCAAAGTCATAAATGCAGTATAAATGCAGTATTAAAATGCACAGGAAAGTATCTAAAATGCACAGGAAAGTAAGAAGTTCTTTCTTTACTTGCTGCTGAAAGGACAGTAAGAAAGGTGCCAGGTGGAACTTCTGCGGAGAGTGTTCCACAACAGGGGTGCCACTACTGGAAAGACCTTGGATGGGGAAAGCACCTGTTAGATAAGGGAGATGTTTCTTAACGTTCCCAGTCCTGACCTGCAAAGGGCTTTGCAGGTCAAAACCAGCTCTTCTCAGTTGGGCCTGAAAACTGTGTAGGAACTGTTGCAGTTTTCAAAGTATGGCTATAATATACCCAGTCTCAGTTCCCATTCCAATATGGTTTCTATATTGCTAACAAAAGTTTGTGAATGGAAAAGAATAAATAATTGTAATGCTCTCTTGAGGAAGGGTTTATTTGCCATAAATGTACATCTATTGCAGTTGCTGGTGCACATTTTTCTGTATTTTGGGGGTTTTGGGCACAGTTGGCTTGCATATTCGAAGGAGAGCATTTAGGGAGTAGAATGTGTTTAAGTTCTATTATCTGGATAAGCAAGATAAGGATTCACTGAGGCTGAGAGCACTTGCTCACAAAGGGCACTGCTTTTCTCTTTCTGCATGAGTTGGGCGGTAGACAAAATTATTTGATACTCCTGTTAAGATATTTACGGCATTCCAAGAACTTAACACTGTATGTTAAGCAAACCTGTAATGCTGGCAAGGTGATCTTTCAGCAGTATTTGAACAGTTAACTGGTCAGTTAATTGCTAACTGATCTGCTGACAAATATTGTCCTGCTTCAGCCAGCCAAGTAAATGCCAGGTCCCTTTCATTTAGGCCACAGTCTACCTTGACTGTCAGAGCACCATCTGTTAGAACAGGGGTGTCTCTTTTGTCCTCATCACTGCAGGGGTCAATATCTGATGCTTGCACTGACATGCATGCTAATCTCTGGAGCATGTGCCAGCATTGTGATGTCTGCTGCTGTTAAATTGACTTCTTGCTTTGCTCATTCTTGATCACATGGTAGCTCAAAAACAACTGCAAATGGTTGGAATAAAGACTGTGTGTTCTGAAGTTTTAACTGCATAACATCTGCAAATAGGATGACAAATTATGTGACAAATGCTGAATTTATATCTCCACGATTGATTTCATTGATTTTAAACCTCGTCTAGTAATGGTTCTGCTGGCAGTCATGAGGAGCAGCAGAAAGCTATGCAGAGCCTGAAGCCTTGTACCCACACTTTCAACACTATCTCTGCAAGATTTTTTTTAAAAGGAGAAACAAAGTTCTGTGCTTTCCACAAATTAGTGTATTTTTACACCCACACCCACACACCTGTTTACAAGGGAAGGTGACTCCTAGCCTGCACAGTGCCTCTGATGACTACAGCATTTTAATGAAGGTGTGGTTGAATAGCCTGCCCACACTTTTGCTTGTAACAGAAACTAAAATTGTTTTCAGGAGTTGAACTGGAGTCATGGTCTACGCATGCAGGAGAATGAGGTGGGAGGAAATGCCACTTCTCATTGCTCTCCTGTGTGCCAAGTGTCTTCCAGGTAAAAGTTACTGTACCAGGGGTACCCTGTGGTATTAGTGTTTTGATTGCAGAGCATTTTTTAATACAGCAAAGCATTCAGAAACTGATCCGGCCGCAATCTGAAATAAAAATAGTCCATTCTGCCACTTCATTTTTGCTGCATGTAAAGACCAGGCATAACAGTTTGTTGCTGCATCTCTTTGGGCTGTGTTATGTTATCACAGTGTGTAAGTGCATGTGCTTCATAACTGTGAAACCCCTTACACTGCTCTTCCTGGGATTGGTGATGCTGTGTGTCAAGGTTAACTTCTGTTTCCTGGTCTTTCATTTTAAGAAATAGTGATTGCCTCCAAGCCTTGCAGAATTTAGTCAACCCTGCTGTGAGCAGATACAGATATAAGGTGGGATTTATTAGACCAATTCAGCCATGAGCCCACCTTAGGCAAGCAACTCTCCCATAGGCTGTTATTCCCCTTCCTGCAATTTGGGATGAGGGGTAACCAACCTATAGAATAGTCCAGCATTTTAAGGAATACTTGAAAATGTCTGCAAAGTACTTCCAACATTTGGTTTTGACCCTGTAAATCAGTGATGACCAAACTTGGCCCTCCAGCTGTTTTGGGACCACAATTCCCATCATCCCTGACCACTGGTCCTGTTTGGCCAGCAATGCTGTAATGAATATTATTATTCTAGCCCATGTCTGTCAACACTTGCAATGAAAATGCCCCTGTAGACCAGCAACACCTGTGTGCAGCTTGGTGATATAGCCAAAACAAGGACAATGAAGTCCCCAAAGTGACTGTCAAGGCTCCCTCATTTTTTAATTTAATTTTATTGAATGTATATCCCACCTTTTCTCCAAGGAGCTCAAGGTGGTGTACATGGTTCTGGTACCCATTTAATCATCAAAACCAACCCTGTGAGGTGAGGTAAGCTAAGAGGCAGTGACTGGTCCCCAAGATCGCCCAGTGAACTTTGTGGTCAAGTGGGTATTTGAACCCTGATCTCCCAAATCCTAATTTGATACTCTAACCCACTACACCACACTGGCTCTCAGAGTTAACATGTTGGCTTGTTAGGCATTTATATGTTTGAGAGATTCATTTTGTTCTTGTTCCATCTGGTATGGGTGGGGCTGCCTCAAATTAGCAGGTGTGACGTTGCAGAGCAACAACAAACGCAAGGAACTTGTGCATCCTGTTACTGCGCAGTAAGGGTGCATCTGAAGATGTCAGGCCAGTGCAGTGCAGGTTTTGCTGTCATCCTCGTGTGCATCTTTCTTTCATGAGAGGAGGACAGAGCTGTGAAGATGATATTAGATTAATGTTCCTTTAACTTGTATTTGATAAGTGAGTTGGTGGTATTTTTGCAAGTCTGTTGGCACCCTGCTATGAACCTAGTCCAGGGGTCAGCAGACGTTTTCAGCAGGGGGCCCATCCACTGTCCTTCAGACGTTGTGGGGGGCCGGACTATATTTTGAAGGGGGAAAAATGAACGAATTCCTATGCCCTACAAATAACCCAGGGATGCATTTTAAATAATAGGGCGCATTCTACTTTTGTAAAAACACGCTGATTCCCAGACCGTCTGCAGGTCGGATTTAGAAGGCGATTGGGCCAGATCTGGCCCCCAGGCCTTAATTTGCCTACCCATGACCTAGTCATTATAAAAAGCAATAGTAAATGAGCAGTAGAAAGGCCAGTACTCATGTTGTTTTAAACCAGAGGTTGCTAACCTGTGGGCTTCTGGATGTTGTTGGACTCACAACCTCCAGCAAGATATTGGGAGTTGGAGTCCAGCAACATATGAAGGGCCACAGTTTTCTTTCACCTGCTTTAAACCACAGCTTAGATTAGACTTATGCATCCTGTTAGTGCAGATCTGAACCTGCCAAGCCAATGCAATACAGTTCTTAAATTCTGAGTTGAAGTGAACGAGTAATGTTCTGGTGGTGCATGTTGTTCAATAATCCCAGTGCTGCTGCTTCCCTGTTCTTTTCTTCAGTGCACGAGGGAACAAACAAACCAGAGGCTGGCTTGATGTTAAAGTGTGAGTCAGCACTCAGGGATTTTTCTCTCCTAACCATAATGTTAAACCAAGGTTTGTTCTTGGCTTGCTGTCATGGCTTGTTAGTAGTGCTGGTTCATGTCTAATGTCTCTGTGTTTTATTTCCTCCCTAGAAAACTGAAGAAAGGAGTGAAGCATGATTTGCTTGTTCATCTTAAAGCATAGTTTAAGATAAACTAAGGTTTAATGTGATTGTTAATTGGGACACACACACACACACACACACCCCATCACAGGGAAAGCCCAAAATTTTCAGTCCCTGCGAATGAGTTATATTTGTTCCACTGTATAATTAAACTAAGTGCCTTCATATATGGAGAGAGAGAGCGCACATGAGCAATTTTAAAAAAAGTAAATAAAGGGGGAAAATAAATTGTAGCACAAATTGACATTAAGAATGGGGATATTCTCATTCTCCCATTGACATTTAGAGATGCAGATGCTTCATGATCTCTGCTGCATCCAACAAGGAGCAGATTCTGGGCCAGGAGGCACTTCCTTCCAACAGTTATTGTACTGGGACCTCTGTAGTAAATAGTCTTAGGTTCCAGGTGGCCTTATCTCTGGTGATGCATGTTAGCTTTGTTTACTTTCTTGCAGGCCAATTTGAAGAGAGGTTCAATTGAACCACTCTCATCTTAGCTCCCTGCTTGTCCATTGTTCTTAAAACACCAGAGAAGAGAGTTTAAGCCAGCTTTGCAACTCTGCTAAAAGCTCTCTGAAGTGGAAAGGTTTTCAATCTGCCTTCAAAAGGCTGAAAGAAGTTGCCAAGGGAAATTTTTGGGGTAGGAAGTTCATAACTGCCAAGAAGTGACTAGATCAGCCCTCACCATCTTGGTGCCATTTGGGTGTTTCAGACTCCCAGCAATCATTAGCCCCTGGCTGGAATGGCCAATGGCCACAGGTGATGAGTTGTAGTCAACAAAACGTTTGGAAGGGACCAAGTGGGTGAATGCTGGTCCAGATCATATGACCGCGCACAGTACCTCAGGTAGCAGGGACATTTGCAAAGGAGACTCTGGATGGTCCTAATGTATAGAGGAGTGTCTTGTAACCAGTTTTTTATTATATGAAGTTGCTGGAAGAAGTCAATTGAAGGATTTGGTTTTTAAGATGTTGCTTTCTATGTTGTAATTTTGATTCATTGATTTTTTTTATTAAATTCCTACTTGTTTTATTTTTTTGCACCGTTCTGTGAATGTAGGGGTGTGTGACACACACAAAAGTAAAGGCACAGCGTCCAAGTCTGCAAACACCCTTCTAATTGAAATGTGAAATTAACTTAAAAAGCAACACATTTTGGGAAGCAGCAGGGGAATGGCGTGGCTATGAAATTTGAGAAGCAGTTTTAATTACGTTTGGGTGGCTCGGCAATTTTTCTATCATTTTTAGGTCCAAAGAGCCTATGTCTAATCGCAGTAGATCAGATAAGGAAGAACAAACTCTTGGTCTGGTAATCCAGCAGCCTTTGTTCTTCTAATTATTTCGGATGATCAAAACTATCTGATCCAACTGCAAACACTTTCTAGTGGGGTGTGGGCCATTGGTCACGTTCCAGGGCCAGAATTTTGTCTGAGCATCTTGGGTGCTTTTCCTTGAAGAATTGAAGGGCTCCAGCCTGCTTGGTTGAGCATTCTCAGCATTCTTCCCTTGGGGCTCAGGGGACTGCACCAGGCTCTCCTCCTTCTGACCCCTCGCCACACAATCCTCAATGCTCTCCAACTTCCAGAAGATCAACGCCAGAGACCTTCCAGTGAGAAGGCTTTGCTCACCAATCAAGCTTAACAGTTCTCCAGTAAATAACTCCTCTGTTGCTCCAGGCAGATTAGTTAGCTTTTGAGATGTTATTTGAATGGCGGTATGGGCTGTTACTTTGAGCTGCTTGGGTTGCTCTAATCTTTGTGGGCTTTCCTGTAGGTCTGTTTTTCTTTGAACCTTTTGATCTAAGGCCTTTTAGCTGTTTGGGGGGATCTTGCCAGTCACTGTCTAGCTGCTGAGAATTGGAACTATCTAGGGATTGTTTGTCACTGCCATGGAGATTATTTCCCTCCTCCGTTTGGACTTCCGAACTTGTTCCTAGCCCATCAGTAGCCCCCTTTGCTATTTTGGGAGTTATCCATTCTGAGAAGTCAGTCAAACTTAGTTGTTTAGATTTGGATCTGGTCAAGTGGCTTGGCACAGAACTGCTTTTTCTTGGGCATCAGGGCAGGGTCAAGACCCCCGGAACAATCCAAAACAATCCTTGTTACTTACGATTTGTTCAGTTTCTGAACTGGGGATGGAAAATTTTAGTCAGTAGACAAAACTGCAAGTCAGTCACAGAGGCAGGTTTCATCGGGCGTTCATTGTTGTGGTAAATCAGGTTGAGTGGTAAAACAATAAAACAATAAACTAAAAACAAGGAGAGGCGATGAGACAGCCAGTAAGACATTAAAAATGTGAGATTAAAATCAGGAAGTAGCTAAAAACTACTTGAAAGCTTTATTGAAGGCAGGAGCTCTGACTAGTAAGACATTAAAAATGTGAGATTAAAATCAGGAAGTAGCTAAAAACTACTTGAAAGCTTTATTGAAGGCAGGAGCTCTGACTAGGCTGCTGTCTCGGCCACCATCTTGGAAAAGTCAGGACCATGCCATTTTTACTTTCGCGAATGAGTGGCCCCCTATCTCCATTACTGAAGTTACAAGTTTAATTGATCAGATGAAAGCAGGAAAGGCTGCCAGCCCTGATGCTATTCCATCTGAATTGATCAAAGCCAAGTCAGAGTGGTGGGCTCTGATACTAGCGGATCTATTCACTGTGATAGATAGATCTGGTATCATGCCTAACTCATGGCAGCAATCTATAATTATCCCAATCTTTAAAAAGGGTGACAAAAAGCTGCCATCCAACTATTGGCCAATAAGTCTATTGTCAAACATTGGGAAATTGTGCGCTAAACATCTGCTAAATAAACTAACTACTTGGCTTGATGAAAATAACATCATAGGTCCAAGAGTAGGCAGGGCTTAGGCCAGGGAAATCCACTTTACACAACTGCATGGTGTTATCTCACTTAGCCGCTAAGTAAACGCGGCTTCATAAAGAATGTCTTTATGTGGCCTTCCTAGATATCAAGGCTACTTTTGACACTGTTGACGGGGCTGTTATGGACCAAATTGGAGACAATGGGCCTAGAACCTAGATTACTATGCTTGATCAAAAAGCTTTATACAAATAACACCTGTCATATAAGAACAACACCGGGGAATGTAATGACAGATCCCATCATTATAAACCGAGGAGTAAAGCAGGGCTGTGTACTTGCCCCCTCTCTTTTTAATCTTTTTCTTAATGACCTCACTTCTTCACTAAAACAGGTAGATGCCTATAACCCAAAACTCAACCCATCAAGCATCCCCATTCTCGTATATGCAGATGACATGATTTTGCTTTCATGGACAAGAATTGGCCTAAAACGATTGTTAAATTCCTCTATTGACTGTCCAGAATGAAATTGTGCATGAACTTTGATAAAACCAAAATAATGGTTTTTGGGAATTCACGCAAGAGCTATAGCTGGGTACTTGGTGGAAAACCCATCCAGCAGGTATTTGAATTTAACTATCTGGGAATTACATTCCATCTATGGTCCTCGCACCATGCAACGGTGGTGAATGCCAGTAAGATGTCTGTGCAGGCAATAATGCTATTTTTCATAACGAGGTAATTCACATATCCCCTCTGTCCTCAAGGTCCTCAACGCCAAAATAATAGCTCAGTTGCTCTATGGAATTCCAGTCTGGCTGCCAGGGTTTACCCAGCTGGTAGAACTAGTGCAGGCAGCTTTCCTTTTTAAGATTTTTGCTGTCCCACGTTGTGTACCCTATGCAGCCTTGTGTCTAGAGGGAGGCCAACACAAGGTAGAGACCGTTGCCTGGGCGAGATTTCTTCTATGTTGGTTAAACATCTACCCTGCATTAGATAAAGATCCTTTCCTTGGTAGTCTTGTCAGACCCCTTTCTTTCCCCAGGGCTACAACAGTTTAACATAAAGGTACAGCACCTTGGACTGTCAATGGAACTTTTGCGATCAATGCCTCCACCATCTGCCAAGGCTATAATAAAAACTAGGTTGTGGGACATTGAATGCCAGGAACTAACAGCAGCAGCAGCAGAGAAAACATGTTCCCCTCTTTACTTTCAGCTTTCTTGGGCACATGAAACTAATTATAATTATCTTGAATTTCTGCTTATCCCTCAAGAAAGAAGGGCATTTTCGATGGCCAGGTTTAATTCAAACCCATCAAACCTCCTTTGGGGTAGATTCTCGGGAATGGTGGAAGGAGAAAGAATTTGCCCATGTGAAGATCACCTGATGGAAACTCTTACTCACATGGTTCTTAAATGTAAACTATATGCCGATCTCCGCCAGCAGTTTCTAGAACAACGCTGCATTCCCAAATGGAAACCAGAGTTGGAGGTCATACATTTTCTATTACTGGGGAATGATCAGGAGCTCACCAAATTAGTGGCTAAATATCTTTATTTGGTTTTTTGTCGCAGAAACACATTGCAGATGCCTGATCTCCCTGGAGACCTAGAGATGTAATGTTAGATTTTTTTGCCTCTTTTCATTTGACAAATGAAGGGGAGGTGGTAATTCTGTATTGATTTACTATGGATGTTTGTATGTGATGCCAATAAAAGGTTTGATGATGAGACAAAAAAGAAAAGAAATAAAAGATATGGGAGGGAATGTTGCTTCAGATACTAATGCTAAGTAAGACTTTTAGGGTCAAAACCAGCACTTAAAATTGAAGATGGAAACAGGTAACCAATATAGATCTCTTAGGGTGTTGTGTGGTCCTTTCAGAGTGTACCAGTTACAAATACAGATGCTGGCATTTTTGACCTGTTGAAGCTTTTGAATTCTCTTCAAATACAGACTTGCACAGAGTGCATTAGAGTGATAGGGCATGTATCTCTTACCAAGGCAAGGGTACAGCTGGCGCACTTTGTGAAGAAGAAGGCACTCTGGGCCACAGTCACCTCTTAGGAATCCTAGAGAAGCCCCATTCTGTGGATCAGCAGTTCAAGGATGCATATGACACTGTCCAGGTCCTGTTCACTAATTACTTGATCAAAAAATCCTACACTCCCCACCAATTCTGTCACACCTGGGTTGAGTTTCAGTTTATTGTTTCTCAGCCAGCTCATTACTGGTTCCAAGCAATGATTCAGGGTTTCCACTGCCGCAGTGGGATTTAAGAAAAAGGAGAAGCATAATTGAATTTCATCAGCACACTGATGATGGTAAACTCCAGATCCTTGGACAACCACCTCCAGTTAGCAACGTCTAGATATTTGAGTAATAGGAAAACCCCCTGGGATTATTTGCATTGGTCAGAAGAGGATGTTCTATCTCCCCTGCCCCCTGGCACAACAGTAGAAAACACACCTAATCACAAGGGAACCGAGGCAAATTTTCCCATTCCTATTAGGTGGTCCAGGATTATACCGTGGTCTCTAAAGCATCTGAGAAGCAAGAATTCTTTTCCCAATCAGTGTCCTGGCAGTGGATAACTATTATCCTACAGCACGTGAAGAACCTTTTTTTATACTACAGTGGGTATGGAGGGAAGTTATAAGGACCACCAGAAAGTTCAATAAACCATTGTGCACAATATCCAAAAGAGAACTAGCCATTAGTTCAAAGAAAAAGGGAAGGAGGTATTCTTTTACTTGTTCCAGTCAAGCATGTTTGGGTACATAGCTTTGTGGATGGGAGGGGGAGAGAAATTTCTACAGGATTAATTATAAAAAGAATATTAATTAATGACCTAAATCTCACTTCATTTAGAAATCGAGCGATAGCAGATTACCTTCGTTCTAATGGCTATGAAGAGGCATACTCTGTTTTTAAAAAGGAAGCAGAGCTTGATGTGGTGAGTACAGACTTTGTATTCCTTGTGTGATCCTCCTGATTAACCTTTCTGTCATATATGCAGTAACTTTCCAAATAGAGGTAATGGAATGGAATGCTCACAAATCTCTGCAATTAACCTGAATGGTTACTTAAGCTTCTACTATCAGTGACTGTTAAGTTAACCAAGTTTGTGGAATTGTTAATTTTCCACCTATCTTTACTTGAGGTCTGTACATTGAGAATGCAAAGTAAATGGACCAAGATATTCACTACTAGCCACAATGGCCATGTTCCACCTACACTGTCAAGACACTGTTGCCTCTGAATTCCAGATGCTGGGAATCACAGGTGGGCAGAGTGCTGTTGTGCTCAGGTCCTTCTTGCATCCTTTCCACAGGCATCTGGTTGGTCACTGAGAATAGGATGCTGGACTAGGTGGGACATTGCCTGAACAAACAAGCTCTTACAATGTCCACATGTCTATAAACCTTTGCACCATGTCACATTGCCCTTGAAACTAAAAAGCATGAAGGATATCTATCCTATCACATTGTAGTTATTAACTTCACATGGCCCACCTCATTAAAAGAAAACCCATTCCTTAGTCCATGTCTATAGCCTTTAACTGTTCTAGAGAGGACTTGGTTGATCACCTTTAATTGGGGAATTCCTCTGGAATAGTACTAGCTATGTGTAACGTATACAATACATTTTGAAATCAACATGTTTTACACTTGCAGCAAAAACCAAAGGATCCAACTATTTACTTAAAACTCAGAGTTGGGAGAGTTTAAAATGGGTACTATAAATTTCTTCAGTGGCAACTCTAGCCATATTTCATCACATACCGGCCAAAATTTCACACAGACATAGAAACCTTTCCAAAGGACTGTGGAAAATGCAAGAGCAGTCCCATATAGGAATGCTCTTTCTAACATAAGTTTTTATAACACCTACAGTTCTTGTTTTCAGATTATTTAGGATTTCTAAACAATTCCATCTTGGTATAATATTTAGGTGCGCTTTTAAGCACATTTCTTGTGAGACAATGTTGTTTAGCACTTGCTTGATTCTGCTTCTTGCAAAGCCTTGCCAGTAATGTGTCATTTGCCACCAGTTTATCCTCACCTCATCTGTACTTTCCTGTCTTCCTCTTCCATGTTTTATCCTGCTGACCTTATTTGAATAATACAGGCTTTCGGTAGAAACAGCAGTCCTGCTTCTGTGTTCCATGCTCCCTGCAACAACAAGCATGCAGTTTATACCACCTAAATGTTAAGTCGTGGAGTTTAGGCTTTCTTTGTAACGGAAGTGTATGTCTACCAGCCCTAAGGCATTTGACCCAACTCTTTTTGAAATAATTGAAACTCCTAATTCAGCTCTTACTTTGTAGGTTTTGAATGAGGAATAGCTATCTTGGTGTGATCTATAAATACTGTGCTATTTCTTCAGATCATATAAGCGACTCTGACTCTGAACCATTTAAATATATGCTAATCTCCTAAGTACCCTTTAGGCCTACCAATCACGCTGTAAAAGCGTAGAATTTTGTCTGCCTTAACCAAAGTACCCACATGAGGCCCTACATTTCATTTCCCCAAATCTCATTCAAATAAAGTCCTGGTTGTAATCTCATTGTACGCGTAATTGAAAATGGGGCTTGATGAAAGGAGTGCTGGCATACCCATCAACCTCATTAAAAACTCTTTCCCCCAAAAGGTAAGAAGGAGGACCTGGATATGCTAAGCAGCCTTGTTATACAGCAGTCATTAGGGAGATGTGTTTCACTTCCTTATGAGAGAGCTGTGTAGTGAAGCTGTGGGAGTATGAATTAGGCAGAACTCTTAATGAACTAAAAGACCCCAAAACCCAAGCACCAGTGAATTGGAATCTTATCCGTGCAACTGCTTCAGGGGCTACATTTGGCTCCAGCACAAATTAGTTCCACAAATAACCCCAAATTCCCCCAAGCACAGAGGGTGGTAATACCTCCACTGTGGCCTCTTAACCAAGAAGATAATCCAATTACCCGTTCTGACGTTCTGCTATTCTCCTGCCTTTTACAATCTCCAGTATTGCTGGACTCTCTGAGACCCCAGAACTTCAACATTGCATATAGCATCTGTTTGCACTTTCTTTGATTTTTGAGATTAACCTCTTCCCTTAATTTATAGGGCACACAGCTTGTTTAATAATAATAATAATAATAATAATAATAATAATAATAATAATTTTTGTAGTTGTGGGGGAGCTGCTGCACTTTAACCAGTGCCACTCCCTTTGACCTTCATTTCTCCGCTGGGCTGTGGTTTCTGGCCATGCCTTTGTTGAACACCCTGACTCCACAGATAATCAGAATGGAGGCAGACCATTCTGAGGAGGGTGTGATTTTTTGGCTTTCATAAATTCTGAGAACTTCCTGTAAGCAAGAAGTTATTTCCCTGAAGAAATACTGTAAGGAGGGAAACTTGCCCAGGATGCTTCACCGGATAGTTCAGTGCTTGTGTCTGCTTTGTGCTCTTGGTTGATGTTGGATCATGCATATCCTGAGGATTGTGCCTCTTAACACAGACCTGTTCATCAAGGTCATCCACTGATGATTACAGCAGTGGCTTCCTGGCAGAGTAATTGACAGAATGTGTGTGAGCATGGCACTGGCTGCCACAAGACGGACCCAAGCTTAGGGGATCAGACAAATTCATGGAGGAAGATGAGCTTATTAGGCACGATAACAAAACAAAACCTGTACATTTACTGGCACTGTGCCACAGAATACTGATTGCTGGGGAGCAAAAAAACATGGAGGGTTATTGCTTTCATTCCCTGCTTGTTCCTTCCCAAAGACATCTGCTTGGCCACTTGTGGGACAATGAAGTTAGACAGTTCTGGAAAATGTGTATCAACCCATCATTCCCATTAAACCACCACACTTGCAAGGGTGGCAGTTCGTTGCAGCCACATTAAACAATTCACATGGTCCAAAGGGGGGGAAAAGACCCCCCAAAAGCATAGAAGCACTCATGAAAGCAGATGGAAGGAGCTTTTCCCCCTAAATAGCTAGTTCCTTTGGCTTTTAATGTGTTTTATCTCTGGCTTCATACATATTTGCATCAAGCAATATATAAAGGTTTGTAGGGTTCATTGATAAGCCCCACAACTCCATGCCTTCAATTTCTAAGACAATAGAAAATGCTATTCTTATTTAAAAAAAAAAACAAAACTGGCAAAATATTGCTCTGTTTGATGTTCTTAAATTTGGGAGAAAATGCTGCTAAGCAGGACTGATGGCATTGCAGGGGGGTTGGTCTAGATGACCATGAGGGTCCCTTCCAGTCCTACAATTTATGTGTTCACAACAATTCTCTTGATCTTCAGAATGAAGAGTTAGATAAGAAGTATGCTGGACTCTTGGAAAAGAAATGGACATCAGTTATAAGATTACAAAAGAAGGTGAGTACAAGTCTCAGTTGGTATATTGCTGGCAACACTGCTGCAGTGCTTTTAAAAGAAGTATGCAAAACAACCTATCCGGTTGGAAGACCATACTATGATAACTAGTTTTATAATTTTTGACCTGACAATATATTTGCAAATCATGATTTATGTCTGTGTGTGCTTGGCAGAAATCACAATGTGTGAAAAACCATGAAGTCAGCCAATGCCTCCACATAGCTCCATTCTTATTTCAGACATTGTGATATATCAGTATATCATGATGTTCAGCTGGTTGAAAACCAGGTATCACCCAGCTATAGTCTCCTAATTCCTCTAAATATGCCCACTGGTCTCAAGGCTAGGAGGTATGTAGGAGATAGGATCCAGCTGAAGCCTTGGCAGGTTTTTGCTTTAAACAAACACAAGCAGCATTTTTAAAAGGTAATCGTAGCAAGGATATTTGATACAGAACGCAGGAAAGAGAAAAATTCTGGCCGATAAGGAAGGAATGACAGAGCAGTAGACTTGCACTCATATCTAAGGGAACAAAGTTCAGGTAAAGTAAAAATGACGACAAACACATTTTCTCAAAGCTAAAATGAGCTAAGGAGGGTTGGATTGATTTCAAGATAACCAGGCAGATATTTTCCTGTGGATCTCAGGTTTTGTTCGGTTCCTTTTAGCTGTTACAGCTTGTACTATGAAGATAATTTGAGAGCTGTGTGGCACAGTTCCAGGGTTGCTGTGGATTTGGTAATGGTCAATGTGTGTTGGTCCTTCAGGACTTGCAAGGTCTTATTTCAGACATTGTGATATATCAGTATATCGTGATGTGTAGCTGGTGATATATCACAAAGTTGAACACCAGGTATCACCTTTTGTTTGTCTTACACTTTTGTTTGTTCTCTCCACTCCTCTCTCCCTGCCCTCTCTCCAAAACCATTTAGGTTATGGAATTGGAATCCAAACTAAATGAAGCTAAGGAAGAATTTACTTCAGGTGGGCCACTTGGTCAGAAGCGAGACCCTAAAGAATGGATCCCTCGTCCTCCAGAAAAGTATGCGTTGAGTGGACACAGGAGTCCTGTCACAAGAGTAATTTTCCACCCAGTTTTCAGTGTTATGGTTTCTGCTTCAGAGGATGCCACAATAAAGGTAAGACTCTTCTATAAACCTGGTCTGTCTTGCAGCTCTCCAGAAGTGTGCACCTCAAGGGGATGCTGCAGGCGATTGACACAGGAGGTGTGAGCTGATCAGAATTGGGATATGGCTCCCATTGTGTTTTTTGGACTGTGTTAGCCCAAGTAATATTTTTTTTGCAAAATAGCATTCTGTGTTTGTGGTCACCCATAGAAATGTAGAAGCTTCAGTTAATACGCAGCCTGGTGGTTTGCCTCCTGAAGCTGGCATGGGTTAATGTACTATTCTCACCTACTCTTCGAAGCCTGCGTTTGTTTGCTGCAGGCACACTCCTGGGCACAATATAATGTACAATCTTAAACAGCTTAGGATTCTTCAAGTATGCCACTTACTGTACTGTAGTACTGTGGCCCTTAGTAAGAACACCAAGAACACGATGAGTATGTTGATTGTAGTTTCCAGTCTTTGGGACTCATTCATGTGGACGCTTCCTGGAGCCTCAATCTCGTTATAGCTTGATTCTCAGTGAGGTGGTCAACCTGTTATCTTCGCTCTGGGGCTCCACTTTGGGCCACAACTATTGCTCTTCTATTCACAACAGAGATTCCCTCCACAAAGGGCTAGGCTTCCCCCTGACAGATGCTAGCTTTCTGTATGCAAGGATAATGGTGGTGATTATTGGATGGAGGAGCATTCAGTCACTGTGAACTAGTAGAACACAGGTTGGCCACCTTGGTGAGTACTGGGCCCTGCATATAAGGAGTTGCTGGGGCTGGCATTGGTACAGTCAAACATATTTGGCACAGTTAGTGGGGAGAGGCTGGCAAGCAAGGAGGCACTGGCCAGACTGGTAGTGAGTATATGAATACTTAAGGGCTGTGTTGTATAATATATTGTTTTAATACATCACCTGAAGCAATTGGGTTTTTCATACATGACCCATGAAAAACAAAAACAAACCCCAGCACACCTTTTGTTCTGTAGTCACAAGAGACTGAGTGAACAGTGGAGGACGGGGTAATCACAAGACAGATCCTTAAATGGATTGGCCCTTTAGGCCTCAAATACTTTAAAGCAGTGGTTCCCAATTACCTCTAAGTACTGCAGATCCCCCGTTTTTCAAAAGCCAAGCCCCTACTTTTGAAAATTGTGGTATCTCTATGGTAGTTTTTGTTACATGAATGTCTGCAGAACACCAATTGGGAATACTGCTTTAAAGACTGACTCGTTCTCTACAGACCCCCTTAGCTGCTAAGATTGGCAGAGGAGGCCCTCTTGGTAGTTCCACATCCCTCAGAAAGGGGGGTATGGCCCAACAGAGGGCATTTTCTTTGGCAAGCCCTAAGTTGTGGAAGTCACTACTGATAAAGATGTGTCTGGCGTTTTCATTATATAGTTTATGGCAAATGCTGAAGATACGCCTCTGGCTTTTGACACTTGAGAATGTATATTTTTAGGACCCACTTTATTTCTGTAGATTTAAGTTGCTTTAAACTGTTTTTTATAACTCTGTTCTAATTGTTGTGACCAATGCTGGGACCTTGGGGTGAAGGCAAATGGAATAATAATATTTTAAAAACTTGTTTCCTGCCCGGTATCCATTGACCCATTTGGGTGACTGGTTCCTCCCATTTTTTGTTCTGGCTTTATTCTTAGTTGCCAATGTGTGCATGGCAGATACTCAAGAATTTGAAATAAAGTATTCTACCTTGGTATGTCTGAATATTGCTTTTGTCTCAGAGAAAGCAGGAGTTTTATGTGTCTACACAAATAAAACATGTGCATCATCCCATAGAAAGGGAGTCTGCTCTTGTTTAAGGCAACAGGAAGAGCAGCAAAATGTGCTGTCTTCTGGCTTATTGATTTATCTTGGAAATGGGTGGGTGGAGAGAGAAGGAGAGGTGCTTATTATTGTCTAATTAATTTGAAAAGTCAGTATACCCTTTGAAAATGTTATTGGTTCTTCCCTTGCTCCATCTCTTTCTTCCATTTTGAATTAATGTTGAACAGAGTGCCAGACAGCTGCTTTGAATGCAAATGAGAGCCTGGAAGAAATATATATATGTATTTTGTGAGGGCAGATGTTCACCAATTTCTTTGTCTGCTTCCTAGGTATGGGATTATGAGACAGGTGATTTTGAACGAACCCTGAAGGGCCACACAGACTCAGTGCAGGATATTTCCTTCGACCACAGCGGCAAGTTATTGGCCTCCTGCTCTGCAGATATGACAATTAAGCTATGGGATTTCCAGGGCTTTGAGTGCATCAGAACCATGCATGGTAAGGAATTGAGGAATCCCACACTTGGATTGTGAATTAATATCAAACCAGTCCAGACTTGCCCTTTTCTTGAAACTGAAATTAGGAAGGGGATGCAGAACTCTTAAACCAAGGTCTGGGGGGGGACGCTGCAAGATAGCGATTTGCAAGGGGCTTTTCAGCTGATTGTTGGGTCCTGAGAAATCCATTTCAGCGTGCTTTGCAGATGCTGCTAATCAACTGATTAATGGTGCCCGCCCCACACCTGATGGTGTACTGGGCAGACAGGCATGGCTTTGGCTTTGCAGGTCAAGTGGGGGAGGGCTGGAGGTTTCCCACCCCTGCCTTACACATATGATGTGGTAAACTCATGGCTGAACTATATCACTTCAGTCAGCAGACATGTGGAGGGGAGGGCATCACACGATTGAATGCTCTCCTCTCAATAAAAATTACTGCACATGTAAAGCTAGTTGTTGGAAAGAATGATTCTAGCTTAGCTGTCTCTCTGACTCTCCAGCAGAGAATTGTTCTGTATGAAAGAAGATAATCATGGGGGCTGTCACTTGCAATCTGAAATTGGTATAGTCAAAACACAGACCCACCATGTTCGCATTTTGAGTTATTAGATAAAAAGATGGTTGTTACCTGGTCAGTATCCTGCGTATATTTTGCAGCCTGTGCTTGAAATGTTAACAGGCTTGTGTTCCCTATTGCTATTTTGACGAAGTGGGAGCTGTAAGGCTTTAATATGGACCCATTTCCTTAGCTTGCTGGGAAATGAGACGAGGCAATCTTGCTGTACTGTATAGTATGGTTAGAGCTGAAGTACCTATGGGAAGCATCACATTTTGGTTCATTCTGTTGCCAGCTATATAAGAATCTTGGATATTTCCCAAGGAGGGCATAATTTTTGCTCCATAGTTGAAACCTGCCTGCCTTCTGTGTTCAGACCATAGCTTGCTTGTTTGAAGCATTGTTAACTACTCAAAACAATGGGAAGGACTCAACATTTGAAATGGGAAAATATGATTTGAAAGGGATTGGGTGAATTAGGCTAGGCTAGAGTTTTGCAAATGTGAATTCTGCTTCATGTGCAATCGCCCCCTGCTCTGTTCAGCTTTCTGGAGGCAGCTGCCTGCCTTTCTTACCAGGGAAAAATAGCAGAAGCAGCGGTTCTGGCCATTTCTTGTTGCTGCCTAGGAGTGTCCTTAAAGAGCCCGTAGAAGCAGAATGTGCCTCTATAACTGCATTTATGGCCTGTGGAAAGGAGTACTGTGTCACTGGACCCAGCATGGGAGAAGATGGTTGCTGTTTCCCAGAGAAGCATTGGAGAGAGAGCACATCTTCACAAGCTCCCCTCCCGGTCCAGTTCTCTAGAATCTGAGAGAAGCTTCTTACACCACACTGAGCTTTGGAGCAATACAAATCAAGCCTCGCTGTGAAAGAAAGACTTGGGCTGCTTCTGCTTGCCCCCAAAGCCAACAGGATAAATAGATTTCCCCGCGTTGCTTGCCCCTTGTCTGCTTTGCATGCTTGGAAAACTTTGGGGAGGGGTTTCTTCATGCAGTGATGGAACAAGGAAATCCTCTAAAGAAGAGTGTTGCTGCTTCCAGCTTCTCCTAAGATTTTGTAGTACAAAGATGAGAGCTGTGTGATACCCTCCCCAGGTCTTCTGGCGTGCATGCAAGATTTGGACAAGGGGGCAGTGGTGTTTCCACCTTTGCACCTTTTTGCCTGTCCCTTTCAAACTTTTGTTACCAGCTCAATGATATATTTTTGAAATGTGGCAACCAGAGTGTTCTCAGTATTTCATATATGACCACCTGATGCCTGCTTGCCTGGAACACACGGTACTGCACACTCCCTCTTAATTGCTGCTGCAGCATCACTTTCTCTATTGCTGGCAAAAGTGCTGAACATCTAATGCACCTGCCTTGCCTGACTTTGAAACTGGGAAATGCAGCCATGATAGTTTCATGTTGCTCATTACAGCCTGCCAGTGTGGGGGGGTGTGTTTTGGGGGTGGGGGTGGGCTAAGCGCCCTGGTTTCTTGCTCAAGTTCATTTAAGAACTTAGATTCACAAGATTCTTTTTTTGGAAACCATGCAGCACACTTCTTCTAATAGCCAGACAACCACTGTAGACGTCCTGTATTTCTCTCAGTTGGGTCCCTGGTTTGCATATTGAGGGTTACCATGCAGGATTATTGTTGCTTGTGTGAATTGAGTACTCTTCACACACATTGTGAACTAACACAGTCGCAGCAGAAGCCTGATGTGAGCGTGTTTGTTGTGTTGTTTTCTTTTTCTAGGTCATGATCATAATGTTTCTTCAGTAGCCATCATGCCCAATGGGGATCATATAGTCTCTGCCTCAAGGGATAAAACCATCAAAATGTGGGAAGTTCAAACAGGGTAAGATTTTGCAGATGTGTTCATGTGACGGAAGAAACAGTGCCTGGTAGCTTTTGAAGATTCTCCCTAATGCATGGGAAGGGGGAACCTCATGGGCTCTTCTTGTTGGACTTCAACTCCCATCAGCCCCAGCCAGAATGGCCAGCAGTTGGGAATTGTAGTCCGCAACATCTGGAAGGCTAGTGACTAGTGGTATATGCCATTGGTCTTCAGCAAGTGGGATAGGGCCCACGAATGGATGAACAGCCTGATGTAGGCAAGGCTCGGTGCAGTTGCTCTCAAAACATGCAGAAAGGTGGAGAAGACTGCAAGCAAAGGGATATCTTCTCTACAAGCTTAACTGTTATACCTCCCTCCGATCCTGTGGCTTGGTGCTTCTTGGAATCCTATTAGATCTCTGAGAGAAGGAATGATATACTAGTGTGTCACCAGTGTAGAAATGCTAAGAAGGAGACAGAACAGTATGAGGGAAGAAGAAAACTGGCATAATTAATGTTCATTGTTAAAAAGAGTCTCAAGATTGCCTCAGTGTTGAGGATTCTCCCAACTTCTCCTTCTGATTTATATTTTGTATTACCTTTTGGAAACAGATTCTTTAAATGATCCAGATAGCCTTTGGTTTAACCTTCTGCTCAGCCCCTTGTTCTAGCTGCTGTTTTCTTCCTGTCCATTTGCCCAGACTTTCCCCAGTCTTCTCAACTCAATTTAGGCCTTTCATCTGTCAAAACATTCTGTTTACAACTGCTGCCAACACCAGCATTGTCCCTAAACCATCAATACTTCTTTTTGTTTATTTCCCTTGCAAACAGCTACTGTGTGAAGACTTTCACGGGGCATAGAGAATGGGTCCGCATGGTGCGGCCTAACCAGGATGGCACGCTGATTGCCAGTAGTTCTAATGACCAGACGGTGCGTGTCTGGGTGGTAGCAACAAAGGAGTGCAAAGCTGAGCTCAGAGAACATGAGCATGTGGTAGAGTGCATCTCTTGGGCTCCAGAGAGCTCTTATTCCACCATATCGGAAGCTACGGGATCTGAGGTAAGGAGTCTTATATTGTGCTTCTCACTCCTCTCCTTTCCTTTCCTCTCTCCTCCCCTCCCCTCAGTGTACATTTCAACCTCTTACTCTTCATTGGGGCATGCATGGACATGTGGGATTTGTAGTGGCTGTCTTGTTGCCTCGGATTTCCATCACATGCTGGTGCTCTCTCCCGCAGCCATTCCACCCCTTTGATTCAGATAAACATCTGATCTAAAGCTCAAAGTCCTTTTTTTTTTTAACTCAAAAAGGAAGAGGTGGTGGCTTTGGGCAAACTTGTGTGGTTACATACGGAAAACCCATTTTTTAAAGAACATCCCTCCCCCCAAGTGCACTAGACTCTTACTCCATCTTGCTCAGTGCAGTGTTCTGGAGCTCTGTTCTAGAGCGTGACAGAATCCTACATACTTGGCCTCTTGAAATGGGCTATCTCCCTTTATGGAAGTGACGTTTCTTTTCTGAATTATTTGGGGCACCACAGTGGACATATGCTATCACTCAACAGTGGCCAAGTTTGAACCTGGTCCCTTTTTTCACTTACTTAAAATAAAAGGCGTATGTGTGTGATTTAAGGTCATATCTCTCAGCTGACTACTTAGCTGCTTCACTTTCTCTCCTCTGCCCTCTACTGGCTCGTTGCAGAAATGATTGCCCAAGAAAGGCATGGAAGGTGAAGAGAGTTGTGAGGCTCAAGAAGTCATTTTAGCCTGAGCCTATCCTGGCTTAGCTATTGATGGAGGCATGTACAAGGGAGAGACGTACACTTAAGAATTCCACACTCTTAAGAGAGATTAATGCATTTTGGCTGAATGTGAACAATAGATTATGGAGTTGTACGTTTATCTCTTTTGTTTAAAGAGCAAAAGATCATATGATAGATGTCCCTGGTTCCCTTCTCTTTTAGACTTCCCAGTTGAATTTTGGGGGAGTATCTTAAGCAGCTCTAGTGGGTGTCTTGAGTGAAAGGAGAAAGGGGAGACACACGTATTTGAAAGAAGGAGGTGTGAGCCTCGGTGGAGAATAATGGTGAACAGAATAATTGGCAGTGGGCATGACAATCTGACATAGAAATGTGGCCTCAGTGTAAAACTTAACAGTCCAAACCAGTAGCATAATAACTTTTTATGGTAATAGGCTTAATAGTCGCACCAATTAGTGACTTTAAATTTTCAAGAACTCTTCTTCAGGCTGGGTACTGAAGGGAGGGAGTAAGAGAGAAGAAAACAGACAGTGGAGGCCAAATTCGGCAGGAGTGCCTAGTGCTTGGAGGACATTTCTCTCCCCTGCCCCACATGTGACCCCAGGCAATGTCATTATTGAGTGGTAGGAAACTTGCTTCTAGTTCTAAGATTTCTTTGAGTGGCTAAACTCTTATTTATAAGCTTAAAAAAATGCAGACAGCAGTATCGGTGAATTAGAAAAACAAGCTTCTCTTTAAATAGATCATTAATTGTAATTGAACATAAACAACTTTTTATGTTCATTGGCAAAGTCTAAAGAATTACGTTCTAAAAGTGTGTGAGTGTTGCTGCCGTGTTCATTAACGTAGAAGTGTTTAATTGACTTCTGAGTCCTGTTCACCTGGAGCACAACTTCCTTTTTGCTTGCTTTAGGTCTCAGGTACTCCAAAGGTGGGTCTGCATTTCTACCACCTGAAGTATTCATTTTTGTAATTTCCTTCTCTTTCCTTTATAGACTAAGAAGAGTGGCAAGCCTGGTCCTTTCCTGCTTTCTGGCTCTAGAGACAAGACCATTAAGATGTGGGACATTAGTACTGGCATGTGCCTTATGACACTTGTAAGTTCCTGTGTGTCCCCCTCCTGTCGGACTGCAATCCTGTATACTGTTGCTTCAAAACGGAGTAGATGAGACAATATTGCCTAGATGACCTCAAAACAGTCTCTGAGGAATCCAGCCAGACTAGTTAGAATGACTAGAATCTGTACAGATTGAAGGAATAATCCATCACAGGGCCCTGTTCTCATCTGGAGAATTCAATTTCCTATAGTTCCAAGGCAGTTAGTTTGGGGCAAGTAGTGGAATGATCTTACCATTGGATTTCAAATCATGTTGCGAATGTTCAGGTGTGCACACAATACGTACTCTCTTGTGACCTTGTGCCATTTTTTCTCTCTCAACAGGTGGGCCATGATAACTGGGTACGTGGCGTCCTGTTCCATTCTGGGGGGAAATTTATTTTGAGCTGTGCTGATGACAAGACCTTGCGTGTCTGGGACTACAAGAACAAAAGATGCATGAAGACTCTCAATGCGCACGAACACTTTGTTACCTCGTTGGGTATGTATGTGCACTTATTCCAGCACAGCGCAGCTGAGTACAGACCTACGTCTTCTCTGTAGGTTGGTCTTTACCTGGAGCCCGACTCATAAACCAGTGGCACCACTCTTCAGCTAAGAAGGGATACACTGCACTGCATTAAATACTCTCTATAGACTGTCAAAGTATACCTGTGTTAGGTTGGCTTAAAAGTCCCCATGCTACGAAAAATGTCTGGCCTCCCTCTCTTCACAAAAGAAGAAAGGGGAAGGGGGCATGTTGGAAGTTACAGGGAAAGTATATGCTGGTAGTGTTTTGCCAAGCTGGTGAAGACAGTTGGGTTTCATTTGTTTCTGTGCAGCAACCTTTTTTTCAAGCAAAGAAAAAAAGTGGAAAAATTAGTTGCTTGTACAGGCATAATGAAAATTGAAACTGGCTTCAATAGGAGTGAAGCTCCTTTATATCCCTTGAGGTAGAGGTTCCCTGTTCCCTGTTCCTTTGTTCAGAGCTGGTTGTTCCTCTGCCCCCACCTCTCCAGTTCACAGGACCCATAAAAGCCAAGCTGCTTTACATTTATTGGCAAGCCATCCCTGACTTGCTGTGCTGACTGTACTGCTAATGATGGCTGATGGATGATCTGTGACGTGGGCCTTTCAGCTAGTGGTTTGCTGACGTAACTCAAGGTGCGTTGCATCAGTGGCACCATCATTTTTCTTTAAAAAAATGTTAGGAGGAGGAGGAGGGCAGAGTAAAGGTATGTCTGCACTGCTAGTTTACACTAATAGTATGCATTATCTGCTGGCATGGCTGTCCCTGTGAGAAGGGAAACTAATGGGGGCTGTAGTTCAGGGTAAACTGGGTATCTCCTCCTTTCACAGATCTGTGCACAGACTGTACTTCTCAAGGTTCCTTAGGGAGGAGGAACAAGTGTGTTTTTGGAACCCTCAATTAATACAGCCCTCACCCAAGAGGACACTCAGAGGCAGTTTCTCCACTGCCTCAAAATACAGGTTTTTGATGAAAAGCTAAAGGAAAACAATGAAAGCCGGCAAGTCCTAGCAGGTTCCCTTCAGGCATAAACTCTCTACAGTGTAGGAAACAATAAAGATTTGCCATGGCCACTCACAGTATATGTACTGAATTTTAAAATCTTTTGGCTGATCCAGCATCATGGACATTTTTCAGCTCTAGTATTGACCTATCCTTTGTGGTGCTGTTAGTAACTTCCTGTCTTCCCCCGCCCCCCTCTCTCTTGCAGATTTCCACAAGACAGCGCCCTTTGTGGTTACCGGCAGCGTAGATCAAACAGTAAAAGTGTGGGAGTGCCGTTGATTTAATTCACACCTGGCCCACCCCCCTCTTTCCCTCCCCCTCTGGATGCACTCGGATACCATGGTTACCCATTGAGCTCTGTTTAAAATAAATATTGTCCTTTCATGTAAATTATTCTGGATGTAGATTGAGCTTATTAAATGTTACACACAAAGTATTCATGCATGGTGAATCCAAATTGTATACTGTAAATTTACATACGTTGTCTAGAAGTACCATAGGTTTAAGGACATGGGCTGGCATTGGTCACATCAGACCTGCGAAGGCAGAAGCTGGTTGGTTGAATTAAGGGCACTTAAACCAGCAGCAGCAGCAGCAGCAGCAGCAAAATCCTGTTCTGTGCTGGATAAACTGAACACCCGTTCTCTTCTGTTGGGTGGTGCCTATAACTAGTGACTCTCATACGGATTCTTTTTTTGGGTGGGGTGGGGAGGGCTCTTTCAAGAAACACGTATCTCTGTAACAACATCACTTAAGTGTGCTTAAGAAATCTAAGGATACTAGATAAACAAGGCTGCAACTTAGAACCTTATGTAATTAATGGAAACTAATTAAAACTTCCAGTTTTTTCTCGTCATGATATATTTGCCAAATCAATAGGATATATTTTTATTTTGGCTTCCTATCACGTTTAAAAAGGAAAAAAAAAAAGGTTAGTATCCTGATACTAACAAGCTGCAATATAGGAAGAGAAACCTTGGTATGATGTGACGTGTATTTTTTTTTTTTTTAAAGAAATGGTTGTTGGAGTTCTATTGCATTCTAACACTTGGCGCTTAATGCTTTCCATGCAAAATGTGTCTTAGGGAGTCTGTCGGTCTTGCTTGAACGTAGCTCTTAACTGGACAGTTGGACTCAATCTCCCAGTTGACTCCTGACAGTTCAGCTTTCTGTTGGCTTTGGTTGTGGTTTATCAGGCTTGTGTGATGTCCACAATATCTGAGGGTGTCCTCTCTCCTCCCCTGCTTTCCCTGGTAGTTGGTGAGTGTGCAGCAAACAGGGTAATAGTGGTGTGATTCCCTCTCCTTTCCAGTTAGCGAAAAGGTCTGAAAGCAGGACAGGGAGCCAGAGGATGGTCAGGTGTGATGGGACATGAGAGCAGAGTTTGCAGTGCTCCAAAAAAAGCACTGTAGAAAGAAAGAAAGAAAGAAAAAGAGGGAAACAGGAGGAGGAGAACCACTTACGCTAGCAGGTACTTTGCAAGCTTCTAGATAACCTTACAACTGCATGTTAAATCCACCTGCTGACATGCAAAAGCCTGCTCTTGTTACAGAGTTTTGAAGCCAGCTTCAGTTTGGAAGCTGCCCCCTTAATTTGAAGAGCTCTAAAAGAAAGAAATGTCCCCCAATTCATCTTTTTTCCAAGGAGCAAGCATCGTTCAATCAGCCTTTTATTGGTCACGTTCTGTTATAGGCATTTTTAAGTCCAGCCCTTCAGTCCAGCCCTCCAAAAATCCACATACCAATCTGGACAAACTGTCGGTCTGACAAATTTTAACACACGTGAAGTATTTTGTTTTATTAGCTCTGTGGCTTTTAAAAGAACTGGCCCTTAAAACAAAAAAGCAACAAAACCCCCCACTTGTTTGGAGGGTTACTTGCATGTCAGTAGAAATAAGGCTTAATCACACATTTTGGTTCACCCGCAAGGAGGATTTTTTGGTGTTTGGCTTCTTTTACGGGAGCTGGGAAACCAAAGGCGGTGAATGACTTGAAAGGGTGGGGAGTAAGTTAGGGTGCAAGTCCTGACTTCTGGAGAATGCAGTTTTTTTAGTGAGCAAGTTTCCCACAAGCCGAATCTTACACATTTTGAAGTCTTACCCTTGTTTTTAAGCTGTTTTTGACAGGGAATTCATTGCTGTTTTTGCCTTTTTGAGAATTTCTGAATCTGTAGTGAGGCAGTCATAGCAATGCCAGTTAGCAATTGTAAAGTAATTCTTGGCTGAGATGTAGAAATCCTGGTTCTTTTCTTTTTTAAGGGTTAAAGGTAAACTCTGCATTTACAGAGTCTGTGAAACTAAGGTACCTATTAAGACGGGAGCTTGACCACTATTCCCTTCACTCCTTTGAACATAATACATGGTTTTAGGATAAAAAAAGGAACCATTTTGTAGCCTCTAGTAGTCATGAAACCTCCTTGGCATTGAGTAACTTTAAACTTGTAAGCTACACGTCCATTTAGCCGGTTTACAATAATAGGCGAATTACCATGAGTGGTTGTAGACTGCACCAGCAGTTACACCCCTGGTTTTAAAACAAAAGAAAATGGAAAAGGGGAGAAGTTGGTGGTGTGGTGGAGTTGTCCCTAGGAGTTGGCTTTTGTGCTTCTCTCTGGCTATCTTAATCCTGTGCCTTTTCTTTTTCTCCCGTGAAGAGTCTCAAGCGCTGAGGTTTACTGGTTTGGATTGAAAGAGGATTTTTTAAAAATATATATATCAGAAGGTATTCAGGAGTGTATTGCTGTGCGTTACGTCACACAAAGAGTGGCATGCGGTTTTTAAAACTGAAAGGGCAGTGGTCAAGCACCACGCTTCCAAACAGACCAGTTTCGGTGTCCAGTCTCTTGAAACAAAGCCACAAATACATACCTAGACACGTATATCAACACACACACACACACACACACACACACACACACACACACATTCCAGAACTGCATGGATGATTAAGATGTGCCCAGGAAAAAATAAATCCTAGATTCATTTTTCTTTTTGAAAGTGCAAAATCCACCCTCCCCTCTTTTTTGATTTGGACACAATCTGAGAGCTGATGACTTGGAGCATCCTGCACTTTACCATTTTCATTTAAAAGCCGTCCTGCTTTTGTGTGTGGTGTGACCAATGAAGTGCCCAGGGCACAATTTTTTTTTAAGAAAAACAAACCCCAGAAAATACTAGTTGCTAGCAAGTTGTCAAGAAGCTGTGGAGCACTGTAGTATTTTGAAAGCTTTGGCTCTTGCCTCACCAAGCTACCCCTACCCCTCCACCCCTGGTCTAATCTGTTGACACCTGGCTGCTTCTCCCATTTACCTCTAAACTCTTGGTTTTTTTTTTAATGTGAAATGAACTGCCTGTTTAAATCATTCTTAAATAGCTTTCTCTTCTCCTCTCACCTCACTTCTCTGCCCGTCCCTCATCCCATCTTCCCACCCCATGAAAGCTATTTAAAAGGATACGGTTTGGGTTGGGTTTTTCCTCCGCAGTGGCTTGATAATCCTGACATGGATTGTTTTGAGTGCAAAATTTTAACAGAATTTGAATGAAGGGAAAAAAGAAAAAGAAAAAATCCACTTAATTATTCCATATTGTCACTCTGGCTGTGTATATTTAAAAATAAATACCCAGGGTACTAGCTACTGCAAAACCTCTCCATTAGTGGCAGAAATGATGTGTATAAAATAGGGAAACTTGTTTGGGAGGTTTTCTTTTTTTGTGGGGGGGGGGGCAGAGGGTGGGCAAAAGGTTGAGCCAGATTGGCAAGTCATGACTGGATGTTAACCAGCCTTTTTTTATTCTCTTTCTGCTGTGTCCCTGTAAGTAACCACTTTCTTGTCCTAAGCATATCCTTCAAGCTGTCCAAAGTTCTTCCTGAAGAGAATTAGCAAAATATTCCACGTTTTTAGAAGTTTGATCCCAACACTGACATAACGACAAGCATCTTTATTTCTCTCTACCCCCCCCATAAGAACGGTGTAGAGATTGCCATTGGAGAAAGCTTCCCCCCTCACCCCCAGACTGTAGGAGTTAACTGAAGATATTGACACAATTAAAATTAAAAAAAAATCAGTAAAGGAATGTATATAATACTGCTCTGTGTTTTACAGTAAGATTTGTTGCTCTCAGACTGTGTAAAACAAAATTTATTCATGTTTTCTGCATATTAAAACAAAAATCTTATTGTACCAATTGGTAAACTATTAAATGCATATAAAACTAAATGCGTTTCGTTCTTTTTGTTTGTCTAGGTGCAGGAAAGATCATGTGCTTTTAGATTAGGCAGTTAAAAGCAGATGGCAAATGAATATCATGTTGGGTTTCAAGCTGGAGGAAAGCAGTGCTTCAAGTGACAATGCAAGTTGGGTGAGTGGTGTGGGGCAAAGCAGATAAAAGGAGGGGTGGGCTGGTACAGCAGGGCAACCGGCTTACGCAACATTTGTCTCTTGTGATGCTCTAAAGGGGGCAGTTGCCCTCCATTTCCTAAGTACAGGCATCGTCCCCCCACCCAATGTGTGTAGCGCACAACCACATATATGTGCAGCGCCAGGAAATAAATAGAACCATACCAGAAAATGGTGGGAGAGTCTTCGCAGCTCACAAGGGGACCCTGCCCGGAGTGGACGTCAGTGAGGGCAGAGGAAGCCCCAGAGATACCTTAGGCACAGTGGGGCTTTTTTTAGGCTGCCCAGCCTCCCCGCCTGACAGCTGACTGCATGGTAGACTATCAGCCGGTTTCCTGCACAGCCTCCAGCCAGCCCCAGAACTTCAGCTCTAGTTGAAGCAAGAGTTGGAGAGAAAGGAAAATTTAAGTTGGGGCGGGGGACACCTGCAGTCAAAATCTGCTTGTGGAATTCATTGTTGTAGAATGTGGTGAGGGCCACGGGCATAGAGGGAGCAGAGGCTGGCACCTAAGGGCAGATGGGGCACTGCTACACTAGCCTATCCTCAGCTGGCCCTTTCCTGCTTGCAACCAGTCCAGGAGGTGCTGTTGCCTCTCAACTTCCTCCTTAGTTGGTGTTGCCCCCTTCTAGAATGCAAGGATGGGAGCAAAGCTAGGCCTATCAGGCTCAGGCGCCACCTCCTGTTGGTCTCTGTCATGCCGTTCTCAGTGGGCATCGGCCACCATGGCTTAGAGATGCATCTAAAAGCAGACATACTTGGAGGTCTTCTTGATGGTGACACAGAATGGAGTATGTTCAGAGGGATGATTAAGGACAGTGGCATGTGGCTGTGTGTTGCCTCCAGGCCCTGCATTGGAGCTTCTCGCCGGCATCTCGCCAATGCCTGTTG
The DNA here is from genome assembly GCF_964270895.1 of Podarcis filfolensis. Classification (NCBI taxonomy): domain Eukaryota; kingdom Metazoa; phylum Chordata; class Lepidosauria; order Squamata; family Lacertidae; genus Podarcis; species Podarcis filfolensis. Next base: position 8,965,735 of record NC_139618.1, read on the forward strand.
GAAACGGGATGTTGAGTTTCTGCTGTAAATGCAACTTGGGGTCTTGGTATGGTTAGATAGCAGCACTGCAGAATGCCCTGTACATCTTGCCACTTGGAAGTGGGCAGCCCAGATTAATGCTTGAGGCTGAAGGTCCCTACTGGAGGACAGTTCACTTCTTTGTGGGAACGGAGGATTTTTGGTTTCTTAGCCTGTTGCTGCAATACTTAATTACAAAACTCATTGGAGCCAATTTGTTTTCAAATGCTTGTGAAGAAGCTGCAGTGTCACCCAGGACTCTTCAGGCTTACTATCATGTATTTCGGGTTGACTTGCCACCCCACCCTCCCCCAATGGGTAGCAACCCAGTGCAGAAAATGCCTCAAGTTACCAGGGAGGGAGAAGCCACATCAATTAATTTCAAGCCGTACAAATGTAATTTGACCTAAATAAATCTAACACCCAAATGAGCAACTGTGTTAACTGTAGGCAAGTAGAGTTTTATTAACCTAATTAGTATTGACTCTTTGACAGGACGACCTCTTTCCACTGAGCTGATTTTACCTACATACTATCGTTGACCTTGATTTTCCACAATAGGCGATAGCCTTGTTAACTAGCATTGGAAAAAACAACAACAGATTTTCTGTGCTTCTGTGGCTATCCCACATTAAGCCTTTAACAGCTCTGACCTCTAAAATCTTCTAGTTTTTCTTGTTTTCCTTCTGATTGACTGAAACCAAAGAAGCTTGTCATCTAGAGTGGGTGGAATTTTACTAGTTTGATCTAATTTGAAATGGGGTGGTGATGGCAGGGGTTGAATTCTGAGTGCCACTCCCCATGCAGCTGTTCTGCTAATGTGGCATCTATATCCCTTTCCCTGATCAGCTAAGACTAGTTAATTCACGGGTAGGCAGAAGGGATATCTGGGTTATATGAAGAAATGGCCCCCTGGTTGGTCCTATTGATGGGTATGTTGGGGAGATCCTATTCCCATTTAGAAGCTTGCTAGGCCAGCTCATGGAGGTGGCCTATAGTTGCTTTCACATGGTTTAATTGAGCCAGTTAAATACAGTGGTTCCTTGGTTTACGAACTTAATCCGTTCCGGAAGTCCATTCTTCAACCAAAGCGTTCTTAAACCAAGGTGAGCTTTCCCATAGCAGCGGGGGACTCAATTTACAAATGGAACACACTCAACAGGAAGCGAAACCTGTTCTGCTTCCAAGGCAAAGTTCACAAACCAAAACACCTACTTCCGGGTTTGCAGTGTTCTTAATCCAAGTTGTTCATAAACTAAGCTGTTCTTCATCCCAAGGTACCACTGTATCTTTTATCCTTGCTGGATTGGGACCGTAGAAATAGTCTAGATAGCAGTTTTTTGTCCTCAGCTAAATGTGGATGAAAGCACAAGAGGCCTGTAGAGTTACAAAGCAGTCTGTGTGTGAACAGGGGCGAGAAGATTGCCTACAGGTGAGGCTCCTAACCTGGCAGCTATAGTCAGGCACCATGACACCCCGAGATAGATGCAGACACCCTTGCTAAGGGCTTACTCTTTTAAGGGTGTGTGTGGGCAGAATGCAGATCAGTTTTCTGTGCAATTGGCATTTTGTGGTGCCCTCCCATCTTACAATTGAGACGACTAGGCTCAGAGAGGCGAGCTCAAATCCCGTTGGCTACGAAGCTCACTGGTGACCTTTTAGCCAGTCACCTCCACTTGGGAGTGGAAGAAGCAGACAAAGCACTTCCTTCATGCAGTGCATAGTTAAAAGTATGGAACTTGCTTCTACTGGAGGGCAGTGATGGCCACCAAGCTAGGAAGCTTTGAAATAGGATCAGACAAATTAATGGTGGAGAGGGCCGTACTCTGCCTCCATAGTCAGAGGCAGCAGTGCTGCTGAATACCAGTTGCTGGAAAGTACAGAGGGCATGAGAGCTTTTGTGCTGGATCTCTGTTGCAGGATTCCCACAGGTATTGGTTGGCTACTGTGAGAACAGGATGCTGGACCAAATGGCCCGCTGGCCTGATCCAGCAGGCTTTTCCTATGTTCTTAAGCATGTGTCCCTCCTTGAGGTCATTAAGCTAAGGACTGGTGGGGAGACCTTTTGGGTCTCCCTCTCACTGGTAGTGGCAGCACCCCAGAACATAATGCACACCTCTGGACCCACAAATTATAGAGGTCATGTAGTCTGTAACATAAGGAAATAACGTGGCAGAATAGCTGAGCCACAGCATCTGGCAAGATTCTGACCATACCGCCTTAAAGCCCCTCAGGAGACAGATACCCAAGGCTGTCATTGGCTTCAAGTATAAAATTAAGCCAAAGTGTCCACTGTCTGCGAGAAAAATTGGGCAGATGGTTCTTTTTCTGCTTATGGCACAAATTTATTTGAGGGGAACCATTACTGGGAGATACTACTCAAAACAAAGCACACAAAATCTAAAGTAAAAGTTGCATTGAAATCTGTTCTTTATTCAGACACTTCCAAGGAAATTCTGTATTTTTCTCTCTCGCCCCCCACCTCCACATCTGGACCAAAGAACATTCTCTCCCCCAGGGAAGGGGGCAGGGCTCTTGCTATGTACCTAAATTGCACTCGCGTCAAGGAACAGGCAACCTTCGCTATCTGGGCCCCAGAACCATGCCAAAGTTTCGCTTTATTTTATTTTGCCCACTGTAGCAGCAATTTCCAGCCACGCTACGATGACGTCGCTCACTCACTCCCCTCCCACCCACCTTTCTTTGGTAGCCGTTTTTGGCAGGTTTAATAGGGCCCCAGGGACCGTAAGTTGCCCAACCCCTTGCACTGAGTCTGTAACACAAGTCCCGCCCCCCCATCCTTCCCCAAAATACAATATTTGAGTCACATGGTAGAAACATGACCTCTCACTCTTGTGGTTTTGAGCAGGGGTGGCGGCTGACAAAATGCAATTTAGTACAAAAGGGAGGAGGAGGGAGGTGGTGACCACCAGACTCTGCATTTTGAACTCAACATGATGTATGCGTTTCTTTAGGCAGGGAGGGCAGAGCTAGGAAATCAGCTTTATTGTTCTTACGAACACATTCAACCTGTCGGTAATAGCAGGGACGTACAGTAGTGAGAGCTATTAAGAGTAGCTGAAGAACATATCACCGTTTTCCCCCTTCAGGGGAGAGCAGAATATTGGGCAGAGCATCCATTGCCAGCAATGAATGCCTTCTTGGGAAACTTGTGTTCTAAAGCTGATGAGACTTTGGGACAAAAAGCCTCCACACGAACAAGACCCTCCCCCCCCCAATCATCTTGTTGCATACTATATAGTATTTAATACAAATTTATTATTATTTTCACTGCGAGAAGGAAATTAGGGGGAGAGAAAAGAGCTTCATTTTAGGTTCATGATTCTTGTTTAGTACATTCACAGATAAACCTTTTAAAAACAACAACCCAAACATTGATTCAATTCAGCTCACCAATTGAACCAATTGTTTTCGAGACAGCAGTCTTCAGCTCCTCGAGTACGATTTTGGGGTGCATAACTTGCGAGAGACGACCGAGGCGCTTTTGTTCCATGCCATTCACACAACTCTTTGAGAAGCGGGTGGGGAGAGAGGTAAAGTATAGGCACTAGGGATTTTCCATTGTATAAGTTGAAAAGGGTAAGGGGGGAATTTATACCAGACTTTAGGGATGCTTTGACATGGGAGGAGCCAAGCCTAGTTACTCAGCACTCCCTCCCTGCCCCCAAGCCATCAATTCAGCTTTTACAGTTAACTTGGCATAGGGGGGCAGCTGGATGATCACAGCTGTAGCATCCCATGGCTTGGTTTTCTTCTTTTTAAATACCCCCCTTCCTTTTGGATGCTGTTTCTTATGCTGTGCTCAAGAGGGAGCAAAGCACAAGGAATTTAGGCGGACACAAAAACCACACAACATCTCCTTTCCTGGGCCATGAAACTTGGGAAAAAACAAAACCGCACCCCACATTCCCAACAAATCTGAATAGTTTGAGGGGGGGGAAGACAAGGAAAGAATAAAAAGAGGAACCCTAAAAGGAATCCAATGGCTGTCTCCTAAATTTAGACCAAAAAAAAGTTCTATGCCATCTCCTCAAAACAGTTTCCTCTGCAGTACCAACTCTGCTCAGGCCTTAAAGATAAAACATTGAGATAAAAAATATGGCTGAATTTATATTTAATATATAATATTTATAGTGTCACGATCACTTAAACAGTGCAGCAGCGGGCTGAGCCTCAAAAGTTGGAAGAAAAAGGAGAACTTTTTTTGGGGGGTGGGGGAGAAGAACCACCAGGCCCGGGAGGTGGGGAAAGTTCCTTTTCTGCAAAGTTATAGATGTCCTTTAAAAGTCAACAGAAAAAATGACCTGAGAAATGTTATTATACCTCACTTGGAATTAAATCTCTTATGTACACGGTAAAAATGGATTGAAACGTACACGCACACACGCATGCCCCCTTTCCACCCTCCCCACGGCATCCCTGCATTCTCCCGCCCCAGTTAGACTCTCCGGGCTGTTGCACCGCCCCGTTTCGGGTGCCCAGTGCCCGCCTTGACAGGTAGGGTTCATTTCTCAAAATTTAGTTCTTTGCATTGTGTATTCATTGTACCAGTGCAAATTAAAAAATAAAAACAACAACAACACAAAAACACATTGCCGAGGAGAAGCCGCCCCGAGGAGAGACTGAGCAACTCTCTACATCCCACCCCGGGACAGATTCAAACAGCCAGAGCCTTCTCCCGACGCAGACCCCCAAGCTAGGGAGCCGTGGCTGCAGGCGGGCTTGCTTCGGGCTCGCTCTCTTCCGTGGGTTTTTCTTCCGACTCCAACTCTTCGCTGCCCTTGAGGACCTCCTGAAGTTGCTGGCGCCGCTGCACTTCGGCTTTAAGGTTCTCCAAGTCTTTTTGGCTGCGGAGGGAGAAGGGGGAAAAGCTGGGCAATCATGGGCAGAGCAAATTCAGAGGAATAGCACGCAGAGCGGGGCGCTCAGGGGACGATAGACAAGAGGTAGCTCATCTCCTGAGCTGTTGCCGTGACAGAAAGACCCGACCTGTGCTTATGCATCTCTCCTATCCAAGCTGCGTACAAGCAGGCAAAGACTCTGTCTGTGATTAACCTGCTTCTGCTCCTCCCCCTTCAATCCTCTCCTGGGTCATGGGAGACAGAGGAGGGGGTCAGCAAACTTTTTCAGCAGGGGGCCGGTCCACTGTCCCTCAGACCTTGTGGGCGGCCGGACTATATTTTGCAAAAAATAAAAATGAACGAATTCCTATGCCCCACAAATAACCCAGAGATGCATTTTAAATAAAAGCACACAGTCTACTCATGTAAAAACACTGATTCCCAGACCATTTGCGGGCTGGATTTAGAAGGCAATTGGGCCAGATCCGGCCCCCGGGCCTTAGTTTGCCTACCCATGCCCTTGACTCTCCACCAGCCTGACCTCTCTCTCTCCCCCTTTCTCCTGCCTCTGACTTTCATCTCCTGGCTGTTAAAGGCTCCCCCAATTCACCCACCTCCACTCCTTGGTGTCTAGCCATTCCTTGATAATCTTATACCGAAAGATGATTCCTAGTTTTTTCGAAAGGTAATTTTGGCAATGCAGATTTGGCCCTGGTGCTTTCTGGAGCAGGGGTATGGAACTGCAGGCTAGGAGCCCCCCCCCCCCCGCCTCTCTAAAGACTCCCCTTTGGCCATTCCCCCTTGTTCCAGGTCACACCCCTCACCAGCCTTGCACCTTTTGTCCTGGCTGAAATGTATCCTTGTACTATGATAATGATTCAGAATGGAGGGATGTGTGTGTGCGCTAGCCTACCGTACAATGTTAAAATGTGCATCAGTTGCTCTGCCCATTTTTGGCTCTGGCCCCGCCCACCCCTGCCATGTGTCTGGCAGGGAACCTATCCCTTGGGATGAAATCCTTTTCCCCTCCCCTGCTCTAGAGGAACAGATAAAGGCAGGAGAGACTTTATAACACAACAAAGGAACTCCCGTCACTGTAGAGCAGATGAAGAGTTTGCTATGCACTTTAAAGTTAGGTGGGGGTGAACATTTGGCTCTCCAACTACTGCTCATCTACAGCTCTCCTAATCGCTGGCCGATGCTTGCTGGAGCTGATGGGAGTTGTAGTTCAGCAACCTCTGGAGGGCCAAAGGAAGTGTTGCCAAAGAAGTGACCTGTAATCGCGAACCAACCTACACCTAAGCTTCAAAATTCTCCTGAAGGCCCCCCTGCCCATTGAAAACAATGGAGGCGACATCCAATGCCATTCATACCACCACTCCTGGAGTGGTAGAGAGAAAGACAGTCAGATACACAAAGTTTGGGGTCTCTTACCTTAGTGGAATGAAGAGAATCCCATTGATTATGTTCAGCTGCTCCAGGACGCTGGCCATACTGGGAGCTGTGAACTAAACGAAACAAGAGATTAGCTTATTAACCAACAAAATAAAAGCAACACATGGGGCTAAGAAACCAATGCACAGTTCTAAGCAGCAAACAAAAATGCTGGGCTGCCTAAATGGGACCGTGGATCCTAGAGGCAGCCAACGCTCTTCCCCAGTATAAAGGGAGGTGGTGATTTGGGTAGCAAGCAGAACACAGGGTTTCTGACACAAACAGGACTTGGTGACTGGACGACTGGGAAGGGCTCCCAGCAATGAGGATACGAACACTGGCTCAGGACCGCAATACCTCAGATGACCGGCTCTCTCCCTATGAACCAACCTGGACCCTGCTGTCTTCATCTGAGGCCCTTCTTCATGTGCCTTCTCCATGACAAATGCGGAGGGCAGCAACACAAGAACAGGACTTTTCTGTGGTGGCTCCTCATTTGTAGAATGATCTCTCTAGGGAGGCGCGCCTGGCGCTTCCATTACATATCTTTTGGCACTAGGCAAAAGCATTTCTTTTCTCCTTGGTCTTTAGCTAATTAAATGATCTATGGCCTTTTACACTGGGGGTGTGTGTGTATTATTTTTGGTTTGTTACTATAGTAACAACAATTTTTAAAAAACATGCCTGGAATGGTATCTGGGAGCCAGGTGTACACCACACCTTGGGTTCCAGGTTGGAAGAAAGACAGGAAATAAATGCAAGTAAATAAAATGTATGCACTTCTCCACCCTTCTGAGCCTGATTCCCAAGAAAAGGAACCCTTTAGGTCAGGTTAGGCTTAGAAGGGAGTTGTTTCCTGGCAGTTCAGTTGAGTGGGGAGGGAACAAGTCACCAAAGGATCATTATGCTGACTTCAGTTGCTTCGTATCTGCACTACAATGAATTAAGCCTTGGCTTTATCTGCCATTTTTATCTTGCCTAGAGCCTTCAGTGCTACAAACACACACACACACGATCAACAGTGTGGCTTTGACTCAGACCCAAGTTCAGGTCCCTGTCCAGCGGCGAAGTGGTCAGGCTGATCTTCAACAATCAACTGCTTAACCCCCATCGCTCAAGGATATTGCAAAGACAAACAATTCCAAGCTATCTGAGACAGGAAAACACCATGGCTGAGCTCTTGTGACGACATGGGAGTAAAAATCCCCGAGTAGTGGTGCAGTAGAGTAAACTGAACAGCACTCCTGGACACTGAAGTGTGCTACGCATTGCTGCTTAACTCCTCAGACAAGAGGTACGTCTTATTGCCAAAGCCAATCTGGGCAGCTACCACAGGGCAACTCACTTTCAAGGGCATAATGTTGGCGCTGGATCCGTTCTTGTAGATCTCATTCATTGTGCGTTGCAGGGCCACAGCCTGCTGAGTCAGATATTTCAAGTACTCCGAGCTTTCTTTGGTCTTATCGTGATGCTCACCAAGCTAGCCAAAAACACACACAGATATTTATTAATACTTCTATATACATACATAACGGAAACAGAAGATGTCCAATGTACTAAAGCAAAGCAAGGGACCCTTACCTGGTTTTTGTAGATCGTGTAGCCTTCCTTCTCGTGCTGCAGAGCCGACCGGAACTCAGCTTTGCTCTCGTACACTCGGGCGACCAAGTGGTGACTGCAGAGAGGATGCAAAAAGGGAAGACAGCAGAATGATGTTTCTGCGCATGGTTGAAAAGCGATCGCGCACGTGGTGAGAATTCGGTTACAGAAGCAGGTCTGGCAGACGCCTCCCCACCAACTTAACACTCAACAGTGTTTTTCAGTACTTTCATATAACATTTGATCAATTGCATTTCCGTGGCTGGCAGGTCACGATATACACATTTGCATATAATGCATATATTTTAGCTGCGAAAGCCCCTCCCTCCCTACTGGGCAAACAACAGGATTGGGCATTTCACCTGAGTGCAACTTTCAGAGACTTGGAGCCGTGGTACTTGGAGTTGATGAGCAGCGCGTTCTCCAGAAACCGCAGGGAGAGATCGTACTCCATCACTCCATGGAGGACCAAGCCAATATTGTTCTAGGGGCAGAAGCAATGTTCCAGTGAGGCAGGGCCAGAAGTGGACCTTTAGTGCTAGAGCTGGCCTTCCCACACACAGAAGAAGCCCTAAGGAGCCCGTCCCCCTAATCCACCCCCATGGCACATACAGGACACACAGTGATCAGAGGTGCGGCAGGGGGCGAGAACCCCCCCATTTTTATGCAAAAGAAGAACTTCCGCTTGTCAGAAACGCTGCATAAAAATGAACGATCATCATAATCCTTACAATGCTGTATATACAATATTTTAAATCAAATCTGAAAACAAGGGACACAGGAAGATAGCAGTCTCTCCCGTCCCCCACAATCCGTTGCAGTTACTTTTGATTATTGAGGGAATTTCTAAAAAAGATTTATACAGCACAGAATCAAGTCTGCTGAATCACAGAACTAGAAGCCCACAAGGGCAAAGGAAATTTGGGTTCCAAATTAGAAAAGCAAAAGGCAGAGGTTTTTCAAGACGCTGCATCTCATTGGAAAAAGTCAAGTTCAGCTTTAGGCGTTCCGCCTGCAGAAACCACACAGGCTCTTTAGCTGGGGCTCCAGAGACCCTGGCCGGCCAACAGCTAAACTTACATCCAAGAGTGCCATTTCTGGGTGATCTTCGCCAAACACCAACAGCATGAGGTAGCGTGCGCGGTATAGCAAGTTGAGCGCTGTAGACAGCTGGCTGTTTGCAAAGCAGTACAAAGCAAGGTGCATCTACAAGAGGCATAAGAGAATCTGGTTGCAGATAAACAATTTAGAAATAATAATAATAATAATAATAATAATAATAATAATAATAATAATTTCAACAAGAAACAAAACGGTTAAAAGTCAGAACCACCCCTCCTTGCTGTTCTCCCCGCCCCCCTGGAGAATCTTCCTTCTGTTTCCAAAATTTGCACTGTGATGCCTTTTATTTCCATAGTCCTAATTGGCATCATTCATGGTATTAGCCGCTGGAGGGGATCGGGATGGGAGTTTGGAGAAATACACTTTTTGCGATTTGGGGGTGGGTGGAAGGAATTCAAAGATAACCCAGTGAGGATAGAGTTTTTTCAGTGACTATGGAATACTGCTAGGATGAAGAAGATAAAATTTGTTTGCTGCTGGGGATGAAACAGGCTGCATCCTGAGTAGACAGGACTTTGCGCTGCAATGTTTTGTTGCAGAACCCGGCTGTCTCCACCAAGGGAAGAACACATAACCCAATGTTGCACCTGCACCTTATATTTAAAGAACTCTTATGCCACTTTAAACAGTCAGGGCTTCCCCGCAAATAATCCTGGGAACTGCAGGTTGTTAAGGGTGCCTGGAGCTGTTGGGGCCACCCTGATCCCCATCACAGAGCTACAATTCCCAGAAAGGTTCAACCAACAACTCTCCTTCCTAGGGAGCTCAGAATTGTAGCTCTGTAAGAGGAACAGGAGTCTCCCAGCGACGCTCGGCACCCCTTAATAATCTACAGTTCCCTGGATTCTTTGGGGAAAGCAGTGACTGTTAAAATGCTATAACAATGCTTATTTGGTGCAGATGTGGCCCAACTTCCGGGGGAGAAGAGAAACTCAGAACTCTGACACCAACCCCCAAAAGACTGCCGCTTGTAGGCAACAGATCTCAATGGTAAAAAAGTGGGCTGATTTTCTTTTTTTGGGGGGGGGGAGACTTCAAATGCAAATGATAAAGGGAATTGGAATGTTCCGATTTCAAGATCTCCCCGCATTGAGAAATCACAAAAGCTAGCACCTCAGGGAAAAGGGTTCTGCCTTCTCCTTGATGTGCTAGTTTTCTGTGGGCAGGGGGGTGTTTCCATGACGCTTCCTCCTTGCCTCCTCAGCTGCCTGCTGCAGAATCCTTCAACCCTCCCCGCTGTCTGCTACTTACATATTCCTGAATTGTGTTGGGGTGCTCTATCCCAAGGACTCTCTCGCTCATGAGCACTGCTTTCTGCTGGTTACTTAAGGCCTGGAACGAAAGGAAGAAGACAGAGTTGAAAAGCCAGGAAAACACAAAACCTTCTCCGCCTCTCACAAAAAACCCCAGGAGATTTTCGGGTTTGGGCTTCGTAAAACCAGTTGCTCTTTCTTGCTTTCTCAGAACGCTTAAACGATAGTTCCCAGGATTCTTTGGGAAGGAATGTCAGCCTATAGCCCAATGGTGTCATCCAACAAAGATAATTGGTGGGGGAGATTCAGGAGAGAAAAAGGAAGTACTTCTTCACACCATGCGGAACTCATTGCCACAAGATGTGGGCGAGTTCCCTCCACCAATTTGTCTAAAACCCACCAAGGGCTAAAAGTCATTATACTTCTACGGTTAGCCCTCAGGGTTTCAGAGGCAGGTGTCTTCTCAACACCAGTGGCTGGGGAGTCAGCAGGAGACTCCTGTTGGTTCTCCTGCCCTGGTTGTGGGCTTCCCAGAGGCACCCGATTGGCCACTGTGGGAAACAGGAGGCCAGACTAAAAGGTCCAACCCAGCAGGCCTCCTGCCTATGTAATGCAGAAGATTTGGGAGCAGCGAGAGGCCAGGGCTGCCCGTACCTCTGAGTAGTCTCCCATGATGTAGTTCAGGCGAGACAAGAGACGAAGGCAGGCGCAGATTTCCATGTGCATGGCGCCATACACGTTGTTGAACAGGTTTAAGGCCTCGCTGATCAGCTCGCAGCCCTCCTTCAAGAAACCTGAAATGCACAAAGAAAAGGCACGCTTGAGATTGCAAGTGATGCTTAACTATAAGCAGTTGTTGGCATCCGTCTGTCTTGAGAGGTGAAGTCAAAACTGCTACATTAGCAGCACCAAAGTGCAAGCCTGGGCAGTGCATATGGAGGCCCAAATGACAAGACCCTCCTCTCAGCCTCACAGATGTGGTCCAAAGGAAAGCAGAGCAATACGTTTGGCACCAGCTTGGCTGCAGGAGCTGCTGAAAGTAGGCGTTCAAGGCATTATCCAACCATCTTAGAGATTCACTCCAGAATTGTGAAGGGTTTACCCCTTAGCCTTTTCTTCTGGATGTGGAGGATGTAAGCAGTGGAGGCTGGTTTTATCAGTGCAAATGGGGCACTGGCCCCACCGCCTCTCAATCTGCCCCCACCCTGCTGCTTACAACCAGTCGGGGAAGGGAGACGTCTCCTTTGTCTCCATATTGCCCACTTGTAGAACTCAGCAGGGAGGAGGAAGAGGACAACGTTGCTGGACAGCTCAGTTGGTAGAGCACGAAACACTTCATCTCAGGGCCGTGGGTTCAAGCCCCACATCGGGCAAGTGATTTCTGCATAGTAAGGAGTTGGACTAGAAGACTGTTGCAGCCCCTTCAGTGTCTGCAATGCTACGAATTACGTGGCTGTGTCTGCTGCTGGAACTGGCGCCACCTAGTGTTGGGCTCCCTGCATTCTGCCCTACCCTACCCCAATGACTGTGCCGTACATACGTGTTGTAAAGTAAGTGCCTCTCTCCCTGCCACATGCCTTGCACAGAGATCTGGGTAAACTTTCGTTTTTAATTTTTTTATTTTTAAACTTCTCAGGGAGTCAGGATCCGGCTTATAAGAGCCCCTGGGCTGCCAAGGTTAAACCCCACCCCCAGGACCTATCCACCTTGGTTCGAAACCAAATTCACAGCCAGTAGTACATTGCAAGTGATACCTTGCTGCACTTTTGCCTGGCCGCTTTGGAAGAAATGGAAGGCGTCCGAGGCTTTGGGGTTGACGTGCTTCACAACCGGGAAGATGTTGAGGATGTCCTCTTCTGTGAACGTTGGCTTGTGGCGGTTATCAAAATTGTATTCTTTCAGAAGGATCTGAAACACAAACACACACAAATGCTTCCATACCTTTCCTAAGAGAAAAGGAAAAGCCTGTTGTTAAGTACCACTCTATGTTGCCTCGGTCCAACCCTAATTGGGAGTCCTGCGTACGCGTTCTGGACGCCACAGTTTAAGGCGGCTATCGACAAGCAGTGTTCCTAATGAGGACTGATCCTGTTGCTTGCTTCCATAAAAATTTTTTTGAAGCTTTTCTACAATGCAATAAAAAGCAAACTAATCTAACTAAACTTTCCAGAGATGGAAAGAAGATAAAAGTCCCTACCAGAGAAGAATGGAAGATTAAGTTGATGGATTATGCCGAAAAGGGAAAAATGACCGGAAGAATCAGAAATCAGGAAGACCAAAATTTTAGTAAGGCATGGGGAATTCTTTACAATTTATCTTTTAAAACCATTGTAAACTGCTAAAATCGTTAGTAGTACTGGAGTAACACTTGCAGTTTAATAGTGAATTTTGGACATAATGGAGAGGTAAAAGATTTGGATTATTATAAAAGATGCAGCAGGAAATGGTTAACAGTAGGACCCACAAAGGGGAGGAGGGAAGTCCAGGAGATTCTTTAGAATCTTGTTTTTATGTTGTATGCTGGATATGTGCAGTGCTTTTTTTCCTTTTAAAAACATGTTTAGGGGTACTCTCATTTTGACTCAAGAAAATCACCATTTTATGGTTCAAATTGGGAAAAATAAATACAGTAAATGGACAAAAGTACAAAGATTCACAAAATGTTTAGGGGTATGCGTACCCCCAGAAAAAAGCACTATATAATATTATCTAAGCAAAAACAAAAGAGAAAAGAAATGCAAAGTCCTCTCTCAAAAATAGATTTTAATACCCTCCAATGATAATAGGGACATTTTCATCTGAGGAACTATGCAGCGTATGCTGCCCCTTCGGCACCTGTGTTTCTGCTGCCACCCCCACCCAGGATTTCTCACCCCCCCAAAAAAAACTGACCCTCATTGACTGCTCTTTGAGTTTTGAGCTGCTCTGCAGCTGTGGGGTGGCAATGGCTCCTTGACCATAGCAAAGGAGGAGGCCTGGGTCTGCACGTAATAGTGAGCCATGGTTAATGGTGACCAAACGAGGCTTGTAAACAGAAAACCTAGTCAACTATGTCATTTTAACCGTGATTTATAAACCATAGTTAAGCTGCAGGGGCTGGGTTCACGAGACCAGCTACAGTTAGCTAAAACCATGGTTTGTAAACCATGCCTCAGAGCAGATGTGGGGGAACGTTCTGGCCCTCCAGTTGTTGCTGACCTACAACTCCCAACATCCCTGGCCACTGGCCATCCTTGCTGCGGAGGAGGAGTTGGAGTTCAGCCAACATCTGAAGGGCCAAAGGTTCCCCACGAGTTACAGATGAACCAGGCATCGTGGGCAACTCAACTGGGAGCCATCCTCTTAGTCACAGTCTTAAACTAAGAGTGTAGGTGGAGATTGCAGAATTAATTGGATTAGGCGCTACCAGGTGGTGTGTGGGTTTCAGGCTGCACCTACAACTGCTGAAGCACAGCAGCAAAATAATGGTTAAAATCCAGCAGTTACTGTACTTTTCTCCTGCCTCAAGCGAAAGTTCCTTCTTAGGGAGATTACTGAAGGGGATGCATGACAGTTTCTATCAGCAAAGCTAGAAATTAATCTCAGGTGGCACTGCATAACCTAGTGGCTGGCAGGAACGCAATGCGTTCCTCCTGTTCGCTAGAAGAGCTCAGTAACTAAGAATGAGTGATTCCTCCCTCTTCCCTCCCAGTTCCTTTTCCTTTTGTGCTGTCGCCCTTAAGATTTCGAGAGCTTAAGGCCTGTGGCTGTTTTACCGCTGATATTTGCAAACTTGCTTTGGGAGCCTTTTCCAGCTAAAGCGGTGTTTCTCAAACTTGGGTCCTCCGCTGTTGTTGCAACTACAACTCCCATCATCTCTGACCACTGGTCCTGAGAGTTAGGGATGATGGGAGTTGTAGTCCAACAACAGCAGAAGACCCAAGTTTGAGAAACTGAGCTAAAGAGTGGGGGGGAAATGCCTTTTAAAAATAAAGTCTTTATGTTCTTCCAAGTTGTGTTCGGAGGGTTAAATGAGGGAGAAGAACTTGGAGGTTGTGTACATTGTTCCCCACCTGGATTCCAGTTTTGAGGGAGATCTCACGTAGCAGGGTGACCTTCTGTAGACTGTATACTTCCACTGCTTGGTCAACACTCTCACTGCAAAAAAAGGAGAAGGGGGAGTCAAAAGGAAGCAACACACCAGAGGGAGCCACATTTTCAAACTAGGACTTCACAGGGGAGACATTCCCAGATTTACCTGGGCATGTCGGGGATTGAACCTGGGACCTTTCCACACATAACACAGGTGCTTTAACCCTGAGCTACAACCCTACCCCCTAAGCTCTGCACTGCCCAAGTCACATCCTGCTGCCAGTCAAAGTGGAGAGCACAGGGCAAGCTAGAGATATAATCTGATGGGCTCTGGAGTCCAATATTGTGTGGAAGACAGTGGATCCCTCGCCATGGACCGATAGCAATCCTTACACACAACAGCTGTGAGTTTCCTAGGTTTTCTTTTTAAAAGACGTACCATTCCAAGCCGAAGTCAAAATAACTCTTGGCTTCCGAACAAATGTTCTTCCACAATTCTTGAGGGCTCATGGTGGCCCAGGCAGTGTTGTCAGCGGCCCCCAAATTCCGATTTTTCCTCCTCTTGTTCTTTTTCTTGGAGACCAGCTCATCGGCCGGGAGATGGGCCACGGGGTTTGGAAAGGAGCTGAGGAAGCAGTTGAGGAAATGGCTGATGGCAGCTGATAAGCCCGACAGCTCCACTCCCTGTGGGAGGGAAAGAGGAGACCGTTAGCGCGCTACATGTTAGTGAAGTCGAATAATGCAAACGGAGTCCGGGGAGAAAAGTCCTTACTGAGCAAACCCAACGCAAGCAGTGTGTGATTTGAGGAGAAGGGAACAGAGAGCTTCCGTTTTCCTTACTTCAGGCCTTCTACATAGCAGGGAGACATTCAGCCAAACATACAGAGGAAAACTCCCTCAGGACTACCCAGCTAGTCATCTGTTCATTTAAAGATGTGTAAACTGCACTTTCATAAAAAACATCGCACGGTGGTATGTCAACTAAAAACACAGTATCACAATAAAAAAACTTAAACCACATAAGAAAGAGCTGGTTGGCAAAGAATCTCAGGTTTGAAAGGACTGCAAAAATAACATGTTTTTTATGAGATGTCTTAAAACGAGCAGGGACGGCTCCTGCCCAACTTCTATTGGCAAGGAGTTCCACAGAGCTGGACCTACCATGCTAAAGTCTCATCCCCTGGTGAAGGCCAGACGAACCTCAGGGATAAGTGGGACCAGCAAAAGTGCCCCCTCAGAAGGCCTTGGCAATTGAGGAGGAGGAGGAATCAAGCAGTCCTGAAGGTACTTTCCATCTCTGAGGGCCTTCTGGCAGTTCCCTCACTGCAAGAAGTGAAGTTACACGGAACCAGGTGCAGGGCCTTCTCGGTAGTGGCACCCTCCCATCAGATGTCAAGGAGACATATATACCATGTTGAGAAGACATCTGAAGGCAGCCCTGTATTAGGAAGTTTTTAATGTCTGATGTTTTACAGTGAAACCTCGGTTGCCGCACGTAATTCGTTCTGGAAGCTCGTTTGGCTTCCGAAATGTTCGACGACCGAGGCGTGGCTTCTGATTGGCTGCAAGAGCCTCCTGCACTCAAGCAGAAGCTGCGTCGGAGGTTTGGCTTCTGAAAAACGTTAAAAAACCAGAGCATTTACATTCAGTTCGGGAGCCGAAATGTTCTACAACGGAGGCGTTCGGGAGCCAAGGTTTGACTATTATTTTTTAATAAATGCTGGAAGCCTCCCAGAGTGGCTGGGGCAACCCAGTCAGATGGGCACGATACAAATAATAAAATTACTATTATTAATTCCTACTACTACTACTTTGTGTCCAGGTCATTTGGGGCTTTGTGAATTAACAGAAGGAGCTTGAACCTGGGATGGCAGTACAGTGGTACCTTGGGTTAAGTACTTAATTCGTTCCGGAGGTCTGTTCTTAACCTGAAGCACCACTTTAGCTAATGGGGCCTCCTGCTGCTGCCGCGTCACCGGAGCACGATTTCTGTTCTCATCCTGAAGCAAAGTTCTTAACCTGAAGCACTATTTCTGGGTTGTTGTTGTTTAGTCGTGTCCGACTCTTCGTGATCCCCATGGACCAGAGCACGCCAGGCCATTTCTGGGTTAGCGGAGTCTGTAACCTGAAGCGTATGTAACCTGAAGCGTATGTAACCTGAAGCGTATGTAACCAGAGGTACCACTGTAAATCAATAACGAAACCTTCGAGAATGATTAGTTGCATCTTCTGCACCAGATTTGCCCAAAAAGTGAATGAAATGAAACAAAGACTGAACTGGATTTTTGGGGGGGCAGGGAGCTAATATGCTGTGGGCGTCCCTCCCCAGCCGAGGCATCCAGAATTCCAGAAGCCCCATGTGGGATTCCACACACACACACACACACACACACACACACACACACACACAACTGCGGAAGGCGGCTGGGAGACCCAACCAGCATTGCAAAGCATTTTGGAGGAGTCATTGCCCTGGAAACAAACCCGAGCAGATTGCTGCATGCGCTGAAAAAGCGTTTTTTTGGGGGGGGGATAGAGAAAGAGGAACCCTTTGCAAGCCGCCCCCTGCCCCCCCGGGATCCGGGAACACCAGGCTTTCATTAACTGTGCCGCAGGTTTGACACAAGTTCACACAAACACTTGCCATCTCCCATCCTTGTTAAAAACCTTTCCTGCTGAGCGCGGAAGACAAAAACACAAGCTCAGCCATGAAGGAATAGTTTTGGAATCACTCTCTCTCTCACACACACACCACACCACACACAGACAAGTTGCCACTGGTTCTCCCTCAACCACACAGGCCTGCACTTATTTTAGGCCTTAATGAGATTGTGCTTCCGGTTGCTAGGCAACCTGTGCAAGAAGCCTAAGGAGGAAATGGCTTCTCTCTTGATCTAGGAAGACCGGGACTGGGCGGGGGGGGGGGGGGGGGCAGAGAGAGAGAGAGAGAGAGAGAGAGAGAGAGAGAGAGAGAGAGAGAGAGAGACAGGCAACCCTTGCGCAGGAGAGGGCATGTAAGGGAAGGTGTTCGGGGTTGCATAATCCGATTTGTACCTGAAGGTATGTCTTGAAGATGTGCTTGGCTGACCGGGTGATCAGTTCTGTGATTCCAATTTTCTGTTCCAAGGAAACAAATTGGGGGGACAAAACAACAAACAGGTCAAGCAGGAGACAAGAAACACATTGAACCTCCGACCTTCTGATCGGCAAGCCCAAGAGGCTCAGTGGTTTAGACCACAGCGCCATAGCATGTACCCAGAAAATCCCAGACGTATGGCAGCCCTAATATATGCGGGCTTTTTTTTTTTTTTTTTAAGCTGAGGTTCATGAAAGACAAATTATCCGAGCTGGATCTCTGCCAGGGCAAATAATCCTCAAGAAACAACAACATCATTTATTTATTTTTAAGTGGCAATTAGAAGTTGGGGGAAAAAGCAAAGAAACTTTTGAGGCTTACATAGATGTGATCTAGCTGAGCCCGGCCAGGGGTCTTGGTGATGAATTCCACCACTCTGCCCAGGTAGCGCATGTTGATGCCTCGCTGGTGCATGGCTTCGGCCAAGGTGGCGCCGTCCATCGGGAGCATGGTGTGGTCAAGGCAGTCTTTCACCTGCCAAGGAAGAAGAAAACACACACACACAGCAGAACTTAGCAAGCCTGGCTTTTCTGCATGCAGAAGGTTCAATCCACAATGACATCTCCAGACAGAAATGGGAAAGTCTTCTGGCCTTAACCTCCGTGTGGACAATACTGAGCTAGATGGACTGAGGGTCTAGGGTTCAGTATAAGGCCGTTTCCTATGCCGTTCTTATGTAAAGACTGCTCCCCACCCTCTTCTCTCCCCCTTCCTCTGGGCGCAAATTCACTCACCAAGCCTGGAATTTGATAGGACACCAGAAAAGCAGCCGCATCCTTTAGCAACCGCTTCTGATCCTGAATCTGCTCTTTGCTGGACTCTGGAAAGCGGACCCCTATGAAAACAGGAAAGGAAGATCAGCCAGCTGGGAAGAGGGCCATACACACACACACACACATACATATATATATGCATGTGTATGTACACACACACACTACCTGTGTGTAATTTAAATTAAGTTTAAATTTAAAAATACTAAAAAGAGGGTGGGTGTCTGGGGAGAAAAAAAAGGTTTTGGCAATCCCACCCACCACTGGCTAGATGGGAGTTTGGCTTTTGTGTGCTATCCCTGGAATGCAACTGCTGTGTTAAGCTGAGAGTTGCCTTTATGGCATATATTTCTGTTAGCAAGATTTCTGCCCAACCCTGCTGGGGGGGGGGGGGAATACACACTTCTCAGAACTGGCCAAAGCTGCCTCCCCTTCAATGTTACCCTGGGGAGGGATGGTTAGCTAGGAGCTTTCCTGCAGCAGGTCAGAGAGTGGCCTGCATTCACACATTGCACTAAACCATAGATTAGAATGCACGATATGGAAATCATGGGGCTCACAGCAGGCCCCCCCCATTTGCCCAGGAGTAAGATAGGACCAGAGACACAGGTGGCGCTGTGGGTTAAACCACAGAGCCTAGGACTTGCTGATCAGAAGGTCAGTGGTTCGAATCCCCGCGACGGGGTGAGCTCCCGTTGCTCGGTCCCTGCTCCTGCCAACCTAGCAGTTTGAAAGCACGTCAAAGTGCAAGTAGATAAATAGGTACCGCTTCGGCAGGAAGGTAAGCGGTGTTTCCATGCGCTGCTCTGGTTCGCCAGAAGCGGCTTAGTCATGCTGGCCACATGACCCGGAAGCTGTACGCCGGCTCCCTCGGCCAGTAAAGCGAGATGAGCTCCGCAACCCCAGAGTCGTCCACGACTGGACCTAATGGTCGGGGGTCCCTTTACCTTTAAGATAGGACTAGTATGGTGTAGTGGTTAGAGGACTGATGTAGGACCTGGGAGACCAGGCCATGAAGCTCAGTAGGAGACCTTGGGCCAGTCACTCACTCTCAGCCTAAGCTACTTCACCGTTAGGATAAAAATGAGGGGGAGGGGAGGGGAGGGGAGGGGAGGGGAGGGGAGGGGAGGGGGAAGTATGCAGGCCACTTTGAGCTCCTCGGAGGAATGGAATGGAATGAATGAATGAATACAAACCCTCCACTTTCGCTCCAGGTCAGAACCCGTCAATTCAACCAGACAGATTGCTTAACATGGTTTCAAGCAATTACAGAATTTTAGAGTTGGAAAGGACCCTAAGGATCATCTAAGTCAGTGGTGGCCAAACTTGGCCCTCCAGTTGTTTTTGGACTACAACTCCCATCATCCCTAGCTAACAGGATCAGTGGGTCAGGGATGATGGGAAGTGTAGTCCCAAAACAGGTGGAGACCCAAGTTTGGAAAACCCTGACTAGTCCAACCCCCTGCAAGGCAGGAATATGCAGCCGCCCCATAGGGAGATCAAACCTGCAATCTTGGCGTTACCAGCACCACGCTCTAACAAACTGAGCTATCCACCCACGTCAGTTTGTAAGCCACCTTCTCTTGGTTTAACAATGGTCAAAGTAATGGGCTGTACTTCAATATTAGTCCCACTTAGAACAGATCCACTGAAAATAATGGACATGACTAACTTGCGGTCCATTTATTTCAAGGGACCGACCTACTCTGAATATAAACTTAGCTTGCTACAACCCAATGTTAACCAGTTTGGACAAAAATGGGCTCAGCTATCTATGGTTTGTGCCGGCAGAAGTAGATGCTTCTGAGCTTCTCCTAGCAATTGCACAGGAAGCGTGTGTTGGCCCCAAGTCTTGCTGCGGATCCTATAATTGTGATTTATTTCCTCCAAGGAGCTCAAGAGGGTGTACGTGGTTCTTCTCCTGTTTCTCAGACACTGTTTCTTGCAGCTTAGGAGCTGCTTTGATCATCGCTGACAAGAAAAGCAGGATCAAGATGCATTGGGGAAAAATACAGAACTGGAGATGCTGGGTGGATTAAAAGCTGGGAGCTTCTGTGTGCAGAGCAACTCTTAAGTGCCCGAAAGAAAACACGCAAACTCAAAAGGGTCAAACACTTGGAAGGGGTTACGTGCTGCAAAGGACTCCAAGCACACCTGAAGCGCCTTCTTACCTGGCGAAAAAATATCTGGGTTGAACCGGATATCGAAGGACGTGTTGCTGATGGAACCGACAGCTTTGCAAGCATTCTGGATCACTTCCCGGCTTTTGGGGTCCACTGGGTGAAGGAGACAGAGTGGGTTGCAGAGCAAATGTGGGGAACCTGTTCAGCTTCATAGAATCATAGAACTGTGGAGTCATCTAGTCCAACCCCTGGAATCTTTTTGCCCAACATGGGGCTCGAACAAATGACCCCGAGATGAATAAAGAGCTCTACCGACTGAGCTAAGCGTGTAAGTCACGACCCGCATCCTTATTGCGATCGGCCTTCATGGGCCAAGTTTGACAGGTGGGAGGGGCTGCTGACCTGTCAACCCCATGACATCACAAAGCAGCTGCTAAAATGAAGACTACCCCCCCTTTCCATTTTAAGCAGAGCTTTCAAATTTTCTTATCGATTCAGGAAGGGCTTTGCATGGAATGTTGCTGACCTGAGCAGGATTTAAACTCTGCTCAGCAGATGATGTGATTTTATCATTTAAACCACCCTGAAACCTGCAGGTATAGGGTGATATACAATACAGTGGTATCTTGGTTCTCAAACAGCTTGGTACTCAAACAGCTTGGAACCCAAACACTGCAAACCTGGAAGTAAGTGTTCCAGTTTGCGAATGTTTTTTGGAACGTGCTCCGATTTGAGTGCCACATTTCCGTTTTGAGTGTTACACTGAGGTCTGTCTGTTTTTGCTATTTATTTTAGGTTTTTGTTTTTGCAGCTCTTTTTGTTTGTTTTTGTGACTGTGTGAAACCCAGTTCAGCTACTGACTGATTGATTGCGTGACTGCAGTACATTGCTTGGATCAATGGTCTCATTAGATAGTAAAATTAATGTTAAATTGCTGTTTTAGGGGTTGTTTTTAAAAGTCTGGAACGGATTAATCTGTTTTGCTTTACTTTCTGTGGGAAAGTGCACCTTGGTTTTGGAATGCTTTGGTTTTGGAACGGACTTCCGGAACGGATTAAGTTTGAGAACCAAGGTACCACTGTAAAATAAAGGAGGAGGAGGAGGAGAAGTGATGGCAGCTGATGAGTGCTGAGTTTGTTCCGGGTAAATGTCACACGAAGCCAATGCAAAATTTTACCCCACACATCAGATGATGTCACAAGTGGGAGCGGGGAGCACAGCCTCACTGGCCACCTGCAGTGGGCAAAGGTCAGCTGACAGGCTGGAGGTTCCTGACCCCCAACTGTAAAGGTGGAAGAAGTGTGACCTTCTAGGTTCAACTGGAAAAACCAAAAGCCTGCCAATTTCACAATGTCCTTATACAAATCTGTGCTTGGGAATTTTTGTGTCCAGTTCTGGTGCCACTCACCTCTTCCCAACTCAAAGCTGTAGAGCTGGAAAAGGACAACCAAAACAATCTGAAGGTTGACGTACTTCCCCAAAAGGAGTTGAAGAAGATTTGGGCTTTCAAGGGTCTTATGTAACCAAGGGAACTCCCTACTATCAAATGACTTTGTACCTGTCTTTGTAAAGGCAAGCAGGCAAATGCATGGAGAAGGAGACCTGTGCACAACTACGAGGTCCGACGGCCAAATGGATCCTACAGGTTCAGACACAGTCTACTTCAAATCCAGCATAAAAACCCCATTCTTATGAATGGAAGGGCTTCTTCATGCACAGGAAGGGGGGTCTCCCTCTTTTCTGGGGTGGCAGCAGTGTTCCCAGTGGGAGAGCACGCCAAGTTACCTGCTCCATCGTCCGAC
Organism: Podarcis filfolensis; assembly: GCF_964270895.1. NCBI lineage: Eukaryota > Metazoa > Chordata > Lepidosauria > Squamata > Lacertidae > Podarcis > Podarcis filfolensis. Next base: position 8,987,925 of record NC_139618.1, read on the forward strand.
GCAATCGTCTCCGTGAGCTCTTTCACCTGGTCCAGCCCTGCGACGCTGTCCTCCATCTTGCTGTCCTCCGAGGGGGACTTCTCCTCGCCGTCCTCCACCCCATTCTCGGGAAAAGAGGAGGAGGAGGTGGGGCTCCCGCCGTTCTCCAGAGGGGAGGGGGTCTCCTGCTTGATCGCCTTCTGCTGCATCAGCTGCAGCGCAGCCAATTTCATGAACATGAGATACCTATCAAGGAGAGGGAGGAAGATAGAAGGGATGAAGCAGCCCAACGCAAAAGGGGTTGCAAGAAGACACATACTTCTAGTACAACCTTTTCTCCAAGAAGTTGAAGGTGGGGTGCAGAGGTCTCCCCCCTCCCTCACTGTATCCTCACAACCACCCTGCAAAGCAGGCAAGGCTGAGAAGCAGCTACTGGCCCCTCCAAGGTCACCTAGTGAGCTTCATGGTCAAGTGGGAACTTGAACCCTAGTTTCCCAGGTCCTAGTCTGGCACTGTATCACAGTGGCTCCCTTCTTGGTTTGGAACAACGGCTACACACAGCCCTCAAAGCTTCCATCACGAGGGCTAGAAACTTGGGGTCTCTGTTTGTGAGGATGTAGGATTTTGGGAGCCACAGCTGAGTTGGAAAATGCCCTCGGAAACTTACAACAAAACATTAAAAAGCTAAAGGGGCCCCTGACCATTAGGTCCAGTCGTGGCCGACTCTGGGGTTGCGGCGCTCATCTCGCTTTACTGGCCGAGGGAGCCGGCGTACAGCTTCCGGGTCATGTGGCCAGCATGACTAAGCCGCTCTGGCGAACCAGAGCAGCGCACGGAAACGCCGTTTACCTTCCCGCCGGAGCGGTACCTATTTATCTACTTGCACTTTGACATGCTTTCGAACTGCTAGGTTGGCAGGAGCAGGGACCGGGCAACGGGAGCTCACCCCATCATGGGGATTCGAACCACCGACCTTCTGATCGGCAAGTCCTAGGCTCTGTAGTTTAACCCACAGCGCCACCCCTGTCCCAACAAAACATTACGCAGCTCTAAAACCAATGGAGGTTGGACTGGGCATGTTTGGGCCCAAGTGTCTGCCGTTGTTATTTTTTCACGCTGCAAAAAATACCTGAAGAGATTCCCCCGCTGCTCAACTGCCGATGGACTAAAATTTGGTTTACTCAGCGGGTGGATGCTAGAAAATGAAGTATGTTCGATATGTAATTTTCAAACTCAAAACTTTACTCGACAATACTGAAAGGTATCTTAACTGCACAGCCTCCCCTTCTATAACATAACACTTAAGAAAACGATTGAAGGTGCTGAAAATTTTTTCATGCGCGATCCTGTGTCTGTTCCACAGACGATTTCAGCAGACACCTCATATCATAAGCACAGCAGTTAATGCGTTTCTGAGCACAATTCAAAGTGCTGGTGCTGAGCTTTAAAGTCCTAAACGGCCTCGGCCCAGTATACCTGAAGGAGCGTCTTCAGCCCCACCATTCGGGCCGGACACTGAGGTCCGGCACTGAAGGCCTTCTGGCGGTTCCCTCACTGCGAGATATCAAGTTACAGGCCTTCTCAGTGGTGGCACCCGCCCTGTGGAGTACCCTCCAATTATATGCCAAGGAGATAAACACACAACTTTCCAAAGACATTTGAATGCAGCCCTGCATTGGGAAGGTTTTAATGTTTGACGTTTGCTGCGCTTTTATCATGTTGGAAGCTGCCCAGAGTGGCTGGGGCAACCCAGTCAGATGAGTGGGGTATACCTAGTAGTAGTAATAATAATACTAATAATAATACTAATAATAATAATAATAATAATACCAGTAATACCTCGGGGCTCCCACTCTCCTCCAGCTTACACCCCTCCCCAGCCTGCTTCAGATCAAACTTGATTGCTTTTCCCTGGCTGAACTCTCATACCCCTTGCATGGTTGAAACGCAACTTCTTGTCCTAAGCCAAAAATCAACTCCATTGCTCTGCCCACATCTGCCTCTGGCCCCGCCCCTATTGACCTGTGGCCCCTGGAAGGTTGCCCAAGAAGGAATGCGGCCCTTGGGCCGATGAGGTCATTTACTACACCCCCCCAACAGAAACCTAGCGCAGCGATGCAAAAAGTCTGAATAGCTTAGTTGGTGAGAGCGTGTGCTGATCACACCAAGGTTGCAGGTTCGAGCCTGGCTTTGCTGGGAGGGGGGTTGGACTAGATGATCCTCAGGATCCCTTCCCACTCCATGAATTCTCTATAAATTCTGGGCAGCGGCGAGGGTTACCTGTGCTCGACGAAGGCGTCCACCAGCTCTTGCCGCAGGCAGCAGAGCTTGTGGCGATGCTGTTTGGGGAAGCCCATTTTCTGGCATTCCTCGGGCATCTCCTCCCCCTCGACGGGCAGGAAGTTCAGGTCGGGAGGGAAGGTGCGGAGCAGGTCGAGGATGTAGTGGCGCCCGTCATTGCCAATGATCCCCTTGCACTCCACGGATGAGCAGAGCTCCACCTCCTCGCCCTTGTCGTTCAGGACCGCGTGCTTCTGGATCTTCAGGGGCCGGCTGGTCTTCTCCAGCAGCTCCAGGTACTTGGGGTGAGAGACCACCGTCTTGCCGAAGTCGATGGAGCCATAGATGACGCTCTGCTCCTGCTCCCGCTCCAGGATGCCGGGGATAATGGACTGGGCCGTCACCCGGTAGCCCCGGTAGTCCACCACCACCGTGCCCAGGGTGTAGAGCCCTTCCACGTCCACCGCATTGTACGTCCGGACCCCGTTGAGGTCGTTGGTGGGGGCCACGTAGGCGGCCACGTCCCCGCCAAAGTCTTTGTAGTGGTCGCGGACGTCGAAGCCCAGGCTGAAGAAGATGTTGTTCCAGATGAACATCTGCATCTTGGTCTCCTCGCTGGGGTTGATGGCCATCACGTTGCCGTCAATGACCGCCATCGCGCCTCTTGTCGCCGCGGCAGTGAAGTCGCTGTGGACCTGTGAGGCAGAGAGGCAAAGTCATGGGAGATGGTCGGCCGCAGGGAGAGACGGCGCTCGCCGGCCTCAGAGCAGCAGTGGACAGGAGCGAGCCATCAGTAAATATAATGTTAATATAATTATTTTCTATTTCTCATTGGGGTTTTTTAATACATTGTTTTTAACTCTACATTTAATAGTATGCTTTAAGTATTGCATTGTGTTTTATGTGCTCCATTTTCTTCTTGTCTTCTCTACTGGTAATTGACCAAAATTAATATATATACAGCTCTATCTTCATTCTAATCTAGTCATTACATACATATACATATGGTTTTATTTGTAGATGTGTGAGTGTGTTTTTCTTTTTCTTTCCTTTTTTGTGTTTTGTCTTTCTTTCTTGTTTGTATAGTTTTATTTTGGATTCAATGTTTGTAAATTTTGTTGTAATTTTGCATTGAAAATAAAATTTAAAAAATATTTAAATAATAATTATATGTATGTGTATATATATATATATGTGTGTGTGTGTGTGTGTGTATGTATGTGTGTATGTGTATATATATATATATATATATATATATATATATATATATATATATATAAATATATATACAGCTACAGCCGTACCTTGGATCCCAAACGCCCTAGAACTTGGATGTTTTGGCTCCTGAACGCCACAAACCCGGAAGTGATTGTTCTGGTTTGCAAACGTTATTTTGGAATGCGAATGTCCGAGCTTCCTGCAGCCAATCAGAAGCTGAGATTTGGTTTTTGAACGTTTTGGAAGTCGAACGGCCTTCTGGAACGGGTTCCATTCAACTTCCAAGGTACGACTGCTACATTAGTAAATCCTAACAGAATCCGCACGGGAGGGTCAGGCCTAATGAGCACAGCAACTCATCTCCGGCAGGCCTTGCCTTACGAAGCAGTTGCTGAGATCGAAGGTCCTCACAGCTGCCTAAGTCTCCTCCTCTCTAGGGTCTTCCCCAAGCAATCCGAGACTACGCCTGCATGAAGCTAACTTCTCCGCCCTCTTCATGCCTCTCCTGGTCCTGGGAGACCAGGAAGAAGGGGAGCTTGTTGCAGTAGGAGGAAACGACACCCTGGCTTCTTCACCAGTCTGACTCATCTCCGACTCTTGACCTCCCTCCTCTCCTGCTTCCAGACTGCTGGAGTCGTTGTCCCACCACCAATCCCCTGGGCTCCGAGCCTTCTCCCCCTGCAGGTTCCCCAGCTAGTTCCTCCCACCATTCCTCTGCGTCCAACTAGTCCATGACATCAGACCTGTTTGGGAAGCAACTCAATGGCATAAATTAAACAGACACCACTCAAAACACACAATAAATATTTAAAAAAACCAAATAAGCTGCAGCCATTGCTAGTCCTACTCAGAGCGGGTTCACTGAAAAGAATTTAGTTATTTTATTTATATCCCACTTCTCTCCCAGTGCAGAACCCAAAGTGGCTCAGAGCATAAATTACAACGTATTTGGCCAGCTGGTGACCAAATGTCTGCTGGAACGAAAATGCATTTGCCTGCTGGTGAAAGGAAAGCAAGGAGAGGGACCAGCCTGGCCTCCTGCGGAAGGGAGCAGCCACCGAGAAGGCCTTCTCTCGTGAAGGTGGCAGGACTGAGGGAAGGGCCTCCCCAGACAATCTCCAAACTCAGGCAGGCTTAGCTGTGGTCCTTCAGAGAGCCAAGGCCCAAGATCCACAGGGCTTTGTAGGTTCTAATCAGCATAATCCACCCTGTTCAGTTATCACTCTCATTTCTCAGCAGCAGACAGGATTATTCCTGGCTGAACTTTCTTTATAAGGCAGTAGAAACGGAGTCTTTGGATGCACTGAGTGGAAGACTAAGAGTCATGGGGTGGGCAAGAGGGAGAGAGAATCCCACAGCGCTTTGTTTCTTTTGGGTTGTTAGTTTGCCAACGTTCATACAGCTTTGTGAATTTCATGACTTTTCTTGTGGTTGTGCTGTTTTGCCCATTCTTTTTAAAGTTGTTTTGTTAATAGAGTTTTACTGATGATTTTTAATTTGTTCCAACTGATTTGTTAGTTATTTTACATGATTTATGTTGATATTGTGCTATTGTCATTTATTGTATGTAAGCCGCTTTGTGGTTTTTGTGAGTAAAAAGTGGCATAGAAACAGAATGAGTGAACGAAATTATGTTTTGAGGAGGTTTGAAGCTGTGCTGTGTGTCTTCCCCAACACACCTCCTGGGCAACTCTGAACAAATCCATATCCGTTTTATCTGTTACCCACCTATCCCTCCTTCATTCATACATCACAGGGCATCCTGTCCCAACCTCCCTTTTCCAATTACTGAGCAGCAAACTGAAAACTGAAGCTGGGCTGAGGCTTTGGCTGCATAATGAGGACTAGAACCTTGCTAGTCCTCTCTGGGCTGCCTCTCTGCAGGGCTCAAGGTTACCTTAAAGATTGCGCGTTCCCTCAGCAGCCTCTCTGGAAGATTTTTGCGTGGCAGTTCCCTGGTTGTTTGCAACTCTTCGTTCCAATCTCTGGTCTGAAAGGAAGGTTGGGGAAGAAGAGATAACAGGCATCACATGAAATCACAACTTTAGCCTGGGAAAGAGAGAGAAAGATGCAAAACTTTCAGGGATGTTGCCCTCTCTAAGTCAGATGAAAAGGGGACTAAGAGGCCCCATATATCTTCGCCCAACAACGGCACTGCTGCGAGTACCACCACATGCCCCAAAGAGGTACACAGTATGTACTAGAAATTGGGCTTTTAGTGTTGCAGCTTCAGACCCCTGGAAACAGTTACCAGCTCAAGTCAGGCAAGGGCCTGGTGTCCTGCTATTTAGGTGGCTACTGAACAAATTATTGTTTAAGAAGGTTTTCCTGAAATGTGACCCGGGCACTTAATGGAGTATTAACTGCATGGTTGCAGAAACTGTTGTATTGCTTTTAGTTTATTAATTTGGTAAACTTTTGAATTTTATCTTATTTTATTATGCACTGCTTTGGTAGTTATTGGCTGTGAAGAGATTTATAAAATGGAAAATAAATAAATAAATAAATAAATAAATAATAGATGCACACAGAACCAGTTCAGGTTTAATTATCTTAACTATACGTTTCTTCTGCCCTCAAGAAGACTAGAAATGGATGCTGAAGGGAAACATTCCCCCCCCCCCCCGCCTCCAGGCATGGCAAGTGCGTGCTAGATATCAAAAAGTAAAAATCTGAAGTTTTTCTCCTTTTCTTTTCTCTAATGGTTATGTTAAAAAAAGCCTGATATTTCTTCTTTGTTCTTTCAAGGTTTAATTTTTTTAAAAGAAGTAAGACAGCCAAGGGTGGTATAATGGTTAATGTGTCAAATTATTATTATTATTATTCATTAAATTTATATACCGCCCTTCATCAAAAGATCTCAGTGCAGTTGACAGAATAAAATACAAATTAAAACACAGGTAAATAATTAACCAAAACAAGAATACCCCCTTCTCACAGAAGCATTTAAAAGGCTGTAGGGTATGAATAAGCCAAAGGCCTGGTTGAAGAGGAACGTTTCTGCCTGGCGCCTAAAATATATATAATTTTAGGCACCAGGCAAACCTCCCTGGGGAGAGTATTCCAGAAACAGGGAGCCACCACAGAGAAGGCCCCATTCTCGTGTTGCCACCCTCTGGGCCTCTCGAGGAGAAGGCACACAAAGAAGGGCCTCAGATGATGATCTCAGGATCTGGGTCATTTCACATGGAGAGAGGTGGTCCTTGAGGAATGCACAGACTGCAGAGAGACCCCAAGGGCAAGTTTCAGCCGAGAGCCAAGGCGAAGAGCAGCCCCCCACCCCCAAGCCAAGCCATCTCTTACCTGTCCTGGGATGTGCTCTTCGTAGCCCAGCCTTGAGGTGTAAGCATCTTCCGCCCTCACACAGTCCATGGCGTGCTCAGCCAGAGGGGCTGTCCAGCTGTAGACTTGGAAAGGGGTAGATATCCTCTCCAGCGGGTGTCTCTGGACCCTGGGGGGTTGGAGTCAAACAATGCGCAGAAGTTGTCACGTTCCATTCTCCTGCAAAGCGCCCCCATCTTTTCGCCACCCCACTGAAGACCACGAGACTGATCAAACTCAAATGAAGAGTCTTAGGGGCCAAGCTCTGGAGCAAAGGCCACCTTCTCTGCCTTCCAGTCAAGCCTCTTCATCTGAACTGTTCCCTCTCCTGTTTTCTAATTTAAGTCACTGCTTTCCGTACGCTGCCTGGCTTTAACTGCCTTTAATGCATCTCTCGTCGTTCGATGTAATGGGGTGGAAAACCAGAAAACCTCCCTGTACTTATCTGCCCGTTTGCCAAGGAAACCAGAAATACATGGTGTCCCCAACTAATATGAGTTAAGAAAATGTCCCAGAGTGAGGGATTTTTAGGCTAGTATAACATCACGAAAGGGTGGCGCTGTGGGTTAAACCACAGAGCCTAGGACTTGCCGATCAGAAGGTCGGCGGTTCGAATCCCCGCAACGGGGTGAGCTCCCGTTGCTCGGTCCCTGCTCCTGCCCACCTAGCAATTTGAAAGCACGTCAAAGTGCAAGTAGATAAATAGGTACCGCTCCGGCGGGAAGGTAAACGGTGTTTCCGTGCGCTGTTCTGGTTCGCCAGAAGTGGCTTAGTCATGATGGCCACATGACCTGGAAGCTGTACGCCAGCTCCCTTGGCCAATAAAGCGAGATGAGCGCCGCAACCCCAGAGTAGGCCACGACTGGACCTAATGGTCAGGGGTTCCTTTACCTTTATCTGCCCGTTTGCCATGGAAACCATAAATACATGGTGTCACCAACTAATAAGAATTAAGAAAATGTCCCAAAGTGAGGGATTTTTAGGCTAGTATAACATCACAAAGAATCACTCAAACTTGAGGCAATATGCCTTTCAAGATAAGTGTCTTATGCAGTGTTTTGCAGAGAGTGAGCTGAAGGATGTTGGTTAGTGAAAGCTGAACCAAAAGTATCCTGTGTACCCTTTTGGACATTTTACTTGCTGAGGAAGAACATTGAAGCAGTCGGTTATCCTGGACCATTAGGTCCAGTCATGGCCGACTCTGGGGTTGCGGCGCTCATCTTGCTTTATTGGCCGAGGGAGCCGGCGTACAGCTTCCGGGTCATGTGGCCGGCATGAATAAGCTGCTTTTGGCGAACCAGAGCAGCGCATGGAAACACCATTTATCTTCCTGTCAGAGTGGTACCTATTTATCTACTTGCACTTTGAAGTGCTTTCAAACTGCTAGGTTGGCAGGAGCAGGGACTGAGCGACGGGAGCTCACCCCATCGCGGGGATTCGAAACGCCAACCTTTTGATCGGCAAGTCCTAGGCTCTGTGGTTTAACTCACAGTGCCACCCGCATCCCAAAATTAAATGTAGGCAGGTGCTTTAAGCCGAGTTAGGCCACTGGGTCCACCTAGCTCAAGGCTGGCTACACTGGCAAACAGAAGCTCTTCAGGGTTCCAGACAAGAAGACTGTCCCAAGTCCTACCTGCAGATGCTGGGGCTGAACCTGGGTCCACTCACATGCAAAGGAGATACTCTACCTACTGAGCTAGGGGAGGGGGTTGGACTAGATGACCCCTGGATTCTCTTCCAACTCTACAACTCTATGACTGTGCTAGATGGACCTTGGTGCCCTCCACATTTTCAAGCTCATCTTTCCAACCACCTCAAAAGGCTAGAAATTTGAGGTTTGTATTTGGAGGAGCAGGAAACAAGATTGATTTTATTTCATTTACTAAATTTGTCTAGCGCCCTTCATCTGAAGATCTCAGGGAGGTTCACAGAATAAAACCACAAAGTGCATAATAAGAACAAAACAAACCAATAAAATGTCATCATTCTGGACCAGGGTTTCCCAAACTTGGGTCGCCAGGTTTTTTGGGGAACTACAATTCCCATCATCCCTGACAACTGATCCTGCTAGCTATGGATGATGGGAGTTGTAGTCCAAAAAACACACACAACAACAACACATCAGCTAGAGACCTAAGTTTGAGATAAAGTTTGTTTTGAACAAGAGCTTGGGGTGGAGTTGGGGTGGGGAGAGAGAGAGAAAGGTTACCGTTTCTTCTGCAGAGAAGCGAAGTTTCTTTTGAAGGCTGGGCTGATCTGGTTCAGAAGCTCGACCAGGGAATGGCTGAGGAAACTGGGGTTGGCAGGCTTAGGGCTGAAGTTGTAGGCCGTGGACCTGAAAAGAGAAGCCACAGGAAGCATATTTTGGACAAAGAACATCGCAAGGAACAGCCTTTCAAATAATCCACAATTCCCCCCCCCCCCCCAGTCTGTGATAAAGTTTTCTTTCCTCTTGGTTCCTCTATTGCTCCCATATGTTTTGCCATTTCAGCATCAGGCATTAGTTTAGTCTGCCGCCGCTCCTTGGTTGGTACTGAAAATCTTCTTTCCGTTTCTGAGCATGAATAATCCTGCCTGCAGTCGTGGCATAACTAACTCCCGATTTTATATGTACCTTATACGCTTTACAAATAGATAAATGGTGTTTTGTTTTTAAATCAAGCCTGTCTAGCCACTTACTGATTGAGGTAAAAGCCACGGGTGGAGGCCGTGATGCTCACATGGCGATCTTCCATCGTGATGACATACAGGTACATGAGGTCTCCGTGCATCTTGCGGTTGCCAGGAGGAGGATTCCAGCCACTCATGGTCAATACTTTTAGGCACTGTAGAGGCTTTGGGAGGAGAGAGGGATGGAGTGGGAAAAGAAAGAGGGGTGTGTGTGTGTGTGTGGAAAGCTAGCTTCTCAGGGAACAGGTGACCCTAGAACATCTGTCTCCCAGCACACTAGTTTTGAATTACAGTGGTACTTCATTTTGAGTCCGCCTCATCAAGCGTCGGCGGCAAACCCGGAAGTACCGGAACGGGTTACTTCCGGGTTTGCTGCTCACGCATGCGCAGAAGTGCTAAATTGTGCTTTGCGCATGCGCAGAGCGGCGCTTTGTCGTGCGTCCTTTCCGTCTCGCGTCCGGGGCTCCGGAACGGATCCCGGTCGCAAAACAAGGTACCACCGTACTGTTATATACGCCAAAATTGTGGAAACCGTTTGGGAAAAAGTCTTATTTCTGAGGTTTGATGGCTCCTAACACCACTTCTTTTGGGAGTAATACCTTAAAATTATGTATCAATGGAAAGATAATTCAATGAAGAATCTAATGCAACAAAGCTTGTTCAGTTATCTGTATTCTATCAAAGGTTATAGCCAAATAACCAGAAAAAGGAAGCACAATTGCTCAGGTTGATATGCAGCAGCTTTCCTTGATTTGAATGTAGCCAATGAGCATGAGCGTGTAGAGAGCCAATCAGGTGCCATTGGCAATGATTCAATCAGGGGGTTGGACTAGATGACTCTCAGGGTCCCCTTCCTATGATACACTGAAACAGGCCACAACTCCCCAGGGTTTCAGCCAGGGAGTCCTTCTAGCTGGGGACAGAACCTGGGACCAAACAGATGCCCTGCCCCCGAGCTATGATCACCTGGGGGGGCATGAGGGGGCAGGCAGGTGGATGTCCTGCCTTTGGGAAGGAGCTGGCCCAGGTGGGGCAAGCCTGGTGCTTCCCCCTGCTCAGTTCTTAGGTCTCTACCTTCCAGTCTCTGTTCTGAGGCTGAAGGGGGCAGAGGGGACGCTCTTTACTCCCAGGCAGGATATGTTCAGGAGGGGTACAATCGATCTGCTCCAATTCTGCGCCCTTCTTCTTCCTCTTGCCGCTGTCTGGAACAAAGCACAGGGGAACAGGAGAGCAGTCAGCACCATCAAGAGCCAACCTTTGCAGGGGAGAAGCAAAATTGTCACCTTTTTTGCACTGGGGCTAGGTGTGGGGAGAAAGAACCACGAGGCCTAGAGTAGGCATAGGCAAACTCAGCCCTCCAGATGTTTTGGGACTACAACTCCCATCATCCCTAGCTAACAGGACCAGTGGTCAGGGAGTTGTAGTCCCAAAACATCTGGAGGGCCGAGTTTGCCTATGCCTGGCCTAGAGACTTGCTTCATGACACAAGCTCATTCTCGGGACCCTAAGTTAAAACACCCAATGCTTACTCCTAAGACAGGCTTCCTCAGACGTGGCCCTCCAGATGTTTTGAGACTACAGTTCCCATCATCTCTGACTACTGGTCCTGCTAGCTAGGACCCTTGCCTTTGGCCATGCCTTCTGGGAGTTGTAGTTCAGCAAGAACCAGAGGGCCAAAGGTTCCCTGCCACCTGCATTAGTTCCAAGAGGTGGGAAAGCTGCAGTTCTCCAGAAGATATTGGACTACAACTCCCATCATCCAGTGCTGTCTGGGTTGATGCATGCTGGGAGTCTAGCAGCACCTTAAGGTTACCAATTCTCAGTCTTTGTTCTGGAATTAGGTTATGCCCCTTCAGATGACAGGTGACAGCTCACATGCCCGAATGCGCTTCCTTAAGGAACAAATGCTTTCCTTTGCCAGATAGGCACCTGAAGGGGAAGGGGCTGAGGCTCACAGAGCTTTCCTGTAAACTTGCTAGAGGCAACTCCATGAGGTCACTTCCCCTTTGCGTCTCAACAGGAAGAGCATGCTAACTAAAGATGCTCCTCCCTGTCTGGGTGCGAACACTTTCCAACAATGTCTGCAATGTGAGAACACCTGTAACCCTGAGCTCCAGCTCAGACTCCATTTTTAAGCTAGACTTTTGTATGTCTTAGTAAATCCTTTACGCATTTTAAGCCTGCCTACACCAAGCTGCTGTATCTTGATATTCTTCAAGACCTATACTGAGTAAATGTTGTATTTTAAGGGGTGAAGGGAGGGGGGTAATGCCAGGAAAATCCAGTCTGCCTTAAAACATCCAGGATTACCAATATACTTAAAAGCTAAAACTAGCCTATGCAAACTTGCCTTTAAGCTGCAAAAGGATGGAACTCTGTTGAACTCATTAAAGTGTGGAAGGAAGCATAATATCTAATAAATGCATATTCTCCTAGCATCTAATCAAACCCCAACACATTTCCCCCTTGGTCCAAGGCAGTTTCTCAGTCGTGGGTCTCCTGCAGGGACCAGTAGTCAGGGATGATGGGACTTGTAGTCTAAAAACAGCTGGAGACCCACGATCGAGAAACCCTGACCTTGCTTCACAGGCCACGGAAGCACAAAGCAAAGCATCGCCTCGTGAAACAGAAGCAACAGGGCAACTGTGACCCCCCCCCTCTCTTGCGTACCTCCAAGGTCTCCTTCGGTGAAGACGGTGAGGAACGACAGGGAGTTGCAGTCGACGCCGTTGAAAGCGTCCGAGGGATCGAGGCTCTTCAGGAGGTCTCGGATGTGGCGGACGTGTATTCTAGCTTCTCGGACTGTGTAGGGTTCTGGGAAGGTTTGGCGGTTGCAAGGAGAGAAGGAGAAGGGGCAGGGGAAAAAGAAAGAAAAAGGGATTGAGGAGCATGCCGGGTTTCATACGGAGTCCCGTGTCCAGTTCTGAGGGATGCTTGGCTGAACCAATGAGCTTGATGGCAGCATGGAGGATGTGAAGGCATGTTTCTACAGCCCTAGTCCAGCAATGTTAAACTCAAGCCGCGCCCCCCCCAACCTCCAAATGATGTTCTGTTCCAGCCCTCATGAGCCCTAATGGCCATGGGTATCTTACTTATGGCTGGAACTTTTGCTGGTTGGATAGCGTTGGGTAGGACCCGGGTTCAAGACCTCCCCCAGTCTTCAAGCTAACTTGGGTGACCTTGGGGGCTCTAACCATTCTGTCCTAGGTATGCACTTAGGAGAAAAATATTATGTTTGAAAAGAGGCTTTTAAGTAGGCTTCCTTTTTAGGATTTCTCCTCTGTGGGCAGCGACTTCACTGCTAATCCTGGCTCCTTTTCCATGAACGAGTACACCACAGATGGGCCAAGGGAGGTACAAGGCAGTGCTTGAAGGAACCGTCTTTATATCAGGGGTGGGCAACTATGAGACTCTGGGCCAAATCTGGCCCGTAGTGTATTCAGTCCTTGGGTATCTCTGCTGCATTTCCACATTTCTCCCTGCCCAGCGTAGTAGCCAAACAGGTTGCCTAAGGAGGAACAGCTCAGTGTGTGCAAATGGCTGGATCAAGGTCTGTTGCATGGCTGCACAGTGCTTAGTTTTATTAAAAAATATTTTCCAGTTTAAAGATAGTTTAACAATACAAATCCAACGTTACAATTAACTGGAATAGTTCGACTTCCTCCCTTTTGAGGTTCCCTTATATTATTTTAATTTCTGACACTGCATTTTCTTCATTATTCCAGTTATTAGTTCATCCTTGATTTCTCCTTGAATTTGATTCTGTTTGGTTTAAGTTAACCCTGCTAATTAACTTATATATGTGTGCAATAACCTTTCGAAGAATCCACCGTTTCCCCCAGTCTCTGTGCAATGCTTAGCGGCTAGCAGTTTAGCTTTCTTTCCTCCAGATAAAGTGAGCTGGACCTTACAACTGATGAAACCTTATTGGGCACTATTAGGTCCGTGAAAAGGAGCTCTTATTTGGGTATGTGGGTGTGTAAATGGGTGTGGGAGAGTGGTGCGTGAATTGAGAGAGTAGGGATGAAGAGGCAAACCTAGACAGCATCTTAAAAAGCAAAGACATCACCTTGCCAACAAAGGTCCATATAGTTAAAGCTATGGTTTTCCCAGTAGTGATGTATGGAAGTGAGAGCTGGACCATAAAGAAGGCTGATCGCTGAAGAATTGATGCTTTTGAATTATGGTGCTGGAGGAGACTCTTGAGAGTCCCACGGACTGCAAGAAGATCCAACCTATCCATTCTGAAGGAAATCAGCCCTGAGTGCTCATGGGAAGGACAGATCGTGAAGCTGAGGCTCCAATACTTTGGCCACCTCATGAGAAGAGAAGACTCTCTGGAAAAGACCCTGATGTTGGGAAAGATGGAGGGCACAAGGAGACGGGGACGGCAGAGGACGAGATGGCTGGACAGTGTTCTCGAAGCTACCAGCATGAGTTTGACCAAACTGCGGGAGGCAGTGGAAGACAGGGGTGCCTGGCGTGCTCTGGTCCATGGGGTCATGAAGAGTCCGACAACGACTAAACCACAACAACAAGGGATGGAGAGACTCTGGGTATGTTGTAAGCCACCCTGGGATCTTTGAATGAAGGGTGGGATACAAATTTGATTACGTAATTAATTAATAATAATAGCCTCATGTTGTGAGGATACTAATGGAGAGGGGTCCAATGGCAACAGCATCAGTTGCTGTGAGTCTTATTCCAACAGCATCTAGGGTACCACAGTCTCCCTACCTGCAATTTATAGGTAGTCTCCTGTTTTAAGAACGTTCCTGCCACGCATCCGAGGCTACAAACGTTTTCCTAAGTTTTACCTTCAACTACTTTTAACACGGAGCCTTCTTGCAACCCTTCAATGGTTTTCAGCTCGGCAAAGTTGTCCAGGACGTTGCCGTCCAGCTGCAGGGAGAAGCACGTTCGGTGACAGGTGTCCTCGCGGTCCATCAGCACCTGGTGGATTTCCTGGACCATCTCTTGGGGGGATACCTTGAAAGAGAAGCCAGGACACAGTGGTTACATATACTTATTTTTTTATAAAGGGAAGAACGGTATCAACTCAAACCGGCTTACCAAAAAGGTTCATTGCACATGAAACAACAACAACAAACTTATTAAGGTGAACTTAATTTGTACAAAACAAAAACGGGCTGTTAGTGTTGCGGTTCCAGCTCTCTGGAATCAGATCCCTGTTGAAATTAGGTAGGCACTGAGTGTCAGGATGTTTAGGCATCTACTTTTTTTACTTTTTTTTGCTTAAGGAGGTTTTCCCTGGAGGGGAAGGTCATTTATAAAATATTTAAAAAGTTAAAAGGGAAGAAGAGTTTTGTTCTTCTTCCTTAAAGAAAGAACTCCACAGCTTTTGAACTAGCAGTGAAAAGACCCTGTCTCATTTCCCCCTCTTGCCCAGCACTGCTTATTCTCACTGCCAAGGGACTTTCAGGCAGAGACCTGCTCCCTTTTTTTTTTTTTTTTGGTCCTGGAGGTATCAGAGACTGAACCACGGATCTTCTGCATGCAAAGCAGGGGCTCTAACCACTGAGACAGAGGGTTGTTCCAGACATTCCTTCACATTGCATTCTGGATGGTTTGTGCTTATGGTCGGATCCAGGCAGTTATGCACAGATCTGCTACCCATACCACTCTGTACCTGCAAATGCTTTGGTGCAGGCACACCGCTTCATTCCCATTTGGTACATACCCTAGAGCTTTGTTTTGTTTTCTGGTTCCCACTTTTCTTGCACCACAGCACCCAAGTGCCCCTCTGTAAAACTGGGAGAGCACTGCAGAACCACTAACAAACCAGAATGGTATGTGGATGGCCCAGTATAAACCCACCATCAATTACTGCACTACTGTTGCGTCAATGGCATGTTGCAAAATACACCCACGCGCACACACAAAAACCACCCACCAGTCCATGGGTAGGCAAACTAAGGCCTGGGGGCCGGATCCGGCCCGATCGCCTTCTAAATCTGGCCTGCAGACGGTCAGTGTGTTTTTATATGAGTAGAATGTGTGCTTTTATTTAAAATGCATCTCTGGATTATTTGTGGGGCATAGGAATTTGTTCATTTCCCCCCCCAAAAAATATACTCCGGCCCATCACATGCTCTGAGGGACAGGGGACCGGCCCCCTGCTGAAAAAGTTTGCTGATCCCTGCACCAGTCCATAGCAACCCCACAGTCGCCCCCCCAAAATGGCAGGGGGTCCTTATACTGCCTTCAAACTTTATGCTCCTGAATGCACAGTTTGACTCCAGTTTCCTGGGGTTCCAGGGTACATCACTACTGGGAACAAAAAAGACTGCATACAACAAAACAGTTTGCCTGTCCCACAGCCTGCTTTTTACACGTTTCGGCTGTGTGCGCCTCAAGGCTGTGTATCAAGCCCTCTGCATATTCCCCAGGGATGCTGGAACAGACTCTTCCTCTCATCACAACCACCACCAAAAAACGCAAATAAAAATAGAACCCTGCTAGGAATTGCCTGATAAATGCCATCACCGGACAAAGGCCACCCAGACTGATCAGGTTAAGCTCCTAGATTGGAGGTGGTTTATAGTAAGCTGCTGCTGCTGCTGCTGCTGCTGCAGAAGCAGGACACTGGCTAATCTAAGCTTATTTTGGAACCAGCAGAAGCAGCGTTTTGAAGAGAAAAGCAATTCCTTCCTCTGCCCCGTGTGTGCCTCAGTTTCCCTTGAAAAGGCTGCTTGACTGACATTCTCCTCCCTGCCCACAAGGGCAGCCTGCGAAGAGAGAAAAGGAGCTCAGTGACATATATATATACACACACACACACACACACATATATATATATATACACACACACACACACACATATATAATAACTTGTGTGTTCTTGTTTCTCAATTGGATCCTTTCACGTGGTTTTGTATGTTTTGCGGTATTTTATGCATTATGACTTGCCGTTAATTCTCTGGATTTATAGTTTAGCAATTCTTTATCGTAACTCGTAAGTGTAAACGGCTTAACTATTATTTTCTGATATTTCATTTTACTGTTTACTATTATATTCCAATGGATTATGGAATATTGCTTTATTTCATGTAAGTTGCTCTTATTTTAAAGTTATTGTGACTTTTTGTACCAGATCAGATTGTCAATATTAACGTTTGATTTTTTTTATTATGTTTTATATGTGTTGGAAGCTGCCCAGAGTGGCCAGGGCAACCCAGCCAGATGGGTAGGGTATAAATAAAACAACAACAGCTATTATTATTAGGTGTGTTTAAACAGTTACTATCAGCAATGCATGGATCTTAAACCTATAAGTTCGCATGAGCCTTCTAGATGTCCAAATAGGTACCCACACAAAATCGATGCATATATTATTATTATTATTATTACCACCACCACAACTGCTACTACAATTTAATACCCATTCTTCATTCTGAATATGAATCAGAGATGGTAGGAACTGTAATACAAAATACAGCTGGAGACCTGAGTTTGGGGAAACAGTGACCTAGATGTTGTTGGACTTCTGCTCCCATCAGCTCCGACCTGCATGGATAATTGTCAGGGATGATGGGAATTGTAGCCCAGCATTATTTAGAGGGTACCCTATTGGTGAAGACAGATTTGAGACAATAACAGCAACAGCAATGAGACACAGCAGTCCCAATTTGTACACCTGGAGAGGAAGGGGGCCAGCCAAGGAGATTTAGACCAGAGGTACTTCCAGAGACACTCACTTGCAGGGGGAAAGGTTCGACTACCGGCGCATGGACTTTGACCGTAAAACCGGTGTCCTGGATGACGATAACTTCTTGGTCGTTCCCATCGTCTGCGTGCTCTGTTTCTTCGTGGCCGTTCTGCCTGGTCTCCTCGTTGTGGTTCTCGTGCAAGCCATCGCCATTCATCAGGGTTATGCTGGGCGGGGGTTGCTCTAGCCGAAAAGAAAGGGAGACCAATTTAGGTTTTCGCCAGCTGGAGACCCTAAAGGACACTGATACAGACAGCGATCTCAGTTTTCTGGAAAAGTAATACAGTCGTATCTTGGCTCCCAAATGCCGCAAACCCGGAAGTGAGTGTTCTGGTATGTGAACGTTCTTTGAACTCGAAGCTGTGCTTTGGTTTCCGAACATTTTGGAAGTCGAACGGACTTCCGGAACAGATTCCGTTCAACTTCCAAGGTACGGCTGTAGCTTCCGCTGCCCTAAACCACATGGGATCGGAGCCTCAAGTTGATTCCCAACAGTCAGAAATATTGGAACAGAAACACCCGATTATGAAAACACCAGATAAAAGTGTCATCGTGAGTTTAAATGCTGTATTTTCCAGTTCTGAAAATGTCCAAGGCAGGACCATTCAAACAACAATTTGACCTCTGTCTGCCCACAGCCAACCTCCTCCTTGCCCTTAGTCTCAGTGCTGCCCTTGCAGAAATCAGCAGGGAGGATGGGGGACAAAACAGGAATTAGTTGAATCTGCTTGCCGTTGGCTCTGGCGCCACCTACTGTTGGCCTCCTTCCCTTCCATCCAATAGGTACCAGACACACTGCCCACTAAACCACACTGCCTATGAAACAGCACTAATCCTGGCACAGCAAGGAGAGGGAGGGAGAAGCCGAAACCAAGTCTCTTGCCTTCCCACATTTCACAAAAGCTCACCTGGGTGTGGGTCACCGGCAGGAGATCCCAACTCGCCGCAGGGAACCAGCCCCGCGAAGCTCGACTGTGACGGCAGACGCCTTGGTGGGTCACAAGCCGAAAAGACAGCTCCCGAGCTGCACTAGGCCAGGAGCCCGGTTGCAAATTCCAGTCGGGTTCTCCCTCCCCATCCCCTTTTCAAGCTGGCGCTTACGAGAAAGACACGTTTAGCCTTATCTCCCTTTTTCGCTTGCCCAAATGAGCAACGCCCTTTTCTCTGCCTGAGGCAAGGGACATGCCCCAAGAGGGGAAAAACACAGGCAACCAACAGAGTAAGACTGTACACCAGGGGTCAGCAAATGTTTTCAGCAGGGGGGGTGGTCCACTGTCCCTCAGACCTTGTGGGGGGCCGGACTATATTTTTTGGGGGGGAAATGAATGAATTCCTATGCCCCACAAATAAGCCAGAGATGCATTTTAAATAAAAGAACACATTCTGCTCATGTAAAAACACGCTGATTCCCGGACCGTCCGTGGGCCGGATTTAGAAGGCGATTGGGCTGGATCCGGCCCCCGGGCCTTAGTTTGCCTACCACACAGTAAAGACACATTTAAAGCACCCAAAACAAGAACCCTGGGAAGTGTAGTTTACCCCTCACAGAGATACAACCCCCGGCACCCTTAACACAGTACGGTTTCCAGGATTCTATTTTTTGGGGGTAGGAGTGGGGTGGGGAGTGCTTTAACTGAATGATTGAAAGAGAAAAGAGGCAAAAATGCAGGGAGGGAGTGGATTGCAATTCCCCCCCCCCTTTTTTTGAAGAGTAAGAATCATTCACAGTTCAAGTTTGAAGAGACTTATTTAACTAAAATCACCAGGTGCTGGGCGTGGGCAGAGCTGCAGAGCCCAGAGGCATCTGTAAACTCCTGCAGAGGATCTGCCAATTGCACGAAAAATGATTGTTACCTTGATAATCTTCCTTCCTCCCGCTCATGCAGGAAGGGAGGGAGAGCAGAGTCTTGTGCTGCTGCAGTTCTTTCCCTCCCTGCCCCCTGAACACCACACATATGGTTCCTTAGCTTACAAAGACAGAGGCTTAGGGGACTCTGGCAGCTTTGAGGAGTTTAAAGTCGGAAGGCAGGACTTATTCTCACACTAGGTACCAGAGCGTGCGGAAGGGAGGCGGAGAGAAGGAGAGGCTATGCGACCAAGCAAGCAGGGGTGCCTTTTGAGAAGCGGTGTCCCTTTCAGCGCCACAGGAGCAGAGTTCAATTCCCAAGTCGTGCAACTTAAATAAACTTTGCACAACTTTGCAAAATTCATGCAAGTAAGGCAAAAAAAGAGGGTACCACGCAGCCCACCCCCCATGGCCACCAGAGGTTCTAATTTGCACACTGAGGACTGGAAACTTGCTGCATATTGTCGAGTTCTCAGGATGCTTCTTTCGTGCCGCAAATTCTGCATTTATGTGACGCTCGCAGGAAACGCACAGCCCTGCCAATCAATGGCCCAACTATTATTATTCTTTTCAAATCGTATCCTCCCTGGCAACCAGATTGGGAGCTTGCGAATTTGTGGCGAATGTGAATATCAAGGCTTCCCAATGCAGCTTACAAAAAACACACCCAAGGGCAACTGACAGGCCAATACACAACATCAAAACCTTCGGACTTCCCACTAGGGTGACTGGTTAGCGACTGAGATCAGGATGCTGGACGAGATGGGCCTCTAAATCCAATCCATAAAGGCTATAAGTCACGTTGCAACACAATTCTGCCCTCTTACATTCTACAGCAACTTGGGGCTACCACTGAGAAGTCCCTGCCTTCAGCAAATGCCGACTCAACTTCTGAATAGTCTCGGATAATCATTTGTGTAAGGGTTGAGGACAGCACACGTGATTTGGACTCCGAAGTTCCAGATTCATCCCCCTAGCAGATCTGCAAAAGATGCCAGTCAAATCCTGTTTTAGTTACTAGAAAGGAGATTCTGAGTAAACATCAGGAAGACGCTGCAGTCAATTGGAAGTCCCGCCGGACGTTCGGCTTCCAAAAGAACATTCGAAAACCAGAACATTCCCTTCCGGGTTTCGATCGTTCGGGAGCCAAAACGTTTGAAAACTAGGCTGTTCAAAAACCAAGGTACGACTGTATTGTATTTGGACTGCGACACAATCGGTCGTTTGCTGCCCTGGACTCCTAAATAGGATGAAAGAAGGCATGCAGAGATCTTCAATAAATAAGATAAAGGAAGGGGGATTTTATGTGGGTGAAAAGGCATGAGGCACTCCTAGACTCAAAAACCACCGGTGCTCAATCTAGGGTGGTGCAGCAGACCAGCAGCCGTCTCCTTGCCAAAAAGGACAAACACCGTCAAGCCAGAAATTGCAACACAGCAAGATCAAAGGGCAAACATATGAAGGAGGGGGTACCTTTGTCCTGTAAGTTTGGGAAGGGGAGGAAAGAGCAGGAGAGACAGAAGAACGGCTTGCAAGGCAACATCCTTCCCAGAGATCTCTCTCAGCCCCACCCCCCCAATTTGAAATGAACAAACTCCAGACCCTGAATAATGTTCGTTCATTCCAGGATTGTTCCTACAGAGAGAAGTTTCAGATGATGTGGAAACACCGCGAACTTTTGCACAACAGCATTCCTGCACAGGGGTTGGAATACTTAAAAATCCATTGCACAACCGATTTCCACAGCTATCCTATCACATCCCGAGGGTTCAATGGGCAAGGCATAGGGACCCCCTCTGCATGCCCATTTCGGCTCTGCTCAGTTTCTCAATCTTCCAACCTTTTCTTCCCCACATCTTTTTTTTTAAAAGTTCCCTTGGAAATTTGTGAGCATCTTAGCGCCAAGTCATCCCAACACAGGCAGCGAGCAATTTACGTGCAATCCAATCGACGTGCGACCTTGCGCACGTGCATCGCCGCAACCCAAAAGTGGCCAGAAGGGAGGAGGCGGAATGGGCTTATGCGATTGCATGCAGGGCTCAGGAACATAACTGGGGCACACAAAGGTCGTTGCCTGCGTACATCTTTCTGCAAAGCCATTTCCCTTAACCTAATGCATTTGCGTTGATTTCAGTAATAGTTGGGTGTGTTGGTTTCAGCAGTTCATGCATTTCCATGTGCAATGTACCACAACAGATGCACACACTGGCGGGACAACAGCATTTGCAAAATTCATAGGAACACGAATCTCTAAGGGCGACTTTGGTTTCACAAATCGTTTCAGCCAGCATGAGTTAGGTAGGTTCACCTTTCATTGTGAACTGAACCGATTTCTTCTCCATCCTATTTAAAGCTAAAGGGTGGTGGATGGTGGTGGGGAATAGCAGTCACACAGCGAGAAAAGTGAGCATAAACACATGAAATTGCCTTACTCAAAGCTTGAACTTTGTCCATTCTGGTCTTTCTCCCTCTCTCTCCTCCTCCTCCGAGAGAGTCTTTCAGCTGAAAGCCCCATGGATAGAACAAGGGAACTATTGCATGCAGAAAAGTATCTGCTCTCTCACCAAGCCAGTGGTTCTCAATTTTTTTTCTCTGCAAGAAGATTTCAGCGTCTGAATGCCAAGCCTCATAAGGGGGTGGGGAGAAGACGTGCAGATCTGCTATGGGTGGCATGCAGACAATGTCATAGAATCATGAAATTGGAAGGGGACCCAAGGATCATCTAATCCGACCCACTGCAATGCAAGGAATATGCAGGCATCCCACCCAGGGATCGAACCTGCAACCTTGGTGTTATCAGCACCACTCTAATCAACAGCTGATCCTGTGTATCGAACCTTGAAAAGTTGTTCATGTAGCAAGTCTTGCAGAAATGTTGCAGTGTGGGGAATCTTCAGCCCGCTGGTGTTGAGGAACTATACTTCCCATCATCCCTGGTTACTGGCTCGCTTGCTGGGGCTGATGGGACGTGTAGTTCGGCAACATCTGGAAGGCCAGGGGGGTTCCCGCAGCGCTCATGATGCAGCCACAGTGCCAACACACTTTCCAGCAGTTCCACATGGGGCAGGAAGAAGAGGAACATGGCTATAGTGCTGGAACAATATGCGAAAATGGCAGGCATCACTTGATAGCCCGAATGCACGCAATGCTCCTAGAGCAGACTTTGTGCTCAGGTTTCCAGAGGCCTGGCTCTCTGCAAAACCCACCCATCAAGACAACTTCTTGTCAGACACAGTAGTCTCTCTAAGAACTTGTGTTTAAACAGAAATACCCCCAATTGGATTATCCGTGTTTAAGAGATTAACCCGTCTGTGTGCCAGCCACGCAGGTGTTAAGTTTCTTTTGGGTTTTGTTTTAAAGAGACACGCAAGTCTTTCAACCTTGAAGATCAAGAGGATGCTACACTAGTGCGTGGGCTGGCGCTGCTTAAGTTCAGCAGCAAGTGTGCTTGCTAGCCGTAAGCTATTTTCAAATGTGGCCCTCTCGGAAGCACCCCCCCCCAATATGGCCCTCTGAACGTTGCTGGACTGTGGGGACTTCTCTTTGCCCCAGAGAAGAGTTGGGGATTTGTGGGAGTTGGCAACAAAAAAGGAGGGACACCGGTTTTTTGGATCACCGATTCTCTACATCTGCTAACACAACTCCCAAGAATTTCGGCAAAAATGTTTCTGCGTCTTGGATGGAAGCTCATTCAAAATTCCTCAACTGACTCTTCCATTAGCTGGGATAGCTCAGTCGGTAGAGCATGAGATTCAGGGTCCTGCGTTCAGGCCCCACACTGGAGAAAAAGATCCCTGCGTTGCAGCTCTATGCTTCCCTGATATAACACTGGTCCTAAAGGATCTACTTTGACTCCCAATACATTTCCAAGCACAATTCAAAGTGTTGGTGCCGACCTTTAAAGCCCTAAACGGCCTCGGCCCAGTATACCTGAAGGAGCGTCTCCACCCCTATCGTTCAGCCTAGACACTGAGGTCCAGTTCCGAGGGTCTTCTGGCAGTTCCCTCATTGCAAGACGCGAAGTTATAGGGAACCGGGCAGACGGCCTTGTCGGTGATGGCACCTGCCCTGTGGAATGCCCTCCCATCAGATGTAAAGGAAACAAAAAACTATTAGACTTCTAGAAGACATCTGAAGACTGCCCTGCATAGGAAAGTTTTTAAACATTTGATGTTTTATTGTTTTTTTAATATTCTGCTGGGAGCCTCCCAGAGTGGCTGGGGCAACCCAGTCAGATGGGTGGAATAATATTAATAATAATAATAATAATAATAATAATAATAATAATAATTCTGATGGTAGTGGAGAAGAGGAGGTCGATTACAGGACCTCAGGGGTCCAGGCTTTGGCCCAGGGCTGCCAAGGTGGAACATTCTCAGTTGGTTAGAATGTGGTGCTGATAACACCAAGGTTGTGGGTTCAAGCCCCATATGGGACAGCTGCATATTCCTGCATTGCACGGGGTTAGACTAGATGATCCTCAGGGTCCTTTTCTAATTATACAATTCTATGACATGCTGGGTGAACCGAAGACACACACAACAGACGGCTTCTGCACTTCCACAATGTTGTTTTTTAAAAAAACACATGACTTCCCCCCCTTCTGTCAGGAGGAAAACGTTAAAACTACCACACCAACGCGAGGTCAAGGTTCCAAGTCCTCTTTCTGGCTTGATGTTCGATCTCCAGGCACGGCCTGCTTTTCTACAGAAGCCGTTCTTCTCCGTAACAACCGTCAAAAAGGCATTTGAATGGCACTCCGCACTCCTGCGGCTGGCCTTTCTACATTAAACATTAACCCCTGTTCCCTGAAAGCATGCACAGGAAATCAACATACATGGTGCATGTGTGTGTGTCTACTGGAAATTCCAGGTTTACAATATATAAGGTACGTTCTCCTCCACTGACAAGTTTTAGAAGCACACGCAAACACAGAGAGCCGAAGCCAGTCTTTGCCCAATCTGGCACCCTCCAAATGTTCCGGACTACGTTTCCCAGCAGGCCCAGCCAGCACAGCCTGATGGGAGTTGTGGTCCAAACTATCTAGAAGCCACCAGGGCTGGTGAAGAGTCCACCCGAACCACACTCTAGCTTCACCATAGTTGAATAATTTGAAAGCTGACAGGTCCTCTACAGCTGCCATTACTAAGCTTATACCTCAGCTCTTCTCCACAGAGCAAGAGGCGGTGTGTATGGTACTCGTCCTCTCCGCTTGCTCCTCACAACAACCCTGTGAGGTAGGGTTAAGTTGATGTGCGCATGGCTGGTCAAGGTCCCCCAGCGAGCAGTCAGACCCCAGTCTCCCCGAGTCCTAGTCCAAAACTAACCACGCTGCATAATCGTTGCAGTACCCAAACACACATGCTCCAGGCTTCAATGGAAAGGGTTGCAAAATGAGTGAAGGAACATGGCGTCCTGCTCTGATGCATGGACCCACTGGGCCTTTGGGGCCTGACTGGCAGAAGCTGCCCAATGCCTCCCCCAGCCAAGTTACCTGTGGTCCTTTTAACAGGTGGCTACAGGGATCGAAGTGAGAGCTGGACCATAAAAAAGGCTGATCGCCGAAGAATTGATGCTTTTGAATTATGATGCTGGAGGAGACTCTTGAGAGTCCCATGGACTGCAAGAAGATCAAACGTATCCATTCTTAAGGAAATCAGCCCTGAGTGCTCACTGGAAGGACAGATCGTGAAGCTGAGGCTCCAATACTTTGGCCACCTCATGAGAAGAGAAGACTCCCTGGAAAAGACCCTGATGTTGGGAAAGATGGAGGGCACAAGGAGAAGGGGACGACAGAGGACGAGATGGTTGGATGGTGTTCTTGAAGCTACCAGCATGCGTTTGATCAAACTGCGGGAGGCAGTGGAGGACAGAAGTGCCTGGCGTGCTCTGGTCCATGGGGTCACGAAGAGTCGGACATGACTAAACGACTAAACAAGAACAACAACAGGGATCGAACTCTAATCCTTTCCATGCTCAAGAAACCATGTTCTCTACTCACAAAGGGACTGGGGCGTAGGGGAGAGAGAAATATAAAAAAATAAAGACTGCCACATGTTGTTGCCATTGTTCTGGCACTTCAAGCCTAAAACTGGACCAGATGGCTTTTTTTTTTTTTTTGGCAGTGGGGTGGAGTTTAATGCAAAACTATCTGGGTT
This sequence comes from Podarcis filfolensis, assembly GCF_964270895.1. NCBI lineage: Eukaryota > Metazoa > Chordata > Lepidosauria > Squamata > Lacertidae > Podarcis > Podarcis filfolensis. The sequence continues at coordinate 9,013,126 of NC_139618.1, forward strand.
TCACAATGCTTACGTCAAGAGCGACTCCACTCTGAATCCAGAGGGGAATAATGTGGTCAGGAGCAGCCTTTGAGTTCTGTCAGAAATCATTCCCCCCTTTCTCCCTGGCCTTCCATGTCAACGTCAACTTCTTCTTCCTTCACACGTATCTGCTTTAAAATCGCAAGCAGAGCCTTGTGTCCAAAACCAGTTTCAAGTCCAGATCATGATTATCAGGTTTCATGATTTCTGACCTGGCAATACATTGCGAAACACGATGTGTGTCTGTGCTTTGCAAAAATCACAATGTGGGGGAAACCGTGAAGGCATCCAATGCCTCTACATAGCTCTATCCTTATTTCACACACTGCGACTTATCGCTATACAGCTGTACCTTGGTTCTCGAACGCCTTGGTACTCGTAAGTTTTGGCTCCTGAACACTGAAACCCCGGAAGTGTTTCGATTTCTGAACGTTTTTTGGATGCCAAACATCTGACACGGCTTCTGCTTGAGTGCAGGAAGCTCCTGCAGCCAATCGGAAGCCGCGCCTTGGATTAAGTCCAAGAACAAAGGTTCCACTATATTGCAATGTTTAGCTGGTAAAAGATCACAAAGTGGAAAACCCAATATCACCCAGCTCTAGCCTCACTTGATGCTACATACAGACTTGGCCCCAGTCAGGGCAAACAGGATATATACCCCAAGGTGGGTAGTAGAAACCGCCCCAAGACAAGTGCCCTTTTACTCCTCCTATGGTTGTATCGTGGACCAGCTTCCCCTTCAGGTGCAAGGCCGAACTCTCTACCTGCGTCCCTTTTAGCATCCACAACTCCTTCCACGCTTTCAACTTCCTGTGGCTCATACGAAGAAGCCTGGAGGACAACTGAGCTCTTCTCTCCTGATGGACGAAGCACAGGCTTCTCCGACGGCGCACTGCCCCTCGAGGGTCCACCAGAATCGAAGGCAGCAGAAGAGACTTGGCAACTGCAAGCTGCCAAGCCAGTATCAGCTGGCGTGGGCCCCAGAGCCACGTTCTGGCTCGCTGCCACGGTTCCTTGGCACCGGTGCAGCCCAGAAGCTGGTGTCCCGTGCCTGGCATTTGCTCCACTGCCCGGACTGCCTTCCAGCTGGTTTGATTGAAAGCTTACACCTTCAAGAACCTCGTGGGGCTTGGAAGCTCGACCAAGCGGCCAAGAATAGTTTGGAGGCCGCGATGATTCTTGCTCAAGGTCGGCAGGAAGGGCATGCACCAGACAAGAGCTCGGTGCATGCTGCAGCAAGCCGGGAGCCACGAGTGTCAGGCACCTGACGCAAGTCTTGGTGGGCTCTTCCACCCTCTTCTCGATTAAGCTGCTGGGCGGCTCTGCCCCCCTCTGCAGGTATTCGTGCGACACGCTGCTCATGACGATATCCGGGTACGGTGCAGAGCCCTCGGAAGCTCTGGAGACGACCAGCATGGCTTGGATTTTCCGGGCATCCTCTAGAGCCACGGCAGCTGGCACAGGCAAGAGGGGAGATCTCTCGTCCGATGAGCCCTCCACACGGACCTGGAAGATGAGGTTGGTGATGCAGCGGCAGCAGCTGGCAAAGAGGCTGTTCCCCATTGTCCCCTGCCAGGGGGTACGTGTTAAAAACCAGTCACATCCAAATGCAACGACGAAATCTATGGGCAGAGCGATGCTCTCCGGAAATTCACGGTCTGGATAGGAAAATGCTTTCCAAAGGGGCACACCCTCTTTTCCCAGAAGGTGGACCAAGGTAGTTTTTAATCAGGGAGAACACATGCAGAGCACCTTGGTGAATCGCTGCTTTAGTCATGGGTGGTTTCTCTTTTGAAAAAAAAATAAAATATAACGTCACCAACATCTGAAAGGCTGCATTTCCGCGGTCAAAATTCTCCTGGAGTTCCTGCCAGCGACCTTCATTTTCTGGAAAACCAGACGCCAACCGTGCGTTGCCAGGGAAGACTGCAATCAAGGCGCGATGGGTTTTCTTCCGTGTTCTCCTGGAGAACAAAGTTCCAGCAGAGAGTGCTTCTTTTCCACCCTCAACTCTGCAAGAAGACTGAAAGCAGGAGGACAGCGTTGGCTCCGAAGCCAAGTTATAAATAGAGCCCAGAGCCCGGGCTCCGTACCAACACAACCTGGGACTGCGGCTAAAGGGTTTTGCCCTTGTCAAGCATACAAACAAATGGGGTTGGGGCTGAATAGCAGAGCCAAGGCCGGTTACTATAGCACGTTGAGACTTCCACACAGATATCCATACTAAATAGAGAGCAACAGAAGAACAATTATGGGGCGGAAAGTAGGTCTGAGGCCCAGTTCTCATTGAGGTAGCAAAAAAATATATCTGGGTCTGGACTGGAGAAATAAGAAGGCAGCACTTTCCAGGCCACCCTGAATCCATCACATGCAGCGCTGTTTGCGTTTCACTGCGTATCGTCCTCCGCCCAAACAGATATTGTTTCTCTTGCTGTCTGAGGGGGCAACAATATGCAAGTTCCGTTGCCATTACATTACATATCCCACATTCCACTCATTTCTCTTCTGAACACAGGAGGAATAAGCAAGCACCAGCAGTTTCTAGACCAGTTTCTGTTTTTATTGGCATTCTCCAACATCCCTAGCCTGGAATCCTCAATGCTTTAGGCAGCACATTAAGGAATCACACTGCAGGGGGTTGGACTAGATGACCCTGGGGTTCCCTTCCAACTCAACAATTCTGTGATTCTACGAGTCATGTGATGGAATGCTCTCTTCCTCTCACACCCCCCCCCCCCGCCCCAAGAAATATTCCAAGTAATAACAATTCTCTGCACAGGGAAAGGTACCTCGGAGCCTTTCCTGGACATAACAAAAATGCAAGAGCGTTGCTGGATCAAGATCCAAAAGTCCACCCAAGAGGGGAGGTACTATAAATCAGTGAGTAAAATCTGCAGGGAGGGCTGGGAGAGACCTTGTGTCGGAAAGCCTGGAAAGATGTTGGCAGTCACTGCAGACAATACTAAGCTAGAATTTATTTATTTATTACATTTATATACCACCTTTATCGCCCAAGGACGCGGGTGGCGCTGTGGGTTAAACCACAGAGCCTAGGACTTGCCGATCAGAAGGTCGGCGGTTCAAATCCCCACGACGGGGTGAGCTCCCGTTGCACGGTCCCTGCTCCTGCCAACCTAGCAGTTCGAAAGCACGTCAAAGTGCAAGTAGATAAATAGGTACCGCTCTGGCGGGAAGGTAAATGGCGTTTCTGTGCGCTGCTCTGATTCACCAGAAGTGGCTTAGTCATGCTGGCCACATGACCTGGAAGCTGTACGCCCGCTCCCTCAGCCAGTAAAGCGAGATGAGCGCCGCAACCCCAGAGTCGGTCACAACTGGACCTAATGGTCAGGGGTCCCTTTACCTTTTATCTCCCAAGGAGCTCAAGGTGGTGTACGTGGTCCCCCCCCATTTCAGCCTCACAACAACCCTGTGAGGTAGATTGGGCTAAGAGAAGGTGACTGACTCCAAGGTCACCCAGTGAACTTCATGGCTGAGTGGGGTTTCGAACCCTGGTCTCCCAGGTCCTAGCCTAACACTCTAATCATAACGCCACACTGGTGCAGATGGAGCAATGGTCTGACTCAATACATATAACACACACATAAACACTTTTTGACTCTGCATAGTTCAGCTTCACGTGTTCCTAGTTGGCATTAGCAATTGCAAATATGAAAATGGGATGTTACAGCTATTCTGGATCAGTCAACACAGAGAACAAGTACAGTCACCCCCCCCCCAATTGAAACGGGAGCTAAAAGTATTGGTTTAAATTTTTATTTTAAGGTACTTAATTACTGCTTAATCACGAGCATTTCTATGCACCATACAAAACAAACATTCATCATAAAACTGAACTTAAACCTGGACGCTAGCTTAAAACGCCTGTGGAAATACGAGCATTTGTTGTGCGTCTGAAGTTCAGCAGGGAGGGTGCCTGTCTTCTAATACAAACTGGTGGCAGGGAGTTCCACAAGTCTAGGCCCACAACACTGAATGCATGCATAGCTTCTAGACATTACAAGCCTTGCATCAGAGCTGTGGGGGAACCACCGGACACTCCCCAAAAGTGATCAGGCAGGGGAGAGAAGGGATCAGGAGATCCTTAAGATACATGGGACCTAGATTGCTGTTGGCCTTGTAAATTAAGACAAGGACATTGAACCTGGCCTGCTAACATATAGGCAGCCCGGATCTGCCATGCTCATTAGCTTTAATAGGTATACAATGGTACCTCAGGTTACAGACGCTTCAGGTTACAGACGCTTCAGGTTACAGACTCCACTAACCCATAAATAGTACCTTGGATTAAGAACTTTGCTTCAGGATGAGAACAGAAATCGTGCGGCAGTGGGAGCCCCATTAAAGTGGTACCTCAGGTTAAGAACAGTTTCAGGTTAAGAACGGACCTCCAGAACGAATTAAGTTCTTAACCCGAGCTACCACTGTAGCCTATCGCCGATCAACATTGGAGGCAACCCCACATTTCCAGGACTGACAAGTAAGAGATTAGCAGGAGCCAGAAACTCTTAAAAACTTGGGAGAGTTGAGCGGGGAATACTTTACTACTTCTTTAAAAGGGGAGTATGGAGAAAGAGAAAGAAAAAAAGAGAGTTAACTGGGAACTGGTTTAGTCTGACAAGCCTTCGGCTCATCTACGCTGGCATTTCTTGGCAAGAAGTTTGGTTCTCATGCTCCGTAGAACAACGGCGGCTTTGCAGTCTTCCTAGGAAAGGTTTCTTAACAGGCATTCTCTGGGCCTCGGCAGGGAAGAAAGGTCCATGTTGGCACCCCTGCCAGCGGCCTTTAGACGTCGGAGAACGCCGACGAAAAAGGGAGCGGAAAAGGCCAATACTTATTTGTCCAGAACAGAAAACAACCCAGCAAAAGCAGGTGGGATTCCATGTTGCCGCTGTTGTGTTGAGTCAGCAAATGGTACACAATCGATTACACCCGCTTTGAACCAAAATCAGTGGGGTGGAATGATGTAATCTTCACCATTAATTACGTTAAGTTACGTAATCCCGCCGCAGCGGACAGAAGGACGAGCAACACGGTTTTCGGCAGAAGGTGATCTGCAGGGGAACAGAAACAGCTCCGCAGGTGGCAAATACAGAAAACGACACCATCTTACATACCTAGGAACCATGCATTCAGTTCATGAGCATACTAGGAAAGTCTAGGAAACACTTGCCCCGTAAGAACAATAAACATTGTTGAGTTGCTGGCTACTCTTGCTGCAAGTATGGTGGAGAGCAGGGCAGAAGACATGGGGGTGATCCGAGGTTCAAACCCAGCCACTTGCCTGAAACCCTGTTGTGGACAATAGGTAAAGGTAAAGGTAAAGGGACCCCTGACCATTAGGTCCAGTCGTGACCGACTCTGGGGTTGCGGCGCTCATCTCGCTTTACTGGCTGAGGGAGCCGGCGTACAGCTTCTGGGTCATGTGGCCAGCATGACAAAGCCGCTTCTGGCGAACCAGAGCAGCTCACGGAAACGCCGTTTACCTTCCCGCCAGAGCGGTACCTATTTATCTACTTGCACTTTGATGTGCTTTCGAACTGCTAGGTTGGCAGGAGCAGGGACCGAGCAACGGGAGCTCACCCCGTCGCGGGGATTCGAACTGCTGACCTTCCAATCGACAAGCCCTAGGCTCTGTGGTTTAACCCACAATGCCACCCGCGTCGTTGTGGACAATGCTGAGCTACATATTTGTTTAAGGAAGTTTATACACTGCTTGATTGGTCCTCCCCCCAAAAAACCCCCCACCTCAAAGTGATTTAGAGAAAGATAAAACAATTAAATTAAGAGATTTACAATCCTACTTTAAAGCATACCAAAATTGAAATACTACAACAGATTAGAAGGACCTCAGCTTTCTAAAGCACCTGGGTAGGCATTTCTAAGCAGGAATGTTCTCAGCAGGCACTGAAAAGAACAGCGAAGGCGCCTGCTCGATCTCAAGAGGCAAGGAGTTCCAAAGGGAAAGCGCTGCCACACTAAACAGTCTGGTTCTTACAAGTGAGGAAGGGGCATCATGCTTCACCTGTGGTGGTGCCAATTCTGTCGATCAAAGCGGTCTAGTGGGCCCATGAAGGGTAAGGCAATCTCGTAAGTGAACTATAATAATCAGGTATAAGTAGGGCAAACTATACTATGCTAACTAATCTATGCTAGGGAGTGGGTGGCGCTGTGGTCTAAACCACTGAACCTCTTGGGCTTGCCAATCAGAAGGTTGGTGGTTCGAATCCCCGCGGCAGGGTAAGCTCCTGTTGATGTGTCCCAACTTCTGCCAACCTAGCAGTTCAAAAGCACACCAGTGCAAGTAGATAAATAGGTACCACTGTGGCAGGAAGATAAATGGCATTTCCATGCGCTCTGGCTTTCTGTTGCGCCAGAAGCGGTTTAGTCATGCTGGCCACATGACCTGGAAAGCTGTCTGTGGACAAACGCCGGCTCCCTCTGCCTGAAAGCAAGATGAGCGCCGCAACCCCATAGTTCACCTTTGATTGAACTTGACCGTCCAGGGGTCCTTTACCTTTTTATTATTATTAACTATACTGACCAGCTTCCTATTAAACCCTGAGCACTGACATGGAATTTAATATTGATTTCACATGGGTAGTATGTAGCTGGGCCCTACAAGGTATGGTTGCTAAACTTCTTGGCAAACTATCACTGGCGGTCAGGGTGCCACAAACTATGGCCAGGTGCAGACTGGTCTGTGGTCCATCTTTCCCAAGAACTTACTGAATACACACACACACACACACACACACACACACACCCTTTCGAATTAAAACCTAATGCTTTTTGCTGAGCGGGCTGATTTGAGAGCCCGGCTCATTCCACAGCACTCGAGAAGCAGAAAAACCAGTGTTACTGGTCACCCCAGATGGCTCGTGAGACTGGTCAGGGTGGGGGATGGAGAAGAGAAAACAGAAGCCATCTCCTGTAACTGGATCTCTCTCTCTTCTGGGCTGGTCAAAGGCAGCCTCCTTCCTTGCAAGGTAATCAGTGCAATTTTGCGTTACGCAATTTTCAAAAAACATGTAGTTGCACATTCCGGTGACTTAAAAGGATCTTCGTGCATACATGTACGGGTAAGGGTGGTTCCCACGGAGATATACCAGGCCGCTGAAGAATTAAGCCAGCCATTCAACGCCAAATTATTAAAACGGGAGGGTTGAGCCAATCATAGGTCCAAATGTGAGCCAGCACAGCAACCGCACCCCCAGTCCTGCAGCAAAACCACCCTACCTCCTGGAACAAGAGCAATTCAGAAAGTATAGTGCCCCCCCCCCACTTTGCACGGTGCACAACAAAGCCCCACCTACATCCCATGATGCAAAATTAGCTCCACCCACTTTTGAGTCACGAGAGGGCCTCTTTACACGGGCATCCAAGAACGAGAAGAGAGGGGCTTATAGGACCATACCAGCCAGTCCTGACCCAAATCCCTGACTCCCCTTCCCTGGAAAGCGTGGTTTTACAAAGAAGTGTCTGTAGCAGAAGTCAGCAAACTTTTTCAGCAGGGGGCCGGTCCATTGTCCCTCAGAACCTGTGGGGGGCCGGACTATATTTTGAAAAAAAAACATATGAATGAATTCCTATGCCCCACAAATAACCCAGAGATGCATTTTAAATAAAAGGACATATTCTACTCATGTAAAAACACGCTGATTCCCGGACAGTCTGCAGGCTGGATTTAGAAGGTGATTGGGCCGGATCCGGCCCCCAGGCCTTAGTTTGCTTACCCATGGTCTGTAGGGGAAGAATTCTCAGCACCTCACTAACACTATGGTTCCAATTTTTTAAAAAAAAAATTTTGGAAGGTGCAATGGCCATGCCCCAAGAGAAATGTTAAATTTGCTGTGTAGATTTCAGGGCACCAGTGTTAGAAGTAAGCCAGGCGCCCAGGCGCGTTTGGCAACTGGCGTGGGTCCAACTGCAACCACGCGGGAGATCTCTGGAAATGCCAGGTTGGCGCCTGGGGAAAGCCAACTTAGAGAAGGCTCTGAAATATTTTCCTTGAAGCTTGAATTTTGTTTCATTCCGGATTATTTTAATTGATGTTTCAATGTGGCACAAACAGCTCTGAGATTTATTTATTTTTTAAAATATAAAAAAGAAGTGGAATCATCATCATTTCATTGCAAAAAAAGACATTCCATTGTGGCAACCGCACCTTAGGTTTAAAATGCCATTTGGTGATTATATTATATACCTGAGTTTCTAAGGTTGCTTCTGACGGAAGATTCAGATGTAGCTCCAAAAACCCAGAGAGCACATTGTTGGCAAGCTCGGTGGCACATGAATAACCAGGTGCGCTACACCTGCGAATCCAGCACTACACCAGTTTGTACACGTTTTGCTTATATGTTTAAGCACCAGGTTTTCCGGGTTTGGTCCCGCAAAAGAGGTGCGGAGACCTTTTGCCCTTCCAGATGTTGCAGCTGCAACTTCCATCCACCGTTCTGGGTAGCCAACACAGCCCACAAGGCACCAGTGATGAGCGTTTTCTAGGAAATTTCAGGATGGAAAGTTTCCCACCTGAGGATTCACTTACTAGATGAGTCAAAAGTACAGCCTTATTACACGCTTTGTAAGAAAAAGGATCCCCAATATGCACTGGAATTTGTTATTGTTAGGAAAGGATTCAAGAGCACTTAATGGGCTTTGGGTACTGCAATAAGTTAGAAGCTATATGCTTTGGTGGGAAAGCTAAAGACACAAGTATCGCACAACTTCCTTCACAATGTCCCCCCCCCCATAATTTTTTATTATTTTCCTTTAAACAACATTTCCAACATTACAGTAACAAACCCAAAACAACCTTTTGCTCTGCTGAGCTTACGACTTCCTTCCTTCCCTTCAACAGGTATTCCATATCACATCCAATTGCGCAATTTAAATCTTTACTATATATCCACATTGTAGGATTTATTTCAATCCTGCTTGTGTCTTCAAATTTTTACAATTATCATTCAAATATGCAATAAATATACTCCAGTCTCTTTGGAATTTCTGATCGCCCTGGTCTCGGATCCTGCAAGTCAGTTTGGCCAACTCTGCAAAGTCCATCATCTTCGCCTGCGACTCCGCAATAGTAGGTATTTCTTGTAACTTCCATTTTTGGGCCAGCAAAGTCCTCGCTGCAACTGTGGCATACATAAATAGTCTTTGATCCACCTTTGCAATCTCATTTCCCATGAAACCTAGCAAAAATGCTTCTGGTTTTTTGGGAAACGTATATCTAAACACCATCTTTAGTTCATTGTAGATCATCTCCCAAAATGTTTTTATTTTATCACAAGTCCACCACATATGATAAAAATCACCGTTCGGATCTTTACATTTCCACCTTCACAATGTTTTTTAAGGGGGAAAGGAACTGGAAACAAAAGATGCCGAATTTTTCATTCGCGCATTCCTATAGAGCCTTGCAGCATTTTGAGAAATAAGCATCGTGGCGCACTGGTCAGAATGCCGGATAAGGATTGGAGGGATCCACCAGGGTCTAACTTATGCTGTTGGTAAGGGAAGGCACATTCCCCACTGCCATAGCCGTCTGCCAACCAAAACACCCACTAGCCAAACCAGATTCGTCAAGCAGGCAAATGCGGACAGGAGAATGTTGACATAGAGGTTATGTACTTCCCAAACACCGTTGAGAGAAGGAGGCACGCTCTAGCAACAGCTCCCGCCAATGCAGACACAGAAACGCTCTGGCAAATTTTGGCAAACTCCCCTTGCAGGCAGCCCTGGCACACAAGAACCGGTTTTTAAACAAGTCGAGGCAGAAATAGATGCTAGAGAGAGAGAGAGCGATCTCTGAACCCTGGCACTGCCGGCGCCAAACCCCAAAATGGATGGAAGCCCACAGAAGCCATTTTTTCAGCTTTAGGAGGAATTCCCACCTTGTTCCACCCTACGGGGAGAGCCTCCGATAACCCGACACAGAGAAATTAAGTGTGTTAAGCATACTGGTTTTTCAGAGGGTGGGAAGAAGGAAGCAACCGTGAGTGGGAGATGACTTTATATTCTATGCACACAGTCCCTCTAACACAGTGGTTCTCCAGATGTTGTTGGACTACAACTCCCATCATCCCTGAGCTCTGGCCTTGCTAGCTAGGGGTGATGGAAGTTGTTGTTCAACATCAGAGTAATGCCGGACGTGTGCAGGATGGTTTGCTGGGGTCCAGCGCCTGCCTTGAGGAGCTTACAGTCGCAAGCAACAGAGAAGCAGCAACTCAGATGTGGGGAAAACCTGCCAATGTTCTGGGCTACCATCAGCTCCAGCAAGCAAAGCCAATGGCCACAGATGAAGGGAGTCGCAGTTTGGAAACAGTGTTAGAAATTCGTTGGGTGCAAGGCACGTTTTGCCCCTGGCACACGTCCAATTGTGACTAGGTGGAGCTTTATGGAGGCTGGCGACGTGACATCTCCATCAAGCCAGTTTAGAAGCCTCTGCCTTAGTCCAGAGTTAGTCCAGAGTTAATAAGCATTTCCACTTCCACTGTGCGAGTTTCTCCTTGTTGCGTATTGGGACAAGGGAATTGTAAACGCAAGCTACAGTCATGCAATGTACTCGAGATCACGGAAACATAGAATTGTGGCACTGGAAGGGATCCTGACAGGCTTCGAGCCCAAACCCCTGGCAAATCGACATTCTGCTATGGCGACTAACTTAGGCTTAAGGGGCCATTTGGCTTATATATACACAAAGGGACTGCCTCCCTTCAGACGCCACTGGCTGCAGAAATAAGATAGTGCATATCCATCGTCTTAAATAGAGGCATCAAAAATGCTTCATAAGTGAGAGCTATTCTTCTCCATACAGACCCTTCCAGTTCATCCCAAGAGATCTGGAGTGAATTACACATTTTAACTCAAACAGCACTCCAAGCCCACCACTTATTAATAATTGTAACTGTAAGCTCCTTGTGGACAGAGACCTGCCTTCTTATACTCTGCATAAACCACCATGCACACCGAAGGCACCATATATACAGATTATTCCTCACGCAAAAATCACTACTGCCCTCCTTGAGACGAAGACCTGAATAGCTCAGCCAGTACAGCAGGAGACTCTTAATCTCAGGGCTGTGGGTTCGAGCACACGTTGGGCAAAAGATTCCTGTACTGCAGGGGGTTGGACTGGATGACCCTCGTGGTCCCTTCCAACTCTACAATTCGATGAGCAAACAACCAAAGGAATGCTAGGAAGCTGCCCTATCCAAAGACACGCCATTGCTCCGTCTAGCTCAGCACCGTTTACACTGCCTGGAAGACTTTCAGAGGTCAGTCCAAGCCTAGAGACCCCTGGAGGATTGAACACGGGACCTTTTGCATGCAAGTCGGACCACCTACCCTATGGTCCTTCCTTGCAAAAACCCGTTTGCAAGAGGCTCCTTTTGCTACCTTAAGCCTGCTATGCAAGGGAAGGAAAAGGGTGCCTGCCTCTTTAAAAATATTGCAGGAATGTGGGAGCAGCTACGGAACTGCCAATTGCATGCATGGAGGGGGGGAGGAGGGGGGGAGGCCATTTCAGACTGGAAGGGGGGGCGGGAATCCCCTTTCCAACCAACTCTGAAGGACAACTGGATTCCCCAGGACTCTTCCGCTTCCTAAGCCTCAGATGAGACTTCTATAAAACCACGTGCGTGCACACACCACGTTAAAAAGGACATAGTTAATTTTGGACTCCCTCGAGAAGAGGGGAGAGGGCAGGAATTAGGGGGTGTGGGGGTGTTGCATTCCCACCCCCTCAATGAAAAGGTGGGGGGGGGGGAGAGAGGATACCTTAAAGGATCCTGTGATCTTAAACAAAGAGAGGAGGGGTAGAGGGGAGGAAGGCCCTCCCACTCTGCTCCGATTGGCTGGGCGAAGCCTGTACCCCTTTGAAGGTCACCTTGAAGGAGGTGGCGGAAGCTGGGGGGGGGGGGGCAGAAGGAGACAGAGGAACCAGCTGCAGAGGGCATAGCCCTGGCAGGAGGAGTTTGGGATGCAGACTCTCCATGTTAGGCCCCCTCCCCACTGAAAAAAAACAAAACCTGGCACATATGAAATCTCAAAGTCACCCCTTCCAAAAATTTATCTACAATCCTCCTGCTTTCCTTTCCTCCCTCCCCCCCCACCCTGATTTCCCAGCCCCCTCCTCAGATTATAACTCTGCAAACAGCAGAGGAAGCTGCCGGGGACCAGAGTGAGGCCACTAAGCTCAGCACTGTCCACTCTGGCTGGCAGCAGCTTTCCAGGGGCAGGGAGGCTCTAGGCCCCAACGAGAGTGATGCTGCCAGAAATTGAACCCACGACCTTCTCCCCTAGAAGAGGATGCTCCACCTAGTGAGCTACACTCCAAGCAAGCGCCCTCCATATGAATGTGTGCTACAACTCCCAGATGCACCTCAGGGCTTATGGGAGTTGTAGTTTGGAGGGGGCCAGGGCTGGCGACGTCAGCTCTGGCCTCTTCAGGTTATCCGCATGGGTCTCTCTTCCACCAGGGGAGGTTCCACTATGCAATCTCACCAGTTGGACCCATTCTCTCCCCCCCCCACTGCCCCCTAAAATTCAACCATTCATTCTGACATTTATATCCCACTTTTCCTCCAGGGAGGTCGAGGTGGCACCCACGTATCTTTCCCCATCTCAGTTTAATCCCCACAACCCCCCTGTGGGGTAGGTTAGGCGGAGAGATCGCTACCGGCCCCCGAGAGTGGGGATGTGAATCCTGGTATCCGAAATTCTAGCCTAACCCTCTACACCATGCCAGTACGATCTGCCACTGCCTCCCCTACACAAACACCACATTAAGAACACACTGGAAATTACGTCCAGGGATCCAACCCAGAGCTTCTGCACGCTCAGAACGTGCTCAACCCCTGAGATGTGCTTCATTTACAAGGCTATGGGGGAATACCTGTGGCCCCCTCTGGCTGTCGCTGGACTGCAACTCCCATCAGCCCCTGCCAACATGCCCAGTGGCAGAGAATGATGGGAATTGTAGTCCAGCATCATGTGGAGCAGCCTTTCTCAGTCTGTGGGTCCCCAGATGATGTTGAACTACAACTCCCATTACCCCTAGCTAGCAAGGCCAGAGCTCAGGGATGATGGGACTTGTAGTCCAACAACATCTGGGGACCCACAGGTTGAGAACCGTTGATCTGGAGGAATGCAGGTTCCTCGCTTGTATGCTTCTGCTATTATTTTATTATTTCATGATATATATATACCGCTTGATTGTAGGGAAAAGGGGAAAAAACACCTCGAAAGGTAAAATAATAAAATTATCCTTAAAAGAATTTTTCAACCACAATTTAAAACATACAGAAAGTTAAAGCCACAATAAAATATACCGAAACACATTAAAACTCTTACAAGCTTTCCAAACATCTGGTTGGCTCATCGACATTTGAACCACAGAACTATAGAGTTGAAAGAGACCCTGAGGGTCATCTAGTCCAACCCTCTGCAAGGCAGGAATCTTTTGTCCAATATGAGGCTCAAACTCACAAGCCTTAGATTAATAGTCTCATGCTCTACCAACTGACCCACCCCAGTGGTTATGTCTTTAAAGGTAAAGGGACCCCTGACCATTAGGTCCAGTCGTGGCCGACTCTGGGGTTGCGGCGCTCATCTCACTTTATTGGCCGAGGGAGCTGGTGTACAGCTTCCGGGTCATGTGGCCAGCAGGACTAAGCCACTTCTGGCGAACCAGAGCTGTGCACGGAAACATTGTTTACCTTCCCGCCGGAGCGATACCTATTTAACTACTTGCACTTTGACGTGCTTTCGAACTATTATGTTTTTAGCAGGCGCCAAAAAGAATATAGTGAAGGCACCTGCCTTGCATCAATAGGCAGGGAGTTCCAAAGTGCCGGTGATGCCACACTCAACAACACAAGCCCAGGAAGCAGTCTCAGACTGAGCCACATCTCCTATGTCAGTATTGTCTACACAACTTGGGAGATCATCCTGCATTCTCCCCTGTGGGAGTTCTAAAAACTTCAGATGAATTTGCGATTATTGTGGACAGAGCTTTTCATGAACATTAAATTTAAATACAAATAAAAAAGAAAACACAACCAAAATCACAAGCCACAGGAGCAGTACGGAGCTTGTATTTACTAAACAGATAGAGAGCAGGTAATGTGCAAAAATAAAAGAAGCGAAACACACCCTGGAAAGCCGGATTTTGTGATTTGGTGGGGTAAGAATCATCCAATGGTGGAGCTGGAAAGGACCACGAGGGTCATCTAGTCCAACCCCCTTGCAATGCAGAAATATTTTGCCCCAACTTGGGGCCTGAATCCATGATCCTGAGACTATGAGTCTCACGTTTTACCAACTGAACCAGAGTTTTGCGCATCTGAATTTGACATGTAAAAAAAGAAAAGAAAATGAAATCCCACCAAGAGGTGCAGGAATGTTCTGGGTCTCCCTTTCCCTTAGAAATGTGCAACTTGTGGCTTATTTTTCTCCGTGGCAGCCGGAGTCCACATATTTCATACTGCAACACGAAGCTGAAGCATGCCTTCCATTCCTGCGCCAAATAAGTTCTCACTGCGGCCAGCAGTTTGATCATCACACTTGCTCAAAAGGGCTAAATATGGGGAGCCCTGAACGGGGCATTAAATCTTTTCCTGATATTTCTTCAAAAAATAAATTTGGATGCCGAAGAGCCTTTCCACCCTAAGTGGAAAAACGTCCCCCAACAATTCTTATTATGACCTGGGTCGAATCGCTTTGAAAGCGGTACAGAGGACAGGACAAAGGCTAAGGGGGTTAAACAAATCAGAGCAAACAAAGTCCCCCCCCCCCAAAATAAACTACAGTCCAAGGAAGGCAGCAATAACAATCTAAGAGCTGGTCTGGGGGAAGGTTGTCAAACAGGCTGACAATTATATGTTCTAGACCAGGGTCAGCCAACTTTCAGCAGGGGGCCGGTCCACTGTCCCTCAGACCTTGTGGGGGGCCAGACTATATTTTGAAAAAAAAGAACGAATTCCTATGCCCCACAAATAACCCAGAGATGCATTTTAAATAAAAGCACTCATTCTACTCAAGTAAAAATACCAGGGAGGCCCCACAAATAACCCAGAGATGCATTTTAGATAAAAGGACACATTCTACTCATGTAAAACATGCTGATTCCCGGACTGTCCACGGGCTGGATTGAGAAGGCGATTGGGCCGGATCCAGCCCCTGGGCCTTAGTTTGCCTACCCATGCTCTAGCCAGTGGTTCTCAACCTGTGGGTCCCCAGATGTTGTTGGCCTACAATTCCCATCATCCCTGAGCTCTGGCCTTGCTAGCTAGGGGTGATGGGAATTGTAGTCCAACAACATCTGGGGACCCACAGGTTGAGAAAGGCTGCTCTAGACGCAGGGAGATAAGGAAAGGAAGGTTAGGTTTGGGGAAACAGGTGCAGGAAAGAAGTATAATGATTGAAAGGTCAGGGTTTCAAACGAAAGGTTGGTCTCTCCAAAGATGCAACGATATACACTTACTTGGAAGCCAGGCGGCACAAACCCAGCAGGGCTTTCTTCCTGAGTAAAGCAGGCAGAGGATAGGTCTGTATCAATTTTCAGCCAGGTTCAGGCAGATATCACTGAGATTTAAGTGGGAGTGTGTTAAGGCCCCAATCCAATACAAAACATGTCAGCCATGGGAGTGGGAAAAGCAACAGAGTCAAATGGCTGACCTAAGCTACAAAGTCCATCCAGCTTCTCATAGCCCCTGGGGTTGCCAGTGTTTGAAATTAGCCAGGCGCATTTTGCACCAGGCTTTTGACTACTTGGAGGGACATGGGTGGTGCTGTGGGTTAAACCACAAGAGCCTAGGACTTGCCGATCAGAAGGTCGGCGGTTCAAATCCCCGCGACGGGGTGAGCTCCCGTTGCTCAGTCCCTGCTCCTGCCAACCTAGCAGTTCGAAAGCACGTCAAAGTGAAGTAGATAAATAGGTACCGCTCCGGCGGGAAGGTAAACGGCATTTCCGTGCGCTGCTCTGGTTCACCAGAAGCGGCTTAGTCATGCTGGCCACATGACCCGGAAGCTGTACGCCAGCTCCCTCGGCCAATAAAGCGAGATGAGCGCCGCAACCCCAGAGTCGGTCACGACTGGACCTAACGGTCAGGCGTCCTTTGACTACTTGGGAACAACTGACATTTCCGCCATCTGGGGATCACTGGATGCGGACCTTTTTCACACACTAATATCCCATCCTATAGAATTCTATCAGTTATACTTTATCCAAACAAGCAGAATGAATTTCTGGAACCGAAATGCTGAGCAGGAGCAGTCACCATTAAGAAAAAGAGGTCAGAACAGCCCAATATACTGTATTTTTCTGTGTACAACACGCCCGTGTATAAGATGCCCCCTATTTTGGGGGCTGCAAGCAATCACCCGGCCCCACAATGTACTGCCTGTGTATAAGACGAGCCCGTTCTAAAAATTATTTTTAAGTAAAAAAACCTAGTCTTATACACGGAAAAGTACGGGATATGCAGACTGTCCTTGAATCAAGGGACTTTTCTTCTATAGTATCTCAATGTTCTTAACCTAGCTCAAGGCTGCCATCTGAACTAGGCAGATGTTTAACTGAGAAACAATCACAGTCAGTCCATCATTTGAAAAAGAAGGCTTTAGAGCCATTGGGCCCCTAGCTTTTAATATCCGAGTTTCTAACACGGGCTGCGTTGCCAATTTTGACTCCCATTAGCCTCTCGGGTGGAAGGAAGTAAGAGATTAAATGCATGCACACAAACTGTTCACAAGAGATCTGGCGAATGTGGGCTCTGGCCAAATTTTATCTGAGCCTTGGAAAGCACATAGAGCTGAAAGAGGAAGTGGGCCAGAGCGCCACACTTCCTCCTTCAACTCTATGCTTTTTTTCAAGGGGGGGAGGTAGGCACTCTGGTCCCCACATGACCAAGGGGGGCAGTTCAGACGCACCAGAAAAAGTGGGGGTGGGGAGTGGGAACATTATGCTCACTGACACCACGCTGGCAAACCCTGCCCAAATTACACTGCTTTGCTTTTGGTCATATTGAGCTAGATCAGCATTCAGTTTGCCAAATATACAGGTGATAAGGAATTGCATTCAGGTGCAAACCTGGCAGAGGAGAGATGGATCGCTTAGTCCCTCTTGTTCGATCCTGCTTGGTCAAAAGGGGTGGGGAATTGGTCCTAATCAGTGTTTTATGCTGACCGAAGGGAATGCAGGCTACGGGCCTCTCAGCAGGCTACTAAAAAATCAGTGGCAGTCTAGGAGAGTTTGTGAGTGAATTTAAAAGACAGAGATGGCCATCCCTTCCACTATAGCTAGGACAAAGTTGTGTGGGTCAGTGTCGAGACTATTCCAAATAGCCCAGTGTGGTAGCCTTGGGGAAGCATAATAGAACAACTAATAAAGCAGAATAACCCCCCCCCAAAAAAACCATTCCAAATCTGTACCAAAGAGTGCCCTCTCCGGGAGGAGCGAAGTGTGCAGCTTTCGCTTTCCAGCCTCAGTTTTCCCCATCTGTAGAATGGGAAGCACTGCAATCTACCCCATCTGTGTTACCAGACCAAAAGCACAATATGTTTTACACCCCCACTTTTGCTCTTGAAGCGGCTTCACCTGTCGTAGTCCATCGGCTGATTTTCAGCAGGTCCACGTGAAGCCAAAACAAAGTGAAGCAACCCAGTGTTATAATACGTAGCTAGTGAGATAGCTATAGCACAGATGGTCACTAGCAAGTGGGCGCAGATTCACAGCAGCAGTTCTTTGCTACCCATGGCAGGTCCATGCATTATGGCCGTGCAAAGTTTAGCAGCATTAAACGCAGCAAAGTTTAGCAGCAAAGTTTTACAGCAGCATTTTAAAAAAAACCCCAAAGATTCCTGGTCTACTGACGAGCTGATTCAA
Organism: Podarcis filfolensis; assembly: GCF_964270895.1. NCBI lineage: Eukaryota > Metazoa > Chordata > Lepidosauria > Squamata > Lacertidae > Podarcis > Podarcis filfolensis. Next base: position 9,031,058 of record NC_139618.1, read on the forward strand.
GTGTGCGGTTAAATCAGGGCGGGGCAGGAGTCAGGAAAAACTGCCAAAATCAAACCTATTTTATAGCCTACATGCAGAGAATGACTGTGCAGGTGAGAAAACAGTATGTCTTGTTATGTTAGAACAGGAACCAAACAGCCCAAACTCAACTCTGTACTACTTCTTGGGATTTTTCAGTCCACCAAGTTTTCATATGAGGCTGAACTGCTTTCAAAGCTTTATTTAGGATGCTGTTGCACATGGCTGTGATGTTTTGTGAGAGGGTGCTAAGGCCACCATAACCCGTATGTGCCCAGTGTTAGAAATTAGCCAGGCACGTTTTGCAACTGGCGCAAGTCCAATTGCAACCATGTGGAAAATAAACATTAGAACACCAATATGGATTCTGAAAGTCGGATTGCAGGATTCTTATTCTCCCTGGCAAAATAAAATATATACACAGAGAACACACAGATTCATACCCACTGCAACTTTCCCCAAGCCTATTGTGACTTAGCATCCGCAGTGTGTGGCAGAAAATGTTCTGTTTTAGAAGTTTATTCATAAACAATGAATAGGTGCCAACTGCAAATAAGTATTAGGCCAACCTAGCATAATAATTTTATTATTTATAGCCCGCCCATCTGTCTGGGTTTCCCCAGCCACTCTGGGCGGCTTACAGCACATATAAAAACATAGTAAAACACCAAACATTAATCGCATTTTAAGCTTTATTTACTAAATGCAAGTAAACTAAACATGCTAGGTTACATTATGCTTAGAGCACCCGAATTCCCCCCCCCCCGAGGCAAACTATAAATGAAAATCCCTCTTGCTTCAAAAGTTTCTGGAAAGTTCACATCGCTGCACTCTGCACATTCTCAGGGTTTGCTAGGACACATGTGCCAGAATTTAGCCCCAGCATTAGAGCCTGGCACAGATTAAACCCTGTACAGTACAAGCCTCTGGCTCCAACTCCGTTAGAGGAGGGAGGGAAAGAAAGAAAGAAAGAAAGAGAATTTAAGTTCTGGCAGCAATACTAGGTAACACCTTCTTAACACCCTCCCCTTCCTTTTTTAAAAAAAATGGGGGAAAAACACCAGCCCAGGATCACTCTCTTTTGTCAACACACTCACTGGCAAAGCCCTTCACTCAAAAGATTACCGAAATAAGGGTAAGCTATAGGGCTCATCCATACTGTCATTTAACTGTGAATGGTGAAGGTTCTCCTCCATATGTCTTCCCACACTTTCCCCAGCCCTCAGTCCAAAAGGAGAGGGGTTTGAGAAACCTCAGATTGAGGGACGGGGAAATGATTAGGTGGAGAATGTCATACGGGCAGCAGAGAATTGATAGAGGTACAGGTACACAGCTTATAATCATGGAATTGTCGAGTTGGAAGGGAACACAAGCATCATCTGGTCCACACCCCTGAATTGCAGAAATCTTTTTGCCCAACGTTGGGCTCGAACCCACGACCCTGAGATTCAGAGCCCCATGCTCTGAGCCTTCCTGCGAGCAGAATGCAAGCTGCTAAGCTGGGTGGATATCTAATGCCACCAAATGCACATTTAGAAGGTGTAAGGAGCAGGGACGTGGGTGGCGCTGTGGCCTAAACCACTGAGCCTAGGGCTTGCCGATCAGAAGGTTGGCGGTTCGAATCCCCGTGATGGGGTGAGCTCCTGTTGCTCGGTCCCTGCGCCTGCCAACCTAGCAGTTCGACAGCACGTCAAAGTGCAAGTAGATAAATAGGTACCACTCCGGCGGGACGGTAAACGGCGTTTCCGTGCGCTGCTCTGATTTGCCAGAAGTGGCTTAGTCATGCTGGCCACATGACCCAGAAAAACTGTCTGCGGACAAACGTCGGCCCCCTCGGCCAGTAAAGCGAGATGAGCGCCGCAACCCTAGAGTAGTCCACAACTGGGCCTAATGGTCAGGGATACCTTTACCTTTAAGGAGCCCCAAAGGAGGCAATGACTGCTGCTCCTGTTGAACAGAGAACAGGAATGCAATTTTGTCTGTCGGTGCCTTTATTATCCCAAAGTAAACACACACAAACCCAGAGACTTAGCAACATAGTAAACGGTGTTAAACCGAATCCACCTAGTTCAGTATTGTCTACACTGGCAGGCAACTGCTGCCTCTCCAGGATTTCACGACTGGAAGCATCCTTCAGGTGGCCAAGCTAAGCCTACCCTCAGCCAGCCCCCACCTGGTTGCCTGGCTACTTACAACCAGTCCATTTGGGGGGTGGGGGGTGGCCACGACTGCCATCTTCCTCCGTCACCAAGTCAGGCCAATGGTCCATCTAGCTCCACACTGGCTATAGTGACCAGCAGCAACTCTCCAGAGTTTCAGACAACATCCGCTCCTAGTACTTATGAGTACTCCCTAGAGTACTTCTATGGGGCAGCTCTATTAAGTTAAGTAGGTAAATAAATATGAGGAAAAGAAAACGTCACGTAGAGAAAGATCTGAAATATTTTCCTTGATGCTTGAATTTGTTTTGATTCTGGATTGTTTCTATTTGATGTTTTAATGTGTTATAAACTGCTTTGAGATCTTCTTTCTTTAAAATATAAAGTGGTATAGAAGTGAAACGAAAAATAAAAAAAAGGCACCCAGACATTCCTTCGCGGCAACCATAATCCAGATGTAAGATTGGCTTTCATATCCAAGTTTTGAACAGTGGTTGTAAATGGGCCTCCAAGATATCGCAAACAGGGCATCGGCTACAGGTCTACATCGGTTTTTCAATATTATCAGATTTCCCCCAGAAAGGATAAAAGCAGATAAAATGGGACAAAATAAATGGCTGACATACAGATGAGAAGATGTTATTTGGATGGATAGATAGATCAGATTCCACAACAAACCAGCACCAGGAAGAACTCTTAGATCCACAGTCTGGCTCTTCACAAAATAAATTAGCATAATCAAAGCCCTCTCAATGTAACCTTCAGAGATTAGACTTGCCCTCCCACCTGGCCTTTACGGGCACATAAGAAAACATCTCCTACCAAGTCAGAACATCAGTATATCCACCTCTATGTTCTGAACACTGACTGGCAGCAGTTTTCTGGGATTTCAGACAGGAAGTCTTTCCCAGCCCTATTTGGGACCCTCTGTATGCAAAACAGACCCTCTAACCCAATGACCTGTCCTTCAGCAACTTACATCCTTGGGTACTAAAGAGATTTGAGTGTTGCCGCCATTTTAACATCCTTTTTTGCACTTTATTATTTTGATGATGTGCGCTATCTTGAGGGCCCTTCTGGGACAGCTGAAATAGCAGATATAAACCATTTCATGAACAAAGAACCCCCAATATTAGCCCATGGGCTCTTGGTGATTATAGCATAGGTTTCCCTAAGAGAGCACCCATGGAAGACTGGATTCGAGCAACTGGCTTCCCCACCCCAAACTTGTGAACCTCTTAGCGCATGTATGTACAAGCAGCCTTGTATTGAGAAGTTTGATGTTTTATTATGCTTTTGTATGTGTTGGATGGGACATGGGAGGCACTGTGGGTTAAACCACAGAGCCTAGGACTTGCCGATCAGAAGGTCGGCGGTTTGAATCCCCGCGACCGGGTGAGCTCCTGCCAACCTAGCAGTTTGAAAGCACGTCAAAGTGCAAGTAGATAAATCGGTACTGCTCCGGCGGGAAGGTAAACGGCATTTCCGTGCGCTGCTCTGGTTCGCCAGAAGCAGCTTAGTCATGCTGGCCACATGACCCGGAAGCTGTACGCCGGCTCCCTCGGCCAATAAAGCGAGATGAGCGCTGCAACCCCAGAGTCGGCCACGACTGGACCTAATGGTCAGGGGTCCCTTTACCTTTTATGTGTTGGAAACTGCCAGGAGTAGCTGGGACAACCCAGCCAGGTGGGTGGTGTATAGTAAATAATAACAAAACAACAACAACAAGACCCATCTGACTGGGTTTCAAGTGTGGGAAACTCTGATCAACACCAAACTTCACAAGTGTAGGAACCTGTGGTCTTCTAGGCTGGACTGCCAGCATGGATGGGAGTCCAACAACATCTGGAGGGCCAGGATTCCCCCTCTGTCATCCTGATTAAATTCTGAGCAGCAGGAGAGCAAGGGAGCCCCCCAAAAGAGAGGACAGAAACTATGGTTCCCCCCCCAGCTGGAACTCAGTTCCGGCACCTCTCAGGTGGGTACCATTGCCATTACAAGACAACAAGGGAGGCATTCATGGTGAGTTCCAGAGCCATTTTTCCCCTAGAAAAATGGCACTGACAACAACTGTTGCCGTGGGACAGCTTAGTTGGTAGAGCATGCAACTTTTCATTTCAGGGTCACAGGTTCGAGCCCCACGTCGCGTAAAAGATCCCTGCATCACAGGGGGTTGGACCAGATCAGGGTTTCCCAAACTTGGGTCTCTAGCTGTTTTTTGGACTACAACTCCCACAATCCCTAGCTGGCAGGGCCAGTGGTCAGGAATGATGGGAACTGTAGTCCAAAAACAGAGACCCAAGTTTGGGAAAACCTAGATTAGATTATCCCTGTGGACCCTTCCAACTCTACAATTCGGTTACCCCTTTGGTTATTCACATTGCCCCAAGAAACAAAGAGACCAGGTTTCGGTTCACTTATTCTGGGTTCGCATTCCACAAATGAGACACCCTTCCACTGACTCCCTCAGCTGATGTGTAGTTCTGGCCCTCTTCTCAAAAAGGAGGAACTGAGGGCGCCTCACTCAATTTCTACAGCTCTAACCCCCCACCCTCAAAGCAAGGAAAGATGGGGAGCTCATTCTCCACTAAGAAAGCGCCTGTGATTCTATGTGTAGGAGATAGTACAGTATGTGCTGCTGGACGGCCAAGGTGAGAACCTCCATTGCCAAGAGCAGTGTATCTCGGGAATAACAGATGATGAGGACCTGCAACCAGAGGGGACACTTGCCTCTACGCAGCCAACAGCAGACCTTTGGCCTGACCCAGCAAATGCTGTTTCTAGGTTCATTTCACTGCCTCTGGACAAGAAGACACCCTCAAGGGCTTCGGGTGGGTTGGGAAGACTATAACTCCCCATTGTCCATGACCGCTGACCACATCAGATGGGGCTGATGGGAGGCCAGCAGCTTCTGGGCGGTCACTGGTTCCTGAACAGCCCTACTGGATCCTGCCAGTAGCTGAGCAAATACAGCAACCTGCTCTTACAGTGGCCAACCAGAGGCCCCAATGGGAAGCCCGGAAGCAGGATCCAAGCACAAAAGAACTCCTCTCCTGTGGTCTTCCAGCAATTGGTTATCAGAAGCATTTATTGCCTCTGATGGCAGAGGTAGAGTATAGCCATAGCCATCATGCCTAGTAGAAATTAGCCAGGCCTGTTTTGCGACTGGCACGGGTCCAATGGCAACAGTGTGGAGATCTCTGGATGCCAGGTTAGCGATTTTCTCAAGCAGGCAAGCAGGAGAACTTATTTATTGCACTTATATACCACCTTTTTCTCCAAGGAGTACATGGTTCACCTCCCTCCTTGGTCAGTTCCCTACAACGGCCCTGTGAGGTAGGCTAAGGGGCTGTGACTGACTCCAAGGTCACCCAGCGAGCTTCAAGACTGAGGGGGAATTTGAACCCTGATCTCCCAAGGTCCTAGTCTGACACGTTAACCCAGGGGTCAGCAAACTTTAACAGGGGGCCGGTCCACTGTCCCTCAGACCTTGTGGGGGACCCGACTATTTTTTGGGGGGGAATGAATTCCTATGCCCTACAAATAACCCAGAGATGCATTTTAAATAAAAGCACACACTCTACTCATGTAAAAACACACTGATTCCTGGACTGTCCGTGGGCCGGATTTAGAAGGCGATTGGGCCAGATTCGGCCCCCGGGCCTTAGTTTACCTACGCATGCTCTAACCACTACAACCACACTGGATTCCTAGAGCACTTCTTTGAGGCAGCTATATAAATTAAGCAGGTGAATGGGGAAAGGAAAATGTAACTAAGAGAAGGATCTGAAATATTTTCCGTGAAGCTTGACTTCGGGATGGTTTGATTTGATGTTTTAATCTGCTGCAAACCACTTTGAGGTTTTTGTTTTCTTTAAAATATAAAGCGATATGGAAATGAAATGAATAATAATAATAAATCTCAATGTAAAAAAAAGGCTGTTGTGGTGACCGTAACCTAGGTTTAAGGGGCCGATTAGCTTATATATCTGAGTTTCTAACTCTGCTAGTAGCTACTGATTGCCTAATTCCTCTATGATGCACCATCACAGGGACACAAAACTATGGAGGACATCTGGACTTTGCTACACATTCGGACCCTGGGTTACAGGCTTTATTTATTTATTTTGACATCTATACTGTACTACATAATTACATTACTTATTACAGTGGTACCTCGGGTTACATACGCTTCAGGTTACAGACTCCGCTAACCCAGAAATAGTACCTCGGGTTAAGAACTTTGCTTCAGGATGAGAACAGAAATCGTGCAGCAGCAGCAGTGGGAGGCCCCATTAGCTAAAGTGGTGCCTCAAGTTAAGAACAGTTTCAGGTTAAGAACAGACCTCCAGAACGAATTAAGTTCTTAACCCAAGGTACCACTGTATAAACATTTATGCCCCGCACCTACCAATAAGCTCAGCCTAGTTACATGGTTCACCCCCCTTCATTTTAGCTGCACAACAACCCTGTGAGGCGGACATTGGAGGCGGCAACTGGCGTCAAGGTCACCCACCCAGTGAGCTTCATGGCTGCAAGGAGCAACTGAACCTTTGGCCTCCCAAGCCCAAGATCAGTACTCTAACCCTTACAGACAAAACACACTTGGAGGGGCAGGTGTCAGGGGACTCCCAAGCAAAGCGTGTGAATCAGATCAGATGAGATAGTTACTACAGGACAGGCCTAGTTCACACCAACTAAGGGTGGGGTAGGGAATCTGTGCGAGCTGTACCATTTCAGGGGAAAGGGGGGGCCTCTCAAAGGATGGAATGCTCCTCAATACAGAAAAACAAATAAATCCTTGCAACTGGGTATTATCAAGGAAAAAGGCAAGGCTATCCACCCTCCCTTCTTGCCAGTGGGACGTCATTTGCAAATAAGGTTATGCAGGGGTCATTCACAAATCCTGGGAGTCATGGGGGAAGAGGGCCAAAGGTCATGACCCTCAAGCCTAAAAAGATGCGTTATGATGTAAGCAGAAGGGGAGAGGGGGGGATTAACAGTTATTTCTCCCCCCCTCCCCAGTATGGATCCGTCCCAAGAGTGGGAAAACCAGCCAAAGGATTACTCTTCTGCAATACACCGCAGCCACTGCTCCTCAGTATGCACAAGTAGATCTAGGCGTCCATACGTGGGCTGGGGAAATCATTGACCACGTGAGGTTGCAAATAACTCCCCTTAGGAGTCCGAAGTTCAACACTTGGGAGGGTCCCCGAATGCAAAGAAGGTGCCGACTGGCTGTCAACACAAGGCCGACACTTTCACAAAGTTCGCTACCACCAACGGGTGGGTGGGAGAATCTGGGTCACAGCTCACGGCCCATGCTTACGTTGTCAAAGTCTCAGTGAGTTCCACCGGGCTTACTCGCAAGCAAGGATACACGCAGCAGGAGAAGCAGGGACCTCAATAACCCACTGTAGCGGCCGAGTTGTGAAAATATGGGTCATGTTCAAGGAGAAAGCCCCCTCTCCCCCCCCCCAATATAAATATCTCATTTTAATTTCTGTTCTAATGGTTTGGCCTTGTAAGCTGCTTTCCATGCATGGCTGGGAATGCTTCGAAAGGGACTAAAGCGATTGGAGATTATTCAGGAGTAACCACCTCCAAAGCAGGGTGGGCTGGGAGATTTAGCCCAGAATGTGGTGAAAGCAAGCGGAAGTTAAGGCCGCCTACTTTAGAAACCCACCTTAGAGACTTTTACTCACAAGCAAGCGTCACTGACCCGGACCCTTACCCTCAACACCACATAGAGCAACAGCAAGGCTTAATACGGGGGGGGGGGGACGGGGACGGGACGTATACAGAACTGCAACCTTTTCACACGTCACAAGCCACCTTGCAAACCACCGTCGGAAAGGTCACATATATGGAACCGTAAGAGGCCAAGGAACAGGAAATTTTTCCGGCTCGCCATCTCCAAAGGGCTGGGAGAGGGGAAATGGAGTTAGAGACAGGGGTCATTACCCCAAGAAGCAGCCCAAGCGAGACAGCTACACTGGGGCCGGCGCTTTCTCCCTACTCTAACCCCCACAACCCCCAAATAGTAGAACATGCTTAAAAGAATTGCAGCTTTCTCTATTTTGTTTAAGGCGGGGGGACAGGTTTGAGCACACTTGTCAGAAAAGCAAAGAAAAAGAAACTAACCGCGCGCACCTACATGCACACTGCACCCATAAAAAAATAAGAGGGTGGCGAGTTGTTCCAGCAGAACTCCCGTCCCCAAAGCGAAAAAGGTTGCACCCAGCGTTAGGTCTGCTCGAGAGTAACGAAAGGGAGTCAGACCCACCCGGGTCTCCGGCCGGGGTCTTACTCGCGAGTAGGAAACAAGCCGGAGCGAGCAGAGTTTGAAACACTTTGCCCATGGGCAGGGCTGTCATTCCTCGGGAAGGTGAAACGCTGCAGGGAACCCGGAGGAGGGATCCACCCGGGATCCGACCGCGCAGGACGGCTCACCTGCGCTGAGCTCCGGCTCCTTGCCGGCCGGGCCCGGGCTGCCCTTCTGCTGCTGGTCCTCGTCCGCCGCCGCCCCTGCAGGAGCCACCTCGTCCGCCTTGATGACCATGGTTGGTCTCTCCGCCGCCGCCTCCGCCCGCCTTCCCTTCCTCGCTGCCTCTGGCGAAGGCGCCGCCGCTGCCGCTGCTCCTGGCGCTGCTGCTGCCGCTGCGAAGGACAGAGAGAGCCACTCGCAGCCCCACGTGGTGCGCGCTTCACCTCCGGCGGCCGCTCTCTCGCTCGCTCTCCCACCCTCTGCCCGAGTCAAACTCCGCCCGGCGACGGCGACGGCGCCCCGGCTGGGACAAAAAACGGGAGGGGGCGGAAGAGGCGGGGCAGAAACGCCTTAAAGGGACAGCGGAGTCAGAGAGAAGGGGAAGGGCAAGGGGGGAGGAAAAGGAGGACAGAGGAAAAGGAAAAGGAGAAGAAGATGGGAAGGAGTATAATGACTAAGCTGCAATTTAAAGGATTTTTTAAAAAATAAGTCGTGTCTCTGCTTCCCAATTTGTATCCCCCCCCTCCAGATTTCTTCACTGGAACTTCAAAAAGTACATAATTCTAGGTGCGCTAAATGAAAGAAACAGCACCCCGTTTAGAAGGGAAAGTAAAGGGGGCAGGGGGACAAGCCCCCAAAGCTGTATACTGTACAAAGTTGTTGTGGTACTTCACCAGATCTTAACCTATTACAGTATTTGTAAGAATGGATTCACTGAATGTGCCCAGGGTGAATCTGCGTTTATAGTCACGTTGTTCATATGTCCGAGTTTGTATAAGTCTTCAATCAAATCACAGAAGGGAGCCGCATTCCCCCCCCCCCAATTCACCTGTATCCGTCTTTGGGCCATGGTAAGGGCACCAAGAGTCTGTTCATATTGTCCTTTTGTAAGGTTCCATGCGCTGCACATATACAGTAATTCAAAATGATATTTTTGCTCTGTAAACATAAGCTTGTTCCATACAGTTCTGTCAGTGCAGGTAAATAGACAGTGTGTTGATGGACAAAGCCCCAAACACCCAGGGCCCAGTTTGCCTTAAGGACTGTTGTAGCACCTGGGTCACTGAAAGCATCAAGAGGAATAATTTTAGTCCTCTCCCATTTAAACAGGCCTCATTGGCTTCAGCTAGAAGTCAGGCATTTAGTGTTGCCCATATTATGCAGTGGGATACTTTTTTTCCGCAGAGATTTGGCAGGTATCATTGCATTTGACATTCAGGTGTCTCTTGAAGACTTTCCCTCTGAAGACAGGCCTAAGCAGGTTTTTTTTTAAAAAAAAAAACTGTTTTCGGGCATTTTAATGATTATTTTGTATTCCTTCTGAAAGTCTTCTGTACGCTGCTGTGATGTTTTGTGAGAGGGAGGTATATAAATACCTTTATAAATAAATAAAGAGCAAGGAGCAATAAGAGGATGGTCCCTAGCGGCCACCTAACTAGACACTGATCTGTCAGCCCTAATTGCAGCAACATTATAGTTTTTTCATGTTGCTAAGGCTGCAATCTGATGCACACTTACCTGAGAGCAGGGATGGGGTGGGGAGTTTGATTTTTGTTTGGGTTTTAATGAGAAACTACCTACCTAAAACCTCTCAAACCAATACACAAGCCGAGACATTGCTGTCCTTTGAAATCCACACTTCTCTGAATTTTGCAATGCAGGTCTCCAACCAATAGGTGCAAAAATGTGTATATTTGGAGGGGGTGCGTGTTATATTGGGTGGGAAATGGCTTTCAGGAATGTGTCAAGAAGCCAGGCAAAGATGTGTGTATTAGGGTAAATTCTCACTAAAATCCTGGCAAAGTTACCTGAGAGTAACACAATGGAAATTGCTTTCGAGTCAACTTGCGTGCCCAGTGAAACTGAACCCAGAAGTGAATCCTGAGTCAGCATCTTCTTCTGAACAGGTATCCCATCACCTGTAGATGCCACATTCTCAGACTTGGGCTCAACGGTGACTAGGAGTGACTCACTCATGGGAGAAAGTACCTGTCACTCTTTGGTTGTTTATGTAATACACCATTTATCCTGGCCACTTCATTACCAACAGATCTTCACCCTGCTGAATATCTCTGGCTTTCCTTCGTTCTCTCTGAAGCAAAGTGCCACACTCATCTCTTCCAATGCTGCTTTATAATAACATGACCCACCCCCTCCAAAAACTTTCTGTCACTGGTATGTGGTTGGTGGACTAGAGGGGCTAGGCTAGTCCCCTAAATGTCTCCTTGGTGCCTCCTTCCCAAAGTGTGGAAAGTTTCTGCCCAGCTTAGGAGGGAGGCACGATGCTCATGCGCGGGATGTCAGGACGTCACAACATCACACGTGCAACGTAGCCCCCCCCATCACCCTTGCACTGTTCCCCTATGAAAAATTTCACTGCATGCCACTGCATTTCGTCTTTACCTGTGTGTACATATTTAGAGATATATAGATACAAGTCTCTTGCAGAAGATCTGTTTATTGAGCATTCATTCTGCTTTGCTTGCATAAAGCTTACATGGAGGTTAGAATATATCCACATTGGACTGACGTCGGTTCCGATTTGTTTGAGGGAAGGTAATACAACAGTGAGCACCCTAATTTTGCTTGCACGTGGTATATATGTATTTGTGCTTTCCTTCTCCCCCACTCCTGGCACTTTTAAGTGAATTTCCCTGCCACTTTCCAAACCGCAAAAAGAAAGAGTTTTTAACAAGTGGGTTTGTTGCACTGGGGCAACAAAGCAATTCAGTCCGCTGTAATTGTGGATTGCAGGGGATTAGATGACCCTGAGCTGTATACTCACTTGGGAGGCCAGATGCCAAAGAGACAGGGCTCCTCTGCCTTTAACAGTTGTGCAGATGGGGGAATCTCAGCAGGTGCAGCTTGTCATGCAAGGCACACCTGCCGAAATTCCCCTTTCAGTGCAAGTTTTAAAGGCACAGCGCCCCTTGTCCTCTTCTGCATCCAATCAACCTGATGCCAACTTAGGGTAGCATCCTGTGCCTCAGGTGAGGTGGCATCTGGCCACAGTGAACTGGGAAAGTAGTTAAGGTGCTAATGCTTATGTTCTAATATACAGTGGTACCTCGGGTTACATACGCTTCAGGTTACATACTCCGCTAACCAAAAAATAGTACCTCGGCTTAAGAACTTTGCTTCAGGATGAGAACAGAAATCGTGCTCCGGTGGCGCGGCAGCAGCAGGAGGCCCCATTAGCTAAAGTGGTGCTTCAGGTTAAGAACAGTTTCAGGTTAAGGACAGACCTCTGGAACGAATTAAGTACTTAACCCGAGGTACCACTGTATATTGATTAGTGAGAGAGAGAGTGTGTGCATTTATGATGTCTGTAGGATTTATAATGCATGCATAGGAAACTTAACAGTGTAAACCTATCCATGCCTACTCAGAGAGAGGTCTCCTTGTGTTCAGTGGGGCTTGCTCCCAGGCAAGGGGGCAAAGCAGGAGAGGAAACCTCTTTTTCTGTTTAGGGCCTCATTCCTTTGGGGGCAATACATTGAGGGCTGCAGGCCAGTGGTGGGAAATTGGGGCCACTGCCTGTGTTAGTTAAATGGCACTAGCCCTAAACTAGTCAAGGGCTATTGCCATTTCCCTTTTCTTTTGCCTCTGCTCTCTCTCTCTCTCTCTCTTGTGCATGTGCCCGTTTTCTCTCTCTTTCCAGCACGCCCTTCCCCTATTTTTTCACCCTCCCTGCCATTCACATAAAGTTAGGCAAAGCTACATGATTCCCACTGGGGTGTAGGAACGGCATACCCGCCAACATTTCTCCGATGAAAATAGAGATGTCCCATAATGAAAATTTTACTATTTATACCCACCCCCCACATCTTACTGGGTTGCTCCAATCTGGACAGCTTCCAACACACCCACCCACCCACCATTAAAAAAAACCTTCCATATACAGGATTGCCTTCAGATGACTCAGGGGTTGGACTACTCTATACCCTCCAACATTTCTCCAGTGAAAATAGGGACATCCTAAGGAAAAATAGGACATTCCGGGATCAAATCGGAAACCGGGACGGATTCTGTAAATCAGGGATGTCCCTAGAAAACAGGGACACTTGGAGGGTCTGGAACGGAGCTTGAAAGTAAGAGCCAATTCTCTGTCCTGCCCAACTAAAAATTGATCATCACCATTTGCAAACTTCTATACTTCAGCGTGGAGCAGGGAGAGAATGGTTTGAATCCGCTCTTGTTAGCTCTGCCTCTTTAACAATCGTTCGTTCTAGAAAGCAACCAGCACAGCTATCAAGTGATTTGTGCTATTGAAAGCTTCACCTGCCTGCTTCTGTGGTGCAAACACCTGTTAAGGTCTCTGTGATTGGCAGAGTTGGCAGATTCAGGGAGCTTTAACCTGATTCCTCCAGAAAAGCAAGGTAGTTTTTCTTACTCTCACACAGCTGGGGCTTCAAGCTCATTGCTCCTTGTTGAAGAGAGTACTCATGCTTATCGTATTAACACACTTGGCCCTATTGTCTCCCCAGAACCATATGACCTCTCATTAGGCATGGAGGAGATATTAACTCCAGCTGGCATTTCAAGGGGAAACTGCCTAATTCACTTCCTGAAACAATATTTGAACTGAAACCACAGCCAAGCTTCGAAATTTGCAGTGCAATTATCCAGCCAAATAACGTGTTTTAGGGGAAATGCATATAGTTCTATGTGTGTGTCAAGTGTACATAAAATGCATACATTTGTGAAAATAACACGTGAAAAAAACATTCTATTAGGCAAGAATTGCTTGCAGAAATGTGTACAACATTAGGAGAGATTTGCACTAAAACACTGGCGAATTTGCACGAGGACTTAAAAAATTGCAAACTGATGCAGAGGTCCTCATCATTGGATACAGGCAACCCCGAATATCAGGGGCAATGGAAAGACCCTATTCTGCCCCTGCCCTGCTCTTTGAGTGATGTCTTTCATGACATTTCCGGATTCAGCACTGTGCGTGTGAGTGCTGTGACACACATATCAGTCACGCCTGAAACAGGGGGTTCCTGTACTTGCAATGGCCCAACAGGGAGCCCACATTGTGATATATCGGTATATCGTGATGTTTAGCTGGCAATATATCACAGTGTTGAAAATCGGACATCACCCTAATTTTGGCCAGGGAAAAGGCTCGTGCCACTTCGACCCAGTCTCTGAAAACAGATGTAGCAGAATGCCTTCGGCCTGTCCCCTTGCCACTGAAGATCGTCTCAGTTGAGGATGCTATGAGGCTTCTTCTGGGGTGGTGATGTTTATCCTATGCTTGTTTCCAGGCCTGGCAAAGATGGTGCTGAGAGGGTCCGACGGTGGAGTGCTCCATTGCTTCTGGCAGAAGACGTCATGGATGAGCTTCCTTGCTTCCTTGCTTGCGAATGCAAGAGTGCCATTGTGCGTCCTGGGGGTGAGTCAGCGCGAGTGTGGCAGGCACCAGAGCGAGGAAGGGATATCCCTCTTCGCCACCCCCACCCCGAGACTCTGCACAGACAGGCTTAATCGTGGCAACGCAGCAGGAGGATGGATGAGAGATGGGCAAGAACAGGCACGTTCAGGAAGGAGACTCCGCTATTTAGTTGAGCACAGTTCCTCTGAGTCGCAGATCAAGCAACTCATTCTTGCAACAGCACTAGGAAGCAGGCCGCTAAGAAGCCTTTCTGCTCCCCTCTGGGAACTGTAGTCAGTTAAGGGTGATGAGCATTGCTGGGAGACCCCAGTTCCCCTTACGGAGCTACAATTCCCAGAGGGGTTTAACAGTGGCTCTCCTTCTTTCCCAGGGAACTCTGGGGATTTCAGCTCTACAAGGAGAAGATCAGAAGAGGCTGCTGGATCAGGCCAAGGGCCCAGCATCCCGTTCTGACAATAGCCAACCAGATGTCTGTGGGAAATCTGCAAGCCGGACCTGAACACAAGACCACTCTCCTCTTCTGTGGTTTCCAGCAATTGATATTCAGAAGCATTCCTGCCTCTGACCAGGGAACCGTAGCCTAGCCACCACAGCTAGTAGCCATGGATAGCCTTTCCCTCCAGGAATTTGTCATCTTGTAACTCGCAGCACCAGACTTCCCAATATTCTTTGGGCGGGGGGGGGGGGACCCATGGCTGCTTCAAGCGATCTGATACGGCTTTAAATATATACAGTGGTACCCCGGGTTAAGTACTTAATTCGTTCCAGAGGTCCGTTCTTAACCTGAAGCTGTTCTTAACCTGAAGCACCACTTTAGCTAATGGGGCCTCCTGCTCCCGCTGCGCTGCCAGAGCACGATTTCTGTTCTCATCCTGAAGCACTATTTCTGGCTTAGCGGAGTCTGTAACCTGAAGCGTATGTAACCCGAGGTACCACTGTATAGTTAAACCAGTTTTTTTAAAAACCAGTCAAATAACTGTGCTAAAAAAGGCAATTTGCTCTATTATTCGTAGAGTTGCTATCAAGGCAGGACTTTTTTGGGGCCCCTCCCAGCAGAAGGAGGAAGAAGGAACCCAGGATATACCACATTTTGATGTAAGTTAAATACAAAACATGGCTGTATAAAGGCTGAGTGTGTGCTCAAGACATAACGGTATGCAAGCCAACCAAATCCTACTCCAAAGTAGACGAAAATTAGTCCCGTCTGTTAATTTCAGCAGGTCTGCTTTAAGAGCCATGGCTCCCCCCCCCCCGAAGAATCCTGGGAACTGTAGTTTGTTAAATGTGCTGAGCGCTGTTAGGAGACTCCTATTCCCCAACAGAGCTGGAATTCCCAGCATTCCTTGGGAAGAAGGCTTGGTTGTTAAGCTACTCAGAGAACTGGAGCTCTGTGAAGGGAACTGTGGTCTCTTCGCAACTCTCAACACCCTTTACAAACTACAGTTCCCAGGATTTTTATTATTTTTATTTTGGGTGGGAGGGGAGCCAGGACTGTTTAAAGTGTTTTAATACTGCTGTGAGTATCCGGGGGCCTATGTTAGGTCATTTCAATGCATCTAGTTTGTAAAACTTAATTGAATACCGCACCACAGATCATTACTGTGCCTATTCTTAGATTCAGCCGTCCCTGGCATTTCAAACAAATTCAGGGGCAGGGGGGTGTTGCTGATACAGATTAAGCCTTGAGTAAAGGTTAAGCCAGCCTTCCGTCTCCCCAGAGCAAAGCAGGCATGGGAAACACTAGGACAAGATTTCCTTGTAATCAATCCAGGTTTCACAGACCCTTCAAGCGCCCCTATTTTCCAGGGACGTCCCTGATTTAGAGAAGCCGTCCTGGTTTCTGCTTTGATCCCTGAATGTCCCACTTTTCCTTAAGATGTCCCTATTTTCATTGGAGAAATGTTGGAAGGTATGGAGTTATCTGACTCCTGAGCCGTCTGAAGGCAATCCTGTGTATGGAGAAGTTTTTGTTTTTAAAAAAAGTTTAATGTTTTGTTATGTTTTTATATATGTTGGAAGCTGCCCAGAGTGTCTGGGGCAACCCAGTAAGATCTGTGGGATATAAATAGTAAAATTATCATTATGGAATGGGATGTCCCTAATTTCACCGGAGAAATGTTGGAGGGTATGGTAGCACTTAAATCCTCCGGTCACTGAGAGCATCTCAAGGATGACTTTTAGTCCTCTCTCGTTTAAAGAGGCCTCACTGGCTTCAACTGTTGTAAAGGCAGTTTCCTTTGTCGTTTCAAATGTATGAAATTCCCACAGCTACACTGTATTTTTCCGTGTATAAGACACCTCCATGTATAAGACGCCCCCTATTTTTGGGGACTCCAAATTAAGAAAACACCCCTCAGCACTATCCACGTATAAGACGAGCCCCAATTTTAAACCTAATTTTTTGGTAAAAAACCCCTAGTCTTATACACGGAAAAATACGGTATGTTGCGAGGAATCTAGTAGCTAAATGGACCCAGTTTCTTGGAAAGGGAGGAGGAGAATGGAGCAATGGATGCCTTTTACCCATGGGCTCCAACGGATGGTCAATTGATTCAACTTTTGCTGAGTCATCCTTTCTGAAAAGTTGCCAGGTTTACAGTATAAACTTGGCAGGGGAAGGGAGAAAACAAGAGCTCTCGCCGTTCGGCAGCAAGCACAGGCATATTCCTCATGCGGGTGACTCAACAGGAGTGTGTGCACACAAAATCACACACACACAAGTAACAGCGAGGCCTCTTACACCTCTCCTCAGTGTAATCTGCCCCGAGACCATTCTGTGAAGGACAGGATATTTGCAAACCATAAAAAAAGAAATGTAGTGGTTAGAGTGTTGCACTAGGATAAATCCAATAATTTTAATTAATTTTTTAAAAATATGGATCTATTTTTTTTTAAAAAATGGACTCAATAATAAAGATAAATAAGATAGGACGTGTGTTACAAAGAAAAAAATTACCGTACTTTTCCGTGTATAAGACTAGGTTTGTTTCTTTAAAAATTATGCTTAAAAGTGGGGGTCGTCTTATACATGGATAGTGCATAGGGTGGACGTTTGATTGGTTGCTGCTGCGGCTGTCAGCAGCTAGTGGGCGTGTTATTGGTTGCTGCGTCAATGGCTGGTGTTGATTGGCTGATGCTGCGGCAGTTGGGTGGGCGATTGGCTGCTTCTGTCAGCAAGGGGACAGACAAGAGGCGGATTTTGGGACATGTGCGGGTGGGTGATTTTCGGCAATCCCCCCTAAAAAAAGCTCAGCAACCCTGCGTAATCCCCCCCCCAAATCAGCTCAACAACTCTGGGCTAATCCTCTGCAAAAATAAAAAAATAAAAAATGCTCAATAGCTCTGTGCCATCTTCCCCCATTTTCTTAAAATTGAGTCCCCCAAAACAGGGGGCGTCTTATACACGGAAAAGTACAGTAGATGTGATTTGCCTTCCAGAAACTCATGTTGCAAAATGACATAGGAGAGTCTTGATAAATAAAAGATTGGGTGTGGACTTTTTAACATCAGTTAAAACTAGAAAAAGAGAGAGGTTTTAATCTATATTAAGAAGAAGAGGAAGGAGAGTTTGGATTTGATATCCCGCCTTTCACTCCCTTTAAGGAGTCTCAAAGCGGCTAACGTTCTCCTTTCCCTTCCTCCCCCACAACAAACACTCTGTGAGGTGAGTGGGGCTGAGAGACTTCAAAGAAGTGTGACTGGCCCAAGGTCACCCAGCGGCTGCATGTGGAGGAGCGGAGACGCGAACCCGGTTCCCCAGATTACGAGACTACCGCTCTTAACCACCACACCACACTGGCTCTCAACCCAAATATGACCCAAAGCAGTGGTTCAAGGATGAACAAGGAAGAATGACTGGGATACAGATAACAGTCCCGAATCTCGCTGGGTGACCTTGAGCAAGTCGCCGTCTCTTTCGTCCTCTCCTACCTCACAGGGTTGTTTTGAGGATAACATAGAGAGAGGGAGAACCATGCATGCCACCTCGGGCGGAAAAGTGGTGTGTGTAGTAAATAGCAACACATACGCACCACCAGTGCTCTTGAAAGTTGATACGCTATATAGCCAGCTCGAGAATAATATTTTGCTATTCAGGATAGGGCAAGTCCTCAATATATTGCAACTGGACACACACACACGCCCTGCACGACACCTCCCAGTGATTGGCCCCAATCCCCAACCACTTTGCAGCGCATCGCGGGTCGCTCCCCCTGCTGCGTTGGCGCGACTGCTGTTGCAGCCACTGCCTGCCACCTCCAGTCCTGGGCTGGTGAACTAGCTAGCTAGGGACTCAGCTACATTAGTAAAGAAACAGCGATTTGAATGTGTTATAAACATGCAACACAAGATGGTGCCAGAGAGCAGGAAATTTTAAAACGTAATTTTCCATAGAGATTTTGTTCTTCTTGTTGAAAATATCTAATTTCTGACTTATTTATGATGACGTCCTCTCCCCCGGTGTCCAGATCCACCCCAACTTAGTTGGCTGTGGGGCTAGAATTAGCTAGGAGGAAGCCGTTTTTAATACCCCGTCATGCAATGCAGAGCTAGTTATCCCAGAAGAGGTTGCTGGAGTAGCATGCAAGGCACCAGTCCCCGTCGGCCCTGCTAGAACTCCCAGTTCTCAGTTTTTGTTCAGTTGTGCCGGGTGCTGACACTGTGAATCCTGCCACCCCCAGTTGTGCAGCGTCAGGCGCGTGCTCCAGGAACGGAAGTTTCTCAGATCGGAAATTGGTTCAACATAGCTATCCATCAGTAACAATGGACTAGTTTGGAGAATATGGCTTTTAATTGAAATGGTTTGCACTGACCGGGAAAGACGTTTCCAACATCCTCAGGAAAGCAAAACGAAACAAAAAAAGCACCCCAGAAAAAAAACAATTGTGTACATCTGCAGTCTGTGTTAGGCCCAACTCTCAGAAACAGAAGTGAAGTGGTAAACTTTGAAGCTTCTCCACACTGCACCTTCAAACCACAGGTGAAACACTTTATTTCCCTGAAAAAATCGTGGTAGCTGCGGCTTGTTAAAGCTGCTGTCTGGACTGTACCACTTCAGACTCTGGGTTTGTGGCTGCGGCAGTTCAAAGGATGGAATTGTCCTCTACAAAAAGGAAACCTTACATGTTGAAAGCCAGCGTGTCATGGAGAAGGCTGCACTCAGACCCTTCCTCTGACATTGAGGTTTCTACATGCAGAGACATATGCAATGTTTTGTACCGAGGAAAGCAATATATATATATATTTTAAAAACCAAATGCACAGGTATAGAATAAGGGATCCCTGTCTTGGCAGCAGCAACATTGTCTGGGGGTCATGAGCCAGGTTTTTGTTATTTTACGGCAGGCTTTAATGGCATTGTGTGCTATCTGCTGCAACCTGCCCTGGCACCTCACGATGAAGAGCAGCTAAGAAATATAATGAATGAATGAATCAACAAGATCTCAAGAACTGTAGCTGACAGCAAACTGAGCACAAATCAGCAGTGTGATGTGACTGAGAAAAAGAAAAAAGGCTACTGAATAATAGAGCCATCGAGTTTCCTAGCCGCCACCACCACCAGAGTGCTACTTTATTCTGCAAGAGCTACTTCAATCTGAAGTGCTACTTCAGTCTGACCTCATCTGGAGTCCTGTCTCCAGGTCTGGGCACCGCATCTTAAGAACGAGGGATGTAAAGGAGCTGGAAGATGTATGTTGATTGGAAGAGGTTAGAATGAGGTTGTCAAACATGGCCAGGGCTAAGTCCTATGAAGAAAGCAGTGAGGGACTGGTTATACAGTATTTAGCCTGGAGAAGATTGTGTGGAGACCTGCTAGTCTTATTCAAAGTGCTGTCGCCCTGAAGAGCACTTTGTTTTTTAAAAAATGTTTTTATTATTATTATAATTTATATGTTGGAAGCTGCCCAGAGTGGCTGGGGCAACCCAGTATGACGTGTTGGGTATAAACAGAATAAAATTATCATTATGGAATGGGATGTCCCTATTTCATCGGAGAAATGTTGGAAGATATGCCATTCATACACCCCAAAAGGGGTCATGTAGCCTTGCCTAACTTTATGGATTTACAGAAGCCATCCCAGTTTCTGATTTAATCCCTCAATGTCCCGCTTTTCCTTAGGACATCCCTATCTTCATCAGAGAAATGTGTGGGGGGGTATGGAGTTATCCAACCCCCGAGCCATCTGAAGGCAACCCTGCATAGGGATTTAAAAAAAAAAAAGTTTAATGATTTATTATGTTTTATGTATATTAAAGTGGCTGGAGCAATCCAGCAATCCAGTTAGATGGGTGGGGTATAAATAGTAAAATGATGATGGAATAGGACATTCCTGTTTTCATCAGATAAATGTTGGAGGGTATGGAACATCTGAAGAAATTTATTGATGGGAAGAGCAAAAACTGTAGGATTTTATGAATGCTATTTCAGCCAAGTAGCATCCAGTGATGTGAGTCTGCGTCTACGGTCTGTAGTGGCACAGTCCAGAGATCTGCATTTACCACCTCATCTAGCGGTTGTGAGAAGATGGCCTTACACTGTCATTGCCAGATCCAACATCTTACATTAGTGTGGGCAAGCTTTGGTCTTCCAGAGGTTGCTGCACAACAACTCCCATAAGAGCAGTATTCATATATTCCTCCCCGCCCCAAAGTTTCACTTTAAGGGGACACAATTCTCAGAGCGCTTAAAAGCCAGACACACTCATTGCGGTGGAGAGGCAACATTTTCATTTGGAAGGAGAACGTGCAACGAAATAAAGACAAAAAGAGCTGTTCAGTCAGCTGGACAATTCCAGAATGGAGGAGACGGATGCAAAATCAGGAAACCATAGCCCAAGTGATTATTAAGCAACACCGAAGGCATCTTTAGCCCATGTGAATATAACAAGACGTACTGTTTACATAACTACAATGAGTTATTGCTATGCCTCAGCCTTCCCAAAGTCTCGTTGTGAAGCTGTACAAGTTAACAAAACATTTGAAGGTTGGTCCTCATCGTACAAAGCGGGCCAATTTCATTTGGTACGCTCCCTGATAAATGTAAATACAGCAGATATTTACATTTGCGACACCTTTCCCGAAGCTGGCACCCTTCAGATGTTGGGTCCCATCGGCCCCAGGCAATCTGTCAGTCACAGATGATGGGTGTTGCCGTTCCAAACATCTGCAGGGAGCCAGGTTGAAGGAGGCCGATATACACAACAAACGCGCAACCAGTTGTCAGTTCCAGAAGTTAAGTTCCACCTAGTTCAGTGGGACTTGCGCACAGGTAAAAGTACACAGGTAAAATGTGCCATTTCAGCTATTTATAATCCTCTCGCAGAAAGCCTATAACAGAAGATGGAGAAAGAACATCGTAAAAATCTCTTGTTCAGTGTATAATTTATACAAGGCAGTCTGTACAACCACATACACCCATCCACAGCTGTTAGAAAAGATTCTGCATTTCATCAGGTGTGTGCTTTTGCGAGTTATTCCTTCAGACGCAGGGACTCCTTGCTTAAAAATGTAAAAACACTGGTAATATATATATATATTTATATATTTCTGATTGTGTTTATAGAAATACAAAGGTTTTTTGTTATTATTATTATTTAAAAAAGAAACCCAAATCTTTTTGAATGTACAGTAGTTGCTCCGAATGAGCAAAGCCGCATTGCATACCCAGAAACCGCAACACTTACGTAGCGCTACATGCGTGTGAAAGCGGGCTCCGTTCTGAGCTTTTCTCTGCGCATGCAATGGGGAAATCTTCGCCACGCATGCACAGCGCTGGGCAAAGCAGCCTCAGGCGAGCCAGAGCTTCATTCCCATCTCAGAAGCACGCGGAGCTTCGGGCTGCAGCGAAACAGCCGCTGAAGAAGCAGGAAAGGATTGGAATTGCCCACATGTGGGTGTGGAAAAGAGCAGACAAGAATGCGTTATTTGAGGGGAAGCTGTTTTGCAAAAAGAAAGGAAAAGAGGGGGTTTCAGTACTGAAAAGGGCATAGGAAGATGCTTATGTTAGGAGAAGTTTGCCCGAAGAGGCTGATGAATCTCCACGAGGACTTTAAATAAGATTCGCAAACTGATGTGAAAAGACGGGGAAACTTAAGACTAGAAAAATAAGAAACCGAAATTGACAGATTTGCTCATCCCTAGTGCGGCACAGACACTGGCTTACCAATTCAGTGAGAAAATGGCTTTTGTTTATGTGTGCTGTAGCCTGTTTGCGGGCGCTGATTTCTGGTGCTGTCTGTAGCTGCATATACAAGCAGTGGAGGTTGTTAGGTTGTTCCCTTAGGACAAATGAGGCTCTGCCCCACCAACCTCAGTCTGCCGCCAGTCAGCGCCCATCTGTCTGCCTTCTTACTTACACCCAGTCCAGAGTGGAGCCCTGGTGGTCAGCTTCCTCTTTCTCCTTGGTCTCAGTATTGGCCTTGTAGAACTCAGGAGGGAGGAGGAGGAGGACAAAGCTAGAATGAATTGTCATTGGCTCTGGCGCCACCTACTGTTGGGCTCCCCACCTTCTGCCCTACCAGTCGCCAATGGGCATGAGCCACTACCATTCATATGATTGCCAACATTCTATTCGCATTTATTCCAAAGGTGGGGAACCTGTAGCCCTTGAGATGTTGCTGGACTACAACTCCCATCATCCCCGGCTATTGGCCACACTTGATGGGAGTTGGAGTTCACCAACTTCTGGAAGGCAACTGGTTTTTCAGCCCAGATCTATACGATTTCCCAACAGCACAGCATAACGCGACCCTCGTGGAAACAAAACTCCTGATGATTGGAACATTTGATTGCCCAACTAAAAATTAATTATGTTACTGTGCACCTTGTATCTTTTTGCACTGTTCAACTGCATGGATTTACTCCTTCCTACACAAGAGGAAAAGGAAACATAGGACTAAGAAAGACTAGCTGTAAATAAGCAGAGCCTGATTCTGCGGACCCCGCAGATCATTCAAAAGCTTCATTCCAAAGAGTGCCAAGCTGGTACCTCTGAACTGCTTCATTCATTAGATAGGATCCAGACTATGTCAGTTGAAACTTAGTTGCCTCATGATTTCAATGGGAAATAAAGTAGGAACACAAGAAGCGATCCCAAAAAGTTTTACTAAGAATAAACCCATTGAAATTAACGAACATGACTAAGTTAGGTCCATTAATTTCAACTCTTGAGTAAAACCTAGTTGTATACCACCCATAGCAAGCTGTCTTATACCAAGTCCATCTATCTCAGTATTGCCTATTTTGACTGGCAGTGAATTTCGAGGCGTTCAGAGTCTCTCCCAGTCCTACCTGGAGAATCTGGGACCTTCTGCATGCCAAGCAGGTGTTCTACCACTGCGGTCCTTCTCCAAGTTAACTTGCCCAATTGGTTTCTGCGGGACCCAATTTCCGCTTACTTGTCTGGATCCATCCTGCTGAATGTAGTACACAGAGTTACTGGGTTCTGGGTTTGACCCAGAAGTTCGGGGGTTTCATCTCTTGATATGCCACACAGGTGGAAGGGGTATGAAATAGACTGGAAGGCCTCTTACACCTGCACTCCTAATCACAGTTATCTGGGAGTAAGCTCCCGTGGGCTGCATCTAACATTCTCTTGTGCTAGCAGACAGGTGAGTCTTAATGTTGAGCAACAGAAGACGCCAACGCAACAGCTGCAGAAGCAGAAACTCTCTGCACTGATTGCTGATTGCAAAAACTATCGTGCAACCACCTGATGCATTCCCTTGTGCAACCACGTTCCTCTGGTGCAAAACATTTTGTCCATGAAGCAAATATACCGCTAAGTGACTTTCACTTTAGAGCCACGTTGAATATAACCCACTGAAATCAAGAGGGCTTACTTCTGAGTAAGTGCTGTAAGTTATTACTGGCTTTTGTGTTTCCTGAATCTTCTGTTGGCTCGCGAAATGCATCAAAACACATTTCTAAAATGTGTATGAAAATACCTATTTCAATGTGAATTTTTGTGCAGTTAAAAAACAACAACAGATGAATGTGGAAATGGGATCGGATGGATTTATGCACACATGCAAAATGAAATGGACCAGATCTAGATTTGATTTGTGTACCCCAGGCTTAGTAATCTGCTCTTGAATAGATTTTAGTCTTTGGAAGCTCAGGGCTCATCCAAACTTGCCCTTGCACCTGATCTTTACAGCTGAATCGGAGCAAACTTCAATCAGGGTTTCTCTGGATTGTTGTTTGCGCTGATTTATTCCTCAGGGAAAATGGCAGGACAAGGGCAAAACCACTTGGATCAGTGCCTAGAAGGGACAAGTGGAAACCGAAAGGCATGTAGAAGTTCACACATGCAGAATATGTAGCAAAACAAACTAAGGGGTCAACCCCCTCCCAAGTAGAGTCCAATGGAGACTGAGCATGCCAGTGGGCATGGAAATCTGTCAGGGCCCCCATCCGCACTACACATTTAAAGCAGTTTTACACCCCTGTAAACAGTCACAGATGCTCCCAAAGGACTGCTAGAAGACCCTTATTTCCCTCACAGAGCTATAATTTCCAGAGCTCCCTTAGGAAGAGGAGTTGATTGTTAAATCGTTCTGGAAACTGTAGTTGTTTGAGCGGAATGGGGTGACCTCCAAGCATTTCTCAGCACGCTTAACAGGCTACTATTCCTAGGAAGGGATGCGGGTGGCGCTGTGGGTTAAACCACAGAGCCTAGGACTTGCCGATCAGAAGGTCGGCGGTTCGAATCCCCGCGACGGGGTGAGCTCCCGTTGCTCGGTCCCTGCTCCTGCCAACCTAGCAGTTAGAAAGCACGTCAAAGTGCAAGTAGATAAATAAGTACCGCTCCGGCGGGAAGGTAAATGGCATTTCCGTGTGCTGCTCTGGTTCGCCAGAAGTGGCTTAGTCATGCTGGCCACATAACCCGGAAGCTGTATGCCGGCTCCCTCGGCCAATAAAGCGAGATGAGCGCCACAAACCCAGAGGCGGCCACAACTGGACCTAATGGTCAGGGGTCCCCTTACCCTTACCTTATTCATAGGAATTTTGGGGGGAAGTGGTACGATACTGCTTTAAATGTACTGTATTTTTCCGTCTATCAGACGCCCCCATGTATAAGACCCCCCCCCTCTGTTTTGGGGGATTCAATTTTAAGAAAATGAGAGGAGATGGCCCAAAGTTCTTGAGCTTCTCCTCCCACGCAGCTGCGGGCAGGAAACACTCCCTACATCATTTCCCGCACGCAGCGGCATCGGGGGGAAGTTGCCCTCCCGCCAACCGGCTGGCTGGCGGGTGCACCGCTTCTCCCCCCCCCCCCATGCCACTATCCATGTATTGGACGACCCCAGTTTTTTTACCTGTCAAAAAACCTTGTCCAATACATGGAAAAATACGGCATATCGTGCAGCTGATTCTCGATGGCAGGGGAGGAAAATAACGGAATGGAGTATCCTGGAAAAAGGCATCGCTGAATGGCTGGAATCCTAAAAAGAAGATCGCTTCCTACTGCAACATTTTGCTGCAGGCCCCACTTGCGTTCCTAGTATTTCATTCATTCATGACCTCTCTCTCCCACATTTGCTCTGCGGGTACATCGTAAGAGCACTTTGGATCACTGCCTTGAATAAGCACAATGTCACTATGGAAGCAGATGAGCAAAACTTGTAAGCAAAAACTTGTAAGCTAAACTTACACACCATACATGTTAAGCACCTCCCCACCCACCCACCCTAAGAATCCTGGGAACTGTGGTTTGCTAAGGGCGCTGGGAGTTGTAGCTTTGCGAGGTGTGAACTACGGTTCTGAGGATTCTTTGCGGAGAGCAAATGTTATTTCTGTGCATGGTGTGTATGCGGCCAAGCACATGAGCATGGACACGGACGGATGCGTATTTTTAGACCTCGGTGGCTTTCCCAGAACTCCTGAATTCCTGAATTCCAAGCCATACCCTTTCAACCGTCTTGATTGTCATTCAGCGGCCCGTCTTCTGCCTCAAAAAGTAAAGCGACCTGTCGACGAGAATTTGGAACCAAACCTATCAGTCTCAGAACTCCATGAAGATGGCGGAGTTCTAGCCTAGACTGAGCAATTGCTGTGCAATTCCCTCCCCCCTTCCTATACATGGCTGCATTGCAGGGGGTTGGACTAGATGGCCCTTGGGGTCCCAACTCTACAGTTCTATGATTCTATGCGTGCATATCCAACACCCCCCTCAACATTATGCTGGATAGGCTTTCAGCACCCTAACTTGGAGGCCAACCAAGGCTGGAGAAATCCCCAGTCCTTCATGATTTGGGTCCCCAAACATATTTTTGAAAGACAAAACCCAAAAACCTGAATTATTCCTCTTGGGCAGGTCAGTACTCAAATTATTGGAGCAGGAGACAGGAATGCACAAGCTTTGCAGTCAACTAAATTCTACTCGGAGTAGAGCCATTGCAATTTAAACTTAATTACACCCATTCATTCCAATGGATCTACTCTGAGTACGACTAATGTTGGATGCTCCTGCTGGCTCCTCCTCAGTTTTACCCAAATCACGGTCCTCTTGTGGTCATCTAGAAATAGTCACCAAAGGCCCCTCTGTCATTTGAGTACTGAGTAGATACTTTAACTTGAGCTCTTAGTATTGTGATGTTAGAACTTAGGAACTGGAATGCATAGATACATACCCCTGTGTTTATGATTCAGCTTTTGCCCAAGACAAACATTTGTCCAAATTCAAAACTTGGCCAAAAAAGAAAAAAAGGGGAAAAAAGAACCCTAAACCCAGAATTTAAGTTTGGCTTGAAATTCAGATTTCACTTTCAAAATCACCCCATTTAACACTGGGTGTGCCTAGGAATTGGAAGCATCTTCCCTGCCTGCAGAGTGCAAAAGCAAAGAGAGAAAAAGAGGAAGACCACAGATGGGGAACCAGTGGCCGTCCAGATGTTCAGCTCCTATAATCCCCAGTTGATAATCAAGGAGTTGTAGTGTAGCAACATCTGGAGGGACACAGGGTTCTCAGCCTTGCAGGAGAGACTTAAGACTTAGGACTAATCTACACTGGTGAGTTATAACGTTAAAAATGTGTTATAAAAATGTGACACCAGAGGGCGCCATAGAGCAGTGAACTTTCGCCAATGGGAAATTGCATTGGGAGCTATATTTTTTAACAGCATTTTTTATAGCGTTTTCCAGATCAGTGTAGACCCAGCCTTAGTTAAATCCCTCCCCAAATACCTCTGAGGATGGATGCCTGCTATCGCACCCTGTACTGCACTATGCCCATTGGTACTTGCATTATGGGGGGCAGGGAGATAGAGGGCATAACCCCCTTGGGCAGAACACCCCTCACAATTTTAGACAAAGCCTCCCCTGTAGCTTCCAAAAAATAGCCAAGGAGGCAGTCACAGAAGATCAATGGGTTAAAATCTCTCTGGCAGCCCTGTAAGTTAAGCCTGGGTATCCATCACAAATACTTTCCAGGATTTCAACTCTGGTGTTATACTGTTCTCCTATACTTAAGCAGAACAATGGTCACCACTCATGTTTATGTTTTCTAGAGTTGCATTTTGCTCTGTTGTCCAACCCCTCGTCGTGCGACCCCCCCAAAGGAGGTGGATTGAATGCTACTTTCTTAAAAGAATACCCTGCTCTAGATACTCCCCCCAAACCCACTCCCTCCCCAGCACATCCCATCAAAGCCCCCTCCCCAAACACTCTCTCATAACCAGCCTCTGAGGCCACCTTCTCTTTGAGCCAAAGGTATTGCAACTAGTGCTGAAACGGAAAAGAAAATCACACCCATTTAAGATGGGATGAATCGTACACATTCAGAAGAGTCAAAAACCCAGCTGCCAGCACCAAAGCATCAGTTTTTGCCGGTGACGCCGAGATTTCAGACAGCAGGCTTTCGAAGCTGATGTCAGAATTCGAAACAGGAAAACTAAAAAAAGCAAACCAACGAAAAAAGCTGTTAATCTGAAGGCACGGAAACTTCAGGTTCAGTTCCTCGATCCTCTTTGCCGAGACGTTGTGCAGCGCTTGTTGAGTGGTGTGGCGGCAAACGGCTCGCTACATTCACTGCGGCTCCGACCGCAACGTTCAAAACCACTCCAGCCTTGGCAGTTCCGTTGTTGTGGACGCCGTTCCCAACTTGGTAGACAAAATGGCGGCGCCTACGAGGCCCCACAGCACTTCCCTTGGAGACTACCTCTAATTTAGGGATGTACTTGAAAAGATTGGCCCCCCTCCCCAGTGTGACCTCTTAAGAAAAGCAATTTCAAAATGGTTGCATGTGTTTCCCCCCTTTTCTATCATATCTCTCTCACTTGCCTTCCCCCTTTTAGTCAACATCTTTCGAAGTTTGGGGGCTGGGGCCGCTTCGCTTGCGCTGCTCCCCTTTGGAAGACGGCCGCGGCTTGCCCAAAGTCCTGGCGCCTCCGGAAGCTTCCGTTGGCTCCGAGGAGGCCTGCCGGGTGGACGACCTCAGCCGGCTGCCTTTGGGGTCGCTTTGGTCGGCGCCCGCCTTGGCGGACAAGGCCGAGGCTTTGTGATGCTCCGCTCTCTGGCGGTGAGGCGGCGTGTGGTGCCGTTTCATGTACAGGAAAAGCGCCGGGTCGGGCATGGGCTCGACGTCTTCGAAGCTGCTCAGCCGGTCGCGAGGCGGAGGCTCCTTGAAGGCCCCCCTGCTGTGGAAGTTGCTGGAAGCCTGCCGGCGAGTGTGGGACTTCTGCGTCCGTTTCTTGGGCCTTGCCTCGCCGCAGGGTGGAGGGAGGAAAGGTTTCTCAGGGGGCATCTCGGGCAGGGCCTTCCCGCTCTGCCGGGAACTGTGGAGCTTCTGTTTGGTGGCGTGGAGCTGGAAGGAGAGGTAGGCAGCCGCCTCCGTCTGCTTCTGCAGCTCTGTGTTGAGGATGGTCACCCGGTGGCTTCTCCTCTTCAGCTCCTCCAGGAATTTCCTCTCTTTGTTCCTCAGGTTGGAGCGGAGGGCAGCCACCAAGCTCTCCTTGTGCCTCAGCTCCTTGCGCAGCTCCACATTGTTCATCTCCTTCTCCTGCAGCTGGGCTTCCATGATCTTGCACTTCTCCTCCAGCTCCTGGTCAATGATGTCTGCATTCAAACAGAGAACATATCAAGATATTAAACTGAGAAGAACAGATACTACACTTGATCTTAGCCAAAAGGAAGTGCAAGGAGAAGGAAGGCAAGTTCTACCACACGTGGTGGACGTGCAAGACAACAAAAGCATTCCTGGAAATGATATATATACAGTGGTACCTCGGGTTAAGAACTTAATTCGTTCTGGAGGTCCGTTCTTAACCTGAAACTGTTCTTAACCTGAGGTACCACTTTAGCTAATGGGGCCTTCCGCTGCCACCGTGCCGCTGTAGCACGATTTCTGTTCTCATCCTGAAGTAAAGTTCTTAACCTGAGGTAATATTTATGGGTTAGCGGAGTCTGTAACCTGAAGTGTCTGTAACCTGAAGTGTCTGTAACCCGAGGTACCACTGTATATATAATGAGTTGGGGAAAAAAGTTTAAAATAACATTTCTGGGAAAAACCAGAGGCTTTTTGACTAGGAATTTTAGGTGCAGAGATACCAAAGGAGCAGAAACAATTGTTTATGTATGCGACGACAGCAGCGCGGACACTACTGGCCCAGAGATGGAAAGAAGAAAAAGTTCCTACCAGAGACGAATGGCTTATGGAGATGATGGACTATGCCGAAATGGCAAAATTGACCGGGAAAATCAGAAACCAGGAAGAGAGGAACTTAAATAAGGAATGGGGGAAATTACAATTTGCTTAAGAGAACATTGTAAGCAAGTAAAAACTTTGGCAGGATTTGAGTAACGCTTGTAATATACTAAAAACTAAGGTAAAAATGGATTCTTTATGAAAAATGGAGGAAATATGTGATGCAGTAGGAAAAGATTGAAAATGGAAACCATGGAGGGGAGTCTTAGGATTTAGCGAATCCTAAATGCTGGTGATGATGTCTAATTTAAATGTGTAGTGTAAAACTGAATAAAAAAGATTTTCAAAAGAAAAAAGAAAAAGGTCTACATTCAAGAGAAAGAGAGAGGCTTTTGGGCTTTCTTTTTCTTAACTGAGATTTTTCAAGTGGACCAAAACAATTGCAAACGAGATGCAGAAGACGTAACTGTGAACTTAGTCCCGGTGCTATTTGTGGATGCAGAGAAGAAACAGAAAACCCAAGCAATCATGAACAGGGAGGGGGGCAGCTCCTGAAGGCTGAGCCCTTTTGGGGGGGTTCCCCAAATATATTTGGGCTATATAAATATTTTTAAGTGAAATGAAAACAAAGAACGGTCTACTGAGGGTACATCCACACTTTTGCTTTGAAAAGCATGGGGCTGAGCGGTTTCCTGCTTGACCCACACTTTCTAGATATGGGTCCAAGGAGTTTCCCCTTGCCCCACTCCTTTCCCTGGGAAAGGATGATCTTTAGTGCGGAATCAGAGTAGACATCCACCTGGAGAAAACACATTTTGCTCCATTTGATCACTGTAAAGAGCAGTTTTAGCCAGGGGGAAGCAGCCGGACAAGGGGAAGTGTGGATGAGTCCTGAGACCCTTCAAGATGTCCTCAGGGGAATCATAGTATTGCAGGGACCCCAAGGGTGCTCAGCCCAGCCCCCAGCAATGCAGGTATTTTCCAATGTGGGATGAAAAAGTAAGAATCATGGATGGGGTTGAGGTTGGACTAGATGTTCTCTCAAGTTGCCCTCCAACTCAAGGATTCTAGAAGACTGAACACTGAAGATTCTAGAACACTGAAGATTAATAATAATAAGAAGAACAACAACAGCAACACCCCACCCATCTCACTTGGTTGCCTCATTCACTCTGGGAGGCTTCCAACAAATATAAAAGCATAATAAAACCTCAAACATTAAAAGCTTTCCTATACAGGACTGCCTTCAGATGTGTTCTTATACGTCAGATAGTTGTTTATCTCCTTGACATCCAATGGGAGGGCATTCCACAGGGAAGGCAACACTGCGAAAAAGGCCCTCTGCCTGGTTCCCAGTAACCTCACTTCTTGCAGTGAGGGAACCACCAGAAGGCCCTCGGAGGTGGAACTTCAGTGTCTGAACAATGGAGTTGGAGTCAGCCCTTTAGGTTTACAAGGCGAAGGCCATTTAGGGCTTTAAAGGTCAGCACCGACACTTTGAATTGTGCTCGGAAATGTACTGGGAGCCAGTGCAGAACCTTTAGGACTGCTCCCAGTCATCATTTCAGCTGCCGCATTCTGGATTAGTTGCAGTTTCCGAGTCACCTTCAAAGGTAGCATTGCAGTAGTCCAAGCAGAAGATAGCCAGAGCATGTACCACTCTGGTGAGACAAGGCACAGGCAGGTAGAGTCACAGCCGGCCTACCAAACGGAGCTGGTTGACAGCCGCCCTAGACACAGAATGGGTTTTCTGTCAATGTAGGCTGCAAAGCATGTGCTCTACCACCCTTTTCACTGCCCGATGACATAGTTTTTCGAGGAACGACTCCCTACAGATAGCTCCACAAGCTCAGTGCCTGGTGGGTAGTGTTCTTGTTGATCTTTGCCATGGACCTGTTTTGGCTTGCCAGACCGAAAAACCAGGACTGGCCCAGGCAAAAGACAGCTGGAGCGAACAGATCTGGTATGCCTGCAGGATGATATCCAGTCTCCCCAGAAGAAGAGGAAGAAGAAGTCACTTTGCTTCCACTTCCAGCTTTCTTTGTAAATGCCTGCTAACACACCTCTCAGACACTGTAAAGCAAAGACATCCTGGCCAAAGGATTAGCCATGCAAAAACCTGTCCAGAGGGCGTTCCAGTTTGTGGATTCCTTTTATTATTATTATTATTATTATTATTATTATTATTATTATTATTATTTCAACCCTTCTACACGCAATTGCTTCCCAGCATTGCCTCTTCAGAGGCTTACAAGGAGCTCTTTGAGCGACATGGATGTACACAAGGTGACAAGGGGGAAGCAATGATTTGACTCATCATCAATTGATTGCCCTGTAAGATGTTGGGATAGCGAAAGCTGACATAGGCAAAGAATCCACAGGATGAGAGGCGGGCTCTCGCGTGGAATAGGGTGGCTCGTGAGTCAGTTGCTTGCAGATCCAAGGATGTTGAGGAGGAAATGAATTTGCTCCTCTTGCCCTGCTCTTCCCCTATCACCTCGCTTGCCCTCTTCTAGTTAGGAGTTTAGAGAGCAATGAGTCATTCTGATATCCCATGTTGTCATGCACAGTCCTCACCTAGCTCAGGTTCTGGGGCTACAACTGCCATTCCACCCTCCTGCTGACCATTGGCTAGATGCCACAGAGCGGTTGGATGCAGAGGAATGGCGGGAGGAGTCAGATGGGGGACCCCCAAGAGAAGAAGGCTCAGAGCTTGGGGAGCGGTGGTGGGACAACATTGAGTGGTCAGAGGGAGAAGACTGGGAACAGGAGGTGTCGGAAGCTGAAGAGGTAGCAGAGCTTAGTGAGCGGGGAGGGTCTGTGGCAGAGAGAAGTCCAGAGTCAGAAGCTGAAGCAGGAGAGGAGGGAGGCCAAGAGGCAGAGATGAGTCTGGCTGGTGAAGAGGCATGGGTGTCTCCTCCTGCTGCTGCAACAAGCTCCCCTCCCCGCTGGTCTCCCAGTACCAGGAGAGGCATGAAGAGGGCGGAGGAGAAATTAGCTCCATGTAGGCGCAGTCTAAGATTGCTTGGGGAAAACCTTGGAGGGGAGGGGACTTAGGCAGCTGGTGGGGAGGCAGAGACCTTCAGTCTGAGCAACTGCTTCATGTGGAAAAGACCTGACGGAGATGAGTTGCTGTGTTCATTAGGTCCGACACACCTGTGCAGATCCTGCTTTTCCTAATAAAGAATTAACGCCAACAGGCTCAGTGTGGTTTCCTGCTGGCTCGCACCTGTCACCATGCTGGGGTTGCTGGATAAGGGAGAATCCAGCAACATCTGGTTATTCATCCAGTATAAAGGTAAAGGGTAAAGGGACCCCTGACCATGAGGTCCAGTCGTGACCGACTCTGGGGTTGCGGCACTCATCTCGCTCTATAGGCCGAGGGAGCCGGCATACAGCTTCTGGGTCATGTGGCCAGCATGACTAAGCCACTTCTGGTGAACCAGAGCAGTGCACGGAAACGCCGTTTACCTTCCCGCCGGAGCGGTACCTATTTATCTACTTGCACTTTGACGTGCTTTCGAACTGCTAGGTTGGCAGGAACAGGGACCGAGCAACGGGAGCTCACCCCGTCGCGGGGATTCGAACCGCCGACCTTCTGATCGGCAAGTCCTAGGCTCTGTGGTTTAACCCACAGTGCCACCAGCGTCCCTCTATACATCTGATATACAAATTTAATAAATTATAATAATAAATAAATGACATCTGGATGGCCACAGCCTCCCCACCCCGGCCTAGTCTTCCAGAACAGGGTGAGGAACAAAGGAAGCTGTCTTAAACAGAGCCTGACCACTGGGCCCATCTAACCCAGTATTGTCTACACTGAGTGGCAGTGGCAGGAAGATTCTTTTTGCAAATAATAAAGTCGTATAAATAAATAAAGGTATTCTCCACCAATGAGCTCCACCATTACTGGGAACAAAGCTTTTGCATAGTCTTAAATGAGCCAGACATTTGCATGTGCTGGTGGGACCGAACAACCTCCATATTTGCCTAGAATCATAGATTTGTAGAGTTGGAAGGGGATGGGGGTGGGTGTCCTCTAGTCCAACCCTCTGCAGGGCAGGGCTCTTTTGCCCAATGTGTGGCTCAAACCCACAACCCAAAGATTAAGAGTCCCATGCTCTTCCAACGGAAATAAATAAAATTGTGCCCTATCGCAAAGAAACGGTCATTCAAGCTCTGCTCTTTGGATGCTTTTAGTGACGGGGATATCTTTTCAAGAAAGGCAGTTATCAAAGGCTGGTTTCAGAGGGCTGGCTGAGGTTGGTGGGGCTGCCCTTGGTGACCCCTAACGGGCTGACTTCTGCTTTATCTGAACCTACAAAGGGCAGCTGAGGACATCAAGGCGCACCGGATACGTTTCGCTGCGGTGCTGTTTCCTCCTCCAGGGTGTGGCAGGGAAAGAGGAGAGGCTTTTTTTGGAATCGGCCACTCGCTTCTCTGCGTCTGCCTTCCACCAGCATTCCATTCGCCTGAGACTTCTTGCTGCCGTCTACGCCTCAAACACCTTTGTTGTGCCACTTGCAGCCTCGCCTTTTGCCTCCAGGGCCGGGGCGAGGCCTCCAGACGCTCTGCAGCTCCACCTCGCTGTGATAAAAGAGCTGCTCCTGGCGATAAAGATCTCGGGACCTTTTCTCTCTCCCCTCCATTACCCAGCAGCCAAGGTTGCAGGACTACAATTCCCATCATCCCTGACCACTGGTCCTGGTAGCTAGGGATGATGGGAGTTGTAGTCCAAAAACAGCTGGAGACCCAACTTTGGGAAACACGATACTGAGCTAGATAGAACTATGGTCAGATATAAGGCAGCTTCCTGTCCTCCTATTGGTGGCTTTGTCACTTGACCACGAAAGGCCACTGCTGGTTTGGGGTTTCAGCAATCACAAAATCATAGAATCATGGAGTTGGGACCTCCTGAGGGTCAT
This sequence comes from Podarcis filfolensis, assembly GCF_964270895.1. Taxonomy (NCBI): domain Eukaryota; kingdom Metazoa; phylum Chordata; class Lepidosauria; order Squamata; family Lacertidae; genus Podarcis; species Podarcis filfolensis. Next base: position 9,065,694 of record NC_139618.1, read on the forward strand.
CTAGTCCAACCCCCTGAAATACAGGAATCTCAGCTAAAGCATCCATGGCAGATGACCATCCAAACTCTGCTTTAAAACCTCCAAGGAAGGAGAGTCCACAATCTCCCAAGGGAGTCAAGCAGCTCTTATTGTCAGACATAGGTGCCAACTCCCAGGGGCTGATGCAGTTGAATATTTTTCTGGAGGGGGCTGAGCCCCCTCAATATTCAGAGGATGTTGCCCCCCCAAATCCTCTAGAGAAGCTGGCACCTCTTGCTCTAAGAAAGCTCTTCCAGATGTTCTCCTTTCTTGTAACTTGAAGTCATGGGTTCAAGTCCTACCCTCCAAGGCAGGAGAAAACAAGGAGGCGCCATTTTCCATGTGACAGCCTGTTAGATATTTGAAGATTGCTAGACAAATGTAAGAAAGAAAAAAGAGAGAGAGAGAGAGAGAGAGAGAGAGAGAGAGAGAGAGAGAGAGAGACGGATACTCTAACGATCACACCGATCCTGGGCAAGAAATACGGGCGATGTGCAAATAATGAATGTCATGGAATCCAGTCTGGACCACTGATCCAAACATCTTGACTTCTTTTTCCTATGTACCCACGCAGTGGGAAGCGGTGAGGAAAGAAGGCTTCTGAGCCCTCGATGCCAGCTTGTTCAGTCTGAAGACTTTCAAACAATACCCATAAACATCATTGGTAAAGAGCGAAACTAGGCCAGACCAGAAACCGAGACAGCAAAGCGGAATAATAGTGGAATCCTTGGGAACTGTTCCAAGCCTAGAAGGGAACGCCAATCACATGCTCACTCAGCACCCTCTGCTGGCTGAACTGTTGCTAAGAATTAGGACTGGGTTGAAAAGCATTCACGCCTGGGAGAGCTGGAAAATGAAACTATTTTCAAGGCCTTGGGTTTTAGCCAGGGCTCCCCCCCCCCCCAGCTGGAACTCAGTTCCGGCACCTCTCATGTGGGTGCCATTGCCATTATAAGAGAACAGGGGAGAAGTTCACGGTGAGTTCTGGCACCTCTTTTTCTAGAAAAAAATAGCACTGGTTTTAGCCAAAGCTAGTCCTACTCAGGAGGGACGCGGGTGGCGCTGTGCACCTAGGACTTGCCGATCAGAAGGTCGGCGGTTCGAATCCCCGCGATGGGGTGAGCTCCCGTTGCTCGGTCCCTGCTCTTGCCAACCTAGCAATTCGAAAGCACGTCAAAGTGCAAGTAGATAAATAGGTACCGCTCCGGTGGGAAGGTAAATGGTGTTTCCGTGCGCTGCTCTGGTTCACCAGAAGCGGCTTAGTCATGCTGGCCACATGACCTGGAAGCTCTACGCCGGCTCCCTCCGCCAATGAAGCGAGAAGAGCGACACAACCCCAGAGTCGGTCACGACTGGACCTAATGGTCAGGGGTCCCTTTACCTTTTAGTCCTACTCAGAGCAGGCCCATTGAAAAGGATTTTTTGTTTTATTTATGTCTCACTTTTCTCCCAGTATGGGATGCAAAGTGGATCTTAGCATGAAACAGATACAAGGAAGAACATGCAATAAATATAGATGTTTAAAAAATAGCAAATAAGAACAGTTGTATCTCGGAAGTCGAATGCCTTGCGAGTCAAATATTTTGGCTCCTGAACGCCGCAAACCCGGAAGTGAGTGTTCCGGTTTACGAACGTTGTTTGGAACCCAAACGTCCAATGGGCCTTCCACGGCTTCTGATTGGCTGCAGGAGCTTACTGCTGCCAATCGGCAGCTGCGCCCAGGTTTTCGAAAGTTTTGGAAGTCAAATGGATTCCGTTCGACTTCCGAGGTATGACTGTAGCCCTATCAAAAACTGCCCTGGAAACACTTAACAACATTTAGAAGCATACACACAAAAAAGACAACAGCTACCTAGGGGCCAAAGGCTCATTGGTACAAAAAAGGCTTTGTCTGGTGGTGGAAGGAAAACAGGGATGAGGCTAGCCTGGTCTCCTGTAGAAGGTTAAAACACATTATTAAAGTTAATATATACCGTATTTTTTGCTCTATTGGACACACCGGACCATAGGACGCACTGGACCATAGGAGGGGGACAACAGGAATTTTTTTTTCTTGTTCTCCCCCTCTAAAACAAGGTGCGTTCTGTGCATTCAAGGTGTGTTCACCCGAAGCCTCCGGAGCTCCAGCGGGCTCTGGAGGCTTTGAGTTCCTTTTGACCTGCTCTTTGGGGCTGGCGGGGGGGGGGGAGCGCTGCTTTCCCCCACCGCCAGCCCCAAAGACCAGGTCAGGGAACAGCGGGAAGGCAGCGCTCCACCTCCCCGCTGTCCCTCGAGCTTGTGGGGCTGGTGGTGGGGAGAAGCGCTGCTTTCCCCCACCGCCAGCCTCCAAACCAGGTCGGGTTTGGAGGCTGCTATCCGCAAGCCTTGGGAGCCCGGCAGGAACTCCCACCGCGCTCCGAAGGCTTGCGGATAGCTTCCTGAAGCCTGCACTCGCTCCATAGGACGCACACACATTTCCCCTTCATTTTTGGAGGGGGAAAAGTGCGTCCTATAGAGTGAAAAATACGGTATATATTTTTAAAGAATTAGCACCGTGGCCTCTGAGGGGCAGTGGCTTTCGAGGGAGTCAGGCAGAGAGACATCTTTTCTCACCTCCTGCTACCAAACCCTTTTAACCGGAGAGTCCAGGTTTTGAACCCGGGACAAAGCAGGGGCTCTGTCCCTGAGCTATACAAATGCCCTGCCCGCTTTTTGAATCATAGATGAAGAGTCTCATGCTTTTAACAACATCTCACCCACAAAGCGAGCTTCCTCTTACCTTGCTGACTGGCTTCCAGTTCCTTTGTTTCAAGATCATGAGTCAATTCTAGAAGAAGAAAAGAGATCATAAGAACATAGAAACGTAAGCGAAGCCTGATGGCTCAGTTCAATAACCTGTCTAGCGTAGCACCCCGTTCTCACAGTGGCCAACCAGATGGGATTCGTGAACTACGAACCCCGAAATCTGGGATCTCCTCCAACTTCATGCCAAAGTTTTGCAGTTGTTTTGCAGCGTTTGCAGCAAAAAACCCCCACCCCCATGTTTTGCGATGTAACCACTCTGGGTGGCTCCCAACAAAATATTTTAAAATTTTTTAAAATGAAGAAACACATTGGAAAACAGAAAGAAACAACAGTGCTTGCTTTAAAACATAGAATGCAACCACTTTATAATATGATCATGGGACATCCAGAAAGTCTTTCTTTGGGGGGGGGGTGTTATTGAGTTCTTGTTTTTATTTTGATCATATATACATTTTGGTTTTTATGTTGATCTTTTCTGTGAACCACCCTGAGACCTCCAGGTATAGGGAAGTATATAAATTCTATTATTATTATTATTATTAAGCAATGCAAGAATATGAATCACTCCCAAAATATAATTATAAATGAGCCTTTTACATATGTGCCTTAAGTATGTACGTAAACAAAGTCATTGAGAGGTGTGAGCTTGCATTTGCTGGGCAATCTCATTTATTTTAGGTCTAATATGAGCCAAGCAAACTCTCATCTCCGCATCAACACAAAGAGGCCTTTCTCTTTACTGATCTTTCACATTTGTCTGAGTTGAAAATCCCTGTTCAGAAACAAGATGTTGTGGGGAACTGCAGAAGAATAGCCAATGCTCTTGAAATGTTTAAATGTTTCTCCTTCTTCTTCTTCTTCTTCTTCTTCTTCTTCTTCTTCTTCTTCTTCTTCTTCTTCTTCTTTCCTCCCCATTTTATTTATTTATTAACGTTCTTATGTTACATATGCATACATTGTCATATTACATTACAGGGCTTATTATAATATAATTTCCAACATGTATACAAAGTTTATATACAAAATTTATATACCTAAAGAAAGAAAAGAAAGAACAAAGACAAAAAGCTATTCCAAAATCATATATGCAACAACACTATGGACTTTCTGTCAATCCCATTGTATATTCCTTTTTTACAAATGAATGTACTCTTATTATTGTATATTTATTTACATTTTATCTAATACATTCCCATATCAATGTGTACCCTTAATCTTATTTCTCAACTCAATTTCTCTCCAACGTCAATTGACGTTGAAACGTTGAAATGTTTCTTTGATTTCCCCTTGAATTTTCCTGCCACATTTGCCATCCTCTCCTGCCACACCAGCGCCGCACTCATTGAGAACCACTGCTCTAACCACTATGCCACACTGCCAAATAGCAAGGTCCAAGCTGAAGTGGCGAGGCCAAAGGGATCACCCTTCCAGATCTGCTCCTGCACCCTGAGTGACTTGGATTTCATGCTGCCAGATTCCAAATCAAACTCAAATGCCGGCTGTGCAATTTGAAGGCCGTTTCGGCCTGATTAACTCCGAGAAGCTGAGGCAGGCCCAGAAGTGGGGCAGAAATGCATGCTGGGAGAACACTCAGTCTATCTCCTTCCTCTCTTGTAAAACCAGGCCAGCCCCAGAGGTGGTTGCATTAGAAGGGCAAGCAGCACTTTGCTTGGCAGCAAAGCATGAATCCCAGCGCACTCCACGCCAGACTTGGAAACCAATCCTTTTTCGGATGCCGGTTTCTCTGTGCGATGCAACAAACCCAGTTAAATTTCCAGGGAAATTCCAAATGGTACTCTGTTCTGGCAGTGCGGCCAACCGCGTTCAATTAAACACGGTGTTTGCGCCCTTTGATTGGACCTTAATGGCACAATCCTATGTAGAGACATGAATAGGGCGCAGGAACAGGTCAATGAGATTTACTCCACTGTAAGTGCATATCTTGAGAGTCCCATAGACTGCAAGAAGATCAAACCTATCCATTCTTAAGGAAATCAGCCCTGAGTGCTCACTGGATGGACAGATCCTGAAGCTGAGGCTCCAATACTTTGGTCACCTCATGAGAAGAGAAGACTCCCTGGAAAAGACCCTGATGTTGGGAAAGATGGAGGGCACAAGGAGAAGGGGACGACAAAGGACGAGATGGTTGGATAGTGTTCTCGAAGCTACCAGCATGAGTTTGACCAAACTGTGGGAGGCAGTGGAAGACAGAAGTGCCTGGCGTGCTCTGGTCCAGGGGGTCACGAAGAGTCAGACACGACTAAACGACTAAACAACAACAACAACAAAGTGCATATCAGATTGCAGCCTTCTGTCAAAGCTCTGTCAAGGCTATGGGAAGGCTATTCCTTCCCTGGTTGCAACAAGAGAAGAGACAACAAGGTAGAGTCCCTTTTAATGAGTTTTATCCAATCCCAATAGCGAGAGACAAAAGAACGCAACAAGCCTTAACAATGGCGTTGCTCCAAACTGGGTTCCTCCTCCCTCCTTCGTAGCAACAGCACTTTCCCTTACAGTGGCCACCTGTGGTCAAATGTCTCTGATTCCGTTGTTCCTGCACCTTTAATGAACGCCGAGTTCTGGGGGAAGGGGGATCAGAAATACTCTCCAGTGACAATGTGTCAGCTGGTTCCCCTTCCACATCTCCCCCCTTCTTCTAACACTTCCCAACTCTTCTGTTCGCCTGTCTCTGAGCTGTGACTTCCCTCAAACTCCTCAAAGCCCTGCTGTAATTCAATACTGCATTCCTCTCCTTCAGCAGAATCAGGAGAAGCAGGGGGCATGATCCCCACCATTCCTCCTCATCTCTCGCACCCCCTCTCGAGTCCAATCCCTGACACCTTCATTTGCCACCAGGAGCAAGCCCCTCAACTGAGTGGTAGGAATACCCTATTGAAAAGAAGACAACTAATGGTCTTGATGTCTACCAGCTCCATCTGGTACGCAGGCTGAGACCCTACCTGCCTGCAGACTGTCTCGCCAGAGTGGTGCATGCTCTGGTTATCTCCCGCTTGGACTACTGCAATGCGCTCTACGTGGGGCTACCTTTGAAGGTGACCCGGAAACTACAACTAATCCAGAATGCAGCAGCTAGACTGGTGACTGGGGGCGGCCGCCGAGACCATATAACACCGGTCTTGAAAGACCTATATTGGCTCCCAGTACGTTTCCAAGCACAATTCAAAGTGTTGGTGCTGACCTTTAAAGCCCTAAATGGCCTCGGTCCAGTATATCTGAAGGAGCGTCTCCATCCCCATCGTTCTGCCTGGACGCTGAGGTCCAGCGCCGAGGGCCTTCTGGCGGTTCCCTCGATGTGAGAAGCCAAGTTACAGGGAACCAGGCAGAAGGCCTTCTCGGTAGTGGCACCTGCCCTGTGGAACGCTCCCCCATCAGATGTCAAAGAGATAAACAACTACCAGACTTTTAGAAGACATCTGAAGGCAGCCCTGTTTAGGGAAGCTTTTAATGTTTGATGCATTACGGTATTTTAATATTTTGTTGGAAGCCACCCAGAGTAGCTGGGGAAGTCCAGCTAGATTGGCGGGGTATAAAGAATAAATAAATTATTGTTGTTGTTGTTGTTGTTGTTGTTGTTGTTGTTGTTGTTGTTATTATTATTATTATTATTATATTTATTTATCTATTTATTTATTTATTTATTAGAACGCAGGGAGCTGCCTTCCTCCACATTGGCCCATTGGCCCATCTTGCTCAGTAGTGTCCACTCTGACTGGCAGCAGCTCTTCTAGGATTTCAGGTAAGGAGTCTCTCCCAGCCCTACCTGGAGGTGCCAGGGATTAAACGTGGGACTGTCTGCATGCAAAGCTGAGGCTCTGCCGCTGAGTCAGGGCCCTTCCTCCTGACTCAACAGAAGACACTATATGTTCATTGGGAAAGGGGACGCAGAAGGTGGCAGGTTCAACCCCCAGCATGTTCAAGTGGGACCAAACAAGAGCCTTGCATGGATCCCTGGACAGCTGCTGCCAGGCAGCGTAGACCAGTGTCTATTCACGCCTGCATTGACATCTCTGTGACCTGGGGGACGGAGGAGGCATTACTGCCTTCTCATAGGTGGACAGGACAGGTGGTGTAACAAACAGGTGGGACTGGACATAGATTCATAGAACTGTAGAGTTGGAAGGGTCCAACCCTGAGCAATGCAGGATCTCAGTTAAAGCATCTATGACAGGTGGCCATCCAAGCTCTGCTTAAAAACCTCCAACGAAGGAGAGTTCACCGTCTCTTCCACTGTCAAACAGCTCTTACCATCAGGTGTTCAGTAGGAATCTCCTTTCTTGCAACTTGAAGCCATTGGTTCAAGTCCTACCCTCCTGAGCAGGAGAAAACAAGCTCATTCCTCTTCCATATGACTGCCCTAGAGATATTTTAAGATGGCTATCATATCACCTCTCAGTCTTCTCTTCTCCAGGCTAACCATACCTAGCTCCTTCAATTGTTCCTCATAAGGCTTGGTTTCCAGACCCTCAATCATCTTGATCACCCTCCTCTGCACACATTCCAGCTTGTCAACACCCTTCTTAAATGGCGGCACCCAGAACTAGACACAGTACAGTGGTACCTCGGTTTACGAACTTAATCAGTTCTGGAAGTCCGTTCTTAAAGCAAAACTGTTCTTAAACCGAGACGCGCTTTCCCTAATGAGGCCTCCTGCCACCGGTGCCCTTCCACCATTCGGATTCTGTTCTTAGACTGAGGTAAAGTTCTCAAACCAAGACACTATTACTGGTTTTGTGGAGTTTGTAAACCAAATTGTTCTTAAACTGGACTGTTCTTAAACCAAGGTACCACTGTACTCCGGGTGTGGTTTGGCCGAAGCAGAATAGAGCAGTATTATGACTTCCCTTCACCTGGATACTAGACTGCTGTTGATGCAGCCTAGAACAGCATTAGCCTTTCTTGGCTGCTGCATCACACTGTTGACTCATGTTAAGCTTGTGGTCCACTAAGACCCCTAGATCTTTTTCACATGTACTGCTAGTAAGCCAGAAGCCCCACATCTTATATCCTCCACCATAGCCAGGGCCTTTTCAGTGATGGCTCCGACCTGGTGGAATGCTCTGTCCCATGAGACTAGGGCCCTTCAGGATTTAACCTCCTTCCATCGGGCCTGTATGACAGAGCTATTCCGCCTGGCCTTTAATTTGAATTCAGCCTGATCTTTTCTTTCCCTTCCCTTCCCTCCCCCCCCCCCTTTTATGAAGATCATCCGCTCTGAGACCCGACAGCTAATTCTCCCCTGGCCTCCTCGCTGGCCCAAGCAGGACTAATTCAGCCAGCTAGCCCTGGTGACTATCTAATGCTTATTAGATGGGTTTCCCCCAAATTGATTTCTGAACTTTGAATTTTATTGTTATTTATGTTTTTATACTGTATTTTATGCTGCTTTTACAATTAAGTGTGTTAAATTTGTTGTTAGCCACCCTGAGCCCGGTTTTCTGAACCGGGAAGGGCGGGATATAAATAAAAAATTATTATTTATTATTATTATCTTATATTTGTGCAGCTGGACATTCCTGCCTTAGTGCAGATCATGGTTTATGACATTCCTGGAGGCAAAGTTGGTGGCACCATAGGCTTCAAGTTGCAAGAAAGGAGATTCGTACTGAACACCAGGAAGAACTTTCTGATGGTAAGAGCTGATTGACAGCTGGAGGTGGAGGCGGGGCCTGTGCCTTGCACTGTGAGGACTGGTGGGGAGACAAGGCAAGGGAAATTCACCCCATTAGGTCTTTCCCCAGGACCCTCTTCCTTGGGCTCTCCTGACCCAGGTAGAGACCTTCCCAGCCCACTGGATCCTTCTCCGTGGTCATCTGTTGGCCACTCATCTCCTCTGTCCTGGCCTGGCCAGCTCCTGCTCCACTCAGAGCCTGTGACAAACAGGCTGCTTTTCATATCCAGTGTTCTAAACAAAGAACAGAATGAGCATTCTGTAGCCAGCTCCTGAAAAAGCACTGCATTCTTTGACTTGTATGACTCATGCAAGGTTTGCAAATTAAAGTTGCAGTTCAAGCACAATTGCTTCTTCTTTGGGCTGTCTCTTTTCTTCTGTTGCCGATCACAGAGCTGCAAAAAACCGAAATGAAACATGGGCTCCTGCAAATCGTTTAGTTGAAACCACATGTCCCAACTGCCTCTGTTAACAGGGGTTTGTTCCAATTTTCTTTTACCTAACATAGGTAGTTGTGCCTGTTTGGTCCCCATTGGGGAAAGACCGGATGGGTACCTTCTTCAAACTGCATCAACATGAGCTGCAAAAGTCACCACGGAGTTTCCTGCCTGCTCTGTGGTCCCTGGGGTGGAGAACCTTGGAATCACAGAGCTGGGAGCTGCCTCAAAGGTTCACCTATCAGGGATGCTGTTACCAGAAACCCATTGCTCTGGCATCTCTGATAGGTGGCCATTTGGGCTCTGATTACGAAGGAGAGTCCACCACATTCAAGGCACTGAACAGCTTGCACCACCAGGAAGCTCTTCTAGATTTAAGTCTAAATCGGCATGGCTAAACTGTGGCCCTCCAGATGTGGTTGGATTTCAACTTCCATCAGCCCCAGCCAAACTGGCCACTGTTTGGGGGTGACAGGAGCTGGAGTTCAGCCGAAACTCTGGAGCCATCCTTCCTCACCCCAGCCCTTGTGAGCTCAACTCCACCACGTCTGGCTTAAGGATGGGGTGTGTGTTATTCAATTCAATTCAATTTCAATTGATTTCACGTCCTCATTTTTCCAGCCTTATGTTCGGTTCTCCCCCTTTTTGTCCAATTTCTCTCTGTGTTGTTGTTGCTGTTTAAAAATGAGGACCTCATGACCTCACTAATATATGCATTCATGCACACTTTCCCTAGTATATGCATTTTTGTAAACACTGTTTTATTGCAGAACTTCTATTGGAGAACTTTTGTAAACATTGTTTGGTTGGAGAACTTCGTTGCAAAATTTGGGGAAGTGAGAACATCAAAGGACAGCTGTGTTTTGGTTTGAATTAGGTGGATGTGCCTTTAAATGTCAACTGAATTGAATTTCTTCCCTTTAGCTTGGATGCGCAGAAGTGTTTTGAAGCAAAAGCAAGAACCACAGGTGAGTCCAAATCGTGGATCTCCCGTGGTGCCACGTCTATTTTTGTTCCCTAGTCTTTCCTTTCTAATAACTGAGCCTGATAGAACCCTAGAATGGTGGAGTTGGAAGGGACCACAAGGGTCATCTAGTCCAACCCCCTGCAATGCAGGAATCTTTGGCCCAACGTGGGGCTGAAGACCACAACCCTGAGGTTAGGAGTCTCATGCTCCACCAACTGAGCTATCCTAGGCCTTATTTGATGCCTCCAAAATAATTAATGGACTGCCATGAAATTAAGAACAATGGTGGAACAAAATTGGGAGGGGAGGGAAAGCACTTAGGAAAATGAGGAGGCTGAGAAAAGAACAAGAAGTGTAATAGTTAATCATTGTCTTTCTTAAAAATTAAATAGTTTTCATATTGACTCTAACCTTCCTTGCTTGAGCATTGTGGTGGATCAATGTTGCTGGAAAACAAACCCCAACACCCCTGGCCATTGGCCATGCAAGCTGGGGCTGATGGAGGTCCAAAAACATCTGGAGGGCCACAGGTGCCCCACCTTTGTGCTAGTCATTGCTGTGACTTTGAGACAGTGATCAACAGGGCTGAACCTTCACTTCCTCTCCCTCCCCCTCCCCCTCCCCTCCGGATCCTCTGAGAATGAGATCAGTGGCGGAAGCATGCAAGTAATGGACTAGGCACAGCAATTTCTGGTAAGCTATTCAGATCTCTCCTGCTATCCTATTGCAAATCAATACGGGCAGCCTTATGCCCACCTCCTCCTGCCTCGTTCCTGCAGCTATTGTAAAACTCTGCAGCATCTCTCTGGCAGAGATGGGCGAATCTGCCGATTCCAGTTTCTCAATTTCCCCCCAACGTTATGTTCCGCTCTCCCCATTTCCACATCAGTTTTTGTTTTCCCAAGAAAGCAGAAAGTCCTCATGAAAATCCACTACCATTTCAGTGTGACTCTTTCTCGGCGCAGACAGTTTTGTATGCAATTTTAACTAATGTGCAGATTTTTTTGAAACTCATAGAATTGTAGTTTGGAGGGACCCCGAGGGTCATCTAGTCGAACCCCCTGTGATGCAGGAATCTCCACTATCTCAAAGCACCCATGACAGACGACAATCCAACCTCTGCTTGAAAACCACCAAAGAAGGAGGGTCCACCAACATTCCACTGTCAAACAGTTCTTCCTGTTTAGTCAGAATCTCTTTGCAACTTGAAGCTGTTGGTTCGAGTCTTACCCTCCAGAGCAGGAGAAAACAAGCTTGCTCTATCCTCTATGTGACAGTCCTTTAGATATTTGAAGATGGCCCTCATACCACCTCTCAGTCTTCTCCAGGCTAAACATCCCCAACTCCTTCCACTGTTCCTCATCAGGCTTGGCTTCCAGACCCTTGATCATCTTGGGTGCCCTCCTCTGTATATGTTCCAGCTTGTCAATATCCTTCTTAAATTGTGGTGCCCAGAACAGGACACAGTATTCCAGGTGTGGTCTGACCAAGGCAGAATGAGCGGTACTATTATTTCCCTTAGTTGGCCAAATCCATTGCCCAATTCTGGCGTTTCATTATCGCTTCAGAAACAAAACTGAACGTTTCAGCTGAGTGTTTTGATGATTAGTGTCTAAAGAAACACATCCTCACGATCCCTTTGTGTGAGACGTCCACTTCTTTTTTGTTCATGGCAATGCTAATTAAGGTTCCCATTTTACCTTCCCAGGACTACAGAAAGAATGGGGTGAGGAGACCTGGAAGCCTACATTTTCCGCCTAAGTTTAGGCAGGGTGGGAGGAGGGCCAACTTGCACCTTTCGTATGTCAGGCTCATTCCAAGAAATGACTCATTCCTGTATTGTTAACAGCGTTTATCTTCCCACAAGACCTGATACTGGAAATGTGGGGATTACAAAGGACTGGAGAGTTTGGCCCTTTTTCTTTCTGGTGGCTACTCAGGGAACAGAACTGTGTTTCGGAAATGACTCACACATGGGAGCAGGATGGGCTTAGAGGCTGACCGCGGCCATCCAGGCCTCTCTATCTGACTCACGGGGGTGGGGGGTGGTCCTCCCTAAGCCGCCCTCCCCAGCCATACCATAGAATTGTAGAACTGGAAGGGATCTTGAGGGTCATTGAGTCCAATCCCCTGCAATCTCAACACACAGTCCTCCACCCAATTTGAAACCATACTGGACCCTGCTTAGCTTTGCAGATGTGCTAGCAGTTTTCTAGCTGCACCCCTTCTCTACAGACCCTACACCTCACCTTTTGCTTCACTACGATGCATCCTTGCATTCTGATAATGGGTAGAGGACAGAGGGTGTTGTCTGAGTAAATTAGCATATGTGGCTCCACCCACATTTGCTCCTGGTCTTGCCCACCACTGGCATGTGGGCCCGGAAGGATGCTGGAAACGAGGTGTGGCCGTCTGGCTTAAAAAAATGGGTTCCCCACCCCTGATGTAGAATAAGGCTTACAGCCTTGCCTAGCTTTTGAACCTGGGGGGCGGGTCTCCTCAGTGGAAGAGGAGGGCAAGCAGGATCTCCTAACTGATCTCTATGCCACCAGGGAGCTGTCTGCCCGTTTCCTGCACCTAAAAGACCATGCACAACTTGCAGAGCAGCAAGGCAAGCAGAAGCAAGTGGGCGGGGGTAGCACACTTGCTGTAACCATGGGTCACTAATCCAACCCCTATCCTAACAGGTTAATGCATTTGAGGCAGAAGGAAGGCATTAAGTAAGTTCAGTCTGCTTTGTTGGTACGATTGTGTCACTGTAAAACAAATATTTCATTTGGCAGTTCCATAAAAAGAAAATGCAGGTGGGCAAGACTCCTGAAGTAAGGGGAAAACAGAGCGACTTTATTCTGAAGTGTAGTCAAAGTGATACATCTCTTGCCTCTTTTTGGGGGGGGGAGCGAGTCAATTTAAGGTTTTCTAATGAAACTGGAGCAGAGGAGAGCGGATGGCAGAGGGGAAGCATCCACTCCTGTTTTGGCTTAGTCCCCCTATGCAATATGTAACAAAGCTCTGATTGAAGGTTACAATTTTGAGCAGTGAGGAGTAAATGTATGCTTAAGTCTTCCAGGCTTAGTTGTTTTCCTTAATTATCCCCCAATATTCCTTTACCACTAACAAGAGAGCAAATGCCTACTTGTGGCTCAGCCAAAAACTGCTGAAGCAACATCACCCACCTTTCCTTGGGAGGTCTCCTAGGACCTGAAGCTACCTACCGCTGGACAGTAATATATGTCCTCCCTAGGAGCTCTCCTAAGTCCTGAAGTGGCTCACCCTGCCTACTATCTAGAGCAGCAGTTCTAAGTACTGTAGTCAGCAGGTTAAGCCTCTTCAGGACCTCGGAGAGCTCCATTGGAAGTCATACATACACTGTTGTCCAGCAGGTCATAGAGAAGTCAACCATAAATATGTTTCTACCTCAGGAGCACTCCAAGATCATGATTTGCTAATATGGTGCCCATGGGACAGAAGTCTTCTCTGGTGTTTGCAGGGCCCTGCCCCTCTCATCCTTCCCCTATTGAAATTGAGTGAGTTCAATGCACAGGGAGTTTCAAAGTGTAAGGTAGAGGTAAAGGGACCCCTGACCATTAGGTCCAGTCATGACCGACTCTGGGGTTGCGGCGCTCATCTCGCTTTATTGGTACAGCTTCCGGGTCATGGGGCCAGCATGACTAAGCCGCTTCTGGCAAACCAGAGCAGCGCATGGAAACACCGTTTACCTTCCCACCGGAGCGCTACCTATTTATCTACTTGCACTTTGATGTGCTTTTGAACTGCTAGGTTGGCAGGAGCAGGGACCGAGCAACGGGAGTTCACCCCGTTGCGGGAATTCGAACCGCCGACCTTCAGATCGGCAAGTCCTAGGCTCTGTGGTTTAAACCACAGCGCCACCTACTAAAAGATTGATTCTCTTACAGTTGCAGAACAAATATTATGGGGAACCCGTCATCGTGCCAGTTCCACAGATGGAAGAAGGTTAAGTGGGCATATATTGGCTAAGGTGATCCTGCACATAAACTGGTCCCAAGCTTGTTAAAGCTTTATATTCTAACACCTTAAACTTGGCCCAGTAGCAAATGGGCCGCCAGTGCAGATCTCTGAAAACAGGTGTTATATATGCTGGCGGGGGCTTCACACCTGTCAGCAACCTGGCTGCAGCATTTTGCGCCAGCTGCACTTTCTGGGTCAAGCGCAAGGAAGAATGACTTAACCCAAAGCCAAGTTAATCTCCTCATTCTCTGTTGGCAACCTTTTGCTTCTCGGATTTTCTTTCGTATTACACTTCTGGAACTTGAGCAGCAACTGAGGAATCTAAATATTGGATCCACAGCTTCCTTTGTCTCTTCAGAAGAGACTTCTGCAAGCTGGCTGGATGCGCGATTGCCCGCCCGTCCCCCACCCATGCGCCAAAACCGGTACAAATGAGATCACTTAACACTGATGCACATGGCACAGGGCTGAAATTAATCCTCTTTGAAGAGGAGGAGACACAGGGGGTTTAATGATGGCTTTGTAACACACAATGTACTTTGCCCCTCCCCCACAGTGGCTCCCTCCCACAATCTTGGATCAGGCAAAGGACTGCTGGATTAACAAAATGCTCACACTCATATGTTCCCCTCCCCACCCCCAGGCTTTTGTCTATTGTAACTCAAAACACTGTTTAGTCGTCCGCCCTAACAGAAAGGAACGTCTTAAACTGGATTGCATTGAAATCAAATTTAGCCCAACCACCCTAATTACAATTCCAACTGCGTTTCCTAAAAGACAGACAGAGAGAGAATGTGGTAGAAAAACCTCTCTCTTTCATTCAACGTGTATTCCCAGATGGAAACCAATTAGAGAACTGATTACTAACGTAAGCCACATTTGCACCATACATTTAAAGCATCGAGGTGTCACTTTGATCTGCCATGGCTTCACCCAAATGATTCTAGGAGCAGCAGTTTGATAAGGAGGCTGAGATTTGCTAGGAGACCCCCTGAGATACAAAACTCAGAAGAGGGAAGAGGGATTGACTGTTAGACCATTCTGGGAACTGTAGCTCTGGGAGAGGAATAGGGGTTCTCCTAACAACTCCCAGCACCAAACTACAGCTCCCAGAATTCTTTGGGGGAAGCAATGGCTGGTTAAAGTGGTGCCATAGTGCTTTAGATATAGGGTGTGAATGTGGCCTTGCTCTGGCATCCTTGAAATCTTTCCAGGCAGCAGATTACACAGTCTCCCAACACCAATGTGTTCAATTGCCGTCTGACTCTTAAAGGTCTTTCTCAGAAGCTGTTGGGTCTATGACCAGAAACTTCTGGCTGTGTGTACGTACTGATGCTCTTTGTCAGGGATGGGGATCCAGTGGTCCCTCCAGATGTTGTTGGACTCCAAATCCCATTGCCTCTGACCACTGGCCATGCTGGCTGGAACTGAGGGGAGCTGGAGGCCCTTGGAGGTGGCGTGGAGGGAACGGTCAGATCAGGAGGAGGGATGGGAGGAGCCTGGAGAGTTAGAACCACATGACCCCAGGGAAGGTCCCAGTGGAGTCCAAAAAGCAATGCTGGAGCCCCAAGAAACTTTGGAGCCAGAGAGGGAGTTGGTGGGCACAGTGGCGTAGAGTGGGTTGCCAGAGCCCAGGGCCATGCAGAGCGGGATGGGAGGGAGGGAAAGGGACAGAGTACACATGTGCATTCAACTGCCTAGTGGCATCTGCATCACCCAGGAGATCGCAGCTATAGAGATAAGAAATGAAGAGTTGTTCCATTGTCTGGAGAGGTCACTTCCTGGTTTGCATGAAGAAGTCATTTTCAACAGAGCCCAGTGACAGAAGCAAGCAACTGTATTGAAGCAGCACTGGGTATTGAAATTTTGTGTCCCTAAATTTTTTGAGACCCGGGCAACTGCCCCATGCTATGTCACTGGGTGGGCAGGAATGCAAGGAGCTGCAGTTCAGGAGAGGGTTCAAGCCTGTTGTCAGGGAAAGAACTTTCCCCTGTGTTACCACCAGACACCCTAGCCAGTTCCCTCCAGAGCCTTCTCTAATAGAAAGGCTTTTCCCTTGGAAGAGACAAGTTGGATGCTGAGCTGGCATTGACTCCCCTTCCTAGGTCCTGGAAATTCCAGCGAGAACATCAACCAACTCAGGGCTTGTACACACTTCTGCTTGCCCCATGCCTAGAAACCACGGGGCTGGGAGGTTCTATGTTTGACCCACCACTTTCCCTGGGAAAACCCACTCTTTACCACTGAATCAACTCGCAGAAAACCCATTTTGACATTTGCTCCAATTCAATGGCAAAGTGCAAGTTTTTCTCAGGGGAAAGTGGTGGGACAAGTGGAAGTTGTGGATGAGCCTTCTGAGCTTGCCTTGTCCAGTCCCGAGAGTCCTCTTGCTTGCTGCGCAAATAGACTGTACCTGGCCTGTTCTGGTTGCATCCACTTCTTAGCTTGCCCCTAAGCCATGCAATTCACCTGCAGTGCCTTTGGACCTTTGCCTTGCCGATGCACCATAGTGAATAAAGTCTGAACGATTTGGGCAGGAGCAGGCATTGGAAATAAATTAATAAATTAAAAAAATTGTCCAGTAGCATCTTAGAGACCAACTAAGTTTGTTCTAGGTATAAGCTTTCGTGTGCATGCACGCTTCTTCAGATACACTGAAACAGAAGTCACCAGACCTATATATATAGTGGGATGGTGGGGTGGGAGTTTTCTCAGAAGGGTGGTAGGAGATGAGTGATTGACTCAATGGGTACGGTAAACCTGTTGATGACTGTTAACGACTGCAATTAGTCCTACAGGAAAAAGCAAAGGATAGTATGCAGAGGTTGGAGTTCAAGATCTCCCTCCAGTGAAAGACAGGACACCCATACCTTCTGGAAGCCCACAACTCCCGACAGACCCAACCTGCATGCCTAGTGGTCAGGGAGCTTCACGAGACTTGGAGGGCCACCGGTTCCCTGCCCCACAACCCACTCAGCTCACCTGTGCAGTGCTTCTGTAAGTGTAGGATCTCCAGGTGCAAATCGTGGAGGAGTTCCATCTGCTCCTTCTTCAAGAAGGCAATGTGTCTTTGCACACTTTGGATATGGTGCTCCAGGGACAGGGTCTCCATCGCAACACAGTTGTCAACCGTCAGAGCCTAGAGGGAATTAGACGTGGATTCATGAGTTGCTCTCACGGCAATAGTGGCTTGCGGGAAGAGGGAGCTGCTTCTCCTCTCCTGCTACCCTCTCTCAAGCGAGTCCTGTAGGCTGATGTACTGAAAGACATTGGCTTTAAACAAATCAAGCAATTGATATATTTGAATATATTTGCACGTTCCACCTGTTTGAATAAAAACAAATCAAACAGGCTGCTGTTCTTGCACAGAGCAGAACCACAGAATCGTAGGGTTGGAAGAGGCCACAGGGTCATCTAGTCCAACCCCCTGTGAGGCAGGAATCTTTTGCCCAACATGGGTCTCGAACCCAAAACCCTGAGATTAACAGTCTCACGCTCTGCCAACTGAAAACTATGACCTGGGAGACCAAGGTTTGAATCCCAACTCAGCCATGAAGTTCACTGGGTGACCTTGGGCCAGTCACCATCTCTTAGCCCAGCCTACCTCACAGGGTTGCTCTGAGGATGGAATGGGGAGGAGGTGAACCACGTGCACCACTTTGTGCTCCTTAGAAGTTAAAGGTGGTTTATAAATGCAAAAAATAAAAATAAAACAGCTTTTTTAAAAAATTCCAAATATGGTGTTTAATTAGATACTGAATGAGAAATCAAGATTATTCACAAAATTGTAGGTTAGGTGATTTTCAACACAATTCTGTTGAAGCAAGTCCCATTTTCAGCTGGGCTTACACCCAGATATGCGCTCACAGAATTGCAAAGTGGTGTCAAAGCCTATTTATGCAACTTCTTCTTCTAGGCACTTAGCTGAATTTAATACATGGTATCCTATCTGAACCTGCCTTCGAGTTCAACTTCTGAAGGGCTTGCTTACAGACCCACATTTAAGATCCTTGGGATTGGAGGGCGTGAGACACAAGGCTTCTTTGGTGGTGGCTCCATGTTTATGGAACCCCTTCCCAAGAGAGATACATTTGGCCCCATCAACAAGGGTTTTTAAACAGGCCTTAGAAATCCATCTCTTTTGGTTTCCAGCTGAGATACTGGTCTGAATCTAGAAACAATTTAATGATAGTGTTGCAGGTGTTAAACCATTTCACTGTTTCAGTTAATGTTACACACGTGCCCTGCTGCCATGTGAAACTTTTAAAACACCTATTTCAAATGACTAGATTTTTATTAGAATATGATTATGTAGTTTTATGTGGTTTTTAAAGTTGTCAGCCACCAGCCTAAAAGATGGCCCAGGAGCACAGAAACACAGAGAGCTAGCTGCCTTATACAGGGTCAAACTAGCGGTCCATTTAGATCAGTAATGTTGGCACTGACTGACAGCATCTCTCCAGCATCTCTCCAGGCAGGAAGTCTCCCCCAACCTTACTTGGGATTGATCTCAAGACCTTTTGCTTTCACATAATGCTTTATCACTGAGCCTCTGAACTATTTCAAGGCAACAACCAACCAACCTCTAGCAGATATTTCTCTGACTGTGCTCCTAATGCAAATAAAATAAATCAATGATGCAGAACAATGTCTTATATCTTCCCAGGAAAAGATCAGCACCTGGGAACCTCATAAAGGACACCAATTCATAAGAGAGGGAGCAGTGGAATGTTATATGCCTACTCAAAAGTAAGCCCCATTGAGTACAATGGGAGTTGGTTACGTTTTTCTCGAACTGCACCCTTCACACATTGAGATCTTGCTTTTCCACTGGTGCTATTAAAAGTGGCTTACTGTTTTTAAAGGAAAGATTTATAAACTAAACAATAAATGAACAAACAATGAGCAAACTCAGGTGCTTTTCCCTTGTGGGTTTCTGTATAACCGCAGACCTAAAATCTTGAAATACAAGAAGGCAATTGCAAAGTAGGTACAAATGCATTAAGGAGTATTGAGACCATATACCCAAGAGAATACAGTGATGTTCTCTAGGTACTTAACTAATATCAAGGGACGTGCCAAGTAAACATCTCTAGCAAGAATGTTTATTATTAGTATTAGTATTGGAACGGGGAGGTTCTGCTCTTGATCTGCCCATCTAACCTCCAACCAGTCAAGGCTTGTCCGTAAGGGCACCCGGGGTGCTTCCACCAGCCTCAGTCTGCCTTCAGCCATTCCCTACTTGCCTGCCTTCTCACATGCAACCAGTCCAGAAGGTGGCCCTGACTGTCAGCTTTCTGCTCTGTCGCCCCTGCAGAACTCAGCAGGGAGGAGGATGGGGCCCAAACTAGAAGCCGTTTGCTCTGGCTGTCATTTCCTCTGGCGCCACCTACTGTTCAGCTCCCTGCCTTCTGCCCTATCAGTCCCAATGGGCACTTGGGAACCAAACCAGGGCTTCTGGTTATAATATTTCAACCAGGTTCATAGGAAAGAAGGGGGTCCTTTCATGAGAAGAAAGGCATGTGGGTCAGAGGGAAAGTGACTGTGGAAAAGAGGAAACAAGGTGCATAGGAAGTTGCCATACACTGAGTCAGACCACTGGCCCAGCTAGCCCTATATTGTCTACACTGACTGGCAGTGGACCTCCAGAGTTTCAGACAGGGTTCCCTTGACCCCCAGTGGGAAACCTACCTGGAGATGCCAGGAGATTGAACCTGGAACTGTCTGGATGCAAAGCAGATGCTCTTCCATTGAGCTACAACCCTTACCATAGGACAGATCTGCGATTCCACAGCTGTACCGCAGAAGCACAACATTTGCTCTGGAGATTCATCTTCTCAGGACTTTTGGTTGTTTTAGGATTACACAGGCAGGCTGAGTTGCCTGCCAGAGCAGAGGCGGCTATTGGTCTGCGTGGACCAATGATCTGACTTGGTATATAAAGCAGCTCCCTTATATGGGAAGTGTTTCCAGTTCCTGGGCAATGCAGTTTTCCTTGGTATCTTCCAACTCAAGAGACATCGCTCCCGGTGGCATTTTTACTAGACAGACAAACTCCAGAGAGGAAGCCTCGGTTTGTGTGTCGCAGCAAAGTCCAGCCGTTGAGTCTGACCAAACTTTTAAAAGGAAGAGGTTGATGGTGGCATCACTGGCATGTGTGGGGCCACAGTCCACATTGCCAGAGGCAAAACGTAACCCCTCCTCCTGTGAATACACAGCAATCTAGAGCACAATCAACCCACTGAGTCCTAAGATACAGGTTGCCCACCCAGAAGTGACCCAACGGGACATAGGAAGCTGAGTGGGATCATCAGCTCAGTGTTGTCTGCAGTCAGTGTGGTGTAGTGGTGAGAGTGTTGGACTAGAAGCTGGGAGACCAGGGTTCAAATCCCCACTCAGCCATGAAACTTCCTGGGTGACCTTGGGTCAGTCACCATCTCCCAGCCTAAGCTCTACCTCTCAGGGTTGTTGTTTGGATAAAGCGGGGTGGGAGAGAGCCATGTATCCCACTTTGAGCTCCTTGGAGAAAAAGGTGGGGTATAAATACAGGCAACAAATAAATAAATTCCCAGACTGGCTTTCCATGGTTTCAGGCAGGAGATATTCCCTGCCCTACCTGGACAGAAGCTGGGGCCATCTGCACGCACAGCAGATGCTGAACCCCTGACCTATGGCTCTTCCCTGTGGTTATGACCTCTTTTCCAGATGTTTGTCCAACTCATAGAGTTGGAAAGGACCTTGGGAGGTCTTCTAGCTGAACCTCCACCCATCATTGCAGGTCAGAAGAGCAGAAGGACCAGACTGAGTGCTCAAGTGATATGAAGGCAACGCTTTAAGGGGGACGAAGAAGCTGACAGGCAGCGCCACCCCCTGGGCTGAGAGTAAGTAAGGAGGCAGGCAGGTGGGGGCTGGCTGAGGGAAGACACTCAGGTTGGTGGGGCAAAGCCCCCTTTGCCCAAATGGACCAGCTTCCGCTGGGTATTTGACCTCTGAGCCACCGCTTTATCTGCTTTCTTTTTTAAAAAAATAGTTCAAAGACCTTGGGCGCTGACTCTCATTCTTCTTTGCAGCTGGAGAGGAGAACACTCCGGTGTTTGCACTAAGGGAAACTGAATTGCTGCTTGCTTGTTTCTGCCTAGGGCAACTGCCTTTGAGCATAAGCAGAGTGCATTTTCTGATCCCTCCCACCCACTCCAATCTGGGCTTAAAAAGGCACTTTCCAAGCCTGAGGAGTCCCCACCTCTGCTGCCCCGAAACTCAACACCTCCCTTTGTTGAATTTAGGAACAGAGGAAATGTCTTATACCGAGCCAAATTATTGGTCCATTCAGCTCAGGATTGCCAACACTGTCTGGCAGCCTCTCTCCATGGTTTCAGGTAGGGGCTGTTCCCGTACCTACCTGGAAATGCCAGGGACTGAACTCTGGATGCTCTTCTGCATGCTCTGAACACTGACCTATATGACCCCCTTCCCCTGAAATTAACCAGAGGTGGATGAGTTGAGTCTGTGCCATGGATTCCTGGCACCAGCAGGGGGTTGGACTAAATGACCTCTGGGGGACCCCCTTCCACCTTTCTAGGACTGCAAAGCAGCTCGACCCTTTTAAAAAACAACAACCAGTCAATCCACAAACTTCTATTATTTAGCAGGGAGCCAGTGGGATCACCATCTCCAGAAAGCGGCAGCTGCTCTGTATTCAGGTTTCCTAGGAAAATCCTCTCTCTCTCTCTCTCTCTCTCTCTCTCTCTCTCTCTCTCTCTCTCTCTCTCTCTCTCTCTCTCTCTCTTTCTGCTCCAAAACAGATCTCAATATGCACATCTTTCCCTCTCCGTCTCTCCCCCCCCCCCGCTTCCCGCCGCCTCGCTTTCCTTACCTGGGCAAAACGAGGAGGCGACAGCAGGAACTGGTGGCCACGGCTCGGTGTCATCAATGGAAGGAGATGCCAAGGCAAGGAAGGGCAAACAGGTTGGGTCCTCGTCCCCCCTGGAGGGTTATCCAAACGCTCCCCTCCTCCGTGTCAGCCACAAACACCCGGCGGGTGGCGGGGGGGGGAGGTATTAAGGAGGGAGGCGGGAGGGAATGGAGGGGGAAGATCCCCTCCCGCCACCCCTGGCGCCCCCTTACTGGGTTTTCTCCTCCTCTTCCTCCTGGATCTCCTTCAAAGCCTCCTGGCGCAGTGGACACACAAGGGCACCCGTCCCAAAGTTGCGGACTCCATGGTGGCTCTCTCGGCTGCTTCTCCCCCGTCTCCCCGGTCCCCGTCCTCCTCCTGCGTCCTCTTGGCAAAGCTGGGGAGGTGATGGTGATGGAAATGGTGGGCGCCGGAGGTGGTTTGCAGCAGGCCCTGGCAGGTTAGAGGAGAAGCAGAGGCGAGCGAGGGAGCGAGCGAAGGCGTAAACACAGAATAACGTGACCGGAACTGGTGAGATCAGTCTGGGTTGGCTTGTACAGCAGCAGGAGCAGCAGGGAGAGGAGGAGGAAAGAGGAGGATGGCTGCACTTGACAACATCCAGCCGATGAAATCACCTCTCTGTGCCTCCCCCAGGGGACTCGGCCATGGCACTGGAGGCTGCTGATTCAGCACAGAGCCAGGGGAGAGTGGATGGAGACTGGGGTGGTGGTGGCAGAGACCCACCTGGGGAACAGAGGCGGAGACATCTATTTTAAGCCAGACCTCCTCCTCCTCCTCCTCCTCTTCTTTCCCCCCTCCTTGCTTTTCCCTGCAGCTCTCTGAGATCCCAGAGCAGGAAGCGGAGCACCCAATCCGCCAATCGGGTACTTAGAGGAAGCTCATAGGCAGGAATTGAAGGTAATAGTTTTAGATCATTTGCTGGACTCCCAGCGGCTGACATTCAGAGATATGCTGCTCTTCTACATGGAGGTTCTACTTTCGGCCAGGCAGGCTGTTCTGCACAAAGCAGGGCTACAGCTGTTTATATATGAGTTACCTGAAATCATAGGAGCCTACTCCTAGGGGATAAGGTCCCATTGGCCCCTCAATAAAATATTTTGGGGGGCACCCCCAATGTTGATGAACATTGCCATTCAAATAGTGTGTGCGTGCTGCATCTTGTGATCGATTACGCAGGGTGGGGCTTGCCTGCTCCCCCATATTTTATTCCAAGTTGGCACCTCTGTTTGAAAGTTCCAAGCAAAGGTGACTTGTACTTTGTCAATGGGTCCAAAGATGCAGCCAAACTGAGATGCTTTAAGCTTAGTTTCATAGAATAATGGAATCATAGAGTTGGAAGGGACTCTGAGGATCATTTAGTCCAACCCCCTGCAATGCAGGAATATGCAGCTGTCGCATACAGGGATCAAACCTGCAGCCTTGGTGTTATCAGCACCCTGCTCTAACCAACTGAGCTATCAATTTTGCCAAAAAAGTTGGTTTGGCGCCCAAGCCTGAAACTAAGAAGCAAGATACAATATGTTGGCTTTTAAGTGCCCCACTTTTCTTTTAATGTTTACTGGGCACAAGGTGGCCAGAAAAAGCTAAGATTTTGAGTTGCACAGAAATGAAGAAAGCTCTGGGACACGAAAGCTTACATCATAAGCAACCATATTCTCTCTCTCTCTCTCTCTCGCACACACACACACACATGAATATACAGCTGTATCTGTAAAAATATAAAAGAGAATTCCAAATGATAGCTTTGTCAATGTTTATATGCAGACGCCCACTGTGGTGTAGAGCTTAGACCAGCCTTTGCCAACCTAGCACCCTCCCAATGTCATTGGACTGTAACTCCCACCAGCCCCAGCAAGCATCGCCAATGGTCAAGGATGATGGGAGTTGTGATCCGACAGCATCTGGTTGGAAGGGAGGATCACATGCACTGCTCTGAGTGTGGTGTGGTGCTTCAAAGGCCAACAGATTTATAGCAGCAGAAGCTTTCACAGGCTAGGCTGTCCACTTAATCAGGCTAGCAGAGTAATCTCACTGGGAAGGAGCTGACCATGGTGCTGAACTCCAGAAAATGCAGTACCCCATCCTTCTCCCCACACTGTCAGACCTTAGCAAAGCATGGTTGCTCATAAACACAACCATTGCCCATTGCTTCCCTCTTCCATATGTAAATTGCATTTAGTAGTCCAAGGTCTAAATCTTGCTTAGAATAAACAGTATTAACTTCTGGTCTGGATGGTAACTTTCTTTCTTTCTTTCTTTCTTTCTTTCTTTCTTTCTTTCTTTCTTTCTTTCTTTCTCGATCACTCGTAGCCAAGTAAGATTGTCTTCCATAAACACAGTTTTAACAATGAGTCTGTAAGTGACTGTGGAGGCCAATTCCGGATCCACATGTCCTTCCACAGTGGGGACATTGGTTTCTGGGCAGGAGTTGATCACGGTGTGGATTTGCCAAGTGTGCCTTTCTCTTAGCATGTTTCTCCCTTGCGTCCTGAGTTCGAGTGTCTTCAAAGCCCACAAGACCTTTGGTAAAGGCTGTTCTCCAATTGGAGCACTCGCAGGCAAGTGTTTCCTAATTGTTGGTGTTTATACTAAGTTTTAAAAAGATTTGCCTTGAAAGAGTCTTTAAACCTCTTCCGTTGACCACCAGCATTATGCTTTCCATTTTTAAGTTTGGAATAGAGTAGTTGCTTTGGAAGACGATCATCAGGCATCCGCACAACATGACCAGTCCAACGAAACTGATGTTGAAGAATCATTGCTTTGACACTGGTGATCTTTGCTTCTTCCAGTACACTGGTATTAGTTTGCCTGTCTTCCCAAGTGAAGTGTAAAATTTTTCAGAGACACTGTTGATGGAATCTTTTGAGGAGTTGGAGATGGCGTTTATAAGTGGTTCTATGTTTCACAAGCATACAGTAAGGTTGCTAGTACAATAGCTTTGTAAAGAAGCATTTTGGTTTCTCTGTGAATGTCCCAGTCCTCAAGCATTCTGTACTTCAATTGGGAGAAAGCTGCACTTGCAGAGCTCAGGTGATGCTGGATTTCAGCATCAGTGTCGGCCCTTGTGGAAAGATAACTGCCCAGGTAGGAGAAGTGATTGACATTTTCCAACATTACACCATTGAGTTGGATTTGTGGAACTGCAGAGGGGTTATTTTGTACTTGTTTGTGCAGCACTTTGGTTTTTTGGATGTTGAGTGAGTGGATGGTAACTGTGGAGCCCAGCTGTCCAGCTACTTTGTGGGTACCACACAGTATATCAAATGCATGCACCAGGTAGGGCTTGGTGTTGGCACAGGCTGGGGTCAAAAATGTAACAGCAGGGATGGTTTTTACTTTATCATTTCCCCCAACTCCACACAAAAAAGGAGGGCTGTAGCCTTGGTAGCAGAGCACCTGCTTTGCTTGCAGAAGGTCCCAGGTTCAGTCCCTGGCAAATCCAGGCAGAGATGTCCTAAGCCCTGCTCATCAGTGTCAACAAAACTGAGCTAGATGGACCAATGATCTGACTAGGTATAAGGCATTTCCTAGGTTCTCATGTTCACATGGGAACAGGCAGTTCTAGAGGACCAGTAGATAAGATGCAGAGATATGGCCAAAGATGTTGCATGCATATGGCCCCATCAGAGGATTGTGTCCAGCTAAGTTCTACTTATAATAGACCCATTGAAATTAATGGAGCAAAGTTAGTCATACTCATGATTTTCAATGGGAAACAACCCAATATGGGATACAACCCAATGGGTGGCATTCAATGCTAGCCCTACTCAGAGCAGACCCACATAAGTGAATAGGCATGACTATTAGACATGACTGCTCTGGTCCTGCTTATAGGTTTCCCACAGGCATCTGGGTGGGCCCTTTGAGAACAGGATGCTGGACTAGATGGGCCATTGGCCTGATCCAGCAGGCTCTTTTCATGACTAGGTAAAGGTAAAGGGACCCCTGGCCATTAGGTCCAGTCGTGGCCGACTCTGGGGTTGTGGCGGTCATCTCGCTTTATTGGCCGAGGGAGCCGGCGTACAGCTTCCGGGTCATGTGGCCAGCATGACTAAGCCGCTTCTGGCGAACCAGAGCAGCGCACAGAAACACTGTTTACCTTCCCACAAGAGCGGTACCTATTTATCTACTTGCACTTTGAGGTGATTTCAAACTGCTAGGTTGGCAGGAGCAGGGACCGAGCAACGGGAGCTCACTCTGTCGTGGGGATTCGAACTGCCAACCTTCTGATCAGAAAGTCCTAGGCTCTGTGGTTTAACCCACAGTGCCACCCAAGTGCAAGTAACCGATGTACATTGTGCTAAAT
Source organism: Podarcis filfolensis (assembly GCF_964270895.1). Classification (NCBI taxonomy): domain Eukaryota; kingdom Metazoa; phylum Chordata; class Lepidosauria; order Squamata; family Lacertidae; genus Podarcis; species Podarcis filfolensis. The sequence goes on from NC_139618.1 coordinate 9,091,797, forward strand.
AATAAACAACGGGAGCTCACCCTGTCGCGGGGATTCAAACTGCTGACCTTCTGATCGGTAAGTCCTAGGTTCTGTGGTTTAACCCATAGCGCCACCCGCGTCCCTTTCATGACTAACTTAGGTTCATTAATTTAATTGGGTCTACTCTCAGTTGTTGGCATCCATCTGTCTTGAGAGACAATGGTGTGTGCCTCTGGGGGTAAAGTCAAATCACTGCATTAGCAACACTCACCAGGGTGCAAGCCTGGGCAGTGTGTATGGAGGTCCTGGGCCTCCCAGGCGACAAGACTCCCTTCTTGGCCTCGCTGATGTGGTCCAACGGAAACCAGACCAATACATTTGGCACCAGCTTGGCTACAGGAGGCATACAAAGATGTCATCCAACCATCTTAGGGACTCCACTCTGGATTTGTGTAGGGTTTACTTCTTCTAGGGCTTTGATTGCCTTCTAGGGCCAATGTTAGAAACTAGAGAAGAACATTCTGAAAAGTATTAGGCCTTTTTATTTCATTTCAAAGAGTTATCGGAGAAAGCTAACAGATACGGAGGCAATTGCAAATGAAGGTGAAGGGTTTGCCTATCGCTAGCAGTGTGTCAATACAAGTGGAATGTTAACGATCATGCTTTGACTGCCTTCAGTTTGCATTTGGTTGAAAAGAAGGAAAGAACAAAAAGCAGAAAAAAGCAGAAAAGCAGACATCACCAGAAGTCATGTTTATGTGGCATGAAATTTGAACTTCTTCTGGCACAGATTATGAATAGCTGAAGCTCTGTGTTCTTAGGAGGTGTCTCTCAGCTCCTCTTTGTGAAAGCCTCCGAAATTATATTTCAGCAGAGCTAGTCGGACAAGGGACATATGATTTTTTTGAATAATTTATTTCACATAAGCTTCTTATTGACAATGAATAATTCAACCGGCTCTATTTAAAGCTTAAGAGCCATTTCTGCTAGACCCCTGTTAAGATAGTATGGCAGGTTAGAAGAAAGAGGTTGCTGCTGGAATATTCTCAACTGCCTGGTGAAGGCTTTAAAATGCCAACTGTTTCTGAAATCGCTTGAGTGGAGAAGTGGAGAAACACATGCACTTTGCTGCTGCAACTTCAGATTTGCCACATTTGCGTCGGTTGTGAAAAGAGCACCTTACATTTCTGAACTCAACATTTAGCTAGAAATGCATGACTAGTTTTGTGAACCCAAACATCTGCGCCTCCATGTGCCTCTGTGGCGATGGATTTATGTTTCTCGAACAGCACTTTCCTCTGGAGCAGGAGTGGGGAATCTTCAGCCCTTCGGTTGTTGACAGACTCCTAACTCCCATCAGCCCCACCCAGCATGGCCAGTGGTCAGGGATGATGGGAGTTGTAGTCCAGTAACAATTGGAGAGCCCACAGGTTTCCCATCACAGCTGTTTTCTACTACAGTAGTACCTCAGGTTAAGAACTTAATTCGTTCTGGAGGTCTGTTCTTAACTTGAAACTGTTCTTAATCTGAGGTACTGCTTTAGCTAATGGGGCCTCCCGCTGTTGCTGTGCCACCGCGCAATTTCTGTTCTCATCCTGAAGCAAAGTTCTTAACCTGAGGTACTATTTCTGGGTTAGCGGAGTCTGTAACCTGAAGCGTCTGTAACCCGAAGTACCACTGTATATGTTTTTGGGGAATGTGTATGCACGTAGAAGAGCATGCATGAGAAAGCCTAGGCCTGCTTTGGCCACACGCATCACTGGCATAAGGTCCCTGGAGGGATGGCCAAGGGCAGGGGGGGGGATGTCTTTGGCCCTCCAGATGTTGCTGAACTGCAGCTGCCATGCTTGCCTGCCTTAAATCAACGGATCCCCATGCAATAACCTCAGCGAGCCACCATCGTTTCCAGTAAAGACCTCTAAAATGATAAGCCTGTGAGTATGTTTGCAAGATATAGCATCCCGAGTGTATAGATGCATGTGAGCAGGACTGGTAAGAGCTTCTCTTTCAAGATGAACCTGGAAAACATCCACTGTCTTCTGCTTGCAAAGAGTCTCTAATCAAAGGTGCATTAGGGAACTTTAGACTCCAGACTTAATGGGCTTACAGCCTCCCTATCTCCAGATGATAGCGTGTATTTATTTAGCTTACAACACAATATAGAAAGCTAGCTACATTTGGGGGTGGGGAGCTGATGGTGGTGGCTTCTCAACTCCTTCTGCCAAGTGGGACCTCTGTCTACTGCCTGGAAGCCCTGCTCCACCAGGGCCACCATCTCTATTGCAGATAAACGCCCTCTTTCTCCAGTGCCACAACCCATATGCACAAATCAATATTCAACCATCCAGGCTTTGAGGGTGTCTATTCTTAGCTTATTATGTGCCTCGCCTGTTATGCTGCCTGCTCTTTCTGCCTCCAGCCCCTTCACCCCCACCCCCGGCAATGCCCTAGCTACTTCCTTCTTATTCTAGGAAACTATACATTTGTGTGAATGGAAGCGAGTGGTCCTGATCAAAAAGGGGCATCGTTTCTGCAGTGCATAGCCCTTTCGGCTTTCTTCATTGATTTCCTATTGCCTGAAACACACACAGCCCTCGATGCAACAACGAGACAGGGTTGCAGAAAGATCAAGGTCAGATATTCAGGGACAGACGGCTGTCTTCTTAAATGAGGTCATCGCTCCAGGATACAATCAGAGAGAAGAGAGTGGATGGGGTGAGGGGGGGGGAGAAGAGGGAGGAGGAGCCATTGCATCACAGTCCTGCCACTCCTCCAGCTAAAGGTGAATGAGAAGCTGGCCATTGTCATCTGAGCTGGGGATAATTCCGCAGCGTTTTGTGTTCTTGTTTCAAAACCTTCCACTTTAGCTGGACAGAACTCATGCCACAGAATCAGGGAAGCCAAAGCTGTGCTAAGTTGCCCATTCAGAGAGATCCCTATCAGTACTTTGCAGGATCCTGGTGTGTTGAAGGCTATACAGTGGTACCTCGGGTTACAGACGCTTCAGGTTACAGACTCCGCTAACCAAGAAATAGTACCTCGGGTTAAGAACTTTGCTTCAGAATGAGAACAGAAATCGTGTGGCGGCAATGGGAGGCCCCATTAGCTAAAGTGGTACCTCAGGTTAAGAACAGTTTCAGGTTAAGAACAGCCCTCCAGAATGAATTAAGTTCTTAACCCGAGGTACCACTGTAATATGAATTCAACAAGTAACCTGGCAAAAGCAAGGCAGCCAGTTCAGGTGGCAGGTACTGGGGAATGTGTTTGTGTGTGTGTGTGGGGGAGAGTAGTGGTGGCAACTCCCCTCCCTCTGGCCATTTCTACTTAGCCTAGCGGTAGCTGGTGCCCCTTGGGACTGGTAGGACAGAAAGCTGGGAGGTCAACAGTAGATGGCGCCAGAGTTAATGACAGGTGGAGCCACCTCCTTGGGAGTTTTACAGAAGGCAACATTAGGGCTAAGGAGGAGGAAGGAGGCAGTGCCAATTTCCCCACCACGGACTGGTTGTAAGTAAGAAGGCTGGAAGATACGGATTGGCTGAAGGCAGAATGAGGTCAGTGGGGCTGAGTTTTATTCGCCCTAATAGACGGGTCTCCACTACCTAAGCTGATGGTCTTTCTCCTTGCAAGTAGGACAGAGCTGTGCATGTGCTGTTCGGCTTTGCCCTGGGCCCACTAAGCTACCCTGCTGCCCTCAGCGTGGGGTTTGCAGCCCAAACCACAAATGCATGTTTTGCTAGACAAGCACAGGGCTAGTATGCAGAGAGTTCCTTCTGTGTGTGGTCACTTCCTTTGCCTCCTTTGGGCGGGAACTCTGTAACAAAGAAGAAAATCCTTTACTGTATATTTCCTTCTGCCTGTGAGGAGGACACAACATAAAACTTCTTTGGCTCTTTGGCTGTTGGTTCAGAGGTACAAAGAGTGCATAGAAATTTTCCCTGAGTTTGAATAATACATATTTTAAGGGTTTGCTGACGATATATAATATCCCTGGACTCATCACTGATTGGTGTTGTACATTAAAACTGTTTTCTTTATGCGATACTGACCTCTGGTGACATAGAAGGGAATTACAAACTTCACTTTTCAAATCCTTGATGTAGTTAAACCTACCATAGATATACAGTGGTACCTCGGTTAAGAACTTAATTCGTTCTGGAGGTCTGTTCTTAACCTGAAGCACCACTTTAGCTAATGGGGCCTCCTCCTGCTGCTGTGCCGCTGGAGCACAATTTCTGTTCTCAACCTGAAGCAAAGTTCTTAACCCGAGGTAATATTTCTGGGTTCGTGGAGTCTGTAAACTGAAGCGTATGTAACCCGAGGTACCACGGTATCTTTCAGGGGTGTGTGTGTGTGTTTATCCCACTTTTCAAACAATGTTAGAAGTGGCTTACGTGAAAATAAAATCTAATAACAATAAAAACACACTTTGAAATATCAGGTAGCATTAAAGCAGCAAAGCACAAATTAAAAGAGGCAGCAGAAATCAGTGATAATGCCTCTCTTTCAGAGCTTCCAGCTGTCTTGAGATCAAGGAAGAGAGGCTTCCCACTTGGAGGGAACAACTTCTGGTCACCTTTGAACACTGGCATCCTCTGCATTCATGAGCAAACCTCACTGAAACTTGCAAGAGCCAGATTCCTGCCTGAATCCATGGTTACAGCCAGGTCATTTTAGACTCTGGACTCAACATTGTCTCGCTGGCACTTGCTGTGGAGAACCATGTGGATTACTTCTCCTGGAAAGCACACTGTTAACATTTCACCTGTGAAGCACACCATTAACATTCCTCTCTCTGCTTCCTCCCAATGTTCAATGCATTGCAATGGTTTCTACATCCCTGACAAGATAAAAGAGGAATGGAGGACCTCAGAGCTGGGGGGTGGGGTTGGGTTCTCCAGCCCTCTCTATTGGACCCTCCTGGCTTTTCCCAGGCCACTCCCATTTCCCCCAGGCTATATATGTCACTGGTCCTGCTTTGCCCCTTCTTCAAGTGTTTTTGCCTGGCTGGAAGTTGTCCTTGGACTGTAATAATGCTACTTCCTTGCCTGGATGGAAGATAGGCAGGCATGCTTGTGAGTGTGTGTAGATACTAGCCCCTGCACAAAGGCAGCATTCACATTATTGCTCCACCCACTTTTGCACAGGCCACACCCACCTGTGGCCATTGGAAGGTTGCCCAGAATGGATGAATGTGGGATGAGAAAAGCTCCTCACTTCTGTGTCCTCCCCCCTCCCAACCTCCCCCCCCCAACTGTTAAAGCAAAAAGCAAAACCCAGTTTCTCAGCCTTGGTCAAAGACATACTCTGAACATGTGCAGGTTTGCATTTAAGGAAAGCTTTTAAATCCTAGTCCCATCATGACTGCAGGAATAAAATGGATCTTGTTTTTGCTGGCCCGTGCAAAGTGGATTTTGGCTGCAGGTTTAACTCTGCTTGCTTGGGAGCAAGCCCTATTGAATTCAATAAGACTTGCTTCTGAGTAAACATGGTTAGGATTGCACTGTTACTCAGCGATATGCAGGTGGGGACTAGCTGAAGGCAGACTGAGGTTGGTGGGGCAGTGCCCCATTTGCCCTAGAGGACCAGTCTCCAATCTTGGAGAGCTGCTGCCAGCCAGTGTAGACAACATGGGGCTACAATTGTGGAGCAATAGACTGACTCACTGGGTTGTCTCCAGGGCTAGTCCTCCTCAGACTCGCTGAAAATAATAGGCATGGCTAACTTGGGTCCATTGATTTCCGAGTAAAAATGAGTTGGAGGCAACCCAGCATAAGGTAGATTCCTGCATTGCAGGGGGTTGGACTAGATGCCCCTGGGATCCCTTACAACTCTACAGTTCTGTGATTCTGTAAATCTATGATCCCTATGCCCCATAACCTGCTCCTTTCTGAGTGATCACTGGGGGTGCCCTGGCTTGTGGGCTAGAGCTCCAAAGTCAACCTTCCAGAATGCATCCAGCCTGAACCTCTAGAGAAGGCAAAAATCTCTGAGCTTTACCTTCCCTGACTTCCACTGGGACCTGGCTTGCGTGCTTGAGGCCAGGACTGGGAGGTTAAGGCAGGCTCCCTCAGCAGTTTTGCTGCTTCTCGATGCACCAACTGAGTACCTGGTTTGGCTGCTGAGTAGCTGCTGCTGCTGCTGCTGCAAAAACACCCTCTATTTGTCCCTGGCTGAAGGCAGAGCATCCTTGGGCTAGGTTAGAGCCGGTCCCTTTTCCCCAAGATCTCGAGAGGAGGAGGAAGAACCATGGCTACAAAGAAGAAAGGGCCGGGGGAGAAGAAATGGGAGCTGGTGCGATGGTGAGTGAGAAACAAGGAGACAAAGTGATGCAGGAACGATGCCGGCTGGTGAGGAGAGCAGTGCCTCTGCAAACTCCTGCCAGGAAGGGGAGGGTCCAGGCTGCACCACTGTGTGTGTGTGTGTGTGCAGGATCCACGAAGGACAGGCTCAGTGTTAGGACACCTGCTCTGCAGGCAGGAGGTCCCAGGTTCAAACTGCAACATCTCCAGGTAGAGATGAGGAAAGACCCTTCACCTGAAACCCTGGGGAAGCGCAGCCAATCACTGTGGACCAGTAATTCAGGACCACCATCTGGGGGCAGTGGGATTTCCTTGGGGTGTGTGCTAAGAAGCGGGTGCGTGTGTGTGTTTGCTGGAAGTGCAAATGACCCTCACAATTTGAGAAGCTGGTATTGCTGGACTGATTTAATCCATTTTGATGAATTTAAATAGTTGGTTTTGAGTAGATGTGCAATGAATTGCGACTGTTTTGGATTATATTGTGTGACTGTGAGCTGGGCTAACTGTGAATTTATTTATTATAATTTTTTTAATTAGTTTCCACATTTTTGTATATATTGATATTAACCATTTCACACATCCAAAAAAAATTTAAAAGATTCCTTAGAACCTACCGGACTTCCCTCCCTCCCTCCCTCCCTGGGTCCTTTCTATGATACAAAGTTATCTGCATACTTTTAAATTACCCAGTTACTAATTTTCCCATTAGGAAAAAAAGCATATGATAAGAATGTCACATTACAAGCATCTTCACATTCCTGCCAGTGATTTTACATGTTTACAGTAGTCCTTTAAGTAATGGAAAAATTTATTCCAGTCTTTTTCAAATGCTTGATCTCCCTGGTTTTGGATCTTCCTTGTCAATTTCGCCATCTCTACATAGTCCATCGATTTTGTCTGCCATTCTTCTTTCGGTGGTACTTCTTCTTGTTTCCAATTCTGGGCTAGCAATACTCTCACTGCTGTTGTTGCATACATAAATAGGGGTTTATCTTCTCTAGGTATCGCTTCACCTACTATACCTAACAGAAAGGCCTCTGGTTTTTTAACAAATGTATTTTTAAACATTTTCTTCAATGCATTATAAATCATCTCCCAAAAAGCCTTTACCTTATTGCATGACCACCACATATGGTAAAAAGTACCTTCTTTCTCCTTGCATTTCCAACTGGAAATGGAAGGGCTAACTGTGAATAATGCTTTTTAGGAGATGGGAAACACTAGGGATAAGTTTATGGAACCAAGGGAGCAATGCCCCCCCCCCCATTTGGGGGGGGATTAAGGGCAAAAATGAGTTAGATGAGTAGTCTGACTTGGTGTAAGGAACCTTCCTATTTGACAAATAATCCCTTTCTGTCTTGAGCATGAGGCAAGGAGAGGGGCGATTTTTTAGAGGAAGCAGAAGCACCTCTGTAAAGCTTGAGAGTTCCTGTCCAAAAGGAGCAGGTTTTAAGGTCTTAAAGAGAGAGGGGGTGGGGCGGGCAGCAGGATCCCACCTGGGACACTCTAGAGCAGCCTTTCTCAACCTGTGGGTCCCCAGATGTTGTTGGACTACAACTCCCATTACCCCTAGCTAGCAAGGCCAGAGCTCAGGGATGATGGGAGTTGTAGTCCAACAACATCTGGGGACCCACAGGTTGAGAACCGCTGCTCTAGAGGAAGGAGATTATCTGTAATGTTGGAGAGGGATTGCTACCTGAAATCAGAAATTCATCTGCTTTTAAAAGGAGGAGCATAGGATGCTGCCTTATACTGAGTTGAGACCATTGGTCCATCTAGTTCCATATTGTCTACACTGACTGGCAGCAGCTATCAGGGGTTTCAGGCAGGGAATCTTTCCCAGCCTTACTAGGAGATGCCAGGGATTGAACCCGGGACCTTCTGCATGCAATGTGGGTGCCGTAACCACTTAGCTATAGAGCCCTTCCAGACCATAGAGGCAGCGAGTTTCTCTATTGGAGACATATAATGATGCGGGAGGCAGTGGAAGACAGAAGTGCCTGGCGTGCTCTGGTCCATGGGGTCACGAAGAGTTGGACACGACTAAACGACTAAACAACAACAACAACAACAACAATGATGCTGCTGGTGTGTTGTTTAGAGTTTTTGACTAGGACTGGGTAGACCCAGGATTAAATGCACAGCATTTCCACAACATCTGAAAAACGGATCAGTTCGATAGTGGTGAGCTCCTTTTCTTCCAGTGCAGCAGTGCAACTGGGAGGAATAACACCCCCCTGCGCTTTTGCTGGCCAGATGGCTCAGTGAAAGAACAGTGGGGCTGTGGGTGGGTCTTCTTAACCCCCCTCTTTCTCTGCCTGCCCCTCTCTTTTTATGTACAGTGTGCTAATGCATGCACAAACTTTGGCTTGTAGGCCAAAAATAGGCTAACCACTTTTAGTTTAGTTTAGGGTTTTTTTTTTGTTCTCACTGGTTTGATATCTCACCTTGCTGCCCTGTGACAAGGTGATGAGATGTTGTTATTTTTCTGGGCTGCAGCTTTTAGAAAATTATGTAAGCCTTGAAGGCCAGCCCGGTTTTGGCTGAATGTGCTTCCACCTTTGAATCGTAGGCAGGAAGACTTGGGAAGGCAGGACCCAAACGACTGCAATTGCACTGACCACTGCACTGGCACGTGTGAAGTGCAAGGAAGAGGGCCTCTGAGGCATGTGCAGAGTGCATACCCGCTGCTAGGAACTTGTATGCTTAGTTTTCTTAAAGAAAAATAGTGGTACAGGAAGGCAAGGGTGTGTAGGCTGTATGGCTGAAGAGTTAGAACTTGGCTCAGGAAATATGCCTGTCTTCCTTCTAAGCAATTGTTTTAGACATGTGGACATTTCTTCAGATTGATGAATTCGGTAAGTTTAAAGCCGTTTAATAGGGTGAGAGCCCAAACTGACAGCACGGCAAATATTTCAGCACCTTGGACAGCAACCAGCGCCGTAGGTCGGCTTGGACCAAGGCTGCCCTTTTCATTTCCTTATATGCCATAATCACACCCACTGCTCATTTCACATCGTGACTCTGGATTGGGGAAATATCAGGTCTGGTTGCTTCCAGTTGCAGATCCTTATTTAAAAATCCTATATACATTAACAGCGAACTCATGGTTTAAGGGCGGGCTTCCTGCATGTTGTGCAGATGCAGTCTGCATCTCTAAACCATTGCCAGCTCCCTGCCCTATAAAGCAATATTTCGATGCGTAAGAATGGCACACGCCTCCAGCTTTAGGAACAAAGGAAGCTGCCCAACCCCCGGACAGGATTCTCTGTTGCTAAAGCTCTCGGCCCCATATTTTTCTGTTTACGGGAGCCACATATCACCCTGTTTGCTCTGATGCTCTTGCTTCATGCTTCCCTCTCAATACTCAGGTAGAGAGCATCCTGAGACCAAATGTCCTTGATGCCTCCTCCCAAACAACGGCAGCCGTGACGTGATGAATGGGCTGAATTGCCTAATTCAAGCTGCTCGTAGCAGAATGACGTTCTGTCGGCGTCTCATGCGTTTGAATGAAACACGTCTCCACCAATACAAAGGAAGGGAGCCTTAAACCAATGAGGTTCTTGAAGGGGGTTGAATCACACCTAACAGGCACCCCCCCCCGCTTCACATCTGAAAAAGAGGCTCCTAAAAAGGAATGCTTTTCAGCTGCTCACTCAGCGCCCTCTGCTGCCTACGGCGGGGCTAGGAATTAGGATTGAATCAAAACAAGTCATTTGGCGGGGGGAGGGGGGGTTTCAAGCAATTTCAGGAAATCAGCTCCTGTTTGCAAAACAATTCATTTCTGCAGATTGCATTTTGCGAAGAGCAAACAGTATCATAGAGGGAGAATATTACTCTCACCATCTTTTGTTGTTGTTGATAATTTTAATGTGGCATTAGACACACAGATAGAGTAAACTGCTTATGAGGGTTCCTTCCTGTTGAACAGTATATAAATACTTTGTGGAACTCGCTGCCCCTTGACATTTGGCAGGGGATATTGTTGCACTATAATTGTTATTATATAGGAGCCATAAAAAAAAAATGAGGGCAAGCACGGCAGCCACCTGCAATTTCAAACAATATTATTATTATTATTTATTAAATTTGTATATCACCCTTCATCTGAAGGTCACAGGACAGTTCACAAGGCAAAAATGCCAAATGAGAACACAACAACACAAGACAGAGCCAGAGAGTGCTGTTCTACTTCAAATTGCGTTCCCTTTGTGGTCACCTGCTGGAGACTCCAGTGGTGGCCAGAGTTTGCAGCACTGAATATATATGTATGCATAAGCTACGATTGGTCTTCTATCTCACATCTATGCCACAAGCCCCTGGCAGCGTTTTTCTGCTTTGGCCCTGCCCCAATAGCCATTTTGTGACTGGTGCCGAAGGACCATTTTCAAAATTCAAAATGTGCCTGCAGGTCCATGAATATCGGTGATCCCTGGTCTATGTAGTCTGCCTGCCTGCCTTCCTTCCTGCTCCCACCTGCATTCACCGAAAAAGCTGGAGAAAAGCAAGGCCAATGGACAGCATGCTTATTATTTAGCACAATGTACATTGGTTACTTGCACTTGGGTGGCACTGTGGGTTAAACCACAGAGCCTGGGACTTGCTGATCAAAAGGTCAGCGGTTTGAATCCCCGCGATGGGGTGAGCTCCCATTGCTCAGTCCCAGCTCCTGCCTAGCAGTTCGAAAGCACGTCAAAGTGCAAGTAGATAAAGGTAAACGGAGTTTCCATGTGCTGCTCTGGTTCGCCAGAAGCGGCTTAGTCATGCTGGCCACATGACCCGGAAGCTGTATGCTGGCTCCCTCGGCCAATAAAGCGAGATGAGCGCCACAACCCCAGAGACTGGACCTAATGGTCAGGGATACTGTCTCTAAGCAGAAGTTTTGGACTCTCTTCGATTAGAGTATTTAAGGCAGAGGCTACCACACACCGTGCAGCTGTCACAGAGGATTTTTCCTGCATTAGGTGGAAGGGTTGGGTTAGATGCTCTTTGAGGTTCCTTCACATTCTGATTCCAATGTTCTGTGAAGATGACATGAGTAACTGTGGCTGGGTGACTCCTGTTCAGGAGAGGGTCCCAGCTCGTGCAGAAGGCTGATGCAAGGGGTCCAGCGACAAAGCTAGATTTAGGAGAACCTCCAATCTTTGAATCTGATCCTATTTACTGACCCCCTTCCGCTCTTCTCTCCAGCTCCTAGACTTGGCAGCAGCCAGTGAATCCAACCAACAAATCAGTTCAGACTCCACTGCTGGGGTACACATATTCCCTGTCCCCCATAATAATAATAATAATAATAATAATAATAATAATAATAATAAACAGATTACTATTCCCCCCCTGCATTTTCAAAATGTAGTTGCTTCTATAATATGTATGCAAAAGGAATGTGATAATCTAACCTTGGAACCAGTAACTAAAAATGAAAAATGTAAAAAAACCCAGGCTTGCTTTGACCTCTGATCCTGACCTTTGACCCCCATATCACTGCCTTCCCAGCTGTAGTCTCCATTTCCCCCTCTAATGCAGCATATGCCATCTTTCCAATTAGATTTGGTTTTGATTTCTGCTTTTTCTTCTCCAGAAGGAATGGGGTGCGTGCGCCGAAAGACAAAGAGAGAGAGAGAAAGAAAGAGAGAGAGAGAGAGACAAGTATAATTATTCTTTAACAAGGAATCACTTGCCCGTAAACATTTCATATGCAAATGAGTTGGTACTAACGAATGTTCCTGATTGCCAAGTGGAAGTCGTGGAACATGCCTTTGTTCCTTCTCTAAAGCAAAGGAACAGTTGTAATTACAGATATTTTTGCTCGCACATAGGCGGAGAAGCAGCCCTTAATTGGCATAACAAGCCTTGATTCAACTTAACGTTGCTTAATAAGCGCCGGCATCTGCCGTGACATTCAGAACAAGATTCGAGGGGCATTGCTCTGGCACCTTCTGAAATAATCCACAACTGAAGGAAGGACTCGCTGTGTGGTTTTGTCAAGGCAATCATAGGAATGAAATGGCAAGCCTTTACAAATAAAGGTCAATGCTAGGTCTACTAGGAGCTGTGATCCATTTTTTTCTGTCTGGGAGACAGCCAGTGCAAACTTCTGTGATGTAGGAAATTTCAGAGTATGGCAGTGATGGGTGACCGAATCCTTAAGTGGCTTTAACACTGGGTGCTGAGTGCTCAAACACGGCTTCTAGTTAGTGCAACAAGCCTCAGGTTGGTGTTAGATTGGCTGTTATTACGAGCCTTCAGGATTTACAGTGGTGCCTCGGGTTAAGAACTTAATTCATTCTGGAGGTCTGTTCTTAACCTGAAACTGTTCTTAACCTGAAGCACCACTTTAGCTAATGGGGCCTCCTGCTTCCTCCGTGCTGCCGGAGCACGATTTCTGTTCTCATCCTGAAGCAAAGTTCTTAACCCGAGGTACTATTTCTGGGTTAGCGGAGTCTGTAACCTGAAGCGTCTGTAACCTGAAGCATCTGTACCTGAAGGTACCACTGTACTTTGACCCCAGTTCATATGGTATCGGAAGCGAGCCAGCAGTAAATCAGATCTTGCAAGTTGGAGCGAACTCTTCCCTGGCAAAAACACAACTGGCACAGAGTTGGTGGAGTGCAAGCAACTCATCTCTGGTATGTTTTGCCCTCCATGAAGCAGTTGCTGAGACTGAAGGTCCCTGCCTCCCCATGGCAGCCTAAGTCCCCTCCTCTCCAAGGTTTTCCCCAAGCAATCTTAGACTGTGCCTGCATGAAGCTGGCTTCTCCTCTGCCCTCTTCATGCCTCTCCTGGTACTGGGAGACCGGGGGGGAGGACCGGCCTGACTAATCTCTGCCTCTTGACCTCCTTGCTCTCCTGCTCCAGCTTCTGCCTCTGATTCTGGACTTCTCTCTGCCAACAACTCTCTCCACTCACTAAGTCCTGTTACCCTTTCAGCTTCTGACACCTGATCTTTCCAGGCTTCTTTGGGAGGGTTGGAGGCTGCAGGGTCACCAGATGGAGAGGCAGGTCAGGGTCAGGGCTCAGACCAGGCTCCCGAAGAAAGAGGGAGAGACCTACACCCAAGGCTGATGGACAGGAGTCCCCAGAGGAACATCCCAAACTACCAGGCCCTTTAAGACCAGAGCCTGGATTCTAATCTTCCCCTGAAGACATACTGTATTTTTCTGTGTAGAAGACTAGGTCCCCCCCCCAAAAAAAACAATGTCAAAAATTAAGGGGCATCTTATACACGGGGCCATCTCCCCCCTTTTTCTTAAATCTAAGTCTCCTCCAAATAGGGGGCGTCTTACAGATGGACAAATACGGCGCCCTCCAACATTTCTCTGATGAAAATAGGGATGTCCCATTCCATAATGATAATTTTACTATTTATACCCCACACATCTTACTGGATTGCTCCAGCCACTTTGGGCAGATTCCAATATATATAAAAACATAATAAAGCATTAAACATAAAAACTTCCCTATTCAGGATTGCCTTCAGATGGCTTGGGAGTCGGATAACTTCATACCCTCCAACATTTCTCCAATGAAAATAAGGACATCCTAAGGGAAAGTGGGACATTCCGGGATCAAATCAGAAACTGGGATGGCTTCTCTAAATCAGGGACGTCCCTGGGAAATAGGGACAATTGGAGGGTCTGTGAAGAGCCAGGTGCCTTCTATTGCACACCATCAACTCAGCAGTGCAGGCCAGAGGGTTGGTCTTTTGAGGCTCTGGGGTTCCCACAAGGGGGTGGAGCCTGGAGGAGGTAGCCCGGAGACAGAGGCTGAAAAGGCCTCAGTCTGCCCCCAGCCTTTGTTGGAGCAAGTTGCTTGTGTGGAGCTGTCCGTGGTGCTGTAACCTTGAATCAGCCTTGTTGCACCACTTTTTCCATTGGATCTAGCACTGGGCCAGAACATGGGAGTTGAAACCTTGTGTGCTACCTCCATTATCCAGACTTTAATAGCCATTTGGCTCAAGACCTGCTTTTGAGAGGCAAGAGGGCAACACCGACATCACAAGCTCTGGCTCATCACCCTTGCTGATTTAAAACCCTGACCTCATCTTGATTTTTTTTAAAGGGCTGCTTGCCACACCTTTAGCCATGATTCCTGCTTTGCAAGGGGTTGGACTAGATGACCCCTTTTGTTCCCTTGCAGCTGTACCACTCTGATTCTATGTCTTCTGTTCAGAGATGGCCTATCCAGAAAGAACATTTTCTCTTAATGCCAAGAAGAGATTCTGGTCTCTCCCTGCCCTACATTTCTCCTTCCATGGAGATTTCAAAACGATTTTAAAGCATCACCGGAGAAATGGCAGCCATGTTACCTGTGGATACCTTGCTAGTCTAGTACCCTGGGTGATTTAAAAATGGTGATTCATACTTCGCAACATCTTCGTAAAATCCAGGGAGATTGCTCTGCCCTTTGAGAAGGAAAATAAATTCAAGAGTCTGTGAAACACCAGGCGCTGTGTGAGGTTCCTTGGAAGAGCAGCTTCACATATTATGGGTTTTATCTGGTGTTAGTCATGTCCAGAGCACACTCACCAAAAGGAATGGACATGACTAACTTAGGGCCATTGATTTCGGTGGGTCTGCTCTGATTGAAACTTAATTGAGTATGACCCTAAGATCTCTCTGTACAATCTCTGTGTGATGGCTATGCTCTATCTCCACTGCTGACGATAAAAACAACTCAGGCACACAAACAACCTGCTCCTTAATTACCACAGAGATTTCCTCTTGGACCACCGTCTAGAAAGGCTGAATACCACCCAAAGTGCCTTTAACATCACTGCCCCAGAAGTTGGGGCTACATGCAGTTGTTATATGCGCCAGCTGTGGCAGTGTTCTGTGCCAGCAGTACAATGTTTTCATTGGAATTTCACGAATACCAGCTGCTGCGGTTTTAATTTTTTTTGGTTCACTGACTCACCCAGACAGGGTCTGCTGTTGTTATATTCAAGTCCTATTTCCAGTTTTCCTTCTGTCCTCTTTGAATTCCTATTAAGTCACAGACACTGTCCCTTTCCCACTGCTAATAATGTTTGTTCAAATTCAATCAAAGGTTCAGTTGCATGAGATTGAACAATGTGGTCCCTGATAAATTTCATGAGCTGATGTTTATGGAACCGGTTAGGGAGTCAAGTCTCCCAATGCCACATGAAGCTGCTCTAAGGTTACCAGGCTCTTGTTCACTTAAAAATTATTTAATATAAAATACATCTTTCTTTGCACCCCGGCACCCTATGCATATTTTAAATGACTGACACACCAAACCCAGGTAGGTTTGTGTTGGAGTTAAAGGAGAGCAGAATGACGAAAGCTGTGGTTACCATTTATGCCAAATTAAAGAAGTGGTTTTAGAGTAGGGATGTTGCATGCCTTTAGTGACTTTTACCTCGAGTGACTTAAAGGGTAGGGCCCCCAAAGGACCAAGTCCCACCAACTCTTCCTCCAACACCTGGAAAGCTTCCATCAGTCAGTGTAGACCACTGGTCTACAACTGGTGGGTTGGGGCTCACTAGCGGTTCGTGGCTTGAACCAAAGTGGGTCACAAAAGGAGTGCTACCATGAGTGCAAATACATGGTAAAAGTAATGGGTCTCCAAATGCATGTTTGGACTAAAAGTGGGTCTTCCTGGGTCTGAACAGGTTGAAGATACCTGATGCAGGCTGTGATTAGCTAGGTGGCTTGATGGCCTGTCTCAGTATAAGGCAGCTTCCTATGGTCAGGCCTGTGTGGGTGACCACCTGGCAACTCCATGCACATCACTGTGGGTTCCATAGCAGAAGAAAGGCAGGATAGAGATATAAGAAGATGAAACTCCCTGGAGGACCTTTGGGGGCCAGTCACTGCCTCTCAGCCTAACCTACCACACTGTCAGGCATCAGGGAATTCGATTCCCTCTCCCCAAGGCAGGCTGCCAGGGATAGATAACACGAAAAGCTCTTACCAAAGTCTTTTATTCAATATTCACAGAGAGAGGCTTAGAAATGCTTCCTCTTGGAGTAATGGCGTTGCTCCGAGTAAACTCCACCCCTCCCCTTCTCACTTGTCAACAGCACCCCACCCCCTTACGGTGGCTGCTTAGGGCCATTTGTCTCTTAGCTTTTTGTTCTCCTACTTTCAATGCTCACTGGGTTCTGGGAGAGGGGTCTGGAATGTTTTCTAGTGATAATGTGTCAGCCAGCTGCTCTGGCTCTGCTTCCCCCTTTTCTTCTCCCCTTATTTCCCAGCTTTGCCCCTCTGAGCTGTGACCTTCTGCAAACCGCTGTTGTAAATCTATACTGTCTTCCTTTTCTCTGGAAGGCTCAGGAGGAGGGGGAGGCGGGCTTCACCATTCCTCCTCAGTCGAGTCCCTGACACTCATAGGGTTGCAGAGGGGATTAAATGAGGAAGGGAGAACCATGGAGACCACCTTGAGCTCCTTGGAGGAATAAATGCAATAAACAAATAAATAAGCATGGCAAACAAGGGGAAAGGGACAGGGAGGGAAGAGGAAAAAAAGCACCAGTTATGAAACATTCATTCTTAAAATGACCAGTTGGTATAAGAAACTGTTCAGGGGTAAGAGGTGGGTCCATACTGTCTGCACATCTTTCCACTAGATTAGTTGTTCTAGGGTGCTACCCCAATGGAAGCACAGTATTGTTCCACAGCCTCCTTGACTATTTTTGCCCAGCTGGAATGTGTCCTTGAACTCCGAGAATGTCTCTTGTTTGCTTTGATGGACGTGTGTGTGGAAACCGCTGACTTTTGCATGGCTGGAACATAGCCTGTTGTACAAAGGGAAGAGCCACTCCCATAGCTCCACCCACTTCTGTCTCTGGCCCCTCCCACCATTGGCACAGGACCCCTGGAAGGTTCTCTGCGAGGGAACATGGCCCTGCGGCTGAGTAAGGATCCCTGCCCCTGCTTCATGGCCTCCTTTGCTCCACGGCACCTTGTTTCTCAGCTGCTGTTCCACCTTCTTGTCATGACAAACGTTCCCATGCTGTGCTCCCTGCTCCTCAGGTACGTGAGGGAAGGTCGCTTCCGGATCGAGGAGAGGACCCTGACAGCATTCCAGTGGCTCTACTCTCCGCAGCAGCATCGCATCGTCAGCAGAGCAGACCTGGAAGTCCCGAGCCGGTGAGCCAAAAACCTTGTGTGGTCTTCAAAGAGTGGGCTGTGATCCCTGAAGGAGCCTGTGGGACATGTGGTTTGGGCGGGGGGCCTGTGAAGTTCCAGGCAGAGATGGGAACCTATGGATAGTGCCTTCCTTCTGGGGTTGTTGATGGTTCAGAAATACAAATGTGTCCAATTCTGGACAGTGGTGGATGGTACCCATTGGGATTTTTACAGCAGAAGGCAGGGAGCTCAACAGTAGAATAGCCAGAGCTCATGAGAGGTGGAGTCAACTAATTCTAATCCTCCTCCATGCTGAGTTCTACAAGGGCAGCACTGAGACCAAGGAGGAGGAAGAGGAAGATGGATAGTTGTGCCACCCCAACGGTGGATTTAGGGCAGCACAACTGGTTCCCCTGCATAGGTGCCGAGTTGAGAGGGCACCTTCTTGCCTCCTTCCCAAAGCCTGGTAAGCATTTGCTTTGGGAAAGAGACACGAGGGTCTGATAGGGTCCTAGAGTCCCCCTCTTTCTTTCCCAAGGCCCAGTTAGTGCTTGCACAGTTTTGGGAAGGAGAAGGAAGACTCTAGGACCCTGCCAGAGCCTTCCCAAACCCTTGCGCTGAAATGCAAAGAAATTGATTACGTCATTAGCTATGTTAGTTTCACCAGTAGTGAACAGCGAGACGAATAATGTACATTTTAGTGGAAGCCAAACTGCAGTGGAATGGAAACAATGCTGATTGTGATGAATACAAGGCAGGGTGGAAGCTGCTCCCTCCTTGCGTCTTGACCCACAATTCCCCTTGTATGCTTCCCCCCCATTTTCAGGGGGACTGTGTATTGGCCCCCTCTTACAAACCTGCTCCTCTTTCCCCTACTGAAGATCTTGGAGGGTATGCTATTGCTTAGCCTTTTCTCTCCTTGCACCATGAGTTTCGTGAGGGTAGAATCTAATTATGCCTTATGCGTGCCCAGGGATGGATCACAAATCTGAGAGATAAATAGCTTTCTGCAGAATTTGTAGCTGGAAGCAATTCTAAGAGAAACAACCTTTCCAGATCTGTCCCCTCTGAAACCGCTGTGTTGAATGTGTTCTACGCCTCGGAGAAGAGGCTAATGGCAAGGAAATCGATACTCCTGCACTCTCTGAGTTTGATTCTCTGACTTTGGTGGACCTCGGAAGCTTTTAGAGCCATTAAGCCCTCGTACTCTGTTTTCCAAATTCCTCGAGTAAATGTAGGCCTCTGCGCTTTAAGGGCAATTCCCTCCCCCCACCCCCTGTGGCAAATGAATGTGTCCATGGGATCTCTTGGAGCCTGCAGATTTATCTCTGCCAACCTGAAAACTCATTTTTATAATTACTGTACCATTTGATACCGGGATTAAGACAACAAGTGGGACCTGGAATGAAAGGAAAGTCCATCCTCATGCAGAGCTATTATGGGCTGGCTGGATGCAGAGGAGTGGTGGGAGGCACTGGCTGGAGAACCCCCCAAAGGAACCCCAGGGGAAGAAGCCTGCGGATTGGTGGTGGGGCGACAGTGAGTGATCAGAGGGAGCAGAGAGGGCAGACTGGAAGGAGTCGAAGTCGGAATCTGAAGAGGGAACAGGGTTTAGTGAGCAGGAAGAGCCTGAGGCAGAGAGCAGCCCAGAATCAGAGGCAGGAGAGGAGTGGGGCCAGGAGACATAGATGAGGAAGCTGCTGCAGACCCCAGTAAGTCTCCCCCTCCTGCTGTGACCAGCTCCCCTCCCCTCCTTTCCCCAGAACATGCAGAGAATTGAAGAGGGTGGACCAAAGAGAGAGACAAGGTGATAGAGGCTTTGGCTACAGGGGAAGGAACCAGGTGAGGATCCTTAGAGAACTGTAGGAAGGCAGGGACCTTCAGTCCTCACAACTGCCCCACTCAGGCAAGATCTACTGGGAAGAGTTGCTGTGATCACTAGGTCTGCACTGTTTCTGGTTTCTTTGAATAGAGTTACCGTATTTTTCGCTCTATAAGATGCACCAGACCACAAGACACACCTAGTTTTTGGAGAAGGAAAACAAGAAAAAAAATATTCTGAATCTCAGAAGCCAGAACAGCAAGAGGGATCGCTGTGCAGTGAAAGCAGCAATCCCTCTTGCTGTTCTGGCTACTGGGATAGCTGCGCAGCCTGCATTCGCTCCATAAGACGCACACACATTTCCCCTTACTTTTTAGGAGGGGAAAAGTGAGTCTTATAGAGCAAAAAATACAGTAAGTTCACTGACACCCGGTGTTAAGCTGGACTAGAAGGACATTTGGCCTGATCCAGCAGGTCTTCTTAATCAACACTAGAATAACCATTCCTTCCAACAAGGCAACTTTACTGGAGCAAAAATACATGCGTTACTTTGCCCACAAGTTACACCTCTTTTTGCGAAAGTGTGTGAGCCATCTCCTGGGGGCATGGCGCTGAAACAGGAAACTGCAAATAATTCATTTGGGGAAGACATGCACTTTGAGAGATGGAGGAAAGGGGTGGGGAGGGAGATAGCGTGATTGTTGGAAGAGTGCCTGGCAGTGTGGAATAAGACCGTGGAGAGCCGCAGCTGGTTGTAGTAGGTAGCAGTAGTGTCCGACACTGTATAGGGCAGACACAAATGTTCAGCAATGGCTGGTGCCCATTGGGACTAGTAGGGCAGAAAGCGGGGAGCCCAACAGTAGGGGGAGCCAGAGTGCACGACAGGCAGAGTCAGAGCCAGAGCCAATGACTAGAGGAGCCAACTATATCTAGTGTTGTCCCCATCCTCCTCCTTGCTGAGTTCTGCAAGGGTATCACTGAAACTGAAGGGGAGGAAGCTGAGACGCTGTGCCCTGCCCCATGTCTTTTAAATAAGAAGGTGGTCAAGGTGCAGCTGGCTGTGGGAAGGCTGGCAGGGTAGTGTCCCATTTGCTCCAGTGCATATTTTCATAATTTATTATTTGTACCCCGCCCATCTGGCTGGGTTTCCCTAGCCACTCTGGGTGGCTTCCAACAAAGATTCAAAATACATTAAAATGTCACACATTAAAAACTTCCCTGAACAGGGCTGCCTGCAGATAGTTGTTTATCTCTTTGACATCTGGTGGGAGGGCGTTCCACAGGGCTGGTGCCACTACCGAGAAGGCCCTCTGCCTGGTTCCCTGTAACTTGGCTTCTTGCAGTGAGGGGACCACCAGAAGGCACTTGGCGCTGGACCTCAGGGGTCCAGGCTGGATGATGGGGGTGGAGACGCTCCTTCAGGTCTACTGGGCCGAGGCCATTTAGGGCTTTAAAGGTCAACACCAACACTTTGAATTCATGATAATAACTGAGAAGAGTCACTGCTATCAGATTGGGAAGAACAGGGCTAGATGGACCAACTCTCTCTCTCTGTGTGTAGAGCAAGCGAGAGAGCATGCTCTGCGATAGGGCGCATGTTTTCCAGGCAGATAGTTCCCCGATTCAACCTGTGACAATTCCAGTTGAGAAGGAAATAGCAGATGATGAGAGAGGCTTTCGCTTGCGACCCCAGAGAGCTGTTGCCAGCCAGAGTTGACGATGCTGAGCTCGATGGACAAATGAATGACATGATCTGATCAGCTAGAACGCTGCGCAGTGTAGCAGACAAGGGTCTGATTCCCCACTCAAACTGGGATGCTTAGCTAATTGATCGCGGGCCACTTCTTAAACTATCCCACCTCATGGATTTGTTGCGGAGATAGAATGCTGGGTGGAGGGAACCATGCAAGCTAACTTGTGCTGCTTGGATTATAAAGGCAGGATATAAATACAGTATTTCTTAAAAATAAATAAACGAACAAGCATAGGCAGTTATGAGGTCGGCTTCACAGCTGGCTGGGGGTTTGAACCAAAGTCTCCTTGGTGGACATCTAACAATAGTGGCAGCATCACTGCACTGGCCGAAGTGCAGAATGGAAGATGGGTTCCTCCCAAAGCCCTGTGGGGTCCCCCCTCTGTTTTTCTTTGTTTCTCCCCCATGTATAGTAGCCTGAATGCTGCCGAACCAATTCTTTTGTGTTTCTTGCAAGAAGCGTGGAAGGTTTGCGAGATGCGCGGTGGCTCATGAAAACACCGAACGCCCCCTTGTGGCTGGGAATGCTGCTGGTTTCTTGCCAAGAGACCGTAGAGCATTAAAACAGCAGGTTAGCAAATGCAGACACATCATCTACTCCAAATCAACAATGCCATAGAAGCTTCTCCTTTGCGAGGGAACACTGAGCGGCTGGCTCCATAACTGCATGCCCTCCTTCCTTGTCTTTGAAATAAATAAACCTTGCCTTGATGTTGACTGTGAGCATCAGCGTTGCATAAAGTGAAGCAGCAAGGCAATTTTAAGGTAAGGATCCGATTCTTGTCTCGGCTGAGCCATAATCTGAACGTAAAACAATGCTCATATAACATGTGCCAGAGCATGATGCGTTGAGAGAATTTGCACTCCGGAACGGCAGAGATGCTCTTATGCACAAAGTCTGTCTGTTTGTGCTTCTGTATATTTTGCATCAATGGGGACCGGGTGCCTTTCAAGCTTCTCAAGCAATAACCATTTCAACATGTTTGCTTTTTCTACTATTACTACCGCAGAACCGTAGAGGCATGTGTAGCCTTAGGAAAGGAAAGGAGCTTTACAGGAGGTTGTGTTGTCTGCTGATGCTACAGGGTTGGGGGTACGGAAAATCGTTTTGAGGAGCCTGAACAAGCCTTGTGCGTCTGGGGCAATTGTGAGGGTCCGAGGAGGCGGCGGCAACTTGGGACAAGGGTTCCTGTTTGAATATGTCAAAGACGAAAGGCTGCATGCTCCAGATTGTCTAGGTGTGCAAGCCTTAATTTGCTAACTTGTCGGAAGGAGAAAATGCAGGATCAATATTGTGCCAAGAGAGGACTATCCCCTTCCCATATCTTTCACGAAAGCACTGCTTTGCTCCTGCAACTCTGGATGTCTTGCTTGCTTAGGGGGGGAAAATGCATTCATCTATAGGTCACACCGTGTTGTGCAAGTGAGGCTCCCTGTTTATAAACTAGACCAATGCAGCAGCAAGAGAACGATTTGGCAGAATGTTTTTGACCTCCACTGTTAAATGACTAGAGTGAGATTACTGCTAGCAAGAGTGGCAATCGTCTCCCCCCCCCTTTTTTTACCCTTTTCCAATAACTGCATTGCAAAAGGCTGAAATTGTTTAGCCCCATATGGAAGCTGAAAGAGCAACACAAGGGTGCAACAGGGTATACGGTTTGTAAAGTGATCTGGTCTGTGTCAAGGGGCAGAAAACTGCAAATATTGTCATCGACCTTCCAAGAACCACAAGGGCTAGGTGCTAGGCACTTTCTATACAGAGGCTTCCTGGCATGCAGATGGTTAAAAACAGTTGTCTACAGCAACCTGCTGTGTGGTGGTGCTCACTGGGACTGGTGAGGTGGAAGTCAGGAAGACCAGCAGAAAGTGGAGCCAGAACCAGCAAGAGGCAGAACTAACTCCTTCTAATTTTGTCCTCCTCCTCCTTGCTGAGATCTGCAAGGGCAATGCTGATACAAAGAAGCTGACAACCAGAGTCACCTCCTGGTCTGGTGGCAAGCAAGAAGGGAGATGGGCTTGAGGAACTGGAGGTTGGTGGGGCAGTGACCCACCTGATGGTCCAGCCTCCACTGCTGCTGGGAATGATATGAAGTCTTCATTTGGACTGACCTGAAGCAGAAGGAAGTCTGCTTTCACTGCGCCACTCTGCAACCCACATCTAGGTGGGGTGGTGGTGGACCTGGGAAGCTGTCCTATGTCAGGTCAGAGAGCTAAGTTGGTAGAGCATGAGGGTCGTGGGTTCAAGCCCCATGTTGGGCAAAAGATTCCTGCATTGCAGGGGGTTGGACTAGATGGCTCTTCCAATTCTATGATTATGTTTTTTTTCATCTAGCTCAGTATACTCCAGGGACTTGGGGAGAGACAGACAGACAGACACACGTGCACACACACACATACATACACACACAGGACTTTCCCATCACTCACTGTCTTTAAACTGAATGTGCTAGGGAATGAACCTAGGACCCATCTTCACACCGTCTCACTCTGTAAAACCAGCAAAGAGATTCAGTACAGTGGTTCCATTAAGATTAGTGGCAGCCGGTGCCCACTGAGACCCTTGGGACAGGAGGCAAACAGTTGGTGGCACCAGAGCCAATTCCAGTTTCTCCCCCATTGTCCTCCTGGATGAGCTCTACAAGGGCAGCATTGAGCCTATGGAAGCTGGGCTGGTTGTAAGTAAGAAGGCAGGCAGCTGGTGTCTGGCTGAGGGCAGAGTGAGGTTGGTGGGGCAGTGCCTCATTCATCCTCATGGCCCAGCCTTCACTGGGGCTTCTGCTCATGAGCCTGTACCCTCCATCCATGTGGTATTAACTGCATGGCAAATGACGCTCCTGGGCAGGGCTACTGTCTGCTTGACTTCTGGTTTCTGTGACCCAAGAACGCAGAACCTGGAGCCCTCCCAAGGTGGCTGACCTCTTATTCCCCTTAGGCATAGCTAGCTTGGCCAACGGCCACGAATGATGGGAGAGGGACTCCAAGAAGGCCACAGGTTCCCCCATACTTTGCTTCCTCCTTCTATTCTCTATGGAAAGATTATGGGATCAAGTCGGTGCCAGTCCATCCATTAGACAAAATGAAGCAATGGCCTCAGATGACAGGAGATGGAGGTGATGGACAAGCACTTTCTTGTTTCGCCTGAGCACCGCGACTCTTCTTTCCCACCTTGTTTTTCTGGGATGTTGTCCAGCGGAGGTGGTCAGCAGCTACCCGGCCGCTCCTGTGAGCTGTGGCTGCTGTCCGCAGTGCAGGATGCATGGGTTGCTGTGGCAGCAAGGGATGTGGCTGGCTGCTGTCGGAGGCATCTCTAAAGGCTGTGGGGGCGGCTGCTCATATCAACACTGCCATGGCAGTCAGGGCTGTAGGAAAGGGTGGGCTTTTGCTTTCCCTGCTCACTACCTTACAAATATGAGGGGAGAGGAGCAATGGCTCGCCCTGGGGAGGGGAGAGGTCCGATGGCTTGCTTTGGGTGCATCTTGCACCAGCCCTGGCTTGGTTTATGTAGTACATTTCATTTACACCTCCATCTTTCCTCCAAGGAGCTCAAGGTGGTAGACCTGGTTCCTCTCTCCCCATTTTACCTGCAAGGTCGGTCAGGCTGAGAGTCAACGACAGGTCCAAGTTCACCCAGTGAGCTTCATGGCTGAGTGATGACTTGAACCCAGATCACAATCCAACACTTTAACTGTTATACCTTTGCCACCAACAGTTTTGAGCCCAATGGGCTTCAAAGGTGCTTGATGAACCACCCCCTCATCGCCCCATTGCTCTGCTCTTTCTTTTTCTTTAAAATCTTATTTGCTGGCACTCACCCACCTGAGACACTGCTAGAGGGAATGAGCCCCCCCTTGCCACCACCCCCCGCAGAGAAGACCTGCTGCTCAGCAATAGAGCATTTGTCCAATCCTCATTATCTCTTGGTAGGATTCTCTGCTGCTTGAAACCCTGGAGAGCTGCTGCCAGTCAGTGCAGACAATACTGTACTGGGTGGGCTAATGGTCTGACTCATCCTAAGGCAGATTCTTTTTTTAAAAAAAATCTGATTATTTACTGGAAGATTTCAACATAGAATACAATAAAAAACAAACTAAAGGGGGGGGGGACCAAGAAAGAAAGAAAGAAAACAATGAGAGGAAATAGGAAGGTAAAGAAAGAGAGAGAAAATACAGAGTACAGAGCCCTCTATCAAGGACTGATTTGGTTTTTTGATGTCCTCTATGTTGGGTTGTGGGAAATCAAGGACAGATGTTCTTACAGATATATGGCAGAACTACGTTGAGAATATTTGTGTGAAACTGGTGGCACCCTTAACCCTTATTTCACACAAAAAGGAGTGGAGCTTCCCAGTTCACAGCTGGAAGCTTCCATTTCTTCTTCCAGCCTCCCACCTGGGAGTTATTCCCTTCCCTGCCTCCCATGCAGGGTTCTTTGGTCACCCATCACCTTCTTGTGAGTATCCTCCTCAACCCAACATAGGTAAAGGTAAAGGGACCCCTGACCATTAGGTGCAGTCATGGCCGACTCTGGGGTTGTGGTGCTCATCTCGCTTTATTGGCCAAGGGAGCCTGCGTACAGCTTCTGGGTCATGTGGCCAGCATGACTAAGCCGCTTCTGGCAAACCAGAGCAGCGCACGGAAACGCCGTTTACCTTCCTGCCGGACCGGTCCCTATTTATCTATTTGACGTGCTTTCGAACTGCTAGGTTGGCAGGAGCAGGGACCGAGCAACAGGAGGTCACCCCATTGTGGCGATTCGAACCGCCGACCTTCTGATCGGCAAGTCCTAGGCTCTGTGGTTTAACCCACAGTGCCACCTGCGTCCTGCAACCCGACATAGAGGACATCAAAAAACCAAATGCAACTTAAACAACCTCCCCCCCAAAAAAACAGCAACAAAACAGACAAAAGCTAAATGTCATTAAAAATAATTTCAGATAACATAAAATAGAAAGAGAAAAAGAGAGATAAAGGAAAGAAGTAGAGAGGACTTCCCATTCTCCATCTGCCCATTTTTCAGATTATTCAAAGTATCCAAAACATTCGCTTCAGGGCAATGTCCAGCTGTTCCTCAATCTGTTGGGCACTGTTTACTCAATCTTCAATCCCAGTCGAGCCTAAGGCAGATTCCTAGACGGCACCTAAACATCTGGCCTGTCTCCTAAACGCGTCATTCTTTCAAACATCTGTTGACTATCTAAGCACCTTCATCTATGCATTGACAGATGTGGAGCTATGCCACACTAACTTGGAAATGGGTTAGCACTGGGGTGAAATGATGCCTATATCTTCACTGCCAGAGGCAGGGTACCTCTGAATACTGGTTGTGGGCAGTGTTGCTGCTGCATTAGGGCCCTGCTTCTGGACTCCCTTAGGCAGCTGGTAGGCCAGGAGACTGAATTGGTAGCAGAGGGCATGATGTTGGGATGGGGCCGGTCCATGACAGCCGGTACCTATTGAGACTGGTTGGATGGAAGCCCACCAGGAGGTGGAACGCGAGACAATGAGAGGTGAAGAAGGCAAGTCTAGCTCCAGCAGGTCTCTCCTTATGTTCTTACAGATATATGGCAGAGCTAAGCTGAGAATATTTGTGTGAAACTCTGGTTGCACCTTTTCCAACTGCAGAGGAAAAGGAAAAACCTGAAGACTGCACATTTGTGGCTGACCCAAGACATTTTGGCACCTGAGGTGAATTACAAAATGGCGTCCTCCCTTGCCGAAGGGGTGAATGAAGATCTACGTTGGGAACAAGGGGGAAATAAAGATCTACAAGAAAGGGAATCAAATTAACCTTAAAGGATGGTTGAAGTGGAAATCAAAGACAGAGTGAGGAGGGTCCCACTCCTGGGCAAGTGGAGACCCCGGGAGACCCAGAGGGCAGCCATTCTGCCACCTGAGGCAGTTGCCTCACCTTGACTCATGAATGGGCCAGCCCCAGTGCCAGATTTACGTATAAGCTAAACAAGCTATAGCTTAGGGCCCCACTCTCTTGCCCTTCCCCCCAAATTTAAAGGAAATAAAACCTGGATGTACATTTCCAAAATATAAGATAAAAAGCAAATAAAATAAAACCTACATACAGCAACAGTGTTTTGTGTTGTGTAGGCTCCTATTTGTTATGTGCAAATGGCTATAGATACCTACTAGGTCCATAAATTACCATATCGCATATATTCAACACAAAAAACAGCGACAATTTGTTGTTGATAAAGGATAGCTGGACATATAAAGGGCCCCATTACCTTCAGTAGTTTAGGGCAGGCATACGCAAACTTGGCCCTCCAGGTGTTTTGGGACTACAACTCCCATCACCCCTAGCTAACAGGACCAGTGGTCAGGGATGATGGGAATTGTAGTCCCAAAACATCTGGAGGGCCGAGTTTGCCAATGCCTGGCTTAGGGCCTCATCAAACCTAAATCCGGCCCTGGCCGGCCCTGATGTGTGGCATGTGTGGTACGTGTTTTTCTTTATTTTGCATGATGTTAGAACTTGATGAAGGCAGAATGCTTGAGGAATTTAATTCGTGCCACACAATCTTAGGGATAACTTGCCCAATCCACATTTCCCACCTTATTGTATGGGTCAGAAAGGACATGCTCCTTGCCACACAAAAACACCCCAAGGTGTGGGTGGAGCAGGAATGGTGGGATGTGACCTGGACCAGATAGAGAAGCCTAGGTAAAGGTAAAGGGACCCCTGACCATTAGGTCCAGTCGTGGCCGACTCTGGGGTTGTGGCACTCATCTCGCTTTATTGGCTGAGGGAGCCGGCGTACAGCTTCCAGGTCATGTGGCCAGCATAACTAAGCTGCTTCTGGCGAACCAGAGCAGCGCATGGAAACACCGTTTACCTTCCTGCCAGAGCGGTACCTATTTATCTACTTGCACTTTGAGGTGCTTTCAAACTGCTAGGTTGGCAGGAGCAGGGACCGAGCAATGGGAGCTCACCCAGTCGTGGGGATTCGAACTGCCAGCCTTCTGATCAGCAAGTCCTAGGCTCTGTGGTTTAACCCACAGTGCCACCTGCGTCCCATAGAGAAGCCTAGTCAGCCGCATTAGGCGCATGGGCGGAGGGTCCCTACCTCTGTTCTACACTGACTGGCAGCAGCACTCCAGAGTTTCAGACAGGAAGTCTTTCTCAGCCACCCCTAGGCATGCTGCCGGGAATTGAAGCTGCAACCCTACAAAAGAGTAAATGGGCAATTTGCTGCACTGGGTAACCAAGCCCCTTCCCAGAAGGATTTCTCCACTGGCACGCAGCAGCCGTTTCTGATAATGGTATTTTTGAATTATTGCGACCTCTCTATTGAGCAACATTGATTCTTAATTGCATTGCTTGTTTTTGCTTTCTCGATGCACCACTGTGTTGATTATATTGGCGGAAATGTGCTTGTGTGTGTTTATAATGCCTTGTTATTGTTGTGAGTGGCTTGGAAGTAGGCTTCGGGGAGAAATTCACTTCCATCTGCATTTAAAGGGAAACTTGTCTGAATCCACAATGTTGTAAACTGAAACATCACCATTCTTTGAAATTGACAACTCTGTGAATTCTGCAATGTGGTTCTCCAGACAACTATTGTGTTCAATGATACGTAGACTCAAGGCTTTTTCCCCCAGCCAGAACTCGTCAGAACTCAGTTCCGGCTCCTCTCAGGTGGGCATTGCCATTATAAGAGAACAAGGGGGGCGTTCATGGTGAGTTCTGGCACCTCTTTTTCTCAAAAAATAGCGCTACATATACTAGGGTAAAGTGTGCCCAGGAATGCGAACGTTAGTGCAAAGAATGTATGGAAATGCATGACTTTATGCCTTGCAGAAATGTGGACATTAGGCAAAATTGCATATAAAAATGCGTATAGTAGAAGGAATTCACATGAGAATGCTGATGAATTTTCACAAGGACTTCTTTTAAAAAAAGCAAAATTCACAAAGTGACATAGAAATGTGGAGAACTGAATTTAAAGATGGGAAAATGAGAAACGGAGAGAATCATAGAATCATAGAGTTGGAAGAGACCACAAGGGCCATCGAGTCCAACCCCTTGCCAAGCAGGAAACACCATCAGAGCACTCCTGACATATGGTTGTCAAGCCTCTGCTTAAAGACCTCCAAAGAAGGAGACTCCACCACACTCCTTGGCAGCAAATTCCACTGTCGAACAGCTCTTACTGTCAGGAAGTTCTTCCTAATGTTTAGGTGGAATCTTCTTTCTTGTAGTTTGGATCCATTGCTCCGTGTCCGCTTCTCTGGAGCAGCAGAAAACAACCTTTCTCCCTCCTCTATGTGACATCCTTTTATATATTTGAACATGGCTATCATATCACCCCTTAACCTCCTCTTCTCCAGGCTAAACATGCCCAGCTCCCTTAGCCGTTCCTCATAAGGCATCGTTTCCAGGCCTTTGACCATTTTGGTTGCCCTCCTCTGGACACGTTCCAGTTTGTCAGAAACTGGAATGGATATATTTACACATAAGAACATAAGACGAGCCAGCTGGATCATGCCAAAGGCCCGTCCAGTCCATCACCCTGCACTCGCAAGGGTCAACAAGATCCCTCCATGGGAAGTAGGATCTGAGCGCAAGAGCCCTCTGCCCTCCTTGGGTTTCCAGCAACTGGCATTCAGAAGCACGATTGCCTCCATCTGTGGAAGCAGAGCTTAGACATTATGACTTGTAGCCACTGATAACCTCATCCCCTGTGAGTCTGCCCAATTCTATTCGAGAGCCAGTGTGGTGTAGTGGTTAAGAGCGGTGGACTCGTAATCTGGGGAACCGGGTTTGCATCTCCGCTCCTCCACATGCAGCTGCTGGGTGACCTTGGGCCAGTCACACTTCTTTGAAGTCTCTCAGCCCCACTCACCTCACAGAGTGTTTGTTGTGGGGGAGGAAGGGAAAGGAGAATGTTAGCCGCTTTGAGACTCCTTCGGGTAGTGATAAAGCGGGATATCAAATGCAAACTCTTCTTCTATTTAGTTTAACTGTGCGCTGCATGAAGAATTACTTTCCTTGTCCTGAATCTTCAGCTTCATTAGGTGCCCTTCAGTTCCAGCATTATGAGAGAAGAAGAAAACTTTCTACGATTCACTTTCTCCTTGTCATGTATCATTTTACCATGCTGCCTCTTTTCTCAAAACTAAAAATGTCCAGATACTGCATTTTTTCCTTGTAAGGGAGCCACTCCATCCCCTTGATCACGGGTAGGCAAACTAAGGCCCGGGGGCCGGATCCGGCCCAAATGCCTTCTCAATCCGGCCCGTGGACGGTCTGGGAATCAGCGTGTTTTTACATGAGTAGAATGTGTCGTTTTATTTAAAATGCATCTCTGGGTTATTTGTGGGGCATAAGAATTCGTTCATTCCCCCTCCAATATAGTCCGGCCCCCCACAAAGTCTGAGGGGCAGTGGACTGGCCCCCTGCTGAAAAAGTATGCTGACCCCTGCCCTTGATCATTTTGACTGCCCCTTTCTGAGCCATTCCGAAGTCTGCAATATCCTGTTCCAAGTGAGGTGACCAGAACTGTACACAATACTCCCAGCAACAGTAGATTGGTATAATGGCGTTGGGATACTGACAGTTTTGCTTTCAATTCCCTCTGTGGAACTCAGTGCTGCTGTTGGAAAAGGGTACTCCAAACTACGTAACCATGGCGACTGGAGGTTGGAACGAGTCATATTCCGAACATCCATACAATAATGTCTGTGGGAGCTGTTAACGTTCTGCATTGTGTTTTTCTTTGAGCAGGTGTTTGATCTCGACTCCTGGGGAATATTTTCCCATAGTATAACAGTTTTGCAGGTCTCTCTCTCTCTGTCCCCCCCACTCAAAACTATTTTTGTTAAATGTTCTTAGATATCTTACCACAATGAGATTTCAAAATTCTTGGGTGAGGGATGCTTGAATCGACCAGTTTGGGTTTCTCATTCTTTTCCATCTCAAGTTCAGTTCTTCACAATTCCATATTGGCGGAATAATAATAATAATAATAATAATAATAATAATAATAATAATAATAATTTATTATTTATACTGCGCCCATCTGGCTGGGTTTCCCCAGCCACTCTGGGCGGCTTCCAACAAAGACCAAAAATACACTAAAATGTCACACATTAAAATCTTCTCTGAAGAGGGGTTGATGGCTAAATTACTCTTGGAATCATGACACTGCAAGGGGAATAGAGGCTCTCTTGATGCCTCTCAGCACCCCTAACAAACTACAGCTCCCAGAATTCTTTGGGAGAAACCATGGCTGTTCAAAGTGGTATCCTAGTTACTTAAATGCACACTGCGGATGTGGCTGAGGGCTGCTTCCCTAAACTGGGAGCAGGCAACCTCAGGTTGGTATGGGCCCAATCTGCCTCTTTCCCCACAGCCCACTGGATGGGGAAAGTTAGGATGAGCCAAGTGAGTGGAAGAAAGAGAGAAAGGAATGCCCCCCATTTGACAGGAGGCTCATCAACCATCTTCATGTGGTCCCTGATAGATTTGCCCTGATGGAATACAACCCCTGAAAAACACGTGTTTATGCCCACCTCTCTCCCCTAAATGTTAAAAGGTAAAGGGGACCCCTGACCATTAGGTCCAGTCATGGCCGACTCTGGGGTTGCGGCGCTCATCTCGCTTTATTGGCCGAGGGAGCCGGCATACAGCTTCCGGGTCATGTGGCCAGCATGACTAAGCCGCTTCTGGCGAAACCAGAGCAGCGCACGGAAACACCGTTTACCTTCCCGCCGGAGTGGTACCTATTTATTTATTTGCACTTTTGACGTGCTTTCAAACTGCTAGGTTGGCAGGAGCAGGGACCGAGCAACGGGAGCTCACCCCATTGTGGGGATTCGAACCGCCAACCTTCTGATCAGCAAGTCCTAGGCTCTGTGGTTTAACCCACAGCACCACCCGCGGCCCCCTGCTTCTAATATATTATAATTGATATGTTTTTATGGTTTCTGGACAGCGACCCATTTGTCCATCCTTTATATACCCAAATTACATTTCTCAACGCCCTTGCTGCTGCATTCCTCGCTTGCTTGATCCAGTCCCAAACAGATGGATGAGCGTTCTCGGAGCTGCTTCTCTTCCCTGTTGGCAGCCAACAGAATTTATATTGGTTTGTTTTTGTAGGGATTTTATATAGTGGCAGAGGGGAAAAAAACCACAACCCCAGAGATACCTCTCTCATTTTGTGTGCGGGTGCGTGCGTGCGCAAGCGTGCCGATTTGCGTGTTTCGAAAGGGGTGGGACTGCCAGAGTTTCCAGTCCTCCAGGACAAATCCATATCTGGAAACGCTACACAGAAGCGAGCCTCTCGCTGCTTTTAATGATTCTGGAGTAAATCCAGGGCAACACTGGTCTTGTCTGTGTGCTGCTCAAAACAAACAAACAAACCATCCTATTTGGATATACAGATGGATTTGATCTCAAGGTCACCTGGCTTCTAAAAATGGTTCCTTTCTTTGTTTCCTCACTGGGACTCAGCCCAAGTCTGCAAGATCTTGTTTGTGGGACTAAGAGATGCCACCTTGTAAACAGGCTCTTCAGTTGTGTAACACGGCCATTGTTTCTTTCCTCCTTAAAATATAGGCCGGCCCTTGAGTTATGATTAATGGCCTTGATATCCAGTGACCGCTCCAGTGCTCCCTGGAATTTCTCTCACAAGTGGGGTGGGTGGCGCCCAACTTTGGGACTACTCCGGAGCAGGAGTGATGATGTCATCGACTGGAGCACCAGAGGAATTGATGGGCTGTTCTTGCTCTGGACAGCGAGTGAAGCAAGAATGAGGCTTTTGAGTTGCACTATTATTTTGCAACTATTATCCTTAAGGAAATCAGCCCTGAGTGCTCACTGGAAGGACAGATCGTGAAGCTGAGGCCCCAATACTTTGGCCACCTCATGAGAAGAGAAGACTCCCTGGAAAAGACCCTGATGTTGGGAAAGATGGAGGGCACAAGGAGAAGGGGAGGACAGAGGACGAGATGGTGGGACAGTGTTCTCAAAGCTACCAGCATGAGTCTGACCAAACTGCAGGAGGCAGTGGAAGACAGGAGTGCCTGGCGTGCTCTGGTCCATGGGGTCACGAAGAGTCGGACACGACTAAACGACTAAACAACAACAACAAAATTATTTTGCAACAGCTTAGCACAGCTAAGACTGAAGAAAGCAGCCAAAGAGAGGCTGGGTACGACTTCCCTTTTCTTCCACGGGCTTCTTATTTCAGGCTAGCAGTTTAAATAGCAACGCTTGTTTGCAAGTTTGGCTTTGCAACTGAAAGCTTTTCAGCAGGCTGCAGATCTATTATTAAAGGTCATTGTGCTTTACAAGTTAAACCACCACATCACTGGTTTTGGACAGAGATGGATGAGCTTGTCTCCACTTGGCTCAGACTGAAAACCCTTGGAAAGCTTGGTTTATTTTCCAAATCACAGCACTGGACTAGGAGGAAAGCCTCCTAACTCAGTAGTGTGATGGGAAGGGGAACATTTATAAAACCAAGCACTTCTTCTTAACCCTTCCAAAACCCCACTTCTCTCTTTCCCATGGTACTATTGTTCCATAAGTCTGCAGAGAGGAAGGCTGTGTATGCACCAGAGAACTCTGGGGAGCTGCAGTTTAGCCTTATAATTCTCTAACTCCCAGCACTCTTTACAAACTGCAGCCCCAGGATTCTTTGAAGGAAGCCACCTGCTTCCAATTGTGCTTTAAATTATGGTGCTTACCCACAGCCCATGCTTCTGTGATCATTTTTGTTACGTAAGATACCAGTAGCCCAGAAGAAGAAGCTGCAATCTCCCAGAGAGCAACATTTCAGAATCCGTGGGCTGGGCTTTCATCTAAATAATGCATCTTTCCCTACCGCCTCCTTTTTTTTTTTTTACAAGATGACATTTTAGACATCGAAAATAATCACTGTGGCTTGCTTTTCTGCTTCTGGAGAGTAGCCAAACTGGCTTTGAGTCTAGAAGCAACATGAAATCTGGGGGGTAGGAGAAGACAGCAGGCGAGGCTCGCTTACAGACTTTGGTCCGCATTCCCTGCGGAGGCTGGTCGATAATGCTAAAAGCACACGCGTTGCATTTTTATCTAATGCCATTGTCTGTGTTGCAACCTCCCGGCCCTTCATATCTCTGCGCACCATCATCATAAATAGATGAACTGCCCCACCGCTGCGTGAAGTATTAATGGCGCAATCAATCTTTCATGGCGCAAGGTTGCAAAGGAGAGAATTATTTCGTCCTTCCTAGGCATAATTTCAGAACCTTGTTGACTTTCTCTCCCCCCCCTCCTCCCCAATTAGTATGCAGAATATAATAATAATAATAATAATAATAATAATAATAATAATAATATTTTATTTATACCCCGCCCTTCCTGGTTCAAAAACCAGGCTCAGGGCGGCTAACGACACATTTAAAACACTTTAAAACACTTAATTATAAAAGCAGCATAAAATACAGTATAAAAACATGAACAACAATAAAAGACAAAAATCAAAAATCAATTAGATAATCCCCAGGGCTAGCTGGCTGAATATACTAAACTGTAAAGATTTTCCTGGTTAGCTGCCTTTCGATTCTCCTGAATTGTGGCCAAACTTGGATGGCATTAAAAAAAGACTGGGCAAATTCATGGAAGAAAAGACAATCGATGGCTGCTAGGCAAGATGGCTAAGCTCTGCCTCCATGGTTGGAGGGCAGTAACACTTCTGAATATTGGTTACTGGAAAGTGCAGGTGGGGAGAGTTGTGTTGGGCCTCAGGTACCATTTCTGGGCTTCCCCTTTGGGGCATCTGATTGGCCACTGCGAGAACAGGATGGTGGACGAGATGGGCCACTGGCCTGATCCAGCAGGCTCTTCTTGTGGGAATGTTGTGGACTGTAGGAGAGGATATAATAATAATAATAATTTATTTATACCCCGCCCATCTGGCTGAGTTTCCCCGGCCACTCTGGGCGGCTCCCAATCGAGTGTTAA
This sequence comes from Podarcis filfolensis, assembly GCF_964270895.1. Classification (NCBI taxonomy): domain Eukaryota; kingdom Metazoa; phylum Chordata; class Lepidosauria; order Squamata; family Lacertidae; genus Podarcis; species Podarcis filfolensis. The sequence goes on from NC_139618.1 coordinate 9,126,687, forward strand.
AAACAATACAGCATTAAATATTAAAAACTTCCCTGAACAGGGCTGCCTTCAGATGTCTTTTAAAGATAAGATAGCTGCTTCTTTCCTTGACATCTGATGGGAGGCCGTTCCACAGGGTGGGTGCCACTACCGAGAAGGCCCTCTACCTGGTTCCCTGTAATCTCACTTCTTGCAGTGAGGGAACCACCAGAAGGCCCTCGGCGCTGGATCTCAGTGTCCGGGCTGAATGATGGGGGTGGAGATGCTCTTTCAGGTATGCTGGGCCGAGGCCGTTTAGGGCTTTAAAGGTCAGCACCAACACTTTGAATTGTGCTCGGAAACGTACTGGGAGCCAATGCAGATCTCTCAGGACCGGTGTTATGTGGCTCCAGCAGCCACTCCCAGTCACCAGTCTAGCTGCCGCATTCTGGATTACCGTAGTTGCAATTTCCGGGTCACCTTCAAAGCAAATATTATCCTTCCTAACTCATGCTAGTGAGTCAAGTATCCGTTCCCCTTATATAGCAGGAAGCTAGTTTGTAGATTTGTTTGAATCTCTTAAAGGTAAAGGTAAAGGAACCCCTGACCGTTAGGTCCAGTTGTGGACGACTCTGGGGTTGTGGCGCTCTTCTCGCTTTATTGGCCGAGGGAGCTGGCGTACAGCTTCCGGGTCATGTGGCCAGCATGACTAAGCCACTTCTGGCGAACCAGAGCAGCGCACGGAAACGCCGTTTACCTTCCCGCCGAAGCGGTACCTATTTATCTACTTGCACTTTGAAGTGCTTTCGAACTGCTAGGTTGGCAGGAGCAGGGACCGAGCAACGGGAGCTCACCCCATCATGGGGATTCGAACTGCTGACCTTCTGATCGGCAAGCCCTAGGCTCTGTGGTTTAACCTACAGTGCCACCCGCATCCCTCTTAGTTATTTCCTGGTGTCCCCTTTTATCCCTCCTAAAAGAATAAAGACACGAGAGTCTTTCTGAGTAAAGTAACAACAAGTTTACTCACATTTCAGTTCTTGATATGATCCCTGAAAGGCAGGCTTTACTTGATAGCTACACAATAAACTGTGAGCTCATCTCATAGGGAGACTGAACTCATGTGCTGCTGGCTGAGAGCCAGCAGACAGCAAAATTACATTAAGAGTACAAAATTACATTAAGAGTCCACCTCTCAATAAGTGTGCATTCTTGAATCTCTTTAGTTAAGCAATCCAGTCTGGCTTGCCCAGATTGGATTCATTCCTGGTAAATTTCCTTTGATCCCTCTCAAAAGAATAAAGACACAACAGTCTTTCCTTAAACGTAACAAGAAGTTTACTCACATTCAGTCATAGCTGTCAACCTTCCCTTTTTTGGGGGGGGGGAATTCCCTTGTTCCAACGCCGTTTCCCACTGCTATCATGGATTGTTAGATATCCCGTAGATTGTCCCCGGGACAGGTGAGGCTGCTGATTCCTTATTTTTAGGCTGCTGATCCCTTATTTTCAAATTTGAAACTTGACAGCTATGCATTTGGTTCACAGTATGATCCCTGAAGGCAAGCTTTGGCTTGTAGTTACAGAGAAAGGTGTGGATTCATCCCATATGGGGATTTATCCCATGTGCTGCTGGCTGAGGGCCAGCCTTGCAGTCCAAGAGAAGCAAAAGAGTAAAGGAGGAAGATGGCTGCATGACTGGACCTTTCATTAGGTACCTTGTCACATGCAGGGGGAGGATGCTCTAGACCAGGTGTAACAGGAAGTTATACTGGCTGGAGTAACATCCCCCTATCTGTGTCCACTCTCGGGAAACAAGGAATGTTGTATTTGACTGCTCCAATGGATTACATCCCACACTTCTGATGTTCATACACTATATTAACAATAAAAGTTAATAATAGTAATAGAGAATGCAGAAAAATAACGGATAATACAGAAAAAAGGAAATGATGCAAACAAACATAACTAAAATCATGTTACAATATTTCATATAGGTCAATAAATGATATTGATCTATGTTGAACTGACCCTAATCATTACAAAACGCAAGAAAGCTTGAGTTCTATGAATTTGTTTGCTTGCTCTCTTGTCTCTTTCTCTAATATGATATGCAAGTTTTCTTAGTATTCCTATATGCCAGATGTTTTCCAGCCAGTCTAGAATTGAGGGTGCCCAGCTTTTCTCTGACGCTTTAGAGATAGTTATCTTTAGCAATAGAAATCTTCGTTCCTGTAAACCATTTCTAAACTATTTCCAGGCAAAAACTGAGGCGTAAAGATATCTACATGGGAGGCACCAGCTTTGTGAAGGATGTTCTCTCTATTCCTCATATATTTCCCCAATTAATGGCTGTTTTGTCTATGTAATAAGAGTAAAATATATAAGCATGAATGCATTATGGTGACCCCAACAGTGATATGTTTCCTTGAGCTTTATTACTCTGGTACATTTTGCTATAAAAAGTCTCTCTGTTGCCATTGCTTTCTAACCTTTACCGTGTTGAGTATTTTGACCATGTACACTATGTCCCAAAGTTTTACGATCCTGTCCTCGACTGTTGGAGTTCTTCCCCCAACCCAGTATACACAAATAATAATCTGGACAGCCATTAGAAGATGTACTATCATCCATTTATCCTCAGATGAAGCTAAGTCCTTTGTAGAAGAGAACAGTACAGTTGACGGGTCTAAGAGTAGTTTATAGTCTGTTGTTATTGAATAATATACAGGCGACTTCTCACTAACCAAGGGAGAGAGGCAACATAACAGAACCTCTAGAATACTATGAAAAAAATTAAAGGGAGAAACATCATCGTTTACTTTGTCGTTCCAGAAATGTAAAAGGAAGGCCCATCTCTCAAAAAGTGTGCATTCTTTTTTTAAAAATAAAATCTTATTAAAGCTTTTTCACAATACAATAAGACAAATGAAACCAATCTAAATAAAAACAGAGAGAGAAAGATAAAAGGAAATACAGCACCCTCTCTCAAAAGCAGCTCTTAACCCTTGTCTCTGGAATGCTCTTCAGTTCACACAAAACTTTTGTTTTCAGTTAATGTCTTTTCCTGATTGTAAAGCACAGTATTACAGATTGACTCTGAAATAAATGAAGCTTAAGATCAGGGCCCCTAATCCTGGAGGGGCCATGGAAGCGACTTTAGTCAATATTTCCTTTTTTAAAAATGGGTCTAGTCGATCCAATTTGAGTCGCTTGACTCAAATTGATTAATTTTTTTGTTGTATGTATTTTTCATCAAGCCCAGCGTTTGAGAGTCAACAGCAGATACCCTGCTTGCGAGATTCACACTGGGTGCCAGGTTCAAGGCGCTGGCACAAATACAGTTCAGGATCCGGTTACTTGAGAGGCCACCTTCTCCTGCAGTCTGTAGCAGAGTCTCTCTCCTGCAAGTTACAGATCCCAGAAGCCCAATAAGTCAGAGCAGAGCTTTTAGTGTGGCTGCCCCTGTCTGTGGAATAACATGCCCTTCAAGATATAAACAAGGGCTTTGTACTTCCAAGAAGAAACTGAAGACATTTTGTTCGAACTGGTTTTCCCAGCTGGATAAATAGGTCTTTGCTATTGTTCTAGTTTTCCGTTAAATTGACCTGCCTTTTTCTTTTCTTTTTTAACAAAATCTACAGCTGTTTTGAAGGGACATTGACTTAAGACAATTGTGTAGACTGTGATTAATAATAAAATAATAATAGATGGCTTTTGAGGTAAATTTCAATTCTATGATGAATATTGCGGAGAAGTGTTTTCTCCCCCCCCTCCCCCGTTCTGAATCTGGCACCAGTCAATGTTATTGTTGGTCTTCTAACTAGCCCAGACCATCCCTATTTTCCAGGGACGTCCCTGATCTAGAGAAGCCAGCTTGGCTTCTGATTTGATCCCCAAATATCCTGCTTTTCCTTAGGACGTCCCTATTTTCATTTGAGAAATGTTGGAGGGTATGGAATTATGCGACCCCCGAGCTGTTTGAAGGCAGCCCTGTATAGGGAAGTTGGGTTTTTTAATGTTTAATTTTTATTATGTATTTATATATGTTGGAAGCTGCCCAGAGTGGCTGGGGCAACCCAGTAAGATGTGTGGGGTATAAATAATAAAATTATCCTTATGGAATGGGACGTCCCTGTTTTCACCAGAGAAATGTTGGAGGGTATGGTAGTCCTCTATCATAACTTAATCTAAGTCTTTGGGGCCTGAATGCCTGACAGGGAGTTCCTGGCCTGGGATAAAAGGAAAAAGCTCAACAACTTTGATCTGAACCCCCCAAAAGGGGGTAGATCACTGCCAGTTTTTAACTCTGTGAGTAGATCGCAGTCTCTTGGTGGGAGCTGGCCCTCCCTGCTTTAGAACAAGGGGATGTCAGGACAAGCAGCTGCTATGAGCTCAGACAGCAGGGGGCGTATTTCTGCTCATCTCATCTGCCAACCAGCGACACATTAATTAGCCAAATGGAACTTTGCCAGCTGTGGTGTGAAGCTTCGTTATTTATGCACCAGCTGTGTCCAAACAGCATCGAGAGATCTGACTTTGCCCAATGCAGAGATCTAGTTCATATCGACCTAGGTTTGGCAGCGGCTCACGACGAACGATTTTATGTGGCTTCCAGGTGGTGGAGATGGGTGAGGACTTGCAAATGACGGCTTGGGAACACCGACTCTCTTATTGCCTTGGCTCTTGAGGGGCCGAATCCTCTTTAACAGGTTAATTAGAGCAATTCCCTTTGGGTTTCATTTCTGGCATATAACAATTTTTTTTTAAAAAAAACCCCCCCAACAACAGAAAAACTGCCCTTGAAATGAGAACAGGAAAAATACGTTAGGAAGGGTAGAGAGGTCTGTGGGCTCTGTTTATTGGGGACTCATTCTGATTTGCTTTGCAGTAACCTTACACGGGGTTAGATTATATCTGGTCTTCATTGAACATTCATCCCGATGTACACTTCTTCCCATTAATGATTTGCTGGCCCTGCAATTTTCAACACATTTTCCCGTCACTCTCCAAATTGCAGAACGTCTGTTGTTGTTGTTGTTGTTGTTGTTGTTGTTGTTATTGTTATTATTTTAAGTGGATTTGTTCTGCTCAGGCAGGGATCAGAGCATTTTTTATCACCCCAAAGGCAGCACCAGTAGTGGATGAAACCTTGTGCTGTAGGCTGCAGTCAGTGGCGTAGCGTGGGTTGTCAGCACCCGGGGCAAGGCAAGTAATTTGCGCCCCCTAACCCATGGATTTGCGCCCCCTAACCCGTGAATTTGCCCTAACCCCAGATGTTGCGCCCGGTGCAGCCGGCCCCCCCCCCGCACCCCCCACGCTACGCCACTGGCTGCAGTCTAGCCATGCAAAAGCCAGCCGTTCCCTTCTGCACATCTCTCCCTCCACACATAATTGCAATTCAAGACTGTGTCCCCCCCCCCCAGGCAAAGGAACTGGAAGAAGGCATGGAGCAGAGTCAAGAGGGAGTGTATTCTGGGGAGACTCCCGAGGGCCAGAGACAAAGGCCTGAAGAGCCACATTCGGCCCCTAGTTCTGACGTTCCTCACCCCTGAGCTCAGAGCCTCGGCCTAGTGCAAGAGCCAGTGCTCCACTCGCTTCACCACTTCTGCCGATTCTCTGAGAGAATCCTAGAATCCAAAAATTGTTGGAAGGGATACTGAGGATCATCGTTGCAGGAATTTGTCCCATACGGGGATCGAACCTGCAGCCTTGGTGTTATCTTTTTTTTATATAATAATTTTTTATTCATTTTAAAACATATTAATTGTCATGCATTCCACAAAGTTTCACCTCTTGTGCAATCTTTTGGACTTCCATCAGCACCTCTGATGATCTCCCATTCTCCTGCATTTCTTAAGTTCATATTGCCTTTAATTATCATAATTAACGTCATCCTTTTTGTTCAATAATGCAATAATTCAAATTATTCCCCTTACAAAACTTCCTGCAAACCTGTAATTGGATCATCACAATTACTTTTCAAATAGTCCGTAAATTTACGCCAATCTTCTGTAAATCTCTGGTCCCGCTGGTTTCGAATTCTTCCCGTTAGTTTATCTAGTTCTGCATAGATCATTTGACTGTAGCCTTGGCGTTATCAGCACAGTGCTCTAACTGACTGAGAGAGAGGCGTTGTGGCGTGCTGTGCTTGTCTTCTGGTGGGGTAGGGCAGCAGCTGGCATTTTCCACCTCGCCTCGTGTGGCAAAGGGGGACGAGAACCCTTTAATCTCCAAATCTTCCGCTCTCTTGAGAAAGCAGCAAAGGATTGCCCCCCCTCTTTCCACAGGAGGACGGTTGTGGAAACTTGGGGTGTGTGTGTCAATTTTGGCCCCAGTTTAACTTCTGCATGCAGAGCCACAACACCTCCCTGCCAACTCAAAGAGATATTGTTTATCCTACCACTGAATTCTAAGGCATGGCCGTTCCCATTGTGGTGTAGTGGTTAAGAGCGGTGGACTCGTAATCTGGTGAACTGGGTTCGCATCTCCGCTCCTCCACACACAGCTGCTGGGTGACCTTGGGCTAGTCACACTTCTCTGAAGTCTCTCAGCCCCACTCACCTCACAGAGTGTTTGTTGTGGGGGAGGAAGGGAAAAGGAGATTGTTAGCCGCTTTGAGACTCCTTAGGGTAGTGATAAAGCGGGATATCAAATCCAAATCCAAACTCTTCTTCCCACCCTTTGACTCCACTAGCAATAAAGAGAATTGCGCAAACCTCTCTTTCCGAATCTCTGCACTGTTTTCTGTGACGGGGACATTGCAGGGGGTCAGGCTGGATGACCCCTGGGTTTCCTTCCACCCCTACAATCCTATGATTCTGTGACTTGTGGGTGCTTTCGATTAGCAGTGGCTAGGCTGCGGCAGATTAGCTCTCACAGGCGACCTGTTTCTTTCATAAGCCATCTTATGTAACCTGCTTAACGGGATGTGATTTGCCCATAAGGTGCACTGGTGCTGCCTATGCCTCGAAGCTGCTTTGCTTCTGGTGATTTGCTTGCATCCTAGGCAGAGCTGTAGCTCAGCTTTCTTGTGCACAGAAGGTCCCGGGTTTGATCCCTGGCATCTCCAGGCAGGGCTGGGAGATGCTCCCTGCCTGAAGCTCTGGAGAGCTGCTGCCAGTCCGAGAAGGCAATACTGAGCTAGATGGACCCAATGGTGAATGCCTAGGGGGATGACCATGTATGGAAATAATAATAATAATAATAATAATAATAATAATAATAATAATAATAATAATATATTTATACCCCGCCCATCTGGCTGGGTTTCCCTAGCCACTCTGGGCGGCTTCCAACAGAATATTAAAATACAATAGTCTGTCGAACATTAAAAGCTTCCCTAAAGAGGGCTGCCTTCAGATGTCTTCTAAAGGTCTGGTAGTTGTTTTTCTCTTTGACATCTGGTGGGAGGGCATTCCACAGGGCGGGTGCCACTACCGAGAAGGCCCATGCACATCCCTGTGGGTTTCATAATGGAAGAAAGGCAGGATACAAGAAAATAATTTTTAAAATGTGTATGTGTGTGGGGAGTTGAGCACAGCTGTTCGTTACAACTTATCGATTATTATTTATTTCAGCTGCTTGTGTTAGAGAGGCTGGTCCATTGGGACTGTCTGTCTTCTTCCTTGCGTCCAGCCCAGAGGGCGGCCCTGATTGCCACCCTCCTCCTCCTTAGAGCTTATTGTTGCCCCTTGCAGAACTCAACAGAGAGGATAGGGGCCAAACTAGAACTGCCTCGGCCTCTAGGAGTTGGTGCCTACGTCTGACAGTAAGAGCTGTTTGGCAGTGGAATGGTCTCCCTCAGAAGGTTGTGGCCTCTCCTTCCTTGGAGGTTTTTAAGCAGACGTTGGATGGCCATCTGTCATGGATGCTTTAGCTGAGATTCCTGCATTGCAAGGGGGTTGGGCTAGATGACCCTCGGGGTCCCTTCCAACTCTATGATTCTATGATTCTAACTTGGCTCTGGCGCCACCTACTGCTGGGCTCCCTCCCTGCCAACCTACCAGTCCCAATGGGCAGCAGCCACCACAGATTTGCATGCCACTTATTCCCCAAAGTTTGGCACAGCTGTCTGTCCTTTGCCTTCGAAGGCGACGCTTCTAAGCCACAAAGGGCATTGCTTCTTGTAACCGAGGATGCCTCCGCCACGATCTTGGCAGAATCTTTTCTGTAAATGTTACCCAGGTGGTTTGTGCTGAGGTCATTCCGTTCTGCCAGGGATTTAAGAGGGCACGGACGGGGACACAAAGCTGCCTTGCAGAGCCCTGACACTGGGCAGCAGCAAATCTACTGCCGCTTTTGCCTTTGAGATATTCATGTTTATTCCCTTCATTAAAGCTGCGTTGCCTTTGAGGCAGCTTGACGCTGCTGGTCCGGCTGCCGTGATGTTCCAGGGCTCTTAACATCCAGGAAGCAGTTTTCACCCAGTATCCTTGGGGTTTGATGGATAGCTGTCACTTTAAGTCATAGGAGACGGCATCTGTTTGTTTGCACTTTGCAATTTACTGAGGACCATTATCTGCTGTTGCATGATGGCTCGGTTCTGGACAAAGGTCCAGTTAAATTCCCATTTAACTAAGTTAACTCTTTACATTAATTCCCAGGCTTGGAGCACCTGCAGTGTTCCAAAGTTCTCATTTCTTGTCTTGCAAACTTCCCGTGGCATCCGTCTGTCCCAAGAGACAATGGAGTGTGCCTCCAGGGGTGAAGTCAGGCCAATGAGCCCCATCTCACTTCCTTCTACAGCAAGTGCAGAAACTGCCTTCTTGACCACTGAGGTCTCTATTGCTCTTGCCCACTCAATCTGGTATTGCTCTGTCATCCGGGTACATTTCATAGCTGAGACACAAGGCAGTGGACACTTGATGGGGATAAATTCAGCCGATTCTTGCTTCATATGGAAATGAGTTTTGAAGATGCCTTTATCTTATGAAACAGCCTGCCACCCCCACTACAGAGCGTCCTTCAAGGAAGAGGCCAGAGTGCATATTGCTGCACTTCACGCAGCCAAAATGAGCAGCAGGAATGGAAAAAGTGGGATGTGTGATGCTTGGAAGGGGCACCAACTTAGCACTTAGAAGAAAAGAAATCTTGTTCAGCTCGCAGCTAGTAATTTAAAAGACTTTCATGAGAAAGCTGAAGGTCAAGATTTACATTTAAATGGGGTTTTGAAGTCAGGTCAGTCTACTCGCACGGAGTCGACTAATCTTCTTCCAGGAAATGGAACCACGCAAAGAGGGATGTGAGTTCTCATGGCGTCAGTGGGGCTGTCTTAGGCAGGTGTGGAAAACCCTTGGATCTCCAGATGTTGAAGCACAGAGCCCACCCTCCCTGTCCAACTCCCTGGCAAAAGCTGGGGGCCTGAAGCTTTAGGGGACAGCAGACATCAGAGCATTTTTCACATTCATAACAGGCCCCTCCAGACTTTTGTATTCCCCTCCCCTCCTGTGGGTGTATTCTACAACAGTGTTGGTGTAATAATTGTGCATTAGTCATGGGTTTAAAATGGAACAACCCCATTGGGCTGAGGAGCCCAGTTATGTCACCCCCTGCCTGCAGAGTTGGCAGCCTCTCACCCTTCTTCGAACACCCTCCCTCATTGAGTGTTCCCTCAGCCTCCTCTCCTCTCCCCTCTCTTCTTGGGAGTCCTCTGAGGAGGAGCTGCTTCTGCCCCCCGGTCTCTGAGCTGCCCCCCACCCCAAAGAGAGGGGTTTCCAAGAGGCACTATTCACCTGCAGAGCTTATAGCCAGGGTGCTGCAATAAACAGCTGTGCAAGCCTTTGGGAGGCAGAAACGTGAGAGGGCATCGGAGGAGGGAGGGAAGGAAAGAGGGATGGAGGCCTGTGTTGCCTGAGGCACCCCTGACCATCATTCAGGGCACCCCAGGGTGCCACGCCACGCTGCTTGAAAACCACTGTGTTAAAGAAATGAATAGTAAAGGGAGGACAAAAAAGAAAGAAAGAAAAAGGAAGTTTTATGGCACTTAAAAGAAAATAAATAAATAACTGGGCACGCTATTTCCCAGAGAGGAGGGACCGCACCTCCTTAATCGAGAATCGCAGAGGCGTTTGGGGCAGGAAGTGGTCACAGCGGTTTCCTTCACGTGCAGAAGGATACAACATGTAGCTGCAGTTTAAGAAACACCCTTTGAAATATGTGTCTCCCTGGTTGTTCTGCCTCGGTGTGAGCGAGCCAGAGAGCGAGCAGCCCTCCCGAGGAATACGAGCAGGTCGCAGCGCCAGGAGCCAGAAGCAGCAGCCACCATGTTTCAGAGGAAGCGGAGCGTCTCCTTTGGAGGCTACGGATGGTGGGTTTGTCTTCATTTACTTTGCAGAGCTGAAGTTGCCAAGGGAGATCTTCCTGGCGTTCATTTGAGCCTGGATAGCTCAGTGGTTTAGAGCGTGGTGCTGATAACACCAAGGTTGCAGGTTTGATCCCTGTATGGGACAGCTGCATATTCCTGCATTGCCGGGGTTGGACTAGATGATCCTCAGGATCCCTTCCAACTCTACAATTCTACGATTTGTTTAAAATTTCAGAAAGGGGCTCTTAAGCGCAACCTCAACAAAGTATGTTTTGACAAAGTGTTTAGTTTGTGTTGTCTGTACTAGAGGTTTAGGTGCTGGGGGGGGCGGATCTGTCTGCATTTCTGTTCATAAATATCCCCATTACCAAGAAGCTTTCAGACAGCACTTTATGCCATTTTCCTAATGTTTCTGTGCCCAATAATTTCAATGCTTTAAGTTATCTTTCACATGGCACAGAAAACCAGTGGAGCCTAGTGGGAGCATGGCGCTCATTTCCATGTTATTTGCTTCCAGACAAAATCTGTTTGCAACCTTGTTGCTCCAGACAAATGTGGGAGTTTTGCATCGCCAATTTCCCCGGGGTGAAATTTGTGCTAGTGTTCAAGCACACAGTTCTTTCCCATTCTTTAAAATTTAGTGTCATGTGCCGATATACTGATCTAAAAGCCACCGTTCCATAATGCAACAGGCAATGAATGCAGTGTGACAAAGATGGTTGGACTCCAGGGTAGAAGCGCTAGCGTTGTGCTCAGGAAATCCAGCACAATCACACACCCACACACACCCACATCTGAAATGCATCCTCACATTCAAGAGGACTTAACACCACATGGCCCAAATGTGCACACATTACCCTAATCTGTATGATGTCGAGGTTTTTCTGCGTACGTTTGTGAGTGTTTATCTTTGGCGCTGGAAGAGGGAAGATGGAAGGAAGAGGAAGGAGCCCTTGATCTTTGAGCACACACACACACACACACACAGAGAGAGAGAGAGAGAGAGAGAGAGAGAGAGAGAGAGAGAGCCTTTGCGATGCAAAGGCTTTTGGTTGTTACTCTGCCCACCTCTTTCAACAAAGTGTGGAGGGCGAATCCTTGGATTTTGCACGGAAGGCTTGACCCATCCAAATTCTGTTGACTCCCTAATACTGGATCAGGCCAGTGTCCCATCTAGTTTGGCATACTGTTCTCACAGTAGCCAACCAGATCTCCCTATGGGAAGACCCTAAGCCAACACGATGCCCTTCTGTGGCGATCACACAGGGTCCCCGGATGTTTCACCGTCTATTGGTCCCTGTGCCACCACTTTATTTCTCGCTGCCACCACCCAGGCCCTACCTGGTACAATACTGAGTCCAGTCAGGGTTAAATTGGAACATAAACTTCTGTTTATTTATTGCAGTTGAACAAGCGTGTGGTTTCATAAACAGTATCGGTCAATTACAGTCATGGGGTGCCTATCCAGACCTATAACTTCCGCTACCTGCTCTCACTCACTAAACCACCTCTCAGATATTTACTTGCCTTCCCAGCTCCTAATTGTTCCTGACTCAGCTTATTTCGCTACACTAACTCACCCTACCCACAGACTCTATCCCAATTCACTCCCACTCCAACCAACCACCCAACTCCCAACGAACTCTCCCCTTCGCCCCTCCCAGAGCAGGTTTTATAGTCCCTCTGACTCCACCCCCTGGGTTCTGATTGGGTAACCTGTTTAACTATTTCACCTCCAGCACTCTCATATGTTAACGTCACACCTCCAACTAATACCATCCCTGTCAGCTTGCCATGTTGACTAGGTTGGATGGGAACTGGAGTCTAAGCACACCGTGAAGGCACCACATTGCCTCCCTGTGCCTAGGTAGTTAGTTATGGGCAGCACAAGTCCGCTCCACTTCACCGTGGGGAGGAGTTGCGGTGGACCACGTGGCCACCCACTCTCCTCCGGGGGCGTGGGACAAAGTCCCACATTGCCTGGGTATCCTGGCCATGTCAGTGACCGGCCAGCCAATCCGCTGGCTGGTGGAAGATGTGGCCATCACCTGCCCCTCCAAGTTTAAGGGTATACCGTTAAAGGAATCCGAGGGTGTGGATCTTGTCCGAAGCCAGGGCTAGGGCCATGACATGACCCGATGGGAACACCTGGGGGAGCGTGAGTTGGTCTGCATCGATGGGGCTCCCCCTTCTGGTGGTTTACCCTTACCAGACACTGCACAACGGGCAGGAGTCAGATATTGTCGGGTTCATTCAATGCCTCAGCCAATACCGCTCACATTCTGCAATCAGTAAAGTTGTGGCCAAAATTAGCCCAATAACATTAACCTAATATCTGTGCCCTTGTGTGTGTTATTCTTCAACGAGGGGGTGGTTTTGGGGTCTTGACACGCAACTGCAACTTGCCCATCCTGCAGTTCCTTACAAGTGGCCTTTAGAAGCATGCTGGGGCAGGCATTGAGAGGGGAAGCCTGGCCAGCTGCATCCTGTCTCCACTCGCAGTCCACCTGGCTGCCCAGGAGACAACTGCGCCATGCATTGTTGGGCCAAAAAAGGGAGCAACCTCCCTCTCTCCCAGTCTCGCAGCACCTTTGGGATTGCTGCAGTCTAGTTGCACCCTTCAGAATTTGCACTCGGGTCTGCGGCCACTGCTGCCCCCCCCATGCCACCTGGAGATGCTGGGGACTGACCCTGAGAAGGGCTACATTCAAAGCAGGTGATCTACCACTGACCTCTGCCTCTTCCCCATTGTTTTTCTTAAGAAGGAACAGAAGAAGCTTCCTCATTTCAAAACTGGTCTTTGCCTCATCTTGCACATTGCTGCCTGCACTAGGGATGAGCCTCAGCCAAATATTGGGCAGTGGGAGCACTTTTCAGATGTTTGTTTGGTTTCTCTTTTTAATGATAACCGAGGGGTTTCCCCCACTTCTTTCTTAATCACCGAAGAACAGAAGAAGGATCGCCGCCACTTCCTGTCACGCCCAGCAATATTCTTTGGGGGTAAAATATGACTGTTGTATCGTGGACAATGCCTGAAAGTCACATAGCTCAGTGGCAAAGTGTCTGCCTCTCACACAGGAGGTCCCAGGTTTGATCCTTGGCACCTCCAGGTAGGGCTGGGATTCAAGCCTGAAACCTTGGAGAGCTGCTGCCAGCCAGTGTGGACAGTACTAAAGTAGACTGACCAATGGTCTGATTCCTATGTCTCCTCCCACCCCAAATCTCATGGGTGATGAAACAGTTCCACAATAATGACCATGCATGGAGATTTTATATGGACACTCCAGGAACCTAGGCAATAATAGTAATAATAGTAATAGTAATAATAATAATAATAATAATAATAATAATAATAATAATAATTTTTATACCTTGCACTCCCCAGCTCAGGGCGGCTAAAACCAATAAAATTACAATAAAACGTAATAGGAAAAAAAGTTAATTAAAATATGGGTTAAAATACAATTTAAAATGCAGTCTCATTTTAGTAGTAGCCCATAAATCAAAACCATAAGGGGAGGGAAACAGAAGGGTCAGACTGAGTCCAAGCCAAAGGCCAGGCGGTACAGCTCTGTTTTGCAGGCCCTGCGGAAAGATGTCAAATCCTGCAGGGCCCTGGTCTCTTGTGAGAGAGTGTTCCACCAAGTGGGGGCCAGGACTGAAAATGCCCTGGCCCTAGGTGAGACCAGTCTAACTACCTTCCAGCTCAGGACCTCCAAAGTGTTGTTATTTGTGGGCCTTAAGGTCCTCCGCGGGGAGTCCTTTCTCCAGCTCTGCCTGGAGATGTTGGGAAATGAACTTGGGGATGGGTAAGGAATTTGATTCTGCTCGCTTTTAAAAGCGAACCTGCCTGATTCTCACATTCCAGAACAATACCGGAAACACACCTGCCCTTCGACATTCTCACTTCTCTGAATTTTGCAGTGCATTTCTCGGCCCAAGTGAATGCATACACCAGGGGGGAGTGTGCAAGGCAGTGCAATGGAGGTGTTCATGAAAATAACACACAAAGAAGGCATTCTGTTAGGGAAATCTGCTTTGCAAAAAAAGTGCACGTTAGGCAAAACTGCAGACAGAAATGTGTTGTTTTAGGAGGGATTTGCTCTCAAATGCTGAGGGGTTTCCACGAGGACTTGAAATAATAATAATAATAATAATAATAATAATAATAATAATAATAATAATTCACAAACTGATATGGAGCTTTGATGAAATGAACATATGGTTGTGAAAATGTGTAATGGAGAAATCCCAAAACTGGAAGATTTGCCTGTCCCTAATTGAACATTTCCCCCTAGGGGACATGCTCTGCCACGGAGCCGAGACATTTCATTGCCCAAGGAAACAAAACGCTCAGGAGCCTGAGTTACATTTCTTGGGCACTGACTGTTTTTAAATGCAAAACTTGCAAGTTTTGATCACAGATACACCTCAAGCCACTGTGCTTTCGGTGTGCCTCTCTTTGGACAACAGGCCTAGGGTCGTATCCAATGAAGTTTTACTCAGAGTCGACCAAGTGAAATTAATGGAGTCAAGTTGGCCATGCCCATCTGCTTCAATGAGTAGGACTAGCATTGGTTACAATCCATGACCTGTCATGCCTCCATCTTGTAATGCTATTAAAAAGGAAAGAGCCTGATTCCATGTGCCTAAAATTTCGTGTTGGGGAAAAAGGAGAAGGAACTATAGGGACACAGAGAAAGAGACAGAGACAGAAAGGGTCTTGCTCACAGTGACTTAAGCCCCTTCCACCATTGGAGCCGGCCCACCCATTTGCCAATGAACATGAGAAGGTCACCACTACTTTCTTGCATGTTGGCTACAAACCACGTCATCAATTTCTTTGCATGCAAAAGTTCAGTCTCTGGAGTTGCTATCTAGAGCTGTGAGAAGAGCCTGTCAGAAATTCTGCAGAGCTGCTACCAGTCAGTGTAGACAGTACTGAGCTCCATGGACCAATGGTCTGACTCAGGAGAAGGCAGCTGTCAATGTTTCCTAGGTGATGTGTCTGAGTTTTACTATTGTCTGAAAGATTAGCACAGGAAGTTAGGGAATGAGGAAAATGATCAAGCCGGGTCTGGATACGTCTTTCCTTTTCTTTGAAGAGGTTCGTATTTCAGGCTGGCTGTTTAGTAGTCATGATGAGTTCCTGCACTTAAAAAAGAAAAAGAAAAAAAGACCACTCCACTACTGCAGTCCTTTATCTTGTATTTTATCTTTTGCATGTAAGCTGCCTTGAGAATGCTTTTGCATTAATAGATGACCTAGAAATATATAAAACGAACAGTCACTAAATTAAGGGAAGGGGACGAGTGAAAAAAAGCAACCATCAGCATGGGAACTTGCGCCAGAGTAGCTCAGACCTATGAATCAGCGGGTTGGCTGCAAATGCACAGTATTCTCGAGTGCTGAGTTCAAGTACAGGAAAGTCTGTCTCTGTGTGTTTACTGAAAAGGAAGCGGTTGGCAGAACAGCTCTTATCTTGGCTATCTTGCTAAATGTGCTTTTGTCTGGGTGGAGTGGTTGGTCACACCCATTACCGTGAGAAATTCGGTGCTTTTAGCATTGATTTCTGGGCCTGCACAGGACAGGGAATGCACAAGGCAGTGGAGGTGCTTAGCTACCCCTATCTGCCCACCTCCTTACTTCCAACCAGCCCGGTCATTTCTCTCCTCCTTAAGTCTCAGTGTTGCCTTTGTAAACCCCAGCATGGAGGAGGAGGGTGGGGACAATGAGTTGGCTGTGCTTGCCATTGTCTCTGGTGCCACCTACTGTTGGCCTCCCTGCCTCCCAACTTACCAATCCCAATGGGAACCAACCACCAGTGATGAAGCCCACTGGCCCATACACTAGAGTTGGCTCTTTGGTCTACGTAGCCCCCATAAGGACAATGCCAAGAGTTCTTCTGGGTCAAATCAAAAGCCCTGCTAGATATAACCCAGCATACTTTTCTCACAAATAGATGCCTGGGAGAAGACTCCGGGTGAGTAACCCCACTCCCCATCCATGCCCCCCAGAAACTGGTGCTTGAAGACATGCTGTCTCTGGTAGTGGAGCTACTACATAGCCATTGTGGCAAGCAGACATACATAGTCTTATCATCCATACATTTGCCTACTCACATTTAAAACTATCCATGTCGGTGCCCATTGCTGCATCTTGTGGTAGTGCAGCAAATTCCTTAGTTTAAGTTATAATGAAGTGGCTTCTCTCTCTGAGATCTTCCTGCATTCAGCCTCATTGGAGAAAGATTCAGTTTTGCTTGCATTTTTACGAGAAACTACTTGATCTGCGCTTCTTGAACCAATACGGAAAATAGCATTCAGCTGTCCTTTGCCATCCTCCCAGAGCTACAATTCTCAGAGCGGTTTAACCTCTTCCTAGGGAACTCTGGGAATTGTATAGCTCTGTGGCAGGAATAATAATAATAATAATAATAATAATAATAATAATAATAGTAATAGTAATAATAATAATAATAATAATAATAATAATAATAATAATTTATACCCTGCCCATCTGGCTGAGTTTCCCCAGCCACTCTGGGTGGCTCCCAATCAAATGTTAAAAACAGTACAGCATTAAATATTAAAAGCTTCCCTAAACAGGGCTGCCTTCAGATGTCTTTTAAAGATAGGATAGCTGCTTATTTCCTTGACGTCTGATGGGAGGGTGTTCCACAGGGCAGGCACCACTACCAAGAAGGCCCTCTGCCTGGTTCCCTGTAACCTCACTTCTCGCAATGAGGGAACCGCCAGAAGGCCCTCGGCGCTGGACCTCAGTGTCCGGGCTGAACAATGGGGGCCTCCTCGCAGCCCTTGGCACCTATAACAGGTGGCAGTTCCCATAATTCTTTGGTGGGGAAGCCATGGCTGTTTAAAGTGGCTTTAAATGTATGGCCTTAAGTATGGCCTTAGTGTGACTCTTCTAGGCCACCTGCAAAAGACTTTGTGCATTTTCAGGCCACCGCCGTCAGGGCTGTTGTTGAAAAACAACCCCTCCCTTCCCATCAGCTTGGTCAGAGTGAAACTCTGGCTTCCTGTGGGTGATCTAGGTTTTCTCGGGTGAAGAAACGGCAACTGGTAGCCGGATCATTTTCAAACCCTGCCTCCCTCATATGCATACACAGTGGCATTGCTGCTGTTTAAGGTCAGGGTGCCACCTGCCAACTCACAGGTCCACTGCTGTGAAATCTAAAGTGTAATTTTGCACGATAAATCTTTCATTTGCTTCTTCGTTTCATAAGGAGGGCAACAGCCTTGTTCTCTCTACAACTCCCCGAGCTCATTTTCATCTATAAAAAGGCTCATCCAACAAGGATTCTCTCACCATGCACACACAGACACACACAGTCTCGAAAACCATTTTAAAAACCAGAAAAACCAGCAACAGTGCGTAGCGAAATAATGTAATATGTTACAACAAAATGTAGGGAAGGTGTCCATCTTAAATGGGTCTCAAAGGAGCCAGGAACATCATTGCAGCCTGGTTAGATCATTTTTATTTTTGTGTTTATGTGTTTGTGTAAAAAAACAACAACACCTTTGAGTAAAAGGTGCTGCCAATTTATTGGAGGAGCAGATTTTTAAAAAAACTATTTTAATACAAGGACTCAGAGCCAACCACCCACAGGTATGGTTTTTTAAAAAAACCACAAAAAACAAAGCCAATGGTCAATGATGATGGGATTGAGTCCAGCAACATTTGGAGGGCCACAGGTTTCCTTACCCTAGCAGCAGCAGCAGCAACAACAACAACAATTATAACTTGCCCATCTGACTGGGTTGCCCCAGAAATGTTTTCTTTCTATTCACCTGTAAAGGTAAAGGTAAAGGGACCTCTGACCATTAGGTCCAGTCGTGGCCGACTCTGGGGTTGGGGTGCTCATCTCGCTTTATTGGCCGAGGGAGCCGGCGTACAGCTTCCGGGTCATGTGGCCAGCAGGACTAAGCTGCTTCTGGTGAACCAGAGCAGCGCACGGAAACGCCGTCTACCTTCCCGCCGGAGCAGCACCTATTTATCTACTTGCACTTTGACCTGCTTTCAAACTGCTAGGTTGGCAGGAGCAGGGACCGAGCAATGGGAGCTCACCACATCGCGGGGATTCGAACCACCGGCCTTCTGATCGGCAAGTCCTAGGCTCTGTAGTTTAACCTACAGCGCCACCTGCATCCCTATACTCTGTGTTAACTAATTTAAGACTGCAGTCCTACACACACACACACACACAGCCACTGGAAGTTGACTCTACTGAATATTATGGGATAGCTTTCTGAGTAAACAACTGTAGGGGGCACTCTGCAACAATGCAATCCTATAGATGCTTCCTTTGAAGTAAGCGCAGAATTTAAATGAGATTTACACCCAGGCAGGATTTCACCCCTATTGATTTAAGATTTTTGAAAACTGGGTGGCCACCCTACCTTTGGGGCATCGTTAATGTTCACTCCTGTAGTCATGAGTAGGTGGGGGGGAAAAGACTGTCTAGGGCATTAAAGCCTTGCTTTCTGCACCCTCGGAAATCCTATCCATTGCTTCCGAATATCAAGCTTGCGAGATGGTTGCTTTCAGTTCTTCCCATATTTTTCATTCATATCCCATTGCTTCTATGAACTAGAAACTGGATCTTAAAACAACCCTCAAATCTTGATTTTATTTTATTTTATTTTTAGGATGATGAACTGTGGACCCATCCCCATTTCCTGCCCTTGTAGGTGTGGTGTCAGAATACACACCACGGGGCCTGCTTTTCGGCCAAAAATGCAGGAAATGAGGGGTATCTTACCAATAAAAGTAACAAGAAGAACATCTGCTTAACATTCTCTCCCTCCCACCCCTCATCTTTTCCAGGATTGACAAAACCATGCTTGCAAGCCTGAAGATCAAGTGAGTAATTGATTATTTTATCTAATTCATTCTTTACACTGCTTGGTTGGCATCCCATGTGATAATAAGTTTTCTGGGAGGCTTATGATGGCCTCTTTCCTACAAGGCATGCTTCTCTTTCTTCTTCGATATGCTTGCAAAGCTGGAAAACAGTGGGTGATCTTATGTTCTTGGACTCGATGGAAGCATTATACAAGTGGTCCCAGTGAAATAGCTGGCTGGTTGTTACTCGGTCGGTTGTGCCTTACTTTCTTTTGTCTTTGTTTATATATAAAAACCAACCGAAATGAAATTGGAGGGGGCGGGACAGTTGTAAGGAGGCAGCTCTTTCCGTTCCAACCTGTGTTCCTTACAATCACTGCTCCATCCATTCCAGTTCAGTGTCTACCAAATACTATGTTATTTGCCTTGCTGTCTGCTCTTCAACGCAAGTTGAAGAGTTAACTATTTACATAACTTAAGTTCATTTTGATGTGAAGGAAATGTCAGAACAATGGGAAAACAACAACACTGGTTTTCATTTCTGACCACAGATTCACACACGAATGGCAGCAATTTCTATTCCATTTTCCATTTTCACTGGAATTCTCAGACATCTCTACCTGCTATTTGCCCAAGAAAGTGAACTGCCACTAGTGCTTTCAACAATGTCCTCGATAGACACAAAGTAGCTCAGGGAAGGGCTATAGCTCAGGGGTAAAACATCTCCTTTGTATGCAGAAGGTCCCAGGGTCAACGGCCTACATCTCCAAGGGGAGCTGGGAAGGTCCCTTGTCCGAAACAATGGAAAACCATTGGCAAACAAGGTTCCTAGCTCCAAGGGTGGAATTTGGGAGAATGATTTTCCTTAGAGCCATTTTGCACGTGTGTATGATGGCCAAATCCCCTTTCAGTATCAGGCTAAAGGTCCAGCATCCTATTCTCACAGTGGCCAACTAGATGCCCTCTGGGAAGCCCACAAAGTGGACCTCAGAGCAGCAGTGTTCAAGATGGCTTGGCTGGCTTTAAAAGAGGGTTTAGAAATGCAAGTTCGTGGACATTAATGGCCAGTAGCCACAATGGCAATTTTTTCCTCCCACTGTCAGAGGCAGCGAGGTGCTGGATCTGCAGGTGAGGAGAGTGTTGCTGTGCACACGACCTGCTTGCAGTCTTCCCCCTCTCCAGTTTCATTTCTGGTTGGCCACTGTGAGAGCAGAGTCTTGGAGTAGATGGGCCTCTGGCCTGATCCAGCAGAGCTCTTCTGGCTTGCTTATGGCACAGTCACTTCTGATAGGACAGGGTCAAGGTAGCAGGCTGATTAGGATCAGTGAAGGCAAAAAGCATGGTCTTTCAGGACCCTGGACAGATCATCAGCACAGGTGATGACTAGAACTCATTCCGGGAGATGTCTACTGAAACCTGGCTGGTCTGGACCTGCCGTCAACATGCCCCCATCCCAAGGAGCTCTCGTTTGGCTATTGCTTGATTTTGCACCCATTGACTTCTATGGCTTTGGGGTGGTGAGGACTGCATCCTGGGCTGCCCTCGGTGTCTGATGAGTTGGGTAAAGCTGCATACCTTGGCCTGGAAGGTCTTAAAATTGGAGAAACCCCTTCTCCAGATGATGCCTCCTCTGAGCCACAGGGAGGATTGAGGCCAGAGAACATGAGTCTGGATGGGAAGGGTGGTGTAGCTTAGTGGTTAGAGCATCTGCTTTGCATGCAGAGGGTCCCAGGTTCAATCCCTGGTTGCATCACAAGGTAGGGCTGGGAAAGTCTGGAAACCGTGCACAATCACTGCCAATCAGTGTTAACAATAACGAGTTAGATGGACCGCTGAGACTGACTGTGTATAAGGCAGCTTCCTATGTAGACCTGGGAAGGAGAAATTGCTTTCACCATGGACCAAATGTAGCCATAGAAGCTGCCAGCTCCTGGCAACTCCAAGCGGGGAAGGGGAAACCGGAATGCTGCCTTCTGCCCCTGTTTTGTTTTCATTTCTGCAGCTGCACTATTTTTAATCTTGGTACGCCTGGTTATTTCTCTCTCCACCCTCCACCTCCTGCAGCCCCCTTCCGAAGGCTGAGGTGATTCATGTTCTGAACAATTATATCCAATTCAGCCCTTTTCCATTTGAGTGAGGCTTGGGCAGTAGGCTGTAGTAATCATACAGTTTTCGCTTTGTGGGAACAAGAAAGGAACGCTCTCGAACAGAGGTTCTGAAAGCCTGGTCAGTGGAACAGCTTCATTCAGGACCACGACATCTAGCATAGCGTATTAGAATTGCCAAGCAACCAGCAGAAAAATCATTGATCGGTACTCCAGGACTCTCAGCAATTCTCAAGTGGTCTGGGGGTGTGTGTGATGGTGGAGTTTGACCTAGCAGCCTTTCACAAAGAGGACTGTCCTCTGCAAAGCAGAACACACCTAGAGAGCATTTCCCAACCCTCTGTTGTAGCAATTTGTTTCATTAATTTCTGCACCAGGGCAGACCACCCTTTCCCAACCAGGTCCCTTCCTGACGTTGTTAAGCCTCAAACTCCCATGAGCTACAGCCACAATGGCCGTTGCGCAGGGATGATGGGAGCTGTAGTCCAAGGATATCTGGAGGTCCTCGGGTTGTGGAAGGTTGAGTTTGACTTTGTCTGGTTCTGAGACCCGCAAACATCCCCAGCTGTCAGTACCTGGGCTGGTTTCACTGGCACCAACTCTATAGGGTGAAGGCGTCTTGGGCCCCCTCAATGTTGATGGGATGGAGGAGCCAAGTGCAGTGTGGCTTCAGTGTCTCCTTCTGAGCGCAAGAGAGGAGGAGCCGCTGGCCATTGAAACCATTGAAACTCTGTGCTCAGCATCCTCCCAATGATGTGACATCTTGCGCATAGTGTGCAACACACACATGACACCACATGTGTGTATTAGGATAAGGTTATGCATATCTGTATACTAATGCATGGAAGTGTAACACTATCTCCCCTTTTTTTCATTCTCACTCACTCTTTTTCTTTTGCCGCTCTATCTTTCTATAAATGAAATTCTTCTAATAAAACAACAACAACACATGCTGTTGGGTGCAAGTCAGCGCCTCCGCCTGCTTGCTTCCCCTGCCTGTTCTCCATCCAGTGATGGATCTGTGAGTCTCCGGATCTTGCTGGGCTACAGCTATGGCCAAACGTTCAGAGATGATGGGAATGAGTTCAGCAACATCCGGAGAGCTACAGCTTTCCCCCTCCACCATCTAGTCGATTGCCATCGATGTCCTGTCAACCGTTTCTTTATGATCTCCCCGCACAGCGCTTGATGCTTTGGTTCTCCAAGAACAATATTTGCCCTCTGTGTGACAGTTTGACAGACTGTCAGCTCTTCCTCATTAAGCTGACGCACAGGCTGGCAACGCTGTCTGATGCCTCCTGCGATTCCTGCGTCGAGATTGGTTTCGTCACATCCTGGATGAGTCAATGAACAAAAAAGCAATAACATTCCTGGCTTGGGGCTATTGCTCCGCGCCGTCCCTCTCAATCACAGCCCTTACTCCCCCCCCCCTTTTTCTTTAAAGAGCTATGTTGTTCTCTTGGGCCATTTGAATTTGAAAACAATTTCCATCTGCCACCCCCGCAGATGACGGCTTTACTTGTATTTATGGTCGGAGCAGCGAAGGATGGGTTTGAGAGATGCTTCCTGCTAAGTCAAGCTATTTTGCAATCTATCTCAGTGTTGTCTTCCTCTGACCGGCTTCACCTAAAGAGCCAGTGTGGTGTAGTGGTTAAGAGCGGTAGTCTCGTAATCTGGTGAACCGGGTTCGCGTCCCCGCTCCTCCACATGCAGCTGCTGGGTGACCTTGGGCTAGTCACACTTCTCTGAAGTCTCTCAGCCCCACTCACCTCACAGAGTGTTTGTTGTGGGGGAGGAAGGGAAAGGAGAATGTTAGCCACTTTGAGACTCCTTAAAGGGAGTGAAAGGCGGGATATCAAATCCAAACTCTTCTTCTTCTCTTCTAAATACCTGGTTTTTTTAACTAGAGATGCCAGCAAACTGGACCTTGAAATTCAACTGGCTGCTTTTCAAGAGCCATTGATGCAATTAACATGGTGCCTAGATTGTCCCGAACCTACAGGCCAATCGTGTGACAGTGAGTCCCATTCATGAAGTTCTTTCTTTTTTCTGTCCTACTACAGAGCCTGTCCTAAATCTACTGTGTGGAAGGGGTGTAGCTCAGTAGCACAGCATCTCCTTTGCAGGTTCCAGGTTCAACCCTCAACATCTCCAGGCAGGGCTGGGAGAGATTTCCTGTTTGCCCCAAACCTGGGTCAATACTAAAGTAGATGGGCCAATGGTATAGGACACTTGCCTATGTTTCCTAGGTGATGTGTTCAAGTTTACTATTGTCTGATAGATTAGCACAGATGAAGTCAGGTACTGAGGAAAATAACCAAGCAGAGCCTAGGTACGACTTTTCTTTTCTTTAAAGGAGTTCCTATTTCATGCTGGCTGTTCTATTATAAGGCAACTTTCCATTTCAATGGGTGATGGCAAGATCTAGAATCATGAGAGCAGGGAAAGTAAATCCAATTCACGGGGCGACTGCAAGCTGTAGAATCATGAGACAGGGAAATGTCTCAGTTCTGCCCCCATGCTCAATTCAAAAACCTCTTTCACAAAGGAGGTAGAGAACTGGTGGGCCTCATGGTTTTGCTGGACTACAACTCCCATCACCCTTGCCCATTGGCCTATACAGTGTGTGGCTGCTGGGAGTTGCAGTCCAACAATATCTGATGTTCTCCATCCCGGGACTACAAGTTTAACAGCAGCTTCTTAGGTATGTTTTGTTGTTGTTTTGTGTGGGCAACTGGATTGGAGACACTATTAGGCAAAAATAGATCACATCTGCATCACAAGTTTAAAGCACTATAATACCACTTTAAACAGTCATCCCCCCCCCATAAATCTTGGGAACAATAGTTTGTCGAAGGTGCCGAGAGTTGTCAGGAGACACCTATTCCCCTCCAAGAACTACAATTCTCAGAGTTCCGTGGGAAGAGGAATTCATTGTGAAACAGTTCTGAGAATTGTAAACAGAGAAGACTATTGCACAACTAATCAAACAATTGCTGATCTTAGCCACTGTTATGTACTGAGTTGAATAGGATCCAAAAGGCAGCAGTCTGATTGGTCCACAGGAGCCACCCAATCCAGCTCCAGGGGAAAGTGAATCCGCAACCTGATTGGCCTACAGGTGAATCCCAGATTTAGCCAATCACGGCCCATTGTGTAAATAATGTATATAAAGCAGACATTCTGGGGGAGCTTCCATTCCTCCTCACCACTATGAGCTGAATAAAGAACATGAAATCCACTCTCGACTCCGAGTATATTTCAGCCACCCTAAAGCTGTGGGTGGAATGGTAGTGGGGGCCATAAACTCATACCATCCAACTTTTTCCAGTGCCAAACTGGGACATTCTCCCAGGCAAGTCACATGGCTGCGCTTTGCTCTTGTCCCGAAAAAGCACCTTTTTTTGCACCCCCCTCAAGATCTCTTGCAGAACCCAAAAACGCACTGCACGAGATCACAGCTCAGAAAAAGCACTTTTTTGGGGGTGAGAGTGCAAAAGTTTGAGGTGCCCAAGATGGCCGCTGAGATCTTGCAAGAAAAAAATGGGATGCCCTGTGTTTCCCCCCCCAGGGCACTTGGAAGGTATGTCAATTCCACAGTCACAACTGGGAGACAACTTCCTTGCACTTCCCCAGACAGAACCCAACCTAAAACAGAACTATATAACCAATAATATATCTGCTCTCTCTCTCCATCTTTCCCTCCCTGCCCTGCTGCAAGCAAATTATCACCTTTTTTTGCTTCTTCGGTTGATTCACTCACAGCTGGGAGGTCTTATTATTTTTATTTGTCTGTCTCTTCACACACCCCTTTACAGTTTAATTTGGTTTTCATTAGTTCCTATGGTAACCATGAATGCATCTGTGGAGGGTTTTGAAATTAAGAGCAAAAGAGCACAACAATACGGAGAGTGATAGGAGAAAGCAACAGAGAGACACTCCTGCCTGAATAGTTTGCCTGGACTAATATATATATATATATATATATATATATATATATATATATAATAATAATAATAATAATAATTAAAGAAAGGGGGGAAATGTTTAGGGGATCCTTCCCATCGCAATTAGCCAGGAAGAGCCGTGTGAGAAAGTCCTGATAGCTTGAATCTTGCTACCTGCTAGGAGCCTACTGACAGAGAGAGATACTCTTCTGTTTCCCTGTTTCAATTGTTCAAAAATCGCAGAAGGAACTCTGGTAAGTCTATTTCATTTCATTCCATCACCCCTCCTGTCTGTGTCTTAAGTGGGTCTCCCTAAGCATTAAGACAAAGCGCTGCTGAATATTAGGCACCATTTCCTATTTTGCTTCCTTGTGTGGCGAAGGAGGCCACCGGTTAACAAGTGTGGTGCCAGGAATGCTGGAAGAGGTAGCATTGACTAGTGGGTAGAGTGTCACACACCATAGACTTCTTCTGTTTACTGAGCGTTCGTCCTCATTTGCTTCCACAAAGCTTACGCAGAGGTTAGATGATATCTGGCCTTCGTTGTGCATTCATTCTGATTTGTTCACGGGGCAGTTATATGTCTATGAACATTCATCCTGATTTGCTTGTGGGGTTTTTACTCATCTTTCTGTTATTTATTCATTCATGCGATTTAGTGCTTCTGCGCACGCGCAAGCGCCGAAGCCTGGAAGTAACCCGTTCCTGTACTTCTGGGTTTGGTGCGGTGTGCAACCCGAAAATGCGCAACCTGAAGTGTCTGTAACCCGAGTTATGACTGTATATGGATGCCTTAAGATCGTCTATTTCTGTAATGCCCAGTAAGGGTTTAGAGAAAGAAAGAAAGAAAGAAAGAAAGAAAGAAAGAAAGAAAGAAAGAAAGAAAGAAAGAAGAGACACTATATGTACTTTCCCTTGTTTATTTGCTTGTTTTGCAACATGGCAATCTTTAATAGAAACTAATTTTAAAAAGGAGGCAGAGGGCAGATGTGTCACTAACAAGCCCTCTGATCTCACTTCACATTGGAGGAGAAGTTCTCAAATCTCTGTAGGGTTGCCACCTTTGTTCTGACAAAATTCATAATAGGGCAGGGCGGGGCGGTTGGGGAGCAACCCCCCCCAATCTGCTGCTGAATTGACTTCAAAGCGATCCATTACAATCTCTTGCAGCCTAACAGAATGGGCCCTCTGGAATTTATTACATATGCACATTCACACACACATATACACAAATCTATATATCTGTCTGTGCTTGGCTACCCAGAGCTTAAATACATGACCTTTCACACACCCTTTCAAGCACATGAAGCTGGAGAGGATCCCTAACTTGGCACACACACACACACACACACAGAGAGAGAGAGAGAGAGAGAGAGAGAGGGAGGGAGGGAGGGAAGGAAGGAAGATCTGAAATACAGGACAGAACTGTATCAATAATGGACAAAGCATTTTACATTGAAATACAGGACAAACTTGTACAGTGGTACCTTGGTGCTCAAATGCCTTGGTACTCAAACAACTTGAAACCCAAACACAGCAAACCCGGAAGTAAGTGTTCTGGTTTATGAACTTTTTTCAGAAGCTAAGCGTGCTGCATTTTGAGTGTTACACTTCCAATTTGAGTGCCATGTTTCCGTTTTGAGTGATACACTGAGATCTATCTGTTTTTGCTATTTATTTTGTGTTGCTGCTTTTGCGGCTCTTTTTGTTTTGTTTTTGCGACTGTTTGGAACCCAGTTCAGCTACTGATTGATTGATTGTGTGAGTGACTGCAGTACATTGTTTATTGC
Organism: Podarcis filfolensis; assembly: GCF_964270895.1. Lineage (NCBI taxonomy): Eukaryota > Metazoa > Chordata > Lepidosauria > Squamata > Lacertidae > Podarcis > Podarcis filfolensis. The sequence goes on from NC_139618.1 coordinate 9,153,660, forward strand.
TTCCATTTTATGGATCAGTGGTCTCGTTAGATAGCAAAATTCATGTTAAATTGCTGTTTTGGGGGTTGATTTTAAAAATCTGGAATGGATTAATCCATTTTGCATTACTTTCGATGGGAAAGCGAGCCTTGGTTTTGGAACGCTTTGGTTTTGGAACGGACTTCTGGAACGGATTAAGTTTGAGAACCAAGGTACCACTCTATTATACAGGACAGGTGGCAACCCGAACTGCCACACTTGGAGTAAGGGAGCTATGTGCTTCACTTCTGCAGCAGGTGGACTTCTCCATAATTGCTGTGGAAGAGTGTGTGTGTGTGTGTGGCGTTTCATGCCTCCTCCTTGCTGCTTTTGCATGCAGTTCTTTGAGCATTATGCAGCAGCACTTGCCCACAATCCCAGGCAAAAAGCACGGAACTGGTGAGACTCAAGTCTCGGAAACCTCTGCACCGAGGAAGTGAAATTGACAGCATTTTTGCAACCTTATGGGAAGCCGCCCTTTCTCTTGGTGATATTTGCGTAGGGAAAAGGTCATGTCCCAGCCCTAGTTCCTAGGGCAGGGATAGGGGTCCTGTGGTCTTCCTGAGGTTCTTGAACCACAGTCCCTACCACCCCAATACAGTGGTACCTCAGGTTACAGATGCTTCAGGTTACAGACTCCACTAAGCCAGAAATAGTACCTCAGTTAAGAACTTTGCTTCAGGATGAGAACAGAAATCGCACGGTGGCAGCACAGTGGCAGCAGGAGGCCCCATTAGCTAAAGTGGTACCTCAGATTAAGAACAGTTTCAGGTTAAGAACGGACCTCCAGAACGAATTAAGTTCTTAACCCGAGGTACCACAGTAATTCACCAAGTCGGGGTCCATCCACATCTGGAGGGTTGCAGTTTGTCCAGTTTTGTTTTGATAGAAGGAATTATTGGTGGCTTTTCCAAGGGGGTGGGGCTGTTTGCTCACAGTTTGTACAAAATCCCCTCCAAAACTGTGTGATGGAGCCCAGGTGGCCCACCTCAGAGGCAGATCGGTCCATGAGGACTAGGTCCATGAGGACTAGGTGGCCGAGGTGGATGAGGAGCTGGAAACAGCTTGATGAGTCAAAGAAGGAAAGAAAACGAAAGAAAAGCGCAGGAACCGAAACCATCAAAAGGGAACGGCTAACCAGCATTTCACACTTTTGACCTCAGTTGGAGGAGCTGCTTTTGACATGGGCTGGATTTCAACCACAGAGACCACAAGCCCCAGCTGGCTGGGGGCCAGAGGCTGTTCAGCGGCATGGGGCAGCTTCTCAGCAAGCCCCCTTCCTGCTCTCAGTTTAGAAAGTCACAGCGCTTATTCTCCAGGTGAAAAGAGAAGTCACACCCAGGGTGTTCAGCTACAGGAGGCCTGCTTTCAAAGCAGCTGTGCCTTCCTGTGAAACAAAGATGAAGGACCTTTTTTTTTTGGCCTGGGGGCTGAATTGCCCCAGAGGCAACTTTCTGGGGACAACATGCTAGTGGTGGACTGAGCCAGAGGCAGAAATAGATTTGATTCTTACCTGTAGGCTGAATTCCAGCCACGCTAAAGTCAAAGGTTTCTGCACAAACATTTCTCCACCAAGGCAAGCAAGAGACATTTTATCTGCCTCAGTGCTGGGGGGTGTCTGGTCCATGGGGTGAAATTTGGCCTGCGTGGGCTAGAACCACAACTACCTGACAATCAACTGGCAACACTCCAACTGGGGTGTGGCAGAGCTTAAGTCTGCGTTGGCTCTGCACACTAGGGTAGGATTTAATCCTTACTCATCAGCTGATGAATGGGGGTTAAGCATACCCTCCAACATTCCTCCGATGAAAATAGGGACGTTCTATTCCATAATAACAATAATTTTATTATTTATGCCCCATCCATCTGACTGAGTTGCCCCAGCCACTATGGGCGGCTTCCAACAGATATAAAAACATAATAAAACATCAAACATTAAATAAAACCTTTTCGTATACAGGGCTGCCTCCTGATGTCTTCTAAAGGTTATATAGTTACTTATCTCCTTGGCTTGGGGGTTGCATAACTCCATAACCTTCAACATTTCTCTGATAAAAATAGGGACGTCCTAAGGAAAAGCGGAACATTCCAGGATCAAATCAGAAACTGGGGTGGATTCTGCAAATCTGGGACTGTCCCTGGAAAATAGGGACACTTTGAGGGTCTGGGTTAAACAGGCACATGCAGCCAAAATGCAGTGTGGGGCTGTTTGCAAAAGGGCTTTTAAATAACACCACACTTGGAAGTCCCAGCAGTTGAGGCTTCAAAGCAGAGCATCATCTGATGTCACTGTGATGTCAGGCAGTTGACAGCGGGGTGGTCCCACCTGTTAAACTTGGTCCTCCATTGGAGGGAGATAAGGATCTGGCCTGCTAGCCAGAAAAGGTTCCTTACCCCTTCTCTGACTGGTCACCGCCCACTTGATCTCAGATGGTGGGGAGACAAACTGCCTTATGAATAATATTCTGCCCTCCATCGTAGGAGCACTGGGTGGCAAAGGTAAGTTGGACTGTAAAGAGTGGTGTTTTGGATCCCATAACTTCCTTTGTTGGGAAATAATTTTGTATAAAATTAGATCTAGTGTTGCATTTCCCGTAACAGAAGTTCTGTACCACAGGGTGGTTCCTCCTTCTAATCTGAGAAACAGTTTCACCCAGGGCTGAAATATAAATATTTTTAAATAGTGGAAGGCTGGGCAACCTGTCAACCTCCACATTAGGTGGATTTTATAGGCAGGATAGGATATATTTTACAATTTATCCTCCCTATGACTCAAGTATGTGAGCAGAACATTTAAACTTAAAACAATTAGCAGAGTTTTAAATACCATCCCTTGCAGCATTAAAGTGGAAACTTTGGGATGAGGCTGTGTAGCCTTATGGCAATTTATCCAGGTTATTAATTAAAAGAATCAGACTGCAAATTAAGCATAAAAATGGTGTTTGCTTAGATAAAGTCTCACACTTGATACAAACAGTAGCAGTAATGAAAGCAAGGCAGGCAAATTCTACTTCTAGATTACAAAATGCATATTTCAGTTCAAAATGAAGTCTCCCCTTGAAGCAGAGACCAGACAGATGTCTGTCTGCCTCAGAAGCATGGTGAAAAAGAGACTGAGCTCCGAGGAGAGAGGAAGTAGTAAGGATTATTTTCCTTACCTTTTCCACCAGGTGGAGCAGGGGATATGACCTCACAGAGTGTCCTCTCTAGGAATTTACAGGGGGAACTCCATGTGCCTTAACCCTTTGCTTATCTAGCAATACTTGAAATTTTATTTAGGCTGAGAGATTATTTCCCACACTCCAGATGTGAAACACCAACTCCCATCATCCCCAGACAGCACGGCCAATGGTCAGGGATGATGGGATTTGGAGTCCAAGCACATATGCTGGGCCACAGGTTCCTCAGCCCTGAAATCAAGCATGCCTTAAAGCAGCCTTCACCAACAGGGTGCCCTCCAGGCAGTTTTGGACTACAGTTCCCATTAGCCCCCGCTAGCACAGCCAATGGATGTTGTAGTCCAAAGCATCTGGAGGGCACTAGGTTGGTGAAGGCTGCCTTACAGCATAATCCAGGGCATGTTTGTTGAGAAATAATGGCTGCCACAGAGGGTAGCTGCTGTAAGTCCTTTGCAGCAAAAACAATAGAGTCTGCTCACTCGCTTAAAGCTTGTTAGATACCTTCAGAGTCCACAAGAGGGCGCGTTTTGGCAAAAAAGCTTTGCAAAACTTCAAAAAGTGAAGATTTGTATTGCTTCTGCGCTCAAATGCTGTTTTGCCAGTACAATTCTCTACATGTCCAGTGAAAATTAAGTTAGCTGAGTTCAATGGGGCTTACTCTCAGGAAATTGGGTCTAAGAATCTGGCCTTTAAAGGCCAAAGATCGATCTATCTATCTATCTATCTATCTATCTATCTATCTATCTATCTCCTATCTATCTATCTATCTATCTATCTATCTATCATCTATCTATCTATCTATCTATCTATCTATCTATCTATCTATCATCTATCTATCTATCATCTATCTATCTATCTATCTATCTATCTATCTATCTATCTATCATCTATCTATCTATCATCTATCTCTGTCATATCCACACCATGTATTTAAAGCACTCATGTACCACTTTAACAATCATGGCTTCCCCCAAAGAATTCTGGGAACTAGTTTGTTAAGGGTGATGATGTCCACTGGCAGAGGAATGGGGGTGCGGAGGGAGCGGACCACCGCCAGCACCACTATTCTGGTAGGGTGCCATCGCAGCGCCCCCCTGGACGCACGCCGCACCCCCTACGTGCTGGGGGCTATGCCCCCAGAACGTGTGCCACGCCCCCGGGGGCACCAGCCACGCCCCTGCCTGCTCTCACCTCCGGTAGTGGAGTATGCAGCTTTTCCACTGACGATGTCACAGAGCTACAATTCCTGCTTTCAATGGGCATGATTTTGAGACAGACACATGAAATTACAAACCACACCTCCTGCAGTTGCCCCAGGCAAGTTGTATATTGGGAGGAAGTTGGGACTGAGAACCTCCTTCAGATCCCTGAAGGGCAGAAGGCCCTATCCAAGTTGAAGTCACTTAGCTTGTTTCACAGCTGGGATGCTTTTTGTGCAAGGGAGAGCAGACCTGCAGAACGGAAGATTGCTGTGAAACAGACAGCACAGCAAGAACCAGCTGTTGCACAATCATCCTCTAGTGCAGCGGTTCTCAACCTGTGGGTCCCCAGATGTTGTTGGACTACAACTCCCACATCCCTGAGCTCTGACCTTGCTAGCTAGGCGTGATGGGAGTTGTAGTCCAGCAACATCTGGGGACCCACAGGTTGAGAAAGGCTGCTCTAGGGCAACTGTTGCACTGGATTCCTTTGAGTCCTTGTGCAAGTGAACTGAGAGCATTGCATATGACCCACTGACCAGATCTGATGGCTGTAGGTTACAGGAGGGTCCATTTCAATTGCTCCGTTAAGCAAAACTTCTTGTTGACTGCAGCCATTCAGCATTGTAGCCAGTTGTTTAGAAGGGCTGGTGAGCTCTCCTTTACTGGAGGTGTTTGAAGGGGAGCAAACAGAGGCGATGATCAAAGTTTGCCAGGAGACTGAGGGGGTTAATGAAGGTCAAGAGAGGGCAGAGACTGAAAAGTCTGTGAGGGTTGAGGATGATTCAGATGAGGAAAGGAATTAGTGATTCACAAGATAATATCTGCTTAATTTGTTTCAGTAATAATTCAAGTCTTCTGACGGCTGCCATCTCCACCCCTCCGGTTTAAATCTGTGAACAAATTGCTCATAATAGTTTGAGGCACAAATCACTCTTTGTCCTCCAGGAGGATTGCTAAATAGTGTAGATCAGTGGTTCTCAATTGGTGGTTTGCAGACCCCAGTGGGTCTGTATAACCCATCCAGGGGGGTCTGTGGCACCATTCAAATAACAAAAGCTACCACAGAGATATCATGATTTTCAAAAGTAAGGGGTCCATCGCTGTCAACCGTCCCTTATTTGGCGGGAAATTCTCTTATCCCAGCGCCGTGTCCCGCTGCTGTTCCGGATTGATGATGTCCCTTAAATTTCGCGGGTTTCATGCTCACCCGGCTTGGGAGGGAAGAAGCGGCTCGAGGTCCTCCGCCAAGAGAGAGTGCACGCACGAGCTGCTGCATCTCCGTCTCTCCCTTTCCCGCCTCAAGGGCGCATCATGAGGAGACAGGTGGCGGGTGGGCGGGCAGCCCCTCTCTTGCGAGACTTCCGCCGCACTGCCAGGGGAAGCTGGAGGCGGCAGCGGCAGCGGTGGCTGAGGAGGTGGCCTGAGGGAGGAGGAAGAGGAGGGGATGGGGAGGGACGCAGAAGGGCGGTGCTTTAGCGGCCGTGGCGGCGCCGCAACCACCTCATGCCGGGCTCACGGGCAGCGTGGGCAAGAGTCTCTCTCCCTCCCTCTCGGGCGGGGAAGGGCCGATGGAACTCATAAGCTAAGCAAAATCCCTTATTTTGGCTGCTGATCCCTTATTTTCAAGGCTGCTGGTCCCTTATTTTCAAATCTGTAAGTTGACAGCTATGAAGGGGTCCATGACTTGGCTTGTGAAAAACAGGGAGTCTATGGTACTTAGCTACTCGGGAACCACAGGTGTAGATCAAAAGTGGGGAGCCTGTGGCTCTCTAGATTATAACTCCCATTGGACAGCTTTCCATGCTGGCTGAGTCTGATTGGAAGTGGTGTCCAATGACACACGGAGGGCCCAGTGCCTTCATCCCAGCCAGGGTCAAATGCATCTTTTTCCAAAGTGAACATTGCAATGTTTTAAAAATTGATTTGGCCACCAGATGGTGCTATCAAAACACAAAACTGCATCAAGCCATTGGCTATAAAAACGATTGGCAAGCATTTGTGTGTGGCCATGTTAGGACTGTCACCTGATTAAAGAAATCTTAGTTGATTCATTGTATGTGTTTTAATTGAACAATTGTCGGGGAAGGGCTGAGCCAGGAGCTGGAGACAAGGGCTGTGCACAACCCCTAATTTGGTGCTTTGGAGCAGCACCTGATGCGACCTGAGATGACCAGGGCCAGCCCAACCCAGGTCAGGACCCTCCGACCAATTTGGGGGCCTTGCACAGTGTTTAATTGGGGTTTTAAACCCCTAACGTGGCCTGGAGGGAGGTGGGGAGAAAGAGAGGTAACTTCGGTGCACATTTAAAGAGTTCAGTGAGCAGGATGTGGCTGCTTGCTCACGAGAAGTCCAACTAGGAATCAGACAGGATGGGACTGCAGCTGAATTAAGAGTGGGGCAGATGAGAGGCTGCAATATTTCAGACTGGGACTGACTGCCTCTGAGCCTCAGAGGGAGCCAGGGAAAGGGGGAAGGAAAGGAGAAGGTTGAATAGTGTTATTTTTCTAGAAAAAGAGGTGCCAGAACTCACCACGAACACCTCCTTCGCTCTCTTAGGATGGCAATGGCTCCCGCCTGACAGGTGCCGGAACCCACCTGAGAGGGGCTAGAACTGAGTTCAAGTGAGTTCCGGCTGAAAAAAAGCCCTGAGGATGAGTAAGGCAAAGGCTGGTTCTGAAGGAGAGTTTGGGCGTGGGTTTTGGCCATTAAGTCGCTTTGTCTATTCTCTCCATGGTGAGCAGGACTTCTCTGGTCTGACCAGGAGAGTAAGAAGGAAGGGCAGTCTAAGTTTGGAAGGTTCTGGGACCCTGGGACTAGGGGTTGGGAAGTCTGTCAATATCTGTTTCTCTCCTTTCTGATTTCCACATCAGTCTGTGATTATTTTTATACCTCATGAAAATTCATCAGGGTTTCAGTGCAAATTTCTCCTAATCTACACAAAACGGCAAAGGGGATGGAGGAAAGGTTGCAGCATTTGGAGCTTCTGAGTTCTCTGGCTGGTTCTCCCTTGGGTGCTGGATAGTTTCCCTGGTAGAAGCAAAGGCTACCTAATGAAAGTGACCTACTACAGGTAGTTGTAATTAAGCATCATCTGGAGGGGCATTAAGTTCCTCATCCCTGGGCTAGAGTGAACTATGGTCTGTCTCAATATAAGGCAGCATCAAATGGTCCTTCTTAATGTAAGGTTACCAGATTTTTTCCAATGAATCTGGGGACACTTTTCAGCTTCAATGGATTTTGTATGGGGACTGATTTGTAAATCCGGGGACATCTGGTAACCCTATCTTAATGGTGCAAAACCTTAAATCGGGTCTGAGATGTGTACAGTGGCATCTCCTGACGCAACAGTGAACTCACCTGTCCCCAAAGGGGTCAAGCATCTCTGGGAAATTTGGCTTTCATCTTTTCTGCTAGAAATAAGTCAGGGGGAGTTCATGGGTTCGTTGGCCCAGCAACGGAGATAACATTGTTTCTTCACAGCAACTCCAGTGATTAGCTTTGAGAAGATAAAGTGGTTTACCCGCACCTCTCTCCCTCTCCTCCCCCCCCTCTGTCTAGTCTGAAGTTAATAACAAACCTCTTTTCAATGGCTGGGCTTCAGTCAAATGCCCAACGTTGTTAGGAAGCAAAAACTAGAACATGAACTATCTTTGAGATTCATGTTTGTGTGTGTAAGACTGCAAGTGGTCCATACTGGCTCTCCATGCAGATGTTTTTTTAGGGTGACATAATTGGACTAGATAGGTCTTTTTCTTGATCCAATGGGTCCATTTCTACTGTCTTATTTTTAGCTGTGTGGTCCTGTTCCTACAGTCCAACCTCCATCTGCCTGAGTCTGAGAGGCTGCCAGAGTTTTTGCTGCCTGTTCCAAAATGGAAAGGGAAAAGTAATAAATAGATGGCTTCTGACTTTCGGTCCCTGCCTGTGATTACCCTGAAGGTGACAGACCTTCATAGGTGAAGTAAATAAGACAAATAGAGGGGATTTTGCAGGAGACAAATCCATCCGGAGAATTCCCCCTCCTCCTTTCAGGGTCACAATGTTAGTGGAACATAACAAGCTCTCTCCATCTGTCCCTCTTTTCTGTGGCTCATCCATCCCCAGTAAATATATTTATCTCAGAGAGAATGAAGTCATCTGAAGAGTGGGATGAGGTGATGTGATGTGTGTCTGTGTGCACAGAAATGGAGTGATGTGGAACAAAAGGAAAACGCATTTGTGAGTGTCATTGTGGTGGTTGTGTGTGTTTTAGAGAGAGGAATAATACTGGTTTTGAAAAAAAAGAGGCACTTGTAATAACTACTGAATTGCTCCTGTAGAGGAAAAGAAAATGACCCGAAAAATATGCTACCATCACTCTGTTTCTCAAGGATATTACTTCATACAAAGTCATAACATAGCTTCCAATGTTGTCTAGATTTAATTATTTCATTTCTACTCCATTCCCATCCTCTCAGCACTCTGGGGTGGTTTTAATAAAATAATACACATTGTCATGAGCCCCACAGGGACTAGGTTGGTAAGCCTGGATACAGGAGGAGGTGGCGGCAGCTACGTCTGATCAGGGGCTGGGGCAGAAGGGCGCTATATTGTCCCCTAGAGCCTGGTTCCACCTCTGCAGATGGGAGAAGACCCACCAGCCTCAGAGGATCTCATGTTTGCAATCTTGACCTTCTCACATAATAAGCGAGTCTCTGAAAGCTTGGCGGGTAGGGCATGGAAACCATTGGGACGTCTTACGTGCTTCTGTTCAGCTTTGAACACTTTGCTTGAACTCTTGAGTCATGCCTTCTGAGCTCTGTGTCTGCTGCCAAACCCATACCATTACATGCTAGCATAATGATCTCTACCTTCCTTACACATATGAGCCTCTGCCTCTGTGTGTGCTGGGCATCTGCCAGGGCCCACTCAAACTGGGACCAAATCCCAAGAACTGCTGTGCTGATTGAGACCAAAGGGCTGTGTGCATTGGCATCCTAAGCATGTTTACTCAGAAGTAAATCCCATTCAGCTTAAGGGGACTTGTTGCCCTGCAGGTATCCTATGATTTCACCTGGTTCAGGTAGATGCCTGCTGGACTTCCACAGGCATGGCTGGATGGCATAATATGTTTCCTTGTTTGCTTACAGCAGTTATGTAATCCAAGATACAGTATACTGCTTATGAATACATAGGTTCTATTTTTAATTGTCATTGCTAATAGCTGTTGCAAGAACCATTCTCTGTATATCTGCCGATTCATTTTTTTTTAAAAAAAAGCTTTTGAAGAGTAAGTACAGGGAGTGAGCAAAATAGTTCTGCAATTTTGTCTGCAAATTATATAATACAAATGTTTCCAAAACAAAGCTAGGCTGGCAAATTGCAGGCTACAGACTGCACTGGATCGATTAAGAAGCATCAATAAAAATAAACAATCATAAAGGAAAACACACAGTGAAATTCTCAGTTTATAGAGAAGAGAAGCCCAACCTAGTTTTGCTACTGTAAAAGGCAAATGGAACCACTTCTTCAGCTATTGGTGTTTGCAAGGCTCACTTTTTTTGATGGTTGGACCAGCAGTTGAGTCCAACCAAACAGCGAACCAAGTATTTGGATTTTGGTTCCATGAGGATGACCATGAAGGATACCTGTGACCACTTTAGCCCCCCATTTATTACTGCAGCAGGAAGGTAAATGGCGTTTCAGCGTGCTCTGGTTTCCGTCACGGTGTCCCGTTGCATCAGAAGCTGTTTAGTCATGCGGGCCACATGACCTGAAAAGCTGTCTGTGGACAAACCCCGGCTCCCTCGGCCTGAAATTGAGATGAGCGCCACACCCCATAGTCACCTTTGACTAGACTTAACCATCCAGGCGTCCTTTACCTTTACCTTTTTACCTGATATTGTTATTACATTTATATCAGGTTGTGTACAGACTACTCCTCTTCCATTTCACATTTACAACAAACTTGGGAGGTAAGTTAGGCTGAGATATAACGACTGGCCCCAGGTTACCTTGCGAACTTTATAGGCTGAGTGAGGATTTGAACCTGAGTCTCTCTGCTCCTAGTCCAACACTTTAACCACCGCCTTATACTGTAGGTGTCTCTGAGCGTAGGAAATATTGCTGTAACTGCTCTCCGGAACTGGCATTGCAGTGTCAGCAAGGTGAAGACTATAAAGGACCTCAATGTTCAGAGATGCTGTAACTCTGCATATCAGTTGTTGGAGGTATTTAGAGGTACACTGCCTCTGAATGGGGAGTCTCAGTTAAAACGGTACCCTGCTGCTTTTGACAGTCATGGTGTCCCCCCCCCCAAGAATCCTGGGAACTGTAGTTTGTTAAGGGTGATGCCTCTCACAGGCCCACAATTCCCAGAGTGGTTTAACAATCAGCCCATCTTCCCAAGGAACTGTGCTAACTGTAGCTCTGTGAGGGGAATAGGGGGTAATCCCAATAACTCCCAACACCCTTAAACTACAGCCCACAGGATTATTTGGCAGACATAAAGGCTGTTAAAGTGCTTTAAATGTGACCATAGAGCCTTGTTCAGATGGTACCCAGTGCATAAGCTTCCAAGTCTCTCTCTGTTCCAAACCCACCCAGCCTTCTGATGTGTTTTAGACAAGCGCGTCTCCTTCCCTTATCTCTAAGCTCCATGTGGTGCACACCACCAGGGCACCTCTTCCTCGGAAGTTGCCATCATACCATTCAGAAAACCCAACCTGCCAGAAGCGGAATCGATAGATTCACACTTATCAGGCCCTGCCATTCCAGCCAAGGAGTGAAAGACCTGGCAGGACCTTTCGTGCTCAGCGCTGGCTCCCTTTCCTTGATGGAAGCCTACTACAGACATTTTTTGCGGTAAGATTCTGGAATAATAGAATTTCAGAGCTTTGCCCGGTTGGTTTCAGTGAATAAGATCAATGAAGGGAGGATTCTAGAACTACTGAGTGCCATTGGGCATGTGCAGAGTTCTTTGCTTCTCAGTGCTGAATAAGCACAGCTCTGCCTCCATGCTACTGTAATATGCCAAGGTCTTGTTTGTTTGTTTATTTCACTTCTATGCCGCCTTTCTTCCAAGGAGCTCAAGGTGGTGTGCAGAGCTCTTCTCCTCCCCTTGTCATCCCCACAACAGCCCTGTGAGGTAGTCTAGCCTGAGGGTGAGTGACTGACTCCAAGGTCACCCAGTGAGCTTCATGGCTGAGTGGGGATTTGAACCCCAGTCTCCCAGGTCCTAGTCCAACAAGGTTCAGCCCTGTCTTGTAAAACTCCAGTTCATGAGTTTGGAACCCTGTAAGCTGTCTTATTGCAAGTCAGCTGTCTTATCCCAGGTCGGACTGTATGTCTAGCCCAGTATGGTCAACTCTGACCCTTCTAGGGTCCTTGGACAGAGGTCATCCCCATCATCTGCTATTTGAACTTTTTCAAACTACAAATGCCCAGAACTGAACCTGGGACATTTTGTAGACAAAGCACATGCTCTGCTGCTGAGCTTTGTCTAGAGAGGGGCAAGTCTGCGAATTTCAGTTTCTCATTTTTCCATCCTTAGGCTCAGTTCTCTGCATTTCTACATCAGCTTGCATTTTTTTAAAAAAACAAAACCCTGCCAAAAATTCATTCCTCCTGATAAGAACATTCTGTATGTTATTTCCCCTAATCTACACATTTCTTTTGCAAAGCAATTGACCCTAATGCACATTTCCTGCATGTTATTTTCATTGATATATCCATTCCCCCACACCAGTATGTGCATTTTTGTGCCCGTTACTCTTTACTGCAAATTTCAAAGAAGCACAAATTTGGAAGGACGGCTCCGTTTCAGTTTGCAAATCATTTTGCAAAGTGAAAATAAGCAGGTTCACCTTTAAATGCGAACCTCATCTAGTTTCTCCTCCATCCCTAGTTATAAGCCATTGTGCAACCTGTAAAGAATATATTCTAGATTGCTCAGAATCAACATCTGGCATGAGAGAATAGGGCTTCCGGGTGGTCTTCAAGCCCCAATACTTCTCTGCTAAAAAAATAAATAAATTACACATCAGATTCTGATAATGCAGATGGCCATTTCAAAAAACAACAACACAGAAAACGCAGTCAATCTGCCAGGAACACATGCTGTTCGCAAATTCCATATGCTGGGAATGTAGCACAATTATCAAACCAGCTTGGATGTATTTAAAGATGGATTAGTTCACAGTTACATCTGTATGGGAGGCCCGCTATTGCTACAAAGATATATCTGCATCTGCCTATCTGTCTGTCTGTCTATCTCTATATCTCAAGCTCTGTCTTAGAAGAAGTCAACTCTTTCTCTCCTTTAAGGCTCGCTAAAGAGAGTGCGATTTGCTGGTGGCTAAATGGGAAGTGGCTTGCAGAACAAGCTATTGAAAGTAAATATTAGTTGATTGCCTCCTTCAGCCCCTGCCGTTTAATGGCCTGTGAGATAAAGATACCATATGGGTTATGGATTTTCACTCCCAGGTCTCTTAGTTTTGAGGAGGATTTTTTTTTTAAACTAAGCAGATTACTGCTTTTAGCTGAGCCTTACAAAACAAACATGCCTAGCAGAACAAGATGGAGCTTTCTCGTTGAAATCTGGGAATGGGAGTTTATTATGAGGCCTGAGCAAAAAACCCCCAAACCCCATTATTCCCTCCTTCAGAACACAACCCTGACTCGCTTCTGCTAGGGTAAAACCCACAGTGGCAGAATCACTGTTGATCATAACCCACCTCTCCCGCCAAAGGCCAAAAGACTACCGATTTATGGTCTATGGGGAGCTGAAGATGGAATGGCTGGTGACAGCAGGATAATGTGCATCCAGCAACCGAACTTCTCTAGGTAGGAATACCCATACCAATAATTAGTTGAGCCAAATGTCCTGCTCTGAAGGACACCTCAGCTCGTTACTAGTTCTGCTCAGCACTGCAATTGTTTTTGTTTTTGTTTTATTGCTTATTAAATTCAAGTGATGGAGGTGTTGTAAACAAAAATTGCCCTTTTCCCTTATGGGGTATCCAAGAGCCCATATAGAGTCCTTACATAGGTTCCCTATTGGTAGGAGAGAATAACAGAGGCCAACCAGAGAATATTGAGAAGCAAAGCAGCTAGTATGCTTGATCTTTATTGATCTGTTGCAACAGGGTGCTCCCCTCACCCACAGGAGAGAGGAGGGACCCAGAAAAATGGCATGCAAGGCCTTATAAAGACTTTTGAAATTGCCACCCTGTAGATCAAGACCACCCCCAGAAACATCATACATACATCACAGAAGGGGTGTAACCTAAGACCACCCCTCAGATACATCACACCTACATCACAGAAAAGGCGGTCTAAAACAGAAATTTGAATATTGTTTTTCTCCTGTTGTTGTTTATCTCCTGTCTGGCAGGTTACTTGATTGGATTGCCTGGGGAGCCCAGCCATTCTTTTGTAGTGATAAATACTTAGTTCCTGAGCCAGGTCACAGGCTCACACCCTATTCATATCTTAAATGTGTCCTTAAGACAGGATTTGTGAGGAAAGAGACAATGGGGAGGTTTCCCACTTTGACCTTGCAGAGAAAACATTTGCTCAGTTTAGGAATCAAAACGAATGGTTCACGGGAAGATGTATAAACACCCTTTAAGCAAATCAGGATGGAGGTGTATTGCTGTATAACTGTTCTATAAACAAGCCAGAACAATAAAAGCTGGATGTAATCTAACCTTCATGTGAGCTTTGTGTGAGCAAAAGGATCGGTATTCAACAAGCAGGTCAAATAGAGGGGCCCAAATTAGAAAAAAAATTAAAGCTTGCATTTAACAAAACAGTATAGGAATATGATTTCCGATCCAGATCTCCCAGCGTGCTAACATATAATTGAGATGCAAATCGGTAGGATTTTGCTCGGCATTACATCTTGGTTTTAGCACCCTGCCATCAAAACAACGTATTTCAAACATCTCAACACTTCAGAGCAGCAAACTTCAAGCACATTGTGTAAGAACCGACAGTGGTGTCTCAAGCAATGTGGAGTCTCCTGATTGCCTCTCTGCTGTGCTGTGGTTTGATATCTTGGTGCATAAACAGACTGCAAGATGCTTTTGAAGGCTGTTGATCAGGACTGCTCAACAGAACCCTGTTTCAAGTCACAGATTATATATATCAGGCATGCATCTAGGAGAGATTCACATGAAGATCCGCAGTTACAGCCTCGGGAAATCTGCCAAATTCTTCTCACCTCTTTTTAAGTAGATATTAAGGCAGCAGCCTTGCGCGTCAAAGATGGGAAACACTTGGCAGTCTAGATGTTGTTGGGCTACAACTCCCATGAGATCCACCCAGCATGGACCCGGGATTATGGAAGTTGTGGTTCAACAACATCTGGAGGATATCACATTGGATATCCCTGTTGTACAACATCTGGAATGTCACACAATTCATGGCCCTCATGGATACCACCAGCCACAATACCTTCCTGGAGATGCTGTCCGAGTTAGGTGTGGGTGGCAGTCCTAGTTGGGTGGTCCGTTAAGGGTGATGCTCCTGGGCCCCGAAGAACCTTCCATATGGAATCCCCCAGGGTTCATTTTCATCCTCTATGCTGTTCAACATCTACAGTGGTACCTCTAGTTACGAACTTAATTCGTTCTGGAGGTCCGTTCTTAACCTGAAACTGTTCTTAACTAGAGGCGTGCTTTCGCTAATGGGGCCTCTTGCTGCCGCTGCGCTGCCGGCACACGATTTCCGTTCTCATCGTGGGGCAAAGTTCTCGAGGAAACTCGTCCAGGTTAGTGGAGTTTGTAACCTGAAGCATTTGTAACCTGAAGCGTTTGTAATTCGAGGTACCACTGTACATGAAACTGCTGAGTGGGGGTATTTAAAATCACTTGGATGTCAGTCACTTTGAATAATGATGATGATGATGATGATGATAATAATAATAATAATAATAATTTATTTATTTATTTATATCCTGCCCATCTGGCTGGGTTTCCCCAGGCACTCTGGGCAGCTCCCAACAGAATATTAAAAACACGATAAAACATCAAACATTAAAAACTTCCTTAAACAGGGTTGCCTTCAGATGTCTTCTAAAAGTCAGATAGTTGTTTATTTCCTTGACATCTGATGGGAGGGCGTTCCACAGGGCGGGTGCCACTACCAAGAAGGCCTAGTTCTGCCTAGTTCCCTGTAACTTCACTTCTCGCAGGGAGGGAGCCGTTAGAAGGCCCTCGGAGCTGGACCTCAGTGTCTGGGCTGAACGATGTGGGTGGAGACGCTCTTTCTTTGAAGAGGAGATGAACACTATGTGACACAAAGGGGCGGCAAGCAATATTGTTAGAGTAGAGCTGTGGTTTTGCAACAGAATTGGGGCCGGATGCTTTCCTTGAAAGAGCAAAAGGTTAACAACCACAACAAATGCCATGCTTGTGATCGGGAGCTTCCACCTACACATGTGACAGGCGGAAGTCATTATTTGCTTCAGTTAAAGGTTATGGCCTAGTTGCATTAATGCAGCCTTCAAAGAAGTGAAATCCCTCTTTTAAGCAAGGAGGCAGTTTCTCCTACCCGCCCCTAACCAGCCTCCTCTTGCTATGTTACTGTGAGTGGCAAAAGAACAGAACAGTAGGAAGGCACAAGTCACCATCAACATACTTATTTTCATTTATTTATTTCGTAAAATTTATACACCACTTGGTTGCAAATATGAAAACAAACCCTCAAAGGAGTTTACAAAAAGAGGAAACAATTAAAACCAAGAGAAAACTACAACAATACTTTTAAACATACGAAAGATAAAATACTGATACTAAAACAGTGAGGGATTTGGGAAGGGAGAGGAAAATGGTTTCAGAACACCCACCTCCTTCACCACCACTTTTTGTGTTTTCATCAGAGTGGTTTTTTAAAAATAATAATAAGAATTGCTTTTTACCCACAAGACACCACAGTGAAGGCAGGAAACACCTTTGTTTGACTTCTGACTACATTATTTAAAGCCAAATCTGAGTAAGGGTAAATTTGAGTGAGAGCAATATCTCCTAGCCTTTGCACCCAGGAGAGCAGGGAGAGTGAACCTTTTTTTTGGGGGGGGGAATACTGAAAAGGGGGCCATCCCTGGAGCCAGTGAAAAGTGTGGCAAAGTTGGGTGGGGGATTTTGGCTTGGCAAAGGCCCCATCCGTTCAATACATATAAAGTGGTTTAACAATCTACCCCTCTTCCCAGGGAACTCTGGGAGCTGAAGCTCTGTGAATTAATAAAGGTCTCCTTAACAAACCACAGTCCCCAGGATTATTTGCAAGAAGCTACAGAGATATCACCTTGCCAACAAAGGTCCGTGTAGTTAAAGCTATGGTTTTCCCAGTAGTGATGTATGGAAGTGAGAGTTGGACCATAAAGACGGCTGATCGCCAAAGAATTGATGCTTTTGAATAATGGTGCTGGAGGAGCCTCTTGAGAGTCCCATGGACTGCAAGAAGATCAAACTTATCCATTCTAAAGGAAATCAGCCCTGAGTGCTCACTGGAAGGACAGATCCTGAAGCTGAGGCTCCAAAACTTTGGCCACCTCATGAGAAGAGAAGACTCCCTGGAAAAGACCCTGATGTTGGGAAAGATTGCGGGCACAAGGAGAAGGGGACGACAGAGGACAAGATGGTTGGATAGTGTTCTCGAAGCTACCAGCATGAGTTTGACCAAACTGCGGGAGGCAGTGGTAGACAGGAGTGCCTGGCGTGCTCTGGTCCATGGGGTCACGAAGAGTCAGACACGACTAAACAACAACAACAACATGGCTGTTTAAGGTGGAATGATACTGCTTTACGTGTAACAGTGCAGATGGGGCCCAAATTTATTGCATGAGTCGACATCTCAGCATTCATTTTAGAAAGCATATTACTTCTGTGTATAGCAAATCTATGTAAGAATGGAGACTAAATAAATTATTGGGCATAATAGTTCCTTCTCAGAAAACTATCAGGCCTAACATTCTACTGTCTTTAACGGCAAAATGAGTATGTTTAAATCACCCAATTCACTGGCAAAATGGAGCAGAACGTCTGTATCACAATGTCTTATTTCCTCCACTCGGTGAATTTATTTCCATTTAACGCTGAGCTCTTGGAATCTGCATCATTTCCAAACGAGGTCCCAATTTGCAGCCAAGGTCAGAAAATGCTCAAAATATCAATTAGGGCTGAGCAGAATTGAAGGGACAGGTGAAATCTATGGTATTCTCTGCTTTTTGCAATTTTGTGTGTGTGTGGGGGGGAATGGTGGAGCTATGAAATGGGGCAAAAATATCCTCCTATTTAGAGTAATAACAAAAAAGTGCTGCCCTCACTCTGAATGGGCTCTGCAAAGTCAAGTAGTTTGCAAGGGCAGATTGTGGCCCAGTCTTGTCTAAATGTTTACAGGCAGTTCTTATATTAGATACCTTAAGATTTATTTAGCAGGCCTTTGTCTTCCTGGAAAAGCATGTTCCCTTTTCTCAGAGCATTGTAGGAACACAAATTATTTAGTTAATGGCTAAATACAAGAATGGCTTGACATATACCGTTGTTAATAATTAGCTAGCAGAAGGGAAAAGGTTGAGTCCATTGATGGTGACACCTGATTTCTTTTTTAAAGTTTGAGATTATATATATATATTTGGTGTATTTTTGCAGTTTTCACTTTGCCCAGGTTCAGGCAAGTTCTCAGGGAGGTGTACAAAGTCAGAGACTAAAAAGAAGAAAAGAAAAGGATGTCGCAAGCAGCTTTGAAACATAGAACCATATACTGTATTTTTCGCTCTATAAGATGCACCAGACCACAAGACGCACCTAGTTTTTGGAGGAGGAAAACAAGAAAAAAAATTCTGAATCTCAGAAGCCAGAACAGCAAGAGGGATCGCTGTGCAGTGAAAGCAGCAATCCCTCTTGCTGTTCTGGCTTCTGGGATAGCTGCGCAGCCTGCATTCGCTCCATAAGACGCACACACATTTCCCTTTACTTTTTAGGAGGGAAAAAGTGAGTCTTATAGAGCAAAAAATACGGTAGCTTGTCTTATAGCAGGCCAGACCATTGGTCCATCTAGCTCACCACTGTCTACACACTGACTGGCTGTAGCTCAGTGCGCAAGCATCTGCACTGCATTCAGAAGGCTCCAGATTCAGTGCCTAGCATCTCCAAGGAGGGCTGAGAGCCCTGGAGAGCTAGTACTAAGCTAGATGCTCCATTGGTTTGACTAGTCCAGGCATGGCCAAACTTAGCTTTTTAGCTGTTTTGGGACTGCAACTCCCATCACCCCTAGCTAACAGGACCAGTGGTCAGGGATGATGGGAACTGTAGTCCCAAAACAACCGGAGGGCCAAACAGCTGCCCGGACTAGGCCCAAAGCAATTTCCCAGACTCCCTTTGCAAAAAGAGACCATAGCTCAGCTTCAGAGGACCTCCTTCATATGCAGATGGTCCCAGGTTCCTAGTGGCATCTCCAGGCAGCGGTGGAGCAAGCTGATTGGACGCCTGGGCAGCGTGCATGCCCTGTGCCCAGGGGCGGGGCCAGTCACCCACAAGGTGGGGCGAGCCAGGGCAGGAAACTCCACAGGGCCTCCGAGGAGTCTGTCTGCTTCCTCCCACTCAGCCACCCTATAGCTGGGGAGGGGGGGAGGCAGTGGGCGGACCATTTGGGGCAGCATGGAGCCTGCGGATGCTGAAGCCACTGTGTCACTCCCAGGAAAGACGCATGGCTCGGGCATGCTGCAGGCCCTGCGGTGAGTGCGCCTGGCTTTTTGTCACCCCCCTCAGTGGTGACACCCGGGGTGGACCACCCCCACCGCACCTTCCCTTTCTCTGCCCCCATCTCCAGGCAGGACTGGGAGAGACTCCCTGTATGAAACTCCAGAGTGACAGTGCCCATCGATGAAGACAATACTGAGCTGGGCGGACCAAGGATCTGGCTCAGTTAAAGGCATCTTTCCATGTTCAACATGGAGCTCAGTTCGTTACAGCATGGTGCTGGTAATCCCAAGGTTGCAGGTTCAATCCCAAGGTGTGCAGCTGCACATTCCTGGACTAGATGATCTGCAGGGTCCCTTATGGTAAAGGTAAAGGGACCCCTGACCATTAGGTCCAGTCGTGACCGACTCTGGGGTTGCGGTGCTCATCTCACTTTATTGGCCAAGGGAGCCGGCGTACAGCTTCCGGGTCATGTGGCCAGCATGACTAAGCCGCTTCTGGCGAACCAGAGCAGCGCATGGAAACCCCGTTTACCTTCCCGCCGGAGCAGTACCTATTTATCTACTTGCACTTTGACGTGCTTTCGAACCGCTAGGTTGGCAGGAGCAGGGACTGAGCAACGGGAGCTCACCCCGTCGTGGGGATTCGAACCGCTGACATTCTGATTGGCAAGTCCTAGGCTCTGTGGTTTAACCCACCCGCGTCCCTTACCATTCTACAATGGTAGAACCCCGCAGGGTCCCTTACCATTCTACAATTCTATGATTCTTACAGCTGGCATTTTGGACTGACAGCAAGGTGCCCAACAATTCTGACCCCTAACTCTGGCCCTGAATTTATAATATCAACAGTGCTGCCTTAAATCATGATTCTATTTGTATAGAGCCAGTTCCTAAGAATTCTGTGTGTATACAGATGGACACTTTTCCAGAACCAGTTGCTATATGGATTTGCAAAATGGACCATCCAAATAGCCTGCCATAAAAATGGAGCAGCCAAAGACCAGAGTAGACTTGCAAAGCATACAGGAATTCTGCAGTGATATCAGTTTAAACAAAGATATTTTCAAATGGGATCTGCGTTTTAATTGGCCTTGACAGTTAGAAGGCATACATCCGAGCGGTTTCTGTTTTTACCACTGACCCTTTCTAATAATGTGAATGTGTTTGAACCCATCTCTTGATATAACCGAGGTTCGTGAACTAGGGTCAAAGTTTGCTGTCACCTTGCCACCAGTTGGCATTTCTAGATTTCTCATTTTCTTAGAAAAAGTGGCAACTAGGAGTCTTGACGAATAGGCCACCGTTGGAGTACCCAAATGATATATTCACCGTGGCGTCTAATTGACTGTGTGTGTGTGTAGGACCTTTTTGTCCTTCTGAAATTATACTCTCTATCTAGCAGCAAAGCTCCCTTCTTTGAAGAATAAATGTCAAGGAATTTTAATAGACTTCCCCCCTTTGCATAGCTAATGGAACTCTATTTCCTAAAGGTCATGCAAACTGAAGTGTGTGTTCACATACCAGTAGTTTGAACTTGCAGTTTCCTGGCATATTTTTGGCTGCTGCTGGGACTTCCAATCCCCCCAGCATGAGCTTTATTCGAATGTAGGAAGGGACAATTTATCTTTCCTGGTCCAACATGGAATTTGCTCCCACAAGAGGTAGTGGTGGCCCCCCAAACAGCATGGCTTTAAAAGAGGATTAGACTGACTGATAAGGCTATCAATAGTTGCTAGCCACAGTGGCAATGCTTTTCCTCTTCTATTAGATGCAGTATGCCACTAAATGCCAGTTGCTGGAAACTGCAGGAGGAGAGAATACTGTTGCTTATGGTCTTTGCATCTGGTTGACCACTGTGAGAACAGGAGGCTGACTAGATGGCCTGATCCATCTGGTGAAAAGCAGCATGATGACATCCTTACAATTTTCTTATATATTAAGAAAACTCATCTTGAAAATTCACCAGCAGTTTAGTACAGATTTCATTTAACACACATGTTTGCAAGCAATTTAGCTTAGTATAATGCTTTCTGTATGTTACTTTCGCTAACATATGCATTTTTATGAACAGGTTAACCTCTTCTATGCATTGTTTATATATTACTTGACTGGAGAACTGCCTTGCAATATTCAGAGCAGTGTGAGTTTTGAACGATGGCTGTTTTTTGATTTGTGTATTTTTTCAGGAAGTGCGAATTAGGTAGGTTCTGTTGGTATATTTTGTATTTGGCTGAAGGAAAAAATACTTAGGTGTTATAAAAAGAAGAATTCCCTGGACCTACTCTTTGATGAGAGAACCCCAGCAGAGATTTAAAATCACAAATGTAAAGTATAGAAATATAGGTTGTAATACCTTTAAAATATGCCCTTCTAAGTTGCTTCCAAAGTGCCCCACTTTCTTTTGCATAGAAAGAGCCTACATGTTTGGTAAGTTAAAAATGCTTTACTTACAAACGGTTCAAAGGTCAGATTCATGTGCTTTTCCATACAGCAGTAAGAAAACACAGGCAGTAAAACGTAGGTTCCAATGTGATGAGGGTTTCTAAATTATTTTTATAGAAACACAAAGATGGCTTGCTTAAGCCACACAGTCTAAGCTTGGAGCATCCAGCTTAGACCTCCTTATTGATAGAGTTCACATGGTTGAATGGGGAAGAACAAAGGCTAGACAGCTCTTCCTCCCAAGGTGGTCCATTGGCTCCTGTGTGGGCTCCCAGACAAAACCTGTTCCTGGACCCTTTTAATGGGGTACCTGCTCAGTTAAGGATCCAACCCAATGGCTTTTCTGCCAAAAGTTGTGACATTTTCTATTAGGCAGGCGAAAACTGTAGACCTAGCTAATTTGCCTACAAGAAACAAATTGCTCCCTGGCCCCAAATATGGCGACCAAATGAACCATAACAAGTTCCTCACACTACCCTGTACACTCACCTCCAGGCAGGGCACTTACAGACTGGGTGGGTGGTGAATTCAGTAATGATTTCCTAAGAGTGGGGACCCCTGGGTGCAGCTTTCCTTTTAAAGCATCACATCCCTGCCCTGTGCAGTCCCCTGACTGGCTAATTCAGACAGCCATCGGCCAATGTCCCACGTTGCAGGAGGGGGAGGCGCTGAGAATCCCACGTACGGCTTTATGGGGAAAAGACAATGGGCCCTGAGGTGACCAGCCCATGGCCAGGCCATGCAGCAAATGCCATATCTCTGGAGCCCCAGGAAAGTGGAAATTCTGGATGACAGTGGTTACATCTCAGGTGTCATATACCTTGCTGCCTTTAGGAGTGTGCAGCTTGACAATGCTAATCTGTAGGTGTCCCGCAGAGGTGAGCTGGGATCTAGGAACTGAGCTAGGGATTCAGGGCCAAGGGACCAGCCCAGAGTCAGATCCGAGTGATGCACAAAGAAACACCAGAGGCAGGAAGATCTTCCTCTCAGGAAAGACCGCATCCCAAACAGGAAGTCTTCTATACCCTTTCCTTCACAAGAGGGAATAATGACCAGGCTTGGGCTGGATACAGCCAACCCAGAGCATGTTTCACTGCCATGAAGATGTTCCAAGCTGCTATTCTTTTAACTCACCACATGGGACAGCAACATGCACCAAATGGAAGGTGCTCAGTTTCAGCCTGATGAAATATTACCATTTCTAAATAGTATTGTCCTACCTGTAGTTGTGTGTGTGTGTGGACATATTGTGGTCCCAAAATAAAGAGAGGTTTAAAAGGTCATAACCAGCGCATATGAACTGTGGACTCAGAGAGGTCTAGCTTATGACCAGATCCCTTTGCTCTGGAGTTTATTTCAGGTCATGGATTTTCTCTCAGCTGAGATCTACAAACTGGCAATGTGGAAAATACAGTTTTAGCAGAGCTGCAGGAAGTGTGAGTGATGCAGCGCCTGGCAAATGTGACATTAATGTAGCATCAGAATCAGCCTTAAGGGTCAAACCAGACATTTGGAGCTTTTCACCCTAGTTTATGCCTTCTTTTCAGCACATTACTTTGCCCGGGAACCTCAATGAAAAATTCAGAAAAGTGCAAAATGTGAAGGAGAATTGCATTTCAATTGTAAACAGCCTCCATGCTACTCTTTCAACCTTTGAAACCTGGAGGTTTAAAGAGCAGCGTGAGGCTGCTTGGGTAGGGGCTTCCAAACAGCCCCATTCTGTGCTTTGAAATCTGGACACCCAGGACTTTAAAGGGCAGTGTTATTGTGTCATGGTGACATCAGGGGATTGATAGGTGAGTTGCTCCACTCACCTGTCAAATTTGGCCCTCCAGAGGTGGGGAAATAGGGATCTGGCTCCTTGGCTGGTGAGGTTTCCTCAACATGTGGTCTAGATGGGCCTCGTGATCTGGTCCTCTAGGACTCAGAGGTTCTTAAACATCAGAGTTTTGAGCAGGGCATTTCATTTTTGGAGGCAGTCCACCTCTGAATACCAGTTGTTGGGGAATGACAGCAGGGGAGGGCAGTTCCCTTCACTCTCTGCTCCAGTGCCTCATGGAGTCTCCTGATTGGTCACTGTGCAAAAACAGGATGCTGGACCTTTAGTCTGATCAGGCAGGGCTCTCCATATGCTATCATTAGCCTAGAGCAGGCACGTCCAGCTTCCAAGAGACTCCGATCTACTCCCAGCACAAATAATCTGGCAGTGATCTACCCGTTGAATTAACCAGAGTTGTTCAGCTTTTTTGGGGGGGGGGGGGAGGATTGACTGGAATTGTTGAGCTTTTTGGAGGGAGGATGAGCCAAAGTTGTGTGTGTGTGTGTGTGTTTGGGGGATCAATCAGGAACCCACAATCGATCAGGAATGACCAGGGACACCCTGCGGTTGACCAGTAGATTGTGATTGACTGGTTAGACATGCCTGGCCTAGAGATTGCATAGGGAGTTACATTAGATTACCATCAGGGTCCCTTCCAATCCTACAATCAATTCTACGGTTCTAGGAATTTATTGCATTCTCTGGCAATGACTGCATCTTGAGCCCTGTGGAGACATCTTGACAGGACTGGTCTGAGGGAGGAAGAAGAAGAAGAAGGAGAAGAAGAGTTTGGATTTGATATCCTGCTTTATCACTACCCTAAGGAGTCTCAAAGCAGCTAACAATCTCCTTTCCCTTCCTCCCCCACAACAAACACTCTGTGAGGTGAGTGAGGCTGAGAGACTTCAGAGAAGTGTGACTAGACCTTCTCCCAGCAGATGCATGTGGAGGAGTGGAGACGCGAACCCGGTTCACCAGATTACGAGTCTATCGCTCTTAACCACTACACCACACTGGCTCTCTGGGCACTGTCAGAATGAGACTCTGGGGAGGAACATAGTAGGCTAGTGGCTGTTGACTTGGACCCTAGGGAGGGGCTGAACAAACTACCAGGTCATCAGACACCTCAGTGGTGCCAGAGCTGCTTCCCACATCCCAAGAACCCCATCCCATCTACAGTGAGATCTGACCATGAGTTGTCCCCTTTGACTCTACCTTTGTCAACAAGGGTGCAAGAGATGACTGTGACAGTAAGAACAGACTCAGAAAACCCAGCCTACTGGATGGGGGTGCCTGTTTGCTTGCCAAGTCCCTTGGCTTGGAGTGCCAACCATGTGGATGACTACATCTTCCCTGCTTTTCAAGATGAGAGCCCAGGGGGCACGTCAAACATAGCTTTACCGTTGCCACAACCACTGACAGACTGTAATCTGAATTGCGTGCCGTAGGAACCTATGCCTTAAAATCCTTTGGCAGAAAGCAAGTGAGGCCAAGGAACACGTCCACCAATGGGGGGCCAGGACAGGCTCTGGTTTCTCTCCGTGAGTTAGGAAAGGGCACCATCGAAAGGGCATTGGTACAAATGGGTGGTGGTGCCCTTTCAGAGGCAGAAAGGACGAAGTCATTTCGCTTCTTTGCCCTGAATGCCTCTGAAAAATCGGACCCATAAACTACATCTGCCGGGAGGTAGTCAGGTGCATCCCACAGTTACTCAGACAAATCAGTTTGGGCTTCATTGATTCCGAGGGTCACATTTCCACAGAGAAGAAGTGCCCTTGAACAGTTGGTTGGATGTACAGTGGTACCTCGGGTTACATATGCTTCAGGTTACAGACGCTTCAGGTTACAGACTCCGCTAACCCAGAAATAGTACCTCGGGTTAAGAACTTTGCTTCAGGATGAGAACAGAAATCGGGCTCCGGCGGCACGGTGGCAGCAGGAGGCCCCATTAGCTAAAGTGGTGCTTCAGGTTAAGAACAGTTTCAGGTTAAGAATGGACCTCCGGAACGAATTAAGTACTTAACCCAAGGTACCACTGTATCTGACAGAAGCGAGCAGTGAAAGTCATCCTTTTGTTGCCCATCAGGCCCCTTTAACACCCCCACCCCACCCCCAGTGATCAGGGACTTGTACCTCTCTGTTATCCAGATTTTGTTCTTTTTTTTTTAACATTGTGCTTGATATCTAAAACAGATTGTGGACTTTGCTAGACAGCACTCTGTTTCTTGTAAATGATTAACACGAGGTAGCCCAGGACCACAGCTGTAAGCTGCCCAGGAATGAATGAGCGGAGCAGAGAGAGCAAACATCAGAAGATACTGGCTGCAGGATCTGGCCAATAGCCCATTTCCTCCAGCATCCTGTTCTCACAATAGCTGGCCAAATGCTTGGTAGGAAGCACACAAGCAGGACCCAAGAACACTAGCACTCTTCCTGGGCACATTTATGTAAGCTTTACTTGGCTAGAGAGCAGACTTTAGAGACGTGTGGATTCCAAAGGGCAGCTGTGCTTTGGTTCATAGAATAATAGACTTGGAAGAGGCACCTCAAGGGTCATCTAGTCCAACCCCCTTGCAATGCAGGAATCTCAGCTAGAGCATCCATGACAGATGACCACCCAACCTCTGCTTAAAAACCTCCAAGGAAGGAGAGTCCACAACCTTCTGAGGGAGATGGTTCCAATGTCGAGCAGCTCTTGCTCTCAAAAAGTTCTTCCTGATGTTAGTCAGAATCTCCTTTCTTGTAAGTTGAAGCCATGGGTTCGAGTCCTACCATCCCGAGCAGGAAAAAACCAAACCAAGCTTCCTCCATCTTCCATGTGAAAGCCCTTGAGATACTGGAAGGTGGCTAGCGTATCTCCTCTCAGTCTCCTCTTCTCCAGGCTAAGGTCCGTGTGTTCTTTTGTGAACTTGGTAGGTTTGCCTCTACATACGAACTGAAACTCGTTTTCCCCTCACCCCTAATCGCCTCTTGAGGAATCCTGAACCTCTGGCAGATCCAACACAGCAAGACGATGGCAGTGGGTGTCTTTTTTCCAGTGCCTGTCAATCAGCATTCTAAGCCACCTTTAGCCAGATATTCACACACGTGTGAATCAGGGAGAAGTTTCACACCTTGTTTCTGTGTGTATTGCTGCCCTCCCCCCCCTGCTTTCTCTAAGCACCTAAATTTCATAACCCAGACATTGTGGGGTTAATGTTTGTCTCACTGGCTTGTCTGGGTAAGTGGATGGGTGAAATGATTAGGGTGTTGGTGGCGTCTGGGCATGTTTGATCTCCATGGCAACCAAATCTTGAAAGTCAAATTGTGTCACAGCTGAGGGCTCTCAAGAAGCCCTCCTAAGAATGTGAGAGAAGTTGAATTTGGGTGAGAAACCACCTAACTTGCACTTCTTGAACCAATATGTGAAGCGAAACACTGTTATCCAATATGCAAGCCAGAACACTAATGGAAATGTGTGCAGTTAAACTATGGAACTCACTCCCACAAGAGGCAGTGATGGCTAACTTGGATGGCTTTAAAATTTGTTGCTGCAACCGCTTTAGCCCCTGGCCCCACCCAATACTGGGATGTGGCCCTTGGAAGCTTGCCTAGATCAGAATATGGCCCTCAGGATGAAAAAGGTTTCCCCTACCCCTGATGAACTCAACACCAGCGATCACTTCTCCCCCATTGCATCACAATAATAATAATATGAATAATATAATATTATTATAATAACATACACAATACTGCCCCGAGACCCCCAGGTATAGGGCAATATATAAATTCAATAAATAATAATAATAATAAAATACACACCATAAAAAAGCTGATACAGGATTTTTAAAAATTTAATGCAGCATCATAATGCAATATAAATCTACAAACACATTGACCTCTCAAACCAGCAATGTGATCAATAAGATCACTATAGATTCGCCAGTCATGAGCAGGGGAGAAATGTTCCTTCTGGTTCTTCAAATGTCTGTGCTTTTACCTTGATCCTCAAAAGCAACATGGGCCAGAAGGTTGCAGCCCACGTTCCCGATTCTGTGTTTTAGCACCGAACAGGAAGTGTGGGAAGCATTTTGTTTGGCGCCGGGAGAGGGGGATGGAAGCAAGATGTGCTGTATAGTTTCTGTCCCTGGCAACATTCATTCCTGTATGTAGCCTGCAGCTCATCGTGTACTACAGCCTACCCTTCTCTATAGGAGCAAAAATGAACAGGCTCTTGGGTTGGAGTGTGTCAGGGGTCTCTGTGTAGGGATGCTGTTTGCTTTGCAGGAACTGCACCCAGCAAGCGATTGGTGACCGCTGGAACTGCTAGGGTGGAAGGCAGGAAGACCAACAGTAGGTGGCGCCAGAGCCAGTGAAAGGCAGAGCCAAGTAGCTATGGCTTTGTCCTCATCCTCCACCTTGAGGACAGTGCTGATAGGCAGGGCCACTCCTTAGTCTGTGATTAAGGAGACAGGCAAATAAAGGGCTGGCTTGAGAGGTTGGTGAGGCAGCGCCCTAATGGAGTAGCCTCCACTGATTGCCTTAGACCAAGCCATTGGCTCCACTTGGCTAAGAGATTTCTGCACTGACCAAGTACAATACATTTGGCACCTGAGGCAGGCCCCCAAATGGCGCCCTTCCTCCTTGCCAGGGAAGAAAGGGTCAGGGAAGATCTACATCAGAGACAGAGTTGCCTCACCTTGTCTCTTGTATGGGCCGGCCTGGGCACTGACTGGTATAATCTCTCCTGATTTTCGGACAGCTGTCTTTTCCATCCCTACCTGACAACGTCAGAGATTGGATCCAGGACCCTGTTTGCGGCCTCTTTAACTTTGTTTGCACCATTGCTTCTCCAGTCAGGTGCTAGTTCAGTGCCCCCCTCCTTGTTTGAAAAAGAACCAATATTTTCCTTCCTGTGTATTGTCACATGGGTGACCCCCGCGGGATCACTTGGCTAATGTGATGACATTGCTACACTGTAGCCAATCAGCTTTATTTACTTGACGATGTCACAAAGTCAACTGAGAGTGAGAGCAAGGCCACATTGCTTTCTGGATCTTCATTGCTCTCATTCTGATTTTGTGAACTCAGCGTGCGTGGGTCATCGCTGCGAAAACTTTTTGGAACAAGGCGCCCCTCAACTTCCAAGTTTGCTGCGCCTGATCTCAGGCTATCCAGGCAGTTTCCACTCATCCTCCAGCATGCACAGATGAAGTGATCTCTTTCCCATGCAGTGCAGCCGCCAGACAGTTCCAAATCAAGCTGCTTTCATTTTAATACTCTTAAAATGTTTCTAATCTCTAACAGCAATCAGTAAATGACATCCAGTAAAGGTTGGGGGTTGGAAGCATTTTTTCATTGCAGCTGCTGCAGTTACGCTGACAATTGCAATACGAAACATGATCCTCCGAATAACCCATTTTCCCTAAGCAAGGGAAACAATTTGTTGTAGAGAAAAATGCATCCCCAAACCACGCACACAAACCCCGCCCAAGCAATTAATCATACCCACCTCACAGAAAGCTTTCGTTTCCGCAACATCAAATCACAGAAGCGTCACCCTCTTCCCCTTTTATATGGATGTATAAAAATGCACATGGATTTGGAGAAAATCTTCTGCGGAGCAATGTTAAAAGAGCAAAGACGTGTCTGTCTCCCAGTGGCAAGTGGTCCTGTCATTTTGGCTTGTAGATCTTTCTCCTGGCAGCCCAAAGACAAGGAGAACCTGTCCCTCTTAAACTTCTGCACCTGCTTGCCTTGATGGAGTGCTTTTTCCAAACGACCATAGTGAACATTGCAAAAACAAAAAATAGCAAAGCACAAAACAAAGCCACAAGAATGCTCTGAAGCGAGCCCTCAACTTCCCTTCTCCTTTCGGGGCCGAGCCGGGAGCTGACGCTGACGGCTTGTGAGCGCAGGCGTGACAGATTGGCAGAAAGCCGGCGGCCGCATGTGCAGCTGGGTATGGTTGAAAGCGATTTAATTGACTGGGGAATGCCACCTCTGCTCCTCTGGCTTGGCAGTTCGGCAACCCCCCTGCATGCAAGCAGAGCTCAGAAGAGGGGCTTGGCTAGCAAAAAAGAGCAGGCAGGCTCCAGGTGACTTGAAGGTCGTCCGAGTGGGAAGAAGTCACCTGATTCCGGGAACGGACTTACCTATCCGGCTGCAGTCACAGCAAAAGCAGAAAAGGAGAGGGGGGGGGGAATGAGCCTGTGTGCGAGAAAGGGAGGGAGGGAGGTGTGCACTTTTTAAAAGCAGGTCTCCTGCCTGCAGCTGGCGACATCGGCAGCACCACCTGCCTGCAGAAGTGTCACTTTAACTATGTCACAATCTCCTGGTAGGATGCACGCAAAACGAGCAGGAATCCGAGCAGCTGTTGTCCTCATAGGGTTGTTACACAAGTCCCGAAAGCAAAATAAAGAGAAAAGGTAATTCCTCTATGTGCTATCTCTTTTGTATGTTGTGTTTCCGTCTCTTTGAACACGGGGGGGGGGGGAGGAGAAGTGCAAGAAGCAAGAGCAAGCCTTTGGCATCGGAACAGCAGCGTTCCATCGAGGGCTCTGCCAAGCCGCTAAGCGCTCGCTTTGTGTGGCCATTGTTGGGATGTGTCAGCTTGTGGGCGATGATGAACGTTTGTGTCTCGGTTGCTCTGCTGATCGGAGGTGCGCGCAGCTCTGGACAGGAGCAGGAGACCCGGTGGTGACAAAAGATGTACTCGAGGGAGACCCTGTGGAGGCAGGAGAGGACTAATCTGCCGCTGAGAGTTGTAATGCCCAACTTGAGATGGAGTTTGGCAAGGTGTCTGCAGGACGTCGTGCTGACGAAGAGCTGGAGGAGTCGTGTATGAGGCTCATCTCCTTGCCTGCAAAACTCAAAAGCTAGGACCGTTGCAGTGGTTGGATTGATTTTGATTTGCAAGAGTGATTGGAGGAACACCCCCCCCCCAGCCAACCCGGGGTGTGTGGGGCAGAACAGAAGCTGCTATGCTGTTGCAGCTGCACACGGGCAATGCCCTGTGTTCAAAAGATGAGGAAATGTGAGTTTGTTAACCTTGTTGTGTTCCCCTGTTGGAGATCAACAGTCGATCAGTGACAATTCAGGATGTAGCAATCACTTCTTATTCCTCCCCATGGCGACGGGTGTTTTTGTTTGATTTCCCCTTCCCCCACCCTCTATTTTTGGGACTTAACAATGTTTGACTTGATTTCAGGCACTTTGATTTTTCAGGCATGGTTTATCTCTTTTTAACTTTTCTCTCTGGCAAAGAAGACTGTCTGGATCTACACAATACAATGTGTGTGAATAGATGGGAATTATTGTCGTGGTTTTTTGTTGTTGTTGCTGTGGTTAGCTATTTCTATGGGGGGGGGGGAGAGACTGAGAGACTGGACTGGACCATTATAAAGTACATTAAAACAATTATCCCCTTGGCAGGATTCCAGCCGGAGACAAATAATTGAGTGGGATTTGAGTGGGAATTTAACAAAGCAAGGTTAAAATCAAAGCATGGAGACTCCTCAATGTTGCCTATTCTTCGTAATAGCACTACCACTGTGCACAACATTTTGCAAAGTACAAGAGGGTAGGCCTCTGCCCCAAGAAGCTTACAATTTGAAATTTGACATGAGGAAAGCAAGGCAGGGAAGGGGGCGGGAGATGGAAATGGAGGCGGCCGTCAAAACGTTAAAGGAGTATGCATTTATTTTAGCTAATGCATCATTCACTTGGTTACAGGATAGGGATGGAGATTAAGGTGTTGTGCCAAAGCCTTTGTGGAAGGAAGTGGGTGTTGATGTTGTTTCAGTGCGATGCCCCGACAAGGCAAACAGATTGCCTTAAGAACACAAATATCCCTCTGGCACCATTAGGATTGGCACAGTGATTATGATGCCATCTGACCAAGCCAGATCTTCCCTTCAAAAGTCAAAGTAAAGTTTGTTACAAGTGATCCTCTCCACTTTACTGCCAAGTAAGTCCTCAATGCATTGGGAGTCACTCTCAAATAAGTAGGTGTAAGATTGCTAGAGATGGGTGACTCTCTCCATTTCGATTTTTGTCAGCTACTTATTTTTCCAGTTTTGTTCCATTCCCCACATTTCCACATCAGTTTGCAAACTTGTTTTGAAATGTCCTCATGAAAATTCACCAGCATTTTTTGTCGCTGCGATTTTCCCCAATATAGACATCTTTGGATGAGTTTCCCTCTACATTTTTGCAAAGGATTTTCCTTTAATATAATGCATTTTTGAACATTATTTTCTTTGGTTTATGCACCATGTATCCTAATGTATGTATTTTTTTCCAAGTTTATTTGGCTGGAGATCTACGTTGCAAAATTTGCAGAAGTATGAATTTCAAAGGATAGCTGTGCTTCAGTTTGCAGATTGTTTTGGAAATGCTAATTAGATAGGCCCACTTTTAAATGAAGATTGAATTGAATTCCTTCCCTCCATAGTCCTTACTGGGCTTCTTGGCCCATCCTGCAATGGTTTGCACAAAGTTCGGTCTTCTATTGGAAGTTGTCCTAAGGATACCTTTCGGTTGATTAGTTTGTTAGCAAAGGCTTATGCTCTCCCCTTCCCAAAGTATATGCCCTCCCCTAAGCGCAGGATCAATTATCAGTTAAAGGGATCAATTTAGGAACGGAAAAAATAACCACTCATAATGACTTGGTCCTTTATCTTGTTAGACAATCTGTAGCTCCGTAGTTGCTGCCACTCTTTCGTTTCTGTGAAAGTTAGAACATTGAATGATGCCCAGGATAGTTACTTCCTATCAGGTCTGGAGGGAAATGTGATTCAGTTTGCATGTAAACAGGATCCTGCCAAATTCTGCACATTTCTGAAACAATACAAGGATCAAGACACAGCCAGCCTTTGAAATTCACACTCCTCTGAATTTTGCAGCACCATGTGCAAAAACGCATATACTCTGCAAAAATGCATATACAAGTACCATGTATAAAAATGCATATGCATGGGTAAAGGATGCAAGAAAATCCTTATGTTGGTGAAAATAACATACAAAAAATGTGTATATTAGGAAAACATGCAAAGAAGCATTGTATATTCGGAGAACTTCATACTAAAATGCTGGTGAATTTTCACAAGAATTTTAAAAAATAATGATTCACAAGCGGATGCGGAAAAGTGAACCGAGCTTCAGACTGGAAGACTATGGAACTGTGAGAAACCAAAATTTATATGTTCAGCCTTTCTTGCCACCATTGTGTTCTGCTCCCCAAGAGAGAGCTGGTTAGAGTAGTTCTGTTAGGTTCAACAGTGGTTAGAGTATTCAACTAGGGACAGGGAGGTTAAAATCCCACTCAGTCACCACCAGGGAATGTCTTAGAAATTCCCTCCCTCAAGTTATCTGAACTAATAGGCGTCAATAGGGTTATCCCCCATGTGCTTGTCTAATCCTTTTCAAAAGCCATGTAAGCTAGTGCTCAGTAGCACATCTTGTGAGAATTAATGCCGTAAGTTAATTATGTCTCTTGCGTGAAGAAGGGCTTACTTTTGTTTGCCTGGAACTTAGGGACAACTAATAGAATTGGGTGACCATTTCTAAACGGACAGGAAGAATAGTTCTCTCTGCCTCTCTTTCCCCGTTTTCTTCTTCAGTCTGCCCACTGGAATTCTGCAGCTTTTGACACCAGTATTTGACCAATGTACAATCAGCCAACACATATTTGGCTAAAAAAATATATGGGTGCAATTGGGGCCGAGAAACTCTAGAAGGCTGTTCCTGAAATCACTTTCCACTAAAATGCATTAGCTGCAGAGGACTAAGTGCATCTGCGGGAGCACTTTGTGCCCGTTGTGTCTGGTAAGGTAAAAGGCAATAGGTGGAGTCCAAACAGCAGGTGGAGCCAGAGCTAATGAATCAGTCTAACCCACCAGCCTC
Organism: Podarcis filfolensis; assembly: GCF_964270895.1. Lineage (NCBI taxonomy): Eukaryota > Metazoa > Chordata > Lepidosauria > Squamata > Lacertidae > Podarcis > Podarcis filfolensis. The sequence continues at coordinate 9,186,891 of NC_139618.1, forward strand.
AGTCTGTCCTCAGCCAGGGTGTCTTAATCTTGCCTTAATCAATCCAGGGGGTGCTGTTGCCTGTCAGCTTCCTCCTAAGTTGCTCTTGTAGAACTCAGCAGGGAGGAGGAAGAGGAGGAGGAGGAGGATGGGGACAACACTAGCATTGCTTGGCTCTGCCTGTTGCTGGCTCTGGCGTCCCCTACTGTTGACCTCCCTGCCTTCTGCCCTACTAGTCACAATGGCCACCGTGTGTGTGGGTGTCCGTAAGTAGAAGTGGCTTTGCAACTTGAAGCACTTGTGGAGAAATATAAAACAGCAAGATGGTTATAGTTGTTTTACATTACACAGGCTGCTCAACACCCACATTGCTTGGGTCCTAAGCTCACACAGTTCCTGTTGCAGAGAGAGAGAGAGAGAGAGAGAGAGAGAGAGAGAGAGAGAGAGAGAGATTATTATGTGGATTATGTGTTACGTGGATTAAAGGTGGGCACTAGGGAAGCAGGCAAAATGCAGCAGAGGCCTTAACACACCAAGAGGAAATGCTTGCCGATGTAAATAATGGGTTTGGGATCAGAGGTAGTGAGTTTAGGGAAATGAGAAAGTTAGAGGCAGGAAGGAGGAGGAAGATTCTAATAATTGCCCATTCCAAATAAGGGGGAATAAAGAGGAGTGGCCTCCTGAGTTTCCCTGTGGGTCTGGGATAACTGGCAAAGGCCAGGCACAAATTATTTGATGGGGAAAACTGCCCAGGTGTCTGAAAACAAGGCACTTGTCTCTTGTTATCTATGAACATCCGAAAAACGTTCTCCAGGCACAAGCGGTTCAGAAATAGAAAAAGGGTTGCATGAAATGCTAGTTGAAAATAATGGGCATGACTTACTTGGGTCTATCATCCAATGGATCTACTTTGAGTAAAGCTTAGTTGGCTATAGCCTATCATTATCATCACCATTGGGCTGTATTCAGCTAAACCTTACTTAGATTAAACCTGTTGAAGTTAGTGAACCTAAGTCATGCCCATTAACATCAATGGGTGTAAGGCTAGCATTTAATACCATCCATTATTAACATCAGAACTGGGTTGTATTCAACTATGTCTTGCTCAGAGGAAACCAATTGAAAATAATGGACATGAGTAACTTGGGTGCACCTACTCTGAGCAAAACTTAGTTGGCAACACCCCAAGGCCTCCTTTTAGGGTAACCCTGGCTTGTGCTTCCTTCAAGGGTCCTGTCAGGATGACATCAGCGGCTCCCGGCTGGTTGCCCAGGAAAGTATAAAGACAAGGAAAAGTTTCTTACAGTCCTTTTTAATTTCAATCTTTACAGAGAGAGGCTATAGAACCCAGCATCTTGGATAATGGTGTTATCCCAAGTGAATCTCCAGCCCCCGTCTCTCCCACTTCCTCAACATCTCCTCTATGGGTGCTTCTACACATCCTCTGTCTTTGAGCTCTTTGCTCTCCTACTTTTAAGGCTCGCCGGGTTCTGGGAGATGGAGGGTCTGGAATGCTTTCTAATGACAATGTATCAGCTGGGTGTTCTGGCTCTACCACGATTTCCCAGCTTTCCCCTTCATCTGCCTCTGAGGTGTGACCTCCCTCAAACCCCTGTTGTAAATCTATACTGTCTTCCTCTTCCTCCTCCCTAGAAGAGTTAGGATGGGGAGGCAGTCCTCACCATTCCTCCTCTGCCCAGTCCCTGACAGGTCCTGTCTAATCTGGAGAAGATAATATACACAGCTCAGAAGCAGGAAGGCAGGGAGAGGAGGCAAGGCTAAGGATCTAGCTAAGCTGAAGAAGAGGTCTGACTCCTTCAGGCATCTCTGAGGTCAGAACATGTTTGGAATAGGGTGGCGGGGAGCAGCCCAGCAAGTACATTACTCAAAGGAACGAACAAAGCAGAGACAGAGACGTGTCTAATTAAAGGAAGAAAGATTCCTGACTGGTGTTCGCTCTAACACAAAGGATGATTTCGTTCAGGACAGGGCTGGGCAGAGAGGACATTGACCAACAAAGGGCACAGGTAATGAGCTGTCAGCGAGCATCACAATACCGTTTTCCTGCTGGAGCATGGCAAGGATGTTATGAGGGGTTCCCGGCCAACCAGAATGTGCAGCCAGGTGACGTGTCCTTTGTGGGGAAAGGTGGAGATGTTTCCTAGGAAATGTAAATTTAGATTTCATTCAATTACCAGGGGGAGATGCTTGCTGGAGGATGTGCCATTGTAATTTCCTGAAAATTAATTACTATCTGCGTAAAGGCATAGGGATGGACGCTTCCATTGGATATGGAAAAAGATTCTGGAGACTAATTAGGTGTGCACTCATGTCAATGCTGCTATAGCAGGGGAGATACTGAGTAGCACAGCTAGTATGGAAAGGAAGACTGGCTGGAACCCTTAGGGTTGCCCCTCGTTGGGCAATGCTTGGCTTGAATAGCTGCAGCTTTCTCTGATTCCTTGCAATTGCACCATGATCATCGCTCAGAACAGAGATGGGATACATTCCCTTCTAGGCCACTTCGGGAGGATGCCTATGCTAGTGGTGGGCAGTGCCATATACAAAAGTAGGTGGAGCAATGGATGGAAGTGTTGACCTTTGTATAGTAGGCTGGTTTCTACATGCATTCACACAGCCTCCATCCACACAAGCGAGAGATATTAGCAGAGTTTAAGGACTCATTCCAGCCAGGAGAAGCCACTCAAAGAGTACTCAAAGTAGGGTTGGTGAGGAGTATGCCCTGGTGAGGGGCTGTGGACTGAGGAGGGTCCTGAGGGCCAAATAGAGAGGCTTGGGGGGCCTCATTTTACTTGGAGGTTCAGAGCAAATCCAGTGAACACATTATTCCAGGTGGGTTTATGCAGCGTTCCAGCTGAACTGAGTTTCTTGGTAACAGTTCATAGTTACCTGTAGATGTGAATCTTGGAAAGCTACTGTGGCACAAGTGGTTTTTGTGTTGGTACAAGGCAAGTTCTTTGGCCACAGATCACAACTTCTGTTGGATGGTTGCCACCTTGGGGCTTTTTCCTTCCATGCCCATCTCTGTGGCTGGCATGGGAGCAGCTGCTCTTGTGTCTTTCTTAGCTGTCTTGGCCCACCTGTCTGCAGTTCTAACAAAGTGGCAACTGTTGGCCTAGTGAGGAAGGCAGCAGTGGCCACATAAGGAAAGAGGCAACAGCGGTCATCTTCTGTACCAGGCTTCAGCCTGCAATGCCCAAGCAAAGGCAAGGGGCACATGCTAGGTTGCAGGTGTTCAGGACCATGGACAGCTCACTGTTGGGGTTGGTGGCAAGGCCAGGATGGATACAGGGCAACACATGGCTTCAGCAACAGTTTAGAGCCAACCAATAGCTTGAGTTGAGGATGGGGAACCTGTGGCCATAGAGACGTTATTAGATTTGAACTCCCGTCAGCCACAGCCAGCATGGTTGATGGAAGTTGTAGTCTAAAAAAATACCTAGAGGAACACAGGTTCCCCAACCCTGTTCTATGTACTTTGGGAGGATTTTTAATTTTTTTAATCTAATTTATATTTCACCCTTCTCCCCTAAATGACCCTAGAGTGGAGACTTGCAACTAGGGATATGCCAGTTGTTGTTTTTCTGAATGTCTCTCCATCTTAAGTTCTGTTCTCCAGATTTCCACATCACTCTGTGATTTATTTATTTATTGCAAAAAGTTCTTGTGGAAATTCACCAGCATTTTAGTGCAAATGTCTCCCAATACACACGTTTTGGCAAACAGATCGCTCCTAATATAATGCGTTGGTGTGTGTTGTTTTCACAAATATATGCAATGCAATGGAAACGTTGCCCAGGTATACACAGTTTTTGTGCATTGCTGGGCTGGAGGCCACCCTGCAAAATTCTGAGCGGTATGGATTTCAAAGGGCTGCTGTGTTTAGCTCTGAGTATTATTTTGCAAAGTGTGAAGTAAGTCCGCCTTCAAATGTGAACTGAAACAAATTTATCTCCCAGGCTTCCTTGCAGCTCAGTACTGGACCTCCTGGGGTTCTGAGTCTGGAGAAAATGTCCCCTTCAACCATAAGCAAAAAAAATGTGTAACTTTGCAACTTTTGCACAACTAGCATCTCCTCTACCAAGGGCTGGAGGATGTAAGAACATATGAGGAACCTGTTAGCTGAAGCCAAAGATCAATATGTCCAGCCTCATGGTCTTACAGTGGCCATCCAGATGCACGTGAGAAGCCTACAGACAGGACAACAGCATTCTGCCCATCTGCAACTGGTACTCAGAGGTATACTACCTCTGACAGTGTAGAACATAGCCATCATGGTTAGTAGCCATCAATAGCTTTGTCTTCCCTGAATTTCCCTAATCCTCTTTTAAATTGATCCAGATTGGTGGTCCTCACTGCTGCCTGTAGGAGTGAGTCCCATAGTTTAACTGGGTGCTGTGTGAAAAAGCACCTTTTAGAAATCTGTCCTGTAGTCTTGATGTTGCAAGTGACATCTTTGAGTCTGGGGCTTTGTTCTCCACCTGCAATTGACCATCACCCCATGCGAGGGAGCGAACGAGCGAGCCAAGCAAGGTTGGCAACAGATGCTGACTTCCAGGAGGTCAACACTGCTGCCTTATTAGCAACCCAGCAAAATCTAATGCTGCAAATTGATTGCTGTGAGCTTTCCTTTTCCTCCCAAGCCAGGATGCAGCTCTCCCCCACTGAGCTCTTTCCCAGAACAATCAATCACAACAGGCTTGTTAATTTGAATAACAACCCAGGATGTCACTGTTGATCCTGGGTGAATATCCAGTGACACTCTGCAGGAACAAGGGAGAGACTTTGCCTGTTGAAGTAACCATGAGCACTGTGGTGCTCTGAACAGGGCGTTGTTGAATGTGGATCTGTCTCATAGTGGCACAGACACGAAGCTCTAGCTGTCTGCAAATGCATTGTTGATTATTTGGCAAGGGGTCCATGGATCTAATGGAGGGGCTCACAAAATCTTATGCCATAGGCTGTGCCGGATTTACGTATAAGCTAAACAAGCTACTGTATAGCTATAGCTTAACTCTCTTGGGCCACCCCTCAAAAAAATTAAAGGAAAAAAAACCTGGATGTACATTTCCAAAATATAAGATAAGTTCAACAATTACTTTGATGAAATATATATTTTGTTATGTGCAAATGGCTTTAGATACCCATTAAGTCCATAAATTACCATATAGCATATATTCAACACAAAAAACAGCAACAATTTGTTGTTGACAAAGTTGGACATATAAAGGGCCCCATTACCTTCAGTAGCCTAGGGCCTCATCAGACCTAAATCCGGCTCTGGTCATAGGCCCCATTTGCATGGGCCTGTTAAAGCAGTATTAAAGGTAAAGGTAAAGGGACCCCTGACCATTAGGTCCAGTCATGGCCGACTCTGGGGTTGCGGCGGCGCTCATCTCGCTTTATTGGCCGAGGGAGCTGGCGTACAGCTTCCAGGTCATATGGCCAGCATGACTAAGCTGCTTCTGGAGAACCAGAGCAGCGCACCGAAACGCTGTTTACCTTCCCGCTGGAGCGGTACGTATTTATCTACTTGCACTTTGACATGCTTTCGAACTGCTAGGTTGGCAGGAGCAGGGACCGAGCAACGGGAGCTCACCCCGTCACAGGGATTCGAACCGCTGACCTTCTGATCGGCAAGTCCTAGGCTCTGTGGTTTAACCCACAGTGCCAGCCGCGTCCACTTTAAATAGTTATAGCTCCCTCCAAAAAATCCTGGGAGCTGTTCCCCCTTTACAGAGCTACGATTTGTGTTGCTCCAGGGTCCAAATTTTAAAATAATAATGTCTTTCTACACCCACAAGCACCACAGTGAAGGCTGTCTCAACCTGATCTGTACATAGCCCAGATCTGCCCAAACTGGCCTGATTTCTTCCTCCTCAGTTTTCTCGGTTGGGAAAGAGGCAGAGCTTCTGACAGGCAGTGATGGGGCAGCCAACAGTGAGAATGGATCCTACTCCAAGCTAGACCCAAATTTGGTGTGTGTGTGTGTCCCATGCCCAGCTTGAAACGAGGCAAGGCTTTTTGAATTGGTGTGTGTGTGTGTGTGTATTTCATATTTCGAACTTCTCAGACTGCAAATCCCCTCCCTCCCTATCAACGCTCCATGCCCACGTGAAATGCACGTTCGTAGCGGAAACCACAATGTTCCTGTGTCAAGTTCCCTGGGTTGCGTTGAGCAATATTTATCCTTGATTTGGAGGAAAGTAATTAAAGCTCAACCCGTTTTCTGTTAAATGTCACCTTGGTTCTTGCAGGTCTACACCTCCCTTTTCTGAAGTTGTGAATCGTGCCTCGGAGGGAAGGCTACTGTCTATAGACAGAGGCATAGCTGTTAATTTGAAAATGCATAATTTATTTTGAGAAAGCATCGAGCCAGGTTCTTTTGTAATATATATATATATAATCCTTTTTGGTCTTTTAGCTGATTCTTACTTCCCATTTCCACAAGGCAGGAAGGAAAATGCTTAGCAAGAGAACTTGGTATTTTTAGAAATGGGAACTTGTTTCTGAATCCAAGTTGGCTGCAAGAAGATTCTCACCCTACGGGCTGCCACAACCAAAATAACCTTTTATTTTATTTTAACTCCATGCTGTGTAATTCCAATGACCACGAAAAACTAACATGAAGAATCTTACCCGTTTTGGGAGGCAGAATTATCTCTCCCACTAGCACCACAAAATAATAATAATAAACTGATCTGCTTTTTGACACTTGGCAATATAGCTTGAAATAGTTGTCAGACCAAAAGTTCTCTTCCCCTAATATCACCATGCTTTAGATTTGTTAATGGCCCAGGACAACAAAAATGGGGCCGTGTATCTTTGTTCCCAGCGGGAAAGCTCTTGTGCCTGGTCTCAGCCAATCTGTGGAGCCCTCTTTCAGAATCCTAGATGACCTCCAACCGTCTGGAACTACAACTTTGCAAAGTTACTGGACAAAGGGTGGTTAAGTGTCTGGAATTGGCTTTATTAAATATTTTCTGTATGGAAAATGCAGCTGTGTGCTTTAAACTGCTGATTGGGTATCTCTTATTCACAGCAGGACTTACTGTAACTAGGTATTGGAAAAATATGGAAGGAGCTTCTTTGATAAATCGATAAAACAAGGTCTGGAAATTGGCATTTTTGGTTCATTTGGTGGTTTATTTATTTTTGGTGTTCTCCTTTGTGGACCTCTGGAATCTGGATATATGATTTGGACTTGGGTGGACTTCAGATCTGGATATGCAGACTTCATCTCTTAGGGAGGGGGTAAATTTTCCATTTCCATTTCCGTTTTCTGTTTTTATATTGTTTTGTTATAGTAAGCAAATACTTTAAAAACAAACAAACTACAACTCCCATCAGTTGATGGGTCATAACTCATGGGACTTATAGTCCAAAATAGGCAGAAGGCATTAGGCTGGTGGCGGCTGATATAAGCCGAAAGAAGCAAGGAGACTATTCCACTCTTCCCTTCGCCTTCTGCTTTTCTGTTTTGCTTTCCCAGCTTACACTGAATGTCATGTGGCTACCATGCATGCACAGTCTTCATTAGCATTTCTTTAAAAGTCTTTATTTTTGGAAACTTCGAGATTCCTCTACTCATGTTGATATTCCCCTCTTGCTTATCAGTAGTCTTGTTTGGGTACCAATCCTATTGGCAAACACCATTTATGTTTCTATCAGAAGAAGGAATGGTGGCTTCTTCAGACTGGCTGGGTTCTTTCTTTCCTCTTTTCGATGGGTCTATTTTGCAACATGTCATTGACACAATAATGGTGCATTAGGAGTGGATTCATCCTGGGGCATCCACACATCATTCTGTTGTATTTGCTGTTCTGTGAGGCTTCCCCAATGCCACTGCATTATTGCCGTCTGCTGAAGGAGCACTCTTGCACTACAGCACAACAAAAGTGGGAGAAAACAACCCCACATATGATGAAAAGGTACTTGATTTCCGCAGGAAATTATGGGACATGCACCAATTGGAAACAAATCCGTCTGGCTGCTCCAAAGGCTTTGCAGGTGCAAATGGTATTGAGAATGAGATTGTGAATAACTGCCTGGATATCACCATGAGCACAAATAATTTTTTTAATGTACATGCATAATTATTTGTGCCCGTGAAGGACATATGGAGTAGGGTTACCAGATGTCCCCAGTTTCCAGGGACAGTCCCTGGATTCACCAATCTGTCCCCAGAACGTCCCCAGATTTCAATTAATGTGCCTGGATTTATGCCTGGGGACTTCCGGCGAGGCAACATGGTGGGCACTATGGCACCGAGCAGCACCTGAGGTCCTGGCCATGTCAAAGTTCCAGCCAGCCAGTCCGCTGGCTGGGGGGGGGGTGCTATTTAAACCGAGGCGTGAGCCAGAGAGCTTCTTTCTGTCATAGTTCTTCCTGATGCTAAAAACAAGCTTGTTTCATCTTCCACGTGACAACCCTTTAGATGTCAAAAGATGGCTATCATATCACCTCTCAGTCTACTCTTCTCCAGGCTAAACATAGCCAACTCCCTCAACCGTTCCTCATAAAGCTTGGTTTCCAGATCTTTAATCATCTTGGTTGCCCACCTCTGCACACGTTCCAGCTTGTCAATATTTTTCTTAAGTTATGGTACCCAGAACTGGACACAGGACTCCAGGTGTGGTCTGTCCAAGCCTCTCCTGTACAGATGCCCTGATTATCTGGCAAGGAGTGTGAAAACAAAAGTTGCCTCAGCAATGCTTACATTAGGATGCAGGGCCTGTAGACGATTCCCTGAAAGATGAGGTTTCAGAGTGCTGAAGGACTGTGGGCGATTAATGGATTGCTTTGGTTGCTGAGTAGGCAAGGATGAATGAGTGACAGGCAGAGATCTTTGGACTTCTGGAATACATCTGCAGTGACTGATATCGCTTCCTGCATTTTGCATGGCCAAATCTTTAGCAGGTGCCCAAATATTGATACCGCTGAGGCCCAGCTCCTGGCCTGAGATGAACTTCTGCAAACAACAGATGTTCCAACAAATCCTTGTTTATCAGTTGATTTATAGTCATTGCATTTGCTGAATCCCTACCTCTGGCCTGCCCTCATTTTGCTTTTTGGAAAGATGTTTGGACATTAAAAAACAACAACTTATAGCCCTCTACCTTTTACATCTTAACACTCATACAGGGTGATAAATTTGGTTTGGGCTGCATATTATTTATTTAGTACATTGATATCCCACCTCTCCTCCCAAAGGGCCCAAGGTGGCAAACTACAAGTTGTTGGCATTTGTTCGTCTTGAGAGACAATGGAGTGCGCCTCCAGGGGTGAAGTCAAACCACTGCAATAGCAGCACTGAAGGGAACTACCTGGGGCGTGAAGCTATGCAGTGTGTATGGAGGCCCTGGGCTGCTGAGACAACAAAACCCTCAGTCTCACTGATGTGGTCCAAAGGAAAGCAGAGCAATACATTTGGCACCAGCTTGGCTGCAGGAGTTGCCGGAAGGAGGTGTGCAAGGTGCCATCCAACTATGTTTGGGACTCCACTCTGGATTTGTGTAGGGTTTACTCCTTAGGCTCTTCCTCTCCTGAAGATGTCCCACAAGGCAGCAGAGGTTTAGGACCAGAGTTTTCTTTCTCCTACATGGGCTACCTTCCCAGGTGGACGAGCCCCATGTGCCCCTCACTTCCCTCTATGGCGCATGCAGAAACTGCCTGCTTGACCATTGGACCCACTATTGGTCTCATCCACTCAATCTCCTGGAGCCTGTCTCTGCCTGCAGGGGAAGTCCGTAACTCACCAAGGGTTTGAGACCCATCAGCTATCCTCACCTGGCTAAGCCTGCCAGTTGAAGCCATTTCCTGGCCTGTGCTACTGTTGCATGATAACAGCATGCTGAGAGCTGAGTGAAAGGTGTGGACCAAAGGTGGACAAGCTACTCCAGAAAGATTATGATGTATCTCCTACTTACTTGCACTGAAATCAGCTCAAATTGCTTCTGGGGTCACCTGCGCAGGATGGGGCTGCCAGGGTATCAGGCTGAGTAACAATTCCTGCTGCCAAAGCTCTGTCTGACTCTTCCCAATCGATGCACGGACCTCTGCACTCCTGCCATGCCTGCTCGGTTGCTAAATGTAATGAGGTTAATAGGTGAGCGGCAGAAAGGAGGTCCAGACAGGGAAAGGCTGCAAAGCTCACGTGAAAGAGAAAGATGAATCTGCCTTCATTGATTCTTTTGTTCTGTGCTTAATTGCAAGGCGGAGAACAAAGGCTTCTGACCTGCCAGTCGATATATCATGGAGCCGGCGTCTCTGGAAATGCCGAAAGGAGCCCTGGTGGCTGCATTGCTCATTTGAAACTGTACTTTGATTCATTAAAAGACACTTGTTCCAAGACCTGCTCCAGGACATTTTGCTCCACAGCGAAAAGGCCTCTTCCCATCAGTGGGCCTTTCTTCCACCTTAAAATTGCCTCTGTTTTTGTAACGGTCGGCTGTCCAGTGCCATCCTCTTGAATTTACCCCAGAAGTTCTATCATCCTGGAGAACTGTGGGTGGAGGGATTAAATGCAGCTAACATAGTCCGTCATGTTATACTCTTCCCTGGTAGTAGATCCCATTGATGCATCAGTTGTCTGCAATCTGGTGCCCTCGATATGTTTTGCATCCCATCACCCTTGGTCACACTGGCTGGGCCGGACTGGATTTGGAGTCCATCGTATTTGCTAGGTTATCAACTTGGGAAACCTGATATATAATGAAATATAGCGGAAGGGAACTGAGGGGGGCTGCGTAAGCTTTCCCCCTAATTCCTGGATCTTTCCCCCCTCTATGCATGGGGAAGCAAACAAAGTTCAGGAAAGGATTTGGCTGGGTTCTGCCCCCTCTCCTTGCTGGTCCTGCATTCTCAACTGAGTCTGTTGTTATAGGAATTCTAAGGTCTCAAATACCGAATAAATGTTGATGATTGCACGAGGCAAACACACATACCTAAGTATATAAACCACATGTCTAAAATAGTATAGGAGAGTAATCCAAAAGCCATCTTGGCTCTTTTAAAGACTCTAAATAATTCCTCTGCTTCCTTAATCCTCCTTGCCTGAGAACACGTAGGCAGATAGCAATCAGGGGAAGTTCCTGAAGGGATTCCTCTCCTATATCTATGAACCTCCTTGGTATTAATTGCCATTGTTTGCCCAGATGCTCTGCATTGAGGGATGTCTGACGGGCATCCAGATTGTCTTATCAAATGCTAATGTTTTGTGTAAACTGTGTCTGGAACTTTGTAAAACTTGCTAAATCCTCAAGAATATCACACCTCGGCCGGCCTGAGCCACAGTAACCCCACTTTATGTGTGATGCAATTTTGCAGAGCGGATGTCCTCCTTCTCCATGCCAAAATCCAAACCCTTAAAATAGATGTATCCTCTTGGTTCTGGGTCTCTCTTGCCTCCTTGCTAGAAGGGGAGGGAACTCAGTTGACACAGAAAAATAAAGATCTGCCTTGCTTTCCACTGCATCCTGCCTCCATCCATTCATCTCTGACCGATCATGGGCTTAGGAGACTTAGGGGAGTTGGACAGCAAAAGCCAACCACCCCTATATCACTGCATTGCTTTTATGTATTTATTTTTAATGGAAGGAAAAATCATGTCACATGTTGGGATGGGCAAATCTGTCATTTTCAGTTTATCCCTGTTTCTCATTTTTCTGGTCTTTGGGTAAGTTCACATCATTGCTTATTCCCCATCAGGTCCACTTCCACGGTTAGTTTTTGAAATCACTTTCATATGATGCTGGCCACAAACCATATTGATCCAGCAGTTTCTTTACAAATACTGCCTTTCGATGCGCCTTTTTCTCTCTCAAACCAGCTTCCACCTGACTAGAAAACTTAAGCCACATTCATCTTTTTTCTTCAGAATGATGTGCGCATTTGAGGCAGTCGCCACACATATACAGCTGACAGCTTCATGAATAGGAGCTGCGGGGGGTTTTTTTTTGTTTCTTTGCAGAGGTGGGGAAACCAAACAGGTCTTGTGTGTTAGATGAAGGCTCCCCTGCTACCTTTCTGATGCGAGCAACACTCTACAAATGTGGCTTGAAATGCAGGAATAAGGAAGAACAATCTTGCTGAACACAGACATAAGTACAGTTTTCCACATTTCCATGTCAGGTTTTGGGTGAATTTCTACAGATTTTCCCCCTATGCAATTTTGCCTGATATACACATTTCTGCAACCTGATTTTTATCTCATATGCCTCTTTTGTATGTTACCTTCACTTATATATGCATTTTAAATGCACAGTTTAGACATTATTATTATTATTATTATTATTATTATTATTATTATTATTATTTCACACATTACTCAGTAGGAAAACTGTATTGTTTAATCTGGGGAGCTGTGAATTTGAAGGATGGCTGCATTTCAGTTCTTGCCACATTTTGGGACATGCAAACTAGGTAGGCTCGTCTTTAAGTGCGAACGGAACTGAATTTCTCCCCCACCTCTTGCCAGACATGGACTCACTTTCATTATCATTTGTTGTGTCAGAATTAGCAGGTAGCTTTCGAAGCAGCACAATTAGGAGAAGTGTCTGTGGGAGGAAATCAAGACAGGGAAGTCAACATATTGTCTGCTTTCTTTTTTAAACGCGCTGCTCCCAGAAGTAGTTTTTTTTTGGTTGAACGTTCGAAATGAACTTCCCATCAACTTTGAGCAATTTGAATGGATGTGATGGCGGCACCTGTGGCCTTGTCTCTTGGCCAAATCAAAACTTTATAAAGAAGTTCCGCGGGATATGCACCTAGGATTGCAAACCTAATCAGATCAGTGGGCTGCAGGGGGGTGAGGAGATACTTTTGATGAAAAACAGCACCTCCCAGGGCGTAGCGTTGAACTAACAGGTGGAAATCGAAAGGAAGCCAATTTTGGCTTGGCAGTATGATTACTGTCCTAACAGTAAGATTTGTTGGACAGTGAAATAGGAGGTGTTAGGAATGTGGCCCTCAGCCAAAAAAAGGCTCCCTGCCCCTGGTGTATAGGATTGCAGCCAGGGGCGGAGGAAGGGGGACAGTGGGGGCTATCTGCCCCAGGAGTTATCACTGAGGGGGGTGACATTTTACGCGCTGTGAATCCCAAGCCTACCCCAAACTGCCGGGGGAAGGGGTGGAGCTGCACCGCCTTACCGGAGCCCTTGCCCCTTCCCCCTTCATTTTGACAGCTCAGAGGAGGCTTGGGAGTCATGATGGGTGGTGCGCTGTTGCCCCCCCATTCCCTGGCTGCTTCCTGGGGGGGGGGGAAACACCCCTGAGCTGTCAAAAGGAAGAAGGAAGGGAGGAAGGCTGCTGGCAAAGCGGCATGGCTCCCTCCCCACCCTCTGCCCAGGAATCAGTCCGCCATGGGGGGGGGGTCTCCCCCTGGGATGCTCGCCCGGCCCCCTGGCCCCACCCCTGGGTGCACAGCATGTGTGCCACTCCAGGTGCTGGAGCAGCTAGCTCCACCTCTGATTGCAGCCTAACATTGCATATTGCATTTATACCATGTTTACTCGCAACCCATTTTAAGGCTAGATTTAAAACCAAGTTCGTCTTTTATAGCTTCTGGGAAGTTGTTCATGAAGAAGCCTGACACTGTCTTTGCTAAAGAATTGCAAAGTAGGAGCTACACTTTGCATATCCAGATGTTAGGGGAGAACTTGCACTCTTAGCACAACTGGTTCCACTAGATTGGAAGTCAGATCTGTGAATCTTCACCTCCCCATCCCACTCAAGGCTCAGATTTTACCTTTGATGGAAGTGTACTTCTCCCCTACATAGTACTACATAGTACACAAGTAAGTTCAAACCACCGTCCTTGGTGGACCTCCCTGTGCCTTGCGGCTGGCAGAGGGACTTTGTGGCCTTTCATATTTCATACCCAGAGCTTTGTGTTTTCCCAGCCAGGCTGCTCCTTTCTATTGGCTTTCAGCCAACCTGATGTTGCAAAGGGGTGAGATAGCAGAGGCCCAAATGAGGCACAGCAGGGTCACCATTATTTTTTTTGCAACCCGTTTTCCTATAAAGCAGGGTGGGGTGAGGACTTCACTGTGTGGTAAGAGGAGGTTGTGGGACCCTTCCCCCTACCATGCCTTATTTGTAGCCCTTTCTTGCAGACCTCCTTGCAGTCTCTTGCTTCAACTGCCTTTTTCTGGTGGTTACTAACCCTGATGCTGATGTTCTCTCCCCACTTTGGAAACCGCAGGGGAAGAAAGTGCTGCCGTAATGCTCAGGCCCTGTTTGTGGGCTTCTCATGGGGGGGGGCACCTGGTCAGTCTTTGTGAGAACAGGATGTGGGACTACATGGGAGAATCTCTCTGCTCAGGTTTCTTTCAGTTTCTCATTTTTCTAATCATAGGTTCTGTTTTCCACAGTTCCATATCAGCCTGTGATTTTTGTTTTGCTTTAAGTCCTAGTGAAAATTCACCAGCACTTTAGCGTTAATTTCTTTCTGCAGTGCAATCTCTCCACAATATAATGAATTTCTGCATGTTATACAGTGGTACCTCTGGTTGCGAGTGGGATCCGTTCCGGAGGCCTGTTCGCAATATGAAAAGAGTGCAACCCGCAGCGGCAAGTCTGCACATGCGCGGTTGCAATTCGCTGCTTTTGCGCATGCACACGACGTCATTTTGCGCTTATGCGCATGCGCGAGCAGCAAAACCCGGACGTAACCTGTACTTCCAGGTCGCCGCGGGACGTAACCTGAAAGAACGTAACATGAAGCGGACATAACATGAGGCATGACTGTAGTAGTAGTAGTATTAGTAGTAGTAATAAATTTATATCTCGTCCATCTGGCTTGCGTTTCCCCAGCCACTCTGGGTGGCTCCCAACAAAATATTATTATTAATAATAATAATAGTAAAAGCAATAAAAGATCAAAAATTAAAAACTTTCCTAAAGAGGGCTGCCTTCAGATGTCTTCTAAAAGTCAGATAGTTGTTTATTTCCTTGACATCTGATGGGAGGGCGTTCCACAGGGCGGGCGCCACTACTAAGAAGGCCCTCTGCCTGGTTCCCTGTAACCTCCCTTCTCGCAGTGAGGGAACTGCCAGAAGACCCTCATTGCTGGACCTCAGTGTCCAGGCTGAACGATGGAGGTGGAGACGCTCCTTCAGGTATACTGGGCTGAGGCCGTTTAGGGCTTTAAAGGTCAGCACCAACACTTTGAATTGTGCTCGGAAACGTATTGGGAGCCAATGTAGGTCTTTCAATGTAGTCGCCAATATAAGCATTTTCTATGCACAATTTACCACAGCATAAGCATTTTGGTACATGTTACTTGGTGGGAGAACCATGTTGCAAAATCTGGAGAAGTGCCAGTTTCAAAGGATGACTGTGTTTTCTGTTTGCACATTCTTTTGAAAATTGCAAATGAGGTGTTTTCCCTTTGTTTATTTTATCAGCTTCTTATTTTGTTTCCTTGGGAGGCTGGTCACACTATCTGCAACAATAAGGCTTTGATTTGAGGTAGGTTTCCCCTTCAGATGCAAATTTAATCTACTCCGCCCACCACATCCCTTGCTGTAATACAGTGGTACCTTGGAAGCTGAACCCCTCGGCTCCCAAACAAATTGGCTCCCGAATGATCGAATCCCAAAAGTGAGTGTTACGGTTTCTGAACAATTTCCGGAAGCTGAATGTCTGGTGTGGCTTCTGTGGCTCCCGATTGGCTGCAGCACGCTCCTGCAGCCAATCAGAAGCCACACTTTGGTTTTTGAATGGACTCCCAGAATGCATTCTGTTAGAGAACCAAGGTACGACTGTACTCTCCTGGGATTTGAGGTGACTGTTCCAAGACCACTGGCAGTAAAGGTAAAGGTAAAGGGACCCCTGACCATTAGGTCCAGTCGTGGCAGACTCTGGGGTTGCGGCTCTCATCTCGCTTTATTGGCCGAGGGAGCTGGTGTACAGCTTCCGGGTCATGTGGCCAGCATGACTAAGCCGCTTCTGGCGAACCAGAGCAGCTCACTGAAACGCCGTTTACCTTCCCACCGAAGTGGTACCTATTTATCTACTTGCACTTTGACATGCTTTCGAACTGCTAGGTTGGCAGGAACCACTGGCAGTGGGTGAATGCAAAAAGCCCACCAGTTACAGTTGCTCTTGATTCCAGTCTGACACCAACAGGTACTGTATGTAATGAAAATGTCCTTTTGGGGACTATAACCCCCCCCCAAATATGTGGCCGTTCAACACACCTGTGCAAAGTGACAATATAATTCTGTTAACAAAGATGCTGGATTCCTGCCAGCCCAGATTCTGCCCACTGTTCATTTGCTCGCTTCACGGTCAAGCCAATTCATTTCCTCTAGGCTCCAATAATTGAAAACCCAATTCCGAACTCATTTCAGCCTACTCACATCATAAGCTCTCCGTTTTCAAGGATAGCTCTCTTCAGAGTCAGATAAAACAGTCCCTTCGGCTGTTGGCGGGCCCTCATTTCATTCCGTAGCGTGAATTCGCTTGGGCCGAAGCTTTCCTCTTTCCCCCCAATTTCAGAATTACAGCACAACTCCGTGCAGGTTATGAATGCCATAAATCTTTAAATAAAATATTTAAAAAACAGTGTTTGTGCTGAGGAAAGTCTCATCGGTTTCCAACATATCCTACCCGCTTATTTGGATGGTGGGTATTGTTATAGCCCAGTAAGAAAGAGATTGTGCATCTGTGGAAATGGTTCCATAGAGGACGAGTACATTATATCAGAATATAAGAGGATCCCTGTTGGATCCGGCCAGTGGCCCATCTAGTCCAGCATCCTGTTCTCACAGCGGCCAATCAGATGCCTGTGGGAAATCGTCAAGCCACACCCAAGTGCATTTATTCTTCTGTCCACCATATGCCAGCCCTAGAAATAAACTGTTGCCTTACTTTGAGTTGCAGTGTACAGGATGGCCAATACAGAACATGGTAATTGACTCGCTATCTCACGAATATGAGTACATATCTTACCAAGTTGTTTGCAATTTTTTGCAATTGCAGCCAAGAAAATCCTAGTGAGAGTCTTGAGCCAAACATCTGTGGGGTGTAAAAGTGGCTTGTTAATTTGAGCAAGATAAACCCAAGACTGATCCCAGGAAGTTTTAAGGTTGATTTTAATTTTGATTGCATTTTAAGCGGAGAGTATATTTAACCATGCTTTATGTCAGTGCTAGGCATTTTGTACTGCATTTGCAATGGCCCATGTATACAGGCAACAAATATTTATTGGACATTGGATTTCAATGCGGCTTTCTCCCATGTCTGTTGCCTTCTGTAGAACTCTTCAGGGACCAGGAGGATGGGGACAAAACTAGAATGAGTTAGTTTTGTCTGTCATGGGCTCTGGCGCCACCTACTGTTAGGCTCCCTTCCTTCTGTCCCAATGGGAACTAGCCACCACTGTTGGCATGGGCTCTGGTGCCACCTACTGTTGGGCTCCCTGCCTTCCACCCCACCAGTCTCAATGGGCACCAGCCACCACCCATAAACAGGTGTTCCTTGACTTGTGCATGACTATGTGTATGCACAGCGCCCGGAAATATCTTGCATCTCATAGAATCAGAGTTGGAAGGGACCTTGAGGATCATCTAAGTCCATCCACCTGCAATGCAGGAATATGCAGCTGTCCCTTACGGGGATCGAACCTGCAGCCTTGGCGTCGTCAGCACCACGCTCTAACCAACTGAGCTAAATAAACACACAATTCAATTAAAACCTGGAAATGGCAGGAGAGAGCTGGAGAGTCATCGTGGCTTGTGAGGAGATCCTTCCCACAGCCTGAAGAAGACATCAGCGAGGGTGGAGGAAGCCCCATAGAGACTGTAGGCACAGTGGGGCTTTATTTACACTGCTCAGCCTCCCCACCTAACAGCTGATGTGCGGGGTAGCACAGTAGCAGCAGCAACAGCTACTATGCCGTGTGTCCTCCAGCCTCCAGCTGGCCCCAGAGCTTCAATTCTAGTTGTGAATATTTTGGGGTACAGTATTTTTGGTATGGATTGAAGACAGAGTAGTAGAGAGGGCATTTAAAGGGCATTAAAATGATGCTCCCCACTTTACATGATTTCACTTATGGCCGGGGGTGGGGTGGGTGGGCTGGAACGTAACCCTCATGTAAGTGGGAGGATGTCTGTATATGCTACCACCAGGTTCAGAGGTCTCTAAGTCTCAGTGGTTAGGGAATAATAGCAGGGGTGAGGCTTCTGCCTTCTAGCCCTCCTTCGGTAAAGGTAAAGGGACTCCTGACCATTAGGTCCAGTTGTGGCCGACTCTGGGGTTGTGGCGCTCATCTCACTTTATTGGCCGAGGGAGCCAGCATACAGCTTTTGGGTCACGTGGCCAGCATGACTAAGCTGCTTCTGGCAAACCAGAGCAGCACATGGAAACACCGTTTACCTTCCCGCCAGAGTGGTACCTATTTATCTACTTGCACTTTGACGTGCTTTCAAACTGTTAGTTGGGCAGGAGCAGGGACCGAGCAATAGGAGCTCACCCCGTCGCGGGGATTCGAACCGCCGACCTTCTGATCAGCAAGCCCTAGGCTCCGTGGTTTAACCCATAGCACCACTTGCGTCCTATAGGCATCTTGCATCTGGCTGGGAAACAGGTATATTGTGGCAAACTAGATGTTGGATCAGGCAGTTCTGTGGTGTGATTCAACAGAGATGTTACGTTCTTCTAATTGAAGAACTTTTTTGCCCAAGCTTTGCTAGTCTGGTTACATGTTATTGCCGTATTTCTTTACTCTGTTCTGCATTGATTCAAATGCCAAGTGTCTGTACCTTTTGGTAAATATATACTAGAAGAAGAAAAGAATGTCCCATGGTACGTTGTTGATCTAGCCATCTTCAAATATTTGAAGGGCTGACACAGGGATGATGAATTGCCTTTCTGGCACTGCAAATGGCCTCAGGTGGATCTACTCAAAACAGATCCATTTTGGGTAATGCCAATCCGAGGCACACAATTCCCAGAGTCCCCTGGGGAGAGGAATTGATTCTTAAAGCACCCTTAGAATTGTAGCTCAGTGAGGGGAATAGGGGGGTCTCCTAACAGCTCTCAGCACCTTTCACAAACCGCAGTCCCCAAGTTTCTTTGTGGGTAAGCCACGACTCTTCAAATTGGTACAACAGTGCTTTTCTTCTTTTGGACATTTTGTGTGGAAAAAAGGATAATCTGAGATGCCTGGAAGTGAAGACTGAGAATATAACACCTACTTGATTGGTGAAAAAGCTGGACGTTAATACAGCTAGAAGTCATCTTGGAGTGTATACCTTGAATACTTTCAATAGTATTTATAGATACAACTGGCAGACAGAGAATCAGAAGACCCTCTTTTTTCTTTTCTTTTCTATGGTTTTCAATTTTTCATAGAATCATAGAGTTGGAAGGGACCTTGAGGATCATCTGGCCCAACCCCTTGCCATGCAAGAATATGCAGCTGCCTCATGTGGAGATAGAACCTGCAACCTTGTTGTTATTGGCACCACGCTCTAACCAACTATGCTATCCAGTGGTTGTTCTGTTCATTATCCCATATATATGTTTATGCTTTGCTTTTGAAGTTTTCTCTCTTGGATTAACGAAGATCCACACAGGAAGGTGATAGACAGGAGATGGAGGGCTCTGCATGAGAGGCAGGCTAGAGAGGATCTCCCAGGGTGGGAGGCTGGGGGAAGAGGGTGAAGCTCCCAGGTGAGAGCTGGGAGGGTTCACTTACCTGTGTGTGGAGCAAGGGTTAAGATTTACCGTATTTTTCCGTGTCTCCAAATTAAGAAAACACCCCTCAGCACTACCTGTGTATAAGACGAGCGCCAATTTCAAACCTATTTTTTTGGTAAAAAAAAAACCCTTAGTCTTATACACGGAAAAATATGGTAATTATGATAGAGGAGCTTGCACTCATTACTTCTCTCTTTTTCCTGTTTCTTCGTTTTCTTCTCTTGCTTATTCCTGCTTCTCTTCTATTTATCTTCTTTAGATTAGTTTGGCTTTTGTTGCATTTTATGTTGAAAACTCCCAATACAATTGATATGTATAGATGATATAGATACAGATATAGATATAGATAGATATAGATATAGATATAGATATAGATATAGATATAGATATAGATATAGATATAGATATAGATATAGATATAGATATAGATATAGATAGATATAGATGATATAGATATAGATATAGATATAGATATAGATATATAGATATAGATATAGATGATATAGATATAGATGATATAGATATAGATAGATAATGGTACCATAGTGCTTTCAGTGTATAATGTAGATGAGGCCCATACATTCATGTATACTAAAGAAAAGGTGCATCTGCTCTCCACTCTGACTCCATTCATTTAAAGTTTTATTTGTTGCGTTAGTCATTAGAATTACATTCATTTCATTTCTGATACGGAATGGGGTTCCTTTGTTTCTGTGTACCACCATTTCGTTTTTGCCAATGACTTCAATGGGTTGGCATTTTCTGCACAGATAGCATGAGGCTTCCCATCAGCAGGGTGTCAGATCTTCCAAATTTCAAACCGATTGGGGCAAGTGTCCCCACTTTACAGAGAATTTAAAAAGAAAGGCACTGATCCTGAAAGTATTTCATTCCTTCAGTGGCAGACTGAGCTGCTCCTCTTCTGCTTGTGAGTTCTGTGTTTACCATCCCATTTGGTTTCACAAATCCCATTACACCTGCAAGAGATAAGGTGTCTGAAATTTCAGATGGTTGGGACAAAAGGCTCTCATTTCATAGGATTTTTATTATTCTTTAAAGGCACAGGTATATGAATGTGCTGCTCCTTTCCCTTCCTCCCCTTTATGTCACTTTTCTGTGATGTTCCAGCAGGATTCCACTTGAAAGAAATGAGAAAAAAGGAAGTTTCATTCTGAAGTCATTCATTTGTATTCCCATTCGTGTCCATTAATGAAACAAATGGCTGTCATGCAGTTCATTTTTCGTTTATGGGAATGCGCTGAATGCCCAAGTAGCCATCAGCATGAAACCCAGAATGATGTGCGAACATTCAGTGTGACCTAAAGGTCTCGGAACCTCTGAAACCAAGCACCATCAAATTGGCAGACTTGAACCTTTCGAAGCTTCAGAGCTTTTCAAATCTTCACAGTCTATCCAAATTCTGCATGGTGGATCCAGGAGCAGGTTTTCATCTAGGTTTGGCTATAGCTGTACACTTGAAGCTTAGAGAAACTCTGAAATAAGCCTAGACTTCTAAAAAAAATAAAAATAAAAATAAGCCCAAATGTTTTAAAAATGGAGCTTGTTGCATTTTGAGGAACTATGTCAACCTCCAGCTTTCACTTATTTGAATCTTTGAGCAGATTTCCTTGATCTTTCCCCCCCCCCAATTTATTTATTTGATTTTCCATATTAAAATTTACATTCCCCTCCTCCCCTTTGTGGGTCTTTTCGTAGCTCTTTCCTTCTGCATCTTTCGTAATAATCCAAATTTCTGTATCTCCATTATGTCCATAGTTCTTCATTACATTGCAAGTGTTATTGCAATCCCACTAACAATTTTAACCATTTACAATGGTTCTTAATTATAAATTCCCCCCCATTCCTTATTAAAGTTTTGGTCCTCCTGATTGCAGCCCCACTACTCCCCTGCCAAGATCCTAAATCTATTCCCCAAAAGTTTCCCCAATTACCATAAACAAATCCTGGTGTCCCCAGAGCACCTGTTACCCAGATTTCCCCCAATCTCTCGTTTGAGTCATCTGTCATGGTGTGTGTTATCGTGCTTTGCCATCATCCTGGAGGTTGTCATAGAAACAAAGGACAAACAGTCGGGTGTTTGGACTGTGCAACCCAGGGATTAATGTGCCAGGCAGAAAAGAAAATGGGATGAAACCTCTGACCGTCTTTCCCTGAACCCTCAGCATCTTGACGCTAATGCTCTGCACATGAAAAATTAATAGTCTGGCGATAAATGATTTTAAACACGATCGCAGGGCGGGCAGGTCCCTTGATGCCTTTTCAAGACACACAATGGAGAGAGGGTTTCTTTTCTAAAAGGAAGATAGAAACTTATCTTCTAGTGGGTCAGACCACTGGTTCATCTGGCTCCCCGTTGCCTCCAAACTGATTGACAGAGCTTCTCCAGGGTTGGAGACAGGAGTTTTTACAGCCCTGCCTGGATTGGAACCCGGGACACAGTGATGGCTGGTAGGGCAGATGGCAGGGAGACCAGGGACAGTGCATCCCATGTTGCTGCTTGAAATGAAATGGCAAGTGCAAGCCTACCCTGCTGCCACCGCAATTGTTGTTGTTGTTTAGTTGTGTCCGACTCACCAAAGCTTCCTTTAACTAGGTTGTGCAGCAGCAACACAAAGTGGTAGCGGTGGGTTCCTTCAAAATCTCATGAAGTTTGGGTGAAAAATTGCTGGGAATCAGCACTGTCGCCATTGCCACTTCTCTGCCTCTGGTAGAGCGGGCAACAGGGGCTTCCGCTGCCTGAGGTGGCTATTTCACCCCACCTCATGGGTAGGAAGGCCCCGAAGGAGACAAAACGCTAGGCAGAGCCAGAGTCAGTGACGGACAGAGTCAGCTCCTCCTAGTTTAGTCCTCATCCTCTCCCCTGCTGAGTTCAAGAAGTGGGGAATGTGGAGACTCAGGAGGAATTGTTGTTGTGGTTGGTGTCCGTCTGTCTCAAGAGACAATGGAGTGTGCCTCCAGGGGTGAAGTCAAACTGCTAACAGCACTGAAGTGATCTCATGGGGCAGTGTGCATGGAGGTCCTGGGCTACCCAGATGACAAGACCCCTCTCTCGAACTCACTGATGTGGCCCAAAGGAAAGCAGAGCAATACGATTGGCACCAGCTTGGCTTCAGGAGTTGTTGGAAGGAGGCGTACAAGATGCCATCCAACCGTCTTAGGGACTCCACTCCGGATTTGTGTAGGGTTCACTCCTTGGACTTTTCTTCTCCTGAAGATATACCCACAAGGCAGCGGAGGTTTAGGATCAGAGTTTTCCTTCTCTTAGATGGGCTACCTTCCCGGGTGGACGAGCCCCATCTGCCTCTTACTTCCCTCTACAGAACATGCAGAAACCTCCTTCTTGACCGTTGGACGCACTATTGGTCTCATCCGCTCAATCCGCAAGAGCATGTCTTCGCACACAGTGGAAATCCCTAACTCGATGATGGTTTGAGACACATTGGCTACCCTCACATGGTTTAGCCAGCCAGTCAAAGCCGTATCACATGCTGATACCTTCCAGGAGGCACAGAGGAGAACTGAGTGTAGGGTGGGGACCAAAGATGGACAAACTACCCCAGAAAGAGTATGATGTGTCCCTTACCATAGGCCCTGCCCCTCCCCTAACACTCTACACACGCCATGTGTGTGTGTGTGTGTGTGTTTTAAATTCATTTTTATTAAATTTTCCACTTTAACAATCCAATCTAATCTAATCACATTAAATATTCCAAATTATACATACACATATCAAATAATCCAAGTTATAATTTTTTTAATAGGACTTCCCCTGCTTCAAGTTCGGAGGGTTCTGAACATCTCATATCTCTACCGCTTTTCATAGTCATTTTCGATGGTTCCTCTAATTCTTCCTGTTGCTAACTTTTCTTCTTTCACGGCTTCTGAGTTGTTCCCACGAGTGAGTTGAAACAAACAATGATGTGTTTCTGTGTGGATTTTATGTCTATGATTCCCCTCTATAAGTTTGCAGCATTCTTCACATGCTGGTGTTTCTGCCAAATCAATCCAAAGGTCTTTTTGCTGCTGGCAGCTGCCATCTTCACTCAGTTCTGATGAAATGTGTGTGTGTGTGTTTTTACATTCACCATCTCTCTCACATTTGCTGTTGGCCCAGCCCACATCCAGTGGGTGGTCCTTGGAAGGTTCATGGGGAGGAATGTGACCCTCAGGCTGAAAATGTGCTTCCCTTCTCCTGGATTCAAACATAAGGAGATCTCTGTTCTCAACCAGATTTCTTCACAATCAGGGCATAAGGACAATAGCCCCCAGCAGCTGTCATCTGGAGAAGCACTGTCTCAGGACATGAAGGTTCCAATTCACTACTGTAGTTAGCAGTCATGGGAAGAGCTCTCCACCCATTTGCTTAATCCTCTTTTTTAAAGCTGCTAGCACCTCTGATCCAACAGTCTCTTCTTAAATTCTGAAGTTCTCAACTATCTTCAGAGGAGACTCCATTGCAATGGAGTAGTCTAACCTAGAGGGGGACGGGGGTGGCGCTGTGGGTTAAACCACAGAACCTAGGACTTGCTGATCAGAAGGTCGGTGGTTCGAATCCCCGCGATGGGGTGAGCTCCCGTTGCTCGGTCCCTGCTCCTGCCAACCTAGCAGTTCGAAAGCACGTCAAGTGCAAGTAGATAAATAGGTACCGCTCCAGCAGGAAGGTAAACGGCGTTTCCGTGTGCTGCTCTGCTTCGCCAGAAGCAGCTCAGTCATGCTGGGAACATGTACGCCGGCTCCCTCAGCCAATAAAGTGAGATGAGCGCCGCAACCCCAGAGTTGGCCATGACTGGACCTAATGGTCAGGGCTCCCTTTACCTTTACCTAGTCTAATCTGGAGATTACAGGAACACAGACAAACAAAGTTAGGCTATTCCCCATCCTGACAGGGCCACAACTGGGCCACCAGATGAAGATGGAGCTCTGTACCACAGAAGGCACTTGTGGCACCGTAGACAGAATTGCCCTCTGAGTGAGCCTTTCCTTATAGCTCTCCATTTTCAGAGGCAGGATCGCACATTTTCTGCGGCAGCGAAGAAAACCGCACTTGGAGCCGGTTGGTTAAAAGATAACGGCTTCCGACTTGTCCCTTGGTGGGACCAGCTCATCGTAATTCTGCTCACAGGCGGCATTAGCTGGCACAATTATCCTGACCGCACCAGCTGGTGGGTGG
Source organism: Podarcis filfolensis (assembly GCF_964270895.1). Classification (NCBI taxonomy): domain Eukaryota; kingdom Metazoa; phylum Chordata; class Lepidosauria; order Squamata; family Lacertidae; genus Podarcis; species Podarcis filfolensis. The sequence goes on from NC_139618.1 coordinate 9,211,789, forward strand.
TGCTCTGCCCATGTCCGCCACCAATTATTCATCTGTTCTCAGTTCCTGGGGTTAATTTATTTGGCATTTTTAGTCGCAAGCGTTTCATTAGATGTGCGTTCACTAGGAAGCAAATAGTATGGATTTATGCAGAGGGGCAACAGGCAGGAAGAGTCAAGTGCAACAGTCTTGTAAAGGTAGTGAGCGTCACTGATGTTGGTCAGTAGCCTGTTTGCTGGCTGGAGTGGAGGTCCCAACACCCTCCACACTCTTCCCAGCTACTTTTCAACTATGTCTATGTTGTTGTTGTTTAGTAGTTTAGTCGTGTCCGACTCTTCGTGACCCCATGGACCAGAGCACGCCAGGCACTCCTGTCTTCCACTGCCTCCCGCAGTTTGGTCAAACTCATGTTCTTGCCATCTCATTTTTGACCACATATTTTTCTTTACAGCATTGGACTTTCCTTTCACTTCCAGGCATATCCGCAACTGAGCGACCTCCGGCTTTGGCCCAGCCGCTTCATCAGCTCTGAATCTACTTGTACTTGTCCTCCGCTCTTCCTCAGTAGCATGTTGGACACCTTCCGACCTGAGGGGCTCATCTTCCAGTGTCATAACTTTTATATGCCTGTTGTCTTTGTTCATGGAGTATTCTTGGCAGGGATACTGGAGTGGCTTGCTGGTTCCTGCTCCAGGTGGATCACGTTTGGTCAAAACCCTCCACTATGACGTGTCCATCTTGGGTGGCCCTGCACAGCATAGCTCATAGCTTCTCTGAGTTATTCAAGCCCCTTCGCCATGGTAAGGCAGTGATCCACGAAGGGATCTATGTCTATACTGTGCATCAGAGGTCTCCAAGGTGGTGCCCTCGGGCACCAGTGCGCCTGCCAGTTTTTGTCCTAGGATGCCTGCAAAACTTCTTAGTAAATATCCCCTTGAAAATCCACAATGCACAAGAATCCTGGGTACTGTACTTTATCCCCGCACAGAGCTACAAATCCCAGCACCCTTAACAAGCCACAGTTCCCAGGATTCTTTGGGATAAGTCACATGCTTTCAATGTGCTTTAAACATATGGTGTGTGTGCATAGCCAAAGCGTAGCAAGGGCTGCCTCTGGAACTTGACATTATTCAGAGAACAAGGGAGTGTGCAATATTAAAGAACTGTTTCCAATTTGTTAAAATAAAGAAAAAAGAATTCTGCGCTATGAAGCAGTTGCAGTGAAAAACATGCTTTGTACGTTTCCCTGTTCATTAGGCTTTCCTCCTGAAGTTCAGCCTGGGCAGGCCATGATAAACTCAGAGCGGCACATTTCTTCCTTTCTTCCCTTTTTGTGTGATTCCCTGGCGGTGATCTGGCATAACCGTGATCAGCATCTGTTCTGCTGTGCATCGTGTCCTTTCTTTCGAGCGAGAAAGATATGAGCAAACATTACAGAGTCAATAGATAAGACCAGATGGAGAAACTGGGGACAAGGAAGAGTGGGGCGGAGGGTGGGGGGGTGGGGAGGGAGGGAAATATTTTTTTTGCAAGAGTGTTGCCATAGAAACCCAGCTCTATATAGCTAACCCTCAGCTTAGTCCACTAATAGAAATTACCTGGAATGGATTTTACCTGCAACTTACATAGCAGGTATAGGCTCTGTTGATGTCCCCTACTTTGGATGCCCCAATGAAAGACCTTCTCTGCTTTTAGGGGTCATTAATTATTGGATAAAACAAAGGATCAATATGAATTCTCTCAAGAACTAGGGTTATTCTCTCTCTCCCTCCCTCTCTCTTAAAAATAATAGAATGGAGAACTTTTTTGGGTTCAGAATTCTCAAAAGTTTCCCCTTCTTTTTCTCTTTGGGGTTTTCTGCGCCCTTTAAAAGGCCAGGAACGAAAACGTTAAGATCAATTTCTCCTTGTATTACAGGAAACAAGACGTGTTGAACAGCACAGATATGGCAGCTCCAGAGAGACCCTTATCTCCACCGCTCACTGCTCCGCCAAGCATGAAGGTAAGCGGCTTATGGGATGCATTATGGCCGGTGCGTCGCATGTGTTATTTGCATGGCTGGGCACTGCCCCAACTGCAGGATCTTGCAGTTATATTGGAGCAGAACGATTCGGCTTATCTGTTGCAGTCACATCTAGCCTAAGAGTTGATATAGTCTTTGCATCGCTTCCTTCCAGCGTTGCATTCTTGAAAGGCCCAGGGAAGGTAATGTGAAAGTGCATATTATTATTATGTTTAATAGTAATCTTACTGATGATAATAATAATGATGATAAGTAATTTCATTAATTTATATACAACTTACAATGACTCCTAAGCAGTTAACAAGCATGGTAAAATTCAAACACAATAAGAGCACGCCATACAACAATTCTAACATTAAAGAAATCTGGATATAAAATATACAATCAAAGAAGCCCATTAAAAAAAATAACAAAACAGTTAAAAGAGCAATTCAAGCAGTTGTACCAGGAAGTTCAAGTTCAGGGGAATACCTAAACAGGTGTGGCTTTGAGAGCTGGCGGTATGCCAATGCAGATGTGGCCTCACATATACATTGTATGCATAAGGAATGAAGAAACACAATGCAGAAGCTGCAGTTGCCACAAAATTGGAATCAGTGGTAAAGACTACCATATATTTATGAGGTGGAAAAGCTGTTTCTTCCATTATTGCCAGACTAGTGACCTCATGTATAAATGCAGCAGAATGTGTTGGAAATCAAGTGATAAAAGCCCTTTTCCAACGAGCGAGAAGATTTCGGCAAGGAGACAAATACCATACCTGTCAACTGCCCCAGAAATAAAATGGGACATCCTGTTTTTTATTTTGAAAGGACAGTGGCCAAAATGGCTGCCACAATCTTGCATGATTTTGGACTGCATTTTTGGGGGGCACAGTGGTCCAAAATACGTGTTTTTGGGTGCTGTTCTTGAAGAAAGCACTTGGGGGGGCATGATGAAACGTGGGTCACGTGACTCGCACAGGCTTGCAGACCCAGAAGATGGCTTCCTGGATTTGGGGCATGTCGTGTTGGAAGGTATGAGATACCACTGAATAGTTGGGGGTCAAAGCAGGAGGTGGGGCACTATGAAGAAGTCCTCTTCCACCAGGCACTGCTTGCTTCCAGTACTTGAGATCAGTTTTCACCAACAGTTTTCACCAACTTTCAGTACTTGAGATCAGTTTTCACAACCTTCAGCTGTTGGGGGTTGTTGCCGACTAAGTCCTACTCAGAGTAGACCCATTAAAATCTGTGTGCCTAAGTGAGTTGTTTCCATTAACTCCAGTGGCTCCACTCTGAGCAGGACTAGCACTGGATGTGGAACCCTTGGACCACAGTTCCCATGAGCTGATGGGAGTTGTGGTCCAAAACACTTGGAAGGCACTAGGTTGCCGATGGCTGCTTTAGATAGTCCATCGGCTAAATTATTCCTGCAGGATCAGAGAGCTAAAATGCCTAGCAGGAAGATCTTGGCAACTGCAGGGAGCATTGATCAAATATTTCCAGGATGCCCAGATGTTATCAGAAGTCTGCTCTGGAGTTCCTAAGCAACCACAAGATGATTCCTTGAGTTCTTCCCTCCTTCAAAGACTGTAGAAAGAGCTCCACTGTTGGTTTGCATTTTTGTTCAATTCTGGGGCGGAAGAAAGGATGCTACTGTTGCCTAGCAACTGTAGGAATCAGTCACTGTCATCCACAAATGGTTGGAAATAGGATCGCCACCTGCTTGCTTTTTTTTTTTTTAAAAAAAACCCCAATTCCATATGGGAGCTGAAGATCTACATGTTGTGTCTGAATCTAGAAATTCCAGGAACGGCTTGGAAGGGAGGTGAGCAGGTTGGTTAGACCAGCCCCCCAGGTAAAGGCCAAAGTAAGGCCAAAGTAAATGTGATTTGTTTCACTAAGAGGCAGCCTTAGGGACTGCTTTGAAGATGAAGGAAGTGGTGTTTTGGGAGAGGGTGTTAGGCCTTCCCCACAGTCCAAATGGTGCCCTCTATAAACTCTGCAGGTTGTCCTTACAAAATGGTACAATCAGTAATGTCAACTGCTGTCAGCGGTAGGTCTTCTAGAGAATGTAGCCTCCAATATTTAAAATGCTTAGGAAAATGAATGAGATGATGTTCAGGCTGGATCATCAGTACAGTGGTACCTTGTGTTTCGTATTGTCCCCCTTACGAATGCTGCGGGCTACGCGCTCTGCTAACCTGGAAGTAGATGCCCCTTGTTGCAACCTTTGCCCCGGGATGCGAGTGGAAGTCACGCTCCGGCGGCACAGCAGCAGCGGAAGGCGCCATTAGAGAAAGCGCGCCTCATGTTACGAGCGGTTTCCTGTTATGAACGGACCTCTGGAACGGATTAAGTACATAACACAAGGTACTACTGTACAAATTAAATTTGGGCTTGCCATGCGGTGACTTTTTGGACGATGTAAGAAAGCAACATACATCTCGGGCAGGGATGTCAGAGAACATTTACAGAAACAAGAGCATGACTTGCAGTAATTTTCATGTTTGTCTGAGGCCAGGAGTGGAAATCGCAGAAGCAAATAGGACTTGTATTTTGCTACTGTTGTTTTTTCAGTCTGCAAACTTTCAGTAAATAATTACTTTGCTTTCCTCATTGTTTTCGACATTTCCCTTCCATCAAAATTACGTGCTGATTGTGATGAACACACAGCCTGGGATGCTGCCTTGTTGCATTCTCGAATCAAGGATCATTCCTTGTTAGAACAGAATTTCCATCCTCCTCCCATAGAGACTGGTGCATTAGGAATAATAATAATAATAATAATAATAATAATAATTATAATTATAATTATAATTATAATTGTACCCCTGCCCATCTGACTGGGTTACTACACACTGAGAGCCAGTGTGGTGTAGTGGTTAAGAGCAGTGGACTCGTAATCTGGTGAACTGGGTTCGCGTCTCCGCTCCTCCACATGCAGCTGCTGGGTGACCTTGGGCTAGTCATACTTCTTTGAAGTCTCTCAGCCCCACTCACCTCACAGAGTGTTTGTTGTGGGGGAGGAAGGGAAAGGAGAATGTTAGCTGCTTTGAGACTCCTTTGGGTAGTGATAAAGCGGGATATCAGATCCAAACTCTTCTTCTTCTTCTACACCAATAAGGCACTGCCCCACCAAGCTTAGGCTGACTTCAGCCAGCCCTCACCCGGCTTCGTTCTTCCTTACAACCAGTCAAAGGGTTGGAGCCTGACTGTCAGCTTCCTTCCTAGTTTACCCCTTAGTCCAGGGGATGTCAACCTGGTCCCTACCGCCCACTAGTGGGCATTTCAGGATTCTAGGTGGGCGGTAGGGGGTTCTACGGCACAAGCTGAATCCTCCTTCCATCGAGCACTGGTGGGCGGTAAGGAAATTTTACCATCAAGAAAGATGCATTAGTGGGCGGTAGGTATAAAAAGGTTGACTACCCCTGCCTTAGTCTCAGTGTTGCCCTTGTAGAACTCAGCAGGAAGGAGGAGGAGGGAGGCAAAAATAGAATTAGTTGTCTTGGCCTGTCATTGGCTCTGTCTCTACCTACAGTTGTCCTTCCAACCTTCTCCCCACCAATCCCAATAGGCCTCAGCCACCACTTCCCCTCTTCCTTTTGGGTCGGAGCTTTTATACCAAGGAAAGCACCACAACATATAAAGACAGAGAAGGCCCAGCCTCTCTTTGCTGTTCTCTCTTATCTCACAAGGATAATACAGAAGCCTTTTATGTTAATCCGCATGAGGAGGGATTAGTGTGATTTTCGGTTTCGTTGGAGCCTCCAGACAGCACAGCTTCACGGGTTGTTGTTGCTGTTTTCACTTGCAATGATGGAGGAAGTGATGAAACACACTTTATGCAGACACTGTATATGAACCACCTTCTACCTTTTAAAAAATGCAATCTGAAAAGCAGCCCCAGAAGCTCCAAATGGCCTTCCCATAATAAGCTGGCAAATGGTCTGCCAAGGGAGAAGACAGAATTGCAAATTTGCAGCAAAAATATCCCCGCCTTCGTGGCAGCCTTACTCCGAAATGGCCCATTGCTCTTCAAAAAGCACAAAGCCCATGATCGTTCTCTGCAGACTGTCTTGAACCCCTTCACCACCTGCAAATGACAGAAGCCTGTAAGTAATAGCCCGATTTCTCTATAAAAGGTCCTGCACCTCTCCCCAAAATGGTCTGTGGAAAGCATAAAGCCCGGGGGGGAAATCTCAGCACAGCCCGAAATGTTGTGCCTCTCTCCTGCTCTGCACCTGCAAGCGAAAGCGGCCTGCCATTTATTCCCAGCGTGGCACTCCTCAAGCCTTTCTGGCTGAGGCAGAATAAATAATTGGGTGTAATAATGAGCTGCCTTGTCAGTCCACGAAACGGTAAATTAATCCCGGCGGGGAGTTGTTTGTCACCTTTTGCCAATCACTCCTTCCCGAGTTCTCTGGGCTTCTTATCACATTAAGTTAATCACACGTTGCCGACCTTTTTTTTGAGGTTTATTTTAAAGCAAGCCTGCTGGCTCCCTATCTCGGAGGCAGGAGGAGGGCAGAGAGGTGATAACTAGGTAATGAGAGGGACAAACGCTCAAAGGGTTTGTCCACGTCACCTGGGAGGGCTTCCTCACGGAACCCACACCTTCGGCTCGAGAGCGGCTGCTCTGTTCACCTGGCTGAAGTGTATAGAGAGCAGGATGCAATGAACCCGTTCAGCGTGGATTCCTTGCAGGCTCCAAGTCTGGGCCCTAGGCCTTGACGAGCCTGGGGAGGGATCTCAGCTGGCAGCTGCAGTGTCGAACACCCCCAGCACCAGGCATTCGTTGCTGACTTTGTGCCGGAGTTTGAAAGGTAAGCCCCGTGCCAATTTCATTTGTGTTTCTGTTTGAAGCCTACCCGACATTTTAGCAGAGGTAAACAAATGTTTCCCCATGTCGTTCCAATCAGGGTGCTGGTAACCTACGCCCCCAGGCCTGCACACAATCCTCATCCTATTTTTTATGAGGCACGCTTCCTGATTTCATTTGGGTGACCAGGAGGGGGAGAGACAGGGGAGAACAGGGACAGAAAGGGGGCACAATTCACCTCAAGCTCTGACTCTGCTGACTACAGTGGTACCTCGGGTTACAAACGCTTCAGGTTACAAACTCTGCTAACCCGGAAGTAGTACCTCAAATTAAGAATTTTGCCCCAGGATGAGAATGAAAATTGCGTGCCGGCGGCCTGGTGGCAACGGGAGCCCCCATTAGCGAATGTGTGCCTCAGGTTAAGAATGGTTTTGGGTTAAGAACGGACCTCCGGAACAAATTAAGTTCGTAACCCGAGGTACCACCCTACTGCCATGAACACAACTCTCAACAGATTTTCCCTGATCCCTACTTTAAACCAGTTAGATTATGCCCAGAGGCAGAGGAAGGGGGTGCAGTGGGGGCCGTGCGCCCTGGATGTCACCACTGAGGGGGGTGACAAAATGCTGGGTGGCACTCACCACGGGGTCTGCAGCGTGCCTGAGCCATGCGTCTCTCCTGGGAGTGACACAGTGGCTTGGGCGCCCGCAGGCTCCGCGCTGCCCCAAACAGTCCACCCGCCGCCTCCCCCTCAGCTGTAGGGCGGCTGAGTGGGAGGAGGCAGGCAGACTCCTCGGAGGTCCTGCCCCAGTTAGCCCCACTCTGCAGGCGGCTGGCCCTGCCCCCGGCCAGGTGCCTGATCGGCTTGCTCCGCCGCTGATTATGCCTACGATGATGACGATGCCCATGTCATAGATGAGACTGGGAGGAGCTGACTTGTGTAAGGAGCCCATTGTGAAATAGGGGGTCACAGATAGTGTGCTGGAGAAACAGGTAAGAATGAAAGCCAATGACTCATCTAGCCCAGCATTCTGTTCTCGCAGGGGCCAACCAGATGCCCCAATGGCAGACTCCCCCCCCCCAACATTCCTCAGATCAAAATAGGGACATATTCTACATTTGTGTCATCCTGTCTACTTCCCCTACTGCGCCTCCTCCTCACAGGCTGGGGCAGGATGCAGTGGCCAAACAAAGCAAGCCAGAGCCAACAATGGCCACCCTTCAGCTCCCACGTGCCCTTGGTGCCCCTCACAGCCATGGTAGTGGCCTCATGGAGAGACTCCACCCCTTTGCTCTCTCACACACCACTTTCTTTAAGGGAGACAGACAGACTGAATGAGAAGAACTTTGATTGGGACATTGAAGTGACCCAGATCTTGTTTTCATTAAAACAGGAAGTGATGTCATATTGAGGGTTTTTTATGTGGGAGGGGGAGAGGGAGCAGGCTTGCTTTCTACTGCTCCAGAAGGCAGGACTAACAGGCAGAAAAGGCAAGGAAGTAGGTTTTGGATGAATGATTGCAATAACTTCCTGGTGGAATGAGCTCCTTTACACTGGGAGAGATTCCACCAAGAGGTGGTGGGCTCTCATACCCTCCAACTGCCTCAATTTTACTGGGACATTCTGGATTCACAGTGCAGTTTTGAAATGCTCCAACTGCCACTTTGATTCAAAATGGTGTCTGGTGGTAGCGAAACCCAGGGCTTTCCCCCCCAGCCAAAACTTACTGGAACTCAGTTATAAGAGAACAAGGGAGGTCTTCATGGTGAGTTCCGGCACCTCTTTTTCTTGAGAAATAGCACTGCCAAAACCTAGACCCAAACCGACTCCTGCGTCTTAGGAACCACCATGCCAAATTTGGTGATGGCATCTCCGGGGTGCCTGCATGCAGAGAACAAATAATAATAATATAATAATAATAATAATTTATTATTTATACCCCGCCCATCTGGCTGGGCCTCCCCAGCCACTCTGGGCGGCTTCCATAAAAACCAAAAATACAATAAAATGGAGGGACAGACAACTTTCAGCTAAAATTTGCTTTCATTGTTCTGACTGTGGGCCCCAGAAAGTTGCCCAGGAAGGTGACAAAGTGCCTTTTGCACATGCCTAGAGAGGAATGCTGGCGGAAGTGGTACTTGAAGGGAGAGAGACTGGCCAAACTAGTTGCACAAGGATTTGGGAAGGAACTCAGTGCTACCTCCCCCTGCCCCAATGTCCTTAAGCAGCTACTGGAAGATAAATATCTATGAGAGGCCAAGTTTACTCCTGCCCGACTGAGCAGCCAAAAGAGTCAGGAGAGCAGTAATTTATACGGTGAGAACAGAAGGTTCAAAATAGCTGTGGAGAACCTTAGACTCAACCAATGTTGCTGGACCAGAACTCCCATGAAGCATGGCCACTGGCCAGGGATGATGGAAGTTGTAGTTCAGCAGCATCAGGAGTCAGCTCTGGGTTTAGGGCGGTGTGGCAGATCCTCTGCACAGGGTGCTGGACCAAGGGGGGTGCAACAGCAGCATCACCACCATCATAATGATAATACAGTGGTACCTCGCCTTAAGAACTTAATTCATTCTGGAGGTCTGTTCTTAACCTGAAACTGTTCTTAACCTGAAGCACCACTTTAGCTAATGGAGCCTCCTGCTGCTTCCGTGCCGCCGGAGCACGATTACTGCTCTCATCCTGAAACAAAGTTCTTAACCTGAGGTACTATTTCTGGGTTAGCAGAGTCTGTAACCTGAAGCTTCTGTAACCTGAAGCGTCTGTAACCCGAGGTACCACTGTAATAATACTTATATGGGTACCTACTGAGAAGATCCATAAAAAGCAACTGTACCAAAATGAATTATTATGAAAAAAAGAAACATTTTTTTTGAAATAATTTTTCTTTGATTTTACAAGTGTAGAATTATAACAATTCAAAATGCAGATCCATATTTAGAGATTTCTCTGAATCTCCAGACTTCCTACCATCCCCTCAATGGGTTCTATTGACAACTTTTTACAACTGCCTATTATTTCATAATCCATGTTTTATATCCCTCCATATTATCCATGGTATTCGCTACATTACAAGTGTTATTAAAATCCTGATAACGTTTTCATCTGCTTAAAGGGGTCTCCTAAATAAATTATATTTCCCCCCGTTCTTTACTGAAGTTTTTATCTTCTTGGTTCTTGAGCTTTCCAGACAATTTGGCCATTTCGGCATACTCCAAATAGCTTGGTTTGCCATTCCTCTCTGGTACAAATATTTAAGGGTGGGGAGCCAATTCCCCCCCCCCCACTCAGGGTGCCATATTACCAAAGTCTGCCCCTGTGGGGGGCCCCAAAAGATTCCCCACACTTCCTTAAAAAACAACAACTTTTGAGGTGTTGCCTGTGGAACCTCTTTCTTCTGAAGAAATGCTTAAATAGGTGTGGCGTTGTTGTTGTTGTTGTTGTTTTGTGTTGTCATCTTCATCATCATCTATACTGCCTTCATCCAAGGATCACAGGGTGGTTTACCACATAATACAATATAAATTTTAGAAGATGTAACACAATATGACTGAGGCTTCGCGATGTGAACAGCAACCAATGTGGAGTCCTCCTGTTCAGTGTATGAAAGGGCAATCCTGTACCCACTTACCTGGGAGCGGTGGTGGCTGGTACCTTTTGAGACTGATGGGGCAGGAGCCCAACAGCAGGTGGCACCAGAGTCACTGACAGGCAGGGCTGCCCCCTGATTGGTTGTAAGCAAGAAGGGAGGCAGGTGGCAGTGGGGATGCCTGACGGAAGACAGAGGTTAATCATCATCATCATCACCTATTATTTCTACCCTGCCCATCTGGCTGGGTTTCCCCCCTTTGCCCAAATTGGACAGATTCCATTCCCTGTGAGTAAGCCACATTGGGCTCAAGATTAGATATGCATGTGTCAGATTGTGCTGCCAGTCACTCGGTGATGCTCTCCTTCAGGACACTCCATTCTATTCCTTCTCCCTGATTGTTTTCACTCCCTCTTGGACAACCAACCAGCATCCATTTGCCACAAAGGACACTCAGTCCACATGGGGCTGTTTTGTTTTGTTTTCCCTCCGTAGGCTTCCCCTTCTGCAAACTTTGGGGTTTGCTTGCAAAAATGTGTGCCATAACATTATTTATTATTATTACATTATTATTTATTGAATATATATATATCCTGGCTTTCCGCCTGAATGAGCCCTGGCCTTAAAACTCGCCAAAGCTGCATGCTAAAATGTGCTTATCTGGGGAGATTTGCAGTGAAATGCTGGTAAATCATTTATTGGGGGGGGGGGGAGGAAATGCATATCCTGGTGAACGCAACACGCATAAAAAACTAGATGCCCAAAGGGGTCCCTTCCAACTTTATGATTCTATGAAGTAGATCATCTGAGGTCAGCTTAGATTCTATTAAAAATGTGCTACTTTAGGAAAAAATGCTTTGCGAAAATGTAGACAATAGGCAAAATTGCACACAAATGAGCGTGTTAGGAGAGATCTGCTGACAACTTTTCATGAGGACTTGGGAAAATAAATGAACCTCAGTTTTTTTGCCCTTTCTAGGGTGGTGCTGTGGTCTAAACCACTGAGCCTCTTGGGCTTGCCGATCAGAGGGTCGGCAGTTCGAATCCCTCTGACGGGGTGAGCTCCCATTGCTCAGTCCCAGCTGCTGCCAACCTAGCAGTTCGAAAGCATGCCAAAAAGTGCAAGTAGATAAATAGGTACCACTCCAGGGGGAAGGTAAATGGTGTTTCTGTGCACTGCTCTGGTTTCGGTGTTCCGTTGCGCCAGAAGCAGCTTAGTCATGCTGGCAACATGACCCGGAAAAACTGTCTGTGGACAAATGCCGGCTCCCTTGGCCAGTAAAGCAAGATGAGCGCCGCAATCCCAGAGTCGGCAGCGACTGGATTTAACTGTCAGGGGTCCTTTAATTTTTTAGGCTCTTCTAGCATCATTTTTCCAATTTTTAAAGTAAGTTCTTGGTTTGGTGCAATGTGCACGTACATGGTTGTGCGTCAATTGGACGTGTGTAAATTGGTTGTTGGCTGTACTAGTTTTGCAGTTATTTCCCATCCTCTGAAACGCCATCCCCCACACCTCAAGGATCTGGCAAAATGACTGCCAGCACTTAGATAGATAGATAATACTTAGATAGACTTCATGTATTTATTTGTACCCAGGCACATGACTAGGTTGCTCTGGAGAATTTGACTGGAGCCGTTTCCATCAGTCTACATTCGGGGTGCATTATTGTTGCCATAACTTATTTTGGGAGACAGAAAAGCATGAAACGGGAAAAAAAACTTTTACCTCCACTCAATGGATGTTGTGTACACTTGCAAGCAAGGGGGTGGCAAGTCGCTTAGTCTCCTAAGACTATGTTGTTGCTGCAATCCAATTACATCCTTTTTTCGGAGGACCTCCCTGATGAGTTCTTAATTCTATGAGTCGACAGTGGGTGAATTGAGAGTGTCTGTGCATATTATTATACAATCTCTTTAGAAGCGCAAAACAAACAAATTAATCCCAATGTACCGCTCTTGGTGGATTGCTCCTCCCTCTCCCCATTTGCTTTAACGATGTTTCTGATAGAAAGCTGAAATTTTAATGACCTTCCATAGGGGGAGCTGAAATAGCCTCAGTGCATCTGAGCTGCTGTTCCGCTTTTTATTATTCCTCGTAATTTTCAAGACAGTAACATGTGCAGCAGTGGAACACTGCCTTAAGAGCAGTTTTCATAAATATTTACTTATTTAAATTTGCACCTTGTCCCCTTTTGAAGACTCAAGGCAGAGGCTCAGGTCTTTTTAAAAACAGATTTGTTTTTTTAAACAGATTTTTTTTTGCCATTAAAAAAATAAATAATAACAAATAAGGGGGCGGGCAAGGAAGGTGAGCCCTATACAAGTAAAATAACATTTACTGAAAAGGGGGTGAGGAGAGTACAGAGGGTGGGGTATTGAAACAAACTACCCTAAACTGAGGACTATTCAGCATCATGCTCAAGAACACAACATCTTTAGCCCAGGAATGGAAGACAATCGCTGAATCGGTAGAACATGAGACTCTTAATCCCAGGGTTGTGAGTTCGAGTCCCACACTGGGCAAAAGATTCCTGCATTGCAGGGGGTTGGACTAGATGACCCTAGTGGTCCCTTCCAACTCTACGATTCTATGGTTCTACAGGACTTAAACCTCTTGATATGCCCTGCTTAGTCGTATAAGCAGGAGGGTCCACAAATGCAAAAGACGTGGCTTACCAGATTTTGAAGAAGTAGTGGTAAAATACACATCTTTCCAATGAAAGAGCCCCTATCCCGTAGTCTAAAGTCTAAAATTTCAGCAGGACGAGCGGGAGAATCCTCAAATACAGGGCTGGCATCTGCCTTTGAAGAAAGCAAAGCAATGTGTTATGTACTGAAGTTCTCACCCTGGGCCAGCAGGGGGATACTGTAGATAGTTGTCACTCAGGTCCACATATGCAAATAAGGGATTGAAAGTGACGTTCAGTGATTGGATAGTTACAGAAAGTGGTTACTGTTGCGTTGTAGTGGAGCTCTATATAAGCAGACTGGCTGAACCCTTCAGTTCAGTTCAGTTCTGGCCTGTGAATAAACAAGAGCTGTTTGAAGAATTGCTGTGTTGTCTGATATATTCATCCACAACTTAACAAAATGCTTTTTGCATCTAAAGTGGGTGGGCGTTTAAACCAGTGCATGCAGAGTCTAAAACTACCTAACTGCCCAGCTGGAAATTGGCAAAAGAGGCCCCCCACCCATGTGTCCTTGCAGCCATGCTCAGAACAAGCTTAGCTGGATCTGCAGTTAACTTTCCCCTCACAATGCTCCAGGCCATTCCTAATAAGTAAGGGAATTTTGCTTTCCCTCTGCTTTTCTAATACTTTCTGGCGCTCTCCATCAAGGAGAAGAGGGATTACTCCCACCTGTATCATGCTCAGCTTGTAGAAAAGACCTCCAAATTCTTTCCCCTGGTTGCAATGTAGCAGCAAACTGTTAAATCTTTTAAGCACCTTCATTGCACAATGTGTGTTTCTTGGGGGGGGGGGGAGAGGGAGAAGGAGTGAAAGAATAATCAACAATGAACTGAAAGTGTGCCAGCTGGCACCTAGAGTCTGACTTTGAGAGGCTTTTTCTAACTAGGTGTCCCTGGAAAATCGGGACACTTGGAGGATATGCTACGACACAAAGGCAAACTTCATATTTGTGTGAGTTAACCCACAGAGCCTAGGACTTGATGATCAGAAGGTCGGCAGTTTGAATCTGCGCGACGGGGTGAGCTCCCGTTGCTCGGTCCCTGCTCCTGCCAACCTAGCAGTTCGAAAGCACGTCAAAGTGCAAGTAGATAAATAGGTACCGCTCCGGCGGGAAGGTAAACAGTGTTTCCATGCGCTGCTCTGGTTCGCCAGAAGCGGATTAGTCATGCTGACCACATGACCCGGAAGCTGTACGCCGGCTCCCTCGGCCAATAAAGCGAAATGAGCACCGCAACCCCAGAGTCGTCCACGACTGGACCTAATGGTCAGGGCTCCCTTTACCTTTTACTACCACTGCTGGCATGTGGTCCTCAGAAGGTTTTACAGGGTGGGAAAAGATTCCATGCCCCAGGGCCTTCTCTAGCTCCTCTCTGAGAGAGTGGATTGCTGAGAAAGCAGCAGGCAGCGAGGGAAAAGGCCTGCTTGCTGCCTCAACCCAGGTTGTCACCAACAATTTGCAGCGGGTGGGAGTTGAGGGATATTTCCAGGCAGCAGAGGGCTGGAGTATCTCAGGAGCCCAACAGCCCCCCGGAGACTGTCATGTTCAATTTACCAACCTGTCTGCATGCAACGATTGCTCCACACAACTGTGATCGTAGCCCTCTGCGCCAAAGGAGCGTTCAGATCTGTAGGCTGGCATGATGCAAGGATGCCTGTGTTTCGTCAGGGCCGCATCAACCTTCCAGAAATGAGAGGTTTCAGACACAAGCGGGGCAACATCGCCAAAGTAGGTTCAGCTTTTGAACTGGGGCCAAGAGAAGTACCCAGAAGTTCAGGCTTGGTGGGTGAGTTGATAGAAGTCATTTTGATGGTGGCATCACCAGAGCAGGACTTGGTGGTGGTGGGCATTGCCCAGGGTGTTACTCTACAGAATGAGAAGGTGAGCAGGGCTGTCTTTCCACATTTTGATGTAACTGAAGCCATTTACATTGATGTACACGAAGACATTGTCATCTGAACCATCACTCCCTGTTAGCATACCCTGCAACATCTTGGGAACCAAAATCGGGACACTCCTTTGTTTGGTCCCAAATGCTCACACATGCGCGAGAGCGCAAGACCAAAAGATGCTCATTTTTGGGTCTCGCAAGACTGAAAAGTGAGTGTCATTTGGTCCGGCGTTCTGGTGTGAGCCACCTGACTCACTCCAGAGTGCCAGAATGAAAAAAAATGAGACGTTCCAGGATCCAAACAGTAGCTGAGATTGGCTTCTGTAATTCTGGGATGTCCTACCTAATTCAGAACTGATGGGTGCCATGTGATAAGACCACGAGGTCCACAGTGTCTAAAATCATCAAGCCTTACCATTGCAATTTGATATGGGAGAAGTGCCATTAGGTAGCACATTAATTTGAAGAATCATAGCGTTGGAAGAGATATCCAAGAACGGCTTCCTGTTTACTCATCAGGTGTGGTCTGAAAGCATTGCAAGTCTGTGCTATAAAAAGGACGATTAATAAGGAAATGTTGCTAGGATGCCAGCTAATATATAGTGAAGTAATAATTAGTATTGGGGTTGTGGGTGGGGCATGTTCCCCTGCCGATTTACTTGCAGGGGTTCCACACAGTTTTGTTTTTCTGTGGTCAATAAGATGATATCTGAACTTCTGAATAGCAGGGTGGAATGATTGGTCATGGATCTGCCATGGCTGCATTAGCTGAGATTACTGCATTGCAGAGGGTTGGACTAGATGGGTCCCTTCCAGCTCTATGATTCTATGAAGTAAAGGGACTACAAACTCAACTTTTGAATAAATAAAATGATGATAGCTGAACATTTTAGGAGCATCACCCCGGAATGTCCTGTGGGGGAGGGATCCACAATCCCTGAGCGCCCCTCCTTGGTGCGTATGCCTTGTGTATGCACTCCCCAACTTTGTAGCCTGTGGAGAGGGCAGAGAAGATGGGGACATTTTCTCTCTGGTCCTTATTCTAGCTCAGGGGTTAGCAAACTTTTTCAGCAGGGGGCCAGTCCACTCTCCCTCAGACCTTGTGGGGGGCCGGACTATATTTTGAAAATACAAATAAAAATGAACGAATTCCTTTGCCCCACAAATAACCCAGAGATGCATTTTAAATAAAAGGACACATTCTACTCATGTAAAAACACCAGGCAGGCCCCACAAATAAACCGGAGATGCATTTTAATTAAAAGGACACATTCTACTCATGTAAAAACACCAGGCAGGCCCCACAAATAAACTGGAGATGCATTTTAATTAAAAGGACACATTCTACTCGTGTAAAAACACACTGATTCCCGGACCATCAGCGGGCCGGATTGAGAAGGCGATTGGGCCGGATCCTGCCCCTGGGCCTTGGTTTGCCTACCCCTTTTCTAGCTGGTCTGCCTTTGCTAGTCTGAGCACAGCAAGACTCTGCACAAGTCCGATTGCTGAAGCAGAGGTAACCTTTTGCTCTTTTGGTGGCTTGCATTTAATAGCGACTGCTTTCCCTCTCCCCCCTCCACACACATTGTTCTACCCGATATCAAATACACTAGCACATTTGCCTTCCACATTTAGAGGATTGTTACGTCACAGGGTGCCTTTGATCCTGTTCCAAATTGTGAGGCAGGAGGGAGGAAAAGAAACACAACTCTCTCTCTCTCTCTCTCTCTCTCTCTCTCTCTCTCTCTCTCTCTCTCTGCTTTGAAATATTAAAATGTGCTTCCTGCACAACCTGTTTTGGGTGCTTTCGCCTGGTGACTTGGCACGCCCATTTAACCTGTCAAGCAGCCAGCGCACAATGTCTCACTTAGAGAAATATTAACAAAGGGATGTTTGGAGGGGGGGGGGGGGGAATAAAGCACAGCCTATATGGATGTTCAGGCTGGTGTATGGCTTCAGGAGAGCTCTCCAGAAGGACGCACGGTGGTTTCGGATCTATGTGACGCTAGCGTGGATTGGTGGAGCATTGGAAACATGATGGACCTCCTTAGCAGTTTTTTGGTGAGTGTTGTGCCGCAGGTGTCGTGCAATCAGCTCGCACAGTGAGCTTGCTTGACCCTCTGCTAAATAACTTCGATCCTGGCAAAAGCACCAGGTCAAAACTAGCCGCCTTAGGGGAATGGCCGTAGCTCAATGATAGAGTGTCTGCCCTGCAAGCTGAAGTTCCCAGGTTTGATCCCCACTGGCATCTCCTGGTGGGGTTTGGAGAAACTCCTGCCGGAAATCCTGGAGAGCTGCTGCCAGTCAGCGTAGACAATACTGAGCTAGATGGACCACTGGTCTGACTGAGTATAAGCCTGGATAGTTGGTTAGAGCATGTGGCTGATAACCTGCCAAGGTCGCAGGTTCAATTCCCATATGGGACAGCTGCTTATTCCTGCTTTGCAGGCAGATGGACTTGACAGTCCTCAAGGTCACTTCCAACTCTACAATTCTAGGATTCTATATAACCCAGACTCCAATTCTTGATTAGGGATGTGTGTGTGTGGGGGGGAGAAATTCAGTTCAGTTTGCATTGCAGGTGAACCTACAAAACTGCACTCTTGGAAGCAATACACAAGCCCCAAAACATATTGTACAAAATTTGTACTGCTGCTCATTCTGCAATGCACTCTGCTGGCTGAGTAACATGTACAGAAGACGCATGTGCCATGGCAAAGTGTGCATTAAAATTAAATTGTGTAAATTGCATACAAAATACGTTCTATAAGGGCATTGTGAAAATGCGTACATTAGGCAAAACTGCATACAAAATTAAAACCGTGTTTATGGAAGACAATCTTACTCAGCTACAAGTGATCGCTAAAGAGAGAGAGAGAGAGAGATTAGACACGTAGTATGTTGACATGTGTTTGGATCTGGTTTTTAGGTTATTGTTGATTTCAATCACTTTTTAATGTTTTAATCTGTTGTTTTCCCCAATGATTTTATCGCTTTATTGCTTTAATGTTTCGTTACAAATAAGAGGTGTATAATAAGTAAATAAAATATATTAGAAGTTCTCTCCCGAATGCTGATGAATTTTTATGACAACTTCTTCTTTTTAAATAACCAGCTGATGTGGAAATTGGGAGAACTGAAGTTAATAGCAGGAAAAGGGAATATTCAGAATTGAGAGATTCTTGAAAATTCTGAATGTTTTACCAGAGGCAGGTGGAGTTTATAGTGTGGATTGCAAAGTCTTGCCATGCCTCCCTCCCTCTATTGTTAATCTCCACTTATATTATCCCTTCTGAGCTGTGAACTGTCTGGCTCTTATCTCCTGGAGTGCAATACGCGTGGAAAATACCCTTGTACCCAAGAACTGGAGAACCATGTATGCTGAGTCTAAAACATAGATAGTGTTATGGTTTGGATGGAAGGTTAGAGGGACCGATCGACATTTTCAGGAAGACATGCTAAGCCTTGCCTAATCTCCAAAGCTTTCCCTCCCTGTCTTCTGAGAGCCTTCAGAGTTCCCAAGAACCTAACTGATACCTTTCAATGCGACGAATACGGCATGTCGTCAAGATCTAACATTTATTCTGGGTTGAAATTTCAGTAACTAGAGAGTTTCTGCATGAGAATTGCTGGCGTAATGTTTTGCAGCTTGAAAAACCACCTCTGGTGTCATGGGAAGGGTGCATTGTTGTTGTTGTTTAGTCGTGTCCGACTCTTCGTGACCCCATGGACCAGAGCACGCCAGGCACTCCTGTCTTCCACTGCCTCCCGCAGTTTGGTTAAACTCATGCTGGTAGCTTCGAGAACACTGTCCAACCATCTCGTCCTCTGCCGTCCCCTTCTCCTTGTGCCCTCCATCTTTCCCAACATCAGGGTCTTTTCCAGGGAGTCTTCTCTTCTCATGAGTATTGGAGCCAAAGTATTGGAGCCTCAGCTTCAGGATCTGTCCTTCCAGTGAGCACTCAGGGCTGGTTTCCTTCAGAATGGAGAGGTTTGATCTTCTTAAGGGTGCATTAGAGAGCGACATTTCTAGCAAGGCATCCTAGTTGAGGAGGAACCATAGCTCAGTGGTGGAACAACCCAAAGATACTTTGCCTGCTAGAGATACACACTCTTGCCCTTGCCATCAGCTGGAGAGTTGCGCCCTCTGCTTCCCAGGAAGAATGTCATGGCAAGGGGAAAACCAGCATAGCCACTTCCATTGGCCAGTGAAAGAGCAGCTTTAGGGGGTGGGTTTCCCCTGTCCCATTGTCAGAGACTCATCTCCAGCTGCTGACTGGGCTGGGACTGCAGGACCAAAAGGCAGCAAGCTCTGCCCCCATCCATCAGCTGGAGATCTAAGGGCATTTGGGCCATGCATGCAAATGGGTGAGTGAGTGTTGGGCGTTTTCTTGTATAGCCTGCCAGCAGAAGCTGGCACGTTAAGGCAGATGGGGTGCTGTCCCGCCAACAGCAGCCTTATTTTCTCCAAGCCCATCTGCTGCCTTTTAACCAGTCCAGAAGGCCATCCTTGGCTGTCACTTCCTTCTTTCTCTTTAGTCTCAGTCTTGCCCTTGCAGAACTCAGCAGGGAGGAAGGGGATAGGGACGAAACTAGAATCAGCTGGCTCTGCCTGTCATAGCCTTGGGCTCCACTTTCTGTTGACCTCCTTGACTTCTGCTCTACCCGTCCCAGTGGGCACCAGACATCACTGCTGTGGCCCTGTCTACATACCCTCCAACATTTCTCCAGTGAGAATAGGGACGTCTGATATAATAATAATAATAATAATAATAATAATAATAATAATAATAATTCCCCACCCATCTAACTGGGTTGTCCCAGACACTCTGGGTAGCTCCCAACATATATAAAAACATAATAAAACATTACACATTTGAAAAAACTTCCCTCTACAGGGCTGCCTTCATATGTCTTCTAAAGGTTGTGTGGTTAGTTATCTCCTTGGCTCAGGGATAGGATAGCTTCATACCCTCCAACATTTCTCAGATGAAAATAGGGCTGCCCTAAGGAAAAGTGGGACAACTCATCAGAAACTGGGATGGCTTCTGTAAATTCAGGACTGTCCCTGGAAAGTAGGGACACTTGGAGGGTCTGTGTCTATCAACAAAGCTCTAAGGGTTGCTGGATTGTGTGTGTGTGTTTGTGTGAGAGACAGAGACAGACAGAGACAGAGACAGAGACAGAGACAGAGACAGAGACAGAGACAGAGGCAGAAAGAGGCAGACAGAGAATGTTGAGGTTTCTATTGTAGTATTGCCTGCTGCCTATAAGTTGACTTGAGAATCCTTTGATTGGAAGGTAAAGGGCCCCCTGTCCATTAGGTCCAGTCGTGGCCGACTCTGGGTTTGAGGTGCTCATCTTGCTTTATTGGCCAAGGGAGCCTGCGTACAGGTTCTGGGTCATGTGGCCAGCATGACTAAGCCGCTTCTGGCGAACCAGAGCTGCGCACGGAAACGCCGTTTACCTTCTTGCCGGAGCGGTACCTATTTATCTACTTGTACTTCGACATGCTTTCGAACTGCTAGGTTGGCAGGAGCAGGGACTGAGCAATGGGAGCTCACCCCGTTGCGGGGATTCGAACTGCCGACCTTCTGATTGGCAAGTTCTAGGCTCTGTGGTTTAACCCACAGTGCCACCCGCGTCCCCTATTGGAAGGTACAACTCTTCAAAATAAACGAGAAGGTCCCAGGTTCAATTTCTGACATCTCCAGTTAAAAGGAGCAGGCAGCAGGTGGAAAGCCTTCTGCCTTAAGGTGTTGGAGAATCACTGCCGATCAGAATAGACAAGATGGCCCTAACTCTGGCCTGATGTAACACACAGTTTGCTGCATTCACAAAACAGCTGGCAGACCCCATTCATAACCCTGCAGAGGCATGTAATGAGATGCTATTGCAGTACAACGAAAAGTCGGAACTCTTGTCAGACTAGAAAGGCAGAGCTGACAGCTCCTCTGAGTCTGAGTGGCAGGCATGTCAGCTTAATTACACCGCTTTTCTCCCTCCCACCCTCCTGGCATTGTTCTCACCCATGTCATCTTCAGTGAGATTTTTTAGATCAAGAAGGTTGACTCTGGAGGCAACACGGTGTGCAAGGGCTGAGCTTGCTGGAGCAGCTTGCAAGGAACGCTGAGCCAATGTTCCCCATCGTATTCCTCTAAGCAGAAGTGAGTGAATGGTTGGATGGATATGTGAGTGGGGGAGAGGGAGAGGGAGAGAAGGGACATGGGAAACAACCTCTCCTGGTATGTCCCATGGAGGACCTTATGGTCTTCAAAACATCTTGGAGATCCCGGGCCACAGGGAGGTTAGGCTGGCCTCAACCAGAGCCAGGGCTTTTTCAGCCATGGCCCCGATCTGGTGGAACGCTCTGTCACAAGAGACTAGGGCCCTGCGGGACTTGACATCTTTCCTCAGGACCTGCAAGATGGAGCTGTTACACCAGACCTTTGGTGGACCCCCTCTCTCCTTCTGTAATCCTCATAGACCTCTAGCCCAATGGCTGCCATTAATTTGATTCTGAATTGAATTTAGAATGTATTTTAATTAATTGACTGTGTGATTTTATGTACGCTGTGCTATTTTTACTTGTTGTTAGCCGCTCTGAGCCCGGCTTTGGCCGGGGAGGGCGGGATACAAATAAAATTATTATTATTATTATTATTATTATTATTATTATTATTATTATTATTGCAGGTTCAATCCCCGTATGGGACGGCTGCATATTCCTGTATTGAAGGGTTGGACTAGATGATCCTCAGGGTCCCTTCCAACTCTACGCTTCTATGGTTTCTACAGTATTGTTGCGCTTGACTCCCTGAGACTGGCAAGCATGGAAATGGAGGGTGGCACTTATGCTAGATTCAGCTTCCCCAGCTTTCGTTGTCTGCCTAGTTTGTTGTTTGTATTAATCAGAGAGACCAGTCCGGCCTGTTAGGGGCAGAGATTGCTTATCAGGGACGGGATTTCTGGCCTCAAGCAGGGCTCAAGGGATGTACAGTAACTCGGAAGGCACCGGCCGTGCCACACGTGCTCTGGCAAGCTGCCATATCTTGCTGGCTGCGAAATGGTGGTAACGCCACCAGCTGCTCCATGCTGATAAGTCCTAACAGGCACGCTTTTGTCTCAGCTGAACCTTAGGAACATAGGAAGCCACATTATAATGAGTCAGACCCATTGGTCCATTTAGCTCAGTGTTTTCTACACGGACTGGCAGCAGCTCTCCAGGGTTTCAGGCAGGGAATGTCTCCTGGCCCTCCCTGCATGCAGATGCCCTACCACTGAACTTCAGAAGCAGGAATCTCACATCTTAGGTTTGCAGCAGAGTACCGTGTGTGCATCCCATGGAGCGGATGCAGGCTCCTTGGCTTCGGTGAAAGCAACGGAGGCTTTGCGTTGGCTTCGCCGAAGCCTGGAGGGGTGTGCACCGACCCCTCATGCTCTCCAGGCTTCAGGGATAGCCACCTGAAGCCTTCAGAGTGCAGCACGAGTTCCCACTGTGTCCCGGAGGCTTCAGGTTCCTTTCGCTGAAGCCAGGAGAGTCTTGTTCTCCCCGCTTCAGCAAAAGGAACCCGAAGCCTTCGGAGCACAGCGGAAAGTCCCACTGCGCTCCGGAGGCTTCGGATTGCCTTCACTGAAGGCGACTGAACGCACCTTGAACACACCTTGTTTTAGAGGGGGAGAACAAGAAAAAAAAATTCTCCCCCTCTCTGCGCAGCTCCCCTTCAGCGAAGTGGCAGGAGAAATGGAAGGGGCTCCGTTTCTCCTGCCGCTTCGCTGAAGGGGTACTGAGCAGAGAGGAGGAGATTTTTTTTTCTTGTTCTCCCCCTCTAAAACAAGGTGCGTCCTATGGTCGGGTGCGTCCTATAGAGCGAAAAATACGGTAATTTCAGGGATGTTGGCACAGCCTGCCAAGCTCATGTGTGGAAGTGGATATTGGAGTCTTAGCACTGTAGAGTTGGAAAGGGACCACAAGCTTCATCTAGTCCAACCCCCTACAGTGCAGGAAACTTTTGTCCAATGTGAGGATTTGAACCCACAACCCTGAGATTAAGAGTCGCATGCTCTACCGACTGAGCTATCCCACAACTTAGTCTTCTTTGTTTCTCATTCATTCCACACTTTTGAGGAATCAGTCCTCCACCATGACAGCACCTCTGGAACTCCTTGCCTATTGATATTATGCAGGCACGTCTGCTGTACAATTTTCTAAGCCTTCTAAGAACCCCCCCCCCCGAATTTAAGCAGTCCACCCATATATGCAAATCTGATATGTATTTTAAGATGCAATTAAATTTTATAATGTATATTTTAAAATGGCTGACTTGATTTTGAAATCCGATAATATTGGGTGATTTTTAACGTTTGTTGTTGTTTCCTGTCCTTTGCCAGGAGGTCTTGGGGTGGGTTACAATGATTTAAGGGTCAGAATGAAACAATGAAAACAGTAATTTGTTTTTGTTGTTTCTTGTCACCAGGATACAGTGGTACCTCGGGTTACATACGCTTCAGGTTACATATGCTTCAGGTTACAGACACTTCAGGTTACAGACTCCACTAACCCAGAAATAGTACCTCGGGTTAAGAACTTTGCTTCAGGATGAGAACAGAAATCGTGCAGTGGCGGCGCAGCGGTAGCAGCAGGAGGCCCCATTAGCTAAAGTGGTGCTCCAGGTTAAGAACAATTTCAGGTTAAGAACGGACCTCCAGAACGAATTAAGTTCTTAACCCGAGGTACCACTGTAGTGATAAAATACGAAGAGCAAGAAATCTTGATGCAATCGCACATGAGACCACATCAAGATTGCTTTATTACCATGTTTAATATCAAGGTTGCTTTATTGCAGTGTTTAACATCACGATTACTTTATTGCAGTGTGGTTTATCAGGGTCCATGCAAGCATCAGCCCTGAAGACGGGAAAACATGCAAAAGGCACTGACATTTTAGGAAGGACCCTGACAAACCAGACCATGAATTAGTCTTTTAAAGCCTTCCAAGTTAATGGCCATCACTGCCTGCTGTGGCGGTGAGTTCCATAGTTTAATTATGCGCTGCATGAAGAAGTACTTTCCATTATCTGGCTTAAAGGAGTAAAGGAACTTAGATCTCTCTTGTGAGCAAACAAAGGTTTGATCAAAAGATGCCAGGAGGGCGGAGATGAGGAAAGACAAGACAGACTTTTCTTTGGTACTCTGTACCATCTTTGGAAAGAAAAGCCGTGTTTGTTTATTAGGAGTGTCCCAATATTTGACAAGGACTCCCAGAGCAGCTGGATAGGCTCTTTATTTTGTTTTTTTAAAGGAGGGCAGCTTCCTGAGAAAATAAACCTGCAATTGAATTACCAGGCTGTTACTAGACGAAGGAGATGACCTTGCAAATGACTGGAAAATTCAAAAAGCGATACAATAATCGAGTTTGGTTGGGCGAGCTCTGCTGGAACCTTGCCACTAATTAACTTAATGGTCTGCATCTGCCTTTGCTCTGGCTTTTATTTTCCAGCCTGATTGTCACTTTGCTTTATGTTATCGGGCAAAATTTTGGGGGGCTACCACACCCCTCTTTCGCTTCCTGAGCTTGCCTTTCCTTTGCCGGTGCAGGATACTTAGTGCTAAGGTGAGCTTCATCCCCATCTCTGTGCAACCTCATGGAATTGTAGAGTTGGAAGCAACCATTGGGGGCAGAGTCATCTTATCCAACCCCCTGCAATTCAGGAATCTTTTGACCAACATGGGGTTTGACCCCACAACCCTGAGATTAAGAGTCTCATGCTCTACCAGTTGAGCTACCCCAGGACATTGAGCCCAAGCTGCTGCTGAACAAGAAAGGAGTCTTCCTTCCACCAGGCCAGCACTGTCTATTTGAGATGCTGTTGGACTCCAGCTCTCTTCAGCACTACTCAGCAGAGCCAGTGGTCAAGGATGATGAGTGTTGAGGTTCAGCAACAGAGTCTCCACCACTGGCAGAGGTTCTCCAAAGCCTCAAGCACAGGTGCATTCCAATCCCAACACCTGTGACCACCTAGTCGAAGATGCCAGTGTTGAATCTGAAGCCTTTGGGAAACTGGCGTCTATCAGGTCATCTAGCCTAGTATCCTCTACTCTGACAGTGGCTCTCCAGGATTTCAGGTTAGGGAAGGCTGGTGGTGAAGCTCTGGAGCAAGCCAGCAGTAAATCACACCATGCATGTTGGAGTTAACTCTTTATTAGCCAGAACAGGCTAGTGTTAGGCCCAGTGGGCACAGGAACTCATCCCTAGTAGGTCTTGCCAAGAATTAAGATCCCTGCCTCCCCGCAGATGTCCATGTGTCCTCTCTAGGGTTTTCCCCCCAAGCAATCAGGCACCTGCATGCCTGTCTTTGTTCCTCCTGCTTCCTGCCTCTTCTGGTTCTGGGAGACCAGGGAGGAGGGGAGCTAGGGTTAGGGTTAGGGCTAGGGCTAGCTGCTCACTAAGTCCCATTACCCCTTCAGCTTCCAACACCTCATCTTCCTAATCTCCCTCTTACCATTCATCGTCGTCCCACCACCACTCCCTGGGCTCTGACCTTTCTTCCCTTGATGGTTCCCCTGCTGGTTCCTACCACCATTCATCTGCATTGAACCGGTCTCTGACTTCTGGCCTGCGGGCTTTATTCAGCCCACAAGTCCTCTCCATTTGACTTGTGAGAACATGTTTTGCCAAGGCACACCTACTTGCCCTATGTGATTTCAGCTGTGGTGCAGATAAAACAACCCAACAGGGTCAAAGGGGGCTTTGCAGTTACCACCAGTCAACTGATCAGCACTACCTGCAAAGATCCACTGCGAAAGCTACCTGCCTGGCTCCGTTGCAAACAACTGGTTGTCGGGGCTTGCAAAGCCCAGGCAATTCAAAGCGCCATGTCAGCTGCTGTCATGGTGACGTCAGGTAACTGGCAGCTGGGTAGCCCTGCCCACCTGTCAAGCCTGGCTTGTGCGGGGACATGGGTGGAAGGTAATGACCTGGCCCACCAGGTGAATTCACCTCCCCACTTCTGTCCTACACAGAAGAGCAGAGCAATGGGAGGAACGGAAAGAAGAGGAGCATTGTTTCATCACAGGGGGAGGGGAGTTCTGGGTGGGGAGGAGCCAATGGTGGCTGGAATCAGGGAGGCTGACAGAGGGGGCGTTGCAGTCTCATTCCTCGCTTGGCAGCAGGTGGATGGAGTTAGCTATGGATCAAGGCCTTTCCAGGAACGGAGGGGCTGCATGGCAGTTGTCTACAACCAAGCCTACCTAAGTTCTAAGACCTGGCTCTTCACAGTCTCATGTTTTTTTGTACAGTAGGCTGACCAGGTGCTTCCTCAGATTTTCCAGGAGGGTGTGGCACAGGCTCTAACCATAGATTGGGGAGGATGCTGATTGCAATGGCGATTCCCTCCTGGCTCCTCCCCTGAGGCCTGGGCCCTGCCTCCATTGCCCCAGCCCTACTGCAACCCTGGACATTACATTGCAATTAAATGAATGCTCCAGACCTAGGGTTATTCCACAGCTGAGTGTGTTGGGGGAGACATGGTAACTGCTTCTCAAAACGCCGGGTAATATTTTGGTATAATGCTTCAAAGCGATATAATCCTGCAAAGAAACAAAGGGGCAGACATTTTCTGAGAAAAAAGGTCTTCTAAGAACATTTGGCTCAGCTATAACTATAATTGTATATAACCCTTCTGACTGTTTTCTCACGGCGCCTTTTATTATATTTCATTGGGTTGTGTTTTTTTAAACTTCAGTTCCTTTTAAATTGTTTTATTGCTGGCTTTTATTGCTGGCTACTTCCTTCTATATACAGCTTTTTTTAAAAAAAATGCATTTTACTGTTTTGAAAACTGCCTGGACCTCTAATGAAGAAAATCGGGTGTCAATATGTTGTATCAATAAGGGTTTCCTCGGCCATCCAGTGTTTTGAGCTCATCTTGCGTTGACAGAAACAAAAAAGGGGTTTTCAAACGGGGCAAGTTCTCACAGAGTCATCAAGATATAAGCTGGGTTGAACCAGCAGAATGAAGTGGAGACTTCTGGGTATATAGTAGTGGCTGACATTTTACACTAGAACATCATAAGAACATGAGAAGAGCTCTCCTGAATGAGGGCATCAGCCACCTAGTCATAGAATCAAAGGATTTGACGGTACTCCAAGGGTCATCTAGTCCAACCCCTTGCAATGCAGGAATCCAGTGCTCTGTTCTCACAGTGGCTAACCAGATGCACCAATGGGAACCCTGCAAGAAGGACACAAGTTCAGCTGCATTCTCTCCAGCTGCAGTTCTCAGCAGATGGTGTTCAGAAACGTTGCCCCCTCCAGAGGATTTCGGTTTGCAATCAATGAACGATGGAGAATCGATATAAAAACCTGGACTTTTCTGTGCATGTCTATTTACTTGTTGGGCCCCCCACAAACACGTTTTCTGGGCATCATGCGTTGCAGTTAAAAGCCTAAGAATAATGTCTGTAAAAATCCAGCATGAATCTTAGAACCTGGTGTAAAGCCCAAATACAAAAAAGTAAATGCACAGTAAGATGCAAGAGAAAACTCAGGAGCTAAACGCTACCACCAAATACAGTAACTAAAACCACTGGCCAGAGGGATTTAAGCAAGAAGGCTTAAGTCTTAGGCTGGTGTCAGGCGAGCTTCCCTGGCAGAGTATTCAATAGCCAGGGGGCCACCACAGAAGAAGCCCTGTCCCTCATGGTACTCTGAGCTTCAGACTAAGGAAACTCAGAGATCTGCCTCTGTGGATGACCTTAAGTTTCAGGTAATTCCAGGAGGAGGAGATCTTCCTTCTGGCATCAAGGTCCCAAGCCATTTAAGGCTTCATTATTCAAATCTCTCCGAATTGGAAGCAGTGAGTGCAATAAATGATCTGATTGCAGTTGTCATAAGGTGTTAACTTTTAGCTTCACTTCTTTCTTTCTTTTCTTTGTCTCCCCCAGTCTGCAGAGTTCTTTGAAATGCTGGAAAAAATGCAGGTATGTGGCATGTCAGTTCTGCCCAGAACTTGTTCCTCTTGGCAACTGTGCATGCGTGTTTTCAACATAATTGTGGCAGGCTACTTTGGAGCAGGGTGTGGGTGCAAAAGATGTTTGTGATCTTTGGTGACTGGGAACGATGTCTCATGTTTCTGAAAATATGTGTACAGTGGTTGATCTGATAGAGATGAAGTGGCAGAGGATTGCATCCTGTCTTTCTTCAGCTTGAAAATAAATGCCTTGCCAATAAATCAGGCTGCAAGAAATACAAGCAGCAACCCAGCAGAATCACCAAATGGGAGTTATGCTACCTCAGGGGCTCTCAACCTTTATAGGTCTATGGGCATATTTTGATTTTTGAATGAGGGCTGTGGGCACTCTACCCCCTAGAGCAGTGGTTGTCAACCTGTGGGTCCCCAGATGTTGTTGGACTACAACTCCCATCATCCCTGAGCTCTGGCCTTGCTGGCTAGGGGTGATGGGAGTTGTAGTCCAACAACATCTGGGGACCCACAGGTTGAGAACCGCTGCCCTAGAGCCTTTACTCTCTCCTGCCCCCAGATCTGCACACACACACACCCCAGCAGAGAGAGAGAGAGGGAGGGAGGGAGGGAGAAAGTGCATGCACATAGACTCCACTTTTCCAAGACATGGTCTCCAAAAGTGCTCCTGGGGAGGAAGACTAGTGAAATGATGGCCATCCTTGCTAACTTGAAGTAGATATATGGCTGTCCTCAGTGACCAGCGGAGACAGCCATAATTTTGAACGAAAGCTGCATCACAGCATCCCATTATTCCCATGGAGCCATTTGCAGCTGCTGTTTGTTGCAGCTCTGCCACTGCCCCACATCCCAATACTGAAAGTGGGGAATGGAGCTGAGAAATGTCTGTGGGCCCTATGACAGTGGTGGCTGGTGCCCACTGGCGACTGGTGGGGCAGACGGCAGGGAGCCCACCAGCAGGTGGGACCAGAGCTAATGGCAGGCAGATCCAACTCATTCTAGAGTTATCTCCATCTTCCTCCTCTCTTCTGAGTTACCCCAGGGCAAAGCTGAGACTAAGATGGAGGAAGTTGACAGGCAAGGCCACCACCTTCTGGGCTGATTGTAAGTAAGAAGACAGGCAGGTGGGGCTGGCTGAGGGGAGACTGAGCTTGGTGGGCCAATGTCCCATTTGACCAAATAAACTAGACTAGTAAGAAGTTCTGTGTTGCAAATTTTAACCAGGAACATGCACCCAAGACCTCTGGCATGTATCCCAAAGTAACTAAACAAACTGCATGTCATGTTTTTCTACAAACAGGGGCCAAAATTAGAGGAACAGAGAAGTGGAAGCCAGAAAAATAAGGTCAGTTTCAGGACAAGGTCCAAACGTGGGTCTCTTTTTCAATGTCTAGGAACAGAATATATCTTTGCTTGGACAAGGTGGTTCATAATGTAAAGCGCTTCTCAGTTCTCCTCAGTTTCTCCACAGGCTGAAATCCAACAGGCAGATCCTAGCCCAGGGGTCAGAAAACTTTTTCAGCAGGGGGCCGGTCCACTGTCCCTCAGACCTTGTGCAGAGCCGGCCTATATTTTTCGGGGGGGGGGGGAATGAACGAATTCCTACACCCCACAAATAACCCAGAGATGCATTTTAAATAAAAGGACACATTCTACTCATGTAAAAACATGCTGATTCCTGGACAGTTTACGGGCCAGATTTAGAAGGCGATTTGGCTGGATCCAGCCCTCAGGCCTTAGTTTGCCTACCCATGTCCTAGCCCCACTGTGGGCCACTTCAATGGGTAGGTAGTACTGCCCGCCTATTGATCACCTGACATCACCATGACATCAGGTGTCCCATTTTTCCTTTGTAGCATGGCTTGGGGTCAAGCTGTGCTGTAAAGGTGGATCCAAGCCGATCCAAGCAGGATTTGAACACACGGCGCTTTGGTGTGCTGTCTTCCTTGGTGAGCTGACTAGTGCTGCGTTTTGGTGAGGATCAATGGTGCTATGGAGTTCCTGATTGGGGATTTCATAGCACAGTCAATTCCAACCATCTCCCCAGTCAATCAGCTGATCAGCAGTGACAGCAAGCCTCCCTGGTCAAGGAACAATCAGGAGCTCACTTTAAGGCTCGCTGGCAGCCATGCCCCTAGCTGCCCAAATATGGCATCCAAAGTGTGGCAGGTGGGCGTGCTTCTGGGGAAACAGCACCAGGGGCCAAAATTGTATCTGTGCTGGGTCTGATTAGACCCATGGACCAGAGGTTCCTCACCCCTGCTATTCACACCTAGGAAGAAGCCTCATGTTTATTCATTGAGACTTATTTCTGAGCAGTAGACACAAACAGTTTTCCCTGGGTTGAGTAAACACTGGAGACCAAATTCATTTTATAACGTTGTATAATTTATAATAGCAATTGCACTGCATTTAAAAAGAAATCTATATTGATTCAAATATAAATTTGATAACATTCAGTTACATAAACTTTAATATAAGCAATAGCTCTTATTTTGCTTTTTTTGCGTCTATATAGTTTATTTACAAATAGGAAACAGAAAAACCAACTGCGCACTCGCTTTCCAAAAGCAAAAACTCCCACAGCATTCAAGAGGTCTGACTAGTCCATGTAACCCCAGCTAGAAACTCTCAGCTCCCTAAGAGCTTAAGAGACCTGTTGGATCAGAACAAGTGTTCATGTGAATGGTGCCAGGGGGCTGAAACTGGGGGTTGTGGTGGCAGGGACTTGCTTGCCTTTACTCCCAGCTTTCAGGCTGAATGACTTAATTGGCCTGATCTTTTCGATGTGCAGCAGCACCAACCATGTAACTGTTGAGAGAGAGTATTGGGCTCATTGCCCCAACCAGACCAGGTGACCCAAGGAACCAATTAGGGGTTGGCTGGCTCTATGGCACATGTACCATGCACAGGGTGTGAGTGGTCCTCCTTACTGGGCATATAAGGGATCTTCACTGGCTGCCTGTTACACACTGAGCCAGTTTTAAGGTCCTGCTACTTACATATAAAACCCTAAACCACTCTGGGCCAAATCATCTGAAAAGCTAACTTCCCCTCCAATGTCCACTAAGCACATTAAGATCAGCAAGCGGAACGAAGCTAGTTTTGCCATGGCTTGATGTGCATTGATTTGAGATGACGCAGCTTTGTTCCCTTGTGGTACCAGTAGTGCAGAAAGTCCTTCCGGCTTAAATACGAGCATCCCCAATCAGTATTGGCATCCCGCCAACTCTTGAAGATGCCCCTGTTTAGGGTGAGCATCTTGATTCAACTTTTAATTGCTGTTTTAACTGCCTTGTTAGTTGGTTTTATTTTGTTTATTTAAAAAAATGGGATTGTTTTATTGAACATTTAAATATGTGTGGTTTTAATGATTTGATTCAATTGTTTTATGGTGCATTTTATTAATGAATGGATTTTATAAGTGGTGTCAGGCTTGTAACCTTTCTGGCATGAAAGGAGTATAAAGGTAAAGGTAAAGGGACCCCTGACCATTAGGTCCAGTCTTGGCCGACTCTGGGGTTGTGGCGCTCATCTCGGTTTATTGGCCGAGGGAGCCGGTGTACAGCTTCCGGGTCATGTGGCCAGCATGACTAAGCCACTTCTGGCGAACCAGAGCAGCACACAGAAACGCCGTTTACCTTCCCGCCAGAGCAGTACCTATTGATCTACTTGCACTTTGACATGCTTTCGAACTGCTAGGTTGGCAGGAGCTGGGACCGAACAACGGGAGCTCACCCCGTTGTGGGGATTAGAACCACTGACCTTCTGATCAGCAAGTCCTAGGCTCTGTGGTTTAAACCACAGGAGTATATACGTAAACAAATGACAGGCTAACTGCTGTTCCAGGCTTGGTTTCTCAGTCTGAGCAACGCCTGAATATCTTGTTCCTTCTGCATTTGACAGAGTCCAACTGCAAGCTTACAGCAAAATATGTCTCTGCCCGTATGTCTATGTTCATATCAGTAGCCAAAGTGTGTCACCTGTGTGTGAGAGAGACTTATTGTCGTCAAGGAGCACCGGTGATCTTTTGTAAGGAACTCAGCCATCCATTAGTTTTTTCCTCAGTAATCCAGATGCTCAAAGTCAGAACAAAAGTGATGGCGCAGGCAGAAGGATTTGAGTATTATTGAAAACCGAGGCTCTGATTAAAAATGCAGGGATCAACCCTATGGGGAGGGAGAGCCTTTAATCCTGTTTTTCACCCGCCCTCTTCCTGTGCTGAGCCTGTAAGAAATATGATGCTGGAGAGCTCACGCTGATAAACAACATGGATTCAATAGTTCTTGCTTGCATTCAGCCGCCAGGAAGATTTTCAAAGAAAAGGACCCTGGATGAATTTATGACCAGTCCTTCAAAATACACACACCCCACAAACACCTTTAAGAATGTAAGAAGAGCCTGCTGGATTTTGCCAGTGGCCCATCTAGTCCAGCATCTATTTCTCACAGCAGCCAACCAGAAGCCTATTATGGGAAGCTGGCAAGCAAAACATGAGAGCATTAGTTCTCTACAGCTTGTGATCCCCAGCAACTGATATTCAGAAGCCTTTGACCATGGAGATAGGACACAACCATCACCACCTTATTGTCCTATGCATTTGAGTAATCCTCTTATAAAAGCCACCCAAGTTGGTGGCCATCACTGCCTCCTGTCGGAGCAAATGCCATACTTTATGCTTTGCATGAATTGTTGTTTTTGTTCAGTCGTTTGGTTGTGTCCGACTCTTCATGACCCCATGGACCAGAGCACACCAGGCACTCCTGTCATCCACTGCCTCTCGCAGTTTGGTCAAACACATGCTGGTAGCTTCAAAAACACTGTCCAACCATCTCGTCCTCTGTCGTCCCCTTCTCCTTGCGCCCTCCATCTTGCCCAACATCAGGGTCTTTTCCAGGGAGTCTTCTCTTCTCTTGAGGTGGCCAAAGTATTGGAGCCTCAGCTTCACGATCTGTCCTTCCAGTGAGCACTCAGGGCTGATTTCCTTAAGAATGGGTCGGTTTGATCTTCTTGCAGTCCATGGGACTCTCAAGAGTCTCCTCCAGCACCATAATTCAAAAGCACCATTTCTTTGGCGATCAGCCTTCTTTATGGTCCAGCCCTCACTTCCATACATCACTACTGGGAAAACCATAGCTTTAACTATACGGACCTTTGTCGGCAAGGTGATGTCTCTGCTTTTTAAGATGCTGTCTAGGTTTGTCATTGCTTTTCTCCCAAGAAGCAGGCGTCTTTTAATTTCGTGACTGCTGTCACCACCTGCAGTGATCATGAAACCCAAGAAATAAGGACTTACTTTTCTCTGTCCTCCAACGTTCAGCTTCATCGGATAATCATGAAGTCTAGTGTTCTGAAAGAGGGAGAGGAAAAACTTGTCTCTGTCCAATTTCTTTGTGCCACGTATGAACCGTTGTCGATATCTCATGCCCAAATCTTTCTCCCATTGCAAATTGTGTTAGAATTAATGGCAGCCTTTCCTTTGGATGTTTTTCAGGAGGACTACATCCCATATCCCAGCATTGATGAAGTGAGTATCACCAGACCTGCTAGTCCATGCATGTTTCTGTGCGAATGTACGTCTTGCACACGTACTCACTATAAAAGGCCAATCAGCTGTGATTCCTGAATTGCAGGGGTTTGGGCTAGTTCTGTGATTCTATGGGGTGGAGGTTCACAAGCACTGCCTTGGCTGACCATGCTTCATCAGGGAAATTCAGTGTGGGCCAATGCTAGTGCAATTGCTCTACAAAGAGTCAGCAATCCACACACCCCTGCAACTCACTGAGTTAGGGACTTCCCCTGCATGCAAAGACAGGCAGATTGAGTGGATGAGACCAACGTTAGGTCCAGTGACCACAAAGGTGGTTTCTGCATGTGCTGCAGAGGGACATCAGGGGCAGGTGGGGCTTGTCAACCTGGGATGGTATAAAAATAATAATATTATAATAATTTATTATTTATACCCTGCCTATCTGGCTGGGTTTCCCCAGCCACTCTGGGCGGCTCCCAATAGAATATTAAAAACATGATAAAATTAAAAACACGATAAAACATCAAACATTAACAGCTTCCCTAAACAGGGCTGCCTTCAGATGTTTTCTAAAGGCCAGGTAGTTGTTTATTTCGTTGACATCTGATGGGAGGGCATTCCACAGGGCGGGCGCCACTACTGAGAAGGCCCTCTGCCTGGTTCCCTGTAACCTCACTTCTAGCAGGGAGGGAACCACCAGAAGGCCCTCGGAGCTGGACCTCAGTGTCCGGGCTGAACGATGGAGGTGGAGATGCTCCTTCAGGTACACAGGGCCAAGGCTATTTAGGGCTTTAAAGGTCAGCACCAACACTTTGAATTGTGCTTGGAAACATACAGGGTATCCAATCTAAGAGAAAGAAAACTGCTCCTAAACCTCTGTTGCCTTGCAGGATATCTTGCAGGGAGAAGAAAAGGCTAAGGAGCAAACCCTACACAAACCCAGAGTGGACTTTCTAAGTTGGTTGGATGGCACCTTGCATGCCTCTTTCCAGCAACTCTGGTCGCCAAGCTGGTGCCAAACGTATTGCTCTGCTTTCCTTTGGATCGCATCAGCGAGGCTGAGCTGGGTGGCAGGGGGCGGGTGTCCTTGTCATCTCGGCAGCCCAGGACCTCCATACACTCTTCCCTGGCTTCCACCCCAGAGAGATCACTGTAAATCAGCAAAAACAACATGGGAGTCAGCCATTACAAGTTACTGGTCTCTGCAGCAACAGCAGGTGCTGTGATTTTCCAGTGGTTTGCCCTCCCCTCCATTGACTCTCAAGACAGATGAATGCCAACATGCCTCTGCAGTGGAGGCAGAACATAGCCATCATGGCTAGTAGCTGTTGAGAGCTTTATCCTCCATGAATTTGTCTAATCCTCTTCTCTAATCCTCCAGAGTTGTCAATCATCATGGCTTGATATAGATATGTGGTCAGCTCTGCCTCTGAAGCCTGCTTAATCTTCTCCCCAGATTGTAGAAAAAGGCGGCCCCTATCCTGTCATCATCCTGCCGCAGTTTGGGGGCTACTGGATCGAAGACCCCGAGAACGTCAGCACACCCACCTCATCGGAGAGCAGCATCTGCGAAGAGGACGAGGAGCAGCTGAGCCCCAGTGCTTACGGCTACAAGCTGGAGTGCAAAGGAGAAGCCAGAGCATATAGGAAACACTTCTTGGGAAAGGTCAGTGGACTTAAGACCCCTTGGGCCACTGGAGGTTTTTAAAGAAAGAGAGAAATCACTACTGATGAGTATTGATCATGAATGAGTTTGGTAATAATAATGGATTGAAGTTGAATCGTTAGCTGTTAATTAATTAACAATGACCACACTTTGGCTTGTGATGGCCATGCATAGCCAGCAAAATGCATGTGATGGAGGAGGACAAGGGCATTTGAAGGAGGGTCCATGCATTCGAGTGGGGTGGGGCTATATCCCCTTCAGTGCAATCTTCACCTGCTGCCACAGGTGGGTGGGGTCAGTGGGAAAAGTGGATGGAGCAAAGAATGCAGATTTTGCACTCATTGTCCAATTGCACAGTAGGGTAGTGTACGGTAGGCTAGGTACTGCACGCGCTCACAGACAAATCTCTGTTCTCCATCCATGCGAGGAAAAGGCAATTTTGGAGCTCAAGGACACATTCCAGCCAGGCAAACACATTGTGGGTGTGAAGAAGGACCAGTGAGAGATGTCCAGAGGGCCAGTTAGAGAGGGCTTGGCAGGCCTGAGGTTTCCCACTCATTGTGACCTCTTTGGGAGTGCAATACGGGGAGAGGGGAATGGAGGTATGTTCTGAGTGTTGATTTTTCCCCATCACAATTTTGCATGAGTGCTGGTCATCTATTACGCTGCCCTCAGAGTTGTTGATCTAGCTCCGGTAGCTTATAGTGGCAAGTGGCATGGATCAAATATTGAGACCTACGAGTGAAGTGTAAATAATTGCTTTTTGGTTTCCCAGAGGATGGCAAGTTTGTGAGATGTTCTTAAGATAGCAATGAGTCAGCCGTGATTCCTTCTAGGCGTCAAGACCCAACACTGAGGGAACAGTCGGGGCTGGGGCGAGATCAAAACCCTCGCTTTCCCCTGGGCTTCTTCCTCACACTGTTAACACTTCCCTTCTATTTTTAGGATCATTTAAATTTTTACTGCACAGCTAGCAGCCTGGGAAATTTGATCCTTTCTATTAAATGCGAAGAGGCAGACGGAATTGAATACCTAAGAATTATACTCAGGTACAGTAAGCGGGAAAGGGGTCAGTGTCTCAAGCAAACCAATTTCCAAAATTTTGTTTCATGAACTTCTTGAGTCATTTCTGCTACATCTCATATGCTAATAGCAAACATACATCCCTGTTCCTTTTGTTATTTGTGGGACATGGCATTGGGCTCTAACACACTTCCACTTGTCCCGTGTCTTTAGTGCTGACACGGGTAGTGCTGTGGTCTAGACCACTGAGCCTCTTGGGCTTGCTGATCAGAAGGTTGGCGGTTCGAACCCCTGTGATGGGGTGAGCTCCCGTTCCCCAGTCCCAGCTCCTGCCAACCTAGCAGTTCGAAAGCACACCAGTGCAAGTAGATAAATAGGTACCGCTGTGGTGAGAGGGTAAACAATGTTTCTGTGTGCTCTGGCTTCCATCACAGTGTTCCATTGCTCCAGAAGTGGTTTAGTCATGCTGGCCACATGACCCGGAAAGCTGTCTTTGGACAAACGCCGGCTCCCTTGGCCCGAAAGTGAGACGAGTGCCACAACCCCAAGGTCGCCTTTGACTGGACTTAACCATCCAGGGGTCCTTTACCTTTACCTTTAGTGCTGAATCGGAGAAAACATGAATTCCATGGAAAACCCAGTTGATGTTTGCTCCAAAGAAAGCAGTGGGGCAAATGGAAGTCTGAATGATCCCATTGTTCTATATAATCCTGCATACTAACGTTAGGGGATAAATTAAGGGCATATCCTTCCTCCCCAAACAGCCCAATGAGCAGTGAGCATGCTCAGTGGCTTAGGATTGCAGACGGGGAGCCAACATTTTTGGGGGGTTGGAGGGGATGTAATGTATAAGAGACTGGCTGGAATACTGAAGAGCATCGCTCTCCACTGTGTCATTTTGCTGCAGGTCCTACTTGTTCTTCCCATACCTTCTATAGTCTTAGTTCCAGGGCAGATTTCGCTGCAGAAAATGAACAAAGCTTTGTGTGTTGTGGAACTGCCTATTGGCCAAGTATTGGTACAATTCTGGTTGTGCAACCTCAGAATGGAAACTTTTAAGCTAAGAATGGGCAACTCTACCCATTTCACTCTCTTGGGTGTTTTATTTTTTATGCTTCCAGTCTTAAATTCAGTCCTCCACATTTTCACATCCGCTTGCATTTTATGTATATATAAAAAAACCCTCATGAAAATTCATCAGTGAGAATTTCTCCAGATATACACAAAGCAATTTCCCCTAATATAATGCCTTTTAGTATGTTATCTTCACTAATATGTACATTGTTGCGCACACATTAATGTTTGTTTGTGCGTTTTTGTGCACTCTGTTTTGTTTGGAGAACTCCGCTGCAAAATTCGCATTTTGGTTCACACCTTGTTTCGGAAAGTTCAAAACAAATAGGTTTTCCTTTAAACTGAAAATGAATCAAATCCCCAGCCTCACTCCTACATCCTGGCCTGTGAATATTCTGCTGGAGGCTGGGATCTGTAGGGTCCCAGCTTGATCCAATGTGCCTCTTTTTACATTTTTATTCATTTTTTTGGCCATGTCTGTCCCCCACTCCCATTTCCTTTTCTATACTAGAAGAGGCAACCCTAAATGCAACCCAGGAATCTAATATCAAGGAACAGAAAGGGGCACAATTACAGATTTTTGTATTCTTGATTAAGTGCAAATGATAAGGTCTGTTGGGCAGCCAGCTTCTGCCCATTTCTCATTGGCTCCTCCAATCCTAATCATCAACTGCTAATATTGCAAAGGGCTGTTCACTCATCTGAGCACTCTAAAGGAGCATAACCTCTAGTTGCTATTTGTGGACTGATGGACTGAGGAAGAAGAGGATCATTTTAGCTCCCTCAAATATTTTAGTGTGGGGGCCGAAGCCCCCCACGGCCCCTAGGAGTTGGCTCCTAAAGATCCTCAGTTTCCCCTGGCACCAAGATTGCGTGGTCAGTCTCCTCTTGAGTCGGGAACCTTTGCTGTGTGAGAGGAAGGAAATGGTGATAACTCAGAAAGCCAGGCTAAGAACCCATACTGCTATAGATCTCCTTCCCCCGCTGCCACCACACACTTTGAATTTTGAGTCTGTTCTTTCAAGATTACTTTGGTAACGAACGTCATTTTGCTTGATCTGCAGCCAGCCCCTAGGAAACCAGATGTAAAAAAAAATAAAAATAAAAATCCCTGCAAGGATATTGGAAAGTATCAATCATATTTAGCACTGTTCCTTCTCAAAACCAAGGAAAACAAGCTCCTATTTGACTTATCCTCTTATTTCCCAAGCAAACCCATGAATTTTTAAAAAGATCAGGAGACTAAACAACTGTAATATTCAATGCCAACAGTCCCCTCCCCCTGCACAAATGTTCAGTGAAGTTTCATTTCCAGACATCTGGTATAGCTTTGCATTGTGAATTTTGCAGGTATTGCGTGTGTGTTACTGTTTTAAGCCCCGAGGCATCTGTACACCATCACAGCTTATTTCCGACTTATGCCCTTTCTCCCTCTCTCTTTGCTTTCCCTAGGTCCAAGGCAAAAACGCTGCATGAAAGAATCCCCTTAGCTGGACTTAGCAAACTACCAAGCATCCCACAGATTGCAAAGGTGGGTTGCTTTGAAATGATATTGCGGGTGGTGGTGATTATTACTGGCACCCTGCCCATCTGACTGGCTTGCCCCAGACACTCTGGGTAGCTTCCAACAGAAAACAAAACAACAAAACAAAACAAAACAAAACAAAACAAAACAAAACAAAACAAAACATCAAATTCCCAATATAGTGCTATCTTCAGACGTCAATAATAATAATAATAATTTATAATTTATACCCCACCCATCTGGTTGAGTTTCTCCAGCCACTCTGGGCAGCTCCCAATCAAGTGTTAAAAACAATACAGCATTAAATATTAAAAACTTCCCAAAACAGGGCTGCCTTCAGATGTCTTTTAAAAATAGGATAGCTGCTTATTTCCTTGACATCTGATGGGAGGGCGTTCCATAGGGCGGGCGCCATTACCGAGGAGGCCCTCTGTCTGGTTCCCTGTAACCTCACTTCTTGCAATGAGGGAACCGCCTGAAGGCCCTCAGCGCTGGATCTCAGTGTCCAGGCTGAACGATGGGGGTGGAGATGATCCTTCAGGTATACAGGACTGAGGCCATTTAAGGCTTTAAAGGTCAGCACCAACACTTTGAATTGTGCTCGGAAATGTACTGGGAGCCAATGCAGATCTCTCAGGACCGGTGTTATGTGGTCCCGGTGGCCACTCCCACTCACCAGTCTAGCTGCCGCATTCTGGATTAATTGCAGTTTCCAGGTCACCTTCAAAGGTAGCCCCACACAGAGCGCATTGCAGTAGTCCAAGTGAGAGATAACTAGAACATGCACCACTATGGTGAGACAATCTGTGGGCAGGTAGGGTCTCAGCCTGTATACCAGATGGAGCTGATAAGCAGCCGCCCTGGACACAGAACTGACCTGCACCTCCATGGACAGCTGTCAGTCCAAAATGATTCCCAGGCTGCGCACCTGGTCCTTCAGGGGCACAGTTACCCCATTCAGGACCAGCGTGTCCCCCACACCCGCCTGCCCCCTGTCCCCCCAAAACAGTACTTCTGTCTTGTCAGGATTCAACTGGGAAGTCGTATAATTATTTGCCTCTTTGAAATGTTTCTCGCTTTGACCCCTGATGGGAGGGCATTTCACAGGGAGGGCATGACTACCAAGAGGGCCTTCTGCCCGGTTGCCTGTAACCTCACTTCTTGCCAGAAGGGCACCATGTTGGAGACCCCTAGCCAATGCACTCTTTCCCCCTTCAAAACAATGCAAAACCCAATGCCTCTTTCAAGTTGCCTTCAACTATCTGAAAGAAACATTTACTCATTGGTGGCCTTTGCTGACAATCACTTCTCTTCCCTATCTGGGCAGGCTTTCTGCGATGATGTGACCGGACTGAAGTTTAACCCTGTGCTCTACCCCAAGGTGAGATGAAGGACGTGCCAAGCAAGGACTTGAGAGGGCCTATTTCAGAACTGGTGTGCTCAGTGCTTGTGTGCACGTGAAAATGGGAGTTCAGAAATGTGCGGTCTTCCTGATCATAGGTTTCCACAATCCTTCAGATTGGAAGAGGAGACTCCCTGTAGCTAGGGATAGGGAGCCTGCGGTCTTCTAAATGTTGCTAGACTACAACTCCCAGCATCCTTGCTGGCTGGGGCTGATGGGAGTTGGAGTCCAACAATGCGGCTCAGTGGGGGTCACATTTGCTCCCCATTAACAGGCAGGGAGGGACACGGGTGGTGCTGTGGGTTAAACCATAGAGCCTAGGACTTGCTGATCAGAAGGTTGGCAGTTCGAATCCCCGCGATGGGGTGAGCTCCCGTTGCTTGGTCCCTGCTCCTGCCCACCTAGCAGTTTGAAAGCACGTCAAAGTGCAAGTAGATAAATAGGTACCGCTCCAGCGGGAAGGTAAACGGCATTTCCGTGCGCTGCTCTGGTTCGCCAGAAGCGGCTTAGTCATGCTGGCCACATGACCCAGAAGCTGTACGCTGGCTCCCTCGGCCAATAAAGCGAGATGAGCTCCGCAACCCCAGAGTCGGACATGACTGGACCTAATGATCAGGGGTCCCTTTACCTGTACTTTAACAGGCAGGGAAGTTATATGCTAAGGGAGCACTTTGGCCATTTCAAGAGAGCAAACTGTGAGAAACTAGACTGGACTAGAGTGATCCTCCAGGGCTCTGTTGTTTTTAACCATGAGTGGGGGTGGGGGTGGAGATCTTTTTGGCTTCATGGAACAGATTCTGATCAAGATTGGCTTTGAAGACCAAATTTGACAGGCGAGAGAGGCTGCCATCCTGTCAATTGCGTGCCATTACAATGGTGTCAAGTGCAAGGTGCTTTGAAGTCCCAAAGTTGAGACTTCAAAGCACCTTAGAAGGTGTTGCTAAAATGAAGTCCCCACTTTCATTTTTACAGAGGTCTCTACACACATCCTTTCCTGAACTAGGAAGAGGCTTGCATGGAATCCTGACAAACTGAGCAGGATTTAACCCCTACTCATCAACTGTTGAGTGGAGTTTAAATTCTGCTGCTTTGGGAGCGCATCTTTGTTCCCTGCTGGAAACAGGCATATGAAGCCAGAATGACCAGAATTTACTCCCTCCACACACATTCATCTCTTTAATCCTGCTGCTTTGGCTGTGTGTCCTTCCTTCCTTCTGGGAACAGATGCACACAACCAGAATTTCACCCCGACATCAAAAATGGGTTGGTGGTTTGGGGAAGATGTTTTTGTGGGCCAAATTGAACACCTTTGGTGTGCCATGTTTGGCCAGCTGAGGGGAGCTTTCCCACCCCTGCTCTTAACCATGATTGTTAGGAGTAAAACCTCCATATTCAGAGGCACTCTACCTCAAAGTACCAGCGGCGGAGGACATACAGCTATGCAGCCAGTCTCTTGCGGCCATTCTTTTCTTGCACACTTCAGAGACAGAGTTTTTCTCTCACCCAGTCTGGTGTCCTTTCCAGCCTTTGCTTAAAAACTTCTCATGGAAAGTGGTGGACTTCTCCTTAATTGGAATGTTAGTTGGGGGCTGGGTGACCAGCTGTTGGGGGGGTGCCATAGCTGGGGATTGCCTGCACTGGCAGGGGTTGGGCTAGATGTCCTTTGTGGTCCCTTCCACCTCTAATGGTTGCATCCGAAGCAAACGTTCCATCAGGATTTCAGCTTGTGGAACAGAATATTTCCCCCCTCTGCCCCCCCCCAAATTAACCTCGTCTAGGGGTTTTGCCAACTCTCTGGAACAGATCTGGGGAGGGCATGGTCCTATTGCACAAGCTGAAGAAATCCTTCTTCTGGTGGGACACATTGGTTGAATACCACCGTACGATTCTATCCCATGACGTTATTCTTCCGCCCACACAACACTGCACATCAACAAATTTTAATTTAGCGATGGAGTTGTTAGTGGGGTTATCAAAACAGAGTGGAAGACAGAGTAGTTTTCTTAATTCTGATACCATGTTCTTGCCTGCTCAAAAACAACATCGGATTCTATTTTATATAACACCTCTTTATTATGTTTCAACAATTTGCAATGTGCACTTCAGAATTGTCATGGGGGGGGCAGCGGTTGAGTTTGCATCCCCTGGGCCCTCGAATAAGCTTTGCAATTATACACAAGTAGGGTTGCATTTCATTTTCCAGCTTGTTTTCTGACCTCAATTTCAAAACAAGAGGGGGAGAATTTGAACCAAATAAACTCTCAGCAGGTTGGAGATTGTTGCTCAGAAGGGAGCCCAAGGGATCCTTCGGATGGGGGTGGGAACAAAGCTGAAATGCAAAGGCATATTTTGACTCAGTGCAGGTGCTTCAAAGAGGCTGTTGGATACTTTCAGAAGGATACAAGAGTCAAAGCAAGCCTTTGGCATGGGGCAGGTAAAGCTGGCCCCTTCACACAAATCAAAAATAGT
Organism: Podarcis filfolensis; assembly: GCF_964270895.1. Lineage (NCBI taxonomy): Eukaryota > Metazoa > Chordata > Lepidosauria > Squamata > Lacertidae > Podarcis > Podarcis filfolensis. The sequence goes on from NC_139618.1 coordinate 9,254,436, forward strand.
TTCTGGCTGTTCCTATGGCTTCTGATCTCTCCCGAGGAATAATAATAATAATAATAATAATAATAATAATAATAATAATAATTTATACCCCGCCATCTGGCTGAGTTTCCCCAGCCACTCTGGGCAGCTCCCAATCAAGTGTTAAAAACAATACAGCACTAAATATTAAAAACTTCCCTAAATAGGGCTGCCTTCAGATGTCGTTTAAAAATAGGATAGCTGCTTATTTCCTTGACATCTGATGGGAGGGCGCTCCACAGGGTGGGCGCCACTACCAAGAAGGCCCTCTGTCTGGTTCCCTGTAACCTCACTTCTCACAGTTGAGGGAACCACCAGAAGGCTCTCGGCGCTGGACCTCAGTGTCCGGGTAGAACGATGGGGGTGGAGACGCTCCTTCAGATACAGTGGTACCTCTGGTTACATACGCTTCAGGTTACAGACTCCACTAACCCAGAAATAGTACCTCGGGTTAAGAACTTTGCTTCAGGATGAGAACAGAAATCGTGCTCCGGCGGCGCAGCAGCAGCAGGAGGCCCCATTAGCTAAAGTGGTGCTTCAGGTTAAGAGCAGTTTCAGGTTAAGAACGGACCTCCGGAACGAATTAAGTACTTAACCTGAGGTACCACTGTATACTGGACCAAGGCTGTTTAGGGCTTTAAAGGTCAGCACCAACACTTTGAATTGTGCTCGGAAACGTACTGGGAACCAATGCAGATCTCTCAGGACTGGTGTTATATGGCAGCCACTCCCAGTCACCAGTCTAGCTGCCGCATTCGGGATTAATTGCAGTTTCTGGGTCACCTTCAAAGGTAGCCCCATGTAGAGCACATTGCAGTAGTCCAAGTGGGACATAACTAGAGCATGCACCACTCTGGCGAGACAGTCCGCGGGCAGGTAGGGTCTCAGCCTGCGTACCAGATGGAGCTGGTAGACAGCCGCCCTGGACACAGAAGAGCAGCCAGGATGGGAGTGTGTCTGAAAGCCACACAATATGAGGAATGGTCGACAGAGCTGGTTAGATGGGGGGAAAGAGGAGGTTGGAGGGTTCAGGACAGACCAAAGAAAGTAGGTGCCCAGTTAAACTGCGGAACTCACTCCCACAGGAGGCAAGGATGGAAAGAGAATTGAACAAATTCATGGAGGGGCAGGCTGTAGATGCCTATTAGCCACGATGGCTATGATCCTCCTCCACATTTGGAGGCAGCAATCCTTCTGAATACCAGTTGATGGAAAGGATAAGAGAGGAGTGTGCTCTCGCACTCGGGTCCTGCTTGCTGGTTTCCCACAGGCTACTGTCAAAGCAGGATGTTGGACTACTAGATGGACCATTGGCCAGATCTTACATTCTTAACTTCTGTAGCCCGGCAGGCTTCAAAGCCCTGTTTTCATACAAGATATCGGAAATCAAACCCGGGACATTCTGCAGGCAAAGAATGCACCGAGCTGTGCCATTTATATCTACCTATCTCGTAAGCCACTATGAAATCGACTCTCCCTCAAGTACTTCTGATGGTTTTGTTTGGGAACAGAATGTCATATATTTATTGGTTTTCATATATACATAATTAAATAACGACCTGTCTCCTATTTCAGGCATCTCAGATGATCGTCTCCTATGATGAGCACGAGGTCAACAACACGTTCAAATTTGGGGTGATTTACCAGAAGCTTAGGCAGGTGAGTGACAATGCTGTTGTGCTAGCAGTCGTTTTATTCTGGTTCAAGGAACGATGGTGACATTTGCATTCATAAGATGCTATTTTAGAATGTTCAGAGCTGTAAGTTCCCAGCTGATAAATTTCTGGCTTTAAAATAAGGCAGAATTTTCTTGTATGTACATCTGTTTTTCATAAATGTATTTATTTTAAATTAATAAAGATATATTAAAAAATAAAATAAGGCGTGTAGTTGGGGGGGGAGGGAATTAAATGTTTCCTATGCTTATGGGGATTGCTTTTAAGTATCTTCAGAGCTGTTTCTAATAGGGATATTTATTTGATTATTATTATTTTTTAATACATGTTTATTGTGGGTGTTTTCATAGAATTATGGAATTGTAGAGTTGGAAGGGACCAGTATTTTCCAAACTTGGGTCTCCAGCTGTTTTTGGACTACAATTCCCACCACCCCTAGCTAGTCAGGGATCGTGAGAACTGTAGTCCAAAAACAGCTGGAGATGCAAGTCTGGGAAATACTGATCTAGTGCAACCCCTTGCAATGCAGGAATATTCAGCTGCCCCATATGGGGATCAAACCTGCAACCTTGGTGTTGTCGGTGCCACACTCTAACCAACTGAGTTCTACACAGCTAAGCTGTGTAATAGTTGCATCTGTTTTAGTTTGTGCTGTGAGCTGCCTTCAGGTCCTGCAGTGGGAGAAGGGCAGAATATACCGTATTTTTCGCTCTATAAGACGCACCAGACCACAAGACGCACCTAGTTTTTGAGGAAAAAAACAAGAAAAAAATATTCTGAATCTCAGAAGCCAGAACAGCAAGAGGGATCACTGCGCAGTGAAAGCAGCAATCCCTCTTGCTGTTCTGGCTTCTGGGATAGCTGCGCAGCCTGCATTCGCTCCATAAGACGCACACACATTTCCCCTTACTTTTTAGGAGGGAAAAAGTGAGTCTTATAGAGCAAAAATACGGTAAATGAACAAATAAAAACCTGGAAGGTACTTTGCTACGAATATCCCTGTCCTTCAGACTGGAGGCTGAGAAAGAGAGGCATGCTTGCCAACGGGCGTGTCTATAGCAGTGATAAGATTTAAACCAAGAAGTTTCCTATTAGATAGCACTTTCCTTTATCTGCTGTACCACACCTGCTTTGGGTTCCAGGAACGTGCTGCATTTCTAGGTACTGAGATGATCTAGGCATTTAGATTTCTAGGCAACCAAGATGATCAAGGGTCCAGGAAACCAAGCCTTATGGGGACTGACTGAGGGAGCTGGGTATGTTTAGCCTGGAGAAAAGAAGACTGAGAGAGGATCGGATAGCCATCTTCAAATATCTGAAGATGGTGTAAGCTTGTTTTCTGCTGCTCCAGAGGGTAGGACTTGAACGATTAAAATTATAAGAAAGGAAATTCTAACTAAACATTAGGAAGAACTTAATAATAATAATAATAATAATAATAATAATAATAATAATAATTTTTTATTTATATCCCGCCCTCCCCAGCTGAAGGCGGGCTCAGAGTGGCTAACAACAGTAAAATAATACAGCATTCTAAAATCTATTCATTATAAAATCAGTTCAAATCAAATTGATGGCAATCATTGGGCTAGAGTTCTGTGAAGAATTACCAAAGGAGGGGGTCAGGCTGTGCCTTAGCCAAAGGCCTGGTGGAACAGCTCTGTCTTGCAGGCCCTGCGGAAAGATGTCAAGTCCCGCAGGGCCCTAGTCTCTTGTGACAGAGCGTTCCACCAGATCAGAGCCACAGCTGAAAAAGCCCTGGCTCTGGTTGAGGCCAGCCTAACCTCTCTGTGGCCCGGGACCTCCAAGATGTTTTTGTTTGAAGACCGTAGGGTCCTCCGTGGAACATACCAGGAGGGGCGGTCCCGTAGGTACGAGGGTCCTAAGAGCTGTTCAACAGTGGAACGGAAGGTGGAAGACTCTCCTTCACTGGAGATTGAGTTTTTAAAGAAAGTTTAAAATCCTGCATGGAGTTCCTTCCAACCAGTGGGCCAAACCCTTTTGGGGGGCCCAATGTCCTAAAAAATAAGGGGCAGAGGAGACTGAGGATGCAGCCAATCACGGTGCGGCTTCAATGGTCAGCTCCTTTCCCTCCTCCTCCTGGCGTAGAGGAGAAAGAGGGTCAAAGAGCCTCACGCAGTCGGACAGAAGGATGAGAAGGAGGAGCCATTGGCTATTAAAGCCTTTCTGCTGCCACATTTGACTTCACCCTGACTCTTCCCTACATCCTGACGTTGCACACATGTGACATCACACACAATGTCCCATGCATGATGTCACCCCTCCAAGTCACACTTGTAAGCTGGCGCCTCTGCTCCCAGCTCTACAATTCTATGATTCTTTGTTGCATCCAATAATTTCCAGTGTCTGGAAAGAAACAGTGCTGACAGTCCCTCCTGAAAACGTCGGAGATGTTAAAAAATACAGTAAAGGTTCGCTATCTATGCTAGCATTCGTTTGACATTGGAGAGAGACTGAGTTGAGAAATAAGACCAAGGGTACATATTGATATAGGAATGTATTAGATAAAATGTAAAGAAATATACAATAATAAGAGTACATTCATTTGTAAAAAAGGAATATACAAAGGGATAGACAAGAAGTCAAAAGTATTGGTACATATATGATTCTGGAATAGTTTTTTTCCCTTTAGGTATATAAACTTTGTATACATGCCGAAAATTATATTATAATAAGCCCTGTGGTGTAATATGATCATGTTTACCAATTTAACATAAGAAAATTAATAAATAAAAAAACTCAAAAAAGTAAAGAAAACATCGGAGAAATTTCTTACCACCATCCCTTAGAAAGCAGTGGGAATCCACCCTTATTATTATAGAGGGAACGTATTTTTGGAAACTGTGTAGGAGGGAGGAATTTGGCCTAGACTTACAGTCCCCACTTGAAAAACAAAGGAACCTTCCCACCATGTTTCTTTCTGGGTCCATTTGACTACAGACGCAGGAGGAAGAGCTGTTTGGCAACAACGAGGAGAGCCCTGCCTTCAAGAATTTCTTGAGCTTGCTGGGAGATACCATAACACTCCAGGACTTCAAGGGGTAGGAGAAAGAAACAGTTGCTTGCATGTATATGCGTGTTTCTGTTTTCTGCGACTGAGCGCTGAGGGAAATTGCATTCGTAACTGGTAACCAGGTAGTTAAAGACCCCAAGTTATGCCTGCTCTCCTGTTGTTCAGACCTTTGGTTAGATTCCTCCCGGCCACAGCCTGTGTAACTGTAGCTCAGGGCTGCAAGGATGCCTTGGATTTTACACAATACGTGTGGTATAAAAAGATTCTGCATATTGTTTCCTTGGAGAAGCTAACTCATGAACCAAGGGCTCTGCTGCTCCACAAGATTTTGCAGCCATAAGGGGGATTTTTATTTATTTTTCAACATATATGAACACTCACACAATGGAGCACCTTGTTTTATTTATTTTTCAACATATATGAACACTCACACAATGGAGCACCTTGTTCCAGGCCAGTCAAATTTTATGTGAAAAACATCGTTGAATTTTAATGAAAAAAGGAAAAAAAATGTTTCAGCTCTACATCTATTCCTCTACACACACACACATGTCTGTTCATTCACTGACAGATTCAAGATGGCAGTAACTGTACCATCAACCCACTGGCAATATGACAATTTAGAGGGGAAAGCTTCACTTGAATTAATTGGTGATTTGGCTTAACCCCACCTTAACATCTTTCAGTTTCTGTCTGCTGCCCTAAACACACCTACTTGGGAATCAGCCCAACTGAACACACAGTGGGGTTTATTTCTGAGTAAACTCACATGGGTAAAAATAAATGGGGAAACAGATAAGAAATAGGAAAATCCATGAATCCTGACCTCTATGCTTTTCCATTGAAAGGCTAATAGTAATAGTTGTGTTTTTTTGGGAGGGGGGATTGGACTGTGGATATGGCATTGGGGAGGGACAGAGTTGCCAGCCCCCACTCTGCTTTTTCTTGGATCAAATTTGGATCCAGCCTCAGCTTCCTCCAAACAGCAGGAGATCCAGTCATGGATCTCATATATTTCTTCATTTTTAGCTGTCAATGAGCTGGGCATGCAAGATTGCACTAACACACACACACACACACCGCCCCTGCCACCCCTCATTGGTGAAATCAGTATTATTGTGCTTGGTGTCAAAGGTCTGTTTTATTCTTACTTCTTTCCAGCTTTCGCGGTGGTCTCGATGTCACTCACGGCCAGACAGGCACAGAGTCCGTGTACACGGTGTTCAGGGACAGAGAGATTATGTTTCACGTCTCTACCAAACTCCCTTTCACTGAGGGAGACACGCAGCAGGTAACAGAGCCTTGTATCTTTGGGTATAACATCAAGTGGTGCTAAAAGCCCCATGGCAGAACTTGTGTCTCTCTCTGTGTCTGTGAGAGAGACTTGGCCTTCATTAAGTGCCCCAGGGGTTCCAGAAAAGGTGAGAATTGCTTTCCACCAGGGTACCAATGGCCTGATGGGCCAACTTAGCACAAGTCTCGTGGAAGACCGAAGCAAGCTTGTTTTCTACAGGAAAAATCCGAGAAAGAAAAACAAGTGTTCCACAGAGTTGCAAAGGGGGGCTAGACCTAGATACACCATTTGAAAATGTTTCCATCCATTCCTAAGGACCCTCATGTATACCCTTCTCCTTTTGTAAATCTTTTCAGCTTCAGAGAAAGCGACACATTGGCAACGACATTGTGGCCATTATATTTCAAGAAGAAAACACTCCCTTTGTTCCAGACATGATTGCCTCGAATTTTCTCCATGCCTACATTGTTGTGCAGGCAGAAAACCCTGAAGCAGACAGTGCATCTTACAAAGTAAGAGGACCGGGTGGTTTCTCTTCTCTCTCTCTCTCTCTCTCTCTCTCTCTCTCTCTCTCTCTCTCTCTGCATCTGTTTTTAGATCTGACAAATAACTGCTTTGGGAGCTTGTGTAAAGTGTACCTGCTTGGCCAGAGATAAAGAGTTCCTGCTAAGCCTCTTCGAAAACGGTTATTTGTTCTCCGAGAGGCAGCTGGCGCTCACCACGTTGCCGCCGCTCCAGAGGGCGAAGCTATTAGCCTATCTGCGAGTTTGCAGCAAAATTCATTAAGCGCTCCGAGCCCGCACGCGTCTCTCGTGTCTGTCCTTGAAGCGCGGGCGGATTCAATCCGAGCAAAGGTGTCCGAGCAGGTGGCCAGCAGGACGCTCGCTTCCTTGCGCTCCCAGCTTTGGCCGTGTTAATATTTGCAGTCAGCAAGAGATCAATTCTGTCTTCCAGGGGTTATTTATGGCCCCCTGTGTTTGCCCGGTGGATTAAGATGGCTCTCTGTGGAACACCAAGGGCACTTTCGCGAAGCGCCTAACTAAACTATGGCGCTTGCTCCCACGGGAGGGAGGGATGGCGGCCGATGGCCTTAAAAGAGGATGGGACAAATTCAGGGAGGAGAGGGCTATTGATGGCTACCAGCCACAATGGCTGGGCTGCGCCTCCACTCTCAGAGGCATTACAGTGGTACCTTGGGTTACAGACGCTTCAGGTTACAGACGCTTCAGGTTACAGACTCCGCTAACCCAGAAATAGTACCTCGGGTTAAGAACTTTGCTTCAGGATGAGAACAGAAATTGTGCAGTGGCAGCAGCAGGAGGCCCCATTAGCTAAAGCGGTACTTCAGGTTAAGAACAGTTTCAGGTTAAGAATGGACCTCCAGAACAAATTAAGTTCTTAACCTGAGGTACCACCGTATACTTCTGAAAACCAGTTTCTGGAAACGGCAGGAAGGGAGCATTCTCTCGCACCCAGGTCCTGTTTGCAGGATTCCCATAGGGGTATCTGGCTGACAACTGTGAGGTCAGGAAGCTGGACTAGATGGGACATTGGCCTGATCCAGTAGCCTCTTCTTATGCTCTTTCTTTTTTCTTCCCTTCCATTCAGCTTCATGTATCTCTTTATTCAGGTTTCGGGACATTGTACCTCCTCCTCCATTGCTCTGTGCTGCTGATTTGTTATTCCAACGTTGATTGTTTTTGCATGTTTTTCTGTTTTTTTTCTAAATTTCTACTTATTTTAATTTTTACATTTTCGTAGCACTCCTTTAAGCCACAAACAGTTGGGATAGCTCAGTCGGTAGAGCACAAGACTCTTAATCCCAAGGTTGTGGGTTTGAGCCCCACACTGGGCGAAAGATCCCCGCATTGCAGGGTGTTGGACTAGATGACCCTCGTGGTCCCTTCAAACTCTATGATTCTATATATATTTAAAGCACTCTTATTCCATTTTAAGGCCCCAGCTGAGGTTGGTGGGGTGGTGCCCTATTTGTTCCAATGGACTAGCCTCTGCTGAAAGCAGTGCTTCTGTTTGTGCATTCTGGGTGCTCTGTTTCTCTATATCTGACTTTGTGCATTTATTCCCTGTGCTTTCCTATCCCCCCACCCCCATATAGGTTTTCAAATGTGTTTTTGCTTCATCCCGGATAGGTGGCTGTAACTGCACGAGAAGATGTCCCTGCGTTCGGTCCTCCGCTGCCAAACCCTTCTGTATTTCAAAAAGTAAGGAATGTTTACTAGTTTGCAGGCTAAATAAACCTCCTGCTTGTTTTCCCTGCAGGGACAATTGATGAGGATGATTTAGAGAATTTGTTTCCTGCTCTTCAGCCACAAAGGCTCCCAGAGTGGCTTACTTAAAATCAATTAAAGCAAGACAGTCTCTGCTTGCAGGCTTGCAATCCCAAAAAACCAACAACAACCCATGACACACAAGGGGAAGGGACAGGGGGAGAAGAAAGGGGGAAATCAAACTCAGGTACAAGTTTGTAACCTGGTGCATCCCATAATGACCAGCTGGTGCCTGCTGGAGCTGGTCTTCCAGCAAAGCTGGTGGGGGGAGCTCTGCTTTCTACGTCTCCCACTGAGGCAGTCTGATGGAATGACTGCTCTCAGCTACTTATTTCCCATGAAAGTGGTTGGGGGACATTTTCAGTGACTTGGCGGAGGTGGGGCACACTGGGCAAAATCTATCACTCCCTCCCCCCCCCCAGGATGGGGTCTGCCATTGTAAGATGGCAGAGACTTAACATCCCCGCCCCCTTTAAGCTTCTGACACTGAGAAGATTGGGAGGAGGGGTGGGATGCTGAAGAGGCAACAAGGTTCTGTGAGCAGGGAGAGCCGGTGACAGGGAGCAGTTCAGACTCCGAGGCTGAAGCAGAGGAGGGCAGGGCTAGAGGCTGCTGAAGAATCTGAGGAGTCTCCTTCTCCTGCAGCGACAAGCTCCGCTCTCTCTCCTGGTCTCCAAGAACACACAGGGTAATTGTGGAGGGTGGAACAGAGGTCAGAGGTGGGCAGACACAGTTTGAGACTGTTTAGGAAACATCTGGGAGAAGAGAAGTCTTAGAGATTGAGGAACGCAGGGGCCTTCAGTCCTGGAAACTGCTTCAAAGGGGCAAGACCTGCTGGGAAAGGTTGTTGAGTTGTACGTTGCTTCCTCAAATAAAGAGCCAGATTCATGACAATGGAGCCCTGCTTCTTTTGTGCTGACTCCAGCCCTGACACTATGCAATGTTTCTAAGATTCACTGCCAATCTAGTGTGCTGCTGCATGAGGGATGGGTTGTGTGTGCTGTCTTGTCCTTTGCCTTGGGCAGCAAAATTCCATAGGCTGGCCTCAGGGGCTAATAATATTACTGCAGCGGTGAATCCTTGGCTTTGGGACTCCGGGAGTGTGGTGTAGTAGTTAGAGTGTTGGGCCTGCGAAACCATTGTTCAAAAATTCCCCGCTTGGCATGAAGCTGACTGGGTGATCTTGGGCCGCACTCAATGTCTCTCTGCCTAACCTCTACCTCACAGGATTTGCTGTGAGGCTAATATGGAAGGAGGGGGCAAACTTGTACACCACTTTGAGCACTTTGGAGAAGCGTCAGGGTATAAATGCAATAAGAAAGACAAATAAATAAGGATTTGGAAACTGTAGCCATGATCACTGGAGATCGTATCCAAAGAATATGAAATGGGCATGGAGTTTCCAGCTTTATTTCTGAGCTATTCCTCCACTCCTTTATTTTCTTTCCTCCAGAATTCAGAATTTCGGGAGTTTCTCCTCACCAAGCTGATCAACGCAGAGAATGCCTGTTGCAAATCAGACAAGTTTGCAAAGCTCGAGGTAAGTCGGGTTGACCTGGAGCAGATTAGCAGGTGGGGGACCTCTTCACCTCAAATACTTCTTGCTTTGGAAACTCAGGTCATTTCTGATTTGTTTATGAGGCGGTTATATGACCACAAGTTCTGCATTCATCCTGATTCGCTTGCAGAACATCTTCCCATTAGTCATTCCTTCTTCCCACACTTTTCAAAACATTTCCTTTTCACTTTCCAAACCACAACAAAGTCTGGTTCTTTTTTAAAAATAGATTTGTTGCACCCAGGTAACCCAGCCAGATGGGCGGGGTATAAATAATATATTATTATTATTATTATTAGTGTTATGTACTGAAGTTCTCACCCTGGGCCAGCAGGGGGATACTGTAGATAGTTATGCAAATGAAGGATCGAAAGTGACATTCAGTGATTGGATAGTTTTAGAAAGTTGTTACAGTAACGTGGTACTGGAGCTCTATATAAGCAGGCTTCAGTTCAGTTCTGTCCTGGCCTGCGAATAAACAAGAGCTGTTTGAAGAATTGCTGTGTCGTCTGATATGTTCACCCACAACTTAACTACTACTACTATTATTATTATTATTATTATTATTATTATTATTATTATTATATCCTTTCATTCACCTTAAAGGAGCCAAGCTAAAGTTTTAGTATGTATTTGAATCCCACCTGAAAAACACTGGCAGTCTGGAGGCACATTTATACAGCCTGTTTTTCAAGTAAATACCTTTAAGTTCTTCAGATAATTTTTTTTCAAATATTGTTGAGCTTCTTGCCTTTTACCCTACCAGTCCCAATGGCCACCAGCAACGACTGGAAATATTAATAAATTCCCCATATAGCCTATCATTATTAGGGCTGTCACTTGCTCAAATAATTCCTAGCATATTAGTTATATGAGCCTTAGAGTGCAATCTTCTCAGGGAAGTGTGTATAGGTTTCCACTTTGTGTGTGCGTATACTCACCAATTAAACTTTGCCCTCCCTGATTAAAATTACCTCCCACTGATTAATCCACAAAAGCTTTAGTTGATTAATCTTGCTTCATCTGCAGATTAAAGCTTGAAGCTCTATTAATTACATACTTATCGCCAATTAACGGCTGAGCTGCATAAAGGAGGGCTCAGTTTCCTGAAACAAATCTGATGGTTTCTCTTGATTCTGAAACCCCCTGAGCTCTTCCTTTTTCACTGCTCTATAGTCGTCCCAGGTGAAATTTCCACCAGTGGGGCGCTGGGTAATTACAATGAATAATAATAATAATAATAATAATAATAATAATAATAATAATAATAATTTATTTATACCCTGCTCATCTGGCTGGGTTTCCCCAGCCACTCTGGGCAGATCCCAACAGAATACTAAAAACACAATAAAAGATCAAACATTAAAAACTTCCCTAAACAGGGCTGCCTTCAGATGTCTTCTGAAATTCAGATAGTTGTTTACTTCCTTGACATCTGATGGGAGGGCATTCCACAGGGTGGGCGCCACTACCAAGAAGGCCCTCTGCCTGGTTCCCTGCAACCTCACCTCTTGTTGGGAGGGAACCTCCAGAAGGCCCTTGGAGCTGAACCTCTGTGTCGAGGCTGAACGATGGGGGTGGAGACGTTCCCTCCGGTATAAAGCCTACTCAACCTACTCATCTGCCAGTTTGCCAGCCTCCACCTGCCTAACTTCTTACTTGCCACCAGCCCAGGGGGTTGGCATGGGCTGTCAGCTTCTTCCTCCTCCTTAATCTCAGCGTTCCTCTTGTGGAACTCACCAGGGAGGAAGAGGACAGGGATGAAACTAGAATGAGCAGACTCTGCTGGCTGTCTGCTTCTCTGCCACTTACTGGTGGTCTCCCTGCTTTCTCCTTCTAGTTTTGTCCCCATCCTCCTCCTTGCTGAACTCTACAAGGGAAAACAGAGACCAAGGAGGAAGGTATTGAGATACCATCTCCTGGAATAGTTGTAAGTATGAAGGCAGCCAGGCAGGCAGGCAGCTGAAGGGCAGGATGAGGCTGGTGGGACACCATCGTAGTCACTCTTATATATATATATATATATATATATATATATATATATATATATATATATATATATATATACATACACACTTTTCAGGTTTATACATTTCACTGATTTTGAAATCATTTTGACATCTCAAAACTTGACTTCCTTCCCCCTCTTTCTGCAGTTCCTTAAATTTATTTTTAACATCTTCTGCATATCCTAATTAACTTAATTTGCTCATTTATTCATCTTCTCTAAATATATACTCTTATAAAACTGCAGGTTATTACTAAAATCCTACCAATGTTTTTTATGTTTACAATTTATCTGTAAATATTCAATAAAGCATTTCCATTCTTTTATAAAAAAGTTTGTTATCTTGATTTCTTCTTGTTCCAGTAAGTTTTGCCATTTCTGCATATTCCATAAGTTTTTGTCTCTGTTCTTCCTTTGCTGGGACTTCTTCTTCTTTCCATTTCTGAGCAAGTAACATTCTTGCCGCTGAAGTAGCATACATAAATAGGTTTCTGCAAAGTTTAGGTAGTTCCGTCCCTATAATTCCCCAAAGAAAAGCTTCTGGTTTGCTTTTCTGTTTTTACAAACACTATTTTAAACATCCTTTTCATTTCATTATATATCATTTCCCAGTAAGCCACCATCCCATTCACTCTAATGGAACCACCTCTAGGGGCTATGAGGCCACCCTCAGCCTCTGGATTCCTCTTTGCCGAGGCTGTTACAGCATCATGAGAAAGCCACTTCCGACATCAGGAGGAGGTGGTGTTGCAGGCTCACGCCCCCAACAATTGTGCGGTGGCTGGCTTCAGCCCCGCGCGATCAGGGGAATCCTCGGGCTGCTCCAATCGGCTGGCTCCGGGGGCATGGCCTGGGTCATTTAAGGCTGGCGCGGCCCTGGGATCTCCCCTTTTCGTCCACACAGCTGATTCGGACCCCGGGGGGAGTTCCTAGTGATGTGCATCACAGGGCTCCCCCTGCTGGTGTTAACCCTTTCCGGTTTTCATGCTAACAGGCTGAAGCCGGATAGTCTGATAGGACCAATGCCTAAGCCAATACCGCTCTTACCTGTAACAAATAAAGTTGTGGCCAATTTTTGCCCATTAACCTAAAATGACCGTGTCCTGTGTCTTTATTTATTCCAACTGGTGGGAGGTGGGAATTGCCACGCAACCCAACCTATCAATGCAGTGCTACTATGCCCATGACCAGTTGTACCTTTAAAAGCCATTGTTGCCTCCCAACATGCTTTCAGGACCGGACGCGAGCCGCCCTCTTGGACAACCTCCATGACGATCTCCATATTCACACACAAATGATGTTGGGCTTTGGCTCAGAGGAGGACAAGCTGGAGAATGGGGCCCACGGAGGATTCTTGGAATCGTTTAAGGTAACGGAGAAGCTTTGCTCTCGATTTCCGGTTTTCATCAGGTCTGGGGCCTAGACTGCGGTGTGGGGAAAGGGCTAAAACTAGGACTGTGCACCAGATCTGGCCAAATCCAAGACCCTGAACCAAATCAGGCTGATATCGGATTTGGCCAAATTGGATTGAGGCAGCCTCATATTGCCTGCAGTTGGGTCGGGTCCACTTGGAGCAGTCCAGTGCTGTAAAAAGGGGGCGGAGGGGTGTCTGGCAGCAAGGAGAGAACCATAGAATGTTTGGAATTGTGGTCCAAATTTGACCCAAATTTGGGGAACTCTGGTGTAAACTATACTGAACTATACTGAAGTAGATGATCTGACTCACAAAGGCAGCTTCCGAATAAGGCCATTGGGTGGGATCCTTTTATTCCTAGATCCCTGGCCTTTTCCTGCGCACCACACTACCTCCCCAGCTACAGCTGCTTGGAACATCTCCCAAAACCTTTGTCAGAAAGGACCATTTTGTCACAAGATACCCTCCCCCCCTCCCCGCCTGAGACATGCTAACGCTCCTCTCTAATGCCTTCTCCGTGTTGATATGAAATTGGATTTCCTTGCTCTTTTGGCATTTCAGGGTGTCCCAGGGCTTGCGAGGAAAACAACTGTCGAAATAATTTTGCAGCTGCCTTTTTACCTCTGGACAGCTCTGCTGGTCTGCTTGATAGCTTATTTACTTCTCAGCGTGTTTCCCGTGTAGATATGTAATGGGACGAGAGACGGGGAAACAGACGGCTATCTCTCTCCCCTCCTCCTCCAGGACGCAGCAAGGAATCACAGAAGTTCATTTTCACTTTGTTGCCACTTTCACACACTGAGGGAATCAGATTTTTCTTTCCAGTTAGCTCTGAAGTCAGGCAGGTAGCTTGAAGTAATGGCACAAAACGGTACAGAACTACTCAGAAGTAAGTCCCGCCTACTTCAGGGGCTGTTGTTTCCTGTTACTGGATTGTCCTCAGACTAGAAAGGGGGGAGGAGTTTGATTCAGTTCACCCTTAAAGGCTCATCTACCTCATTCACGCTTTTCAAAACAATATGCAAACCGAAATGACACTGTTTTTTTGAAATTTTGCAAGGCCACTCTTCAGCCAGAAAAAAATGTCCATGAAAGCATATACCAGGGTGAAAGTGTGCGTGTAAGAAAATGCATATATTGGTGAAAATAACAGAAGTGCATTAAATATGGGGAAATGGGATACAAGTAGAATTCCACACCAAAATGTGAATCAGTTTTCACAAAGTCTTTAAAAACAAACAAATCACAAACTGATGTGGAAATGGGGAGAAACGAACTTGAGATTTGGAAATTGATGAACGCTTCCCAGTCTTTGTAACCTTCTTTCCTTGAATGGCCACCAAGGAGTGCTTTCACTTGTGGATTCCTGGATTTTGTTTTCCGAAGCAGAGCTGACAACTTAATAACCCTCCATTCTTTTATTGATTCCCGCCACTCCACCCAAAATAAATCTGCATGTGAACAGTTTCCAATTCCATCATTTACATCTCTTCCACACACTTCCCCATTGCTCTATTGCCCATATAAAACATGGTTTTAAAAAAGTAATATTGATATGATATTCATGGCTGCATAGAGATTCTCAGTGGGCACTACATTTTACTAATTCCTTTTGTGCTTTAATAAAACTCTACAATAATAAATTAATAATAAATTTTATTTATATCCCGCCCTCCCCAGCCGAAGCCGGGCTCAGGGCGGCTAACAACAATAAAATAATACAACAAAGATGCAGTCTTGGCGTGATTGAATAGATACGGTTTTGTGAAGATATTTATTGAATGCTTTGACCTTGAAAACCCTTAATGGGTTGAGATGGAGGTGTTTTGGGGGCAGCATGACCAGTTCGACCAAACTGGACACTATGCTGCAGGAGGCGCCAAAACAATCCTGTAGAATGGAGCACGAGAGGCAGGGGGAGCTGGATTCTAGCATTGCACAGGGCACCACTGAAATTTGTCCATCACTGCTCAGGACCACAGTATTTGAAGGAGAGCCTCTTCTCATGTGCCTCTGCCTTGAGATTGTCATCCCTCAGCTAGTGAGGCATGCTTGGGTGGCTGGAAGGAAAAGGGTGTTTTTCAACATAGGCCACTACAACCCATTGCCTACACACCCCAAAAGAAGCTTGCAGCAATTCTACCTGTGACATGCAAGCTTCAAGACCAGCTTGCAATTGCATCATGCATCAGTGGCCAACTGTAGACATGGAAAGTTGCTGGCCAATTGCAAACGCTTCTGTTCTGAAATTCAGAAACTTTATTCTAGAGAAGTTGGTATTCAGGAAGAGTGGAATTCAGGGCAGAGCAGGAACAATAAAAGCGTCTAATGTTGGGAGGTAGGGGGAGGACTATTAAGAACATAAGAAAAGCCTACTGGATCAGGACAATGGCCCACCCAGTCCAGCATTCTGGGCACACAGTGGCCAACCAGATATGCTTGCCAGAAATGCAGAGAATCCCAACTCATGTGTTTGTGTTCAAGCATTGATTCCCCCTTCTCTCTGTGTTATATGTACAGAATACTAATAAACCGCAAACTGATCCTGTGTTCAGTGTTGATTTGTTTCGAGAACAATCAGACGTGTGTATTGGTGTCTATGAAATGTGTGCAACTAGCTCTTGTTTTGATGTGAGCCATTCTGAAATAAGTAGCCCATCATTCACAGGGCTCATAAAACCCACAGAAGACAAGGGAGCTGATGCAAGAGAGCAGGAAAGTTTGGGTTCAGCAGGCTGATGAGGTCACCACGAAGGGGCAAACCTGGATTACGAGGCAGAGGCAGAACCTGGTGTGACCTGGGAGAAGTCACAGAAGTATAGGGCTGAGGAAGCGACAGTCAACCTTGGCTGAAATCCCCCCAGTGAAGGACAGCCCACCTCCTTCTGAGGCAACACGTTGCATTGCCAATCAGATCCTACTGTTGGAAACTTTCTCCTAAGATCGAGCTGAAATCTGCATCCCTCCAATTTCCATCCATTTCTAACCTTGCCTTTTGGAGTGACAGAGGAGGGGTTACCATGATGTGACCTTGAAAGGCTGTGATCTTGGAAGATGGTGGACTCTCCTTCATTGGAGGTTTTTAAACAGAGGTTGGGGGGGCACTTGTCATGGATTCTTTAGCTGTGATCCTTGTGTTGCTAGGTTTGGACTAGATGAACCTTGGGGTCCCTCTGTGATTCTATGACCGCTCACCAACAGTCCTTTAATGGTCTTCCCTTTGAGATCCAGAGATGACCAAGGACTGTTCCATCAACCTAGTTGCATCATGCATAGGGAATCCTGGTAAGATTCTCAATGTATGCTGCTTGCAGAGTAGGGCCAGAGGTATCTTTGCACATGTGCACACTCTTTCCCAATGCCAGTGTGGGGTTACCATCATCCACCCAGAGATTCTTATACTCACAGAAAGCTCTCCAGCCGCTACCAGTCAATGTTGAGATAATACTGAGCTAGATAGATCAAGGGTCTGACTGCCTTATACTAAGACAGCTTCCTGTGAAGTTATGAAATGCTTGCCAACTTATGCCAGGAGATGAATGGAGGAAATGATCTGTTAATGCTTCTTGAGCTATCAGCAAAAGTATTGGCAACAATATCCTCTGGGAGCCACTGTGCAACTCATGGAGGGAGCATGGTGTGTCTCCGGTTCACGGACAACAATTAGCTCTGCTTCCCCCTTGCATCTGGATCAGGTGCAGCACTGTTGTCTGGAGAATCATAGACTTATAGAGTTGGAAGGGACCCCAAGGGTTATCTAGTCCAACCCCTAGTGGTGCTTGAGGACCAACAAGCTGAAACTGAATCCTGACAAGATGGAGGTGCTGTGGATTGGTAGATCTGGGGTCCAGGAACTGCACTCCCCCTGAAGGACCAGGCATGTAGTCTGGGGGTCCTCCTGTCTCCTGCTTTGACCATTGAGGCCCAAGTGGCTTCACTGCCTGTTTCCATCTCCTCCTGGATTGCTAGCTGAGGCTGTTCCTGAGCTTGCAAAAACAACCCATCCTGTGGAAGCCTCCTAGTTAGATTACTGTTGAATACTCTCTGTGGGGCTGCCCTCAAGGACGGTCTGCTGATTGCAGCCGGTGCAAAATGCAGGTGCTGGACCATCAAGCGGTTTGGCTGCCTGGAACACATAACACTGGGTCCTAAAAGGTTTCCACTACTTGCCCATATGCCCCAAGACCGTCTCTCTGAACTGAATGGCTTAGGAACCAGCTTTTATTTATTTTATTTTTTTGGAAGCACAACACTGTAACGTTAGCCAGATGTGGACTGGAATAAAAATCCCATTAAGGACCTCTCGAAGACTAGCAATGAGGGAGCCATTTCCCTAGGAAAGGAGTTCCAAAGTGCAGGGGCACCACCCGAAACAGGTTTTTTTTTTTGCCTGTGGTACACCGTACACATCAGTTTAGAGCTGTCACTGGTAGCCCAGACGTCAGGGTATTTGATGCAGATCTTAGGTTGGACAGGCTCCTACAGGGGCAAGCATGTGCTCCTGTGCACTGCTAAAGCACCACACAAAAATAATCTCAATGCAGTCATACTATGAGTATATCGAGAATGCACTCCTGCAAACCACCACACCAAAAGGATGGATATGCACAATGCTCTGTGCAAAGATACGCTTACTGGGGACTTGAGCACTCTGTAACACCATACCAACTGTCTAGTTACAGTAAACAACCAATCTCTTTAACTATTGCAGTGAGCACTCCTGTCAGAGGAGTCAAGTTGCACCCAACATTGGGGGGGCGGGGCGGGGGGGCGTCACACACATGTGATGTCTCAAGCATTGCGCAATGCATGATGCGCATCAGGAGGAGGTCGATAGTGGGAGGAAGCAAGGCCCAGCGAGGGTCACTGAGGCCACGAGGCTCGCCCCCACTGCCACGAGACCCAGCCCCTCAAGCTTGGGGTGGGGGCAGGGCTCAGCCCAATCCTGACAGACTTCTTTAGGGGGGAGGGGAGGCTGAAGACACTTCAGCCCTATGGAGTTGGCGCCTATGGCTCCTGTTAACCTATTATGAACATAATTTGTACACTGCCTTTCATTTCATGAAGAAATTCCAAGGCAGCTCACAAACGAAAAATAACAAGAATCAAACTAATGATAAAAGAATACAGGTACCCTTCATTAATACAGATACTCAAGCAAGAACACCAGAGCTTCTTAACTGTTAAAACAACAGCCAAAGGAAGAGCTTCAAGTCAGGGGATGCTTATCTAAACAGGTGTGTCTTAAAGAGTTGGTAGAATGTCAGTAAATATGAGGACTCCTGAATTTTGGGGGATCCAGCCAGTCAGCCACACCCTTTCCCACGCTACTCTATTCCTTTTCAGTATTTCATGCCCACTGAGCATGCATGATCTACATTTGGCAGCTGCTCTTTTCACTCCTTAGTATTTCCCCCATAAATATTTTTGTACTGCTACAAACCTGTATTAACCACCCCCCCAAACCTCCCGATACCACCCTCTTATGTACTGATAATGTGGTTTTGGGTTGTTGGTTTTTTGGGTGACTTAAGACCCACAGTTTGCAATGTGTAGATTTGTTGTTGTAGTGTTGTTGTTTAGTTATTTAGTTGTGTCCGACTCTTTGTGACCCCATGGACCAGAGCACGCCAGGCACTCCTGTCTTCCACTGCCTCCCGCAGTTTGGTCAAACTCATGCTGGTAGCTTTGAGAAGACTGTTCCACCATCTCGTCCTCTGTCGTCCCCTTCTCCTTGTGCCCTCCATCTTTCCCAACATCAGGGTCTTTTCCAGGGAGTCTTCTCTTCTCATGAGGTGGCCAAAGTATTGGAGCCTCAGCTTCACGATCTGTCCTTCCAGTGAGATACTTATAGTAGAAAATCGTGACGTTATTTCAAATGGTAAATTGTGGCAAATTTCTGATCAAGATCTTAACTTTCCACTTCTTCTTGTCACCCCTTGCCAGAGAGCCATCCGGGTCCGCAGTCACTCCATGGAAACCATGGTTGGGAGTCAGAAGAAGCATCAGAGCGGAGGAATCCCTGGTAGCTTGAGCGGAGGGATTGCGCACAACAGTGGCGAAATAACGAAGGCCACCTTTTCTGTAAGTGCAGTACAACTAGGGTGTGTTCACCCCTTGTTTGTGGCAGAACCTGGCTCTGCGCAGCACTGACTGGCTGGCAGCCATGCCATCACAACCTCTTCTTCTCTGTGTGTTTCAAAACGTTCATTCCATTCCCCAGTCCAAAAAGGAGATGTACTCTTGACTGCATAAACCAAGTGTGATTGTGTGTACAACAGTATCTTATGCAGTTATGGAAGATTTGGGGTATGTTTGGGATTATTTTATAGTCTTATATGCATTGCCAGTATGTAAAATAAAAAAAATAAAGATTGCTGTGCAGTTCACAGGCAACTGTGAGCCTGGTTAAAAGGGTTATAATTTTGTTTGCCTGTCTCCTCAGCCTCCAGTATCAGCAGCTACAGCCAAGAACCAGTCCAGGAGTCCCATAAAGAGGCGGTCAGGGCTGTTCCCTCGTCTGCACACTGGATCAGAGAGCCAGGCAGAGCCTCGGACTCGATGGTAACTTGCTCAGAACAGATGGATAGTTCTGGTGCAGTGCATTTCTGGAGCCATTGCAATACAGTGGTACCTCTGGTTATGAACTTAATTCATTCCGGAGATCCGTTCTTAACCTGAAACCATTCTTAATCTGAGGTACCACTTTAGCTAATGGGGCCTGCCACTGCTGCGCCGCCGTTGTGCGATTTCTGTTCTCATCCTGGGGCTAACCTGAGGTACTACTTCTGGGTTAGCAGAGTCTGTAACCCGAAATGTTTGTAACCTGAGGTACCACTGTATATTTTATTTTCTTTGTAGCCATAGCTCTCAAACTCTGCTGCCCCCAGGACAACTTAAAAATTGTTGAGGGTTGAGACAGACCTCTTAACGATTTTTCCATTTGTTTAGCAGTTGTAATTAGTTGTGCTGGATGCTAGTGTGTTTACATTTATATATGTGTTTACCAGGAGCTACACCCAGCTCCACCTGACCACCACCCCTCATCTCATGAAAGCCACCCTTCTTCTCACCCCATACACTTTGCCAAAGCCACCCTTCTCTTGACACCTCACCAAAACAACCTCCTTCCCTTAGACTTTGCAATACCTCCACTCACTGGCCTGGGGCACCAGGGTGCTCATTCACATGACTCACTTGCCTGACAGCCACCACTTCTGGTTCCCTTCTTCTCACCCTCCTATACTGCTGCTGTGGCTCTGCAGCTCTGGGAGATCACTTTGTTGTCATGCTGTAGTTTGCAGTGACACCTGTTGGCAGCCATGTGAACTGCAGCGTGACAACACCATTAGAAAAATATTATTAGTAGAGATATTCTTAATCTTCCTGCCAGCCACAAATTTATTCCTCTGAGGAAGGCAGAGATTCCTACCTCATCATTTCTGCTCTTCTTCACTTCAGGGACAGACCTCTGGGTTCAAAGAGTGATGGAGCAGTCACTGTGCTGACAGCTCTGTACACATACACTCATTTATGCTGTTCCTACCCAGCCTTACATCCACATCTGAGACCTGCTGGAACAGAATGTTAACGGTATGAGAAGGCAAGATAGATTTGTTTGAAAGTTATGCTACTCTAGTGTTTTACTCTCTTCATAGTGACAGTGGCTCAGGAACACCGAAGACCCCTGAAGGAGGACACACCTCTCAAGAAATTAGGTCCGAGGCCTCTTCAAACCCAAGCTCTCCAGAGATCTGTCCCAACAAAGAGAGGTAAATAGAGCTAAATAAACACAAGTCGTGTCCATACCATGCGTTGAAACTACATGGCTTCCCCCAAAGAATCCTGGGGGTTGTAGTTTGTAAAGGGTGCTGGGAACTATAGCTCTGCGAAGAGTAAACTGCAGTTCCCAGGATTCAAGAGAGATTGATTGTTAAACCACTCTAAAAACTGTAACTCTGGGAGGGGAATTGGGGTCTCCTAACAACTCTCAGCTACTCCTGAACAAACCACAGATCCCAGATCTGGCTGTTTAAAGTGGTATCATTGTGCTTTAATTGTATGGTGTGAATATGTGGATACAACCCAAAGTCTGAACCGGGGGGGGGGGAGAGAGAACAAAAAAGGATGGCAGATAATCTCTGGAAACAAGATGGGGTATTACAGAACCCCAAATCCTGGGGGAGGAATTCAGAGATGGAGATTTTTCTAAGCTCCATCACCACCATCGAGCTTTAATTTTCTGCCTTCATCTCCTTTGACTTCCAGGCCATTTATTAAACTCAAAGAAAACGGAAGGTCAAACATCTCCCGTTCATCCTCAAGTACCAGCAGCTTCAGCAGCACGGCAGGGGAGAGTGAAAACATGGAAGAATACGAAAGCCTGGTAATAATGCAGTTTTCGCTTCCTGATATTGACTGGTCTCTCAGGGGGCCAATGTTCCTGAGCCGGTTGACATTTGCATAAACCAGGAGGCACACGGCTGCCCCCATCTTCTTCTCTGACACAATATCATTTCAGCCTCTTAGTCTCGCAGCCACATACATCTCTCTGACACGCCAATAAGCCAGGGGTTGCCAGCCTTCTTGGCTCAGGGGGCGCTTTTGTAATTGTGCCGCGTGTCACAAAATGGCTGCCATGGGGCAAATTACAAAATGGCCAGTGTGGCGCTTGTGGAACATTCCAAAATGGCTGCCGTGGTTTGTTTGGCGTACTGAGTTTTGCATAGGAGAGGACCAGCCAGGCACTGAATAAGAGAAACAAACATTCCCTTGCGTGTTGTGGTTTTTGAGGGGATAGTTCCTGAGACCTTTTGCGGATACTGTAGGAGGAACTGGCTGGCACACGGGCACTTGCAGGCACCGTGTTGGTGACCCCTGCCCCAACCACATAGTTCCCCCTCCTCAAATATACTCCATGAACAAAATGTGTGTTGCACCTGGCCATCAAGCCTCCAACTCACTCCCTTTCCCTCGATCTCCCTCAGGGCAGCCAGCCTTCCACAGCGTCACCATTCAAGCAGGATGTCTTTGTCTACAGCCCTTCCCAAAGTAATGAGAATCCGGCTCTGGCATCTGCCGCCACACCAGTGATAATGAGCAGGAGCCCAACAGGTGAGTTGGGCAAAAGTTACCAAGATGGTATTAGTAGGAGCCTGGTGGTGTATGGCCTGCGCTGGATTTCGGGCAGTGTGGGCACTGAACTGAGGGGGTGCAAAAATTGAGAAGATCCATAATTGAGAAGATCCATTTGGAGGTGCCAAGTTTTGAGGCCGCTCAGGGCATCACGTTAACAAAGATTACCAAAGTCTGCCCCTGGTTATGGCAATGGATGTCTCATGACTCAGCTACTTTGGAAAAAAAAACCCCAAACCCCAGCATTTTGAATGTGTTATAAACATGCAACACCAGATGGTGCTGGAGAGCAAAGAAAAAATATTTGCGGTTTTCCATAGCGTTTTTTTTTGTTAAAACAATTTAGTTTCTGGCTTATTTATAGCATCCCCCCCCCCTTGTGTAGATCCACCCTCAGTAAGACACGTTGGGTGGCAATTTTTTCCTTCTGTCCTCCACCTTCGAACTTGTACTTTTTTATATAGTTATCGGTCTGTGGGTGCTAAATGGCTGGGTTCAATAGATGTTGGAATTTAATTAGAGCTTGAGTATGAAAAGGGTATGTCGGTCGTGTGTGTGTGTGTGTGTGATCAGTTGTGTAGACCCACTTCAAAGCCCCTGAAAGTAACATGTGACTAAGTCAGACCCTGTATGCTGAGCAGGATGCTAACCATTGCAAATCCAATGGAATCAACAAGTGTAAGAAAAGTGTAAAATTAATTAACTCCGGCTAATTTCCTTCAAGGTTTGGATAATGATACATTAGTGCACCAAAAGGAGTAGGGCCTTTGCCACCTTGAGCTATTTAGAAAAAAGGTGGGCTGTAAATAATAGAATTGTAGAGTTCGAAGGCACCCTGAGGATCATCTAGTCCAACCCGTTGCAACGCAGGAATATGTAGCTGTCCCAAATGGACACCATGCTCTAACCAACTGAGCTATCCAAGCTGACATGAAATGTACAGTAATAATAAGTAATAATAATTTTAAAAAAATCAAGCAGAATCAGTGCACACATAAGATCAGAATGTGCTGGCTGCCTTGAAACCATCCTACTTATCTGTGACAAGTTTCCCTTAGCTCCCCATGAGGCTCTTACAGTGACAAAAATAGAAATTTGCTTCACTTGATTAACCAACTTGGATTGCTCTTGGTGATTAGTAAGCATACCTGCATAGCTGGGGCACTGTGGAGAAATCAGCATATATAAAAACGGGTCTGTTTTGTCACATAGATCAACCTAGGAAAAAGAGGAAGATCTTCAGGTCTCCTTTCCTTCTCTCCCACCCTCATTTTCTTTGCACCCCCCTCCCACTCCTTTCATCAAAAACTTCAATAATTGGTTAAGCATTTCATTTCCGGTTACTCTCCTCCTAACACATGTAAAAGATGATCACTGGAGAGTCCTACTTGGAAGTAAGCCCCAGTGAGGTTGAGCAGAACTTGCTATCAAGGAAGTGGGTTGAGACTGCAGCCATATTGCCTGTTTTCCGGGGCAATTCATTATTATTATTATTATTATTATTATTATTATTATCATCATCATCATCATCATCATCATCATCATCATTGCAATTCTTTATTATCATCATCATCTATTTTTTATTTTATTTATTTATACTTTTCAAGTTTATTTTGACATTTTGACATTTCAAAACTTGACTTCCTTCTCCCTCGTTCTGTGGTTCCTTAAATTTGTTTATAATATCTTCTGCTTATCCAAATTAACTTAATTTGCTCATTTATTCGTCTTCTTTAAATATATGCTCTTATAAAACAGCAGGTTGTTACAGTAATCTGGCCAGTGTTTTTATCTGCTTATAATCTATCTGTAAAGATTCAATAAACCATTTCCATTCTTTTATTTAAAAAATTGTTATCTTGATTTCTTCTTCTTCTTCCGGTAAGTTTTGCCATTTCTGTATATTCCATAAGTTTTTGTATCCGTTCTTCCTTTGCTGGGACTTTTTCTGGGCAATTCTTAACTACTCTGAAATAATGAAAGACTCTAACCCTGTGTACATCACAATAAAGTTAAAGCACATGGCTCCCTCTGCCCCCAAATCCTGGAAACTGTAGTTTGTTAAAGGTGCTAGGAATTGTAGTTCTTTAAGGGGTAAACTACAGTTCACGGGATGGCTTGGGGAAAGTCATGTGAGCAGAGGGCCCTCCTCCCACTTCCAGGCCACTGCAAAATTAACACATTGTTGTTTCCGTTTTAACAGTGGGCTTCTGTTAAACTAAACCGGTTCCTGTCTGGTTTAGATTCATTCCATTAAATCTGGGGTAGCCAAAATGGTGCCCTCTAGATGACTCCAACTCCTATCATTCCCAGACAGGAATGATCAGGAATGACAGGGGTTGTGATCCAGCGACATTTAGAGAGCACCTCATTGGCGACTCTTGAGTTCAATCATTTGAAGCAAACACCGGTTTTTTTCACTGGGTTATTATTATTATTTCAAACAGATATGAAGAGCAGGAATTCTCCGAGGTCAAATCTTAAATTTCGTTTTGATAAACTTAGCCATTCAGGTTCTGGCCCGGTAAGTTTGAACGTATCAACCTGCCATAGACTTAAGACGTTGGTCAATCTACAGCTGGGGAACCTTTGGCCCTCCGGATGTTACAGGAACTACAACTCCCATCATCCCCTGCCATTAGCCATGCCTGCTTGGGCTGATGGGACTTGTAGTTCAGCAACATAAGTATACAAGAAGAGCCTGTACATTGGCCAGTCTAGTCATAGAATTAGAGGGGACCCTGAGGACCATCTAGTCCAAAGCTTTGCAATGCAGGAATACGCAGCTGTTCCATACAGGGATCGAACCTGCAGCCTTGGTGTTACCAGCACTACGCTCTATCCAATTGAGCTATCCAGGCCCTGTTCTCACAGAGGCCAACCATATGTGTATGTCCCAAGGGGAGGCTCGCAAGCATGACATGAGTGAAGCAGCAATCTCTCCATCTGCAGTTCCCAGCAACTAGGATACAGAAAAGTTGGGAAAGGTTCAGAAAAGGGCCACCAAACTGATCAAAGGGAATGGAGCAACTTCCCCCTAGGAAGGGACATTTCGGATTTTTTTTTTTTAGTTTAGAGAAAAGGCAACAAGATTGAAGTTTAGGAAATTATGCATGGGCAGGAGAAACTGAATAGAGAAAAGTCCCCACCCCCTGGTCTCTCATAACGCCAGAAGGCATCCAAAGAAGATTGTGGAAGATAAAGGAAAGTGGAAACAGTGGAACTCACTGCCACATGAGGCAGTGATGGCCACTAACTTGGACGGCTTTAAAATTCCTGGAGGTGAAGGCTATCAGTGGCTACTAACTTATTACGCCTAAGGACGTAATAAGAATAGCCATCCTGGATCAGGCCTGCCCTCACAGTAGCCAACCAGATGGTTGTGGGAAACCAGGCAGTGGAATACAAGTTCCAGGACCCCATACTTCTGGCCATGCATGGGGTGGGTGGGGGCCAATGGGAGGTGGAGTCCACATACGTGGAGGGCAACACATCACTGCAATAGAGCAAATGAGGCATGAAGTGAAGTCAGCCGATCCTTTTCCTTTCCTTGCAGACACATTAGCTGACGGATAAGACTACAGACCTCCCAAAAAGGTGAGTCGGTTGGGCTAAGGTCTCACAAAGATGGTCCTCCTGTACCTTCTGTTTTCTGTTTTTGCATCCAGCAGGAGGTAAGAGGCAGAGGTGCTGAGGAGGGGGGTGGCAGGGGCTTCGCCACCCCAAATTTAAATGAAGGAACCAGGTCCCCTTAAAGTTCTGTGGCAGCTGTGCACGCATGCCATGGGGCATGCTGATGGCGTGTGCACACATCACAGGGCATGCGTGCCCAGCGTGCTAACGTCATGTGGCCTGGGACCCCACAATTGCAAGGGCAAGGCTGCACATGTGGGGTGAGGGAAGACTGATTAAGTCCAGAACCCAGACCTGAACCCAGATTGAACTTGATCAGGATAACCAGTTACCATCCAGGAATGCTTGCAGTTGTTCCACCACAAACTACTGCAACACGCTCTGCGTGGCGCTACCTTTGAAGGTGACTCAGAAACTACAACTAATCCAGAATGTGGCAGGTAGGCTGGTGACTGGGAGCAGTCGCCAGGACCATGTAGCACTGGCCCTAAAGACCAGTACGTTGGCTCCCAGTACGTTTCCGAGCAGAATTCAAAGTGTTGGTGCTGACCTTTAAAGCCCTAAACAGCCTTGGTCCAGTATACCTGAAGGAGCATCTCCACCTCCATCATTCAGCCCAGACACTGAGGTCCAGCTCTGAGGGCTTTCTGGCGGTTCCCTCACTGCGAGAAGTGAGGTTACAGGGAACCAGGCGGAGGGACTTCTTAGTAGTGGCACCTGCCCTGTGGAACGCCCTCCCATCAGATGTCAAGGAAATAAACAACCATCTGACTTTTAGAAGACATCTGAAGGCAGCCCTGATGTAAAGGAGATAAAGAACTACACAACCTGAAGGCAGCTCTGTATAGGGATTTTTTTTAAAAAAATGTTTAATGTTTTATTATGTTTTTATGTGTGTTGGAAGCCACTCAGAGTGACTGGGGCAACGCATTCAGATGGGCAGGGTACAAATAAAATAATAATAATAATAATAATAATAATAATAATAATAATAACGTCTCCGCAACCTTCCCCCCCCCAAAAAAAGTGGTATTGGTAACTGGCAGGTAATTACTGAACAGCATTAAGTTCATGGTGGGCTTTTCAAGGAGCAGGTGCACAACCTTTTTAAAAGCAGCGGGCCCCACTCCATCATACAGTGATACATTTGACTCAGTTCCTGTGTGCAGTGGCTAGGCCTATTCTACAAGGAAGCCATTGTACCATGCACCATGTGGCAGCCATTTAATGCCATGCGCACGCCTCACTTTCTCAACATTTCAAATGCACCCACTGCCCCACTAAAGCTTGATGATCTCTGGACTAAGGCTTCCAACCCTGTGGACATCTGATTGGGAGTAAGCGATGCTGTGTGATGCCTTCTGCTGAAAAACAAACATGCATTCAGTGTGAATATTAAGTGTACCCCTGCCTAGCTAGGTAAAGGGACCCTTGACCATTAGGTCCAGTCGTGGCCAACTCTGGGGTTGCGGCACTCATCTCGCTTTACTGGCCGAGGAAGCCGGCGTACAGCTTCCAGGTCATGTGGCCAGCATGACTAAGCCGCTTCTGGCGAACCAGAGCAGCGCACGGAAACGCCGTTTACTTTCCCGCCAGAGCGGTACCTATTTATCTACTTGCACTTTGACATGCTTTTGAACTGCTAGCTAAGGACCATCTAATTTATTTCCTCCTCTTTTCCAGGGCATTTCTGTTCGGGTTTTCCTTCCTTCCTTCCTTCCTGTTTTTCTTACGTGAAAACGCTCTTTTCGACTGACAACGTCCGTCCGCCACACTATGCGCCACTGCCACGTATGAAATGTGCTTCACCCAGGCAGATGTTCCCGTCCGACCCTGAGGGAGCTGCTACCTTGCCACGCCTCGGCTGGGATAGATGCCCCGGGAGATGAACCTGACAGGTTGTGGGACTCTCTTCCCTCGCCAACCCCTGTCTTTGCTCCGTCCCTCATGATCCAAAGGACATCTGGGGAGAGGAGACGGGTTTGCTGCTGACATTATACTTGAACCCGCTTCTTACCCTGTTTCCGTTCGGTATTCTGAAATCTGCAAAACCAGTGTGCTCCTTGTCCTTAATCATAGCTGTTTGACTGAAGGTCATGAGCGCTGCTCTCCTGATGATTTGAGAAAGTTACTTTGGTTTTTAAAAAATAATCACTCATAGTGATATTATAGGCTAATTTCTCCCCTTCCCAGGGCTAAAGTCAAGTGTCCTTTTTCTAATGCAAATGGACTTGTTCTGCAAGTGGGACTTCTACCCCTTGAAGACAACCTCAGCCAATTCAGAATGTGGCATCTTTTCTCCTTACTAAAGTCCTGCTCTGTTCCTTATCTCTCTTTCCTTCCCAAGCCCAGTTCTAGAATATAAGAAGAGACTTGCTGGACCAAAGGTGTGTCTGGCCCAGCCTGCTGTTCACCACAGTGACCATGCAGATGTCCCTAGGAAGCTCACAGCCAGAGCGAATGGCAGCCCTCATCCCCCCAGCAGCACCCTGCCTGGGGACCTGGGAGCCTAATTCAGCTACTGGAGCTGAAAGCCAACAGCAAATTTCCCCTCCCCCATGAAATTGTCTAATCTCCCCCTAAAGCTATTGTAGCGAATGGCCATCAGAACATCTTGTGGCTTGGAGTTCTGTAGAGTGGGTTTTTGGAAGACGCTTTATGTGTGGAGATCAGTGCACGCTGATCAACGCACAGTCTTCGCAGTAAGGCGCTTTTCCGATGCCATGAGTAACACGATAACTGGTAGTTTCTTATCTGCTGCAGCCTTCATCTGCCTTCACAGTCGTCGTAACTTACCGCTTGTTATCTTCCACCTGTTCTGCTGTTGAGGACTTCTTGGAGCATTCTTTGTCTTGCTTCTGTCCCTTGACCTTTCAGCTGTACTAATACGCCTATAAAGGGCAACTGAGCTCCTAAGTGAGCCTAATTTTTATTTCTGGGCTGACTTAAGAGAGGCTCTGACCACCCCTCATGTGGTCAAGCCATGGTCATCACTGTCCACGAATTTGGCACCGATGAGAGTAGGCTGCTATTGAATATTTGATTGTGTGTGAGAAGAATCAAGGCTGCCTTCTCCTGTGGGCCATATTAACGCAACAAGATGGCGGCCATGCCAACTGGGCCCAATGGGAGTTGTAGTCCAAAAGAGCTAGAGGACTACTGTTTGGGGAAGATTGCCTTAAAGCAGGTGTAGGGAACTTTCACTGGCCCACTGGCCAGATTTGGCCCACCAAGTCTCCCCATTTGGCCACTGAGGTGGTTTCCACCAAACCACAGTCATATGTGGCATCGAGGGTGGGGCAGGCAGAAAGCAAACTTGAACTTTATGACATCAGGTGATTGGCAGCTGGGTGGTCCTGCCCACGTCAGAGTTGACCTGCAGAGTAGGGGGTGAGGAAATAAAGATCTGGTACTCTGGGACAAAATGGTTCACAAATCACCTTGAAATGCTTCCGGAATTCTGTAGGGCAGGGATGAGGAAACTGTAGCAGTGAAATTTCCTCAAAAAGGGTGTTTCTCCAGCTCTTTGTTAATTTTGGTTGCTCCTTTCTGCACTTCTACCCCCCTCCGCACCAGTGTTGTCCCCCCAGGTCCAATGACCTACTGTGCCTGATATCTCCACCTTCTAAGAATTTATCCCGATTCCCTATGAATGTCGACTGAGCTGGTGGCTGTCATCATGTCTTCTTGGCAGCAAAATATGTGCTGCTGCAAAGAAATCCTTTTCTGTCTGCGCAGAACCTGCTGCTAGTAAATATCATTTGCCAATTCTGCATTCTAGAGTTTTGAAGAAGGGAGAAAAATGCACGTTTTCCTTCCTTGAAACTCCACAGTTCCATTTCTCCTTGAATTCTAAAATAATTCTGTTTTTGTTGGGTGAAAAAACAAAACATACAAAGCATGCATTTCACTTTTCTTCTTTTTCTTCTTCATGGTTGTAGCATGGTATTTAAAATGATCTCCCTCGAAGGAAAATGCTGGATTTTGTGGTTATCCAAAAGGTCTCATTCATTTCAACAGAGCAGGAAAATTTTCCTCTTAATTAGGCTCCTAATGAAAAGAAAAAAATGATAGTTGCAGGGAGTGTGAGTGTGTGAGAGAAAAGCAGAATTCTTTTTCGAAAGGTCTCTGACAAAATGAAATATATTTCTTTTGTTTGTGAGGAGGCGACGCTTTGTAGCCGGTTGCTGATGTACGTTGTAAATAATGTATATTTAATTTATTGCTACGGTAGCCTCTTGTATTTGTTATTGTATAAAACAAATTCTACAGAAAGGTCAGAAATGTATATTTTGTTGCTTAAATGTGTCTTTGCAAAATTCACAATTAAAATAAAATATTTTGTGTCTATCGGTGTTTTAGGCTTTTTGTTCATGCAGGCGTCACAGAGGGGAGGACGAAGGAACAGGAAAACAGGTGTGTGTCATGGTGCTTAGCCCCACACCCTGCCCCCAACATGGGCTGCAAGCCCTGCCCCCTTGCCCCCCACTTTCCAGCCAACATGGGAAGATCTCACCAAAATCCCATTCAGGGCCGAATTTAGGTTTGACGAGGCCCTAAGCCACTGAAGGTAATGGGGCCCTTTATATGTCCAGCTGTCCATTGCCAACATTGTCACTGTTTTTGTGTGTTGAATATATGCTGTATATGACACCTTTCTGCAGAGTCTGCAAGACGGTACTGTTCTGCCAGGGCTTTGGTTGGATCCAGTCTGACCCTCCTCTCTTTATTAGACCCTGCATGTAAGTGGTCTCCCTAACTCCCTAACTCTTCCCACCGGCTCATATAAGACCAGCAGAAATAGCTAAGACTTGCACAAATAACACAAATGGGAAGAGTTGGGGCCTGGTGAGCACTCAACGCTGCTAACTCCTATAGTTATAATTCGTGGGTTGCCATCTGATTTTATTCTGATCTTAATTTAATTTTAAGCTGTATTTTAATCAATTGCTTGATTTTATGTTTTTAATGTATTATATATTTTGATGTTAGCCGCCCTGAGCCCGGTCCTGGCCGGGGAGGGCGGGGTATGTATAAATTAATTTTTATTTATCATAACCCGTTGCTGGAAACTTTCTCCCAAAGTTGAGCTGATATCTGCTTCCCTCCAGTTTCCATCCATTTCTAATAATTGCCTTCTGAGTATTGGTAGTAGTAGTAATAGTAATAATAATAATAGTAATTATTATTATAGTTATTATAATTATTATAATAATTATTTATTATACCCCACCCATCTGGCTGGGCCTTCCCAGCCTCTCTGGGCGGCTCCCAACAGAATATTAAAAACACAATCAAACATTAAAAACTTCCCTAAACAGGGCCGCCTTCAGATGTCTTCTAAAAGTCAGATAGTTGCTTATTTCCTTGACATCTGACAGGAGGGCATTCCACAGGCCGGGCGCCACTACCAAGAAGGCCCTCTGCCTGGTTCCCTGTAACCTCACTTCTCGCAATGAGGGAACCGCCAGAAGGCCCTCGGCGCTGGACCTCAGTGTCCGGGCAGAACAATGGAGGTGGAGAGGCTCCTTCAGGTATACAGGGCCGAGGCCGTTTAGGGCTTGAAAGGTCAGCACCAACACTTTGAATTGTGTTCAGAACAACAGAGCAACAAAGAACAGGTCCCATGATATGACATTGGAAGGTGGTGGATTCTTCGTCACTGACGGTTTTTAAACACAGGTTGGGGGGGGGGGCTTGTGTCAGGATTCCTTTAGCTGTGATTCTTCCATTGCAGAGGGTTGGACTAGATGACCCTTGGAGTCCCTTGCAATTCTATGATTCTAAGAGGATAATTCAACAAACACAATCCTCCCCCCGAATGATTGGCCAATATTGATGTGGACTTTAACAGCAAAAGGAAATGGGGTAGAGGAATGAAAACATTGTCTCGTACACTCCTATGAGTGGTACAATCAAAGAAAATACACACCACCTGAGTCCTTAGGATGAAGTTTGACACACAGATGATAGAGTGCAGCCCAGTTGGACATGTTTGCATGGCAACTTAAAGCACACATTGAATGTCCTATGCTGGGGAGAAAGACTTTACATTGTAGATGTTTTTGGGCTCCCAACTCCCACCAGCCCCAGAAAATTGCCAGCCAGTAAGAGTTGCCGCCGTCATTTCATCCTGCATCTGAATCTGTGGGGGAGTCTGAATTAGATTTCTCTCCCCCATCCCCATTCTCCACTTCCCATTTCATCTTCGCAAAGCTCCCATTTGAATCGTGTTTGTCGATCCAATTTTGTTTCCATCAGCAGTGTCTCATACTGCCACCTGGTGGCCCCTCAAGGTCTTGTTCTCACTGGCAGCCGATGCGTTTTTCAGACTTAAATCCAGAGCTTGCATAAAATGGAAAGTGATTCCTATACTTGGAAGGAGCCCAGGACCTCCATACATACTGCAGAGACTTGTACCCCAGAGGGGTCACTTTGGTGCTGTCGACACAGCAGAAGCAACGTAGGAGGCAGCAGTTATGAGTTACCAGTCTCTGCAGCCACAGCAGGCGCTGTGATTCTCCAGCGATTTAACTTCACCCCCAGAGGCATACTCCATTGTTTCTCAAGACAAATGGATGCCAACAATAGCAGACTCTGTATTGATACAGGTTGTAGCTCTGGGCTAATTAGGTGCCAGATCAAAGGGGAAGGGGGCACTAATGTTTGGCATGGTATAACATTCAGTAATGGGAGTGTAGCCAGAAGTAGTTCAGCCAAAACACACCTCTTTCCATTTGCCGTTTCTGAGATTGGAACTTCTTATTTCATATCAGACGCAGATGGCAGAATTGTGTTTGTGTGTGTACACACAGCAGGAGTGGCACAGGGCTTAAGAATATGAACATCTGCTGAACTATGTAAAAGGCTTCAGAATGATAAATATTCACACCCATGCTTTATATATCATAACACTGACTATGATTTTATATACAAAATTAGGGGGTGGGAAAGGAGGGGGAACAGCTGAAAACCCAACAAAAGGGACCTCTTCAGAAAACTCTCTGAGCCACTGAATACTGTTAAGATATCAGTTTTGTTGAGAGAGAGAGGGAGGAGTCTTCAACAGCTGGAAAAAAGTCATAATCAAATTTTATTCCCAGTATAGCATTTTTTAAAAGAAATTAGAAAAGTGTTCTTGATAGCATATAAGAGTATTTTTTTTAGGGGGGAGAACCTAAAGGAAAAATGCTACATATCAGTTACACAAATACAATATATATATGCACATATAAGTAAATAGATATATAAATATCCAAGAAATACGTGCTGGATCAATATGAGAAAGGTTACAGAGCACCAGTTTGCATGTAAACAATCAAGGTTCAGCTCAAACATGGGGAGGAACTGAATTCTGCAGAGAAAATTCCATTTACAAGTTCAGTGCGATCAGGTCATTTTCAGGCATCGAGCTGCAGTGCTTCTCTTTTCCCTTCGGTGTAAATACAAGACAAAGTTTGCTCTCGCACCATGAAATGTAGTTGCTCAGGGCTCCTTCTGGAAATCCTAACCAGGCTTCTGCAGAAGCCTAGCCAACACAAAGCACTGTAGCCAACTAAATTTTACTCACAGCAGACCCTTTAAAACGCATTGGCCCAAGTTCATCATGTCTATACTTTTCAATAGGTCTCCCAGGAGTAGTATTGGCTGCAGCCCAGAATCACATTTGCAGAGAACAGGTTCATTTGAGACAGAAATCTGCCCCATCGAGAACCCTTGTTGCAAGCATTGGTTCCAAACAGGGTGGAAATTTTTCCATACCATTTCCAAGGCCAACTGCTCTCCAGGGGAATTGATTGTATAATTGTTTTATTTCACTGGAAAAGCGGGGTTTAATTTTTTTTAAAAAACAGAGCATTTGTATCAACACATCCAAGCCAGAAAGGCTGAATATACACACAAACACACACAATGTCCTTTGGAACAGCCACAAGTACAGATTCCCCTCTTTTCTTGGCACGGTGGTCTGGCTCATGAATGCACCGACAAGCAGTGGAAAGAAAATGGAATGCACCAATAACCAGAAAAGCGGTGAAAGAGGGAGATGGGTGTCTTAGAGGAGCATGGGACTAAAGATGGCCTTTTGAACATGGCTGCCACAGGGGCACCAAACACGGGGCACCCTGAGACCTCAGTCCAACCTTAGCCAACCTGGTGCCCTCCAGATGTGTTGGACTACAGCTGTCCCATTGCACCAGAGTGGTCAGGCTGCCTTGTTCTGTTTTCCTGGTAGAGGATGTCATGTTGCACAAGGAAGTCCTTCCGGGGGAAGACATTTTTAGAGCATGCCAGGCCATTAAAACCTTATTGCTTCTGAGACACTGTCTTTCCCCTTTCTTCTTCTTCCTGCATTAAGGCACGTCAACCACCACAGCTGGCTGCTGCTGAATAGAAGGAAGAGCTTTTTGGAAGCTGATGTAGAAGAACTGGAGACCTGTTTTGAATCCCAAAAATTCCCAATGACCCTGTACAGGAGGCTGACGTTGGGCCCCAGCCAATGAGTGAAGGATTGTGGGAGTTGTAGTCCAATATCATTTATAAGCTTGGGATATGTAAAGCTTTGGGCTGGATCAGAGATTGGTCCAATAACAATATTATCATTATCCAGAGGTGATGGCCTACAGCTCAGTTCACCCCTAACCAGTGTCCATGCTGCCTGGGGCTGATGGAAACCAGTGTCCAAAAACATCTGGAAGGCCACAGGTTTCCCTCAGCCCTGACCCAGACCAGTGCAGGCTATTAAAACATCTGGTTGGGGGCAGTAGCAGTCGTGGTGGTGGGAAAAAAGATGCTCTCTTCAAACTGGTGAAGCAAAACTGTGAAGGTGGAAAACTTTGTACCATCAGGACCAGCTTATCCCAAACCTGGGCCTCCAGCTGTTTTTGGGCTACAATTCCCATCAACCCTGACCGCTGGTCTCGATAGCTAGGGATGATGGGAGTTGTAGTTCAAAAACAGCTGGAGACCCAAGTTGGGGAAACCCTGATCTGCACAAAGGGATGGTCCTATGGATCACTGGAGACTGCGGCCTAGTCTTTTGTCCCCAAAGGTTGGGTCATACCAATGTCACTTGGACCTTTTCCACTGCTCTGCTGGGCTGCCGGCTTTCCCCATCCTCCATTCGCAAATGCCGGCGTAAGCACAATAGCGGCACTTCCAGGCGTCCTCAACATCCACCCCTCGGGAGTCCCGCTGCCCTTTCCAGTAGGCCAAGAAATACTGCACTGCGGCTCCGACCTCATCCTGGTCATAGGCCAAGACCTCCGTGCCAAGTGCGGCGCCGGAATCCTGGTGGACGTACTCAATTTGCAAACGGTCGATGGCGGGGATCTCACAGTGTGTCAGGTTGAGGGAGAGCAGCTCCAGGAGGTCGTGGAAGCGGCTCACCGTGAAACCCGACTTCCGGGCCTGATCCCGGACGTGGGGGCCAAGTGGCTGCTCGGGCCTCAGGTCGAGTCGCTGGAGGAAACTGTCCGGCACCAGGCACCCTCGCACCATGGCGTCAAAGAGATACTTATACAGAAAGACCTGGAAATAATACCAACGATGCGGATGTTAAGACAACAGACACCTGACAGCCTACTCACTTAATTCGGGTGCGTTATTTACAAAAGCACCGGCCTCTCACAAAACAGCAAAGCAGTGTATAGCAATAGAAAATAGTTTCAGAGTTCCCTGTGAAAAGGGATTGGCTATCAAACCACTCTGCAAGTTCTGCGAGGGGGATAGGAGCTTCCTAGCAAGTGGATAGCTCAGCAGGTTAGAGCGGGGTGCTGATAACGCCAAGGTGGCAGGTTCAATCCCCATATGGGACAGCTGCATATCCCTGCTTTGCAGGGGATAGGACTAGATGATTCTCAGCTCTACAATCTATGATCTAACTCTCAGCGCTCTAAACAGACTACAGCTCCCAGAATTCTCTGGGGGAAGCCATGTTTGTTGAAAGAGGTATCATAGTGCTTTTAAATGTACAGTGGTACATCGGGTTACATATGCTTCAGGTTACATACACTTCAGGTTACAGACTCCGCTAACCCAGAAATAGTACCTCGGGTTAAGAACTTTGTTTCAGGATGATAATAGAAATTGTGCGGTGGCGGCGTGGTGGCAGCAGGAGGCCCCATTAGCTAAAGTGGTACCTCAGGTTAAGAACAGTTTCAGGTTAAGAACGGACCTCCGGAATGAATTAAGTTCTTAACGAGGTACCACTGTAATGGAGGCCAGCCCATTGGCCAAATGGGGCACTGCCCCGCGAACCTCAGCTTCCGCTCAGCCAGCCCCCACCTGCCTGCCTTCTCACTAATAACCAGTCCAGGTGTGGCCCTGCCTGTCACCTTCCTCCTCCTCCTCTTCCTCTGTCTCTGTGCCCTTGCGGAACTCAACAAAACTGGCATCAGTTGGCTGTGACGCCACCTACTGTTGGGCTCCTTTCCTTCCACCCAACCAGTCCCAACAAGTGCCAGCCAACAACACTCTTCCTCATGAATTGAGCCTGGGGTGTCCTGTGTGCAAAGCAGGAGCTCTGCCATGGGCAGTCACGCGGCACAGCTGCACCTGGCTTGGCAACTCGCAAGCTAGGCAGATGCCTCCTGCAGCCAGCGGCTCGTTGGCTCACCTGAAAACGATCCCGCTTCTTCTGTGCCGCTGAGGGCATGGAGGCATTGTTCCGGGTCTTCAGCTCATTCAGCTCCAGCTCTCCTTTGGATGTATAGCCCAGCTGATCAATGACCCCAACCACAAAGACGTCTTCCAGCACTCCAAACACTGGAAATTCTCGCACACGGTGACCTGCAGTAAAAGAGGATGCAATATATTAGATCATCATCATTTTATTTGTATGCCGCCTCTCCATAGCCGAAACCTTCATGCCTGAGGCGGCTCACAACATGACAAGATTTACACAATTGCAAACATAACGTCATAAACAATAAATAAAACTCATCAAAAAGTACACAACCAAATGGAAACAATCTCCATATATTTGGAGAATGGCGAATATTTAAGTATTATGGAAGATCATATTGTACCAAGCACACCATATTAGCAGAACTTGAGTGATACTTGTAAACACGACAAATACAGTTTGTGGAGTAGAACAATAATAAAGAATATAAAACTGCGGAAAAAACAATGACAGTAGAAACAGTACAATGAGAATGATTGGAAGACTTGTTTTGTCAGAAGTCTTTTTTATTTAAGTGTTTATTTAAGTTTTAATTAGGAAGATCCAGTTTTTTTATGCAAGTAAATCTGCATTTTCTTCTTTCTTTTTTCTGTATTTTTTCTTTCGTTTTTCTGTATTTTGTTCTTTTCTTTTTAAATTGTTTTTTCTTTAATTTTCTTTTTGTAGTATGAGATTGTAAATTCTTTGTAAGTTCTTTGTATGCAATTTAAATTAATAAAGATTATTTAAAAAAGGAAACAATCTCCATATAAATCACAAGACCAAAAACCAAAGATACAACATCAATATCAATATCAACATATCTATATCTAGTATAGCCCCAGAGTAATGTGGGCGGCTTATTGACTCAAGGAAAGCCCCCATACCTCCCTCTAGCACCGAAAGCATCCCCAGAAGATTCAGCACTTTTATCGCCCAGGAATCTTCTCGACTTGTGGTGCTGACCGTCACCAGGTCATGGTCTTCCAGCTCTGTGTTGAAAACAAGGACAGGGGAAGAGAAAGATGAGCCCAGTGGATGCTGGTCCATGTGGAAAAGTGGGGTACCGCCCCATCAACTTCCATCTTTTTTCACTACACCGGACTCCTTACTAGTGGGGTAGGAGAGCTAAAAAGAATTCACCTCTGGCAACCAATGCCCCCCTCTGGTTTCAGACAGGACATGGGGAGACGAGTCTAAAAAGCCCAGGACACAAATTTCCACAGCCCTCTGGTGGCTATGGGTGGCTCATTCACCAGAAGTAGTGTATTTAGCGTTAACTCTTGAAATGTACACTCAATTCTGACCAAACTAAGCCTCTTGATGTGTATTGTGGTCTTCGTTCAGAATCAAGCGTACACTTCCAGAGTTAACACCCAGTTAACACACCACCCAGGCTTGCACCCTGGGGAGGTCACCTGGGTGAGGTTTGACATCACCCCTGGAGGTGTACTCCATTGTCTCTCGAGACAGACGGATGCCAGCAAGACCTCCACTGTGAGATGCATTATGTCCCTGAACACCAATCGCTGGGAACCGCAGAAGGGGAGAATTATATTTTGCTTGGGTCCTGCTTGCAGGCTTTCCGCAAGCGTCTGGTCGGCCACTGTTTGAACAGGATGCTGGACTAGATGGGCCATCGGCCTGATCCACTAGGCTCCCTTTAAGTTCTAAATCAGAACTCTGTGCTGTAGAAAAACATGTTTTGAAGAAGCAGGGGATGGACTGCAAAGCACCCTTACCTCTGGCGAGGTGAATGCTCTTTCCTGTGTTCAACAGCACAATATTTTCAGGAGGCGTCAGGTCTGGACGCTCTCGCCTGTAAACCATTTGCTGTTCACACCACACCTGCGCCGATATATCCGTGACCGAAAGGTAACGCAGGTGGAAGATTTCGAGCGGCACATGCAATCTCTTTCTTTTCGCTGTTTCAAGCATGCTCCCTTTCGCCACATCGCCACCCTCAGGTTCTGTAGGAGGGCCAAGGGAACAACTTGGCTTCTCAGAATCCCTGGTTGAACGAAAGACAAGGTTATTTTAAAAGTCATTACAGTGGTACCTAGGGTTAAGAACTTAATTTGTTAATGGGGCCTCCTCCTGCCGCCAGGCCGCCGGAGCATGATTTCTGAAGCGTCTGTAATCCGAGGTACCACTGTACTATGTTTACTTGCCAAGTTATTTTTTGTTACATATCTAAGGAAACCAATAATACAGTGGTACCTCAGGTTACATATGCTTCAGGTTACAGACTCCGCTAACCCAGAAATATTACCTCAGGTTAAGAACTTTGCTTCAGGATAAGAACAGAAATGGTGCAGTGGCGGCAGGAGGCCCCATTAGCTAAAGTGGTACCTCAGGTTAAGAACAATTTCAGGTTAAGAACGGACCTCCAGAATGAATTAAGTTCTTAACCCGAGGTACCATTGTATCTGTCCCCACCCCTGCAAGCGTTATCTATTTATTTCATTTCCTCTGAGGAGTTCAGGGCGGTGTACATACTTCTCCCCATTTTACCCTCACAACAACCCAGTGAGGAAGGTTGGCTGAGAGGCGATGACTGGCCCAAGGTCACCCCATGAGCTTTGTGGCTGAGTGAGGATTGGAACCCTAGTCTCTCAAGGTCTTGGTCCAGAACTCTAACCACTATACCACCCTGGATTTTCCCCAGCTGCCAGCAACAAGGCAAGTCTTTATAATATCCATATTCAGCTCCTCCTATGTTATTCTGCCATCATTGTGCAGAAGCATCCATCAACAACAAGGTCATCTTCTCCAGCTAAAGTAAGTATGCATGGTCACAAAATCCAGGTTTTAGTGATGCGTCTGACAGCATATTTTGTCAATCCTTTTCACTAGTATATAAAATAAATAGACCCCTGATGGCATAAAAGGCATTCGTTCCCCCCTCCCTTCCTTTCAGCACCATTACATTGTGGGTTATCTTCTCAGTGACATCCAACCTCCATGCATTTTTATACCAAAGATCTATTTCCAAACTCAACCGATAGTCTTGCTGCGGCAAGCAAAAGTATCAGCTTGCCTTTCAAAGGCAAGTTATAAAGTACCCTCAGCTGTGGGGTAAAATCAAATTGTTCTTGTGTAATGGTCACTTCTTCAGATACGATGGACTTCTATTTCATGCAGCTCAATGTGGTGCCTTCCATGGTTCTAGATTCAGGTAGGTAGCCGTGTTGGTCTGACGCAGCAGAAATATATATATATATATATATATATATAAAAATATATATATATATAAATAAATATATACTTCTTCAGATACAGTGGTACCTCGGAGGTCCGTTCTTAACCTGAAACTTTCCTTAACCTGAAGCACCACTTTAGCTGATGTGGCCTCCCGCTGCCGCCACGCCACTGGAGCACGATTTATGTTCTCATTCTGAAGCAAAGTTCTTAACTTGAGGTAATATTTCTGGGTTAGCGGAGTCTGTAACCTGAAGCGTCTGTAACCCAAGGTACCACTGTACCTGAATACACGAAAGCTCATACCAACAAACTTAGTTGGTCTCTAAGGTACTACTGGACTTTTTAATTTTTATATATATATATTTCTACTGCGTCAGACCAACAAGCCTACCTACCTGATTCTTGTGTAATATTAGACATAGCTCAGTTGGTTAAAGAATGGTGCTGACGACGCCAAAGTTGCAGGTTCGATCCCCGTATGGCACAGCTGCATATTCCTGCCTTGCAGCGGGTTGGACTAGATGATCCTCAGGAAACCTTCTGACCCTACAATTTTATGAGTCTATGACACTAACCCCGCAAGCAAACCTCGTGGAGACCCGGCGGGAGTGGGTGGTAGTTTTGGAACTGCGGATGCGGAGGTTGTCAGACACAAAATGCAGGGGGAGGGAGGCGCCTGCTTACCCAGCCTCTGGCTCCTCGATTTGCAGGAATTCGGAGTCGCTCAGATCGGAGAAGCCAGACGCCGTTTCAGCTTCCTCCAATCCGGAGTCACGCCCGGACATGACTTTTGTCCCGGGCTTGCCGCTGCTGCTATAGCAAAACAGCCATTCTTCCCCGCGCAAGCACCTGGGAGGCGGAGTCGGTGACGTAGCTCGAGGGATCCCCTCCCTTCCATTCAGTAAGAAGAGGCGGCCCTTAGCCATAGATTTAGGAAGAAAGTAGAGCAGTGCACTCTCCCCTTACTCCGGAGACTATTACAGCCTTTGCAATTTCTTAATAGGAATATTTTTTGCTGTTGATCCAGTGTTTTTTTTCTGGGGGGACGCAGGGGTACCCCCTAAACACTTAGTGAATCTAAGTTTGGCTTCATTGCGGGGCAGTATTTAATATGAGTAGGAAAATGAGAGTACCCTTAAAAATATATAAGAAAAAAAGCACTGAGTTGATCTATCAGGGGTTGAAGGGATGCTGGGGAACAGATCCCGCAAGACTGAAGATTTTTAAGAGTTGCAGGAGAAAACAATCTTGTTCCCTCTTCCCATCTGACAGATCTTTAGGAATTTGAAGACGGCTATCCTATCTCCTCTGTCTCCTCTTCCCCAGACGAAAACCTACCCAACTCCTTCAACTGTTTCTCAGAAGGTTTGGTTTCATAGCTAGTGTTGCTTTTTTATTTTTGTATCAGCTTAAGGCAGGAAAAATAAATAAAGAATACCATCAAACGTCACCAAGAAGTCCCACCTTTCAACGAAGGAATGTCAGTCTGTTTCTTATCTCTGCGTTCTTGGAGGCGGAGCAGTTTTCTGGCTTGGAAAATTTGCCTATTCTTTTGAATGGTCCTTTCCTCCAATGCGAACTGTTTCCGAGCCCTTCAAAAGAGAACTCCCGGTTCTCAGGGAACCAGAGTATCGATGCAGTTTTAAGAGAAGGTTATAAAATAAAAGGAGGATTTCTTTACTGTTATTAGCGAGAAGCCATTCTCAGCTCAGTTGGTGGAGGGAAAAAAGAAGAAGTGTATTTTACCTTTTACAGTAGGCTAGTTTCTACTAGGGGTGTGCACGCACGGATCCTTCCCCCCATAAGC
This sequence comes from Podarcis filfolensis, assembly GCF_964270895.1. Taxonomy (NCBI): domain Eukaryota; kingdom Metazoa; phylum Chordata; class Lepidosauria; order Squamata; family Lacertidae; genus Podarcis; species Podarcis filfolensis. The sequence continues at coordinate 9,296,168 of NC_139618.1, forward strand.
CCTCTGACCCCCAGATTGGGCCAGTTTAGCCTTGTGCTGCCCTGGGGTCCTTCCACGCCACCCCGCATCCTCTCCTGTAGGAATTCCAGGATGGGGCTAGGTGTGTGTGTGTGTTTTAAGCCCACTTTAACATAAAGTAAAAATAGGGATTTAAAAAAATGTTGGACCGCATGCCCTGGCACTGCACAGGATCAGAACCTCCTTTTCGTTAGGTTATGATTTGATTGCCTGTTTATAAACATTAGAAGTAAGTTTTTTTTTAAGTATGGAGATAAGGTAAATAGGGTGATTTAGAAATGCTAAGATAAAAGTGATTACATATGGAAGTCAAGGGAGGGGGACGGGAGGAAGTCAAAGCTCAATTTGAGCAAAGATGTATGTGATGAAGAAATTTTATTTGGTTGTTATAAAGGAATTTTTTTAAAAAAATTACATATTTTATACACACACACACACACACACACACACACACATATACATATATAGGATCAGAACCTCCTGCATACCAGTTGATAACCGAGAGGATCTGATCCTGCACTGTGCGGGTCACTTGCTCCTTCACCATCTGCAACGTCAACCAGCTTGACAGGATCCGATCCTGTGTTTAACCTTTAGCCGAAAGGCGTTCAGACTGAGATTTGGTATAAAAACAGCTTGTGCTTATAAAGGAAGCGCGTTCTTCTTATTTATTAATTGCATTTGTAGCAGCACCTTTTTCTCCAAGGAGCTCAAGGTGACAGACGTGGTTTCCCCCTTTCTCATGTAATCCCCACAACAACCCTTTGAGGTAGGTTAGACTTAGAGGTCGGTGACTGGGCCAAGGTCATTCAGTTGGCTTCAGGGCCGAGTGAAATTATGAACCCTGCCCTCCCCCCCGGGTCCTAGGCAAGCTCTCTTAACCACTAAACCACACTGGCTCTTTTCTTGGTAGGAAATAGTTCTGCAGTCCTAGCTACCTATTTAGATAGAGAAACAGAGAAGCCATACTTGCCTCTTTGTTCTCAGAAGGACAGTCTCGCCTCAAGGCCCAGAGAAAGAAGCTTCCTTATGTAGAACAGATGTCCCTATTTTCATCTGAGAAATATGGGAGGGTATGCAAACCATACCAGTGTTTAGTCAGATCCATGTTATCAGACCCTCCAAGTGTCCCTATTTTCCAGGGACATCCCTGATTTAGAGGCACTGTCCCAGTTTCTGATTTGATCCCGGAATGTCCCAGTTTTCCTTAAAAAGGTAAAAGGACCCCTGACCATTAGGTCCAGTCGTGGCTGACTCTGGGGTTGTGGTGCTCATCTCGCTTTATTGGCCAAGGGAGCCTGTGTACAGCTTCTGGGTCATGTGGCCAGCATGACTAAGCCGCTTCTGGCGAACCAGAGCAGCGCTCGGAAACGCCGTTTACCTTCCCACTGGAGCGGTGCCTATTTATCTACTTGTACTTTGAGGTGCTTTTGAACTGCTAGGTTGGCAGGAGCAGGGATTGAGCAACGGGAGCTCACCCCGTCACGGGGATTCAAACCGCCGACCTTCTGATCGGCAAGTCCTAGGCTCTGTGGTTTAACCCACACGCCACCTGCGTCCCTTAGGATGTGGTTTTCCTTTGGATGTCCCTATTTTCATTGGAGAAATGTTGGAAGGTGTGGAGTTATCTGACCCCCGAGCCATCTGAAGGCAATCCTGTATAGAGAAGGGTCCCCCCCTATGTTTAATGTTTCATTATGTTTTTATATATATGTTGGAAGCTGCCCAGAGTGGCTGGGGCAACCCAGTAACGTGTGGCTTATAAATAGTAAAATTATCATTATGGAATGGGACGTCCCTATTTTCATCGGAAAAATGTTGGAGGGTATGCATTACGACTGTCTATAGAGGGTGGTGCTGTGGACTAAACCACTGAGCCACTTGGGCTTGCCAATCAGAAAGTCGGTGGTTCGAATCCTTGCGACGGGGTGAGCTCCTGTCTCTCTGTCCCAGCTTCTGCCAACCTAGCAGTTTGAAGGCACACCAGTGCAAGTAGATAAATAGGTACCACTCCGGCGGGAAGGTAAACAGTGTTTCCGTGCACACTGGTTTCTGTCATGGTGTCCCGTTGCACCAGACACGGTTTAGTCATGCTGGCCACATGACCAGGAAAGCTGTCTGTGGACCAACACCGGCTCCCTTGGCCTGAAAGATGAGCACTGCAACCCCATAGTCGCCTTTGACTGGACTTAACCATCCAGGGGTCCTTTACCTTTTTTACCTTTATAACTGTCTAGTAAGGCGTGTTGGATTTTTCCACTTTCAAATTCCTAAAACTAAGAGTGTGTTATGTACTGAGTTGAATAGGATCCAAAAGGCAGCAGTCTGATTGGTCCTAGAACAATAGGACCCAGAATGCAGCGGTCTGATTGGTCCACAGGAGCCACCCAATCCAGCTCCAGGTGGAAGTGAATCCACAATCTGATTGGCCTACAGGAGGATCCCGGAATTAGCCAATCACCTGGGGCCCATTGTGTAAATAATGTAAATAAAGCAGACATTCTGGGGGACCTTCCATTCCTCCTCACCACTATGAGCTGAATAAAGAGCATGAAATCCACTCTCGACTCTGAGTATATTTCAGAGTGCTACATATTCCAGCCAGTCAAAAACAATCAAGGTGCTGCAAACCAGGGGCAGTAATTGGGGTGTCCTTGGGAAAAGGCGTGTGAGAGCACCGAGGGCCAGATACAAGCACTGCATCCGGCCCCCCAAGCCTGAAGTAACAGAAGATGGAGTGTGCTTTCTCTACACTGCTGTGTGACATGTGTTAAGGGGAACGGAAGAACAAAGCATGCCAATTATGAACAGCAAAGCGGGGAGGGGATCGCACACGAAGCTTTTGTACCAGCGGAACTCAAAGTGAAAACAAATATTCCCGCAGATGTCGCTGCTGTCCCTGCTCACTTCCCTTAGGTATTAATCTTCCCAGCGGGGAACAAAGATGTGAAGTGTAATCATCCCCGTAATAGGAATTATTAGCTATTTATCTCTGTTGAAGCCCGCCAAGATGTATAAATGGTTTTCCTGTCGCCATGGTTATTTATTAAACCACTTCACAGGAGGAAAGGCAGAGACAAATTAGAGCTGTCATATTTGGGGAAGTCTCTTTCTCTCTCACACTCACTCACACACATACATACACAGACACTCCCCAACGGTTGATTAAGTACCAGAGAATCGGAGTTTGTCAAGTGAGCAGGTGTCAAAGCATCTTTCGTTGTGCAAATACAGCAGGTATGTTGCCCCAGCCTGGTGGGGGTAAAAGACAAAATGGCCGCAGCCAAAAGAGTTCCTCACAGTTAAAAACAAGGGAACACCCCAGCCATGCATTTGAAAATACGTTATTCCAATGTATTTTCAATGCAAAGGAAACATAATCCAAGCAGGGCTGGGGGAACCATGATCAATTACATAATATTTGTGCACTCAAAACAGCAATAATCATGAATTTGCTGAATTCACTGGATTGATTTCCGTTCTGGACATGGGATGATTAAGCAAACGTTGGGCAATTTCCACTCCCTTTTTCCTGTTTCTGTCCAAATTCTCCAGCATGCCTACTCTGAGCCACAAGGCCTCTCCCCCAAGCTGTACATGATTTACGGTGCGTCAGTTTTCGCTCCATAAATCACGGGATTTGTAGTTTTCTGCCCCTTGAGGACTTGTTGAGTTTTTGTCTGGAACACGGCAGAAGCACAATTAATCTCGAGCGGAGGGTGTCTGTAGGGCCTCAGATATCCACACGGCAGATCCTGAGGAGGATGCTAAAACCCTGGAAATTTGTGGCACAGATCTAGAAACTTTTCTCTTATCCCATGTCCATGGGTTCGATGCCATCTGGAACCCACAGCACGTTGTATTGATATCGTTGATTCTGCCGTTGTCAGCATGCACATCAAATTAATTGCTTAATTAATAACAGCAGAAGCCACCCCCTCCCCATATTGCTGCCATTCTATTTTAATTTTTCAAGCTTATCCATGTTGGCAGAGCAATTGTGCTGTGCTATCAGAGTTGCTGATAAGGCCCTTTGTGCCTTTAATGAGTGTCCCTAACCGGGTGAAGTTCAAAACCCAGCCAAATATGTTTGAAGAAGTTCAGCACTTGCGTCTAGCAGAACGAAACCTGGAAACTGTCAGGTTCTCCGTTAATTACAGCGAGAAATTGGGAGAGGGGAACGTGGAGTGGCTGTCTCATCGTCAGATGATTATCAGCGCGGAAATCTGCACATATTAATTTCCTGTGCCTTTTCTACAGAGACCTGCATCATAAAAGGAAACATCTATGCTCACCCAGCCATGAAACAAAGGCTGTGTACAAATAATAATAATAATAATAATAATAATAATAATAATAATATTGTTTATACCTCACCCATCTGGCTGGGTTTCCCCAGTCACTCTGGGTGGCTTACAGCATATATAAAACATAGTAAAATATCGAACATAAAAAGCTTCCCGATACAGGGCTGCCTTCAGATTTCTAAAAGTTATGTAGTTCTTTGTCTCCTTAACATCTCAATTTGTATTGTATTGTTTTATGCACTGTAGCTTGCCATGGTTTTATTGACTGTAGCTTATAAATTATTTATTGTAATTGTTAAGAGTTATTTTTGATATGCTGATATTCAATATCATTCTATACTATTGTAATGATTGATGAATGTTACTTGATTTGGTGTAGTTTGCTTATTTTAAAGTTACGTTTTATTATCACATTTTTGTATCGCATTAGATTGTTATAAGCTGTACGTTCTTTGTTTCTTCAGCTTGTAAACCGCCTTGGGTATTGTAAGATAGAAAGACAGTATACAAATTAAAAGTGATGATGATGATGATGAAGAAGAAGAGAAGGGGGGGTGAGTCTTTTGCCACATCATCCTTAGGAGAACAAGCCAGGAGGGCTGTGTGTAAGAGACAGTTTTGTAGATAAAGAGACACAGAGAGGCATAACTTTCCTTGTGCAATGCATCCAAAGGTGTGGTTTTTTTGGGGGGGGTCCCCAGGAACCTGTTGGGGAGGAAATATTTGTTGGAATGGTAATGTTTTGAGCCCTACTGAAGGAATGGGTTTCTGTGCAGTAAGTTTAAAACTGACTCAACCCCCTCCCCTTTTGTTCTTTCAAAAGAGAGCACTCTAAAATGCGTAAAACTTGAGCTGTGGAGCAAAAAGCATAACAAGGACACAGCTGCATAAACAAGCTCTCTCCTTTATCAGTCACGGCAAGGGATGACCCTGGCTCTCTAGGGGAACAGAGAAAACACGTCAGTACCTTATGTGCTGACCACAAAATACGCGCAGACCGATGTCCGGGGAAAACGCCAGAAGCATGTTCCCAGAGATGATGACCTCTTTCCTCCCAGATAAGAGTGGGAAGGAATATCCTTTAATGGTCAGAAGTACAGGAAGGCAGATCCTTTGATGGTTGAGAATACCAGAGCAGGAACATATGTGATGTCAACCTATGTACATAGGTCGATGTGGTTGGGTTCCTAGGGGAGGAGGGAGAGGGTGCCTGGAGGATATATATACTGCATGAAACTTCTCATTTCTTTGGACTTGCTGTGGACTAACCACGCAAGTGCCTTCTGCTATCCGGAGAGCAGAATAAACTCTTTCTTTGAACCAACCTCGGTGTCATTTGACTTCCTTCCTCCTGTCCCAGAGCAACGCAGACCCAATCGGTGAACTCCAATAAGGCTACACTACAATCATCCTGCAGCCACTTCTACACGGGCAACATCCCTGGTACGACATAGATAAGAAAAATAAACATCCTTTCCCCAATTACTTTAATTATGGCCCTGTGATTTCATTGAACAGGCAGTTGTGAGGTTTATGGTGAGATTTATGTCTCCATTGCTTTCCTTCTTCATAATAATAAGACGTTTACTCTGCTCATCCCTTAAATGTCATCCCCGGGAGCTGTATGAATTTATTGAGCACTAAACAAATTTGACGAGTGTTCTCTGCAAAATTAGAATTTTTTGATACAGCAAGGGTGTTTTAAACACACAGCTTTCAGCACCAAAGATCGATGGGACCCTGAAAATCTGTTGGTACTTAAATTTCTAGAGTATCGTGGAGTATCGCCAGGCTCTCTGAGTTGTGATGATAAGTGGCCTGGGCAGCAGATGGCGCCGGTAAACTAGAAATGAAATCTTAGGCTTTTCAGAGGTTGCTCATCCAAAAGCACTCACAACAAATATCTACCGAGCCTTTTCTTTGAGACCTCCCTAGGCAGACTTGCTAACTGCTGCTCTAGTTAGAAAGCGCTCACTATTCTGTTTCTTTCAGACCGTGATGCCACAAAACAGAGTTTCCCAAGCCTCAATGTTCATTGACCCCTCAGTGATCTTATGAAGTTGCCATCGAACACAACCCAAATTTTTGGAATGCAAATGAAAAATCAAGAAATATTCACTATATAATCAGCACATATTAATTGTCATTCACCATTGCTAGCATTCATAAAATGTAAAAGATAAGGTATAATGTACAGTGGTACCTCGGTTTACAGACACCTTGGGTTACAAAAACTTCAGGTTACAGATTCTGCTAACCTGGAAATAGTACCTTGGGTTAAGAACTTTACCTCAGGATGAGAACAGAAATCGCGTGGCAGTAGTGCAGTGGCAGCAGGAGGCCCCATTAGCTAAAGAGGTACCTCAGGTTAACAATGGTTTCAGGTTAAGAATGGACCTCCGGAACGAATTAAGTACATAACCAGAGGTACCACTGTAATTGTCTTTGTTATGTACTGAAGTTCTCATCCTGGGCCAGCAGGGGGATACTGTAGATAGTTTTCACTCAGGTCCACATATGCAAATAAGGGACTGAAAGTGACGTTCAGTGATTGGATAGTAACAGAAAGTGTTACAGTTGCGTTGTAGTGGAGCTCTATATAAGCAGGCTGGCTGAACCCTTCAGTTCAGTTCTGTTCTGGCCTGTGAATAAACAAGAGCTGTTTGAAGAATCGCTGTGTCGTCTGATATGTTAACCCACAACTTAACAGTCTTATTAAATACAGGTGTTTAGGTGCACTTTGTGCATGCTTATGCTCTTTATTTTGAAGAGCATGGTTCATGATTCCTATTTTTTCAAACTATACCTCATATACCTCTTTTCTATCTCTAGGCCCTTTCGACACCATTTTGACCCCTAGTTTTTTATTCACCCCCTACACAGTCCCATTGACTTCAGAGGATTGGAGGGATGGGGATTGGAGAAATTCACTTCACTGAATTTCTCAGGTGAGGAAAAATTCTCCCCCAGTTTCTACAGGGTAGAGGTTTTGTCGTTCTGAGTTCAGGCCCCACTTAATAGCAGGGAGACATTCAGCCAAAACATTCAGGTGAGAAACACCCTCGGAACTACAAAACTCACCAGAGCAGGTGCCAGAAAACATCATGCCACTCTGACTGTTTGCTAACAAGAGCCATTAACCCTTAAATTACCAGTTGCATGATCCCTGCTGTTGCACTTCAATTGCTTTTCTTTCCCTCCGCTGCTACTGAAGTGGCAACAGCGGCAACTGTTTTCGCAGCCTCTTAACCATTTTGACTCAGACGTAGCATCATACTGGGGGATATGGTGTGTCTGTTCAGGTGGGATGCGGGTGGGGAATTGCAGCAGCTGCAAAATAAAGTCAGAGATTATTTGGAGGACATTCTACATACCCTCCAACATTTTAGGAGGGCAAAACATGACACCCCCCCTCCATCCCATCCGATGTCCACTCTCCCCACCCGCCTGATCCCTGCTCTCCTTCACCTACCCAATCCCCACTTGCCCTCCCCCAACCACCATGTGAAACTGGGACACCCCAGGATGAAGGCAGAGCCTGCAGCATCTTCAAAGAAACAGGGCGGTCCCACTTAAAACAGGGCACTAGGCAGCTATGCATTCTGCAGTTAGGGCCTTATTTTTCCAGAGAAAGAAGGGAGAATTAGAAAGGTCTCCCCCAGAAAAAGGCCCATAGAGTAATCCTGGCCCAGCTCATCACTGAGGTTGAATCCTGACAAGACAGAAGTACTGTTTTGGGGGGACAAGGGGTGGGTGGGTGTGGAGGACTCCCTGGTCCTGAATGGGGTAACTGTGCCCCTGAAGAACCAGGTGCGCAGCCTGGGAGTCATTTTGGGCTCACAGCTGTCCATGGAAGTGCAGGTCAATTCTGTGTCCAGGGCAGCTGTTTACCGGCTCCATCTGGTACGCAGGCTGAGACCCTACCTGCCTGCAGATTGTCTCACCAGAGTGGTGCATGCTCTAGTTATCTCTCGCTTGGACTACTGCAATGCGCTCTGTGTGGGGCTACCTTTGAAGGTGACCCGGAAACTGCAATTAATCCAGAATGCCGCAGCTAGACTGGTAACTGGGAGCGGCCGCCGAGACCATATAACACCAGTCCTGAGAGATCTGCATTGGCTCCCAGTATGTTTCCGAGCACAATTCAAAGTGTTGGTGCTGACCTTTAAAGCCCTAAACAGCCGCGGTCCTGTAGGAGCGTCTCCACCCCCATTGTTCAGCCTGGACACTGAGATCCAGCACCGAGGGCCTTCTGGCGGTTCCCTCATTGCGAGAAGTGAGGTTACAGGGAACCAGACAGAGGGCCTTCTCAGTAATGGCACCCACCCTGTGGAATGCCCTCCCATCAGATGTCAAGCAGTTCTCCTATTTTAAAAAAACATCTGAAGGCAGACATGTTTAGGGAAGTATTGTTTTTATATTTATTTATATTTATTTTATATATATATATATATATATATATATATTTTAAATATATATTTTTATATTTATATTTATATGTATTTATATGTATAATGCTGTATTGTTTTTAACACTTGATTGGGAGCCGCCCAGAACGACTGGGGAAACTCAGCCAGATGGGCGCGGTATAAATAAATTATCATTATTATTAACCAGGAGTGAATGGTTGACCACCTTGGTCCTTTTGAAATTGGTGAAACTAACATTTCACATTGCTTTTGATGAGGATAAATGTGACTAGCTTGGTCCCCATTCAGCAGGTGATTCAAAACTCCAAAGTCCACGGAGTACATCCAGAATTTTGGAAGTGTCCCTAAACTGCCAAGGGCGCCAGCTAAACCCATCAAAGAGGCGAAGGCCTTTTCACAGGAAACCATCAAACAGCTTTCATTCAGTAAAATGCAATCACACGGGACTGTGAAACCAGTGAGGGTGGATCTAATTGCCCTGAAGTGCCTTTCAGTTTATCTCGGCTGACCACTTCAACTGCGGCTGATTGTAGATCAGGAAAGGAAGTCTGAGAGAAGCAGGAGATAGAATCAGCCATTCAAGTCTTTGGACATCAACATTTGCCTCTTTTGATGGAGCCAACACAACTCCTTTCTGGGAGACAAACTTTGAGCAATCTCCCCACTTCCATTGATTTGATTTTAATCCAGTAATTGAAAATGTGGTGGAAAAATACTGCTGCCACCACACCACCATCACAGGTAGGCTTCCATTCTCAGTTCTTAGACGTACCAAGCAATGTATTCTGTTCGAAGCTTCTATACTCTCCGAGTGTTCTGTGCTGGAGGTGAAATGCAGTTTATGCTGCTGTTATTATCATTGCACTACCGCAACCCACAATTTATTATGTATTGTATTGACTTCAAGTCTTTATACACCCCTTTTTTCACCGGAAAAGGTCACCCAACAGTTTACAATGGAAATCAGACAAGACTAGATTAACGCGAGGAAGAAAAATGAAGCAGTATATAAAAGATCACAGAATTGCAGAGTTGGAAGGGACCCTGAAAGTCATTGAGTCGTCCCTGGATGGGCTCAAACCACCAGATTTCTGGTTAACCGCCAGATGCACTGAGCCATTTGCCTTCGCTCATCTCTAAAGTAACACTGAACCTCAGAAAAGGGATGGAAAGGTCTGTCAATTTCAGTTCAATAAGTTTCTCAAGTCTGAATTCGGCTCACCACATTTAAAATAATAATAATAATAATAATAATAATAATAATAATAATAATAATAATTGTAGCAATATAACTTTTTATTTTAACCTTATGTAAATTCACCTGCATTTCAATCAGAATTTCACCTAAAAAACACATTTTGTAGAGTGGTACCTCGGGTTAAGTACTTAATTCGTTCTGGAGGTCCGTTCTTAACCTGAAACTGTTCTTAACCTGAAGCACCAATTTAGCTAATGGGGCCTCCTGCTGCCGCCGTGCTGCCGGAGCATGATTTCTGTTCTCATCCTGAAGCAAAGTTCTTAACCTGAAGCACTATTTCTGGGTTAGCGGAGTCAGTAACATGAAGCGTATGTAACCTGAAGCGTATGTAACCCGAGGTACCACTGCATATGTATTTTGGACTAATATTTACAAGCAATTTCCCCTAATATTCTGGCATGTTTTATTTTCAGAGGCTGGATGGGCATCTGTCATGGATGCTTTAGCAGAGATTCCTGCTTTGTGCAGGGGGTTGGACTAGATGACCCTCGGGGTCCCTTACAGTTCCATGATTCTACAATTTTATGATTCATGTCTTCATTTTAATGCACACTTTCCCCGAATAAATGCATTTCTGGAAACATTGACTGGAGAACTGTGTCACAAAATTTGGATATGTGCGATTATCGAAGGATAGCTGTGCTTCAGTTTGCATATTGTTTCATAAAGTATGAGTTCAATGTGTACTTGATTCAGTTTTCCCCCTCCATCCCTACCTCAGAAAGAAAATGAGTTTTTCAAGGAACGAAAGAGGTGTGTGTGTTCTCTCTAGCTAGGCAACAACTGCTCAGTGAGCAGCAAAGGTCACCATTTTTTAAATGGTGTGACTTTCCAAACATTCAAAAAGCATCTCAGAAAAGAGGATGGGAAAACACCTAAAGGAATGGAAAATGGCTCAAACAGGGAACTGAGTGTGCTCAGAGATCAAGGAATGCTGATTGATTTGAAGGTGGGTGGAAAACTGAATGTGGAAAAGAAATGGTGACCCAGAAACTCCAACTAATCCAGAATGCAGCAGCTAAACTGGTGACTGGGAGTAGCCACCAAGACCACATAACACTAGTCCTGAAAGACCTACATTGGCTCCCAGTATGTTTCCGAGCACAATTCAAAGTGTTGGTGCTGACCTTGAAAGCCCTAAACGGCCTCGTCCTGTATACCTGAAAGAGCATCTCCACCCCCATCGTTCTGCCCGGACACTGAGGACCAGCTCTGAGGGCCTTCTGGTGGTTCCTTCGCTGGGAGAAGTGAGGTTACAGGGAACCAGGCGGAGGGCCTTCTCGGTAGTGGCACCCGCCCTGTGGGGCACCCTCCCATCAGATGTCAAGGAAATAAACAACTATCTGACGTTTAGAAGACATCTGAAGGCAGCCCTGTTTAGGGAAGTTTTTAATGACTGATGTTTTAATGTATTTTTAATCTTTTGTTGGAAGCTGCCCAGAGTGGCTGGGGAAACCTAGCTGGATGGGTGGGGTGTAAATGATATTATTATTATTATTATTATTATTATTATTATTATTATTATTATTATGCATCCTGGAAAAGGGAAAAACTGGCTAGCTAGCTGAAAGCCTGAACATGCTGCAACATATTGTTGCAGGTCCTACTTGCGTTTCTAATGAATATCCTGACACAGGATTGAACCTTGTAAGATCTAAAGCAGACCTAGTGTTTTGGGTTGTTCTAACATCATCTCTCTTTAGATAAGCTACATTAGGGCATTTTATCAGTACTGATGAGCTGCTGTGTTCAGAGTCGTGCAGTAAGAATGGTCCTTGTACCATTACATTTCTTTTATTAGTTTAATGAGCTTGGCTTTATTCCTAGAAATGACATTGCCTTTCCCCTCTCCTCTTTTTTTTTTTTTTGTGCTGCCTCTACAGCTTCAGGAACATCATTAAAACAGGAATCTGCAGGAAAATGCCTCATCAGTTAATGAATGTACTTAGAAAATTGCATATTCTTGGAACTTCCATTCTGCTGGTGTCATCTTCAAGAAAACAATTAATTTGATAGGCTTTGAATTGGTGAAGATGGATCCCTGGCCTTTCATTCTGACCACTTCTTAATGGGAGAAACTCCCATTGCAAAAGTGGGGTCAACCAGAGCTTCTGTGGCTGAGCAACTGGACTTAAGACTGGAATGCCTATAGAAGCAGAAATCTAAGGTTGTTCTCCCACTTTTCAGACTTGATCATCCAATATTTGTCTACCTTGCACTGTGCTTTGAAAGGGGCTTCTGAGATAGAGGAATCTCATCCTATTTTTATTTTATTAAACAAAATAAATCAAAGTGTATCTGCAGTGAAAAATTTCTCACATACCCTCAAGCATTTATTAACTAAGAAAACAAACAACAGAAGCACACACTCTCTCCTATGCAAATAGCAAAGTCCTTTGCAAGGAGATGGGAGAAATGATTCAGAAACATGTTGCTTTATACCAGAATGATAGAGACCAGTGTTTTGTTGACTGCTGAGATCTTGTTACACTCTGTGCTGTTTTTTCTAGAGAAAAGAGGTGCCGGAACTCACCATGAACACCTCCCTTGTTCTCTTATAATGGCAATGGTGACCACCTGAGAGGTGCCAGAAGTGAGTTCCGGCAAGTTCCGGCTGAAAACAAGCCCTGCTTACACTGTTAGTAATTTCTCCATCAGTTCTGAAAAGTCCTCACCTCTGATAAAGCCCTTCTTATCAGCAGAACTGGACGGAGGATCCCTTTCAGCTTAATCTGCAAGCTTGCAGAGCTGTAGTACAGATGGAAAGCTGCAGCAGAGGGAGGAGAGTTAAGGCGAAAATAAAATAAAAACGATTCTGAGGAATTCTGAAGCATAAGATGGCAGGGTTGGCGCCCATCCCCGAGGTAACGCTGCTTCAGCCAACGAAGCCTGCCGCAGTGTTGAATTTGGCCTGGTGACAAAACTCACAACGTGAGCTGTTTCACAGAGTCTTTGTTCCTTGACGCCAGCGGATCCAATTTGGTGGATAATCAGGTCGGATAATAGCTTTTTTGCTTCTCCATTCTCAGGATGGTGGCAGCTCATTAAAAGTTTTGTTTGCTTTTCTCTTATCTCGAGCAAAACTTGTCAACTGCAGAGGGGAAGCGCCACAGAAGAGAGGTGCGTGGTGACATCCTCAGCTATGCTAGGCGCTGACGGAGAATTGGCATGGACAGCACCAGCGCCCAACGTGGGGCCCAGGTGTGTGTGTGCATGCGCGCAAACTAGGAGCAGGGGAGATTCAGTTCACATTTCAATTCACATCAAAAGGCAATCTTACCTGACTCACACTATCCAGAAGAATACACGAACCAAAACAGAGCCATCCTTTGAAATCCACACTTTGTCTGAACTTTGCAATGCAGCGAACTTTGCAATTGCGTACAGCAGTCGCATATACTGGAGCATACATGAAAATGTGTATATTAGGGAAAGGAGCCTACAGCATGGCGTTATGTTCTGGGACACTGCTTTGGGGGGAAATGTGCAAAGATTTCATATAAAAACGTTTATTGAACGGATGAATTTTCACGAAGCGTTAAAAAAATCACGAATTGATGTGGAAATGTGGAGAGCTGAACTTCTGTAGAAGAAAGGGATTTTGTGTGTGTTGAAGTATGTTATTTTATAATACTATCTGAATAATGATGACATGTGGCAGCAGGCCAATCCGCCCCCTGATAAAAACCCAGCAACTATTCCATTATAGATGGTAAGTGGAGAAAGGTCCAAAGGAATAATTGCTATGATTTAAATAAAAATCCGATACGTCTCATTCTACTGGGGAGGATGCTGAGCAGCTAAACTGCATGCCTGTTCCATTGACAGGCCAGGTTGTTCTAACTGTTCATAGGCAACTTCATTGCTCTTCCTTGTCTCCCGTCATGGCTCTTTCTTTTTAAACCAGACGTGAGGTGCATTTAGATGTAGGGAATATTGTGTTACCTTTGCTTATTCTAACGGTAGTGCTTCTGTCCTGTCTTCTAACATTCCTTTCACACCGCAGTCCCTGTTGCGTTGTGCAACTGTGACTTTATGACCAATACATCAGCATGTCATGCTAAATTTCAGTCACACTAGTGGATTCATTTCCCATGTAACAGTCCTTTGGGTATTTGAAGATGGCTATCATATCAGTCTCTCTCTCCCCCCCCCCCAGGCTAAACATAACTGGCTCCTTCAACCACTCCTCATAAGGCTTTCTTTCCAGGCCCTTGATCATTTTGGTTGCCCTCCTCTACACACCTTCCAGCTTGTCAACATCCCTCCCAAACTGTGGTGCCCAAAAATGGGCACAGCATTCCAGTAGTTGCCTGACCAAGGCAGAATAGCGTAGTACTATTACTTCCTTTGAAGGGACATGGGTGGCGCTATGGGTTAAACCACAGAGCCTAGGACTTGCCGATCAGAAGGTCGGCGGTTCGAATCCCCACAACGGGGTGAGCTCCCATTGTTCGGTCCCTGCTCCTGCCCACCTAGCAGTTCAAAAGCACGTCAAAGTGCAAGTAGATAAATAGGTACCGCTCCAGCAGGAAGGTAAACGGCATTTCCGTGTGCTGCTCTGGTTCGCCAGAAGTGGCTTAGTCATGCTGGCCACATGACCCGGAAGCTGCACGCCGGCTACCTTGGCCAATAAAGTGAGATGAGCACTGCAACCCCAGAGTCAGCCATGACTGGACCTAATGGTCAGGGGTCCCTTTACCCTTTACCTTTATTACTTCACTTGATCTGGACACGATACTTCTGTGGATGTAGTGTGGCAAAATGATGGATGCCATTAAACAGCATTACTGCTCCCAGACTCTTTCCACACATGCCTGCTTTGTTTCCCCATGATTCACTCATGAAAAAGGCAGGAAAGAACTGTACAGACAGCTCCCACTTGCGTGCAATTTACTTGTGCACAACTGTGCACATGGGCAACACTGGGAACTAAGAAGTGCTCGGTGGCTTGTGAGGAGACCCTCTCGGGAGCCTGAAGAGGATGCACTCTTCTGGTTCCAGGGTGGGTCTCCTTGTGAGTCAGAGGTGCAGCAGGGCTTTGTTGAGGCTGCTCAGCTGACACGCAGGGAAGCGGCTGCTGCGCTACCCCACATGTCGCAGGGAGGCAATTGTGTTACAGTCGTTACATCCGAAACCGGGATGAAGGCTGGTCAATAATTTGTAAATAATAAGAAGTAACAAGAAAGCTGAGCTTGGTTTTTATCTGTTTCCCATTCTTTATTGAATACCATCTGTTCAGTTGCTACTGCTAGGCTGTCTCCCATGCAGAGGCGCGGACTTGGGACCCGGTCTGTGGGTGCCCTGCAGCGTGTGTGTGTGACATGACATCATGATGTTGTGCTACGTATTCTGTGCACGAGCAACCCCTGCTCTCTGGCTCCCATGGCAGAGGCCCTGGTCCAGTCACCACCATGGCACCAGAGAACCACAGGTAAGGCAGCAGGCAGCAGCAGTGCTGGCATACAGAGGCTGGGCACCTCCAGTGAATTTTTTGAGGGTGCCCAGGCACTCAGGGCCCCCTGAAGTTGGCACTAGTTTCCCCATGGAATGAAGTTATTAGGGCTTTGAGCACTCACCTCAGAGCAAATATACCGTACTTTTCCATGTATAAGACTAGGGTATTTTATTCAAAAATAAGGTTTAAAAATTGGGGGCGTCTTATACATGGGTAGTGGGTAGGGGTGGCAGGTGATTGGTTGCAGCCGCAAGCTGCAGATTGTCACTGGTGATTTGTAGTGTGATTGGTGGCTGTGGCAAGGGTTTCTTTGTGTTGGCTGTGGGAAATGGGTCTGTGATTGGTTGCTGCCTCAAGGGCTGCTGAGGATTGGCTGCCACTGCAGCAATTGTGCTTGCTATTAACTTCCGCTGTCGGCGATTGGGCAGCCGCTTGTAGCGGAAGCGAGCCATTTTTAGCGAGCGGTTGCAATCGGCGGGTTAGTGATTTACCCCCCCCCCAAAAAAAACAAGGGGGCGTGTTATACATGGAAAAGTACGGGACATGTATTCTTATTCTTATTTTCTATAATGCTTTTATTTATTTTCATGGTACAGAAGATAGCTTTCGAGAAAACAATTGTTACAACAATATTCTTATTCCTCTTTGCCCACCCTTCCCAGGCTGCGTTACAAAAATGAAAACACCTTAAAAACAGTTTAAAACAACCTGCAGTCACCATGGCACCAGCTTCTCATCTGTGTTTTATTATTATTATTTTCATTTCGCATCCAGTTTCCCTCATGCCCTAAAAGAATAAAAGAAAAAGAAAAAATCTGATCCAGGCCTACCACCCGATTAGATCAGCCTGTGACATTATTATTGGGAAGTGTTGAAAACTCATCTCTGTTACCGAATGTAAATCTCCTCTGGAAAAACAGCTTCCCCTTGAAAAATATATTGTTTGATTTGCAACGTGATGTTTATGGTTGCCTTTTCACATTATCGTTTTGGCGATGTGGAGCGATGATGCATATGCGGGCTTTCCAGGCGCCGAGAAAATTAGTGCTTTGGAAAGATTCATTTTTCTCCCTCCCACCATCTACCCCGTCCTTGTTATTGATGTCCTGTCAGTAACCATGCTCTAATATTCTTTCCAGAGAAGCTAATGACACCAGCAGAATACACTGAACTGCTGTTTCCTTCAAGCTGTCTAGATAAAAGACAGCACTGTTGGATGTGGAAAAACGATCATCTGGTGACTGGAAAAAAAAAAAAGACGACTGACTTTTTCTCCTCATGGATGTCGTGCGCATGTTAAGATAATCTGGGGTGGGCGTCAACGAGAATGGTTGTCTCCTGGCTGTAGTACGCTATCCCTGACAGGTTTGGTAAGTTCATGGAGGACCAAGAGAGAAAGAGACAGCATGGTAGAGGTGTGTGGAATTATTGTATTGTGTGGGGAAAGTGGCTTGAGAAAAGTTTTCCTACATCTCTCATAGCACTCTAAGTAGGGCAGAGCTTTCCAAACTGTGTGTTGTGACACATTAGTGTGTCACCTGCAGTGTGTAGGTGTGTCATGTGAATTCTCCCCACTTCTTTGACGATCTCTCATAGATTGTCTTCCATAAACACGGTTTTAACAGTGAGTCTGTAAGTGACTGTGTGGAGGCCAATTCTGGATCCACACGTCCTTCCACAGTGGGGACAAAGGTTTCCGGGCGGGAGTTGATCACAGTGAGGGTTTGCCAAGCATGCCTTCCTCTTAGCACGTTTCTCCCTTTCGTCCTGAGTTCGAGTGTCTTCAAAGCCCATGACACCTTTGGTAAAGGCTGTTCTCCACCTGGAGTGCTCACAGGCCAGTGTTTCCCAGTTGTCGGTGTTTATACTACTTTTTTTAGATTTGCCTTGAGAGAGGCTTCAGCCTCTTTGGTTGACCACCAGCATTACACTTTCCATTTTTAAGTTTGGAATACCGTAGTTGCTTTGGAAGATGATAATCAGGCATCCGTACAACATGACCAATCCAAGGAAGTTGATGTTGAAGTATCATTGCTTTGACGCTGGTTTCACAAGCATACAGTAAGGTTGGTAGTACAATAACTTTGTAGGTGTGTCATGTGAATGCTCCCCACACTCCTGAGGCTGGAAAGGGGTTAGCTTCACCTCTGGTTTGCTAGTAAAACTGAATGACTGTGTTGCAAAATGATGCATGTCTCAAAAGTGTGTCACCAATATGAAAACTTGGGAAAGCTCTGAACTAGGGGGATATCTCATGAAGCTGAATGTGGGGAGATTCAGGACAGACCAAAGGAAGTACCAAAGATGGCAGAGGTACTGCTCCACCTCCACTCTCCAAGGCAGTATGTCTCTGAAGATTCGTTGCTGGAAACCACAGGAGGGAAGAATGTGCTTGTACTCAGGTCATCTTTTGGGGCTTCCCAGTGGCATCAGGTTGGCCATTGTTAGATGAGGATGCTGGACTAGATGGGCCTTTGGTCTTGTTTGTGAGTGAGTTATAGAGCTAAATAACGTTGTGGCTCTAGTTCAAGGAGGGACATTCTGGGGCCCTTCAGTTGTTTTAAGGACCGCAACTCTCATCATCTCTGACCATTGACTGTGGTGATTTGGGCTGATGGGTTGGGGTTTAGCAACATCTGGAGCAGTGGTTCTCAACCTGTGGGTCCCCAGATGTTGTTGGAATACAACTCCCATCATTCCTAGCCAGCATGACCAGTGGTCAGGGATGATGGGAGTTGTAGTCCAACAACATCTGGGGACTCACAGGTTGAGAAGCACTGATGGAGGGTCACAGGTCCCCCCCATCCCTGCTCTAGTACAACCAATTACATTTTTCTCACCCCAGGCAAGGGGGCAACAGAGGTGTATTCAAAACCTCAGTCTACCAAGCCTTTTGGCAAGATAGAGAACTGCCCAATGAGCAACTAGACCTGCAAGCTTTCTTGTCTCATAGACAAAACATATTGACTTCTGGATGAGGTCATCCACCTTTTGCAAATCCCTCATTTAACTGACACCAGAGCCAGACTGCCAGCTGCAGAAATAATGACACTTCTTTGCTTTAAACAAATGGAATCATCCAAATGAAGAGAGGATTCTACCGAGGCTGAAAGTAACCTATGGAATTTTACATGGGTTTGAGGAGAAAGACACGGCAGCTGGAATTTTGCAACAGCAATGACAGTGCATGAACCAACAGAATGGCTTCATAGAGGTCATTTGTTGTTGAGATGTCTACACTTACCATTACAAGTTCCTGCCATACCATGGGAGGAAACTCACCAGGAGCACCTAGGACATTGGCCAGAAAAGCATCTTGTCATGGGGACCTGGAAGAAGAGCATCACTGGTGGCAATGCCACCGTGTCCCACTTAGTCGAGAAAAGAGACTGTAAGAACTTCTGCAAACAGAGAAGCAATGGCTCAGTAGTGACCAAGGACAAGACACCAAATGCTCCAATGTAGCTGGCTCAGTGAACTGACCAGGTTTACTGTCCTGGTCCAGCCCAGAAGGAGACTAAATCGGAAACCATTGGGGCTGCATTTGGTGGGGGACACTTAGCTTGAACCACTGCAGATATGTCCAGTTTCTTTGCAACAGTAGCCCACTCTCTGAGTTGTATAGTGCAGATGAGACCCAAGTTATACTCAGAGCGGACCCACTGAAATTGACAAGCCTAAATTAGTCGTGCCTATTAATTTAAATGGGTCTACTGTGAGTAGGGCTAACATTGGCTGAAACACATAATGAGAACAAAGTCAAAATAAGCACTTGGTTCCAAGGCCTGCGCTGAGTTCTGGCTGAACCCCATATATCATTTCATAAACACAATGAGATCGCCTCAGTTGGCTGTCACTGTTGAAGGAAATGCACCCAGGACATGATCAGAGGTACTGGGAATGCTGAATGCATGCGTATGTACAGCATACACATATCACTTGAACAGGTTCTCTTCAAGGAAGCAAGAAGCACCCATCTGGGAAGAGAAGGGGCCAATGTAACTGGGTCGTTAACAGAGATGTGCAAATACTGCACACCCATGACTCACAGTTGACAGGGCAGGAATATTTCATATTCAAGTTTTGCAGGAGAGTCCACAGGATGCCAGGGATTAGAATCACAGAACTGTAAAGTTGGAAGGAACCATGAAGGCCATCTAGTTCAACCCCCTGCAATGCAGGAACCTTTTGCCCAACGTAGGTCTTGAACCCATGACCTTGAGATTAAAAGTCTCGTGCTCTACCAAGTGAGTTACCATGTTTGGTGTGCCTGCGGTCTGACCCAGGAGGTCATTTCCTAAATTTTAAATATACTTGAGGACTTTTTTTAAAAAAGTGAGAACCAGCCCCCCCAAAATTCCCATTTCAAATCTCACGACTGGATCACTCCGCTAAGTTACCACAAGCACCCATATTTTTAAAAATGACACAAAATGGGGGTGGATTAGGAAATGCCTGGTCCTGTGGCTGGATTCCTAATGAATGCAGTGGTGATCAATCAATCAATGCTTCCAGAACGCTTGGCTCTTGGCTTGCTGCATCTGTGAACGCAAATTGAATGGACAATAACGAACCCTCCCTAATTAGTCTCCACAGCTGCAAGTGTTACGGCCTCGTATAGGACATACCTTGTTAAATTTCATGGTATGTATAATAGAGTGTTGTAGTTAAAATGATTAAGATTGGCCGTGTGTATTGCTTAGTAAAACAAAATTAGCCAGACTCGGCAGCAATAAATGCGCTGCTTTCGGCAGATGGCCTTGGGATTAACTAATACCGAGATCCCTTTAGCGCTAAGACAGTTAAAGTACAAATTGCAACAGAGAGAGCATGATGGGCTGGCATGTTCTGCATTAACATTTTGGCCCAGGATCAGCGGTTGGTTGGAGCACTGTCATTTTGATATCGAAAGGTGAGCCAGAGTTCAAGCAGATTCAGGGATGTAGCTGTTTAAATAGTCATGTCCCCATGTTAGCTTTGTAGTCTTAAATTATATTATCTGCTGTTTCGGAGTCATAGCATCAAAGAGTTGGGATGGCTCTTGGAAGTCAACTCCCGACCCCCAAGCAATACCTGCCATGTAGGATGCAACTGCAGCATCTCTGATCGGTTGGCTCTCCAACCGTTGACTTCAATGTCTCTGGTAGGGATGAGCAAATCTAGCCATTTCACTTCTCCCCGTTTCTCATTTCCCCAGTCTTAAATCCAGTTCTCCATGCTCCCACAGAAATTTTCGATTTCTTTCTTCCCTTCATAAAAATATTGCCAGTGTTTCAGAGTTATTCCCCCCCCCCCCAATATCCACATTTCTGAATGCAGTTTTGCAAGTAATGATCGGTGGAGCCAATTAATTCCAGGTTCCTCCCAGTGGCATAGCGTGGGTTGCCAGGGGCCGAGGTGCAAAGTGGTGAAAGTTCCTAAATTATTGGTATAGGAATTCAAGAGTGGCTTATTAGAGCCATGCGGTTTGAGCTGAGACCTCATCACACTTTGAACTTCTCATGAGCTGGGCTGTTGAGTAGTCTTTCACCCAGGAATTTTTCCTTAACATCAGGTAGACTGGAGGGGAACAATAGGCTTGATTACCTATTGATTACCCCAAGGTCTCAAGAGTATTGTTATAAGCCACCCCAATATTTGCCTAGTGGTGCACGAGTTTCATGGGGGTCTAAACCCTCCACCAGGATCTGTGTTCCTTTGGGGAGATTTGGCACAATGGAGGCTAGTGTCTTTATGATACATGGTTTATTTTACACACATATACAACCGTTAGCCTTCAATGGAGGGGTGCAGAGAGGCAGTACCCCAAAACACACCAGTTTATCCTTGCAGCAGCATGAACAGCATCCTTTTTGCTCTGCAGTCTCTCTTGGTCTCCAGGGCTCCTCCAAGCATGGTTCCTTCTCTGCTTCCTAGTACCATCTCTCCCAATTCTGCTGTTCCTAAAAACTAAGCCCCCTCATTCATTTGCATTCTAATACCCAGTTCTTTCGATGCCTTGAAGTATTAATGGTTAATCCCACAAAGGCTTCATCTAACAAAGGAGTTTGCCTGACTTCTCCAACACTTGTTGACATTATTAAAGGTGGCGCTGTGGGTTAAACCACAGAGCCTAGGACTTGCCAATCAGAAGGTCGGTGGTTCGAATCCCCGCGACGTGGTGAGCTCCCGTTGCTCAGTCCCTGCTCCTGCCCACCTAGCAGTTTGAAAGCACGTCAAAGTGCAAGTAGATAAATAGGTACCACTCTGGAGGGAAGGTAAACAGCATTTCTGTGTGCTGCTCTGGTTCGCCAGAAGCGGCTTAGTCATGCTGGCCACGTGACCCGGAAGCTGTACGCCAGCTCCCTCAGTGAATAAGGTGAGATGAGCGCCGCAACCCCAGAGTCGGCCACGACTGGGTCCCTTTACCTTACAGGTCAGGGGTCCCTTTACCTTTACCTTATACTTAAGACATTTACCTAGCTGAATTAACTCTTCACATGCTAATTGCTGATGCTCAGAAGTAGGTTCATACACATATTCCAACACTCATGAATTGTGACCACATTTGCAAGGTCTGACACACAGTCTTAATACACGAGTGCTAATTAAACACCTTGAACCTCTTCTAATATAGTGAAGAGGCTAAGCTGATGTTAATGGGCAGGGAGTTCCAACGTTCCCATCTCACCCCCAAAGATGTTGCCTTCTACCCATGGTCTTATACTCTTCCCCTCTGCCCCCCCCCAGTTATCTGAAAATGGGTTCCTCATACCTTCTCCTTTCATTCTCTTTGCTATCTTGTCCACAGGCTGTCTGATAATGGTCAGGTGGGCCAATCTGTCAATTTCAGTTTCCACCCCATTAACGTACACATCTGCATGCACATTATTTTGTTGCAGAACTGCATTGCAACATCTGGAGAAGTGCAAATTTTGAAGGCTTAACTGTATTGTGCTTCACTTATTGTTTTGGAAGGTGTGGATTAGGTCACATTGAACGTTTACATAAGGAAGCGGACTGAATCCTGTTTCTCTGCTGTTCCTGGCCTGCAACTCTGTTTAAAAAACCCCCAAAAGTCTTCCTCTTCTTAGGGAAGGGCAATCCTGATTCAGTCCTATTTCAAGAGGTAATCCACCAACGCCTCAAGAAGCAAGCAGCATTCAGATTCCCACCCCTGCCATACTAGAAAAATAAAACCTGACTCCCACTCCCCCTTGCAGACGTTCTGTCCTGGTAATTTCAGATGTATTTCTGTTTCTTTGTTTTATCCGCATGAACAGCCTAAATGGGTTTATAATTTGCTCGTGCTTCCGTTTTTATGATATCTGCCTTCCATCTGTTATTTTTATGGTTTATGCAGCCGTTCTCCTCTCGCTTACGCCAGCGGCGCCAATGTAAAACTGATGCTGCCTCCATCAAACTTATCGCCCCCTCTCCAAAAATATATTCTGTGCACAGTGGCATAAGTGCAGCCTGGAGAGGGATTCATGGATCTTTCTTTAATAACACAAAATCCGCTTCTCCATTGCTCAATGCACGGCTACATAATTATTGCAAATTAGGTAGATGTTATCAGATGGAGATGGAAGTTCCAGGCAAGTTAGCCTCTACTCGACATACCATATGCTTGCTTCAGAATAAAAATTGCCATCTCTCGGATTGTAATGGGATGCTGGATGGGCTGGAGATGGTGGGGGAGCTGGTCTTCCAATAAAACTTTAAAGGGTGGGTTTAAAATGTTCAGGGTTTGTTTGGCAAGTACATATGAGCTGAAAAGGTTTACTTGAGACACTCTTACTGTTATGTATTCAGTGGTCTGTGTTTGCCTGAGCTTGAGTCTGGACTAAGGATTCTGAGCCCCTGTGTTCTGATTCGATACATGATATCCAATCACAGAACAGTTCAGGATTTGGGCCTCTGCCATTGGCCCTTAAGCTATGAGTTATGATTCACAGCTTGGAAGTTTAGATGGCCAATCACGTTGGGAGTGGGAGTGGCCCAGGCCTTCAGAAATGTATATAAGCAGTTGCTTTGCCCCTGTTGTCCAGTTCTGTTAGTTCAATAAAGGTTCTTGCTGTTATCACTGTGTCTTGCCTCGTGGGAAGCCACCAACACTTCACTTACATTTCATACTCTCTTCTTCTTCTTCTTCTTCTTCTTCTTCTTCTTCTTCCTCTTCCTCTTCCTCTTCCTCTTCCTCTTCCTCTTCCTCTATTATTTGTACCCTGCTCATCTGACTGGGGACTCATCTACACTTGTCAACTTACAATGTTATGATGTTATAAATGCATTAACACAATGTGATACCAGATGGTGCTGTAGAGCTGAAATCCAAAGTCAATGAGAATTTCCATTGTGAGCTTTTATAGCATTTTTTTATAGTGTTTCATAGTGGGTTTTTTTTAAATCTTTAAATAGCTGTATAGATCCAGCCCAGGTTGCCCCAGCCACTCTGGGTGGCTTCCAACGCATATAAAAACATAATAAAATGTTACACATTTAAAGGCTTCCTTATACAGAGCTGCCTTCAGAGGTCTCTTAAAGGCTGTATAGTTACTCATCTCCGAGACATCTGATAGGAGGGTGTTCCACAGGGCAGGTGCCACTACCAAGAAGGCCCTCTGCCTGGTTCCCTGTAACTTTACTTCTCGCAATGAGGGAACCGCCAGAAGGCCCTCGGCACCTCTCAATGTCCGGGCTGGACGATGGGGTTGGAGATGCTCCTTCAGGTATACAGGACCAAGGCCATTTAGGACTTTAAAAGTCAGCACCAACACTTTGAATTGTGCTCAGAAACGTATTGGGAGCCAATGTAGGTCTTTCTGGACAGGTGTTTTATGATCTCGGCCTTGAGTTTTGGGGTACCTCCAATGTACTATGGCAAATGCACTAAGGTAAAGCTGTGTGCATCTGCTCATATATATGTAACAACAAAGAGGGCTTCCTCTGCCTATCCTAGCATCCAAGAGGGAGTGTAGGGAAGGAGGTGATTTTTCAGGCATGTGGGGCCTGAGTTGTTTGGGCCTTTAAATGCTAATGTGAGCTCCTTGAATTGGGCCTTGAAAGGAACTAGCAACCAGTGCAGCTGTTTTGAAATTGATTACATGAGATCTGAAGGGAACCCCAACCAGTAATGTGGCTGTTGCATTTGGGACCAACTCAAGTTTCCGAGTCGCCTTCAAGGGTAGCCCCATACAGAGCGCAATTACTATAAATCATTTGGTTGTTTTCTTTCACTTCAGTCCATGAATTTAAACATAAACACAAACTGCTATGCAGGAACCTTCTAAGGACTGGAAGGGATTAAACGGCTGATGTCTCTACGGGACCAATAAATATGTGCAGCATTAATTTTTTTAAAACACACACACACATACACAAACAGTAAAAGCACATGGTGCTAAAACATCAGTATTTAATTAACATCCTTTTGCTGCATTGCTACAAATTTGGCAGTCACGAAGAGCTGGGTGAAATATGAGAAGGCAAAAATCCTGGACACTTTCCTGACCTGACATGCACTCAAATGTTCCAGGTCTTCCTGTTTAGGAAGGATGGTTCCTGCTGCCTAAAGGTAAAGGTAAAGGGACCCCTGACCATTAGGTCCAGTCGTGGCCGACTCTGGGGTTGCGGCGCTCATCTCGCTTTATTGGCCAAGGGAGCTGGTGTACAGCTTCCGGGTCATGTGGCCAGCATGACTTAGTGAACCAGAGCAGTGCACGGAAACACCGTTTACCTTCCCACCGGAGCGGTACCTATTTATCTACTTGCACTTTGATGTGCTTTTGAACTGCTAGGTAAATCACTGCAATTTATTTCACCCATTTGGGGGACACCTTCTTAAAATGGCATTTGCATGATCAGGGTTGAAACCAGGGTTGAGTACCTTGGCTGGCCACCCTAGTAGACTCCTCTGTGCTACCCATCACCACACAAGTAGAAGACTCCAGGCAGCACTGGCTCAAGATGTTTTGCTGGTGTAGGCAAAACATCCTGACACCCTAGTGCCTGATGCTGCCCCCTCTACAGCTCTGGATTCCCCCCTCCTTGTCTCCACCATTGTGCCTGCATGGCTGCCAACCCCATCACCACAACTGCACCACAAGTGCAGTAGCAGCATTTGTGATGCAGGCAAAGCCCCAGTGGAACTGGAACCAAAATAATGGTAGGGGCAGGGTGGGGGTCAGCTCCGCTGCCTGAAGCAAAAGCAGGCCCTCCAAGCGTCCCTATTTTCCAGGGATGGCCCCGGATTTACAGAAGCCATCCCAGTTTCTGATTTGATCCCAGAATGTCCCGCTTTTCTTTAAGATGTCCCTATTTTCATCATTGTTGTTATTGTTGTTGTTTAGTCGTGTCCGACTCTTCATGACCCCCTGGACCAGAGCACGCCAGGCACTTCTGTCTTCCATTGCCTCCCGCAGCTTGGTCAGACTCATTCTGGTAGCTTCAAGAACACTGTCCAACCATCTCCTCCTCTGTCGTCCCCTTCTTCTTGTGCCCTCCATCTTTCCCAACATCAGGGTCTTTTCCAGGGAGTCTTCTCTTCTCATGAGGTGGCCAAAGTATTGGAGCCTCAGCTTCAGGATCTGTCCTTCCAGTGAGCACTCAGGGCCGATTTCCTTCAGAATGGATAGGTTTGATCTTCTTGCAGTCTATGGGACTCTCAAAAATCTCCTCCATAATTCAAAAGCATTTTCATCATAGAAATGTTTAATCATACAGTCGTAGAGTTGGAAGGGAACCTGTGGATCATTTAGTTCAACCCACTGCAACCCCCTGTTTAGGGAAGCTTTTAATGTTTAATAGACAATTGAATTTTAATATTCTATTGAAAGCCGCCCAGAGTGGCTGGGGAAACCCAGCCAGATGGGTGGGGTATAAATAATAAATTATTATTATTATTATTATTATTATTATTATTATTATTATTACACAGGAATATGCAGCTGTCCCATGCGGGGATCGAACCTGCAACCTTGGTGTTATCAGCACCACATCAACCAACTGAGCTATCCAGGCGTGGGTTAAAATGTTAGAGGGTATGGAGTTATGTGACCCCCGAGGGCAAGAGTCACACAGAAGATAGAAGCCATGGACAAGCATCAACAGGAAGGAAGGAGGGGGAGAAAGCATCTCTTCCCTGGCACTCTTCCTCTCTGAAATAAGTACTCAGGTTGATTTGGTTAAACACACATGCACTCACACACCAAGAACTCTTTGTATTGTGACATTTGGCCAAAGCCAAAGCGATCATTGTCCACCTTACTTGCTTTTCAATGTGCTTTTCTCCTGGTGTACCTCAGCACAATACCTTCTTTCTTAATATCGAGGGTTGCAATGCTTAAGATATGCAAATAGGTCTCTCTCTCCCCTTCTCCCCCAGTTAATGAGCCTACTCTGCAGCAATTGAATGCAATTCAAGTATTCAAAGTGACCTTATCACGACAAGGGAGACGATTCCCCATTTCGCTTTGAAAGGCAAACCGTGAAAAGTCATTTGTGTTTTGCTGAATCTGGATTATTATTATTATTATTTTTCCTTATTATTATGTGTGTCTATAGACGGGCGAAGACCGGGGATTATGGGGATTATGTTTTATCGGAAACCCATAGATTCCTGAAATTTTTCAAAAGCGTTTTATATTTCAATAGAAAGGGGAAGAGGGAAGAGAGAGCATTCATTCTACTCTCCCGTGCATGTGATTAAATAACACAGTTCACACAATGCCCCGCTTCCCCCCCTCCTCATTCTTAGCATTGTCTCATTAGACTGGCTTTTTTTATTTTATTTTACAGCTTTCCCTATCCATCATGATTTGTGTCAGCTGAGCGGTTATGTAGATGGACAGCTTATTATCAGCTCTAAGCAAAGGAACAGAATGCAGGCCTGGCTGCAGAGCTGTGTGTGTAGGAAAGGCAATTAAAGTCAGCTCCAGAATATAAATGAGCCTTGGCCTTTTGATGGTGTACGTACAAATTAACCCCTGTTGTCGCAATATTCCATGCCACTGGAGGACAGAGAGAGAGAGAGACCCAAGCCTTAATTGTCTCCTGAATTAAGGACGGCCAGTTTCTATTGCTGTTTGGATCTACAGTATCCATTTCAGCTTCTCATTTTTGCCATCTTAAATTCCACTCTACATTTCCACACCAGTCTGCAATTTTCTTCATCTAAGATTCCTCTTGAAAAAAAATCAGCAGTTTAGGATGAGGTTCCTATAGACATTTTCTAATGCATTTTTGCTTAATAAACATGTATTTTGCAAGCAATTTCTCTTAATAGATATGCATTTCGTTGTATGTTCACTAACAGATGTTCACTGCTTTTAGGTTTTTTCCACTGTAATTGATCTGGAAAGTTTTAACTGTTTTAAAATGGTTTTTTGTTTGCTTCAAGCTGTGAATCTGTTTGCCGCCCTGGGTTCTTTTGAGAGAAAGGGCAGGATATAAACTCCGATAATAATAATAATTGGGCAATAATATGGTGGACGCAGTGGCGTAGCGTGGGTTGTCAGCACCCGGGGCAAGGCAAGTAATTTGCACCCCCTAACCCGTGGATTTGCGCCCCCTAACCCTAACCCCCAGATGTTGCGCCCGGTGCGGCCGGCCCCCTTGCACCCCCCACGCTACGCCACTGGGTGGACGTTCACCATAGCTCAGTCAGTAGAGGATGAGGCTCTTAATCTCAAGGTCGTGGGTTCAAGCCCCATGTTGGGCAAAAGATTCTTATATTTCAGGGGGTTGGACTAGATGACCCTCGTGGTCCCTTCCAACTCTACAATTTTATCTCTAGCTATGCCAGTAATTAAACAACAGCATATATCCATATCTGTATCTCTATCTATATCTATATCTGAATCTGTATCTGAATCTTTAATTATCTTTCGGGGAAAGAATATAGCTCAGTGGTAGAGCATTTTCCTTGCACTTAGAAGCATTTCCCTGCATTGAGACCCCCAGTTTCAACTGATTGGCTGCTGCCAATCAGTTTCGACAACATGCGTCTTGATGGATCAGTATTCTGACTCAGTATAAGGCAACTTCCTGTGATTCTAGAACTAGGGAGCAGGGGAGGTGAACAGTCTCTTAATTTAATGGGGAAAGATTTGGGATGTAGCTTGGTGGTTGAACATCTGCTTTGCATGCAGAAGGTCCCAGCTTCAACCTTTGGCACCTCCAGGCACGGCTGAGAGAGACCCCCCAGTTTGAAACCCTGGAGAGCTGCTGCCTGTCAGTGTAAACCAGCATTTTCCGACCTTGGTTTTGCAGATGTTGCTGGACTACAACTCCCATCATTGCTAGCCAGGATGGCCAGTAGCCAGGGTTGATGGGAGTTGTAGTTCAAGAACATCTGGGGTTCCAAGGTCGAGAAAGGATCATGTAGACAGTACTGAGCTAGTTGGACCAATAATCTGATTCAGCAGAAGGCAGTTTCCTATACAGTGGTACCTCAGGTTACATACGCTTCAGGTTACAGACTCCGCTAACCCAGAAATAGTGCTTCAGGTTAAGAAATAGTGCTTCAGGATGAGAACAGAAATCGTGCTCCAGCAGCATGGCTGCAGCAGGAGGCCCCATTAGCTAAAGTGGTGCTTCAGGTTAAGAACAGTTTCAGGTTAAGTACGGACCTCCGGAATGAATTAAGTACTTAACCTGAGGTACCACTGTACTCTCCTATCTCCCTTCTCTTTCAACAAGCTTCATTACACGGCAAACCGACCAAGGACATCAGCATTCCAACTTCAGTGGACACAATTTAAGAAAGTGACTGAAGGTACAGACATCTGGAGAAAGCAAAGCACCTGGCCAGACCTCAGATAATTTGGCAGTACTTTAGTATAACTCCCCCTCTGCCCCCGCCCGGCATCCAAACACCTGGAAGTTCTCTATTCATGAAGCAGAAACGTTTTCCTGAGTTGGTCCTTACTGAATTTCTTTATTAGTTGCAGGTGACCAGCAGGAAAAGAAGCGTATAAGCTCTCCTACGACGTAATTTCCAGCTGAACCCATTTCAACAGCCAAGTTGCTCTCGACTGGATTCAGCGGAGCCATTTAGTTATGTTGGCTGCATTCATCTGACTTGAATGGCAGAAACCCAGATCATATTTTGTAAAAAAAAAAATCCACACTCTTGGAGAAGGATCAGCAGAAAGGAAGGCATAAGGCTGGCCTGTCCCTTCCTGCCCCAGGGCGAGAAGGAAATGCCAAAGGGGACAAGCAAAGATCTCTCCACCTCACAAGCCTGCAGAACATCCCCTTCAGTCAATCCCATGGCAACACTCAAGAAGGTTGAGCAGTACACTTCATCTCCCCTCCCTTGGACAAATGAGTGAACCTCGGCTATTTTGACTGGCTAATAGTCTTTGTAAGGTGACATGGGTAGACCTCTTTAGCACCAAATTAGGGGACAGTTCTGGCTTTCCTGGGACCTAGCTTCCTCCCATATGGCAGACACTGGTTCCTGACAAGGTGATTGGTTGCCAGCCACTCTCCTCATAGGGATTGTATTGTTGCAGACCACCCCAATCTCCAAGCAGTGAGAGACTCCAGGCTTTGTGTGCTTACCCAGGGCTTGGTTTCCTTGTAAGGAAAGTCTGTGGAAACTGTGGTGCCCTTAAGACATATAGTTTTATTTGCACAGATATGCAACTTGAGCATAAGGGGACACAGCATCAACACACCAACAGATGTTGGTTCTCTGTTAGTTCCAGCTTTGGTTCCAGCACAGAGCAATCCATCCATCCATTTACCCTGCATCTCATTTTTATAGTCAGTTTTGGCCAGGGCTGATTTGTTGCATCTGGGAGAAAGACAGAGCCCAGGTGAACAAATATCTCAACTTTTTTGTTTTGTTTAATTTACAGGCACAATCAGTAGCAATAACCTAGCTCAGACCTAGAAGTCTGTCAAGCTGAAATGCAATGCTGAAAAGCAAACCTTGATGATCTCTGGTGATTTCTTCACACCAAGAGATCTAGCTTGAAATCATTTCCTATTGTTTAGGTTAGAAGCTGCCAGGAATCGATTAAGTGAAACCAAGAAAGGCTTTTCAACCTTCCAGAATGGTTTTGGGTTTTTTTAAGAACGAAGACTTACATCAGCCAGCTGAAACAATGTAGACATTCACTAATTCTTTCCCAAATGGAAGGAACAATGGGCCTGTTCACAGGATGCATTAATTAAAGCTCTGCCTGCATCTTAATGATCCTTGGGAGCATGATAAACAAGGAGAACAGGGCCCATAACAATCTCTCTTGTCTCGACATATGCAGGGCTTGTAGGATTCCGTAAATGAAGAACAACTAAACTGAAATCAGTGTACACTGTTCAATTTGAGAAGCCTCTGAGAAATTGGCTTTCACAGGATCATCAACCTTTCTAGTCCCATGGACACATGGATTTTTGAGTGAGCTCCACTGGATCACACGCACACTCCCCCCTCCCCACAAGACAGAGAAAGTGTGCACACACCAAACCATTTGAATCCTGTGGAGTTAATCTGAGCTTCGAAAAGAACATAGAGCCAGAAGAGAGAGTGGGAAAGAGCATCCATATCATTTTTGAGGCAACCAGTACTCCAAACGCAGTTGCAAAATAGATTTGTGCAACGGCATTACGATCTGGGCAGTTTTATTTTAAATTCCTTTCCTAAGGATCCCTTAAAGAAATGTGAGTGCCTGATCACCTCATCTGTCCCCTGAGAAATCTCTATGTGGGACAAGAAGCTACAGTTAGAACTGGATATGGAACAACTGATTGGTTCAAAATTGGGAAAGGACTACAACAAGGCTGTATATTGTCTCCCTGCTTGTACGCAAAATTCATCATGCGAAAGGCTGGACTGGATGAATCCCAAACTAGAATTAAGATTGCCGGAAGAAATATCAGCAACCTCAGATATGCAGATAAAACAACTTTGATGGCAGAAAGTGAGGAGGAATTAAAGAACCTTTTATTGAAGTTGAAAGAGGAGAGTGCAAAATATGGTCTGAAGCTCAACATCCAAAAAACGAAGATCATGGCCACTGGTCCCATCACCTCCAGGCAAACAGAAGGGGAAGAAATGGAGGCAGTGAGAGATTTTACTTTCTTGGGCTCCATGATCACTGCAGATGGTGACAGCAGTCATGAAATTAAAAGACGCCTGCTTTTTGGGAGAAAAGCAGTGACAAACCTAGACAGTTGTAAAAGGTTTCCATTCTTTTCCAAAGTCACTATTGTCCTTTTCATGCAGTTTATCCGTTAACTTTGCTAACTCTGCGTAGTGCATCAGCTTTTCTTGCCATTGTTCTTTGGATGGTATTTCTCCAGTCTTCCAATTCTGTGCTATTAAAATTCTTGCTGCTGTTGTAGCATACATAAATAATGTCTGATTTTCTTTCGGCAATTCTTGTCTTAAAATACCCAACAGAAAGGCTTCTGGTTTTTTTTTTAAACAAAGGTTATTTTAAACATTTTTCCAGTTCATTGTACATCCAGCATGGGTGTCTTGGACCAAGGCAGAAACATATACAGTCTGTTGCATGCAGCATTTTGGATTTGTATGGGGGTAGCGAGCCAGAGCCATTGCAACTGGCTTGGCTGACCATGCACCTGTTGGGCTTATCTTGTACATGTGGTGATTTGTGACCACAAAAGAAATTAACCCCTTCCTCCACAACCAGCTCCTCTAATACAACGTGGTAGCTTTGTGGTGCTTACACCTTCTCTTTGGGGACTAGAGATTGATTCCAGGAAAGGAGGAATTTCATTTAGGACCATTTCTTTTAGTTGGAAACTGGTTTTGGTTTTGTGTATGGTTGATGTTCCAATTGGTGGGACTTCAGATGTTGTTCAGCTCCGAGTCCCATCTGCCCTGATCTTGCATGACCAATGGTCAGGGATGATGGGCAACATCTGTAGGGCAGAGGACCTCTTTCCTTGGTGTTTAGGAAGGAAGAAAAGATGCTTGCCCTTGTTTGCATGCTTCTTTCTCTCTTCTGCTTTTGCTGCTAGTTTGATGTCAAGCTAGATAGGTTTCTGATTGTTAGGCTCTTCCTATGAACCACTGAATGGATTTCTTAATGGGGATATAATGTTGATGTTATTGGCACTGGCTATAGCTAACTGACCGCATTGATATCTTTGATGCTCATTTAAACTTTTTGATATGGCTTTGCCGAACTGTTACTTGTTAAACAGTCAATATTCTACTGTAATGGGATTATAATTTCCATTGTATATTACAGATATCGTGCTATGATTGTATTTACTGTCCATTTTCTGAAAAGTGCTTTGAGCACAATGCATCGTTGTGGGGTGAGGGATATGCACTGCTATGGGCTTTTTTGGTCTCTTGCACAAATCCCAGATTTCTTGCTCAAAACAGGTAGCAGAAGGCTGTGGAACAGTTCAATACCAGCACTGTTCTTGAACCTGCTATGTCAACCCTTACCGTGCCCCTCTTTGTGGGTCAGGTGAGGCGCTGTTCCAGGCATCCAGGCATCCTAGCACTGTCATCATTTTTAACTTGCTCCCCTTGCACATTAGCTGGTTAAGCTTGGAAGCAAACAGATTGCAAAAGTGAGCCTTGTAGGGCTAAACCTTGAATTACAAGGTACAATATACAATTTAGCCTAAGAGCAGGAGTTAACGTATGAGCAGCAGATAACATAAAAAAAGGAAGACTTGAGACGATAATGGGTGGAATATCAGGATATGCAGCAGATCAAGGTTCCCCTAGAATGCCATGGAGAGATGAACTGGGAAGTCCTAGGAAAAGATATAGCGTATTTTTCAGTGTATAACACGCCCCCATGTATAAGACGCCCCCTATTTTGGGGGACTCCAAATTAAGAAAATGGGAGAGATTGCCCACATTATAATAAAAGACTAATCTAAACAAAAAGAAATAGTAAAAGAAATACAAGAGAAAAGAAGGGGGAAAAAGGCTAAAGGAATACAGAGTCCTCTTTCACAGATATATCCTAGCTCTTATCCCATACAGAGAAGGATGTACCCACCCATCTTTCACCTGGGAACATTTAAGTATGTTTCTGAGCACAATTAAAAGTGTTGGTGCTGACCTTTAAAGCCCTAAACGGCCTCGGTCCAGTATACCTGAAGGAGCGTCTCCACCCCCATCGTTCTGCCCGGACACTGAGGTCCAGTGCCGAGGGCCTTCTGGTGGTTCCCTCACTGTGAGAAGCCAAGTTACAGGGAACCAGGCAGAGGGCCTTCTCGGTAGTGGCACCTGCCCTGTGGAATGCCCTCCCACCAGATGTCAAAGAGAAAAATAACTACCAAACTTTTAGAAGACATCTGAAGGCAGCCCTGTTTAGTGAAGCTTTTAACGTTTAATAGGTTATTGTATTTTAGTGTTCTGTTGGAAGCCGCCCAGAGTGGCTGGGGAAACCCAGCCAGATGGGCAGGGTATAAATAAATTATTATTATTATTATTATTATTATTATTATTATTATTATTATTATTATTATTATTTGACTCTTCCCCCAGCCTCTCACCTGAGGAGATCTTCCCTTCCCTGCCTCTCACACAGGGCCTTTCATCAGCTGCCCACCATCTTCATCTTCATGCAATTCTTACCAAAATACAGTGTGAGAAAATATTAAAGAAAGTAAAGGGTGAATAATTTCCATGAGGACTAAAACAACACCACACGTCACTGCAAGAATGTGGAGAACTGAATTTAAGATTGGAAAACTGAAAAACTGAGAGAAACAAAAACGAACAAATCTGTCCATCTGTACTCCTAAGTTGAAACAGTCAGACTGCACCAGTAACTCCCAGCAGGAAAGAAAACAAATAGGAACAAACTGAGGTGTCCTTTTTCTATGGTGATCCTTGCAGCTGTGAGATCCATTATGCAAGCCTTTTCAAAAGACTCAGGAGACCTACCTACTTCAGCTGACTTTCACATGACTGACAACTATTAAGGCTGAGATGCACCTTGTTTAATTGCTGCACTGTGAAATTGTGCTTAATACTTCAGACTGGGTATGGTTTTGTTGCTGCTTTTAATTAATGTTGAATTAGCAACTCTGGAGTTACTGCAGAACTGTGTTGTGTTTTTAGATCTCATGCTGTAGATTCTGTATCAGAGCTTTCTTATGTGAGCTGTCTTGGATGAGTTGCGCTCAGGAAAGCAACCTATGAATATTTGGAATTAAATAAGTAAATGCAATGTTATAAAGCTGCTGCTACACACACACACACAGAGAGAGAGAGAGAGAGAGAGAGAGAGAGAGAGAGAGAGAGAGAGCCCCGCATAATGCAGTTTTTGGCATTTACAAATCCTTTGTGAAAAGGTCACCCTGTTCTTGGGATCTTTTATTAACACTGAAGAGTAGGCCAGAAAATGTCACATCTTTCTACCATGATATTTACACAAAAAAGTATGACTAAGCACACACAGTTTTTCAAGTGTGATGGCATTAAAGAGACCTGCGATCATCAGCTCTCTAAGGGGAGTCGATTGCCTTGCCAGCTCGTTCTTATTAACCTGCAAAAAGGAGTGGTTCCTAACTCCTCATTTTCACTTAAGAATATGAGAAGAAAGAGCAGAAGAACATTCACAGGGGCCAGCTGTGGGAATGTTAAGGATAGTAGGAAAGGATATATTGAATAAGTATTATCCTTCTTTCACTCACCATAGTAAGTGATGTAGCAGAGCAGATTCACCTCAATATAGCTGGAAGCTAGTTTGCAGATTCATTTGAATCTCTTAGCTAAGATTATTTCCTGGTGTCCCCTTTTACCCCTCCTAAAAGAATGAAGACACGAGAGTCTTTCTGAGTAAAGTAACAAAAAGTTTACTCACATTTCAGTTCACGATATGATCCCTGAAAGGCAGGCTTTACTTGATAGCTACACAATAAACTGTGAGCTCATCTCATAGGGAGACTGAACTCATGTGCTGAGAACCAGCAGACAGCAAAATTACATTAGGAGTACAGAATGGCTGCTGGAGAGCAGCATGGCAGCAAGAGGGAGAACAAGACAAGAAGAGACAAAACAAGAGAACGTCAAGACGAACTAGACTGCAAGTGAGAAAATGGCTGCGTGACTCGGCTCTTTTGTGGAGTGAGCCAGAGCCACACCCATCTCCCAGTTCACATGCAGGGGGAGGAAGCTCCAGACCAGTGGAACAGGAAGTTACACTGACTGGATGCCCCCCTGCTTGTGCCCACTCTAGGGAAATAAGGAATGTTGCATTTGACCGCACTAATGGCTCACATCCCACACTGAGGTCCACCTCCGAGGGCCTTCTGGCGGTTCCCTCGCTGCGAGAAGCCAAGTTACAGGGAACCAGGCAGAGGGCCTTCTCGGTAGTGGCGCCCGCCCTGTGGAACGCCCTCCCACCAGATGTCAAAGAGAAAAACAACTACCAGACTTTTAGAAGACATCAGAAGGCAGCCCTGTTTAGGGGAGCTTTTAATGTTTAATAGGTTATCGTATTTTGGTGTTCTGTTGGAAGTTGCCCAGAGTGGCTGGGGAAACCCAGCCAGATGGGCGGGGTATAATTAATTAATTAATTAATTAATTAATTAATTACCAACCACATACCTGTGGGAAGCCCAAAAGCACAAGCCAAGCACAAGAGAGCTCTCCCATCCTATGGCTTCCAGCAACTAGCATTCAGAGGCATAGGACTCCAATACTGGAGGCAGGACATAGCCATCATGGTTAGCAGGTCTTGAAAGATAGCCTTGTCCTCCATGAATTTGCCTAGTGGTCATCACTATTTCTTGGAGGAACAAATCCTATAGTTTCACTATACACTTATTGTTGTCTAATACACCACCGGCCACATTTCATTGGATGCCAGAATTGCCTATCCACCCCTCCTTCTACCATGAACAGATGAAAGCTTCAAAGAGTTTCTGTGAGTGGCTGATGTAGGTGTCTCCCACCCTCACATTGGTGCATGTATGTGGAAGAACTAAGGCCTGTGTGTCAGGGCTGGTCCAGATGCAGTTCAGCACAAAGACTCAGAGATGAGTAGTAAAGAGAGGTTAGAGACTGGTTCTCTCCTAATTTTTTCTGCTGGCATGCTAAGACCTCCTTATTCAAACATGCCTTTGAAAACTAAGGTGCAGATGAGACTGACCATGAGGCTGAGGTTGTTATTGTTGTTTAGTCATTCAGTCGTGTCCGACTCTTTGTGACCCCATGGACCAGAGCACACCAGGCACTCCTGTCTTCCACTGCCTCCCGCAGTTTGGTCAAAAGGCTGAGGTTAGGGCAATCCATATTTTAATGCTGGTTCTAAATGTGGTGTTTTTTTTTTTTTTTAACCAATAGTTTGGTTCTGTTGCTGTGTATTTTAGAATGATGGTTTTAAAACGTCGTACGCTGCCTTAGCTCACAACTTGGGAGAAAGGCAGGATATAAACACATCCATTAAATGAATAAATCCTGCTGGGTGCTGCTTCAGAAGGCAGGACTGAAATGTCTGCTCAACAGCTCATGACCAGGGGGCAAAATCCTGCTAGGGGCTACTTCCCCAACATGTTCATGCAGGGAACTTCCTGGCAAAATGAACCATGCAAAGGCTGCCTGACTCCTTCTCCCCTCACCCTGCTGCTCGACTGCCCTGCCTTTTGACAGCCCTGGATTGCTGAGGTGGGCTAGCCAGGGTTGTCTCAAACAGAAGCTTGAATTGGCTTGATTGGCATCAGGGATTCAGCTGGATTTGGTTGCACAGACCTAAATAGTTTGCTGCTCAGCAGTGATGTATTGGAGCACATTGTCCAACTTGCTGAAAAAGCCTTCTCTCTTGTTGCCACCTGGGACACACACACAATACGTCCAAATAACCACCTGAAACTGCCCAGACAATCGCCCGCCCTGTCTGCCTCGATCTTTCCCTTGCTTCTCTCTCCCTCCCTCCCTTTCCCAGCCAAGCGTCTTCCCTGGGAAAATTCCAGCTCCCTTTCAAAGCCACAAAAGCCACTTTGTTGGACCAATCTAATTCCTTATGATAACATTAACGTATCAATGGAGCGCGCTGCCTTTGCTGTAATAGCTCCCTTTTGAACATTGCTGGCCTCATTATGTCCTCCCTTGTCCGTTCCAGAGGCGCAGCTCCTCCAGAGAGTCGCACTGCAGCACCGGTAATGACGATGAAGAGCCCGTCGAATGCATGGGTGGGCAGCCAAACAGGGAGGTGGAGCTGGAGGAAGGGCAGATCTCCCATGGAAGGTGGATAAAACCTGTTCTGCTGGCACTTGGTGTCATTATAGGCCCAGGCGTGGTGGGGAGTTATTGCAAAGTGGTGGGTTGTTGTTGTTGTTGTTTTGTAAGAGGACCATACTCTCCCATACAGAATCAGGGCTGAAAAGAGATTTGAGTTACCACGTCTTATCGAGCGATATGGGAAGCCAAAGCAAAACAAAAATTGGTGATTTGTGATGGAATTAAGATGGATTATGTGAAACTCAATAAAATATAAATTTAAAAATACAATCATAGAATCGTAGAGTTGGAAGGGACCACAAGAGACATCTAGTCCAACCCTCTGCAATGCAGGAATCTCAACTTAAGCATCCATGACGGGTGGCCATCCAACCTCTGTTTAAAAACCTCCAAGGAAGGAGAACCCACAACCTCCCTGAGGCCAATTGCCAGGGATGATGGGAGTTGTAATCCAACAACAACTAGAAGGCTTAAGTTTTCCCTACATCTGTTTTGGAGTCCCAAAGACATCTATTTTCAACTCTGCTAGATAACTGTCTCCTCTCTACCACCATGGTTTCCCCCCAGAAGTTCTGACTACAGCAATAAAACTGCTAGCACATTTGCAAAGCTAAGCAGGGTCTGGTATGGTTCCTGGTTGGATGGGGGACCTCAGGTTGAGATTCCTACATTGCTAGATAGCCCTGAGGTCCCTTCCAACTCTACCATTCTACTATTCTAGGAACAAAGACAGAACTTTCTTTCTTGGCCCAGTGTGGAGCTAGAACCACAACCTTCCATGACTGGCAGCTCCTCTGGTCTCCTCCTGCCGCCATGGGCCGGGGGCTGCTTCCCCTCCACGGCAGGATAAGGAAGAGGGGGAAACCATCGCCGTGCCCCTGGCTCACATGACTGTGTGATGTGCAATATTGTGTGTGACACCTGGAGGAATACTGAGGAGGCCCAGCCCCACAACAAATATTGGGGTGGTTCAAAGGAGTTCAGTCCCTATGAGTCAGTGCCCCTGTCTCCCTTTAACATTTCAACTTGGGGTGGGGGAGGAGAGCAAGGTTTGGTCCACAGTGAAGGATGAGGGAGGGGACCATGGCACATAAAGTGTAATGCACACCCTGTACTGTCCCCCCTAGTTGCTATGTTTTTAAAGAGGGGGGAACCCTAACAAATGATTCAATGCAATATCACACTTAACGTCTTGTGTGTTTGGGCCTTTAATATCTAAAACAACTTTTTGCTAAGAGTTAAGGCTCCCAGACAGCTCCATACTGCACAAATAATACTCTTTTAATATGTGTCACAAAACATTTGTGCCATTTTTTTTTATTATTCCCCTGTACTAATTATCTCGGAAGTCTTTTTAAAAAAACTTTCCCAGAAGTGTAGGCTTGTTATAGCAGCTATATTATGATAATTATGCTCATTTGGGTGCGTAAACCATCATATTTTATAAAGATGTGAACTTTGCAGAGTAATGAAGTCAATCAGAAGAAATTAAAGCAATCAATTGCCTGGGATGGCGTGTTTTAGGAAAACACACATCCTTGCAACCTCCCCATAAGGCATATTGTGAAAATCAATGGGGAGAGGCCATAGCTCAGTGAGAGAGAGCATCTGCCTGCACGCAGAAGATCACACGTTTCCTGGTTTCTCCAGGTAAGAATGGTAGAGACCCCTGACTGAAACCTTGGAGAGCTGCTGCCAGTCAGTGTAGACAATACTGAACTAGATCGACCAATAGTGTGACTCTATATAAGGTGTCTTCCTATGTCTCTAATGTAATATAGTCTATTAAGACTGAGAAGTCCTCAGCTGCTATTAGGAACATATTCCACCCTTAATCTTACTTGGATTTCCATATGGAGTGCGGCAAAAAATAATATTGCAGTACAAAATGAGCACAATAAAACAGCAGATTATGTCCTTAGCAAATGTTACCTCTGCCATTAACCCACTTGGGAGGGGGTTGGCAAACTTATTTTTTCCTGCTGAGAGCTTAATTTCCTTGGGAGGGGGATCTGTAAAAAAATATTGCCTGTTATGTGCTTTTTTCCAAGCAGTTTTCCCCAATATAATGTGCTTTTGTATGCTGGTTCCACCCATATATGCTTTTTCAACACATACTTTTTGTATCTGCATTACTTGCCTTGAGAACCGTGTTGCAAAATTCAGAGAAGGGTGAATTTTAAAGGATGATTGCATTACACTTCACATCTTGTTCTGGGAAGTATCTGTTGGCATCCATCTGTCTCAAGAGACAATGGAGTACGCCTCTGAGGGTGATGTCAAACCGCTGGAGAATCACAACACCTGCTGCAACTGCAAAGTCCAGTAACTTGTAGCTGTTGCCTCTTGCGTGCTTTTTGCTGCATTAGCTGCACTGAAGTGACCTCCCAGGGGTGC
Source organism: Podarcis filfolensis (assembly GCF_964270895.1). Lineage (NCBI taxonomy): Eukaryota > Metazoa > Chordata > Lepidosauria > Squamata > Lacertidae > Podarcis > Podarcis filfolensis. The sequence continues at coordinate 9,336,213 of NC_139618.1, forward strand.
AAGCCTGGGCAGTGTGCACGGAGGTCCTGGGCTGCCCAGAGTACAAGACCCTCCTCTCAGCCTCACTGATGTGGTCCAAATGAAAGCAGGGCAATATGTTTGGCACCAGCTTGGCTGCAGAAGTTGCCAGAAGGAGGTGTATAAGATACTATCCAACCATCTTAGGGACTCCACTCAGGTTCTGTATAGGATTTACTCCTTAGCCAGTTCTTCTCCATGAAGACGTCCCACAAGGCAGTGGGTATGGATCTGAATGAGTATAACCCCAAGGCAACAGAGGTTTGGGATCAGAGTTTTCTTTCTCCTAGATGGGCAACAATCCCAGGTTGACGAGCCCCATGTGCCCCTCACTTCCTTCTACAGCTCGGGCAGAAACCGCCTTCTTGGCCACTGGACCAACTCTTGGTCTCGTCTGCTCAATCCACTGGAGCTTGTATTTGCATGCAGACTAAAAAATGCCCATGCATTATCTATTTGGAAAACGTATAAACTGCTCGCTGAAATACATAAAGGTAAAGGTAAAGGGACCCCTGACCATTAGGTCCAGTCGTGGCCGACTCTGGGGTTGCGGCGCTCATCTCGCTTTATTGGCCGAGGGAGCCGGCGTACAGCTTCCGGGTCATGTGGCCAGCATGACTAAGCCACTTCTGGTGAACCAGAGCAACGCATGGAAACACCGTTTACCTTCCCGCCGGAGCAGTACCTATTTCTCTACTTGCACTTTGACGTGCTTTCGAACTGCTAGGTTGGCAGGAGCAGGGACTGAGCAACGGGAGCTCACCCCGTCGCGGGGATTCAAACCGCCAACCTTCTGATTTGCAAGTCCAAGGCTCTGTGGTTTAACCCACAGCGCCACCCGCGTCACGCTGAAATACAGACATACATACTAAAATTCTCTTCTGCCACCCTAGAAGGAAATAAGATCTGGAGAAGTCAAAGCATAGTACTGTTCTCTTACTCTCCCCTTCTCACTCCCCAGTCTTGCTTTGTTTACTTTTTCCATTCTCTTTCTGTGTTTGTTATTTTGCAGAGTCACTTCGTCATTTACGTTCAGTGACAGATCACCAGTGTTCCAGCACCCACATTCTGGAGCAGTGATTTATGACTATGGGATATGCACCGCTCTATAAAAAGAGAGAGCTTTCGCATCTCTGGCGGGCGCTTGACAATTGTGGATGCTTTGTCTATGTCTTAGGTGAGTTTTTGGCTCAGAAAACTAAACAAAAACAAAACTCCCCACCACCACCACCTGTCAGCTACAAAAAACAAATTCAAGTGAGCTTCTTAGAGCTGAAATATAGAACATACTCATTTCCTAATAATTTCTTCTTCTTCTTTGCTCCTTGTCCTGCTGTCTACTCTCAAGTGAGTGGGGCTATCCAAACCCCAAGATCCCAGATGTTTACATAGATAAGAACATAAGAATAGACTGCTGGATCAATGGCCCATCTAGTCCAGCCTCCTGTTCTCACAGTGGCCATCTAGATGCTTGTGGGGATCCACAACCAGGTTCTGTAGATGAGTAGTCTCCCCTCTTGTGGTTTCCAGCAACTAGTATTCAGAAACATTGCTGATTCCACCAGAGGAGATATAGCATAGTCCTCATGCATTTTTAGGAACCTGCTTAGTTGGTATCAGGCGCTTACTGGTTACTGCCCAGGTGAAGAAGAAGAAGAGTTTGGATTTGATATCCCGCTTTATCACTACCCGAAGGAGTCTCAAAGCGGCTAACATTCTCCTTTCCCTTCCCTTCCTCCCCCACAACAAACACTGTGAGGTGAGTGGGGCTGAGAGGCTTCAGAGAAGTATGACTAGCCCAAGGTCACCCAGCAGCTGCATGTGGAGGAGCGGAGATGCGAACCCAGTTCACCAGATTACGAGTCTACCGCTCTTAACCACTACACCCCACTGGCTCACTACACCACACTGGTGAAGCTCAACCTGGACATTGAACACTCATACTTTCCACCCTCCCTCTCAAGCAGGAAGACATGTGTGCCCCTCTTTCCAGGAGCTCCTTGAAAGCCTCATGTGAGAGACAGGAGCCTGTGCCCTTGATACAAAACATGTCCATTAGGAGAAATTGAAACATCCAAATGCTGATGAATTTCCAAGAGGCAATGTGGCTTTTTGACCAAGCTGTCCCAAATTTTAAATAGCAGCAAATAACTTTGTGCTGGAATAAAGCCCCCGATTTTGTCAAATTGCTACCTAAAACTCCTGTGATTTTCCAGATCAACAGGGTTGCAAATGCATTTTTTCCTCTGGAAGCAACTAGCACAGAAATGAGCACAACGTCTGCTAGATTCGGCTAGTTTTCCAGAAGTCAGTTTTATGTTTTGTGAAAGATCGCATAAAACACCATAATTATCAGGCAAGGAAATATTGGGATAAAATGCTATCTGAATGCAGCCTCAGTGTACAAAGGCAGCAATCACCTCTATGGCTCCTCCCACTTTTGGTCCCACCCCTATTTGACTTTGGCCACACCCAAGCACTCACCAGTAGTGAGTGTAGTGATGTATGGAAGTGAGAGCTGGACCATAAAGAAGGCTGATCGCCGAAGAATTGATGCTTTTGAATTATGGTGCTGGAGGAGACTCTTGAGAGTCCCATGGACTGCAAGAAGGACAAACCTATCCATTCTGAAGGAAATCAGCCCTGAGTGCTCACTGGAAGGACAGATCCTGAAGCTTAGACTCCAATACTTTGGCCACCTCATGAGAAGAGAAGACTCCCTGGAAAAGACCCTGATGTTGGGAAAGACTGAGGGCACAAGGAAAAGGGGACGACAGAGGACGAGATGGTTGGACAGTGTTCTCGAAGCTACCAGCATGAGTTTGACCAAACTGCGGGAGGCAGTGGAAGACAGGAGTGCCTGGTGTGCTCTGGTCCATGGGGTCACGAAGAGTCGGACACGACTAAACAACTAAACAACAACAACAAAAAAAGCACTCACCTGCAGTCTCTGAAAGGTTGCTCTTGAAGGAATGTGGGGTAATGCATTTTTGTGTCCTGGGTTGGCTTTGGGTCTCTCCCACATCATTCACAGCCAACTCTGTGTGCTCGCACTATTTCTCAGAGTGTTTAATAACAGGAGAGCTTATTGGAAATTTTTCAACTAATAATCGGAGGCTTAGAAAAAAAAACCCCACACACCGCGTGATTCCCCTATGAACTTAACAATGAAAGGTTAATATATTTTCTGCAAATGAAATGTGTTCAGTCAGACAAGGACTAACACCTTAGCTCATGAATATAATGCTGCAGAGAATTGTCTTCCAAACAAATTTGACGCTGGTCTGGCTGCCTGCCCCCAAAAGATATATTTGGAAATGTCTAATCTGTGTGAAAGAATGGGCCATGCATTTCAGAAAGATAATCAAATAATTCGGGCTGCTGGGGCTCCATAGAGATTCAGTGGGCTTGTGTGTATGTGTAAAGGGAATCACAGAGTTGGAAGACACCTCAGAGGTAATCTATTCTAACCCGCTGCCACTCCAAGACATCCACGGCTATGGCGTCACAGATAGGTGGTCATCCAATCCCACTTAAAAGTCTCTAATGAATGAGAATCAATCACCTTCCAAGGCAGCTTGCCAAACAGCTTGCACCATCAGGAAGCAATGAAGCAAAGCATTGCCGGCAGTTGGACTAGAAGATGATGCTTGGGGGTATTCTTCACCTCTACAATTCTATGATTCTGTGATGGTCTAGTTGAAACCCCCTTCTTGTTATTTGAAGGACCTGGTTCAGGTCCACCATCTGGGGCAACAGAAAACTATCTATTAATTTAAAGACTCTCTCAAGGCAAATCTAAAAAAAATGTAGTATAAACACTGACAACTGGGAAACACTGGCCTCTGAGCGCTCCAGTTGGAGAACAACCTTTACCAAAGGTGTCATGGGCTTTGAAGACACTCAAACTCAGGACGCAAGGGAGAAACGTGCTAAGAGGAAGGCATGCTTGGCAAAACCTCACCTTGATTAACTCCCATCTGGAAACCTTTGACCCCACTGTGGAAGGACGTGTGGATCCAGAATTGGCCTCCACAGTCACTTACAGACTCACTGTTAAGATCGTGTTCGTGCAAGAATCTTACTCAGCTACAAGTGATCGCCAAAGAAGAAGATATATCTAACTGAGCACTGTGCTCTGGAGAAGAGTTCCTCATTGGAAGGTGCATTCCATAGGATATAGGAACCAAGCCCTTCGTTTCATGGGTCCTGTGGGCCCAGTCAAGGTGGAACGACTGGCAAGAGTGATCCAAAGGGGGATGAGGTGGGAAGCTCTGAGTTAGGGGTGGGGACAGCCAGGTGATCTAAATGTGGGTCCTACCTTGGAGCTGTCGGGCATCCCAGAAAGGAAGGGGGAGCCATCTGCACCCTCTTCAATGTCATCTCCATAGAGTCATGGTTCCACAAGAGCTAAGGAGCTTGCAAGCCCATCAGCAGAGTTGGAATCAGTCAGAGGTGGAGGGTGAATCAGAATGGATGGCTTTAAAAGAGGATTTGGCATATTCATGGAAGCTATGGCTACTAGCCACGATAGCTATGCTTTTTCTCCATGGATGGAGGCAATGATGCTTCTGAATACCACAGAAGGGGAGAGTGTTCTTGTTTTCTGCTTGCAGGCTTCCCATGGGCACCTGGGGTGGCTTCTGTGAGAACAGATTGCTGGACTGGGTGGCTTTTCTTACATTCCCAGGGCATCCACAGGATTACTCATAGATCATAGAATCATAGAGTTTGAAGGGACGCTGAGGACCATCTAGTCCAACCCCCTGAAATGCAGGAATATGCAGCTGTACCACATGGGGATCAAACCTGCAACCTTGGTGTTATCGACAACCCACTCCAACCAACTGAGCTATCCTGGTACTCAACATCAGAGGTGCAACACTGTTTTTATGCTTGTATCTCTGTTTTATTATAGTGTTTATTATTTGGCTCTATTCAGTGGAGTTTATTCCCCACTACTGAGGATCAATGGCACCATCAGAGCAAGACTTTGGGGCAGAAGTCCAGAGCCCCACTTGGTAGAATGAGCAGGGAAGATTCCCCCAAACAGGGCTTCCTTACCACATTCTGAAGTGCACGAACTGCACATTGCTATCTAAACTGGAAAACACCCATAATAGTCCACTAAATCCAGAGCCTAAAATCACCCAAGTGCCCAGCTGCTTAATATGACAGCCTTGATTCCATAGTTAAGTCTCTCCTGCTAACATCAAGGAGGCTTAGAAAGTGTTCTAACTTTGGCTGGATAATGCCCCAAAGACGTATTATGTCTTACATCCCTTACCTTTGAATTGTCTGCCTTCGTTTTCTGTTTATCATCCATTTGTACGCGGTAACCACAGAGGTGCTTTTTGCAGGGATTTCATTTGCTGCGGAAGCAAAGATTTCCCCTTCAATGTGGGATTTTCATATGTCTTTCTCAAGCCTCATCTCCTGAGATTTCCCCCCTACCCCACCCTCCTACTCTATTAGCTGTATCTGGCGTGGTTTTGTTTGCTTTGTGTTCCTGCGCATTCAACAGCCAGAAGAAAGGGAAAGAGAGAGTGTGTGTGTGTTTAATACGGCTTCAGATTAGCCTATGTGAATTGTCAGCTATATTGCAAGATTGGACACCATCTGTTCTCTTCCACAGATCTGAGGGCCCTCAGGACAAAGGAAAATATTTCCGTGGGGGTTATTTAAATGGTAACATTAAGAGTTTTCTGCAGGAGAGGAGAGAGAAAGAATGGGCTTTGCATGGCAGATGGCATTAGGAATGTGTATGAAATGGAATCCTGAACCCGGCATGAAATTCACTATACAATGTCTTTTGCTGTTGAAAAGAACCCCACAGAGGCGAAGAGGGAATAGAGATCCAGCTCTGTAGCCAAATGACACAAGCCCCTTTGACTATATCCTGAAAGCAAAGCAGGGAATAATAATAATAATAAAAACTGGCCCTGCAATGTATAACCTTTTGTTTCACAGCTGTACCAACAGAATCAACTCAACTTAAAATAGCTGTGCCTATTTACAAAGCTGAAAATAGCACCTATCTATTCTGTTTCCTTCATTGTTACATACAGATGCGCTGGCTTGGGCCCAAGATTTGGGGGGTGGGAAGGCCTTGCAACACATCTGCGGCAACACACATGTGACACATGTCATGTGTGGAATGTGTGTGTATCCAGTGGCGTCACAACGGGGGATGGTGTGCCCCAGGTGCCATGTCTGCGGGGGTGACAAGAAGTCACCCCGTGGGGGCTCAGGGGGGCGCAAGCAGCCATTGCGCCACAGCAGCTGCATGTGGAGAATCCTCCATTCGCAGCTGCAGCCGCGAGCAGAGGATCCCAGCGCCAATGGGAAACCACTATGTACAGCGCATGTGCAGCATCGTACGCATGCGCTGTACATAGTGACACAGCACATCCGCTGTACTTAGCAGTTTGCCAGCAGCGGCACTCCAGTGCCGTACGGATGTTGCCGGGATCCCTCCGTTTCCGCTATAGCAGCGAACAGAGGATCCCAGCACTGTCCGTACAGCACTGGAGCAGCGCCGCCAGCAATCCACTATACAGCATGTGTGTGGCATCGCTACATATGGTGCATGCATCGTATGTAGCAATGCCACGCATGTAGCGACGCCTGCCCCGGGTGCCACGACGCCTTCCTTCGCCCCTGCGTGCATTGCCTGGAGGGGGCTGAGCACTGGGCCCAGAACCACACAGCTTCAATCATTGCGGCTCCTCCTCTCTTGCGCTCAGGAGGAGCCAGCCACTGATGCGGTTTAGTGCTCGGCCTCCTCTGTCCCTTCAATTTTGGAGGGTCTGATCCCCCCGCTGGAAAATTTTGAGGAGCCTGAAGACACCTCCGCCCCCAGGAGATGGCGCCTATAGTCCCATGGGTTTCAACTGCCCAGAGTTCCATTTTTTTCCTGGATTAACTGTGAGAATTTCACACACTGATTCCAAAATTGGAGGTGGTGTTGTACTGGCAATGTGATTTTTATTTATTTAATGACATGCTTAGAGCACCTAAGTGACAGACATAGAGTATCTCCAAGCAGTATACAAAGAGCGATCTTATATATCTTTAGGTGCCAGGCAAAAACTTTCCTCTATAACTAAGCCTCTGGCCTTTAACTATCTGCAACCTTTTAGAAGTGGGCAGGGTGTTTTTTAATGTGTTTCCTTTCCCGCTTCATTTTGATGTATCTATGTAAGGGGTTTTGTCTGACTGTTTGGTTAGTTGTAAATCACTCTGGGTTGCCCTGGACCATGGGCATAGCCAAGGGTAGGGGGCTTCCCTCCCTTAATCCTCAAAAAGTATTAAGAAGCATTAGAAATACTTATGAAACTGAGGTTCTGCCCCCACCTAACAGAAGACTGCCCCCCCAGGAGAAACCTGCCCCCCTAACAAAAGCCTTCCCCCGTAATGTCCTATTTTTTGGGGGGGGATTTTTGCAACATTTTGGGATGATTGTCCAAAAAACCCCCTACAACTTTTTGCCCCCCCCACAAAAATCCTGGCTATGCCCACGCCCTGGGGAAGATAAAGTGACTAACAAATTTAATAAAAAATAAATAATACTAATACTAATCTAAAACTGTCATTAAAAAATACCAGTAAAATAAGACAAGGGGGGGATTAGGAAGGCAGGCAGACAGAGTGGGGGGATAAAATATTAAAGGGGCTGGGGCCCCCAAAGAAAATTATTGGGAGGTTCAAGGCCCCCGACCCCCTAGAGTTGGCACCTATGTTTGAGGGGGTGATAGTCTGGGAGATGGCATTCTCTGTAGCAGCCGCTAAGTTGTGGAACTTGCTCCCCACAGTGTATAGCTTTTGGCAAATTCTGAAGGTGCATTTCTTTACTCTAACCTCTTGTGGTGTAGTGGTTAAGAGCGGTAGACTCGTAATCTGGTGAACCGGGTTCGCATCCCCAGTCCTCCACATGCAGCTGCTGGGTGACCTTGGGCCAGTCACACTTCTCTGAAGTCTCTCAGCCCCACTCACCTCACAGAGTGTTTGTTGTGGGGGAGGAAGGGAAAGGAGAATGTTAGCCGCTTTGAGACTCCTTCGGGTAGTGATAAAGCGGGATATCAAATCCAAAGTCTTATTCTTCTTGACACTCAAGAAGTTTGTTTTCAGGGCCTGCCCTCTTCTTGTGATTGTAACCTGTTGCAACTGCTTCACATTTTGAGTTGTTGCAACATACCGTGTGACCTTCTGGGACCTTCTGGGCAATAAATTAAATTATGACATGGGTGATGAGAACTAGGGATAACTGTGCAAACCTGGTATGTGACGGAAGAAGAAGAAGAAGAGGAAGAGTTTGGATTTGATATCCCGCCTTTCACTCCCTTTAAGGAGTCTCAAAGTGGCTAACATTCTCCTTTCCCTTCCTCCCCCACAACAAACAGGTGAGTGGGGCTGAGAGACTTCAAGAAGTGTGACTGGCCCAAGGTCACCCAGCAGCTGCATGTGGAGGACTGGGGATGCGAACCTGGATCACCAGATTACGAGTCCACTGCTCTTAACCACTACACCACACTGGCTCTCACCCCCCCCCTTGCAAAACACTGAAAATCTGGAGGTATTCATAGTAGGCACACTGTGTCCAGAGAGACAGGAACATATGAAATTATTCTTGATGGTAACTTGCAGCCCTCATTATGTTCCCCACCTGAACCAGACACCAACCACCTGAGATGGTTTTATGCCAGGGACTGTGCCCAACATCTTCTCCATGCAAATCCAATATACTAAAACCAAGGCGTATCTCCTCTGCACGGGGTAAGTAGAAAATGGTAACCTGTCATATGACCGGGACAGAAGACAGGCGCCTGAGACAGTAAAACCAAGGACAAGGTATGTTGGATCAGGAAGGGATCAGATACTGAGCTGGAGAGAAATGAGCAAAATCTCCACTTCTCATTACTATTGATTGCAAGTCCTGGGGGGGGGGTGTTCGTTTCCCCCCAGGTCTCTGTGAACCAGCAAGTGTTGGCAACATGCAACAATCCATACAGCTTCTGTCAGGTCAGTAGGAGTTTAATGCTGCAGCTTAAACTGACCCGGCTTTGCCATAAACATGCATAATCAATTGAGTCGCCGCTCTCAGACTGTAAGTCACTTGCTCAATTTTAATGGCCGGCATATATTGAAATTCATGGCACCAGCAGCTCAGTACTGAAGCACCTCCCTGTCTTGTCCCTAGAGACTGGCTTAGCTGCCGCCGCTGCCGGCAATTTATGATCTTTGCCTCCCTGCACACCTTTTCTCTTGAAGCATCATATCAAAAGCAGGTAAGCAGGGCTGTTTGTCTTCTTGGGTTTCAACGCTTCAATGCAGAAGATGGAGTCTGACGCAGAATGCAGATGGCCCTGCATCTTTTCTTTCTGTTCCTTTCAACGGGCACAATGCTAGTCCTGATGGTTGTCTATGGGCACAGAATTGAAACTAGGAAAACCACGTCTACCAAATTATTGTGCTGGGCATTACGAATCAATATTGTAACCAAAGCGATCGAGGGAATGGAGGAACTCCCCTATGAAGAAAAGTCGCAGTGTCTGGGAATTTTTAGTTTAGAGGGAAAGCGAGTTAAGAGGCAACATGGATGAAGTTTATGAAATTATGCATGGCATGAGGAAGTGGCTAGAGAAAAGTTTCCTCTCCTCTCTCATAACACTAGAATTCAGAGTCATCCATGTTGGAAGGTTCAGGACAGATACAAGAAAGCACTTCTTCATATGTAAGTTAAACTATAGAACTCACTTCCACAGGATGGTTTCATAGAATCATAGAATTGTAGTGTTGGAAGGGATCTCCAAGTGTCATCAAGTCCACCCCTCTGCAATGCAAGAATGTTAACTAAAGTATCCATGACAGATGGCCATCCAAACTCTGCTTAAAAGCCTGCAAGGAAGGAGAGTCCACAACCTCCCACGGGAGTCTCTTCCATTGCTGAACAGCTCTTACTTTAAGAAAGTTTTCCCTGATGTTTAGTCGGAATCTGCTTTCTTGTAGCTTGACGCCATTGTTTCGAGATTTCCCCTCTGGAGCAGGAGAAAACAAGCTCACGCCATCTTCCATGCAACATCCCTTTAGATATTTGAAGATGGCTATAATAATTTATTATTTATACCCCGCCCATCTGGCTGGGTTTCCCCAGCCACCCTGGGAGGCTTCCAACAAAGTATTAAAATACAGTAGTCTGTTAAACATTAAAAACTTCCCTAAACAGGGCAGCCTTCAGATGTCTTCTAAAAGTCTGGTAGTTGTTGTTCTCTTTGACATCTGGTGGGAGGGTGTTCCACAGGGCGGGTGCCACTACTGAGAAGGCCCTCTGCCTGGTTCCCTGTAACTTGGCTTCTCGCAGTGAGGGAACCGCCAGAAGGCCCTTGGCGCTGGACCTCAGTGTCCGGGCAGAACGATGGGGGTGGAGACGCTCCTTTAGGTATACTGGACCAAGGCCGTATCATATCTCCGTCTCCTCTTTCCCAGGCTAAACACACCCAGCTCCTTCAACAATTCCTCATCAGGCTTGGTTTTCCAGACCCTTGATCATCTTGGTCTCTGTCCTCTGTAAACTTTCCAGCTTGTCAACATCCTTCTTAAATTGTGGTGCTCAGAACTGGACACAGTACTCTAGGTGTGGTCTGGCCAAGGCAGAATAGAGCGGGGATTATTATATGTGACTGTTTCTCTCCTCCTGCCCCCAGTCCCCTCTTCCAAAACAAAATGAAAAATGTATGCCTAATACAAGAAAACTACTATTCCCATCATGCATCCCAGATACACAGCATCCATTGCTAACTGAAAGGAACTACATGTCCCACTATGCCTTTGGAGACTCCCCCCCATGCCCTACAAAAATTATTGAGGGGTTCTTGATGGAAACTTTGACTTGCATGTGGGTAAAATAGGCAGGAGGCAGGCAGAGTCCCAACAGGAGACCTGAGTTCTACCTACAGCACAACAAGGAAGAATTGTGATCTTCAGCCAGTTTCACCTTCCAAAGTGACCCAACTAACCAGCTGACTAAAAATGTTCTAGTCTACAGCCTTTCTTTTTAATCAACAGAATGGTCTGTTGTAAGTGGCATTTCCATTTTATATTTTTTCTTAAAAAACCAAAACCCTAGACCATCTTTTCTCCCCAAGAGACATATATGCAATTTCCCCCTGCAAACCACATATTGATTTAAAGTGTTCCATTCTATTTTTGGAACCTTCAAAGAACAGCTATTACCGCTCAATTACTGTACATCATTAAGCAAGTTAGGATCCATATATATATTGCAAGTCTCTGGTTAAAAGAAGAAATATAGGAGAGAAGACTAAAGTTGAGCTAAAATTCCACAGAAAGCAACCCCCACACCCTGTGAAAACTTCTGAGATGTTTTCCATTTGTTATTCCTCTAGAAAAAGAAAGCTACTTTGCAGAATTTTCTGTGGTGTGTGTGTTTGCTGGTGGCTCCTGCACTTGGTCTGGAATATTGTGGAGGATACATAGATTGATCAGTCTGTTTCTGATGTGGGTCACTTTCATATAACGTACATTTGTAAACACACTTTGCACTGTTTCTGTATTTATCTGCATTTTCTAAATAAAAAAATTGCACCCAAATGTGTACTTTATTTATTTATTATTTACTTTTAAAATATGAGATAATTGCTTTGAATTTAAATATTTTAACTAAGTAATAAGTATCACAAAAATGCACATATACAATTTTATCTCAATGTACAGGCATTTCTAAATGTATTTTATTCTAAAATGCACATTTTAATGCATTTTGGAACTTTTTCTTTAGCTGCATCCCAAAAAATCAGAGAGGGATGCAGTCTGAAGAATAATTATAATTCAGTCCATATGATTTAGTCCAGGTGGTGCAGAACAGGTCCACTCACAATGAAATTCAGAGAAAATCAAAATCTTTTTTAAAAAGCCATATTGTAGAGGTAACAAGACTCAGGCTGCCAACGCAGTTGCAGGGGAAATCCTTAGGAGGAAAGAAAGAAGATGTTTTACTGCTAATGGTGAGCCCTCCCCAAAACTGGTGGGTAATTTCTCCTCCTGCTGGAGATATTTGGTGAAATTGGTTTTTCCCATTTTCCCTCCGCCCATAGTTAGGGTGAAAAATTACAACTGCATAGTTCTATGGAGGATTCCAGTCAGCAGTTGGGTTAGAAGGACTATGTGGACAACTGCGGCTTGTTCTGTTCACCTCACAAGTTATAAAGTCCTATGAAGTTGAGGCAATAAGGAGCCTGCCGGAAGTTAATGTACTCAAGTTCCCAGTAGTTAGCGTGACCAATGGCCAGGGATGATGGGAGTTGTAGTGCAGCAATATATTGAGTCCCACAGATTCTCCACCTCCCGTCTATGGGAAGCTCATCCAGATCCCTGTGTGCACATTCCGCTCAGAATACAGAATGTCTGCAATAAAGGGAGATCATCAAAGTAACCTCTCATGAGTGTATTGGGCCAACATCACAATGTGACTCAGAGCTCAAATTGAATGTGGCAGAGAAGCTGAGCTGAATCACTGCTAAAATGTACTGTTCAGAGAATGATTGCCAGAAGCTGTAACTTTTCATCCTCTCAGGAAACCGTTCTGCCATTCTCCAGGAAACAGTGTGCAATTGCCTGTCATTGATTCTAGATTGCTTCTCCTAAGAAGTCATTGCATGACTCGGGAGAAAGTTAGGACAGATGGCAGTCATTCAGGGTAGAAGGCACTCTAGAAGGAGGAGGACGTCTGTCTCTGTGGGTTTGATTTGTTTCCAAAAGAGGACTATGGTGGATTCACAGCAGAGCCAGGTCAAAGCTGGAGAGGAATCTTGTAAGCAGCAGTGACCTGGTCACATAGTTGGAGGCTGCAGGGGCACCAGATGGGGAGCAAGTCTGGGTCAGGGCTCAAAGCTGACTGTGGAAGGTAGGAAGACCATTGTACCTGAATGGGTTGGACAAGTCACAAAGCAGGGGTGAAGGTTAAGCCAGGAGGAAGGGCTAGGAAACATGCCAGGAGGCAGAACCAAGAATAACCATGGCAACATACCAGAAAATCTTTTTTCCTGAACAATGCTCAACTGGCAGAGGGTGCTGACAGAAATAAGCTATTTCATGGGTCAACATGTGGAATGCACCCCAAGTTTGGGATCGTTAACTCTTTTTCAAGGAGGGCAACCAGACCTTTGTTATAAATAACTAATTGTTGTTGTTTTTAGCAGTGTCAACCTATTAGTGGCACAGAATTGGAAAGGATTGGGACACCTGTGTATCTCCTGTTGGAAATGCATGGTCTATTGCTGTAACAGAAAAATCAACAAAGAGAACACATGCATTGAATAATACAAGTGATATAGACATTTTTATTGAAAGATGACATCCTTTCATAAAACACATTACTGATAATCCTGAATAATGGCAACTATCAAAATCACAGACTGAATTTTGGCAAACTTATCTAGATTGATCTGCCCTGGAGGGGGAAGGAGGGGGGCGAGTTGGGATTTTGTTTCTGTATTCTTTTTTCAAAAATGTTATATATTGGAAATCAATAAAACCATCTATCATCTATCATCTATCTATCTATCTATCTATCATCTATCATCTATCATCTATCATCTATCTATCCATCTATCTTCTCTCTCTCTCTCATATCTATCTATCTATCATCTATCAATCTATCTAATCTATCTATCTATCATCTATATCTATCATCTATCTATCTATCTATCTATCTATCATTTATCTATCTATCTCATCTGTACCTATCTATCTCAACTGTCTATCTATCTATCTCGTCTATCTATCATCTATCTATCTATCATCTATATCTATCCATCTTTCGTCTATCTATATCTATCTATCTATCATCTATCTCTCTATCATCATCTATCTCTATCATCATCTATCTATCTATCTATCTATCTATCTATCTATCTATCATCTATCTATATCTATCTATCTGTCTATCTATCTCTATCTATCTATCTATCTATCATCTATCATCTATCTATCTATCTATCTATCTATCATCTATCTATCTATATCATCTATCTATCTATCTATCTATCATCTATCTATCTATCATCTATCATCTATCATCTATCATCTATCTATCTGTCTATCATCTATCTATCTATCTATCTATCTATCTATCATCTATCTATCTATATCTATCTATCTATCTATCTATCTATCATCTATCTATCATCTATCACAATGCTCAAAAGAAAGTCTCTTATACCCCTTTCGGCCCAGGAGTATCCAATGGAGTATCCAATGCATGTGTGCATGGAGTCAGTTCAGGGCCATGAAGGTATTTCACTGAGAAGATGCTTCTTGCAGTTTGGGTTCATCAAACAAACATGCTGCCCACAGAGCTGTCAGCTCCTGACACTGTGCTAGGATCATCACTGCAACTAGGACAGATCTGACCCCACCTCCGATTTAGGATAAAGTTGTGTGGGCAATCCCATAGCAAAAGCAGAACTGAGGTGTCTCTCCAAGTATCCCCAAACCCCATTTGAAGCAGAGCATGTAGTAAAAACAAACGAAAACACCCCACCCCCTTTCTTCAGACATTCCCTTGTTCTTTCTTCCCATAATTGGACATCAATTCCTATTCCTCTTTGCACGACCCCTTTAAGAACTTTTCAAGTGGTAAACAATTGGCATTGTGTCCAAGGAAAAAGGCGCTGTGCTGCCAAAGAAATTATTTTTCCCATCAGTTTGTGTCATCTTTGATTAATTTTCATATCTCGCCTCATTATAGCTCATCCCTCTGTTTCAAAGGTGTCCTTCAGTTGGGACACAGGGAAAGTCAAGAAAGCACAGAAGTAAATGAATCCAGTGAAAACTGGTCTCAAAGGAATCGTCTAGTGAGGTTAACACTTCTGACACCAAATGGCTGGTTGGAGGGATTATTGGAGAAGAGGCAAGGCTACTCCTCAGCACTTCATGAGTGGACTCAAAGAATAACAGCACCTTAAAAGTGTCTCCCTCTTCTCATCCAACCCAGGTGTTGAACCCATTTTTACCTGGCCTTCCTCCAAGCAGTTTTCCTATATTAAAGGTAAAGGGACCCCTTACCATTATGTCCAGTAGTGACTGACTCTGGGGTTGCGGTGCTCATCTTGCTTTATTGGCCAAGGGAGCCGGCGTACAGCTTCCGGGTCATGTGGCCATCATGACTAAGCCACTTCTGGCGAACCAGAGCAGCGCACGGAAACACCATTTACCTTCCCGCTGGAGCGGTACCTATTTATCTACTTGCACTTTGACGTGCTTTCGAACTGCTAGGTTGGCAGGAGCAGGGACCGGGCAACGGGAGCTCACCCCGTCACAGGGATTCGAACTGCCAACCTTCTGATTGGCAAGTGCTAGGCTCTGTGGTTTAACCCACAGCGCCACCCGTGTCCCCTTTCCTATATTACCATCGTGTTGACCTTATAAAGGCTGTTCCTTTAGGGCAAAGCCTGCACTGCCCCACCAGCCTCAGTCTGCCCTCATCTGCTCTCACCTGCCTGCTTTCTTATTTGCAACCAGTTCAGGGGGTGGTTATTTATTTATTTAATTTTTTATTATTTTTATTTATGGTTTTCAATTTTGTGCATTTCAATAATTTTACAATCATTTTAACATTTCAAAACTCGACTTCCTTTTCCCTCTTTCTGTGGTTCCTTAAATTTATTTTTTAATATTTTCTTCATATTCCAAATTAACTTAACTTAATAATTTATTCATCTACTTTAAATGTATTACAAAAATGCAGGTTATACAATCCTGCCCATGTTCTTATCTGTTTACAATTTATTTGTAAATATTAAATAAACCATTTCCATCCTTTTATAAAACATTTGTTATCTTGATTTATTATTTTTCCGCTATGTTTGGCCATTTCTGCATATTCCATAAGTTTTTGTATCCATTCTTCTTTTGTCGGGACTTCTTCTTATTTACTTATTTCATTTAATTTATATACCAACCTACACCTGAAGATTGCAGGGTGGTTTACAATATAAAAACACAAAAATACATAGTGTAATAAGATGCAAAACTATAAGCCCTCACCTGTCAGCTTTTTCCTCCTTAGTCTCAGTTTTGCCTCTTTTTTTAATAAATTCATTTATATTAAATTTTATTAAATTTTCCATTTTAACAATCCAATCAAATCACATTAAATATTCCAAATTATACACCCACACCCACACACCCACCCACACACCCACATATATATATATATAATACTCCAAATATTCTGCCAGATTATAAATTTTTAATAAGACTTCCCATGCTTCAAGTTTGGAGGGTTCTAATCTTCTCATATCTCTACTGCTTTTCATAGTCATTTCCGATGGTTCCTCTAATTCTTCCTGTTGTTAACCTTCCTTCTTTCGCGGCCTCTGAGTTGTTCCCACAAGTGAGTTAAAACAAGCAATTAATGAGCAGACGCTTAGACTTGATTTCATCGGAACTGAGTGAAGATGTCGACTGCCAGCAGCGAAAAGACCTTTGGATTGATTCGGCAGAAACACCAGCGTGTGAGGAGATGCTGCAAACTTATAGAGGGGAATCATAGACATAAAAAGCCACACAGAAACACATCATTGCTCAGTTTTGCCTCTTGCACAACTGAGCAGGGAGGAGGATGGAAACAAAGCTAGAATGAGCCTGACTGTGATACTGTTGGTAGCCATTATTACAATTTGGGTGGCGTGATTTCCATAGTTTACCTAGTTAGAATGACTGGCAGTAATCTCCACCCCAATGATCCTCACTCTTAAAAGGGTATGTGGCGTTTGGCCTCCTAGGTGTGTGACATCATACCGGGTTCATAAGGAAAGGGTTAACTAATTGTAAAATGACTAACCAATAGGAGCCCAAGGGGAGGAGTTAGAGTTGTTAAGAAGTCAGTCTGGAGTTAGAGAAGAGACGGAGAGGATAAGTCTGTGGGTTGGGCTAGTCTGATGTGAGAGAGTGAGAGAATTTGTTAAGAGGAGTCAGTCAAACAGTTGATATAATCAGTCAGAAGGTATTAGGAAGGTATAGGCCGGAAAAGAAACTAAAGTTAAGAAACTGACAAGGATATTATCTGAGAAACCATAAACTTGTTAATATTTATAAAATAAACTTGTTTATTTGGTTCAATTTTAACAACTGTCTGGACTCAGTGTTTTACCAGAGAGTAACGGGTTGGTGGTAGCGGGGAAGCGATCACAGTGGTGGCACAGGGATCAATAGACCGTTAAACGTTCGGGGACCCAGTGTGATAGCCACGGACGTGGTAGCTTTGTGGTGCTTATGCCTTCTCTTTGGGGACTAGAGTTTGATTCCAGGAAAGGAGGGATTTCATTAGGATCATTTCTTTTAGTTGGAAACTGGTTTTGGTTTTGTGTATGGTTGATGTTCCAATTGGTGGGACTTCAGATGTTGTTCAGCTCCGGGTCCCATCTGCCCTGATCTAGCATGACCAGATGGGTGGCCATCTGTCAGGGCTTCTGTAAGCTCTGATTCCTTCATTGCAGGGGGCTGGACCAGGTGAGTCTCGGAGTCCCTCCCAACTCTATGATTCTATGGTTCTATGGCTTGAGTTGGTTCATTTTCTCGCTAGGCAAATTGCTGTTCATTAGTTGATGTTGCTCCTTGGTCAGAACACTGAAAGATTCCTGGAATAATGACCACAGTCAAGTTTTGCTCCCCAGCAAAGAGCTGGTTAGGTATACACATAGCTGTCAACGTTTCCCATTTTTTAAGGGAAATTCCCTTATTCCGAATAGGATTCCTTGCAAGAAAAGGGAAAAGTTGACAGCTATGGGTATATAGCGGCAGAGGAAGCTGCTTGGGCACCAGGGGTGGGGCGAGCAGCCCCTAGGGGCAGGATGAGCTGCCCATAGGGGCAGGGCACACCGTGGGGCCTCTGGAGTCTGCCTGCCTCCTCCCATTCAGCCGCCCTACAGCTGGGGGAGAGGCAGCGGGCAGACTGTTTGGGCAGCACGGAGCCTGCACGCAACCAAGCCACCGTGTCTCTCCGTGGAGAGACGCGTGGCTCGGACACGCTGCAGGCCCTGTGGTGAATGCCACCTGGCATTTTGTCACCCCCCCTCAGTGGTGACACCCAGGGCTGCCCGCACCCACCACACACCCCTTCCTTCACCCTGGTGGTATAATGTTTAGAGCGTTCAGCTAGGTTCAAATTCTTACTTTAGCCATGGAACTATCTAAGTGACCTTGAACTAGTTATTCTTTCTCAGCCAAAGTTACCTCACAGGGCTGTTGTGAGAGGAAACACAACCACGTGTGTGATGCTAACCTTGGTGGAAGGATGGGATGAAGAATAATGTAGTAAATAAAAAGTTTCCCAAGTGCAGGAAATTTCAGAAGTTGGCTTACAGTGTGTCAGTGTCATAGCTGTCAACTTTTCCCTTTTCTTGCAAGGAATCCTATTTGGAATAAGGGGATTTCCCTTAAAAAAAGGGAAACGTTGACAGCTATGGTCAGTTTCCTTAGATTTGGTTCCACAGAATCATAGAGGGGGAAGGGACCCTGAGGAACATCTAGTCCAATACGTAGCGGGGATTGAACCTGCAACCGTGGCATTATCAGCACCACATTCCAACCAACTGAGTTATCCAGCCCTGTTCCAATTATGTTTTACTCAGAGCAGGCCCACTGAAATTAATGGACCTAAGCTAGTCACGTCCATTAGTGTCAATGAGTGGGACTAGCATTGTATACAGGAGCACTGAAACAGGAGCAAAATGTGACTCTGCTGTAACAGCAAAACAGCTTGAGGAAAATCAGGGAGCTGGGAGTGGGTGGGAGATTGTGAGGGAGAACAATATGGTAAAACTGGTGTAAAAGGGAGAATCATAAAGCAGCACTCCATTCCACGTACACCTTTATGTGCTTACATTTGCATTTCAAAGTTGTCATGCAAGATTTATGGCTCCTATTCTTCCTCTTTTTTATCTTGTGTGTCATAATTAAACACAAACAATTGTTGCTTTTTTTTAAAAAAATGTTTGCCTCTACTGTGGCGCCGTTCATTTCTACAGGTCCCTCTCTGTTGCAAATAAAAAAAACACAGATGGAAATGCTGTCAGAACAGCACCCTCGGAGGTATTAACGAGTTAAAGTGACATTTCAAAGGAGACCAGTTACCTGCTTAATAAATAGAGCGGGTTCTGTGTTATTTTCCAGCCTGACACTCGAGTTCTTTTGCTAATTACCTGCTCCGAGAAAATGATCTGAGAGTGATGCATAGGTCAGTGCCAATTCAAACATTCATCTTTGTACTGAAGAGCTATGAAAAACAGCAACACGACAACGCAAGAACAACTCAAAGCTGTGGCTTTCAGGACGATCAAGGGAAACCGGAACATTTGTAAGCAATTTGTTTTTGAGATTGGCGTGTTGAGAAGGGATTAGTCAAACCGCTCTCCCAGCCTGCTTCCTAATCTTATCTCTTCCAAAACTCTCGCATTTATTTCGACAGGCTGCATAACGATTTGGAGTTTAGAATGCCATTGCCAACTTCTTCCCAAATAAGACTCTCTAATAAGAATGATTTATGTAAATAAAAACAACTCGTGGTATCACTGTCACTACCAATGTGTTGGACAGAGTGCTTGACACTTGCCAGCTCTTTGGAATTCTTGTGAAGCTACAGGGTTGACCTATAGGGAAAGGAGGGGAACACAGTTGGTGTATGTATGTACTTGACCTCCTTGTGTTCAAGCGCCACTGACTAGGAACTAAGATTAGCTATACAGTGGTACCTTAGTTTTAGAACAGCTTAGTGTATGAACAACTTGGAAATAGAATGCTGCAAACCCAGAAGTAGGTGCTCTGATTTGTGAACTTTTCCTTGGAAGCTGAACATGTTCTGCTTCCTGTTGAGGGTGTTCTGTTTGTAAATTGAGTCCCCCGCTGCTAATCAGAGGTTTCCTGTTGAGTCTGTTGGCTGTTGAGTCCCAAGCACCCATGCAACACAGAGGTGATATTTGGAGCTTTTGTTTTTGCTAAAAAATTTTTTTCATGTTTTTGTTTGTGTGGCTGTTTCATTTTTTTGACTGTGACTTGTTCTTTGTTTTATGGGACTGACTTATGCCTGTGGCTTGTGACTTCGTTTTTGTGACTTCTTTTTGTGACCGTGTGGAGCCCAGTTCAACTACTGATTGATTGATTGTGTGACTGCAGAACTGGATAAAAGCCCCCCATCCAAACAATGACTATCATCAGTGCACGTAAGAAATTATTCTTTTTTTATCATCTACAATACTGTCTTATTTATTTTATAGTACAATACATTGACTATTGCTTTCATTTTATGGATCAATGGTCTCGTTAGATAGTAAAATACATGTTAAATTGCTGTTTTAGGGGCTGTTTTTAAAAGTCTGGAACGGATTAATTCATTTCGCATTACTTTCTATGGGAAAGCACGCCTTGGTTTTAGAACGCTTTGGTTTTAGAACAGACTTCCAGAACGAATTAAGTTTCGGAACCAAGGTTCCACTGTACTGCATTAACATCTTTCACTTTCTTCGGGACAGATCCACACTATAGATTTTAAGCATATCCAACACACATTGAAAGTGCTTCACTTTCCCCAAAGAATCATGAGAACTGTGGTTTGTGAAGGGTGCCGGAAACTGTAACTGTGAGAAGGAAACTTCTGGTCTCATAAATTATTTGGCGGAAGTCATGTGCTTTCAATGTGCATTGAATAAGCTTTAGAACTATGGTGTGGATCTGCTCTTAATTTACTCCCAAAAAAGCATCAGCACTGCAAACAATGGGTAGTAAATAAATATGTCACAGTTTATAATAATTAACCTAGTTCAGAATATACATAAATATGGCCACATTTTAAGTTTTATTTCTTCCCTTTCCACCTTTCTTTCAAGGATCTCATGGTCATATACATGGTTCTCACCCTCTCCACATTATCCTCTCAACAACCCTGTGAGATGAGTTCGGCTGAGAGTTGGTGATGGGTCCAGGGCCACCCAGTCATCTTCATGGCTAAGTGAGGATTTGAACTCTGGTCTCCTAAGTCCTAGTCCAGCACTCAAGCCTAGGGTTGCCATAGGTTGCCATACACCTGGGCATACCTGGAACACTGGAGTCAGAAGCAGTGTCTGGGCGGCAGTGGTTTTTTTGGCTATTATAAATAGCAACAACTTTGCCCCCCCCAAAAGCAGTGCTACTTAATCACTACATCACACTGGTGTAATGTTGGCTGGTACTGATGGGAACTTGACTGCAACAATATCTGGGTGGTCGCATGTCCCCTTCTGTGGTCTAGGTCTTTTTTTAAAATGGAAAGTCAGAAATAGCTAATATATAAGTGCTACTTTGGAAACAAGACCTGATCATTCAGAACATAAAGATCCAGAATTTTGGGGAGATGCATTGCATGTTGTAAAGTAGCCAGG
Organism: Podarcis filfolensis; assembly: GCF_964270895.1. Taxonomy (NCBI): domain Eukaryota; kingdom Metazoa; phylum Chordata; class Lepidosauria; order Squamata; family Lacertidae; genus Podarcis; species Podarcis filfolensis. Next base: position 9,357,665 of record NC_139618.1, read on the forward strand.
TATCCTTTTGATGATGATAGCTGATAATGAAGAGGAAAATTCACACAGCTTAGCTCAGTTGGTTAGAGCATGTTGCTTGTAATGCCAGGGTTGCAGGTTCGATACCCATATGTGATAGATACATATTCCTACATTGCAGAGGGTTGGACTAGATGATCCTCAGGGTCCCTTCCAACTCGACAATTCTATGATTCAAAGAAATCCAGCGTGGAACAAGTCCATGACATCTAGCATTTACAATTAGCTATGAATAGTTTTGCTCAGTTTTTAATTAAATCCTGAGGGTCCTTACACAAGGAAATACTGCCATATGAAACTAAAGGCAGGTTTCCTTTATGGATCTGCATAGATTTAAACTGTTCCTACTTTCAGTCACCTCTCCAAATTCTGTCCAACCAAAGGAACACTATTCTCCACCTCCCTTGCATTCCCCAGCAAAGTTGTTTTCCTTATCTGGAGGGTGTGTGCATGAAATCCTCAGTGAAATGTTAGCATTTTAAGTAACTCTTGTAACTGAAATGAAAATCAGGAAAGTGAAGCTAGCCGCAGCAGGAGAGAAAATGGATTTCATTTTCTATATATCAGTTTCTATTAGTTCTGAAGATAGGTCTATATTACCAGAGGTGTTTGCCCCGTGGTCAAAGAACATTGGATAAATGGACTTTCAAAAGCACCTACTGATGAAGCTGACAGTATCATTAGAGTTAACTATCAATCACTACCCGAGAAAGGCGTAATGGAATTCATTCAACATTTGCCTTGTCGAGTCTTAAGTCATATCCTGGAAGCAAACAAACGAGCATGAAACACAACCTTGCCACCACCGTTCCTTGATGAACAGACAGCACTAAGTGTGTGCAACACCCATCCTTATTCAGGTTGGCAACAGACAGCTAATATCCAAGGAGAGGACCGTGCTCTATCTCCCCAACCAACCAAGAAAAGGAACGCAGATGGAATTTGCTAATCAGCAGTAGTTGTTGTTGTTTAGTCATGTCTGACTCTTTGTGACCCCATGGACCAGAGCACGCCAGGCACTCCTGTCTTCCACTGCCTCCCGCAGTTTGGTCAAACTCATGCTGGTAGCTTCGAGAACACTGTCCAACCATCTCGTCCTCTGTCGTCCCCTTCTCCTTGTGCCCTCAATCTTTCCCAACATCAGGGTCTTTTCCAGGGAGTCTTCTCTTCTCATGAGGTGGCCAAAGTATTGGAGCCTCAGCTTCAGGATCTGTCCTTCCAGTGAGCACTCAGGGCTGATTTCCTTAAGAATGGATAGGTTTGATCTTCTTGCAGTCCATGGGACTCTCAAGAGTCTCCTCCAGCACCATAATTCAAAAGCATCAATTCTTTGGCGATCAGCCTTCTTTATGGTGCAGCTCTCACTTCCATACATCACTACTGGGAAAGCCATAGCTTTAACAATATGGACCTTTGTTGGCAAGGTGATGTCTCTGGCTGGCCCTTTAGGGGAGGAACACAGGAAGTAGCTTAATCATCATCATCAAATAATAATAATAATAATAATAATAATAATAATAATAATAATAATACATTATTTATACCCGGCCATCTGGCTGGGTTTTCCTCAGCCACTCTTGGCAGCTCCCAACAAAATATTAAAAATACAATAAAGCATCAAACACTAAAAACTTCCATAAACAGGGCTTCCTTCAGATGTCTTCTAAAAGTCAGATGGTTGTTTATTTCCTTGACATCTAATGGGAGGGCATTCTGATTTACTGGGAGTAGGCCCCACTGAACTCAATGAGACTTGCATAGTTTATGCTCTATGTAAAGGAAGGGGACCTATTTTGTTGAATGAAATATAAATCCTTTACAAGACTGAACCACAGCAACATGTTAAAGCCATAGAGGTAAGCCAGTGCATTCTGTTGTATATTCTTTTAATGATAAATAATAAGATCTGTGGTTTGACTCCATACAAGTTGCAGAAAATCTATAAGACACCTACTGCTCCACGTTGGAGATTTGGTCGGAGACATGATTGTTTGAAAGTCAGGCATATTGTAAAAATGTAAGAATCTGTTGGAATGAAATTACTGGGACAATCGATGAATTAGAACTGGTCTCTATTTAATGAGGAACACTAAGAGGGGCAGCATCAAAACAGGAGATAAATGCGGTGGGACATATGCTGGTTGCAGAACTATTATGGTTGGCAAAATCCTGGTAGGAACAGAAACTGTGGCACTGTATCCCTGAGAAACAAATACCATGTTGGTTAACCTTGGGATCACCAATCTGGCATCCATAGGCCCGCTGGCCCCCTCAGAGCAATGCTAGGATGACCACCAGACTATCAGCTCTCCTCTGGGCCCAGTTGCTGATCTAATGACCTCTTGTCAGGAGTCCAGGTTCTCAGCCTGATAACACAGTAAGCGCAGGTAATTAAAAAGGAGGATTTATTGCAAAAACAAACAGATAGCTCCAGACGGCTCTGACAAAGCCTCCGGCATCATTACTCAAGATGACCCTTCTGAAGACTCCTTCTGGTTTCTGCAGAAGATATTGAATTTTCGCTTACGTCTCTTGTTTTGCTTCCTGTCTAGCAGCCCTCCCTTTCTCTGACTGTGGGGACTTATTGGATCAACTCCAACCTCTTCTTTTTCAGAGAGGCTGTCTCTGAGTTTGCTTGCTCTGTTTTGTGCTTCCTGTGAGCTTTGACTGTGTTGTAGCCTGCTCCCATCTGCTGCCTTATCAGAGTGCACACCAAGGTCAGCGAGAGCCGCAGTCTGCAGCTGCTGGCTCTCCACTGTCTGACTAACAGCTAAGTCTCTCTGTTCCTGGCTGCTTTCTGGATTTGGCTGTAATTCTTTGCTTGGAGATGGCTCATCCCTGACACCTCTGTGGTTCTTCCAATGCCAGCTAAGACTTAGTTCCTTTCTGCTGGGTCTTCTGTTTCTACAAGAGGCATTGATGACCATCAGATTAAATGGCTTTAAAAGAGAATGAGACCAATTCATGGAAGAGGATGAGGCTTCCCCAAAGAATCTTGGGAAATATAGTTTGTTAAGGATGCTGGCAATTGTTAGGAGACCCCCTATTTCCCCCATAGAGCTACAATTCTGCCAGGGAGTCTCTAGCTGTCATTCCCGCATTGGAGGGAGTTGGACTAGATGACGTTTTGGGTCCCTTCCAACTCTACCATTTTATGATCCCCAGAGTTCCCTAGGGTTGGCAATTGTGTTTCTGAAGGACTTACTCACACAGGTCATAGCTGGAACTATGGCATTCGCTCCCACAAGAGGCAGTAGTGGTCACCAGCATGGATAGCTTTCTCCATGAGACAAACTGATGGTGGATGAGGCTTCCAATGACTACCAACCCTGATGATTATGTTCTACCTCTGTCACCAGAGGTAATATACTTCTCAGCTGCAGTTGCTGGGAAGCACAGGAGGGGTGAGTGTTGCTGCACCCAGGTCCCGTTTGTAGGCTCTGTGGGTTGGTGTTATGTACTAAGCTTGGATCCTAGAACAATAGGCAAGTAGGATCCTAGAATGCAACAACTGATTGGCTTGCAGGAGAAGACCAATCAGGCTCCAGGAGGAAGTTAATCAGCCTATTAGGCTGGTAGGGTCGTAGAATGCAACAACTGATTAGCCTGCAGGAGAAGACCAGTCAGGCTCCAGGAGGGAAGCAGAATCAGCCAATCAGATGGGACTCATTGTGTAAATAATGTATATAAAGGCCTGAGGTTTGGGGGGGAAATTCAATCACTGTTTTACAAGCTGCAATAAAGAGCATGAAATCACTGCAGGACTCCGAGTATATTTCAGTTGGCCACTGTGAGAATGTGATGCTGGACTAGATGGGCCAGTGGCCTGATCCAGCAGAGAACTTCTTATGAATCTTAAAAGGTAATAGCATAGGAGCATAGGAAGTTGCCTTATACCAAATCAGATCATTGGTTCATCTAAGCTCAGCACTGTCTTCACTGACTGGCATCAGTTCTCCAGGATTTCAGGCAAGAAGTCTCCCTCCCAGCCCTACCAGGAGATGCCGGGGATTGAACTTAGGACCTTCTGCTTGCAAGGCAAACACTCTTCCACTGAGCTATGGCCCTCCCACTACAACTGCAGCACTTCCCCACTCCACTTGGCAAAGACCTCCATTGCATTTATCTCCAACAAGATACTACATTTCCCAGCACATTTTTTTGGATCCAAGCAGATGTCCTCTTTTCGCATTCTTCTCCCCATCCTTAGGTACCACTGTTCCCTTCCTTCCCTAGTGCTGTGCCTTTTAACTCAACGAGCAGCAGGCATCTGTATTTATGAATAAGGATGGATTTTCCCCACCTCTCCCCTCCCAAATAGTTCTGAGCTGCTCTTTTTGCCACATTATATCATTGCCGAGTTAATGCACTAATGGACATTTACAATTACCGGGACTCTGGTGTAATTAATGGCAAATAAGGGAAACCTCATAAAATCAAATTTACTGTACACATTTCCCCGCGTTCCCCATTAAGGGAAACTATTGATAAGGTTAAACAAATTGGGAAGATATAGACACACATGCCTCTTGCACTAATTAGGCTAACTAGATATTTTTAGAATCACCTCTTTCTAAGTTCTTGTTTAAGTCTGAAATGGAAGTTTGTAATCCCATCAAGAATAGCTCTGACAAAGTTTATCAATGGGCAATATGTTTTATGGCTTCCTTTCGCTCATCCTTGTGGTTTAACTACCTCTTATTCCCATCACGCGGGTGGCGCTGTGGGTTAAACCACAGAGTCCAGGACTTGCCAATCAGAAGGTCGGCGGTTCGAATCCCCATGACGGGGTGAGCTCCCGTTGCTCGGTCCCAGCTCCTGCCAACCTAGCAGTTCAAAAGCACGTCAAACTGCAAGTAGATAAATAGGTACCGCTCCGGCAGGAAGGTAAACAACGTTTTTGTGCGCTGCTCTGGTTCGCCAGAAGCGGCTTAGTCATGCTGGCCACATGACCCTGAAGCTGTACGCCGGCTCCCTCGGTCAATAAAGCGAGATGAGCGCCGCAACCCCAGAGTCGGTCACGACTGGACCTAATGGTCAGGGGTCCCTTTACCCTTTACCTTTTATTCCCATCACACCCCATAAGCAGCAGGTGCTGCTTCTCAGTTTGTCACCACTAAAAGCTTCTGAAGCCATCTGAAGAATCTGCACTGACAAAGGTGTTACTGGAAAAACCCCAGTGATTGAGCAGAGCTTACTAAGTTTCAGTTACCCTGAGCTGCCCATGGACTAAGCAAGTTATTTCTCCCAAATCCTCTTAATTCCCAGCTGCCTATCCAAACCTGGCCTTCTGTGATGTCAGAGCAGCTCTAAAACACTTAGGGGCTGGGTCCCTGGTTACAGAAGACAGAAGCCTTCACCAAAGTCCTCACCAATGAGGTCAAGGTTATAGATGCAGCACAGTCCAAGCAAATGAAGAACAAGCAGACAGAATCAGTCGAGATCCATACGTCATCCGGAGACAGAGTCAGGCAGCAATCCAAGGTCAACAACATAGGGAGTTCAGAAAAGGTACATCACAGTAAGGCAGGGAAATGAGAAGCTAGAGACTTGCCTTGTCTTCAACAACTAGAAGACCCAAGAGAGAGGCCTTCTATACTCTGGTCTCCTAAAGCACACCCTAACCACAGTGAAGTAGTATCAGGGATTGCTTACCCCTGAGTAAACCACGTATTCATGAGTAGATTGACAACTTGAGTCCATAGATGTGTCAGGGCTGGAGTCAGACACAGGTCAGCAATAAAGGAAGCAAATCTCTGTTGTCAGTGAACTTAAGCATTCAAGGAAACAAACTTACTACTCAGCCTAGTGGCCTCAGCAACACTTTCCCAGTAGGTCTTGCCTCTATGGAGCAGTTGCCAGGACTGAAGCTCCCTAAAGCTCCTCCTCTACCAGATGTTCCCCAAGCAGTCTCAAACTGTGTCTGTGCACCTCTGGCCTCTGTTCTGCCTTCCTCATTACTCTGTGAGTTCTTGCAGTCCAGCAGGGAGGGGAACTTGTCTCAGCAGGAGAAGGAGACTTTGGATTCTTCTGAAGTCCATTGACCACCTCCTCTGCTTCAGCCTCAGAGTCTGAACTGCTCCCTGCCACAGATTCTTCCTACTCACTAAACTCTGTTGCCCTTTCAGCATCTGACATCTCCTCCCAATCTTCTCCCTCTGACCTCTCCTTGTCATCTCAAATGTGTCTCAGGGTAGTCACCATCTGTTTCAACCTCTTGTTTTCCCCACACACATCTGCCAAGTCACCAAAGCCAATTAAACCAACCTGCCTCTAATTGCACCTACCTAACACTACAGTGTGGAGTAAATGGGGGAAAAAAATCCCCTCTGCAAGCTAATCACCCAAAAGGAGGAGAAAAAATCCTGCTAAACAATCATACTGCATACTGGGAAAGTGGACTGGGTGCCACATTTGGAGAAAAAGAAGAGGAAGGGGGAGGTGGCCCAACCTTAAATACACTGCCTGGCTGTGACTGACAGTTTCTGGAGCCAGAAGTTAGTTCATGTCAGTTTTCCGGTTCCATGCCATTGGTACTCCTGCACAGACACCTTTTCAGGTCAGATGGGAGAGTAATCTGGTCTTATAAGCACCCTGCAAAATCAGAATGATTTTGACATAGTTTGAAAGCAAGCAAATCAGGATGCTTGCTCAAGAAGTCAGCCTTTTGGAAGAGCCCAGAGAACAACCAATCGTAATAAAAAATAGAGCAATCTATTGTGACTATAGAATACCTATGAAAATGTGGGCTGCATCTGATGAACTGGTTAAATGCATCTTATCTCATCTAAGCTGAGACCTGGTATCACTGTGTTGGAAAGGGAAAATAAAAATCTTACACAAGGGAAACCAAAGACTCCACAGGGCACTGAATTTCATTTTAGATCCATGTCAGAAAGCGGAGTCTCTCCTATATCTCATTAGAGAGCACAGCCTTTTATCACAGTTCATTTGGTCGGCTGAAATTTATTCCATCAGCATGACTGGGCGGAACATTTTTAGCAAGCGAACACAGGGAGTTGTTTGTTCATCGGGCCCCAGCAAATCACTCACCCTAGAATCATTCCCATCACACCCACCTCCATCCATGCATGTTAAAAGCCATTGATTCGAACTCGAGCAAAGAAAATATTTACTACCTTCCAAGAAAGGGTTCAAAGCACAACCATAAGAAATGCTTCGAGTAATATCAAAGATAAGTAAGAAAGAGGGTGGGATAAATAAAGTTGATCAGTCACGGCAAAGAGTAAGCGATGCTCATTATGCACCATCCATTTCGTGGAAAATAAGCAGCGCTGAGATATTTAACATATAGATTGCTTGCATCCAAAGACAGACAAAATGTATTAACCATCGATAAAACAGACCTTTCTTTCTCCTTAAGGCAAGAAATTACCAGCATCAGACGATTGTCTAGAATGAAAACTTGCTCATGACTAGGGATGGCTATGCTCTGCCTTTAAAGCCAAAGGCATGATCGCTTCCAAATACAAGTGCTGGAAAGTGAAGGAGTTGGGAGAGTGTTGCTGAGCTTTGGATCACCTTGTGGGCTTTGCATAAGCATCTAGCTGGCCACTGTGAGAAGGGGATGCTGGACCAGGTGGGTCATTGGCGTGAACCAGCAAGGCTCTTCTTACAATGACAGAGAAAATTGATCCACACCAAAAGGCAAACTTAGTGAATTCACACTTTCCAATATGAAATGCATACCAACACAGAGCTTTCCCTCAAAATTTGCAGTTATCTGAACTTTGCAATTAAGATATCCTGCCAAGTAATGCGTACAAAAACTATATATACCAAGGTTAAGTATTCATAGAAATGTAAAGTCGTACCTTGGAAGTGGAACGGAATCCGTTCTGGAAGTCCCTTTGACTTCCAAAATGTTCGGAAACCAAAGCGTGTCTTCTGATTGGCTGCAGGAAGCTCCTGCAGCCAATCGGAAGCTGTGGAAGCCCCATCAGACATTCGGGTTCCAAAGAACATTCGCAAGCAAGAACAGTCACTTCCGGGTTTGCAGCATTCGGGAGCCAAAACGTCCGAATGCCAAGGCGTTAGGGATCCAACCTGTATATAATGCTGAAGAAAAACAGTTCACATTGGAGAAAATGGCTTTGTGAAAAAAGGAGTGTGTATTAGGAAGCAAGGCATGCAACAATGTGTATTTTAGGAAAGATTGTCACACTAAAATGCATAAATCAGATCAACACGTAGGTAAGGAACAGGTTACAAGGTGCAACAGGTACCTAATAAATATTGTGATTCTCCTTTTGTTACTTTCCCCTACCAAGACAAGCAGGGGATGTGGCCTCACAGAATGCCCCATCCAGGAATTTACAGGGGAACTCCATGTGTTGCAACCTTTTGCTTATCTAGCAACACGTGAAATTTTACTTTGGCTGCATCATTGCTTCCCACACATCCAACAAGCAACACCCACATACCACATCTTCGTTTTGAAGACCAAGGCAGGCACAGGAATAGCAGGTCAAGCAACCAGAGTCTCGGGAGTGGGCAAGCAAAGAGGGACTTTTCTTAGTTGGTTAAGTTTGCGAGGTCTGCTCATGCCTGTGCTGGCATCTCCATGTTGTGGGAGACAGAGGCAGTGCCAGCAGCGACTCAGCATCCAATTTACTGCCAATCGCCCCCGGAAAAAGGGGAGGTGTCTCACTGACAGGAGGAGGCACTGGAGATGACTCCATAGCAGGAGACATGGGGTGGGGTGTCCAATGTCACAGGAGTGGAACACTCCTTTACCAGCCCAGCTTGGTTCTTTCCTTGAATGCAGCTCTACACCCGCCTGAGTGCTGGCCTCCTCCCTGGGTTCAAACACTTCTTGGGGGTCTCAGTTTTAACTCTCCCAAGGGGCATCCATCTCCAACTCCCTGAAGTTGTCCTGCTCCTCCTCCAGATCCAGCCATCCCCTCCATGAGAGATATTCCCACATCTACTCAAAACTCTGGAGCACATCACACGACATGCTTTGCTTAGTACTGGACATTTAAAACTGTAGTATGAACCATGAAGCACCAATGTGATGGCTGAACCAGGACTGGGGAGATGTAGCTTCAAGTCCTCCCACAGCTCACCCAGGGCTAGTCCATCTCTCTCCTTTTCTCCCTCTCTACCCTGGACCTTCCAACATTCAGCTCAGAGAGAGCAATCACCATCAGCATCAGTCACCCAGCTTTATCAGTGCTGAGTGACCTTTCATCTCCCCTCCCTCTCCATCTGGCAAGTGGCCTCCTATGCTTTGCTTCTCCAGTTCCAAACTAGGTACCCCTCCTGGTGCCCACCTGTCCACCTTATTCACTCTCTCTGCCTGCGATGTATCAGAGGCTCATAGGGACAACATGCCTTCAGGGCCGGCAGGGGAAAAGAGACAGATGAATCTGAAGGAAATGTTCTATGACATGCTCTACTCTTAAAAAAGAGAAGAGAAGAGAAGAAAGATCTATGTCTTTTGTGCCTGCAGACTCATCCCTCATTATCCCTCCAGCTTCCTGCTGTGATCACGCTGAGGATGTGAGCATCAGCTAACGGGCCCAGATGCTAAAGCTCTGCAATCCATTTCCCAGTGGTGGCATTTTGGCCCTTGGCTAACTTCCTCCATTCTCATTTTTTTTAAATTTTTTATTATTTTGGAATGACCTCTTTCTCTCTCAGCTCATCTGTTGCGGATGCCAGAGGCAAGAGGCTTGATTTTCAGTTTGGTGTGCAAGGAGTAGGCAGGTGGCTTCTGTTTCTCGTTTCCCCTCTCCTGATATAAGAACTCCTTTGTCTCTCTTTATTGAGAATACAAACCAGGAATCATGTCGACTGTGCCTTTCCCTTCTAAAGCAGATCAATACTGAGTTGCGAGTAAAACAACAATGCTTGAAATAAGTTGGCTGAACCAGCAGGGGAGGGGGTGATAGACGGAAAGGCAGCCAATTCTTCCCTCGCTGATTCCTTTTTGAGTAGCTCCTTGTTGCCGTGTTCCCATGATTTGTTTCCTCTCTTTTTCTTCTTCCCCAATCAGCCTTTCTCTGTATGTCCAATGTTAGGAGCATTTTGTTAACCTCATGACCCTGTGATGGCCACATATAAGCTTGTACTCAGAATGGCTTAGTTTGCCAGGAGGAAGGTACCTTAACATTTCTTTATTCTTTCAACCAGAAGTCTTACCAGACTATTTATTTCTGAAACTTGCTGCTATATAAATATATAGTCCCAACATACAGAGAGGCCACATTCATGAGATGTGCAAGAGTTATTTTCTGGATTTTGCTGTCAGTGTCTGTAAAATGTAGTGACTGGAAGTGCTGGCCGCAGAATAGTTTTGGGGACTAGACTGTGGACAGCAGTCCGAGGTGAGCCATGGACAAGAAACAAGTCAGGAGGCAGGATTGAGAACTTCAAAACCCATGATGTGTTTCAACTAGGAACAAGATACACCTATGCAAAAAAAAATAAAAAATAAAATAAATGCCCAGTTCCTGCAGTGAAATGTAGGTATCACTGATGCCAGTAGGGCAACAAGAATCAGCAAAATCTGAAAAGACAGGCACATTCCACCATAAATTCATTGCTCTGGTCTGGGGAAATGGACTGCTGGGCAGAGCAAGATGTCAGTTTCATCTCACTCTCCTCCCAACCCCCATAATTAGCCACATCATTTGTGTACGGCAAAACTGGGTGACCATTTTGAGTAATTGGAGGGAATCCAAATTTGGAGTTTGAAGCCTACCACAGCATTCATGTTGGTTTCTTGGGCTCTTCCTGGCAGCCACTGTCTATTGGCTCCGACCATTTTGTCCTCAAAGCTCACAGTCACGATGCTATGCTGTGGCTCGGTGGTACATTATCTGCTGTGCATGCAGAAGGTCCCAGGTTCAATCCCTGTCATCTCCAGGTAGGGCTGGGAGTGGCTCCTGGCTGACAACCTGGGCAGACACTGCCAGTCAGACAAAAATGAGTTAATGGACCTATGGTCTGAATTGGTATTAGGCAGCTTTCTATGTTCCTATAACTTAACAGTGGGGAGGCATGGGTGTCAACCACAGTTGTCAGGTGCTGACTGCCAAAAAAGGTCCAGATACCACCATGGAGGGCTTGTTGTGTTTGGGGCCACCACCAACCTTTGTTGGGTTGTGTTTGTGTGTGTCTACCAGCCCTCTCTTTGCCCTTTTGCCCATGAAACTCAGTCACTCATTTCAGGACCAGATTCCTCCTGGGTGGTTCAAGCACTGGTTCACAGGCATCACAGCAAGTCAGGATCTATTCCCAATTGAGTTATGGAGCAACATCCCCTATGTGGCCAGTTAGACGAGTTCTATTCAGGAACTGCCCCCTCTACCCCCAAGCAAATAAATAAGCAGGAATAGTTCATGAAATCATATGCAGCAATGGGAAGTCCTCACAGGAAGGGCATTTTCACTTACGATAAACAAAGAAAGGAAAGATGTTTTGCAGAACAGATTGCTCGCCATTATGTCAGAATGCCAAATATTCTCTTCTTTTTTGTGTGTTACAAAAACACAGTTACGCTCGCTTCCTGAGAAATAAATGAGCCGAAATTCTATACCCTATGGACACAGACGTATTGAGCTGACAATATGTTTTGCTGCCTCAATTTCTGAAATCTTTTCAGACGGTGATTTTACCGCAGCATCTACAGCTATCAGATAGTAGCGTATCGGAACAAACAGTATATTTGTTGCCGAAATTGCATTTGAGGAAGGTGTTGAAGCTAGACTGAATTGGACCTCAGTAAACAAGGAGAAATTGAAGGAAACCCATGTGAACAGCTACTTCCACACACACTAAACCCTTATTATGCATTCCCTCTTGTTTTGATGCCACCAAAGTTTGGGTTAATATGACATATGAAACCTGATCCTATTAATGCTGTTCAACAGTAAATCCTGAGGGCAATGTGATTTGTGATATTTTCTAGGAATCTTTTGGAGAGAGAATTCAGAATCTTTTTGAGTAGGGATGTGGCAATTGTTTTCAGTCTGAGGGATGCATTCCTTTTGAGGGTAACCTTCTATGGGCCACATAGAAGTTATGGATGGTGTCAGAGCTTAGCTGGCATCAAGCCATGGATGCACATGTTAGTTGTACAGTATGGTAGTTTCTACACATATCCACTCATTTACATCTCTCCATTTAGGCAAGCAATATCTACAAAACCATTGGCCACAAAATGTGACAATGGCCTGTGGCTTAGATGCTTTGGGGATGGAGTGAGATACATTAAATTGCTCTGTTGATATGTATTTGCCACAGTGGCAACATATGATGGGGTGGGAGACCTTTTTCAGTCTGAGGGCCGCATTTCCTTCTGGACAAACTTCCAGGGGCCACATGTCAGTGGTGGAAGGCAAAAGTGGGGAGAGCAATGAATGTAAACTCTGCTGTTGGACAGCAGGCTAGTTTCCACACACACACACACACACACACACACACACACAACCCTCTCTATCCCATATCCAGGCAAGGAAGACATTGGAAGCTAGAGCGCCCAATGAACAAACTCCAGCTACCCCCCTCACGGCATTCTCCTTATATGGTTTCATCATTCCTAATTGCAACACTATGGAGACAGTCTGTCTGGCTTTTTTAGAGACCATTTTGAGCTCCAAATCAGTGCAATTTGCTACAAATCAATTCAGGTCCACCAAGACCACTCTGCAGTGATTTACAGCTGCCTCAAACATATCCAGATTCAGCACCTAACATGATTTGAGATTTGGCTAGTTTGGTTGCACAGTTCTAATAACAATAAAGAAAGCGTTGCCTTATTTTTGATTACCCTGATTATCTTCTTTTTGAAATTAGAAGGAATGATAAGCAGGATCTATGAGAATATGTTGCACTGTAGCCTAACCTTCCAAGAGGAGCCCACATTCTCCCCTCTAGGAAACACTCTTCCACCCTCTCCCAGTTTTATGCTTTTTATTGCCCCAGCTGGAAAAAAAAGTCTACTGAGCATGCTCAGTCTTCATTAAGCACCTCCCTTTCAATTTTAAGAAAGGTCTTCTCTTTCACAAGCCTCAGGAGGAAGATAGCCTCTCCTCCTTTCTTATCCCCCAATGGCTCTGCTTTGGTAACACTTGCCACCTGAGATCTCTATCTGAGGGAATGTTGAAGATTTATAAATGGTCATCTCTTTTCATCCCCTACTATTGCCTAGCAACAACAAAGGCCTTCATCTCCCATTAGAACTGAGGAAATGGCCAGTTCTGGGATGAAAAGGGGCAGTGGGATGCTTAGCCATCCTTTATGAGCATAGGGCATGGGGCAATCTGCCCTAATAGCAGGTGATTATGTGGAGCTATATACCAAACAGTACATCTTTTGTGTTTTTATGTACTACAAGAAGCCATGGTTTTGTTCTCCTGATGGCTCTGCATTTGCTCAGGGTCACGTCAGGACACGATTATGCCTTCTGTTTCCCATCAAAAGTCACAATTTTGCTTTTTATCTAACAACATTCACTTCTTTAGTACAAGGCAAAGGAGTGGGTGGGGCAAGGGGAAGAGAACAGAGGCATCTCAAAATGTAATCGACTCCCTGAATTGCAAAGAACAATATGTTGTTTTTAATGGGTAATATCATCTCCCATCAAGGCAGCCTTCAGCATTTAGCTTTTGTAAAGATTTCACCATCTTCAATAAAGAACCTATTTTACTAGGCTATGAAAGAAGGGAAGGAGGGACTGTTAAGACAGGATTGCTTTTATGAAATCCGGTGTTTATACAAAATCCCATGATGGTAGTAGGAAGGGGGAATCTAGAGGTATAGGCAACTATTGAGAAAGAATGGGCATTTCTGTCATTTTGGCTTCTCTCAGTTTCTCATTTTTTCCAGCCCAGAAATTTGTGTTTTTTTAGGGGCAACTTTTCTAATCATCAGCATTTCCATGCAAATTCCCCTAATACAATGCACGTATGTGTGTTACCATCACTAATACACTCATTTCGCCCTAGTAAAATATGGAAATTTATCCTAGTGTATGCCTTTTGTATACATTACTTGGCTGGAGAATAGCACTGCAAAATCTGGACAACAGCAAATTTTTGGCAGATACCTGCATTTCAGTTTGCACGTTGGTTTGGGAAAAGCGATTTTGGTAGTGTTCATTTAAAGATTATTCTATTGTATCGTATCATAAACTCAAAGAAAATTGACCCCACACCCAATTCCTATTATTGAGAAACAAAAGCTCAACCCACTGGTCTCTTCATATTTGTGGAATGTGTAAAGTCTACACCGTAGACACCATCCTTCCCTTTAGTCCTAGCCAATTATCACTTGGGTTAGCTTCAGAAGCTGTTTCTGCACAAGCAGTCAATCCTAAAGAGGTCCTCATTTCCAGATTTGATGCAGTCCTCTGTTTGTTGCCATGCTGTGGCCTCCAGGTCATCCTCTGATGAGTTATACCCCGGCTGACACCAGGCAAGATACTGGGCTAGATCAACAAACAGTTTGATCTGGTGCAAAGCTTCTTCTTCTTTTTAAAAAATAGTTTTTAATAAGCATTTCCTTGTGTAACAAACAAATAAACAACAATAGCAATGTTTCTAGCTGCTGAGAGCCAGTGACTTACGAGTTCCTTATCTCATGAATGTGCACTGTTGTCCTGGAAGACATTTAATAGGGTTAACTCTGGAGTTGCCTCTATTACTTGTTTTGCTGTTTTGCAGAATTCCCCCAGCACTGATATATGAAAGGATTGAACTTTGGGACATTCCCACCACATGTGGAGGTATGTGCCTGTGGAGGTTTAGCCTCTCCAGCATTTAGGTGAGGTTCCTGGGTGTATCAGTGACAGCTTCCGTGGTTAACGGAAACCTCAACAAACTATACCATCAAAACTACTTCCCCCCCTCTGGTGGAAAATCAACAAAGACCTGAAGAGATGGAGTAAAACCCGCTCCACTCTCTCAGACAAAATAGTTGTGATTAATATCATAATACTCCTTAAGCTAACCTACTTATTCCAAACCCTTTCAGTCTGGATTCCCCCAACCCAACTCGGAAAGTGGCAGAAAAAGCTGCACTCATTTAGCTTCTCAAACAAAAAGCCATGAATAAACTCCAAATTCCTGCACCTCCCCTCCTCAGAAGAAGGATGGGGAATTCCTAACATAGAACTATACTATATTGCCAACCAAATGAGCCACATAATCCCATATACCCAAGAAGACGAAACGAAAAAATGGGTGCACATGGCAATAGATGCATCCAGAAACATCCCCCCTACAGTGTGCAAAGCTGGTACTGAGGTTCTTCTGAAAGTAAGGGTGTCACAGTTGTGGGTGTGTTTTCCTCTGTGAGATGTTGGCAGGTGTGTGCTCTTCTTTCTGCAATGCTCCCTTGCTATGGAAAATGTGGTTTGTGGGTAGCCCCACATTGAGCCTATTGCAACAATCGATTCTCAAGGCTACACACATATGTAGTTCCCCTAGAATTCTTTTTACAGTGAGCATATTCCTTTATGCTGATATTAAGACTTGCACCAGGGGTATGACTCATTTGGTATTTACTGCATATGAATGGCATTTATGGCTGCAGAAAACCCAGAGAAGCTGCGATCAGCAAGGCTACTAATAGCATTTTGCAAGAGCCAAAGGGAATATGTAACCTAATTAAAAACAGAGGGCTTAGCAGGTGACAATAAGAATCTATTATTATTCAGAAAGTGTTTTCCTGTATTGAATGGGGATGTCAGTGGCTGTTCTGGACAACAGCTACGTGGAGTCTGCATGCTTAGAGATAGCCTACCTCTGAATGGGGAGAAACAGCTCTTGCCTTTATACCCTGCTTTGTGGGTTTCCAAGGGACATATGGCTGGCCAGTTTTCTGGGAGACAAACACTATCAAAGAGCTATTGCCTGCCTCATGTCCTGAGCTTCCTGGAAGTACTGGATTGGCCACGGAGGGAAAGAGGATACAGAGCCAGATGGACCTTTGATCAATCCTTCAAAAGATGTTCTTACCCCTTATATACTCACTGGGTTCTACAAGAGAGGAAGATATCACCTTATCAGGCCCGTTCCATTCCTGCACAAGATAAGAACCAGGGCTTTAGCACTATGGCACCTCTCCTTTGCAATCCCCTACCATTAAATACCAGGCAGGTGCCATTTCCATTGTCTTTTCAGCACTGACTGAAGACTTTCCTCTTCTAACAAGTCTCTTAAGTAAATATTGTTCCTGGTCTTTGTATTCGAACTGGTTTGTAGATGCCTTATTGTTTGTGCACTTCCCTCCCTGGACTCCTTTACTTCATGAAAAAATAATAAAACTTAATAAGTCATAGAATCACAGCAATATAAGTAATAACACTTAATAAATCATAGAATGATAAAATTGTAGAGTTGGGAGGGACTACAAGGGTCATCAAGTTCAACCCCCTGCAACCCCCAATGTGGGGTTCAAACCCACGACCCTGAGATTTAAGAGTCTTATGCTCTACTACATAAATAACACTTTAAAAGGATGAGAGTGATGCATGGCACAAATGTCAATGAACAAAGGTTTATCATGAAGGGCTGTAGCTGCTTAGCTTGCAGAGGATCCAAGTCTCAACCCCTACCATTTCCAGGTAGGGCTGGGAATGTCTTCTGCCCTGGAGAACCACTGTTGACAAAACTAAGTTAGATGGACCAATGGCCTGACTCAGTATAAGGAAACTTCCTATGGTAGCACAGACTACAATTTCTTTGTGCAGAGGCCTTTTGGTGTACAGCAGCAATGGATTTAGGGTGCTGTGGGTGGTTCTCTTGCACAGGGTGCTGAGGCGAGGGAGTGCAAAACTGAGAAGATCCATAATTGAGAAGATCCATTTGGTGGCGCCAGATTTTGAGCTTGTACAGGGCACCATATTATAAAAGATGACCAAAGTCTACCTCTGTGTACAGACAAGTGAGGGCTGTTGTCTTCATGCCCTGCTTGTGGGCTTCTCTTTTTGAATTTCTCTCTCCCCCCCCCCATTTATTTATTGATACCTATTCAAAGATACAGAAAAATACATACCCATGACAAAATATCTTTTTAGAATATGCTGAGATAAAACAGCTACTTCATCTAAAAGAGAACAAAGTAAGAAGGAAGAAAAGTCAAGAAAAGGAGAAACCTAAAGAAAGAGAAAGCTAAAGAAAAGGGAAAAAATGAAAGAAGCATAAAGAAATAAATAAATAAAGTGACTGCAAGATTTCTGTCCTGCAGCTACATATGATATTCATTCATTGGCAAATTGCTGTGGAAGTGTGGAGAACTGAATGTAGAGTTTGAAAAATGACAGAAACCAAGAGGAAGAGATTTGTCCATGCCTTGCTGATAAGGGCACTTTGCCCAGGACCCATTTGATTCTGTTTGATGAGGGATGGGGTAAAAAAATCTAAGTCAAAAATACCTTGTGTACCTTGATGAATCTCTTTTAGATCTGTCATTTGCACAGGTCCAAGAGCACAAAGAAAAGCTAATTTGCCCACACTATCGTAAGTGCACAATTAAGAGTTGCCTTGTGTGTATTCCCCTCTCTCCCCAAAAAATAAATAAATAAAAATTCAATTTTTTTCCTTAGTGAACTGTGAACAGCTTTGGCTTAATATGTGCAGCCCTTGTTTATGGAAGCCTCCAAAGGGATGCATTGCAACGCAGAACTATTCTCATTGCAGTGTTAAATTAAAATTTTGAGTAGGAGAGGCACAAAGCAGAATCAATTTTGAATTTTAAATCTAAACTTGGTTACGGCAAAGAAGAGAACCTGAGGGAGTTCCTAAGCGTCTTGTGCATGAGAGGCATTTAATGTTTCATTTTATTCCACCCCCCGCCCTTGGAATTACTTTGCTAATTGATCAGATTAGGGCTGTCTGTTATTTAAACTTAAAACAAATTGCAGGGCTACTCCAGTGAGCTGTCAGTCATACCTCAGTACTCTCTTTCCTCCTGGTAAAAGAGGAACCTGCCATTTGTACAAGCAGGTATCTGGGAGCCCCTACCCACCACCATCCTGGCACTGGAGAAGGGGCGGGGGGGGGGAGGAGAGAAGCAGTCAGAAACAGAACAATGTTGTTGTTGTTGTTTAGTCATTTTCTGACTCTTCTTGACCCCATGGACCAGAGCACGCCAGGCACTTCTATCTTCCACTGCCTCCCGCAGTTTGGTCAAACTAATGCTGGTAGCTTGGAGAACACTGTCCCACCATCTCATCCTCTGTCGTCCCCTTCTCCTTGTTCCCTCCATCTTCCCAACATCAGGGTCTTTTCCAGGGAGTCTTCTCTTCTCATGAGGTGGCCAAAGTATCGGAGCCTCAGCTTCAGGATCTGTCCTTCCTGTGAGCACTCAGGGCTGATTTCCTTCAGAATGGATAGGTTTGATCTTTTTGCAGTCCATGGGACTCTCAAGAGTCTCCTCCAGCACCATAATTCAAAAGCATCAATTCTTCAGCGATCAGCCTTCTTTATGGTCCAGCTCTCACTTCCATGCATCACTACTGGGAAAACCATAGCTTTAACAAACAGAACAATACCAGATGGCTTTGCTGATTTCCAAGCCAGGGACATTTAGAGTAAATATGCCAGGCAGGTGTTCACCTAAGGATTGTGCTGAAGGTCCCTTATGAAAAACCCCTTTGGGGGAAAGAAGGGGTAACTTGGGGGGAGACATATAATCTCTTAATACTGTTGAAAATGTCCCAACTGTGTTCTGCTGAAGTTTCATGACAGGTTTTTTTTTTTAATGCCGGCTGATGTGACAATGTAGAGAACTGGAAACAGGAGAAACAGAAAAAGTGAAATGAGCCGATTTGCCTGGATTTGCCCTAAGCATTGCCACTTGAATCAGATGAATTTCTGCCAGCCATGGTACTTTTGAAGACAGGGAGGAGAAAACAAAGACACAATCCTTTGTGAAGGAAGAGGGAATGCATTTGCCTGGCTCTCGCTTAAACACTGTGCGGCTTCCTCTGCAAACCAAGTCTGACATGGCAAAAGGAGCTGCAGAACACGGAATGCCTGTAATAAGGGGGTGGCGATGGAGGGAAGAATAAGCATATCGCTTGCATTCCTTCAGCGTTACCGTTTGCGAACGCAGTGCTAAATTAAGCCCCATTAATTCATTGTGAAAAGAAGTCTCAGAGAAGGGGATGGAATTTACCATTCTTCTCCGGAATTAACAGCACGCAGTGGCAATTTATTTTAAGTATAACTGATGCTAACTCGAAATGGGGGAGGGGGGGAAATCTCCCAAAGCCATATTGTCAAATGTTAATGGGTGCTCTTGTATGTTGTTGTATTTTTTTTTTAAAGAAAAGCACCAGTATCTCTGGACATGAATGTCTGCAGAGTCCCAGTTTTGAAGGGTTCTAAATTATGCAGGGAGATTCCATAAACAGAGAAGGCTCCACACTTCTGGAGATAGGAGAAGGCATTGCTTTCCATTCTGCCCTATATCGGTTATATGCAGCGCCATGGGCGTAACCAGGGGGGCAGGGGGGCTACTGCCCCCCTAGATCAATCAATATATATAAAAATCAATACAAACCTGAAGTCCTGGCCCCCTAACAAAAGCCTGCCCCCCAAATCCCGGCTGCCGTTTGTCTTCTGCCAAAAACTATGTTGTTTATCTTCCATGGCTAATTATATAACTTGCATATTTAGCCAGGTTATTGTTAAAGAAGGATTTTCTGAACCCTAATTAAACAAGCAGTAGGGAGGTGATGAGGAATAGGGAGATGCTACCAGTGGCGTAGCGTGGGTTGTCAGCACCCGGGGCAAGGCAAGTAATTTGCACCCCCTAACCCGTGGATTTGCGCCCCCTAACCCATGGATTTGCCCTAACCCCAGATGTTGCGCCCGGTGCGGCCGGCCCCCCCTGCACCCCCCACGCTACGCCACTGGATGCTACATCTCCTCCCAGAGGGATGCGGGTGGCACTGTGGGTTAAACCACAGAGCCTAGGACTTGCTGATCAGAAGGTTGGCCGTTCAAATCCCCACGACAGGGTAGGCTCCCGTTACTCGGTCCCAGCTCCTGCCAACCTAGCAGTTCGAAAGCACGTCACAGTGCAAGTAGATAAATAGGTACCACTCCGGCGGGAAGGTAAAAGGTGTTTCCGTGTGCTGCTCTGGTTCGCCAGAAGCGGCTTAGTCATGCTGGCCACATGACCCGGAAGCTGTATGCCCACTCCCTCGGCCAGTAAAGCAAGATGAGTGCCGCAACCCCAGAGTCGTCCGCGACTGGACCTAACGGTTAGGGGTCCCTTAACCTTTACCTTTACATCTCCTCCCACCAACAATGAGCAGGAGGGTTCAGCTCCTGTTGCAAGTGTCGTCCCATCTGATGTTCCACCCCATGACAGCCCCAGAATGTTCTAGGTGACCCAATCCAGAGTGATCTTGGAACTGTCCTAACCAAGCACAGATTTCCCTCCCTCTCCATTTGGCCCAATTCAGCTCAGGATTTGGACAAATCCAGTACACTATCCTCTTGGAAACATTTTGCTCTCTGTCTGGTCAACATCTGGATCCCGGTTGGTGGAGGGCGTGGGATGGAACATGTTTCAGGAAAACCACATAAGGTCTTAACCCAGGTGAGAATCACACAACTGCCCTCATTAAAATACCAGCAGGTCTAGAAGGAAAAGATTTGCACTCACTGCAGGAGACCGTCCGTGATCAATATGTTCCAACATATGTTTTAATTCTTCCTGGCTTTCTCGGACGCATCTCCTGGGACCTTTTTAATGTTTTATGTTTCTCTCCCTTCAAGGTTATGTGACGCCAAGTGCTTTACTCTGCATGCGGAGAGAGAGAGGGAGAGAGAGAGAGAGAGAGAGAGAGAGAGAGAGAGAGAAGCTGTGAATAAGCCTCCTGGTTTATGATGAAAATCATCCCAAAATTTCACAGATGAAAACGGGGACATGTTTGTAATACCTAAATTCTCGAGCCAAACATGCAGCTACCATTCCCATTCCCACTCCCATTGTTTGTTGGTTTGTTTGTTTTTATCTCTTTATTTAACAAGCCTTTTTTGCCCCCAACAGGCCTCAAAGACATCTTACAGCCATATCAAAAACATAATACCCCACCATTTAAAGAACAAAGAGCCACAGGGGATAGTGCCTATTGGGGCTGGTGGGCCAGAGGACAAGGAAGCCAACTGTTATGTATTGAAGTTCTCACCCTGGCCACCAGGAGTATTTTGTATGTAGTTTTCACTCAGGTCCACGTCAGTTATTTTAGGCGGGAAACCCTGGGTTGTTGTTGCTACAATGTTGACAGCTGGCTGCCTATAAAAGCAGGCCGGCTGAGCTGTTTGCCGTTCAGTTCTGTGACCGCTTACAAATAAAGAGCTGCTTTGGAGAAATAGCTGTGTCGTCTGCTATGTCTACCCACTATTCAACACCAACAGTAGGCGGAGTCAGAAATAATGATATGTGCTGCTGGAGCCAATGACAGGCAGGCTTCCTTAGGGTGGACTAAGGTTGGTGGGGGGGAGACCGCTTTGCCCCTTTGGACCAGCCTCCACTGACAAACAGTCTTGTGGCACGTCAAAGACTATCAAGTTTACCATAGAATAAGTTTTCATAGACTAGAGTCCATTCCACCAGTTCCACGCTCATTTAATTCAATTCAGTTAGCATTTAAAGGTCAACAGGCCTAGTTCACACTATCTGAAAAATACACAACCTGGAACTTAACCATGCTTCGAAATTCTCATTGCTCCAAACTATGCAATCCAGTTCTCCACCCAAGTCATGTGGACAGAAATGCAGGTGCTTTTTTTTTTGTCCACATGAAATGTGCATTAGAATGCACACTTATTAGTGAAACAATATGCAAAATGCATTGCATTGGGGAAAGTGCTTTAGGAAAATACGCATACATTTCTGGCATGTCAGGATAGGTTTGCACTGAAGTGCTGGCGATTTTTCACTACGGCTTGTTTTTTTAAAACGTGATGAGGAAATGCAGAGAACTGTGTTTAAGATTGGAACAATGAGAACCTGAGAGACATGGAAAAGAACAGAGGCACCCATCCCTAGCATTGCCACTTGAACCTGATACATTTCTGCAAGTCCTGGTGCTTTGGAAGACCTGCCAAGCAACAACCCTTTAAGAATCTGCCCACCCCCAACCCACTGAGGACAAAGATTTCCCTTCACACCAATGACTCCCCTTTGTGTTGTCCACATTCAGAAAACTCACATTCTGCTTCCGTGTTACCTACTAACAAACAGCTATATAATTTTCCAAAGAAGCCGTGATTTTTGTCCATTTTTTTTACTGCAAATATTAACGCAAGAGGGGATAACACAATTATTATCTCAGCTGATGGGCCCCGTGGTTGATAGGTGTGTGCCAGGAGTCTGTTTTTTTAGGGCAGACCATCTGAACATAATTAAAAGATGGAGCCTTTAGGCGGTGCAATAAAAAAATTAAGGTCATATATGTGTGTGTGCGTGTGTGTGTGTGTGTGTGTGTATATATATATATATATATATATATATATATATATATATATATGTTCATAAATGTACCAACCAAGCGCATACATAGATGTGTGGACCACATGTCTGGAGCAGCACAGGAAGACCGTCCTGAAACCATTTTGACTCCCAAACTGACCAAAAGTTTTCTCTGCAAGGAGGGAGGGAGGGAACCTTCCCATTGTCTCAGGAATTGGGTAATCACCATCTCAAAGGAATGGCCAGACTACCAGGAAGGACAATCAGATAAGGCATTATCAGATAACCTGGCAGACAGGAAAAACAACAACATTCAAATTTCTGTTGTAGACCGCCTTTTCAGTGATGTAGGTATGATGTATGGATGGGTGGTCTTGAGCTCCAGGGCAGGGAATTTAAAATGCCTATATAAGGGCAGGCACACCTTTGTTTTGGGTCCTCCTCCTCTCTCCTGTGTGTGAGGGGAGCACCCTGTTGCAACAGCTTTAATAAAGATCAGGCTTACTAGCTGCTTTGCTTCTCAATAAGTGGTACCTTGGGTTACATATGCTTCAGGTTACAGACTCCACTAACCGAGAAATAGTACCTCGGGTTAAGAACTTTGCTTCAGGATGAGAACAGAAATTGTGCTCTGGCGGCGTGGTGGCAGCGGGAGGCCTCATTAGCTAAAGTGGTGCTTCAGGTTAAGAACAGTTTCAGGTTAAGAACGGACCTCCAGATCGAATTAAGTACTTAGCCCGAGGTACCACTGTATTCTCTGGTTGGCCTCTGTTATTTTCTCCTACCAATGGAGAACCTACAAAGGACTCTATAAAGGGCTCTTGTATACCCCATAAGGGAATAAGGGCAGGTTTTGTTTACAACAGAGGTCTACTGTTCTTTGGTCAGGGCTTTTTAATTAACCTGTTTCTTTACCCTCTGCTGCAAAGTTCATTCTCCTTCGGTCAACAATATGATAATAGAAATATGATTATGAAATGGCAGAGGGGGAAACTATTTGTTAAAAGTACTGATGTGGTGCAACTTCAAACACTAAATGCTTCCCCAAAAAGAGCTGCCTTCAGATGTGTTCTAAAAGTCGTACAATTGTTCAACTCTTTTACATCTGATGGGAGGGTGTTCCACAGGGTGCACACCACTACCAAGAATGCCTTCTGCCTGGTTCCCTATAACTTCACTTCATGCAGGGAGGGAACCACCAGAAGACCTTTGGAGGAAGACCTCAGTGTCCAGGCTGGACCATGGTGATGGAGACGCTCCTTCAGGTATACAGGGCCAAGGCCCTTTAGGGCTTTAAAGATCAGCACCAACACTTTGAATTCTGGCCAGAAAAAGTACAGGGACCCAAAGTAGTTCTTTTAGTTTGCATTGCAATAGAGGAAGAACTATTTCCTCCAGCATCCCTATCCATGCTGTTTTAACTTGAGTTTCCATAACAACTGTAACTTACAACCTCATCAAGTCAATTACAACTGCAACACAGAACCTCACAGAGTCCCTTTTAGGTACCACTGAGCAAACATTGTGTGTGTGACATTAAAGTGGCTATAAAAACTTTTTAATTTTCCTTTCCTTTTTTCATTCTTTCTAGGATCTGAAGGGTTTCAAGGAGAAAGCAGCCCTAACATTGACGCTCGATGACAGTTAGTCAATGAAGAGAGCAGGGGAGAAAGGAAGGAGAAGGAAATCTGAGCAGCATTTCTGTCTATCTCACGGCTTTCTCGGGCACTAAATTACAGAATTAATAGGCTTTTAGGAGAGACTGACGCAAAGTTACTGTGAAAAAGACAATTAAATGTGGAAAGCTACTGTTTGCACCACATTTAATTTTAACGGGAGGCTTTGAGACTCTATAAATCTTTCTTATTTCATCTCCGCTCCTTCCTCCCACCCTTCCCCAGGTATTAAAAGTGTCAGGAAGGAAGGAAAAAGATTTTAAGGTCTGACACTGTCCTCTGAAAGATGCATTTCACTGTGACGCCTCCTGTCTATATGGCATGAGCAAATAGGTGAGACTCTTGGTTTATGATTTTCAGGGTATTAAAATAGACTACTTTGGGAGGGGGCAAGGTAAAGGTCTGTGAAACAATGTAAGTGGTGGACGAAGTTGATGCAAGAAACTTTTTCTCCTTCTCCCATAATATATAGCGATGTTTCTCAGCCTGGTGCCAGAGGCGTAGGAAGGGGGGTGAGGTGGGGGAGCAGCACCCTGTGTGTCATTGTTGGGGGGGGGTTGACATTTGGCATACCACCTGCCCGTGACTCCCAAGCCTACCCCGAGCCGTCGGGGGAAGAGGGGAGCTGTGCCGCTTTGCTGACGGCCTTCCCCCTTTGTTTTGACAGCTCGGGGGAGGCTTGGGAGCCACGGGCAGGTGGTGCTCAATTGCAAACAAGTCTGTCTGTCTCGAGAGACAATGAAGTTCACCTCTGAGGGTGAAGTCAAATTTGTGTGTTAGCAGCAGCAAAGTGACCTCCTCAAGGCACAAGCCTGGGCAATGTGTATGGAGGTCCTGGGTTGCCCAGAAGACAAGATCCCCCTCTCAGCCTCACTGATGTGGTCCAAAGGAAAGCAGAGCAATATGTTTGACACCAGCTTGGTTGCAGGAGTTGCCAGAAGGAGAAGGAGGAGGAGGAGGAGGAGAGGAAGAAGAAGAAGAAGAAGAAGAAGAAGAAGAAGAAGAAGGAGAAGAAGAAGAAGAAGAAGAAGAAGAAGAAGAAGAAGAAGAAGAAGAAGAAGAAGAAGAAGGAGAAGGAGAAGAGAAGAAGAATTTGGATTTGATATCCTGCTTTATCACTACCCTAAGGAGTCTCAAAGTGGCTAACAATCTCCTTTCCCTTCCTCCCCCACAACAAACACTCTGTGAGGTGAGTGAGGCTGAGAGACTTCAGCGAAGTGTGACTAGCCGAAGGTCACCCAGCAGATGCATGTGGAGGAGCGGGGACGTGAATCTGATTCACCAGATTACGAGTCCACTACTCTTAACCACTACACAATGCTGGCATAAAAGGTGCCATCCAACTGTCTTGGGGACTCCACTCCAGATTTGTGTAGGGTTTACTCCTTAGCCTTTTCTTGTCCCACAGATATCCCATGAGACAGCAGAAGTTTAGGACCAGAGTTTTCCTCCTCCTAGATGGGCTACCTTCCCAGGTGGACGAGCCCCATCTGCCCCTCGCTTCCCTCTACATCATGTACAGAAAATGCCTTCTTGACCGTTTGACCCACTGTTAGTCTCATCCGCTCAATCTGCCGGAACCTGTCTTTCGCCTGCAGGGGCCTATCCAAATTAAGGTGGGCTGCAATATCCTTCAAACCAAATTCAATAGCCAACCTGATGTGCCGATATTGTAGCCTTGCCAGCAAGTTAGGTATTTATAGAATCATTTTCTTCATTGGCCCAGCTTACAGTTAAGTACTACATCTAATTTCCTCTGGAGAAATGGGCTGGAAACAGCAAGGAGATAAATCTGCCAGCATAAATAGTAATAAACAGAGATGTGCACTTGAAAATCTTTAAACTTTCCTCCAAATCCCCATAGGTGTCTCGTCTCAGCAGGATCCTCTAAATCCACCTTTCAGAGACGTGAGTAACTCTGCTGACAAATGCCATTAAGCTTACTGAAGCATTTAACTTCCCTCAGCATTCCCAAACATGTGTCTCTGGAGAAGGACCTTCCCTCTATGCTTCATATTTTGCCCTCAGTAAAGTTTGGAAGCACCAGGTCACCCTTCTGACACATTTGCTAATAGAGTGTTAGACGAATGTTGATTCCCGTCCCTCTTATAAATTTTCTCTGCTAAAAGTTTTGATACATGTTTTTTGAATGTCCAGAGAACAAGTGTTGGCCAAAGGGTCTGCCAGCCTCATCCACGATGGTTCTTCACCATGAGACATGATAGGGTTATGGCAGAGAGGAACAAATGAAATTGCTGAGAGGCACTTTAGTTCTCTTATTGCCCCCTATTTTCCCCCTACAGGGGATGGGACTAGATGACCCCAGGGTCTTTCCAACCAGGGCCGGATTTAGGTTTGATGAGGCCCTTTGCTACTGAAGGTAATGGGCCCCTTTATATGTCCAGCTGTCCTATGTCAACAACAAATTGTCACAGTTTTTTGTGTTGAATATATGCTATATGATAATGTGTGGACCTAATAGGTATCTAAAGCCATTTGCACAAGTCGCCATGCAACCAGTCTCTAATGGTTACAGGGGTTGCTCGTGCGTAAGTTACCGCCACTCTAGGCTAGGTTGCCTGGTTAAACCTTTTCTGTCTGGACAGCCCTTCACTTCGTGACTGTTTCAGTCGCTAGCAGAATCCGTTAGTGGGCGTTTCTTGAACCTCTTCCAGCAAAGAAGTTCTTTGACGCCAAGTCGCCGCCTACTCTCCCTGCGCGGCAGTCTTCTGCGCAGGGTGGGTGTGGGCAGCGGAGGACCCGTGCTCTCCTCGCTGGTCTCCGGCGAGGAGTCCTGGAGCCCCCTCTCCGCTTCCCCCATCTGCCCTCCTTTATCCCTGGTGTTACGCTGATTTCCTTCCCCAGCCGATGAGCTGCCTCTCTCCCTGCTGGGCCCTTCTCCAGCATCGCTTTGGAGCCTTGCCTCCGCCTCTAGCTCCGATGGCAGTTCCCTGACACAGTCCATGCAGAATGTAGGGACCCTATATACAGAAATGAGCAAACCAGTGATATTTTAGGAAGCAGGCTAGCAGGCAGAGCCCATTACTTATATCATAGGAGCCTAAAGGTAAAGGTAAAGGGAACCCTGACTGTTAGGTCCAGTCGTGGACGACTTTGGGGTTGCCGCGCTCATCTCGCTTTACTGGCCAAGGAAGCTGGTGTACAGCTTCCAGGTCATGTGGCCAGCATGACTAAGCCGCTTCTGGTGAACCAGAGCATCACAAGGAAACACCATTTACCTTCCCGCCGGAGCAGTACCTATTTATCTACTTGCACTTTGACGTGCTTTTAAACTGCTAGGTTGTCAGGAGCAGGAACCGAGCAACGGGAGCTCACCCCATCGCGGGGATTCAAACCGCCGACCTTCTGATTGGCAAGCCCTAGGCTCTGTGGCTTAGACCACACTGTTGCTGTATGTAGGTTTCTAAAATTTGTTTTTATCTTATATTTTGGAAAGGTATATCCAGTTTTTTCCTTAATTTTTTTGGGGGGCCCCCAATAGAATGGGGCCCTAAGCTATAGCTTGTTTAGCTTATACATAAATCCGGCACTGCTTCAAACTCTGCAATTCTATTATTCTTTCCTCATCATGAAACAGGATAGATTTATGGCAGCCTGAGAAGTACCTTAGTCCCCCCCCCCCTACATAGAATCAAACATGAGAGTGGCACATTTGAACCTTGTCTTGTGTCATTTCTGATTTCTTCTCTCTCAGTGGTTGACTATCCATACCCTTTAATGGGTTTGTGCCCAATTTTTCAATTCTTCTGTATGTAACTACAAGGAAGGGAAGCCGTCCAACCGGGTGAGACAGGGGTGCAAAACCTTTCTTTGGGTTGAAGGAATCCATATACTAGTGGAAAGCTGTCTGGGGTCACATTCCAATATTGAGTTGGGCCAGACCCCAAAGCAGTCAGGTCCACAAAGACATACACACAACTGTTCCACATGACAACAGAGGTATTTATTTACTCAAGTTTACTTTCTATCTTCTCCACATTTTTTAAAAAAATAAAGTTTGTTTGCTTAACAAAAACCTCTCTCCAGCACCTTTTTTCATTGCAATAGGGAAATCAGAACTCAGTGGTGCCAGAAGAATGTGAATGATGTCAATGGGATTGAAAGGCCTTCAAAGCCTCAAATTTCAAAATGCAGTTGCGCCCTGAAAATTGCATGCTTGCACTTGCAAAATGTACTGTCACTTTTTGCATATTTGTAAGGAACGTATGTCTACCTCTCTGTTGAGACACCCACCTCCCTATGTAGCTGTGATTCCTGCATTGCAGAGAGTCCCTTCCGATTCTATGGTTCTGTTCTTGCAGCATATTCCCACCCCTGTTCTATGACAAGGTTATTGAAACAGCTGGAGAAATAGCAGCCACAAATAGTACTTTAGCACGAGAGACGAGGAGGTAGATACAAGAGAGGTCGCACCAGCTACACTCAGGTAGCTCCTGAAGAATTTGATACCTGAATCTGCAGCCCCATATTTCCATAGGTACAGCAGTAGACCGACTCCCTCATAGCTGGAGCTGGGTGATATGCAGTACACCATTCTGGGTTGGTCTAACCCTGGGTTCCCAACGGAATAGTGCTTTCGATCGCTGAATCAGTAAAGCTTGTGATCCTCATTCATAGGACTCATTGCCTTCAAATCCACCCACAAAAGAAAAATGTAGGGAAGGCACTAGAGCTTTCGGGGAAGGGTTTCCTATGCATTGGGGGACGGAGCCAGTACTTTCCCCATACATTGTAATGTACAGCCTATCCAGGCCCTCCAAATGTCCCTGTTTTCCAGGGACAGTTCCAGATTTACAGAAGCAGTCCTGGGTTCTGATTTGATCCTGGAATGTCCCACTTTTCCTTAGGATGTCCCTGTTTTCCTTGGAGAAATGTTGGAGGGTATGTGATTCCCCGAGACAAGGAAATAAGTAACTATACAATATTTAGAAGACATCTGAAGGCAGCCCTGTAGAGGGAAGTTTTTTAATGTTAAATGTTTTATTATGCTTTTATATATGTTGGAAGCTGCCCAGAGTGGCTGGGGCAACCCAGTCAGATGAGCAAGGTGTTGCTGCTGCTGCTGCTGCTTTTATTTTTTTATATTGTTGTAAACCGCTGTGATATATTTTTTATGATGCAGTGGTATATAAGTAATTTTTATAAATAAAACCAATCAATAAAATAAATTCTCTGAC
This sequence comes from Podarcis filfolensis, assembly GCF_964270895.1. Taxonomy (NCBI): domain Eukaryota; kingdom Metazoa; phylum Chordata; class Lepidosauria; order Squamata; family Lacertidae; genus Podarcis; species Podarcis filfolensis. The sequence goes on from NC_139618.1 coordinate 9,387,021, forward strand.
CTTGGCAAAACCACCAGGGCTTGGTAGGAAAGCAGGACCAAAACAAGTGGGTGTAAATGGCAGGGTGAAGGAGATTTTGGTGAAGATTTAGGAGAAATTTCCTAATGGTACAAGCTGGAACAACCTCAGCAAATGCTGAGGGCTCCACCCCCCCCACCGGCACTGCTGAGCCTACATTTACCTAAAGTCAGGACTTGATGTCCTCCAATGCTGCCCTCTAACTCTATAATTTTTATCTAAATATAGCTTTTTAAAAATAAATAAAAAAACTGAACTGTGCAGCAAACTGTAGATGCAGAGTCCTGCTCAAAATCTGGAAATAACAAACAACAATATGAGCATAATGGATCAGCTCTGCTGAGAAAAGGGGGGGGGCGAAGCAAATATTTCAAAGCTGCAAAATACAAGACAGAACTTGGGTGAGGAGCATCCCCAGTTACATAGCAACTATATCCTTCACAGGTGCAATGGTAGCTAGCGGAGTTGTCTTCTAAATGCCTCACCTGCCTACGTTTGAGAGCTGGCTCCATTATTCTTCTCAGCCCCTGTACACTGCAGGCGACATTAGGATGGGCCTCGGTATAACTCGGTATTCTAAGCTGCTGCCTGCTGTCTCAGTATAAGGAAGGTGTTTTGGCAGCTTTGCTGCGAAGAAATGTAAGGTTTCACAACAGTGCCGAGATGCATATTATCCCCTTGGGCCCTCTTTTTCTTTTACTCATCATGTTGTGTAATAAAATGCAAAAGCTCTTTCCCTCTTTCCCTTTCTTATTCCAAGTGAAGCATCAAAATAATGAACACAAATGAGCAGAGAAGTGCAGTGACTTGTTGGGAGAAAAGGACTGGGCTGCAGCAGGCGGTGGTGGGGGCGTGAGGAACCAAGATATATAATGCACAAGGCGCTAGATTTGGCTGTTTATTGCAAAGCAATACATGGAATGAGCCACCCTCTTTGCTTTTCAACCTACCCCCCCCAGCAGCATTCACAGGCTGTCTCATCCCAAAGTTGTGTTTTAGTTCTCCCCTTCGACTCCCTATTCCCCCCTGTTGACTCCTCAATTCCATTCTTCCATCCTTCTCATCTCTGTATCTCTTTGAAGGGCTGTATGTGGTCTAAACCTTTAAAAAACCTTTTAATGAGAGTGAAAGAGGAGAGCGCAAAATATGGTATGAAGCTCAACATCAAAAAACTGAAGATCATGACCACTGGGCCCATCACCTCCTGGCAAATAGAAGGGGAAGAAATGGAGGCAGTGAGAGATTTTACTTTCTTGGGCTCCGTGATCACTGCAGATGGTGACAGCAGTCACGAAATTAAAAGATGCCTGCTTCTTGGGAGAAAAGCAATGACAAACCTAGACAGCATCTTAAAAAGCAGAGACATCACCTTGCCAACAAAGGTCCGTATAGTTAAAGCCATGGTTTTCCCAGAAGTGATGTATGGAAATGAGAGCTGGACCATAAAGAAGGCTGTTCGCCAAAGAATTGATGCTTTTGAATTATGGTGCTGGAGGAGACTCTTGAGAGTCCCATGGACTGCAAGAAGATCAAACCTATCCATTCTTAAGGAAATCAGCCCTGAGTGCTCACTGGAAGGACAGATCCTGAAGCTGAGGCTCCAATACTTTGGCCACCTCATGAGAAGAGAAGACTCCCTGGAAAAGACCCTGATGTTGGGAAAGATGGAGGGGGCAAGGAGAAGGGGACGACAGAGGACGAGATGGTTGGACAGTGTTATAGAAGCGACCAACATGAGTTTGACCAAACTGTGAGAGGCAGTGGAAAACAGGAGTGTCTGGCGTGCTCTGGTCCATGGGGTCACGAAGAGTCGGACATGACTAAACAACATGTGGTCTAAGTGTGGCTTAGTTTTTGACAGCAGTAAATCACACCAAACAAGTTGGACTTAACTCTTTATCAGCAAAACAGGATCATGCCCAATGAGGACAGCAACTCAAGTCTTGCCCACATGAGGCAGTTGTCGAGACTAAAGGTCCCCATCTCCCCACAGCCTCCTCTCCAGAGTCCTTTCCAAGCAATCTGAGACTGCGCCTTCAGGCCTGTCTTTGCTTCTCCCACTTTATGCCTCTCCTGGTTCTGAGAGACCAGTGGGGAGGAGAGCTCATCGCAGCAGGAAGGTGAGACATCCGTGCCTCTTCACAAGCCCGACCCATCTCTGCCTCTTGGCTTCTGTCCTCTACTGCTTCCGTCTCTGATCATAGAAGGGACTCCAATAGTCATCTGGTTCAATTCCCTGTAATGCAGGAATATGCAGCTGTCCCATATGGCAATCGAACCTGCAACCTTGGCATTATCTGCACTGTGCTCTAACCAAATGAGCTATCCAGGATTCTGGACTTCTCTCTGCCCCAGACTCTCCCCTCTCACTAAGCCCTGATATCTCTTCTGTGCCTCCCACTGAATTTCCTGTTGATCCCAAACCTGAACACAGACTGCTCTGACTTTGCCTCTCACCTGTCTTGGACTGGTTGGATGCAGAGGAATGGATGCAGAGGAACCAGTTGCAGAGTGGTGGTGGGGCGACGATGAGTATTCAGAGGGATAAGAGGGAGAAGACTGGGAAGAGGTGTCAGAAGTTGAAGTGAACAGTCATGGGTATCTTCCCCTCCTTGTCTCCCAGAACCAGAAGAGGCATGAAAAGAGCAGAGGAGAGGCCAACTGCATGCAGGCACAGTCTCTGATAATAATAATAATAATAATAATAATAATAATAATAATAATAATAATAATACTTTATTATTTATACCCTGCCAATCTGGCTGGGCCTCCCCAGCCACTCTAGGCAGCTTCCAACAGAATATTAAAATACAATAACCTATGAAACATTAAAAGCTTCCCTAAACAGGGCTGCCTTCAGATTTCTTCTAAAAGTCTGGTAGTTGTTTTTCTCTTTGACATCTGGTGGGATGGTGTTCCACAGGGTGGGTGCCACTGCTGAGAAGGCCCTCTGTCTGGTTCCCTGTAACTTCACTTCTCGCAGTGGGGGAACAGTCAGAAGGCCCTCAGCACTGGACCTCAGTGTCCGGGCAGAACTATGGCGGTGGAGACGCTCCTTCAGGTATATTGGACCGAGGCCATTTAGGGCTTGAAAAGTCAGCACCAGCACTTTGAATTGTGCTCGGAAACGTACTGGGAGCCAGTGCAGGTCTTTCAGGACCGGTGTTATATGGTCTTGGCGGCTGCTTTCCAGTCACCAGTCTAGCTGCCGCATTCTGGATTAGTTGTAGTTTCCGGGTCACCTTCAAAGGTAGCCCCACGTAGAGTGTATTGCAACAGTCCAAGCTCAGAAAATGTCCTGGTGAGGAGGGGATGGCTGTGGGGAGTTGAGGACTTCCAGTTTCGGCAAGTGATTTTCATGGAGGAAGACCATCAGGAATGAGCTGCTCTGCTCCTTAGGGATGACACCCAACCAAGTCTGTGGAGATTGTGTTTTTGCTAATAAAGAGTTAACACCGACTTTGAACTTTGTGATTACTGGCTGGCACAGTCCTGCAACATCACCTGACCCTGGTTGTGATCTTTGCTCGCTTGGTCTCTGACCTTGGACCTGCCCCTGGATACTGCTTTGGTTGCTGCCCACACTGATGTTGCTGTCGGGAAGTCCCCTGTTCACACAGGAGCCCAGCGAGAGCAGGACACCATGAAGCAGGTCACAGAACTGGCCAGGACCATAGAGCAATTGGGATCAGAAGGCAAACTAGGGAGCAGAGCCAAAGAACAAGGCAGGACTGAGAAACTAGACCAGACACATTAGAACTCAGGTAGGTGTTGTTGCTCAGCTGCAACAGATAGTCCTTTTTGATGCTCAGGAGGAGCTAATGGTCAGCCTCAGCAGGCAGAGTCAGGCCAGGTCCATAAGTTCTTCCCTGAAAGGCTGCAGTTATACATCACACCACACGGGGCAGTGGTCAGCAATCCCTGACACACATTTCAGAATCTCCTGCCCTAAAACCCTGTCCTGAAATGACACACAAGCTCTGAACAATTTTATACATACTTCTCGTGTTGCTAAAAATACCATAAGCCTATTTCTCCTCATGTTGCTAAATGGATTTAAAAGAAAAAGTGTTTCCTCCCTGGCTCCCAACCTGAGTTAGGTAGATAACTTGCTATTGGCATATTTCTGTGGAAAGGGCAGGGCTGCTATTTAAAGCAACTGAGAATGAGTCACCCCCGCCAGAGCGATTAAGCCTTGTGAGTCTGTGCAGGATCAGTTCAGAAGTCATATGTGCTGAAGAAGCAAGGAGAGGACCTCCAGACTGCCACTGTTTGCAGGAGGGATTTGATTGCAAATTTTAGGTTTGCACAATTAAAGTTGATCAAAGTTGCCATACTGCAAGAGATTAACTAAAAGAAGAAGAAGCCAAATCATTTTGTTTGTTTGTTTTTTAAATTTTTTATAAAGTTTTTCTGTTTTGTATTTTTAAATATTCATTTAAATAACCTTAAAATATCAACGACTTCCCTTCTTCTCTTTCCATGGTTCATTTTGCATACCATAAATTCCTGCAACTAAACCATTCAGTGTTCCATTATTACATCCATCAAAATGTATTTTCACTGTTGAATTTATCTCAATGCTGCCAACGTTTTCAAATGTACACAATTCCACCCCCCCCATATATTCAATAAACATTTTCCAGCCTTCTCTAAACGTATGTTCTTCTTGTTCTCTTATTCTGTATGTTAAGTCTGCAAGTTTCAAAATCATTTTGTGAAGTGGCAGATAAGTCCATTGAAAAGTATGGGATGGATGGATGATGAATGGCAAGAAGTAAAAATACCCCAAAAGCAAATCAGGAAGAATGTTCACTGACATATAGTCACCCCACAAACAAATCAGAATGAAAGCTCAATATAAACTAGACATAGTCCAACCTCTGTATCAGCTTTGTGCAAGCAAATCAGGAAGAATGCTGGGTAAACAGGGAAGCTGGGGTAGCTCAGTTGGTTAGAGCATGAGGCTCTTAATCTCAGGGCCATGGGTTCAAGCCCCATGTTGGGCAAAAGGGGGTGGACTAGATGACCATAATGGTCCCTTCCAACTCTTCGATTCTATGATTTTATGATCTGCAGGAGCCCTAAGAAGCCAAACTACAATTCCCATCATCCTTGACAACTGGTTCTGCTAGCTAGGGATGATGGGAGTTGTAGTCCAGAAACAGCTGGAGACCCAAGTTTGGGAAACCCTGCTCTAACCACTATACCACACTGGCTTACTATTCCCCTTACAGTCTCTGTTTGAAGGGGATGCAAAAACACTGCTGTATAAAGAACTATTAATCTTCCTTCTGTCACCAGTTCAACTTCCCATTGCTTGGCATGGGAAGAAATTGAGTCCACATATGCTTGCAGATTGGCACCAGCCAATTTGGCAGGCGGCATTAATGGGAAAATTGCCTAAGCCCATACACATACGCAGAGGTCAAAGAGAGGAAGGCAACCTTCATGAAGTCTGGTCTTGCTTTATTTTAGCATGCTAATAACTGAGTGCACGACACCCACTTTCCTGTAACGCACAGTTCCTGGTGGAAATATCTCTTTGGCTGATGAGTGGGTCAATTTCCAAAGTCAATGGACAATAAATAATCAGTATTTCTGTCGAAACACTTGCATTTTGATAATGTAGATTGCATACCACCTCCTGGTAGTTATAAACAGTGTTTTTGGACTTGAAAAAAATGAAATAAAATATGTGCTTAAAATGGGAGGGAGAAGCTTTGTGTTAGGAGACCAAAATAATGAGGCAAGACACCAAGTATAGGGTAAAGTTACCAGATTTTTTTCAATGAATCCGGGGACACTTTTCAACTTCAATGGATTTTGTATGGGGACTGATTTGTAAATCCGGGGACTGTCCCTGGGAAATGGGGACATCTGGTAACCTTAATCTAGGGCTAATTTATTAAACAATAACTTATCAACCACATTGGGAGGGGGGGAATGTAAACCATGTAAGGAAATATCCCCAAAGTCTAGCAAGCTACTTGTTGATTGGGTGATTCTACCCTTGAAGGTGTGAGAGTTGACTTTAAGCCCAATTCTTTCCCCCTGCCATGCTCATTCAGGTGACGATGGAACACACACCCGTCTGGTTCCATTATTTTACTCTTGTTCATGCGCGTCCTTAAAATCTTATTCTTAACAATCCAATTTCTAAACCTTATTCATCTTATTACAAGTGACTTTTGAACGTTCAACTAATGTAAATACCTGTACACAAAGCTTGCAAGGTTATGTTTTAAACATTTCCCTTGTTTAAAAGAAAAGAAAAGAAAAAAACCAATGTCCTTTTGGGTTTCAAGTTGTCTAATCTGTCTTGCTTAGTTCACTAATTTATTTTACCAGTCTTCTTTATCTTCTTTGGTGGTGGCTTCTTCCTTCTATGGGATAGAGGACATATCAGATATTAAACTGATAAAAACAGATACTACACTTGATCTTAGCCAAAAGGCCGAGAAGCAAATTCCATAGTTCAACTCTATGAAGAAGGACTATCCCAAACTTTCTAACGTCCAGTTTTACTGCATGTCCACAAGTTCTAGTAATATGACAGAAGGAGAGGAAAAAAACCCTCCCTATCCACTTTTTCCATACAATGCAACATTTTATATACCTTTGCCATGCTCCCCATACCCAACTTCTCTCCAAACTTAAAAGCCCCAAATGTTGTAAGGTGGTATACCAGTAGCAATTCTTGAGAAATTAAATATGTGCATATTTGAATATGATCTGCACACCCTAGAATAACAAGAGCATACAGGCGTTGTGACAAAGTTCTTAGCTTCAAACACTGGTGTTGTTTTTTTTTAAAATGCATGTCTAAAAGAGTATCTTAGGAGAAAATTCATTAAAATATGCATTTCATTCATTATTTTCTGATTGGATTTATCTGGAAACAGGGCAGGATAGACTTATGAGTGAACACATAGTACACAAGCAGGTGCACACTAGTAACATAGGGTTATAGGCAATGCTAATCCTACTCAGAGTATACCTATTGAAGGTAATGGACAGGATTGACTCAGGTTCGTTAATGTCAATGGGGCTCCTCTGAGTAGCAATCTGGATAGAACCCAACTTGATTTAACCAGCCTTACAAAGTTCTAGTGAGGTCAATTCAGAAGAGAGCTGCCTGTACCTTAATGCAGGGATGATTCCCCCCTCCACTCTCATGACCATACACATTTCATGAAAAAGAAAAAGTTTCACCTTGCAGAAATCTCATCACAAAATAAAGATTGCCCCCTTTTAAAATTTCCCCAGAGATCTTATTGATCTAATTAAAGTTTGTATTGCAAGAGCATCGCCCAGGAGACAAATAAAATACAGTGTTCCCTTACTGAGTGTGCTATTCCTGATTCAGTGTTCCATTAGAATAATCACTCAGCAAAATCTTTATGCTTCTCCCTCTTCTCTGTTCATCGTCTTATAGCTCTTGTTTTGTGTGCAGATTTTGACAAACCCAAGGGACTTCTCAGCTGCCAGGTGGGTTGCAGAAAAGATGAGATAGACAGACAATAGATAGATAGATGATATATAGATAGATATATAGATAGATGATAGATAGATAGATGATAGATAGATAGATAGATAGATGATAGATAGATAGATGATAGATAGATAGATAGATAGATAGATAGATAGATAGATGATAGACAGATAGACAGACATGTAAGATTCTGATTTAGACATGCACCACATTTTCTGATGTTCCCATCAACTCCACTGATGACCCGCAGAAGATGCTGCATGCTCAAAGAACAGAGGAATAGGAGTAAAATCAACACACTAATTAATTACACTGGTACCTTAGGTTACAGACGCTTCAGGTTGCAGACTCTGCTAACCCAGAAATAGTACCTTGGGTTAATAACTTTGCTTCAGGATGAGAACAGAAATCGTGCAGTGGCAGCGCGGTGGCAGCTGGAGGCCCCATTAGCTAAAGTGGTACCTCAGGTTAAGAACAGTTTCAGGTTAAGAACGGACCTCCAGAATGAATTAAGTTCTTAACCCGAGGTACCACTGTATTTCCTCTTTGGGCTAACCAAACACACTAACCAAGATGGATGTACTTACCAGGACTATGCATCAAGGGACGCGGGTGGTGCTGTGGTCTAAACCTCTGAGCCTCTTGGGCTTGCCAATCAGAAGGTTGGTGGTTTGAATCCGCACAATGGGGTGAGCTCCTGTTGCTCTGTCCCAGCTTCTGCCAACCTAGAAGTTCGAAAGCACACCAGTGCAAGTAAATAGGTACTGTTGTTGCGGGAAGGTAAACAGCATTTCCATGCGCTCTGGTTTACGTCACGGTGTTCCGTTGTGCCAGAAGCGGTTTAGTCATGCTGGCCACATGACCTGGAAAGCTGTCTGTGGACAAAAGCTGGCTCCCTCGGCCTGAAAGTGAGATGAGCGCTGCAACTCCATAGTCATCTTTGATTGGACTTAACTGTCCAGGGGTCCTTTACCTTTACCTTTATGCATCTGTCTCCCCTCCCTGATCCGATTTGTGCCCCAGTCTGGTGCTTTGGAGCAATGTCAGTCCAGCCTGTCTCAAACGGATTCGGTGGGCCTTGCCCTATTTTTAATTAGGACTTCAATTTTCAATTAAAAATGCAGTTGGAGAGGAGTGCATTTCCTTGCTGCCAGACCACCAATATTTTGACAGCCCCAGATTGCTGTGGGTATTCTCAGTATGATATGGGGATGCCTCACTCCATCCCAGTTAAATCCTGCAATGACCCGGATCAGTCCTTAAGGTAGTGAGGTCCTGAGCCATGTAAGGCTTTATAGTTCAAAACCAGCATTTTGAATTGGGCCCGGCGACTAATTGGCAGCCAGTGCAGTCGGAACAGGATCGGTGTAATATGCTCAATCTGAGCAATCTGGCCATTGAATTTTGTGCCAGCTGAGGTTTCTGAACAGTCTTCAAAGGCAGCCCCACATATAATGTATTGCAGTAATCCAGCAGTGGGTGGAGCCAATGACAGGCAGAGCAAATCAATTCTACAGGAGCAACACTGAGACTAAGGAGGAGGAAGCCAACAGCCAGTACCAACCCCGGGGCAGGATGTAAGTAAGAAGTCAGATAGGTGACTGATGGGAGAAGGAGCTTAGTGGGGCAGTGGCTCATTTTCCCTAATGGAGCCACCTCCACTACACTACTGGCTGTTATAGAATCATAAAATTGTAGAGTTTGAAGGGATCCCAATGGTCATCTAGTCCATGTCACGGTCCGGTCTACGGACCGGCTGAGGATGTTGGGATTGGGGGCAAGATGGCGGGGTGGGAGCAGGAATGAGAGTCCAGAAGCCAGGGGTCTGAGGGTCAGGAAGCAAGAAGCCAAATGCAGCAAGGCAGGAAATGTGTTGCTGTGGCAAAGAGCCGAAGGGAAATGCTGACCTTATATCCCTTCCCAGCTTTTGCCACCAGGGGCAGCGAGTTACCAAGCGGCCTCACCTGTGCGGTCTCGCCTTGCCTCTCCAGAACAAACTTAGGAAGGCCCCAGTCCTGCAAAGCCCTGCTGGTCACAGCGTCTGGCTCCTGCATGCACTCCTGACAGTCCAGCCATCTGCAATGCAGGAATCACAGTTAAAGAACCCAACCTTTGTTTAAAAACCTCCAACGAAGGAGAGTCCACCACCTTCCCAGGTCATCCTTTCTACTGTCAAACAGCGCTGTCAGAAAGTTCTCCATAATGCTTAGTTGGAATATTACCTCATGTAATTTGAATCCGTTGGTTCCTGTCCTACCCTCTGGAGCAAAGAGAAAATGAGCTTGCTCCATCTTCCATACGACAGCCCTTCAGATATTCAAAGATGGCCATCATATCTCCTCTCAGCCTTCTCTTTTCCAGGCTAAACATGCCCAACTCCCTAAACTTTTCCTCACAGAGCTTGGTTTCCAGACCCTTGATCATATTGGTCGCCCCTTTTTTGCACACATTCCATCTTGTCAATACCCTTCTTAATCTATGGTGCCCAGAACTGGACCCAGGACTCCAGATGGGAGCCCAACCAACGCAGAATAGAGTGGTACTATTACTTCCCTCGGTAGTTGCTGGGTGACCTTGAGTCCCAGCATTATGAGAGATGGAGAAACAGGAACTCTCTATCCATTTCCTCTATAAACCTGTGATTACATAGGCTGTGTTTATGGCAAATCCTCAACTGTGTCCCTCACCATTCTCGCAAGCTTCTTCTCCTTTGCCTCACACGGCAGGTCAGCCTTTGTATTCCCTCCGCTTCCTGTGTTAATATTTTGCACAGCGAAGGCTGATTGATATCAATAAGCAGGTAACTGTAAAAATGGCAACTCAGCAGGCCGGATTTCAGGTACGCATGTGGTGATTGCAGTATCTGCTAAGCAAATCTCCAAGAGTAATTGGCAGCTTTGCTACACAAAGTGGGTTATTGTTTTTAAAAGCCACGCTGGAGAACATTGGGGACAAAAAGATTGCCGGGGTGAGCAAAGCTGCTCTCCAAACACAGCAGAGGATGAGTGAATGGGAAAGCTGTTCCTTCTTTCCTCCTTTCTCTTTCTTTCCTTCCATCAAATATAGAGAGGTTAACAATGAAAACCACACACAATGTGTCACAATGAAAGCTCAGTGTGTGAGCTTGGGCGTAAATAACCACAGGCAAAGAATTTCATTCAAGTGGAACGAGGTTTCTGAGAGCACTGATAACTTTAAGTACCTGTGAAAAGAATTGTGTCAGGACTGACTGTGAACTGCTTTCATTGTGTCTTCAGAAACAACAGCAGCACAGCCCTGCTTTTAAACAGATTTGACCAAATCAAACCACATTTATGGTAGCCCTCAAATCATAGGCACCCCATGGCCTGAGTTCATGGGGGGTGGGGAGACCAATGAGAGGAAGACTGAAGAGACAGTCAAAGCAGATGGGGCGATGGGAGGAAGAAGAACTGGGGACCTTTTACGAGAGAACAGTGCAGATGTCCAGCAACAGCCATTTGCCCTTCCTCTGGTACACTGGGGGATGGAGAGATGTGAAAAGAGCCAAATTTCTCCCCTGCGTCCAGCATGGAAAATCACTTCTAAGAGAACAAGTGTGCTTTTGTAGCAGGCTGCAAACAGGGATCCGATTCTTGCAAGGTAGATGAGGAACAAACAAGCTAGTTTCACATGTTTTCAATATATTGTAACAATGTGCAATATAATATATAATAATATATTGAAAAGGCTAAAATCATGTACACCATGTTAGTTGTTGGCTATAACCCATACCATTGCTGTTCGTTTTTAAGAAGTCAGTGCTGGTGTTAATCTCTATAACCTGCTTTCAATTTGGTGGTGTTACTAGGCAAGAACAAAATGTTGCTTTCTCTTATCTCATGACTCTCACCATCACTCAGGGGGAAATATAAGAACCAGCCTCTTCTAACGGCTGACCACCATTCCATATTGAAATGGGTGCTCTAATCTTTATATGATTGCCTTTTCTGTGATAGAAATATGGCTCCGCGTAGGGTATTTATTGTCTGGTTCTCTCCAAAGTATTGACTTTATGTAACAGCTTGATATACATCAAACCCTTTGTAGATTTAATAAACACTTCTTGGTCAATCCTCTGTTGTAAACACAATGAGATTTATTTTGGCCATCTAAGCACAATTCTCTCCCCCGCCCTTGAAAATATTCTACTTCCAGAGATCAAAATATACAAAAGGGAACATAGATCACTGAATGGCGGCAGAGCGAGCGGACGGGCAGGCGGGACTATGTAGGAGGTTGTGTTTCTTTCTGTGTCTTTAGAATTTCAGAATATGCTGATGGCTAAATGGATTTGGCAACAGAGATTGGTCAGTTAGCATGAGTGGCACACTATCTGACCAACCTCAACCAGGCCCCACCTGCCCGCCTTCTTACTTAAAAACAGCAGGGTGGTGAAACGGGAAGTGCTGTCTTGCCCTGCTACCTGTGCCACCTGTGCCACTATACCTGCTGCCACCGGCGCCACTTCTCCACCTGCCCTCCCAACTCTGTTGCTATCAGAGAAGTGATGCTGGCATTGGCACAAACTTCAGGTGAGATCTTGCACTGTTCCTGAGGTGATTTCGGTTGACAAGGATGCTGATACCGGGACTGCTTCTGTGCCTGTGGCAGAGGTGGCGTGGCAGGCGCGTGGCATCTATGGGGCTGCCACCATGGGGGCTTCGGCAGCCTGAGGCAACTGCCTCAGTCTGCCTAATGGCAGAGCTGGCTTTGACAATCAGTCAGGGAGTGGATCTCTCTTTCTGTTGTTGTTGTTTAGTCGTCTTAGTCGATTTCAACTCTCCATGACCCCATGAACCACAGCATGCCTTGGAAACTCTCACTTTCTTCTCAAAGCTTCTCCTTTTTTATGTCCATGGAGTTTTCTTGGCAAAATACTGGAGTGGTTTGCCAGTTCCTTTTCCAGGTGGATCACGTTGTCAGGCGCTCAGCCTACACTCGAGTAGGACCCTGGTAGAGATACATGCCCGACTGGCATGTTCTCTCCCTCTTGGTCAATTGTTCAGGAGCTTCAAAAGCTTTCTTCATCACAGCGACCAATGCCAACAGACATCGGCACACTTAGGGATCCGCAGAGTTTGTGCATCATGCATGACAGACCTCAGCAACTCAGCATTTTGGCTAATCTACTTTATTTACATATAAACACACACAGAGTACGGCAACATGGCTCTCTCTCTCTCTCTAGCATCAGACAGCAAAGAGAAAAAGAACAAAGGACAATAGTCCCACTTCCTGGAACACAGTAACACAAACATCCTGTCTCCATCACTTCCCACTCTGTGGAGTCAAAACATACACTGTCATGTGAAAGACAACAATCCCATGACTGCAGTCATGGAGCAGGAATTCTAACACACGTTTAGTCTAAACTCTTGGCTATGACCTGTCCGTGTTGGGTGGCCCTGCGCGGCATAGCTCATAGCTTCTCTGAGTTATTCAAGCCCCTTCACCACAACAAGGCAGTGATCCATGAAGGGGTCTCTTTCCATATTCACCCTCAATTCCACCCCTGGAACAAGCCAATGGATTCCTCTTCCATGGAGAAGTTGGGGTGTGTCAAACTCCCCCCTCCTGTACATAAGTGTGGGAGAAGCATTACCCTAGTTTGAAAATAGGATGCATTTGTGAAACAGCTACGGTTCAGAATGTAGCCCTGCGTCATCCTGCGTCATTGCATCTTCTTGACCGTTCTCAGTTATTTTTGTTGCTGTCTCTAAATTACCACAAACACAGGTGCCAGCTTGGAGCAACCTTCGTTTCCAGGAAGTTCTCATTTCTCTCTCTTAATAAACAAAAGGGTCATAATGACAGACTGGAGTGGGTTCATTTTAATAGTCCTTCCCTTGGGAAGCCGATGTGGTACCAGAATAAAACTTACCATCAGTGCAACTTCTAGGGCATTGAGGAGAGGGGCGTGAATTCGCAGAAACATGAATGATGTCTTGCAAAGGAGCCAATCTTTACAGTTTAAAATCAAATGTTATCAGTGTGGGAAAAATCAGCCTCATAAAACTAACTCGGCATTTATATACTTTAGGACAGTGGGCCACCAGTTGTCTAGGGATACAGTAAAATTCATTGAATAATATGTGTGAACAATGGTACCATTAAGTCATGTATTTGGGGCAAAATTATCAGGGCCCCACTCAGTAGAATAACATACCCTTCAAGTGTTCCAGTTTTCCCAGGACATCCTGGAATTACAGAAGCCATCCGAGCTTCTGATTTGATCCCCAAATGTCCTGTTTTCCCTTTCCAAAGCCACCAATGCTGAGCTCAGGGAAGATGAGCTGTTGCTTGCAGCCAGTGCTGTTGTTTGTAATGGAGCCACACACTTGTGCGATTCAGCTGGCTCACATGAGAGCACAGCGCCAAAAAACATGTGTCACAATTTTTATCAGCAGAATGTTGGAGGGTATGGAATAAGCAGGAAAACCCAACCCACAGTGATTCAGGGCTGTCTCCATTTGACTTAGACAAAGCCTTGATCTTCAGGAATAGTGCCAATTCAGCTGAATCTGGTGTACAGCCCTCGTTGTTACAAAGATGTTGGAAATTAACACAGAATCTCAATAAATTTCTACCCAGAAGTCTCATCCCATTCAGTTCAATAGGACTTACTTCCAGGTAAATGGGTCTAGTATTGCAGCCTAGGTCCAATTGTTTTGTCTCTTGTGCAGACTTCCACAGTCTTCTATCCCCGAACCTTGAGAAATCATACCTCATTTCTACCTTAACTAAAATATGGTTCTTCCTTCCCTTCGTTTGAGTCCCCCACTCCCCAACCCGGATTTAACCAACAATATCACTACTGACAAAGAACATCATTTAATTCCTTGCCTCTGTAAAACACTTTCTAAATTAGGACCTGACATTCAGATTGATTGCAAAGACATGAGGGCACCATAAACTGATGCATGGCAATCCCATCGTGTTGACAGACCATGTCAGCTGTGTGCCCTGGATGAGAAATGATCTATCTCCTCCAAGCTGTGAATTAATTCTCCTGATGATTTACTCAATTAGAAAGGAAGAATGAAGGTGAGGGGCGAGTAATTTCAGGAGGGTGGTCTATTTCCCAGGAAATGGATTTTTTTTTATGAATTAATGTAGCAATGATGATTACTATTGCAAGGTGACTTATACAAGCACTTATACAAACTCCTCATGGAACTCAAGGCTCACCCAGAGGTGCAGTTTGCAAGAGGTTTCTATTGGAATTGCTGAGCACTCATTCTTTTGTTATGTTTTGTTTGAGTACAACAATCCATGATGCATGCATAGTGGTGAGCTAATGACTCTTGACTAGTTTCAGAATCAGCTTGCTAGGTACAAGCTTTCCCAGTAAGCATTCAATAACAAAAAGCGGCCTCTCGCTTTCCCCCTACACTATATAGATAGAGTCTGTTTGATAAGAGTTCTGTGCTAGTTTGAAACATTGGGACAAGTGCAGTGATTATGGGTTATGAATGTGCATTCGTGTATTTCCTTCTGTCAACTTCACATGGGACAAAGGGATGTAAGAAGCTATCGATTATTTTTCCTCCCTGCGTTTGTCACATGCAGCATTGTATCTGTTCAATTGCAGTTCACCTTCCACCAAAAACGATGTTATTCTCATTGTCCTCCGAAGCAAAATTATGTAGCTTGCATAATTTATGCAACGAGTTATGTGAATACTGTCGTTTCACCCCATTTGTTCAATGGAAGGGAGCACAGATGCCATTGATTATGTCTCTTTTGCAGACGGAAAGCAACAACAGTGAATACCAATTGAATTCACTGGATTGATTTCCGTCCAAGACGTGGGACTAGAAAGTGAACACTGGTAATTTCGACTTCCATTTTCATTGGAATTCCCCAACAGGTTTTTGCAAAGGGGTGTGTGTGTGTGACTTTGCTTTAGTGTTAATATTTACCAGTGTGATTGACAAGCAGTAGGTGGCAGTGCTTGCCACAACACCTTAAAATCTGTCTTTATGGTGACTGGCTTTTGATAGCTTCGAAAGGAAAACAATATATAGAAGCTTGCAGTCAGAATGTTGGCTGGTTCCAATCAACAGGTGAAATTCACAACACACACACACACACACACACACACACACACACACACACATCTCCCTGCCCCACCTCCCATGGTCTCCTCAGCTCATAAAGCTTGAGGAGCAGCTGAAGGAAGAGAAGAGAACAGAGGGTGAAGAAAGAGCTGTGTGTGGAGGAAGGCAGAGATGAGGCAGTCTGTTGAAGAAGCCAGGGGGCCTCTCCCTCCTGTTGTGACCAGCTCCACTCCACGCTGATCTCCTAGGACCCACAGAGGTATGAAGAGGGCAGAGCAGAGACAGACAAGGCATCAGGATCTGAAATTGCTTGGGAAGGACCCAGGGGTTGAAGAGCGCGATGGGAAGGCTGGGACCTTCAGTCCTCACAACTGCCTCATTGGGGCAAGATCTACTGGGCTCTCTAGGCCTGGGCTGTTTTGTTGACTTGAATAAACTTCACTGACACCTTTAAAAAAATAAATTGGTTTTTCAGCTTAAAATTTTACAGTGATATATCAAACATAAATCATAAAAAACAAGATTCCAAAGAATCTCCTGGACTTCCATCCTCCCTTATGTGAGTCCTATTATTAATCAATTCCTCCCGCATCCTTTATGATAACCCTTTACCTCTTCCATTGTGTCCAGAATTCAACCTTAAACTACAAGTGATATTCCAATCCTACTAACGATTTTAACTGTCTTGAAGAGAAGTTATAAATTTCCCCCATTCCTTGTTAAAAGTTTCGTCTTCCTGATTTCTGATTCTTCTGGTCATTTTAGCCATTTCAGCATAGTCCATTAACTTCATCTGCCATTCTTCTCTGGTAGGAACTTTATCCTCTCTCCATCTCTGGGCTAGTAACATCCATGCAGCCATGGTCACATACATAAATAGTCTTTTCTGCTACTTTTAAATAGTCTTTTCTGCTAGAATTCCAAAAAGGAAGGCTTCAGGCTTTTTAACAAAGGTTATTTTAAACATTCCCCTCCAACCCATTATACAGTGGTACCTTGGGTTACAGATGTTTCAGGTTGCAGACTCTGCTAACCCAGAAATATTACCTCGGGTTAAGAACTTTGCTTCAGGATGAGAACAGAAATCGCACGGCGGCAGCATGAAGCCCCATTAGCTAAAGTGGTACCTCAGGTTAAGAACAGTTTCAGGTTAAGAACGGACCTCCAGAATGAATTAAGTACTTAACCTGAGGTACCACTGTATATCATAACTTCACTGACACCTTTTGAGTTACTGCTCCCAGCACCCACCTTGACACCAGTTGAGGCAGTTAAATCCTTGAACTGGGAGGTACTCGCCTCATCCAGCTTCTGTCCCCATGTCTCAATTGCTCCATTTCAGCATCCTGTTTCCCCTCCTCATCTGCCCCAGACAGGAATTCTGCTCTTGAGACTGGCGACAGACACCTCAGGACTCCTGACAGAATGCTCCTTCTGTCTGAGGTTGGTGCACCAAAAATAACAACCCTCTTAAAAACACCATCTTATGCAGTAGCCTAAGATGACCTACTCTAAAAGCCAGCCGTCTCACACACACATCACATCAACCAGTCTTGGGCATTCTAGAAGGAAGCTGTTTATGGCTGGGACAAACGAACAAATAAATATGATCTGAGTTCCGCCCAGCTTGTCTTCTCCCTAGCCCAGTGAATTGCATACATCTAAATGCAGAACAATGATTTATATGTAAAACAGCCACTAAATCCTTATACTCCTAAGCACAACTGATTCTTCTAATGCCTCGACCCTTTTTGGATGCTAGCCACGCTCTCCTGTTCTAATAAGGAAAGAAAGAAACAAACAAACAAAAACCCCAAACCCAAGAAGGAACTGTCTGCCAGAGCTAATATAAGCTTGATGGCTGCAGGATCAGTCTTAGTGAGAGAAATGCGTTCAGCAACGCTTTACTTGCAATTTTCTTTTTCTTGTAGCAAATGAGAGGTGGCCCCTCTTTATTCAAATGCTGGGGGTGGAGAGAGAGTTGGGAGTGAATAATGGAACAAAACATGAAAGGGCATTGCTAGCTTTCTGCCTTTAGACTAAAATGTAAGCTTGCCTTCTACAGATGCATGGAATGAAATGAAAGTTTAGTGGGAAGTTGCCTTGAGTCCTTGTCAGGGAAACAGGCAGTATATGATGATGGTGATGATGATGATGGTGATGATGATGATGGAAACAGAGAATGACCAGGAACATACCAGAGAGCAAACCCTATTGAACTCAGTGGGACTTAATTGCAGTGTAAGGCTGCCCAGTCTTGACCCTGTTACACGGAAGTAAGCTCCATTGTGGTTAAACCACAGAGCCTAGGATTTGCTGATCAGAAGGTCGGTGGTTCAAATCCCCACGATGGGGTGAGCTCCCGTTGCTCGGTCCCTGCTCCTGCCAACCTAGCAGTTCGAAAGCACGGCAAAGTGCAAGTAGATAAATAAGTACCGCTCTGGTGGGAAGGTAAATGGTGTTTCCGTCTGCTGCTCCGGTTCGCCAGAAGCGGCTTAGTCATGCTGGCCACATGACCCGGAAGCTGTACGCCGGCTCCCTTGGCCAATACAGCGAGATGAGAGCCACAACCCCAGAGTCGGTCATGACTGGACCTAGTGGACTGGACCTAGGGGTCCCTTTACCCTTTACCTTTAAGGCTGCCCAGTCTTGACCCAGTTACACGGAAGTAAGCTCCATTGAATACAGCGGGGCTTCCTTCTAAGCAGACAGTGCAAAGCCCCATTTACAATTTACTGGGGCAGCTTCTGCAGGGTTGCCCAGATGCCATTTTTGACGGACGGATCCTGGCTATGTCAGGGGAATTCAGGATGTGAGGCAGCCCTAGCTTCTGTAATTCTGGGACCGTCCCTGGAAAATAAGGAAACTTGGAGAGTACAGTGGTACCTCGGGTTATGAACTTAATTTGTTCTGAAGGTCCGTTCTTAACCTGAAACTGTTCTTAACCTGAAGCACCACTTTAGCTAATGGGGCCTCCCGCTGCTGCCGTGCCGCCGGAGCACGATTTCTGTTCTCATCCTGAGGCAAAGTTCTTAACCCGAGGTACTATTTCTGGGTTAGTGGAGTCTGTAACCTGAAGCATCTGTAACCTGAAGTGTCTGTAACCTGAGGTACCACTGTATGCTGGTGCTCAACCACCCACCCTACTCATGGGACCACTAGGAAGTGTACAGCATGCCCTGAAAGACCACGTTCACTTCCCCCCCAAAAAAGCTTAGCACGAGAACACATTCAGTCCCTCCAGTGCAAGTACATATATTTCTCATTTTCTCCCTTAGCTTGTTAACAGTAGGCAGCAAGACAGCATCCTTACTATGCTACAAAGAGTCCCGGAAGGTGCAGGTGGACCTGAGCATGCCCTGGCTCCTGAACTGTGCTCTGGTTGCTAAGGAAACTGGATTTGTAGAACAGGGCTGGAGCATGTATGTGTTGCTTTTCACACTGAACCATCCGAAGCAAACTTGTAAAGGATAATGTTACCACAAAATAAAGACAGAAGATAGAGCAGAAGCTTCCACCAGCCAATTTCTTTGGTGTCCTTTCATTTGTGGATTTTGTTCAGAGTGTGCCTCATGCCCACTTTCCCCTCTGTTTTCCTTCGTGACTTCCTCCTTTGCATTCCTGGATTAATTTAGCTTTATTCAATTTTCAGTGCAAACAAAGATGCGTATCTATATTGCGATAATTGAGGGAGAGAGAGAGAGAGATTCATAAATACAGATATACCTAAAAGTAGTAAATAAAAAAAGTGTGAGAAAAAGGAAGCAGACAAAAAAAAGTTTTTAAAAATATTTTTTTTTAAAAAAAAAAGTGGGGGGAGGCTATTATCTGAAATTCACCAAACAGGAAGTGAGCAGTGAAATGTTATAAATCAACACATTTATTTTTTTCTTATTCCTATGCAGATATATACGAGAAAAACAGCATCTAGTGCTCCATCAAAAATAATCAGTATCACCCAAAATGTATTTTGCATTTCAGATAGATGGATGCCTAGCCGGAGCAGTCTAAATTTTAATTGCATCATTTATATATGTTGCCAAACATTTAAGAAATTGTCCGTTTTATTTGCATCCCACCAAACTGCATTTTGCATGTCAACTTTTCAAATGTTGATATAAAACACACCAGGCCTCTTTGCCAGTTACCTTCAGATGTTTCCAGCCTTTAGCTCTTAGCATTCATTCTGCAGCTAGTAGATGGAGGGCCAGAGTTTTATCATGACGGTCTATGTTCAGTCCATCCCAGGCACCCAGAAGAGCCAATGAAGGCACTGGAAGTACCATTGCATGGCCAATACTAATGTGTTCATGTATTGCCAAGAAATGCAACCGTGTGCTGCTGCTATCAAGATCATTGTTTTGTTGATATCAAGGAGCTCCTGTAGGTATTGGTAATTCACTATGGACGAAGAAGGTTGCTGTAATCATTTCTGCGATCACATCATGATTTGAACATCATCAGCCACCTGAAGGTTGCTACATAGAAGGTGGATCAGATTAATCTACTGTTGTTCCAGAGGGCGGGACTAGAACCAATTGATGGAAAAGGTTCAGACATATCCTGACTCAAACAGGGACAATTAGGAAGGATCTGGGCTTCAGCCAGTTTGAGTGGAGACAACCCTGGGTTGGGTCAGGCTTCCCAGAGTGATCCAAGGCTGTCATGGGACAGTGCACAAAAGGAGAGGCAGATTGTCCTAGCAGGAATGAATCTGTCAGGGACTGTGCTGAGAAGGGCTGCATTGAGGAGGAATGGTGTGAGCCACCCCTTCCACCCCCTACTCCTGCTCCTGAATCGTCCCAGGAGCAGGAGGACAATATAGATTTGGAACAGCGGTTTGCAGAGGGGCATAGTTTAGAAGGCAGAAGCTGGGAAATACTGTTGTACCTTGGATCCCGAACACCTTGAGAGTCGAATGTTTTGGCTTCCAAATGCCGCAAACCCAGAAGTGAGTGTTCCACTTTGCAAACATTCTTTGGAACCTGAACATCCGACGCAGCTTCCGATTGGCTGCAGGAGCTTCCTGCAGCCAATCGGAAGCTGTGCCTTGGTTTCTGTACATTTTGGAAGTCAAACAGACCTCTGGAACGGATTCCAGAGGTACAACTGAGGTACAACTGTACTGGATGGGGAACAGTTAGGTAAAGGAACACAGGAAGAGAGAGGGTTAACAGATTCACAGTTGCTGGACAGCATTCCTCCAATCTCCCCAAGGTCACAGAGAGCTCGGAAAGTTTCAGAACAGAAAGCACAGAAAGCACACAGGCACTGGCGGAGGAAGAGGGGGCGGGGGGAGCGCACCTCCCCTGGCAGTGCCATCCTTGTGGGGTGCCATCGTGGCTGCCCCCCGTCTGTGCTGGGTGCCATGCACAGAGGGTACAAGCTCAGATTCTTCTTCTCCTTCTTTGGCGATCACTTGTAGCTGAGTAAGATTGTCTTCCATAAACATGGTTTTAACAATGAGTCTGTAAGTGACTGTGGAGGTCAATTCTGGATCCACACGTCCTTTCACAGTGGGGACATTGGTTTCCGGGCGGGAGTTGATCACGGTGTGGATTTGCCAAGTGTGCCTTCCTCTTAGCACGTTTCTCCCTTGAGTCCTGAGTTCGAGTGTCTTCAAAGCCCATGACGCCTTTGGTAAAGGCTGTTCTCCAATTGGAGCACTCGCAGGCCAGTGTTTCCAATTGTTGGTGTTTATACTACATTTCAGATTACAAGACGCAGGAGTGACATAGATTAATAGGGCTGAAGCCTGACAGAATCCTCCACTCGCAAGCTAGTAAGTGCAGAGTGCAATCCTTCTGGCTTCAGGATGCTGTTTTGCCTGCAGGGAATGTTGAGGAAACAGACCTCAGCAGGATTGTAAGAAAGGCATGGGTCACCATGGTCAGTTCTGGTATCTTAAGGACAGGGGCGAACGAAGGTGTCGTGACACCCGTGGCAGCAAACCTCTATGTACAGCGTACATAGCGGTTTGCCAGCGCTGCCGCTCCAGCGCCATATGGATGGTGCCGGAATCCTCTGTTCACGACTGTAGTGGCGACAGAGGGACGGAAGGAGCGTCGCTATGTACAGCGCATACATGTGACGCCGCACATGCGCTGTACATAGCGGTTTGCCACCGGCACCAGGATTCTCTGCTCGCGGCTGCAGCCCTGAACAGAGGATCCTCCACATGTGGCTGTGGTGACGCAATGGCTGCTTGCGCTGCTGCGAGTCCCCACAGGGTGCCTTCTTGTCACCCCCCAGACATGGCACCCGGGTCGCACTCCCCCCCACACCCCGTTGTGATGCCACTGCTTAAGGAACAGCACAGCTCATAATTGTGCAAACACTTGACTAATTTAGGTCCATTAACTTAAAGGGATTTACTCCAAGTAGGACTCTCGTTGGCTGAATCCCTGACTGTATATTCCTAGTGTTTTATCTTTTTTAAATACTTTTTTTTTACTGAAAGTTTTCAACACAGAATACATTAAAGCCGAACGAATCTTTAAAAAAAAAGAAAAGAAAAGGGGGGGGGAAAGAAGGAAAACACTTCACACAAAGGAGTGTTTTATCAACGTGCATCTGTACACAGGTGATGCAGATGCAGAGTGGTGAACGATGGAAATGAACTGGAAGAACTGGTAAAGAGCCCGAGCAGTCCATTACTTTGATGAAGTTTTCGCATCAAACACAACATTACATGAGATAAACTTGTGCAGTACAATTGTATGCAATATTTGTTCACATTACTGAGTGCTAAGGTACATTTGCTTCTACAGTCTTTTCTTCCCATAATTGTCTTTTTATGTCATAGTCCATTTCTCTGTATTCCAGGATATGTCTGGGCACAAATGGCTAAATAGCTCACACATTGTAGCAAGCAAGTATAATGGGGAGGCAATCAGCAGGGAGCCTGAGCAAAAATGCACCACCCTGTTTGTGGGCGGCAAAATTGTAGGAGAATTCTACCAGATATTCTCTCCTGGGGGGTCAGGATGTGTAGAATCAAATGGGGCAAAGGTCCAGGAGGGCCTGTAAACGCTATCTTCATAGTCAAGATAACCTCAAAAATGTGAGCTGTAAAACGAGGTAGATATATGCCTATCTGCTTGCTTTGAAGCTTTGAAGCCTTAATTTTGGTTCTGTTAGTTGGAAGAGGGGAGGCTTCTCATGTTGCTTGTCGGTCAGCTACCCTCTTACCTGAAAGATGGATGGGAGTGGGGAAAGGGCCTGTAAGCCAGGGGTGGCTAATTGGGCTGTTGTTGCCAGCTTACGTAGCTTGCTTTTTACATAAGTAGCCCATATACAAATAGCCCCTTGCAGACAATGCCACGGTGCTTGCGGCTTCAGCATCCATCCTGAGGTGTGGCGGCAAGGAATCCTGCATTGCGTTGCAGTATGCAAATCTTTTGATATATCTCTATAATAAAGCACTAGAACTGATCACTAGAACTGAGTTTTGTAGATCTTTCTTTGGAATCCCTGCAATGGGTCCTTGGAGCAATCCTTTGCCCCATACCGCTGTTAAAACAGCTTCACTGACTCTGCCCATCTATTACCAAGCCAGCTTTGAGGTCATTGTATTAATTGATAAAGCTCTGAGGAACTTACCATACTTTTCCATGTATAATACTATGTTTTTTCCTTTAAAAATCATGCTAAAAAGTGGGGGGTCATATTATACAAGGGTAGTACATAGGGTGGACGTTTGATTGGCTGCTGCCATGGATGTCAGCGGCTATTGTGCATGTTACTGGTTGCTGCATCAATGGGTGGTGTTGATTGGCTGACGCTCTGGCAGTTGGGCGGGTGATTGGCAGCTTCTGCCAGCAATGGGACAGACGGGAGGCAGATTTTGTGACTGGGCAATCCCCCCCCCAAAGAAGCTCAACAACTCCGTGCCATCTCCCCCCATTTTCTTAAATTTGAGACCCCCAAAATAGGGGGCATCTTATACATGGAGGCGTGTTATAGATGGAAAGGTACGGTACGTCCAGGCTGTCTTAGGGACTTCTTGAACCCTTAAATCCCAGTTTGATCACTGAGCTCATTTGCAGGTGGGTTGCTGGTCATTCCATGAATGGGCAGGATTCATTTGACAACCAGAAACCAGAAACCAAGCCATCAATGTCATTGACCCAGCCCTAAGAAACAACACTGCCAATATAGATTCAGTAGCTGTGTTCTGTGCTAACTTTTAAACACCTGCTGAAAACTTTTCTATTCCGTCAGGGTTATGCAGGCAATTAAGGGCATGTCTTTCCACAATAGCTGGCTGATTTCTGACTTTAACAACCACAGGATTCACGACCACTGCTTCTGGAGCAAGGTAAGCTTACCCTCTCTGATAATATGAGCAAGTAATGAACGAGACCGAAAGGGGAGTAATGAAAAGAAAGTACCCATTTGTTACTCTGCGCATGCATTGCGGAGCAAATGAAGATCGAACCAAATGGGCCCTATTCAATTCCTCACTCTGAAATGAGTGTGCACCACGATTTCATGGGAACACACAGCAATTCTAGCACTGGAGCGTGAGTGTGATAGATAAAAACTAAAGTGTTCGTGGTCTCAATCAGCTGAGAGGTGCCAGACTTAGCAGGGCAAAGAGCAGTTCGTCTGTACCACACAGACAACACCCTGAGGGCACCCAGTGAAGTCTCGTCTCATTGTTTCTCTTGCCTTGGAAGTGTGCTGCACATTAAGGGAAAGAGCCAATTTTCTACAAGATTACCTTAGACAGCTGCTACATCAGCTACTCAAATGACCCCAAGAATATAGAAGAGACTTCATATCCACTGTTGACTTCGGATAAATGTTAAAATATCTCAACCGTTTCATCCCCATCACATTTGCTGCAGTATATGTATGTGTGTATACTGTATATTTAAAATGTTTTGCATCAAATTCTGGACACACCTTTTACATAGTGGAATTTCTGACAGTAAGAGTTGTTTGGCGGAAGACTACCTCCTTCACTGGGTTTTAAAAAACAAATGTTGGGTGGTCATCTGTCCGGGATTTCTTAGTTGTGATGCAAACAAGGATGCCAACTTGAATAAAATATGAGGGGGCAAGTAAAAAAGGTAAAGGTAAAGGACCCCTGGATGGTTAAGTCCAGTCAAAGGCGACTATGGGGTTGCGGCGCCCATCTCACTTTTCATGCTGAGGGAGCTAGCGTTTGTCCACAGACAGCTTTCTGGGTCATGTGGCCAGCATGACTAAACCGCTTCTGGCACAACAGAACACTGTGACAGAAACCAGAGCGTACCTTCCTGCTGCAGTGGTACCTATTTATCTACTTGCACTGGCATGCTTTCGAACTGCTAGGTTGGCAGGAGTTGGGACAGAGCAACGGGAACTCACCCCGTCGCGGGGATTTGAACCGCTGACCTTCCGATTGGCAAGCCCAAGGTGCTCAGTAGTTTAGACCACAGCGCCCCCCGCTCCCATATGAGGGGGGGCAGGTAAGCCCCGCTCCACATAATCAATTACAAGATGCAGTGCACATACAGCATTTGAATGGCAATGGCCATCAAATCGGGGTGGGGGAGCCCTCAAATATTTTATTGGGAGGGGGGTCAAAGGGACCTCAGCCCCTATGAGTTGGCTCCTATGGATTCCAACACTGCAGGTATTTGTACTAGGTGACCATTGGGGTCCCTTACAATTCTACAAATACACACACACAAACACACACACTTGACCAGCCCCCCCCCCTGCTGCTGGTGCTTACACATCTCAGTAATAGAGCCATAAATGAACATCTTATTAGTTTAATCCTGAATGGGGGCATACACAAATCAGCCACTTGGTTCAGTTGATATCATTTAAGACTCCCATCCATCTTAGTCAGAGGAGTTGCCTAGCTCAATTCATCAAAGCCGAGACAAAAACTCCCAGAGAGGAAGAGGGAGGGAGGAGGCTACATAATAACTGAGTTGCTCAGTATGCAACATATTTAATCATAATAAAAGAAAATGTGTTTGTTTATGTGTGGGGAGGTTATCTTGATCCTACTGAGACTCTCCACTTGGGATTGTGTTTGCAG
The DNA here is from genome assembly GCF_964270895.1 of Podarcis filfolensis. Taxonomy (NCBI): domain Eukaryota; kingdom Metazoa; phylum Chordata; class Lepidosauria; order Squamata; family Lacertidae; genus Podarcis; species Podarcis filfolensis. The sequence continues at coordinate 9,412,657 of NC_139618.1, forward strand.
GTCATTTAGAAGGTTTTGCAGGCACAAAGGGTTAGATATCCAATGCTTTTCCTACTCAAAGTAGAACTATATAAAATAATGGGTATGGCTGACTAGGGTCCATTAATTTCAATGGATTCACTCAAACTGAGTTGGGCAAAACTCTTAATCTGGGCAAAACTCTTAATCTGGTGACTCACTAATTTGAGGGTGCAGGTTCCCATGAGAACATTTCAAAGGTCTCTGTCGTCTGCACAGTTGCTGAATTAGAAAACCTCATTTAGAAAACGAATTATCCCAGCTTATAAGAGTCAGATGCATTTCTGAACTGAGCAACCCCTCCCACTTGAAAAACACCACCAAGTATCAAAATAAGCTGTAAATCACAATTGCACAGCAGCAGTCCCAGCAACTAACAGTCCACATGAAGCTCCTGGGCTGGCCAGGTTTGGTCTAAATGTAAGACGTTTGCCCTTTTTTTACTTTGCTTGGCCAACAGAGAAGGAACATTACGCTGGCTGATTTATCCAGCGAGTGACCTCGAGGTGCCTGGGCTGGGGAACACAGACTCCAAATCTGGATACAGACATTGACTGAAGATGTGTTTCATTGTCTTAACGCAGTAGTGCACTGGTTGCAGTGTGATGGCTGGATTGCTAAAAGGCTAATTATGGCTGGCTGGTACTTGTATTCCAGTTAGATATGGATTGCTGGAAAGCTGCGCTTGGAGACAAATTGACAGGGGTTATTGCATTGCCATTTCTCTTCTTCTATCTCTGCCTTATTAACAAGTGTATTCTTCTTGTGGCACACTGATTACCTCCCCCCCAAACCCTCTCTTCTCACCTTTTCCACAGTACCTGGGATGCATGCTAATGAAGCAATGCTTTGGCTAAATGGAGCAGGTTCTACAAATTCTCAACAATAAGCAAGCTGGGCTGGGGCTGGCTGAAGTCATTTTGCTGAACGGCTCGGAGTGTCCCAAAGTGGTTGATGGGACTGTGCATGGGACTAGACATGGAAAAGAAGTTAATGCACTGCAGTATAAAGAAATTAATTTGGAACTCAGGACCTCAGAAGTAAAATGCATGGGCATGTGCAGAGTGCACCTGCCTTGCCAATGAGGAACAACTGTATTTAATAAGGTGGGTGCCTCCAGACTGTGAGGAGGGATGCAAGCATACACCAGAACTTTAGATTTGTACCAATAAGGTGCTCTTGTTGCTCTAGCACAACAAATTCACTTTTTAATGGCTTTTATTTTTTTGCTGTTTGGAAAGTGATGGGAAAATGCACTGAAAACTGTGAGACGAATGAATGATTAATGAGAAGGGTAAATTCTCAGTGTTGTATAAGCTCCTCATAAATGAATAGGAGCAAATGTCCAGTCTCTGCCTTGCATTCATTCGTCTCACAGTTTTCAGCGCATTTCCCCATCACTTTCCAAACAGCAAAAAAAAAAAAAAAAAGCCCCTAAAAAGTGAATTTGTTGTGGTACAAATCCAAAGTTCTGATGTATTCTGGCCCATGGGCCAGAAGTGGCCCATGAGGGTTGCTTTACTGGCTCATGAGCCGCCCCCGAACCAAGCCGCCTGCTTGGCGAGTCCCCATGCGCTGCGCTAAACTGGCACAGCACGGCGTGGGGACTTTCTTCCACGGCTCCGGAAATTGCTTCTGCACATGCCCAGATGCCAGAAATCACGTCTGTGCATGTCCACGGCGCAGGAAATCGCTTCTGCGCATGCCCAGATGTCGAAAATCGCTTCTGTGCAGGTGTGATTTTGGGCGTCTGGACATGCGCAGACGCGATTTCTGGCATCACACTGCACTGCACCAGTCTGGTCCACGGAGGATCTCCGCGGGAATGATCTGGCCCATGCCCAGTAAGCCTTGCCGACCCCTGGTCTAACTATCATGTAAGCTTTGTGCAAGCAAATCAGGATGAGTGCTGAATTAACGGATCATCTGAGGGAAGCTGTGTGCTGCTTATTTTAGCTCTTCACAATATTGAGAGTTGTTAGATACAGTGGTGTAGTGTGGGGGGTGCAGGGGGGGCCGGCCGCACCGGGCGCAACATCTGGGGGTTAGGGTTAGGGGGCGCAAATCCACGGGTTAGGGGGCGCAAATCCACGGGTTAGGGGGCGCAAATCCACGGGTTAGGGGTGCAAATTACTTGCCTTGCCCCGGGTTCTGACAACCCACGCTACGCCACTGGTTAGATAGTAGAACAGGCTCCCTTGGAAGGTTGCAAATGCTCCTTCCTTGGAGATGTTTAAACAGTTGTTGGGTGGCCTAGGATTCTTTAGCTATGACTCCTGCCCTTAGGGTCCTTTCCAATCTACAGTTCTATGGTTTCAGATGTTTATTTCCCATTGTTTCTAGAGGGAGACTCTCTCTTCTCCCAGACCTTTGTCTAATTAAACTATCGATGGCCTTTTTAAATGGTGGGTAGGTTTTTTTGTTTGTTATGCATTTTGGAGTTTCCACGCTGTAAAAAGAGGATCAGGTTGATGAGCCCCATCTGCCCCTCACTTCCTTCTACAGCAAGTGCAGAAACCACTTTCATGACCACTGGACCCACTATTGGACTTGTCTGCTGAATCCACCAGAGTCTGTCTTCGCATGCAGGGGAAGTCCCTAACTCAGTAAGGGTTTGAGACCCTTCAGCTACCCTCACCAGACCCTAAGTCTCCTCTGCTTTGCAGGATATCTTCAGTGCTGCTAAAGCAGCGGTTTGACTTTGCACACTCCATTATCTCTCGAGACGGATAGATGGCAACAGACTGTAACCCCCTCTGTGATCCTTGGGTGAAGGGTGGTATATAAATTTAATGAATAATAAAATAAAATAAAAATTTCACAGCAAAAGGTGTGGATTTTGAAGCACAGCGGTGTTTCAGTTTGCATATTGTTTCACAAAGTAGGCTCACCTATAAATGCAAATTTCTTCTCCATCCCTACTCCCAAAGGCCACATTTGCCAGGAAGTACAACCAAAGGCAACTTACAATGTCAAATGCACCCATAATTCCATGATTCCACTTTCAACAGATATTTGCCTAGCCCACATGGTGGAACTTCTCTGTGCTTTCTGGTTGCTATAACTCTGTCTAAATGGCACCGTAATGTTCTCTTTTAACTGCCACTTAAAAAAAAAGAAGGAAAAAAAGCCCCCTCCTAAGACCCCATAACTGTTAATCATGTTAAAAGGTGTTGGAGAGGCCAATTTTTCTAATGGCATTAAAATGTCGCCTGTTCCTGCCCTCCTTTATGAAGCCTCCTTTATGGGGGAGCGCACGATGCCTAGCACTGTGGGGCTTTAATAGGCAATCAGTGAAATCTCATCATGGTTTTATTTATGCTGCCGATTGGGACACGCCAATGACTTTTCACCCAGGGGGATTGTCCCGGTTGAGAGACAACAATGTGGGACAGAGCAGCTGGAGTGCAAGGAAGCAAATGCAACACCTGCCACTCCTCATGTGATTTCCCCCCCCCCCCGCCCTAGCAGATATGGCCATTTCCCTCTTTAGATGAGCATAGGTGGGCTCTGCCACAAAATATTACAGCCTGAAGTGCTCCTGTCCAGAGCGCCAGCCAAGTATGTCCTCCCCAAGAATACTCTATCCCAGTGTGGTCCATGGATTCCCAGTGTTTGGTGAGCTTCATTCTGGTGGTCCATGGAACTGACTGTGGTGGGAACAGGAACTCAGGAAGTTGCTTGATACTGAGTTAGGCCATTGGTCTATCTTAGGGGTCAGCAACCTTTTTCAGCCGTGGTCCACCTTCCTTCAGACCATGTGGTGGGCCCGACTATATTTTGAAAAAAGAAGAAGAATGAATTCCTATGCCCCACAAATAACCCAGAGATGCATTTTAAATAAAAGGACACATTCTACTCATGTAAAAACATGCTGATTCCCAGACCGTCTGCAGGCCAGATTTAGAAGGTGATTGGGCCTGATCCGGCCCCTGGGCCTTAGGTTGCCTACCCCTGGTCTATCTAGTTCAGTGTTGTCTATACTGTTTTCTGGCTCTCACCAGATAAAGGATTCAGACTCTGATTGTAGATGTGTTAACATTTCCTTTGAATAGCTTAAAAAAAGGTTGGTCAGTGCATCAACCAATGTCGGTGGTGCCAACTTAAATAAAATAAGGGGGGCAAGTAAGCCCTACCCTGCACAATGGATCACATGACGTGGTGCACAGACATCTTTTGCATGGCAATGCCCATCAACTTTGGGGGGCAGCCTCCTCAAATATTTTATTGGGGGGGCCAAAGGTCGCTCGACCCCTAGGAGTTGGCCCCTATGACCACAGTGATGGAATCTTTTTTCTCTAAGGAAGCCCTGTCCATTCTGGAGCATGTCCAGAGGAAGGCAGAAAATGTTATAAAGGGCAGATCCTGGCAGGATTGCATTCTCTGCTCATCAGCCGGTTCTCAGGTCAGGGCCAATACTGAGTGCCTGATCATGTCCTAGATTGGTGTGTGCATGTGTGTGTACATGCAGAGCCCTAATTAAGAGAGGATATTTGAAGGTCTTAAAAAGTAGAGACATCACCTTGCCAACAAAGGTCCGTATAGTAAAAGCTATGGTTTTCCCAGTAGTGATGTATGGAAGTGAAAGCTGGACCATAAAGAAGGCTGATCGCCGAAGAATTGATGCTTTTGAATTAGGTGCTGGAGGAGACTCTTGAGAGTCCCATGGACTGCAAGAAGAACAAACCTATCCATTCTTAAGGAAATCAGCCCTGAGTGCTCACTGGAAGGACAGATCCTGAATCTGAGACTCCAATACTTTGGCCACCTCATGAGAAGAGAAGACTCCCTGGAAAAGACCCTGATGTTGAGAAAGATTGAGGGCACAAGGAGAAGGGGACGACAGAGGACGAGATGGTTGGATAGTGTTCTTGAAGCTACCAGCATGAGTTTGACCAAACTGTGGGAGGCAGTGGAAGACAGAAGAGCCTGGCGTGCTCTGGTCCATGGGGTCACGAAGAGTCAGACACGACTAAACGACTAAACAACAACATTTGAAGGTCTATTATACAAATTCATTTTCTCTGCTCCAGAGAAATGGGGAAAAAAATCAACTTATGAGAAAGAGGAATTTGACTAAGCCCAAGGAAATAACACCCCAATATTACTAGCTGTTCTACAGTAGAACAGTTTGCTTGGCATGTGGTGAGCTATTCTACATGAGAAGTTTTTGAGCAGAGACTGGATGGCCACGTATCAGGAATGGTCTACCAGTGGATTCCCTGCAATCTGAGATCCCTTTTATCTCTATTAATCTGGCTTGGTTCTCAAAGGAAGGTGAAGGGGAATAACAGCAGCAGTTCACTCCAGTTGAAGGATATTTCAATTCACTGTAAAGTTGTTAAACCCATCTGCTGAAAATCCAGCTTGTCCTTGTCTGGTCCAAGCATAGTAGTAGTGAGGCTTAGCGCTCTGTTTTTAATGGGAAGTGCCTGCAATGACGAATTGGGAAGGCGAGTGCTCCTGACAGTGATTAAGGGAAAGTTTAAAGCTTGCATTTAGATAAATTGGTTGGAAAATCCGATCCACACACTCTTTTCAAATATGATTATACAAACATCATTTGCATAAATATTATAATTAAAATTCTGCCTACAGCGTAATGATAAAAAAGGAAGCTGAGAGAAAATGGTATTAAATGATCAAGGGAGAAATATCTGAAATGCCACTGTGTGATGTTCTCAGCTCTCTGTTAAATAAGTAATTTATTGCAATATTCTCAAACAGAAAGGAAATTAAGCTTGATCCTGAAGGCCTTATCCTCGATGGTTTGATTTTGTTTCATCGGCTATCGTAACTTTCAGGCAGAACACCCAAAGTATCAACATAACTACCTTAAATTGGAACACTGGATTACCTTTAAGAGCTTTTCAAGTTCTGCATTGTCACCTACATTGATGAATCATGACTTATGATTCATGGCTTACGACAAAAATTATTTAATAGTGGAGTTTGACATTGTAATGTTGACATATTTAAAGTGGATTCGGGGCTTAGAGATTAAAGACTACCATGTTCAGGATGCTAATAAAATTGACTCACTCTCTGGCGTCAAACAATCCACTTTCTTGTGGTTCTCGTTTCTGAGATCAGTCTCCTTTTTTATTCAAGTCTTTGTATACATAAATATATACATACATAATTTTATTTGTATGCCGCCTTTCCACAGTTCAAACTATGATGAAGGCAGCTTACAATATGAAAAAATATATAACTACACCATAACAAAAGTAGTCATTAAGCAAATACTCAAGCAAACTGAACAGTTCCCACATAAATCACAATAAGATCTATACTGTACTAAAGATACAAAAAAACCAACAATCAATACTTCTAAGACACAGAGAGGTCAAGATCCTGCGGCTTCTGCTCTGCAGTCACACATTGTGAAGTTTTTATTCCCAGGTATAAGAGAGTCTCCATTTTCTCTGCTGGATGAGCCTCTTCCACTTTTCTTGCACCTCTGATGACCCAGGAAGCAGAGGTCCATTTGCTAAGCAGCAAGGTTAAATGGAGTTTTCTTCTCTTTGTTTTTTTAATAGATTATGCAACACAGCAGCCAAACGATGACAATCCCGAGTGTAATGTAGACCCAGAAATGTGTGCATCCTGAACCTGAAACAGGTATGTTAACGAAGAATTGAAGCACGCAGGATTCATTTTGCTGATAAACAAGCTGGTACTCTCCAGCAAGTCCTTCACAAGCATTCTTGATAGCAAGGCCGCTGTCAGATACATAGAAGTGCTCTTCATGGCTTTGCTAGGACTCTGTATCCATGACAGGTTTTTCTTCCTTGCTTTGAAAATCCTTTAGCTCTCCATCTCTGGTGATGGTAATGAGCGCTGCGTGAGCCTCATCCACCTCCTACCGCTGTACACCACAAAACAAGTGGGTTTCCAAAGATCCCTGTTGAATTTTTTCTCCTTTTTTTAGTCAGGTCCGGTGCATGTCTCCTTGTGAGTGACTTTGTTTGGGTCTGCAGGGGCTCAGGAGCCAGTGTGGTGTAGTGGTTAAGAGCAGTGGACTCGTAATCTGGTGAACCGGGTTCGCGTCCCCGCTCTTCCACATGCAGCTGCTGGGTGACCTTGGGCTAGTCACACTTCTCTGAAGTCTCTCAGCCACACTCACCGCACAGAGTGTTTGTTGTGGGGGAGGAAGGGAAAGGAGAATGTAAGCCACTTTGAGAATCCTTCGGGTAGTGATAAAGCAGGATATCAAATCCAAACTCTTCCTCTTCCTCTTCTTCTTCTTCTTCTTCTTCTTCTTCTTCTTCTTCTTCTTCTTCTTCATCTCACAGCGGGGCTTCTTCATCTCACAGCGGTGCTCTCACCACATCTCATGGAACTGGGAATATCCTACAAGACCCCACAGGGGGCTGAGGCCTTTAAAAGACCCTGGCCATAAGAGTTGAGGGCCATTTTGCCCTATGAGCTTCACACCCAGCCACTCTCAGTGATAAAGTCTCACTGGGCTACTTGGATCATTGGTTGACAGGCCCATAGATCAGAAAGACACCTCTGAACTGTTGGAGCTTCTAGGTGATCCATATGCTTACATACTCTTCAACATTTCTCTGATGAAAATAGGGAGTCCTATTCAACAACAACAAAAACAACAACAACAACATCCTATCTGATTGCGTTGCCCCAGCCACTCTGCGCAGCTTCCAACAACACACACACACACACACACACACACATATATATATATATATATATATATATATATATATATATAGTAACATAATAAAACATTTAAAAACTTCCCTATACAGGTACACCCTTCAGATGTCTTTTGAAGGTTGTCTGGTTACTTATCTCCTTGGCTCGGGGGTCACATAACCTCCAACATTTCTCCGATGAAAATAGGGATGTCCCAAGGAAAAGCGGGACATTTGAAGTGTATGTTGCTGTTGTTAATTTTGCTGTCTGGTCTTTGACCGCAATAAAGATTGATTGATTGATTGAAAGTGGGACATTCTGGAATCAAATCAGAAACCGGGACAGCTTCTGTAAATCTGGGACTGTCCCTGGAAAACAGGCATACTTGTAGGGTCTGCTCTTATCTAGCGTTTGGTTTCCTCAGAATGAGTGACAGTGGAGACTGTGGTGTCTTTAGGATATATGGTTTATTTTCACATATATACAACCTGAGCCTACAATGGAGGGGCTCACAGCATTAACACCCCAAGAGGGTCTTACTTCTCCCATAGCTGCAGCCTTGGATTTCAGCAGAAATCAGGCATGACTCTGTCTCTCAGCTGCCCAACCTGCTTCCTGCTCCTAGCTTCTAGCTTACACACCAAAACTCCGGCCCCTGTCCTCCTAACAAGCAGTGAGGTAGAGGTAGGGGTGGCCCACCCACTGCTATTTTTCTAGAAAAAGAGTTGCTGGAACTCACTATAAGATAATGCTTCCCTTGTCCTCTTATTATGGCAATGACCGCTCCCCGCATAAAACGGGGGGCGACCTTTGTGTGGACGCACACAGCCCCTGGATCTGGAGCGGCTCCATCAGCATAGGCTTGGCTTCGCCTTCCCTCAGGTGGGATACCTGGAGGTCTCCGCCTACCTCAGTCAGCTGTCCAATCCCACCTGGGGGAAGCGTTGCCAAGGAGATCAGGCCAGATAGGGAAGGGATTGCCTGCCCACACAATAGAGGGAGGATCTTACCTGGGAATCCTCACTTGGCTCCAGAGCTTCTCCCACCCTACCCACCCTCAGTTAATGCATTATTTTGCAGGTTAACTTTTCTTCATAGGTTTTGCAGGTTAACTTTTCTTCACAGGTATGCGGGCGCTGCTACGTTAAGGTCGCTGTCAAAGGGCCGGAAAGGAATTTCCCTGCATTGGCAGGTTTCACCTTTCCCGTAGCAAAACGTCACAACTTTGGTGGTATCAGGCCTTGGGCGGAATCCTTTTGTCCATCTTCCTCTTTGCAGCGGCGATACCAGGGTTCCCCGTTAAAGGGGTTTCTGAAGGGAGGCTTTGACCGTACGCTGAAAGGTCATCATTGCTCTCCCCTGCAGCGGCGGCGTAACGGGGGCAGCTATCTCTGCTTGAACATATGTTCTCCAGAACCGGCCCATCCCCCACACAAACACTGGATAACCCTGATGCTCCCTAGGTCCCCGGCTGGGGACTGGGGAGGGAGAACGCCCAATGCCTGAGCCAAGGTCTACCCACATTTGAAATTTAATAAAGTTGTGGCCAATTTAATCCCATAGCACGTTGTCTTGAGTCATTATTCCACATGACAGGGGGACCGCTCGGGATCTGGGGACTCCGCCTGTCCACGCAATGGCTCCCATCTGAGAGGTGATGGAGCTGAAAAAAAGCCCTAGGCCCACCATTTGCTCTCTGGGCCAGAGCCACTTCCTTTGCTTAATAATCTATACTTTCCTTAATCTTCCTTTCCTTAATAATCTATACTTAGGGAGACATTACTGTTAAGTATTCAGTGGTCTGTGTTTGCCTGAGCTTGAATCTAGACTAAGGATTCTGAGCCCCTGTGTTCTGATTCAATACAAGATATCCAATCACAGAACATTTCAGAATTTGGGCCTCTGCCATTGGCCCTTAAACTCTGAGTTATGATTCGCAGCTTGGAAGTTTAGACAGCCAATCATGTTGGGAGTGGGAGTGGCCCAGGCCTTCAGAAATGTATATAAGCAGTTGCTTTGCTCCTGTTGTCCAGTTTTGTTAGTTCAATAAATGTTCTTGCTGTTATCACTATGTCTTGCTTTGTGGGAACCCACCTACACTTCAGTTTACCAAGAAGCTGGCCTGGCTGTTTCAACAATGGGATCCTCCATTAGGTTTTAACCATTGCAGGATCCAGGAATTTTTAAACCCAGCCAGATGGGTGGGGTATAAATAATGAAATTATTATTAATATTAGAAAGGACTAAAGCATGCGGCCTACCCCCCCCAACTCACAACACAAAGCATGGCTAATATGCTGCCAATCTGCTGCCAGGTTTAAGGTAATCTATAAGGCTCTATACAACTCAGAACCGTGCTACTTAGAGGCCACCGTCTTCCTTAGAGGTCACTGTGGTCTGCAGGGCAATTTCTTCTGCAAGTTCCAAAATATATCAGAAACCTGCTCCATAGTAACTTGGAGCAGGGCTTTCAATTTGTCAGCCCATTTCGTGGAGTAGCGTTCCTGTCGAGATACGAAAGGCACCGACTGCCTGCACTTTTCAGGAAACAATGGAAGACATTTTTCTCCTGATGAGCTTTCGCAACTGGATAACTAGGTCTCTTACCAGGGGGCTCTGCTTCACATTGTTTTTAAAGGTCATTCGCTCTTGTTTTCTGTGCTGTTTTATTATACTGGTGTACATCACCTTGAGGCACATATATGGAAGGTGATTAATAATAATAAGGCAGGAATGGAAAAATCATATTTTTGGTAAGTTTGATATTATTTGCCATGAATGTTCTGTTATTCCAGAACTATGTCCTTCATGCTGAATTTATCCTTCCATTTCTTTGGAAAAAAATATGTTATTATTTTCTTACATAGCAAGAAACAGTATTAGAACAAAACCCACACTCCCACCCTTTCTGAAGATGTGAGGTCAGCCAACCCACCCAAAAAGTGACTTTTTGTTTCATTCTCCTTACTATTTTTAGTTTAGTGGATAATATTTTCTAACAGGGTTAATTGCCAGGCATTTTTATGCCATGTGGTCGTTGTCACACCTTCTAAGGATTTCCAATATCTAGCTAGTACTAGCCTGGGTGCTAATAAAAGCTGGTCAATAAGATCCTTAAAATGCAGATTTATATCGTCCCCTAGGTAATGATTAAGTAAAACCAACTCTGGGCTTTTTGTTTTGTTATTCCAGAGTGATGTCCTTCATGATGAATTTATAAGGTTTCCATTTGCTGTTGTTTCTTGATGTGCTCTGGGACTCAAGCAGAAGCAACTGCTGGGCTGAGTTTCCTTCTTTGGGTTCAGTGGAACTATTGCTTGCATTGCTCATGTTTCAAACAACTTATTGATGCATTTATTAGCTTTCTATGGGCAATTGCTGCATTGTTTTGTGGTTCCAACTTAAATAAATATGGTTCACTTTTAACCGTTGCACACTTTTCTTCCAACTAAGCTTTGTAGAACCCAAAGAGGCAGAGTTTACATCTACTAAGAAGTCCCACTGTATTCCGTGGGATGACTTTCAGGTAAATGCATTTAGGGACAATTTTCAGTCAATTTTCTGAAATACTCTGGTGAGTCTCCTTCTTCTTCAGATTGTGCACACTAATTCGGTTGCAGATCTCATGCAGAATGCTGTTAGATGACTCCCAAAAAGAGCTTCAATCAGGAGCTCATTGTCTGAGCAAAACCACTCTTCATAAGGGCATCTTCTTGTCAGGGACATGCTAAAATGTAAGATCCATTTCCTCTTCAAAACATGCAGTAGGCATGATCCAAATCACAGCTGATGAGTTATCTCAGTGGCTCTAATGTTAGATTTTGGGGTTGCCTACAGAAAGTGTTGGTAACTGACAGTTGGTTCAAAACAGTGGCCAGGTTGTTTACCAGGATATACCATAAGAAATGTACTTCACCATGTTGAAAGATCTTCTCTGGCTTTCAGTTTCTTTGGCTGGGGGGTTCAATTCAAGATCACAATTTTCTTAAGCTCAGAACCTCCTTATCCCACACAAATCTGCTGACAGCTGATGATCTGTGCAAGATTCTTCTACTTTCAGATGTCTGGTGGGAAGCTTAAGCTACAAGTGACAAGGTCTTTGGGGTGAAGGTGCCTCGACTTTGGAATGACATAGTTCCTCAGCACCTACATTACAATCTTTTAAGTGCCAGCTGAAGGTTCCTGCTTTCTCCAGATTTGACTAAAAATTAGTTTCAGATCAATTTGGGCTGTTATCATTGTATTTCAGTCGCTGCTGATTTTTTAGTACTTATCTGTAGTAATTGCATACATATTGCGTGCTTTATTTTGTGTTAAAATTTCGTATGCCGCTTTGTATGGAAAATTGATGAGGTCAGGGAAATAAATAAATAAGGAATTTTGCATTCTAAAACATCTAAAATGCTTATCCAGGTGTCCGTGTGTATAGCATTCAGTGATTTAATTATTCAGCCCAAGTTTCATGTCCTGTTTCCAGCATTCTGTTCTTCAGAGATGGGGGCCCTGTGGCCCTCAAGATGTTGTTGGACTACAACAACCATTATTCCTGGCCAATGGGCACGGGGGTACGGACAGTGGCAACATCTAGAGGGCCAGAGGTTCCCCAGCCCTGCTGTTACATGGAGCCTCCTTAGATTTCCAGTGTTCTACAACTATCTGTTCACTGAAGGAGATTTGGAGAAGCATTCTCCATCATCCCTGTTCCTGGATGACTTCCACTCTAAGTCAGGCTCCTTCAAGATACACATACACACAGAGAGAGATAGAGAGAGATAGAGATTTTGAATGTAAATTTACTTGCATCCTGTTTTTTCTTTTTCCTCCTTAGAGTTCAAGGGGGTCCCATGTGGTTTTCCATCCATGCACTTAGCTGAGCCAGATCTGCATAGCTTCTGTGAGATCGTTGCACTGTGTGCTTTCAAGTCATACCTCTGGGGCAAGAGCCAGCTCTAGGTCTTTTCTGGGGGGAAAAACCACACACCTTGGAAGGTTCCTCCTGTGTGGTTGGACCTCTCCCACCATTTTCCATTTTGCTGCAATTGGTTTATTTTGCACATTCCAGGACTATTTTGCACAAGCCTGTGTTTTGCTTTCATGTGGAAAGAACAACAACGAGCAATGCAGTCCATTGGATCTGAAAATTCACAACAGGAAGCAGATTAAACATACGAGTGAGTGAGGCTCACCGAATTCCATGGGATTTATTTCTGCAGAGATATGGATAGGAGTGCAGCCTTAGTGCATATAGTCTGCCTTTGGCAACAAACAACACTTAGAAATAAGAAAAGAAAGCAGCACCTGAATACATGAATGGCTATGTTAAAAAAAAGTGTATTGCAAAGCAGTCACATAACAATTAACATATAAAGTTTGCTGTGGAGAACAAAGGTGCGAGAGTCTTTGTAACAGCAGTGGGGATCAGATGGGCAGGCAGAAGGAAATCTGATTAACAGTCCATTTTCAAAGGATTCCTCCAACATCCCTAGTGGGTTGAGCTCTTCCCACCTCATTTTTCTTAGCAACTATAAGCATCAGCAGAGCAATGTCAGATGGATCCTGTGAGTCACTCTGGTGTAAAATGCAACTGACAACAACACACCTGCCTGGGACCAAAATGACAGTTCAAAATTCACTGTAAATAAAAATGTAAGAACATAAGAATAGCCTGCTGGACCAGGTTGATGACCCATCTAGTCCAGCATCCAGTGGCCATCCAGATACCTGTAGGAAACCAAGGAGCTGAACATGAACACAAGAGCCCTTTCCCCATGTCATGTTTATCTTTCACTTCTTTGGTCATTATTTGGACGGCAAGCAGCTGGGACCTTGCAGCAGGGCAGGGAGAACTCAGACCTGTTTCTTCTTCCTTTCCAATCTCAAAATGCACAACTGTGATGCAGTCTGTTGTTTACCTGAATGAATCATCCCGGGATTCAAGCAAGGAGATTTCAGCCTCCAAAACAGCACTCAAGTCAACATTTGTGTACCGCTATGTGAGGTTCGGGAAACATCTGGGCAGCAGGAAGGCTGACACTTTGTATTCTATCCATGGGTGGAAGCAAGCATGCGGAAAGCAGTTCCTTTGTGAGATTCAGAAAACAAACAAGGGGGGGGGGGACTTAAGAAGTGCCTTGCAGGATTTAGGCAAAAGGCCCATCTAGTCCAGCATCCTGTTCTCACAGCAGCCAACCAGATGTCCCAGAGGAAGCAGGAACTGAGTGCAACAGTGCTCCCCATTTGTGATTCTCAGCAATTGGTATTAAGAGGCTTACTGCCTCTGTTGTAGCTAGTAGCCATTGACAGGCTTATCTTTCAGGAATTTGTGTTATCGTCTTGTAAAACCAACCAAGTTGGCCACTTCTTGTGGGAGTGAATTTAACAACTTGAAAAACAACAACACCTTCCTTTTCTCTGCCCTGAATTTTCACTGGATGTCCCCAATTTTAGTATTCTAGCAAACTTCTGTCTACATACGTTCTCCACATCATGAATGATCTCCACCACGTTAAAAAAAAAATCTCCCCTATACAGGGCTGCCTTCAGATGTATAGTTACTCATCTCCTTGGCTCAGGGGTCGCATAACCCTCCAACATTTCTCTGATGAAGATAGGGGCATCCTAAGGACGCAGGTGGCGCTGTGGGTTAAACCACAGAGCCTAGGGCTTGCCGATCAGAAAGTCAGTGGTTCGAATCCCCACAACGGGGTGAGCTCCCGTTGCTTGATCCCTGCTCCTGCCAACCTAGCAGTTTTATATATATATATATATATAATATTTATTAGAATTTTACAAAAGCATCAGTTTACAAAATACAAAAGAGAACATATGAAAAGAACAAAATAATAAAAAAAGAAAACCTAAAAAAATACCTAAAAAAGAAGAAAAACAAATAAAAATACAAAATACAAAAAACGAATAGGTAAAAGAGAATTAAGAACAAATCCATTTTTTATAACTTTATGCTCATTAACTTGTTTCCTTGACCTCCTCACACCTCCCCTTTTTGTATTCCCATTTAGATAATCAAATCAGCAAATCCTTACCCTCTTTCATTTATCTTAACTCTATATCTTAACATATTAAAACTCTATATTTTCATCCATTATCAATTCATTTTTGCATATTCTTATTAACTTTGTTGCTAATACCCCTATTCAATCCAATCATCATTTTAACATTCATTAATTTTACAATATTTCTGTAGATAGTCTTTAAATTTCTTCCAATCTTCTTCCACCAACTCTTCTCCCTGGTCTTGGATTCTGCAAGTCATTTCCGCCAGTTCCATATAGTCCATCACCTTCATCTGCCACTCTTCCAGGGTGGGTAAATCTTGTGTCTTCCAATACTTTGCAATCAGTATTCTTGCTGCTGTTGTTGCGTACATAAAGAAAGTTCTGTCCTTCTTTGGCACCAATTGGCCGACTATGCCCAGGAGAAAGGCCTCTGGTTTCTTCAGGAAGGTATATCTAAATACCTTTTTCATTTCATTATAGATCATCTCCCAGAAAGCCTTAATCTTTGGGCACGTCCACCAAAGGTGAAAGAATGTACCTTCATTTTCTTTACATTTCCAACATTTGTTATCAGGCAAATGATATATTTTTTCAAGCTTGACTGGTGTCATGTACCACCTATATATCATTTTCATAATATTCTCTCTTAAGGCATTACATGCCGTAAATTTCATACCTGTGGTCCACAACTGTTCCCAGTCAGCAAACATAATGTTATGACCAACATCTTGTGCCCATTTAATCATAGCAGATTTAACCGTTTCATCCTGAGTGTTCCATTTTAACAGTAAGTTATACATTCTTGAAAGTATCTTAGTTTTGGGATCTAACAGTTCTGTTTCCAATTTTGATTTTTCCACCTGGAAGCCAATTTTTTTGTCCAAATTATAGGCCTCTCTTATTTGATAATAATGAAGCCAGTCTTGCACTTTACTGCCAACCTAGCAGTTT
The DNA here is from genome assembly GCF_964270895.1 of Podarcis filfolensis. Taxonomy (NCBI): domain Eukaryota; kingdom Metazoa; phylum Chordata; class Lepidosauria; order Squamata; family Lacertidae; genus Podarcis; species Podarcis filfolensis. The sequence continues at coordinate 9,428,304 of NC_139618.1, forward strand.
GAAAGCACCTCAAAGTGCAAGTAGATAAATAGGTACCGTTCCGGCAGGAAGGTAAACAGCGTTTCCGTGCGCTGCTCTGGTTCGCCAGAAGTGGCTTAGTCATGCTGGCCACATGACCCGGAAGCTGTATGGCGGCTCCCTTGGCCAATAAAGCGAGATGAGCATTGCAACCCCAGAGTTGGCCACGACTGGACTTAATGGTCAGGGATCCCTTTACCTTTACCTAAGGAAAAGCAGGACATTCCAGGACTAAATCAAGGACTGTCCCTGGAAAATAGGGAGCCTTGGAGGGTCTGCAAACTAGGCCACTCAGCACCCAGCCCAAATTTCTTAGCAAAGCAGTATATGACGACAGGGTCTCCCTCTTGTGACCGGCTGTGCTGCAGCATTCTGCACCAACTGCAGTTTCTAGATCAAGCACAAAAGAAGCCCCACATGGAATGCATTGCTGTATTCCAATAGCTAGACAATTTAAGGTGACCCTCCAAGCCAAACTAGGCAGGGATTGGGTCCAATTTATTCAGTCATCCTGGAGGTCAGTGATTAGGTCTGTCTGCCTATACTGTACGGCTCTGGGCCAGGATTCAGCTACTGTGTCTCTCATTTCATAGAGCCCTACAGTTGTAGAGTCAGGAGGGATCCAAAGGACCATCTAGTCCAGGCACCCCCAAACTTGGGTCTCCAGCTGTTTTGGGACTACAATTCCCATCATCCCTGACCACTGGTCCTGTTAGCTAGGGATGATGGGAGTTGTAGTCCGATGCCTAATCTAGTCCAACTCCCTGCAATTTCTCCAATCTTAAATTCACTTCTCCACATTTCTGCCTCAGTCTGCAATTTATTTATTTTAAATTGCCTTCGTGAAAATTTACTGGCATTTTAACTGCAAATCTCTCAAAAGATACAATTTTTTAAAATAGTGCTTCAAACCTCTGCCAATGTCTCGTGGTTGATATATAAATTTTCTATCCATCAATTTTCCACCTCCCCTCCCTGCAGCACAGCCTGTAATCAAGGCAATCACCCCCCTCCCCAAGAACATCATTATCTCAATCTACATTCAGAACTATTAATACAGATCATCTTCTCCTATTTATTTAGATTTGATACAGATGAAAAAAGGGCTTAGCTTAGGAACATCATACATTTGAAAACAAAAAGCTTTTAAGAGTTGCCATCTTCCCCCCCCCCAACCCCCCCCCAACAAACAACCACTTGACCCTTTCAAGAAATAAATAAATTAGCCGCAGCTGCTGAATTCTCTTAATTAGGTCAACAGGCACACCAATGAGAGGTCTGTTGTCAATACATCTCTGCTTTTATCGGTTTAGAACAAGCCATGTTTGTTTCAGGTAAGTGGTTTTCAATAAGTAAGGCACTGAAAAGAATGGATTGGGTTTTAAATTAAATTAATACAGTGCACCTCTATACCTGACTGTAAAGTTTTCTGGCTGTAAAGCTACTCCCTACTCAGAGTAGACACACTGAAAGTAATCCGCCTAAGTTAATCATTTCTGTCAATTTCACTGGGCCAACTCTGAGAAGGATTAGCATTGCATACGACCCACTGAATTCAGTAAGACTTGCTTTCAGGTAAGTGGATGTAGGTAAAGGTAAAAGGTAAAGGGGCCCCTGACCATTAAGTCCAGTTGTGACTGACTCGGGGGTTGCGGCACTCATCTCACTTTATTGGCCGAGGGAGCTGGTGTACAGCTTCCGGGTCATGTGGCCAGCATGACAAAGCTGCTTCTGGCAAACCAGAGCAGTGCATGGAAACACCGTTTACCTTCCCGCCGGAGCAGTACCTATTTATCTACTTGCACTTTGATGTGCTTTCGAACTGCTAGGTTGGCAGGAGCAGGGACTGAGCAACGGGAGCTCACCCTGTCACGGGGATTCGAACCACCGACCTTCTGATCGGCAAGTTCTAGGCTCTGTGGCTTAACCCACAGCGCCACCCCTAAATATAGCCTGTGATCCAGTACTCAGATCCAGAAACAGTTCGAGACTCCAGACCAGGCCCAAAGGGGACCCCTACATACAGAACACCTACAGGAAACAAAGATGGCAGATAAATTACTTTCCAGAAATAGCCCAATGAATGTATTTTCTTATCAAGCACCGTTTCATCTCAGACACCTTAAGAGATTTACTTCACGTGGACGTGTGTGTGTGGAAGGGTGTGGAAACACCCTTAAAATAAATTTACATTTAAAATAAACTGATATGTGGCGCCTTTGAAAATAAAGGCAGTTTCCTCAGTCCCTCTCTCTCTCCCCCCCCACCTTCAAGGTTTCAGAAAACATCTTCCTTCTGAAGATTGCTTTCCTTATAGGAGGAGGGGGGAAATTGAACAGCAGTAAAATGCTGGTTTGTTGGAGCAAATGGAATTTTAAATTGAATTCTTATCAAATTAGCCATTCATCAAGGTCATGCAATATTGCGTGAATGACCTCTGTGAGGCATCTGCACTCTTGCCTTGCTGCAGTCGTTGAAAACAAGGGTAATTCTAATGTGATTGCTGTGATGGAGTATTGTGCGATATGGGGACTGCGTTTGTGATGCTCGGGGCTTTAGCAACATCTGCGGGTACATCAGTACTCAGAGGACAACTGCCTTGCTCTCCAGAATGAAGAGAAGCATGAGCTCCTCTGAACGGCTTTCATGCCTCTCCCATGATCCCTAGGAATAAGCATAAGAACATAAGTGGAGTCTTGCTAGTTCAGCATCCTGTTCTCAAAGTGCCTTATGCCTCTGGGAAGCCTGAAAGCAAGACCTGAGCATAAGAGCTTTCTCCCCTTCCATGGTTTCCATCAACGGGCATTCAGAAGTATACTGACTCGGACAGTGGAAGCAGAATGTTAGTGGCTGTCACTGCCTCCGGGGGAGCAAGTTCAATGGTTCAAGTCTGTGCTGTGTGTGACGAAGGACTTTAGTTTGTCATTCATGAACCTTCCAACCTTCAACTTCATTGGATGTCCCCAACTTCTCTTATTATGGGCGCAGGAGAAGGTGAAGCATGGAGGCTTCCAGAATTGTCCTTCTCTGAAGTTCTCAACAGATCTGGCAGATTTCCAAATCAACTGGCATTGTGGAATCAACAATTTAGGAATTCTTTATTGCTTTATTTATAGCATCCAAAACATGTTGAGAGCATTGCTATGGGCTTCAGTTCCCTCCACTCTTTCCTGTCTTTCCATGGGCATATGGAGAACATTGTGTGTGTGTGTGTGTGTGTGTGTGTGTAATACCTGAAGGAATGCTTGGAACAAAATCCAAATCCAGCTGCAGGTGCTCCACATCTGGAACTGCACTTTTCGAAATTGTCCCAGTTGAACCTGAACTTAGGAGAAGAAGAATTCATGGAAGATCACGCCAGAGGAAATAAAATAAAATAAAATAATATAAACAAACACAATGGGGGGAAATCCTCTCACTCCCGGCTGTGAATCACATCACTGTATAACATGCTTTCTGCTTAAAATAATTATAGGTTAGATCCAAGTCAAAATTTCTCTGGAGCCATCCCCACGAATAACATTTCTGAGAGCTTCCTTTTTGTCCCAGAACATCTGTGGCAATTGCCCTATGTTGGCCAGGTTGTCATCACACTTGCTCTTGCCACTTGCAGAGGCAGCAAACACACACACACCATGAATGAATGAACACCCTTAGGCAAAAAGAGCAGAACAGAACTATGCTATTGCCGCTGATAATGGCAAGACCCACCTCTAAGGACCAGTTGGAGATTTCCTCCCCTCCCTCTGGAGAAATTTGGTGACATGCTCTCCCTCCTCATACAAATAAGAGTGGAGAATTTCAAGAAACTATTTGACAGGGGCAGTTTGCCTCCTAAATACCAGTAACTCATAGCTGCCAATGTTTCCCCTTTTTAAAGGGAAATTCCCTTATTCCGAATAGGATTTCTCAAAAGAAAAGGGAAAAGTTGACAGCTATGCAGTAACTGGGAATCACAGGAAGGAAGAGCACTGTTGCACTCTGGACCTGTTTGCAGGTTTCCCTGGCATCTGTTTGGCCACTGTGAGAACAGGATACTGGACTAGACGGGCCTTGGGCCTGATCCAGCAGGGCCCCTGAGGTCCCTTCTCAGTCATGAACTCACCACTCTCAAGATGGTTCTCTAGTACCATGATTACTGTAGATTGTTTCCAGCTGCTACAGACAAACTGACAATTGATTAGCAGGATGGACGAAGCAGAGAGGGGTGGGCTTCTTGCCCCCAGGCACCTTGAACCCTCAAGCCTTCTGGCCCCCCAAAGGAAGCTTGCAACATGAATCTCCTGCTTCCTTTTTTTGTTTGGTTTGGTTGTTTTGCTTCCTGATGGATTAACTCCAACTCCTCCGCCACAACCATTACCCAGTAACAAAGATATATAGCAGCTGGAAAGTGCTTTTGGAAACCTTCCCAAATAGCAAAATAGTAGCATATTTGACAAACTATTTCAGAACACATAATAGAGGAGATAATGATAATTAGGCGAGTGCTTTATGCCCAAATGCTCTTGAATGCCGGAAAAGAAAATACAATATTTTCAGTCAAAGATAATTGAAAAGATTATTTGGCTTATCTAAAATAAGTTCCCCTCCCAAGCCTCTTCACATCTGTTACATGGATTTGTGCAGATGCACGAAATGGTACTGCTGATTCAATGCTTGTGTTTATCGCCTGGGGGAACTAGATGTGGGTCTGAATTTGAGTGAGGTGTGAAGGTCCCCTTGAAGGGAAAGGGGTGCATTGCTTGGCTGGGTTCTAATCTGGGGGTGGGGTGGGGATAAGATGGACTGAAATTGTGGTTCTTTAGTGTATGGGTGGGGACCGATAACAAGGGCTTAGTGAAAAGATCAGGCAGCCAAGAGATGCACATTTGGAAAGGACTGGAGTCACCAAAATAAAAGTGTATAGCCCAATGGTGAGATTAAAAGGTAAAGGTAAAGGGACCCCTGACCATTAGGTCCACTCATGGCCGACTCTGGGGTTGCGGCACTCATCTCGCTTTATTGGCTGAGGGAGCCGGCATACAGCTTCCGGGTCATGTGGCCAGCATGACTAAGCCGCTTCTGGAGAACCAGAGCAGCGCACGGAAACACCATTTACCTTCCTGCCGGAGTGGTACCTATTTATCTACTTGCACTTTGATGTGCTTTCGAACTGCTAGGTTGGCAGGAGCAGGGACTGAGCAACGGGAGCTCACCCCGTCACGGGGATTCGAACCGCTGACCTTCTGATCGGCAAGTCCTAGGCTCTGTGGTTTAACCCACAGTGCCACCCGCGTCCCACAATGGTGTGATTACTCAGAAATAAATCCCAATGAGTGAATTGGAGCCTGTTCCCTAAGGAGTGTGTGTAGGCAGTAAGTTCTGACTTGTTAACTTGGGAGAAAGTCAGTCAGCAGGACTTCTGAATAAAAGGTAAGCGCACTCCGATTGCTCACAGCTTAATGCGGCAACCCCAAGATGCAGTACATGAAGAGGAGGAATCTTGCCGTTCCATGCCCATTTCCTAGAGGTATGTCCCAGTGATTTCAGTGGGCCTCACAAGATGAGAGGTAGTGTGGCATAGCGGTTGAAGTGTTAGGCTAGGACCTTGGAGACCAAATGTCAGGAGCTGGAGTCAGGCATAGGTCAGCAATGAAACCACAAAGAAACAGAACAGCTCACGGTGAGTGCTCACAGCAACACTTCTTAGTAGGTCTTGCCCCAATGAAGCAGTTGCAAGGAATGAAGGTTCCCACCTTCCCACCACTCTCTAAGTCTCCTTCCCCAACAGTCTAAGGCTTGTCATCTTGCCTCTCAGTGCTCCACTCTCTTCATTTCCTTGAGTGTTCTGGGGCACCGAGGGGGGAGGAGGGGGCTGGTTCCAACAGAAAGGGGGACTCCATGGTTTCTTCAGCAGCCTGCCTCATCTCTCTCTCTCCTGACACCCCTCTTTTCCTGCCTCTGAGTCTGGACTGCTCTCTGCCACAGTCTCTTCCTGCTCACTAAAGCCTGTTGCCTCTTCAGCTTCCGGCGCCTCCTTCTACCAGTCAGCTCCCTCTTCTCCCTCTGTCCACGCATCATTATCCCAGCACCAATCCCCTGGCCCTGAGCCTTCTTCCTCTGGGGGTTCCCTTGGGGGGTTCCCCAGCTCTGCATCCAGCCAGTCCATGACATCAAAGTGAATGAATTTTATTATTCCGGTCACAGACCAGTTCCAGCCCACAAGCAATATCAAGGAAGTAATAAAACACGAAAGGGATACATTTGAATTTGCAGTTAGGTATAACAGGGACAATACAGATATAGCAACAGTTAAAAAACATATAAATTAAAACTTGGTTACTAACATATAACCTAAAATTATCATTTAAAACCTTAATCATTATGATAGCACAGCTTGTTCCCTAAGTTTTAGGCAATCACACAGAATTTGGCTACCCTTAACCTTGGCATCGGGACGCGGGTGGCGCTGTGGGTTAAACCACAGAGCCTAGGACTTGCCGATCAGAAGGTCGGCGATTCGAATCCCCGCGACGGGGTGAGCTCCCATTGCTCGGTCCCTGCTCCTGCCAACCTAGTAGTTCAAAAGCACATCAAAGTGCAAGTAGATAAATAGGTACCGCTCTGGTGGGAAGGTAAACGGCATTTCCGTGCGCTGCTCTGGTTTGCCAGAAGCAGCTTAGTCATGCTGGCCACATGACCCGGAAGAGGTACGCCAGCTCCCTTGGCCAGTAAAGCGAGATGAGTGCTACAACCCCAGAGTTGTCCACGACTGGACCTAACGGTCAGGGGTCCCTTTACCTTTTTTTTTTAAATGATTTTTATTAACCGGCCAATCAAATCAAATCACATCACATAAATTCCGAATTAAAAAACCGAATTTTAAATTTTGTTGAGGGGACCCATATTTCAGGATCCGAAAGGGGATTCTGATCATCTTCTTGCTACTGCGTTAATGTCCGAAGCAGTCCAAACAAAGTTCATAATTCTATCCAGTCTTATCTTGCTGTTTCCACATCACATCTTGTTCATATATTTTCTCTTTTTTCTTTATGATCTCTTCTGATAGTCTCCTTAAGCCGATAAACACCAATAATAATCCTGTGTGAATTTTTCCGTTCTTCCAATCCTCAAATCGAGATGGTTTCCATATATCATCACCTTCATAGATAACATCGCTCTTTCCATCATTAATTACAGAACTGTTGCTCTTAAGTCCCTCTGAGGAGTTTCAACCACAATATAAAAACAGCTCTATTTCTCTATTTCTCCTCCCAGACTTAAGTCCTCCGACACACTTCCCAATATGGCGACGGCACTTTTAACTGTGTCATTCCAAAGCCCTTATACATTCCACGCTCTTCTTAAAACATGCTTTGGTTCGAAAGTTTATCTCCACACAGCCTTAAATCCACAGCTTAAGTCCTTAAAACGACATTTCTGACTTGTGAGGGGGGGGGGGGATTCTTGTTTAATCACATAAAGGAAAGGAAAGAAAGTTTTTTCCCCCTCCCCCATCAGTCCCTTTGCCATACCAAGTCTTGGCGTATCTTCTCATGATTTATACTTGTTCCTCCGACCCGTCTTGTTTTATCAGAGATCTCTTCTGTTAGCAGTCTTTACTCCCCCTCTCCTTCCTTGAAATACGTGCATTCGCTTCATCCAAATTGTTTCTTTTGAAGTTCTTGCAGCTAGTGGCATGGATCAGAGACGGCGTCCAGGAGCGCCGAAATCCCACAGGAGGGCATTGTGCCTAGTGCCCCCATCTCCACAAATTTGGGGGTGGTATAGGGCACAGCAGGCAAGGGCAGTCCTCCCCCACAATCCTGGGGGGGGGGTAGGGAGGCTGGGTCGGAGAGATGTTATTGTCGGCCGTCTTCTGATGCGCCCCTAGTGGCCCCTTGTCCCTTTACCTTTTTAACCTTGGCATCAAAGTTCAAATCTGTGCTCAGCCATGAAGCTCATTGGGTGTTCTTGGGCCAGTCACCATCTCTCAGTCTAACTGTCAGGACTGGCAGGACTCTGATGAGTGTGTGGTGGGGGCAGGGGGGGCAGGAGATTGACCCAGGATAGCAGGGGCAGCGACGTATGCAGTGTTTGGTGCTGCTTACAATGCGGGAGGCCAGGGTGGGATGATGAGGAAGGGTCAGAGCAGTCAGAGATGGAGGTGGGCACGTGAAATGTGTCGGAGGTGGAGAGAGAGGCTGTTCAGGCCAGTTGAATCCCTGTCATCCTCTGTCCTGCTGTTTTCTAGAACCAGGAGGTACTTGAAGAAGGAAGAGCAGTTATGACTTCAGTGTAGCAGAAACCTCAGGTTGCATGCATGCACCCCATCAAATGAGGGTACATAACCTGGGAGTGGGGTGTGGGGGTCCCACTGTTGCCATAACTCCTCCATGGGGCACAGACCTGGGGCAGCTGCCCAGACTCTAGAAATGTGTGTGTTTGTGTGTGTGTGTGTGTGTGTGTGTGTGTGTATGTATCTGGGGCACCTTAGGAACTGCTGTAATCCTTCCTTGGTTGAGGGGTGCTCAGGACCTTATCCTGCCTCACAGGGATGTTGCGAGGGTAAAATGGAGAGCAGGGGAGAACCATATATACTAACGTGAACTCCTTGGAGGAATGAAGGCTTAGAAATGCAATGATAAACAAACAAACAAGCAAAACTTCATTCAGTTTCAGATGCTAATCTACCTGCCAGCCCCTTTTAGAGCCTCAGCTCAATGCACCGAGTTAATGAGTCCTGCTTGCCCAAAACAGGATGTCTTCAATATGAAGCTGCCTGGAATGACCTGTAATTTGTTTTCCTTATTCCAGCTCAGCTTGTTTATGTTATGTGCAAAATGCATCCATCCTATTTGTGGTATTTATCTCCAGGCTACTGCTTGCTTTACCACATCGCGAAGAGTTAGCATCGCTCTTGATTTCCCAGGAGTAAGAGAAATCCATGTTCATGCGCTTATAAAGGTTGACTTGTGAACAAATTCTTCTACAGGGCAATTTCGGATGCTCCAAGTGACATTTTAAATTCTTCAGATCTCCCCCTCCCCGTTCGGTTTTACAAGAAAATGTTGATTCTCTGGGACTCACATGCTAAATGAAAAAAGCAACTTTCTTGCAAAGAGAGCAAGGAACATTTTTAGGGCATGTATTTTGGTCCAGCAATATCTATATGTTCCCGAGGCCTTTCCATAGGTTGTAAAGGGCTTCCTTAAAAGCTTTCTTAAACCCAAATGTATTAACTTATCTCCAGAAGGCAAGCAGGGAGAGATTCACCAGAGCCACCAGTTGAAATGTCCTGCTTCCTGTCCCTGCTGATGTTCTTTTAGATGGAGTTCACAAATAGAACTTACTGGCATTCACAAAATGCAGGCACGATCAAACATTCCCTCTGCTAATTGCTGCCCCATTTCCAGGTGGTGAAATATATGGTTATTTATTTATTTATTTATTATTTGCAATATTATTTATAGCAATGGTTTTTTGTGAGGGCACAGAAAAATTCTCTGAAAGGTTTCTCCCCCTTTTATGGTTAGTCTCATCGCTGCTGGTGGGGGTAGCTGGAAGCTTGTGTGTGTGTGTGTGTGTGTGTGTGTGTGTAATTCGAATATGAGATGACTTGATCTGTACCTCCTGGAGTAATGCGATGCTCAGAATGTAATTATCCTTTGAATTTTGCACTTATCTGACTCAATTTTCACAAAATACATATTAAAGCATCACACATATGTAGGGTGCATACTTCCCTGGGAGTAAGTGCCCTTTGAGCTGGTAGTTTTGAGTAGATAGTGATGGCATTGAACTGTTCAAAATTCACATTTTGTGTAAGATTACACACAACAATGTGAATTTTGTGAGATAATGCATAAAAATAAGCATTTTAATAATATTTAAATACAAAAACGTTGAGCAATTTTCTTTTTTCTTTTTGTAAATGTGGGTTGGTTACACACACACAAACACACACACACAGTATATATACAGTATATATATATATGTATAAAAGTGTAGATTTGGTGCAGAAATAAAGGGAGTGGACATATGAATGAACGTATCTGAAAGTGGCAAAGACTAAACATAGATTGACCCTTCCATCCTTATTGGCATCTAGGGATATAAGAAGGCACTATTTTCTATCCCACCCTGTATTTCTTGCATTCCGCACTGTCTTCTTTCTGCTGCATTTCTTCTTCCACCAAGAACAAAGTTGTTTTCTGCCTGCTGTGGAGAAATCACTTAACTTTTCATTCCCTAAATTCCCTAAATTATGTTGTCATTACATTATTCCACCCCATTCATTTCAGCACAAAGGAAACACAGTGCAGATGGGATGGGGATACAGTCATATCTCGGGTTACAGATGCTTCAGGTTGTGTTTTTTTGGGTTACAGACCCACCGAAACCTGGAAGTACTGGAACGGGTTACTTCCGGGTTTCGGGAGTCGTGCATGAACAGAAGCACCGAATCACAACCCGCACTTGCACAGACATGCTGCTGCGGGTTGCGAACACTGCGGGTTGCGAATGTGCATCCTGCATGGATCACGTTTGCAACCCAAGCATTCATTGTATAACCAGCTGCATATCTTTGTGGATGTGTTTCCCAGATTGCTTTCCATTCCAAATGTAAGCGAACACTAGCCATCCTTGCTCCCATTTCTGTTTTTGTCAGAATTCTGCAACATCCCTCCTGGCAGTTGACCCTTTCCTCCCCACACAGCCCCAGACAGAGTGCACACATAGCACAACACCTCCCCACACAATAATGCCCCCTGAACTCTAACAGTTTTGTGGCTCCTGAATTTCACCTCAGCCCCATTGTGAGTTGGAATGTCATTGTCTCCTGCCTGCCAGGTCTTCTCCTGCTGATTTTAATGGGCTGCAAAGTTCGTAGCTAAGCCAAAGCTTTCACCAGGCTATAGAAGCACATATGGGGAAAGAAATATAGATATTTTAGTCAGTACGCTCTCTCTCATATCAATCACTAAGAAAGGGGCTATGGGGATGACTAAGATGAAGCAATACAGCAATAACTCCTCAAAATGTCAGCCGCACTGACTGCACATTTTACTCAGAACCATTAGCAGGGGAGATAGATTATCCGTAAGTGCTAATATGGCACAGCAGAATATAAATATTTATATTAATGTGCACCTTTTAGTCTTTTATTAAAAGGTCAGAATACACACACACACACACACACACACACACACACACACACACACACTTTAGTGCCCTTTCGGTTGGGAATTTTAAAATGGATTTAAGCCTCTACTTCAATGTTATAAGAGAGGGTGAAATAGAACCTTAGAATTTCTTGTTCCACTGGAGATTTTACCTATATCTACCAGTGGCATAGCATGGTGGGGGGCCCAGGGGTGGTTGCCCCAGATGCAAAATTGTTAGGAGTACATTTCAGCACTCGGTGCTGCCTCAATACAGCTGTGTACTTCCATCACTGGGTTCCATTGAAAACAGCTTCTCTGTGTGAAGCAGGAAGTGACCTCTCCAGACAACGCAACTCTTCTTTCCTTATCTCTGTGGATGTGATATCCTGGGTGATGTGGATGCTGTTAAGCAGTTGAATGCATATGAGTACTCTGCTCATCTCCCTGTCTCCCTCCTACTCAACTTGTGAGGCCCCGGGCACTGGCAACCCAGGCAACCCACGCTATGCCACTGGTATCTGCACACACATAGGCAAGGGGAGGCGGGGATATCAACCATTCAGCAGCAGATTTCAAAGAGCTAAGGCAAGAAGTTGTTTCTTTTCAACATGGCTGAGCAAATGTAGGAATACCCATGCCAATTTCACAGTTCTGTTTGCAAGCAGTGAAAAGGGTCCCCGCTTTTGACAACCGGGGTCTTGCATAGGTTCATCCAACTCACCTAGCAGGTAGTGACTGCAGTAGCAGCCATTTCCTCCCTGCCCAGCACTTCTTCTTCTTGTTTATTAAATTTCGATACCATTCTTCTCTCAAAGATCACATGATGGTTTACAATATAAAAACACAAAATGCACAACAACAACAACATAATAATAATAATTAATAATAAAAACTATGTACACACAGGGCCCACTACCAATCTGCTTGTAATGCAAAAAAGTGAGTTCCACAGTTTAACTATAAACTGAAGATGTGCTTTTTTGGGGGGGGGGGTCTGTCCTGAATCCTTCATTGGATGTGTCAGGGAACTGCCATCGGAGCCAAGAGTGGAGGTAAGGCTCCCCAACGATGCAGGAGAAGGGACCAGCAGGGAGAGAGAGAACACTTCCTTTGGGGAAGGAAATCGGCGTGACACCAGGAAGAAAGGGGAGCAGGGAAGGACTTCGGAGACACGGCTCCAAGACTCTTCCACAGAGGCCAGCGGGGAGAGCCCAGGACCTCCACTGGCCATGCCCACTCTGTGCAGAAGACTTCCACACAGGGAGGCTAGGTGGAGACTTGGCGTCAAGCAGCTTTTATGTTGGAAGAAGTTCAGGAAACACCCACTGACGGATTCTGCCAGTGACTGACACAGCCACAGAGAAAGGGCTGTCCAGCCAGGGAAAGGTTTAGGCAGACAACGTTGCCTAGAGCAGCAGCCCCCTTACGCACGAGCAACCCCAATTCCCTTTACAGGATGTCTCTGAGTTATGATAGAGGGGGGAAAGTCTCTCTCTATCTGCTACCTCCATGCTATGCATAGTTTTGATAGCTTGCATTCTTTCAGTGGGATGGGTTATCTTGAACGCCCCTTAATGCTTTTTCTAAGCTAGAATCAAGGGTTGTGGTACATATCTGCACATCAAACAGACTGGCCACTTGCTACTGCCCTCCCTGCTCTTTGCACGTTTGAAATCTTAAGCTCCAATGAGCAATCTGGCCCACTGAGTATCCTTCCCATAAGACCATCCTTCTTCTCTCCAGCATAATCTGGGTACAGATGGCAGCTCCTCCTCAGTAACAGTAATTTGCTCCGGGTGTTGTGTGCGACAACTATTAATACATAATATGCATGAGCAAACCCAAACAATGTGGAAAATATCAGAAAGGCAACCCTCAATAAGCCCCTTCTTCCCATTTTCCTTGCAGAAGTGCAGCTGCCTTGTGCCTTAATACAAGAAAATGAAAGCAAGGCTCCTCATATGGAATTCCTGGCCGGGTTCGCATCTTGTTTCTGCTTGATGCCAAGTGATGTCTTTGCCGCTGAATTCACGCTGAGATGATAATAGGTTAGGCCGCTCAACTGACTTGGAAGGTTAGTAAGATCAACACTCGAATCTGCTTTATCTCCATCGAGGGGATTGTTTTGTATAATACCCAACTTGCAAAGGAAGAATAATGAACACGTCTTTCTGTCTGCTTCACTGTATCACAGGTGGGTGATGTGCTGTGTTTGAATAGAATACACTGCCTTACTAATGGCAGGGAAGTAAACTTTGATTGTCAACTTTTTCCTGGACATAGATATTTCCTCTCCCTTGTAATCCCAAAAGCAGGAAAGGGATGGAGATAAGTTGAACATTAACTAAACAAAAGCATCACTTAATAGATGGGGTTCTCAAAACTTTCTACCCTCCACTGTGTCCACTTGAGAAGGCTGAAAATGACCTAGGTCCACCAGTCACAACTCCTTACGGCTTTCTGCCCAAATAGAATTTTGCACAATGAGAATGAAAAGTTGACTTCATAAGTAAGTACGAGTACCACAAGTTGGAAGTCTGCTTTTTGTCTTGCGGCTTTCCCCATCAGTTCACCTCCCTTGCAAAATATGTTTACAGGGAGATGTGTTTTGCATAGCAGCACAAATACAGTGTATTTATTGATTCTGGTGCCATGTTGGCCGTGGCATCGCTAGCTGTCGTTTAACCAGAGTGGTTTATTAGACTAAATAGACATTTTCATATGGAAAAAAAGTGCATTGTGATTGTTTCAGAGGTGGTGCAATTAGGGTTAAGCTCTCAGAAGATAATGTTGCAAGGGGTTATCTGAGAATTTCGTTCCCCCCTTGACTTTGCCCCAACGGTTGGAGAATTCTACTTCCCCGCCAAGTTAACTTTCAATGGAATTCTCTATCCCTGCCCCCATTTTACTGCTGACAAACAGCACGGAGAATTTTGGGAGTCCATGTTTGACATAGAGGAGGAGCTGAAGACAGTGGAGGCTGGTCCATAAGGTCAAGTAGGGTTCTGTTCCACCAACCTCAGTCGGTCTCCAGCCAGTGTCCATCTTGCCAGCTTTCTTACTTGCAACCAGTCCAAGGGGTGAAACTTCCTGTCAGTCTCCTCTTCCTCTTCAAGTCTCAGTGGAATTCAGCAGGGAGGAAGAAACTACAATGAGTTGGTTCTACCTGTCATTGCCTCTGGCACCACCTGCTGTTGCCCTCCCTGCTTTCTACCCCACCAGCCTCAATAGCTACCACTCGCCACTGGCTGAAGAGCTGAAACTTCCCCAGTAGAGATGGCTATGGTATTCACATTACCCTGCTCAGAAGCATGAATTCTTGACGTCTAATGATGCTGGAATCCGAGACCTCTCTCTAATTGCCACCCACTTTAATTCTGGCAAGGGCGGCACTCAAAGAAGTGGTTTCTATGGAGCTCAGGGAACAGACTACAGCTGTTAATGGAATTAATTTGTTTCTCATTTTTAAGCAAACCGATCTTCACTTGTTGGATTAATATGTAGATTATAGTGCAATTGCCTTGTAGATGTCAGCAAGGATACGGATGGGGACAAAACCAGAATATGTTGGCACTGCCTGCTGTTGGCACTCCCTCCATCTGCCCCTTGGTCTCCCTGCCTTCTGCCCTACCGGTCCCAATAGGCACCAGCCATTCTTGCTACTATAACTAGCTAGCAAGACTACTGCAAGAAGGGCAACACCCCATATACTGGAGCTACCAGGTAGTTTCTTTAGTTCACAGGAAGAGTTGCATCAGTGGCCCCATCCATACTTGGTAAGAACATAAGATGAGCTTGATGGAACAGGCCAATGGCTCAAAAATTCAGCCAACCAGATGCCTATGGGAAGCCTCCAAGCTAGACAGGAGCACTCAGCTGCCGTAGGCAGGGAGGAAGCTGATGACACCAAACTAGATCATTGGTCTAATACTGGCCACACTTAGTGAAAACAGCTCCCCAGTGTTTCAGGCAGGAGAGTTTCCCAGGCTTACCAGGATATGGCAGGGATTGAATTAGGGACCTTTGCAGAGTATTTGGTGCAGCAAATATTTGTGGAGCAAATATCCTTGCAATAAGTTATTGTTTGGGTAGGAGCTATAGCTCAAAGACCATGTTGCAAGTATATATGCACTACAAACTTTGCCACACCAAATACTTGCTTATGTCTCAGATTTAAAATGATCATGCTCCTAGCTCTCATGGCTTTGGGGGAAAGAAAAGCTACGGTGCTAGAAGGGATGCAATGATGCTTTGACCCACATTCTTTTAAGCCTAATGATCATAGAAGTGTAGGAATGGGAAGTGGTCTAGGTGAGACTTACTATAGAGCTGCAAACCCGGAAGTAAGTGTTCCAGGTGTTGCAAACTTTTTCCAGAAGCTGAACATGCTTCGTTTTGAGTGTTACGCTTCTGATTTGAGTACCACACTTCCATTTTGAGTGTTACGCTGAGGTCTGTCTGTTTTCGCCATCTATTTTGCATTTTTGTTTTTGCGGCTTTTTTGTTTTGTTTTTGTGACTGTGTTCAGCTACCGATGGATTGGTCGTGTGACTGCAGCACATTGTTTATTGCTTTCATTTTATGGATCAGTGGTCTCGTTAGATAGCAAAATTCATGTTAAATTGCTGTTATAGGGGCTGTTTTTAAAAGTCTGGAATGGATTAACCCATTTTGCATTAGTTTCTATGGGAAAGCGAGCCTTGGTTTTGGAATGGACTTCTGGAACGGATTGAATTTGAGAACCAAGGTAACACTGGTACCTTGAGCAGCAGCAGCTCTCCAGGATTTCAGACCAGGGTCAGTCCTAGTTGGAGATGCCAGGGATTGAACCTGGGAGCAGCTGCACGCAAGGCAGACACTCTACCACTGAGCTATGTTCCCACGGTCAACCCAGTACTAGCTCCTGTTGAAATTGCAAGAGCACAACAGATAAACAGTCTCTCAGATACAGTAGGAGAAATTTCCAGCCCTACCTGGAGATGCGAGGGATTATACCTGGGTCCTCCTGCATCCCAGGGACAGCACTGAGCTACAGTCCTTCCTTGAGCAAGGTGAATTTAAGGAAGCCTTGGAGAAGGAGCAACGATCTCCCCAAGTCCCATCGGTGCATTCCTGGTGGTAAGTTCATCTAGAGCCATATCTCTTTGCAGCTCCTGAGCTCCTGAATAGCTGGTCTAATTTGAAATGTCCTATACAATGTTATTTTTCTTAAAAGTATCTGCAAGCCTGACAAAAGAGGATATTAAAGAATCAGAGATTGAAATCTATGGCTTTCGTTTAATATCCTTATTGGAGGTGCTTTTTCGTTCCCCTCTAAATTACTCCCTGTTTTCATTGTGCTCAAAATTCTCTCCTAATAAATGATAGTAGTAAGTGAAAGACAGATACTCAATGAATTGGGCTTTTGTGCCCTAAACCCCATCAATATATAAAGCTTTTCTTTGTATTGCTAAGCACAGGACATTACTCACACAAATTAGATATTCGTTTAAGACTTTTCAACACTTTTCATCACAGGAGTCTATTCCCAGAAATGGGGGGAAATCTCTTCTATCCATCTATTAAATGTGGAAGATTGCAGAGGGGAATTTTACAGAATTCTCCCTTGTACTGGATCAACACATTAGGTCAACTTACTCAGGGTGCATTCAGAGGTGGGAAGCATTGTGTTATTTTTTTCTGATTAACGCTAGTTCCTCTGTTCTGTTTTCTAATGTTCCCTTCGCGCTGCAGTTCCTGTTGCATTAGTGATCTGTGGCTTTTTCAGTGATACACACCAGCATGCTGCCTTAAATTTCATTCCCACCAGTGGGCGTGGTGTGGCACAACAAAGGATGTCATTGGGCAATATTCCCCCATCCTTTCCACGCACCTGTGCTTCTCTTCCCTCATGTTTCACCCATGAAAATGGCAGATAGCTGCATCCTGGTATTCTGTCTATTTTTTTTTTTATCACTTTACTCCCATGATTTGCTGGGTTAATGGGGTTGCAAACACATCTTTTTTTCTGGAAGCAATTAACATGGAAATGAGTGCCATCCTTGGACTATGTTTTGTTAGATTTCTGAAGGGGACTTTTATGTCATATGAACATTTTTACACTATATTTGAGCTAACAGTTAGGGAAACCTCAGGGAAAAGGAATAAACTGCCATGTGAATGCAGCCTCAGTGTTGTCTATACTGAGTGTCAGTGGCTCCTCAAGGTTCCAGGCAGGGCCTTTCCCAAATAGAAGCTTGGACCATTTGCCTGGCACACAAGAAGGAGCATGATGGAGCCTGTCATTTTCTGGGATTCTACCCTGGGTAGAAGTAATATTGTAATCAACCCATAGTGAATAGCTTCCTGAAACCTCCTAATGAAAACCTGAAACAATGGAAGCTTGGAAGTGGTATGACGACAAGCTGGAATTTGTGCAGAGGAAGGTGACCAAGATGATGAAGGATCTGGAAACCAAGCTTTATGAGGAACGGTTGAGGGAGCTTGGCATGTTTAGCCTGGAGAAGAGAAGACTGAAAGGTGATAGAATAGCCATATTTGAACATCTGAAGGGCTGTCACATGGAAGATGGAGCAAGCTTTTTTTCTGCCGCTCCACAGGGCAGGACTCAAACCAATGGATTCAAATGACAAGGAATGAGATTCTGATTAAACGAGGAATAACTTTCTGATGGTAAGAGATGTTCAACGGTAGAACAGACTGCCTTGGGAAGTGGTAGACTCGCCTTCATTTCAGGTTTTTCAGCAGGTGATGGCTGGCCATCTGCCAGGGACTCTTTAGTTCTTATTCCTGCTTTGCAGGGGGTTTGACTCTTTGGTCCCTTCCAACTCTCCAGCTCTATGATTCGATGGGAAATATGCTCAGGGGGATATGTGGAAAACACAGGATAGATAAAGAAAAGAGTTATAGCCACGTTCCGACTGATAAACCTTGAAAGTTACACAGATGATGGGAACACAGTTTTCTACTGTTGTAATTAGTGATGGAGCATTTTTTTGGAGGAGGAGATGGAGCTCTTCAGCCAAGGTTAGCCTTTTGTTCCCCTGTGGCTGTGCAGCTCAAGGATCATTTATGCCTGTGCTGAGTGTTCTGAAAATAATGGCAGAACTCCAAGATCGTATTTGTACAGTGCATTATTTGCAATGACAAATATATGTATTAATCAGCACCAAATAGCACCTTCCTGGGCAGCTGATGTTGAATGCAGAAGAAGGTCCCTTCTTTGCAACAGGGTTCCCCACTCTTAAAATCAGAACCATCCTGTCTTACTTTCTTGTAGGTCCCAAGTGCCTTCAGAGCCCCAGTGTATCTCTCTCTCTCTCTCTCTCTCTCTCTCTCTCTCTCTCTCTCTCTCACACACACACACACACACACACACACACCACTTTAGTTTGTTAGCTCATGCAGTCCACTACTGAGGCAAGACACTGGTCCAGCACTTCCACTGCCTCACCTGCAGATGTAAAGGAGAAGTAGAGCTGTGTGTAATCAGCATATTGCTAACAATGTACCTCAAAACACTAGATGACAACTATGTAGACAACTCAGGACTCCAATATCTCAGGACCACCTGTCTCCTTAGGAACTTATCCGGGTCCTGAGATCATCCTCTGAGGCCCTTTTTTCATGTGTCCCCTCCACAAGAGGTCCAGAGGGACACAACATGAGAATGGGCCTTTTCTGCAGTGACTCCCTATTTGTGGAATGCTCTCCCCAAGGAGATTCGGCTGGTGCCTATATTATGTGCTTTTAGGCGCGAGGCAAAAATGTTCCTCTTCAAGCAGGCTGTTGGCTGAGTAACATCTGGTTCCCTTTTAAATGGGTTGTGGGAGGGGGACATTACTGGTTTGTTTTCGTTCTTATTTTTATTATGTATTTTGTGTTTTTTATATTATAATTTTATGTTGTGAACCACCCTGAGATCTACAGATGAAGGGTGGTATACTACTACTAATGGTGGTATACTACTACTACTAATGGTGGTATACTACTACTAAGAGTGGTATACTACTACTAATAATAATCATAACAATAAGTTAAACAGCTTGTTCAATAACATTAAACCCTGAGGAACCCCACCTTGAAGGCTCCACAGGGCCAAAGACCAATCCCCAAGCATCACCCTCTGGAAACATCCATCCTAGAAGGACTGGAACCACCACAGAGTGGAGCCATTTCCTTTTACTCTCTCCCAACAGAGGTTATCCTACGGTGTGACCAAAAGAATTTCCTCCAAGAGTGCCACAACCATCTGCTCAAGAACCTTCACCAAGAAGAGGAGATTGGCAACTGGCTGTTAATTACTTAGACATATAAACATATTAAAAACTTATTTTTTTAAAAAAATAAGAGCATCTAAAATTAGGAGCACCTAAAAACCTTTAAGGGTGACTGAAAACATTTCAAAAGCAGCACATACCTCCATGATTCAGGCAGAGGAAATGTGACAGACTCACAGAAGGCAGGAGGGACATTAGGGCAGGTGATAATTACAGTAAGTCTAGCTTGTTGTAATTGCCACCTCTGGACCTTGAGAACACACCTTGATTGACTCATACTGCAACATCATTTGTTGCTCAGAGCTTCAATTATAATCCTCCTGGGACTCAGCTGGACTGGTAAAGAAAAAACTATTTAGATGCATTCTTTGTGCAATATACTTTGGCCACCTCCTGAGAAGAGGCGACTCTCTGGAAAAAGCTCTGGTGTTGGGTACAAGGAGAAGGGGACGACAGAGGATGAGATGGTTGGACAGTGTTTTAGAAGCTACCAACATGAATTTGACAAAACTCTGGGAGGCAGTGGAAGACAGGAGTGCCTGGCGTGCTCTGGTCCATGGGGTCACAAAGAGTCGGACACGACTAATAGACTAAACAACAACAACAATGTGTGATATAACATTTTGCCACCAGATGGCGACGTGGAGTCCTGCTTTTTTCTACCAGTTTTCCCTGTTTAAATTTACAACACTTTAAATTGAAATGTTTCTTTGATGTATCTAGATCCAGCCCTGGCCACAGTCCATCTAACTGAAACCCGGGGCTGGAAGGATGCTTCAACTTTTACACTGGGTATGTGGTATAAAAAGGCTTCATTTATAGTTTCCTTGGAGAAGCTAATTGCAAACTGAAAGTCAACAAGGTCTTTGCTGCAACACAAAAATTTGTGGTCACATGGGAGACCTTTTTTTGACTTGCATGAACAGTCACATGATGGATTGCCTCATTCCAGTCCAGTACAATTTTATTTGGAAGAATTATTGAACTTATTTGGCCTTTTGCCTCTTCCTCATGCCCCCCTCTTTCTCTCTTTTGCTCTCTCACCTGTCTGAGTTGTTGGTCTCCTTACAATAGTTTTGCTTCTTGATGATTTTGTGGCCTATGTGTTTGCATGGTGTGTTTTTTTTTCCTTTCCAGGGGCCTGGTGCCCTTCTTAAATGCACTTCCTGCGTTATAGGAATAAAAATGCAAAAAGATAAGAAGCAATAATAAAGGGAGGCGGGGAGAAACCAGGACTGTTTCTCGCTAGAAAACAGCTTCACGTGGGATATTATTTCATGTCAGATGAGTATCTCCTGGAAGAGCTGAGAATTTGTCCGCAGTGAAGGTGTGAAAGATGAGCCACTTCTGAACTTGCTAGGAAACCATTAGCATCCACAGAGGGGGCTTGCCAGAATCCCTCACCACAGGAATCTCTGCAATGGTTTCTGTGCATTGAATTTGAGGGTAGGGAGAAGTGGAATGTAATGCTGGAGTTTCCTGTGCACAGAAAAACTCTTCACTATCACTTACTCTGTTTATTTGTCGCTTTCCCCACAAAAGTGTCTCAAAGCAATGTAAATGTTAAAAAAGAAAAGTAAAACCAAGTATAGGAAATTGAATTAAGGATACAAAATGTTCATCCGTGGATTTATATTCGTTTTTTGTTTTTTTTTACGCTGTGATACGTAAGTCAAGGGGAACTTTCTGTTCCCTAATTTGTTCTCTGTTGTCGGAACTGCAGGAAATGGTGCTTCTGGCAGTGGTTTGTCCATATAGCATAGAATCATAGAAATGTAGAGTTGGAAGGGACCCCAAGGGTCATCTAGTCCAACCCCTGCAATGTAGGAACCTCAGCTAAAGCATGGTGGCCAAAAGGCTGAGTTATCAATCATGATGTTCTAGGAAGGGAGAACCCAATTCAGATTTCTTCCCATTTTCCATTTGTTCCATTTTAAAATTTTGTTCTCCATTCAGTTCTGCAGCATTTCAAAGTTCGTTTTTTTAAATCCTCATGAAAATTCATCAGAATATAGTGCAAATTTCTCCCAATATGTACATTTTTATGATTATTTCCCCTTTTATACACAATTTGCAAGCATTCCCCCCTAATCTAATTCATTTTTCCATGTCATTTTGCTCAAGTGCAGATCTTTATGCCCACTTTCCCCCTAATACTGTTTGGTTGGAGAATGGTTTTGCAAAATTCAGAGGAGGCCGAATAGTCGAAGGATATTTGTGTTTTGTTTAGCAGATTGGTTTCTGCTTTTAAGGCAGTTCACCTATAAATTTATGATAGAAACTTGGGCTGAATAAGAAACAATACACCCCAACAACCACCATCCCAAAGCCATTTCTCCTCTTTACCTCCTCCTTCAGAGACCATTCAAACACCTGGGCAGGTTCTCAGACAAGTGGCTTTCCATCAATCTCAGCTTCTCAGTGTGTAGCATAGGAGTAATAAAAACCAAACTTCAGCAGAACATCAAAAAGAAAGTTGAGATAAGAAGCCCAGTTCGATGGTTTCATGTAGGGTAATCCATCTTTTTATTCTTCATCCCAGCTTCCCACTGTTAAGGATATATCTATGAGCTAAATAAAGTGCAGGTCTGCAAGCATGTTTTGCTTTAATTCCTTCCCCAAATTGGGTAGTGATCCTGGTTATTTTTGTCATCGGCATTCAGCAACTGAGTCGTTTCATGGTTTTTTGTCTCAGCCCCCCAGTTTAGTTCACGGCAGCTGGCCAACTCACCTTTGGGCCTGCCGTCACAGATTGGGAGCAAAGCCCCTTTCAACCCGCTGTGCAGAAACCACAATAGTAAATACATACTTGAGTATGCATGTTGCACAGTCACACCGATCTCCTCTGAATCAACCCCTCAGTCAAGCAGCAGAGGCCCACAGGAGAAGCCGAGCTTGTCTTCCAGAATAAATTGAAACATCCTGGTGAACTCAAATGAAAGCTAACATCCTCAGTGGCACAGCCAGGCATTCGTGGCATGCTCTGAACTGAGCTACCATAGCAGTCCCATGAGCAGCCTGATTTAGCTGTGCTGCATACATGGTATCTTGCTTTTAACACTGTAGTTTGGGGATAAGGGACTTGGGACTCTGCCATGTTCTGAAAGCTACTAGAAACAAAAATCACACCACGCACAAGAGGGAGGCATCAGTGGTGGAGGTTATTTTATTAGGGCAAATGGGGGCATTGGTCAACCCTGTCTGCTCTCAGCCACCTGCCTTCTTGCTTACGACAAATGCAGAGGGTGTCTGCCATCTTCCTCTCCCTTAGTGCTCCTCTAGGCCCCAAAATGCTTCTTAGAATTGAGTGATATGGTATACCTACGATTTATTATTTTTCAATGCTGTAGATAGTCAAGCACAAAAATATTCATGTTACAAATATTGATTGGGTAAAAGCAGTCTTAAATATTTCACATTCCACAAGAGGAAATATTTCATAGGAGTTTTTGAGTATTCCCTCAAATGTTCAGTTTTCCTCTTGGAAAAACATGGGGAGGGGCACTTAAAATCCCCCCCCCTCCCAGGTTTCCACCTCTCAAGTTGAGGATTTTCAAAAAAATGTTTGTAGTGCTGTCAGGGACCGTGCTGAGGAGGGCTGCACTGAGGAAGAATGGTGGGAGCCACCCTCCCCCTGGTCCTGAATCTTCCCAGGAGCAGGAAAACAGTATAGATTTGGCACAATGGTTTATAGAGGGGCATAGTTCAGAAGGCAGAAGTTGGGAAATACTGGATGGGGAACAGCTAGGAGAAGAAACACTAGAAGAGAGAGTTAAGAGATTCACAGCCATTGGACAGCATCCACCCCACTTCTTTGAAGAAACAGAGAGCTCAGAAAGTGTTAGAATAGAAAGCGCACAGGGCGCAAGCTCAGATTACAAGACATAGGAGTGACGGAGGGGGGAGTGAACCTTAATTGCGAGCACCACCATTTCTAGTAGACATGTTCTTTTCTCTCTCACTGTGATTATTAAAGAATTTAACTGGTAAGACGTTCCTTTCATTTGATCTCTTCTTATTTACTGCCACGGAGGAGGAAGCCAATTCCCTGAAGCCTGACAAGTACTCTTATTTGTAAACTGCCTTGAATGGGATGTATCCTAGAAAGGCAAGATATAAATGCCTTATAGGGAGGAGGAGAATGAGGACAAAACTAGACTCTGGTGTCTCATGTGGGTCATTGGCCTATTGAGGGATGCTCTGCCTTTCACACCCCACAAGTCCCAATGTGCACCAGCAACCCCGGGGCATCAGTAGGCATGAGCAACTCTGAGGTTTACAGGGATCCATGCCCCCTCCCGAAAAACCTGCCCAAGGAGGATGCTGTGGCTACAGAATGCTGCCGGGGGGACGGGGACGGGGCACACACCTATATTCTGCTAATTATAGCTATATAACCCACCTTTCCTCAAAGGAGCTCAGGGTGGCATATATAGTTCTACCTCTCTCATTTTATAATCACAAGGACCCTGTGAGGTAGGTTAGGATGAAAGAATATGACTAGCCCAAGGCCCCTTGTGAGCTACATAACTGAGTGGGGATTTGAACCCTGGTCTCCCAGGTTCTAGGTTGGTACTCTAACCACTATACCACACTATAAACCAAGGTAGGAAATTAAGGTCCCATAAAATAGGCACATGTGCACACTCAAAATAGGAAGTCCAAATAACTGCTGTTAAAATTCCAGGGACATCGTCCCCCCCCCCTTTTTTTGCACTAGCTAACTTTGGCAGCTGAACGATGGTGACAGATACACCTCCCCAGAGCGCCTTAGGTGTTAGTGATGCTATTATCTGCTACAAGAAACTCAGGAATAATCCCTATCTCAAACTCAGCAAGATATTTAGCTTCCCGGGTTATGGACACAGTGACTCAAAACAGATGAAGTGCCCAGCGGTGGCTGTGTCAGGGGGGAAATAAATGCACCTTAAAACTGGATTGCCAAGGGTGCCCAAACAGTGGAGGAATAGCAATAAAACAGGCACATGATAATTGCAATTGGCACTTGCTTACATAGGATGAGGAAGAAAACAATGAGGATTCAGAATCATTTTAGGTAGGGCTGCCCTATGTCCGGGATTTCCCAGACATTACTGGGATGTCTGGGGGTTTTTTTTAATTGAAATATGACAACCTTATTATAGGAAGCTACCTTATACCAAGTCAGACCATTGCTCCATCTTGCTCAGTGTTGCCTACACTGACTGGCAGCAGCACTTCAGAGTTTCAGAGTCTCTCCCCAGCCCTACACAGAAAGGGAGGAAATTGAACCCAATACCTCCTGCATGGAAAGCAGATGCTTTGCCACTGAATGACAGACATTCTTTTGTGACTGTGTTGAGAAATACACGATTTCTGACATGGTCAGAATAGTCAGGTATCTGTCACTAGTTGACGAGCGAGCAAACCCATTTGCAACAGGCTTTTTCAGGGATAGCATCAGCAGGGCCGTAGCTAGGGGGTGGTGAGGCGGGCCCCTTCCAGGGGCACAGGTGAAGGGGGTGGTGCAAAATCGGCTAAAATATGTCCATAAATATGTCTATAAATAGAAATATTAATTATTGCCTCGTAAGAAAAGGTTTTAAATAGAGGGTGATTTGAATGGGGGGAGGGGGGAGGCTGGAAGGAAAGGTGGAAAGAAGAGCTAATTTGTCCATGGCTAGGGGGCGCAATCTGGACGTTTCTGCCAGGGGTGCAAGATCACTTAGCTACGACTCTGAGCATCCGTGCCGCCTTGAAATGAAGATGTCCACAAGGGCCCCAGCTTATTATTAACTAAGGGGATCTGCAATAGTCTTAACTGCAGATGGAGGAGAAATTTGGTTTCATCAACCCAATTTATGCTTCCTGAAACAATACACAAACATTAGGAATAACTTTCTGGTGGTGAGAGCTGTCCAGCAGTGAAATGGACTATGTTGAAAGGTGGTGGAGTCTTCTTCAGTCATCTGCTGCGATGCCTGCCTTATCCACACAACTCTACAATTCTTTGATTCAACACACACACAGTTTCATATACACAGTGCTTTTTTCTAGGTGTCAGAACTCACCATGAAGTTGTTACAGTAAATTGCTGGGCGACTTGGGGCAGCCCTAAACAGAAGCCAGTTTCACAACAGCTGTGTTCACCACCCACAGAGGTGCTAAAAACTATGACAAGCTGTCTCCCTAGCTGACTTGGGGGTCACCTCTGGTTCTGGTGGTGCAGGTCAAATACATGCGCCCCACCTCCCTCGTTCTCCTAGATTCAAGTAGATGGCTACAGCAGCTTGGAAGGGCCTTTGCAGAAAACACATGTGTGTGCAATGGTAGAGGCCTGTCTGGAAAGCTTAAAGCCTCACCACCACTACATGGGAGATGGATTGAAGAAAAGGAAATATGATTTGGCCCTTCCCCAAAGCTTGACCAGTTGCAGCTAGGAGACAGGTAGAGGTGAATTGCACAACCTCTTATGATTTGCCTTCAGGGCCCTTTATCATCATTGTGGTTCCCTCCCCAAATCCTTTCTACCATCAAATGCTAGTACAGTGGTACATCGGGTTACATTGGTGGGACTGAATGTGTTACTCGTGCCAAGCTTTTTTTTTGGGGGGGGGGAGTGAACATGGTCTTTCAAGACATGCTGTACACTTCCTAGCGGTCCCATGAGTAGGGTGGGTGGTTGAGCACCAGCATACAGTGGTACCTCAGGTTACATACGCTTCAGGTTACAGACTCCGCTAACCCAGGAATTGGGTTAAGAACTTTGGGTTAAGAACTTTGCTTCAGGATGAGAACAGAAATTGTGCTCCGGCGGCACAGTGGCAGTGGGAGGCCCCATTAGCTAAAGTGGTGCTTCAGGTTAAGAACGGACCTCCGGAACAAATTAAGTACTTAACCCAAGGTACCACTGTGCAACATTGATGATGATGATGATGATGATGATGGAACCTGGCTTCTCTCCTTGCTTCTTCCTTGAATACTCTGGCAAGTCTGTAGCGAAATCTCAAAGCCATTCGAATCCAATATTCCCACAGTGGTGATACCTTTTTACCTAAGGGACAGAAACACCTAGGCACATATCTGAAAATGCAAGAGTGGAGAGTCTTTCTCATCAGGTTCAGCACGCTTCAATGCTATGCGCTAGGGCAGCCTGCTATGCTTTGGCCTATTGCTGCAAGGCACACAACATAATTTGCAAGCCATATTTAAGACATGCAAACACCAGAGAACACGAAAACACATTTCCTCCACTTGACAAATGTAGGTGGCTGTGATACCACCGTGGCTAAATATATACAGATACATAGCGCTGCAAATTGTGTCCCTGTTCCCACACAGCTAAAAGCTATTTGTGTCGCGATTCATTCTCAGACAAGCACACACTGTATAAAGTGCACTGCTAATTGCCTCACCAGAGTCCACTGCTAAGCTTGGCAAGACGGTGCCCCTCAACTGAAGGGCGCTCAGCAAGTTTCCCGGGGAAACTAATCAGGCTTCTCTCAGCTGGAGACTGGGGACAGGGGAAAAATCTGAACCAGTTCATCTTTCAAGGCAAACGTAACATATTTATGCTTTCCAGAAAGGTATTTGAGCAGAAACACAGCCATACTTATGGGGGCACACATCCAAACTTTGCAATGCTGTTCTTCAACCAAGTAATACATATACTAGGGTAAATCATGCATAAAAATTAATGAAAATAACCTATAAAATGAATTATATTCAGGAAAATCAATTAGGCAAAACAGCAAGAAAAAATGTGCATATATGAAGAAATTTGTACTGAGGTGCTGATGAAGTTTCGTGTGAGAATGTGGAGAACTGAAGATTTTAAAAAATGAGCGACTGAGAAATCGGAACTGATAGATTTCCCCTTCCTTAGCCTGAATGTATTTGCAACAATGCATGCTATTTGTTTTATTTAATTATCACATTTGCATGTCACCTCATAAGACAAACTTCTCAGGACAGAAGTGAAAAGCGAAAGAAAGAGAGAGAGAGAGAGAGAGAGAGAGAGAAAGGCAGGTAAGAAAAATACAAAATAGAACACAAACTCAAATGCTTCATGTTAAACAGAATCCCTCTTTGCACCCACAAGGAAGGGCCAGCAGGGAATGAGGCTCCTTGTGAATGAAGGTGTAATCATTCCATCCTGATCCTAGATTGGTCAGAGCTCCATGTAATCTGATTGGCTCTCCTTGGTCTCGAAAGTGAAGGGGAGGGAACTGGACTGGGCCTTTGCAAGGCCATTCAAGGCCAGCCTTCCGCTACTTGTTGAATTTCTGGTTGCCAAGCAACAGAGCCTGATGTGGATTAATAGGCCAGAGCTGAGTCAATTATTTTCAGGAGGCATTTTCTTTCTGATAAGATTTCTGATAACATTCCATGGGAGCCAACTCCAAGGGGCCATGGATGCTTGGGCACCCACAATAATATAATTGTGGGGGTCGGGCACCCACAAAGGCCTTCAGCAGAAAGTGGTAGCAAACTGACAAGCAGAGCTGTGGCTAAAATCCATTGGTATGATTTCCCTTTTAAAGAAAATAATGCACTCAACCACTCAATACTGGCTACTTCTCTAAAACACAGAGATAAGAAACTTCTGGGCAGTTGCGGCGGGGAGGAGATAATGCCCCCCCCCTCTGTTGTTCGCCCACACTGATCCATCTGCTAAATGAATCCCATCCTTTTCATTCTGGTTTATGACAATGTAATTTTCATGGTCTTTTGACAGCGTATATAGAAAAATAATCACCCTCCACCATTCCCAGCAGAAAGACGTAAATGATCTGAATGATGATCTTGATTAGAAGAACATGTTTTTGCGAAGATAGTAGTCATGCAGCTGTCTTGTTTTCTTGAGAGAGAATCGTTTGGATAAGCTTCGTACAGTAGCTAGAGTTTATGATGCCAATTTGATTTATTTCCTTAAAAGATTGCTCCTTCCCCGTTCAGAATGGGCAGGGTGAGTTGCGATACATGTTTAATGCGTAGATGAAGTAGCTAATTGGATTTGATGGGAGCTGACAATTCCTGTGATCCTCTGCCAGGTCTACCTGCTGTCCGCCAGCTTTTTGGGGGGTGGGGGTGGGGAGTCATCACTTGGGACAGAGCATATGTCCTAAGAACATAAAAAGAGCCTGATGGATCAATTCAATGATTCATCAAGTCCAGAATCCTCACTGTCGCCAACCAGATGCCCTAATGGAAAACCTGTGAATAAAAAGCCCAGAATAAAATTTAAAATACTAACTGATGCTAAAGAAAGAGGTGGATTTGCCCTGCCAGACCTGAAACTTTATTATGAATCGGCCGCATTTTGTTGGCTGAAAGAATGGCTGCTTCTTGAAAACACAGACATTTTGGATTTAGAAGGTTTTAATAATGTTTTTGGGTGGCATGCATATTTGTGGTACGACAAGGTTAAAGCTCATAAAGCATTTAAAAGCCATATTGTCAGGAAAGCATTGTTTAATGTCTGGCTAAGATATAAAGACCTACTGGAGAATAAAACCCCAAGGTGGTTGTCACCAATGGAAGCAAAGGCACTGAAAAAGTCCAATATGGAGGCCAAATGGCCGAAATATTGGGAAATATTGGAACAAGAAGGAGATAAATTGAAATTGCAGAGTTTTGAGAAATTAAAAGACAAGGTACGAGATTGGTTGCACTATTTTCAAATAAGAGAGGCTTATAATCTGGACAAAAAAATAGGTTTCCAGGTGGAAAAATCAAAATTGGAAACTGAACTGTTAAAACCCAAAACTAAAACACTTTCAAGAATGTATAACTTGCTGCTAAAATGGAACACGCAGGATGAAACAGTTAAATCTGCTATGATTAAATGGGCACAAGATGTTGGTCATAACATCATGTTTGCTGACTGGGAACAGTTGTGGACCACAGGTATGAAATTCACGGCATGTAATGCCCTAAGAGAGAATATTATGAAAATGATATACAGGTGGTACATGACACCAGTCAAGCTTGCAAAAATCTATCATTTGCCCGACAATAAATGTTGGAAGTGTAAAGAAAATGAAGGAACATTCTTTCACCTTTGGTGGACATGCCCAAAGATTAAGGCTTACTGGGAAATGATTTATAACGAAATGAAAAAAATATTTAAATATACATTCCTTAAGAAGCCAGAGGCCTTTCTCTTGGGCATGGTCGGCCAATTGGTGCCAAAGAAGGACAGAACTTTCTTTATGTATGCAACAACAGCAGCAAGAATACTCATCGCAAAGTATTGGAAGACACAAGAGCTACCCACCCTGGAAGAGTGGCAGATGAAACTGATGGATTATATGGAATTAGCGGAAATGACTAGCAGAATCCGAGACCTGGGAGAAGAGTTGGTGGAAGAAGACTGGAAGAAATTTAAAGACTATCTTCAGAAATACTATAAAATTAATGAATGTTAAAATTATGCTTGGATTGGTAATAAGTGGTAATTAGTGACAAAAGTTAATAAGATTATGTAAAAAAGGTATTGATAAATGGTTAAAAATATCGATGTATAATATGTTATGGTATAAAGTTAAAATATCTGAAAAAGGGTAAGAATTTGCTGAATCAAGTATGTAAACGGGAATACAAAAGGGGGGAGGTGCGAGGAGGTCAAGAACATAAGCACATGAATTTGAGGATACTGAGAAAAATGGATTTGTTTTATTTCCTTTTCTAAATTTACCTTTTTTTAATCAGCTGTTGGTTTTCTTTTGTGTATCTTTTGTGTTTTCTTTTTTGTAATGTTTACTTTTATCTATGGCTTTTTATTCTGTGAATTTTTATTTTTTTCTTTTGTAAAACTCTAATAAAAATTTATATATATATATATATATATAAAAAAACCCGTGAGAAAGCACTCAAAATGTGAAGAAAGGCCAATAAGGAGTGTGGCCTGGGGGGCTTCATTCTGACTCCACGCCTGAGGTTCCCCATCCCTGAGTTAAATGGACATGCTGGGTTGAGAATTAGCTGTACACGAAGCTCTGGAGATCTGCTGTCCGAGATTAAACACCAGGCTAGATAGCCAATGACTTGACTCGTCTTCATTAGAACATCATATTTCAGGGGGAAATCTTAGCTCAGTAACAAATCTCTTTATTTCTTACATTTATTTCTTACATTCAAGGAGCTCAAAGTGGTGTGCATGGTTCTGTCCTCTCCATTTTATTCTCACAACACAGAATCACACTTGTTCTGAGGACTGCATAGAAGATTGCGTTAGATCACGGGTAGGCAAACTAAGGCCCGGGGGGCGGGTCCGGCCCAAACACCTTCTCAATCTGGCTCATGGACGGTCCGGGAATCAGTGTGTTTTTACATGAGTAGAATGTGTCCTTTTATTTAAAATGCATCTCTGGGTTATTTGTGGGGCCTGCCTGGTGTTTTTACACGTGTAGAATGTGTTCTTTTATTTAAAATGCATCTCTGGGTTATTTGTGGGGCAGAGGAATTTGTTCATCCCCCCCCCCAAAAAATATATAGTCCAGCCCCCCACAAGGTCTGAGGGACAGTGGACCGGCCCCCTGCTGAAAAAGTTTGCTGACCCCTGCGTTAGATTCTCACCAGTTTCCTTCTATAAGCTCTATGAGCCCAGCTTTCTCTAATTTCTATTTTCCCCCCTTAATTCTTTCTCAGGTGGCAAATAAATCTGCAGACTGTCTGTAAGGGGAAGGTCTCTGCATTATCTTCATTCATCCATGCTTGTCATCACTGTTCACTTTGCCAGAGTTTTGTTGAAGAAGAGTTGAAGATATGAATGTCTGTCTTGAAAGAAATACTTAGAGCTGAAAGTTCGTTTAAGAAAGAAAAAGAAAAAGAAATTAGGTCCCATAACCACAGCGAGAGCTGTCAGGAATCAGCATGCACCACCATATGTTTTAATAATTTGAGCTTTCTTACATGTCTTTGGGGAATAGTGGCAGGGTTTTGATGTGTTTCCTTCCTGGTTCCAAACTCCAGGCTGCTCTCATCAATAAAATATTTGGTCTATATTCACTGTGGTTAGCCTCTGATGAAAGCAGGTGCAGCCACAAAATCTCTCTGTTTAATTACTTGTTGAGAGGGGAAAGGAGAGAAAGAGAGAAGAGAGCGCGCAAAGAGAAAAGAGAAAAAGGAAGAGGCTTTGAAAGCTGAATGGCTGCACTGAAAGGATCTTATTTACTAATTATGTCGAACACTGACTTACAGTGCTGGTGTTGGCCATCTACTAAGCTATGAAAATACGAACAGGTGTTTTGTTAATTTCTCTCTCTCTCTCCACCACGCTGTGAAAGATTAAAGATGAGTGGATTAGCTCTCCCTCTTCCATTATTGTTTCATGGCTTCACTTTGCCCTGCACTTCACTCCTTCTGAATTCCAGTTTAAATAGGAAGGAATCTAAAATTAATTCCAGAACTCAAGCAGGCTGTTTGCTGTAGCTTTCACTTCCCCAGCCTGGTGCCCTCTCTGACTGTTTTGTGCTATAGCTTCCATCAGCCCCAGCCTGCACAGCTAATAATGTTAAGAGGACTTCCAGTCCCAAATCTCTGGAGGATGGGGAGGACACCTGACCATTAGGTCCAGTCGTGACCGACTCTGGGGTTGCAGCGCTCATCTCACTTTATTGGCCGAGGGAGCCGGCGTACAGCTTCCGGGTCATGTGGCCAGCATGACTAAGCCGCTTCTGGTGAACCAGAGCAGTGCATGGAAACTCCGTTTACCTTCCCGCCGGAGTGGTACCTATTTATCTACTTGCACTTTGACGTGCTTTCGAACTGCTAGGTTGGCAGGAGCAGGGACCGAGCGACGGGAGCTCACCCCGTCGCAGGGATTCGAACCGCCGACCTTCTGATCGGCAAGTCCTAGGCTCTGTAGTTTAACCCACAGCGCCACCCGCGTCCCTGGAGGATGGGGAAGACAGAGCTAAATCTCTCCTCCCAACCTGAACATGTTTGTGATGTGCACATATGCACATTGATCAAGCATAGGCAAACTCAGCCCTGCAGATGTTTTGGGACTACAACTCCCATCATCCCTGGCCACTGGTCCTGTTAGCTCGGGATGGTGGGAGTTGTAGTCCCAAAAACATCTGGAGGGCCGAGTTTGCCTATGTCTGACATTGATCAAGCACCTCAGAAACAATTTAGCTGTGATAGTTCTAGGTTTGGATGAATGCGTAAATTCCAGTTTCTCACACCCCCCCCTAATTTTAAGAACCTCTGTAGCTCAGTTGGTTAGAGCTGATGGTGGTGCTGATAACGCCAAGGTCATGGGTTCAATCTCCATAAAGGCCGACTGCATATTCCTGCATTGCAGGAAGTTGGACTAGATCAGGGTTTCCCAAACTTGAGTCTCCAGATGTTTTGGGACTACAATTCCCATCATCCCTGCTAGTTAGGGATGATGGGAGTTGTAGTCCAAAAACAGCCAGATACCCAAGTTTGGGAAACCCTGGACTCGATGGTCCTCAGGGTCCCTTCCAACTCTACGATTCTGTGATTCTATTAAGAACATAAGAAAAGCCTGCTGAATCAGGCCAATGGCTCATCTTGCCTAGCATCCTGTTCTCACGGTGGGCAGGCAGATGCCAATGGGCAGCTCACAAGCAGGAAATGACCACAGTGCTTTGCCCACTTGCGATTCCCAGTAACTGGTATGCAAAGGCATATTGTAGAGAGCACAAAGGTAGGGGGACTAGTGCTTTGCTTTGGTAGCTTTCTCTGGCCTTACATATTTAACCTTTCATTTTCTCTAATTCTCTTTGTGGCTTCAGCTTGGAAAAAAATAACCCTTTCCCCCAGAGGATAAAAGAGCTATTTTATTTTATTTTATTGCATTCTCCCTATCCTCCTCTCTCTCTCTCTCTCTCTCTCTCTCTTTACTTCTCTCAGCTACTTTTCTCCAGCACTGCATTTCCTTTTATGACTTACGGGTGAATTCAGTGGGAAAAAAGGCAATTCTTCCATTATTTATTCATATTATCTCTTTAAAGCCAAGGCACTCAAGGATTCACAAACAGTGCTTTCATATATATATATATATATTGGATTGGTTGGCTAAGTCCTCCCAGCGCATCCCGATGGTCAATTTTTAATTCCCTGTCAGACATCTTGGGATGAGGATCTTGTGAAAACAAAGACCAAATCCTTATTCACAACGGGATTTATGCAGCACTTAACAGGCTGAGAGTTTGGAGGGAGAAGCACGGGAGTCCCTGACGTTGCTGAATTATGCATGGTTACGTGCTCAGAGTCCTTTGCTTCCACCCCCCTTCCTTTTTCTGGGGTCTTGCTTTCTGAATGGCTCCAGAGCTCTAGGGGAGAGATGCTCATCAAAATGACAAGAGTCAGGCGAAGGAATGAGAAAGGGTTGAAAAGCGCTTGCATTATCCCATGAAGCAGGACTGGTTTGTTTGCATGCAATGCCCTAGGAGGCTACTAGGTAAAGGTAAAGGGACCCCTGACCATTAGGTCCAGTTGTGGCCGACTCTGGGGTTGCAGCGCTCATCTCGCTTTATTGGCCGAGGGAGCCGGCGTACAGCTTCCGGGTCATGTGGCCAGCATGACTGAGCCGCTTATGGCGAACCAGAGCAGCGCACAGAAACGCCGTTTACCTTCCTGCCGGAGTGGTACCTATTTATCTACTTGCACTTTGACGTGCTTTCGAACTGCTAGGTTGGCAGGAGCAGGGGCTGAGCAATGGGAGCTCACCCCATCACAGGGATTCGCGGGGAGGTTACTAGGTCTAATCCCCATTTTGCCAGTCTTAAGCCCAGTTCTTCAAATGTATGCATCACTTTGCATTTTTTTAAAAAGCTGAAGTGCTTGTGAAAATTTGTCAGCATTTTAATGCAAATTTCTCTAAATACAACATTATTTATTTAGATAAATATTTATATGACACTATTTATTTTTTTAAAAAAATCACAGTGGTTTACAACAGTAGTATATAAAGCCATACAATTAAAAAGCATATAAAAACTTAAAATCAGAAATTGACTAGCTATTGTGGAAATATATATTCTTAATTGCCTGCATAAGTCTGGCAGAATAGAAAAGTTTTCAGCAAGTGTTTACAAGTTGAAGCAGAAGGTGGCTGCTGGATCCCTTTGGGCAGAGTACTGATGACACTAAAGGCAAAAAATGTTCCCCCATATATTGCTTTTTGTATATGTATTTTTATGTATACTTCTCCCCAAGGATTTGGGGAATTCAATCCAATTTGCATTTGAAGCCTAATCTATCAAATCAGTTTCAGAAGAAATATGAGAACCAAAACACAGTCAAACTTATCCAAATTTTCCTTAATGTTTGCATTTCTATTTAAGTAAAAATGATTGTTGTAGCTATATTGATAAGATAGAGCAAATTTGCTATAGCTATATGTAGCTATATACTTGTCAACAACATATAAAATGGTGGCATGACAAAAAATTATCCTACAATATATGCAGATCATGCTCCAATTGTTCTGATAAATTATGGCACTTAGACAATGCTATTTTACAAAATGAATGACGTATATATCTATACTTAGCAAAAATATTATGCCTGAGGTAACCTGGCCTGAAATATGGAATTCAACAAAAGCTTACATCAGACAAATTCTAGTACAGTACAAAAAACAGCAACAACCAAGCAATGGGGGAAATCAAAATAATAAAGAAAGAGAACTTATATTAAACACTGCAGAAGGAGAAATTGAACACATACAAAAGCACACCTCAGAGATACTGGAGCACAACATAACTCTTTGAAATTAATATATCAAAAACTTCCAACTGAGAAACTAGAGAAATATACTAACTCTATAAAACAACCCTAGTCTGAATGGAGTTTATTTATATTCTTTAAATTTCTATACAGCCCTTCACCCAAGGATCACAGGTTGGTTTGCAATATAAAATTACTATCACATCAGCTAAAAGAGAACAAGTAAGAAGTTTAATTTCAGCTATAATATGCAAAGACAAAGTGACAACAACATCAACCAAAATAGCAAATATTTCTCCAGCAGTTTTATCTCAAAACCTAACTAAAGATCAAATGGTTAAAGTTATTTTTTCCAAGTATCTCTCTGGCTAAAGTTTCTGATCAAGACCTTGAAATATTAGAATTATTGGTAACAGAAGAGGAAGTAAAAATATAATGGTATTGCTACAAAATCATAAACCTACAATGCAAGCATAATTAATGCATGTCTTCAACAAAAAAAAGCTGTAAGATTCTTGGACAGAAGTGACAATAAAAATTACCCTAAAAGAAGATAAAGATCCGAAACTACCTAGTTCCTATAGCCTAATCCCTCTATTAAATAAGGATGCTAAGATTTTGTCTTCTATAATTGTAGGATCAAATGAGCTTCATAAAGTTTAGGAAATTACAACACAACATAAAAATAGATTGTATCAAAATCAGCCAAAAATATTGGATAAATACCATTTTTTTCTCTTGTGCATGCACAGAATGCCTTTGATAGAGTAGAATGGTGTTTCTAACAAGAACATCAAAACCTGGGAGGGAAATTCAAAGCAAGGTCTGTTCTTTGAAATTCTTTATCAATAATTATTAATCATGCTTAATCAACAATATGGCACATGTAAAGGTTACCAAATATCACCTCTGCTATATTTCATTATTCTTGGAACTGCTATCAACTATTATTAGAGAAAGTCAGCATATCTCTAAGATTAAATATGTTTCATGTGAATTCAATACAACACTTTATGACATTGCTTTGATACTAGATTGGAAATATTTATTCAAAGTAATTTGAGCATATTGAATATATTTAGCAAGACACTGGGCTAGAAAATCAAGCATCTTTTATATGCATTCATATGCACACATTCTTCCTTCTATTTTGCACCTCAGCAGTCTCCACTCGTACACCCCAAGGGCATAGCTGTCGACGTTTCCCCCCTTTTAAGGTAAATTCTCTTATTCTGAATAGGATTCCTCGCAAGAGAAGGGAAAAGTTGACAGCTATGCCCAAGGGTAACAGACATGATGTAAATGTGACTTTTGCAAGAACATACACAGAAAGGAAAGGGGCCAGACTGGCTGTTGGGAAAACAAAGGCATCTGACCTTTTGGGAACAGCAGCAACAACACAACAACCTTCCTTGCCTTTGTGAACAAGAAATCAGCCAACCAATATACTCTCTCCCCAGTCCTTGAGTCAGTCACTTTCCCTGCCCTGTGAGTTGCACTCTGCCAGAAAGGCACATAGTAGAATATGGATCTGATTGCATCTGGAGAGGACTGAGTGAAAATTGCAAGAGCCACTTTTTGGCAACAGCTGGCTTCTCTTGGATGGCAGCAGCTGTCTTCTCTTGTATAACAACCAGCACCCTTCTTGCAGTAAAATTCCCAAGCAACACATATTTTGGGCTCCTATTAGTGGCTGCCTCAAATGACTGAAACTCCTTGTGGGGTGTTTGGGTGTGTCAATGTGCAATGTGCAATCCACTACTAGCTGGTGAGGAAGGTTCTTTTTTGGGGGCAAAATCAGAACCCACCCTCCAATCCCTGCTGCCAGGCTGCAAAGAGCTGTGATAGACTCATGCCTGTGAGCCCAGACAGCTGCCAATAGACTATACTGAGATAGATGAACCAGTGAGATAGATGGACTATGAAGATAGATGAAACAGGTGCAGCATAGACAAT
The DNA here is from genome assembly GCF_964270895.1 of Podarcis filfolensis. NCBI lineage: Eukaryota > Metazoa > Chordata > Lepidosauria > Squamata > Lacertidae > Podarcis > Podarcis filfolensis. The sequence continues at coordinate 9,465,391 of NC_139618.1, forward strand.
ACTGAGATAGATTAACCAATGCAATTGATGGACCACTGAGATAGATGGAGCAGGTACAGTGTAGACAATACTGAGACAGATGGACCAATTATTTGACTTGGTATATTACAGTTTCCTATGTTCACAAGTAGGGACGGGGGATAATTTTGTTGGGCCCCCCACCGCCCACCCATGAAGGCTACATACCAGTGGTGAATGAAACCAGAGAAGAAATTGAGCAGAGCAACAAAGGTAAATTTTAGCTTTGTAGAGTAGGCTAATTTCCACACATATTTGCACATTCCTCTTTATCTTCCATCCTGATGAGGAGGAGGCATTATCAGAGTTGGACAAGCAAAAATGTACTGGGTGCAAATCAAGACCTTGGGAGCATTCAAAGGGCCAGATACAGCATTCAGAAAATGTTGCACAGGCAGTAAAACTGGGCTTAGTTGCAAAGTGGTGGAAGTTCATAAATTATTGGTATAGGAACTCAAGAGAGGCTTGTTAGAGCCATGAGGCTAAATTGGTGCAACCAGCTTAGCTTCTTCACTTGCTGAGTTATCACTTAGACTTCTGGGGCAGGGACAAGGCAGGGAACAATAGGCTTGATTACCTAGTTCCTTCCAGGGTGAGCTAAGCCTGGCAGGACAGCTTACTCTATGGTCTTAACCCCTTCATGCATTAATTAGACTTGAGCATGCTGATTATCTGAGGCTGGTTATCCCACAGTTATTAGGTATGAATTACAAGGCATCACACATACCTAAAAATAGTGTGATGTGTACAAAAATGTGTGTTAGGCAGAAATGAATACATTCTGCCCCCCTCATGCAATTAACACCCACACACCCCTTGCAGTAAAAGGGACAGGCTTATTATCAAATGCATGAAAAACTGAACAGGATGGAAATAATCTGACCGGTTCATCCTTATCCATCCAGCCCAGCTCTACTCAAAGCAACTCTCAAGCAGAAACTTTTGACCGACAAATTGCCTACCCTTTACAGGGCTGTTAGTCCCAGATCTCAGCTGCCTGCCACCCCCTTGCCCCAAATTGCTAGTCATTGTTAGCCAACAGCTTCTGGCCTTTTCTTTTATCAATTACATTAACTGGAATTACGAAGCCAGAGAGCACCCTGTGACAGAAATTAAGGCAATTTGGAATCCCTGCAGCTGTTTTCCTCCAATGCATCTAACAGATGCAGTTCATTAAGGTTGACTAAGATAAATGTCAGGATTTGTGGGATTCTTCTTAAGCTTTCTGCCCCCATGTATGGCACCGTGGGGATGCAATGCTGTCTGCCAGGTCAATTCAGCCAGACACTTTGAGTGATTCAGGAGGCCGAGGGGTGTTGGTGTTGGTACAAACAGAGAGAGGGGAGAGACATGCATGTAATGTTGTGAGTTAAATGATATAGACAATGAGAATGGCAACTGGCATAAAGCACAATCTGCAGAGAGACTCATGAGCATGTAAGAATTGCCCTGCTGGATCAGACCGACGGCTCATCTAATCAGTGCTGGATTAAACCCTGTGGAGGCCCCTCAGCAGTCAAAATCTCAGGGCGGGGGGCTCACAAGAACAACAGCAAACAATATTTATGCTTCTATTCGTGAATATTCAACTAGGATCTGGGGTCGGCGGGAACTTGTGACACACCAAAACTTGTGACACAGAAAGCTTTGTATCTGGATATACCCTAGTGGGATAATATTGAACTAAGAAAGCTTGGTTGTAATTTTCTTTCAAGATCAAATCAATATTGTTTTGATCCGTTGTGACGGGGCCCATAAAAGATGTGGGGCCCATAGGCCAGTGCCTGCTCTGCTTATTTGGCAATCTTGCACTGCATCTAGTCTAGCATTCTTCTCTCACCATTGCTGCCTGACATGAGCCCCATGGAGAGGGTGGGTAGGATCCACTTGACATGCCTCTGTGCTCTCCTTTTGAAGAGTAGAGCAAGCAAAGTTATTGGAACGGTTGATGCCCTGAGCCTTGGGACTAGGCAATCAAACAAGTAGTCCTCTGTAGAGGCTGGGTACACATGGTTTAGTCACACCTTCACTGTTATCCTTGGAGCCAGAGTTGATGTTGCCAGCTTACTGGTGGACATATCCCCAGGCATCTCCCCCCAGGGAGAGGCTCTTCATTAACAGGGTAAGGCACCAGAGCCACCTCAATAGCTGATGGCATAGAGTTTGTGGTGTCCAGTATCGCAGAGATGGGCTGCTCTTCTGATGGGCCACTGGATCCAGTTCTCCCCCACCCAATCTGCTAGGATCTTCCCCTGGGCAAGTCTCCTCTTGGGGTTCTGAGTTCTCAGCCCTCAACCCACTAGGACCTTCACCTGGGTCAATCTTTGCCAATTTCCTGAGCTTCTCCTCTTCCTCCTTATCGCCAGACCATCCTTTCCATGTCTCCATGGGACTCATGATGGCAACTCTCAAGATTTTTTCTCCATCCCTAAAAATAAACGTAAGGCTTCTAACTCAACAACTACAAGGCAACCAGTTCAACTACATTGGATTTTCTTCTTTGTGTACAGGCATAGGATTGTAAAGTCATGGTCTTAGTGGCTCCATCATAGCAATCGCTGTGTGCATGACAGCAGCAGGCTTGAGTTCTGCGCTGCTGGAACTCTCATTGACACCAAACACAATGATTTTGTGATTGGCATTGTTTTCAAACCGGCACTGCCTAATGAAGCCTCTCAAGGATTTTCGGAAATAACTCACATTAAAAGCATCTCGTCCCCAGTGAAGGCCAGAGATAGAACATGAAATGATTGCCTTCAAAAGGCCAAATCTGATTTGTGATGTTTCAAGGAAGAGCAACACTATTCTGGGAGCATCAGTGATTCACTGGGTTAAGTCTTGCTGCTTTCATCTCCCCAGAAACATCTGAAGTCAGTTTCATTGAAATGCACTTTAAAGACGTCCTCAAAGGTCATTAAGGATGATAAGCTGAAACAGAAACACTTTCCCTTTTTGGAATGGCAATGAATGTGAATATAGAATTACTGGCTTGCATGCTCAGGAATGACCAGGATGTAGATACCTGCAGTTTCCTGACCCTTTCCTGTCCACTTTTCCATCATGTGTGTTGGACTGTGAACTTGTGGACGGGTATAGCAAGCAGGTCAGTTCCAAATAGGGATAGGTGAAGCTGTCCTTTTTTTGCTTTTGAAAGTTTCCAGTCTTAAACTTCAATGCTCCACATTTCTGCAGCTGTTTGCATTTTTTAAAAATAAAAACATATAAATATTTGACAGCATTTGAGTGTGAATTCCTCCTAATGAACACATTTTTGCATGCAGATCCAATGCTCATATTTTTGCAAATAAATGTAAGATCGTGCCATGAACAGGAGGTGTTCTAGAGGGAGTGGTCAGACCAGGCAGAAAGATGAGAAGAGCTCAGGGAGTTGAAGCTAGACAGCCCAAGAGAGGGTCCCAGCAGAGGCAGTTTTAAAGTAGTGTGGTGTTCCCTTACCACCTCTTTTCCAATATTGGGCTGCAGTTCCCTCCTTGCATTGTATACCTCCTTGCCCAGTATACCTGAAGGAGCGTCTCCACCCCCATCGTTCTGCCCAGACGCTGAGGTCCAGCGCCGAGGGCCTTCTGGCGGTTCCCTCATTGCAAGAAGCAAAGCTACAGGGAACCAGGCAGAGGGCCTTCTCGGTAGTGGCACCCGCCCTGTGGAACGCCCTCCCACCAGATGTCAAAGCGATAAACAACTACCTGACATTCAGAAGACATCTTAAGGCAGCCCTGTTCAGGGAAGTTTTTAATGTGTGATATTTTAGTGTATTTTTGATCTCTGTGGAAGCTGCCCAGAGTGGCTGGGGAGACCCAGCCAGATGGGCGGGGTGCAATTATTATTATTATTATTATTATTATTATTATTATTATTATTAATTTATTTATTCTGTTTTCATCAGGTTGTGCACTGCTTTTTTTCTGGTGAAGACAGATGCAAAGTAGGTGTTGAGCAGTTCTGCCTTGTCACCCAGTAGCATTTTGCACGTGAATTAAACAAACAAACAAACACAAACAAACAAACAAATCCCAGTTCCTTCTTGTTAATTAAAAGGGGGGGCAAATGAATGGTTTGGTGCATGGGCATGAATGTAGTGTTTTAAAATGAGGGAGGGAAATGCAGACCCACCTGCTTGAAGCATTGAAAGTACAGCTATGCCAGGGTTTGGTTTGCTGGTATGTACATCTGTCATTTCATTTAGAAAGCTGGAGGGCAGCAAGACTGCTCTGCAGCTGAAGAAAAAAATCACTCACAGTGCAGCTGTCTTCATGTGCAGACTGCCAGCAGTTAGGTCTCAGTGAAAGGATATAAATTACCAAGGCCCTCCAGAGACACAGCAGTAAATGAAACAATTATTTTTAAATAAAATAAAATAATTAAAGCTATTGACCAGTGATACATTTAGAATCCCACGTCTTAATTGAACATTGCATGGGGAAGTTCTGCCTTTTAATGAAGCTTAACTTTAAAAGATCAGTTTCAACTGGCTGATCAGAACACACCAGCTGCAACGTATGAATCGGAACTGGAAGTCTGGCAAGGGGAATGCAGTGCCTTGATTTAAGGGGGCAGGGAGGTACTCAAGCTGGGGCAATTGCAAAAAGGACTTCTTTAATACAGAGAAGGAAATAGGTTTGCCTTCTGGAGGGTCAAGCAGAGAGCAATGTCTTAGCAATGTGTGAGTTCTCCCAAGGTAGGATTGGGTTGTCTGAGAGAAAATTTGCAGATATATGTGTGCTTGTGTTTGTGTGTAGAAATAGTGTGGTTTACGCCAATCCAAATCAATTTGGTTCCTGGAAATCCATTACCTAACAATACCCCTGCCTCTTTTTATCTCCAAATACCCTCCTCTGTCTCCATCCAGAGAAGGAGTGTGGGTTGCCTTGCATGTGAGGAGATCATTGCCAGCCCAACATGGTACAGTGATGTCTCAGTGATGTCTGAAGACAGACCATCTCCTCTTCCCTTACTTCCGCTTCTGCTTTAATGAAAGATTAGGAGATTCCTTGTCCAAGTGTGAGCTCCTCCAGTTGCAACACACCCATTGCTGGCAGCCACAGCTTGTTTTCCTTCAGTCATGTCTGATTGTGCCACAGAGACGGCAGTTGATCATGAGCTACGGGGAACTCGCAGATATCCTTCCTTTGTGCCTGATCTATAACATTCATTTGCCTTGCACAACTTATCTGATAGAGTACAACACCGTATCTTTCCTAGAATCTCAACGATTGAGGGGTTTGATTTACTGAGCTACCTAGTCCTCCCTGGAGATGGGAAAGCAGCTTTGAATGCCAACATTTTCATTCTATAATCCCCCCTCCCCATTCTATCATTCTAACAGCATGCCTTGGCAGGTCCTTAGATGTGTTGATTTAGATACCTAGGTGTGAAGAAAAAGGTTTTTCACAAACAGAAACACAATGAGTGTATTCCATTGTTTACATGTTTATTGCTATCAAGTGTCGAAAATGTCTTCCACCACCCCTTGAAGAGACATTGGCAGAGAATTCTCCACTTGCCAGGTAATGTCCTCATCCGTTCCTTCGTATTAGGAATACGTATCCAGAATGCAAAGATGGCTTCATATTCCACCTTGACTAAAGTGGAAATTAATGGCTGCTCAAAAAGAGAGTGCCTAAAGATTAGTGTGATGAAATTTTAAGGGAATTCAATTTGGTGGGCTCTTTTATTTATCAGGACAAATCTCTGCACAAGGGTGAGATCAAGGGGATGTCGAATGCAGCTATAAAATGCCACTTCCCAAAGAGGAAGAAGCTTTCAGTGGGAGAATATTTTATAGCACTGCTGGAGTAGATGGTAGAGCATCTATGAATTCTAAATGCATTAGAGCAGAAATGGACCTGGGAAGAGGAGAGTTCTCACTTTCCCTTTTAAATTTGCATGTGCTGCAAAATAGGTTGTTGGCCTGATTCCTGAAACCAGCCACTTGCCCTGCCATGAATATGAGGAGATACAGACTGCCCCACTTAGGGGACTTTCTGCACTCTCTCCTGTGTTCTTCTAGAGAGCAGAAATGACCCTTCTGCCTTCTTCAGCCTCAGAAGCTATCTCCTCTACCTTACAGAAGCCAGCAGTTACAGAATGAAACAAGGGTCCTTTCAGGACCACAGCCAGCTCCTCCAAAGCAGTAGGACAAAGGACAGAGCACGAAACAGGCCTCTTGAGCCTTCATAACCCTTTGCTTCAATCCTTTGCTGAAACAACATTCCTCCACTGAGTGAAATAGAGGGAGACTTACAGTCAGCAGAGGTCACTGAGAGTTCTCCGCAGTCCTGTTAAGGCTAGCCTGAATCCAGGAGGTGGGCAGCTAGTATGATAAAGGGTTTGGGAACCAAGTCTTATGAGGAAAGGTTGAGGGAGTTGGGTATATTTAGCCTGGATAAGAGGAGTTATGATAGCCATCTCAAGGGCCGTCACATGGAAGATGGAAGAAGCTTGTTTTCTGCTGGTAGGAACTGAACTGAACCAATGGCTTCAAGTTACAAGAAAAGAGATTCCAGCTGAACACCAAGAATAGCTTTCTGATGTTAAGAGATGTTTGATAGCGGACTGGACACCCTCTGTGATTCTATCCTCCACAATCGGGCAAATAGCTCTAAATATCAGCTGCTGGGGAAGTTAAGTGACAGAGTGGTATTGTATTCATATTCTGCTTCTGAGCTTCTCAGATGAATCTGATCCAGCAGGGCTTTCCTTACCTTCTTAAACCCCCTCCATTTCAAAGAGGGGAGCCCAGTCAACCCCCTCCTCTCCCCTATGGGCTTTCCTCCATATGCCCACCCAAAGCCTACGGAACAGGAGGACCAGACTGTCATTCCATCACACTGTTTTTCTCTTCTGTACTCCCCTCCTCCTTTCCTGAGACTGTTTAAACTAATGATGGACTCGGCAGACTACAGCCCCATCTGCCAGGCATTTGCAGATGCTTCCATTTCTTCTTCTTCTTCACTTACCGCCTTAATTAATTGGATGCCCTGCAGGGCACCTTTCACTTTTCACAGTTTTCTTTTGTTTCTCCAGCTCTTTGCCACGTCTGCTAATTATTAAAGACATTTTGTGGCGGGGGTGGGTTAATAAAAAAAGATGGATTTCCTGCTTGCCAGCCAACCTTTCTTTCTTTCTTTTTTTCCCTAGTTGACCCTCATAGCTAAGACGTCCATCACAGCAAAGTTAGGACGGCTCTTCTGCCTGCTCCAGAAGGGGAGGTGGCAGCACCCAAGAGGGGCAAAACAGAGCACAATATTCAAAACTGAGGACCAAAGATAATTCTGATGGGGGAGGAGGAAGGAGAAGGGTTATAGCTCAGTGGCAGAACAGCTTTTTTTTTTTTTGCATGCAGAAAGTCCCAGGTTCAAATCTTGATGACTCCATGCAGAGCTGGGCAAGATCTCATCTGAATTATTATTATTATTATTATTATTATTATTATTATTATTATTATTATTCCCTTTATTAATTGCCTTGTACACAACTGCCTCAAGGCAGTGTATGTACACTGAGGATAATTGAAAACAGTTAAAAAAAACAGAAAAGCGAATGCATGTAAAACAAAACGTAAACCATACAAAGTCACCCCTCATGATAAAGACCTATTTTCCAGCTGTGAAAGCTGGTCAGGAGAGAAATGTCTTCAATTGTTTCCAGAAAGTACAGACATTGGGCACCTGCTGCCTGGAGAGCAGCTGCCAGTCAGTGCAGACAATATTGAGCTAGATGGACCAACAAATTGACTTGGTATAAGGCTCTCATTTTTTATGGGAAAGGCCATATATCAGGGGTAGAGAATCTGCTCTGTGTGCAGTAGTTCTCAGGTTCAATCCCCAGCATCCCCAGGTAGGGCTGGGTGGGACTCTCTACCTCAAATCCTGGGGGAGGGACTGCCAGTCAGTGTACTAAGGCAGTTTCCTATGCTTCTCAGTAGCTCACTGTGTTGATCCCCATTTTGAGATGAGACAAAGCAGAATTTGCTCATCTGCAGAGAGAACAGGCCATTAATGCGAGATGAAACAAGCTTGTCAGAATAAAAGGGGTGGGGGCTGATGTACATCTGACTGTCTTTGGTCCCCGTGCGATTAATTAGCATGTGGTAGCCAAACCATCTGGAGAATCCCTTTAGCTTTCAAAACACTGTAGCTGGAGTCAGTGTTTGATGAAGATGATGTATTCCCTCTATTGTGGAAAGGAGGTTGGGAAGTGTTATCTTGGAGAAAATGAAAGGCCTTTTGTGGAGGGGTGTGTGTGTGTGTGTGTGTGTGTGTGTGTGTGTGTTTTGGACCAGTTCCAGAAGGAGATGAGCAGGTACGCTTGTCTTTTATTAGCACAGAGGAGTAGCAATTAGCTTACACAATGAGCTTGAAAAACAGATCAAAGAACCTCCAGGGGGTGCCTGCGCCTCTAGAACCCCGTAGACTTGTTTCTCCTTTAAACAGGAATCTCTGCAGCAATTCTTCAAATGGATTTGAAATTTGCGGACTCTCTGAAAAATTATTAACCGTATGTGGTCCACATCTTGGTTCTTAAAACAGCAACAAGAAACCCAATGCGTTTTAGGAAGCAATCCTAGACATACAGAACTCAGTGGGACTTCTGAGTAGACATAAATAGGGTTGTTGTGAATAGTAGCTGTAAATAATGAGGCAGTGGAGGACAGACTTCTAGGACAAATGGGTTGCTGCTCCTACAACTTCAGTCTTCCCTCAGCTAGCTCCCACCTTTCTGCCTTCTTACCGGCAACCAGTCCAGGGCATGACATGCTTCCAGCTTCTTCCTCCTGAGCTCTCATCTTCCTCCTCCTGTCCCAATAGACACCAATCACCCCTGCAATGAGGCAAGACACAATATTATTAAATACATCATAAGATCTGCATAGGGGGAAATATGTGCAGTAACAAACTAAAGATGTGGAAATGAAAGTGCTGGGTTAGTGTTTTGTGTTGTAAACAAAATCTTCCCTTTTTCCCTTATGGGGTATCCAAGAGCCCGCATAGAGTCCTTACGTGGGTTCCCTATTGGTAGGAGAAAATAACAGAGGCCAAGCAGAGAACATTGAGAAGCAAAGCAGCTAGTAAGCCTGATCTTTATTAAAGCTGTTGCAACAGGGTGCTCCCCTCACATGCAGGAGAGAGGAGGAGGACCCAAAACAAAGGTGTGCCTGCCCTTATATAGACATTTTAAATTCCCTGCCCTGGAACTCAAGACCACCCCTCCATACATCTTACATACATCACAGAAGGGGTGTAACCCAAGACCACCCCCCACAAACATCATACCTACATCACAGAAAAGGTGGTCTACAACAGAAATTTGAATGTTGTTGCTTTTCCTGTCTGCCAGGTTATCTGATAATGCCTTGTCTGATTGCCTTTCCTGGTAGTCTGGCCATTCCTTTGAGATGGTGTTTACCCAATTCCTGAGACAATGAGAAGGTTCCCTCACCCCCTCCCTCCTTGCAGAGAAAACATTTGGTCAGTTTGGGAGTCAAAATGGTTTCAGGACGGTCTTCCTGTGCTGCTCCAGACATGTGGTCCACATATCTATGTACGTGCTTGGTTGGTACATTTATGAACATTTATTATATTTATAAGACCTTAATTTTTTTATTACACTTGCCTCTGTAATGCACTGGATGAGAGCCAATAAACTGAAGCTGAATCCAGATAAGACTGAGGTATTGTTAGTAGGCAGTTCCCTAGACCAGATGGATGGGAGGTTGCCTGCTCTTGATGGGGTTACACTCCCTCTGAAGGAGCGGGCATGCAGATGGAAGGTACTTCTCGATCCTTTGCTGTCACTTGAGGTTCAGGTGGCCTCAGTGGCCTGGAGTGCCTTCCATCAGCTTTGGCAGGTGACCCAGCTGGGCCCCTATTTGGACAAGGACAGCCTAACTACTGTTGTCTATGCTCTGGTAGCCTCTAGGTTAGATTACTGCAGTGAGTTATGCGGGGGGCTGTGTCAGGGACTGGCTGGACCTGAAACTATGCAGGGGCCCTGGAAATGGACTTGGGAGAGGGGGCCAGAAATTTATGGGGCCCAGTGCCCCCCCTGGAGGCAGGAACCAGGGCCAGGGGAAGAGTTAGAGCTATCAAGGATGGGGGAAGGAACACCAGACTTCTTTGAGAACGAAGAGGCAGATCAGGGGAAGTGGAGGGCTGAGTGAATCCACACTATCTTCTGCTCCACTGTCTCCTAGAACCAGAAGAGAAATGACAAGGGAAGAGCAATGGCAGCTACCACACAGGCACAGTTTCAGGCATGCAGTCCTTTGGGGGAGAGGGGTACTTAAGTTGATGTAGGGACATGACTCTCAGTTGTTGCAACTGCTCTGTAGGATGTGGACTGGGAACAGCTTCTGACACACTATAACTTGTGTTCAAGTGTAGTCAGAGTCCCGTAGAAGCTATTATATACTATGTACTATATACTATATACTATAATCCCTTGGTAATCCTCATAGAACTCTAGCCCAGAGGTTGCCATTAATTTGATTTTTAACTGATTTTAAAATGAATTGATTTTAGAATGCTACATTACTTTTATTGTTGTTAGCCGCTCTGAGCCCAGCTTCACCTGGGGAGGGTGGGATATAAATAAAATTTTCTTCTTCATATTATTAGTGATTGCTTTGGACAATAAAGAATTAACTACCCGCCGTGTGGCTGAGTGATCAGGATGGGCTGCCTCCAAAGACAGTTTGGAAATTTCAGCTAGTGCAGAATTCAGTGTCTAGGTGTGCTGGTCCAGGGGGGAGGTTACCGTGGGGCGAGGTCCAGGACCTGAGTTGAGGGTCGGCAGACAGTCCTCCTCGGGCAAAGCGGGGTCCACAGGGAGAAGCCGGGCAAGGACAGGAACTCTGGGGGAACAGGACTGGATGCTGGCCAAAACAGCTCATCAACGACGTTGCTCCCGCAACCTGGGACTGGGCTAACTGGCCTTTATCTTCTCTGAGGCCAGGGGCAGTCCCGGCCCCCAGGAGACCCGCCTCTCCTGGCCTTAAGGCGAGCACTCCTCCTGGGAGAAACCAGTTCCCTTCGCCTCTCTGCCCTGAGCCTCTGCAGTTCAGGAGAGGCTGAAGGGTTACTGGACCCAGGGGGAGACTCACCTGTAGGCACTGAGTCCTCAACCACCTCCAGAGCTGGAGTGGATTCACCTGGTGCCTGCTCCTGAGGATCCGACACAGGTGCAGGCGCTTCAGAATCAAGGCCCTGCCCCAGTTCAGCCGGCCCTGGAGGCGGGGACTCCTGTGCAGGCTGGGATTCCTCCGGTTCAGCCTCTGAATTGGATTCCCAGGCCATCACACTAGGTTGTCCCCTGGGACATGATTACTTGAGGATATAATGCCAACTGTAGCTTGATTGCACTGCCTGCCAGTTAGTTTCTGGGCCCAGTTCAAAGTTCTGGTTTTGAACTATAAAGCCTTAAACAGCTCAGGATAGCAATACCTTGAGGACCACCTCCCCCCATATGAATTTACCTGGACCCTTCAACCATCATCTAAGGCTGTTCTTCCTGTTTCTCCTCCCATGAGAGGTCCAGAGAGTGAAAACATGAGAACGGGCCTTTTCGGCAGTGGCTCCCTGCTTGTGGAATGCTCTCCCTAGTGAGGCTCGCCTGGCACCTTCATTGCATATCTTTCGGCACCGGGCAAAAACATTCCTCTTCTCCTAGGCCCTTGGCTAATTAAACAATCCATGGCCTTTTAAACTATTGGTGGGGCATTGTTTTTGTTTGCTACCATGTGACCATTTTTGTGTTTTTATATTGTAAACCACCCTGTGGTCCACATATGAAGGGCAGTATGGAAATTTTAATAATGATAATACAAATGTACACATTTGTTTGCAAGAAATTTCCCAGAATATAATGCATTTTATGTACATATTTAGGAACACTCTAGCCAAAATATGCAATTTTATAAACAGTGTTCGATTGGAGAACTGTGTCACAAACTTCGGATCAATGTGGATTTTGAAGAATAGCTGTGTTCTGTTTGCATATTGTTCCTGGAAAGCATGCATTTGATAGGTTTAGCTTTAAATGTGAACTTAATTGAATTCCCCCTCCATCTCTATGTCACTGGTACAGAGTATTGTCACCTCTTTTTTTTTGCTGCAGCAGATTGCTCTTTTGTGCTGGCCCCCACAGTGCTTTTATCAAGATATGAGTTTTAAAAAGTGTCGGCTTTTTACTAAGAAATGCAGCATGCAAAGGGTTACTCCCGTATCTCATTTTGGGGAAGTCTGGAAAGCAATTTAACGTGGATGATCTATTTGGGAGCCAATATTATGCTTGGAAATCACTGCTGGTCTTTTAAATGTGGGAAGCAACAAGCCATATGGCTTTGTAAGGATGTTAATTTAAAATGTAATCTTTCTCCCTCTGTCTTAAGATCCATGTGGGATTTACACTATCAAATATTAAATGCCAAGACCTTTCAGCTATGGAACAGCTTTATTGGACACTGTTTCATCAAATAATGGAATTACATCCTTGTTGCCAGAGATTAACCCTGAGAAACAGTCCGATCAAAAGAAGCCGGGGGGCGGGGAGAGGAGGAAGGCTTCCGTTCTATCTTTGAGTTCCATGCAAACCATCTCCAAGCTAGAATCTGTGAAAAATTACAATATGTGGGCCATGCCGAAAGGTGGGCAGGTGGAAGGGCCATGAGTTCAGCGCTCTGAAAAGCAGCCCCTCCCTAGATTACAATTCCACAGATGAACTTCCATTAGTTTCAGCTGGTTGTGCAGCTGGAAACCTATCTGGGCAAGGGTAGCCTAGCTTCTGTTGTCTATTCTCTGGTAACCCCCTAGGTTAGATTACTGCAATGCACTACAGGCGGGCTTGCCCTTGAAAACAGTTCAGAAACTGCAGCTAGTGCAGAATTCAGTGGCCAGACTGGGAGTAGGCGATGTGATTGATCTTATAACACCAATCCTGTCAAGGCCTGTACTGACTGTTGATTAGTTTGTGGCCTCAATCAATTTGTCCAATCCTCTTTCAAAGCTACCCAAGTTGGTCTCTTGTGGGTCTCAAGTCCCATAGTTTAACTATGTTCTGTGTGAAGGAAGTACAGTGGTACCTCAGGTTACATATGCTTCAGGTTACAGACTCCGCTAACCCAGAAATAGTACCTCGGGTTAAGAACTTTACCTCAGGGTGAGAACAGAAATTGTGCCATGGCAGCAGTGGGAGGCCCCATTAGCTAAAGTGGTGCTTCAGGTTAAGAACAGTTTCAGGTTAAGAACAGACCTCCGGAACGAATTAAGTACTTAACTCTGTACTTTTTTCTGCCTGGCCTGACTTGTCTATCATTCATGACTTCTAATGTTATGAGAGAGGGCAGAAACCTTGTTTTATCCACTTACTCCACGCCAGCATAATTTCAAGCATTTCTTCTTTATTATTAATTTTATTTATAGATTTTTTTGAAAAAATGGACAATAATCCAACAATATTTCAAGTTTTACAATATATCAGTCAACCTAGAACTTCCCCTCCCTCCATGCTTTCCCCAAAATTTTGATTCATGCTGCATATTACGGCATGCCTATGCTTCTACAAAGAAAAACTCCACTGTCCTTTCTACGGCTGTTATCAGTCAAATCCTATCTGCGTCTTAACATGTTTACCCTGAGTTTTCAAATAATCTACAAACGTTTTCCAATCCTCCTTAAAGCCAGTCTCTCTCTTTATCTCTAATTTTACAAGCTAAACTAGCCAATTCTGCATATTGCATCAATTTCAACTGCCACTCTTCTTTAGTGACCGCTTCTTCCTACTATTTTTGCGCATATAATATTCACGTTGCAGTTGTTGCGTAAATCGTGATTTTATGCATTTACATCCTCTTACAACCTATGCCCTTTAAAAATGTGGGTTTTTGTGGGGGAGGGGCTATTGGCTTGTTGTTTTTATTTTTATTATGTATTTTGTGGTTTGATATCTTGATTTTTTTCTGTGAACTGCCCTGAGACCCCCGGGTATAGGGCGGTATATAAATTCAATTATTATTATTAATAATAATAATACTTCCCTTTTCTCTAAACGACCCCTCCGAAATGCTGTAACCTTTTCTCATAGGGTTACCTTAGGTCCATTAATTTCAATGGGTTTACTCTAAGGAGAACTTAGTTAGATATCACCCAAGTCGTCTTACAGCCACCCCTATCCTTAAGACGGACCAGTGCATTACTTCCATTGTGGAGCCCAGTCTCCTTCATGGGTAGTAGTCACTGATAGACTTATCTTCCATGAATTTGTCTAATCCTTTTTTAAAACCATCCTAGTTGGTGGCCATCATCAGCACGCTCCTTTACAAATGATCAGTCATGTTGCTTCTGAGAGTAGCGGCCATCTGTTGGGCTGTGGGGAGGCTGTAGAAACAGATTCTGGATGCCATCCAACTGCTCCCTCCTTCCTTTCTTCCTGACTAACAAGTCACCTTAGCAGAAGAACAGGGGGCACACGGACACCTGTGGCGCTTCCACCTCCCTAGACTGTTACCACCGGGGCATCATCACTTTGCTACCGTGCTCCGACTAAACTTCATTTCCATGTCTAGCTAGCAATGCATTTCAGGTATCAACATCACAAGCAAGCACTAAAAGAAATGCCTGTATAACTATTAATAACCTTAGAAATGAACAAAGGAAAATCCAGCCTTTGATCTTTAGTCTCAGGTTCTCGCATGCAACCTTATTAAACACAAAGAGGCTTCTCTGCCTTGCTTGTGGCATACAGGCTCATGGGCTGCTGGGATGATGATGATGATGATGATAATGATAATAATAATAAATTAATTTATACACATCCCATCTGGCTGGGTTTCCCCAGCCACTCTGGATAGCTTCCAACAGAATATTAAAAAATACAATAAAACAACAAACGTTAAAAACTTCCCTAAACAGGGCTGCCTTCAGATGTCTTCTAAAAGTCAGATACTTGTTTATTTCCTTGACATCTGTTGGGAGGGTGTTCCAGAGGGAAGGTGCCACTACCGAGAAGGCCTTCTGCCTCATTCCCTGTAACCTCACATCTTGCAGGGAGAGCACCGCCAGAAGGCCTTCAGAGCTGGACCTAACAATAATAATGTTTATATGCCACCCATCTGATTCAGTTGTCTAGCCACTCTGGGCGGCTTCCAACAAATTTTAAAACCACAGCAAAACATCAAACATTAGAAACTTCCTTATTCAAGGCTGCCTTCAGATGTCTTCTAAAAGTCAGATAGGCAGCGCTGGTGGTAGACCTGCACTTTTGTATTTGGTAGTTTGGAAGCTGGGGGGGGGCGGGCATGTCCGCAATTTCATCACAACATAAACAACAGAGAGAGAGAGAGAGAGAGAGAGAGAGAGAGAGAGAGAGAGAGAGAGAGAAGAGAGAGAGAGTAACCAAAGGCTGCATTCCCTAGTCTCAGGCACTTTTACTCAGAAGCAGAGGTGCCAGCTTATCTACAATGAATATCTACAACGAATTTAAGAAATTATTTAAATTTACCATAAAAAAGACCAGAGATTTTCTTATTAGGAATATTACCAATAGGAAAAAAAAATACATTCAAGGGGCTGAAACTGCCTCAGTCCCAAGGAGTTGGCGCCCATGCTCAGAAGTAACTTTATCAAGTGAAAAAGGAATTCCTCCAAAGTAAAGCCATTCAGAAAGGGGAGAAAGATGAACCTGGAAATGAACAGCAGCAGCAAGAAAAGAGAAATGAAATGGAGAGGGCTCAGATTGGCTGGAAGGGGCACATGCAGCCACACAGAGGAGGAGTTAAAAGACGGGGGCGGGGATGGGATAACTGTGAAATGACAAACACGCTGCCTGGAAAATTGTCACACAATTGGTTATGAAACCATGTTACTGCTGGTTAGCAGAAAGCTGGATTTTAGCCATGCAAAAATCGGCATATCCTCTGATCAGCAAAAAGCCATATGGTTCATCTGAAAAAATAAATAAATAAGGAAACAAACCAAAGCAAGGTGTTTTTTGAGATAGAGGGGATGTGGCTGCAGAAGAAAGCTAGTATCCCTATTAATCCACAGCATTCGGTACTTCACAGCATTCCTGTTAAACTTTGTGCACACTACTGATGGCTGTTCTAGTTCTGTTCTCGGTACCATTAGCAGCAGTAGGAATAGCAACTTATCTCCAGAAGATGATCCTATCATAGAGACTATTCTTATTATTATTATCCTCATCAATTTAGAGAAAGAATTGGGTAAGGGGGAAACTGAACAGTGAGGTTAGAAGGGAAGAAAATGCAGAAAAGTACAGATTATGATAGCAGAGGCCATTCGCAAAACCAAGACGCTACAAAACACCCCAGTTGTCGATAACACAGACATTCCTGCATCAGTAAGCCAATTAGCACATGTAATGCAGCAAATGCTCTTTGTCCCAATACAATCTGCATATGATAACACTGACTCTTCTGATGAGCTGTAATTAAGCATTTTCAGTTTCCCTTTGAAGTCCCTTTGTTCCAGTTTTTGAAGTTCCTTTTGAAGTTCCTTTGTTCCATAAACTCCCCATCTGAGTCCCCGCCCATTCAATCCCTCCCCCCTTTTCCATTCAGAGCAATGTGATTCTGAGCCCTCTTCTTTGAAGCATATGCAAACATATTAACCATGTAAATTGATATGACTTAAACATGTTTCACTTAGGCTGAATGTGAGCTAGGTTTCTACAGGTCTGTAAGGAATAACCTCAGCAAAATGGTTACTCTCATTTTATTTTTTTAATGAACTATTCGATATAGTGAAACATCATAGATATTTACTGGATTTATCTACAGCACTTCTGTCTCTTCTGCAACATGATCTTTGATCATGGATCTGTTGTGTGCCCAACAGCTAGGGAATGAAAGAATCTGTGAATTTCTTTTCCTTCTGTTTCTCATATTTCTCATTTAAATCCAGCTCTCCACATATATATCCTCATGAAAATTCCTGAGCATTCTAGTGTGAATTTCTCCTAATACACACATTTCTCCTAACAAAATGTATTGTCTCCTAATACAATGAATACATTGTTTTCACTAATCTGTTCATTTGAACGCACATTTCCACCAATATATGCATTTTTGTAAACATTGGTTGATTGAAGAACTGTATTGCAAAATTCAGAGGCATGTGAATTTCTAAGAATGGTTATGTTCCGGTTCTCATATTGTTTTGGGAAGTTTGATAGATCTGGCTTTACATGCAGACTTGTGGATTGAAATTGGACTAGGGATGTTCACTGCATTACATGTGCTAACTGGCATACAGATGCCAGTATGTCTGTGTTATCAACAACTGGAATGCTTTTGTGGATGGCCCCTGTTAATAATACAACTTCTCTCTCTCTGGCTATGTATTAGTAGCTGCCCTGTTCTGAAGTAACTTCAGCATATATTGTCATATATTCTTCCTATTTTTGCTGATCATGCTCTTTTAATATTATTGTGTGTGGTTTCCTCTACTGATTTTTTAAATAAAAAAAGTCCAATAGCCACATTGGAAGTACAGGAAAAGCAAGATTTTGTTGTTGTTTAGTCATGTCCGACTCTTTGTGACCCCATGGACCAGAGCACGCCAGGCACTCCTGTCTTCCACTGCCTCCCGCAGTTTCGTCAAACTCATGCTGGTAGCTTCAAGAACACTGTCCAACCATCTCGTCCTCTGTACTCCCCTTCTCCTTGTGCCCTCCATCTTTCCCAACATCAGGGTCTTTTCCAGGGAGTCTTCTCTTCTCATGAGTATTGGAGCCAAAGTATTGGAGCCTCAGCTTCAGGATCTGTCCTTCCAGTGAGCACTCAGGGCTGGTTTCCTTCAGAATGGATAGGTTTGAACTTCTTGCAGTCCATGGGATTCTCCAGCACCATAATTCAAAAGCATCAATTCTTCGGCGATCAGCCTTCTTTATGGTCCACCTCTCACTTCCAAACATCACTGCTGGGAAAACCATAGCTTTAACTATACGGACCTTTGTAGGCAAGGTGATGTCTCTGCTTTTTAAGATGCTGTCTAGTTTTGTCATTGCTTTTCTCCCAAGAAGCAGGCGTCTTTTAATTTTGTGGCTGCTGTCACCATCTGCAGTGATCATGGAGCCCAAGAAAGTAAAATTTCTCACTGCCTCCATTTCTTCCCCTTCTATTTGCCAGGAGGCAAATATAAAGCAAGATATAGTTATCTTAATAAATGAATACATTCCAGAATTAAACAGCTGCATGTCATCCCTTCACCCCCTTCATCAAACTATACATAAAGACAACTCTCCCTCATCCTTTCTTTCTTTTTCTCTTTCACTCT
This sequence comes from Podarcis filfolensis, assembly GCF_964270895.1. Classification (NCBI taxonomy): domain Eukaryota; kingdom Metazoa; phylum Chordata; class Lepidosauria; order Squamata; family Lacertidae; genus Podarcis; species Podarcis filfolensis. Next base: position 9,483,720 of record NC_139618.1, read on the forward strand.
CTCACAGAGACACCCCCCTCTACACCACACCAATAGATCACCAACCATCATATCAGTATCCCCATGAAATTGCTCATTATACTTTTTACTTCTCTCCATGCCAAGAACACTGATGGGAATGATGCTGCTTTGATCATGCTTTTGGACAAAGACAAGTGCCTTGGCTGCCATTCACCAGAATTAATGCTATCAACAGCCCCCCTTGCCCCCCCCAAATGCCAGGAGGCATTCAATCACATGCATCAATCATACGGTATTTTTCCTTGAAGAGAATGCCAATAATATAGCTCTAGCCTCACTCTTGCAAATTAGACCTTTTGCAAAATCCAGGACGCATTTTATTGCCTTCCAGAGCCGTATTCCTCTCCCAAAAGATTTGTGTGACCAAACAAAAACAAAATGATCAGGTGTAATGGGTTATGCAAGGGGCACTCAACGCACCGTGTTTACGTCTCAAGCTGCAATTTCATTGCTGTTGACCAATGAGTGCCCAATATTGTGATGAACAAGTGATGATTGAGGTCAAATTTAGTGCCCAGCCAAATTATAATGTTCGCAAGCGAGGACAGTACACAAAAGGTTTGGGGAAGGTTGCCCTGACTACAAGGGATAGGTCCTCCTTTTCCTACTTTTCAGCTCATTTCTCCACATTTCCACATGAGTTTGCAATTAAAAAAAACCAAACAAAGCCTCATGAAAATTCATCAGTGTCTGAGTGCAATTTTCTCCTAGAATACACTTTGTAGGCCATTTCCCAGCCCCCAATATACACATTTTCGCAAATCTGTTTACCCTAAATAGGATGCATTTTTGTGTCTTATATTCAGCCATACATGTACTTTTTACGTGCACTTTACCCTAGTACATCCATTTTTGTACACATTGCAAAATTTGGAGAAATGCAAATTTCAATGGCTGCGTTTCAGTTTGTGTTTTGTTTTGCAAAGTGTGAATTAAGTGAAAACTGAATCAAATCCCTCCTATCCCTATTTGGAAATTAGTCTGCTGATTTTCTTAGGACTCTCCCTCTCAATTTAGCTGTGATTCCTGCATTGCGGGTGTGTGTGTGTGTGTGTGTGGACTAGATGACCCTTTGGGGACCTCCCAACCCCGCAGTTCTATGAATTTAAATGTGTATAGAATTCCAGCCTCGCTTTCAGAATGGTGGTCCACTCCAAAAGAAATAAAGCGGGAGGGTGGGTGGATCGTTGTAAGCAATATAAGACGAGGAAGTGGGGTTTCGACAGTGGGTGGTTGAAGAGTGAGATTTCAAACACATCGGAATATTCAGCATCGTATATTTGCTCCTCCAAAATTCTGAAAGGCCTGCCTTTGCTGAATTCTATTCAGATTGCCGCTTGAAATGCGAGCTCAGTAAATAAATAAATAAGACTGAAAGCTTGTAAATTATATCGCGCAAGAGCCAGCCTTTCTTTTTATGGAGCTTGCTCTGTTGGCTGTCTTTATCAATATGTTCTCAGCATGCACTTATAATTCTGATTTACAATGGCATGGCTGTATTATTTACTACTCAAGCAGCCCTGATCTACAGATGTAACTATTGATGGTGGTAATTCTAGCAGGGACAGGGAACGGTAGCCTTAATTCTAATTTATTGAATGTAAGCTTTTTAGCGTGGCCAAACCTTAAGGGCTAAGGGGGTATAAAATGCCATGTGCAACACACACACACACACACACACATGAACAACAAACAATATTGGAAGTGGAGGAGAAAGCAAAGCTTCATTCCAAAAGTGTGGGGCTTTTTTCTTTAAACATCTACCCTCTCAGATGCATGTTTCATTTGAAGAAGACCTTAGGACAATATAAGCCCAATAGCCTATTAGTTTCCATGGCATGTGACCAGGCTCTGTCGAAGCCAAGGGAGTGGGTAGGTTGTGTACATGAACAGCACAATTCTCCACAATTAGAACACGCATTAACAAACACATGCATGCACACACACCCTCTGTCTTGATGTTCAATCTGCCTGTCATATCCCTGTTATGACTCCGGGGTCAGATTCCCCTTTTTCAGATAACGAAATTGAGGAATTAAAAACCTCTCTCTCACAGAGTTTCCCAAACTTTGGGTCTCCAGTTGTTGTTGAACTACAACTCCCAACATCCCTAGCTTGCAGGACCAGTGGTCAGGGATGATGGGAATTGTAGTCCAAAAACAGCTGGATACCCAAGTTTAGGAAAACCCTGCACTAGTGCAAACATTTCAGCTTGCCTGACAAAATGATCTGCCCTCTTTCCCCCCATGCACTGTTCTGAGGGATTCTCCAGACACCCCCCCAGACAATTTGGGGGGCACATGACAAACACAGGGGGAGGGGGAAGTCCCACAGCACTAGTGGGATTCATTGTATTGTTCCTGTTAGCACACCTGCTTAGCTGAATTTAGCCCTTACAGTCAGCAGGGGAATTCTAGGTAGGAATAAAGAACTGTTTTTCTCCCTCTCACCTATCGTTAAAACTTGGGAGAGCTAATAGAGCTGGTCAGAATGGAACATACAGCACGTTTTTATGCTTTGGAATTTACTTCCTCATACAGCAATGTCTCTGTTCCACTGCAGTTCATTTTCCGCCATTGAACTACCATATCTGCCAAGAAAATTCCATTATTTCTCTCATTTCCCAATGTGGCAAAATTACATTACATGCAAAACCTACCTAATTAATCACATAAATTACATTGCCATTGCATTATTCCACCCAGTTCATTTCAATACAAAAGAAACGCAATGCAAATTGAGAGGTAGGGGAAACATAATCAATGGAGTATCATTTGCAGACTGAAAGCAGCAGAAACAGTGGACACCAGTCATATCCACTGGAATGAGTTCTGTGCTGATTATAGTGAATATCAGCAATTTCTCTCTTCTTGTCGAACACCTCCAACATCCATGCGGTCTGTACGGTCTCGCTCTCTGTGCATGCACACAACTGTCTCTTCCTTTCACCTAGAGAGGTATTGCCTTTCTGAAGTTCCCGTTGCAGTGACAGGGAACATGTGACGTCCTGGATGTTGTTGAGCTTCTACTGTCTTCCCTCTGGCATGCCCAACAGTCAAGGATGGAGCAGAAGTTCAAGAATATCTAGGGCACCATTTATCCCACCCCCATTCTTTCCTTAAGGGAATCTTACTCAGACACAGAGAGATTCCCTCCTATCAAGAGACTACCAAGCTATCCAACAGGTCCTTTGATGACCAATCAACTGGCAATTCAAGTCATCTACTGACCTGAGACAAAGAAGGAAAGAAGAAAGGAAAGGAAGAAAGAAAAGGAAGGAAAGAAGGAATATAGGGTTGACCTAATTTTTATTCTTGTCTTCAAGCTTTTCTTGACACAAGAAGGGCAAAACAAATTTGAGAATTATTATTTTTCTCTGACTCCCCTCTAAGCTTTTTTCTGGGACATCAAGCTCTCTTTGGGGATCACGTCTAAGAGCAACATTAAAGAAAAAATGCGGGGAAAGAATCTTTTTTACATGGCAGAGGCGCAGGTTACCTTGAAAGATGGATGGATGGATGAAAGAGAAAAAGTTATAAAGTTTTCATTAAGTCTTGGGATCCAGGTATATTATTAGCCTTAAGTGGAAGTGAAATTTTCATTACCTTCTTCATTGTCTCAGAAGGACCTTGTAAAATATCATTAGGAATGGACTTCTTTTTTCCCTTTTTTTAAAAAAAGATTCTTTAAATCACTCATTGCTTTGATGAGAGTTCCTTAACTTTGCAGCTCCAAGATGAAGTAATTAAACCTCAGTGCTTTGAAGTTGGTGGGAGACAGGAAGTGTTATCACACTTGGAAGTAATCTTTGTAGCCTAGGGTTACGGGTTTCCTACCAGGCTAGGTTCAGAGTTGTTGTGCTAATTTCACAAAGCTCTAAACAACTCCAAAGTACCTTAAGGACCTCCTAGTTACTTGTGTTCCACTTTGATCACTGGGATCTTCTGAGCGGTCCCGATGACCCTGAGGTTTGGCTTGCCTTTATCAGGATGCCAGGCTTACATGCAACAGGCCCTGCCTTGTGGAACTCCCTGCTTCTAGAAGTTTGTTGGGAGTCATCCCTGATCTTCAACCAACAGGTCTTTATTAATGTTTTATTCCATTGTTACTGTAACATTGTGCTTTCCTGTTGTACACTGCCTTGCTATATTTTCTGTGAAAGTCTGGCATAAATATGTAAAGAAAGAAAGAGTCAAATGTGGCCCTCCAAGCCCTTTTTTCTGGCCCCTGGGACTCTCCCCAGACCACATCCCTTCCTGGCCTTGCTTCCTCTGCCACCATGTTTTTGCCTGGCTGGAATGTATCCTTGGGCTCTGAAAATGCCTCTTGCTTACCTGAATGGAGGGGAATGTTTGAGAATTCACATAGCAGCTAGCCTATGCAAAGGTGAAACTCCCATGGGTTTCCTTCCCCTAAATCAGGCTCTACACAGCTCGTCCATTTTCAGGCCTGGGAACCAAAGGCCCTAGGTCAGAATAACAAAACGTCTAGATGAGGACTTCCGGTTAGCGCCAGCGCTTAATGGCGGACCTCACCCGGAGCTCCGGGAGAGGTCTACTTCGTAGGTTCGGGTCCTGTCAGCTACGGCGGAGCGGGGACCCTTAAAAATCACAGGCGCGTTGCCTGTGAACCGGAGACTCGGCGGGCACCTTTGCGCCCCCCCGACGCTGTGAAATAGCCTTTTTAAAGGCTGCAGATCAGCGGAGGGGGTGAGAAGCGGTGCTGAGAGTCGTTCTTACCCAGCCTGCGAGGAGAAGCCGCGTCGCCATTAGCGGAGAGCGCTGATTTCTTCCGGCGAAATTGGACTAAAAAACAACTATCCGTGAGTAGGATTGACCGCTAAAATATAATTGGATATTAAAATTAAAGAAATTGGGCACCGAGACGGACAAGCACTAAAAAGGAAGTCTGCTTTCCGTTCTGTAGCAAGATCAAAGCGAAAGGCATTCCAGCTGTAACTGCTTGAGAGGAAATTTGTGGGAGCTAAGAAATTCATCACCAAAGCAAAGAACTCCCTCCCCGAAGGGCAGAAGGGGGGGAAGAAGATTTTAAAGTGTTTTTCTGCCAATTTTAAAGAATTGAGTTAAATACCGCTGTTCTTATACCTGGGATCGGACGCTCGGAGGAAAGGAACCGGCTAAAGATTGTTGCTATAAGAAGGTTAAAAAGTATCTTTAATTGACTTGGGTTACTCTCAACTTGAAATATTTACTTTGTTGCACTGCAAAGCTACTTACAGGACACTATTGATTTTAGACCCCACAGAAAGAGAAAATAACAATTGGAAGGGATTAGGAAAGTTTTGTTTACTTTTAGGAGAGTGTGGGTTTACTTGGAGAAGTAAAAATTGACTCTGCGCCCTCTGGTGGATCTACAAATTGTTACAGCAACGAGTGAAATCTATGAGAACTTTTGTTTGACGGCTCAAGAGTCTGGGAATGACCTTGACTAAAAGACTTTGTTATGGCAGATGGTAAAGAGAAAGAGGATTTACAGGAAACAACTTTGAGATCTGGCAAACAATATAAAATTGACTCTTTTATGCAGAGAAGGGCTTCAGTATCAGGAGCCTCTGGAATTACAGCTGTTCCAAAGGCAAGAGTGAAAACAATGTCTACAGAAGAATCATTTGCCAAGGTATTGGAGAAGATAAATGACTCTCTGGAGGAACTTAAAAAACAAGGTGCAGAAACTAAAGCACAAGTTGCTGAAACTAAAGTACAAGTTGCTGAGACAAATAAGAAAATTGAAGAAATCTCTGGGAAAATTGACTCAAATACAAAAAGTATAACTGACCTTGGGAATAAAGTGAATTCAAATACAGAAGCAATTGGGCAAATATTGCAAGAATCATCTACAACAAGAAAAATAGCTGAGGAAGCCAAAGAAATTGCAACTGCTGCGGAGGCAAAGTTTCCACCAGTGTTTAAGAAACTAGATGAATATGAACTGGCACTTTCTATGCAGGACATGCAACGCAAGGAGAGAAATCTAAGGATCAGACTTGTGCCGGAAAAGGAAGAAGATAACCTGGTGGACTATTTGACTAAAGAATTTTCTGACTTTTGGAAGCAGGAGCTGGGCAAAGAAGAATTTAAGATAGAAAGTGCTTTCAGATTGGGAGCAAGGCAGAGGAAGAATCGACCCAGAGATTGTCTTATAACTTTAAGATCAAAGGAGGAGCGAGATAAAATATTGAACCTGCATTATCAAACAACCCTTCGAATCGAAGACTTTTATATTGAGATCTTCAAAGACATCCCTAAGAGTATCTTGGACGCAAGAGGACATTACAAGGACTTGGTGATACTGCTGAGAAAGAACTACATACCATTCAGGTGGGAGTTCCCCCAAGGCCTGTCTTTTAAATACAAGGGAAAGAAGAGAAGAATAAAGACCGTGAGTGATAAAGACAAGTTTATGGGAGAACACGAAGAAGACCTACAGAAAGAGACTTATCCAGGACAAGGGCATCCTTCATTAGATACGGAAAAGGAATTACCGACAAACGAGGAACAAAAATTGGGAGCTGTAGGAGGAAAGAGCAAGTAACCCCATCATGGCCCTGCAACTTCTAACTTGGAATTGTAACGGTTTGAACATCCCTAGAAGGAGAAAAAATATATTTCATGCTTTGAAGAAAGATCAATTAGACTTAATTTGTTTACAAGAGACCCATGTGACAAGAGCTCATAGAAAGTTACTAGTAAATAAGAAATTGGGACAAGAATTTATATCTTCAGACAGAGTAAAAAAGAGAGGAGTGGTGATTTATGCAAAGGAGAAGCTCCAACCGAAACAAATCTTTAAAGATGACCAAGGAAGATATTTGGCAATTGAAATTCAATTTCAAGGAGAGAAGTATTTGATAGTGGGAATTTATGCACCAAATGAAGGGAAAGCTGAATTTTTTAAGAAGTTGCATGAGATTTTGATGGACCACATGGATTGTAAACTAATCATGATGGGAGACATGAATGGAGTAGTTTCAACAAATATGGACAAAGCACAAAGACAGGTAGTAACAAAAGATGGAAGACTACCAAAGACTTTTTTTGAAATGACTGACAATATGGACTTGATTGACATATGGAGAACAAAACACCCACTAGAAAGAGAGGGAACCTTCTTTTCTGAAGCCAAAATGACATGGACAAGGATCGACCAAATTTGGGTAACTAGCAGTATGGCGCAAAACATAAAGAGAGTGGAAATCTGCCCAAAAACTTTCTCCGACCACAATGCAGTGAAGATGGTGATGAGGCAAACAACAACTGGCTCCTTCAGATGGAGAATGAATGACACCTTATTTAGAGATGAGGAGATTTGTAAGAAGGCCCAAAAAACCTTGACAGACTATTTTGAAATTAATCTAAGGACTAAAGTAGAAAAAAGAATAATATGGGACGCAAGCAAAGCCGTGATGAGAGGGTTCTTGATACAACAAAATACATTAAAGAAAAGGAAACAAAATGAGAGGAAGGAAAAAATTCTGGAAAAAATAAAAGAAGGGGAAAGGAAACTAAGATCGAAGCCAAAATCACAAGAGATCTTAAGAGAAATCAAACTATATCAAACACAATATATGGAACTGACGAATCAAGAACTAGAGTGGAAAATTAAGCAAATGAGACAAAAGACTTTTGAATCGGCTGATAAATGTGGCAAGCTATTGGCTTGGCAAATAAAGAAGAGACAAAAACTCAACACGGTAACAAATTTAGAAGTGGAAGGAAAGAACATAAGCAACCCAGCGGAAATTAGGAATTGTTTTCAGAACTACTTTAGACAACTCTACACACAAGGGCCGCAAAAACAAACAGATATACAACAATTCCTCGAGAAAAATGGGCTGAAAGAGATCTCACAGGAAAGTAAGACAATCTTGAATCAGGAAATATCAGCACAGGAAATAGAAGATGCCATTCAAAACATGACGTTGGGCAAATCACCTGGACCGGATGGACTGACTTCCAAATATTATAAAGTCTTAAAGGCAGGGCTTATACAACCTTTGAAGGAAGTCTGCAATGAGATCATGGAGGGGAGGAAGGCACCCGATACGTGGAGAGAGGCCTATATTACACTTATACCAAAGACAGAGACTGAAAAGACTCAACTTAAGAACTACCGACCCATCTCGTTACTAAATGTGGATTACAAAATCTTTGCTGATGTTTTAGCAAGGAGATTGAAAAGAGTTTTGATGGAGGAGATTCATGGGGACCAAGCGGGCTTTCTCCCGAAAAGGCACTTGTCGGATAATGTAAGGAATATAATTGACATTTTGGAGAAGTTGGAAGTGAACATAAACACTAAGGCAGTTTTGATATTTGTGGACGCCGAGAAAGCCTTTGACAACATTTCTTGGAGTTTTATGTTGAAGAACCTCCGGGGGATGGGGGTAGGCCAAGGGTTTGAGAATGGTATAGGTGCAATATACTCTGAACAGAAAGCTAAACTAATTGTAAATAATGTGGTCACAGAAGAATTCAAGATTGAAAAAGGGACACGCCAGGGGTGCCCTATCTCCCCATTACTTTTTATATCGGTCCTGGAGGTTTTGCTTAATATGATCAGGAGGGACCAGTTGGTTAAGGGGATCCAGGTCGGAGCTAAACAATACAAACTGAGAGCATTTGCAGATGACCTAGTACTTACATTGCAAGAGCCAGAAGCTAGTACGAAAAGAGTTTTGGAAATAATCCAAGAGTTTGGTCAATTGGCAGGATTTAAATTGAATAAGTCAAAAACAAAGGTATTGGAGAAAAATTTGACACAGATAGAAAAGGAAAGGTTTCAGAATGAGACAGGGTTGACTGTGGTTAAAAAAGTGAAATATTTGGGTATAAACATGACAGCTAAGAATGTGAATTTATTTAAAGATAATTATGAAAAAACTTGGACAGAAGTGAAAAAAGACTTGGAGATTTGGTCAAATTTAAAGCTTTCCTTGTTAGGTCGAATTGCAGTCATAAAGATGAATGTATTGCCAAGAATGTTGTTTTTGTTTCAAGCACTGCAAATAATGGACAAAATGGATTGTTTCAAGAAGTGGCAGAAAGATATATCTAAATTTGTCTGGCAGGGCAAAAAGCCCAGAATTAAATTTAAGATATTAACGGACTCAAAGGAAAGAGGAGGGTTTGCCCTGCCAGACTTTAAACTTTACTATGAAGCGGCAGCTTTCTGCTGGCTGAAAGAATGGCTGCTTCTTGAAAACACAGACATTTTGGATTTGGAAGGTTTTAATAACATTTTTGGGTGGCATGCATACTTGTGGTATGACAAGGTTAAAGCACATAAAAGTTTTAAAAATCATATTGTCAGAAAAGCACTATTAAATGTTTGGGTCAGATACAAAGATTTGCTGGAAAATAAAACTCCAAGGTGGCTGTCGCCAATGGAGGCTAAGGCAGTTAAAAAGTTAAATATGGAGTCCAAGTGGCCAAGATATTGGGAAATTTTGGAAAAGGAGGGGGACAAAATGAGATTGCAGAGTTTTGAGAAACTAAAAGGGAAGGTGAGAGATTGGCTGCATTATCATCAAATAAATGAAGCGTTCAAATTGGATAGCAAAATTGGCTTCCAGGTGGAAAAATCAAAATTGGAGACAGAATTGCTAGAACCCAGTACTAAGAATTTGTCAAAAATGTACAACTTGCTGCTGAAATGGAATACAGAAGATGAAACGGTTAAATCAGCTATGATTAAATGGGCTCAGGACATTGGTCATAATATTTTGTTTGCTGACTGGGAAAAGTTGTGGACCACCGGGATGAAATTTACGGCATGTAATGCCTTAAGAGAAAATATTATGAAAATGATCTATAGGTGGTACATAACCCCAGTCAAGCTTGCAAAGATTTACCATTTGCCTGACAATAAATGTTGGAAATGTAAAGAAAAGGAAGGTACATTTTTTCACCTTTGGTGGACGTGCCCAAAGATTAAGGCATTCTGGGAAATGATCTATAATGAACTTAAAAAGGTATTTAAATATACTTTCACCAAGAAACCAGAGGCCTTTCTCTTGGGTATTGTCGGCCAAGGGGTGTTAAAGAAGGATATAACTTTTTTCATGTATGCTACAACAGCAGCTAGAATACTCATCGCGAAGTACTGGAAGACGCAAGATCTACCCACACTGGAAGAATGGCAGATGAAGGTGATAGACTACATGGGTTTGGCAGAAATGACGAGCAGAATCCGAAACCAGGGAAGAGAAACAGCGCAAGAAGAGTGGAAAAAATTCAAGGACTATTTAAAGAAATATTATAAAGTTAATGAAAGTTAGAATGATGTTGGATTAGAAAGTAAATGGTTACTATTAGTAATGGTTAAGACAAGGAGAATAAGGAAGATTAGTCTAAACTTTAACTAAAATAAGGGAAGATTTGCTGAACAATTGATAAGAATTTGGAATACAGAAATGGGAGGTATGAGGAAGTCGGGGAAGGAAGGTATAAGAAATTAGGATACGAAATGGTACATGTTTTTTGTTTCGTTTTGTTTTTGTATGTCTATGTATGTCGTGTTTACATGGAAAAACTTTTGAATAAAAATATTTAAAAAAAAAAAAAAACAAAACGTCTAGAAATCAGGAGCAAAGGACAAACCAAAAAGCAAGACCAGGGAGCGAGCCAGAAGAACCAGAAGATGGAGGAACACCCCAAAGCTCAGGCTGCTCAGGCAAACTAGTCACCACTAGCAAACAATTATCCAAGTGCTGGTTTTGTAGCAAAAAATTAAAATAAAGAAAAATGGTGCCACACAAGAGGGAGGGATCAGTAGGCTTGGGGGTGATCCCAAGATTTGAATAAACTATTTTCCATCTCCATTTAGGGAAGTGGAATGGAGTGTGCTGATTATGAAACGATTACAGTGGTACCTCGGGTTACATATGCTTCAGGTTACAGACGCTTCAGGTTACAGACTCCGCTAACCCAGAAATAGTGCTTCATGTTAAGAACTTTGCTTCAGGATGAGAACAGAAATCGTGCTCTGGCGGCTCGGCGGCAGCAGGAGGCCCCATTAGCTAAAGTGGTACCTCAGGTTAAGAACAGTTTCAGGTTAAGAATGGACCTCCGCAACGAATTAAGTACTTAACCCAAGGTACCACTGTAGCTGGTTGGCACTCTGCACTGCAATATTTTTGTGGCCAGTCCCATTTGTAAGGTTTTTTTTTTTATGTGCATTTTATTCATCATACACCACCTTTCTCCCTGTGCGAGATCCAAGGTGACTCACAGCAGGGATTAAAAGCAGATACAGCTATAAAAGAACAAACAAGAAATCAATTATAAATATTAAAAAGTGACCATATTAAAAACCACCGGATCAGAACAACCTGAAACCATTGAAAAGCACAGCAAGCGGAGAAGAAAATAAACAATGCTCCCCCCTCCATTAGAAGACACTGCTACAATAGCTAGGTAGTGCAATGGCCTGGGTCTCTCCCACAGAAGCGAGACAACTCCGCCAGTAATTATCTCAGATTTATTGCTTAAACACGTAAATCACTGCGGAGTTCAGTCCTTGGCGTCTTCTCCCAAATTTGCTGTTGCCAAGTCTGAGCTCCACCTCTTCCTCCCCAGGAATGAAAACCCCATTTTCATTTTCTTTCTTTTCCCCGCCTCTCACATATTCTCGCGAGTCTACGAGTTTTTGGACAGGCTATTTCCGGTGCCCCTGCTTCTGAGCCTGAATTGGACTAGCAGTTTGTGTTTCCCCCCTTGGACTCCCCCCTTTCTGCTCTTTGTACTCAGAGCTTAGGTTTCTACTGCAGCTCGGCTGCCCTCCCCCTGTTTCTCACTCCAGGCTTATCTTGTCTCCTTCGCTCCCAGCGTGCTCAGCCTCTGCTAGCTGTGTCTCACATCTCTGACAGGTAGTGGCCAAAGGCTCGTCTAAATGAAAGGGTCTGTCTGTTGGTGAAAAGAAGGCAGAGAGGAGCACAGTCTAGCCTCCCATTTCACCATCGTGGAGCAGTGACCAAGAAGGCCCTGTCCGGCGTCTTCATCAAACATGCCTGCAAAGGTGGTGGGACTGAGAAAAGGATATTCCTCTGAAGATCTCTAAACCTGGGCAGGCTCATAAAGGGAGATAAGATCCTTCAGATTTTTATTTGGAGGGAAGGCTTGTTGTTGTTTAGTCGTTTAGTCGTGTCCGACTCTTTCTGACCCCATGGACCAGAGCACGCCAGGCACTCCTGTCTTCCACTGCTTCCTGCAGTTTGGTCAAACTCATGCTGGTAGCTTCGAGAACACTGTCCAACCATCTCATCCTCTGTCGTCCCCTTCTCCTTGTGCCCTCCATCTTTCCCAACATCAGGGTCTTTTCCAGGGAGTCTTCTCTTCTCATGAGGTGGCCAAACTATTGGAGCCTCAGCTTCAGGATCTGTCCTTCCAGTGGGCACTCAGGGCTGATTTCCTTCAGAATGGATTGGTTTGATCTTCTTGCAGTCCATGGGACTCTCCAGCACCATCATTCAAAAGCATCAATTCTTCAGCGATCAGCCTTCTTTATGGTCCATGAGAGCTGGACCATAAAGGAGGGAAGGCTAGGTGACAAAATTGCTGCCATCCAGTGTCCCCTAAAACCATTGTGAACAAGTTACTCTGGGGGCAGTGAAGTTCTCAATCTGAAGACTGATGCAAAGAACTCAAAAGTAAGCAGCTGATAATGCTGAGAGTTGCAATTGCAATGACATCTTTCCTTCCTTAGCAATGACTACTCTTTTCCTAAAAACAACAACTTTTTTGCCTTTTAATATAGACAACAGCATCTCACATTGGCGACCTTGAAAACCATTAAGACAGTTGCTACAGCTGTTGGCTGGCTGGTTGTTTATCTCCTTTCCCCATATTTTCATGAACAATAACCCAAAAAGAAGCTAATGAGAAGCCAATCAGCTGTGGGCTGCAGTTGATTTACACCTCCTTAAAGAAATGTAAAGTGAAAGCTGCTGATAGTTGTATCTACCTAGCCAGCGACTAATTGGCCCGAGAGGCTATCTGAGAAAGAACTGTCTGCTGCAGGGAGAAAGAACTAGACATTTCTCAGAATCACGCTGCAGTTGGAAAATTGGCATAAGGAGGATAGAATGGGCGAAGGACAATTAGGTTGTTGTTGTTCCTGTGGGTTAATTTATTCCTCACCGATTGTCATAATAACACAAGGTGACAAGGTTTCTGTGTGGGGCTGAATTTAAAATACATTCCCTGAGATTGTTATCTTTGAGCTGAGTCATACATCTATTTAAAAAGACGGGCGGGGAATTATTGTGGAGTTACGGCTGATAGATTTTTTTTCACCATCGCATTCCATCCACTTTTGATGTTCCTTTTCTAAGGCAGACTTGGGTAACCTGAATCATGATATTCTCTCTCTCTCTCCCTCTCCCTCTCTCCCTCTCTCCCTCTCCTCCTCCTCCTTCCTCCTCCTCTTCCTCGCCTTCTGCTTTCCCTCCCTCTCCATGTGAAGATCAGAGAAGCAAAAAACTCACCTTCCTGCCCTGCTCATCAAGCACATCTCTTCCAGCTCCAGTATCACCAAATATTAGAATATCATTTATTACGGCCATAGGCCCATACAGGTAAAAACAACACATAAATAACAGTTTGTGCCGTAAGGAGAAAAAAAAAACGATCGCTAAAACACCACTATAACAATAAAATACTATAAAATGGAAAGGCATGCTACGCCTTAATTAGCTTGTAGAGCTCCTTGGCGTCGCTTTTGGGAAAGGACAGCAACTAGGAACCTAGCCACCTTCAGAGTCGTGTGGGTATCCTTGTCCTGCAAGATTTGGGCAAGGTGGAATTTTGGTGGGGTACCCTCTAGTTTCTGTATGATTGATCCCAACAAATTTGCCCGTGGCACATTAAACAAGGGGCAAGTGAACATAATGTGCTGGAGCGACTCCGGCGTCACCTTATCACATTCGCACACAGCGGGGGCTTGGCCCTTTGAGAACCTATGTCTCAGGACATTAGAGGGAAAAACGTTAAACCTCGCTTTGGGCACCAAATATTCATTTGGGAATGTAGCATTCCAAGAGAAGATATGGGAGGGGGTGAGTGGAATCTAATGTGTGTCAACCTGAAAGACGTAACTGGGATTCGAGATAAAGCTGAACAGACTAATGCAGGTTGGGTTATATATTTATTTCACATGGTTTTATATATTGCTTGATTGTGGCAGTACCTCAAAAAGAATAAAAACAACAGAATTATTAGTAAAAAAAAAAGTTCAAAACAACTATTTTAAACTCTGAAAAATAATTAAAATCATTGATAAGGTAAAAAACAAAACAAAAACAGAATAAAACACATGTCAACATTCTATATATCTGGACTGGCTACAAAAATGTAGTGTGGATGCACCAGCAGGGGACATTCCAGGATCAAATCAGAAGCCGGGATGGCTTTCTTAATTCTGGGATTGTTCCTGGAAAATTGGGAGACCTGGAATGTATGAAATACAACATAAAATGATAAAAAGTATAAGAAAAACAGAGATATCACCACCACCACCTTTTGCATTTATATCTGTGAGATATAAAAACACCGGTCCGAACTGGGGACCCTTGAAATAAATTCAGCAATGGCAGCAAGAGTCTTAATAGCACAAGGATGGAAGAATGAAGAAATCCCGGGAAATTGATGGGCTATGTGGAACTGGCGAAACTGAGGCATAAATTACGCGACAAGGACAACTGTGATTTTAAAGAAGAATGGGAACCTTTTACAAAGTATGTAAAGACACAACAAAATGAACTGATCTCCTTGGCAGGTTTTGTATAAATAGACACAAATTTATTGTTGGTAACATATAGACAGATAAATTAAGGATCATTACGATTTCGGAATAAGCAGAGAGCAACGTGTGTTCAAAAACCAGAGAGAGGAGCTGAGGGAAGTCTGGGAGGGGGTGGGAGGGTGGGTTCGTTTCAGCGAGGGGGGAGGGAAATTTATGGGGGGGATAAGGTTGATATGTTTTTGATAAATTGTTATGTTGAAACGTTTAATAATTTTTTTTATAATAAAAGAAAAGAAATAAATTCTGAGCAAAGTTGGCGAAGCAGCAAAGATTTATAACAAACACCTATTTGCAAGGGTGTCCTTCAAAGCAGGAACACCCAGTTAAAACAGGCAAGTATGCTTTTGCAATCACTGAATAATTTTTTGCCACTGCTTCGCCAACTTTGCTCAGAATTTATTTCAAAGGTCCCAATTGGGACCAGTGCTTTTATATCTCACATATCCCACATATCCAAGGAGCTCAAGGTGGTGTATTCCTCCTCCTCAACATGGTGTTCTCCTCCTCCCCATTTTATCCTCAAAACAGCCCTGTAAGGCAGGTCAGGCTGAGAAAACTGACCACCCCAAGGTCACCCAGTGAGCTTCATGGCTGAGTGGGAATTTGAACTTCTCTCAAATCCTAGTCCAATCCTCTAACCAGTGCACCATGCTGACTCTTATAAAAAACCAGCCAAACAGTGGTACCTCAGGTTTAGCACTTAATTCATTCCGGAGGTCTGTTCTTAACCTGAAACTGTTCTTAACCTGAAGCACCACTTTAGCTAATGGGGCCTCCTGCTGCTGCCGCACCGCCGGAGCACGATTTCTGTTCTCATCCTAAAGCAAAGTTCTTAACCCGAGGTACTATTTTTGGGTTAGCGGAGTCTGTAACCTGAAGCGTATGTAACCTGAAGCGTCTGTAACCCGTGGTATCACTGTATTGTAAAACCAACCAACACAGGGATTCTTTTATGCTTCTGGAACATAAGACCTGGTTCTCAGTCCTGTGCAATGGGCTAACGAAGGTCACCTCGGCTTAGACACCACCGTAGCAAATGTAAGCCCTTAGTATCTTTATCATTATTTATCACTGCAAGACGTAAATGGGGCAATCAAAGGATTAACAACAATCACATTAAACTCCGGAAGCGAAGCTTCTCACGTGACAGGAGAGCTAGAGAGTTGGAGAGACAACTGTTTGCACATAAAACAGCAACACTTTGCAGGTGCTGCCTATCGATTTAAAGCAGAGCTCCAAATTGACAGAGGTCTCTCTCCATCTCCGATCCATGGCTATCACTCTGAGCAAATTCCTGTGAAATGTTCTTCCTGAAGAACTGAGAGCAGACTGGCTGGATGCCCAGAAAACACATCACCCTCCAGTTAATTTCTACAAACTAAAAAAAAGGGGGGAGGGGGGACACACACAACAGTATTGGATGTTCAATTGTATTTTTTAAAAGGCAGGATCAGAGTCATTCCCCTGGGTGCTTTAGAGAATGAGACAAAACCCATTGATGAGGTCCTGAGAAATTCTGTTTAGCACACATTTAAAGGTAAATCTACCCAATTCACAGTTCCTGAATTGTGAAATGGACCAAAACACAGCCACCCTTCAATATTCACTGTTGCTGCTCCTTCTCTTCCTCTCCCATCCTGAGATCTTATGGTGAAGGGTGGCATATAAATCTAATAGTAAACGTAGAGGGTGCTTTTGAATTATGGTGCTGGAGGAGACTCTTGAGAGTCCCATGGACTGCAAGAAGATCAAACCTATCCATCCTTAAGGAAATCAGCCCTGAGTGCTCACTGGAAGGACAGATCGTGAAGCTGAGGCTCCAATACTTCGGCCACCTCATGAGAAGAGAAGACTCCCTGGAAAAGACCCTGATGTTGGGAAAGATGGAGGGCACAAGGAGAAGGGGACGACAGAGGACGAGATGGTTGGATAGTGTCTTCGAAGCTACAGACATGAGTCTGACTAAACTGCGGGAGGCGGTGGAGGACAGAGGTGCCTGGCGTGCTCTGGTCCATGGGGTCACGAAGAGTCGGACACGACTAAACGACTAAACAACAACAACAAAACGTAGAGGGACCCCTGACCATTAGGTCCAGTCGTGGCCAACTCTGGCGTTGCAGTGCTCATCTCGCTTTATTGGCCGAGGGAGCCAGCGTACAGCTTCCGGGTCATGTGGCCAGCATGACTAAGCTGCTTCTGGTGAATCAGAGCAGCGCACGGAAACACCGTTTACCTTCCCACCGGAGTGGAGCCCCTGATTGGCACTAAGGACACCTCTTTTGTCCCTACTTCAGCCTTCAGGATATCAGCTTAGCGTTGCCGTATGTCTGCTTTTCCACATACATGTCTGGAATTCTAAGGGCAAAGTCACCATCCGGGGGAATTTTTAAAAATCGGCAAAATGTCCAGGTTTTTGCAAACAGAACCAGGAAGTGTTTGTGTGTGTGTGTGTATCACTCTTTACTTTTTCTTATCTCTCTGGACATGCCTGCTCTCTGTACAATGAGCACTCACACTTTACATTGTGGGTGCCCTTTGAGGGATCGCGCGCGGTGCGACAGTTCCCAGGGAACTTACTGGCAAACAGGGACTGGCCTGCCTCTCAGTGTTATTATTTGGAGGTTCACGCTCAACCTCAGTAGTCAAGTTTCATTGCTGGGAGGTGGGGCCAATCTCAACTTATATATAGGTGGTAGAGTCGACAGTAGCCAAGCAGTCGACTCAGGAGATTCACCCTCCATCCCCACCCTTAGTTTAATGTTTTCTTGTTTGCAGGTTAACTTTTTCTTCCTGTTTAGCGGGCTCTGCTGAGATCTTTGACTGGTTGCTGTTGAAGGACAGGGAAGAAATTTTCCTTCATTGGCAGGTTTTGTCTTCCCCATAGCAGTTTGTCACAACTTTGGCGGTTTATGGCCTTGGGCGGAATCCTTTAGTCTTTTCTTCCCTATAATGGGGGGGGGGGAGGCTGAAGTGGTGATTCACCCTCCCATGGTGATTCCAGGGTCCCCTCTTAAAAGGGGTTTTATATATATATATATATATATATATATATATATATATATGGGTGTCACTGGCCATACACTGCAAGGTCATCAGTCAACTACCCTGCATGCAGGCATATGGGGTGGGCTGCCTGCTACACATACGTCTCACAGAGCACCCCCATATCCCATTTACCCTGATGTTCCCCAGTTCCCCCGGCTGGGGGGCTGGGAGGGATACACGCCCAAGGCCTAAGCCAAGGTCTCCCTACATTCAGAAGTTTAATAAAGTTGTGGCCTAATTTTAATTTAATAACACGTTGACAGAGTCTTTATTCCTTCCTTATGATCCCTGGGGGCTGGGGCTGTCGGGGCCTGGTCATGCAAGGCCTTGCTTTGCAAGCGGAGCCAAGAAATGTGCATGTGAGGATCACTCTTAACCTTTTCCTATTTCTATGGTGTAACCACATGGTGCATGCTGGGATGGGACTCATCAACAAATGTCATGCTGGGATGGGGCAGATCTTCAGATGGAATGGCTGTCTTGTAAAGCCCACAGACTGTGTTATTTCATGGTTTGTCCATGCATGGGCTGTCCTCTTCATTTTGCTCTTCAAAATATGGCAACCCTGTATCAGTTATTTTCTCATAAATCATTCTGGAGAGGTTATCTAACCTGAGTTGGGGTCTGCACGTATTACTGGAGTCATACGCAGACAATGAGACCTTCTAGGACCACTTTGGAGCAGTGTACACACTTTGTGACACAAATAACTTTATCTGCTTCTTTAGGGTTGCAATTAAAAACAATGTTTAGAGGACTGAACATGTTCAATGGCCGTGGAGTGCTGAATGCCTCTTGGGGCAGGAATGGATCCTGCAGGAAGGAGAGCATGGCTGAATGACTGGAACAGTGAGTGAAAGCACTCCACACAGCAACATGTCACAGTTCTCGTTTGGAGCTTCTAAAACCATTTTGCTTACGAATTAATAAAATGCAAGGTTGTAGGTATCTCACCCTCATCTTGAAGACACACATCCCTCCCTGGATCAAAGTAGCAAATCAGTTATTGGGTAGCAGACTAGCTCCCTTCAGACAGTCCATGAATGTCCTGGAATGAGGTGGTGGTGAGAAATTGGGATTCCACCTGCTATCTCCACCACAGAGCACCACATTGAATTGCATATGGCCCCTTCTCATGCACAGATGTGGCCTCTGAACAGATGTTCATGTTTAGGCTCTAGTTCAACCTCCAAATGAAGTTGTGGATGTTGGGAGGTTGGAAGCAGGGCAATTGCATCTGAATTTGGCTCGGCTCACTTTTGTCTTGATAACTTTCCAAAATCAATGTTTTGAAGCAATGAAATGATTCCCTTTCCCAATGTTATCATGATCCATACAATGATAACCTCAGTATTAATACCATAACTGGATTTTAATGCTAGTTATTCCATCAGAACACTGCCTCAGAGAGTGCAGGAGTGCCTGACTCATTGAATTACAATCTGTACATGGCAGCGAACATCAGTACGAATGTAGAGGACTCAAGTTGCATTGAATTTTGGGGGAGAAAAAGGCCGCAATGGAAGGAATGAAATGTTATAGGGGCCCTGGAACAAAAGACATTTGCCGGCATATCCTGCAGGATTAATAGAATTGTGGAGTTAGAAGGGAACCCAATGGTAATCTAGTCCAACATGGGAATCACAGCTGAAGAATCCTTGACAGATGGCCACCCAACCTGTTTAAAAACCTCCAAGGAAGGATTGTCCACCAACTTCTGAGTCAGTCTGTTCCACTGTCAAATAGCTCTTACTGTCAAATAGCTCTTGATATGGGATCTGTGGGATGTGATACATAAGTAGCAGTCAAATAGGACATTCCTTGTTTTCCTAGAGTGGACATGCAAGGGGATGTTTGGTTCAGCCAGTTGGAACTTCCTGTTTCCTCCTAGACTGGGACATACTTCCTCTTGCATGTGACTAGAGATGGGCATGACCTTACCTGTGCAGGTAACAAAAGCACAAGGCACAAGGCACGCTCCTCCCCTCCTCCATCTTCCTTTCGTCATGTGAACTGCAGTGACTGCCAGTCTGCAGTCAATGGGATTAACCCCTCATATGGGGTAGATCCACTTGTAACTAAGTCTGCCTTCTGGGATCCAACAGTGAACAGAATGTGAGTAAACTACTTTTATATACCTTACACAAGATTGTGGCATGTTTCTTCTTTTAAGAGGGATATAAGGGAACTTACTAGGTCACTAATATTGTGAGGCTTAAACAAGCCTGCAACCAGCTACCTGCTGTGCATTTAAAAGGGGAATGTAAAACTCTGCTAAGTTATAGAACTTGCTAGTGCAAGTTAAGAAGGATATTGATAAACAATATATCCTCTCCTGCCTCCCTGAACATTCCCACAGGATCTACCCAGTGGAGTTGGAGAAAACAAACTTGCTCCATCTTCCATGTGACAGCCGTTCAGATATTTGAAGATGGCTATCATATATCACCCCTCAGCTGTTCAGGGGCAGAAACCCTGCAAGGAGGGAAGGAGGGAAAGAGATATTGCTGGTTGGCTGAAGCCATGTCAGGAAGAAACCTTGGAGGGAGTGGGGAGGGAGACTGGACAATTCACTGATTAGAAATGTTTCCATAGGAAATAATGGAAGCCGGCAGTTTGTTATATGAATGCTCATCTAACAAACAACTTCCTGGCAATGCACTGTGTTCAGAAAGGAGGACCTGCATGTATGTCACACAACATCCATGGCATTGAATTCAATTCATAAATTTGGTGTCTATTTGCTTCATGATGGGGCAATGTGGCCTCTTCTGTTTTCTCCCCACCCCCCTAAAAACCCCCCAAGCAAATCATTTCAAGAACTGGACTTTAAATCCTGTGGTCAGGATGTACCGCTCTGGATGATTTCCATGACAATATATAATTTAGATGTAGAGGGGCATTGTTGATTTGCCAAGCACTCAATTTGCTTGGGGTTTTGCTAAATCACATCTCCATTTTCCCTTGCTTACCTCTCACTATTAGACGACAGGTTGGCGGCTGCAAAAATCAATAGGTTGGAACAGCTCCTGTTGACGGCAAATCTGGAATCAAATGAGCCACTGATTGAACATGGCAGGCATGTGAACTTGTGTTCAGGAAGTTTTTTTTTTTTTATAAAACAGCCCTCTGCCTAGATCAGTTTCCCCGCAATCATCCAAACCGACAACTTCAGTTTGCTTAGCTTTTACTCATGACAATATTTTGAGGAAATCTCTCTGGCATGAGTGCATTTCCAGACCTTTTTGTGCCGTGCACGTGCCCTTGTGGTTTTATCCAGCTTTTCAAAAGGTACAGCAAAGATCCCAACAATGCCAACTCGTAGATTATTATCATTAGCATCTGCACTGGGGACAATGCAAAAGTTCTCAATGGATGGGGCTATGGCTCAGGGGCAGAGCATCCGCTTTGTATTAAGAAGGTCACAGGATCAATCCCTTTGATTTGGGGACTTCCATTGAGGTAGGGAAGAGGGACGCGGGTGGTGCTGTGGGTTAAACCACAGAGCCTAGGACTTGCTGATCAGAAGGTCGTGGTTCGAATCCCCGTGATGGGGTGAGCTCCTGTTGCTTGGTCCCTGCTCCTGCCAACCTAGCAGTTTGAAAGCACACCAAAGTGCAAGTAGATAAACAGGTACTGCTCTAGCAGGAAGGTAAACAGCGTTTCCGTGCACTGCTCTGGTTCGCCAGAAGCGGCTTCGTCATGCTGGCCACATGACCTGGAAGCTGTACGCTGGTTCCCTCGGCCAGTAAAGCGAGATGAGCGCCGCAACCCCAGAGTCAGCCACGACTGGACCTAATGGTCAGAGGTCCCTTTACCTTTTTATTGAGGCATGGAAGTACTTTATCTGAATCTTCCAGTGTTCAGCTTCATTCAATGTCCATGAGTTCTAGGGTTACAAGAGATAGGAGGCAAAATTTCCTTTATCCACTTTCTCCATCCCATGCATACCTTTGCAAACTTCCATCATGTCCACCCTTATTTACCTTTTCTCTAAACTAAAAAGTCCCAAACACTGCAACCTTTCCTCCTAGGAGAGTTTCTGCACCCCCTTGATTATTTTGGTTGCTCCTTTTTTTTTGGGGGGGGGGACTTTTCCTACTCTACAATATCCGATTTGAAATGAGGCAACCAGAACTGCACACTGTATTCCAAATGTGGTTGCACCAGCGATTTCTATACTGGCATTAAGATATTGGCAGCTGTAATTTCAGTTCTTTTCCTGATGATCATTGGTGTGGAGTTTGCTTCCTCAACCCCCCACAGCTGCAGCACACTTTCTCCCCATTGTACAGAATTTTATACACCGCTATCATGTTCCCTTTTACTTGCCTTTTCTCTAAGCTAAATAGCGCCAAACATTGCAGCCACACAGAGGAGGTGTTCCAACCCCTTGTTTATTTTGGTGGTTGCTTTCTGAAACTTTTCCAGCTCTGCTGGGAACTTTTCCTTTTCTGAAATTGCCCTTGCCTACTCTCTGCCTTTTGGGGATTCTGAGCCCAGCAACCACCTGCATAAAATATGCTCCTGTCCAGTCCCCAAACTATACTTTGGAAGTAGAGAGTCACTGCCGGCCCCAGGCAGCCTAGCTGTAGACCCCATGCTGCTGAGGAAATATCTGCCTGTCCCCTGGCTGTGCAATATAGCAGAACATGACATAGCCAGTGTGAATAATTCATCACACTCCGCTGCCTGGCTTGATGTGTCAGTCACCATCAGCTGCATTCCTCTTAAAGAATAACACAGTCCCTGGTCAATTAGGATTGGGGGAGAGGGAGAATTTGATTTTCTTTGCATTTTAATTTGAAACTACATGCTTCGTACTCCTGGAAGCAGTATGCAAACCGAAACAAAACAATCCTTTGGCACTTCTCCGAATTTTGCAATAAAGTTCCCCAGTCAAACAAGGGGGACAAAACTCCATCTGTTAAGGGGGAAAGTGTACACAGCGATACATCACTTGGTGAAAATAACACAAAGAATTGTGCCGTATTAGGGAAGTTACTTGCAAAACGTGGATGTTAGTCAAGAACCGCCAGGAGAAATATGTGTATTCAGAGAAACCTGCACTAAAATGTTCAATAATGTTCAGGAGGATTTTTCCTTTTTTTAATTGCAAACTGAATTTAAGATTGGCAAAATGAGAAATAGAGAGAAGCAGAAATAGGTAGATATTCCCATCCCTTATTGTTCCTACACCCTCAAAGAAGACTCATGATACCAAAGCTTGATAATGGTTATATTTATTAATATAACAACTTGGAGGAACTGCAAAACAAATTAATCAAATTTACTTAATTCAGAAAGTACAGGCAGGCGAGGATTTTATCTCATTGTGGTAGGGAAGCATCCCTCCAGACCCCTGGGCATGTGATAAAGACTTTGCTCTGTTAACTTTCCCCACACAACGCATAATTTTATACACCTCGGTCATGTCCCTTCTTCCTTGCCTTTTCTCTTAACAAAAAAGCCCAGAATGTTGTATTCTTTCCTTGTAGAGAAGTTGCTATAATGACTTGCCATTTGGGTTCTAGTCTCCCGGTCCACTTCAAGCTGTGATTCATGTTCTGAGCTGCTTTCCCACCTATACAATATTGTTTCAGTAGTGCAGCAACTAGAACTGTGCACAGGATTCCAAATGTGTTTACTCCTTAGATTTGTATAGAGCCATTACAAACATGGCTGTTTTATTTTCAGGCTCTTTCCTAATAGAATCAATGATCATCAGGTTCTCCATCGTGACCCAAAATCTCTTTCTTGGTTGGTCCAGTCACCTCCATGTTCAGACATCAAATATGAATTTTAATGTAAGGTAGTTTGGTTTTTTAAGAACTGCAGAGAACGCATGCAAAATTGACAGCGAAAACATACTTCTGATCCATCTCTACTTAAAAAACACTCATAATTTGGAACTGACAACACAAAAACTGCAGTTCCCCTCACCTTCA
The DNA here is from genome assembly GCF_964270895.1 of Podarcis filfolensis. NCBI lineage: Eukaryota > Metazoa > Chordata > Lepidosauria > Squamata > Lacertidae > Podarcis > Podarcis filfolensis. The sequence continues at coordinate 9,507,554 of NC_139618.1, forward strand.
AGAAAAATGCCTGGGACACATCATAAAGATTATCAAAGCCTCAATTTTAAACGGCTCCCCGTCATGGTTTGTAATGAGAGAAGAAAAGAAAAAAAAAGCTATCTTGAAGTCCTGGCACTAATAAGCCTATTGTTTAAAGGTCACCTTCATCTAGGAATGCTTTATTATCAGTAGAACAGAGTAGGACTGAATATGTAATGGCTTTTATCTGATGATGGCACTGTATTCTATTCTGTGAGATAAATGCTTCTGATGATAATCATTTATATACAGACGTTGTGGAAGGAAAACAAACTCATCCGGGGAAATTAATTATAAAAGTAACTCTGAAGGTGGGCTGCATTTCACTGTTCTCCATTTTAACAAGCAACCCAAAACTTCTCCTGCAGGAATGCTAGCGATCCAGGAAACTGAGTGTCTCTCTATACAATACATTGTAGGGTTGGGGGGTTTTTTTTGTTTTCTTTGCCAGTTTTGTATCACCCTGGCCACACCAGTGTCCACAGCAACTTCTCTGAGAGAGGACTGAAGATGAAAGATCAGGACTGCGGTCAGAAGTGGTAAGAGCCCATCCTTCAAATCTGGAAGTTCAGCAGCCCTGGCAGCAGCAGCAGCAGTGTTGATGGAGAGGGGTGCAAGGTCAGTGGCAGTGATTGTGCTTGCAGCGAAATGGAGAGATGATGGACAACCTGCCTTGGGTTTTTCATCAGGTGCTTAGCAGGTTGGTCTTGCCCCAGGCTGAATTATGCAGCACATTTCGACATGCTTTCTCATACTAATTCTGCTTGCAGGGTAAAGGTCAGCCACAAGGAGCAATATATCCACAGTTCTGTCACATTGCAGAACCCAAGTTTTCTGGGCACAGAATTGAGGTCAGAAGCAAAAAGGAGAGGTAGTAGCAGATGAAAGTTGAGCTTGACTCAAAAGCTGCCTTTCCCAGTGTGTTTCTAACTCTACAGCTCTTTAGAGCAGGGCCTACCCTACTGTTAGGTGGAATGAGGTCAGTGGCCACCACAGGTGGCAGGTGCTGAGAGGCATGGAGGGGCAGAGTGGCTTTGGAGGACAGAGCTCTGTGTGTCCATCCCTTTGCTCACTAAGCTAGCTTGCTGGGCTCAGGTGAGGTGGAAAATGCTAGCCCATCACCAGTGCTGAAGTAAGCTTCAACCACCAGCCTTAAGCAGGTTTCTGTATTTTACTTTTTGGATGATTGCTGTCTTATTCTTTACCTCAGGGCTCTTCCAGATGTATATCCAGCATTCCTTCTGCTTTGCTTGCACAAAGCTCACATGGCGGTTAGACTATACATTTGTTCTAATTGGTTTACAGGGCAGTTATATTGAGCATTTGTCCTTCATTCATTCCGATTTGCTTGCAGGGTATTTACATTAATCATTCATCCATTGCACACTTTCCAGGCATTTCCCTGTCACTTTTCAAATTGCAAAAAGTTCTGTTCTTTTGCTTTTAAGTGGAGTTATTGAACTAGAGAACTTCAATGTGCTTTAATTTCAGAAGCTTCCAGTTTCAATATGTCCTTGAATCCCTCCTGAACAATAGTGACAGTCTAGAGGAACCCTCAGATGGCAAACATGTCCTGAACTAGCTGAGCTTCAGAGGAAAATGTCACCCCAAACAAGCATAGGACAGAGTAGCAGAAATAGACTCCTGTTTTAGCTAAGATGGTTCACCTTGACTTCTCTTCTTGGAAGGTTGATGCTAACTCTTTCCTCTCTCTCTCTTTTGTTAGAGCACAGAGTATATTTGTCTCTGACCATGTGTTGGGACAGAGAATCAGGAAGTATGATGGGTCACCTTATCCATTTGTCTCAACATCCCCCTGGACTCTGTCAAATCACTTGGATGAACCAAAGAATTAAAGGAGAGATTTTTCTCTAGAGAGATTATCTTGAGGCAAGTCTGGCTTTGCATGTTTTCTCAAGTGAATTCAGTGTGAAAGTTGAATGAAAACCTGAGAAATTGCACACCGTTGCCATCATCAGTCATGCTTAAATTGCAAATGAAAAGTGGTGTTAGGGATGAGCATGGCCAATCAATTAAAAGTAGGACTTGGCTCAAAATGTGCCCTTCTGATAAACAGAACAGGGTTCCAAAGCAGCTGGCAAAAGCCTTGTGCTTTGTTTAATCTGCATGTTCTTTCATCTGGGAAGTGCTTCCCTTCCCCAGCCCATGCAAGCAGGGTGGAATCTGCTGCCAAATGCCACATGTTTATGCAGTCTTTGGTCCACATAACAAATGAGGAAGTGTAACTATGTGTGCACAAAAATATTCAAGGCTTTTACTTGAAGAAAGCCATGGAAAAACAAGAGTGGAAGTGGAACTGGGCAGATTCTGCATGAGCCGAATTTCCTGTGGAAAATCAGCTGCTCAGTGACATAAACAATGGCATGGGGTGCAGAATTCCTTCTCCAAGTTCTGCACCTCTCTGTTAGAGACACAAATGCCTTCTTGGCATCGTTTATTCAAGCAGCTCTTATGTGCTAGCCTGGTCGCTCATTGGATCGGTCGCTTCAGCTTTTGTCTGAGTCGCTGAGTTCCACTGCAGTTAATCACTCCCCAGCGAACCCATAGACAGTTTCCCAATTAAGTTTATACCTATTAAGATATCATTTGTTTTAAACTGGGAGTGATGTGATTCCCTCCCCCTCTGCAGCACCCAGGTAATTAAAAGACGATGTGTGGTCAATGAGCAGAGACAAACAAACATGCAATGCAAGTTGAGACCCATTCCGAAAATTGACTTGGGTGGGGGGAGGAACCCACAATTTTCTGGCTGAAAGAAACAACACATTTGGATGGCACATAAACCAAGTGCATTGTGTGCATAAATCATATTGACACCTATGATGTGCTCTGCCAGGTGATTGGTCTCCTAGAACATGCAGAGTAATGAAGAGGACATAGCAGAGGGGTGTTGTGCACAGGAGGGGCCTTAGGAAGTGGTGGGAAGGTGGAAACCGCATATATGGGGGGTGGAACCTCAGGGGGCTGGAGGCAGCCCTGCAGACCCCTTCAGCTGGCCTTTAGAACTCTCTGCAGTCCTAAGGAACTAAGAAGCAAACTAATGATGGATTCACCATCAAAGCCATGCTGGAAAACACCACCATGGAGAATGACACACTTGCATCCAGTGTTGCAAGAGAGTTGTGACGCAGGGTTCGATTTTCAGAAAAGTTCAGACAGGCACCACCACCACCATTTAAAGAAATCTTGTTCTGCCAGATTGGAACTGGTCTAAACCACTGAGTGCCTTGGGCTTGCCGATCACAAACTCGCCGGTTCAAATCCCCGTGACGGGTGAGCTCACGTTGCTCTGCCCCTGCTCCTGCCAACCTACCAGTTCAAAAGCACGCCAGTGCAAGTAGATAAATAAGTACCGTTGTGGTGGGAAGGTAAATGGCATTTCCATGCACTGTGGCTTCCGTCTCAGTGTTCTGTTCTGTTCAGTGGTTAAGTCATGCTGGCCACATGACATGGAAAGCTGTCTTCAGACAAACGCCGGCTCCCTTGCCCTGAAAAGCAAAATGAGCGCTGCAACTCCATAGTTGCCTTTGACTGGACTTAACCGTCCAGGGGTCCTTTACTTTTTTTTACCTTTTACCTATTACTTTTATTGAAATCCAAACTGATTACTTCATTGAAATAAAAAAAAAAAACAACCTCCACATTTATTGAAAAAAGTCAATCAAATGAGATTCAAATTGGTTTTTCTCACTGAGGCCTGGAAACCTATACTGGGGGAACAAACTGTCAGCCTTTCGAGCAGGCTGGGTCATATATTCTATGGCATTAAATACGCTTTAGTTTATTTCAGTGAATGTGTGCGGGGGGAGGGGCATAATCAGATTTGCACATTCCAGTAGCAAACGCAAAAAGCCTGCTGGAGAGTGAGCTTCTGCAATAACATCAAAAACAGCAGCAAAACTGTTTATCAGAAATTTAATCAGTCCCTCTTAAGGCTCTGTCAGACTCGTTATGTTGGGATCCATTTCTGTCATATATTAAGATCTGGAAAGTTGTTTGAGCACAGCAGGGCAAATTAAATTGCCATCTAAAGCTTCAGAGGGCATCAAAACAATAAGCACAATCAATCTTCTTTTTTTAGCAAAAGAAAATCACCAAGGGGCCAAAACATCACTTTACGTGATAAGTCCTTATGAAGTTAACTCCATATTCATGCTTGACAATAAACACTGCAAATCCTTTGTGGGTGGAATTCTAAAGGCTCAGGAGAACATTCAGTGAATGTTAGAATGGGCATAGAACAATAGATCTGGGCAGTAAACGTGAACATTTCACTACAACGTAGCTCATATTTTACATTATCATCTGTTTTATGCTTGTTTTTCTTTATTTCCCTGACACAGATGAAACAAAAGAAAAAGGTAATCTTCAAAACACTCACTTTGTGTGTCCTGGTGCCTCTGTAAAATTTCACATAAGCATTGGTCAAAAGCACCCCTAATGTCATGATCTCCCCACTCATCAAACATTCATCTCTGACCCTCCAAGTGTCCCTATTTCCCAGGGACAGTCCTGGATTTATAGAAGTTTCTGATTTGATCCCAGAATGTCCCATTTTCCCTTAGGTTGTTCTTATTTCCATCGGATAAATGTTGGAGGCTGTGGAGTTATCCGACCCCTGAGCTGTCTGAAGGCAGCCCTATATGGGGAAGTTTTAAAAATGTTTAATGTTTTAATATGCTTTGATATATGTTGGAAGCCACCCAGAGTGCCTGGGGCAACCCAGTTAGATGGGTGGAGTATAAATAGTAAAACTATGATTGTTATGGAATAGGACATCTTTATTTTCATCAGAGAAATGTTGCAAGGTATGATAGCTTTTTTGGTTTTGTTACATGGGAAGCCCCTGTTCTGTAAATGTGCTTGTACCAAGTCAGTGTATCTATTTAAAATAGGGACATAGAAAGTTGCCTTATACCAAATCAGAACTTTGGTCCATCTTGCTCCAAAGCAAGGGCCTTCTTGGTAGTGGCGCCCGTCCTGTGGAATGCCCTCCCATCAGATGTCAAGGAAATAAGCAGCTATCTTGTTTTTAAAGGACATCTGAAGGCAGCCCTGTTTAGGGAAGTTTTTAATATTAATGCTGTATTATTTTTAACACTCGATTGGGAGCCACCCAGAGTGGCTGGGGAAACTCAGCCAGATGGACGGGGTATAAATAAATAAATAAATAAATTAATAATAATAATAATAATAATAATAATAATAATAATTTTCTACACTGACTTGGAGTGGCACCCCAGGGTTTGGAGATGCCAGGGATCAAACCTAGGATCTTCTGCATGAAAAACAGGTGCTTTACCACTGACCTATGGCCTTTCCCCAAATTTGCAATGGATCCAGTGTTGAGCAAATGATGGTAACATTGTATGTCCCGGTTAGGGATGGGGGACAAATCTTATTCCGTTTGCATTTAAAGGCAAACCTAATTTGCACTTTTCGAAACAATGCACAAACTGAAGCAGTCATCCTTTTAAATTCGCTCTCCTCCGAATTTTGCAATGCAGTTCTTCAGTGACCAAAAATGCATATAAACAGGGAAAGGGATGCCTAAAACCCTTTATAATTAATAAAAAACAATATACACCAATGCATTGCATTTGGGGAAAATGCTATTCAAAATGGCACAGAGAAATCTTTATATTGAGAGAAATTTGCACTAGCGCTCTGGTGAATTTTCAATGAGGACTTTTATTTTATTGGTTTATTTCATAAAATGTTGACATCATTCGACTGCAAGAAACCTCAAAGCGGTTTGCAAAACAAGAATAAAACAATAAAATGATTGGTAAACCAGTTAAAAACAACTATTTATTTTTTAAAAAATAAAAATAAAATAATGATAAACTAAAGACAGGTTAAAATGCACATCAACATTTCACATATCTAGGTGGGTTTCTCTAAACAAAATGCTATTTGGGAAACCACAAAGGCTATAGTGGTGGGATAATGCTTGAAATGCATGATGCAGGTGGGGTCTTAAGATGAATAGTAATAATGCAAAGTCAAAGTAATCTATCTTTGATTCAGATGTTTGTTTTGCCTTGCGTTTGCTGTTAGCACATATGTATCATTTCCTTCTCTGTGGGGAGGTAAAGCTATTGGAGAAAAACAACCCCACTTCCATTTTGTGCATCACCTCAACTTTTTGCAACACCCGATAAATCATCTGAAGAGCACACATTACGACTGTCAATGCACCGTTGTCCAAGCACAAGGCTATTTTGAGACATTCCAGGGTTACACAATGCTATTTTATGCTTCATTTGTCTGTTTCCTACTGGAGGCCATAAATAAATGAAGCATAAGTTGCTTCCTCATGGAACACTGGAAATAAACAAAACGATGGCTGCAGTAATGGGACAGGACTTGGAGGATGCAAAACTGGACTCTCCGTCCAGCAACAACCCTGTTTCGCAGATATTTAAGGACCTAAGAAGAGCCCTGCTGGCTCAGGCTAGGGGAACACTGAGTTCAGCATCTTGTTCCCACAGTGGCTGACCGGGTGCCCATGGGAAGACTGCAACCTGGGCATGAGCACAACAGCACCCTGTCCCACTGCAAGTCCCAGCAATTGCTATTCAGTAGCATGATGCCTCTGACAGTGGAGGTAGAACATGGCCAATATGGCTAGTAGCCATTGTCCTCCATGAATTTGTCTAATCCTCTTTTTAGCCAACCAAGGCCATCATTACCTCCTGTGGGATTGAGTTCCACAGTAAGAGGAAGTAAGTGATATAAAGGGTGAGACAATGTTTTAAGTATCCTGGTCCCAAACTATATATGACTGTATACCTGAAGAAGCACCTCCATCCATACCGTTCAGCCCAGACACTGAAATCCAGCTCCAAGGGCCTTCTGGAGGTTCCCTCACTGCGAGAAGTGAGGTTACAGGTAACCAGGCAGAGGGCCTTCTCGGTAGTGATGCTCGCCCTCTCATCCGATGTCAAGGAAATAAACATCTGATTTTTAGAAGACAGCTGAAGACAGCCCTGTGTAGGGAAGTTTTGAATGTTTGATGTCTCACTGTGTTTTAATTTGTTGGAAGCCACTCAGTGTGGCTGGAGTAACCCAGTCAAATGGGTGGCATATAAACAACAAGTTGTTGTTGCTATATGATGATGATGATGATGATGATGTTTACCCCACCTTTCCCCCTTGACAAAGACTCAAGGCAGCTTACAGATAAAATAAGAACAGCTAAAAATATGGGGGGGGCAATCATTCACACACAAACAAACAAACACACACACAACACACACACAATTAAAATACATACAATTACAATAAAAGCAGCACTGCACCAGCCCTTTCGTTAAAAGCAATCAGTTCCCCAAAGCTTGTTGGAACAAGAAGGTCTTCACCTGCTGGCAGAAAGACAATAAGGAGGGAGCCAGTCTAACTTCTCAAGGGAATTTCAGAGCCACCAAAAAGGCCCTCTTCCATGTCCCCACCAAGTGTGCCTGTGAGAGACCAAGAGAAGACCCTCCCCCCCCCCAAATCTCAGAACCCGGCAGGTGTTGTGGCCTTTCAGTCCCAGGACCTTGAACTTAGCTCAGCGGCCCGTTGGCAGCTAATGCAATTAGCAAAGGCAGTGCTAATCACTCCCACAATCCATTAGGTTTGTTTTGCCCACGATTTGTAAAGGAATGGCTTTTGTTTGCTGCCGGGGATACGAATAGTGAGGTCAGCATGTGAGAGGCAAAATGTTGGGTGTCTAAAAATAAGTTTTTGCTGTTTGGTTTGGAGATGCCAGAACACCTTAGGCTCTTTCCCCTTGACTGGAGCAATTAGAGAAAGAGGAGTTCAGCAGAGGAAGTGGGTGTCCCCGGAGTAAACAACCATCATATGTAGCATTAAGAAGACAGGAAGTATGTTGCTTTCAGCCTCTCCCAAGCGGCTACTGAAAAGGCAACAGACTTCGTTAGAAGCACTTCAGACATTTCCCCTTTCCTCTTTCTGTGGGGGTCATCTGTAACTGGTCCCTGCTCCACACATTTCAGCTGGGTTGGGAAATTCACTTGGCAGTGCAAACTTTTGATTCAGTGTCAAATCATAAAGAGGATTGAGTGATACTGTCCATTAGGCCCTGTAATCTGCGTTCTTTATTTACTAGGTAAAGGTAAAGGTACCCCTGCCCGTATGGGCCAGTCGTGTCCGACTCTAGGGTTGTGCGCCCATCTCACTTAAGACGCCGGGGGCCAGCGCTGTCCGGAGACACTTCCAGGTCACGTGGCCAGCGTGACGAAGCTGCTCTGGCAAGCCAACACCAGCGCAGCACACGGAAACGCCGTTTACCTTCCCGCTATAAAGCGTTACCTATTTATCTACTTGCACTTAGGTGTGCTTTCGAACTGCTAGGTGGGCAGGAGCTGGGACCGAAAGACGGGAGCTCACCCCGCCGTGGGGATTCGAACCGCCGACCATATGATCGGCAAGTCCTAGGCACTGAGGTTTTGCCCACAGCGCCACCCGCGTCCCCTCTTTATTTACTAGAGATGTACAAAATGTCGCCTGGCTTTGCTTATTGGGTGGGCCGCAACTGCACCATACATTTAAAGCACTATCATACAACTTTAACCAGTCAAGGTTTCACCCAAAGAATCATGGGGATTGTAGACTGTTAAGAGTATTGGGAATTGCTAGGAAGGCCCCCTATTCTCTTTACTAAGCTACAATTCCCAGAGTGGTCTAACAGTCAACCCCTCTCAATGCTATTATTATTACTGTATTTTTTGGCGTATAAGACTACTTTTTAACCCAGGGAAATATTCTCAAAAGTCGGGGGTCATCTTATACGCCGGTTACAGCAGCAGCTCCTGCAGCAACTCCCCACCAAAGGATAAAACAACAGCAAATTAAATCAGAGGAAACCAAGCTCTCTAGATGAAGCAGAAATACACTTGAAAATTGGCCCCAGAAGCCCCCGGCCACTGGGAAGTGGAGCAGATATCCGAGCTGGACTGGAGACTGGTTTTTTTAAAATTTTTATTTGGTGTGCATTGGAAGAGGGGTAGTCTTATATGGCAAGTATATCCCAAACTCTATATTTTAACTGGAAAAGTTGGGGGTCGTCTTATACACCCAGTTGTCTTATACGCCGAAAAATACGGTAATTAAATGTGCATACCACTCTTTAGGGACGCGGGTGGCGCTGTGGGTAAAGCCTCAGTGCCTAGGACTTGCCGATCGTATGGTCGGCGGTTCGAATCCCTGCGGCGGGGTGCGCTCCCGTCGTTTGGTCCCAGCGCCTGCCAACCTAGCAGTTCGAAAGCACCCCCGGGTGCAAGTAGATAAATAGGGACCGCTTACCAGCGGGAAGGTAAACGGCGTTCCGTGTGCTGCGCTGGCTAATTTTTCCCCTTTGCAGATAAACTGAGCCTCCCCCAGTATCCCCCTCAAGGAGCTACAATTCCTAGAGTTCTCTGGGATGAGGGATTGCAGCCCTGTAAAGGAAACAGGGACGCGGGTGGCGCTGTGGGTAAAACCTCAGCGCCTAGGACTTGCCGATGGCATGGTCGGCAGTTCGAATCCCCGCAGCGGGGTGCGCTCCAGTCGCTCGGTCCCAGCGCCTGCCAACCTAGCAGTTCGAAAGCACCCCCGGGTGCAAGTAGATAAATAGGGACCGCTTACCAGCGGGAAGGTAAACGGCGGTACGTGTGCTGCGCTGGCTCGCCAGATGCAGCTTGTCACGCTGGCCACGTGACCCGGAAGTGTCTGCGGACAGCGCTGGCTCCCGGCCTTTAGAGGGAGATGAGTGCACAACCCTAGAGTCTGGCAAGACTGGCCCGTACGGGCAGGGGTACCTTTACCTTTACCTTACCACTCTTTTTTTAAAAAATAATATTTATTAAAGTTTTAAAGGTTACAGAAAGAAAAAGTAAAAAACACCATTTAAAAAAAAAACAATACAACACATCACAATAAGGAAGAAACAAGAATGAGAAAAAGAAAGAAAAAACAGAAAAATAAAATCCATTAAAAAAAAACCAAAACCTTTACCTTACCACTCTTTAGCCAAAGATCACAGGGCAGTTCACAACATAAGGTTACAAAATGAGAACACAAAATAGACAATAAAACAGAAACGAATTCATAACCAGCTCCCACAAACACAGTTCAAAGGCCTTGTTAATTAGCCAAAGGCCCGGGAGAAGAGGAATGTTTTCACCTGATGCCTAAAGATATGCAATGAAGGTGCCAGGAACATTTCTCAAACAGGGAGCCACCACAGAAAAGGCCCTTTCTTTTGTTGCCATGAGGAGGAGGCACCTGAAGAAAGGCCTCAGCTGATGACTGCAAGCTCTGGTTTGGTTCCTGGGGAAGTCCATGAAATTGCTTTGCAAAAATGTATATATCTGGCTAAATTGCATACAAATGTGTAGAACATTGGTGAGTTTTCAGGAAGATTTTAAAGGACAAAACAAACCTCAGACTGATGTAGAAATTTGGAGAACTGAAGACTGGGGGTGGCGGTGGGGAATAAGAAATGGAAAGAAGTAGAAATGGACAGAGTCAGCCATCCCTGCCCCTTCCACTCCTGGTTGTGCAGTGTGTTTAAGAAAACTTGATGCAAGCACTAACAATGCCCAAGTTGGAAGAGGAAGATGCTTTGAATTATGACGAACAAGCACCATGCCATTTTAATTGGCCCCCTGGTGGATAGCAGCTTGAGAATGGGAGCAGCTAATTGCTGCCCTTTGTAAAATGTCTTCTCTGAATTCAGCGCTAGAAAAGCACATTCTCAGTGGTCTTGGGGGAGTTTCCAGTGCCGGCTCGGCCATGCTCTTCAAACAACTTGCTGGCTACGCAAATATGACATTCAAATTGTAATGCACGGGGGCAGGGGGGGGCGGAGAACAGAATTGTTTATGGGTTTCTCTTCCAAAGCGCAGGCCTTAATGAGCAAACTACAGTTCAGTCCTACTATGTCCAAATAATACTTTATTTGGTTGCTGAAGGTTTTTGTGGTGGGTCATTTCCCTCCCTTCTATCCAAGCCCTCTTAAGTCAAGGTCAAAATTATAATTATGGTTACAAAATGGGTTAAACTGAGGTGGTGAATTTGGCAGCTTCAAGCCTTAAGAAGCAGATGATTTTTTGTTAACGTTCTCTTGCATTAAAGCAGTACTATCTCCCTGCAAAGATAAACCTAGCACATCGTGGACAAATGTTCACGCACAGTGCTCATTCCGACTTTCAGGGAGTTGTTCAATGCAATGTGTGTGAATAGTGACATTCTCTAGTCTAATCACTAGGTAGCACTGGACACCATTTTATCTGGGCAGAGTCAGGAAGGTCCTGTATTCTGTTGCTCAAGAGAGGCCATTTAACTCTTGTCTAACTTCCTAACTACCACAACACAAGGGAATACCGTGGGGAGGGAGAGCATTTCTTTTTAAAAAGTGGATTAGTGGTCCTAGAGAGGCAAAGTGCTTAAGTTCACATTAACTACACAAATCTAAACTTCCCAGTTGCTCAAATCCCTCCTGCAAAATACCAATAGCAGGTAGGTGCCCAATGTCCAAATAGTAAGGTCCCATCTGCACTATACATTTAAAGGAGTATGATACCTCTTTAAACAGTGATGGCTTCCCCCAAAGAATCCTGGGAGCTGTAGTTTGTTAAGGATGCTGAGAGTTGAGTGGAGGCCACTATTCCCCTCACAAATAACCAGAATTCCCTTATTGTTAAACTACTCTGGGAATTGTCGCTCCATGAAGGGAATAGGGGTCTCTTTAGCGGCCTCAACCCTGTACACCTGAAGGAGTGTCTCTACCCCCACTGTTCAGCCCGAACACTGAGGTCCAGCTCCGAGGGCCTTCTGGTGGTTCCGTCACTGCGAGAAGTGAAATTACAGGGAACCAGGCAGAGGGCCTTCTCGGTGGTGGTACCCACCCTGTGGAATGCCCTCCTATCAGATGTCAAGGAGATTAGTAACTATACAACCTTTAGAAGACATATGAAGGCATCCATTCATAGGGAAGTTTTTAATGTTATAATAAGAATAATAATTTATTATTTATATCCCACCCATCTGGCTGGGTTGCCCCAGCCACTCTGAGCGGCTCCCAACAGAGTATTAAAAATGCATACAACATCAAACATTAAAAACTTCCTTGTTTAATTTACAGTGGTACCTCTGGTTGCGAACGGGATCCATTCCAGAGGCCTGTTTGCAACATGAAAAGAGTGCAATCCACAGCAGTGCGTCTGTGCACGCGTGGGTTGTGATTCGCCACTTCTGTGCATGCGCATGATGTCATTTTGCGCTTCTGCGCATGTGCGAGTGGCGAAACCTGGAAGTAACCCTTTCTGGTACTTCCGGGTCGCCGCGGGACGTATCTTGAAAGAACGTAACATGAAGCAGACGTAACATGAGGTATGATTGTATTATGTTTTGATATATGCTGGAATTCTCCCAGAGTGGCTAGGGCAACCCAGTCAGATGGGCGAGATACAAATAATAAAATTATCATTACAAGTCATGGCGGGTGGTGCCCACTGGGATCTGGTAGGGCAGAAGGAAGGGAGGCCAACAGTAGGTGGAGCCAGAGGCAGCAAATGACAGTGTTGCTCCCTAAGTAGCTGCTAGTAAGGCAATCAGGTGTCAACAGGCTGGTGACAGACTGCCCCTGGTGGGGCAGCAGCTCATCTGCCCTAAGATATCAGCCTTAAGTGGTTTCCAGCTGTAATGCCTTAAGAATATGGAAAAAGGGTATAAATAGGTTAAAACATAATTAAAATGATGTTGGATTGGAAATAAGTGGTATTTGTAATAAAGTTAATAAGAATATGCAAAAATGAATTGATAATGGATGAAAATACTGAGCTATAAAATGTTAAGTTATAGAGATAAGATAAAAAGAGGGTAAGGATTTGCTGATTTGACTACTTAAATGGGAATACAAGAAGGGGAGGTGTGAGGAAGTCAAAGAAACAAACAAATGAGTTTTAAATTATGAAAAAGAATTGTTTTTAATTTTTTGTATTTTTTGTGTGTGTTTACTCTTATTTTTTTGTTTTTTATTATGTGTTTTTGTATATTTGTTTTTGTAAAATCTTAATAAATATTTCTTTAAAAAAAAAAAAGATATCAGCCTCCACTGCTTGCAGGTAATGCTGGCCCAGGATGGCAGCAACCTACTCTGGAGTTTATATCGAAGTGTGTGCTTGCTTGGACCACGACCAGGCCCAGAGCGTTAGGAGACCAAATCTGTATCGACACATTTCGGTTTATATAGTCCAACAGGTTTTCACACTGTAGCTGGAATAATCTCCTTTCCATTACTCACTGTGGTGCAGTTAGCTCAAACTAACTCTTCTTGAAAAGGTTGTCAGGCTTCATCAGGGAAAGCTGTTCGGAATGGAAAACAGTTTTGGCTGGCTCATTTAGACAAATTTTTATTCCTCTGCTGTTATTACCCCAACAAAGTTTCACTCACTGTACGGCATTTAGCTTTCTATTGATTTCTCGACTGTCGTCGAGGGCCTCTCTTTGCGCCACCCAAGCAAAAGGATTGTTAAAGGTGGATTGAGTTTGCTGAGGTCAAAGATCAGAAGTATGCTGGTGAACGTGAGGCTCCCAACAGGACCTAAGCTAATTGCAGTTATAATGTACAAGCTGTAAAATCAGAGGAGGCCCTGAATTATTTACTCACCCATCACCACTGTCCATACATTTGCAAACCTAAAAAAACAAAACAAACATATACAAACACCACTCCTGCACACCCAGGTGAAACTGAAGCCCAGTGGGGCTTAAAATCCAAACTTAACCCGTGTCACTTAAAAATTCAAAGGGAACCAATGGATTAATTGCCAGGCTGGCTTTCATCTAGAAAATACCCCTTTCAATGGCCACACCTGCATTAAACATATGTTATAGGAATTCTAAGATGCTATAATTAAATTGAATGTTCATAAGTGCACACGGTAAATACACATATATAAGTACAGGGCTTTTTCCCCATCAGAACTCAGTTCCAGCACTTTTCAGGTAGGCACCATTACCATTCTAAGAGAACAAAGGAGGTGTTCATGGTGAGTTCTGGCACCTCTTTTTCTAGAAAAATAGCATTGCATAAGTATATGTCTGAAAGATCAATCCAGGAGATCAATCCTGAAGCCATCTTGTCTCTTAATGGCTCCAAATATTCCTCTGCAGAAGGAAATATATTGGAAAAACCTCTCCCAATGGTTCTTTTCACTTACAAATCCTTCAAATCCTGCCTTAAGCACATATTTTGTCTATGAATAGCGTAGACCTGTGACCTGGATTCAAGAACTAAAGTATTTTACCATCTCAAAAAAATTGCCCAAACTGGCCAGGAAATGCAATCAGCAAACATTATCAGGTAACTTGACAAGCCATACTCTCAAATTTCTGTTGTAGACCGCTTCTTTCTGCGATGTGCCGGTGAGGCTTTGGGGTGGTTTATGGCTAAGGGGCTGGGCAATTCCTTAAGTCTTTAAAAACCTTGCACACCTGTGGTCTGTGTCCTCACATCCCACCAAACAGAATGGCTTCTGTTGCAACAGGAAAACAAAGATCTGCCTTGCTGTCACTGGATCCTGCCTCCATCCATTCTTCTCCGACCAATCATGGACTTAAGAGTGACTGAGTCCCTTGATGGAGAGCTGGGCTGTAAAAGCCAACTCCAATTGTTTCTATTAACACATTCAAAGCACTATAAAAGTCATAGTTTCTGCTAAATAATATTGGGAACTGTAGTTTGTTCAGGGTGCTGGGAGTTGTGAGGAGACCCCCTATTCCCCCCCCCCACACACACACACTGAATTATAATTTCTGGAGCAGTTTGACAATCAGTACTTCTTTCCTTGGGAACTCTGGGAACTGCAGCTGTAAGTTTCCTGTGTAAAGACCTTTTTTCTTTTCTTTTCAGCCATCCCAGTGGGGCGGGCAGGAAATGCTCCTGTTGCTCCTTTATATTCACCAGAAGGATTATATCCCAGGATTAGTCCCCACAATTTATAGTTAAAAACAGGATCTAAAGAAATCCAAACTGGGTAAATGGCTTGATATACTCTGGTTGACTGCTAGCCGCCATGGTTGTTAGAACTGGGCTTGATATGGTTCAGTTTAAAGGCACCTCCTTAAAGCCTTAGAAATGGTAGCAAACCACAAAAGTAAATGGATATGTCGTATGCAACATCATTAGAGACAGAGAGAAATGTTCTGGAAAACTGCAAAGAGAAACTGCAATGGAACAGCAGGTTCTGGGGAGAGGAGACGTTGAGCTTTCGGATAGGAAAGACTGCCTTCGGCATAAATTGATGGTTGGTGTGATTCTTCTTTCCTTTAACAGAGCAGGTGTGTGTGTGTTTTAATCTTGCACCTGTAATATGTATATCCCCAGTGACTGATCTCGGAGAGCATGCAATACTGTAGCATTGTTGAAGCTGTGACTGGGGACTTGTGGGTTGATGTCTTGGTCATCAGCCAGTCCCTGAGTCCACCTGCAACCCTTCCTGCTGTCTACCTCTCAAGAAAAGAGCATAAGGGCAGAAGAAGAGCTCTGCTGAATCAGGCCAGTGTCCCATATAGTGCTGCATAAAGCACCAGCTCCTAGGGGCTGAGACAGTTCCTCCTCCTCCTCCTCCTCCTCCTCCTCCTCCTCCTCCTCCTCCTCCTCCTCCTCCTCCTCCTCCTCTTGTTATTTATTAAATTTATATACCATGCTATACCCAGGGGTCTCAGGGCGGTTCACTGACTGAATAAAATCAAGATATAAAACCACAAAACACATAATAAAAATAAAAACAACAACCCAATAGCCTCCCACCCATCCACAAATTTTAAAAGGGCATAGGATGTAAATCAGATCAACCAAAGGCCTGGTTAAAAAGGAACATTTTTGACTGTCAGCTAAAGGTGTACAATGAAGGCGCCAGGAGAACTTCCCTGGGGAGAGCATTCCACAGATGGGGAGCCACTACAAAGAAGGCCCTGTTCTCGTGTTGCTACCCTTCAGACCTCTCGAGGAGGAGGCACATGAAGGAGTGCCTCAGAAGATGATCTTAGGGTCCAGGTAGGTTCATATGGAAGTAGCTGGTCCTGGCAGAGGCAGAGCTAGCTGCTCTGGCACCGGGCGTCCCAGGGGGGTGGGGTGAATGTCCCAGGGGGTGGAGCGAGTGTCCCGGGGGGCAGTGTGAGCGGCCCGAGGGTGAGTGGCCACCCGCCCACATGCAATTGCATGTGATTATTTGTGAGTAATTGTCTTCTATTACAAAGCCCTGAAAAACGTGGGTCCAGAATACCTCAGCTTGATCACCAAGATCATCTGCTGGAGCATCATTGGTTGTTCCCTAAGTTGGTGAGGGTCATCTGACAAGGACAAGAAGCTGAGCTTTTACTCTCATCAGTCCGGTATTATGGGATGCACTGCCAATAGAGATTCAGCAAGCACCTTCTGCACTAACTTTTAAATACCTGCTGAAAGCACTGCTATTCTGCCAGGTCTATGCAAGCAATTCAGAATACATCCTTCCACAATGGTTAATTGATGGCTGGATCGACACTGATCTGTAAAAACGCTTAAAAAATAATATAGCTCTCAATGCAATTTATCATTGATGGTGGATCGCTGCTTTACAGCACCCTCTGGTGTCACATTTTTATAACACACTTTTAACGTTATAACTGACCAGTGTAGATTAGTCCAGTGTCTGTTTTTAACATTTTTTATGGTTTTCATTGTATAGTTTTATGTTCTGTTGCTGTAAACCGCTTTCATACTTTTTAAAAATGATGCGGTAGCAAACAAACAAACAAACAAACAAACAGGTTCAGGTACCAGGTACCGAAATGGCTAAAATGAGTGGAAGAATCAGAAATCAGGAAGACCAAAGTTTTAATAAGGAATGGGGAAAATTTATAATTTATCTTAAAAACCATTGTAAACAGCTAAAATCATTAGTAGGATTGTAATAACAATGGAGATGTACAATGGCGATTGGTGGCTGCTGTCAGTGAGCGGGCAGACGACTGGTAGCTTTGGCAAGCTGTGTGATTGGCAGTGGCGGTCTGGCGGGCAAGCAATTGTCGACACTCCCCCTCATAAATAGCTCAACAACTCTGGGCAATCTCCCCCCCATCTCCTTAATAGGGGTCGTCTTATACACAGAAAAATACAGGAGGAGAGAGAGAGAGAGAGAGAGAGAGAGAGAGAGAGAGAGAGAGAGAGAGAGAGAGTTGTATGTATTTTCATCTCTCTAAGAGTAAGAGTGGACTTCTGGGATAGCTGAGTCTGTAGAACATGAGACTCTTAATCTCAGCATTCGAGCCTCACATTAACCAGAAGATCTCTGCATTGCAGGGGGTTGAAATGACCCTCATTGTCCCTTTCAACTCTACAATTCTATGATTCTAATACAACTTCTCTCCATCAGAACATTCCCATCAGGCCTCCCAGGTGAAACCATCTTGCTATATACACCACTACCACCCCCCACTACTCCCACACACTTCTAATGTGTATTAAACAAAGGCATTAGCAGCATTTGTCAAAGTGGCCCAAGAGAGGTCTACTTAACACTTGATCTCTGAATGCTTTGCAAAGAACTGCAGATGCAAAGATTAACATTCCTGAGAGTCTTCTTGCCAGGCAGTTCAATTTCTGTGTATGTTTCAGCAAATGAGAACCAGGCGGAAAAAGGACCACAGATCCTAGCTATTCAAAATACCTCTGTGATGGCTAAAAAGAAAGAAAAAAACCATTCTCGCATGAAATGCACCTAAACCATTTTCTTAATCGGGGACATTCAACAATTCTGCTCTCGTGAGCATAACGATCCACAGTAAATAGGCTGAGATTTTCTGAGACTAAACGCTGCTCCTTCTGCATGCAGGTCACACTTTAATGAACTCACATTCCACAAAGCTTTTGAGATGGAAGGAAGACACTAAGGCTGTTATTGTGAAGGCTCCTGATGCCTCCGGAGTAATCGAGTAATGTGACCAACCCCCAAACAACCATTTTTAACATGTTTAATTTGAGGTTAATTCTGGGCACAACACTTTGATGTGAGCTTTCGCCTCAGGTGTCTACTGGTGTCCATCTAACAGCAGATGAGGATGGGAGGGAAAATAAGATTTTCAAATGTATGGAAGTTGTCCTGGGGTGTATGTGTGAACCAAGTGTCCTGTGCTGATGATAGGGGTGGGTCAAAATATCCACTTAGGCTTCTCTTCATTTCGCATTTCCCCCAATCTTAAATTCAAGTTCTTCACATTTCCATACCAGGTCACATTAACAAAAAAATGGCCTCTGCCTACTGTTTGGGCTCCCTGCCTTGTATCTCAGTGGGCATCAGCCCTGATTCCAAGGAGCTCTATAAAATTGCCCTTTAGTGGATTTAAAGCCTTGTGATACAGGCTCTTTATTCGTTCTGGGGAGCAAGATATAAAGAGATACTATTAATGCTGTATTTCAAAAAGCCAATGGTGGGTACATAAATCTGGCCAGGCCTTTTTAAAAAAATCTCTTTTCTTAAAAATAGATATTACGAAGCCAAATGCATCCCTCTCTTTGCTGGTCAATTGGGCAAGAAAATGCAGAATCACAGTGGAAAGGCTTTTGGTTATGTAAATGTTCACAATATTGGGAAAGGTCCAAAAGACACCCCCCTCTCTCATTTACATCTCACAAACAGCTCGTAGATCCAACTGGAGCTAAAAGCACTGTAAATACATCATTTTTCCAACTCAGCATATGAAATCCTCAGAGGGTGGAAAAGCCTCTAGTAGGCCATTTAATTATATACACTTGGCTCTCCATAAAATTGCAAGGGTTGGGGGAATTTTTTTCCCTTTCTGCTGGTGTGGAACACTTCAGCCTACGATGAGGCCAGCAGGCACCATGATAGAGGGAGGGCAGGTTAGGCAGCAGGCAACAGGATTTTCTGGGTCCTAGCACACTATATGTATACTCCCCTGTTTCCCTTGGGTTGCCATATGTTCTCTTTTTCCAGGACACACCCTCTTTTTAATGGGTAGAGTTGTCATAGCAAATGTGTCCTCTTTTTTGCAACCCTATTTGCTTATGCTTCTTCTTCTTCTTCTTCTTCTTCTTCTTCTTCTTCTTCGTCTTCGTCTTCGTCTTCTTCTATCATTCATAGCCGAGTAAGATTGTCTTCCATAAACATGGTTTTAACAATGAGTCCGTAAGTGACTGTGGAGGCCAATTCTGGAACCACATGTCCTTCCACAGTGGGGACATTGGTTTCCGGGTGGGAGTGGATCATGGTGTGGATTTGCCAAGCGTGCCTTCCTCTTAGCACGTTTCTCCCTTTCGTCCTGAGTTCGAGTGTCTTCAAAGCCCATGGCACCTTTGGTAAAGGCTGTTCTCCAATTGGAGTGCTCTCAGGCAAGTGTTTCCCAATTGTCAGTGTTTATACTACATTTTTAATGCCTCACAGGTGAGGTGGAGACCCCAAAAATAAACAAAGGGCCATGCACAAGTTGCCTGACAGACTGAGTGTCAACGGGTGAGGCATTCATTATAGTTAGATTATATTAGAAAAGACTTGACTTGTTGAAAGTCTGCCTGTCACACAGCCGTTAAAGGCACAAGAACCCCCATTCCCCCCATTGCCACTGCTTAACCATGAAAAGAGCTCAGTTGGTACAGCATGAGGTTCTTAATCTGAGGGCCATGGGTTTGAGCCCCAAGTTGGGCAAAAGATTCCTGCATTGCATGGGGGTGGACTAGATGACCCTCGTAGTCCCTTCCAACTCTACAATTCTATGGGATGTTGCAAGTCAGTGATGTTAGTGTCATAGCTGTCAACGTTTCCCTTTTTTAAAAAGGGAAATTCCCTTATTCCAAATAGGATTCCTCGCAAGAAAAGGGAAAAGTTGACAGCAATGGCTAGTGTAGGTGCTTCATCAGTTGGTCTTAGGCTGGCAAGACTCTACTTGGGGCAAAAACCAGTCAAGGAATTTCAGATGGCAAGGAGTACCAGAGTGTGTTTTGAATAAACGTGCAATTAATTGTTACTGTTTTGAATGTCATTGCTATCTTCCTTAGTGGGTCATGCAAACTGCTATGAATATTCTTTTATTGGGCAGTGGATACTGGAGATGAATTTGTGGAACCAAGGAGGCAGTGGCCCGAAAACATTTGCAGATCACTGATCTAATTAATTCAATTCACAATTCACAATTCACAAATCATCTTTAAAAATCAAAACGTCTTTAAAACAATTCTAATACAGATGCAGACTGGGAAAGATAACTACTTTAAAAGGCTTCTTGGAAGAGGACAGTCTTCAGCAGGTGCCAAAAAGACAACAGAGATGGTGCCACTCTGATATTCATGGGGCGGGTATTCCAAAGGGCAGGTGCCAGAACACTAAAAGCCTGGTTCTTCTTCTCCTTCTGAAGACTCACCGATTCATAAATTTGATTCCTCTTGACATTGCTGATTACCAAGCATTTGGCACTTCTGATTAACTTGATCCTGGGGGGAAAGGCGCTGGGTAAAGGGAGGAGCTGTCTCTCTTTTGTACTGTTTTATTGTTGTTAGCCGCCCTGAGCCCGGCTTCGGCTGGGGAGGGCGGGATATAAATAAAATTTATTATTATTATTATTATTATTATTATTATTATTATTATTATTAAGAATATGCCCATGCTTGGAATGGATATATCGTCAATTTTAGTCGCTCAGTCATCCAGTTATAAATTCAGTTCTCCACATTTCTGCAGCAAATCACAATTAATTTTTTTTATAATGAACATTCCTAGGCATTTCAGTGCAAATTTATCCTGATAAGCACATTTATTTTACATGCAGTTTTGACTAACATAAACATTTTCCCCCTCATACATGTCTCTCCCATAATGTTCTTGCAAAATCTCATGGGATAGGGATCCACCCATGAGATCTTATGAGAAGAGGGAGGGATCAAGGCCTTTAAAACGTTTCAGCTGCAAGTGTTTGGGGCCAGTTTGCCTTGTGAGCTTCCCACCCACCTACCCTCAGTGTTAGAGCCTCTCTGGTTCATCAAGGTCACTGGTTGACAGGGGCAGAAATAAATTCCTTTTCATTCTCAACCACAATTGGCCTGCTGGTTGGGTTTCCCCCTCACCCACCCCTAGCAGCATGGCTTGCACCATGCCAGGGTTCAGTGCTAGACCATTCCCATGGAATAGGGCTAGGAGCTTCCCTAACCCAATGAAACGCCATTCCACCAGAAGGGGCTAAGCGGAATGCCAAAATTATCCTTGCCTTCTGCCAACCCCGCTTTCCAGGTGTGCTGACTCTAGGAGGCAAAGGCGTCACCAGTCCCCTCAATATTCCTTGGCAGGGGGCTCAGCCCTCCCAATATTGAGGGCGGAGGAGGCCAAACTGCCAAAACGAGCATGGTTCAGCATCAAAGTAGGTTCTGTCTGAGCACAAGAGAGGAGGCACGGTGGCCACTGAAGCTGTGCGGAGCTGGGCAAGGCCTTCTCCAGACATCATGCCTTCTCCTGACAATGCATGTGTGATTTCACATGCACAACACAACACTAACCTCCCAATCTTTGGCCCAAGACAGCTATGCCATTTTCTGCTGCAGCCAGTAAAGGCTGGGCCTGATTTCACCCAACACCTGTGCCCTGTATTGATTATTCCCCTGCTCTCTCATACCCTCCAACATTTTGCCAGTGAAAATAGGGACGTCCTATTCCTATTATTAAGGGACGCAGGTGGCGCTGTGGGTTAAACCACAGAGCCTAGGACTTGCCGATCAGAAGGTCGGCGGTTCGAATCCCTGCGACGGGGTGAGCTCCCGTTGCTCGGTCCCTGCTCCTGCCAACCTAACAGTTTGAAAGCAAGTCAAAGTGCAAGTAGATAAATAGGTACCGCTCCAGCAGGAAGGTAAACGGCGTTTCTGTGTGCTGCTCTGGTTCGCCAGAAGCGGCTTAGTCATGCTGGCCACATGACCTGGAAGCTGTACGCCGGCTCCCTTGGCCAATAAAGCGAGATGAGCGCCGCAACCCCAGAGTTGGTCACGACTGGACCTCATGGTCAGGGTCCCTTTACCTTTATTCCTATTATTATTATTATTATTATTATTATTATTATTATTATTACCCTGAGCATCTGACTGGGTTGCCCCAGCCACTCTAGGCGGCTTCCAAAATATATAAAATCATAGTTTTTAAAAAGTCCCTATACAGGGCTGCATTCAGATGTCTTCGAAAGATTACTTAATTCCCTGGCTCCAGGGTCCCATAATTCCATACCCTCTGATGAAAACAGGGATATCTTTATATACCCGCCAACATTTCTCCAATGAAAATAGAGATGTCCTAAGGAAAGTGGGACATTCTGGGATCAAATCAGAAACTGGGACAGCTTCTGTAAATCCTAGACTGTCCCTGGAAAATAGGGACACATGGAAGGTCTGCTCTCTCAAGAACTGAGAAAAGGCTGATGGGTCTCACTTCCTTTCAGCAACCGTACTGCAGAATTCTGCACTGACAGAAGTTCATGGAAGAACTTTCTCCTTCAAAATTATAGGACGGTATCCTCCACTGAATTCAACACCAAGGAAGGACGGAAATCAAACGGTTCTCTGGTATACCAGGAAAAGGTGTTAATTGTGTTTTTAAAAAATAAAATAAAATGATGTAGGTTGTTCTCATTCATTTCCCGGCATGGCCAGCTTCCTGTTAACTACCCTCTCCCCTTTGCTGGGCTTGTTGCAAGCATATTTTCTCACCTTCAATGTCCTGAAAATTAATGTGAAAGCAAAGGAATGGTGGCATGCCTGCTCTCACAATTTAGCTGAAGAAACAATGGTGATGGATGTTTAATAGATGTGAAATATCTGTTTTTAATCTCCTGTGCCTCAGATGCTACCTTTGCAGCTGAAGGGATTATGGTGCATATTGAAAGATTGTTCCTATTTTTAATTGAGTTGCCATGTAAACAGACATTCTGACTAGTGTTACTGGTATCTTTTTGATGTTGGAAAACTGTCCCCTTGCCTTGCCTCATCTGGATCCCCGTCACAGCACGGACTGTTTCAGCAAAACAAAGAAGAATAAATTTAGCATATAGGTGACAAGCCTCCACTGCTCACTTTTAGGCGTGTTTGCTGGGGAGGTGGTCCCACTATGTTCCGTGTAACTTCCTTCATGCGAACACTGAGAACAATACTGTACAATACCAGGAAATGGGTATTTAGTGTGAGATATAAATCCTTTTGAAGAGAACAGGCCATGTATTGTGGAGTCACAGCTGTGGCCCAGTACTAAGCCAGGTGTGCTGGCTGCATTGCATAGGTTCCGCAGTTTATAGTTATAACAAGTAGGCTTGTTGAACAATACCTTGGCAGGATTTTAAGAACACTTGTAATTTGAGAGTTATTATGGGAAAAATAGGATGATTTTTTTTTTTGAGTAATAAAAATATGCAGTTGCTTTTGTTGGAAGCCACCCAGAACGATTGGGGCAACTCAGTCAGATGGGCAGGGTACAAATAATAAAATGATGACGATGACGATTGTGTCTGTTAAGGGTGTGGCCCTCAACAGCTGTACATCCCTGGCATTTTGAAGAGTGAGTTAACATGGAACACCATTAAAATACAGCGTGTTGAGCTGAAAGATTTTGTTGCTGTCATTAATGAAATACTTTTGACACAACAACAGGCACCCCGGTCGTGCTGACTAGCCCTGCCCCAATATCACAAACTCTGAGTAGAAAGACATATTCAGTATTCAATTGTTACTTCCATCAAAACTTATTTACACTGTTGAATTTATCTCAATGCTGCCAACGTTTTCAAGTGTACACAATTTCCCCCCATTTATTCAACAAACATTTTCCAATCTTCTTTAAGCGAATGTTCTTCTTGCTCTCTTATTCTATAAGTTAGATCCGCAAGCTGCGCATATTCCATCAGTTTAAGTTGCCATTCTTCTTTGGTTGGGACCTCGCTTGTTTTCCATTTTTGAGCCAGCGTGGTGTAGTGGTTAAGAGTGGTGGACTCGTAATCTGGTGAACGGGGTTCACGTCTCCGCTCCTCCACATGCAGCTGCTGGGTGACCTCGGGCTAGTCACACTTCTCTGAAGTCTCTCAGCCTCACTCACCTCACAGAGTGTTTGTTGTGGGGGAGGAAGGGAAAGGAGATTGTTAGCCACTTTGAGAATCCTTAGGGTAGTGATAAAATGGGATATCAAGTCCAAACTCCTCCGCTGCTGCTGCTGCTGCTGCTGCTTCTTCTTCTTCTTCTTCTTCTTCTTCTTCTTCTTCTTCTTCTTCTTCTTCTTCTTCTTCTTCACAAAACACGGGCCACCGTAGTGGCAAACATAAATGACCCTTTTTGACACCTGGGAATTCCCATCTGAATTATCCCCAACAAAAAGGACTCTGATTTTTTTGAGGGGGGAAAGGTACTTTTAAACATTTTTTTCCAATTCATTATAAATTATTTCCCAATACTCTTTTACCCTTTTACAGGTCCACCACTTGACCTCATTGCATCTCCCCATTGCCATTTAAACCCCACAACACCCTTGTGTGGTCAGTTAGGTTGAGAGGCAGTGACTGGCCCAAGGACACCCAGTCAGCTTCATGGCTTTGTGGGAATTTGAACCCTGGTCCAACCCTAACCACTACATCACACTGGCTTTCAAGTGTGCTAACTGATGTGTGGTTTGGAATTTAACTATCCTTCATATTCCACACTTTCCAAATGTTCTAATGGAGTTAATGGTTTTAAAAGGGGGGCATAAAAAAATCATGTTAACATGTGTGTTTTGATCAGATACACCATGCATTTAAATGCAATTTTCTTTCTTTTTAATTGCAGATTAATTCAGAAATGTGATAGAATGAATTTAAAGTGAAATGAATCAGCAGCAGATTATTTGTCCAACTCTGTTTTGGAAGAGTCCCTGTCAAATACAAAGAACTATAATAAAGAGGAGTAGGAGAAGAAGGGCAATTGTATCTGGAGAAGACTTAAAAACTCAAAATTAAGAACAGTTGCAATTCGAAAGGAACTAAAGAGAAGTGCAGAGAGCTATTGGGAGGAGGACACATGTCAGGGTTTTCTTCATTTGTTATTCTTTGCCATTCCAACTCTTTTTGGAGGGTGGTACAACGCTTTTCTTCCTGCAGCTCCCTTCTGTTCGTGCCAGCTCCAAAATTTCAAAGTGTGTTCTTGTGAATGCAGCAGGGATATTGCAGTTGTTGCTTGGTAACTGGCCGTGACATTTCAAAAATGCCTTGCTTTTCAATGAAGCTTCCCAAACTAATGATTGTAAAAGGAACAGTTGTTCTTTCAGAATCATTTTGTATCTCTCCTTCTTTTAAGCTTCTTTTCAGAGGCGAGAGTATATTTGCATCTGGGCTTGGAAAAACGTGCCCTGTCACTGGCCCCGCCTGGGAATCAAAAATCCTTTCCAAAACAAACAAGCTCCCTTTTTCCTTTGGGAGTTGATAAATTGTCGCTCAAGAGCATCGTCAGTCTTTTGGCATTTCTACTCCTCTTTTTACCCATGTTATCAGTGCCGTTCCTTGAGGAGATTCCAGGAGGTGGGTCTGTCTGCCGCCATCCACTGAATCAGACCAATTTGCTTCAGACTTCAGTTTTTGGCCAAATCCCATGAACACCCCTGCTTCAGACTATAGATAGATGTTAATATGTAGGTAAGGGCTTTTTAACAGATAATGCTTATTTTTAGATAACATTCAGGTGCATCATGTTGCAAAATAATTTACCCGCTACACATAGCATATTGTGTGTTCTGCAACTTATTTAAAGCACACAGAACAAACACTTTACAGACAAAATGATGCCCGAGTTTCAAAAATGCAAGATATGTACTTCCAAAGTGGGTTATTATCTTGCCATTCTGATATTTTGCTTCAGGTTGGCTCTGTCTTATATGTTTTTCCATGGAAGCCCGCTTATCTTAAATGGTCAGGTAAAAGGGATCTGTGAGGAGTTGTTTCTGTCTGATGCTCTGATGGGGTTAGGGCCTTAGAACTCCTCCAGTGGGGACTTCTATTTGATGCAATTCATAGGGCCCCTCATGTTGTGGTTTACCCTTAGATACACTCCCGGGGATTTCGAATCCCCATGATGGGGTGAGCTTCCGTTGCTCGCTCCCTGCTCCTGCCAACCTAGCAGTTCAAAAGAACATCAAAGTGCAAGTAGATAAATAGGTACCGCTCTGGCGGGAAGGTAAACGGCGTTTCCGTATGCTGCTCTGGTTTGCCAGAAGTGGCTTAGTCATGCTGGCCACATGACCCGGAAGCTGTACGCTGGCTCCCTTGGCCAGTAAAGCGAGATGAGCACTGCAACCCCTGAGTCGTCCACGACTGGACCTAATGATTGGGGTCCCTTTACCTTTCACTCCCAGCAGACATGTTGGAGTTAATTAGATGGCTTCACCCAGTGCCTATGCCAAATGGTTCACATCTTTATCTAATAAAGTCATGGCCTATTTGAGCCCAAAACCTATATTCTGTTGTCTTGTATGGTTATTTCACCATATAGAGAGTGATTGGGTCTTGGCACACAATTACAGTGGTACCTCGGGTTACAGATGCTTCAGGTTACAGATGCTTCAGGTTACAGACTCCGCTAACCCAGAAATAGTACCTCAGGTTAAGAACTTTGCCTCAGGATAAGAACAGAAATCGTGCAGCAGTGACGCGGCAGCAGCAGGAGGCCCCATTAGCTAAAGAGGTGTCTCAGGTCTAGAACAGTTTCAGGTTAAGAACAGACCTCCAGAACGAATTAAGTTCTTAACCCGAGGTACCACTGTACTCAATCAGCTCTTTCAGCTTTTTGTCGCAATGAAGCAATGGACCGCCACATGGTTTCCAAATCTTTCATGTTTCTGTTGTGAATAATCTACAGTTCCACTCCTCTCGTCTTTGGATGAGGCAGCCTGACAGTTCTCTTAATTTTGTTGGTTGCGTCCTTTAGAGGAAAACTCCCCCCCCCACTGGAGTGGTGGTGGTCACTCTTAATTGGCTTGACTGTCTTCTGCCCTGAAACATTATGCTAATGGAGTTGAAATTGACCGAGATAGACTAATTGCAGTGTCTTTACTATTTCTCCTTCTGATGCCAGGGAGGTGGGGAATGCTAACGACAAGAGCTGACCCATGAAGGAACAAAGCACACTGTCATTGCTCTAATTTGGAGTCTGGATCGGTGTGATCGCCGTTGCTCTCCATGTCGGCCGCTTGCTAATTGCTGCTGTCAGTTCCCAATAATGAATGACTGAGTCAGCACAGCATGGGGGGGGGGAGGAGGGCAGGGAACCCAACCCTGATTTAATGCTGTAACCATCTTAACTATGCTCTGCCTAAAGGGAGATGGGCAAAGGCTTTTCTTAGATGCTAGTGCTGTTGTTTCTTCTGTCGGCTATAGCCATTTGGTAATTATAAAGCCCACCTTAATGTGCATGATGACACACACACGGATTGCACCGGACCCCCCCTCAATCTTCGGAATGACTTGGTGCCTCTGCTAGCCACCAAGGCTACCTAATAGCACCTTCATCTTTGCAACCCACTTAAGTTGTTGAACAAAATTGTCCTTCTTTTATTATATACAGTTGTACCTAGGTTTTCAAACAGCTTGGTTCTTGAACCTTTTGGCTCCTGAACTCCGCAAACCCGGAAGTGAGTGTTCCGGTTTCTGACTATTTTTGGAAGCCAAATGTCCAATGGGGCTTCTGCAGCTTCCTATTGACTGCAGGAGCTTCAGTTTCCAAACATTTTGGAAGTCAAACAGACTTCCGGAACAGATTCCATTCAACTTCAAAGTACGACTGTATATTCTAATGTTGGTGGGGTTTCCTCTCTCTCTTTTTCTACTCTTGGCTCCCTCTGATCTGTCAGATATATATATTTTTTAAGCCAACAGCCATTGCCATTATAAAGAGAATGAGGGAGATGTTCATAGTGAGTTCCGGCACCACTTTTTCTAGAAAAATCGCACTGAAACATGCTCCTTAGCTGCTGATAAATTGATGTCAAAATTCGTAAGGCGTCTTTTTTATCCCTGCAAAATAAAATAAAAAGGGGTGCTGTGGGAATGTAAGAGAATACACTGATCTAGTGTGACTGTGGTAGGTTTGATGTACTCAACATGTAGGCAAGGCACTCCTGTGGAGATTGACTATTAACACACACACCCCATCTGTAGAAGGAAAAGGTGTAAACTGGCAGAAGTCTCTAACCCTGGTAGACAAGAATCCGTCATGGGATATCTTAGCTGCTTATTCATCTGAGAGATGCTTGAGAGACATGGTTGGAACAGCTGCTCTGAAACAGAGAAGCCAGGTCATTTTGGCAGGGATTAGTGGATTTTAAAAGTCACCGTCATTTTATCCTCCTGCCTTTCAACACAGGGAGTGCCAAAATCTGGGTGCAGCCACTGTGGAGGTTCTCTCTCAAGTTACTACCACACCTACATTAGATGCTGTTAGGGATAGAATATGAGCAGGATGTTTTAAAATATCGAGAGAGAGAGAAAGCACAACCCTTTGTATTTCCATGTGGGCTGCGAATGGCCCATGTCTGAAACTCCGAAGAGCTGTTACCAATCAATGTAAACAGTACTGAGCTCTTGAGAAAAATGGCCCATTGGTCTGGCTCGGTATAAACTTTCTACATGCACCTTAAAGATAATAGGGCAAAGTCTGAGGGTGCATGGTACACCCACCATGTTGAAGCTAAGCAGGGCTGGATTTGATTCTTAACCTGGATGGAAAACTGCCTGGGACCCTGTTAAACTAGAGGTCACCAAACTTTTGTGGCAAATAGACACATCTGGAGATTTGAGAAAGCACCATGGGTGCCAGTCATGAAATGTGGCTGTGCGGCATAACTTAAAATGGCTGCTGTAGGGGTGTGGTACAATACAAAATGGCTGCCGTGGTGTATCTGTGTGTGGCATGATGCAAATGGTTTCCACATCCAAAAGAGCAGAATAAGATATAGGGCCACGGAATAGTATGAGCGTGCCCATCATCAGTCCACCCTATGAAAGGGGTGTGAGGGAGACACCACACTTGCTCACAGAGCTGTCCAAAATGGGTGGGAGGGTGGATGTTCAATTCTGGCATCCAATGCAATGTGGACATGTTTTAAACAGGACATGTTTAACATAGGAGAGGTCGAGACAGTGCAAAGAGGAACTGAGTGAGGAGAAGAAAGTCTCTCGGGTCTTGTGGGGTTTTGAGGAGTTATTCCCTGAGACCTTTTGTGGGCATGATAGGAGGTTCTGCTAGGTACACTGGTGTCCAGAGGCACCATATTTGCAACCCCTGCTGTAAATACTGCCCTGAGTTCTATGATGAAGGATGTGGATGCAATATTTCTGCTAGGAATAGAATAAAACTGGGGTGGATGTCCATCACATTCGGTCCCCAAGTTATCAGGCAGATCCACCCTCCTGACTGCGACTCACCTTCAGGTATATTTTCCATCTCCACCAGGCTGAGTATATAAGAACATAAGAAGAGTCCTCTGGATCAAGTCACTGGCTCATACAGTCCAGCAGACTGTTCTGGTGAAGGCCAACAAGATGACCGTATGAGAAGCCCCAAAGCAGAACATGAGCAGAAGAGAACACTCTCTCCTACTGCAATTTCCAGTAAGTAGTTTTCTAAAGCATCACTGCCTTCAACCTTGGAGGCAGAGTATAGACATCATGAATGGACTGTCACATTTTTAACTGTTCTTTTAAAATTTTATATAGTCAATTAAAAGAAACTAATTAAAGAGAAATCAGCACCATTTTATTTTATTTTTTAAAAAGAAAACAACATCCCAGTTGCATCATTATACTGCATCTCTATTGAGTGAGACTTGCCTTCACATCCAAAAATCTCTCCATGTCTCTTGGTAAATTTTCTAAGCGGTTGTTTACAATCTTAGACCAAATGGTGGAAGCAGGTGTTTGCAAGAACACACAGATAGCTAAGACTAAATTATTAGCTTTTATTTCATTTATGACTCATTTCCCATGAGGCATGCTGAGGTGATCTACAATATTACCATATACCAAACAACAACATATATAAAAACAGTCTAAAAAATTGTATATATTTATTTATATAATTGGTTTTTTGAAATTGTTTTTATGTGTGCAATTGTTTTAACAGTTTTTATGTACATAACTATTTTATAAGTGGTAAATATAAACTATGTATATTTATTTATGCACACATATATGTGTGCATATATATATATATATATATATATATATATATATATATATATGCATTTATTCATTACACAATGTATATTTTTTTATTTTATTTATTAAAAATGCATTTCCATACTGCTCTATCACTAAAATATCATGGTGTTATACAATGACTACCCTCCCCCCCAAATCATTTTGAAAAGAAGATAATCATTAAGATGACTAGTTGATCAAAAGTTAAACTGCGACAAATGTCTGCAGAAAAGGTCTTCAAGAGACACCTGGATGTCAAAGAGGAGGTTGCCTGCTGAACTGCTGGAAGGGTTTTCCACAGTGACCAGTGGGACCAGTGGGACCACTAAATGCTTGACTTCTAGTTGAGGTCTTTAGGGCCTTGGTAACACAGGGGACACCAAGCAGTGCTCCTCCGGATGGTCTAAATGATCAAGCTGGGATATAAGAGTTCAGGTGATCCTGGGCACAAGTCATTCCAGCCTTTGAACCTGAACCCAGTAGCCTATGGACAGTCATTGCAGAGTTTTTAGCAGAGTTGTCACATTCTGCCAGCCACTGCCCTCCTCAGCAGCATTCAGCACCAGCTCAAACTTCAAGACCTGGACCAAGGGCAGCCCCTCACAGAGCACATTGCAGCAATCCAGTCTGAAGGTTACCAAAGTATGGAATATAGTGGCCAACTCATTCCAATCGAGATATGGCTGTAGCTGTTGAACCAGATGAAGCTGTATTACAATGATAAAAAAAATAAAATAACAACAACAAATAAAATTCATGCAGATTTGTATGATTTGATTTACATTCAGCATAGTAATAGCATTAAGGGATTGCTTATGCAACTGTCATCTTCAGCAGCTTTGCAAAAACCCACGAAGAGAGGCAGAACAATTGTGGAGAAATTGCGGTCATAAGCGGTAGAAATGTTAACAGCTTCCTGGGGATGTTTGGGCAGGGGGGAAACCTTTATATGCCATCACACAGATCCAAGCTGCTGATATGGATGCCATTTCCTACAGTGTGTGTGTGTCCTTCTCTTTCCTGTAGCTTGCAATGAAAACAGACAAGGCAGTGCTCTCATTTCCCCGAGTACCAAAGTCAACACAAGTGATATTTTGCATCCTGTGCTGCTGTACTGAACAGTGGCTGGGTGAGTCACTTAGGACCCTGGAGAGCTCCGGCTTGTGCAGTGGCGAAGCCCGGTCCGTAGTGAGCATGTGCGAAGTGGGTCTGCTCTCTTAGGGCTCGGTTAGTTACTGATATAAACAGCTGGAGGTATTCAAGTGCTGAGCTTAGAGACGAGCAGAGCTGCGAGAAGGAGGATGCAGGAGGATTACAGCTTCTGTATACTGAAATCTGGGTGGTAGAAGGAGGATTAACGGAGCAGGGCGCTGGGAGACGGATTGATCTGCTTCATAGAGCTGCAATACAGTTTTCTGGTAATATTTCGCTGGATTTGCAGAGGACTTTGCCTCTCTCAAATTGGAGTTCTGATTACATGCGCAACTATGTATGTGAGGTGAGTGTTCCTTCCCTTCTTATTGGCACGTTGAAAAGTGTTTGCAAATGTCCATCCATCACTGCCTAAGTAAGAACAGAACAACTTTCTTTCTTTCTTTTCCTTCTTCCACCGTTGTTCCTGAGCCATTAGCAAATGCATGCATTACGGAGGCAGGTATCTGTGGGGTTGATGAAAATGATCCGTGCTATCTCAAGCATGTGGTGTGTGTGTGTAGCAGGATTGTGTTGTGAAGATTGTGCTAGGAGGCTGAGGCACTGTGAAGCCTGGATTTGGTATACTTGAAAAGGGAGACCATATATGTGTGTGTGTGCAAGAGAGACTGTGTTCTGAAGAGCACAAGTAGAGCCCAGTGTTTCTCTGAAACCCCCCTACCTCAAATGCAAGCACATACATTTTTGCAGCACTTTATAAATAACATCTATCTCCATTTTTGCTTGGTTGCTATTGCAGCTCTGTAGTGTCTCTCAAACCCTCAGCCATAGGGCCTCTCGAAATATACATTTGGGATGATATTATTCCTTGCTGAAAGAAGAAGCCTTTCTGAAACTACCATTATGCAGAGCGTCATCTCACACGTTGCCCCTTAGAGAAAAACTTACTTCTGGCTGTCATGCCAGAACCATATTGGTTTGCAGAAATGATGACAAAGAAAGCAGCTTGACCTACAGTTCTGGGAGATCAAAGTAAGGAACACATTTGCAAATAGGATTTCTTCCCCTTGATTTTTTCAAGATCTTAAGTTTTATCAGATTTCCTCTTTCTCAGCCTTCCCTTAACCTCCTTTAAAAATAAAATAAAGACAGAAGTCTTAATCCTTTTGCACTGTATGTATACATTTGCCATAGCACAACTCCCCTCCTCTGTGGCTATCTCTCTTTCTCATAACAGTGTTTTCATTTTACCCTATAATTTGGCAGTTTTACCACTGACCTAGAAAAAAAAAGTGTTGATGGCAAGGTTCATGAAAACAGGCATTTTATTTCATCTCAGTTCATTCCGCTAAAGAAGGAAGGAAGCAGTTTTTAAGTCTCCAGTTTCTTCAACTCAAAGGGATTCGCTCCCCCCTCTCAATTTCAGACATCCTTATTTCCCCTGAGTAGCAACATTGGTCCTGAAAGAGGATTGTGTTTCCTTCCTCAAAATGATCTTTGCAATTAAACTTTGGCTTTCCCAGAAGAGCCTAGGAAACGGATGTTTAACCTCAGATTTAGTGAGCAGACAATGGACACCCCTGGTTCGTTTTGATACCTGAGCCGAAGTGCTCTCCTGTCATTAGTACTGCTCTCCCTGCTGGGAAAGATGGTTTGGCAGGTCCTTGAACATGGAGCTTTTAAAAGGCTTAAGTATCTGGGTGGAAAAAGAACTTGTTGCCCTATTTCTTTTCTCTCCCTGCAGCTGTCTACAGCCTCCTATGAACATTCTAGCCTCTGAAGGCACCATGATCCATCTCCTGCCCTCTGCCACCTCCATAGGCACCCAGGCACTCTCCCTCACCCCCAGTGTTCCTTCCATTTCTCCTGCACTGCTGCTTCAAGCATCTTGCTCAGAATGACTAAGACCTGATAGCCCTTTGCTACTTTGTTATCTGTTGTGGGCCTTGCTGCAGTTGCAATCCCTCCAGGCCAGGACTTAGCACAACAGTTACCAGAAATGGCCAGATCTGCTTTGAATAGGGCAGAGTGGAAGAAACACCTGTTCTGGAGCGCAGCGAAACAGGTTCTCTAGATCTACTAGCCATAAAGACTATGATGTGCCTCCACAGTGGGAGGTTGTGTGCTTCTGAATATTAGTTGCTCGAAACCACAGGAGACAAGAGTGTCCTTGCAGCTGGGTCTTGCTTGGGGGCTTCCCAGTAGAGACATGTGGTTGGCCACTGTGAGTACAGGATGCTGGACTAGATGGGCCACTGGACTGATCCAGAAGGCTCTTATTTATGTTCTTAAATCAGGGTTTCTGAAAGTGGTTGGTACTGACCTCTTGGGGGCTGACAAGATTGTTCAGAGGTTTGTGTGAATAAAAGTCCTAAGTGCTGAAAGAGGTTGGAAAAGGGCCCAGAGTGGAAATGAAGCTTATGAGATATGGTGTGAAAAATGTAGGAACTAGAAATAGGATATAAAAGGCACGGGGATGTACAGAGTGTCTCTCCCTTGCCCATGAGGAACTTCTGTATTTAATAAGGTGATTCCAAAATACAACAGCATTCCTTATTTTCCTTCCTGGTGGTGGTGACTGGTGATATTTCTTGGCTTTATTCAATTTACATTCCTAAGAATTTGCGCTGTGGTCAATTACCACTTTACAAGCTCATAAAGGGAGTCAGTGAACTGAGAAGCTTGTGAAACCCTGTCCGAGATCAGGGAGGAAGTTGGTAGCTACAATTACCAACTTCAGCACTGGATGCCACAAGGAGCAAATTCAGAGCAGTGCTGATACCCACCATCAAATGGTACTCAGTGGCATATCACTTCAGGATATAGACATTCCGCATAGCCTTCGCAACTAATAGGCAACAGAACAGGAGGGCTTCCGGAAAGCATTTGGTAGACCACCATGGACCTCAAGGTGGACTAGACGAACTGTTTACATCACCTAACAGAGCTCAGTTCTGATTAACCCTGACAGTTAAAAATAGAACTCCCATATTCAGGGGCTGTGTACCTTAAGAGCACCAGATTCTGAGGAACAAATAAAAAGGAGAGTCCTTTTCCTTTATGCCCTGTTCAAGGCCTTCCCAGAAGCATGTGATTGACCACAGAGGGAAATAAGTTGCTGGGCTAGACAGGTGAAATATACTCAGAGTCCTCAGTACATAACAACAGGCCTTTCATCTAATCCAGCAGGCCCTACCTGAAACTCTAGAGAGCCACTGTCAGTCAGTGTAGACAACTCACAGCTAGGTGGACCAATGGTCTGATGTGGTAGAAGGCAGCTCCCCATGTTCCTATTGGTAATATGACACTGGGCAGCGGCAAGCAACTTTTACATGCAAGCTTTCATAGGAGCAGTCTATCTGAGCAGCGCTAATGTGGAATGTTGGCAACAGTGTGTTCAGATTCGCTTTTGTGTCTTTCACTGGCTCTCCAATTCCATGCTCTACACTGTTGATCTGTAAGGGATAAAAGGATCCGTCAGTTTCACTTCTATCATTTTTCCAATCTGAAAGTCAGTTCCCCACATTTCTGCAGCAATTTGTGATCTTTTTGCTTGTTTAAATCCTCATGGTTATTTTTTTTTTTAGCATTATAGTGTGAATTTCTTCTAACACACACTTTTTTGGGTGTGCAGTTTTGATTAATGTACACATTTTTGCAAGCAGTTTTCCTTAATATGAATTCATGTATGCTATTTTTACTAGTATCCTTCCCCCCTAAGATATGCATTTTTGTAAACATTGTTAGATTGGAAAACTGCATCACAGCATTCAGAAAAGTGTGAATCTCAAAGGATGGCTATGTTTCGGTTTTCATACTGTTTCAGAAGGTGGAAATTTGATAGATTTGGCTTTAAAAAGCAAACTGAATTGAATTTATCCCCCATCCCTACTCATGGATAAAACACTGCTTAAAACAACAACAAATCATTTTGATTTCACTGCGCTTAGGATATTCTCTATATTACTTTTGAATGGTGTTTCTTTTTAACGTAATCCAAGTACTGTTTTTGCATGTTGGTAGATAAACATCATGTGGGGGGGAAAATCTTGATGGGTTTGGGATTTATCCTTCTTATAATATGGCAGGATAATAACTTTTAAGAAGTAGCATTGTTTTATTCTTACTGGTGTTTTCTTTGAGCATTTGCATGGATATATTTTTACAGCTGTAAGTCACATTGAGGTATTTCATGTAGTAAGCAACAAACAAAATGAATAAGACGATAATTTGTGGAAATTGCAAATGCTATTTATTTATAGACTGCTATTTCATTAAAAAAATCAAAGCTGTTTACAACAAAAAAGACATAAAACCATACTGTAAAAATCATATTTAAAAACTTGAAACAGACTATTGCAGAAAGATGAGTTTTTAATTGCCTGCATAAGCCCTAGTGAAACAGGAAAGTTTTCAGCATGCATTTAAAAGTTGAAACAGAATAAAAGTTTCCCAGAACAAGAACAATAGAACAGACCTAAGCCATATACAGCTGGCCTTTTGATATTCTCCACCTGAACTGTGGACAGAGGAACTGAAGGACAATGTGTCCCAAATTTCTCCAGGTGGAGGAGAAAATTTTCTGACAGTTTGTTTGGGGCTGAGGGGAAGGGGTCACCAGTACCAAAGGCAGAAGTAGCACAGGTTCTTTTGAGTACCCGAAGTCTCCCCACTCCTTTGGTGACCACTCCAAGCAGCAGCAAATACTGTACCAGCAAGCTGGCCAATATTTTGTATTGTCTGTAGTGTCTGAGACTTTTAGCCTTGCTCCAAGTCATGGTTGGGGGCAACTGACAACTGCCACAGAGAAAAGAAATAGTGGGGAATAGTCAAAGGAAATTCTTCAAAGTAGCTTTCTTTTTCAGCTCAACACTGGAACAGAATGCCCTAAGGGGTAGTGGGCTTCCCTTCACTGGATGCAAGGTAACCTATCAGGGATGTCATAGATGCAACCTATCAGGGATGTCATAGATGCAACCTATCAGGGATGTCATAGATGCAACCTGCATTATGGAACTTGCACTGAGGAAAGGGGTTTGACTACATGTTCTCTAAGATCTCTTCCAATGCTATGATGAGAACTCTGGTCCTTTCTTTCAACTTTGAAGGCACCACAGGAGGCTCCAGTTTTGATCAGAGCAGTGAGGAAAAGTATATTACTCTGGGATCTTTCCTCCCACTCTGTTATTAGACCTGGAAAAGGGGGAAAAAAACAACCCAAAATCAAGACTCTTGTCTTTTTCTCCTATGTAGGTCTAATAACACTTTTTGCTGGAGTGGCGAGGAATTTAGGTTGGGGGAATGGAATAGGACAGAGGTGGAGAACCTCCCTATTTGTCCAAGGGCCACATTCCCTTTTGCCATTGGTGGGTGGGGCTGCAGGAAAAATTGGGCGGGGCAAGAAATGTACAATTTATTTTTGGGACACTTGCTTTGGTTGCCCTTTCTGCACCTTCTCCAGGGCTACAATAGTTTATTTGAGATACACAGGAAGCTTCCTTATACTGAGCTAGACCATTGGTTCATCTGTCTCAATACTGTCCACATTGACTGGCAGTGACTTCCCAAGGTTTCGGATAGGGAGTCTCTCCTGGAGATGCCATGAATTGGACCCAAGACCTTCTGTGTGCAAAGTGGATGTTCTGCCTACAAATGGACTCAAAGGAATGTAAACATTGCCATATTCATGTTCCATCTCTAGGTGGGTGGTGAATGCAGCTTGTCAGTAGACTAGTGTGCATCCACAAAAATGGGAACCAAGGCAT
Organism: Podarcis filfolensis; assembly: GCF_964270895.1. Classification (NCBI taxonomy): domain Eukaryota; kingdom Metazoa; phylum Chordata; class Lepidosauria; order Squamata; family Lacertidae; genus Podarcis; species Podarcis filfolensis. Next base: position 9,544,741 of record NC_139618.1, read on the forward strand.
CAACTTGCGCACAGCTTGCCATCAGGATCAGGCAGCGGCTCCTTATGTGATAACACTGCACTCTCTTCCTCTCTTTTTAACGTATGTTGAGTGCCTTAAGTGCCTTCATTGTGAACAGGCAAGATAAATATATAATTAGACTTTAATAAATGCATGCATACAGCCACACATGGATTTTAGGAGTATCTGAAATGTTGGAAGACATCTCTTTGCTGCTGTAGATTTGAAGACCCAAACAGACTTGATGAGAAACCCTGATAGGGTTATGTGAAGTGTTTCCACCAGGAGAACAAAGGGTTAGTAACGCCCACACAATATAGTAATGCCCACCAACTCTGATGGCATTAGAAGAGCATTAGAATAATTCATGGCATTAAAAGAGTGATAGACTAATTAATGGAAGAGGAGGAGGCTATCAGTGGTTACTAGCACAACGGCTATGTTCTATGTTCTAGTTGCTGGGAATCACAAGTGGGGAGAATTGCTGTTGCACATAGGTCCTACTTGTGAGCTTCCCATTGGGGTTTCTGGTTGGCCATGGTGAGAACAGGACGCTGTGCTAGGTGGGCCTTTGGTCTGATCCAGCAGGGCTCTTCTTATGTTCTTCTTATTGTTTGCAGAGATGCACATGGACACACATGGACATATACTAGCATATCTAACACCTAAGTACAAGCATGTCTTTTTCTCAGATTGTCCTCATGATGTTCAAGTACCCTACAATACCTCTTTGCAGCATGGCAATAACAATGACACTTTGTGTGAACATGTGCCCTCCTTGTCACCCACATGAAATTAGGCCTAAGAACATTGGCTACAACCCTGTGTTTTTAGATATTCCTATTATTAGACAATTGAGAGCCAGGAAATATTGATGATCTACTACAAATCCCCCAGAAATCTATTAGTGGATTATGGTCAAACTTTTGGCTACCCTTGATCTTATTCCAACTAGCAGAAAATCTCCACAGTCAGGCAGAGGGGTTTTTTTTTTTTTTGTTAAAGCAGCAGTAAACACCACCCTCAAGATTTGGTTTAGATCTGTAGCCATAGCTTTTGTGAAGCAGACTGATTTGTTCCAAATCTGTGATCTGTCTGACTTGACTCATGAGTCAGGTCCAAAATCACCTTAGCGAAAAACAAATATCTGTATCCCACCGTTCATTATGAGGGGGAATCTAAAAACATCTACCTTGGTTTCCTCTTGACAGAAGTGGGTGAAATTTGCAGGCACAGGAGCTCCTCCAGAATGGATGGAACATGCCAAAATTACTGGCAGATAGCTTTCAGGGTTTTGTGTGAGTGTGCAGGCACCTTGAACTTTTATTTTTATACATTTTTTAAAAAGTCTAAACTTTTCCATTTTCTATCGGAACTGGATGCAATTTGCATGCATGGTTGACGCTTCTGAGGGATGAAGCCTGCCAACTTCCAGAGTGACAATTGCAATGCTTTCTTCAACAAGGCCATAGACTTGACCCTTCCAGGGCAGATCACTTGGCCTCTCCCATTGTTTGGTGGGCAGTCAGTATGAAAACTGCTGACATGAGAGAGGTGCCCCTGGGTCAGAAATCTGCCAAAGCACAGACAAATAGAGAGTCTTTAATTCTATTATTTTCTTCTTGTTGTTTGAAATAGGATTGGGTGCTTAATATAAACAGGAAATTATTGGAAAGGGTGAGAGGTAGGAGGAAGGAACCACCCTGTTCCAGAGAGACAGAATTTGCAATGGAGCAACAATTGCATGAGACAAAAACTATTTCACTCAACAGTCCTCACCCAAAGCACTGTGATTGGGAAGCCCAGGTAAATTCTTAAAAGCTAGGCCTGTTCTTCAAAGCAAACTCTGCCTTCCTCACATTTCCCATAAGCTACTCCAGAGTGTTCCCCTTATACAGTGGTACCTCGGTTTAAGAACAGCCCTGTTTACGAACTATTTGGCATAAGAACTCTGCAAAACCGGAAGTAGTGTTCCAGTTAGCTAACTTTATCTCTGTCTTTGAACAGAGGCCAAATGGTGGAAGAGCACCGGCAGCAGGAGGCCTCTTTGGGAAAGCGCTTCGGTTTAAGAACGGCTTCGGTTTAAGAACGGACCTCAAGAACGAATTAAGTTCGTAAACCGAAGTACCACTGTAGTCAGTTTGGTTTCACTTTTAGAACAAAGGATGTCTGCAGCAGTTTTTCTCCTACCTCTTTTTTGGGGGCCCCTAGGCAATAGGCCTGGGATCTGAGACTTTTGGGATACAGCATTGCCTCTCTGACTCAGGGTGCCTTGTTCCTATAGTGCTTCAACTCAGAAATGTAAACACACACACACTGAAGTAAGGGCATGAGACAGGAGTTGGTAATGCAGGTGAGCTGTGCAGGAGCAAGCTGGCAAGCATGCTCCAAGCAAGCTGCCGGCTAGCTCTACAGAGGCTCCTTTTATTAGCAGAAGTCAACAATTGGAAACAGTAGTGAAACCACCCTGAACTTAACCTATTTCCATCTAAGCACATTTCCAGCATTAGCAAATACATGTGTCAGCAGGTGCTTCCCTCGAATGTTCCCCCCAATACTTGATTACGTCTGTGTTCCCAGCCATGCTCCAGCCAAGCAATATGTCTAGCAAACAAATTGCGAAAGGACAAAAGGTCAGGGGGAAAACCCTGTTTTCTAGCCAAGAAGGCAAAAGGTCAGGGAAAGCAGGCATAATGCTCTGTGACATATTGTTGCACTTCTGGTGTGAGGTTTGCCTTCGCAAAGCGGCGCGTTACCTCTACAACACAAACCCCGAGGCATCTTGATTTGACTCAGGGTTATTGCACCCTTGTAATTTCCTGTCTTTCCACCTGATATCAACATTGGCAGTTGTCCATCAAGTCAAGCACCGTCTACTCTGGCTGCTAGTGGCTCTCCATTGGGTGAGGAAGGGTGAGGCCTTCCCATTCCCTGCCACCTTCTGGGCTTCATCTCAGCTAGAACTCCAGCCAGGCTCTCGATGCCTCTTTGCTTTGCTTCCCTTCGTCCTCAGGTATAAGAAACTCTGAAGCTTCACTGCCAACTGCTGTGTCTCTGCCCTGCAGTTTCTCATCTGCTTTACCAGGCCTCACTGCAGGAAGGAGAAATGGCAGGTCTTGTCTGGCTGCAAGCTCCCCTCTCAGCATTTATCCACCAGGAAGACCTGCTAGCCAGGGCTCTAATCCTGCATCCATATGGAGGGATGTACAGAGGGAAGTGGGACTGGCCCTGGTGGTCCTTCACAATTATGGTGATAATCATAGAATTGTAATGATGGGAGGGATCACACCTATGGCAGTGCAGGAGCCACAGCTAAGCAATCATAGCTTTATCATGTTGTGACGGCTACACATCCTTCTGAAGAAAGGGTAAGCCAAAGCATCTAGAAAAACAAACAAAATGCTCGGATTTGTATGTGAGCATGTTTTCCCCAGTTTGCTTTGGCTTCACGCTGAGTGATCTGCATGTACAAGTTATTATATTAATACTGACTTTCCTCCCCTAATAAAGCTGCAGGGGAAAAATGGATGTCTATATCCAGAAGGCAGGCTGGAAGCCAAAATCTATTTTGGTTAGGTCCTGAAATTATTTCCAAGCTTGAATACATTTGTTCTCAAAGAGAGCTGACAAAGTAGAAAAGCAAAATTAAATGGATCCATAGGGTTGTTACACCCCTCTCTCCCAAATAAATTGTTGATAATGTTTTAATATATTAGCCTAAAGGTTTTCATTTATTTTAATGACCATTTCAGGAGATATTCTGGGTCCGTGCAATAGATCCTCTGCTAGGGGGATCTGCAACAAAATGTTCCAGTATATTCAGAAGTGCATTCCTACACCCTTTTCGAGGGTGTTGTAAGGCAGATATGGGGAACTTTTGACCCTCCAGATGTTGCTGAACTTCAGCCTGGTGTGTCAAGGATCAGCCCACACCAAGAGAAGTGGAAACTCCATTTCTGCATTACAGGGGGTCGGACTAGATGAACCTTGGGGTCCCTTCCAACTCTACACCTCTATGATTCCAGCAGCAAGGACCCCCTTGCCCCATGTCTTCAGGCAAAATACTTAGAGACAGCAATTGCTGGCATGGTCAAGGCTGGACAGCAACTGAAAAAACTCAGTCTAAAGCAACTTGTCCAGCCAAGGAAATGACCATCATGCAAATGAAACATGAACGGTCTGGTTTTCTCTTTGCTTTGCTCTGCTTTTGCACGAGCAGTGCTCCTTGGAAACACCAGAGCAGACGCTTGGCCAGGAGACAGCTTTCGTTTGTTATAAAAGAGGTTAAAGGTTACCAGGAGCACAAAAAGTGTTTTTTGTCTTTCAAGAACAATCCTGCCACTGTGTGACTCACAATAACAAAGAGCCCAGTGAGGTCTTAGTGCTGACTAGAGATGTCTGACAAACCTCAGGCTTGAGGGGTGGCGGTGGGTGTTTCTAATTGCACTGCATGGATGCCTGTTAAAAAATTTCCACCTGCTCAAATATATGCAGAGAGCTGTTTGCTCAAACCTCAAGCAGTATCCTAGATTAGCAAGCATTCCCCTTTCCTTTAGGGGCTGACCTCTGACCTCCTGATGTTGTTGGATTGCAGGTCCCCTCATCCCTGACCATTGGCCATGCTGCCTAGGACTGATGGGAATCAAAGATCACCAACATCAGGGGGGCAATGGATTAGCCACCCCTGGTTTAAGTGGTGATGTTTTCCTCTTAACACCCACTTTTCCATCATCAACTGACCAAGCAGAGCTGCTCTTAGGCTTAAGGACAAAACATTACACAATCCCTCCTAAAAAAGATACAGTGGTACCTCAGATTACATACGCTTCAGGTTACAGACTCCGCTAACCCAGAAATAGTGCTTCAGGTTAAGAATTTTGCTTCAGGATGAGAACAGAAATTGTGCTGTGGCGGCGCGGCGGCAGCAGGGGGCCCCATTAGCTAAAGTGGTGCTTCAGGTTAAGAACAGTTTCAGGTTAAGTACGGACCTCTGGAACAAATTAAGTACTTAACCTGAGGTACCACTGTAAAAGATAAGATGTGGGGAACGCTTGGCCCTCCAGATTCCCCCCACCTGCTCTAAAAGGTGCTTGTTATGTTTACATATTCTCCAGCTGTTTTCATTGATTAAAGGCCATCCTGATTTCCCGTCTTCGGGAAATTACTGTCCAGATTTTGACCCCTCCCCCTTTTCCCCCTTGCTATTTGAGAAAGACACATTCAACTCCTGCTAGAGTAAGATGCTAGCACTGTCATTTTTCAGGGTTCAGTTTTCTCTCGTCTCCGCAATGTCAGTGAACTCATCCCTGACACATCAGGCAACTTACAGGTAGCAGCAAGTTCATCTTCCCTCCAATGTGCATGCATAGAAATTGGGGGTGTAAGAAGCCCATAATTTCCATTCCTACCTGTATTCATCGCAACCAGTCCTGTTTTCTGTTTCACTGGAGTTCAGTTTCTGCCAAATGCTACGTTATTAATTTTGCTGCCCACTATTTAAGCTAAGTCTCCCAACTTAATGTAGCTACTCACGCAACTTATGTAACTTGCATACAATTCAATGTAAAGGAAATGTCAAAACAATGTAAAAAACAGTCAGTAATCATGCATTGTTTGCAGACTTCAAAGCAACGTTGCCAGTGAATAGTAATCATATTCGCTTGACTGGTTTCCGTTCCTGAGCACACAAACTGCTTCAATTTCTACTCCTTTTTGCATTTTTACTGGAATTCTATGCCATCCCTAATAGAAATGCATGCACATGACCACTAAGGTACCATGTAGTGCTTGGTCTGCCATTTACATTAATTCACTTCAATGCTGTCTTCCCAGCTATTTTGGAAGGAAGATTTAGGATGCAGCCCTGAGGATGCGCATTTGTGTGTGTGTGAGGGGATTAATGATGATTAAACTGCCTCCTCCAATCTGCTTGCACCAACAGGGTGGAAGTGAGCCTTCCTCCCTCCTTTTTTTTTTTTTTTTACTTTTATAGTTTCTTCCCATTATTCCCAGTGGGAGAGAAATTAATGGGATGGAACTATGCCAGCTCTGGAGCTGGCATGTTTCCCTGCCTGGTTTGCAGGCATGTCTGAGGTCTCGGGAAGACATTGCATCCTTCAGATCCAAGCCTTCCCTGGTCCAGCCTCAAACCACTACCAGCATACACCCTTTGTGGCCTTACCAATGTAGGACCTCAGAACTTTGGATAGAAATAGCAGGTAAGCAGATTTTGGCTAAGTATTAGGAGAAGCCTCCAGTGGTAAAACCTGAGTGACAGTGGAGCTGACAGCCTCAGAAGGCAGTGGGTTCTCCTTTGCTAGACGTATTTAAGCACAGTTTGTTGTTGCATCCTGCAACGCACAGGGAATTGGACTAGTTTGCCAATGGTAGAGAACATGCTTTCACATGTTTACAGCAGGGATAGCCAATATGGTGCCCTTGAGAAGTAGCTGTTCCCCTCATTCCTGGCCATTAGACATGCTGTCTGGGACTGGTAGGAGTTGAAGTTCAACACCTGGAGGGCACCCCATTGAAAACATCTGCTTCAGGGCCTTGGGTTGATCCCTGGCAACTGCAATTAAAGAGTCCCAGGTGTGTTTCTAGGAGTGTACATTTCGTCTATTCCCCAAACTTTCCAAATTAGAACCTCCCTTTTAATTTGAAGCAAAAGAGAAGCAGTGTGTTGATGCAGCTGAAGATGTGTGTTCTGCTGCTTTGCAACCCCCAATCAGCCATTCTTGTGGGATTATTGTCTTTAAAGTGTAGAATGATAAACAACAGATGGGGGAGTGTTTCACTCAAAGGAAGGGCGCACGCCATGAGAACAAATCACTGCGCTTTGGAACTGAACAGATTTTGCTTTAATATTGCAGATCTGGGGGACTCTGAAATGTGAAGCGCTGCAACAAGGGCTGTGAAATGTGACGTGTTGCTTGTGATGGTCACCAGCAATAGTTCAAGGATCCTTAAAGCACCAAAGCATCCTGAATACAGAGGAATATGGATCTCCATCCAACCGTGATAGTGGAAGAAAACATTTTTGAGAGAGGAAAGGTTCCAAGATAATGAGATGGACCTGTGGGAGGAATGAATGAGAAGCCTAGCAGTGTGCTAAAGGCGTGAGGAGCCCAGGTTCACAGCAAGGGTATGGCCAAACCTTTTTTCAGACCACAGAAGTTTCTTCGGAGGACCCAGTTTCTGCTTTTCTTCCTCACTGCAGCTTATCTGATGGCTGGTAGCCTCTTGCTACTGCAGCGATCCCGCTTTGTCCTCCAGCAAGGTTTCCGTGGGGCCTCTGGGAACCAGGCCCTGCCAGTTGTGGACTCTTTGGTAGGTGCTGGGAGCGCAGATACAAGACCTGTGCAAAACACTCATTTGACTCCTAAACTTCTAGTGAACATGGATACATTCCATGGACCAACACCGGACCAGAAGTATGGGCCGCGGTGGCTGATGTCTAGAAACTCTGAACTGAGGCAATTACGAAGGAGATGGTTTCTCCGGTTTGTAAATGAGCAAGAACCAATGCAGTCTGTGGGAACGAAGAGGCTGAAACACACATCTGAAAGCAAAGGTAAGTGGCTTTCTAAAGATGTCAGTGGTGGCTGATGCTCATTTGGACTGGTGGGGCAAAAGTCAGGGCACCCAAATAGGAGATAGAAGGGTGGTTGTTAGGGGGTACAAAATTTCCACACCTGGTGCTGCCTTAGTACAGCTGTGTGCTTCTGTTGCTGGGCTCTATTGAAAATGGTTTCTCCATGCAAACCAGCAAGTGACCTCTCCAGACAGCTGAATGGCTCTTCTTATTTCTGCGGCTGCGATCTCCTGATTAACACAGACAATGTTAGGCAGTTGAATGTGCATGTGTACTCTGTCTGTTTCTTTCCCTCCAACCCCGCCTCCGCATGGCCCCAGCCACTGGCAACCTTTGCTATGCCACTAATAAGAGGTGAAGCAAAAGCCAATGACAGGCAGAGACCTCTAACTCCAGTTTTGCCCCCAGCCTCCTCCCTGCTGAGTTCTATGAAGGCAACACTGGGATTGAGGAAGAGGAAGCTGGAAGGCAGTGCTACCCCTTGTCATGTTTGCAAGTAAGAAGGTAGGAAGGTGGAGATTGGCTTAGGACAAGCAGAGGTTAGTGAGTGAAGTAACTGACTAACCACCAGTGAATAATAGAGAAGTGGAAATTGAGAAATGCATTATCTAAATCAGGCATAGGCAAATTCGGCCCTCCAGATGTTTTGAGACTACAATTCCCATCATCCCTGACCACTTGTCCTATTAGCTAGGGGTGATGGGAGTTGTAGTCCCAAAACATCTGGAGGGCCGAGTTTGCCTATGCCTGATCTAAATCATTGGTGGTGATCCTTTTGCTCTGCTAGAACTCCAACTCCCATCAGCCCTAGCCAGCATGGTCAATCGCCAAGCAGCGCCACCTTGCGACTGGTTGCTACTAAAATTGCCAGGCAGGTGAGGGTTGGCTGAGGGCAGACTGAGATTGGTGGGCAATGCCTCAATCACCCTAATGGACTAGCCTCTCTTCGTATCAGATGAGACTGCTGCAGAGGTGTCAAATCCAGTGGGGCTGAGCGTTTTTGCCCCTCCAATAATGTTTTTTTGGGGGCAAACCCCCACAATGTTTCCTACCATCAGGGGGCGGAGGAGGCCAAGCACAGAGCTGAGTGTGGCTTCCGTGGCAGGCTCCTCCTCTTCCTGTCATTAAAGGCTGCCGAGAGAGAGAGAGGAGAAGGAGCCGCTGTGCCCTGTGATTATGACTCTGTCCCCTGGCTCCTCCCAAAACAACATGTAACATCGTATGATGCGTGTATGACATTACAAAGCATGCCCGGCCTGTGTAACAGGTGTGAAATCACATACATGACCAGGCCCCTCAATCTTTGGTGCAAGTTGGTGCCTCTTCTCCACAGTCTCAGGCCCCAACAGCAGTATACATTTAAAGCAGTACTGTACCACTTGGAACAGTCATGGCTCCCCCTGAGATCATTCTAGGAAGCGTAGCTTGTTAAAGGTGCTGAAAGTTGTCAGGTGACCTTTGTTTCCTTTAAAGTAAAGGTAAAGGTACCCCTGCCCGTTCGGGCCAGTCTTGCCAGACTCTAGGCTTGTGCGCTCATCTCACTCTATAGGCCGGGAGCCAGCGCTGTCCACAGACACTTCCGGGTCACGTGGCCAGCGTGACAAGCTGCACACGGAATGCTGTTTACCTTCCCACTGGTAAGCGGTCCCTATTTATCTACTTGCACCCGGGGGTGCTTTCGAACTGCTAGGTTGGCAGGCGCTGGGACCCAGCGGCGGGAGCGCACCCCGCTGTGGGGATTCGAACTGCCGACCATGCAATCGGCAAGTCCTAGGCGCTGAGGTTTTACCCACAGCGCCACCCGCGTCCCTGTTTCCTTTACAGGGCTGCAATCCCTCATCCCAGAGAACTCTGGGAATTGTAGCTCCTTGAGGGGGATACTGGGGGAGGCTCAGTTTATCTGCAAAGGGGAAAAATTAGTCCTGTGAAACACAACCCAAAGAAACATACAGAAGCTGTCTATAGCTTCCTCCTGCCTGCACCTTCTAACTGGGTTATTGTGGGCGTCTGTTCGCGCTGTACGAACTTCCTAATTGCACATTTGCAAATTGCTCCTTGTCTCAACATCTTATTTCCAGAGTTCTGCTTTTTCCTCGTATATATATAATGTGTGTGTGCGTGCATGTTCGCACATGTGTGAGCACAAACCTGGAACCATACAATTATCTGCTTATTCTGAATCAATCTGTGGAACACCATCATTCAATATATTGACTGAATTGTATACTTGGGACACCTGTGCAAATCTGGTTCCCCAACCATAAGGAGAGAGCCTATCTTTGTGTTATTTCTTAGTGAGTAGATCCTGCTTAGAATTTGAATGAGCACATTTGGCTAGGGAGCAAAAAAATTGAATGGTTTACACCATCCCAAATAACACATTCAATGATCAGGAACCTGTTGTCTAAACAGGACAAAAGTCACTACTACTCAACCCAACCTAACCCTACAATTACTCTTAGCTTCATGGCTTCAGGACGCACCCCCCTTAAAAAAAAAAAAATTAAGACAAAGGTGAGCAAGAGGAGACAAAGAGACAAAGGTGCATAAAAATTAGGCAAGATGTGGAGAAAGTGGATAGAAAGAGTTCTTTCCCCCTCTCTCATAATACTAGTGGACATCCAATTCAGCACAGACAAAAAGACTTCACAAAGCACTATGTAATTCGCGACAACAAGATGTGATGATGGCCACCAATTTGGATGGCATTTAAAGGGGATTAGACCAATTTTAAAAGGGATTAGACCAGCCTTTCTCAACCTGTGGGCCCCCAGATGATGTTGTACTACAACTCCCATCACCCCTAGCTAGCAAGGCCAGAGCTTGGGGATGATGGAAGTTGTAGCCCAACAACATCTGGGGACCCACAGGTTGAGAACCGCTGAATTAGTCCAATTAAATGGCCAGTAGCCATGACTGCTATGTTCTACCACCACTGTCAGAACGCCATATGCCCTTGAATCCTAGTTAGTGGGATTCACAGGTCCCGGTCATACTCAGGTTCTGCTTGTAGATGTCCCATTTGGGCATCTGGTCAACATCTGTGAAAACAGAGCGGTGGACTAGATTCCAGCACCATAGAGTGGTTTAAAAGTCATTCCATCTTCTCAGGGAACTAAGATCACAGGAGCTGGGACAGGATATACATATCTGGCAGTGAGGGTGGGGGAAACCCTTGCATTTGCAATCAAATGTTCCAGTCTACAATATTATTTCAAACACTGTGCTATTTTCATCTACTCAAGGCACTTACATTGGATGCTTCGGTGATGATTCCAGGGAGAGGACTCTGAAAGGTGCTGTGTTTTATGACTTGAGAAAAATGACTATTTCTCACTGCCAGGAAGCATGCTCCGAGAGGTAAAATATATGTACATCTTTCTCTATATAAATATATTTGTGTCCTTCGTGCGTTTACATCTCTTTACCAGAATTCAAGGGAACTTCAAATTCCATTCGCTTAAGAAAGGAACTTACATATATTATTTCATTTCGTTTATTCATCTGTTGGTTTGTTTCATTGTTGTTCCTCCCACCTTTCATGGACAAGTGATCCCAGGGCAGGTTATGCAAGTGCCACAAAATCAAACATCAAAACACAAGAATAGATCAACAAAACATTAAAAGAGGATAAAAATACTGTACATGCTCCTTCTCAGTATTGACACCCCTGGCCTCCAAAATCAACACCCCTCTCTGCCAGTAACCTGGAGGAAATGGCAAGTTTTTAGCTGGCACCAAAACTAAGCAGTGCCATGTCCCAAAGAGAAAGGCATTTCTGCAACTGGGAGGTGGAAGGGATGGTGGTGGTGCCGCCACGACCAAGACTCTTTCTTGAGTCTTTTGGCCATGAGCATCACTCAGAGATGGGTGCTAGCCAATGTGCCTCTGAAAAGCAGGGGGGGAGAGCATTGTTGTGCTCAAGGACTTCTCTGGTTGGTGACTGAGTACAGAATGCTGCACTAGATGGGCCCACTGGTCTGATGAGCAGAGCTCATATTTTGTTCTTATGGAGCAACAAGAATGTCTTCAAGACTCAGCAGGACAATCCTGGTAGAGGTATTCATTCAGATAACTGGGTCTTAAGTCTTGTAGGGCTTTAGAGGTCATCACTATAACACTGAACTATCCTCCATAGCACGCAGACTCTTCGAAACAAATGCTACAAAGTTCCAGCTGCCTGAACCAATCAGGACATTTTCAGCCACATTCTGTGCCAGTTGAAGCTTCCAAACCTTAAAATCATAGAATTGTAGAGTTGGAAAGCGCCCCGAGGAACATCTAGTCCAATCCCCTCCCTGGAATTCAGGAATATGCAGCTGTCCCACACAGGGATCAAACCTGCACCCTTGGTGTTATCAGCACCAAGTTCTAACCAACTGAGCTATCCAGAGCATCTCATCTTCAAGGACAGCACTGCATACACTATGTACAGCTCTGATATAAATTTAATGCCATGATGTGCTGAGTCGAAGTTTGCTACAAAACTGCTGGATTTTACAGTGAGGGGGTTCGTTTTGTCCCATCTAGGGCTTACACCTATGCTGGCTTGGAGTATGGAGCCGAATGCTATTGTGGAAACAAGTTGCCCACGACTTTGGCAAAGCAGGAGGAGTGCAACAATGAATGCAAAGGAGAGAAAGGCACCATCTGTGGAGGCATCAACAGGCTATCTGTTTATCGTGTGGAGGAGCAGCCATGGGCTGGACCAAAACGACGTAAGTGATGTAAGGCTCTTAAGTGAGTATTTGCTACCAGAAGGGGTGGGCAGCAGAATGCCTGCTCCCCTCGTGTCTTCCATTACAATGACAGCATGGATCAGGGATGACATGGGGATTCTCCTTCCGTCGCAGGCAGTAGGGTCTGGTGCCCAGAAGGCAGGGAGACCAACAGCAGGGGGAGACAAAGCCAATGACAGGCAGAGCTGAGTAATCCTAGTTTAGCTCCATCTTCCTCCCTGCCAAGTCCTACAAGGAGGAGGAGGAGGGTGACAGCCACTGCCACCCGCTGGTCTGGCTGCAAGTAAAAAGGCAGGCAGGTGGAGGGTGGCTAAGGCAGTGCCCCACTTGCCATAATGAATCAGCCTCCACTGATTGGAAAGATTCCCATTATATTTGTTCCATGTTCCACGGGCCTCCTTCCACCAGAAAGCTGACAATTTTCATGAGTCTGGTGGCAGGTCCAGCATCAGAGGAAGGAAGAATTCAGCGCGGTTCAAGATCCACACTCTTACACATCCACAGCCAGTCTCTGGAAACCCCTGGCCCTGTGTTTCCATCTCCTACCATCACTGCTCATTTCCCTACCCTCTCTGAGCACACAAGCAGTGATATGAAAGGGGAGATACAGCCGTTTTCTTCCCCAGGGTTGTTTTGCTATCTGTGTGCCGTGTACCTATATGAGCAAATTCTCCACTGGCAGAGCCAGGTGGGGCCAGATAGTTGCTCTGCAGAGAATCCCCTTTGCTTTAACTGTGGTAGAATGCCCCAAGTTCAGAGGGACTTGGTGTTTGGGTGGCTTTAAAAGAGGATTAGACAAAATCAGGGAGGAAAATAAGGCTATCATTGGCTACCATCCATGATGGCTATGTTCTACCTGCAGAGCAGAGAGTGCTCTTGTGCTCAGGTCCTGCTTGTGGGTTTCCAACAGGAACCAGGTTGGCCATCATGAGAACCCAGTGCTGGACGATGCACCATTGGCTTGATCCAGCTGGTTCTTATGACATCTATGAATAGTATTAAGATTTCAAACTATCTTTTTAAGATGACACCATGGAAAAACAAAAACAGGGACAATGTCAGGATAGTGAATCAGGACAACAATCTACCTGGGACAGACCAGAAAACATTTCTAGTCTCTGGTTCAAAAGCAACAGTCAAAACCTATGCAGTTCTGTCTGAGAACTAGGCCTGTGTCCATAGTCTATGACTTGCCCTTAAAGTGCGATGATACGATGGGCAGAAATGAGCATCCTCAAAATCACAGTTGGATGCTGAGATACAAACAGGCACTCTCTGCTGCTGGCCCCAGTCCTTTGCGTTTGGTAACAAAAGGGACATTCTTTCTGAATGTAGAGGCCCCAGCTCATATGCATTTGAAAGGAATTCCAGGAGATGTCGAACTGCAATCTGTCTGACCGCTCATTTGCAAAGTGTCACTGCCCTTGCAAAACCGGTTCATGATAAGTTCATGGTGATTTTTTTGGGCACCTCTGTATTTTTCCACCTCTTCCCACTGGTGAAGGAATTGGTTCTCAGCTTAAGATGAAAGCAGGAGTGGGCCGTTTTGCTGGCATGCCTTCTTGTGAGCATTCATTCTCGTATTCCTGCCTCTGCCTCAAATGCGAGAGGTGGACTTTGTTTGTAGATCGAAATCTTGCTGGAGTGTCAGTAATCCAGCGCTTCATTTCTTTGGTTCCCATGGTTACAGGGACTCTTTATAAGCAGCAAGAGTGAAGCAAAGAAATCAGCGGAGCTGAATGGAAAGACCATAACGGGGGTCTGATTCACATTGAGGGGGTCAGAAGCCATTCCTAGTTCTCATGACACTCTCCATCTTCTTCTTTTTTAAACAATAATTTTTTTAATTTTTGAATTTTACATTTCCAAATAAACATTTTACAAACTTAAATATATCCAATGACTTCTCTTCCTCTCCTTCCATGGTTCATTGTACATATCATACACCATATTTTGCTATAACTGTTCAAATCAGTTTTCCATTTTTACATCCATCAAAAATTATTTGTTCAATTTATCTTAGTGCTGCCAGCCTTTTCAGCTGTGTATACAGTTATTTTCCATATATTCAATAAATGTTTTCCAATCTTCTTTCAATGTATGTTCTTCTTGCTCTCTTATTCTTTTTGTTAAATCTGCAAGTTCTGCATATTCTGTCAATTTAAGTTGCCAATCCTCTTTAGTTGGGACCTCGCTCACTTTCCATTTGGGGGCTAACAAAACAGGGGCTGCAGTTGTTGCATACATAAATAACCTTTTCTGACACCTAGGCATCTCAGTCTGTGTTATTCCCAACAAAAAACGACTCTGGGTTTTTTGGGGGGAAAGTAGTTTTAAACATTTTTTCCCCAATTCATTATAAATCATTTCCCAATACTATTATCTTTTTACATGTCCTTTGCCTTTGATTATATGGATACCATCACCAAACAGGACAAAGGAATTCCAAAGGATTTGGGGAGAAAATCAATCTTGCTTGCATTTTAATGTGAAACCACCTGATTTGCACTTCTCAAATCATCCCACACCCCACACATCCCGTCCTTCATAATCTGCACTCCTCCAAATTTGGCAATGCAGCTCTGCAGCTCAGCTTGGGGCTTAAACCCACAACCATGGGCTTAAATGCCACATGCTCTGCCAATTGAGCTACATTGGAAAGTGCAAATTAGATAAACTCACCTTTAAATGTGAACTGAATTTAACCTCTTCCCCAACCCTAGCTTCACAATCCGTATGGGATCGTTTTGTCTGGGTGGTTAAGCGTTCCAAGTAAGTCTTCCAGCTCGAATTGGTCATTGGCACATCCTGAGAAGCTTCCAGACTAGAATGGATCTCATCCTGACTATGACTGGTTCTCCTGTCCCAGCTGCCACCCAGCACGGACATTGCTTCTTGGATGAGAACTTAGAATTCAACCAATTTTTGAAAGGTTCCTTTCATCTCTTTTCTTACATTCCTTCAGACTTCATGTGAGATGCAATTGGGAATAAAAACGCCTTCGATTTATACAGCACATCTCAGCCACTGAGTCATATAGACTCTTCTCAAACTTACAACTCCCCATGGATGCTATCTGTGGGAAAGGAACATTAGAATTTTAACTCCTACCACCAAAGATGGTGTTTCATTGCTTTTAAAAAACAGGTTGTTTATTAATTTATTTTTTTAAAAAAAATACTATTATGCACTCTGCAGAGACTCACACAAATCTTGGAATTTGCATCATTGCTGAACTCAGTGCTATCTGGTTAGATATTTAAATAAACCATTTCAAGTATATATATATATATATATATATATATATATATATATATATATTTGGGGGGGGGAGTATTGTTCTATGAATGAGTGTTGTCTTCTTATGGACCAAGATGGATTTAAAAATAAATGCCACCATGCTGGGTGGCTGGTGACAAGCACTATCTAGAAATTGTTGAGATGAGAAGATGGAAGAGATATAAGAAATCTCACCCCTTCCTCTTACCTAGCTCACCCTACCTTTACCATCATAGACTTCTCTCTCCATTATCCCTATTATAGGGGTGTCTGTATTCCACTCCCCTTCTGCAGGCAAGGAAAAGGAGGCCCAATACCTGGCTGGCAAAACCCAGTAAATCCACCAGCTCAAGGAGCAGCAATGATACATATTGTAATACCCTAGCCAGCTAAACCACCCAATCAATATTTCTACTGCAATGTATAATGTTCATTCAGCAAGTGCTTAATATAACCATATATTCCACCAGACAGCAGAAGCATCAGGCGCAAGTGATGACAATAGAAGATAAATAACAAAATATCAACATATCAAAATTCACCGCGCTTCAGAGGCTGGCATATTATCCCTCGGAATTCTCACTCAGAGTGAAACCATAACTCAAAACTCTCTTTTCTTCTCACATTGGAAGATGACAATACCACCTCTGAATGCCCACCCTTGATAAGCCCCTCCCCTCCCTTTGGAACGAATTTAAAATGGGGCATAGCTGGCCTGCCAGTAGTACATGTGAAAAGGGATCTAGGGGTCTTAGTAGGCCACAAGCTTAACATGAATCAATGGTGTGATGCAGCAGCCCCCCACCCAGGCAAATAGCTCATGCAATTCTAGACTGTAACAGAAGTACAGTGTACATGTCAAGGGAAGTCATAGTCTCATTCTGTTCTGCCTTGGTAAGACCAGAACTGTGTCCAGTTCTGCATGCCACAATTTAAGAAGGATGTTGAGAAGCTAGAATGTGTTGAGAGGAGGGTGATCAGTATGATGAAGGGTCTGGAAACCAAGCCTTATGAGAAATGGTTGAGGAAGTTGGGTATATTTAGCCTGGAAAAGAGGAGATTGGGAGGAGATATGATAGCCATCTTCATATATCTCAAGGACTGTCACATGGAAGATGGAGCAAGCTTGTATTCTGCTGCTCTGGATGGTAGGACCTGATTCAGGTTACAATCAAGGAGATTCCGACTAAACATCAAGAAGAGCTTTCTGGTGATAAGAGCTGTTTGGCCGTGGAATGGACTTACTTGGAAGATGGTAGACTCTCCTTCATTGGAAGCTTTTAAGCAGAGGTTGGATTGCCATCTGTCATAGATGCTTTAATTGAGATTCCTACATTACAGGGGTTGGACTAGATGACCCTCCAGGTCCCTTCCAGCTCTACAATTCTTTGATTCTATTATTCTTTCTCTCTTGTACAGCAGGGAACCCCTTTTCTCCTCCTGAGGGAGGAGAGGTAGAAGGAAGGCTGTACCTTTTCTCCCAAGAAAACCCCCAGAAATAAAGCTTGCTGGCGACCCAATGCATATCAGTTTGTGGGTGGTCAGCAACCACCTTTGTTCTTGAGGTCCAGGGACAAGGGTGGAGAATTGGGGGGGTCAAGGCATGGTTCAGAATGTGGTCAGGGCCTCAGACATCACATCTGTGAGACTAGAGGCCCCTCCATATGACTCGTTTATTGAGTATTCATCCTTGTTTATTTGCCCAAAGCTGACATGGGAGATAAAATTGCATCCAGCCTTTATGGAGCATTCATTCTGCTTTGTTTGTGTGATTTGTTATGTGTCCAGTAGTCATCCCTATTTGCTTGCAGGGTGTTTCCACATTTCCCTGTTACTCGTTTGTTAATCCCAATGCATTGCCCCATTACTTTCCTAACCACAAAATAAAATTTCTTTTTTTTTCTTTTTAAAAAAGCTAATTTGTTGTGCTAGGGTAACAGCACTGCTTAATCCATTTTAATTGCCCAAGCCTAAGTTGTCCCTGTTCTGGCAACTTCTCCTTTGGACTACTGTAATATGGGGCTGCCCTTGAAGATGTTCCAGAATGCAACTGATAGGCTGGTAAATGGGGCAGGCTGATGGGAGTATGTGTCCTGAAAGGTCCTGAAAGCACTGCATATAAAGCCCTAAATATCTTGGGACCTGGTTGGGACCATGTCAGAAACACAAATGTATCCATAAGAACACAAGAAGAGCCCTCTGGCAGTGGTGTAGCATGGGGGGGCACAGGCGAGGTTGCCCCGGATGCAAAATTGTTTAGGGGGTGCAAAATTTGAACACCTGGTGCTGTCTTAGTACAGCTGTGTGCTTCTGTCACTGGGCTCCATTGAAAACGATTTCTCCATGCAAACCAGGAAGTGACCTCTCCAGACAATGGAACGACTCTTCTTCTTTTTTATCCCTGCATCTCCTGGGTCACCTGGACACCATTAGGCAGTTGAATGCTCATGCATTCTCTGTCCATTTTCTTTCCTCCCTCCCTCCCTCCCTCCCTCCCTCCCTCTCTGTGTGGCCCCAGGTGCTAGCAACCCACGCTACACCACTGCCCTCTGGATCAGATCAGTGGCCCATCTTGTCATCACAGTAGCTGAACAATTGCCTGTGGGAAACCAGCAAGCAGGATTCAAGCACAAGAACACTCTCCCCCTCCTGTGGTTTCCAGCAACTTGTATTCAGAAGCATTGCTGTGGAGGCAGAACATATCCATTTTTGGCTAGTAGCCATTGATATCTCTCTCATCCATGAGTTTCTTTAATCCTCTTTTAAAGCCACCCATGTCAGTGACCATCACTGCCTCCTGTGGGAGAGAGTCCCATAGTTAAACTATGTGCTGTGCATAGTCCATCTAACAAATATGATCAGTATTCTTGGTTGCTGTTGCTTTCGGTCTTCATACAATATGTGACTGATTATCACTGTGTTTCCTTTGCATTGAAATGAATGGGGTCGAATGATGTATTGACCATGCAATTTATGTAAGTTACATAATTACTTTTGCAAACTGCATCAATTACATAAATTTGCTACAGTGGGCAGCCAGGTAAATAACATAGTTTTGGGCAGAATAGGAACTGTAGCAGACTGGAAGCAATGCTGCATGTGACAAACACAGTGTGGGATTATGGTCATCTGATACCTCTGTCAGTAGAGTATGAGACTCTTAATCTCAGGGTCATGGGTTTGAGCCCCATGTTGGGCAAAAGATTCTTCAACGCAGGGGGCTGGACTAGATGACCCTTGTGGTCCCTTCCAGCTCTACAATTCTATGATCTATGCATGCAAAGTTATGCCTTCTTACATCCCTTACAGGAATATGCAGTTGCTCTGTGAGGGACCTCATTATTATTTATGTTATTTCTGAGTTTATTTTGGCACATCCAGGGCTCTGAGGCTGCCGTTCATGAATAGAAAAATTAACATAACGTAACCATGCAAACCATATGAATGTGGCATTTAAATTTAAAAGGCAGGGTTGGTTTGGTCAGATGACCTCTGAGTTGCTTCCAGTTCTTTACAACCCCATGAATCCACGATTCAGCCCACATGTTCCTGTCTCTTTGGCTGCCGCAGCAGAAATCTATTTTAGCTCCTGAAGGTTGTGTATAATCTCTCTGGCTTGGAAAAGAATGAATATGAGAAGGTGCTGTGGATGGAGTAGTAACCAAACACACCCGCACAGCCCTGGAATGGGGCTCCCTGAAGGTGTTTCAACAACTCATTGAAATTCCATTTTGTTCCTGGTGCAGTTCATGAAAAGCTTTGTAGATTTTTATCAGAGCTTTCAAAGCCTTGTAGGGGAAAGTCAGGAGGGGTGGGAGGGAATCTTCAAAAGAAAACCAAGGCATGAAAACAATAGCAGAGGCCTCCTTGGGGGAGGGGGGATTTAATTTCAACTCTTCTGTGCTAAGGCACACTTTAACAGCCAGGACTCCACTAGAAGCTGTGTGTTCATTTCAGCAGAGCAAATTTTCTCACTTTCCATCTCAATGCCAATTATTGCATCCAAATAGTGAATGAGAATATATATTCTGAAACTAATATTCTTCCCTGTGATAGGAAGAGGCTGCTACGGTTGTTGTTTCTTGAGAGATAACTATTTCTTATCCCTGCAGGGCAGAATATTATCTATCGAGGGTGTTTCAGAGCACCAGAGAATTTAACAAACACCTTGCCGGTCTCTTTGATACACGCCAATTTAACAGTGGAGATGTGCTCCGAATTTTGCTCCAAGAAAGTAAGGACAGTTCCCTTTCTTTTCTTCTCCATATCCCTCCATCTGATTTTGATCAGTTTCCTAGGGCCTCTGGAGCCTGATACTAGGCAGAGAGAGAGGGAGAGAGAGCGCTCTGAGGTTCTGGGGTGGGAAATGTGTGTATAATTGCATTTTAGAACCATAGCTGATGATCCACATTTCAAAGCAAATCAGATTTCTGTGCTGCTTTTCCTCAGTGACACCTAACAACTTTGAATTCAGGCAGCTTTCATAAGTTTCAGCATACAGAGGTAATTTCAGCTTATATTTCCAGTACAAGTTTCTAGACCTTGTGAGTGCAGAGAAGGGGTTGAAAGTGGTGAATCTTTCCCAATCATAGCATTCCCGCAGGCCACCTAGCTCTTTGGCAATGGAAGCTGAGCTGTTCCATTTTTATATCAACCTGTCCAGTGCTTAGGGGGGGTATTGTATAGATGCTTATTGGAGAATGTGGGAGCGGGGGAATCCCAAGCCTTGAATACTATTATGATGCTTGCCAGCTTGGGCAGATGGTTTCTCTCATTGTAGAAAATGAGTGCGCACCATGGGTAAAAATGGAAAACGCTGCTATAGATGAAACTCTGTTGAGTGTTTACCCATTTTGGAAACACAGTTTTCAATCTTTGACATGGCTAGCCACTAGTTTTCAAAGCATTTTGAGGGAAAGAAATCACTTGCATCTGCCGGGACATTGACTCCATGGTTACAGCAGATGAATCTTGAGAGGTTTCCAGAGTGCTGCCTAGTCCTGTTGTGTTTGATGTGTTTCAGTTAGTAAGGCTCGAGGAAGTGGACAAGGTTCTTAGATTGGTCAGAGTGACCACTTGTGCTCTGGACCCTTGCTCCCCTTGGCTGATAAAAACTAACAGGGAGGGGACAGCTGGCTGGGCCAGGGAGGTGCGAGAGACAGTGGTCGCTGCCCGCTTGAAGGAGGCAGTGTTGAAACCACTCCTCAAGAAACCCTCCCAATATTTGGAAAATCTATGCAACTACCAGCCAGTTGCTAATCTTCCCTTCTTGGGCAAGTTTCTTGAGCAGGTGGTTGCAGAACCAGAGCCAGGCACTTTTGGAGGAAACTGATTTTGTAGATCCATTTAAATCAAGGTTTAGGCCTGGCACTGAAAATGTTTTGGTTCCCCTGTCTGATGACTTCTGTTGGAAGAGAGAAGGGGAAAAGTGTCCTTGTTAATTTTCCCTGACCTCTCAGTGGCTTTCAGTATCATCAACTGGAATACTTCTGGAGTGGCTCTCTGAATTAGGGGTGGGTGATACCAATTTGCATTAGTTCTGGTCCTACTTAGATGGCCGTTTCCAAAGGGGGATGCTTGGGGAGTCTTCTTCAGCCCCATGGAGCCTGCACAGTTTCATCCCTCATGTTGATGAAACCAATGAGTGGGGTCATCCAGAGTTTTAGTTTTCAAGACCTGCCCCCCTTTTCTCCTTTCTTGGGACTCCTATTTAATTCAGATGTGGGCAGGAGAGCCCTTCAACTAGAGGACTCCTTTGAACAGAGGGCTGTATTCTGACAGCCAATAAAATAGAGCAAAGATAGCCAACATGGTATGCTTAAGATGTTATCCTAGTTCCCACAAATGTTCCCATTTGATCATAATTTCTCCAACATTCTCCTTCAATGCCTTTACTTATAAATCAGAAGAAGATGCTTGGTGTTATTTGTTTTGTGGAAATGAGCTGTTAGAAATCCTCTCCGGAGCTGAAAATTGCTCTGCATTTTCCAAAGCAAAGCCAGGCTGCTCAAATCATAATATTGTAAATAAAGCAGCATTATCATCAAAAATTCTCAAATCACTGGGTAAAATGTGCAGAGATGTGACAGTTTAATATGCTTAAAGAAAGAAAACATTACAGTAAGTTGAGTGAGCAAGCTTCTTTTGATTATTGCAAATGCCAACAAATTAAAGTCAACGACATTCCAGGCAGAGAAAGTATGCTTTTGTTATGTTTCATTCTCTAAATTGGTGTCTGAGATGTTTTATTCTCTAATTTGGTGACTGAAATCTCAATCTGTATACTCATTTGGATTTATTTTTCCTTGCATTTAAATGCCGTGACGGCCTAACTGCCTAATTCAGGTGGAAGTAAGTCAGAGCCACTCAAAATAAGTCCAGACAGGACAATTATTGTTAAGGGAATTCAGTTCAGTTCACGGCAGTGCTGGTGAGCAGTAATCAGGACCATGGTTAGCTCCAAGTGGGCTCTGCTAGCTGAGCTACAGAAATATGTTGTCTCAGCAAAGGAAGTCTCACCTGAATCTTCAAAAGGTGGCCTGCATCCCTGTCTACAATCCTTAAATGACCTGCATCTGGTTCTGTAGTCGCATGTTTCTCTGTGGCTGTGGAGCAGGTTAAGCTCTCATGTATGAGTTGCATCCCCAGGCTGCCAAGGGGTAGAAGGGATTGCTGTGGGTTTCTGCCTGAGTGAAGTGTCCTGTGATTCACCCTAAACTGAATCCTCCTCAGGAGCATACTAGGATACAGGGGGCATGACGCTTGACTTCCACCATTCAAGGTGCTCTGTTGACCACTACAACTTTTTACGCTTATGACCTGGGCTATAAGTATAAAGCACCTATCTAATAAATGCCCTAATGCCCTATGGACCTGCCTAGTCTTTTTGCATCACCAGAAGCTCTTCTCTTGGTGATATTGCCTTCTAGGGATCAGGGCCTTTTCTGTAGCAGTGCCTCATTGTGGACCAGCCACAGCTAGGAATGCTTGAACATGCTTGAACTACACCTCCTGGATTCATATGCAAATTGAAATATGGTTGTCTTCAGAATACACACCCACAACAAATTATTTAAGGTGCTCCCCTTTTTTAAAAACAACAACAACAACAGGCAATAGCTGCCTGAAGAGGTTCCTGCCCTACACATTGGATACTGGACTGCCAATGTCCCCGGAGAACCAGGGAACAAGCTCCATACTCAGTGCTAATTTTCTAAGAAAATGAACGCCTCCCTTGCTCTCTTATAATGGCAATGACACACACCTGAGAGGTGCTGGGACTGAGTTCCAGTAAGTTCCTACTGAAAAAAAAGCTACTACCACCACCACCATTACTTCTACCCCACCTTTTCCCCTGACAAGGACTCAAGGCGGCATATCCAAGCAAATGGTCATCATTCCCTCTTGCAGGACGAAATCCCCAAGTTTAACTCTGTGTTGCATGAAGAAGGCTTTCTTCTGTCTGTCCTGAATCTTCCAACACTCTCCTTCTTTGGATGATCCCAACTTCTAGTGTTATGTGAAAGCGAGAAAAAAAACCACACCTCTCTCTATCCCCTTCCTCATAGAACCATAGAATCATAGAGTTGGAAGGGACCTGAGGTTTATCTGTTCCAACCTATATCCTGTCCATTCTTATTTGCCTTTTCTTTTCTAAACTAAAAAAAGCTCCAAATGGTGAAACTTTCTTCAGACAGGAGCTCCCACACCCCTTGATCATTTTGGCTGCCCTTTTCTGAAGCTTTCACAGCTCTGCTGCATTATTTTTGAGGTGAGGTGACCAGAATCTATCACAATATTTCAAGAGCTGTGTCAACATAGATTTGTAAAGCTGCATTAGGATATTGGCAGTTTTCTTTTCAATCCGTGTTCTAATGAACCCTGAAACAGAATTTGTCTTTTTCCTCAACCAGAGCTGCCACACACTGAGTCAGCACCTTTATCAAGCTATCCACCATGACCCCAAGGTTCATAGTCCCCTACCAGTTCGTACCGTATATAGGGACATGACACAAAGTCTCCCTCTACACCACACACATGTAGCAAGTTCTATTTTTTAGAGAATGACTCACAGTCTATCCCCTACAAATTTACTAGGAAGGAAGCCCCACTGAGAGAAATGGGTCTTTCTCCCTGGTAAATGTGTCTACAATTCCGATCACCACCTGTTCCTTGCTTTTTCTTTTTCTTTTTTTTTTTGAAAAGAGAGTTTTAAATCCCAACAAACTGAATCTCCTTGTAGAATTCACAAAAATAGTTTAAAAGAACGACCATTTTGTCTCCCTGCCACATTTAACCTAAAGGGGAAGTCAGAATGGGATGGTTTGAACCCAATTATGTTGACAACTATTTAATGCCTCGTCATGCCGCCAGAACACTGGAAGAGAGCCTTAGGGACTCTCCATAAATTACCTCATTAGGAGTGGATCATTACATTTGTCCAACAGAGCCTGTGTTCGCTGCATGAGAACAACACAGGGAAATTTTGCATAGGACACATCTAGGTGTCCTGCTGCTTTGATCAGACACTTTTTATGCATTGCTTGGGGAAAGACCTACCACAATTATCCCACCCCCACTGTAAAGATGAGCAGGTTTAATGGAGGTGTGTGTGCGTGCCCATGAACATCTTTAGTTTTATCAAGAGTTATGTAACATGGTTTAATTGGGCCTCATTGTTCCATGTGCAGAGTTTGCATCTCTTTTGCTGGTGGAGTTTCCTTTACCTAGGCTTGAACAGGCACATGGTCCTGATTGGTGTGGCCTTTGAGCATGATCAGAATTTGAGAGAAGGCATTTTGTCACCTTTTGCAGAATCAGACAGAGCTGGGATTCATGTTGAAAAGCATTGTTTATTTCATTTCATTGACTGTATTGCCTACTCTGTCACATTGCACAAAGTGGCTAGGATGCAGCACTTTTGTGACCGTGCAGAAAATGGAGACTATGATGATGCTATGAGGAGGGGTGGAATCTGAGGCTATTTAAAAGGGCTGTCGAAAGCCTCTCCCTAAATCTGCTCTGGGCCCCCACTCCTGGGCTGACCTGTGCCAACCCATGCCAACCCAAACCATATCTGGCCAGAATTGATTTGTGTTGGGAACTCCAGTGCTAGTTCTACTCAGAGTAGACCCACTGAATTTAATAGACCTGACACACTTAGATTCCTTACCTTCAGTGGGTCTATTTGGAGTAGAACCTACTTGAACACAACTCACTGTTTTCTTACTGTGCAATGTATGCATTGATCAATCCAGTCTAACTCACACAATTCATTGGCTAAGTAGTCAGCCTGATCAACCCTCTAAATTCTGACAGCATCCACAATAGGAAATGTGAAGAAAAAATGGTTTGGAAAAGGAAAATATTTATCTGAGACAGGGCAATTCAGAAGAGGAAAACTGAACTTTAGGATTTCCCTTCACATTCGTTTCGGTTCCATGTGATGCTTTCTAATGTTTGCTAGCCTTTTTTAAATTCCAGCCTTTTATTTTATTTTCTAGGAATTCCCTTTGGCAGCCATCAGAGGACCCCAGTGCCGCTGTGGCTTCCCAACAATTCATTTCCCGTTACGCAACAGCTCAGACAGCTTATTCTGTAGCAGGTTGCAAAATGGCAGCAGCACGGCTGAAGAGCCAAAGAGGGGGGACTATCTCTTTGTCTATCAAACTCCTGTCCAAGGTAAGAGAGAGGTTGACTATATAGAATATCAATAACTATGTGCAGGGAGGTGCTATGCATCTTATACCCCAAGCAATGAGGCAAGACACTTGCTGTTGGGTTAAGTAGTGCCATAATTTTATTAATGCATAACAGGAGAAATCTGCAGTGAATGCTGCAAGCTGTTCCAGGACATTGAATAAGGGAGAGCAGCCTGGCAACCATCCACCGTTGCCTAGGATGGTGTGTCTGGCAGTGCCCTGAGTCTACAGACTCAGCTAAGCAGCTGCAAATAAAACGTTTTAAATGTGTTGTAAAGTGCAATATGGAAATAGGACACTAGATGGCGACAGTGAGCTATGCAAAATTCGATGTATTTTTCAAAGCTTTTTTTTTTTAAAAAAAATCATTTTCACAGCGTTTTTTTATATGTGTGTAGATTCCACCTAGCTTTTAAGAATGGGGAAGAAATTCAATTCAATTTGCATTTAAAGGTAAACCTACCCGATTCTTATTTTCTGAAATGGCAAACTCTCTGAAATGCACTCATCTTTTGAAATTTACTCTTCTCCAGATTTTTCAATGTCGTTCTACAACTAAGTAATGTATACAAAAATGCAGAGACCAAATTCAAAATTATTACCAAAAGTTCAGCTTGCCTCATGCTGGACTGACATCTGGAACATTGTTATATTAGAGAAATTTACAGGGAAGGCCACAGTCATCCATGGTGTATCAAAGACAGACAAATCCGAGGCAATATGGTAGGATCTTATATCCTGTATTAATTAAAACTACTTGTAGCAGCACTTACTGCCTCTCTTTCTGTATGGAACTTGTGAATGAAACCACACACACACACACAAACACGCACACACACACACACACACACACACAGGCTCATCTGTATTATTACATTTCCTCTTCTGCACACCAAAATCACCAACGTCCCTTTGTGTTTGTGTGTGTTTTCTGACTAGTGGTCTTTTTGTTTGTATCTGTTTTTCTATATATACAAAACCAATAAAAATGACTCTTTAAAAAATGCACAAACTGATGTAAAGTGTGCATTAAACAACTATAAGCCCAGACTGGACCTTAGCAGTCTACCTTCAAGAGAGGAGAAGCCTCTTTACAGGGGGTTGTGTTGAGCTTAGACCCATTAAAGTCATGGATCTAAGTGAGTCATGTGTATTCATTTCAATGGTTCTACCCTGAGGAGGACTAGCATTGCATACAACCTGGGCTCATTGTCTGCTTCAACAACAGCATGGGGGAGACTGGTTCTACTAGATCTTCTGGGCTGGAGTCCTTAGAGCTGGAGGCAACCTCCTCAGGCCAGAAAGTGCTGGCTGTTGCTGTTCCAGAGGTTCTGGAGCAGTGAGGTGTTCTGGGGGCTGGTTCGGGAGCCAGGAGCTCAAAATCCATGGATCATCCTCTGAGGAGGCCTGTACTTTTAAACCATGACCAGAAATCAGGAGACATATGTGTAGATGAACCTTAGGGGCTCATCCTGAGGAGAAATATTGGAAAAATTTCAAGGGAGACCAAAAGAGAGTCAATAAGACTACTGAAATGTATTAAAGCTGTTCTACACTTCCCTTAACTATTCACAATGAACTGACATTGATTTTGACTGGGATGATATGGCACAGGGAAATCCATCTCTCTCTTTCTCTCTCATCTTGTGGTAATGCAGAATATATCCACTGCACTTGCAATATTGATCTGCCCTTAAGGGAGAAAAAAATTGCAATACAGATAGGCAAGACCAGCATTGAGAAATAAGAGTCAGGGAGTATATATTCAAACATGTCTGATTTGGATCTTTTCCTGGAGAAACCGCTAGCACAGACAAGTCTTAAGTAGATAATTAAGAGACAAACATTAAGCGTGTCCAAATCTATCTTGCTGGTAGGCAGAAAATCCTTTGTTTTATGGTGATAGAAAAGCTTAGCTGGAATTCTAGGGCTGGAGGGGATGAAATTATTATGCCATCCAACCCCCTGTTCCAAAAGCAAGACCACCAGCCTCAATAGATCAAGCTGTGCAGTCTTAACCACAACGCACCCCAAGCAGATAGTTGATCCTTTGTTAAATAAAATAAAATAAACTCACAGAGAAAAGACTTAATGCAAAAGAGCCAAGCCACATATATTGTTGTGGTTGTTTTTTTTAAAAAGGCTTGCAGGGCAAATATGTTAATTCAATAGTTATCTACTGTAGTGGAAGGTAAAACTAAAAAAGTGACAAGCCAATCTGACCAGGAATGTCAAGAGATGAGTACAAAAGGTACTCTGAAATCTCTCTCTCTCTCTCTCTCTCTCTCTTTCTTTCTCTTTCTCTCTTTCACAAACGAGCAAGTTTCTAGTCTTCCTAGAAGAAAAGATATGAAGCCAAATGTCCCATGCAACTTTCAGAGATGAAACCAACCTGCTACTCCAACCTTTCATTGTCTTTAGCCAATGAGTGAAGTCAGAACTGTAATTAAAAAATGATTTCTTTGGATGCTGGGTGATAAGAATCCTTTTGGTCCTAAATAGCTGCTGTTCTCCCCTCTCCTTTAGTGCAACTTCTATTCCTGCTTCTGTGAAACTGCATTTGTTTGGGGCAGGGGGCAGGAAACATTTTCAGCAGGGGGCTGGTCCACTTTCCCTCAGACCTTGTGGGGGGCCGGACTATATTTTTTCAAGGGGGAAATGAACAAATTCATATGCCCCACAAATAACCCAGAGATGCATTTTAAATAAAAGGACACATACTACTCATGTAAAAACACGCTGATTCCCAGACTGTCCATGGGCCAGATTTAGAAGGCAATTGGACGAGATCCGGCCCCTGGGCCTTAGTTTGCCTACCCATGGCTTAGTGTGTCTGTTGTTTATCAAGCTTAACTGGTTTTTATTTGTGTTTTGCTGTAAAATACCAGGAGTTGAATGCAGCTATCAAAGCATGGAGGGAGTGATATGCCTACCTTCCTGGCCTTATGTCTCTCTGTGTGTTTTTCCTTAGTGACTCATCACTTCTCTTTGACTATGAGTCTTGCATTACACACACACACATGCATGCACCCCCCCACAATTTTTATTGTTTTTTAAACAAATACAAATGCAACTATAAAACACTTATCCAACAGTACAGATAAGTGTACTGTCGCTAGACATACACATACTTTCGACATTCAAACATATTACTTGACGTAACCCCTCCACTGAGAATATTGAGTTGTTGATGTAACAAGGTCCTGATTTGGGCCATCAACATAGTTAAAGAAAGGGGTCCATGTTTCTTGGAAGGTGTCTCTAATTTACAGGTGTTCATTTTTATTTTTGCCAGCTTTACTCTAAAATTTCAAGGATGTAGCAGTAGAATGTAAAAACTGAAATATTATCTAGCCTTCTGTGTGTGTGTGTGTGTGTGTGTGTGTGTTTAGGGAAGTAAAGTATGTGGGTGTGCTTGGGTATTGCTATTATGCTCAATTTATGGGGCAATTAATTGATTTTCCACCCACGGGGGGGGGGGAATTGTGGCTTCTTCAGGGTAAGTTATTGTTGCTGATATGCATACTTAAATTGGCATCTGCATCTGCAAGAATCAAACAAAAGAGGGGTCAGGTATGAGATATTAATGGCCACACAAGAGTTGATCTTAGAATATATAGCTTGCTTTTTTAGAATTTAAATCTTGAATTTATCAAAGTGAAACCATGTGAAAAATAATTGTTGTAAATTGTTGTCATTTTGTGTGTGTATTTGTTGGGGGGGAGATTACTTTGCTAACAATGAAATGCCATCTGTATCTGGTTGTAGACACCCGCTGCACTGACCGGATGTTTCTCCCCACCAAATCCAAAGCTTTTGTGGCATTGTCAAGCTTCCCTGGAGCTGGCAACACCTGGGCTCGTCATTTGATAGAACACGCTACAGGATTCTACACTGGGAGCTACTATTTTGATGGAACCCTATATAATAAAGGTAGGCTATTGAGCTGTGCCTGTCTTGTTTGTTTGTTTTTAAGAACAAGCACACTGCCAGCTTTGGGCCCTGAGTGTTTTTGTCTAAAAGTGGGTTCACTGAACAGGGGGAGGAAAGGGGTGTGCGCCACATTAGATCAGAGCAATGTAGTAGGATTCATGATAGGGGTGGGTAGGAAGAAGAAGAAGAGGAGGAGGAGGAGTTTGGATTTGGTATCCCGCTTTATCACTACCCGAAGGAGTCTCAAAGCAGCTAATGTTCTCCTTTCCCTTCCTCCCCCACAACAAACACTCTGTGAGGTGAGTGGGGCTGAGAGACTTCAGAGAAGTGTGACTAGCCCAAGGTCACCCAGCAGCTGCATGTGGAGGAGTGGGGAAGCGAACTCAGTTCACCAGATTATGAGTCTACTGCTCTTAACCACTACACCACACTGGCTCTGTGTGTAGAGGTTACCAGAAGGTGAGGGAGAAGGGGGGGGGAGGGAAAAGGGGAGTGTACCAAGGATACAAAAAGACAGACAGGAGCTCATGGGCAAGTTGGGGAGAGAAGGGTCCCAAACAAGGAAATAGTGGAAGTGTACCAAAGAGGGAATCGCTGATAGGGCCATGACAAAACTGTAATGGTTGGCCTGCTTACAGTGTTTAAGATATATATTATTGTGTTTAGATCATATCTATCTATATGTTTCTATCTATCTATTTATCTATCCACACAAACACACACTTTATATACATACACACAGGTTTTAAAGGGGAAAAGGATCACTGGAGAAGCAGGAGAACTATTTGTGTCAAAACTCACGAGAGTGGCCAAAAAGAAATTGAAATGTTTGATTCGGCCATCTTATTGATACGGAATCCATACAAGTCGCTGGTGGCAGAATTCAACCGGAAGTGTGCAGGCCATCTTGGGTATGCCACAGATCGCAACTGGAAAAGCAAAGGTAAGTGAACTCTAAGCCATTACTTTCTGACTTCATGTCAGAGAGAGATTTAAGGAAACATGCTGCACTCCTGTTTTCTTTATTTGTCAAAATAATAGACTGTTTCAAAGCATAAAGCCATCAAAGTAGCATATAAGAGAAAAAAACACCCAGTTCTAAAACAAACAAACAGTAAGATAGTCACTGAATTGTACAGTTGGAAGGAACATCATTTCAAGGACGCTAATTCTAAAAAAAACAATAAAACAGTTTAGGTAGGTATATAACTGATACTCCATAAATGACTAGGTTTCTCAGGGAAAGAATTCTTAAACCAAAGCATCTTCAGTAGGTATCTAAACACCATGATTTCAGGTGCGTGTTTCATTTCAGCTAGCAATTGATTCCATAGAGTTGGAGCTGCTGCACTAAAAGCTCAGTTTCTAGTACAAGCTCAGCACATGTGGGATGCTCAGTAGTGAGAGGTATAGTTGCTGAGCAATGATACATGGGGTGAAGTGGTTCTTTAGATACCCTGGTCCCAAATGAACATTTATTCATGTTGGAGGAACATCTACCACCGTTTTTTTTCAAGCAGAAAAGTTTCTTGTTCTGTCTCTGGCATCACCACTTGTAAGGATCAGGGCTACATCTGCACCATACACCATAGCTGTCAATATTTCCCTTTTTTAAAGGGAAATTCCCTTATTCCGAATAGGATTCCTCGCAAGAAAAGGGAAAAGTTGACAGCTATGCCATACACCTAAAGTGTTACAATATCCCTCTAAGAGTCATGGCTTCCCCCCAAAGAATCCTTTGGAACTGCTGAGAGTTGTTAGGAGACAGAGCTGCAATTCCCCAAATGGTTTAACCAATCCTTCTTGCCAGGAAACACTAGGAATAGTAGTTCTGTGAAGGGCAGAGCTTAATGAACTACAGTTCCCAACATTCTTTGGGGGAAGCCATGACTGTTTAAAGTGGTGTGATAGTGGTATAATGTAAAGATAAAGGTAAAGGGACCCCTGACCATTAGGTCCAGTCGTGACCGACTCTGGGG
Source organism: Podarcis filfolensis (assembly GCF_964270895.1). Taxonomy (NCBI): domain Eukaryota; kingdom Metazoa; phylum Chordata; class Lepidosauria; order Squamata; family Lacertidae; genus Podarcis; species Podarcis filfolensis. The sequence goes on from NC_139618.1 coordinate 9,575,966, forward strand.
TTGCAGCGCTCATCTCACTTTATTGGCTGAGGGAGCCGGCGTACAGCTTCCGGCTCATGTGGCCAGCATGACGAAGCCACTTCTGGAAAACCAGAGCAGCGCACGGAAACGCCGTTTACCTTCCCGCCGGAGCGGTACCTATTTATCTACTTGCACTTTGACATGCTTTTGAACTGCTAGGTGGGCAGGAGCAGGGACCGAGCAACGGGAGCTCACCCCATCACAGGGATTCGAACTGCTGACCTTCTGATTGGCAAGCCCTAGGCTCTGTGGTTCAACCCACAGTGCCACCCATGTCCCAGTGGTATAATGTATTAAGCATTAAATGTGCAGATTAGGCCTAAGTGAACTAATACTTTTCAGAAGAGAGCTTTCCAAGAAAAAAAGACTCTTCGCCTCCTCTCCCTCAATAATTTTAAAGCAACCTTCCCCTCAATTTTGCCACACACAAATAGCACTAACAGAAAGGGGGTATCTGCTTCTGATATCATTTTAAAGCAGCCTTCCTTTGCCATCCTTTTTCTATTTGGCAACAGCTGGGTTTGAAAACAGATAAGTCAATATCCTTTATTTTGTCTTTCACTTTGCAGAGTGGCCCGATTTTGTAAACAGCTATGCTTCCTGGTGGGCTTCCCATGTATTAGACTGGCTCAAATATGGCAAGCGTCTCCTCGTCATCCACTACGAAGACTTGAAACAGGCCCTGCTCCCTAATCTGAAAGAAATGGTCAGATTCCTGAACATCACAGTGACGGAGGACCGCTTGCTCTGTGTTGAGAACAACCGAGATGGGAACTTCAAGCGGTCAGGAGCCAGGCAGAAGGGATTTGACCCATTCACAGAGGAGATGAAAAACATGATCAATAAATACATTATGATGGTGGACAAAGCCCTGAGAGAGAGAAACTTTATCGGGCTTCCAAAAGAGTATTTGCCCAGATGATGTCATATGACCAGCTAGCTACATTAAAAAAGAGAGAGAGAGAGATCCTAATAATGAATTTTTTAAAAAGGCCAGAATTTTATAGCAGTAAAAAGGCAAGATTTGCACAGGGTCTGCTGATGAATGCAAATTCTTGAGACTTGGACGCTCTTCAGGGGTACTAAGTGCTACGAAAGGCGAGCAATGAAGGATGGAAATTGGGTTATAAACCAAGGCAAAAGACATTAGCGTCTCTGCCTCTGTGTGTCCTTTTCTCTATAAATGGCTACAAATTTTAACACTTGTGTGCACTGCTAATTATGGGAAATGTGTGTGAGGTGGGGTGGGGTGGGGGAGGCAGACAGTTCCTTTGTACCCCCCCTAACTGCCTACTATCAGTATTTCTCAAGAGTAACTATAACTTTTATAACAATTTTGGCAATTCAAATGTGCAGGTTACCACCTTGCTTTCTATGTTTTAAACTCACCCTGATAAATATTTTTAGCTAAGTAGTTCGGGGGGGGGGGAGAGTTGTTTTCTCTGCCTTCTTCCTTTATTTATGAATTTTAAAAACTGGGTCTTTATCCTCCATGAAAAGGTCATGTCTAGAAGGTTGTAATCTAGGCAGTCTCAAATGAGGACATTCCCTCCTCAAGATTTCTAATGAAGATTTCCAATGAAATTAAATTGGGAGCAATTATTCCTCTTGCTTTCCCACTGGAGATGGCTGAACTCCCCTAACAACTCTCAGCACTATCTCCAACAAAATTCTACTCAGAGGAAACCCATTGATGTTAATGGGCCTAAGTCATTAAAAAATAATAATCAATTGGTCTACTTGGAATAAGACTCAGTCATTGGATGCAACCCATATTCTTTAAACTAGGATTCATTTGAATTTCAAATTATGCATCTTGTCGGGTTAAGGATTTTAGAGGGGAAAGGCGTAGAATTCTAGAATTTGGCAGTGGTGATGTTGCATTAATTTTTTAACTTGGGCGGAGTGCCTCTCAAATTTTAATTTCTAAAGAGACATGGGAAAATCCAAAATTGAATTCAGTTTTGTCAGATTTGTGAAAATCTTTACTATAGCTCCAGCTTGCTCCAGCCCTGACAATCTCTTACCAGCATGCCTTTGATGAGCTCTGGCATGAAACGAGAGGCAACTATGCAATCAGAAAAGGGTGGACTCTCATTCAACCAAAGGTTTTAAAGCAGAGATTGGGTGGCTGCCCATCTAGGTAACTAGTGCAATGGATTCCCTGGATTGGCAGAGAGTTTAGATTGCATTCTCTTTGAGGTTCCTTCCCACACTATGATTGCAGCAACAACAATATTGTTATGCCACTGTACATCCAGTGGTAGTGGGGGCATCAAAAGAGTGAAATGGAGCTCCTATGACAGGGCAGATCAGGGACCACACAGTGTGCCTTGTGACACTGCTTAAAGTGCATACAATATTGTCTTACTTGCTAACCAAGAGGGAAATGCCAGCATCACAAGTGAAACATAAAATACATAAGGGTAATGTGGGGGTGAGTGGGAGACTGACATGTCTAACTTTCAACCACAGTGGTTTGGAGGAGGGATAAATAAATATAAGCAAAAACCACATGGAGGAATATGGATGCCTTTTTGTCTCACCCACATCCAATTAATAAGAGCATTACTGAAAATTCATCTGATCCTACTAGTCTGTAATTTGGCAGGTTTGTCACCCAGGGACACATCTCTCATGTCAGCAGACTTTCAAGGGTCCATCAAGTTGGAAATCCTGTTGCCCAGATGCCTCCAGGAAGCCCCCCCCCCCAGGAAGGCTAGAAGCTTGGCTTGACCTCTGTCCAAATAAGCACACCATTTTCACTTTGTACACAGACATATATACACAAACACACTTGGGTGGGCACGACTTATTCTGGATGACAAATAATCCAAATTAGTCTCAAGTGATTTTCAGTTCTGAAGTTTCCCATTAAACGACCATCATTGCTAGTAGGCATGCCACAGCAAGGATGCCAGGAGATGTTGCATAGCAGAATGTTATAAGTGGGACCTACAGCGTGCAAAGAAAATTGCAATGTGGAGTGCTCCTGTACAGGGTCCTAGCCAGGATTGCCTATCTATTCCCCTTTGTAACCCATTTCCCATGGTCAATGAGAATACTACATCCAAACAGGCCTTTCTTTGAGGCACTTCCACACTCAATTCCACCATCACCCCAAAGATTTGAAGAGGCAGGGAGTTGTTGGGAGCCCCTTATTTCCCTCTCAGACCTACAATTCCCGGAGCTGTTTAACAAGTAATCCCTCTTTCCAGGGAACTCTGGAAATTTCAGCTCTGTGAAGGGAATATTGGGTCCCCTAACAACTCTCAGCACTACAGTTCCCATTATGTTTTGGGGAAAGCCATGACTGTCCAAGCGGTATGAGTGGTTTAAATGTATGGTCCTGGCAGCGATCTTCTGAGAGAGACAGAAGGCAAAGGTGTAACAAGAAGTAGACTGGTGTGGATGTGGACATAGAGAGAATTTGCACATAGCTGCCTATGCCCAGTGAGATAATGAACAAGGTCTTCGGAACTTGAGCAAATGGCTGCAGTATCAAAGTCCTCATAATCCTGGAGAAACCGACACTTAACACGTGCTCACCATATTCTCCTAACATCCTAATCAGAACATACCCCAGTTAGAAAATGGCTTAGGTAAGCTTACTTTGTCATACAATTGGTTACAGGCTACAGTTGTTGGCTCATGATAGCATGCATTCCTCGCAATGAAAGGTATGAGGTGTCTTTGGCCAGCATAACTTTGTATTAGCACAATCCTTCAAAGATGCTTGGAGAGCAGGGATGCAAGAAGGCACTGTTTTCTATCCATCACACGCAGCACTGTTTCCATGCTGCTGCAGTCTGCCTGTCCCCAAAGCTACATTATTTGTAACACTGTGGTGAAATTACATAAGTTGTGTAATGATATTGCCATTATATTATTCCACGCTGTTTGTTGCAATGTGATGTGTGTGGGGAGGGGCATAATCAATTAGCTATCATTTGCAGACTGAAACCAATCACATTCATGGAACTGATTTCAGTTTCGGATATGAATGAATAAGCACTGGCAATTTCTCCTCCTGTTTTTTGTTTTCATTCTCTGACACCTTTACTGGGGAGTCAACAAGTACAGAAGGTCTCTATGCTCTGATAATGAGGGAGACTTCTGGATTTCAGCTACATTGTGTTTATAATGCTAGAATCCTTGCAAACCTGCACTGTACAATAAAACCTCCTTCTCCTTTTCACCCATTAATGTAACAGTAACACAGTAGACTCACAGGTCTTCATCACAATGACACTACAGTAAAACTGTACAATCAAACCGGTGAATGATTTGATAGGATTACAACTGGTGTGTTCCTTTGTAAAGTACAATTCTTTCCACTCTAGCTGGAATATTGTGCAAGTCTATTCTTCAGAATTCTTTGTTCTATAAAGATCGGAATAAATGATAATGTCACTTACATTTTAGAGACAGTTAAGTCCCCGCTGCCTTAACACTCTGCTGTGGAGAGCATTTGTTTCCTTAGACATTTCCTTCTCTTCCCATTCATTTAAATGGGTTCCACTGTGCCTGTTTTATGGTTCTTTTTCATTCCTATCTCTACTAAATTAAGTTCTGGATTTTGAAAAGAAATATCAATAGCACATAACATCTGAAATCATTTTCTGCAACCCAGAGAGAACAGTAGAGAGGAACAGCTTCGCCTGTCATTTCTGTCATGTTTTACATCCAGGTTCTGACTTTGAAAGCAACCTTAGATCCTAAACGTATGCTTTATTCATTTTACTGATTGGTGGTGTGGTGGAACTATAAGCATTGTTTTGAAAAGGTTGGCACAGAATTAGTCCTTCCCCACTTTACTGAAGAATGTTGAGAAGAGCATCATTAATTAACCCAAAATATGAACAGGTATGTACACATCGATTCCATTAAGAAACTGACTGCTAGGTTGCACATTTCCTCAAGTGCGTTCTCTTTGCAGTCCCGGATAGGGGTTTGTAAAGCCATACATTTCAATGTTATGTTCACCCATATTTATTTCTGATGCAGAGTTTAGTTGATTACTGATAATTCTTGTCAAGTGATTAAACGAAAACCAACAAATTCATACATTTGTGTAAAATTAGAGATAGGTGACAGAACAGCCAATGTAACGAGGAAGCTGAGCTGCATTTCAGACACAACAGAGACTCAGATGAAGTTTCTGGAAAACATCTTATGGTTCTGCTTTAATTGGCAGCACCAATTAAGATAGCTTTTGCAATTTGCTGCAAAGAACCAACGAGACAAGCAAGGTGAGAAACAGGTGATTTCTAGGAGAGGAATAATGCTCTGAGAAAGAAGGAATGTGCTGTGAACTTTTAGGATTATAGGCTGCAAATATTTTGAAGGAAGGAAGGATTGGATTATACCAAATGCTATTCAGATATGATGGATGGAACCAGTTATACACCTGATAAACTGTGAGACATATGACTAAGACTAAGAATGTGAGAAGAGCCCTGTTGGATTAGACCAAAAGCCTATTTATTACTGGGAAGCTCAGATCAGCAGGCGATTTGGCTTTTCTCTGTGCAAGGAGTGTGGTGCCATTGCAAAGGAACAGAGACAGCAAACCCTGGCTTAAGCTGGCTGATGTCTCTAGACTAGTTTGAGCAATAGCTTTGGTGACAAAATATGCAGAAACCTAATTTGTTCCCAGAAACTTCTCCATATCTAATGAAGGCACATCTCCATTTTTTGCCATTAATATATCCTGAAGGTTTCCTTTCAGCAAGCAAAGTAATTAGATGGAATCTTAATTTGCATTTCCTAGGAAAGGACCATTGCCTTTCCCCAAGAGGGACACCTTTGTGAATTGGTTGTTGCCTTTGATTGGCCAAAGACCTGTCATGACTATCCTGTAAACTCTACAGTGGGAAACCTATATTGTTCTGCATAGTCTTGATCCAGTACTTGAGTTAATTACTATTTAATCTCCTCTCTGTCCAATAAACTCCTAAATATAATCACCTTTTGCTTATGGCACACCACACATTGTGAACTCTCTTTCCTATAAATCAGTGTTTCTCAACCTGTGGGTTCCCAGATGTTGTTGGACTACAACTCCCATCATTCCTAGACACCATGACCACTGGTCAGGGATGATGGGAGGTGTAGTCCAACAACATCTGGGGACCCACAGGTTGAGAACCGCTGCAAATGGACATCCCTCAGACTCAAAAAAATTCCAGCTTTTATGGATACCCCAGGAGGCTGCTACATCAGGGCATGTCATTTTAGGGGGTGAAGTATTTTGAATTCCCAAGTCATGTTGCAACGTTTTAGAACCCCTCATTTTTGAAAGCTGAAAAATTCAACGCATCTCCTCTACTCTTCCCTAGATCTCTACTTCTTGTCTCATCTCCCTGTCTCTCAGCCATGCTTGTTATTTTGTTTTCGGCTAGTCATGGCCCTTGTAGGAAGTCATGGCCCTTGTAGGAAGCCACAAGGGAGCATTTTTTTTCTTTTTTAAGGAAACAGATTGGCTAACAGAATGCAAGCTTGTTGGATGCCTCTCTGCCATGGAACAGACCAGTCATCAAAGTCCCACCAAACACCTGCTACCTTGCCCTTGCAGTTCATACTTTCATACTGCATCACAGTGTGGTATGCTGGTTTGACATCAACTGATAGGAAGTGCCTACAGAGGGTGGTGAATACAGCACAAGATATTATGGGCTGTCCCGTGAATCCGCTGGATGAAATAGCGGAAGAACGTTGCCTCAGGAGAGTGAGGAAAATTCTCAGGGATGATTCACACCCTGGCCGGCACTTTCTTGATCTCCTGCCCTCAGGCAGAAGATATAGAAGCATGATTAATTGCACCAACAGGGTAAAGAACAGCTTCTATCCGTGGGCTGTTAGGCTGCTGAATAAAGATAACAACAGGGCAACTGACTTTCGGGTTTGGTGGGTGTGCATCAATAAACAAGGGGGAATTAAAACTAAGAGAGCTGAGTGGGGGTGCTCGTGTAATCTCACTGTATACAAGTTGTACAAAGTATTTCAAATTCATAGGGAAACTCAGAGAACCATTTCCTTCTATTCTGCTTTCCTCATGACAGGCAGCTACTGTCTGATCTCTCATCACAATGTCTACCTTTTCTATTTCCCCAATCTCACTATCTTTGTATCCTCACAATGCCATTTCTATTCAAGCTTCTCCCTAGTACATCTAGGTTTCCATTGTAGCCCTTTTGCTTCCCTAGCACCCCCACACTCCACATACAGTAAACACTCCACCCTCCATCTCTTCCTGGCACTACCATCGGAAGGCTTTAAGCTATTGGTCCAGTCAGTGTAAGTGTGGGTGGCCTGTACATTAATTTGTAGCAACTCACCATCTCACTCTTTGCTAACCTGGCAGTTGACATGTCAAACCACGTAAATCCATTTTATTTATGATCCATGTTATTCATGATCCAATCTTTGAGTAGTGTGAGATTACAGGGGTTCCAGGCACTTACCGGTACCCAGTGTCTGTGTTTGTGTGGTATCTTTATGATATATGGTTTCTTTACACATATATACAACCTGAGCCTATGATGGAGGGGTCTTGCTTCTCCAATAGCCCGGCCCTGAATTCAAACAAATATCAAACATTGCTCTCTGGCCCTCTGCTTGCTGTTTTGCTTTTAGCTCACAAAATTCCACACTTTGAACTCAGGCTTTATCTTTCTACGTACAGTGGTACCTTGGTTATCGAACTTAATTCATTCCGAGAGTCCGTTTGACTCCCGAAACATTCGAAAACCAAGGCACGGCTTCTGATTGGCTGCAGGAGCTTCCTGCACTCAAACAGAAGCCATGTCGGATGTTTGGCTTCTGAAAAACATTTGGAAATTGGAACACTTACTTCTGGGTTTTCAGCATTCAAGAGCTGATTTGTTTGACAACTAAGTCGTTCGCAATCCAAGGTATGACTGTATTTGAGAATTGGATGAGGGGCCCCACCCATTTGCTGTCTGGCATAGAGTCCCATCTCTTAATGGTCCATCACCCCAGGCAGTTACCTTATCAGAGAGCTAGCCTGGCTTATATTTTAACATTTGCTGTGTCCAGGGGTTAAAAAGGTCTGGCCCACACAAACTCATAGCAGTACCCAGAGGTGCTGAATGTATGCTATAAAAAAAAACCAGCCCCACAAAACCTAAACATCTTGGATCTGTAACAGAGCCTTTACGTGTTGCATAAAACATTTCATTTTAATAATGCACTTCCATTGTATATATTGTTACAGTGATCGCTTGACATCATTTATGTGAAGGAGTTTAGCTCTCCCTCTCATTAGGATAGATGTAATAGGACTTGGCCAAAACTAAGCACCCATTAAGAAGCATGACTGGAAATGAAATAATTCCTAATGTGATTCTCTTGCTTTCCAACAGATGTATAGCGAAATCTGCTTGATTAGCAAAATGGGATCAGATTTACATTAGCACCAAACTTCATCTCAGTTACGGTGGAATCATCACATCTGCAAACAAGTACAGACAGTAAAAAGGTTATCTAATCTTAAACAGAAGTGTTTGGACATAACCCTTAGAAAAGTAGTGGGCAACCTCAGACTTAAGTACTAATTGTAGCCCTCCAAAATGGGAAGGGAAGGAAAAATGACCACCTCCTTGCATATCCACCATATATATGTAACAGGGAAATTACAGGGCACAATTCAAAGCATTGGTTATGACCTACAAAGGCCTATACAGCTTGGGTCCAGGCTATCGGAAGAACTGTATCTCCTTACGTGAGCTGGACTGGGCTTTGAAATCTTCTGAGGAGCCTTTCTCTTGGACCTTCACAGGGACATTGGGTGAGGTCATGACAGAAGACCTTCCTGGTGGCTGCTCCTAGATTGTGGAACTCCCTTCCATGGGTGGTCAGAGTGGTCCCCTTCTGGCTTTCCTCTCACCAGCAGGCAAATAATTTTATTCCAACAGGTCTTTGAACACTAACTGACTGACGTGGTAAGGCTTTTTGTATGTCCTTTTAAGTGTTTTCAGTGATATTTCAGTGCCATTTTTAAAAGATTCATATTTATTGTGTGCCATTAGTTGTATTTGTTTCAATTTATGCAGTGAGCTGCTTTGGGGCCTACATTGGGAAAATGAAATAATATATGTTATATCCAACAAATATTCTTGAATTTCAATCACAGCTGGAGAAAGGAATGGCCCAGGCCATTTTGTTACCTAACTCAAAGGGCAAGTTGGCAGCACGCCCCATTCCATGTAGAGAATTCAGCTGGTCTGGTTGCTGAATCTTTCTTCAACAGTGATGACTGGACAGCATCGTTGCATGTGACAACAGCAGGCTAGTTTAGAAGGCACAGGACAGGCCACATGGTGCATACAGAAGGAAACAACCCAGGAAGTGGGACCTGCCACCCCATTTCCTATGTGTGGTGTGGAGAAAGCAGGTGGAGGTGGAGTTTTTCTCCTCTTATAACACTAGAACTGAATGTCGGAAGCTGAATGTTGGAAGATTCCAAAGAAAGCACTTCTTTGAACAGTGCATAGTTAAAGTATGACATTTGCTTCCACAAGAGGCAGTGATGGCCACCAACTCTCCTCAGAAAAGCATTACCTAAATTCATGGAGGATAAGGCTACTAACCCAGATGGCCATGTTCTACCTCCGCAGTCAGAGAGGCAGTAAGCTTCTCAATACCCATTGCTGAAAACCACAGGAGGGGTGAGTGCTGTTGTACTCAGGTCCTGCTTGTAGCATTCCCCCAAAGAGGCGCCAGCTTGCAAGGGCATCAAACGCATGATGTCAGGATGTCCCGCACACAGCATCCCAATATGATGCACATGACGTTAGGACATTGGGAAGAGCCTCAGGGTGGAGCCAAATGTGGCGGCCATGTGACTCAATGGCTGGCAGCTCCTCCTCCTCTTGAAGTTGGCACCAGCAGGCATTTACAGCCTGTAATGCATTGAAAGAGAATATGATGAAAATGATGTATAGATGGTATATTACACCCGTGAAATTAGCTAAAATGTATAAGACAAATAATAAATGTTGGAAATGTAAAGAAAAAGAAGGAACATTTTATCATATGTGGTGGAAATGTAAAAAAGTAAAGAACTTCTGGGAAATGATATATAATGAGATGAAAAAGATGTTGAAATATACATTTTTTAAAAAACCAGAAGCATTTTTACTTGGTATTATAGGTCAGGACATTAATAGGCAAGATGTTAAATTGTTTTTATATGCAACAACTGCGGCAAGAGTATTGTTAGCCCAGAAATGGAAACAAGAAGAAATTCCGATGAAAGAAGAATGGCAGACGAAATTAATGGACTATGCAGAATTGGACAAAATGTCAGGAAGGATTCGAAACCTGCGGGACCAGAGATTTACAGAAGATGGGAAGAAGTATATGAATTATTTGAAGCGCAACTGGAATCAACAAATTACGCTAGTAGGACTACAAGAAGTTTTGTAAGGAGAAATATACGAAGTGTTACAAAGTAGAGAAAGATAGAGATATTGGTTATGAGTTTGAAATGTAATAGGGAAGATAAGAAATGCATACTGAGAGATTAGATTGAAAAATTTCCAAATAGGATTGATGGAAGTCAAAAATTTGAATAAGATGTAAAAGTATGTTTAATTACTGTTGAAAATGATGTGTTAAAACACACACACACACACACACACACATATATATGAAGTTGCCACCAGCAGGAGACTGCTTTGGCATTCCTTCCCCTCTGCAGCAGCAGGAGGAGAAGAAGGAGCCAGCCACCAGAGCCATGCCACACTAGTGTCCATGCTTTGGCTCCATGCTTTTGGGACATTGGGGGGCCTCCCCCCAAAATATGTTGTTGTTGTTTAGTCGTTTAGTCGTGTCCGACTCTTTGTGACCCCATGGACCAGAGCATGCCAGGCACTCCTGTCTTCCACTGCCTCCCGCAGTTTGGTCAGACTCATGTTTGTAGCTTTGAGAACACTATCCAACCATCTCGTCCTCTGTCGTCCCCTTCTCCTTGTGCCCGCAATCCTTCCCAACATCAGGGTCTTTTCCAGGGAGTCTTCTCTTCTCATTAGGTGACCAAAGTATTGGAGCCTCAGCTTCACGATCTGTCCTTCCAGTGAACACTCAGGGCTGATTTCCTTCAGAATGGATACGTTTGATCTTCTTGCAGTCCATGGGACTCTCAAGAGTCTCCTCCAGCACCATAATTCAAAAGCATCAATTCCCCCCAAAATATAGGAGGGCTCTAAAAGGGCCCAGCCCCTATTCCCACAGGCATCTCATTGTCCACTGTGAGAGCAGGATGTTGGGTTAGCTGGGTCACTAGACTAATCCAGCTGCGCTCTTATGTTCCTTCAGCATCTGCTGTCTGAGACCACTACTTTTGCCCAATGGTGAGGCTCTACTTGTTTGGAGAATATTCCCTGAAAGGTTGTACAAGAGGTTTTCTTTGTCCGTTTGAAGCAAATTCATTTGAGCTCTGTTTCAAACATATTCTCCTCCTTTGTAACTTCACAGAGAAGGACAAAAAAAATTGGGGGGATTACAAACCTAATATATAATTTGCACATCTGAAAATGTGCTGCAGCCATTAAAGACTAATAAAATAAAGCAGATTAAAAGGATAGCTCCCTTAAAGATTGATCTTGGCTACCCAAGGTCAAAAGTAAATTATAAGTAATGCAGTCAAGAAGTTGGACGGCACTGACTGGATAAATGTCATAACTGAAACAAGCAGTAACTCAATTTTCTATATTTGAACATCTCATTATATTCCATGCCATTGAAAGACATATTAGGTTCCTGAGAGGTGACACAGAAGGTCTCCAGCTGAAAATCCAGCCCTTAATTATTTTGTGGAGGTTAATGTGCCTATAGGAGTGCAGTAGCTCGGACTTAACAGTGACTAATAGATTCCGATGGAAACGAATTTAATGGAAAATTAATAAAGCGGTACAGAACGGTCCTAGGTTTAAATATGAAGGCTTGGAACAATTGCAAGAAAAAGTAGGTCTCAAGTTCAAATGCCTCCTTTTGAAGAGTTCCATTGCTCAGGTGGTTGGCGTCTAGGTGAGAGGTCCAGCATCATGAGTAGTCTTTTGAACATTTACAGTAGTTTACAATGTGTGTTAACACACTCTCAGTAAAGGCTGTACATGTTGGTTTTCCATAGGGAAGGTCAGTGGATTAGTGGTAGAGCATAGCCTTTGCATGAAGAAGGTCTCAGATCCAGTCAAATATCTCTAGTTCTGAGAGGTGCCAGAACTGAGTTTCAGTGACTTCTTGCTGGAAAAAAAAGCCCTGATGTTAAGGCACTACATAGAAATAATATTTGCACAGGCTCTGTGTGCAGTGTGTGGCAGAGTGAGCAGCCCTGTCCTATTCACTATTGGAAGCTACCTTATACTGAGCCAAACAATTGGTGCATCTAGTTCAGTATTGTCTACACTGAGTGGCAGCAGCTCTGTGGGATTTGAGGCAGGAAATTTTCCTAGCCTTACCTCGAGAGACCAAGGATTGAACTTGGGACCTTCTGTATGCAAGACACATGCTCTTCCTCTGAGTTATGGCCCTTTGCGTGGTGATTCCCTCCTCCCACCAGTTGGAATAAATGAAGACACAGGACACCGTTATTTTAGGTTAATGGGCAAAAAATGGCCACAACTTTATTGGTTACAGGTAAGAGCGGTATTGGCTTTAGGCATTGGTCCTATCAGACTATCCGGCATGAAACCGGAAAGGGTTAACACCAGCAGGGGGAGCCCCTGAGATGCACATCCCTAGGCACTCCCCGAGGGGTCACCGCTCGGGGGCGCACTTTAGGCCCTGGCCTCCATAGGTTTCGGACGAGGCAACGCCCCCTGGAATCCTTTACCAGACTACCCTTAAATATTTGGGGGAGGTGATGGCGCTCCTCCCCCCAACTCATCTGCATAATAATACCCCTACCAATGCCTAACCACCAAACCAAGGACGTTGTGACGATTTGCTACGAGGTAGGGGAAAAAGCCAAATGGCCAGTACCAATTTGCCAAGTGGAAAAATTCTTACCAGGCCCCTTTCGACAACCAACCGAGGTCCATATCAAGGTCAGAGGGAAAACCTAGAGGGTGGGTGGGAAACCGCAGCTGCAGTGAGGACAAAAAGGGGAGATTCCGGGGCCGCGCCGACCTTAAGTGAACCAGGCCACGCCCCCGGGGCCAGCCGATTGGCTGGCCCTGGGGCTGACACGGCCCGAGGATTCCCCAGGTCGCGCAGGGCTGAAGGCAGCCCCGCACAGTTGTTGGGGGCGTGAGCCCACAACTCCAGCTCCTCCTTATGTCGGAAGTGGCTTTCTCAATATGTGTTCCTCTTCACACGTTCCCAAATACACAGCTGGGAAACCTTATGGAATGACGACAGTGCTGAACACCATGGCAACAACATTCTTTTTTCCTGCCAGCTAGGCAGTCTTTTTTCTCGTTTTCTTTTTTTTTTTTAACAGCATACATGTCTTAGCATCAGCCGTCAGGGAGGCTGGCTCCTTCCGAGTTTCCGGGAGATAATCTTCTTACTCAAGGAGTTTACAAGAAGATTGTGTTAACATTTCGCATGATGCATTTGTCAATTTCCATCTTGAAATCTAGCCTGCATTTGCTAACATCCTCCTAGGAGCCACAGCTGGAATGAGCTTCAGTCCCATTTGAGCTAATTGGGCTATTGAAAGAGAAATTCAAAAAGCGTAAAGGGAATATCCCTATTGAAGTGTTCATGTGCATCTGTAGACGATTAAAGGAATAATGTGCAACAATGTTTATTTTAAAAACTGATAAATGGTGGAGGTTTAGCCATTCTCAACAACAACAAAAAAAAGACCTGCTCAGAGCCCCCTGGAACACCTCTTTTGTTGTCTGAGGCAGAGAAGCAAATCATGCCCTCCTTTCCTCAAGTTGAGGTTCACAGTACCCCAGGCCAAGTTTTCATGGCACATGAGCAGGGCTGGATTAAGAAAATAGGCATGTGCATCAAAGGAAGGGGAACAAAACAGAAATTTCCCACTGATGGATTTACCATGGACCATATGGTGCAACTGAACCAGGTTCCACAAAAAAGGCTCCCACAATAAATGGGGGGGGGGGAATCACATTCATATGCATACAATACTAATAACACAGCAATAAAAAAATAGTAATAATAGAGATGAATGATATATGGTTTCTTATTGTTTATATTTTGAATTAGATATATATGGGGGCACTAAAACATTTTAAGTGCTTAGGGCCTCTAAAAGCCCTGCACATGAGTCTGAAAATCCAGCATCTCTTCCTCTTTGGTCCTCTTTGGAATCCCATCACAAACAGTGTTGCTGGCATGGGAAAGGACTGGTGGTGTCTCATTGCATGGTACCCTTATGTGAGAGAGGGGGGATCCCAGGAACAGACCAAGACCACCAGCTGCTGGCTTCCCAGTGGGGCTCCTCAGCTTGCATGCATTCTCGCAGAACAGAAGCCCTGAGGCCTGGATTCAGCAGCTTCCAGCCAGTGGCGAAGCTGCATGCTCCGGCACCGGGTGCAGAGAGCAGGTGGGGGCATGGCCAGCGTGCGCCCTGGGGGTGTGGTGTGCCACCTGCGGGGGTGTGGTACCTGGCGCAGTGAGGAGGTGTGCGGTGCATGTCCAGGGGGGCGGCTGCAATGGTACCCCCTCCCCGATGGTGCCGGGGCGGTGTGCTCCCCCCCCATTCCTCCGCCAGTGCTCCCAGCAACACCTGCCACTCCACTCCCTAGCTGAATTGCACCATCTAGCTGGGTTGGTGGATTTAAATTTGGGCTGTTGTGGGGGCAGGCCTGCTACCAGCAAGGGTGACAGCAAAGAGGGGAGCCCCTTCAGGGGAGAACAAGGGCAAGGGAAAAGAAGGACAGGGAGCTGTGGGGGAAAATGCATTTTTCTACAGACCTGCTAGAACTGTGTCTGGTCTGTTTCTGTCCCCATATCCTTTCAGGGATTTTCAATGCAATTACCCAAATAATTATTATGGGATACAAGCAGGAATTACTTGCCATTCCGCCCTATGTTCGCCGCATGTGGAAATGTTTCCATTCTTCTGTGGCTAATCTTCCACCAAAAAGCTATGTTATTAACCTCCCCGTCCTGCCCTTTACGTAATTCAGTACGTAAACTGCATTGCCATAACGTAATTCCACCCCACTCATTTCAGTGCAAAGGAAACACAGCACAAAGGTGTGGGAAAGTAACCATTTACACATTGTTTGTGGACTGAAATCAACAAGAACAGCGAATGCCAGTTGCATTTGCTGGATTGATTTTCGTTCCAGACAGGAGACAGATGAATGAACTCCTGTTTCTGTTTTTGTCAGAATTCTCTGATATCCCCAGATGTAGTTACAAGAAACTTGTGGCTATTGGGATCATATAAAAGTCAGTGGTGAGGAACAAGGACTACCCAGTTTTCATTTGCCTATAGCTCCCACAAACCTAGACCATTGCCCATGCAGTCTGAGGTTGATGACAGTAAGAGCTCCGCAACATACAACAATTGGAGACCTTCAGGTTCTCCATTCCAGGAAAAAGCATACCCCTCATTCTAAAGTCCTGATGTGCCAATTTAGTGCCTCTGTTTTCTATCCACAAAGACACACAACGTCAGAATCAAGACAGCAAGTTAATAATTGCTCGCTTGTTAGGTTTCCAATGTTAATTAGGGCCTAAGGGCTTCTGGCTGTAGATCTGAACAGCACAGCCCCTCTGAAAAACAAAGCATTGAACTTGTATGGAAGGGGGGGTGCAAAATTAATATGCATCCACAAACAGGGAAGGGCATGTAATTCACAAGAAAGAGAAAGAAGAGGGTGTTGCATTCTAGGGCACACATAAAATGATGTGTTTAGGTCTTAATCTGGGCCTGAAGTCAACGCATTTCAGACCTAGAAAATGTTTTAATTCCAGAGCTTCAATTAAATATGAGCTCACTCTTCCAGTTCTGTTTCTTTCCCGTTCCATGGTTTTATCACTGTCTTCCTTTCCTCCTGAATTCCTAGTTTAACGAGGATAATGTCTGGAATTTGAGGCACAGGTAGACTGAAACAGATTACACCTCCTTCCATTTCTTTGCCTCTTTTTTTGTAGCCCTGATACCAGTGTGAGTGACCAATGCAGGTGTGTGCTTTGATGAAATCCAAAGCAATACTGGTCAGACCTGTTTATTTCTTTATGTATGCCATGGAAACAACACAGAGATAAAATAAATGGGAAAGCAGAATAACAAGTATTGGGATAATATTTCAAGTATTAATTAAATATATGCTGCCAGCTGTGAATGTCAACAACTTGAGGATAGAATTATCCTAATAATTGCTGTGATTATGTTACTCCACAGCAACAATGCCATATTGATTAGAAGTTCTTGGGATGGAACTAATTGAATATTTCGGCAAATTCAACAGCAATTGCTCTAAGAAGCCAGTGGAAGGGCTTTGTGTTCATTTGAAAATATGAAAATATTGCTGGGATGAAGACTGTTGCGAGCATAAATACTGGGTACAAATAAAGGGTACTATCAGGACCAAACTTGGGATAGTAGTCCATGGTGAGCCAAGGGCTGTGAACCAGGAGCCAAGCTCCAAGCCAGATGTCAGGAGAGAAAGTGAGACCCAAAGAACAAATAAGGAGAGTAAGTTAAGAAGCGAACCAAAAGTCAAGAATGAAAGCCATTCAAGGATGCAGGAATGCACCTGAGTTCAGGTAGACCTTACAGCTCAAGCAGGCTCGGATGGTAAAGGAATCGCCTTATACCCTTTCTTGCTCCTGAGGAAGCCAATGGCCAATTTGAGTAGCTGGAATCTGATGGTACTTACTGAGAAGCTTCCACCTGCAATTCAGTGATTTCACCATGTGATGCAGCAAGACACAATCTCCATTGTCTTATACAAACAGACCAATAGATCTTGGATATGAAATTCATGTGTTGGTGGCTGTTGGGGAATTTGCTAAAGATTGAAAATATAGTGGTTCCTTACTTGGTCTGATCTGATCTAATTCTATGAACTGGTGTGTTGAAAATTTTATTCACTATTCGCAGGATTCACTCTATATGTCCTAGCTTTTCACAAGGACAGAAGTCATGTTAGCATCACCCAAAGCTTCTCCAAACACCTATAGAGCACAGGGACATGGGAGAAGACACACACTTCCTTATATGGAAAGGTTGGTGCCTTGGATAGCCCATAGCTAATGACTTGTTTATGTATCAACCAACCAACCAATCAAAAAACAAACATATGATCCATTGATAGGACATTTTCCGAATGAACAGCAATCAGTAAATTCCCCCTGGCTCAATTCATAGCTAATTTGGGCTTCCCAAGATCTCTCAGGCAGAGAGAGAGAGAAAAAAAATCTGTATTTTCTGCTCTTGAAAACCAAAAACCAAAAAAACCACCACAACTGATGCCCAACAACAACAGAAATCATGCCTGACTTCCCCCTGCCATCCGTCTCTACTAGTCCCTCCCGTTCTCAAGGAAACTTGCCTGAGAGAAACCTGCTCCTTACTAACAATGTAAGCCTTATATTGAAAGCCCAGAGAAGGCATTTCAGGTTCTTTGCTTAAGAACTGAACACTAATAAGCAGGCTCAATGACATAACATCCTGCCATGGTGCATGGGATGTTGTTTTCTCTGCCGTCTGGCCCAATTCATTGAATTGGAAGGCATAGGACTCTACAGATCTCATGCACCCTAGAAGGAAATGACACTTCTAGGCATTTTCCTGAGCACCCAGGTGTCAAATATGGTTCAGTATGGCTGGGAAACCATCCCCCACCATCCAATTCAGGGCTTGATTTGGGACTGCAGATTTGCTCAAACCTAGAGCAATCTGAGGTTGACCTAATCTAGATCTGGGCTCTGATCTGATTTAAACATTAAACATGCAGTTGGAAGGGGGGGAGGTGACGCTACCTCTCCTCCCATCCCTCCCTACTGCACTTCAGAGAGCAAGATTAAAATGTTTGCTCACCACATGGTTCAGTCCTGTTCTACAAATGCATCCCCCCTGTTGTGAAAAGTCTCGTACAGCCAAATCACAATGTGGGGCTGTTTGAAAGTCCTCTTGCAAACAGCACCACATTACTCCTTGCAGAGGCTAACTCTCCCTGCTGTCCCCCTCCCTGCCATTGTACAGTCCTGGTTGCTTCTGGTGGGCTTAACTGACCTGGGGAGATCAGGAGCTGTCTTAACCCAATTCAGTGCAGGCTTCAGGCTTCGGCCGATTCCAGTGCTAGTTAAGACAAGTCCCATAAAAATGGTAAGTGCTTTGAACAATGCCAAAGAGCTACGAAATGAAGGGAGGCGAGCAATGGGGATGCACATGTGGAAGAACAGCAAATGAGCAAGAGTAAGAAGGACCTTGCATATTTATGGCCAGAAGATAAAACCGTGCCTTGCCATTTAAATCTTGCAGCATCTATGGCTAAAAATTAGCTGATTCGAATGTATGTGAGCGGAAAGCTTATAAGGGCATCATTATTCAATAAAACGCAGCCAATGCCTCTGTTGAAAATCACACCTGACAGGCTGAAGAGCTTCTAAAGTGTTTCTAAGTCTGGGAAATTAAATCCATATCATTATGGGATGCACACGCACATAGAGAGAGATGTTTTGAGTTTCTCAAGCTGGGAGAAAATGTGTTCCATGATATAATTTACCTTGTGCTGAGCCTGACATTGTTAAACTACAATTCCCATCATCCTTGATCATCAGCCATGATGATGGGAGGCCACAGGCTTCAGCACCATTAAATGCAATGGCACTTGCTTGCAGGTGAATGGGCATGGAATTGCACTGCAAATCTAGACAGCTTTGTGGATCCCAACATCAATACTGAGCAGTGTAGAAAGAAATAGGGGAGGGACACTGAGGAGGAGGAGGAGGAGGAGGAGGAGGAGGAGGAGGAGGAGGAGGAGGAGGAGAAGAAGAAGAAGAAGAAGAAGAAGAAGAAGAAGAAGAAGAAGAAGAAGAAGAAGAAGAAGAAGAAGAATTTATTATTTATACCCCGCCCATCTGAATGGGTTTCCCCAGCCACTCTGGGCGGCTTCCAACAAAATATTAAAATACGATTGTCCACCAAACATTAAAAGCTTCCCTAAACAGGGCTGCCTTCAAATGTCTTCTGAAAGTCTGGTAGTTGTTTTTCTCTTTGACATCTGGTGGGAGGGCGTTTCACAAGGCAAGTGCCACTACCGAGAAGGCCCTCTGCCTGGTTCCCTGTAACGTGGCTTCTCGCAGCGAGGGAACCACCGGAAGCTCAGGACCCCTTAACCTTATTGACCATCTTTCCCCATATGAACTGAATTGTATCCTGCAGTCATCACCTGTGGCCCCCTTCTTCATGTGCCTCCTCGATGGGAGGTCTGGAGGGAAGAAACACAAGGATGGTCCTTTTCTGTGGTGGGAGGCTCACCTTGCCTCAGCGTTATACATCCTTATACACCAGATGAAAATAATAATAATTTTTTTTTGCCAGGCCTTTGGGTTTTAATTACCTATGGCAGCGGTTTTCAACCAATCTGCCATGACAACCTGGGGTGCTTTGAATGACGGTTAGGGATCCCGCAGGCAATCCTGGCCTCTGTCCTTCTTTCCTTCCCTTCCACCTCTGATGTCCTCTTGTGTCTCTGCCTTCCAAAGGCTTGCACAACTGTTTGTTGCAGCGGCCCTGGCTACAAGCTCCCCAGGTGAATGGTGCCTCTTTGGCTGGCCAGAGAGTGCTTCCCAGGCCCCTGTGGAGCAGTGTGAGGAGGCACCTCTTTGGAGGGCAGGGGGGGGGCAAGTCAGAGACAGCTGTGGCTGCCCAGAGGGCTCCCAAGGGGAGGAGAGGAGGCTGAGGGAACACTCCACAAGGAAGGGTGTTTGAAAAAAGGGTGAGAGGCTGCCAGCTCTGCGGGAAAGGATTACATAACTGGGCTCCTGAGTCCCACAGAGGTGCCACAGAAAAAATGTAGTTGGTCAAGGGAGCTGTGGGCTCAGAAAGGTTGAAAACCTCTGATCTAGACTATCTTAGATACTGGAGTAGACAAAATGCTTTGGAGGACCATATTCCCACCAAGCTCTGCTAGTTGGAGCAACTAAAGACAAGAGATTGGGGACAAAAATGTCAAGACAAACTTAGGGTTGTTTAATAATTTTTTATTATTATTTATACCCCACCCATCTGGCTGGGTATCCCCAACTACTCTGGGTGGTTTATAATCTCCAAATGGAAAAAAATATTTATCCCTTAATTCATGTGAACTTAGAAATTAGATCTTTGACCATGACACCATCCAAGACAGAGCTTCCATTACTGCGGGCCGTTACTCTGTTTGGTACCATGAAATTCAAGGTCTCGCTACTTTAAAACACTGACTTTTCAACATTTATGTAGAGCCTTTGTTGAACTTAGGTTTCAACAGCATACTCAGAAGGGAGATACCTTGGAATAGCTCGTATGGCATGGACATGCATTTATGGATGTAATCAGGTTGAGGATATCATGCACTATTGTTGATTTGCCCTTTGTATACAGTGCCCGAATAATTTTTTGCAACTCCTATTCCTTATTGGTTCTCAGATCGATCGCCCCAGGAAGTGATAGTTGAACTCTTAGCTGATAAATATTACACATCTGGTAGTCAAATTTGCTCTGGCGGCTTTGTTCCAGGAATGTTAATGCATTGGAATTTTAAAATTTTATGCTGAAGACTTTTATAGACTTAGGTTGTGTGATTTTAAAGGAAAGCCTTGCTTTTGCCCTCTGTGGTTCCTTGTGAAGGCCTTTGGCTATATTCAATAAATTGAATTGCCTTGTGAAACTTTTAATATTTTCACAAACATTGGAAAAAAAGAAAACAAGGAAAAATCTAAAAGACAATTCTGTTTTTAAAAAGCTGGGTTAAAACATACGTACCCCACTCAAGGAGGTCAGGCTAGGAGGTAGAGGCAGTGCTAGCACAGCATCCAGTTTACTCTGAATAGCCTCCTTCTCTGGAGGCCCTTCACTGACAGGGAGAGGTGCTCCATGGTTGTTGTTGTTGTTAGTTGTTTAGTCGTGTCCAACACTTCGTGACTCCATGGACCAGAGCACGCCAGGCACTCCTGTCTTCCACTGCCTCCCGCAGCTTGGTCAAACTCATGTTGCTAGCTTCGAGAACACTGTCCAGCCATCTCGTCCTCTGTCATCCCCTTCTCCTTGTGCCCTCCATCTTTCCCAACATCAGGGTCTTTTCCAGGGAGTCTTCTCTTCTCATGAGGTGGCCAAAGTATTGGAGTCTAAGCTTCACGATCTGTCCTTCCAGTGAGCACTCAGGGCTGATTTCCTTCAGAATGGGTCGGTTTGATCTTCTTGCAGTCCATGGGACTCTCAAGAGTCTCCTCCAGCACCATAATTCAAAAGCATCAATTCTTCGGCGATCAGCCTTCTTTATGGTCCAGCTCTCACTTCCATACAATCACTACTGGGAAAACCAAAGCTTTAACTATACAGACCTTTGTCGGCAAGGGAGGAGGGCTATAACTAGGGCTGCTCAGTGTCATCAGTGGAAAACGCATGGTTCCTTTCTTGAATCTCGATTCTAGCTCCCCATCCTCCAAGCTGACAGCACCTTCCAAGGACTCTGACATTTCTTAAGGGTCCACCAACACTTCCTCCATCCTATTAGGATCTTCTCCTGCTCCAGCTCTCTGAGCTTCTCTCATTCTTCCTCAGGATGGCGCCACTCCCTTTGTCACACTTTCATGGGACTCATGACTGATGTTGTTGGACTTTCATCTCCTGTCAGCCCCAGCCAGTCTTGGGTGATGAGAACTGTAGTTCAAAAATGTCTGAAAGGTCACAGAATGCCCATCCCTGCTTTACATGATCATGTGGGAACTAACAGATTTCCACTGGCCAGAGTGAACTGTTCTTCTGCAGTGAGCGCCTTAATTATTGGAAGAGTGCTGCTGGAATCAATGGGTCTTGCTTTTAAATAAAGCATGCAATTAACTGAAGTGCAAATTACTGCAACCCAGATTGATTGGGCTTAGTAAACAGTCTATTGTGGAGAAACAGATCTGCAACTCAAATTGCCTTTTTTAAAAAGCTGATCTGCTTGACTGGGCTTCTGTGTATGTCAGATCTGAAAGGTGTTCAGAAGATGTTCAGCAGAGTGTGATTTTTTATTTTTATTTTTACATTGAGGTGGGGAGCATTCAAAAATGAGTTTCATTCTGGATAAAGAATAAACCTTTATTAGGCCAACTTATTGCGAAATAAGTGTGCAAGCTTTTGGGTTTTCCGAAACTCTTCAACAGGCTAGATGGTAAGCAAAGCAAGGGCGCGGGGGGGGGGGGAACGACTGACTACTCTTAAAGCCATGAGTTTGCATATATTCTCACTGCTTCATCTCATTGCGAATCTTCTCTCCTGTTGACACATTATAACAAATGAACGAATGAAGAAGGCCTTCTCGGTAGGGGCATCCTCCCTGTGGAACACCCTCCCTTCAGATATCAAGGAGATAACGAACTACCATATTTATTCAAATATAATACTCACCTCTCTCTTTTTGACCAAATAATGTTGCGAAAATTAAGGTGCGCATTTGATTCGATGGCACATTTTCCAGCAAATCCTTTTTTTGGTTTCAAGGTTCTGAAAATTGAGTGCCACCCTTTTCACTTTTGGCACAGAGAATCCAAGGGGATCAAATTGGAGGACAACGTGTTAGGGCCTCATACTTTCTACTCAGTGTTCCGTATGTGACTCCTTCTAACCACCAAGCAAGTATTCTAAGTGTATAGGGAGATGGAGTGGCTCTGATAAATAATTCATTCTGAAACATGGATGGTGCTGACAGGATTTATACTTTATTAAGATTTAAAGGCATCCTACTACTGAAGAGCTAAAGCATAAGAGTATACTAACAAAATACGATTTCAGCTGAATGTGACTCCCAAGTGTGTGCTCCCATCCAGCAGCATTCAAATCAGAGAAGACCCCCCTCCCAAGCTTGGATCCTGTATTTTATTTCATTACAAAACCCATATGCCCAACCCCAAACTGCTATATATGATGATGCCAAGCATTTTTATTATCACAATAGTTCCACATACACCAAAATATCTCGACTCATCCCCTCCTCGTGTTCTCTCATCCTGTTTTTCATGCTTGGCTGTCCCTGTTGAGATTGCCAGAAATTGCCAGGTTTCTCAAACTGACTCTTAAAAATAGTCACAAGATGTTCTCACTAGAAATGACAAGTCGTTCCATGTCAGAAATTCCTTTCTCTCTCTCTCTCTCTTGCACTCTTTCTGTCTTTGTCAGCTCTATATATTAGACAAACAGTCCCTGGTCAGCATGGCACAATGTTGATTTGGGCCAATTTACAGTACTCTTAGCCTTTTTATTATTAATTTTATATTTTACATTTATATCCCATTCTCCCTCACAAGAATGCCCAGGGAAGCAAACACGCAAACAATTAAACAACTAAAACACACAAAAACATCAACTCCAATGAGGATGCAGACTGGGAAAGGTCTCTATTTAAAATTGTTACGAAAAAGGAGCAATGCTGCTGAGTGCTCCAGATGGCTGGAAAGCCAAACAGGATGTTTATGTTATGGGACTGTACCGTGGGAACCAGGGACAGTCTATTATGTGCTCTGAGCACCGGATGTTAGCTCAGAGTGTCACATGACCCTGTACTGGAAGTACATGGGTGGAGTTTATTCTCACTCTGCAGCTGGGTATCAGAGGGTACAGACATGTTGTTCTCTGCACTGAGGAAAGACAGAAATAAAGGCATGTAAATACATTTCTGTCTGTCTCTTTCCCCTCCCTGGGGATGGCAGGGAGTGAGGGAGGAGGAGTGGCTGTGTTCTTCTTTCACGTTTGAAGAAGGATCGGCCGATAAAGACCTCGCCTTGTCTTGCCGGGAGTCGTTGACGGGGGGGTCAACATGGAATCAAGCCGGGCACCTGGAGAGTGGCCAAATTCCTCTGAAGATATGGCTTGATATCAACATATGGTAGCAGACGCTGCTGGTTATCTGATCCATGGGATTCAGCATGAGAGGTGAGAGGTTGATGGATCGTGTGCCATCCTCTGCACCAAGGAAAGAAGATAACGTCTGCATTGCAGCCAGAAGCTGAACAGACGGCTGGCCCCAAGAGGGGGTGTTTTCCAAGCAACGGAGCCCCAAAAAGGTATGCTGAATATCGGGCTAGAAGTGTGAATGCAGAATGATTTATTCTCTGGTTCACGAGAGAGCTGCGTTTGGCAAAACAGCTCTGAAAGAAAGGCTTGCATACCAGAAATTCTTGCGGCGAGATAAGGATGAAAAGTATGCACAGTTGCTAAGCAACGACAGTCAGTAAGTGGAAAACTACTGACACCTGGGGCTGGCTCAGTCAGAGCCGGGAAAGCGAAAGTTGTTTTGATTTTCAGACAGCTTTGAGGCTTGCCTGCCTGGGAGAGAGGCAGAAAGACAGCTCAAAAAGGAGCTTTTGGATTTTAACTAGCTCGAGAGTGCAGAGCTGAGACTTGAGTTCAGCATGGATGCCAAGAAGGGGGGAGTGCCCCTGAGTGCCGTGGTTCAGGATGAACACAGCCGGCATGCTGCACTGAAAGTGAAGGACAGGGGGAGGGAAGAACGGAGTTCTAGTTCCCCCGCAGATGTTGCTACTGGAGAGGATGCTGTAGCTTTGAACGTTGTCCGATGTTACAATTGCGGACAGGCTGGGCATCTTCAGCGGAGCTGCAAGAAGCCACGCCAGCCGAAAGGAGCGAAGGGCCGCTCAGCAAAGCCTGAGGCATCAGGCAAAGGTCATACCAAGCCTATGGTGGAACCTGCAAGGGCTCTGATGGCGAAAGGAACCACGCCAGATGTTGGGAACTCGTTTGTAATTGACACTGGATGTAATTTTCATATGTCCCCGCACAGAGGACTCTTTTCGACGTTTAAGAAGCAAAGCTTCGCTGTGGAACAAGCCAACGGTCAGAAGCTGGAGGCGACTGGGGTTGGATCTGTGTATCTTAAGAGTCTGAACTTGACAATACACAATGTTTACTTGGTTCCTGAACTGAAGTTCAATCTGCTGAGTGTTTCGCAGATTGCAAAGAAAGGACTGAGACTGTCCTATGATGATAAGAGCTGCGAGATCTTCAAAGATGGAGAGTTATATCTTTCTGCCAGACAGAAAGGTGGACTGTATTTGTTGGACTTTGACCAAAGTGATTACATGGAATGTAATTCTGAGTCTAACATGATTTCTCTTGCAGGTGTGACCAAAACGAGCGCCAAGAAGGTGGCCAGGGTCGACAGAGCGTTTCAGCGGGTGTATGCTGATGTGATTGGTCCTCTAGAACCATCTAGAGGCAATGCAAGATTTTATCTTGTGTGTGTGGATCATTTCTCTAACTTTGTCTGGGTTTATGTGTTAAAGAAACCACAGGAAGCCTTGGAAAGGTTTCAAGAGTTTTGTGACAAGGTTAAAGACATGCATGATGCTAACATTGATTGTCTTTTGACAGATGAGAAGCAGATTTTTCTTTTACAGGATTTCCAGAGGTTCCTGCAGAAGAAGGGGATCAAACACAAGATTGCTGTTTCAGCGGAAGCGTGGAACAGGGGTGTCTGTGTAAAAGTGAACAAAGAATTGCAAAAGGGGATGAAAGCGCAATTGCTTAGTTCACATCTGCCACATGAGTTCTGGGCGGAGTCACTCATGTCGTTTTGTCATGCGTGGGTGAGAAAGGTTTCAAGAGAGTTGGGAAGTTCTCCTTTTGAGAAACTGTTCCAGAGAAAACCTTCTGTTGCCCATTTCAAGGTTTTTGGGTCTCATGTGAGGACAGAAGCTCCAGGTGGAGTAAAGAATGCCAGAGGCATTTTTGTGGGATATGAAAAGGGTCTCTACAGAGTAATTTTGTCTGAATCTGGTCAGGTGATTCTCACAAAATTTCTAGAGAGTGCTCCTGAAAAGGAGAGAGTGATAGCACACACATTTCCCACAGAGGACGATTATGATGATGATGATTTCACAGAGTACAGTGGTACTGAGAGTGATGACACTGATAGCTCGGAGAGCTCAGTTGTCACAGTCGTTGAGAGGAAATCTCACACAATGGATAGACCTTCACAGGTGAAGGATGAACCACTGTTTGCTGTTGGAACTGGTTCTCCTAAGAGTCCTGAGACAGAACCAGTGAGCAGAGAGGATCAGCACCTCATACGCAGGTCTGTGAGAGTCACAAAGGGTGAACCACCCAAAAGGTACTCAGAAGAGTATGCTAATTTAGCTGTTGCATGTGTTGCTGTAGTACACAACCGAGGACAGGTTGGAGCTGTGTCTAAGTCAGAGACAAAGACACAACAGAGAGTTGCTAGCCAAGGTAATGCAGATGCACTCATTCCTTGGAAGCCAGACAACCAGAGAGGTACACTGGGGAAACCAGTGGCGGGTAGTTCCAAGGGTGGAACTGAAACAACAGGGGAGTGTTATGTGTATAACAACTGTTTGTTTTCTTCTCTGGATCACGCTTTGCTTGCCGCAACATGCATTGATTCTTTTGGGGGAGGTTGTTACGAAAAAGGAGCAATGCTGCTGAGTGCTCCAGATGGCTGGAAAGCCAAACAGGATGTTTATGTTATGGGACTGTACCGTGGGAACCAGGGACAGTCTATTATGTGCTCTGAGCACCGGATGTTAGCTCAGAGTGTCACATGACCCTGTACTGGAAGTACATGGGTGGAGTTTATTCTCACTCTGCAGCTGGGTATCAGAGGGTACAGACATGTTGTTCTCTGCACTGAGGAAAGACAGAAATAAAGGCATGTAAATACATTTCTGTCTGTCTCTTTCCCCTCCCTGGGGATGGCAGGGAGTGAGGGAGGAGGAGTGGCTGAGTTCTTCTTTCACGTTTGAAGAAGGATCGGCCGATAAAGACCTCGCCTTGTCTTGCCGGGAGTCGTTGACGGGGGGGTCAACATGGAATCAAGCCGGGCACCTGGAGAGTGGCCAAATTCCTCTGAAGATATGGCTTGATATCAACAAAAATAACCAGGGCCGGCTTACCCATAGATGCTAGGGGTGCGGGGCACCCGGGTGCCGGGCTCTCAGGGACGCCAGGCCGAGAGTCCAGGGCTGAGATTTGGAGTCCGGGGATTGAAGAGCTGGGCCAACCAATAGCTGCTATTGAGCAGAGCAGAGCCCATCGGAATCCCGCCGGCTTTTCTGCTGCAAGTGCTGAGGCAGCCAGCCGGTTCTGCCTTCCTGCGCACCTGGGATTGGCGGGCCATCGAGACGCCTGCCCAGCACACACACGCTGCTCACACAAGGTGCACAGTTTCTCTCCTAAACCCCTGCATGGATTGCTCTCCTCCCTCTACTCGCAGCAGCATGGGAGAGAATTGTGTGCCCCCCAAAAGCTCAACAACTCTGAGCTGCCCTCCCTAAAAAAGCTTAACAACTTTGGCCTGCCCCTTCCCAAATGGGGGCGCTGGGCAGTTTTTTGCACCCCAGCATCGTATATGCTAAAGACAGCCCTGGATTTGACACTGTGCTCAGGATCTCCTCAAACCTCAAAGTCAACTCTGCCTATTTTGGACCACACACCTGCTCTTTTTGCTCCCCTTGAATCAGAACCAGCTGCTTCTGAGCCGAAGAACTCGGGGTGGTTAAATATGTCAATCTAAATTTCTCTCAGTTCCTTATTTTTCTGATCTTAAGTTCATTTCTTCCAATTTCCACATGAATTTGAGAAGGTTTGTTTTTTAAAAGTCCTCGCAAACATTCATCAGCATTTGAGTGCAAAATTCTACTAATATGTAAACATTTCTATGCAACTTTGCCTGATATATTCATTTTGGCAAAACAACGTTCCCTAATATAATGTATTTTTTTTTCATTTTATTCTCACCAATATATGCATTCTTATGTACAGTTGACTCCGGTGTGTGCATTTTTGTCCATGTTGCTTGGCATGAGAAGAGCATTGCAAAATTCAGATAACTGTGAACGAGCATTTCCCTATTGTTGCAGGAAGTACAACACAGGCAAGTTTGCATTTAAATGTGAACTGAAGCAAGTTCCCCCCATACCTACTTGGAACTCAACTTTTCCTGAAGTCTGACACTTCCTGAAGCCTGACAGTAATGAGTGCAGCTGAACCAAACTGTGTGTACAGATGTTGATGGCACTCTATACAAAGCTGCTGGAGCTGCTTTGAGAGCAAATTCCAATAACCTAGAAAGCTTTACATTCTCATGTCTCTTTGCATGATCAAGTTCCTATGTGCACGATTCCTCATGAAAATGAATAACTCCTTGCATATATGAATGTGCCATCAGTCTTAGCGAATGCATCATTTGCTTGGTTTTTAAAAGTCCTGATGATATTAAAAGCCACAGGAGATATGAAAACAGGTATTTATTATTAGCAGTTTATCTCAATATAGGCTGCAGATGCTCCTTTTATCTTTGTCACTGCCAACACTAGGAATAATATATTTTTCTGAATTCCTGTATATGTGGAGATTCCCAGAAGTATGAAGAGGAACTGATCAACAGAAAGGACTGGACTGCAATTATTGCTGTCACTTGCTAATGCTCCCCCCACATCTATCTCAGCATCCATTAGTGATGGAAGGCGGCACTGCTTTAACATTCCACCCTGCCGTTGTTGCATGCAGCACTGTTTCCATTCCTCTGCTGTTATTCATCTTGGCGTCTACTTGTGGTGTAACTTATGTCACCTTTACATTATTCTACCCTATCCATTTCGATGCACAGGAAACACAATGCAAATGGGGAAGAGGGGAATGCAATCAGTTGCATATTCTTTGTGGACCAAAATCAACAACAGAGAATACTGATCATATTTGCTGGATTGGTTTCTATCACAGACATAGGATGAATGAGCAAAGGTCGGCAATTGTGAGCCCTGTTTTTTAAAAAATTCTCTGGCATCTCCACCTGGCTACATCCAAGAGAGGCGAGACAGTAAGTTCCCCTGCAGTGGCTGAACTGGGACCAACTGCCAACATGTTCCGCCAGTGTGGTGTAGTGGTTAAGAGCGGTAGTCTCATAATCTGGGAAACCGGGTTCGCATCCCTGCTCCTCCACATGCAGCTGCTGGGTGACCTTGGGCTAGTCACACACAGAATTGCCTCCATCTACAGTTATTCCACCAGGTGCAGAGAGAGAGAGAGAGAGAGAGAGAGAGAGAGAGAGAGAGAGAGAGAGAGAGATCCTTCCCACTCTCAGGACTGGGACTAATAACTCTTGAGCCAGAGGTTCCCCAATCTTAGTCTAGAGCAGGCTTCCTCAACCTCGGCTCTCCAGATGTTTTGAGACTAAAATTCCCATCATCCCTGACCACTGGTTCTGCTAGCTAGGGATCATGGGAGTTGTAGGCCAAAAACATCTGGAGGGCTGAGGTTGAGGAAGCTTGGTCTACAGAGACAAATAGTATGACCTTACATATGGCAGCTACTATTTCTCTTTAGAAAGTCATACCCCCTACAATACTTTATCGTGAACCATGACAGTTCAACATGCTTGTTAACATGCTTGGGTTAAATTTGTACTACAGACATATTTTCACTCAAGATGGGGGATGGATGTTGGATAATTCCTATGAATATAGAAATAGGGATGGAAATTGTTAATGCTGATTTGGTCATCCTGTGCTTGGAACAGACACCAGCCCAGTGAATGCAATCAGTAGGTTTGTTTGTTTTCATTCTGCAAACAGTGCATCAGTTATCACACCCTCCCACATTTGCTTGTTGTTTCCTTTGTATCAAAATGAATAGGGTGAGATAACATAATGACAATGTAATTTGAATTAGTTACATATTGCATAAGTTACACGATTTAGACAAAACAATGCAATTTTTGGCAGAAGACGAACTGCAGCAGTATGGAAACAGTGCTGCACATGAAGATTACAGGGAGGAACAGAATATAATGCCTTCTTACATTCCTACTCAAGACAAACCTCGTTTTGTATCCTAATGCAAATATGGTGAGACAACTCCTCAGATGTGCAAGAGATTCTGAATCACCCCTACCTCTCAATAGACTGAGAGATTATACCAAGAACAGCAAACCAATCATCAAATGTGACTTCTCAAGCCAAGTCCAATCTGATCTCAATCTGCAGACATTAAGCAGGAGTATTGACTTCCTGTCTTAGCTTCTAAAACCAATAGCCATAGGACAGGGTGTTGGGTATATGAGTTAAGGCCATATAAAATAACTGAAACT
This sequence comes from Podarcis filfolensis, assembly GCF_964270895.1. NCBI lineage: Eukaryota > Metazoa > Chordata > Lepidosauria > Squamata > Lacertidae > Podarcis > Podarcis filfolensis. The sequence goes on from NC_139618.1 coordinate 9,606,256, forward strand.
GAAAAGTGTTGATTTCTTAGCAACCCCTCCCTCCAAAGCTATTTAAAAATTTGTCATCCTCTGCTATTAGTGTGTTCTCATTTTGTATTTCTATGTTGAAAAGGAGCATGCAAGGAACATGTAACTATTGTTTATGGATACCTTGCACTCCCTGACTGGGGGCTCTGCATGCAGTTGGAGAATGGAACCCCCCCCAAAAAAAGGGCTGTTTACCCCGTTACAAGAAATGTGCTGTGGTGCACTGAAGCACCTCTCACATTCATGGGAAAATTTGCAGTTCATCCGCTGGCAAATACCCTGTTTGAATTCCTAGCAAACCTTGCAATTAGGTTTGCACCTGGATGCGAATTTAGGGTATCTGCTAACAGCAGGCTCTTTTTTGCTGATGTTTGACCCCACAATCTTTATCCATAATGGCTGGTTCACCAGATCCCACCTAGTGCTAGGTAAGTGGGAAGCCTTCTGGTGGAATTTAGCATCATAAGCCAGTGTGACGGCTTCTCTCACCAGCACGCAGGCCTCCCGTACATTTTTAAGGTAATTGATAAGATACCACACCCGCCTGCCTGGGGTAGGCTGTTAAAGGTGGTTGATGATTTCAGCATTCATGCCTTGGCAGCCACAAGTGTGCCAGCTCTGGGTTGCCAATTGGTTGTGCCTCCATATATCATGGGCTCAATGATTGTGGTGGGAGAGACCCCCAATTTGGTCTTTGCTGCAGAGCAGATTGGGAGTGATCCATTGACGGTGAAATGATTGTCATAGATGGATTAGTCCATGTCCATTGGCCATAATGGAAGGGGGGACATGAGCTGAAGTTAAAAACCAGTTGTACAACACTATGAAGGATTTCATTTTGCATTCTTAGCCTGAGAAGAACCTGTGGAAATTGTCCTATTACAGTCATAATATTCCAAAACATTACAAGGTGGGTAAATCCATGTTCCAAACCAGGTAACTATAAACTTCAGGGACAGTCGTCATCAAGGACACTTTGTTTACATATAATCAACTATAACTATATAATATATAGATGTATCTAGAAGTGGCAATTCCATCAGACTGTAAGAGAGAGAGAAATGAGACTGTATGGCTCCTGTTGGCTTTACTGAGAGATCCACCCCAGCAGGTCACAACAAGATCTCTAGGAATCAGTGTGGAAGCTTGATTGCCCTTCTCCTTCCTCCCCATTCTTTTTTTTTGTTTTGTTTCATGTCCCTTAGATTGAGAGTTTGTGGATAGGGACTGACTACAGCCTCTTTTGGCTCAAGTGCAGGATAAAAATGCTTTTAATTAATAATTTCACTGAACAATGGACCTTTCCTTGCCGCAGTGACATTTAACAGCACAATCCTGTGCATATTTGCTTGGGAGTAAGCCACGCTGTGTTGAATGGTGCTTATTCACAAGTACTTGTACATAGAATTGCAGTTTAAAACTGAAAATGTTTTCTCATTGCTTTTCAGTATTCTTCCTTGGAACTGATGGTTGCATCACCATGTTTAATAATCCATTTCCCCCTGCTTTATAGCAATTACCTCTGTTATAATTTTGTTAACAGCAATATTGTCTAGGATGGGGTCTATTGGGAGGGGGGAAATATGATGGGTAAAATAAATGCCTGTGCGGGGCCTTGGAAAGCTCTTAAAAGCCTACAGCAAGGATTGCAAAATCAATGATAAGCATCAAAAGGAAGAATGCAGCCCTGGGTAGATAATATGTGCAAGGGGAGCTCACTCCAGAAATCAGATTCATTGTGCATCTGTAACTGCCTGTGAACAGATCTTGGGAGGGAGCCAAGTAGCATCCACAAATTGTGATTTTATTAGTGCAGATTACGACTCATAGACCAGGGACTTTATATTCACTCAAGGAAGATCGGCCAGCTCTAGTTAGACTGATAACTCCCTCTGAGACTTCTTTATCTTGTTCTCCAAAACTATGGGGAAAAGAGGTGTAGCCCGAACTCCCAAGCTCGGCTCTGTAAAGAATTGCTACTCTCACTGCCACCAAATTTTCTGCAAGGTATGACCACCAAGAGAGACCTTTCATCTAATTTACACAAAAGCAGTGTGGCTGGTGCACACTGGGATTGGTGGGGCGGAAGCCATGGCGGCCAACAGTAGATGGAGCCAGAGCAAGGCAGAGGCAGAGCTAATTCTAGCTTTGTTCCTATCCGGCCTAGGATAGCCCTATACGGCCTAGGACCCTCGTACCTACGGGACCGCCTCTCTTGGTATGTCCCACAGAGGAACTTACAGTCTTCAAACAAAAACATCCTGAAGGTCCCAGGCCACAGAGAGGTTAGGCTGGCCTCAACTAGAGCCAGGGCTTTTTCAGCTGTGGCTCCAATCTGGTGGAACGCTCTGTCACAAGAGACTAGGGCCCTGCGGGACTTGACATCTTTCCGCAGGGCATGCAAGACAGAGCTGTTCCACCACGCCTTTGGTCAAGGCACAGCCTGACTCCCTCCTTTGGCAATCTTCACAGAACTTTAGCCTAATGGTTGCCATTAATTTGATTTGAATTAATTTTATAATGAAATGATTTTAGAATGTTGTACTATTTTATTGTTGTTAGCCGCCCTGAGCCCGGCTTTGGCTGGGGAGGGCGGGATATAAATAAAATTTATTTATTATTATTATTATTATTATTATTATTATTATTATTATTATCATCCTCTCTTTGTTGAGTTCTAAACATTGAGACAAAGGAGGAAGAAGCTGGCAGCCAGGGTCACCCCCAAGACTGGGTGTGAGTAAGAAGAAAGACAGTTGGGGGTGGCGGTGGGCAGAATGAAGTTGGTGGGGCAGTGCCTCATTTATCCTGATGGACCAGCCTCCAAGGTGCTCAAGCAAATGTTGCTGCTATTCACATTGTATTACCTTAGTCTGAGCACATGTAAATCCAGGTCCTAAAAAAAAAACACCAAAATAAAAATAGAAAGGAATATGTCAAGTGCAAGTGATGATTTTACATTTTATTCTTACTGTGAGGCTCATCTGCGCTTCCCAGTGGGGGGAATGTGAAGTTGGGTTGCTGGCCCATCTTTTCCCAAGATGCATTTGGGAAGTAGAGTGGTACCTTGGGTTACAGGCGCTTCAGGTTACAGACTCCACTAACCCAGAAATAGTACCTCGGGTTAAGAACTTTGCTTCAGGATGAGAACAGAAATCGTGCTCCGGCGGCACGGCAGCAGCAGGAGGCCCCATTAGCTAAAGTGGTGCTTCAGGTTAAGAACAGTTTCAGGTTAAGAACGGACCTCCGGAACGAATTAAGTACTTAACCTGAGGTACCACTGTATATGCTTAAGCCTATACTTTTGATCTCTTGATTTATTTATTTTTAAAGTGAGTCTTAATTGAGTTAGTAAACTGAACTTTTCAGTCATAACAGGGGGAAAAGGATGCCGTCTGACCCTCATTCTGCTCACAGTAAGATGTCTGTGGTTTTATTCATGTGCTATTAATGTACAGCTTCTGTACATGGAATAAGAGGAGGCCCATTCTTGCCCTTTGCCTCAGGCAGCAAAATGTCTTGGTCTGCTTCTTGGTAGAAGGCGGCACGATTTCCCATTTGTATGGGGAATTGTATTTGCATTTGTCACATGCAGCATTGCTTCCCTACCACTGCACTATATCTGCTACCAACAAAAAAATGATGTTATAAATCTCGCTGCCCGCTGTGGTGAAAATATGTAACTTCTGTAATTTGCATGATTACTCAAATTGCATAAATGACACAAATTACATAGTCATTGCGTTATTCCACCTCACTCATTCCAATGCAAAAGGAACACAATGCAAATTGGGGAGAGGAGTTGCATTAAATTATGTGTCATTTGCAGAAAGAAAGCAGCAGTGAATATCAAACCCATTCGCCGGATTTATTTCCATTCTGGATCCGGGACGGGAAAAAGCGAACACCGCGATAATTTCCGTTCTTGTTCTCTTCAGAATTCTCCAACGTCCCTAGCTAGCCCCGAGGAGAAACAATTCTCTCCCCCTTCGTGTACATTAGCCAATATTTTACTCAGAAGTCCCCAAATTACTAATCTGCATGCTCCAGTCAGTGATGTGAAAGACAGATGGCAATTTTCATTTCGTAGAGATTAGCGGCTTGGCGAGGATGCTGATCCAAGGGCATTGTTTTCACTGAGATAGGGAGGGGAAGGCATGCTACAATGTTTCCTTCTGCACACAGCAGAAGGGCTACTCTCCCCAAAGCCAAAGGAAACAAATGTTAAGATATGCAAATTTCAAAGCCAACACAAAGTAAACCGCTCTTGAACTTGGAGAGTTCTAATTTGGCACCCGCTTCATGCCCTAGCCATCTGTTACGGAGTTGCAGCTAGAGCTAGAGATAGCACCTATACACACACACACACACATATATATATATATATATACATACATACATATATATATACACGCACACACAGTGGTACCTCGGGTTACATACACTTCAGGTTACATACGCTTCAGGTTACGGACTCTGCTAACCCAGAAATAGTGCTTCAGGTTAAGAACTTTGCTGCAGGATAAGAACAGAAATCATGCTCCAGCGGCGCGGCAGCAGCAGGAGGCCCCATTAGCTAAAGTGGTACCTCAAGTTAAGAACGGACCTCCAGAACGAATTAAGTACTTAACCTGAGGTACCACTATACACAAACACACACACACACACACACACACACACACACACCACACCAATATTTACACACACACACACACACACAGGCTTGGAAATGCTTGCATCAAACTTTAGGGGGAGAAATTCGATTCAGTTCACATTTAAAGGTTTATCTGCGTTATCTACATATCGGGAGAAACAAAGTGTGAAGCAAAACATAGCCATCTTGCAAAACGGGCATTTCTCCAAATTTTACAATGAAGTTCTGCAACCAAATAACATGTACAAAAATCTCCAACTGTCCTCTCCACCCTAGCAGCAGTTGCCTAGCACCTGTTGCTGTCACTCTTCTCCTTTCCCAACATTGCACTTCCTGGGTATTGTTTCCTAGGTCCAATGATCCTGAGCTCTGCCAGACAACCAGATTATCCAGCATTCATTCTGATTTGCTTGCACAAACCTGATGTGGTAGTTATACTATGCCTGGTCTCCACTGAACGTTTCTTCTGATTTTTATTTTTATTTTAAAAAATGTGGCTGTTACATGACAGTGTTCATTCATCTTGATTTGTTTCCGAGGAGTTTGGAGGATTTCACGTCCTCCTGTAGGCATTTTGTGAAACGTTCCCCTGAATTTCTCTGCTCGCAAACAAGGTGGAGAATTTCAAGGGGCTGTTTGTGTGTCGCTCTAACCTAATCAACCCATAAATAAGCAGATTATTACAAAGGACTCTCTTCTTTTACTGAAGGGAAATGGCGGTGCTAAGGCTGCCTGAACATCCCTGGCACTCAGAAATGGGAAATTGAAACAGTGTCAATGCCGTCTATAATAAACCATCTTGTTTATTTCAGGAATAGCTTGAGCCAAGATTTGTTCCCGCCTGCCCAAAATTTATTGGTTAGATTCCCACACAGGTGTAAAGCGATAATGGTGCTCAATGAAGTTATAATTACGCTCTGAACTGACCCCTATTTGGAATTATTTATCTCCGCAGTGAAAAAGGCTGAAATCATATATTATGTCATGGGCTGTTCTCTTGCTTTGAGTTTAGTGCTGGCTGCTGTAGATTTATCAGCCATGTCACATTTTCTGCATTTCCAAGGCTCTTGCATTATTCACTGGTGGTGCTGGAGCAATTCTGCCTTTAATGCATTCTTCTGCATCCAATAGGCAGCATACAATATTACCCTTGACATGGAAAAGTGGTCTGCGCACTATTGCTGACTTGCCTGATAGACTCTGCCAATTACCCCTGCTGAAGAATATATATACTAGAATTGATTATATATATATAGAGAGAGAAACTACAGCGATAGCACTGAATCAAACCTTCAAATGATTGGTTCCCTTGACTTGAGACTCCTGTTTTAATCACTGTGTTTTAATGTGGTTGCTTGAGTGTTTTATTTTAACTATGGATGTTAATATTTTAATATGCCTGTCTGATGAAAATACATCATAAACAAAATATAAAGTTTTGTAATTGGTTTTTGTATTTTGAAAACCACTTGGGGCCTGTTTGGCATTTAGAGCTGTATAAATTTACTACTAACCGCAATCATTCAACTATCGGATGATTCAACCATTAGAAAAGGGGGGTTGTGGTGACCGTGGTGGTATGTGGGGTTGTTTATAAGGACTGCGCACAACCCCTCATCCACCCTGTCACCCCAATCCGGGGAGAGGCAGTCACATCCCTTGCCTTGGACCCGGTTCTGAATTAGTTCAAAGCAGGACTAATGTTTAATTAGGCTTTTTAAAACAAACAAAAACCAAATGGAATTCAACATATGGCCAGGGAGTGGAAGAAGACATTGCATCTCCTCCCTTTTCCCATTCCCAACTGAGAGCAAAAGGATAAATTATGCTGGGTGCTCCTTTGCATGCAACATCTCTTCTGGGAAGCCATTAGCAAAGGAAAACCTTGCAACATGCATGGTGCTGCTTCAGAGATGGGCATCAGGCAGGAAGAAGAGCCAGACTGTTCCCCATTCTCCAAGGAAGATGCAGCTGGTAGTCAGCTCTTAGCCTTTGCGCATAGTTTTCCCACCTGGTGCTTGCCTTACCTTTCTGTCTGATACCCCACCCCCTGACAGCAATGCACATTTCTGGGCCATCCAGCCTGATCCATAGCTGACTGCACCTGCTTATCCAAGCTCCTCCCAGTATGCTTTACTCAACTCAGAATGTCTGAGTGAAGGAGCGTCTCCACCCCCATCGTTCTGCCTGGACACAGTTACCCCACCTACATCACATTGACAAACAACTCAAGGGGATTCAGGAATGGATCTGCTTTTGACCCTGGAGTCCTTGGCTCATTGAGTGCTGGCCAGGAGGGATGCTGGTTGAGTGGTCAAGTGGCCACTCAGCTAGCCCTTCAGTTAGCAGGTGCTGAAAGGCACAGATCAGCGAGCTGATCTATCCAACACATTGAGCAAGGATGCAGCAGGAACTCTCCCAGCTTCCTCCTCAAGCTATGGGTTGAAAAATATAAGGTGTTTGGTTTTCATTTCAAACGTGGCATTTACACCCAAATATTGCAACATGTCTTTGTTTAGACATTGTTGGGCTACCATCCCCATCCTACCCAGCCATAACTCCCTTTGGCTTTTTTGGACACAGGCACTTGGGGCAAATCTGGTTATAGAATTGTCAGCACGGAATACTAAAGATTCAAAATTTAAATCAAACCGTAAGGAGCACATGGTGGAGATAGATGAATCTGCAATTTTAGCTTCTCTGGTTCTTACTCCCCTCCATGCCTTCTTAATTTCAGGCTTCCCCATTTCCATTTTGGCTTGTGTATTTTTATTTTTTTTAATTAAGATACTGCAAATTTTGAAAGATTACTACTGTAAACTGTAAACAAAAACAAAAACAACCAGCCCTCCTTTCCTGCAACTTCATGCAGCCTCTTCCTTTAGCTATGCTTGTTAGCCTGACCACCCAAGAAACAACATACTGTATCCATATTTTATCACTCCGCCCTCTAAAACCTTCAGCTGGTAACAAGCAATCATACTAAACAAGCAGTGTCAAAACCTGACGCAGAGAGAGGAAAAGAATGATTAAAATGCTCCATAAGGCACTGTTTAGCAAGGGTTTAATTATTACAAAAAGCAGTCTTAACAAGTTGCAAATGTATTTTCCAAACACTCTTGCTACTTATAATTGATGCAGCCAATGAAAAGCAAATCACAACGCTGAATAATTTTTGCCTATTTAACAATGTATTTCATTTTTCAGTCTTCCATAAGCCTGAACAAAATATCCTTCACAGTGTGGGGGCGAGGGCGAGGAGGAGTTGTGTTGGGGGTTGAGAACCATGAAACTGACTAGGATATTGATGTACAGCAAAATTGCCAAGCATAAACCATTTTCCTGGCTGCAGAGAGACTGAAAGAGCATATTAAATAAACAAGCAGAATCCCACATAATTAGTATAATTTAAAAACAAAACAAAAAATCCAGAGAGTAGCAACCTATGCAGATTAGTACCAATAGCTATAAAGCAGTTGTTTGCTGCAGAAACCCACTTCAGCTTCCTATATTATGTTGGTCAACTATATGACATTTCAATTAAGCAACGCAAATTAAAACCTTGGTCAATCTGCTTCTTTAAAACTGCCCCTGATATTCTAGCCTGGATATCATCAATTATTCAATAGTCAGCTTTTGATATTTAATATTCTATACGGCATCATAGACCTCGCTCTCATTAGCAGCAAATGAAATGTTAAACTGGGGGTGAGTAATTTTCACATGTTTTTTTTTTCCTTTTTACCCATAACCTAGTTCTGTTCCTGCATTAATATGCATTATTTAAATATATATCAAAAACATGCATTTTCTGTGAAAATGCATTTAAAATGGTTTTTGAATCTGTTCAAACCAGTGTTCGCTGCGGCAGATGGGAGATGTTGGTCCAAAGTTTCAGGAGGGTCCCAAGTTGGTGAAGAATGGTTTCAACTGCTAAAACCAGCATTGCAACATTCAGAAAATTGTAAAGTCTAAATTCTGACTCACTTTGCAAATCTCCAGTACGAACGTTGAACCCAGAAGTGAACATTGGGGCATTCCTTATGGTAATTCACAAAGATCCAACATCTCAAGCATTCCTATAGTGAATCAGTTTATTGACACTACCACATTTAAGGATGGATATTCAGTCAATATTTATAAGTACACAGATCTAATTTGTACCTCCTGGACTTGGGTTGGAATATAATGGATTAGAATTAAATTATCCTTTGGAGCTTTGACTTTTTGGCTCAAAAAAAAAAGGGGGGTTGTACCTGGAGTTACTCCTACTCAAAGGAGACCCATTGAAAAGAATGGGCATGACTAATGGGAGCCAGCATGGTGTAGTGGTTAAGAGCAGTGGACTCGTAATCTGGTGAACTAGGTTCGATTCCCCACTCCTCCACATGCAGCTGCTGGGTGACCTTGGGCTAGTCATACTTCAGAGAAGTCTCTCAGCCTCACTCACCTCACAGAGTGTTTGTTGTAGGGGAGGAAGGGAAAAAAGAGACTCGTTAGGGTAGTGATAAAGCGGGATATCAAATCCAAACTCTTCTAATATGAGTCTTTTGATTTCAATGGGCCTGTTTTGTGTAGTTGTCTACAACCCCATAGATAAGTTTTAATGTGAGTTTTTTCCCTAAGGATTTGCTTTTTTCTGTAAAGCACCACAATTTAATGCAAAAATGGGATGAGGGGAGGGAACACATGGAAAATTGAAATCTAACAAGTAAGATATAAATTAGGAAATCATGGGAGCAGCTTAACATAATTTAATTATCGTCTATGTTGCAGAATAAGAATAATTATGTTGAAGAGCTCAATAAATGAAGGTTGGTAATTAGATATGTCAAAAGAGAATTGAAAATATCAGAATAACGGGTGGATTCCCCCCCCCCCTGTTATGATGTATTTTTATACTATAGCACAGGTGTGGGGAATCTGGGGTTCTCCAGATGTTGTTGAACTACAACTGTTATCATCCCTGGTCAGTAACAATTGGCTGGGAACTTAAGTTGTGTAATTAGCTGCACAATTAGTTCTCTGAACAGCAACTGATATTGAAGTCAATTGAAGAACTTTTGCAAAGTACAAGTTTGGAGCGAGCTAGGAGGTCAATTTGCGGGCAGAAACAACTGATTTTTGCACCAGTAAATTTCAAAAGCAAGCAAACGTAAGTATTCTCATGCATTCAATTCCTGCATCTTATCTTCCTGTTAAGGAGCAATGTTGAATAGGCTCAGGTGGGGGGCATGTTGTCTTCATGAATGAGTTCTTGTTTTCTAAAATGAACTCTGTAGGTGCCCATCATTCACTGAAGCGTTCCGTGCATTTGGGTAGAATTGCTGCTAAAATCACGCACACAAAGAAAGGATTTGTTCCAAAATGTGTCAGGCCCAGAATAAATCCTATTTCAAGAAGCCGGAGCCCCTGCGCCCCCCCCCCCAACTCTTTTTACCTGTCAGGGGTGTGTTCCTTGTTTTATGGCTGGGTCTCTGCTGCATATAAATCAGGCTGGCTTCTTTAGTCACCATGGATATCGTGGCTACATCATTTAAGAACAGTTCTAAAAGCTGGACCTGTCACATTGGCCTGCATGGGTTTGCAAATCAGTTCCATTCTTTAACACAAGCCTGGCGTCATTTATCTATATTTAACCCGAAGGGGGACAAAAAATATAATAAGCATTTTACTCAACTGTTCTGTCCAAGGAAATGAATGGAAATGCCAGTATTTGCAGCGGAGGCCAGCCCACTGGGACAAAAGGGACACTGCCCTAGCAATCTTAATCTGCCCACAGCCTGCCTTCTTATGTACAGCCAGCCCAGCTGTGACATTGCCTTTCAGCTTCTCCCTCCTTGGTCCTCAGTACTGCCTCCTGTAGAGCTCAGCAGCAAGATGAATAAATAAGAAGCTAGAATTAGTTACAGATAGGTAGCCGTGTTGGTCTGCCATAGTCAAAACAAAAAATCTTTTTTCTTCCAGTAGCACCTTAAAGACCAACTAAGTTAGTTCTTGGTATGAGCTTTCGTGTGAAGAAGTGTGCATGCACACGAAAGCTCATACCAAGAACTAACTTAGTTGGTCTTTAAGGTGCTACTGGAAGAAAAAAGCTAGAATTAGTTGTCCATCATTGACTCTCCTTCTGCTTACTTTTGGGCTCCCAATCCAGTCCCAATGGGCACCCTCCACCAATGAGTATTTGGTAGCTTAAACAATGTAGACATTATTAGGAATGCGCACAAATGTGTCGTGGACTGGCTGGATGCGGAGGAGTGGTGGAAGCAGTGCCAGATTTACATACAGTGGTAACTCTGGTTACGAACTTAATTTGTTCCGGAGGTCCGTTTTTAACCTGAAACCATTCTTAACCTGAGGTATCACTTTAGCTAATGGGGCCTCCCACTGGCACCTCTGCGCGATTTCTGTTCTCATCCTGGGGCAAAGTTCTTAACCCGAGGCACTACTTCCGGGTTAGCAGAGACTGTAACCCAAAGTGTCTGTAACCCAAGCAGTTTGTAACCCAAGGTCCCACTGTATAAGCTAAACAAGCTATAGCTTAGGGCCCCACTCTCTTGGGGCCCCCCCCCCAAAAAAAGGAAAAAAACCCTGGATGTACATTTCCAAAATGTAAGATAAAAAACAAATAAAATAAAACCAAAACCTACATACGGCAGCAGTGTTTTGTGTTGTGTATGGACCTATTAGGTCCATAAATTACCATATAGCATATATTCAACACAAAAAACAGCAGCAATTTGTTGTTGACAAAGGAGAGCTGGACATATAAAGGGCCCCATTACCTTCAGTGGCATAGGGCCTCATCAAACCTAAATCCAGCCCTGGGTGGGAGGCATCAGCTGAGGAACTCCCTAAGGGAACCCCCAGGGGAAGAAGGCTCAGACCCAGGGAATTGTTGGTGGGATGATAAGTGGTCAGAGGGAGAAGAGGGAGCAGACTGGGTGGAGCAGGTGTCAAAAGCTGAAGAGGTGACCTATCCATTCTTAAGGAAATCAGCCCTGAGTGCTCACTGGATGGACAGATCGTGAAGCTGAGGCTCCACTACTTTGGCCACCTCATGAGAAGAGAAGACTCCCTGGAAAAGACCCTGATGTTGGGAAAGATGGAGGGCACAAGGAGAAGGGGACGACAGAGGACGAGATGGTTGGACAGTGTTCTCAAAGCTACCAGCATGAGTTTGACCAAACTGCGGGAGGCAGTGGAAGACAGGAGTGCCTGGCGTGCTCTGGTCCATGGGGTCACGAAGAGTTGGACACGACTAAATGACTAAACAACAACAAAATGGTGTGGAAAACAATGCCACTGAACCTGGCCTATGCAAAGCCATGGCGAAGGACCGTAGCTCAGTGGTAGAAGGCACCAGGTTCCAAGCCCAGTGTCTCCTGGTAGGATTGTGATAAGCTCCTGCCTATAACAAGGAAAGCTGCTTCCAGTCAGAGTAGACAATACTGAGCTAGATGGACCAATGGTCTGAAACACATAACACTCAAAGGCTGCAGCTTGCCTGCTTTTTTAAAAAAAATCAGGTGCCTGTTCAAAAAGTTGCTGTTTTTGAGAGAGAGAGAGAGAGAGAGAGTGCAGAATGTAGACACCTACATTTTTCTAGACTACTTTGCAAAATCTCAGGCAGCCGCTTGTAATTTGGTGAAAGCAGAGGCTGTCTGAATTGTAAAAAGCAGCAGCAGCATAGGCACAATCTGCTTGCTACTCAATTTCCCCCCAAACAGAATTAGCCATTAGGAAGCATGTAATTTCCTACTCCTTGCACATAAAAAACAGGATACTGTCCTTCCCATTCATCCCCGTCTCTGCTGCTAGCTTGCTGTTTTTCTCTCTCTCACACACACACACATGCCAAATGACTCAGCTTGTACCATTTGCTGCCCAGATTTCTTTCCCTATTTCTCTCCTCTCTCCCCTTTTTAATTGCTACACAATCATTGCAGGCCTGGAGAGGGAAACATTACACAACATGGCATGACTGACATTACGTGATCTGTGTCACAGAGCAGCCTCATGCATGTCAAGGCTTCCTTCGCAAGATCCTGGCTGGATTGTGTCAGGAAGGGTCTGGCTCCAGTCAAATGTCACTTCGGATTAGTGATAGGCTAATGGGCAAGATTGCCAATTTCAGTTTCTCTCAAGTTCTATATTTTCCCAATTTCAAATTCAGTTCTCCACATTTCCATATCAGTTTGCATTTCTCCCCCTTAATAATTAATAATAATAATAATGAATTTTATTTATATCCCGCCCTCCCCAGCCGAAGCCGGGCTCAGGGCGGCTAAAAACAATAAAATAGTACAACATTCTAAAATCATTTCATTATAAAATTAATTCAAATCAAATTGATGGCAACCATTAGGCTAAAGTTCTGTGAAGATTGCCAAAGGAGGGAGTCAAGCTGTGCCCTGACCAAAGGCCTGGTGGAACAGCTCTGTCTTGCAGGCCCTGCGGAAAGATATCAAGTCCCACAGGGCCCTAGTCTCTTGTGACAGAGCGTTCCACCAGATTGGAGCCACAGCCAAAAAAGCCCTGGCTCTAGTTGTGACCTCTCTGTGGCCTGGGACCTTCAGGATGTTTTTATTTGAAGACCGTAAGTTCCTCTGTGGGACATACCAGGAGAGGCGGTCCCGTAGGTACGAGGGTCCTAGGCCGTATAGGGCTTTGAAGGTTAAAACCAGCACCTTAAAGCTGATCCTGTACTCCACCGGGAGCCAGTGCAGCTGGTATAGCACCGGGTGAATGTGATATTCACATGTAGGGGGCACTTTCCCCAAGTATACATTGTTGAACACATCATTTGGCAGGACAATCTCATTGTAAAATTCAGAGAAGTGCAATTTTTCATGGGCATTTGCGCTTCGGTTCACACAGCTTTGGGAAATACAAAATTCTTTTTTTGACAGAGTAACAAGCTTGGTGGAACAGAGGAATGCTATGAATGTAGTGTGTATCTTGATTTCAGTAAGGCCTTTGACAAAGTCCCCCATATATTTTTGCAGAGAAACTGGTAAAATGTGGTCAAGGTTACTGCTGGGCGTATTTGCAGCTGGTTGGCTGACCAAACCCAAAGAGAACTCAATAATGGTTCCTTGTCATCCTGGAAAAAAATGACAAGTGGGGTGCCACAGGGTTCTGTCCTGGGCTTGTTGTTGTTCAGTGTCTTTATAAACAACATGGATGAACCAGTTGAGAGGGTAATCAACAAATATGCGGACGACTAGGGTTGCCGTATCTCAAAAAGTAAAATTCCTGACACCTGCAATCTCAAACCACCAAAATTAGGAAATTAGTATTGTCTCAGTTACCTGGCAGGATGCAGGTGATGCTGTGGGTTAAACCACAGAGCCTAGGGCTTGCCGATCAGAAGGTTGGCGGTTCGAATCCCCATGATGGGGTGAGCTCCCGTTGCTCTGTCCCTGCTCCTGCCAACCTAGCGGTTCGAAAGCACGAAGTACAAGTAGATAAACAGGTACCACTGCGTTGGGAAGGTAAACGGTGTTTCCATGTGTTGCTCTGGTTCACCAGAAGCGGCTTAGTCATGCTGGCCACATGACCCGGAAGCTGTACGCTAGCTCCCTTGGCCAATAAAGCGAGATGAGCACTGCAACCCCAGAGTCGTCCGTGACTGGACCTAACAGTCAGGGGTCCCTCTACATCTACAGTAACCTGGCAGTGGTGCTCCAGGGATGTTGACAAGGGATCTCTCCCAGCCTTACCTAGAGATGTCAATGATTGAACCTGTGGCCTTCTGCATGCAAAACTGATGATCTGCCATTTAGCTCTGCCCCATTCTGCTTGCTGGGCTCTCCACCACATCTGTCAGATTATACTTATGGACAAGCTTGGTGGAGGAAGAATCACCCAAAGGTACTGGTAGGGCTGCAAATTCAGACAGGTTTAAAGGCAGGATGGCCTGAAGTAGCTTCACCAAAATTAAAAAGCAACATATCCCATTTTTTTGCCACTATAAAATTAAGTACAGTTGGAGGCTGATGTTTCAGTTTCCTGAATTATGAGTCTCAGCTCCCATACAGCCTGAAGACAAGTGCAGTGCTGATGAAATCCTACCTTTCTAAATCCATCCGGCATAGTGCACACCAGGAAACTGTGGGAACTCACACTTTATTAATGATATAAATCAAATCCTAATCTTTCTTGCCCAGCAGCCGGTGGGGTGTACTTGCTTTTAATGCTCTCATGACCATCCTCGGCACTCTCTAACCTCATAACCAAATGGGATTTCTCTAGAACAGATGTCATCACTCATTGCAATCAAATCATGGGGCTAGGCTGTAGCCTTCTTCCCTTGCTACAAAACCTGTAGATATATATAAAATGAGACCCAGGAGGCATCTGGCCATGGCTGTGCAGCCATGTCTGCTTTCAGACAGGGGAAACTGATGCAGTTCTTTCTAGCAATTGATGTGGGGAACATACCCCCATCTCTCATTCTTTTCAAGGCCAAGGGACACATGCCCTCCTGTGCAACTTTCTGAGGGCCATGTACCAATGGTGGGTGGGGTCAGAGGTGATTGGTGAACAAAATGTATGTTTCTATCTCTGTACACTATGCATGTTTCTAAGCACACTCACACAACCCTGACTATCTCCCATCAAGATAAGGAAGAGGTATTATCAGAGCTTGAAGACACATTCCAGACAGGCAAAAACACATGGGGGAGGGGGTGAAATAGGAGCAGTGAAGGTGTGGCCTGAAGAGATTTTGTGGGGGAATGTTCAGGGATGCAGGAGAGGATATATTGTTTGATTATAGCCTTTCCAACTTGTGTTAACAAGTTCCACAATTTAGCAGAGTAACATTCCCCTTTTATACTCACAGCGGATGCGTTTACTCAGGCTCGCTAAAGCCTCTATAATAACTGTTCTGGTATTTTCCCCTTATTCCCTCATAAAAGATAAGACACGACACAGTCTTCTACAAAAGTATAAAAAGAGTTTACTCACTCACATTCTGTGCACAATTGGATCCCAGAAGGCAGAGATAGCTTAGAAAAATAACATACACCTGGAAACTATCTCATAAGGGAGATAGTCCCTTTGTCCTCTCGAGAGCATCTTTGGCTAAGTAGATGTTGCTTCTTCGACAGAAGTAGTCATACAGAGAGAGATGGCTGTCCTGCCCTGTGCTTTTGTCGTTACCTGCACAGGTGAGGCCACACCCACTTCTGGTCACATGTAGAGGACGTCTGTCCCAGACAGAAGAAACAGGAAGTTCCAACTAGCTGGTCCAGACATCCCCTCTTATGTCCACTCTAGGGATGTTGTATTTGACTGCTCTTGTGTTTCACATCCCACATTTTGGAGGTCCAGATGGAGGGGCTTAGAGGCCAACATTTGACCTCTGGGCCTGAGTTTCCCCACCCCACTAGGTACCCCTCTATTCTTCTTTGGCCAGACTTCAATTACTGGATTGTAGCCAATGAAATTTTACTCAAAGTAGACCCATTTCTATTAATAGATCCAAGTTAGTCATGTCCATTATTTTGAATGGGTCCACCATGAGGAGAAAACTAGGGTTAGATACAGGTCACCATGTCCTGTTGTGACCACAGCAGTTTGTGAAAACAATGGGCCAAGCGGAAGATGGAAAAAGGCCTGGAGACCAAGTCCCATGAGGAAATTTTGCAGGGATCGTTAAGAACATAGGAAGATCCTGCTGGATCACGCAAAAGCCACATCTATCCCAGCATCCTCTTCACACAGTAACCAACCAGATGGGAAGCCCCAAAGCAAGGCCTGAGCACAAAAGCATTCTTCCCATTTGTGACTCCCACCCACTCGTATTCAAAGGCCTACTGCCTCTGGCAGCAGCCATAGAACATACTCATCATGGCATTTCCTATTCCCCACTTTCCAGAAACTTCTCTTCAAAAACAGAGAAAGCACAACATCCCACACTGAAAACTGTGGCCCACAAAATTTGGAACAAAGTCTGCAGAAAACAAAACACAACAAGGTGCAGTGCTATTATACACCCCACCACCACCCAAGGAATCATGGATCGCTTCAGCACTGCGCCAGAAATCAGATCTCTTCATTTGGAAACTTAAAATCGGGGGGGGGGGGGTTTGAATTTTAATGAGGAGTGTTTACAATACCTCTCTCCACCTTTCCGTCTTCTTTTTTATGGCCATAAAAAAGGGGTGGCCCTGATTAGCTTTCTCTTCCTTAATCTCAGTATTGCCCATTTGTAGAACTCAGTTAAAAGGTAAAGGGACCCCTGCCCATTAGGTCCAGCCATGGCCTACTCTGGGGTTGCAGCGCTCATCTTGCTTTATTGGCCGAGGGAGCCGGCGTACAGCTTCCGTGTCATGTGGCCATCATGACTAAGCCACTTCTGGCGGACCAGAGCAGCGCACAGAAACGCCGTTTACCTTCCAGTTGGAGTGGTACCTATTTATCTAGTTGCACTTTAACGTGCTTTCAAACTGCTAGGTTGGCAGGAGCAGGGACTGAGCAACGGGAGCTCAGCCCATCGCGGGCATTTGAACTGCCGACCTTCTGATCGGCAAGTTCTAGGCTCTGTGGTTTAACCCACAGCGCCACCCGCATCCCATTTAGATGGGGACAAAGCTAAAATTGGCTCAGGTATCATTAGCTCTGGCTCGGTCTAATTTTGGCCTCCCTGCCTTCTACCCTACTAGCCCAAATTTGTACCATCCATTGCTGTTTAGGAAGAAAATTCTACCCAAGTGGAGAAAGACAGAGAGGGACCAGGTGTACCTTATAACCACTGCTTCTTTTACCCCAAGTGGCAAAATGCTGATATTTTTGCAAAGTGAAGTCTAATGTGATCTTTCCCCCTCCCATAATTCATTAAATTACAATATTATTTTATACAATATTTATATTAACATATCAACAGTTTAGGTTTTACTCCAGAACACACACAGAGAGATACATTCTCTCTCTCTCATCATTTGTGCCTTTAAAAAAACCTTAAGAGCAAAGGAAGTCACAGAACTCAAAAACTGGTTATTTGTTGCTGTAAAATAGCAAGTGTTAGGAGAATCACAAGCAGATTTGGTCATTTTCTTGAAGACAACAGGGTCTGAAGCAATAAAATAAAAAAAGCCTTTTCATTAATTTGCACTTGGAAAGATCAATACCAGCGACACCAATGCAAACTGATCATTTTCTCTGAAGTTCCAATCCAGGGCTGAACAAAAACCCTGTAGTCAGAAAGAAATCTACTGGAAACGCAAACCTGTGTTAGTCTTCTTTTTTGATGGGATGTAAAGCCTTTTCACTCTCTTTTTCTTGGAACAAACAGAGAGCTGGTCTCAGAGATAAAGAGAGAATTGTGTGCTGTACCAATAGCTCTTGATGTCTTAAAGAAGAGCTCTGCTGGATTAAGCTAGATGGCTACCAGCCACGATGGCAATATTTTACCTCTACAGTTGAGAGTCGGTGTGTCTCTGAGTGCTAGTTGCTGGGAAATGCAAATAGAGAGAGTGCTGTTGTGCTCAGGTCCTATTTGGGGCTTCCCACAGGCATCTGGTTGACCACTGTATGAGAAGAGGAAGCTGGACTAGATGAGTCTCCAGAATGTTGCAGTACATATATGAAATCTTTACATAATAATACATATACATTATATTCATAAACTCACATTTTCACATTTCATTATGCACCAACATTTATCCATTTCTTATTTCTTGTCCTGTGTCTTCCCTCCACCCGTGCGCGACTTCCTTGTTATTATTTTGTAACTTTATTATTGAGATTGTATTTTTGTATCTTAATAATTAAACATTCAATCTTATATATCTGCTTAGCTTAACTTAACTTAACTTTGTGGAAATATATAATAATATCTTTTGGTCATGTATTTTTCTACACATTTCCATTCCTGTTTGAGATTTTGATTAGATTGCATTCTAATTGTTGCTGTCATTTTTGCTAATTCAATCATTTCGAAAAAATTATGTTGCCAATCTTTCAATGTTGGTACTTCTTCTGATTTCCTTTTTTTTTTTTTTTGCAATCAATAACCTTGCAGCGGCTGTTGCATATAAAAAGATTCTCTTCATGTCTTTGGGGATGTCATTTGTTATAATTCCTAAAAGGAATGTTTCCGGCTTCTTACCAATTGTTGTTTTAAACATTTTTTTCAGTTCCTCATGTATAATTCCCCATTTTTAATTTTTTTAATCACATCCCCACCAGACAGCTCTTCATATGTTCTTATGACTAACCATCTATGGGGTCATGAGCATGTCTGGCTTACCCTTTATTGGCACTATGTTCTTTTTTGATCATGAGCATTGCCTACATGTTCAGCCCTTTAAGGAACACACTAATCATAATTCCTATTTACACTATGGTTCCTTTCATCCCAGACAACTACACAGGAATTTGCCATATGGGCAATTTACTAGGCTGAAACACAATTCCTCTTTGCTTGAGGACTGCAATGTGGCAGCTGCCAGCTGCAGCTACACTTGAAACATCGGAGCTATCTGGCCAGTGTAACCAGGCAGGCACGCACATGTTGTGATAGGCTGCCCTGTAATGAACTCCTTCAGGACAAGGTCAGACAGCCCAATACTAGGCTATTCTGTTCCCTGGATTACACTGACAGGGAAGAGAACCCCTTGTACGTTGACACTGGAACTTGATTGACATGTTGCCAGGGTGTCAACAAGCCCCCATTTTGGGGCTGCGCCATACTAGATCCACCAGGGACCTTTTGGTACACACTGACCAAGCTTCTAGGTCTGGGAGTACTCAGGAGCCATGGGGACATTATCGCTGCTCAGGTTGTTTGGCATCTCCCTTTGCTTTGCCTGTGAAGGAGTTTTCAGGCTTTAGGTTTCAATTAAATATTTTTTTTAATTGTGCCACCAAAAATATTATTTATGTGGTCTGGTACCCTTGTAATTTATTGTATGTGGGCAAATGTTCTAGATCTTTAAGGACTAGGATAGGGGAACATAGATCTCATATTAGGAATGCTGTGACAAGTGCCCCTCTGGTGGAACATTATCTCCAGAAAAAATACAGTGATGCTGACATACAATTTTTCGCCATTTGGCGACTGAAGCCTTACCCATACAACAGAATTAATACTGAGAAGGTACCCTTGAGATAAGAAACTAAGTTTATTCATCTTAATACAATCACACTGCATGGGTTGTATACATTTTTTTTTTTTTTTGATTTGGGATGTTTCTTGTAGTACCTCTTTAAGAAACCTTCGGTGCTTCACAATCTCTACTCATAAATGTCCACTAGTGGGCTTCCTCTGTGCTCTGCTAGCCAGCATTCAGCAGTTGCCTCTACTTGTACCTGATGTGGGACTTTGCAGGGCGAGTCAGTCTTGAGAGGATCGGCTCAACTCTTGGTGCTACAGGAACTCTCTGGGCCCCAAGGCTGCCAACAACACAATGAGAAAGATCAACAAGGACTAATACCAGCCAGTCCCTGCTTCAGTCTTTTGTCTCAGAGGAAATTGAGACAAACCGCCCCCCAGCCTGTTAAAACACCTTCATCTGGGATTCTTGGGTCAGGAATTGATGGTAGGAGGAATTTTTTCCTCTTTCCTTTGTATTAGTCGTCTCATGTGCAGTTACTGGGTTAGTTTCATTGCTCTATGATTATATTTAAGTTTGCCTGTCTTTAGTATGTACTTGATTACTGTCTTCCTGCCAACTGTATGCAATTCTTCATCCCTGAATATATATTGTGTGGTAGTATTGTTTTAATTTACAGGATGTCCCATAGATAGATTGTCTAATTTAATTAGTTAGTTAATATTGTAGTAGGCTGATAAGCAATGTAATAATTGTTAATTAGTCAGATAGCTATTTAATGTTTGGTTGGATTTGTTTTGTTTCGATTAATTGGAGTGTACCGAGTTGCCGAAATTGTAAGTGTATTAGTGGGTTGGGAAAGGAGAACATCCATGTTACCAAGGAAGGCCAGCATGGGACTTGGGATCACCACAGTTGAAGGGCGAGGGAGGTATGGCGGTGGGGGCAGATATTATAAGCAAAGGGGTTTAAGATATGGATATGCTCGAACCTCTTCCAATCTGCGCCCCATCCTGAGGGACAAAGGTAGGGTGAGCAGGAATTACCCACTTCTGTCTGTTGTGCAATGCAGGTCTATAGGCAATAAAACCACCACCCTGCGAGACTTCTGTACCTCACAGGGGGTTGATCTGGCTTGTGTGATGGAGACCTAGGTGCGCAAAGACAAAACAGTCACCTTGTGTGAGATGGCACCCCCGGGTTTCTCCGTCTTTCACCAATCGTGGACTATGGATCAGGGGGAGGGTTGGTGTTGTTAATCCAGGAGGATTGCCCTTTCAGGACTCTGCCAGTGCCATCAGTCTCTGGAATTTAATGTGTTGGCCTGGTGTGGGGCACTGAGGAGAGCTTGGCTGTCTGGCTGGTGTACACCTAGTGCACCAGCAGCCATCCTGGTTTCAGAAGTGCAAATTGAAGGAATTCAGCTTCAAATCACAACTAAATCTAATTTCTCCCCCAGCTCTACTTAGAACAGGAGAATGCCCTTATTTTCTTCCACACTATGCCTAAGTCTCTAAAGCCATGGAAGGGACCTAAAGATGGTGACAGCAGTTGAGATCAAGGTCAAATTTCCTCTAGCCAGAACAGGTGGCTGGGAAGAATGTTTGAGCCCAGTTCTTCTGAATAAAGTGACCACTGGGGTCCATCAATAAGTATGGGCTTGTAAGGTCAACTGCCTAAGGTCAATGCCACAAAAGGATAAAAGCAGAAGAATAAAATGAACTCCTCATTAAATTTGACAGTTTAACTGAACAGTAAGGAAAAATAAGTGGCTCTTAATTGATGCTGAAATTATGTGTTAGCTCCTCGTTACTTGAGCTTTAATTCCTGAATGAAGAAAACTCTTTATTTAATAGTCTTTCACAATGACTAATTGCTACCTTCTGTCAGTCCCATAAGGTGCCCAATAGCCAAGTTATCCCTTCTTCATATATTTCTGTAATAGTCGAGCTTTTTAATGAAAGATCTCCAGTCACACAGGAAGCTCATGAAGGAGTTTAACGAGACATTAAATGGTGCTGCACAACACGGGACATTTGCATGGATTTACATTTTACGCTCATATTAATGTCAGACAAGTTCATCATGATTCATGTAACAATAATGAACGCTTGAGGAATAAGTAATGGCCATTTAGTTGCTGCTGAATCCCTCGTTTCCATTATCCACCATTGCATGTGCTTTTTGTCAGTATCTGTGGAAATGGAAAGCTTAGTTATTTCAGTCTGAAGACTCTTCTAGGGTTCACAGTGACCACCACTTGCACAAGATTTTTTTCTCTCTCTCTATATATATATATTCTAAGTTAGTAAATAATGCTTGTGAATTTCTAGAGTTGTGTGAGCTTGAAGAATTAACTCCATGTTTGATGAGCACACTAATTTTCAGAATTCTTGGGTTTAAGATTGTCTAAAAACATTTTTTGATCCAGCTTAAATTCAATTAAAATGTCTTTAATTGGATAACATATATTGTGTGTGAGAGAGAGAACAAACAAAATAGACAGATTTGCTAATAAAAGCCACTGACATCAGTACTGCTTACTTTGGAGTAACCATGCATGTTGCAAGTTGACTGATCCATTACTTGATGAATTGTGACACCCAACACCAGTCCCTGTTGCTTTGATCAACTTCCATTTGGACCTCTCACCTGTGACCAAGCTATCTGCATCCTGGTTTCCAGTTTCATAAATCTAATTCAATAAGGAATTGAAGGAACTGATTGTGAGCCAGTGTGGTGTAGTGGTTAAGAGCGGTAGACTCGTAATCTGGTGAACTGGGTTTGATTCCCCGCTCCTCCACATACAGCTGCTGGGTGACCTTGGGCTAGTCACACTTCTTTGAAGTCTCTCAGCCCCACTCACATCACAGAGTGTTTGTTGTGGGGGAGAAAGGGAAAGGAGAACGTTGGCCACTTTGAGACTCCTTCAGGTAGTGATAAAGCAGGATATCAAATCCAAACTACTCTTCTTCTTCTTCTTTTTCTTCTTCTTCTAGAAAGAGTTAACCATTGGATCAAAACTGATGGTGGCAAATATCTAGGGATGGATGGCAGATCAGGACTTCAACCAAGAACTTCCAGGTGTATGTCATGTTCTTCGGTGCCTTGGCAATGATTTACAACAGATATTTGAATTCATAAAAGTAATGTTGGTCCAGGTGTTGTGATCTGGAATTATTCCTCCATAGATAATTTCATGTGCAATATAATTTAACTTTTGTTTAAATAATAATAATAATAATAATAATAATAATAATAATAATAATACACCCCCAGCTATTTAGGTCAGAGAAAAACTAATAGGTTTAAGGAGGAAATAATTTGTTTTTAGACCTGTTACATTTGAATCTCAGCAGACATTGTCTTAGAATAGGCATAGGCAAACTCGGCCCTCCAGATATTTTGGGACTACAGTTCCCATCATCCTTGACCACTGGTCCTGTTAGCTAGGGATGATGAGAGTTGTAGTCCCAAAACATCTGAAGGGCTGAGTTTGCCTATGCCTGATTTAGATAATGCATCCCCTGTTCTTTCAAACTACTGTAGGTGATCACTTGATACCCGTAGCTTTTACAACTACATAAGTAGTTATAGAAGCCTGTCCAACATGATCAAATTCCTTATTACCTGATTCATGTTGGGAAACTCTTGGGGACCCCTGTCACACGTTTGCCCTACTTGTGGACTTTACATGGGCATGTGGTTGGCCACTGTGAGAACAGAATGCTAGACTAGCTTGGCCTTTGGCCTGATCCATGTTCCTAAGAACCAGTCTAGTTTTTAGTAATTTGAATGTCAAATATGTGATTTACCCATTTGTTTTCGTAATACCACCTCAACAAATGTGGTTCAGCGCAGAGACATGGAATTGTATTTGGAAGGTTAGCTTATTTTGCCCTCCACTGCTCCTTTGGCTTCACTCATGGATGAATGGGTTCACAACTTTGACAGTGCCTCGAGTTTTCATCATGGTGAACATGCCTATGTGTCACACAGCTGGTGGAAGCTGGGAGAAATCTTCAGCTTCTTCCATTGTCCCCTGGGATGGTAGCCGAGGGGTGTTGTCAATGCACAGCTTTTCCTTGGCTGCATTTTTTAAAAGCTAGAAGATGTTAGGCTGCCTTGAAGAGGCCATATCTTGGAAAAGACTGCACAGCACCTTTATTGAAAGGAATTAGCTAGACCCAGTGGCTGATGGTGATGTAATAATGATAATGTCTCTTTCAGAGATATGATGTGTGTGTGTCCCATGATGTCCTCTTTCTAGTGTGAAATTGTTGTTCATACTCACTTTGATTTGGGGAAAAACACATGTTGTCTGCAGATGTTCACAAACTTTTCAATTCGTTTTCTAGTTTTGTTTAGTTGTGGTCATTTACTTTGCACATCTGTTCAATGTACTCAACTATGTCGGATGCTAATTTTTATTGTATGTTGCCCACAGACATTGGCATAAAGTGACCAATACATTAAGTTTGGGCGCACTAGGCACAAAGCCTTTTGTGTGTGGGGGGGTGCCACTAGGGACCACAACTATGATTTAGAATAGAGTGCAACTTTTGGCACCACACAGGGTGTTGCGGCAATTTGAGACCCCAAGACCTGCCAAGATCTGCAGGCAGGTCTTCATTTTCAACCATCAGAAGTAAAATGCTTTCTTTTTGCAACACACTCCAGAGACTGGTGGCAAAAGCATTGTGCTGTAGTACCTCATTGATCCAAACAGCATCTTTTTCGGTCCATGGCCTAGAATGCCAAAGTCAATTGCTGATCCCATGCATCAGAAGAGACACTCAGCTGGAGGCCCAGCCTGGCCTTTTTCATTCATTCTTCAGCCTGTTGATAACACCTGGAAGCTGGCAGACAATGTGGCATTTAAGGGGAAAAAACACCTCAAGACAAAGGTAGCAAATATATGATCTTGCCTAGGCTTTAGATGATTTCAAATTTGAGTACCATTTTACCCCTGCTCTGCAAAAGGCCCCAGATATGGATTGAGCAGAAATTCATTGTGCATTTAAGGTCAAATCTAGCCAATTTTGTGATCCCATTCTCTAAACGAACAAAAGTTACATCCCAAAAAAGTTTTTAAAAAATAAATCCAAGTGAGTTCAATGGAATTCACAACCAGGTAAATTCATTTAGGATTGCAGTCTTAATGAGGAGTTATTCTAATTTCAAGCATCTGTTGTTTTAATTACCAAAGGAATTATATTTCAAGACCCTGTAGAATCCTGCTGCTAAACTAGAGGCTTAGAAAACATTTGATGCTGGTAGAACAAACTAGCAACTCAGCGTGCTTGGATTCCATGGCCTGCTGGCTGTCACTTACAATAGTTCATCTTCATTTTAATTGATCTATGGAGAAAAAGCAAAAGGAGTGAAGCAAATCTATTATAAGTATTATGCGACAATATTAGCACATCAGTATTATACAAACTCAGCATCCTAATTCCAGGAACAATAACAGTGGCGGTGGCTGCCCATTGGAACTGGTAGCAAAAAATTGAAAGATGACAAAACAAACTGACAGAATATGCAGAACTGGTGAAACTGCTGTTTCTGTTGGGAAAGAATCATTTTGCACAGAAACATGTTTGTACCTTTAAGAACAGTTTCTGTAAGCTCTGGGCTGATTGGGTGCAGCTGGCCATGGCTACAAAAGGAGAAAAGCTGCAGTTTGAACTCTGCCTGCAGAAAAACACCCGCAAGCTTTGCTGTTTGTTGTTTTGAAACAAAGTCCTTATTTAATTTGGTTTTACACCAGTCTCATGGTGTCACAGTCTTCTGTCATCTGCCACCAGTGAAAAATCCCCCTCTAACAGTTTCTGCGTAAGTTCCCCGACAGAGAGGCAGCAAAATACCTGGAAAAGGGCTTTCAGGAACGTTTTTGTATGCCAGTGGTAGGCACCCCATCATTTGGCAACCCCCCCCATCAAAAGTCTGTTCGCAAGATGCCACATATTGATTACAAAATGCCTTAGACACAAGCACTGCAACATTTTAGAGCAGTACTCAGCATGCAGCAAGACAGAAATTTATTGAAAAGCTGCCATTGGATCTGTATTTTAGAGCCCCCTGAACCAAAATGTGTTGAGTTCAACTTGACAACTGATTATATGCTTCACTTAGCATAGCTCCACTTCATCAGAATTATTATTATTATTAATTTCTTAGTTGCTTTATGCAAAAAATCCCCGAAGCATATTCATCCCAAGGTATGACTGTATTACTTCTTTTTTCTTTTTTCTTTCTCCTCCTGTGATGAGGCTGCCTTTTAATATTTTAATGTTTCAGTATTTTAATTGTTGTATTTTAATCTTGTTTTTAAGTTGTATTCATTCAACTTGTTTTTATTATTGCTTGTTAGCCGCCCTGAGCCCTTGGCTGGGGAGGGCAGGGTATAAATAAAAAATTATTATTATTATTATTATTATTATTATTATTATTATTATTATTATTATCCTTGCAAATACAAATAGTGTCCATAGTTCTGCCTTGCTGAAAGTGGCTCATGACAGCCCTGCAATGTAGGCCAAGGTGAAAAGTGGCCAAGAAGCCTAAACAATTTCTTACAGAAAAATGAAGAGGCTGAAAAGTGGCTCATGGGATGAGGACCAGAGGCAGGGAGGGACCAGATCAGGAGTTTGGGACCATTTTTGTATGCAATTTCCCCTCCCATCAATTTTTTTGTACATGTTCCTAGGCTGGAGAAATGCATTGCAAAATTCAGAAAAGCACGGATCTTGAAGGATGGCTGTGTTTTGCTTCTCACATTGTTTCATAAACTGAATAAGGCAAGATCACTTTTAAATGTGAACCATATCAAATTTCTCCCTACCTGTGGCTTTCGACCAAGGGTGAGCAGCTGGAGCATGAGGTAGTGGTGGATTGGATTATGATGGTGTTTGCGATGGAGTGGACATGGATTGGTGGTCAGGCCAGGCAATGTCCAGTGTGGGCCAAGGGAGGCCACAGATGCGAAATCCTGGTGCCAGGGAGAGGGCAGAACATTTGGGTGGTACTTGGGAATCAGGCTCCCAGAGACTCAGCTGGGACAAACAAAAAGAATAGCAGTCAGAATGTATGATTGCTCTTGATATAATTATTTAGAATAGGCAAGTTTGGTATTTTATATTGTACAGTGGTACCTCAGGTTAAGTACTTAATTCGTTCCGGAGGTCCGTACTTAACCTGAAACTGCTCTTAACCTGAAGCACCACTTTAGCTAATGGGGCCTCCTGCTGCTGCCGCGCCGCCGGAGCACGATTTCTGTTCTCATCCTGAAGCAAAGTTCTTAACCTAAAGCACTATTTCTGGGTTAGCAGAGTCTGTAACCTGAAGCATATGTAACCCGAGGTACCACTGTATTTTTGCTTTGTATTGCAGGGCAGTTTGAGTGCTATTATAATACAATAACAGGGTTTGAATAT
The DNA here is from genome assembly GCF_964270895.1 of Podarcis filfolensis. Lineage (NCBI taxonomy): Eukaryota > Metazoa > Chordata > Lepidosauria > Squamata > Lacertidae > Podarcis > Podarcis filfolensis. Next base: position 9,633,429 of record NC_139618.1, read on the forward strand.
TAAATCTAATCTCTGTCACCCCCTTTCTCATCTCACACATGAAATTAGGTCATGGGCTACAGATTTCTCGTGCCTGTTAAAAGCTCTGCCTTATGCTCTATATACTCCCAGGACCTACCTAAGCCTGCCTGGACACTGAGATCTTCCTCAAAGGTCCTTTGTTATCCCTTTGGCTATTACATCAATATACAGTCTTTTCAGATGGTTAAAAAATAGCAGCAGCAGAAACACAAATTCAAATCTATTCGACCCTTGATTTTATATTTGGTTTTACTGCTTTACTGCTTTTAAAATAATTATTTATTAGATGAGTGATATTACTGTATGTTTTTATTTTTTATTGGTGAGCTGCCCTCGGATCCCTTCAGGGCTGAAGAGTGAGACAGAAAAGCATGAATTAAATAAACAAGCAGGCAGGCAAGCAAGCGAGCCAGCAACTGGTTCCAAGGGGCTGATGCTCTGACTCATCCTCCTCAATTAGCCTGAATGCCAGAAGGATTCTCTGCTCCTCTCCTTTGATGGGAGGAGAAAACCCATCAAATTTCCCACCACTCATGGAGCCGAGGAGGCACCTGCCAATACATGGCCCTCTACCCTACTGAGATTCAAAGCTTGCTCAAGCTGCTCTGAAATGTTCAAGACCATGTTCAAATCAGTTGCCAACAGAACAATCATTAGTTTGAGATGTAGCTGTAAACAAGGCTGTATTCTCTGTATGCAGTCGTAAGGCTGCAGTTGCACAGCAGTTCATTCTGTTTCCCTAACTGTTGATTTCCACATTATATGTGAGCCTTCACACAATGCAAAAGCCACTTCCAGAAATTTAGCAGAATATAGCTCATGTTTAACACTGATTTATAAGTTACAGTTCATCCACACTTGCCTTTCACCATGTGCTTTCTAGACAGAAGTCGGCACTTTCCTGTGTTGGGGAAACATTCTGCACAGAAACATGTTTGTACCTTTAAGAGCAGTTTCTGTAAGCCCTGGGCTAATTGGTTGCAGCTGCCCATGGCTGCAAAAGGAGAAAAGCTGCAGTTTGAACTCTGCCTGCAAAAAAACACCCACAAGCTTTGCTGTTTGTTGTTTTGAAATAAAGTCCTTATTTAAGTTGGTTTTACATGGGTCTCATAGTGTCACAGTCTCTGTCATCTGCCACCAGTGGAAAATCCCCCTCTAACATCCTGGTCCATACCTGAATCTCAGAACTCTCCCCAGACCATGTCACAACTAAAAATTGGCCACTGTTTCTTTAATGCTAAAAGAACTAAGTCAGCATGAGTCAGCGGCCTACAATGACTCATGCAACCTTTCACCAAATTGTACCTGTATATATAGAGTGGTCAATGTTAGTGTTGGGGTTGGGTTGGTTGGATAGTAGAAAGCTGGTTGCATTTGGTGTATGTAAAAAGCTGGAGAAGAAAACTTTTTAAGAATAAAAGCAGCAATACTCTGCAAGAATACTCTTTCTCAAAGACTCTTTTGTGCCAACTAAGGTCTGAGGACTAGGCAAAGGAGTAAAAAGGAGGTCAGAACCTTTTCTTTTTCAAACACTGACAGACCATTCTCATCGCTTGTCCTGCTTCAAGTGTCCTTGAACTCTCTCTCTTAGAGATGGAAGGGACCCAAGGGTCATTGTGGCGTTCGTACAGAGCCCCTGGTTGTTTCACAGACTATTGTCCTGTACGCCACTACTTTATTTTTCCGCTACCACCAATTTTGTGGGGGGAAACCCAGGGTTCCCTGGTGAAGTAGTGAGTCTCAGTCAGGTAGAGTTAAACAATGAAGATTAAAGTTTATTTTAAACACAAGCAAGTTTTAAAATGTATTTGAAACGCTATTCCCTCTCAGTCTTGTCCCTGTCTCTAACTCACTATGACTCCTCTATCTCCCCCCCCCCAAAGAACCAACCGAATTAACTGTCAAAACCTCTGGGCTGAGCTTCAAAATCAGGTAGGCTCCGCCTCCGGGCTTTCTTATTGGTCAACCTATTAACCCTTTCTCTCCCCCAATACATACATATCCCCAAAGAATGGGCAAACACCACAGTCATCTTGTTAAACCCCCTGCACCGCAGGAATCTCAACTAAAGCATCCATGACAGATGGCCATCCAATCTCTGCTTAAAAACCTCCAAGGAACGAGAGTCCACCACCTTCTGAGGGAGTCCATTCCACTGCTGAACAGCTCTTATTGTCAGAATGTTTAGTCAGAATATCCTTTCTTGTAGCTTGAAGCCATTGGCTCGAGTCCTGCCCTCAAGATGTACAGATGGAGGAAACAAAGAGATGTGTGTGTATGTATACATTAGTCTACTGCATGAAGGTTTCCTCGCTCCCATTCTAAACCCTTCTTCCTTATTATTTTCAGTACATAATTTAAGCAGTTTCGAGGATCAGAGACCTGGGTCCTTAAACTCTTGATTGTAGGTATGGTCCAAACCACAGAGCCTAGGACTTGCCGATCAGAAGGTCGGCGGTTCGAATCCCTGCGACGGGGTGAGCTCCCATTGCTGGGTCCCTGGTCCTGCCAACCTAGCAGTTCAAAAGCATGTCAAAGTGCAACTAGATAAATAGGTACCGCTCCGGCGGGAAGGTAAACGGCGTTTCCGTGCGCTGCTCTGGTTCGCCAGAAGCAGCTTAGTCATGCTGGCCACATGACCCGGAAGCTGTACGCCGGCTCCCTCGGTCAGTAAAGCGAGATGAGTGCCACAACCCCAGAGTCGGCCATGACTGGACCTAATGGTCAGGGGTCCCTTTACCCTTTACCTTTATCTGACACTTGGTGTGAAGAAAAGAGGAAGAGAAGCAGCCTGCAGGGCAGGGAGCAGATATAGTCATCAGTAAGAGCAATTTCATTTAAGAATTAATCTTTCCTGACAGTTAATATCATCGGAATGCCAACAATTAATCAGCACTTCTTTCTGAAAAAGTGGCATTATTGATCTGTTGTTTCCCATGACGCCCAGATATTAGATGGAAGATTGAACAATTATATAAAGCAGGAGGAAGGAAATTGGTCTTCTCTTGGTGGGGGAGGGGAGATGGTAGAGAGGCACCCAATGTGCTGACTGAGGTGGTTGTGACATTAATGGAAAATATAATTAAAAGCTACAATCTGTCCTTTCTGAGTAAAAGCACTGGGCCCCAAATAAAAACACATAATCAGTGAGCACGTGCTGACCAAGTCATCAAATTTACAATTTGCCCTAAATGTGGCAGTGCTATGGGTGGCACAAAAATAGGGTGCAAGCTTCTAAGTCCTCCATAACATGTCATTAGACTCTATGGCAAACAGAAACTCTGTGGTCCTACTTTGAGAGGTAGAGAAGAGGGGAAAGGTGGCTCATGGTGAAACCATAAAAGTTGGCATCAGGTCTTAAGATGGAATGCATAATATAAGCCAACTGGATCAGGCCAGCGGTCCATATTGTCCAGCATCCTGCTCTCATAGTGGCCTCCCAGGTGCCTAAGGGAAACCTGCAAGCAGGATCTAAGCGCAAGAGCTCTCTCCCCTGCCTTGGTTTCCCACAACTGGTATACTGTGTCTGACTGTGGCATAGCCATCATGGCTACTAGCTACTAGTCATTGATGATAGTCTTCTCCTCCATAAATCTGTCCATTCCTCTTTTAAATTCATCCAAGAGGAAGCAAACACTCAAAGGAGACTTATTAGGAGAAGTGAATGGAGGAACATGCGCAGGCATAGAGGGAGCCAGCCAGCAATCAACAAAAGTAGGTTCTACCACTAAGAAGGCTTGTGCCCTTATGCCACTTCCTGTACCAGAGTTGGCAGGATATGGAGTAGGGGTTCTGATAGAGGTCTAAGGAATGTGAGTGGAGGCAGGGAGAAAATCCTTACATTGAAGAGCAGCAGCGATTCCTAACCTTCAGCTGACATGCTTTAAGCATAGTAGCAAGGCTGGCTCGAGACATTTTGGTCCCTGAAGCAGACCAAAAATGGCACACACACCTGGAGGAGGAGTTTGGATTTGATATCCCGCTTTATCACTACCTGAAGGAGTCTCAAAGCGGCTAATATTCTCCTTTCCCTTCCTCCCCCACAACAAACACATTGTGAGGTGAGTGTGGCTGAGAGACTTCAAAGAATTGTGACTAGCCCAAGGTCACCCAGCAGCTGCATGTGGAGGAGCGGGGATGCGAACCCGGTTCACCAGATTACGAGTCCACCGCTCTTAACCACTACACCACACTGGCCTTCCTGGGCATGGAAGAAGGGGTCAGTGCAGATCAACAACAGGAACAAGGGGGTATGGATAAAGATCTACCAGGATGTACCCACCCCTGTGGATCCTGCTGCCTGAGGCAGTTTCCTCACCTTGCCTCATGAGTGGGCCAGTCCTGCATGTTAGTAGGGCAGACTAGCCCATTAAAGCACATGTCAAGTCTCCAGTCTGTTGTCAGCCAGCACCCTTCTGCCTGCCTTCTTACTTACAATCAGTCAAGTGGGGGTGACACTGTCTGCCAGCTTCCTCCTCTGAGTCACCCTCATGGAACTCAGCAGGGAGGAGGAGGATAGGGACAAAACCAGTGTTAGTTAGCGCTGCCTGTTATTGCCTCTGGCTCCACCTACTCTTGGCCTCCTTGCCTTCCATCCTGCCTATTCCAACGGAATGCATCACACCATCCTCTCCATCATTGTTCATTTTGATGTCCCTATTTACATGTCTTGTTGCTCATCAATAATGTTTCTTTTGTTTAGGAAGGCTTATCCTGGAAAGCAACGTCATCATTTTCAATGGAACAATACTTGCATAAATAGTTTTACTCCCTTCACCTACCTCCACTGTTTTACCATCTTAGCTGTTTGGGAAGAACTTGCTAGAGGGTGCTGCATGAATTAAAATGATGGATACAATATACAGTAAGTGCTTTGGGTTTTCACCTTTTCTATATTCAGTCACAGTGATGGCTTTTTGACAAAGGTGAAGCCCCAGAGTGAAGTAGCGCTGACATTTGTTTCCAAGTTTTTTTGCATTCCCAACTCATTCAGCTTGGCACAGTGGAAACCTGGACATCACAAAAAAGGTCACCACTGCTGGTAGAATTTATTCTGCTAAATTAGGGGTCATTGGTGTGGCTTCCATAGCTGTCACACATATGCATGCAGGATAAATTCAATTTTGTTTGCATTTCCATGAGAAATGGTCTAATTCACACTCTGTGGACTAATAAGCAAACTGAAATGCACCCCCCCTTTGAAATTTGCACTTATCTGAATTTTGCAATGCAGCTCTTCAACCAAATTACTATGCCCAAATATGTATATATACAGTAGGAACAAAAACACAAATAAATAGCATACAAAATGCATTAGGTTGGGGAAAACATCTTGCAAAAATTGTGTGTTTTAGCAGAAGTCCACACTAAATTTATGGTGAATTTTCATGAGGACTTAAAAAAAAATATATCAGATTGATGTGGAAATGTGAAAAGCTGGACTTAAGAATGAAAGAAAAACTTTAACTCTGCAAAACAGTGAGGGGAATGAAAAAGAATTCCAAAACCTGTAAAAGGGATGTTACAAACTGTCCCCCCCCCCCAGAGACAAATTCAAACTTAATCAAGAGGACAAGAAGCAGGAAAAATGGCAGAGGAGAGATCAGAGGAAACAAAACTGATGCCATGACAGAGTTACGCAAATATGCCTAAAGAAGGATCTAAGTGGAAGTCTATGTCCACTTAGTGGACCATCTTCAAGATCAATCCATTCTGCCAGGTTGCTAAGCGACACCTCCTGCACTACCCCCCCCTTGGTTAGCCGATTTACTGGTAACAAAATTAATCAAAAGTTATATACTGAATGACTCCTCCTGTTGTACTTCCAACATCCTCCTCCCTCTCAAAGCTGGGGATTGCACAACTACCTCCACCAGACTGGAGTGAGAAGATCTCCAGCTCTGCAATTATTATTATTATTTTTTTAGGCAACGGTTATAATTGCAACCATCATGGTAGCTTTCTACCCTTTTAAAGGATCAGGTCTCCTTACAGACAATTTCCAGAACATCAGGGAATGAGTTGTCCTGAGTATTCCATCTCTCCCCTGATTCCTACTTCTTTCCCGTCCTCCTTTAATCTACACCTCCTGTTGTTTCCTCAAAATGCCCTGTGGAGGGATGTGCAGACTATGAGCTGTACTGAGATATACCTCTAGCTGTCATTTTGGTAGATTCTGTGTCAACAAATTCTTTATATGCAAAGTAAAACCACAGTTGCGGCAATTCCTGCCTTCCCAAAACATTAATGCAAGAAAAACGCAGTCATTAACCAGAAATAAATTAGCATGTTTTCAGATCTTAAAGAGAGATGCGGGGGAGGGGGGAAACCCACTAATACCGCTAAACCAACAACAATGGCAATGATTCATTTGCAGTTTATTTTGGCTTGGGGTTTTTTTTTTCTGAATCTATTACGCCTCCATCCTCTATGAAATGGGATCGGAGAAAGAGAACAAAACCCCAAAGACACAGATTGATTGGAGTCCCCTTCTACAAGCTGAGGTGTCAATGCTTTGCAAGCATTTGATGAAAGAAAACATATTCAAAAGGATTACCAGTCCTTTATATTTATAGCAACCCATTCACTTCAGTGTCAGTTGCTTGTCTGTCAAGAACATTTTAGATTGCTCTGTTGGCCCTTATGTTTCCAAAGGGAGAACATCCATTGTTTCTTTTTCTCAGCTGTCTTGATCCAACAGACCATTCTTACAAGATTCTTACTCAGGAGTATCCAGTGGCCAGGGATGATTGGGATGTCAGCTCAACATCATTTGGAGTACACAATTTTGACTACCTCTGGCCTAGCCCAAGTCTGACTGCGGTGCTGAACATCCTTACCAGGAAAGAAGCATCACTGGTCAGAGTGGGGTTTGCTTTTGAGTAAGGATGGCAGAGAAAAGGGACGCGGGTGGTGCTGTGGGTTAAACCACAGAGCCTAGGACTTGCCGATCAGAAGATTGACGGTTTGAATCCCCATGACGGGGTGAGTTCCCATTGCTTGGTTTCTTTAAAACATGTCAAGACATTCCTCAGGAAAGAAGATTTTCACAAAAAATATGAATTTTAGGCACATGTTCCCATAATAGTTGAAATTTTGTGTACAGTTTGGTTGTAGGATTGTATGACAAAATTCAGTGTGGATTTCAAAGAAAAGCTGTGTTTCAATTTACAGATTGGTTTGAGAAGTGCAAATCATATATGAATGAATGAATGAACTTTATTACGGTCACAGACCAGCATAAGAAAAACATATAAATAGCAATTAGGATTTAAACATATAATTGTTAGAGCAAATAAGGACAAAGAAACAAGGATAGGATAAAACATGTGAATAAAATACGAGATTAAACACAGATAATAGATGGATAAAAACTGGTAATTAAAACAGATAAGAACTATTTTTAAAAAGACACGCAGTCAGTTCAAATACGCCTAACAGCTCCCCATCACGAAGAAGGCCATGTGTGTATCTGTCTGATTTCTTCCTAAGTGACAGTGATGAAGAGGGGGAGTCTGACAACCCTAACACTCCTAAGCTAATAACCTTCAAGTAACCCCATGTCACCGACAGACAGTTGAAACCACACAATAGTACCCAGGCTACACATGGACTTTTGCCTAATGCCTCCAAAACCAACTGGTGCCCAGATACTCACCCTTATGCAGTAGGACCAGCTTTTCCCACTACATCTCTGGCAGAACAGGACAAATGAGGTCCCTGCTCAGGAAGTTGGCTCTTTGCTAGCCAAACACCCCCACTTTGAAGCACATGCCTCCCTAATACTCCCAAAGGCACAGAAGGAACTAACAGCCCCTCAACCATTCCATGAAGGAAAGAGGGACCGACAGCCAACAGGCCAGCATAAGCTCACCTTTCTAACCTGGAATGTAGCCAGATGGGCTGCATCTATAAGGGATACCTGCTTCACTGATTTTCTATCACAACATCACATCCTCTTGATTCAGGAAACCTGGACCAGGGGTGTCAGGGGACTGCCATCAGAGCAGGGGAGGGAGGCAGGGGGATACAGAGAGCCTCAGATGCTTCTGAGGAGCAGCGCCTCGTCCAGTGGTGATGGACATGGTTTAATAAGGACTGCATTGGCGCAAAAAAAAGCTCTTATAAACTCATATCAAGCAAATTATATGGTTTCTGATTAAAATGCAAACCTAATAAAATTTCTCTCCCCCACATCTCTACAGGAGAGTAATGGATAATGGATATGATTGGTGCCTTAAAATAACCCCTATTAATTTAAGTAACATACGAAGGTAGGCGTAAAATTGTAGTCTAAAAGTGAGGGTTGCCAGTTTGAGATTTGAACTTAAATTGACTGACCAGCCCGGCTTAGACTGATCTGCGAGACTGAGGATTAGCTTGCTAAATATGAAATCCTAAACACACTTGCGAGAAAATAAGCCCAAGTCTCAAAATGCACTGGGCTTTACTTCTGAGTAAATAAGCATAAGACTGGGCTGCAAAGTACGTTGTCCTCAGCTTCCACCAAGGCAACTGATATACACCCCAAAAACAAGAGCAATGGGAATAGAAAAAGAATAAATCTCTCCCCTTTCCATTTTGTGCATTTGTATTGCCGAAATGATAGCGCTGTCAGGGAACCTTCACATACTGTGACAAGGCAATTTCCTCCAAGGTGCCTTTTCCCTATTCAGCTCATGTCTTATTGTCTGCATAAATGTAATGTGAAAATTGCTCCTTATGAGATAGTAATATAACAGGACAACAGCTGTTATTTTCTGTACATCAGTCTGTCTCAGGCTTGCTTTGCACAGGGTTTTTTGGGTGGGCATGCTTATGTCCACCTTTGCAGAGCAAAACAAAATGCATGCATTGTGTATGGGAAAACATGACTACATTACCAAAGATGGTGGTGCAACGATTAGCACAAGAATTGGCTGTTTTTGCACAAGAAGCTTCCGCTAGTGCAGCTGTTGTGTTGGCTTCCTTTGTCACACAACCTTTAAACTTTGCTGTCGACTACAGCAAGGGCTCTTGAGGTGGTGGGCAGAGAATGCTGTCATGAGCACCACCACAGACAAGTACCACAACCAAGCCCACACTACAGAAGGCGGCTTCCATAGAAGGCTTCTTTCAAAGCAGAATTTCAGGGATGGAGTGTCGGCGGTTGGACTGAGGAGGAATGGTGGGGACCGCCCCCCTCCTCCTGAACCTTCCTGAGAAAAGGAGGGAAGTATAGATTTAGAACAGTTGTTTGCAGAAGGGCATAGTTCAGAGATGGCAGAGGGCAGAAGCGGGCGGATATTGGATGAGGAACAGCAGGAATAAGAAGAATTCCCTCCGACCTTAGGCGTCCTCATAAGGGAGCTGGTCCTGGAGGAAGAACTATGAGGGGAGAGACTCCATCAGGCAAGGCCTCTTTCCACCTGCCTTGCTCTACCCTCTAGTCTCTGCTTCTCAATGTGTATTGTATTGTTTTATGTACTGTGGCTTGCTGTTGTTTTATTGATTATATTTTGTTGTTGTTTAGTCGTTTAGTCATGTCCGACTCTTCGTGACCCCATGGACCAGAGAACGCCAGGCACCTCTGTCCTCCACTGCCTCCCGCAGTTTGGTCAAACTCATGCTGGTAACCTCGAAAACACTATCCAACCATCTCGTCCTCTGTTGTCCCCTTCTCCTTGTGCCCTCCATCTTTCCCAACATCAGGGTCTTCTCCAGGAGTCTTCTGTTCTCATGAGGTGGCCAAAGTACTGGAGCCTCAGCTTCACAATCTGTCCTTCCAGTGAGCACTCAGGGCTGATTTCCTTAAGAATGGATAGGTTGGATCTTCTTGCAGTCCATGGGACTCTCAAGAGTCTCCTCCAGCACCATAATTCAAAAGCATCAATTCTTCGGCGATCAGCCTTCTTTATGGTCCAGCTCTCACTTCCATACATCACTACTGGGAAAACCATAGCTTTAACTATACGAACCTTTGTTGGCAAGGTGATGTCTCTACTTCTCAAGATGCTGTCTAGGCCTGTCATTACCCTTCTCCCAAGAAGCAGGCATCTTTTAATTTCGTGGCTGCTGTCACCATCTGCAGTGATCAATTATATTTTAGATATTATTTATTGTAACTGTTGAGTGGATTTCTGTTTAACTTTTATATGTTGATATTATTATTTTATACTATTCTAATGATTGTTGAATGTTACTTTTTTGATGTAGGTTGCCTATTTTAAAGTTATGTTTTATTATCACATTTTTGTATTGCATTAGATTGTTATAAGATGTAGATTTTTTGTTTCTTCAGCTTGTAAACTACCTTGAGTATTGTAAGATAGAAAGACGGTATACGAATTAAATGATGATGAAGAAGAGACAGCTGACAGACTCAGTGTCCTTGGAAAGCATTCCTGACCCTCCTCCCCCCACCAGAACCAGACAGGCATTGTGGGTAGTAGAACAGAGAGCTCAGGCAGAAAGCTAAGAGAGCCAGTGTGGTGTAGTGGTTAAGAGCGGTAGTCTCGTAATCTGGTGAACCGGGTTCGCGTCTCCGCTCCTCCACATGCAGCTGCTGGGTGACCTTGGGCTAGTCACACTTCTCTGAAGTCTCTCAGTCCCACTCACCTCACAGAGTGTTTGTTGTGGGGGAGGAAGGGAAAGGAGAATGTTAGCCGCTTTGAGACTCCTTAAAGGGAGTGAAAGGCGGGATATCAAATCCAAACTCCTCCTCCATTAACCAATGCTGGAGTGATGTAGAATAGGGGAGATGAAAGTGGGGTGGGACTTTACTTGGAGCAATGCCATTAATTAAGGTAGGAATTAAGGAAGGCATTCCTTTGTCACTCTCTGTGAATTATTGAATAAATTGCTTGGTAAGAACTTTTATCATTTCTCTGATTCTTGGTTGCCACCATGGGAGGGATCTGATTCCCCAAAGCCTGACACAGAGGAGGAGACCCCATATGCACCTTGGATGATGGGACATGTGCATTGGAATGGTGAATATCTGTCAAGTTCAAGTTTATTAGTCAAGTTCATTTTATGTGTAAGATGCTTGGTGTCACGCAAGTGTGTATCTTCATAAGTTCTTAGGACAGAAGCTGGTTTTATTTCAGGAAAAGGCAAGACTTCACACACACACACACACACACTTATTGGCTTATCCAATGAAGGTGAAAGTTGGAAGATTCAGGAGTCAGGACCGATAAAATAAATTACTTCTGCACATTATGGAATTTGCTCCCACAATAAGAAGTGATGGCCAACTAGGATGGCTGTAAAAGAGGATGAGACAAATTGATGGAGGATAAGGCTATCAGTAACTACTAGTCATTATGGTTAGGTTTTCAGTACTTGGAGACAGTAGGTTTTTGAATACCAGTTTCTGAGTAAAGCTGGTGGGGTGATGGGGAAGAGTGCTGTTGTTCTCAGATCTTGCTTTTGTGTTTCCCACAGGCATCTGTTCGGCCACTGTGAGAACATGATGTTGAGCTAGGGAGAACTTTGGCTGATCATGGAGGCCCTTGATGTCAAGCTTTCTTCACAAACCCTGGTGTGAAATACTGTAGCTTGATGAGTGGCGATGACTGAAAGAAGGACCAGGATGGTTTGAGGTGGCCATATGAAATGTGTGCTGGTCTTTTAAATTTATGCCAGGTATCCTTACCATTATTTTATACTGAAGAAAACAACTTGCCTCATTCAGATAGAGGAGATCTATGCCACCGCAAAGTAGTATAGTCAGCTTTTCTTTTTTTAAAAGAAGTTGCCACATAATGTTTTTCAAGCTGATGTTTAATGGAGCAACTGCATCAGCTTCTGCTGAGTCACCTGTATAAACATTAAATATGGAGGACAAAAACAAAGCAGACATGAACACAAAGCAATTTTTGTCTTTAGGAATTCAATGACATTGTTAAAGACAGCCATACATTGGACTACTTCTTTCTGGTGTGTTGGCAAACCAAATGCCTTTCCAAAAAGAGGAGATTTTTTCCTCCTGGTATGTTTTATTGACCTTTGCATTTCCAGTATTATTAATATGTAGCTGCATGGGAGGTAATTGATTGATTTTTTTTTCCATATTTATTAACTGTGATATTTTTAGTCTTCATGGCTGCAATCTAATATAAGCTTACCCATTTAACAGAGTGGGACTTACGTATGACTTGTGGGGTTACTTGAATTTCACCTGCTGTTCTGATCTTTGAAACTGTTGATTCTACTGGTCTGTTGATTTTACTGTTTTATTGATTTTAATTAGCTAGATGTTTTATGCGGGGCAGAAATGTTTTAAGCAAAGAAAAGCAAATCTAAAATCAATTTAGCTTTGTTTTTGTTTCATTTCTCAAAAAGCTTAGCTAAGTACTTTTATACGATCTTTAACTGACACTATTTTCCTGACACATGTAGCTCTTCAAGGTATTGTTTTTGTTAAGTCGCAGAATGTAACCACTCTCAGAATAGAATGCCTTAATTAGACAAGATTTGTTATCTGAGTGGAAGATTATTAATTGCATTCCATCCTACCATTTCCTCAAATAGCATCAAATGGTATTGCCCTCTACCATCAACAACCATCTAGTGAGGTAGGTTAGACTAACCCAGAGTCAGCCAACCAACTTTATAGCTGAGTGAAAATATTAATCTAGATCCCTTATGAATCTAGATCTAGCCACTACACCACCATTTCCTCCTTTCCCCCCCTACTTGAGCAAGTTGTTTGTGTAGAATCTTTAATCTTGACTTTTCTGCATTGATCAGAGGGACAGACTGTATTGGAACACTGGGGATCATAAGGAAAAGAGCTTAGGCTATCATTATAACACCACTTTCCACTGCTATAGCTCCATGGAGTATAAAGAGCCCTTTATTATCTTCATCATACTGTTGCAGTACTTACACCAGTCATGTAAAGTAGGTCAGCATTACTGTTCCAATATTGCAATCATGGGGGAAAGCTGAGCTTGAGAAAGAAACTTGCTTACCTGAGGACACCTTGCCAGTTCAAAAAAGAGCCGAATTTGTACTAGTCACTTCCTGAGGAGCTCTGTCTTTTAGCTCCTATGCTGTACTCTCTTTTATTCTTCCTTCTGCGCCCAAGTTATAAACCAGGAGTAGCCAAATGGTGCCTTTTAGATGCTGCTGAACCACTGCTTCCATCATTCCCTGACCATTGGGCCTTGCTTGCTGGAGCTGATGGGAGTTTGAATCCAACAACATCTGGAAGACACCATTGGCCATCCCTGCTATAAGCAATAGTTCCTGGCCTGAGATCATCAAGCTAGCTTTATGGCCAAGAGGGTGTTTGAACCAAGATATTCTTCAATCTAAGTCCAAGAATTTTCACACTGCTCCATCCTGTCTGCCTTTCTCTACTCATCTAAGACTCTTTTTGTTGCCTTTCAGCGAAGGGAAAATGTCACTAGAGAAGAGAACATTATATGGGAAGGAATGAGTGATAATTATTACCAGCACTTAACATGGGTTATTGTCCCTTTAAAAGCATTCTTGAGTTTGCCTGATTTTATTTAAAACTATTCTTCTTTTCATACAGTACAAAAGGAGCAGTAGCCCTGGATACCCATTAGAAGACAGGAATCGAAACACACACATAAAAGGGTCTTCCAAAAAAAAAGAAAGCAAGTGTTTGCATTTTAGGTTATGTGTGTATGTGTGTGCGTTTTAATGGAATATATGCCTCAGGGATTTCATTCAAAATGATCCTCTTCAATTTTATTAAAATCAATAGGAGATGTTATTACAGTATAAATTAAATGAGATGCTATTTGCTCCTGGGATTCTGAAAGCAATCGTATGAAAACTGCTCCAAGCCACAGCCGTCATCCAGATGTCTAAGCTAATGTTATCTGCGCACAGGCAGGGAGTTTAAAGTGTTTTTGTTGCGCTCCTTTCACCTCTCACTCTCTGCTTGAAAATGCAAAGCAAATGAGTGATGCAAAAATCAAGACACTCTACCAAGTTATGAAAATCAGAATTTGGGCCTGTGATTTTGGGTATAACATGGAATACGATGCTTGGGTGAAATTGTGGAATGAAGGTTTAAAATTCACGGCATGTACTACTTTGAAAGAGAAGACAATGAAAATGATGTACCACTGGTATTTAACACCTGTCAAACTAGCAAAAATGTATAGAATGAGTAGTAAGGCATGCTGGAAATGTAAAGTGAAAGATGGAGATTTTTATCACATGTGGTGGACGTGTGAGAAAATGAAAAAAAAAAATTGGGATATGATTTACAACGAATTGAAAAAAATGTTCAAATATACCTTCCCAAAAAACCTGGAAGCCTTTTTGCTGGGACTGATAGGAGATGAAATAAGAAATACAAACCAGAGATTATTCATGTATGCCACGACTGCTGCCAGAATCTTAGTAGCCCAAAAATGGAAAACTCAGGAATTGCCATCATTAGAGGAGTGGCAGACAAAAATGGTTGAATATGTGGAATTAGCAAAACTGATCCACAGGATCCGTAACCAAGAGGAAACAAAGTTCAGAAGAGAATGGAGTAAATTTGTGGAATATATAGGTAACAACTGTAGAAGTTTAAAGACTGTAGCAGGATTAAAATAAATCTTATGATGTGAATAGGGTGTTATTAAGAATCTGCGAAGAATGAAAGATTAATATGAAAGTCTGTTGAAGGGAGGGAGGGAAGTCTGGGCTCAATAGAGCATTGAGAAAATAAGTGGACATACGATGGTAGAACTTTACTGTATTTATTTTGTTTTGTTTATGTTAAAGAAAATTCAATAAAAAGCATTTTAAATAAAACAAAACAGAATTTGCGCCTGTGGGGGGCAAGAGCGAATGACAAAACAGATACACCTTAGTTTTGTCATCCACGTATATAAACTAGTGTTACACAGGAGACTATCCCAGAAGGCCACTTCCTGTCTGCATGAGAGTTCCAAAGCCTCCACAGGTCTGCCCTGCAAGAATGCAGAACATGGCTATCACTGTGGCTGCCTCTCTTTGGTGGAACAGTATTCCTGAGATGCAACAGGCACCCACTATCTTCACTTTCTGGAAATAACTGAAGACATTTTTGCTTTCCCTGATGGGCTCTCCCAGCTGGATGAAAAGGTCTCTCTCATGGGTACTGCCAAGATATTTAGATCCAGGCCTGTGTGCAAACTTAGCTCCCTGTGCCTTCAGACTAGGGATGAGATAAACCCTTCTTCTCCCAAATTGGGGGCAGGATTCTGCCCCCCGCCAAAAATGGGGTATAATTTCAGGACGGTTGTGGGCAAAATGATTGCATTAAATTGGGATGGGTGGGTGAGAAGGGGACACTTAGCAGCAGTTACTGTGATGGCGACAGTTTCCACCACAATACCTAGCATGCCTAGTAAATGCCTCCTATACCCACATTTTCTCTTGCCTTCCCATACATTGTTAGATTGCCTCTCTTCCATTTATCACCTGCAAATGGTGTGTCAAGGGTGTTTCAGGTAAGTTCTGCTACAGATCATGCCCCGAGACCATGTATCAGCATGCTCTTCACTCAAGAGCCATCTGGTCTGATTTGACTAGAGTTCTTTCCCATCACACCCAAACCACCCACACCCTCTTGTGAATCTCTTTATATATTTGGAGCTCAGTATCTTTATGTCCAAGTCATTTGCTTCCATTACAGATGTAGGTCTGTTCGGGGACAAGGACATGCTGTGGTTAAGTGTTTCTGATCAGTAGACGCTCATTGGCTTCAGCCCAAAGGATCGAAATGCAGGACATCACAATGCTTTTTGGAAAAATGTAGGCCAAGTGACCAAAATAGAAAACATTGCAGAAATTAGTAGAGCGGAACACTCCAAATGATGCTCTAATAATTCCCTCCATGGTCTAGCAACACTTTCCTTATTTTTTTCTTGTTAATGGAACACTTCTGTTGTCACATTATGGTAACAGAAGACAACAAAATAGCTCTGCAGAGAAGCAGGCAATCTTTTTAGGCCAAAGCATGTTGCAAATGCTTAAATCATTTCAGCTTTTGATTATGTGGCCTTTATACTTCAGGGGGCATTTTTATAGCGATGGCGTGGAACCCCCTGTATTCTGATGTGCTCAACAGTGCCTCTGAGAGTATCTGCAATTATTGACCCCTGTAATTACCCTGAATGTTGACCTATCCACCATATTGCCTCTGGTGATGCATCCTTTGGGTTAAGCCCTTCCAAACAATGGCTCAACTGATCTGAACTTGCCAGACCTTTTCTAGTTCCTCACTTTTCCCTTCTACTTATTGGTCCTTTCTTTCCAGCCTTTTAATCTGACCGGCTACCGTTTCAATACCTGGGAACAGTGATTGGCTAGATCTGCAACCTATCATGGGACACAGGACACAAATGGGTTTTGTCTCAATAGAACAATGTCTGCAATGTGGTGAGCTGTGGAGGAGTCTGCTATCAATTTGAAATGTTGGCCTTGGTAAGGAAATATTGGCATGTGGCACTCTGGGTGAAGGACAGAGTTTGAGTTTTTTAAGGTAGGGATTTTGCTTAAGTTGTAAAGGATTGGAGGCTGCAATGAGAGAGCTTCTAAGTATTCTACTTTGGGGAAACCACCTGCTTCTTTCTGGTTTTATTGGGTAAGGAGTGCAGGTGTGTTGCCTGTCTGCTGAGAATGGGTGCTGATCATTGCCATTATTATTCTGTGAAATGGATATTTTTGTGACTCCTACAAGAGTTTCTTGGATTTCCAAATGCACCCACTGGCCCAACGAGAGTGGGGACCCCATATTTAAGCCCTGTGTCTGCTTATTTACTGCGCTTAATTTATATATGTTGCTTTTCTGCAAGTTGCCCAAGACAGATTTATAGTTTCAAGATGCTCATTCAAATGAAATATAACATAAGTTCAGTTCTGTGGGTTTGAAGAGGATAGACCAACTGGAGCAGGCTCTGATTTTGCCTGCCTTGCCTGCTGCGCTTCCTTCATCCTTCCCGCAGGGTGTACAAATAAACACCAATATTACAAGAGGTCAGTAAGCCTCCAGTGACCTCATTCCAAAGGAAATCAAAATCTGTTTCAGTGTGCTGAATCCCTGAAAACTTTTTTTTTTACCACTGGGACAATGACAACATACCTGTGGTGGGTGGGTAGGTTCTTTGTAAGGATATTTCTTGGGCATGATGTTCTATCTGGCACCTCCTCTCTCAGTGCTTTTTCAAAATCTAGGCTTGGTCTTTTTCTATTCTCTTTTTAAAAAATACATATTTTTTTTTTAAAGGCAGGATTCTTGTTATTTATTTGTCCCCTCCAAACTGAACCTCAGATTAAGTATGTTTAAAAAGGATATGATTTAGTCTGAAGTCAAGGTCATCATTAGCAGTGAAAACAGAGCCAGAGAGAACTTTTTGTGAACAGGAAGAAAGGCATCATTCAAACCCTGTGTTCAAGTGCTCTCTCTCCAAAGTAAACAGCCCTGGTCTCCTTTTAATTTTTGTATTCATTGTTCTTTATGTGACTAATAATTACAGTTGTCCCGACTGATCAATGGTTGGAGAGATCTCTTCAGCCAGCACCAGGTACAAACTCACTTCTCCCAGGCACTGGCAGATAATACCTTGGGTGATAAATTTTGCTGCCAACGGTTTACTTTCTTTTTTTAAAAAACTGCTGTTCTACAGGGTCTGTTCTATGGATTTCTGTATAATCTTTATTGTAATACAATCTTCTTTACCTTTCTTCATTTTGTTATGCTTTGCTTTCAAACAATTCTCCCCACCCCCAGCCCAGCTCTACAAAGATATATATAGATATAGACATAAAGGTCAGGTTGAAGAATCATTATCTCTGGTGGCAGCATATAGTTCTTTTTGGGGGGAACCCTTAAAGAAAAAAAGAGTTGGCCAGTGAAGAACCTCCTTAGGTCTATCACATGGGCAATATCCCCTCCACTAAATTGAGAAATGCCCCACCAGTTTGTAGTAATTATGGAGGGCACTCAAATTGTATACACCCCACGCACGTACACCTGCATGCCTGAATTTCAGGGGGTTAGACTAGATAAGCCTTTGGTTATCCCTTCCAACTCTACAACTCTGATTCTTTTCTAAAAATTCAAGTACTCCATGAATAGGCACTTCCTGAGAATTCTCTCAGAAAGCTCAAGGAAACATTTGCATTAGCAGATCAAAAGGCTTAGAGCAGGAAACAAAGAGCTGATTTAGCTTGGAAACTGGCAGTCAGCCTTCCTCCCAGATACTTGTCATTGCTGGGCATTGCCATGTTCCCAGGAAGAAATGATACATTCTCCCAAAAAGGATAGGGAGGAAACTGGTCTCTGGATTTGCCCTTGAAGTGAAGGAGCATCAAATCATCCTGCCAGCAAAGTGAACAGACCATATAGCTTTGAAAACTTTTGCATTCACTGAGCTGGTTTGAATTGCAACCAAGTCAAAGAATTCATTTAACTACTACTAGTAAGAAAGGGCACAGCTTAATCAAACTGCCTGACGAGTAGAGATTGAGAAACAGGTAGTGCTTTGGACCTGCGGGGAGAAAGCACTGAGCAAGCTGTGCTTTGGAGATCAAGTGGCCCAGATTCCAAGAGAAAGGGGGAAGCATCTTCCTTCTCCTGCCCCTTTTAATGACACTGAAAACTGCACAAGATGGAAGGGAGGAAAAGAGCCCGATAACCCATAAAGAGGCAGGAATTTGTTCCGAGGATTTATCGCTTTGTTCATCTCAGCAAGTGCTGGAGCATCCCAGAGATAAGAGTTGAAAGCTCAGAAATAAGAACCCACCACAGCTGAAACATATGCATACAAAACACTTGATTATACGTTCAGAAGCAAATCTTAATTAACACTAGAAGGCAGGCATCATAATAATGATAAACGATGCACCAGGAGGAAGAAAGAGGCTTTACTCCTTTCTCAAGCCTGATACAACTTCAGCTGGGGAATACGGCTTAGCTCTGGGGGATTTTCATGTCGGTATCCATCACTGTATGTTTATTACACTCACCTTTCATGCACAGAAAATTATATCTTACAGACAGCTTGTCAGAGGGTTGGGCATAATCCTATTTGGTTTTCACATAGGCATGCATGCCAGTGACTTTGGGAGCTATTAGAACTCAACTCAGAATTTCTGAGCACGGCGCTGCTGTTGCATTGCTCATTACTAACACTTTCTGACCATAGGAAGTTCAAAAGACAATCAGGAAGTAGTCACTCACATATTAGTTGACAACTCTAATCGGTTTCATATTATTCCTATTTGCAGATCCTCTTAAATTGTGGCATTCTAATAAATGTAATCTGTTTTCACAATGTGTTGCATTTCTGAAGTCTTCTTTATGGGTGTAATGGCAAAAAAGTTCATTTGGGAAGTTGGGGAGGAAATGAAATTTGCTCAATAGTAGGATATTGATTGGCCTAGTGCTTGAGAGGGAGAAGGCACTTCCCAAGCTGTGGGGTAAGGGGAATGAAGGGCACACAGGTAGTGTGAGGTTAATCACCATTGGACAGTTTGTATTCCTAAATAAAATAAGCTTTTTGAGAGATCCCAGGTGGTCCATCACCAAAGTCTTCAGAAAAGTTACTGTTAAACAGCCCCCAACAGTTCAGATGCACAGCTTCTATTTACCACCTGACATTCAGCATTGTAGATCTGGTTCTTTGGAAATCCCTCACAGCTGGGATCAAATAGGCACCCCCCTCCTGCTCTGTTGACCTTCAGGTGTTTGACCTTTCTCCTTCAGCAGGCATCCTAAGGAACTTGTACTATGCTCATGGTTTCTGCTTTGTTTTTAAACACTGCATTTTTCTGAATTACAGTTTCATTGGTTGTTGGGGAAGCTATTTTTTTACCATCTACAGTGAAAATGTGGGAGCAGTCAAGTACAACATTACCTGATTTGCTAGAGTGGTCATGCAGGGGATGTTGGTCCAGCCAGTCAAAACTTCCTGTTCCTCCTGGCCTGGAGCATCCTTCCTTGCATGTGACTAGGTGGGTGTGAAGAAGAAGAAGAGATTGGATTTGATATCCCGCTTTATCACTACCCAAAGGAGTCTCAAAGCAGCTAACATTCTCCTTTCCCTACCTCCCCCACAACAAACACTCTGTGAGGTGAGTGGGGCTGAGAGACTTCAGAGAAGTGTGACTAGCCCAAGGTCACCCAGCACCTGCATGTGGAGGAGTGGAGACACAAACCCCGTTCTTCAGATTACGAGTCTACCGCTCTTAACCACTACACCACACTGACCTTTCTAGACGTGGTAAAAGGCCAGGTCACACAACTACCTTCCTCTCTTCAATACTTTTTATCCTGCGAATATCCTGTTTCACCTGGACTGGACTGCTGGCTGCCAACCAGCAGTCCCCCAGGTTATCTCCCATAAGGGGTAAACCTGTACATGTTTGTAACTTTAAGCCTACAGCCTGCCTTCAGGGATCACACTGTGCTCTGCCTGATTGTGAGTAAAACTACTTTTTTGTTACTTATGAATAAGACTGTTGTGTGTCTATTCTTTTAGGAGGGATTCAAAAGGGTCTTACCAGGAGTATTAGAACATATCTCAATCTGGGCAAGCCAATTTGAATTGTTTATTGTCTTAAGAGGCTCATACGAGTCTGCAATCCAGATTTCTGCTGTGTAAGAAGGGGGATGCATAATACATCCTCTCCTGCCACCTTCAACATTACCCACAGATAAGTGGTCTATAAATATTGGAAATTATTAAATTGTTAAATTATTTCATTTCCAGACAACTGGAGTTTCCGAGAAGAGCCATCTTTGTACCCATTTGTGAACAAGTGAACCATGACCCATGACACCCCTTGGTGCTTGATGTTTAAAAACACCAGCTCAACTTAGCATTGCTGGTGGGCTTGAAACCCTGAATGAGACAGCAGCCAAGTAACCAAATCCTGTGACAGAGGGCAGCGAGAAGTGAACTGCAACAGAACGGAGTCAGTGCTGGATGCAGCAAATACAGGCGAGCGCAGAAAACAAGAGCCTTCTTACATTCACCCCTGTTCATTCACAAGGGGGTGGAGCAGGCTTTCAGGAAAAAAATGAGAATCCACAAACTGAGGAGGAAGAGACCTTAGTTGTGTCAAATAAAAGTACTCCACTTTCTGCCCTCAAAACCAGCTTCAGACGCATTATCTTTTCCTCTTGTGTGGGAGCGGGGGTTGGCGCCTTCTCAAAGGGGCTATTACTGCAGGCTCTTTGCCCTATTTGGCAGTGAGGGGAGCACAGTTGCACTCAGGTTCTGCTTGTGGAGTTCCCTTGGACTTCTAGCTAGCCACTGTGAGAAGAGAGTGCTGAACTTGATGGTTTTATAGGCTGATTCATCGGTGGTCTTATGTTCTTATGACAAAAAAAATTAACCCACCTTCAAGAGATGTTGCCTTCTCCTGAGCCAGATGATTGACCCCACTAGCTCCATCTATGGCACAATAGTGTACACCAACTGGCAGTGGTTCTCTAGGGTCTTTTATAGGAACCTTTCCAACCCTACATGGGAGCTTTGACATTCAAGGCATGTGATCCCGACCCTGAGCTACTGTTTTCCCTTAATTCCAAGGAACTGGTATTCATAAGATACCTCCAACAGTGGAGAAGGAACATATCTTGACCCTCCATGAATTTACCTAATCCACTTATAAAGCCATCCAAGTTGGTGACCCTCACTTAGCACATCTTGTGGGAGCATATGGAGGGATGTTTCCCTCTCTCAGTGAAGAAAATCCATAGAGTTGCCCCACATCTGGCCCTCAGCCTGGGGCCAGAGCCTTGCAGAACTGCCTTGTATTGCCTGTGCACAATTCCTTGCAGGGAATGTGGCTCCTCTGTTTATTTTACTTGCGATGCTCTCTCCATTATGACAGTTAATAATGACATGTTTTGGTGGATGCTGATAAGCCCTGGGGAAGAAAATGTGCATTGACATTTTGAATGAACAAGTTTTAATCCTGCTTAAAGGAAGCCTTCTTGACAAGCTGATGTGTAAGATTATTGGTCACGCATCATAGTTCTTTGCAACAGGCTTAAAAATCTATGTGCTATGTACAGTTTCTGAAACAGGGTATTAAAGAAATAGCATGTCTGGGGGAGAATACCTTAGTTTAGGCATGCCTGAGAATGCTGAGGTCTTTGTTTATCATAGCTCAGTACAACAGTGCCCTGTTCTGTTGGTGCTTACAAGTTTTGGTTGTTCGAGTATAGTTTTATACTTATATACGAATCAAAAATGATACCAAAAAAAGAAAGGAATTAAGAAAACAATATAATAAATAAATATTTGGTAAATAATACTAACACTTATTATTATATATACAGCTATGTGCAGCAGACAGTGGTTACCATAGGGGTGGGGGGTGGGCATGGGGCAGAGGACCTGGCTCTGACACTTCCAGTGCAGGTGATGAAGGGCAGCCTTAGCCTGGCAAGTCTAAGTCTCCAGCGAAAAAGTGTCAGAAGAAACATGCACGTAAAGGGAAGAAGAGTTGTGCCGAGGACACAGGCGAGCTAGGTATGTCTAGTTGGGATTGTGACAGCGACACTTTGCTGGAATGTTATTGAGGGAGGGAGAAGATTTGATGGGTCTTCTGGACTGGTGCTGGGAACAGAGAGCTAATTTCCACCTGATGTTTGAGGGTTCGCTAGAGTGGAAGTGCAGGGCCTTGGTGGAATATACAAGAGGTCCACTCATGCAGCCACTGACGACTTCCTGGGTGCTGAACTTACCCCAAAATTGAGGTCTAAAATTCTCAATGGGGATTATGTTGATCTGTTCAAACTGGTTCCATCAGAGGATGTCTTGGGCAAAGGTGAGACGAACGCTCCTACGGAAAACGTAAGTATAGAGCACCAAGAGTAGACAGGAAATTTTCTGATTGGTTGGAAGGTTTTCAAGTTTTCTCATGGGTGGTCTCTGCAGCCTATCCAAGACACGCATGGCATCTCAAACTACCTAAAAAATGTGAGGGAGGCCTAGGCCGTGGCCAGTGAGGCTGCAGCTAATGCCTATGGCAAAAAAATTCACAAGCATGCCTCTACGGTATCCAGGACAAGGTGGAATCTAGTGAATCATTTGCTGTGGATGAAGATTGTGGGTTCAAACATCAACAAGAAGCAGCCGGACACGGAAAAATATGGGAAATTCACTTCCAGGAGGGATCCCCAGTAAAATACGCATCCTTTGATCACACTATCAAGCTTGTTAGGAGACTAGATGTATTTCCCTAGAAGTTCTGAATGGCAGACTGAGAAGCATCCCCTATCAGAAAAGGCTTTGTTTATGTTCCCAGGACGTCGATTGTATGAAGCATATCCTACTGCATTGTGGGAAATATGAACAAGCAAGGGATCAACTGATCAAACCCTTACTGGCAAATTTGCAGGGAAATTCCGAAGCCTCCCATATTAACTACCTTTTGGAAGACAGGTCAAATGATATTCCACTGGCCATGGCAAAGTTTCTTTTGGAGGTTATAAGAAACAAAGATCATTATGCCCTAGACAAAACAAAATGACTGCCTTGATTTCTTCCATCTGTCTGTCTGGTCATTTTAACTGTATCTAGTTTTGAAATGTTTTTGTGGGTCTTTGGACCACAATAAAATTTTGAGGATGTTAGGAGCTTTGGTCTGGGGCCCAGCTGGCAAAATGTGACATTGAATCTGTCTTCCTGCCTACTTCCAGTGCACCCTGAGGATTTTGTTGGTTGGGATTCAGGTTTGAAGGAGTGTGGTATGTGAATAAGGCCCATGGGTTGCTCTGTCGCATGTGTTGCCTGTGAGCACTTTTATAGTTTGGGTTCCTTATTTTCAGATGGATTTAATGGGGGTTAATCATGACCCTCAATGATTTTCTTCTGGCTGGGCCAGCAAACCACAATTCCTGTATTACTTGTTTAAAGGGTTTGGGGGTTCCCTTGGCTACTGATAAAACAGAGGGTCCAGTAGCCACCATCACTTATCTGGACATCAGGCTGGACAAGGTGGCCCAGTCCCCATGCCTTCCCCAGAGAAGTTGGCATCCCTTAAGGATATAATCTCTCAACTGCTCCCTCTTAAGAAAGTTACTCTCTAGCAGGTTCAATCACTCCCGGTGCATCTGAAGTTTGCTTGCCATGTAGTCACAAACAGATTGAAATTGATTTTAAAGGATTTGATAAATCAAGATCAAGCTGGCTTCCTACCTGGCCGCCAGATGAAGGACAATATAAGGAATGTAAGTGACATAACAGAATACCTGGAGGGCAGGAGCGACAAACAGGCGGGACTAATGTTTACTGATGCAGAGAAGGCCTTTGACAATGTCTCATGGAATTTTATGGGGGGGGGGAAGCACTGGGAATGATGAACTTTGGAGAGATGTTTTGTAGAGGAATTGACAAAATTTACTCAGAACAACAGGCTAAGATAATTGTCAACAAAATAAAAGAAAGCTGCAAAATAATGCAAGGGACAAGACAGGGATGTCCCCCCGTCACCATTATTATTTATATTGGTATTAGAAATGCTAGCAAAGAAAATAAGAGCAGAAGATGAAATAAAAGGAATACTGTTAGGAAATAAAGTGTTTAAACTTAAAGCATTTGCAGATGACCTTGTGATAACAACAGAAAACAGGATGGTATGCATACCTAGGGTTTTGGAGATTATTGATGAGTTTGGCCAGGTGGCGGGTTTCAAACTGAACAAAAACAAAACTAAGCTGCTGGTGAAAAATATGTCAGAACAGACCCTCTGTGTCTGCTAGGGCCCACTTAAGATTCCTGCATTTTTTCACCAACATCATAGATGCCCCGAACACCTTATTGGCTAAACAAGCCTTTGTATCATTACAAAATAATACCACTTGGCATAAAAATCTACTAGACATTTTATCTAGATACAACCTACCTGAGTTCAATACTCTCAAATTGTGGAGCCCTGATAAAGTTCGGGAATGGATCTTTGAAAAAGACGCCTTTTTGGACTCCACTAAAATAAAAAACTCTGGGTTTTCCTACTGGTTCCCTCGAGTAAAAGCAGTCAAAATCTGTGCCAACTACTTGGCGGAGATCACTGATCCCACCCTTCGGAGAGCTTTTACTATGGCACGGTTCCAAACATTTCCAACTGCTTATTTGACCGGTAGATACACAAAACCCCCAGTAGAACACCGTTTATGTCCTTGCCTTATGAAAATTAAAGAGGATCTCACACATTACCTCCTCTATTGCCCCATTTACTCGGGCTTTAGAGACGCATTGCTGCAAATTATACCCAATTCTATAACCAGTCCTGAAGATAGAGTAAAATTTTTGTTAGTTGATGCAAACCCACGCATTACCCATGTGGTAGCGGTTTTTGTGATGAAGGCCATGAAAGCCAGGGAAAGATTTATGGATGACAATGTAAAGACCCCTTCATCATCTGTTTAACTCGTTGCTCGTTTTCCCTCCTTTTTTATTCTGTGGGAAGAAGGTTTTGTTGGCATAGTATGTAATGAATTTTAATATTTTTAACTATTGTAGTGTTGATGTTTGTGCACAGGCATGGTCCTCACAATAAATGGATTTGATTGATATGTCAGAACAGAACAAAAAAATTACAAAAAGTTACTCAAATGGTAATAAATAAAAAGGTAAAATATTTGGGAGTTTGGCTGACTAAGGAATATTAATCTGTATAAGGATAATTACCTAACCATGTGGAAAGAAGTAAAAAGAAATTGAGAGATTTGGGGGAGGCTGAAACTATCATTTTGGGGAAGGATATCTGTGATAAAAATGAATGTATTGTCGAGAATGTTATTTCTGTTTCAAACAATCCCAGTGGTCAGTGGAGCAGGGCCCTTCAAGTAATGGCAAAGAGGTATTTCAAACTTATATACCATTGATAACATCATTTTCATATAATTCTCTTAACAATATGAAACCAGTAAATTTTAAATTCACTTTCCACAGTATATTGATGGTATATTACACCTGTAAAAATGGCAAAAATGTATAGAACAGGCTCCAAAAGTGCTGGAAGTGAAAGAAAAAGAAGGCACTTTTTTCATATGTGGTGGAATTGTGAAATAATTATCACCACTAGAGACATTTTCCGTAAAGAAATTGAATATGAGTAAAGATTGGGCAACATTTGAAGAACTACTTAAAGACCAGCTAAAATTGAATTTTTTTGATGGGATAAGAAACCTTTTAACAGATTGGTTACAATATCACCAGCTGAATGTTTTTAAAATGGATAAAAGAAAGGGTTTCGCTACTGAAATATTGAGCTTTAAGAGGGAATTGTTACAAAATAAGGTGAAACTACTTTTGAAAATGTTTAAATTGTTGTTGGAATGGGAGGTAAAAGATGAAGAATTTAAATTCGTAATGATCTACAGGCAAGGGATTTTGGATATAATATACAGTTGGTAGCATGGGAAAAACTATGGAATGATGATTTGAAATTTGCAGCATGCTTTACGCTGAATTAAAATTACATGAAGACAATGTACCATTGGTACTTAACACCCAGTAGGCTAGTGAAAATGTATAGGACAAGTTCGAATCTATGTTGGAAATGTAAGGAAAAAGAGGGCACCTTTTATCATATGTGGTAAAATTGTAAAAAGGTAAAGGAATTCTGGGAAATGAGCTGTGTCCACTGTTGGGAGTGGTGTACCTCTGCATACCAGATGCTGGAAACTACAGGTGAGGAGAGTGCTCTTGTCCTTCTTTTGAGTTTTCCAGGATAGACATTCTCTGGTTGGCCGCTATGAGAACAGGATGCTGGACCATCTAGGCCACTTCGTATTCTAGCAGGCTCTCATGTTCTTATGGTTTGGTGGGAGGGTGGGGGAGATCTGATTCAGTTTTCATTCATTACCCTGATCTTGTGTTCCAGTTACTTCCTGTAAACTCCTTCTAGGTGCATTCAAATATGGGAGATACTGTTTTTGCTTTCCTGATTATAATGCCAAGACTTCTGTCTCATTTTCCAACGTTCCTTTCATGCTACATTACTTGTCGTGCTGTGGAACTGTGGCTTTTTGGCTGAAATGCTAGTGTGTCGTGCTAAATTTCATCCCCACCAATGGGTGAGGTTGGGCACAACAACAAATGCTCCTGGGAAATGTTGCTACTCCTCCACCTTTTCAGACTTCTGTGTTTCCATTCCCTCTTGAATCATCCAAGAAAACAACAGAAAAGATATTTCAAACATTTTCTTTAGTTCATTATATAACATTTGTTAAAAGAATAGAAGCCTTCCTTTTAGGAATTCTAGGTCCAGATATACCCAAAGATCTGAGAAGACTGTTCATGTACACAACTACAGCTGCAAGGATACTGCTTGCCCAGTGGTGGAAAGACGAGAAGGTGCTGACAAAAGCAGACTTGCAACCACTACTATGCTATAAGATCCACTATCCTGTAATATTACATATGCCTGTTCTACTGATGAAACCTAGGATGGTGAAACAAGGCTAATATTCTGGAAATCCTTGTCTTAGACTCTGTGAAAGGATTCTGTGGAACTGTAACAACCCTTCATGTGGATTATTGGACTCTTTGAACAGACAGGTGGAATAGACACTTATGCATGAACTGACTAGAGAATGAACTGATCTACTGGGTCTTCTGCTTTTTTCATTGAACTTTATGAGACTTTTGAAATCTACAAATTGATACAATGAATAGTATACCTTATTTATTCAAAAGTACAGCCGGTTACTTTTTGTGTGTTTATTGACAAAAGCAGACCGGCAGGTGAAACTATTAGAGTATGCAGAAATGGCAAGACTGACAGGGAAAAAAAATCAGAAATCAGGATGATCAAAATTTCAATGTTTTGTTTCAGCTATGTTTACCCATTGATCACAGAAGGGAAAGTCATCCCTAGCAAAGACTTGTTTATTTGCTTTCTGATGTAGAGAAGTATATATCCTTCAGAATCTCTAAATTTCTTGCTAAGGTGCTACAAATCTGTGCTATTAAAACTTAAAGGGAGTATGGGAAATGAAGTTTAAGCAGCAGAAATGTCAATCTCATTATTTTCGTTATCATTTTCATGTGTATAACGGCTGTCTGCTAAAACTCAATAAACTTGATGAAGCAGCATTTTTATGCTGGCTAAAAGACTGGATAGTGTTAGAAGATGGTGGATTGCGGGAATTTAGAAGGATTTGATAGAATTCTAAAAAAACCTAGAATTAAACACAAATTATTAATAGACAGTAAGAACAGAGGGGGATTTGCAGGGCCGGACCTGAAACTTGATTACAAATTGGCTTGCTCGTGTTGGCTAAAAGGATGGATGACATTGCAGAACTCAGATTTACTAGATTTGGAAGGTCGCTTTGGGTGGCATGCCTACCTGAGATATAAAAAAGGTGAAGATTCAGAGGCTTTCTGACTCATATCATAAGGAAGCCACTATATAAGGTATGGGAGAAGTGTCAAGATTTATTGGAACCAAAAACTCCCTGGTGGCTAACCCCTCTGGAGGCCTTTGCCATGAAAAGAAAAAAATACACAAACAAACTGGGCCACGTACAAATAATGGGTCATTCCACACCAAATAACCTGATTTTAATACTCAACCATGAGAGCTGATCAAACCGATTCTGAGGAAAATACCTCGCAGTACAGACGACACCTATATCAGACACCTCTTAGCTGACAAAGAGCCCAAAATTAACAGGTCCGTGGCAAAGTACTGTTACATTGCAACAAGAATAAGACGAGCAATGACGTCAACAACGGAGTTCAAATTGTAAACATCGAAGGAACGATAATAAACAGTAGCGACACCTGAATTGAATTTTAAAACTTTAAAAGTCGAAACCTGGTCATAAATATAAGCACCAATTCTGTGAATTGGCCATATTTCTACTGTTATTTGTAGCACAATACTACTTTTAATGCCATATTTTTATAAATTACTTCCTGGTCACTGACCGTATTAAAGATATTTGATTTGATACTCAACCATGCTCTCACGGGCCTCTTTCCACCTGGCTTGGGTGGAAGGACTCTTAAGGACTGCTGCTGCTGTTGCTGCTGCCCAGGAGGACTGCCTGAGAAGAGCCTGATGGGCCCTGCCCTGCCTTGTTCCACCTGTCTTAGAGCGGGGCCTGACAGGCTTCACAAGGGCTACAGCTACTACTCAGCAGAGAGGACTCCACTTTTTAATTGGTTTTAAATTATATTTTATCTGTGGCACTTTAAATGGTGGGGTTTTTGTTATTTTTTCTCTGTTGGGAGTGGGTTGGCTGTTAGGTTGGGGACTGGTTTGATTTTAGTATAGTAAATTGTATTTATTATTAGGTTTCCCCCCTTCTTTTTGAATAGTTTGGTATAGTCCTGTCTTAAGGGGTGGGGGTCAGGGCTACCTGGGAGAGGGCCCTAGGCAACAGAATGGCTGGGGCAGGTTCCACAGGGAGGGATGCCCTGGAATACAAGACCTCAGTGATCACGGGTAGGAGAAGGAGTTATGCTAAGACCAGACCACGTCATTACTGAGGGGGCAGGTTTAACTTGTTTAAGGCTAACCTTGCTTCCAGGTCTGGTCTTGACCAGATGGATACTGGTATCCACAAGGGAGACCTACATGACCTGAAGGTGCTGTTGTGCAATGCCATGTCAATGATTCATAAGACCACTGCCATCCACGGCTTGATGAATATTCTACCAAAAATTATTTTCCTGTTCCAAACCATTCCAATATTGGGAGGAATGAAATGCTTTAAAAGTTGGAGGAAAGACATAACCAGATTTATATGGAATGGAAAAAAACCAAGAATCAAACACCAAATACTTCTAAATCAAAGGGAGAGGGGAGGTTTTGCCCTACCAGAATTAGAATTGTACCACGCTGCAGCCGGATTGCTATGGATAAAAGACTGGATTACTCTAAGAGATACGGAAGTGCTAGACCTGGAGGGTTTTGGTAACCGATACGGGTGGCACACATATTTAATTTATGAAAAAGTGAGGGTCCATAGGGGATTTTAAAATCATATTATAAGGAAATCACTATACAAGATTTGGATAAAATATAAAGGAATATTAGAACTAAAAATTCCCTAATGGACCTCACCGACAGAAGCCCTGGCTGTTAAAAAGAAAAATATGCAAGGAGACTGGGCCACATATAGTGTTCTAATAGAAGAAACC
Organism: Podarcis filfolensis; assembly: GCF_964270895.1. Lineage (NCBI taxonomy): Eukaryota > Metazoa > Chordata > Lepidosauria > Squamata > Lacertidae > Podarcis > Podarcis filfolensis. Next base: position 9,663,572 of record NC_139618.1, read on the forward strand.
AATGATAACATCAAATTAAAAGAATTAGAAGAAATTAGAAGTCACCTGACAGACTGGCTACAATATTTTCAGATAAATGAAAGACTGAACTTAGATAAATACAGTATAAAGGAAAATGCATGTCAAGAATGTATAACCTCATATTAGAGTGGGAGGTGAAAGAAGAATTGCTGAAAGGTTCAATGGTGAAATGGGCACAAGATCTAGGATATAACATCTATATGGATCAATGGGAGAAATTGTGGAGGGAGGATTAACTGTTGTTAACTCATGATGCAGAATATACATTTAAACATGCCGTATCAAGAACTCCTCCTAAAACTAGTGTGTAACCTGGAGTCAGAAGAATGTATGTTTCACCATTGTCCTGAATGCCCTAATGAGTCTGTACTTCAAGATTTTCTTACGGGGTTAGAATACTTTGAAACGAAAGAAACAGTTGTGTTTAAACAGTGGCTCCACACTGACCAATCGTCCCGTGAAACTTTAGTAAAACCAGTTGATGAATTCACTGATTTCCTGGTTGCAAAATTAGTACAGTTAACAAGGCACCTTTTTACAGCCAAGTCATAGAGTCAGTGCTTAAAGCAAATGAAAGCAGATTTGGGTGATCAATGTTTGATTTTAGCAGACTTTGCAGAAAATTACACCTACAAAACCATGAGACTTGCAAGAGAGTCATTTTAACTGTGCTGAAAAATTCCATCTGTTGAGAGGAGCTCTTTTTTAACGTCTACATGAGGTGGCCTCCAATATTCTGAACATTACCTTTCACTCCTAACCTGGTGTTCCCATATGGTTTCCAGATTCACTTCATTCTTCCTCTCCTTGCCTTGCCTCTTCATATCAATCATTCATGAAGAGCTGCTCATTAGATGATCAAGCATCAGTGAATTGTCTATCCAGAAAAGCCAGTGCATTTCTAAAGGAGATAACGTAGTTTTGCAGTGAGCAAACTCAAGCACGCATAACAAGAGGCAGCAACATTATAAATAACTTATGGCCCCATAAACACGCAGAGAGGCAATCCGTCTTTCAGTACGAGGAGAATAGCAGACACTCCTTCAGCTGTAAAACTCTCCTTTTCATACCATCTTCACAGAAGTGACATCTAAATATGAAAGATCACCACCATCAGCCTCCATTCCAGCAATCTATTTTCTTCTTATGTGGTTTTCATAGTTTGCAAAGATGGCTCCTTAAAGAGGTGATTCTGCTGTTCCAAAGCCAAGTGAAGATCTATGCTGCAAAATGTTTAACAAACAGACTCTACAACTCTACCCTACCCCTCTTCCTGCTCAAGGCATAGTCTTACGAGTGTAACCCCTCACGCAAGATAATAAGACTAGTAGCCTACAGCTTTTAGCAGCACATTCTGGAGCCAGAGCTAAACCTAGGGATGGAGGTATTTCCTCAGTGCCATTCTTGTGTTCCTATGCTGTGCTCTGCCTTACATCTCACAAATTTGGACCAAAACTCTAAGTTCAGGCATTCCAATTCCCTCATGCAATGAGGAGGCACAGAGCAAGCATGATATTTCAGCCCCCCTCTCAGTAGCAGAGAGAGATGAAAATGCAAGGGGTGAGTGAATGTAGAGCATTCAATCCCCTCATTGCACGAGAGATTAAGGCCTTGTCCAGATTAGCTGTTTATTCAACATTCATCCTGATTTGCTTACACCAAGGTTAGAATACATGCAATCTTTATTGAGCATTTGTTCCAATTTGCTTACAGGGCAATTGTAAACCAATGAGAACTGACTCTGCATTCATCCTGATTTGCCTATGGAGTGTTTCCTTATTACTCATCCATCCTATTCAATGCATGTCCCTGTCACTTTCCAAACCACAAAAAAGTTCCTTTTTTAAAAAGAGGATTTGTTGCACTAAGGTAACACAACCCTTAAAATTGTGATGGCCTGGGACTCAGGCTCAGACTCGGAACCAGAGGCGTCTCAGTCCGCACCGGATCCTTTGCCCCATCTGAACCAAATCTGGGGCCTGATTCTGAAGAGCCCCAGTCTGCACAGGTTTCCTTGCAACAAGCACCAGCTGGGCTGAGTCAGGGGCCTGAGCCTGCCCTGGCTCCAGATGCGGGGATTACCTCGTTGCCTCCAGCTGGGCAATCACTTACAGCTACTCCACTACCAGTTGAGTCAGGAGAGGCTGAAGCGGCTCTGGGTCTAGTAACCCACCGACATCTCCCGAGCTGCAGAGACTGAGGTCTGTGAGGAGACCTGAGTACTCGCAGGATGAGTGCTTGCCTTTGGGCGAGACAGGGAGGTGAGTCACCAGGGGATCAGGACCAGCTGTTGTTGCGGGAGCCGTTGTTGCGGGAGCAACATTGCTTTTTGCTAGAACCTGCCTGAGACCCTCTGCCTGACCTTGCCTGGTTTCCTGCCTCATGTCCTGCCTTGGCCGTGTTAGACTGACTCCTCACAGAACCCTTGGATTTGGGACCGGACCTGGACGTCGCTCGGGTTACCCCCTGGCCCAGAACAAAAATCCACTTTAGGTACTCAAACCTAGTGTTCTGGTATATTTTAGGGATGGTAGCAAAGTGCATTAAAAGTGAACACAGCAACAAGTCCCACTGAAGTGCGAAACACTCAGACAAGAGTTTCCTGTCTATGCAACTGCCTATAAGTGGGGGAGCAGGGCAGTGTTTTGTCACCTAGCTTGCAGTGGAGTAGTGAATAAGTCTAGCAAACACACGTCCTTTTCAGAATAACATCTTTCAAATAACAAAGTAGAAAAATTGGGAGTTCTAAGGGTATTTGAGATCCTAAAATGTCAGATATTACTCCGTACATATTTCCAAAATGTCTGTATTCCAAAAGATGTGTATGTGGTCTGCTCTATTTGATCTGCACCTCCCAACACTTGTCTGATCCCAGTCTATATATTAAATTTAATTTACGGGGTGTTAAAGTGATTCTCCTTTAAATCTACTGAAAGTATGTTAGGTGAGAAATCAGTTTGTTCAAACATGGTTTCCCTCTATGAAAAGAATGCTTTTAAAATTTAAAGAGCCTTCCGCACGTCGTCAGAAGCTTTTCCAACAGCCACACAAAGGAGAGGGTGGAGTTGCATGGGGGGTGGGAGGTAAGGGATAGCTGAGAGATTCTCCACATTTCCTTGTTTAGCTTCCAAAATGGAGGTACTATGTTAGGATGCTAGGATAAGGCTCTTTGCCCACTTAAACCTAGTACTCCTTGCTCTGGCGGGTAGCCGCTTTCCAGGATCTTCAGCAGATAAAGTTCTCTCTCATTACCTGCTATGCTATCCCACTTTGAGGATCTTCAGGGATCGAACCTGGAATCTTCTGCAAAGTGCTCTATACAGCCCCCCAACTTCATTTTAAACTAGGGAAATTGGTGTGTGTGTGTGATTTGGGGGACATTGGGAGGAATTTGGGGCGGAGGCAAGCTCATCCCATCCATAATGCTGCCTATTACATATGCTGTATGGCCTGCGCCGAGGGTGTATTTTTATAATGCAGATTAGGTCTGTGGGTACCCCTCCTGGTTACATTCCATCTGTTCCTGCTGCTAACTCTGTCCGGAAGCCAGAATAACAGAAACTGTCTGATACTTCAACATCTGTTTAGTTATTTTCATGATGCACAGTTTGGAAACACCTGCCAAGAGGTGTAATGCAGCTTCCTATTTGAGTTCCAGATAAAATTGCTGTTGTAGAACACTGACCCCCAACTGCAGAGCCTCCAGAATAGCAATGCAAAGCTTTGGGGATATAAAGGAAGGTGATGCTAGATTAGTCTATGGACCCATCTAACCCATTATCTGGTTTCCAAGCACTGCCATCTTTGAAGGGATCCAGGGTGACTATGGGTTACATCTCAGCACAAGTAAACCACATATGAACAAATGTGTTAAGTTTCAGTTTTTCTTTCTTCATTCCACCCCCCAAAAATCTTAAATTCAATTCTCCACATTTCAAAAGAAATGTATATTTAAAAAAATCATGGAAATTCCTAAGCATTTTAGCAAATTTATCCTCATTTATACTTTTTGTATGCAAGTTACCTGCTACGCACTTGTTTGTAAAGCAATTTTGCTTAAAGTGATGCTCTTTTCAGTAATATGTGCATTGTTGCCTATTCGTGTGCACGGCACCTTTGTCCTGCTATGCAGTGTGAAATATATGGGGGGGAAACCTGATCTGCAATAAAAAATGTGGACTTAGGAAAATCCCTACATGGCCCTCTGGTAGCAACCAATGTGTCACAATGGGAAACGGGGAGGTTGGGATAAGAAGCTGAAGGAGAGGTAGGCTGCCCCCTTATAGGCCGACTGGTGGCAAAATGAGATTGTGCAACAAATGTCCCAGCAGGCTTAGCATACTCTTGTGCAACCGTGTTTGGTTGGCACAAAATATTTCACAAGAACAAGTATACCGTTAAGTGACTTTAAATTAGCACTACCTTGGATACAAACCAAAGCTGCAGATATTATCAAATACTGAGCAATTGCCCTGTTGATTGGGGTATATTGATTATTCTACCAAAGGATGAGAAGAGAAATTATGATAATGCTGGGTCTATTTAGTGTGACCCGATAATTAGCACTTAGAAAAGAAAGAAAAACCTTACAATTTAACACAATACTGGGGGGCTTGAGGATGAATTGTAAAAGAGTTGGAATGCATTCTCAGCAAAAAAAGAACTCACCCTAAAACTTATATATAGATGGAAGCTGGCACAGATATACCCAGGAACTTCATCTAAATACTGGAGAAGCTGCACCTCAATAGCCACATGTGGTGAGAATGCCCCAAAGTCCATACTTTCTGGATAGCAGTGCTGCAGGAAATTTCCAAAACAACAAAACAGGAAATAGAAGCAACTCCAGAACTCTCCCTAGTAAATATTTTCCAGAACAACACACATGCACACTACTAGGAACTCATAAGTCACTTACTCAGCAGCTAGAAATATAACTAGACACTGGAAGGACCCATCAGGAGTGAACATAAACAGAGAAAACCGAGAATGGGTGGAAACTAAAACCATATGACAATATAAAAAGTGCTACTAAAGGAGGATAAGAAAATGGGTTTCAGTGAAAAAAAGTCAAGATACCAAACTGAAATTTTAGAGGGCAGAACAAAACTAAAATGTATGAACATCTGTTGGAATGGGATACCAAAGATGAACTAACAAAAGAAGTCATGATAAAATGAGCTGTAGATTTCGGTTATAATATTGACTATGATAAATGGATAAAATTATGGAATGAAGGCATGAGGTTCGCAGCGTGCTCCACTCTAATAGAAAATCTAAGGAAAATGATGTATCGGTGGTACATTACTCTGGTTAAATTGGCAAAAATGTTTAAAATATGTGATAGAGCCTGCTGGAAGTGTAAATTAAAGGACGGAGAATTTTTCCACATGTGGTGGTCATGTGAAAAAATGAAAAAGTTTTGGGATATGATATACAATGAAATGAAAAAACTTTTAAAATATACATTCCCAAAGAAACCAGAGGCTTTTTTATTAGGGATAATAGGAGAGGAAGTGAGAAAAGAATACCGTAAATTATTCTTATATGCCACGACTGCTGCTAGGATTCTCGTGGCCCAAAAGTGGAAATCCCAGGAGATACCAACCATAATGGAGTGGCAGACGAAATTATTCAAGTATGTAGAATTGGCAAAAATGAGTTATAAAATTTGAGACCAAAAAGTGACAAAGTTTGAGGAGGAGTGGAGTAAATTTGTTATGTACATACGAAATAATTGTAGAAGTTTAAAAACTCTAGCAGGGCTAACATAAATCTTGTGATGTATATAGAGTGTAATTAAGAATCTGCAAGAGTGGATGTAAATTGGGAAAACTGAAACAGGGAAGGAGGGAAGTCCGGGTGCGAAACTGCGCAGGGTAAATAAGAAGACAAAAAATGTTGAATGTAAAAGTTTAAGTTTTATTTAAATTTGTTATGCTTGTGAAAATCAATAAAAAGTATTTGGGGGGGGGGAGGAGTAAACATAGACCACTGGTACCAAAATGTATGGGAAAGTACCCTACTAGAAAAGTTAACCAACAAACAAACTAGCATGGGGACAAGCTATGGAGGATGTCTTGACTCCAGTGTGGTTCCCCTTTACTACATGCACAGCACAACAAGACAACGACCTACCCCCTCCAACATTATAGGAATCAATATGGCTAGGGGGCTGCTAGGGGCGCATTGGAAGATGGCCGACAATACCATCTCTCCGGCTCACACGAGGTAATTAAGAGGCTGATATGGGAGTATGCATCCTCCCTTGTTACCCCAAGGGAATGGGGAAAACTGCCTTGCCTGCGGTTGCCATAAATCACCCCCAAATTCGAAAGAAGGGGGTGAGGGCACTAGGCACACAGCCCTCATGTGAAACGGCTCTCCCTGACGCTGTCTCTGATTGCGCGGCCTGGTTGCAGGAGCTCAAAATAAACAATTAGAGAGAAGCAAATGCACATATTTCGAGTGAAGATTGGGAGATAAGACTGCTAATTAAAGTGATCTCTGTGAAGTGGAGCGATGGGCTGGATTTAACAACAAATCATAAATCAAGAAGATTATTCATCAAAGGATCGGTATGTCGGAGTGGGACTGGAAAGGGGGGGGGGCTTTTCTTTTTTTATCTTATGTGAGTACCTAATAACCCTCCCCCCAGAAAGAATCGTTGCAATTACTGATTACAAGCAGGATGATTAAGAACTGTGTGGAAATAAATTACTAATCAAAGACATGGCTTATGGGAACATCAGGAAAGGAATGAAAGCTCTCTGTGACGCAGTTATAAAAAGAGATTTGTTACGGCAGGCCTGGCCACAGGATGAACAAGGGGGAGGAGGACCATGGTTGGTTATTATATCGGACTGTGAGTTTGACCTGGCAGGGCCCCCTGAGAAAATTGAGGAGAGACTGGCAGGCCTGTGGAAATTAACGGACAGACTTTGGGAATGTTTTGTACGAAGGTGAGGAAATGGCGTCTGTCTATCTTGATATGGCTCTTGGAGGAGTGTAAAATCCACACAGGATACAACAATGTTTGTTTTCAACCCGCTTGTGGAGACTACCAGAGATCACAAAGAAAGGAATATATGATAACAAGAAGAAGATGAGGAAAATCATAAAGAGAAGATTGAACAGAACTGTGAATACTATTTGGACAGAACTGTGTACATTAAAGCAGCAGCAAGAGAGATGTTTGGATCCCTTTCTGAGCTCGAAGCATGGGTACCGCCAACAAAAAAATTAAAATTTTGGCTGTGTAATTTGGAATTAATGTGATTTGATTGGCCTGTTAATAAAAATTATTTGGGGGGAAAAAGGAATCAATATGGCTAACCTGACCCAACAATCTAGCCCCCCTTCCCTCAAATAAGCCACATCGCAATCAGCTAAACACAATCAAGCTCAGAACCCCTAACCTCTTTCAATATCAATAGAAGAGTTGTCTAAGTTAGAGAATTTTTAAATCTGGACCAGAGTGCCTCACACCCCTAGCCAATCTATTTCATGTTATACAATGTGTAATAATTTATTTTAGAGCTCCGTGACTCTAAAACTAGACAGAGAATGGCCTGTCCTCTTCAAGGCCGCTTCCACCATTAGGTAAGGGCATCTTTGCCACACCCCAACTCTCCTCCAACGACTGCTCAGGGCAGTTTTGCCCTGGGGAGGAGTTGCGGAGGCTGCATGTGAGGAGCAGAACTCATATGCTCCAGGGATGTGCCTAGCTATTTAACCTTCCATTGCTCTAAACCATACTGGAGTCTTCATCTGCTAGCTGCCTGTTTAAGGGGGCTGAGTAGGAATGGAGGGCAACTCAGATTGTCCTTTAGGCTTTTTCCCTTTGCTTCCTCCATACTGTTAGGCTTTTCTGTTGGAGTGGTTTAATTGGTTTTTAGTCCAGGGAGGAAAGTACAACATAAGACCTGCTTGGGAAACCTTGGACATTATTGGGTTAACTGTTTTGGTTTCCCCAGTGCCAGATTGTCTCTGGGAGCTTTTGGGGTGCCCTTTAGACTTGGCACACATGATGGCTTGAATGCCAGACCAGCAGCAACACATTATGCTTGTCAAGTTCCATCCTCAAGATTCTCAAGTGAAAACTTACACTGAAGCTAAACAAGCGAGTTGCAGATAGCCTAGCAGTTGATAACTTAGAATGTATCTCTGCTGCTATATCATGAGGTGTTTAACTTGGGTCATATGAAAGGTTGAATTTCAGCCCTATGCATACACTAATCTGTGGGCATCCATTTTGTGAGAGTTAATCTTTGTTCTCAAGCCACTGAAGAGAATGGTATGCTAATGACTCTCTCCAGGAGAAAATGGCCTCTAAGCTAATGGAGACTGTTTGCAGGAGAGGCAGAGCTTTGGTTTTAGCTCTGGGTTAGAAGAAATTTGTGTTTCTAAAATGTTCAAGCCTGTGCTGGGATCAGCATAAGATATGATGTAACTTTCTGGATGTAACATTTGTTTTATGATTGTTTTTAAAAGAGTTAGTAAAGCTTTTTGAATCACATTTTTGAACTGGACAATTATTTCAAGAGTCTGTTTTTATTTAACCTATTGCTTCAAAATGTGCAATATTAACTACAATAACCACATCCCTTTTTTGGATACTTCTGCTGTAGGGAAAACAAACAATACAGCCGTTTTGAAACTAGGACAAAGCATGCTGTGTCTAATTTTTTTTTTCCTTACAAGAGCTTGGATTACTGGAGGTAGTAGCTTCCAGTTAACCATAGCCCCCCTACATTTCATACATGAATACCCTAACACTATTTTCACACAAAATACTGCTGTCTGAGCACATACACCAATTTCTGAAGGCTTTACTCTGTTGTAAAGTGTATCAGTGTATGCTGATGTAACTCAGTTTCTATAGAGTTTAAAAACCAGGTCAGGTGATCATACCTTTAATTAATGGTATTCTAGAAAAGGATTTTATTTTATTTTTGTATAATACTATCATGTCACAAAATATCTGGTGCGTAGAAAAGGCAGGCTGTTCCTTATCACAGTGGCAGTTCCTTTCTGCATTGCTATCTTTGCACATGCCTTTACATACATTCTATCTATAACTCCAAGGTGTTTATTTATGGAATGCCTAGGAAAGCGAATGAATTCTGAAAGTGCCACAACTCCAGGAATTCACTAGAGGTACTTTAAATAAGGTGTCCTCAAGTTGCAAAATAAAAATATGGACAATGATTTCATCAAAGACTAGTAAGGAGAATATGGGTGGCAGAGACCCTTACTACAATGGAAGAATTGCTGGAAAATGTACTTCCTACCTAACTCCTCCCTCCAAAAAAAAAAATAAAAAAAATCTAAGGTATTCCAAGATCTTAAATCAAAACTTGCTATATAGTAGCCAGTTGGAAAAATATCTATTTATGACCACAGCTAAATAGGAAAACTGACTAATAATTACCGCTAAAAGCTAAAGTTCCTACAAAAAGGTGACCAACTAAAAAAGTTAACAAACCCAATTCTTGCAGCAGAAATCATTTTAGAAGCCCCCTTCCCCCAACAGAGATTTCTAGTTAACTAGCAAGAGCATAAACTCATATCAGTTGCATTGGAAAGAAATGAAAATGTCAAAAGACTAGCTGAGTGTTTTTATAGTATGGGAACCAGGGTGTGGTTCTGAACCTGGATTGGGTAGAGCTTAGCTGAATCTAATTTGGTCTTGATTGCATAAACTTGGGTGAAACACCTGGTCTGGTTTCTTAAGGTTGTCTCCAGTGCTGATCCATTAATTTCAATGGGTTTACTCTGAGTGCAACTTACTTGGATGGATTTAGTGACTTAGCCTGCTACTCCTTGGTGTTTGGGCTTCCTGAGCTGAAGTGGAATGAGGCATCCTATGTTAGGGGGTTCTCTCTCAAAATATGGCTGAATTAATCACTCCTCAGCCATATTCTGGCTGTGGTAGTGACAAAAAGCTCCTTTGCATTGTTAGAGCCCCATTCTACAAACCACTTAAAGGCTTTAAGGCCTCACCTGCACTATACATGTAAAGCAGTGGGTTTGATAATCCTCCCTCCCTGCTTTTTCTTTAGCTTGGTTTCCCCCCCCCCCCACATTTATATCCCACCTTTACTCCAAGGTAGCACACATGGAGTTCCATCTCCCCATTTCATTCTCACATCAACCCTGTGAGGTAATTTAGTTTCATGATTTAGTGGGGATTTGAACCCTGGTCTCCCAAGTCTTAGTCCAGCACCCTAACCACTACACTACACTGGCTCTCAGCAGGCAGGTTGGTTGATAATGTGGATTCATGCTCAATGCCTGTGCCTACTTTTATTTAAGTTGGATTGTTCATTTAATCTTTTGCTGCTTGTTCCTGCACCTCACACAGTTACACCGCTGTATTGATCCGTAGTCAATTCCTCTTCCCAGGAAACTCTTGAGAATAGTTTATCTGTGAGATGAATAGGGGTCTCCAAACAATTCCCAGTTTCAAACAACAGACTACAGTTCCTTGGATACTTTTGGTGAAGTCATGGCTCTTTAAAGTGATGTGATCCTTGAATGTACATTGCAGACGGGATCTTGACATTTGGGTGAATTAGATTTGAGCTGCAACAAACATCCCTGCAGCTGGTCTGGATTCCATTGAAAACCTTTCCCAGGTCTCTGCAGAAAAGTAGTTTCCTGAAATATTTATATGGAAGCATTTCATGCTTCAATGTGAATCACATTGCAAACTCGTCCTGCACCCAGCCCCACAAGCATAAGGATGGATCCCTTTCCCTCTACGCCAAATAGACACAAACTGAAAAGATAGTATGCAGCTATGCTGGTTACATTTGAGGTTGCTGAGCCGAAGCATTTCATTCACTCAGAGACAAGTAATGAGTGAAAACAATGTGTGCGCATCACAGAGACATCTTGTAGAGAGACACACACACAGAGATAGACGGACAGAGGGACTATGGAAGAGTGAGTAATGGGGCATTAATCCAGAAGTGGAGCCTCAAAATGCCAATTCCACGTCAGAGTAGACTTATTAGTGATACAACATAGAAATCAAATGACAGTTCCCAGCTAAGAAAATCCATATTGTGAAACAGGAGCACTTACTCACTCCTGACACCCTCATCAAAGATACATGAATGATGTGGAAGATGATTGCTGATTTTCACATTTAATTTTGATATGTTCAAGTGGCCCCAAGGCAATTGGCTACATTCTTTTTGAAACAAAGATGTAGATGGCAATCCTGCAGCCACTTACTTGTGAGTAAGCCTACTGAACTCAGCAGCATTTGTAAGATCTACTCCTGATAGTGGGTTCTGTATTTAATTTATTTCCCCCCCTCTCTTTTCCCTTCTGGTTTCTTCCCTTTTCTCTTTCGCTTTGTTTTTCTTTTCTTCTCTATTTTTATTTAGGTTAATAATAAGTATTAATAATTTATTCTTTGTACCCCCACCCATCTGACTGGGTTGTTTTTTTTATTGCATTGTATGTTGAAAACTTTCAATATAAAAAAATAGATTAAAAGAAAAAAGAACTCAGCAGGCCTTAGTTATTGAGAAGCTGGTTTGGCTAGAACTCTGGACATCCATTGAGGCTATGGGTTATAGCTTGGCTTCCTTTAACTTTGTGATGAATGAGCGAGAGTAACTATGGCTTGGGACAAAGCAGTTGAAACGTGCAAGGGATTGAAGAAAGAGCTATACTTAAACCTAATTAGTTCCCAGAACTATTGACATATCTGATGCAAGTATCCACCTTAATTCAGGAAAATGCCTTCTTCTTCTTCTTCTTCTTCTTCTTCTTCTTCTTCTTCTTCTTCTTCTTCTTCTTCTTCCTCTTCCTCGAGTATAACAATAGAGCACCCTACTGCAAACATACAATTCTGATGTCATCACCTGAAAAAAAAAAAACATATTATAGAGTTGGAAAAGGTTCAGAAAAGGTGAGCCAAAATGATCAAGGGAATGGAGCAACTCGCTTACGGGAAAATGTTTTCTGTGGCTTTTACAGTCCAGAAAACATGAGAGTAAAGGGAGGTGTCATGACAGAGGTGTCTAAGCTTGTGCACAGTGTGAAGAAAACAGAGTGAGAGTTTTTCTTCCTTTTTGCATATCACTAGGCCTCAGGGCTCTCCAATGAAGCTGAGTGTTGGGACATTCAGGACTGGCAAAGGAAAGTATCACTTCACACAGCATGTAGTTAAACTGTGGAATTCTCTCTCACAAGAGGCAATGATGGCTTCCAATTTGGATGGCTTTTAAAAGTGGATTTGACGAATTTATGGAAGTTGAGGCTACAAGCCACTATGTCTACGTTCCACCTCCACCGACAGACTCAGCCATGCCTCTGAATAACAGTTTTTAGGAATCGCATGGAGGACCGAGGGCAGGCTTCCCACAGGCGTTTGGTTAGCCGCTGTGGAATCAGGACCAGATGGACCACTGGCATGATCAAGCAGATACCTTCTTATTTTCTTATGTGTAGATTCTCCAAGCAATGATATATATATATCCGTGTATTCCTTTTAGAATTGATGCATTTTAAATTATGGGTGCATGAATTATTAATTGCCAATTAATTCCTATTTAAATTGTGAGCTTTCAAGAGTTTTCCAAAATGCCACGGAATTAATTCAAGCAGATTTAGCCTGTCATCTCTCTCCCCCCCCACACCCCGTTCATCTTTCACGATAATCTTTGTACTGTGCTTTATGATCTCTTTTATTTTATTTATTTATATGGATTCCTTTTGTCCTTTGTACCCTGTTTGGAAACTTCGTTAAGGAAAAAAAGTGTGAAGATTAGTAAAAGAAATAAGGCTCAATAATTCTTCAGTGGACAACCATGTTCAGATCTTCTTCTGAAGCTGCTTCTTAGCTGTCAAAAAAAAGCCGTGACTTCATCTTCTGCCAATTATACAGGATGGGTGAGTTTTACACCTCATGACACAGACCCATCAGGATAATTGGACTTAATATTCCATCTTCTCCCCCTCTTTCTTTAGAGAAAGAAAAAGCACTTTGTCACCAGTAAAATACAAGAATAACTTGATTCCTCGTACACTCGATTAAACTGTTCGTTCTCATCCCTGCCTGTTTCCAGACCATCCTCTGGCTAAACCCTCTTTGACAAGGGTTCATTTTTTAGATCAGTGCTTGCTATTAGCTTGTGTGGTTCATTTCTCTCCCTCCACCCTTCCTTAGTCCCCCCTCCCCAATTCAGGAGGGATGTCTGATCTCCCCTGACAGCTTTATCTATATATTTTTAAAGTGGCTATTGGCAGATACACCGATACAGGTTGTGTCTCATTTCATCTAGCCCATCAGCCTGTGGAAGGCTGATGGACAAAGCTCTACAAATGGTCTTGGGGGGCAGAAAAATTGCAGGCTCACAATGCAGCCCCACTGTATTGGCAGGAATGTGAGCTATCTGGGGTGCTGTGTTGCTTTGATGCACCTCATCCCTCTATGTCCAGAATGATTTAAAGCTGCTGTTCCTCCATGGCAACAAATCCACTTTGGAAAAGGATCGAGAATTTTTGCCATTTTGGAATGTGACCCAGAAATGCATTGAAAGGTGGAGGGTGAATGGGTGGCTATTGGGAAGACGTGTAAACCAGGGGTCAGCAAACTTTTGCAGCTGGGGGCCGGTCCACTGTCCTTCAGACCTTGTGGGGGGCCAGACTATACTTTGAAATAAAAGAAAAGAATGGATTCCTATGCCCCACAAATAACCCAGGGATGCATTTTAAATAAAAGGACACATTCTACTCATGTAAAAACACGCTGATTCCTGGACTGTCCATGTGCCGGATTTAGAAGGCAATTGGGCCGGATCTTAGTTTGCCTAACCATGGTGTAAACAAATCGGGATGGTTGCTCATTGCCATATATTGTATCTGCCCTGCAACCAAATCAGAATGGATGAGCTTGCATAAATGGATAGCAACACAGCAAAGGTGCCCCCCCCGCTCCTCCCTCCTGCCATACACAATACACACAAACTATCCGCCTGTTGTGAATGTGGAGCTTTCATTTTCAAGCATCTTCTCCCTCTCGTGTGTTCCCTAAGGTGGTGCTATGATTGGCAGGTGCACTGATTAAATGTTACAGGAACTGCGGTGGAGACTGGCACAGTGGTGAAGTCTATAGTGTGCATCTATAGGGCCACTTGACTGCCCATCAGTTCAGATGCCCTAAAGCATTACATGGATTCCATTGATGATAATTAGGTGAGAGCTTCAATGACTCCTGCCAGATGTATCATTTTGAATGCGTAATAAAATTGCATGTTAACTAGTTCTCTCTCCTTGATAGGCATATTAGGCGGTGTACACAATATATTTAAGCACATCCCCTCCCAAAACTGAAACAAAGGCATCCTTTGAATTTTTCAATACAGTTCTCCAGCCCATGTGGACAAAAACGTACATACACTAGGGCATTGGTGGCCTAACTTGGCCCTCCAGCTGTTTTTGGACTACAACTCCCATCATCCCTAGCTAACAAGACCAGTGGTCAAGGATGATGGGAATTGTAGTCCCCAAACAGCTGGAGGGCCAAGTTTGGCCACCACTGCACTGGTGTTAAGTCTGCGTAAAAATGCATGCATTTGTGGGGAAAGCATGGAGAATTGCATTACATTGGGGAAATTGCTTGGCAAAAATGGATATGTTAGGCAAAAATGCAAAGAAGGAATGTGTTTATTAGGATAATTTTTCATTAAAATTTGTTATGACTTTATTTATATGATTTTATATAACAAAACCAGAATATCCCAACAGGGTACCAGTGTAGTGTGCATTTAAATGACACCTGGAAGTCAGTTGCTTCTTCACGTCAAAGTCCAGATTGAGTTGATGGACAAAATGAATCATGATTTATAAGACATTTTTGTGAAGCAAAAAAAACAGGTTACAATGATGTTAGAATAATAATTCTATATTTTATTTTTATTATATTAATAGTCTTCAGCATTAATGTATGCATTTGGAAAAGAGGTCCTGGAAAAATTCTCTTCTAGTCCTCCTATTTATTTATTTACTTTTCATTTTCATTTTTATTGAACAAAATACAGCACACATATTTTGTTTTATGCAATAAATAAAAAAATGAAAATAAAAAGTCAAAATCCTCTAAATTTTCAGATATGGACCATAATACCGTCTTTGTCAGCTTGCTGCTCCTAAGGTTCGCTAGGATTTGTTGAAGGCACAAATTTACATCAGCTGTTGCAGTTCATTGACTCCGTCTTCTCCTTAAAAGTCTCGAGCGAATGTCAACAGAGAGCATTACTATGCAGTGCCATCTGCTGAGAGTTTAAGGGGACTTGTGTTAACTCTTGCTGCCTTCCGAAAATTGAGAGGGAAAACCCTGCCCTCCTCTCCTCCAACCTCCAGTGAATGAGGGTTCCAACAGCTTTTACAAAAGCTTTGTCATTGTTTTTGCTCACTTTAGACCCTGGAAAGTTATTTCCACATTCCAGTGTCAAAACATAATCAGATCCATTGCAAAATAAGGGTCATGCAGCCAGGCCAATGTCCAGGGGCTAGAATCCCAAACACTCAAGGTGACAATAGGTTGGGGATGGGTGATCAAGGTGCAGAATAGCAACCTTTCCTCAGCTCTTGGACATGATTTCTCCATCAAGACCAAAGAGAAAAGCAGAGATGCTGGCAACCTTATAAAGTGGCCATAAATTAGGTGGGTACCACAGGTGGTGTAGTTCGGTAATTTTATACTCTGGACTTAATCATACACAACTCCTCTTCAGATGGTAATGTAGGTTACTTCACTAACTTCAAAATGTGATGGGTGCACAGAATGGCTCCCACTGTAAGCACAGACCAATGAATGAGGAGCAAAGGACAGAAGGTGATAAACCCAATGGGTTATCCAATACTTGTCTTACTCAGAGTAAGACTGAACTTCATGGACCTAATTAATATAGACCCATTAATTTCAATGGGTTTACTCTGAGTAGGACTTGGTTGGCTAACATCCAAAGAACTTTGGGAGAAATTTGGGTCTGGCAATAGTTCTCTCAGGCAAAGAAGACACTGGCATACTGAACCAACACTGAATATTGGTAAGGCACCCAAAATTAGGGGGGAAACCAGATACACATTACACATACTAAAGCTATTTTTGGTCATCTGCATGCTATCCTTCGCTTTTTCTTGTAGGACTAATTGCAGTCATTAACAGTTGTCAACAGGTTTACCATACCCATTGAGTCAATCACCCATCTCTTACCACCCTCCTGAGAAAAACCCCACCCCACCCTCCCACTATATATAAGGGCCTGGTGACTTCTGTTTCAGTGTATCTGAAGAAGTGTGCATGCACACAAAAGCTTATACCCAGAACAAACTTTGTTGGTCTCTAAGGTGCTATTGGAATTTTTTAAAAAAATATTATTTATTCTGATAGCACAGAGAGCCAAAATTTCCTCCTTCATACACCCTACAACCTGAAGCAGGGCTTTTTAGCTACTCAGCTCTGATTGCTACAGCCTCCTCCAAAGAACATCATTATCTCATGCAGGAGTCAACATTTGAAAGAAATCTTTTGGTTATTTTTTTTAAGAAGAAGCAGGAGCCTCTAGAAAAGGGCAAAAGTATCCCATTATATAAAAAGCTAAATTCACCTGAGAGTCCCAGCGAGGTCAAAATCAAGCAAGTCTGATTTGTCCTGAAGATCAGAGAACCAAGACTTTGCTCATCAGCAGGCAAACTTCTGTCAGCTTTTTACTGTGCTCTCTCTTGTCAACAGTTACTGCAGGTTCAACTCTGCTCACTCAGCCCCATGAAAAGTTGACATACCAGGCAAATTATTGTACCCAGCTAAAGCTAGATAGAAGCTTAGCTACCAAAAATGTAACAGAAACAAGATTTTTTTATGCTGGGGAGGGGAGAGTGGCAACACAAGCCTATGTAAGTCTTTGCGGAAATAAGCACCATGGAGTCCAATGGCACCTACTCAGAAGTAGGGGAGGCAGAGGGTCGGTTGCCCAGGGTGCAAAATTATTAGGGGTCCAACATTTCAACACCCAGTGCTGCCTCAATATAGCTGTGTGCTTGCTGGGCTCTGTTGAAAATGGCTTATTCATGCAAACCCGGAAGCGACCTTTCCAGACAATGGAATAACTCTTCTTTTCTTACCTCTGTGATTTCCTGGGTGACGTGGACACTGTTAGGCATTTGAATGTGCATGCATACTCTGGCCATTTCCTGCCCTCCCACAACTCCCTCCACGTGGCCCTGGGCACTGGCAACCCATGCTATGCCACTGGGGATGGGGGAGAAAATTGATTCAGTTTATATTTAAAGGCAGAGTCGGCTCACTCATGAGGCTTCAGGAGAAGCCAATGCAAAGGTAGGGAGGTATCCAGAAAGTATCTTACCTCTCCCATCACGGGGATTGCAGTGGGGCATTTTGCCTCAGGTGCCGAAACACCACAGGCTGCCCCTGTTTAAAGGTGAAATCCCCAGTCTTGCACATTCCCAAACAATGCATGGACTGAAACAGACATTGTTCGGAATTCAGACTTCTCTGAATTTTACAATGCAGTTTTCCAGCCAAGTACCATTTACAAAAAGGCGTATATTCATGAAAAAAATGATGCATTTTATTAAGGAAAAGTGTTTTGCTGAAACACGTACTGTATATAGCAAAATTGCATTCACAACATGCCTACAGTGGTACCTCGGGTTAAGTACTTAATTTGTTCCGGAGATCTGTTCTTACCTGAAGCACCACTTTAGCTAATGGGGCCTCCTGCTGCCACCGCGCCGCTGAAGCACGATTTCTGTTCTCATCCTGAAGCAAAGTTCTTAACCCGAGGTACTATTTCTGGGTGAGCGGAGTCTGTAACCTGAAGCGTATGTAACCTGAAGCATCTGTAACCCAAGGTACCACTGTATTAGGAGAAATTCACATTAACATGCTGATGTGGAAATGTGAAACACTGAACTAGATACTGGAAAAGTGAGAAACTGAAATTCACACATTCACCCACCACTGCTCAGAGGCAAGCATGTAGAACAAGGGTCAACAGAAGTCCCATCTCCACCGTATACGTAAAGTAATAATAAACTATTTTAAACAGCCATGGCTTCCCTAAGAGAATCTTAGGAACTGTGAAGGGCACACAGAGTTGTTAGGAGACCCCTGTCCCCCCACAGAGCTATAATCCCCAGAGCTCCCTGGGAAGAAAAATTGATTGTCAAACCACTCGAACATCAAAGGCCCTCCAAAATCTGTAGACAGCCCTGCTTGGACATCCCTGCTCCAAAGCAAATCCTGCAAGTCTCTTGAGTTTTGCTTAAACTTGATGCTTCACATTATCCCACCCAGTACAGCAGAGCTCATAGGATTAGGCAGCTTGACGAGTTTTGGTCTATATGCTGTGCAAAGCTGCTTAAATTATGCATGCATTCCTCCTTTGGAGAAGATTTTCTAGAGTATTGAATCTTCCTAAACATCACTTTACATCACATTTATCCAGCACACATTAGCTGTCAACTTGTCTCCCCATCCCTTCTTTTTAATATCAAGCTATCTTGTTTGTACCAACATTTATGCAGTCTTTTTTTAAAAAAAAAGAAGAAGAAGAAGCACCAGATCAGCAAACCAGGAAGCTCTGAAAGCTCTCAGAAAGATGAAGACGCCACCGTAAATATGGATATAAATGAATGGGTTCAGTTGTTTGTTACACACACACACACACACACACACACACACACACACACACACCACTCCAGGCTCTGGGAGAAAATGGAGACTGGTATTGCAGCTACATCGATGCATACCTAAATGTTCGATAGAAATATTTCTAGAGATGGGTGAGCTTCCCAGAGCCAATATCCCATCTTGGACGAAGTGCTAGAGTAGGCAAAAAAGAAGACAAATTAAAACAAAAGAAAACTCTAGGCTCCTACCTATACTGACACCTATAGGATGGGAAGATGGCTCCTACAATGCTGAGGCCAAAAGGAGTGTGCTGGATAGTATTATTCCCAGTCATAAACGCAGGAGGTTCTTGGGTCCACTCCAATGAAAGAGGAATCCTCACTTCACTTCTTCCCAAGAGGAAGGAGTAAGGGCTCCATTCACATGGCCAAGATGAGCTTATAGACTAGGAGCAGCAAGCTGCCTAAAAAATGTGGTCCCTCCTCTGAGCAATTCCTTCTCCATCATTCAGCATCCCATCCATGCACCCTTGTAGCAGCATCAGCTTTGCCAGTCACCATTTGGGTTTAAGTGGGAATTTTGTGGGTGCATTCATAGGCCTGGGGTGTACCCTTTTCACTTTCTCAACAGCAGCAGCAGCAGCAGCAGCAACTTTATTATTTGTACCCCACCCATCTGACTGGACTGACCCAGATACTCTGGGCGGCTTCCAACAGAATACAGAAAAATAATAAAACATTAAACATTAAAAACCTCTTGATACAGATGTCTTCTAAAAGTTTTTCAGGTTTTCTTTTATCTCATTGACATCTAATGGGAGGACGTTCCACAAGGAGGGCACTACAGCCAAGAAGGCCCTCTGCCTGGTTCCCTGTAACTTCACTTCTCACAGTGAGGGAACCGCCAGAAGACCCTCAAAGGTGGACCTCAGTTTTGGGCTGGATGATGGGGGTGGAGATGCTCCTTCAGGTTTACTGGGCCGAGGCTGTTTAGAGCTTTAGAGGTCAGCACCAACACTTTGAATTGTGCTCGGAAACATACTGGGAACAAGTGAAGATTCTTTAGGACCAGTGTTATATGGTCCTGGCAGCCACTCCAAGTCACCAGTCTAGCCACTGCATTCTGGATTAGTTGTAGTTTCCAAGTCCCCTTCAAAGGTAGACCCACATACCGCATTGCGGTAGTCCAAGCGGGACATAACCAGAACATGTACCACTCTGGTTAGACAGTCTGCGGGCAGGTAGGGTCTCACCCGGTGTACCAGATGGAGCTGGTAAACAGCTGCCCTGGACACAGAATTGACCTGCACCTTCATGGACAGCTGTGAGTCCAAAATGACTCCCAGGCTGCGCACCTGCTCCTTCAGGGCCATAGTTACCCCATTCTATACTGCTCTTAATTCACTTGGCTTTTGATTTGGCTCTTTATCATTGGCATTTAATGCAGGTGCGTTAGTGGTTTAGAATATAGCCAGCACCCTGAGGGCAATCCGCTATTGCCAACCCGCTTGTGAGGTTCTCAGGGCCTGACATGTGCCACATGCTGAATTCTGAATGGGAGAGAGGAGGTCTTCTATCAGTCAGGTCACACACAAACACACACAACTTCCCTTTATGGGTAGAAGGAAAAGTTTCCCAGCACACCAGCTTGGTTGATGGATTTTATATTGGGGTGGTCCTCACCTTACCATTACACTCACCAGTGGGTGGCAAGTTAAGGTCAGAAGCACAGAGTATCAGCCTAAGTCCCATACTTGATCCTCAGGCAAAACAAGGAAACAATCCAATGACAATATCACAGGCAGTTCTGGCAAAGTTTAATGCAGCAAGGAAGCATCCTAGAATCAGGAACCAGAGTCCTGTGTTGTTTCTAGCAACAGAAAAGCTTAAGATGGAGACCACATCTACTTTGCCCTCCTAGACTACACCACTGCTGGTAGTGAAGGAATTCCAGGGATTGCTTACTCCTGAGGAAACTCCTTACTTATGAGCTATGTGATGACTCTATGTCTTTTGTTGCTATTCAGCCTGGATCTTTGGGTGCTACCTTTCTTGAGGATGAAGATCTTTCTTTCTATCTTTCTTGAGGATGAAGGTGGCCTCCTCCTCCTCCTCCTCTTCCTCTGATGGAGCCACATGATTTCCAGCAGTTCTTGGCCCTCAAGGGGATCCTCAGCACTGATTCCAAGGGACCCTGTCTGCTTCTCAGGATCCTTGAACTGTGGAGTGTCTAATTCATACTCTCAGGACTCTGCATCTGGTACCGGATCAGGACAGGTACTGGAAAGCCACAGTTCTAAAATAAAGCATGGCATTCATACCTACATCTCAGGATCTTGAAGTTTAATTGTAAAATGAATATAGCTTTATAATTCAGTTGCACATCTGAATAGTTTGAGTAATTGTTAAACCTGAGTCCAATGGACTGTGCCCAATGAACTGAGGCATTTGGAAATTGGTTTTTGAGATTTGCTTGTTTATTTGTTAGTTAGCAAGAACCTGCATGAATAATTTTGAAGCAGATAAAAAGACTTACCATGACACCTGTTCAATTAAGAAGTCCATTATTGCATTAAGAAAATTCATTAGCTCTGAAAATGGAAAGAGCGTGGAGCTTTGAAAAATACCATAAATAACCATTTCTTCAGCAGACTGTACATTTTTGGTGGGTTTTTTTGGTAATTATTCCCTTGCTTGCAATTATGTGTTTGCATTTATAGAATTGTGTTTGCAGATAAAGATTATTATTTTTCTCTCTAATGGTCGACTATTCTTAATTCCCCTCACTCACTCAATAGAGTTCTTTTCCTTGTATGGCTGAGATGTTGTTCCTGGAGCATCCACGACTTCCCTGGTGAGAAATGGAAGGATGAAATAGAATCCCTCCTGCTTAAAATGGCTGTCCCCATTTTAGTTCTGGTTTGGCCCCTTCATGGTGGGACCATGGAATCCCTGAGCTGGAGTAGGACAACTAATGTATTAATTTACTTACTTGCTATATTTATATCAAAATAAATCTGTATCAACACATTCACGAGTATAGTCATTGGAGGCACTTAATAGCTTCCACTTCCATATAGCCAATATGACAAATTTAGCAGTCGTATATGATGCATTTCCATGTGCTGCTCTGGTTCACCAGAAGCGGCTTAGTCATGCCGGCCACATGACCGGGAAGCTGTCTGTGGACAAACGCCAGCTCCCTCGGCTTGTACAGTGAGATGAGTGTGCAACCCCAGAGTCGTCTGTGACTGGACCTAACGGTCAGGGGTACCTTTACTTGGGGGAATTGTTACTTGATTCCTATCTTTAGGGCAGTGTTTTCCAACCTTTTTCAGTCTGTGGGTCCCTTGACCAACCACATCCTTTCTGCTGCTCCCTGGTGGGAGACACTTACATTAGGGTTTCATTTACAGGATGTGCATAAGTGGGGATTTGCCCATTCTGCCCCCACCCCATTCTGCCCTGCCCCTTTTGGGGACCATTTTTTTGGTGTGCATGTAAGTGGAAGTGCATGTGTCAGCAGAAACCCAAGCAACATCACTGCTTTGCAAGGCTGAGCTGATACACTCCACATGGCAGTCCCAGCCTGCATTTCCCAAAGTTACTATGCACGTGGGCAGGGGTGGAGAGGGCAAAACAAGATTAAGATCATAAGCAGAAATATTTTGTTACTGCAAGAAGGAAAGCAAGAAATACACAGTGCAGGGTAAGGTAAAGTAAAGAACCCCTGGACAGTTAAGTCCAGTCAAAGGTGACTATGGGGTGCAGCGCTCATCCCGCTTTCAGGCCGAGGGAGCCAGTGTTTGTCCACAGACAGCTTTCTGGGTCATGTGGCCAACATGACTAGTCCGCTTCTGGCGCAACAGAACACTGTGATGGGAGTCAGAGCGCATGGGAATGCAATTTTCCTTCCTGCTGCAGTGGTACCTATTTATCTACCTGCACTGGTTTGCTTTCAAACTGCTAGCTTGGCAGGAGATGGAACAGAGGAATGGGAGCTAACTCCATTGTGGGGATTCGAATTGCCAACCTTCTGATTGGCAAGCCCAAGAGGCTCAGTGGTTTAGACCACAGTGCCACCAGACATAGTCCTTTCCTGCAACTCAGTATCTTAAGCCCCTAAAGTCTTTAGGGGTTTAAGATACTGAGTCTTCAAATCTGAATACAGGAGACATGCTGTTTAAAAAAAAGTGTATCATGGACAGGATCTGAACAGGATCTACACTTACCATGCTGAGCCCCATGACACCCCTTTCACCTCCACCACTTGAAATGAGTTCAATCTACATTTGGTCATGAGATATCTCAGTTCATGCAGACAGATAAAAGCCAAATGTATGGTGGGCACCTTCTTTGCAGTAATATGCATATTTACAATCACTTTACCCTGGGATATGCATTTTTGCATACATTACTTGGCTTGAGAACTGCCCTGCAAAATTCAGATACTGCAAATTTTGAAAGATGATTGTGTTTCGGTTTGCAAACTGAATAGAGAATGTCACCCCTATCCCTACACAAAGACGCCAGCTTCCATATCTAAGCGTGTTCAGCCTCTTGTCTGAAAGGGAGCTGTCCAAAAAGACACCAGGACTCCTCTCATCAATGCTGAATATCTGATGGTTACTGTGAGATCCCAGCAACGGCGGCTGATGCCACGTTAGTATGCCGGCATTTCAGTGCAGCGATTAAATCCAGATTATGGCTGAGAGAGCTTTGCTGTGAATTAACAGACAAAAATAGGTTATGATTCATTCTGCCTTCTGTCCAGGGCTAATGTCAAGCTGCTGTTACTGTATGTTTTGGGAGAAAGGGTACCAATGAAACCTGGCATGGAGACAGCCCTGGGAGGCACTGAACTGGCAGAGCAGCATAATTAAATGAGCAAATACATTATTTAAAATAAAGCATCAGCTGAAATCAACACTATCAGCAGCTGATTGCGACATATTTACACAGCCGCTTATGGGCCAAATGAAAAAGTCTTTGCCAACCATTGAAAGGTCATCAGTAGAGATGGGGAAACCTGTCATCTCCTAATTCCTCATTTTTCAAATCTTTTAAAAAAAGAAAACCTGATGTGAGGAAGTTAATTTAAGTCCTCATGAAAATTCACCAGCACTTTCCTACAGATTTCTACTGATATCTTGTATACAATTTTGCTTAATAGAAACCTTTTGCAAAGCAAATTTCCCCAATGAAATGGGTCTTTCTATGTTTTTCTCACTATGCATGTTTATAATACTTTGTACTCTTGAATACACATTTTTGTACATGTTGCTGAGATGGAGAAGTGCATTTCAAAGTTCAGAGAAATGTGAATTTCTAAGGATACCTGTGTTTTAGTTTCTGTATTCTGTTGCGAATGAAATAAATTCACATTTAAGTGCAAACTGAATCAAATGCCTTCCCGCATGTCTAGTGATCAGAACAGTAGTGCCTGGTGCCTATTGGGACTGGGGGGTGGGTGGGCAGAAGGCAAGGAGAACAGCAGTAGGCGGAACCAGAGCCAATGGAAAGCAGAGCCAACTAATGCTAGTTTTGTCCCCATCCTCCTCACCCCTGTGCTAAGTTCTGCAAGGGCAACAGTGCGATTTAAGGAGGAAGAGGAAGCTGATAGGCAGTGGCACCCCTTCTACTAGTTGCAAGTAAGGAAGCCAGAAAGATGGAAGTTGGCTGAGGTAAGACTAAGGTTAGGGATCAGAGCTCCACTTGCCCCTTATGGAACAGCCTCCACTGTATCAGAACTTGAGCTCTGTAGGCCTTCCTTTGCAAGGAGGTTCAGACCCTTGGCATCTCCTCCAAGAAGGCCCTGTATCAAGTTCTTGCCAAATGTGCTTTTGATGTTGGTGAGACAGAAACCATAATGAAATGAGCAGGCCCTTGTATATCACTTAGATCAGCCACACCACAATGCTAAGGGAGTGTGTGTGTGTGTGTTTCTGCTTAGTCTGCCAAACACATAACAGTGAGGAAACATTGGATTTGTATCCCACCTTTCCACCAAAATGGTGCTCAAGGTGCCTAGAGAGGCTTGGATGGATCACTCTATTCCCCGACAATTTTGCAGTTATTCATTCACAAGTTCATTCTGGTACATTCTTGCATTTGTCTGAAAATCATCATCATTATTAATCCAATTATTATTTTTAATCCCATAATTCTTATGTGAATTTAAATTGCTTTTATCTCAATAAACACATTTCTCAATGCATCCCCCCCCCCGAAATATGTATTTTTCTTGAATGTCCTTAATACACGCATCGCTACACTCACTTTGGCCCTGCCCATCACTGGCAAATGGTACCCAGAAAGTTGTCCAGAATGGAATGTATCCCTCATGCTGAAAATGTTTCTCCACCCCTTCTGCAACCACTCCGTTCTCCCAGTAGGTGCATCCCATGGCCAGAATTTCCCTTCCAGAAATTTTGGATCCAACAACTAATTTTTGGACTGATATATTCAGCAACATGAGGGAGAAATACAATTTAGACCACAGATATTCTCCTTCTTACACACCCTTCTTGTCAAAAATGCTGGTTTTTCCTCAGCATTTGAGCTTTAGAAATTGAAATGTTTACGGTATCTATTCTATAAGATATTCTTCAATGACAAACGAAATGAGATGCTTTTTTGTCTGATGTGGATTTCAAAGAATGCCTTCCTTTAAACGGTTGTTTGACATACCACTGATTGGAATCTAGTTATATGATTTATCACAACCACACATTACTGGGGATGGCGATGGGTGGGTGGGATGAACCATATCCCTGCAATGTTCATTTATTCTCTTTCACAAGTAGTGGAAGATCTGATCTGCCCTGCAGTGATGGAGACAGTGCCAGCAGAATGCCATGGATGTGCTCTATAAAGGGGAGGTCCAAGAGGAGATGAGAAGGTTCTGAGCCTCACATTGACCGCTAAATTTGTGCATGCCTAAAAGGAACAAATTACTGACTAAGGCAGTCCTGTGTGTTAAATTGCAAACTTTTATGCCAAGACCCCGTGACCCACAGTTCTCTATGAATAATCAAGTAAGACAACAGCATATAGGATTATGAGTTTGAATAGGCCACAACTTTTATTGCTTACAGACCTGCTGGCTCTGTCCAAGCAGGCAGGCAAGCTATCCGACCCCTGCCATTTGCAGGATCACTGCTGGGCCAATGGTCCAGCTGCAACATTGGCTACAAGATAAGGTGAGTGGACGGAGGAACACAAGAAGCTGCCTCCTGCAGAATCAGACCAGCAGGTCTCCAGGGTTATGGGCCGGGGTCTTTTGCAGTTGTTCCTCAATATACTGGGGTTGAATCTGGGACCTTCTGTATGCAAAACAGATGCTCTATCCCTGAGCTACAGCTCCTTGTGAAATGGTACAATTGTGCAGAAGAAATAATTAGGGAGAGCAAAAGGAAGTACTGTCTTTGTTAAAGCCATACAGATGGTGTGAAAAAGCAGCCCTCACTTGAAGATCATCTACTCCCAAAGTTGCCTTTTGCTTTTGTTCATTTGTTTTGCTCCCTGCTCCCCAACATATATTTTGGGGGTTCTACTTGGAATGGAATATTCTTTAAAAAATCTCAATGTTGGACTACTCTGGATGGATGTACCCCCCTTTCAATTTCATGCAAGAGATTCACCACCCCCGGTTCCAATAAAATATGAACAATTGTGCACTTGCTCATTATGTTCAAGCATTGTATGCATAATGCATGTTATTCAGACAGCATTTGCACATAATGCAATGCATGCAGAAAAAGGGGGAAGCTAAAATGGTCCTGCCAGCTTTACCTTGAAAGGAATAACTCAGCCTAGTGTCTTCCTTTTGCATAAGTAAAGAGTTGGTTGACTAGCTGACTTGAAGCCATAGGATGGGGAGGGGGGAGAGGGCGGGTCAGCTCAAGGACTAAATTCATGAGTGTCTGCAGGGATGTTTTATCTCTGTGTGGGAAAACAAAACCCCGAAAGGGTAATTTCTGACAAAAAGTGAGAAAAATAGTGCGCATGCATTTTGTCTCATAACTCACTTTCTGCAGATATTAACTTACTATTTATTAAGGCTGGAAACTGAGGGATTGTGGTTCATCGGGGGGGGGTGTCCCCTTGTTCCCCCTGAACATGGCCACCACCTCAGGGTATTGCCTTCTGCTAAACTCCCAAATGCCAAATTCTACTGGTGGATGAGGCCTGGGGCAAAAGTGTATCGAGCAATGAATGCCATTTTTACCTTTATACATTAGGCTAGTTGCTGCATACATTGAAATGCTACTCTCAGCTCTCCATGTAGGCAATCAAGAGGAATGATCAGAGCTTAAGGACACCCTTCAGTCAGGCAAAAATACTCAAATCAGAAAGGACAGCTTCTGTAAATCTGGGACAGTCCTTGGAACATAGGGACACCTGGAAGGTCTGTAACTGAAAGGTTTGAAAACTAGGGTGTAAGCAAAGATCACCAGTGTTGAAGCAATGGTTCTTCAATATCAACTTTGTTGGACTGGTCATGTTGTGTGGATGCCTGATTATCGTCTTCCAAAGCAACTACTCTATTCCAAACTTCAAAATGGAAAGCGTAATGCTGGTGGTCAACAAAAGAGGTTTAAAGACTCTCTCAAGGCAAATCTTAAAAAAAAAGTAGCATAAACCGACAATTGGGAAACACTGGCCTGTGAGCGCTCCAATTGGAGAACAGCCTTTACCAAAGTTGTCATGGGCTTTGAAGACACTCAAACTCAGGACACAAGGGAGAAACATGCTAAGAGGAAGGCACACTTGGCAAATCCACACCGTGACCAACTCCGGCCTGGAAACCAATGTCCCCACTGTGTGGATCCAGAATTGGCCTCCACAGTCACTTATGGACTCATTGGCAAAACCATGTTTATGGAAGACAATCTTACTTGGCTACGAATGATCACCAAAGAAGAAGAGAAGAAGACTTTACAGTGGTACCTCAGGTTACAGACACTTCAGGTTACAGATCTTTTATACATTCCAATCTGTGCTTGCAGCAAACTGAAATCTTCTGACACCCTCAGGAAGAATCTGGTCTTCAGTCTGAGCAATTTCCTCACTGGAGAGGCACCACTGCCAAACTCCTGTCCTTTCCCCCTCTCACAGCTGCCATGAAAATTTAACCTCGTGCATCTACATTAAAAGCATCTGGACCCTTTGATCTTGCTGTTTCCAGAGCTTTTCTTCTGAAACGTAGCTCTTTGGCTTTGGCCCTCAAAGCCAGTCACGCTGATAATTCAAGTACTGGGGGGAGACCTGTATCTGCTTGGGACCTGGTCTGCAGTGGCACCATTTCCTGTACCAGCACAAATGTTTTGCAGAGGAAGTAGGAGCAATCGAGCAACACAGCACAGAAGTACTTGTGCAATGTGTACAAAGGTGGCTCCATCTTGTGGCCTGTAGGAAAACATATGCCTTGCATAGCCTTCCCCAGCATGGTGCCCTCTGGAAGTCATTAGGACTCCCTGACTATTGGCCATTCAATTTCCAACTCCTGCTGGCTGGAGCTGGGGAAAGTTGGAATCCCAACAAGCTCTGGAGATCACCTGCTGTACTAGTAGAGCCTACTGAGTCCCATGCCTACACATTGAGGGGGGAGGGGAATTTGATTCAATTTGCATTTAGAGGCAAATGTATGCATTTTGCACTTAACTGAAATTTGCAATGCTGTTCCCCAACCACCTAATGTTGACAAAATTCATATACTTGGAGAAAATCTGCATTAAAATTAATATACCAGTGAAAACAGCAAATACATCGTATTAGGGGGGAACGCTTGCAAAAAAAAAAAATGTGTTCATTAGTCAAAACTGCATACAAAAATTTGTTCATTAGGAGAAATTCATACCCAAATGTTGATGAGTGTTAATGAATTTTTTTTAAAAAAACAAATAAACTCAGCAGCAAATTGTTGCAGAAATGTAGAGAATTTCAGATTGAAAGAGAGAGAGAATGAGAGAGAGAGAGAGAGAGAGAGAGAGAGAGAGAGAACAAGAATGAGAACAAGAACGAAAATTGAGAGATTCTTCTATCCCTACCCATCACTGAGATTTTTCTTTAGGAAATATATTACAGCTAGGCTAGATTCCTGCAAACCTCTGTGCCCTTTGCAGATGCCGGTTGCTGTCATCTTTTTTTGTAATTAAGATACAAGACTGAAGAGCCTTCTAGTTCTTTTGATTTTCATATTTCCTGCTTCGTTTCCCCTTCTCAAGATAAACGGCTTGTTTCACCCTTTTGCCTAGTCGATGAAAATAGCTTAATATGAGAAGAAAGAAGCAAAGCTTTCTGACACTGCAAAAGTAATATTGTACTTATTAATATTTTACAATGTTGTGGTTGCGGCTAAACGTGCACCCTTTTAAAGCTAAGACAGATATACACATTTTTTTAAAAAACAAAATCCTCATAAAACTTCAGCAGAACATACATATTACTATGAAGCAATTTAAGGCTTCAGCAGCCAGATTCAGTGGTACTGATACTTGGGAAGTGCAAAACAAAGACCTCTGTAAAAATACAGTTTAGCATGGAGGCCAACTAGATATCCTTTGGCATGATCCTCTGGCCTCTTGCTTGTCTGGATGCAGGATTAGGAGAGGTGTGCAAATGCATGTAGAAACTAGCCTACGGTACAAAGTTACAATTTACATGCATTGCTCCACCCACTTTTGGCTCTGTCCCCACCCACCACCGGCATGTGGCCCTTGGAAGGGAATGTAGGCCCCTGGTGAAACTTCCTCATTTCTGACCTAGAGGCACCTTGCTAAGACCAGAGCTGACAATACATTCAATGTAGCAAGAAAAGTGGTGGGCAATCCAGTGGAATATTTGAATCAAGATGTCATCCTCCTTGTCACAGTCCAAGAGACTGAATAGAATATAATAACTTTCAGGACAGAACCTCTGCAGTACCTCAAAGAGAAGTGGGAAGCTTCTACCAATCTTCCAACTTCATCCATCCATGTGTGCTGCTAGACTGGCTGTATAGTTAAGACAGGGCAACTGCCCCTGAACACTATATCCCCACACCCCAAGAGCATGGGTTGAATGTACAGTGGTGCCCCGCAAGACAAACGCCTCGCAAGACGAAAAACCCGCTAGACGAAAGGGTTTTCCGTTTTGGAGGCGCTTTGCAAAACGAATTTCCCTATGGGCTTCCTTCGCAAGACGAAAGCCCATAGGGAAATCTCCAAGACAGCGGGGAAGCACAGCGCATCTTCCCCACTGTCCTCGGACCTCCTCCGAAGGCTGGCAGTGGGGCGGAGAGACCTTCTCCCCGCGCCAGCCTTTGGATGGCTGTCCTGAAGACTTGCGGTGGGAGGAGGGTTTTCCTTCCCACCGCCAACATTCAGAATGCTGTTCTGAATGTTGGCGGTGGGGAGGAAAAACCCTCCTCCCACCGCAAGCCCCGGGAACAGAGGAGAAGCACTGCGCGCCTTCCCCTCTGTTCCCGTACCTGTCCTGAAGGCTTGCGGTGGGGAGAAAAGCCCTTCTCCACACCGCCAGCCTGGCAAGCGGTCTCCATAGGAACGCATTAATTGATTTTCAATGCATTCCTATGGGAAACCGTGCTTCACAAGACGAAAAACTCGCAAGAAGAAAAAACTTGCGGAACAAATTAATTTCGTCTTGCGAGGCACCACTGTATGTTATGTTTGAGAGTTCTTGAACAGATGCAATTATTAAATTAATTTTTTGAAAACAGGCACCACTGCCTTGGTCTCTGTGCTTTGCCCCTCCAATCCCAGGTTGCATTCATGACAGAACAGAACCTTCAGCTCCTACATAAGCCCTTAATCTAAGCCAACACATTATTGAAGCAACACCTTCCTTAGATCTCGAATGTAGAGCCTTTCCAGAAGACGGAATCTCTTCAAATCAGTCCCCTGGACAAGGAGTCCTCAAATCTTTCTGACCCATGACCCACTGTTAGAATTCCTGCTCTGTGATTGCAGTCATGGCATTGTTGTCTTTCACATGACGGTATATGTTTTGACTCCACAGAGCGGGAAGTGACAGAGACAGGATGTTTGTGTTACTGTTTTCCTTGAAGTGGGACTATTGTCCTTTGTTCTTTTTTCTCTTTGCTGTCTGATGCTAGAGAAGGAGCCATGTTGCAGTGCTCTGTGTGTGTTTATATGTAAATAAAGTAGATTAGCCAAAATGCTGAGTTGCTAAGGTCTGTTATGCAACTGCGCAAACTCTGCGGATCCCTAAGTGTGCCGATGTCTGTTGGCATCAGTCACTGTGATGTTCGGGCAGAATAAAGCCTTTGAAGCTCCTGAACGATCGACCAGGAGGGAGGGAACATGCCAGTCGGGCATGTGTCTCTGCCAGGGTCCTACTCGAGTGTAGGCTGAGCTCCTGACACCATGACCCACTTTTAGCCCAAAACGTGCACTTGGGGACCCATTTCTTGTTCTTCATGGTGATGGTGCTACTGTAGATCCACCTTGGATCAGGCCACAACCCAGTAGGGCAGGCACCCCAACCTTCGGCCCTCCAGATGTTTTGGACTACAGTTACTATCATCCCTGACCACTGGTCCTGTTAGCTAGGGATCATGGGAGTTGTAGGCCAAAACATCTGGAGGGCCACAGGTTGGGGATGCCTTCAGTAGGGGGTCCTGACCCACCAGTTGAAGACCCATGCTGGGCAAAGCAACAGAGAAACATCTCAGCTGGTTTGTGTATCAGGTTGTGCTGAAGGACTGCCTCCAGGAGATAATTTATACTGGCCTGTAAATTATCTGATAAGCGCATTTTAAGCCAATCTGACATGTGTGTGCATTTACTCATGTCTACGTATTGCTTCCAGATGCTTTAGAACTCCTCTGTTCCATTTTTTAAACAAACAAACAAAACACAAACCTGAATTTACTTTGTACAGAGTCCTCAGAAAACTAATTGTCCTCAAGTCTCATTGAAATAAATGGTCTTGCAGCTGCAATTAACTTTTTTCATTGATTTCACTGGGATGCATGTGTGGCTGGCTGGCTCTGAATTAAGTCCCTATCCAGCCCACAAAGGAACATGTGGTTGCATGGAAGTTTCAGTGCAAACAGCATTGCTCCATGCACAACAGTTTTCAGACTGAGCTCATTTCTGAAACAACTGAAGAGTAACTTAATAAAGCAACCCTTTGGAAGGCCTAATTGGATTAGAGACAGCAAACATGGCAGGAGTGTTGAATTAACTTTTCTGAGGCTCTTCAAATACATATCTTCAAGACTTAGTGTGTGCTTATTCTTTGTAAGCAGAGAGCATTGGCAAATTTCTAATCTCCAGCAAGAGGAGACTCGGCAAAATAGCGAGCTACCTTTTACCAAGCCAAACAAATAGTATCCACTCCAGGAATTGCCAGTGTTGCACCTATGGGCACAGAGACCTTCCTGAGTGCCTTCTGACTAAAATTAAATTTGAAATAAGGATTCCACTGTAGCCAATGGAATAGGTCACAATGCATGCTTGGCTTCACTAAGTGTTTGTGTGTGCGTGCACACAGGAACAAACACAAAATAATATTTCAACCAGCAGCCAAACCTATGCTAAAAAAGGTGCAATGCCATGCCAAAGTGATGTTTGGCTCCACCATCTTGATTCAAAATGGTGGCCAGTGCCCCAGCGTTGACCATGACTGCTGCCCTCACCTTGGGTACCTCTTGCCAAGTTTGGCAATGCTATCTCGAGACAGCCAAACCTCTGAAGAGCAGACAGGTGGATAGACAAATCACTTTCCAAAACATATAGTATATATAGTATGAAGATGTCGTTCCATTTGTAACTTGGCCAGTGATAATACTCAATGATAGAAAATGCAAGACTATGCGAAGGCAGGCAGCAGTTTGTGTGTGTGTCAGCAGAGAGAGTGTGATTATGTTTCTTATTAAATGCCTCTTCAGCACCTCAAAGGAAAAGCAATTTCTCTGGGACACACAGAAAAGATAGGTTTTGTCTCCAGAGTCATTCAGGAAGACTGGATAGCTCCAATTTGTTTAAACTCATAACTAAGAAGCTAACACATTTCGCTGGCACCTGCTGCCAGACATTTCGGTTTTCTTGAGCTACTGCCATAGCAGTGACAATGAATTAGATGAAGGGCTGGAGGGGAGAATCTATGAACATCACAATGCCCGAGGCTTAGCATATCTTAGCCAGAGATGCTTTGCCTTTGTTGAACCAGGAGAGAGAGAGAGAGAGAGAGAGAGAGAGAGAGAGAGAGAGAGAGAGAGAGAATGAGGCGGAAAAAAGCCTTCCAGCACTTATGAAGACATTTTGTAGTTCTAGGATATTAGAAATGTGATCCACCATGGCTCATCCACGGAGTCAAAACAAATATGTATATACTGGCTATCTCGCCTTGTATTTTTTTTCTTCCCAAACTGTTGTGGTGATCCCAACACTTATTCCTGGGGATGCTCTGGCATTCTTCCAGGATAGTATCAGTTTTAACTATTTTGACTTAAATCACACCAGCTCACAGCTTTTCTCCAAGGAAATTCACTCCCACACTCAGGGGTGGAGGAAAGGGGGTGCGGTAGGTGCAGTCCTCCCCGGGTGTCACCACTGAGGGGGGTGACAAAATGCCGGGCGACACTCACGGCAGGGTCTGCAATGTGCCCGAGCCACGCGTCTCTCCTGGGAGACTTGGGCTTGGGTGCACGCAGGCTTCTCGCTGCCCAAATGGTCAGCTCGCTGCCTTGCCACCCCAGCTGTAGGACGGCTAAGTGGGAGGAGGCAGGTAGACTCTAGAGGCCACACGGTGTGCCCTGCCCCTGTAGGCAGCTTGCCCCACCCCTATGGGTGGCTCGCTGTGCTCCTTGGTGTGCCGCCCCAGGTGCCTGAGCGGCTTCCTCCTGAAGTGAAGGCATGAGGCATGAGGTTGCACTGTACAACGTTCAAAGCTACAGCATCCTTTCCAGTAGCCTCATCGGTGGGGGAATTAGAACTCCGTTCCTCCCTCCCCCTGTGCTTTACTTCCAGTGCAGCATGCCGGCTGTGTTCATCTAGAACCACGGCACTCAGGGGCACTCCCCCCTTCTTGGCATCCATGCTGAACTCAAGTCTGTACTTTCTCTCTCAAGCCTGCTTTCACTTTCAGGCCAGTAAACTCCAAAAGTCACTCGGCTGTTTACTGCTTTTTACAGGCAGGCAAACCTTTTGCTGTTTTTCTGCTTTCTCAGGCAGGCAATCTGCACGCTGTTTTCCACAGCTGCAAAAGGTAGTCAAAACATTCTTTGACGTCTCACTCTCTTTCTGAGCCAATCCCATTTGTCAGTAACTTTCTAAGCCCTGATGGTCGTTGCCCAGCAACCTTCCCCGGGACGGGAATCCTTATCTCACCACAGGAATTCCTGGTATGCAAGCCTTTCTTTCAGAGCTTGTTTTTTTCAAACGCAGCTCTTTCTTGTGAACCAGAGAACTAAACCATTCTGCGTTCACTTTTTCAGCCCGATATTCAGCATACCTTTTTGGGGCTCCGTTGCTTTGAAAACACCCCCTCTTGGTGTCCTTCCGTCTGTTCAGCTTCTGGCTGCAATGCAGACGTTATCTTCTTTCCTTGGTGCAGAGGATGGCACACGATCCATCAACCTCTCACCTCTCATGCTGATTCCCATGGATCAGATAACCAGCAGCGACTGCTACCATTTCTTGATATCAAGCCTTGTCATTCAGAGGCATTTGGCACTCTCCAGGTGCCCGGCTTGATTCCTTGTTGGCCTCCCCCGTCAGCGACTCCCGGCAAGACAAGGCGAGGTCTTTATCGGCCGATCCTTCTTCAAACGTGAGAAGAACACAGCCACTCCTCCTCCCTCACTCCCTGCCATCCCCAGGGAGGGGAAAGAGACAGACAGAAATGTATTTACATGCCTTTATTTCTGTCTTTCCTCAGTGCAGAGAACAACATGTCTGCACCCTCTTTACAGCCACAGCAGAGAGAGAATAACTCCTCCCATGTACTTCCAGTACAGGGTCATGTGACACTCTGAGCTAACATCCGGTGCTCAGTGCACATAATAGACTGTCCCTTCTTCCCACGGTACAGTCCCAAAACATCAACATCCTGTTTGGCTTTCCAGCCACCTGGAGCACTCAGCAGCATTGCTCCTTTTTCGTAACAGGTAATGCAGGTGAGCTGTGCACAAGCAAGCTGCCAGCCAACTCCGCTGAGGCTCTTTTTATTAGCACAATATGCAAAACCAGTCAGATACATTTTGGACTGTGACCTTTCCACATCTTCCAATCCCAAGATTGAGGGGTGGTACAAAGTTATTTTGGCACCTGTTTCAACCCCGTCATTTCCCCCTTGAACAATGTATGACGAAGGAGACAAAGGTCACAGACATGGCATGGCAGACCACTGAGAAAGCCAAAGGTTAGATATTGGGCATGATATTCAGACAGCTGTGGCTTGTCTGCAGGTGGAAGTGTGCTCCACACCCGGTGGTCATTCCTTCATCCTCTGCCACTGCCCACACTCATGAGACCAGTATTAAATGCTCTCTACTTCACCAGACAGTGAGATGTTCCAGAAGCAACACTGAGCTTAGTTTGCCTTGGATAGTTTCAGGTCTCTGCGTAGCCCTTGCAATAACCCAGAAGAAAGGGCAGAGAAGGTATTCTTCATCTCGGCACAACTGCCCATATATTCCATGTACAATGACACATATCCCTATCACAAGGCAGTTTCTTAAACCCAATGAGGCGGCATTCTTCATGTACTCCATAGAGAAATGCCCATTGGTCATTAGACACACACAAGCTGCTTTTGAGACTTTCTAGCTGTGGTGTACAACAAATGCAAGTGAAAATAACAACTGTGCTGTTATGGCAACCTTGCAAAAGTGCTACGGAAATCAGAATTAGTGGCTTAGTCTCCCTTGATGTGAAAGCACAGGAAACCAACGGTGTCTTTCCAATATAAGATGAAGGAAGTTGGGCACTCTTGCATCTGGCAGCTGCCCCACTGATCCATTACAAAAAACAAGTTGGGCTCCCCCACTCCAAAAAGAGCTGCACCCCAGTTTCAGCTAATTCCAGCTAGAAATGTAGCACATCCCTTTTGCCTCAAATTTAAAACTGCATCTGTGTCCTTCTCTTCCTCTCGCTCCCTGTAGATGACTGGGCACAAATCCACAACTCTACAGGTAGATTGCCCATTCAGGATAATATCCATTAAAGGAACATTATGGTTCTTCTGTTAAAATCAGTGGCATTAATCAGTCACCCATTCACAGCAATCAAGGCAGTCATATTCGCAACACAACGCTATTGGTCACAATTGTGATGGAAGAGACATAATCCATGAATCTGATCGAGGACATATGGGAAAATGGTTGGATGGGTGTCCCCTTTGGCACTTTGGATGACAATAACCTATCAGGCCCTCCTACGTGAGCAATGCTTAGCTTGTTTTTGATCCTTCTCCACTCCAGCCAAGCTCCCTTCTTAATTTTCCCATACTATTGTATAACTGTTTGAAACTTTCACATTCCCCCCCCCCCCCCTTTGTCCTCTTTAGTTTTCTTTCATCTCTGTGCACGCGAAATGAAAGTTAAAAGGAAAGTTTTCCCAAGAAAATGCTACAGTGGAAAAAACCCACACCAGTGGAACTTCACATAGTTTTTTCTTACTTTTTGATACGGGTAGCCATTTATGCAAGCATAACTGTTATTAATATTACTTCTGTTCTAAAGTGCCAGAGGATATTGCTTTGAGGCTCCTGTGTCCTTAATTATGGATCTCCAGCTGTCTCCCAACCAAGTCCAATTTATTATCCAAGAGGTGAAACAATGATGTATTCCCAACCATGAGGTGTTTCTCCCCACCTCTACTTAGTGGATGAATTAGTACCTTACCCCAGCTGTTACCCAGATGTGAGCCATCATCGTCTAGAGAATTATATTGCAGGAATCATTAATTAAACTTTCTGAAATGTGCTTTAATAAGTGACACAGACAGTTTCAAATGATGATGATTGCAAGTGCAATGGAAAGGGAAGGCGAGTTAGTCCAGATAGAAGAGGGAGAAGTTTCACATTATTATTATTATTATTATTATTATTATTATTATTAGTTATGAATTGGATTTATTTGATCACAGGATTGTTAAAAGACTGCTTTTCCATAAGATCAGATCTGGTTTCCTTAATTTTTTTTGTCTTTTAAATCCCCCCCCCCCATTTTTTAACCAAACCAAGACTTTTATATAAATACAATAAAAAGCTTCATTTCCATAACATCTGTACGGACTATGTATTGTGTTCCACAATTAATTCAGAGCTGCATCACCTGTATGACAATGAACTCAATGTGACTTCAAACAATATTTTTTTTAAACACACACACACACACACACACAAACACACGAAAGGCTATTAAACCATTAAAAGTCTCATCATTACAAAACAACAACAGCCAAAGCCCACTTCTAATATTTGTTTCTATTATAAATTGGGTACCGTTATTCTCATTTGGTTTCCTCACATTGAGTGCCTTACAGTAATCTAGTCTCAAGGTTAACAATAAGTGGAGCGCAGTAGATAGCCTGTTTTGGCAGCAGTGGATGAAAGTTACAAACATACTAACTCCTCTAGAGCGGGCAAACCAAGTCAGATTGCAGGCAGACAGATCCAGGGACTTTATTTCTGGGCAACTTTGCTTTCAAAAGCAAACAACAACAACAAAATCATATATAATTATGAATTGTCTGGCAGAACTGGATGAAATTTGCAGGCAAGATTGTCCTTTCTGAGGATGTGAATTCTATCAAAGTTTACGAGGATAGTTGCAGTGGTTTTCCTTCAAGGGCAGCCATTAGAGCAGGCTTCCTCAACCCTGGCCCTCCACATGTTTTGAGACTACAATTCCCATCATCCCTGACCACTGGTCCTGCTAGCTAGGGATCAAGGAAGTTGTAGGCGAAAAACATCTGGAGGGCCGAGGTTGAGGAAGCCTGCTTTAGAGCTTTGGGATGGATAATAAAGGAACAATTTAATCTCACCATGTGTTTTGTGAGCAGATGTTCAGAAAACTGGACTATAACTGCCATTACCCCCCAATCAACATGGGCAATGGTCAAGGATGATGGGAGCTGGCATGCAACAACATCTGCAGAGCATTATGTTTGCTATCCCATTCTAAGCATCAATAAGCAACTCCTTTGAATCCAATTGCTGTAGTGACAATCATTTTTGGGGGAAGGACAGGTAATTAAATATGAAACCTTATGATGTAGAATTGCCTGCAGCTAGCCTGGAGTTAACATAGTACTTTATTGTTCACTCATTCTCCTAAATTATGTTGCGGCTATAAGAAGTTATATAATTAATTGCTTTTGTAGCCTGGAGGAGTGCCGTCCTTGGTTTTTCACCCCACATGCCTGAAAGGTATGCTGAAAGGAGCATGGCCTTGCCAAACCAGCCTGCTTCTGGGGAGAAAAGCAATGACAAACCTAGACAGCATCTAAAAAAGCAGAGGCATCACCTTGCCAACAAACGTCCATATAGTAAAAGCTATGGTTTTCCCAGTAGTGATGTATGGAAGTGAGAGCTGGACCATAAAGAAGGCTGATCACCGAAGAATTGATGCTTTTGAATTATGGTGCTGGAGGAGACTCTTGAGAGTCCCATGGACTGCAAGAAGATCAAACCGACCCATTCTGAAGGAAATCAGCCCTGAGTGCTTACTGGAAGGTCAGATCGTGAAGCTGAGGCTCCAATACTTTGGCCACCTCATGAGAAGAGAAGACTCCTTGGAAAAGACCCTGATGTTGGGAAAGATGGAGGGCACAAGGAGAAGGGGACGACAGAGGACGAGATGGTTGGACAGTGTTCTCGAAGGTACCAGCATAAGTTTGACCAAACTGCAGGAGGCAGTAGAAGACAGGAGTGCCTGGTGTGCTCTGGTCCATGGGGTCACAAAGAGTCGGACACGACTAAACAACTAAACAACAACAATTAGAAGAAGGGTTGAAAGTAATTTTCAGAATTGCTGCATAAGCAATTTGCTCCACTTCTCAATATGTATATTTTTACTTCTTTCTTACAGGTTGTTGATGTGTAGTGCACATAGGTACACTGATTAAAACACCACACATAAATTAATCTTGATGCAATCACATCATTTCATCAGGAGCATTCCTTATTTGCTGCAATTCAATCAAGGTGTCCATGCATGCTGTTTCTTTCTTTCTGTTTCTTTTCCTTATTGCTCTGTGTGAAAACTTGAGGAACCTGTGCATGCTCTGCAGTCTGAATAAAACTCAAGAACCAAAGAGCAAATAGACAGCAGGTCATTAATTCATTTCTGCCATTCTGCAAAGGATATGTAATACTTTGGAATCTGGATTTTTTTCAACCAAAGGGGGGATGGTTAGGAGGGTGGAGACAATTGCATAAGCACCCTTATTCCATACCCTTCTTCCCATGTCTATATTTAGGGTTAACTAAACATGTAAAGGGACGAGGGTGGCACTGTGGGTTAAACCACAGAGCATAGGACTTGCTGATCAGAAGGTCGGCGGTTCGAATCTGTGCGGCGGGGTGAGCTCCCGTTGCTAGGTCCCTGCTCCTGCCAACCTAGCAGTTCGAAAGCACGTCAAAGTGAAAGTAGATCAATAGGTACCACTCCGGTGGGAAGGTAAACGGCGTTTCCGTGCCCTGCACTGGTTCGCCAGAAGCAGCTTAGTCATGCTGGCCACATGACCCGGAAGCTGTACGCCGGCTCCCTCGGCCAATAGAGCGAGATGAGCGCCGCAACCCCAGAGTTGGTCACAACTGGACCTAATGGTCAGGGGTCCCTTTACCTTTTAAACATGTAAAGGGGGTGCTGCAATGATCACATTAGATCCACCCCCATCATAGAAAGTCACCTCCACAAGCTGGCTGTTCTACTTGTGTGGACACTACAAACTAGGGTGGTTCATAAAAAAACCTTTTTTAAAAAAATGCTTGCTCCAAAGGTTTTATCTTACTACACTAGGGATTATATAGCTATATCTTGACCCTCAGTTAATATCTTGACCCTCCTCCACGAAAATAGCTGTTTACTTGGCCATTCTCCTATGTCGTGAAGGTTGAAATTTCAATTCAGTGGAGGAGGGTCAAGATATTAACATATGCATGAAATTTCAGATGTAGCTATATAATCCTTAGTGTAGTAAGATAAGACCTTTGGAGCAGGCATTTTCAAAAAAAGGTTTTTTATGAACCGCCCTACTACACACCTTTTAGAACCCTGAAAAATCCACTTCATGAGTTGGAGAGTGAGATGAACAATGATGAGGCAGTGCCACAACATTTCTCCTTGTACTTCCTTTGCACATTTACTTAACCATAAAATCTGCATGTTTGAAATGAGTATGAATAGCGCAATTTCCAACTACACCTTTGATTCCATTTCCTAGTGAAAACCGAAACAGTGGAACCTTGGTTCTCGAACGGCTTAATTGATGAACAAATCGGCTCCTGGATGCCGAAAACCTTGCAGTAAGTGTTCCAGTTTGCGAATGTTTTTCAGAAGCAGAACGTCCGATGTGGCTTCCAGTTGAGTGCAGGAAGCTCCTGAAGCCAATCAGAAGTGGTGCCTTGGTTTTCAAATGGTTTTGGGAGTCAAACGGACTTCCGGAACAGATTAAGTCCAAGAACCAAGGTTCTACTGTACTTCTCTTCTCCAAGGGAAGAGTGAAAAGTGAAAATCCAGACACCAAATCTGTTGAGCTTTTTTTAGCCCAACTTGCTAAGCTCCCCGGCCCCGGGGGGGAATAATCTAATATTATTATTTAGATATTCTTAAGGAAATTCACCAAAATTTACACTTCCAACATGGGGTGTCATACATCCAGATTTTCCCAGACATTAAAGCGATTTCTGCCTGGACATATGACAACCCTATATTTGGTATGGATTGTATTCAATGTTGATTATACTTAGAGTAGATTCACTGAAATTAATGGACCTACCTTAGTCATTAATCTCAATGGCTCTACTATGAGTAAAGCTTACTTGAACACTATTCCTTTCTATCACTGGCCACTTCCATGCTTCTCTGATTGATCAATTAGAAGATTTATTTGGAATACAGATGCCTTTCTTCACGGCAAGAGCTCATTGCCCCCTTGAACACCCTGTTAATAAATACAATTTCTGGGTCAGACACTAACACTGCTCTTTGGTTAATTATATCAATGCAAGAATATTAATAGCCATTCTTACTTCATAACTATTCATTTCAGGCTAAGCACTTGTGCTCTGGCAATTTTTTTTCAGGCTGCCAGCTACGAATCTGAGATTTATCTTTGTCTAGGAGCAAGAGGGAAATTTAAGCCCAGCGATCAGTGTTGACAGGAAAGCCTTTCATTTTGTATAAGAAAAATCCACAATTCCTCTTCCTGCTGAGGTACAATACCCTCTAAGTTAGCAAACTTCACCGTTTTCCAGGGTGACTAGTTTAGATAAAACCTGTGACAGAGGAAATGTCCTCACCAAATCTCTTCTAGAAATGGACAAGCTTTGTCCTGGTCAGTTTGGAAACCAGTATTTATAAGTGCTTTCACCATTCTGCGCTGAAATAAAAAATATACCATCCCTGTGAATCTCTTCTTATACAGTGGTACGATGGTTCTCAGACTTAATCCATTCCAGAAGTCCGTTCCAAAACCAAAGCATTCCAAAACCAAGGAGCACTTTCCCATAGAAAGTAATGCAAAATGGATTCATCTGTTCCAGATTTTTAAAAACAACCCCAAAATTTTTACTATCTAACAAGACCATTGATCCATAAAATGAAAGCAATAATCAATGTACTCTATTATAAAATAAATAAGACAGTATTGTAGATGATAAAAATTAAATTTTAATTTTCTTCTTCCCTGCACTGATGATAGTCATTGTTTGGATGGGGGGGGGCGCTTTTATCCATTTCCACAGTCACAGAATCAACCCATCAGTAGCTGAACTGGGTTCCACAGTCACAAAAATAAATTAACCGAAAAAGCCTCAAAAACAAAAACACAAAATAAATAGCAAAAACAAAAGCACCAAACTTAATCTGTTCTGGAAGTCCGTTTGACTTCCAAAATGTTCGAAAACCAAGGCGCAGCTTCTGATTGGTGCAGGCACCCCGGAAACAATAACTGACAGCCGCATCGGACGTTCCGCTTCCAAGACCGTTCGAAAATCGGACCACTTACTTCTGGGTTTTTGGAGTTTGAGAACCAAGGTGTTTGAGAACCAAGCTATCACTGTACACTGCACACTTTGGGAAAACTATGAAGGAAGGGAAAGCTTTGCAAAAACTTGCTAATCTCCCTTCCTCACCCCCTCCAAAACCATGAATTATAATTT
This sequence comes from Podarcis filfolensis, assembly GCF_964270895.1. NCBI lineage: Eukaryota > Metazoa > Chordata > Lepidosauria > Squamata > Lacertidae > Podarcis > Podarcis filfolensis. The sequence goes on from NC_139618.1 coordinate 9,705,632, forward strand.
CAGATACCATCAAGGTTTTAGCATCTTTTTTCTATAATCATATGGTTTAAGCAATATCGGGATTGGATCATTATTGATAAACCTACACTTTGATATTAACTAAACAAATCCTAGCAGTCCTAGTTAGCTGAAATAAATGATTTAGTTAGTTCTCATGCAATTTCTCATCACAAGAAGCAATCAATGCAACAGTTAAATTATTTCACTGGGTTCTTTGACATGTTAATTTGGGGCAGCTCAAGCTAGTCAAGATTGCCTTTTATTAAGTTTAGGCTCCAGTTCCTGTGGTTTTGTTTTTTTTTAATTTAAAAGTTTTTCCATGTTAATTTTCTGGTTTGAAAATGAATATCCTCTGTATCCTGATTTCAAACCATTACATCTAAGCCAGATATTAATTGCTAGCCTAAAAATAGCCAGAAGAAAAGCTCTGTGATTCATAATGGACCAGAAGCAATGAAAAATGTGCGAATGTTGAAGATTCATGCATTTAATATTTCTGCAACCTAATCAGAAAATAATAATTAATTTGACTCCTAAAGAACAATAAAGCTACAACATGGGCTGGGTAATTGTAGCAGCTCTTGGGAGAATTGAACTTCCCATGGGCTTTATTATCCAGTGGAAAGAGAGCTAACTTTCTTCTTCCACCACTAGCTTCTTAAAAGGGAAGGGAAGGGAAGATGTGCTTGGAGGACTGGATGTCAAGGTCACATAAAGATGTTGGATTAAAAAGAAAGAAAGAAATATGAGTGGAATTTCCCAGTGTTTGCTTATTCATCCCATATTTGGATCAGAAATCAATCTTGTGAATATGATCAGTATTCACTGTTGTTGTTTTCTGCCTGCAAACAACAGATAATTGATCGCTACCCCACTCAAGGTTTGTATTTCCTTTGCATTGAAATGAATGGACTGGGATAATGCAACGGCAATGTAATTGATGTAGCAAATTACATAAATTGTATAAGTTACATATTTTTCCCCACAGTTGACAGCGAGAAGAATATCACAGTTTTGTGTAGAAGACAAACTGCAGCAGAACGTAAACAAATAAAGCAAAGAGCAAGGGCTTTCCTCTTACTGGAGGTAGAATTTTATGAGCCTGAGAATTTTGCTTCTGAATCCAAATATGGAGAAACTTGCCAGCTTCCCAAATTCAAACAAATTACTGATATAGCACAATAGACTATGGGCAAAGGGAAACATGGGAGCCAGTTTCAGGTACCATTACTGCATGTTATGGTTTGGGGACTCTTGCTTCTCTCAATGTTAGTCTTATTCAGAGTAGAGACATTAAAATTAATGAACAAGATGGCCCAGTTAGTTACAGCATGGTGTTGGCAAGGTTGCAGGTTCGATCTCCATATGGGACAGCTGCATATTCTTGAGTTGCAGGGGGTTGAACTAGATCAGGCATGGCCAAACTTGGCCCTCCAGCTGTTTTGGGACTACCATCATCCCTAGCTAACAGGACCAGTGGCCAGGGATGATGGGGATTGTAGTCCCAAAACAGCTGGAGGGCCAAGTTTGGCCATGCCTGGACTAGATGATCCTCAGAGTTCCTTCCAACTCTACGATTCTATGATTGTATAATAAATATATTAATTTCAGTTAGTCTACTCTGAGAAGAACTTAGCTGGAGACAACCCATTGTGTTGCTCTAACCATTTGCATCATTTCCTGGAGACTTTGTCCATTCTCTCCTTGATTCCCAGAGCTGCAGCTTCTGTTCTCAAATAAGATTCTGCTTTATAAGGTGGAATATTTCCCCCCATAATAACCGAGGCCAGTCAGAGCTACTGCAAGCAGACTGACAATAGGGTACAATGGTTCAACAATAGAAAAGCAGTTATTAAGTAAGATTATGAATAAAAATCCGACCTGAATCCTCCTGGAGAGCTTCTTATCTTTCTACCATTTACCAGATTGGAACTTCCACTGAAACTGTGGGACATCTCAAGGAGTTAAGCATGTTCTGCAGAGGTCAATTGCCCCAAAGTTGAATGTAGGGACTTCTTGACCTTTCCGATGTTGGTGGTCTCCTTTCTATCTACCCTATTCCAAAGAAATTTCTGCAGCCAAACTCAAGTTATATTCCTGAACGTTAAAAAAAAAAAATCCCTCCCACAACATTAGAAGTCATTCATTCTGGCTTTACTTAACCGCGGACTCTGACACCAGTTCTGAAGCTGTTATATCACTCCGTTTGTTCGTTTGATACCATTGCCTTTCTTGAGGGCTCAAAGAAGAGGAAACCCTTTCAAAATCATCACTACAAACCATTGAGAGAACTGAGGCCACTTCTCAGTCAACGAACGCTCCCCATTTCCATGAGGAGAGTGGAAAGAGAGAGCTGATCCTTCAGGGTTAATGTCAAGGGCCAATGTTTTATCACATCCTCAGAACACTTGGCTTGGTTCCTAATGATAGTTCATGCTGGCATTTGATACCTCCACAGAAAGCACAAGAAGACTCAGACAGAAACAGTGGGATGAGTGATTGTTCCCGCGATAAGAGGAAAAGAAGGATGTTTCATCAGTTTCTTAGAGAGGAAGGAACAGATGGATGAAAGCGCAGCTAGAGGACACTTCTTCCATCTCTATCACTGGTTAACATAAGAAGAGCCTGCTGGGTCAGGTCAGTGGCCCATTTAGACCAGCATCCTGTTCTCACAGCAGCCAAACAGATGTCTGTTGGAAGTCCAAAAGCAGGACCGGAGTGCAGAAGCTCTCTACCCAATTGTGATTCCCAAAAATTGGCATTCAGGAGCATACTGCCTCTGACAGTGGAGACAGAGCACAGCCATCATGGCTAGTTGTCACTGATAGCCTTGTCCTCCACGAATTTGTCTAATCCCTTATTTAAACTTATCCAAATTGGTGACCATCACTACTTTTAGGTTGGATTGCTCTGACTGAATTCCCTCATCTCATTTCACTACTGAGCACCCATGGGCAGAAGCATTTTTCTAAAGGCCAAGGGCTGGGGACAAATGATGTGGAGGGGGGAACATTGCCTTCATGCCCAACTGGGGGCTTCCCAGAAGCCTCTGGTTGGCCATTGCTAGAAGCAGAATGCTGGGTTAGATTAGGCTTGCAACCAGAGAGATGGCCTCTAGCTCTGTTCAAGGTGCATGGTGTCACTTCAAATCACCATCTTTACAACAGCCACCTATGGGGCAGCAGTCTGACTCCATCTTAATCAGTACATCCATTAAATCAGAAGGGAAGGTATAACAACAACAACAACAACAACAACAACAACAACAACAACAACACCCTGCCCATCTGACTGGGTTGCCCCAGCCACTCTGGGTGGCTTCCAGCAGAATATACATAACCACAACAGAACATCACACATTAAAAGCTTTCTGATACAAGGCTGTCCTATTTAGACATATACCTTCCACCAGTCAGAACTTCACATTATGGTGTTTGTGATGTAAGGGAACCTGTTTGATGTTGTCCCACTTGAGTGGAATTTATTATCAAGGACAGTTCACCACAGCACAGGCATAGAGTAATCTTGGCAATACAAAACCTTTTCTTCTTCTTCTTTTTTTTTTATAAATAATTTTTATTATTTTCCAATACAAATATACAGTTCTGTCAAATTTTCACAAATTTTCGCAAATTTGATTCTTTTTAGACTTCCTTTGACTTCTCTGACAATCATCCATAATTACTTAAGAGGAAATACCGACAATAGTAGAATGGAGACTGAAGCTGACTGACTATGCAGAATTGGACAGATTAACAGGGAAAATTAGATATTTTCAAGATCAAAAGTTCATCGAGGACTGAGGGAAATTTGTTGAATATCTGAAAAGAACATGCGATGTGCAAACAACACTGGTGGGATTTCAAGAAGCACTGTGAAAGCAGAGATATATTGTTAAAAACAAATAGGAGTGGGACAAAACCTTTTCTTCTAGTGCTCTCTTGAGTTCCGATGAATATATGCTATGTCATTGAACACTAGAAAGTAAGAAGTGCATCTCCTTACTTTTTATTTAATTAAATTCTACAGAGAAGTAAGCTTCGGCAAGCCATGTGAAAACTGAGATGCACAAAAGCTGCAATCCAAACAGAAGGTAGCATCTAAAAATGGCTCGTTTAATCCTAAAACTGCACTGTGCATCATTCAGTCATTTCTATACAAAAGAGATAATCCACACCCCTTTCAGTGGGTGACTTGCATTGTGAGATAGACAAGGAGAGTGCAACCCTATCAGTTCATCGGCCATTGAATTCCCGTGAGCCATGTGGCAGAGATGAGCCCTGAAGGTAGAGGTGGGGAAGAAATTCAATTCAGCTCACATTTAAAGGCAAACTCACCCAGTTTGCACTTTCTGAATCAATATGGGAACAAAATAGACCCATCTTCCAAATCCACATATTTTGCAGTGCCGTTCTGCGGGGCCAAAGGTTCCTCACCTCCTGATACAGAGAACAAGGAAAGATGCCAATAAACTAAAAAAACACAAGCACACAGAGCAGCTCCATACAAGACCTAGCAAGAAAACAAATGGGAACAATGGGAGATTGAGCACTCTCACTTTACATTGTGGGTGCCCTTTGCGGGATCGTGCATGGTGCTACAGTTCCCAGGGAGCTTACTGGCAAACAGGGACTGGCTTGCCTCTCAGTGTTAATTTTTGGAGGTTCATGCCCAGCCTCAGTAATCAAGTTTCTTACTGGGAGGTGGGGCCAGCCCCATTTATCAATAGGGGGTGGAGCCAACAATAGCCAGGCAGTTGGCTCTGGAGATTCACCCACCCTAACCTCCCTTTGCTTAATGTTTCTTGTTTGCAGGTTAACTTTTTCTTCCTGTTTAGCGGGCACTGCTACGGTCTTTGACTGGCTGCTGTTGAAGGACCGGGAAGAATTTTCCCTGCTTTGGCAGGCTTTGTCTTCCCTGTAGCAATTTGTCACCACTTTGGCAGTTTATGCTCTTGGGTGGAATCCTTTAGTCTTTTCTTCCCTATATGGGGGGGGGCATGAAGTGGTGACTCACCCCCATGCGGAGGCGATTCCAGGGTCCCCCTCTTAAAGGGGTTATATATATGGGTGTCACTGGCCATACACTGAAAGGCTTTCAGTGAACTACCCTGCGTGCGGGGATATGGGGTGGGCTGCCTGCATACACATATGTCTCGCAGTGCACCCCCATATCCCATTTACCCTATTATTCCCCAGTTCCCCCTGGCTGGGGGGCTGGGAGGGATACATGCCCAAGGCCTAAGCCAAGATCTTCCTACATTCGGAAGTTTAATAAAGTTGTGGGCTAATTTTAATTCCATAACACATTGTCAGAGTCTTTATTCCTTCTTTATGATTCTTGGGGGCTGGAGCTGTTGCCGCCTGGTCACGCAATGTGCTTATTCCACTTCAAAAAAACAACAACCCCACCTGGTTATTTGGAAATGCAGAAGAAGTTTAGATGAGGATCAGATGTATCCCCAGCTGCAAAGCCAATGATTGGGCACCAGAAATGCTGCAGTGGCTTTTGTGTGTTGTCAGCTATGAATGTGATCGTGCTTTGGCCCCTTGCTTTGCTTTGCTCATACCAAAGCTTGCTATTTTGTCCCATTTGCAAGATTAAGGCCATTGCTGCTGCAATGAGAAATGCCCCTTCTATGTCACCACAACCAGGAGCTCTCATGTTACCATTGTTACTTTTCCTCTCTACCTGTGGCAGAATATCAAGGGGTGCTTCAAGGCTCTCTTTATGTGTTTTGAGCATGTATTATGTACTACTTCTGATGCTCACCTGTGACCTTTTCCCATTTAACTGCAGCCGCTGCCGCTGGGTTCGAATGTATAGCAACGTATAGCGAAAAGTCCAAATGATTTCTGTTGGAAACTGGTTAATGATTTGAGCACTGACACAGGAGCGTTAGAAAAGAAAATGCACCCCATCACACACAAATCTTTGTCCTCTAGAGAGGGCTTGTTCTCTCCAAGACCCATCCTTTGTCCAAAAATATTAGGTTGTCCAGCACGCAGGTCAGTACCGATCACAGATTGCCAACTGAAAACCAGCAGGCAGCATTGGAGGTGAGACATGAGTTTGAACATCCAGGGAGAAAGTCAGAGGAGGATAATTTTGGAAACATTCCTTCCTGCAAATTATTAGTTTCAAAAGCTGTTGCTGGGCATGGAAGACCATTAAGTTCACCATTTGTACACCTCCCTGGGCTTTTGCCTTCCTGCAGCTATTAGTGGTGTCCAGATAGATTGGTTCTTCAGACAGGGGAGCTCATTTATTAATATCAGGTGAAGCAATTAGTGAACTCGGGACCACAAAGAACAGCTTGAGTATGAAGGGATAATGAAGCTTAACCTTTCAAATGGAGCAACCTCATTTATCTAGGTTACAGCAATTCATAAAGGGGGAGGGAATCACCAGGAAGGGAATGAGAAAACACATGTCATGATTTTAGGAGGAACGACTGTCTGCACTAGACCTTTAAAGCAGTGTCGTGCCACTTTGAACAGTAATGGTTTCCCCCAAAGAATCTTGGGAACTGTAGTTTGTTAGGGATGCCTAGATTTGCTAAGTGACCCCCATTCCCCTCACATAGCTACAATTCCAAGAGAGCCCTGGGAAGAGCAATGGGTTGCTAAACTACTCCATAAGGAATTTCAGAGCCTGAAAAGGACAGCCCTCTGGCTCAATGTTGGACATTACTTTACCATTTCAGCGTGTCTCTCTTGGTGAACTCCCTGTGCTGCTGGGCTGGTGATGTGCGGTGGCAAAGGTCGACACAAGGGTCTAGGCTCTGATGGTTTAGGAGGTTTCTCTGGGAATTCCCACCTGATAGCCTCAGGTCTTATCTCCAGCAGTCAGCTCAGATGCCTGAACCTGACTCAGCTCTTAATCTGGTGCTTTGTAGTTTCCAACTCTTTGTCTGGGCCACTGCTGGATTCATGGGCCATGACACCCTCTCCACCTCATGTGCCTGAAATGGAGGGTGCCCCAAAATGGCTAGGGTGAAATTCAAATGTGGGGAATTTCAGAAGCATTCCTAAAACCAATCGCGTGCTTAAGCCTGTGCACAGCTATAGGCTGCATACACACCATACAATTCAAATAAGAGTGCTGGGAATTGAAGCTCTGCGATTTCCCAGGATTCTTTGAGAGAAGCCATGTTCTCTGGAAGTGAAAGCTGGACCATAAAGAAGGCTAATCACCGAAGAATTGATGCTTTTCAATTATGGTGCTGGAGGAGACTCTTGAGAGTCCCATGGACTGCAAGAAGATCAAACCTCTCCATTCTTAAGGAAATCAGCCCTGAGTACTCACTGGAAAGACAGATTATGAAGCTGAGGCTCCAATACTTTGGCCACCTCATGAGAAGAGAAGACTCCATGGAAAAGACCCTGATGTTGGGAAAGATGGAGGGCACAAGGAGAAGGGGACGACAGAGGACGAGATGGTTGGATAGTGTTCTTGAAGCTACCAGCATGAGTCTGACCAAACTGCGGGAGGTAGTGGAAGACAGGAGTGCCTGGTGTGCTCTGGTCCATGGGGTCACGAAGAGTCGGACACGACTAAACGACTAAACAACAACAACATGTTCTCTAAAGTATGGCATGTAAGCAGCCCTTATTCTAGACACAGATTGTGTGTGTGTGTGTGGGGGGGGTTCTTTGTGAGGACAATTATGGTGCTCGCACAAGTGACAACAGGACAATTATGTACAGCACATGCATGGATTGAGAAGAAATCCAGCATATTGATTAGATCAATAGAGTGAGCTCAGCTGTTTCTGCTCCTTCGAAGTGAAGACAGCTACGCTGCCTCTGAAACAAGGCTGCACTTGAACTCCGTTTATAAATATTTGAACAGCCTGTACTTGCCGTCAGAGTGTCAGAATATTAGAGGAACTGCCATGCAAGCCATTCTCATGTCTGGTACAAAGAAGGAGAAGCAAAGATTGGCTTTTAATGGATGCAATCAGCACATGCAGAAATGAAGTGGCTTCGCCATTTCCATCTGAGTGTAAATGTTTAATTACATTAGGGATCTCCGCAAAAACCCCTTAAGCCTGTGAAGGCAGCCAGAGGCAATTTAGCACCTGTTTCATAATAAGGTATGAAATGGAACGACATCTGCACATATTAAAAGAAGCAAAACCTGGGAATGCTTGATGTCCAAATCATTCTAGCCAATTAGCAGTGGACACATTGAGTGCTAATGCGAAACTGTGCTTCTTGTCTATTGGAAAACTATAGATCTGTGAGTTAAGGGACAAAGCTATCAATAACAAGAACTTAAAAGGATAAACATGCTGCTGGCAATTTTGATGTAGTCTACAAGGCTCAGACTTGGCTGAGTTATCTTTCCAATTGTTGGTGGAACCTAGGGATAAATGAATCGGCCAGTTTTGGTTTCTCTAAGGCTCTATCTGTACTACATATTTAAAGGAGTATTATACCACTTTAGACAGCCATTGCTTCTCTCAAAGAATCATGGAAACTGTAGTTTGTGAAGAGATCCCCCTCACCAAACTACAATTCCAAGACTGGTTTAACAAGCAATGCCTCTTCCCAGGGAACTCCAGCAATTATAGCTTGGGATACCTTTGTGGGAAACCATAACTATAATAACTATAAGTAATATAATATATAGCGTAGATAGAGCCTATGTTTCTGATTTTTCCCACCTTAAATTCAGTTTGCGCTATTTCCATATCAAATGGCATAAAATTTAAAAGTTTGCACGGACATTTGTTCTCCTAGTATACTTTCCCAAATATACACATTTTCCCAAGATATTTCCCCTAATATTAAATACACATTTTGTGTGCACTTTCCCCTAATTACCCTTTTTATATGCTTTTGTTTTGTTAGAGAAGTGCATTTTAAAAATTCCAAAGTCAGTTGTGTTTCATTGGGTTGCATTTGACCAACAAGCATTTATATTCCACCTTTCCCCTAAGGAGCGCAATGTGAGGCATATGATTCTCTCCCTCCTCATTTAATTCCCCAAACAAGGTAGATTTGACTGAGAGGCAGTGACTGGTGCAATAAGGGTACCCAATAAACTTCATGGCTGAGTGGGGACTTGAACCCTGGTCTTCCAGGACCCAGTCCACCACTCTAACCATTGCACCACAGTAGCTGTTACTGCTAAGCAACATAAACAGAAAAAGAAGACAACATGCTTTTATTGGTGGGAGATAGAAGAACCACTGAGAGCTGGAGCTACAGTGTGCATACAGTATGCAAGATTGGTAAATAGCCAGCAATCCTCTATACCAATGGGTCTTGCTTTCTACGGCAGCCACACACAGGGGTGTAGCATGGGGAGGGCCAGGGGGGCCATAACCTCAGGTGCATGATTTTGAGGGGGTATGAGCTAGGCACCCCCTCGCAGCAATCCCCACCCTGCCTGCCGCCAGTAGTCTTGCCACTGCACCCCTGCCCTCTCCCTGAAGGGCAGTGTTGGGGGGGATGAACCCACTAAGGACCATGTCTGCTGATTAGGCTTTCCCCTGAACATGAACATGAAATTTATTACGGTCAGAGACCAGCTTGTGAAACACAAATGGAATTACAATCCCAATAGCAAAACAAACATTTAAAACAATATACAATAATGGATTTTAAGTTTAAAAGTGTGATAGGCGTACAAACACTTTAAGATAGAGAAATGACCCAGAGTTGCCTGTGGATCTGAGTTTGGGAATTTTCTTAACAAACTAGATTGAATCAGGGGATGGTCTGCGCCTACAGATCTGTGCGCAGAATCTGGCGACAATCCGGATCGTCTTGTGGTCTTTGTGGCGACAATCCGGATCGTCTTGCCACATCTTTGGAGAAGATCGAATTTTTGCTTTACCAGGAAGTCAGCAAGCCTCACCAGCAGGGGGTCAATGGTTTCTCTACATGCCTCGTCATAAAAGGGAGATCTAAAAAATATGTGTTCAGGGCTCCCTATATCCCCCAATGGACAGGCGCAAATTCTCTGGTCATATGGGACTTTTTTAAAGGATCCTTCTAAGACCGGCGAGGGCAGAGCCAAGCTTCTGGCAAGTGTAAAAGCCCTTCTCGCATTTTTGGATACAAGAAAAAATAGATATGCTGCTGGAGCAGCTATATATCTCTCGATTTCTACCATTTTGTAGTCGGGGCACCTCAAGCAGTCCTGTTGTCTCTCAGTGTCTATAAAGGCTTCCCCCTGTGTGGTGGGCAGGCAGCACAGCATGCCCTGTGATCCTTCCATGCGCTACACTTGCCCAGTGGCAGCGGGGGTTGGGTTGGCGCATTCGGTTTTGCTTATGCTCTGTGCCCAGTCCCTGGTTCTGCATGGGGCGTGAGCACACGACACCCACAAATGATTCAATCAATCAATTTCCTTTATTCGACCGATAGTCAGAAATCAAACATTACACAATAATTATAAACTATAACATCATAGGGGTACATAAATAAGGTAGGGTTAGGGTACTAGACCTCTCACAGATAACCCACATCAAAGCATTCAGTTATACGTTTCTGACACTTGAGTGCCAGGAAAAGGAATTTAGCCAATGACAAAGTTATTTTCCCTGAAGACTTATTTAGCAGATATGCTGTCTGCTTTCCTCTTTGTCGGGAACTGAGCTGGGGTAAGTATGGAGTTATAAGGTACTGTCTTAAATCGTTGTAGATGGGACAGCTCAGTAAGATGTGCTCTGTGGATTCTACCTCACCCAATGCACAGTGGCATAATCTCTGGTCATATGGGACTCCTCCATATCTTCCCTTCAGAACCGCCAAGTCAAGAACATTCAGCCTAGCCGCAGTAAATAGTCTGCGGTATTCCACGTAGTGGATATCCGCCAGGTAGCGAGCTGGAGCACACAAATGATTCAATGCTGCCGGCCACACAATTCTCATTAACAAATGATTCCGACATCTCTAATAGAATCTTGCGACGAGCTTATAATATAATGCCAACACTCCCAGCGAATGTAGAGGAAGCAAACTGAGCTTCCTCAAACTGAGAGGTAGGAGACCTAACATCCCAAAATAAAATTGTGGGGGGACACAAATCCCAACCGTTTATAGAGAAAGCCCAATGAACATATGTGGACTAGAGCTATGAACTAATTGAAGAAAAAGAAGATGTATGGTTTCCATGCATCACCGTCTTCAATTCCCTTTCTCTGAAGGCAAAACACAAGCATTTTTAGAGAGCGTTTACGTATGAAGATACACCCATTCTCTTCCGTGACTTCCCCCACGAACAAATATGTCAGAACCAGAGTGGCTTATTAGGCGGATGGGGAGCTATGGCAGAGGGGGAGACTGGAGTGTTATCTAGTTGCTAAGTAACCTTCTGCTTGACAAGGATTTTTACTGCCATTTCACAGATATTTCCGTACAAGCCTCACAGTGTGTTAAAATTTCATTGACAAGGAGATGACCTACTCTAAAGGCACAGCACACATAACTTGTAGATGATTAGTGCTGAAACAAAATGTTGCAAACCTTACAAGGAGCCACAATATGAAACAAAAGGGGAAGGGTACTAAAACTTGGCTCTGCCTATCACCAGGAAGGTGGTGATTATAGCTAAGGAGACTTGGGGTTTTTTCCACAGAAAAGAAATTATTTTTCTGCAAACATGCAGGCTCCTTCCAAACTGTGGGTGAATATTACCACCATCACCCTTCAGATATCTGGCAACATGCTTCACCACTTTGCCAAGCACAGATAAGCCCCAAATGCAGGGACCAGATTACTGGCCCATTCAGATTACATACCACCCATTTTAAGGCAGCTGCATTGATTGCCAGTTCCTTTCCGGACCCAATTTAAGGTGTTCATGTTAGTGTTTAAAGGACTCAAGTCCCAACTCTCTGAAACAGAGCCGTCTTTCCCATAGGGCTTAGTGGTGCGTTGCGCCAGGGCGCTGGCCTCTCAGGGGCACCCCAGTGAGTGGGGGAGCTGCGGGGCTTTGCCGGCGGCCTCCCCTTTCCCCGCCTGCCCACCAGCTGTGCCCCATCAACCATATGACTGGTGGGTGTGCAGCTTCCTTCCCAAGCCTCCGCGGGAGGCGAGCAACCCCTGCAGAGGCTTGGGAAAAGGTCAACAACTCTGGGAAATGGAGGGCAGGGCCGGCAGAGGGATTTTTGCACCACAGCGCCAGATATGCTTAAGACAGCCCTGCTCTGAAAGGCCACCTCCTTCCCTACGGACACTCACTGGTGTTAAGATCAGCTGAGGGGACTCTCATGGTAGTTTAGCTACCCTCAGAAACTCTGGGTGATGGTAATCCAAGAAAGGGAACTCTCTGTCGCAGTCCCAAAATTGTGGAAGTCTCTTCCCAGATAGGTGTGTCTAGCATTTTCATTGTACTACTGTTACTGAATGCTGAATACGCAACTCTTGTCCCTGGGCTTAGACACCTGAGATGTATATTTTCAGAATCTACCCTATTATGATTTCCTGTGATTGTATTTTTTTTTTTGGAGGGGGAGAGGTAATTCTAAGTTTTAAAAACTGTTTTTAATGTTGTCATTGAAAATGTTGCAACTTGCACTGGGACCTTAGTGTGAAGAAGGGCTGGTAAAAGATTAAAATCCTCCTCATCATCACCGTTGTATTCCTCATCACAAACAAAAATTTCTCAGAAAATGTTTTCTGATAAAATTTGTGTTCAATTTCTCACCACCATCAATTGACAAAGCGTGTTCTCACTAAAGGAGAGCACGTGTTGCGGATGGGGCCTAGCAAGACACCCCATAGTTGCCAGGCAGTATAAGATAGAGGGGCCTGGCAAGGATTGGCTGTTTGAGTTGCTGGGATAAAATTGATGTTGCCAATTTGGGGGTGGGAACAGGCTATTTAAACAAGGTTCACAGCAAGCTGCTTTCTCTTTCAATGTGGGAACCGGATCGCCCGCCCGCCCTCCCTTTTGGGCTTGTGCTTTGACCTTGCTATGCCTATCATGGGGTCGTCCGTCTTGGTGCGGGGGCCTGGTAGGAATTTTTCCATTTGGCTGATTAGTGTGTGCCATTTGGTTTTTGCCTACTGTGTAGCAAATCGTCACAACTTGTAAGGTTGGCGGTTAGGCATTGGTTTAAATTGGTTGGTGGAGGGGTATGGATTGGCTGTGCCTGCCCCTCCAATGCTGCTGCTGCATGGGAATTCTGTTAAAGGAATTCAGGGGCTTACCATCCTCTCGTCCAAACCCTTGGTGCAGGGTGCGGGCCGCGTAAGCTCCTGGGAGCATGCGGGGAGAAGCTGAGGGTCTGTGTCGCAGCTCCAGTTATCCCTGATCTTGTTCCTCCACACTGTCTTTCGGTGGTGCCCGGAAGTCAGTTCTGTCCCCAGGCGGGGGGACAGATAGTCATAACCAATGCCTAAGCAACCACTCACAATTTGTATGTTTAATAAAGTTGTGGCCAAAACTATGCCAAAAACCTTAAACAAAAATTTATGAGTGATGTGTGAGTTATTGGGGTAGGGGTGTTTTGGGGGACCTCAGCACGCAAAGAGGAAGCCACCATGCAGAAACTTCTCCAAATGTTCATCATTTTAAAAATAATATTTTAAATTAGTTTTCAATTACAATAATCCAAATTAAGCCTCATTCTATCCATATCAAATCACAATACCAAATAAAATATCAAATATCAATTAATCAACATTCCAGTTGTATAATTTTGTGGGGCCCCGCATGCTAGAATTACAGATTCGATCATTTATTTTAATTCTGCTTCCAACGTCTAATTTAATGCAGTTACATTCCAATCAAAATAATAATCCATATGCAATATGAAATGTTCAATATTTTTTTGTGGTGGTTCCCAACCGCACACTGAATTCTGCTATCTGGTCATCAGCATCGAGGGGTGAATAAACACAACCTACCTGATGCATCAGGACTTCAAACTTTAGTGTGAGAGCAATTTTGAAAACAGCTCTACACTGCTTTTTTAACCCCTGAAAAACCCCTGAAAACCAGTCCCATGCTGCACTTTGAATCAACTCCTGGCATGATTGAAATCTCTGACCACCCACTGATGAGGAGCAACTTCAGTTGTGCTCTCTGCAAAGGGTCCGAGCTGAATACTCCCTATGCCCCTGTTCCTTTTTTTTTTTTGTGGGGAACTGGTGCATGCAGCTAATGGGGACTTGAACCCCACCCATCTGCTGACATCAGGGTGATGCCAGCTGATTGGCAGGTGGATGTGGTTTTTGAAAAATTGCACCATGGATCAAACTGAACCCCCTGGCAGCCCAAGAGTGGTTCATGGGTTGAAAGTTTGTCAGCCTGATTAATTGAAATAAATAAATAAATAAGATATTGTACATGTGGCACAGAATAATTCCAGGTTAACAGAACTTTGGTTCTTTTCTTGACGCTGTGGTGACTGGCAGTGAGCAAAGGATATTTGTGTTAATACTGAACAGTCACAGGCTTCAGCATAATGCTGATATATAATCCTTGCTTTATTTTCATTTTCCTGAAAACCTGCACACCCTCTGATCCTCTTAATCTTGTCTGTGCAATTTTTTTTTTTTTACCTTTTTCAAAAAAAGAGAGGGGGGAATCATGAGAAAAAAGTAAAGGTGTGTTACGATTAGATACAGTGAAGTTTTGACCTTTGAAGGTTAATATTTTTCCAATTAATTGAAGGGTCCACCAGGGAATAGCTCAGAGAAAGATAATTAGATTTCTTTGCTGTGAATCATTTGAGTGCTTCACTAGTTTCACAAGTGGAAAAGGGGACATCTGATTTTTTGCTTCTTTTGTCAAAATTGTATTTACAAAAAAAGAGAGAGAAAGACAATGGGGCGAGAGCTTGGCAGAGGTTTATAGTATTCCGCAAACTGTAGAATAGGGGTGGGAAAACTCTTTTCAGCTCAAGAACCACATTTTTTCATGGGCAAAGTTATAGGGGCCGCATGCCAATGGTGAGTGGGGCCAGAGAAGAAAGTGGGTGGAGCAACGTGGTTTATTTATTTATTTAATCTGTATTAAAACACACAAGCTCTAAAGTAGGGCAGCCATACATCCAGACTTTCCTGGAGGGAACTCAACAGAACTCAACAATTTTGGGGGTTTCCTCAGAAAGCTCAACAACCTCTGGTGGAGCACAGGGTCAGATTTAAGGTGTTGGTTTTGCTCTTTAAAGCCCTTCACGGCCTAGGACCCTCGTACCTACGGGACCGCCTCTCCCGATATGCCCCACGGAGAGCTTCAAGGTCCATAAATAGCAACACCCTAGTGGTCCCGGGCCCTAAGGAAGTTAGATTAGCCTCAACCAGAGCCAGGGCCTTTTCAACTCTGGCTCCAGCCTGGTGGAATGCTCTGTCTCATGAGACCAGGGCCCTGCAGGATCTGATTTCTTTCTGCAGGGCCTGTAAGACAGAGTTGTTCCACCTGGCCTTTGGCTTGGAGCCAATTTGATTCCCTCCCCCTCTTCCTTTTTTCTTTTCCTTTGTCCTCCTGCGATGAGGCTACCTTTTAATATTTTAATGTTTCAATATTTTAATGTTGTATTTTAATTTTGTTTTTAAGTTGTATTCATTCAACTTATTTTTATTATTGCTTGTTAGCCGCCCTGAGCCCGGCCTTGGCTGGGGAGAGCAGGGTATAAATAAAAATTATTATTATTATTATTATTATTATTATTATTATTATTATTATTACTTTTCAAAACATGGGAACCCTATATAAAGTGCTTAAAACAGCTGGGAGGGAACACACAAAAAACTAAGGCTATGTGTGGACCCCCCTGATCTGCTGCGTGTCTCAATCTGTTGACCCCACCCCTTGCCAGATCTGTTTCAAAGGGGTTCTTTAATCCTGTTTTAACATACAGCCAGGTACAGAATGACAGTCTGTGCTGAATGACAAGCGAGGGAAGCCTCTTGCAAAAGAGCAACACCACGCAGGGATCAGATTATATTGCTTAAAAGCTGTTACGTTGGAAGGATACCATCCTGCACGCTTCTACTTCAAGAGGCGGGAAGGTAAAGATGTCAGCAAAGGGACTCTTTTCATCACTGAGCCCTTCCCAAAGTTGCTGGGTAAGTTTCCTTCTCCCTTCCCTCATTTCTCAATACCATAAGTGGTTTACTTTCCTGTCTTGCTCCTAGAAAAAGTCCGTCTTTAGTTCCTGCTGTGTCTCCCATTGCAAAGCAATGATTCTCTTCCAAAATCCTTTCCTCTCCAGCATATGATTCTTCGGTGGCTCTCTCCCTCTTCACAGTGTGCCTGGTCTTGAAACAACATTCTCTCAGTTGTGAGACTCTACAGGGACAAGTTTCAGAGGCAATAGGGGAAGGAAGAACACAGGTGTGTTGTTGACGTTGTTTGGATCTTGCAGGTTGCTCCTTTACAAGTTTATTCTCTGAGGTGAAATTGTTTGCAAAGAAGCACGCCACAGAGGATTCAGTCCTGAGTGGTGCTGCTTCAGGAGGTGGGGTGTCAGGCAAGAATGAGAGGCAGCCATCAAGCAGGAGAGGTCAGATGGGGCAACCACTTATGAAAGAGCAGCTTACATCAAAAGGCATTCCTCACCCCTTCTTCCAGCTGACCCAATCGGTCCTTCCTGCTCTCCCAGGTCTTTTTTTTTTTTTTGCTGTTTTTCCTTCTTCCTACCCAACCCCTCCTTCTCCCCACCCAATGGCTCTCTTTCTTTCCTGCCTGACCACATACCATCCAACATTTCTTCAATGAAAAAAGGAACGTCCTATTCTATAGTAATAATGTTTATTATATATACCCCACCCATCTGACTGGGTTATCCTAGCTACTCTGGGAGACTTCCAACATATATAAAAACATACTTAAACAACAAACAACTTCTCTATATAGGGCTGCCTTCACATGACTCAGGGTAGGATAATTCCGTATCCTCCAACTTTTTTCCAATGAAAATAGGGACATCCTAAGGAAAAGTGGGACATTCTGGGATCAAACCAGAAACCAGGATGCCTTCTGTAAATCCAGGACTGTCCCTGGAAAATAGGGACACTTGGAGGGTCTGTGATAACACTGGGCAGCCCAGCTCAACCTGAGGTGATACAGATATTTTCACCTGACTCAAACTTCCCCAAGTCTAGATTTCCCCTAAATTGGCATGATTTTCATTCAGGCTTTTACTTCATAATCACAGCTCACTCCAATAGTATAAGTAGGAGAGAATTCTCCCAAACATATTTCTGTTAATTTCTGTAAGTGGGGATAAAATCTAAGTATTGCTTTTCAGAGAAGAAGATGGAGGTTTACATCTATGAGTTTGCTACAGTCTCTTTCTGCAACAGAAAGCAGGCAGAATATGATGAAATACATAAACTGTGCCTGTTTCTGTTGCAACTGGATTGATAAGGTGACACCTGTAAGGGGGGCGGGGAGATAAACCCCCTGCCTCCAGGAAGCATTTGTTCTACGTAGCTCATTTGCAAGATTAATTCTCTTTTGAACCATTAATGAAGACATTTGTCACAGAATCTGACAGATCTGTGCCTAATTATAACAACTGTTATTTTCTTCCAGCTGTGTGAACCACAGGATGCAAAATTACTTTCCGGTTCACAAGAATTGATCGAGTTGCCCTCGTTCCTGGCTCTGAGCATACGTAGGCTTCTTCACTGTGGACAACAAGAACGTTTATTGGTGGAGTAGAGGGAAAGTCTGGAGTGGATTAGGGATAACAAAATATTCCACATCCCATCTGCTTATTCCCCGCCCCCCACTTGGGCACTGCATTCCACTTTTCCTTAACTCCAGCTAAACAAAGTTATTCTAAAATCAATTCCTGACTTGGACCATGTGTTGTTTGCTGAAACTTACAGCTCCTTCTTTTTATGTGGGCCCTCCATTATCACAAAATGCAGATGCAGTAATAAAACACTGCAAAAATAGGAGCACCTCAGTCTTGATGTTACTATATGCACCAATAATCTTTTTGTGCAATGTTTTACTGAGGTGCATATGCACTATCTCAGATATGCATTTTACTGCCATGCCCTTCATCCTTTGCCAGTCCCAAGAATTGTCAAAACTCCAGGGTGTTTCTTTCAGGGACCACCTTGTCAAGTATAATTGCTTAATTGTATGTTGAAATGGAAAATAACTCTGTATGTATATTGTTAAAGGTGTAATGTTGGGAAATTCCATTGAAGCTGAGCAAGTGCAGCAGAGTGCCTAACAGCTGATAATTAACTTAGAATGTAAGCTCTGCTAGCTCTCACATGGTGTTTAACTTAGATCACACGAGAAAGGTGTTCAGCTGCAAATCTCCATTTTGTGTGAGTTGGTATTTATTCTCTCTCTGTAAGCAGCCTAAAAGAAAAGTGTGCAAATGATTGTTTCCAGGAACACAGCCTCAGGCTATATTGTAGGCTGTGAGAAAGGCAGAGCTTTGTTTTCAGTTCTGGATGAAGTAATTTCATAATTTTTAAGATGCTTTACCTGTACTTGGATAAGCACATGATATCATGCAACGATTTGGATGTTACATTATTGTTTTGAGTGTCTGTTTTGCAACAGGTTCTGTTACTGAAGTTCTTGAACCATATTTTTGGACTGGACCATTTTTATTTCAAGAAGGGTTGGCTTTTACTCATCCTATTGCTTCCATACATCTGGTGAGCCTCTTACTCTCACAACCCTGGGTGCTCTTCTCATCATTCATCCTGGTGCATGTTTTGACCCATTACATGTTTTATTTCCTCAGGTAAGACCTCCTTGCTACACTCCCACAGCCTTTCTTTAGCACAGATGCCTTTATGGGATCCCATCTTAGGTCCTTAAATCTTGCCATTAGGAGATTTACTGGCCTCCAAGCCTTCGTCACCAGCTCCTGCTACTTATGTTCCTCCCACCTCTGGAGTAAAGCTTCCCAAGTTGTAGTTATATATCTCACACTGTGGAGAATTCAAGAAACACCTGTAACTGGAGGATGCAAAAAGAGTGAAGCAGAGCATCCATCAGAAGGAATTTAATCTGAATTCAGTGTTCTTATGAACTCAATATCCACACTGGTGGAGACCATCTTAAATGGGATGCTCCATTTTGGTAGCAAGCCTGTAAGACCATTCTTCTTATAAAGCCCCATGATCATGGACAAGTCTGACTTAGCCTGCATTTTGTAGCACTAAAGACAGCCCTGTTCTTGCATGTTCATTAGAATGGTTTTGATCAGCGATATGCTTGATAGAAAATCTGGACAGCATACCCATAAATAGAGACATCTTGGAGTTTTAAATATGTCGACAGAAAATACTTTCTGACACGAGTTGCTTAGGTCATCGTTATTGCAAAAATTGGAAGTTGAAGCTAAGCTTTTCCAACAAGCAATTGTCTTTCACAAGAGCTAGTTGCTGAAGAAATTTATTTGATCTGATCATTTCAAGAAGGGGAGGAAGGAACATGCAAGTCCTCTGCATTGCATTGCATTTGTCTGTGAAATGTTCCAAGGTTGTCTGTTGTCACATAAAATTATCTCAGTTTGCAGAAGGTTTAAGACAGACACAGTGTAGAATATCAGTCTGCCACCACATTTCAGCATTTTCACCACAGAACCAACTACTGGTATGTTGTTAGGAAAAAGTCAAAATATTCCTTATTGGCTTGCTATCAAACTGTCTGTATCTTTAAGACTATGGCCATAGATCAGGGGTCAGCAAACTTTTTCAGCAGGGGGTCGGTCCACTGTCCCTCAGACCCTGTGGGGGGTCAGACTATATTGTGAAGAAGAAAAATGAACGAATTCCTATGCCCCACAAATAACCCAGAGATGCATTTTAAATAAAAGCACACATTCTATTTATGTAAAAACATGCTGATTCCCAGGCCGGATTTAGAAGGTGATTGGGCCGGATCCAGCCACTAGGCCTTAATTTGCCTACCCATGCCATAGATGCACAGGCAGCCAGCAAAATTTAGAGAGGAGTTGTGCACCTTCCATAAGATTTGGCTTAGCAAAACATGGAACAGTCTGATTCAGCTTGAACCAGATAGGTGTCAGGGACTGGACTGAGGAGGAATGGCGGGAACTGTCCACCTCCCCCTGAGAAGAGGACAGTATAGATTTACAACTGTGATTTGCAGAAAGTCATAGTTCAGAGGCTGCAGAGGGGAGAAGATAGGAAATATTGGGAGAGGAGCAGCAGGAAGAAGAAGGTGCACTAGGGGAGAGACAGCTGACAGACTCATTGTCTTTAGAAAGCATTCCTGACCTTCCCTCTCAGAGGAACTGGCATGCAGTGAGAATAGGAGAACAGAAAGCTCAGAGGCAGAAAGCACAGATCAGCTGGCACAGGGATGACGTACAATAGGAAAAACGGAGAGGGCAGGACATTACTTGGAGCAATGCCATTATCTGAGAGACTGCTTCCTACGTCTCTCTCTGTGAATATTGAATACAATACCTTGGTAAGAGTTTCTTGTTTTTCCCCATTACTGGCAGCCTGCCATGAGGGAGGGGGATTTAACCCTGAAGCCTGACAATAGGCGGCTGCCAGATTTGCTTTGGGAATCTGAGCCTGCTCTGTTCCCCTCCCCATATCCCTCCACAGCATGGAAAAGGGATCAACCTGAACCCCTCTATGTGCCAGACAGGGCCTGTGGATTCATTGTAATTGAGAAGGTTCACTTTACACTTGTTGAGGTATTTACCTTAAGTGACGGTGTCACAGAAGGGACCCTGAGCGTCTAGTTCAGGCATAGGTGAACTCGGGCCCCCAGATGTTTTGGGACTACAACTCCCACCATCCCTAGCTAACAGGACCAGTGGTCAGGGATGATGGGAGTTGTAGTCCCAAAATATCTGGAGGGCCAAGTTTGCCTATGCCTGGTCTAGTCCAACCCCCTACAATGCAGGAATCTGGCCCATAGCTGTCCCTGTGTGGGCTCAAACCACCAGCTTTCTGGTTAACAGTTAATTAGGAAATTAACTGCAGCTCTTCAAGGAAGAAGAGGTAAATCTCCATGTATCAATTTTCCATAGCCTCTTTCTTTCCCCGCTTAAATTTTCTTTTGCCACACATTGTGCCTGCAGCTGGAATAATGCCAGATAACTCATGGCACCTCAGCTGCAATTTTAACCCCATATTGGGATGCAGCGTCACTTCAGGGCATTGGAAAAGGGAGGTGGGGGAAATGGCAACTGCCATAAAAAACATGGTGGATACCAGTGGGTGCCGCCATGTTCTTGAGAAGGCCACCATGTCACACACACACACATGAGGACACAGGATTTCGGAGACAATGTCAGTATAGCTGTAATGTAAATGAGACAGGAGTTTGGGTGGATTAAGGATCAAAAAAGTTCAACTGAAGAATGTCTGCAGCGGTTGATATTTAACACACTGTGCCAATAGCATTTATTTGCCTGTCATCAAGGTGAAAGCAACAGAAAGACAGAATTCTGCACTGCTGACATTTATCATTCTGCAGAGAAAAGGTCAACACATGCTACATAAATCTTACTGAACTGGGTGGGGAAATGGCTGAGAAATGCCACCTCATTTTCCTGATCCGCCCCCCCCCCCCGTCAAGGTTTGCCCAATGAGAGTTATAATTTGAAATATACATACTAGGTGCAGTCTCAGTAGCAGACTGCTCCATGGATAGTCAGAAGGTTTATTGAATGATGATTATTGGGATGCTAGTGCTATAATTATTTTACATATTGTATGCCACATTGATATTTATTTCCTCTCCCTGGGTTACCATCTTTAATTAATTAATGAGTTAGATGAACTAATTGAAATATTGTGATGGTGCCTTAATTGAAATATTGTGATGGTGTCCAATTTAAACCACCAGCAAATTGATGGATTGATTAATCTGGATGCTAATACTACTCAGAGTAGATTCGCTGAAAATAACAGACAGGACTAATTTGGCTCCATTAATTTCAGTCAAACTACCCCGAGAAAAGCTTTCCTGGACATCTGTGGCATTTTCACACAGCTCTTCAGTTGGAAGAAGTTTCCAGAGTGGTTTAAAAGGATCAAAACCAGGACTGTCCCTTCTCTCAGGCTTACAATCTGAAAGACACAATATGAAAGGAAAATAGATCAGGAAAGAGAAGGGGGAATAGCAAATTCTTCCACTAGTGCTCTTAGAGCAACTAAACTGAAACATTTCAAGGAAAGAAAAAGCCAAAGGCAGCTGAGATTTGATGCAAGAGATTTTTCAAAAAGGTGATCTCCCAGCCCAGTACATATTGGCTCATGAGGAGGACCTCAAAATGGCACACCCTCCCCACCATGGAAGAAGGAGTGAGGGAAGATCTACATCAGGAACAAGGGGGGAAAGAAAGGTGGGGTCTGCTGCCCCTGTGGGTGCTGCCACCTGAGGTGGTCACCGGTCACCTCACCTTGCTTCATGGGTGGGTGTGAGTCTGAAATAGTCGGCTGCATTCTGCCATTTCAGAACTTTGCAACCTGCTCTGCTCCTACTCAAGTGGAGATCAAGTATCAAACATTAGCTACTTTCATATATCCCCCCTCCTTTTTTAAAGAAAGCATGAGAAACCATGGAAGAAAGAATTATGGAGTTGTGCCTAATGTGTCATTTGAGCCTCAGCGACCAAGAGAAGGTTGACAGATGGTTCACATTGGTTTTGGCTCTTGGTCCAGGAGTGGAGAGCTTTTCCAAGTGTAGGCAACCATCTGCCGCCATAAGGAAGAAATTGAAGCCTATTAGCAACATCACAGTGTTTCTGCCCTGCTTTGCTCTTATTAATTTGGTCGCTGAGTAGCAGCTCAAATCCCGTTCCAGCCAATCCAGCTAACCTTCGCTGGGATTTTGGTGAGGTCCATGATATCATTTAAAGGATAGGAAGGAGATCAAACATTGCAGCGAACGTAAGGACCATAGCTGCCCCGTTTCCACAATTTGTGAATGTAAAGGTAGTTCTCATGACTGTACAATGTGCATTCAATCCATTAATAATCCTGCCACCCCATATGCATTCAAATATTTGAAAACCACTCTCATACTTCCCCTTTTTTTCTCCAAGCTAAACATATCCAGCCATTCCTCAAAGGTCTTGGTTTCAAGATGGTTCACTCTCTTCTGAACATGCTCTGGTTTGTGAGGTAGAAGCATGAGCAAGGCCCACTCTCTCCTGCATGCTAGTTTTCTGTTGGGAGGATATTAATTTTATGTGGGAGCAAACAAACATGGGAATCCACAGCGTCAATTCAACTTAGGCCTGCTTAGGCCATGCCTTGTTCCCACAGGATGTAGTGATGCTCCTTGGATGGTTGTTTAATGGCCTTTGGATGGTACTTTAAAACCAACCTGGAAGGTTTTAAAGGAGGATCCAGGGGTCGTCAAGACTTACATTGTGTGGGCTGGTTCACTGCCTCGGAGTCCCTTCTGTGGACCGGATCACGGGCGTGCGTGAACGCGCCTGCCTGCATTTTCCAGTGTCTGCATCTGCGCAGTCGCAATTTCCAGTGTTGCGGAAGTGAGTCCCCTCGCTGCGCTGTGCTGGTTTAGCGCCACGCGTGGGGACTCGCTAAGCAGGCAGCTCAGTTTGGGGGCGGCTCATGAGCCAGTAAAATGACCCCCATGGGCTGCTTGTGGCCCATGGGCCTCCGGTTGCCGTCCCCTGGATTAGACAGCTCATAGTAGAAAAGAATACAGTGGTACCTCAGGTTACATACGCTTCAGGTTACAGACTCCACTAACCCAGAAATAGTGCTTCAGGTTAAGAACTTTGCTTCAGGATGAGAACGGAAATTGTGGCCCAGCGGCACGGCGGCAACAGGAGGCCCCGTTAGCTAAAATGGTGCTTCAGGTTAAGAACAGTTTCAGGTTAAGAATGGACCTCCAGAACGAATTAAGTACTTAACCCGAGGTACCACTGTATCAGTAGCTACAAGCCACAGTGGTTATGAGCTGTGTCCACTGTTGGAAATGGTATACCTCTGAATACCAATTGCTGGAAAATACAGGAGAGGAGAGTGCTCTTGTCCTTCTTTTGAGTTTTCCAGGATAGACATTCTCTGGTTGGCCACTATGAGAACAGGCTGCTGGACCAGCCAGGCCACTTCCTGTTCCAGCAGGCTCTCATGTTCTTACGGATTGAAGGGGTGGGGGAAGATCTGATTCAGTTTTCATTCATTACCCTGGTCTTCTCTTTCAGTTACTTCCTGTAAACTCCCTCTAGGTGCATTCAGATATGGGGGAATATAATGCCAACATTTCTGTCTCATTTTCCAATATTCCTTTCATGTTGCAGTACCTGTTGTGCTGTGGAACTGTGGCTTTTTGGCTGATATACTGGTGTGTCCTGCTAAATTTCATTCCTACCAATGGGTGTGGTTTGGCACAACAACAAACACTCCTGGAAAATGTTGCTGCTCCCCCACCCTTTCTAGACTTGTGTATTTTCTGTTCCCTTTTGAAAACAATAGGAAAGAACTGTATGCTGGTATACTGTCCCAAATTTCTCTACTTTCTCAGTTTTCTGGGTTATATCACACCGAAACGAGCACTAAACATGCTCTATGTTTCATTAGCTTTCTGGAAGTTTCTTTTACATCATGTGAAATCTCAGACATAATGTGGAAATTACCAGTTAGGGAAATGTAGGGAAATAGAATCAACTGCTGTGTGAACACAGCACCCCCACCCTTTATTTATAAGTCCTCTCTCTTCACTCACAGCCATTGCTTCTCTCCTGGTGATTAATTTTCATGAGAACATTTTTTAAAAAAATCACAAACCAATGCAGAAGCATGGTGAACAGAACTTAAGATTGTAAGAATAAGAAACCAAGAGAAACTAAAATGGACAGAGCTGCCCATCTCTCTCTCTCTGCCAATTAATTTTTATTGATTTTCCAATTTTTTAACAAATCCATAGCAAATTGAGCAAATTTAATACAACTTTTTCCAAAAAAAAGACTTCCCACCCCCTTCTTAGAAGTGTCCATAATTAACCCTTATTGCTGCTTATATTTGATAGTTACCTCTAATTCACATTCCCTCCCCCCTTTTATCCTTATCCATCAGCCATCTGCTGGTACAGAGTTGCCCATCTCTAACCCTGCCTAGATACAAGTGGACCACCACAGCAAAAACGTGTCAAGAATAGAACATGCAATTGCAAAGTGCACAAACCTCTGAACCGTGCTGCTCCATTACTCCCTAATTGGATATCCAAGGAAAGTTACTGCAGCAGTTTGATGTTTCACTAGGAATGCAAATAAACACAGTATAATTATCTTACATCATATACTTCGCCGGACTTGAGATTATGATTATAATGCTACATTCAAGGGTTTTTTGTTTGTGTGCGTGTGCGTGTCCCTAAATGTAAGGCGGAAAGCAGCAAAGTCGGAATGATATAGCAACAAAAGGCCATTATGATGGGATATAAAAAGCAAGTATTGAAAATCTGGATAAAGTGTAATTAGATATAAAGTGTAGCCAAGCATATATTTACAGTGTTTATTACAATGCAGGATAACAAGTCACTGGAGATGGAAATAAGTTCCAGATATAATAAAAGTTGCCAATAAATTTTGCACAGAAGAGCAACTCTTAAAAGTAACTATAGTAAAGTTCCTTCTGTTTTGCAGATAAAGTCTCACTTTGAGCTGAACTTTCTTTCTTTCCAAGTTGTTCTGCTTTCCTTCATCATACCTATCCCATTGCGTGACCAGACCGTGACAGCCCCCGCCCCCAGGGATCATAAAAAAGGAATAAAGACTCTGACGACGTGCTATGGAATTAAAATTAGGCCACAACCACTTTAAACTTCCAAACGTAGGCAGATCTTGGCTGAGGCCTTAGGCATGTATCCTTCCCAGCCCCCCAGCTGGGGGAACTGGGGCACATCAGGGTAAATGGGATATGGGGGTGCACTGTGAGACGTATGTGTACGCAGGCAGCCCCATATCCCCACACACAGGGTAGTTTACTGACAGCTTTTCGGTGTATGGCCAGCGACACCCATTATATAACCCTTTTTAAGAGGGGACCCTGGAATTGCCTCCGCAGGGGGGTGAGTCACCACTCCACATCTCCCCCCATTATAGGGAAGAAAAGACTAAAGGATTCTACCCAAGGCCATAAACCATCAAAGTGGTGACGAATTGCTACGGGGAAGACAAAACCTGCTAATGCAGGAAAATTTCTTCCCAGTCCTTCAACAGCAACCAGTCAAAGATCACAGCAGCACCCACTAAACAGGAAGAAAAAGTTAATCTGCAAACAAGAAACCATTAAACAAAGGGAGGGTAGAGAGGGTGAATCTCCAGAGCCGACTGCCTGGCTACTGTTGGCTCTACCCCCTATATATAAATGGGGCTGGTCCCACCTCCCAGCAATGAAACTTGATTACTGAGGTTGAGCGTGAACCTCCAAATAATAACACTGAGAGGCAGGCCAGCCCCTGTTTGCCAGTAAGTTCCCTGGGAACTGTAGCAGAGTGCACGATCTCACAAAGGGCACCCGCAATGTAAAGTGTGAGTGCTCATTGCACATAACATCGTGAAGTAGGCGAAACAGAGGAATCCCCAGAGCCAATCAGTTGCTCCCCAAAAATTCATACTCAGCTCCGCAAAGGGGTGGCTAGCCAGCTTCTTCCTGATTGGGCCAGACCAGACAGCCCACATTGCCAATCCCTCGTCCTCCCTGAGACGAACCACTCAAATGACTTCTTTCCTGGTGAGGAGGGCAAATTCACTGTTGCTCAAGAGGGAAAGAAGCTACTGGCATCATTGTTTGTGGGCTTTGCATGTGCTGCCCATATGCTACTGGGCCATGCTCAAGGTTTTGGTACTAGCATATAAATCTTTATTTCTCCTCAGAGTTCTTAAAATATCAGTGGTTGCAGGACTTTCACTGTGGTTGCTCCTGTTCTGCGGAACAGCACCCATGTTGAGATATGACAGGCGTCCACTATCTGTACTTCTGGGAAACAACTGAAGACATTTTTTTTTTTCCTGACAGGCTTTCCTGTATCGTATTTTAGTCTCTCTTTAGTTGTTGATTTTTTTAAACTGTTCTTAAAACCTTTCAGCTGTTTTTAATGGTATGTTTGTATATCACCTTGTCTGTTTGCATCTGGGCCCAACTGAAGGTGTTCATGTTACTGTTTAAAGCCCTAAATGGCTTGTTGTTGTTGTTTAGTCATTTTGTCATGTCCGACCCTTCGTGACCCCATGGACCAGAGCACGCCAGGCACTCCTGTCTTCCACTGCCTCCCGCAGTTTGGTCAAACTCATGTTGGTAGCTTTGAGAACACTGTCCAACCATCTTGTCCTCTGTCGTCTCCTTCTCCTTGTGCCCTCAATCTTTCCCAACATCAGGGTCTATTCTCATGAGGTGGGCAAAGTATTGGAGCCTCAGCTTCAGGATCTGTCCTTCCAGAGAGCACTCTAAATGACTAAATGACTTAGTTTCCAAATATATGAAAGTCTTCTTTGTTCCCTACAGACACTCTCGAGCATTTGGATCTGCAGAGGGTGCCTTCTTGGTAGTTCTACCACCTTAGGAAACTGGAAGCGATGAGTGGTCCAGGAGAGGGTGCTTTCTGTGGCAGCTCCTAAGTTGTGGGATGCCCTCCTCATGGAGGCGTGTCTGGTAACTTCATTATGCAACTTTCAGTGAATGCTGAAGACTCACCTTTTCATCCTGGCCTTGGAAAACTGAGCTGTGTGTTTTCTGAACAAACTTTATTCCTGTGACATTATTATTATTATTATTAGTCTTAAAACTGAATTTTAATTTCTTGCAACCCACCCCGGGATCTGCTGGTGAAGGATAACTTGAAATACTTTAATAATAACAAGAACAACAAATGATTAAAAAAACACACACAGTAGTTGGCACCAGGTAAGGCAGTTTTCTGGGCGTAGGAGGAGGTTTTTGAAAGCTTAAAATTAGGTCCAATGTTGGTTCATTAGTGGCTCAGAATAAACAGAGTTATTTTTCGTAACAAGAAAAAAAAAACCAAAAACCTAAAACTCCTGAAACCTTACTATGATGTTGCTAATCAATATAATTTGTTTGGTGGAAAGATGGTAGTGACAGCTGTGGAATATTTAAAGAAGAACTGTTATGGTCACATCGTATTCATGACCTCCACTCTGTACAAATGTTGCAGTTATTAAAAAGAAATACAGCCCAGTGCTGCAAGATTTATCACCAGAGTTCATTCACTGCTGTACAGAATGTCCTCCATTAATGACAACAGCTGTTGACTTAATAACCCAAGGAAAGATCATTACATTCCTTCACATTTCCCACAAACAGATGGGAAAGAATTGCAAAAGTGTTAAAACATATGGGAGAAATGTGCTAAAATCAGCCAGCCTCCTGTGTAGTAGTTACAAGTCTTAATGTCATTATGGGTAGCTTGACACATTAGTTTATCCAAAATCTCCCTCTAGTTCCCCCTCCTCCCCCCTAAAAAAATAAATCATTATCCCCCTGTGAATATGGGAGATAGTTGTCCTGGCTCTCACTCATGGGCACAGGACTTGAGCTCTCTGCTTGGGTATTTCTGAAGACTTTGTTCCAAAAATTATCACATGGCCTAAACATGGATCAAATTGCAGGATACAGAAGTCAGAAGTTAAAAGCAGAGTTCTAACATACATGACTAGGTGGAAGCTAGGATGTCTCAACACCTTTTGAAGAGCAGGATGCATAAGAGAGATACCCTATCAAGTAGAAAAGATCCGGTTTTGATGAACCCATGCTAACTAAATTGAACAGCCCACCAAACTCCCTGCTCTCCATACAAGTATGTGGAGGGGTTTTATTGAGAAATGAATGGACCCACCTTCTTTCTTCTCACATGTGAAAATTGATTGCAGCACTGCATTTCGGGTACAGTGGTACCTCGGGTTAAGAACTTAATTCGTCCTGGAGGTCCATTCTTAACCTGAAACCGTTCTTAACCTGAGGTACCACTTTAGCTAATGGGGCCTCCCGCTGCTGCCACACCGCCAGAGCACAATTTCTGTTCTCATCCTGAAGCAAAGTTCTTAACCCGAGGTAGTATTTCTGGGTTAGTGGAGTCTGTAACCTGAAGTGTCTGTAACCCGAGGTACCACTGTACTTATTTGTGGGGTTTTTTTTACCCCCTCTTCTGCATCTGTTTTATTTTTCTACTTTCACGTTTATTTTTATTCACATATCCATAATTTTATCTGTTTATGCCAATAAACTTTTAATTTAAAAAAAGGAAAACAGAGAGAGCAGGATGGGTTCAGTCACTCATGTACTTCAAGTGCTGAGCGACGGGGCTGGGCAAGGAAGTGGGAGCTCCTGAAAATAGGCTGGATCTGCTCACATTAGTACATCCTTGGAGACAGAGGTGAGATATGCAGATGTGCAGCTCAGCGTCAGGGTACATACTTTGCATGTGAAATGTCTCTGTTTCAGTGTGCAGCGTCTCCATGGAGGACTGGGGAAAACTCCTGCCTGACATCCCTGGAAACTATTCTGCCAGCCAGAATAGTTCCAGTACTGAACTATGGCCCTTTCCCAACAAGAAGACATAATGTGCCTATGTTCCAGTTCCAGACTAGCTTTACTTTCTCTGTACTAAGAGATTCGCTTTATGAAATTTTGTATACATACTGATTGTATAGAGACGGGCACCTGGCTCCCCACATCCAAACTCAACATCCTCCGTCGTCTGCTGTATTGCACTACAGAAAGAATTATCCCAGCCAAATTATTTCCCTGGGCTTCAGCTCCTATTACATCCTGCAATGTTTAAGCTGTCCCTTTGTTTTCCTTTTAAGGCCCTTTTTTTTCCAAAATAACATCCAGTTGGAAGCTCATTTAGTTGAGCAGATGTTCCTTTCTTGTGATGAATGGCTTCACTGTCGTTTTCTTCCCTGCAACATCACACCCTTGTTATCAGAAGTTTCCATCAATAGATTTAGATCCAGGCCCGCTAGCCGATGCACCAAAGGCTGGAAGACGAGACTGGGAAATGATTTTTCAGATACTTTGTACCAATATATGCTAATCAGCCAAAGAGCGAGCTGATTCCAGGGTTCTGTCTCATGTAGGTTAGCTTATCACAGCCCTGGAACCAGCTAGAAGCGGGTGCTCAAATGAGCCTGGTAGGGCAGAAGGCAAGGAGCCAAACAGTAGGTGGCGCCAAAGCCAATTGTAGACAGAGCCAAAAAAAATTCGGTTTGTCTCTATCTTCCTTCCTGCTCAGTTCTACAAAGGGAATACTGAGACAAAAGAAGAGGAAGAAGCTGATAGCCAGGGCCACCCCCGGGACTGTTTGTAAGGAATGAGGTGGCAGGTGGAGAGTAACTAAGACCAGACTGAATTTGGTGGGGCAGCACCTCTTTTGCCCTAATGGACTAAGCTCCAATGACTGGAAATATGGAACCTGAACAACTGAGTCAGCATATTTTGGCTTAATTATAGACTAATGACTAATGCATAGCATAGCTTTCACGTAATTGAGGATTTCAATTTTTTTTTTTTTTAAGAGTCCATTAATCTTTTACGTTCTCTAATTACTTTGGGATTTCTTGAAAGTTTGATAGATCCATACATTAACTCTGTCCAGTCAAATCAGCTTCAATGACAAAGTCAGTGATGGTTCTACTTCATACGGCTGTATATGAGATTTGGGCTGCGCCAAAGTTTGCGTATGCCTTGGCTAGGAATGTGGGTTTTCATGGCTCTCCTAACTAGAGATGGAAGAGAAATTTGATTCCGTTCACATTTAAAGGCAAACCTACCTAATTTGTAGTTTCTGAAAACTGTTCTCAGATCAAAACAGCCGTCCTTTGAAATCTGCGTGCCTTTGAATTTTTCAAACCAGCTGTTCAGCCAAGCAATGCGTACGGAAATGCATTTGATGTGCCTAAAAATGAAAAGATTGGTGGGAATAATAAATAAAAATGCATTTTATTAGAAAAGCTTGCTTTGGGTGGGCAGGGGGAATGTGTTGTTTAGGCAAAATGCATCCATCACCCAGAATATCAGAGTGACAGAGAAGGGCCATAGAGCACCTTCCTTGCATGCAGAAGATCCCAGATTCAATTCCTAATGGCATCTCCAAAAGGGCTGGGAAATAACCCTGCCTGATTGCCTGCCAAGCCACTGTTTTGGAGTTTTTTTTTTATTTGATATCCCGCTTTATCACTACCCGAAGGAGTCTCAAAGCGGCTAACATTCTCCTTTCCCTTTCTCCCCCACAACAAACACTCTGTGAGGTGAAGGAGGCTGAGAGACTTCAAAGAAGTGTGACTGGCCCAAGGTCACCCAGCAGCTGCATGTGGAGGAGGGGAGACGCAAACCCGGTTCCGCAGATTATGAATCTACTGCTCTTAACCACTACACCACACTGCCAGTCAGTGTAGACATTACTGAGCCAGATGGACCATCGGCCTGACGATTAAAAGGTGGGAGGGGAGAGAAAGTTATTCTGGACCTATAATAAACTGGATAGAAGACCTGTGTGATCCTAAGACTGTCTACACAGAAGTGAGAGCTATTGAATTTAATGGGGCTCCATTCTAGGGAATTGGGATGAGGATACAGCCCCCACTGGGAAGCATCCAGGGACTCAGCGGGATCATTAGTCAATGGTCATATGGTTAAGACAGGATGATGAGGGCCAACTGCTGGTGCCAGGCCTGCCAATGAGGAATGCGTATTGATAACAAAGCAGGGTTCCGTTGGTAAAGCAACAACAGAAACCATCTCAACGGAAATACATCTACTTCAACAGAAAAATATCCCATGAGGTGAGTTGAGGCAACTCCCAGGGGCGTAGGAAGGGGTGCGGGGGGTGCAGTATCCCTGAGGGGGTAACAAAATGGCAGACCGCGGGGGGTGGCACTTACTGGCCAGCAGTGCGCCCGAGCCACACATCTCTCCTGGGAGTGACACGGTGGCTCGGGGCCTAGTGCTGCCCGAAATGGCAGCGTGTGGCTTGCGTCTGTCAGGCGGACTCCGTGGGCTGCTCGCCACGCTGCCCCCCTGAGCAGATCGCCGTGGTGCCCTCATGCACGGATCGCTATGGTGCCCCTGTGGGTGGATTGGCCCGCCCCCCGTGGGTGACTCGCCCCACCCCCGGTGCCTCGGGTGCCGGAGCAGGTAGCTACACGCCCTGGCAACTCCCTCAGGTGGCGGGCTCTGGAAGTTTGGGAGGGGTGGCAGGTCTGTGCCCGCCATTGCCCCCTGTATGCCGGGCAGACTACATTTCCCACAATTCTGTTTTCTAGGAAGTTGAGTCTCTTTGGAGAACTATAGGAAGGATAAATGACCTGGGTTTGAACTAGAAGACTTGTTGGGGGAGGATTTATTTAATCAATAATTTAAATTTAATATTTTTTCAATTAAATACGTATAAATTTTGCCCCTGGCCCCAGCATTACACCCACCCAGAGCTGGATGATAGACTCGTCTGCCACAGAGGTAGTTCCTGCCACTGTTGAGAAGGGAGGGAGGGAGGGGAGGGGAGTAACTCTTCCTTCTGGTGTGTGTGCGGGTGTGTGTGTGTGCGCACACCCTTAACTAAAATTCCCAGGGAACACCAATTTCTGATTCACATCAGGTGCCAAAATGTCTGGGCACAAGTCAGATAAAAGCTGGAGATCTTCCACTGGCAGCTGAAATTATGCACAGACACATGTTATCTTGCCAATTTCCACTTTGCAGGCAATCTAAGCTCTATTCTGCATCATTACTGCTCTTAGGATAATAACGTTGTAGTACTATTATTATTATTATTATTATTATTATTACTACTACTACTACTACTACTATTATTATTATTAGTCATCTTTATAAAGAGTGGTCTTAGAATGTTCCTCAAAAGTGCATGCTGATGAAAGGGTAGCAGTGGTTGAAAAAAGACACAGAACATTTTAGCTTGTAAGCGTACAGGATGACATAGTGTAAGATGTTAGAGATTATTTAAGACCTGCACCTGGGCCACAGAATGCATAAAACAAAAGTTTAATGCATGAAGCAGCCCTACGGAAGTCTCTGTAGCCATTGTATTTGTGGCCCTTTGCCTACATAAGCCTGTTGCGATTCATAATCAAGTATACAGTGTTCATTCGCTATAAATGGAAACTGTATACTTCATTATGAATGACCCTGTATATATGCATAAACTGATGTATATTTCCACAAAATTGGTACAGTCACACCTCGGGTTACAGATGCTTCAGGTTGCGTTTTTTTGGGTTACGGCCCACCAAAACCCGGAAGTACCGGAATGGGTTACTTTCGGGTTTCGGCGGTCGCGCATGCGCAGAAGCTCTAAATCGTGCTTTGCCCATGAACAGAAGCACCGAATCACAACCCACATGTGTGCAGACGTGCCACTGCGGGTTGCGAATGCTGTGGGTTGCGAACGTGCATCCTGCACGGATCACGT
Source organism: Podarcis filfolensis (assembly GCF_964270895.1). Taxonomy (NCBI): domain Eukaryota; kingdom Metazoa; phylum Chordata; class Lepidosauria; order Squamata; family Lacertidae; genus Podarcis; species Podarcis filfolensis. The sequence continues at coordinate 9,738,995 of NC_139618.1, forward strand.
TCGCAACCCGAGTGTCCACTGTAGATGTATCAGAGGAAACTCTCAATAAAATACATATAATAGTGAAAGTAGCATACCAAAGATGCATTATATCGGGGGGCGGGGATCTTTCAAATTTGTATATTGGTCATAACCACATACAAAAATTAGGATAAATTCACACTAAAAGTTACATAATATTCATCCCGCACTTGTAAGAAATAAATCTTTTAGTGTGGCAGCACCTACATTTTGGATGTCCCTGCCTATTGACATCAGACAAGTGTCTTCATTGTTCTCATTTGATGCCTGCACACTTTCCCCTGATCTATTTTTGTATATTCTATTTGGCATTGCCAAAATTCAGAAGAGTGCAAATTTTATAGGGGAGCCGTGTTTCACTTCACATATTGGTTTGAGGAGTGGGAAGTGAGTAGTTTCACATTAAATGCACCCAACCCTAGTTGACACGAAAGGTCCCCCACAAATCCTTTCATATACTGAACAAGTATACAGTGGTGCCCCGCAAGACGAATGCCTCGCAAAACGAAAAACACGCAAGACGAAAGGGTTTTTCGGTTTTTGCGTCGCTTTGCTAGACGATTTTCCCTATGGGCTTGCTTCGCAAGACGGAACGTCTTGCGAGTTCTTGCGAGTTTGTTTCCTTTGTTCCTTTGTTTCCTTGTTTTCTTAAAGCCGCTAAGCCGTTAATAGCCGCTAAGCCGCTAAGCCGTTAAGCCGTTAATAGCCGCTAAGCCACTAAGCCGCTAATAGCCGCTAAGCCGCTAATAGCCGTGCTTCGCAAGATGAAAAAACCGCAAGACGAAGAGACTCGCGGAACAGATTAATTTCGTCTTGCGAGGCACCACTGTACCAGGAAGAAGGGCCGTATCTTAGCCTCTTCCTTGACATTCCAGTTGCACCAAATATGTTGGGTGACAATGTGTTGCACCCAATTAACATCAAGGCAAAGGAGACCTACTGAAAGGAATGGACCTAAGTTAGCCACGCATGCTAACTTCGATGGTTCCACACTGCATAGAACTAGCATTGGATGCAGTTAATGGCAACGGAATTCCATATACTGTATTTTTCCGTGTATAACACGACCCCTATTTTTTGGGACTCCAAATTAAGAAAATGGGGGGAGACTGCCCAGAAATGTTAAGCTTTTGGGGGGGATTGCCCAGGGTTGTTGGGCTTTTTTGGGGGGGATTGCCAGCAATCGCTCACCTGCCTGACAGCAGCTGCCAATCACACGACTTGCAGAAGACAACAACAATCATCTGCCCGATCGCCACCAGCAGCCACAAATCGCCCGCCCAATTGCCGCAACAACAGCCAATCATAAACAGCCCTTGGTGCATACACCAATCACCCACCCAATCGCCGCTGTATATCTCCTACTCGCCGCTGCCAACAATCGCCCGTCCCCTCTATGCACTACCCGTGTATAAGACGACCCCAAATTTTCAACAATATTTTAAAATAAAAAACCCTCGTCTTATACACTGAAAAATATGGTAAACAGCCTAGGATGGAAGCTTATATAAACTTTTATAAAACTGCAACTAATAATAGTCCTCTTCCCATGGAGTTTATAAAATGTGGTATTTGTTCTACAGGGTTCATCAGCACAAAGAAAGACTCTGAACAGAGCCTTCTGAAAATACACATTTTCTTCCCAGGGGTTGCCCCAGCCACTTTGAAAGAGAGCTTAGAAATAAATGGCATGGACTGTACAGTAAGTTTTATCCATTAGCCTTACAAAAGGTGAAAAGGGCAACCTTTGCTCAATTTTGTTTTAAAGGGCACTTTCAAAAGACCCATTTTAAATGGTTTCTTAACATCCTTTAAACCCTCTGTTGGAAGAAGAAGAGAAATGAGAAGCAGTGGAACTTGAAGGAGAAACTTTGCTGTAACTTTAAGCTGAGTTCTGAGTGAGTTATTGAGGTGGTGGGATCTTCCAAAGTCAGTGCAAAGTTACACATCCTGCCTGAATTCCTAACATGCATGGAAATGCAGAAGCAGCGAGGAAGACATAGAATTTTAGACCATTACAATAGATAAGCGATGGTGAACCTATAGCCCTCCAGATGCTACAATTATGATTCCCTTTTTCAAAATATTCATTTCTTTTTATTTCATCTAGAACATATACTTCAATTACACACAGGGATTAAGAAATGGAGAGAAAAAACAATGCAATGGAAAGAAATTAAACACAGAATTTGAGTCATTTCACAATCGGCAGGGTGGGGAATAATGAACTATTATTGATATTGGGGGGATACTAATTTTAAAAAAGTTTTATTTACAAGTGTCTGGGTATTATCCTCTAGGCCTTACAATAGTCTCACTTGAAGCAGAAAAGTTATTACGAATTCCAAATAGTAGTATATTTCAAAGGCGACATTTGAACACTGTAATCATAATTAATATAAAAATACAATTTTGCCAGGAAGTGGAAGATGAATAATTTATCTTTGTTTATCCTACAATACACATCAGTTTTTTAGTTATTCCCCCCCCCCCAGCAATAGCTAAGGACCAAATTTGACTACACCACAAATCCCTCTAAACATTTCCTTTTTCTTTCAAAGGCTATGTTAGACCAGACCATAGTTTAACATATTGTTCACAACCAGAGCAAGTGTGAGCAGTGGTCAGGCATAATGGACATTGTCACTCATCTTGCCAAATATGTGCTGCTAAATGCTGCTTCCTTAGAGCTCTCAGGTACAGAAGGAATTGTCAAAGCATCAGGACTCTCATTCAAGACCAGAGCTATAAACGATTCTTTGCTGTGTCTTCCTGTTAAGCAAAGCATAAATTATTTGAACCATCAATGGATGGTGTTTTTCCAACCCACTCTACAGAGAAAGGGGGAAATATGTAATTCCCCAAGTCAAGATTAATATTTATTTTAAAGCAATTCATCTATGATTAATAACCACCTGAATCAATTACATCTATCACTCTGCCTGAGTACACATCGGAATAATTTGGTTATATAAACAGATGGTAGTATTTGCCTAAATGAAGGTGAAAATTGAAAACCGCTTTTGAAAAGGCTTTTGAAATTGCTTTCTCCAAAGGCTCTTTGCAGCACTGACCTGCCCCATCTCACCTTTCCTGGAATGGTCCATTTTGCACAGGTGGAAAAAGCAACGGAGTAAGCTCGAATGAACAAGGAATGTCAGCTGCCAACATTTTTGCAGTCCAGGACTTTGCTGGAATGTGGTGAAGTTAGAAGGTGATCTGAGTTGTTGCTGCTTTTAATTGGATGGCTGCTCTGAGTTCGAAGAGTGCCAGAATCCGTGCCCAAAGGATTTGGTCTTCCTGTGCTTCTGCTCCTCAACTGCCACAATGAATAAAAGAACCAGTGTAGCATAGTATTAGAGTTTTGAACTGGGTCCTGGGAGAGGAGGGTTCAGATCTCCACTCAGCCTTGAATGGGTGACCTTGGGCCAGTCACTGTCTTTCAGCCCAGCCTACACAAGCATGTTGTGAGGATAAAACAGAGTGGGGGGGGAGTGTGTGTTTCACTTTGAGCCCCTTAGAGAAAAGCTGGGATATTAATGCCGTAACAACAATTATGGCTCTACTCTGAAGTTATTGGTGACCAGGGCTGGATCTAAACCAGGACTGGATTTAGGTTTGATGAGGCCTTAAGCTACTGAAGGTAAAGGGGCCCTTTATATGTCCAACTGTCCTTTGTCAACAACAAACTGTTGCTGTCTTTTGTGTTGAATATATGCTATATGGTAATTTATGGACCTAGTAGGTATCTAAAGCCATTTGCACATGTTGCCACGCAACCAGTCCATGCAGAATGTAGGCACCCTATACATCAGGCACAGGCAAACTCGGCCCTCCAGATGTTTTGGGACTACAACTCCCATTATCCCTGACCACTGGTCCTGTTAGCTAGGGATGGTGGGAGTTGTAGTACCAAAACATCTGGAGGACCGAGTTTGCCTATGCCTGCTATACATAGAAATAAGCAAACCAGTGATATTTTAGGGAGCAGGCTAGCAGGCGGGGCCCATTACAGTGGTACCTCAGGTTACATACACTTCAGGTTACAGACTCCACTAACCCAGAAATATTACCTCAGGTTAAGAACTTTGCTTCAGGATGAGAACAGAAATTGTGCTCCGGTGGCACGGTAGCAGCTGGAGGCCCCATTAGCTAAAGTGGTGCTTCAGTTTAAGAACAGTTTCAGGTTAAGAACGGACCTCCGGTACAAATTAAGTACTTAACTTGAGGTACCACTGTACCCTAACCCTACACAACACAAAACATTGCTGCTGTATGTAGGTTTTATTTTATTGCTTTTTATCTTATATTTTGGAAATGTACATCCAGGGTTTTTTTTTTTCCTTTGGGGGGCCCCAAAGGAGTGAGGCCCTAAGCTATAGCTTGTTTAGCTTATACATAAGTCCTGCACTGCCAGGGCTGGATCTAGACACATCAAAGAAGCCACTCAGTTAAACGTATTGTAAACTTCATATAGGGAAGTTCCGTTGGCAAAAAACTGGACTCCACAGCACCATCTGGTGTCATAATGTTATAACTCACATAAAGTACTTTATCTTTACAGATATGGCTAAGTCCCAGGACACAGTCATGAGACCCAGCAGCACAATTCTACCTTGACGGCATTAAAGGAAAAGATAAAACGATGAGCCCTCCCTCCACCTGTCTGTCTAGGATGAGCTGTCATTTGACTCCTCCCCCTCCAGAACCGCCTCATCAGTAGCCATTGTGCTAGATAAGTGGGAAGAAGGTGCTTTGCTTTGCTTAACCAATTCACGCTTCCTGAAACAATACACGAACTGAAATCCAGCCGTCCTTCAAAATTCACACTCTTCCAGCTTTTACAATGCAAGTCCCCATCAAATAAATGCATACAAAAATGCACATATTACTGAGAACGAAGAGGAAGAAATGAGCAAATTAAATTCTGTGCAGTCAATATAGGACTAACATTTAACAGAACCCATTGCTTCTCTGAAGAATGCATTGAATCAAGTATGGCAAAGTGGCAGGATGCAGACTGAACATAGACAACATGTCCATTAATTTCAATGGGTCTACTCTGAGTAGCCCTACCATGGCATGCTACCCTTTATTACCATGTGCTATTAAACTATTTGCAACCTTATTAGTATCATTCTTTCTGTAGCTTAGCTTACATTTATGCTATTTATTTACCTCTTAATTAAAATCATCTCTATCTACAATGAGTCTTTATAACTTTTGGGTTTTTTGTTTGTTTTAAAGTTAACTGAAAACTTTTGCGTGAGTTTGTGCCACAGTTCTCAGCAAGTGCTCACTTCTTCCCAGGAATATCTTGCTATTACCAAAAACCCAATTATTATAGCAAGAAGCCATAAATCTATAAATCGTTTTTCCATTGCTCATACATGATGATTTTCATAAACAAATGGTTGCTGTCTTATCTAAATTGATATTGCAAATGGCCAGATTTATCAAAGTCACCCTAAATATCTTGTCTTACTATAAATCTAGGAGCAGGCATTCCTTCCATTAGGGCAAAGTCACTTTTTTCTCATTACTCACTTATGGAGGAAATTAAATTTCGTTGAAATTTTTTTTGGCAAACGTTAAGATTTCTTTAGGAAATGGCATTTCATTTCGTGATGACACAAATTCCTTGGTGTGCATATTTTCCTGCAACTATTTTATTTCCAAAAATACTAAGAAAGAAAGTGAGCAATTGCTTGAGACCATCCTCTCCATGACATCGCAAGGGGACTCATGACTAAACCCACCTAGTTCTTTTAAATGGTGGGCCTAAAGGCATGGCTCCACAACCCTTCTCTACATATTCGTGGGACCTTTTCTACACTTTTACTATAATGGCAATTGTTGGCACATATGTATTTGCAACTCACCCCTCCCCCCTCTCTCTCTCTCCCCCTCTCTCTTTCTGATTTCCAGACCTCTTTCAGGCTGATGTACATAAAAAGCTTGCTCTGATTTTTCAATTTGCATCCCCGCCATCACTCTCTCCAGCCGAGGTTCCGTGCATACATGTGCCTTTACAGAGTAAGAACTGGGCATGAAAAAACAAACAAACTCGGTGTGATCACTGCTCAAGGAACTTACTGTTAAGTATAATTGTCTAATTGACACTGAAATGTAGAATGGCTAAATGTGCATTGCTAACTCTGGTGAAATTCCATTGAAGCTAAAGAAGTGCTCTCTGAGATTTAGCTGGTTGATAATTGACTGTGAATGTTCTCTGCTATAATGCTGAATGCTTACCTTTGATGTTGTGGTTGCAAATTCACCATCATGAAAGGGTCTTGGCTGTTTGTATTCTTTGTTCTCAGGCTGTTTGTATTCTTTGTTCATCAGTGGGAGCAAGATGTCTCTCCAGGAGTTGCATAGCTTTGGGGTTGAAATGCAGGCTAATGGAGCTCTGATTATAAGTTATTTTATTTCTCATAAGATGCTGAACTGAAAAGGGGTCAGTTTTTACGCATCCAGTCGCTTCAAGCTGCATAATATCAATATCTGCAATATTCAAGACCAGGGCATTGTCTCTCATTGCACCATATCTTTCTTACATGCAACACTGCTTCCATTCCACTGCACTTCATTGTCTGCCAAAATCTACGTTACTGATCTCGGTGTCTGTTTTGGCAAAATTGCATAACTGATATTAATCATGTTATGCTTTCCCATCCTATTCTTTTCAATGCAAAGGAATTCAAGGTGAATGAAGGGCACACACACACACACACAAATACATCTTGTTTATGGATGTAAAGCAACAACATAAAATACTGATTATATTCATTGGACTGATTTCTGTTCTGGGCATGGACTAGATGAGTGAACACTTGCAACTTCCACTCCCATTTCAATCCTCTGAAACCCCCTAGTCAAGACTAAAAATAATTGATCTCCAAAATATCAAATTTGGAACAAAATAGATAACCTGATTTTTACAAGAGACTGCAATCATGAAACCACAGGGACAGTTAGCGTCTATATTATAGACTATCCAGTCATGAAATGTTTCAGTCTGCTTTCTTTCCAGTTGTTTTCCAGGTACCCGGTAGATAAAGGAAAAGACCCACTGCCTCCTGTTTGGAGACTATCATATCAGGGGTACTTGGAGAAGCGCAGAGAGAAGAAACGTGATTGTGCACCTGTAGCAGCAAAACTGGACACCTTCATTTGCCCCACCTGCAAGAAAACATGTCTCTTCCATATCGGTCACTACAGCCACAGCAGGCGCTGTAACTCTTCAGTGGTTTGACTTTACCGCCCCACCCCTAAAGGCAAACGCTTCCATTGTCTCCAGAGACAGACAGATATCAGATACCAACAGCAATATCAGGACAGCTCTTCAACCCCACCTCCCCTCCGTGAGAAGAGGAGCGTGTTTATGAATTTGCAATGGATTGCTGTGGGCATGCATCGGGCCTTGTCGCTATTAATAACTTCATTATGCAGACTAACAGACTGGCATTAATAAGTGCAGCTCAAATACATATCTAGGGAGATCATCTGTTATGCTATCAGACGCCAGTAATCAAATGTTGCACTCCCTTGTTACGGTATGCAAATAGGTTCTGCCTCTGACAGTTAAGCAGCAGATTTCCCAGGCTAATCTGTCTTTTGACAGCAGTAAACTTTATTCTGAAAATATGTTTGGAAGAGGAAAACATAGGGGTGTAGGCGTGTGTGTGTTTTGAGGGAGAGCATTACATATACAGTCGTACCTTGGAAGTCAAAAAGCTTAGTTCCCGAATGTTTTTGCTCCTGAACATCGCAAACCCTCAAGTGACTGTTCTGGTTTGCAAACTACTTTTGGAAGCCAAAGGGGCTTCCACAGTTTCTGATTCAGAAACTGATTCAGAAACTGATTCACAGCCAATCAGAAGCAGCGCTTTGGTTTAAGGACATTTTGAAAGTTGAGAGGACTTCCGGAACGGATTTCGTTCGACATCCAAGGTACAGCTGTATATGCTTGAATATCTGCAACAGAGCTGAGGGAAGAACATAGGAAATTGACTTAGGCTGAATCAGGCCATTGGTCCATCTATCTCTACACTGGCTGGCAGCAGCGCTCCAGAATTCCAGGCAGGGGTCTCTTCCAGTCCTATCTGGAGCTACTGACAGCTGACATGCAGGAGCTCCTGCATGATCTAGCACTGAACTACTACAGCACAACAAATATGTTAGGGTCCACATACATTCCAACTACAGTGGTACCTCGGGTTACATACGCTTCAGGTTACAGACTCCGCTAACCCAGAAATAGTGATTCAGGTTAAGAACTTTGCTTCAGGATGAGAACAGAAATCGTGCTCCGGCGGCGTGTCGGCAGCAGGAGGCCCCATTAGCTAAAGTGGTGCTTCAGGTTAAGAACAGTTTCAGGTTAAGAACGGACCTCCGGAACGAATTAAGTACTTAACCCGAGGTACCACTGTATGCAAAAAATGATAGTTCCGTTTTCTGGAACCTGTTGGAGGTGACACACTTTTTTATCTGTCACCAAAAAGCAATGAAGGAATCTCAATGAGTTTAGTGACATTTGTTCCTGAGTTCATAGAACTGCAGACCCCAAGGGCTATCCAGTCCAACTCGCTGCAATGCAGGAATTCAGTTGAACTGGATCAAAGTGAAATTTGGGCTCAAAGGACCTTAAAGACCATATGAAACCTTATGCCGATCACTGAGGTCTTCTGATGCTGCATTTTTGGTGGTCCTTGAGGTTCAGCTGGCCTTTAAATAGAAAACAAACAAACAAATTTTTGGTTCTTTTTAGGACTATTTCTCAATAGAGCAACCAACTGTTCATGTATGGATAGACTTAACATTTAAAGAAAGTCTTTCCGCTGCTGAAATCCTTAGTTCTGACTCCCTTTACCCACTCTACTAGCCCTTGACTGTAGCAGAAGCACAATTCATTAACTTTACAGCCTGCCTCACATTTTCCCCAAAACAAGCAAATAACTCAATAAGATAAAAACACCTGAAAGTGGTTTTCATATGTGCCCCACCCCGTCCCCAGCAAAATGAGTATAATAACCCTGGGTTTCTTTGCAGGGCTGGCATAACCCACATTTTCTCAGCCACATATTTCTCACAGCTCGAAATATGGACACAGCAATGGTGGACCACTTGCATTGTCAATAGCAGAGTACTTTTTTAATATTTGTGAACTTGGGGGTATGGGAGGGGGAAAGAACTAGCTTTTTATATTAAAAAAAGACTAGAGTTAGAAAGACGAATAACTCTTGCCTTTGCTGCTCAACTACTTTGGGTTCACAGCTACACTAAAATCCTGGCTGTCTGATTCTATGAGGCACCATAGAATGCCAGCACAGAAGGCTTAAAAACACACCAAGATGCTCCTTCTCTGGAGTCCAGAGAGTGTGTGATTTATACTACAGTGGAACCTTGGTTCTTGAACGGTTTAGTTGATGAACAAATCGGCCCCCAAACGCCCAAAACCCGGAAGTAAGTGTTCCGGTTTTTGAACAATTTTCAGAAGCCGAATGTCCAATGTGGCTGTCAGCTATTGTTCCAGGGGCGCCTGTGCCAACAGGAAGCCGTGCCTTGGTTTTTGAATGTTTTGGGAGTCGAACGGACTTCCGGAATGGATTGAGTTTGAGAACCAAGATTCCACTGTACTTTCATTTGGGCCCCCTTCCAGACGATCTGTTTATTCAGCATTCATCTTGATCTGCTGGCACAAAGCTTATACGGAGAACAAACATAGAAGAGAAGAGTCTGCTGGAGCAGGCCAGGGACCCATATCCTGTTCTCACAGTGGCCAACCAGAAGCCTGTGGGGAAACCCACAAGCAGGATCCAAGCGCAAGAGCCCTCTCCCCTCCTGTGGTTTTTAGCAACTGGTATTCAGAAGCACTGCTGCCTCCAGCTGTGGAGAAAGAGCCTCAAGGCTAATAGCCATCAATAATCCTCTCTTCCATGAATTTGCCTAGTTCCCTTTTAAAGCCATCTAAGTTTCTGGCCACCACAGCATGCCTAGGGAGTTTCATAGTCTAACTATGGACAGGGTGAAGAAGACCTTTCTTTTATCCTAAATCTTTCAACATTCAGCTTCATTGAGTATCCACATGTTCTAGTGCAGAGATGTCCAACCGGTCGACCGCGATCGACATGTAGACCCCTGGATGATCCAGGTCAATCGTGGGACCCCGATCGATCATGGGATTTATAAAACTGATTTAGAAATACCCCTTCCCCCTCATCTCAGGAGCTCAGCCTACACTCGAATAGGACCCTGGCAGAGACACATGCCCGACTGGCATGTTCTCTCCCTCCTGGTCGATCGTTTGGGAGCTTCATTAGCTTTCTTCAGCCCGAACATCACAGCGACCGATGCCAACCGACACCAGCACACTTAGGGATCCACAGAGTTTGCACAGTTTGTGTAACAGACCTCAGCAACTCAGCATTTTGACTAATCTACTTTATTTACATATAAGCAGACACGGAGCACTGCAACATGGCTCCCTCACTCTCTAGCATCAGACAGCAAAGAGAAAAAAGAACAAAGGACAATAGTATCACTTCACGGAGCACAGTAACACAAACATCCTGTCTCCATAACTTCCCACTTTGTGGAATCAAAACATACACCATCATGTGAAAGACAACAATCCCATGACTGCAATCATGGAGCAGGAATTCTAACATCTCACTCCGTCCCTCTGTCTAGTGGGCAGTCGTTAGGTTTTTCTGCTGGAGATTTGGGATATAATTCTTGGCTTCAGCGCTTGGTTCTTTTGTTAGTGGCGGATAATTTGGCTATTATTTGCATCCCCCCCAAAAAGCTCAAGAACTCTGTGCACCCCCCCCTAAAAAAAGCTCAAGAACTGTGAGCAAACCTGCCCCCCCAAATAAAACTCCAGTGACAATGGGTAGATAAAATAACTATTTTATACTGGGAGTAGATCACAGTCCCTTGGGAGTTGGACGTGCCTGATCTAGTGCTATGAAAGAGGGAGCAAAGCTTTTCTCTATCCACATTCTCCATGCAATGCTTTTTAATATATATATATATATATATATATATATATATATATATATATATATATCATGGAGGTTTGAATATGTGCAGTCTCGACTGATTTGTTTATGGGACGGTTATATGGTAATGAACATTTATCCAGATTTGCTTGCAGGGTGTTGTTGACACATCTTCCCATTAAACATTAATTCATCTCAGCTCATTTTCCCCCAGTGCATTTCTCCGTCACTTTCAAACAACAACAAATATCATGGCCTTTTTGTTTTAAAGAAAAAGTAAGTGTTGTTGTGCTAACACAAAGAGAGTGTTTTTACTCCACTTTAAATGAACAAACCTGAAGTTTTGGTCTACACTTGAATACCCCCCTACAAAACACAGATTCAGGAGGCACCCGAATTGGCCAGACCTGGTTTCTTCAGCACCAATCATTGCTATGGCTTCATTCATTGGCTAAAATCACTGAAAAGTTAAGTTTGTGAAACAAATGAGGAGAATAGTGCCTGCACATTCTGCCTCGCATTCTAGGTTTCACAAATGCTAGAAACATGGGAACTTTTTGTAATGAAATCTGGGGAGTTGGATTGTCAGAGGCATTAGGGCACTGAAACTGATCTCTATGTGCCCCCTGTGCAGTCCCATGCTGAGGTGTTACAAAGTTTTGATTTGTGCCACCTTCTACAGATCCTTCTATGCCTCTGACAACCCAGAATCCCTTTGAGGACCCCAGTTTTGATTCAGGATCTGTCTGAATCTGATGAACACCTCTGTTCCTCATGGCTGTTTCAATTTGCAGAGACAGTGGAGAACCAGATTAATCAGTCGAATAGGTCTTGGTTCTTGGAACCGTTCAGCGGAAGACTTGATTTACTTGAGAAAGCTAAAGAAACAAATCTCTCTCTCTCTAGAGCAAAAACGTGCCAACCCCACCCCTTCTCCCCAAGCAAGAATACAGCATTACAAGGGTGTCTAAGTTTGACCATACTTAAAAAGAAATAGCACCAATTTAATTGCCTTGATATTGTTTATGCACAGCAGTAAAATGGCTTTTTAAAAAAGCACAGCCATTAATCATCTGAGATAAATCAATAAATAATTATATCTTCCAGAGTGCTCTGCTTCATAAACACAGCCCCGCAAGTAGCAGACAAGTTGAAAAGCAGACAGTTGGAGCTCCACATATTTCCAGCGGGTTCATCAGAGCCAAAGTTAACTTGGGATAACTCATGGAAGGTAGGTCTGTCAGTGCCCATTAGCCGTGATTGCTATGTGGCAGGAAACCTCAGGATATTGGCTTAGGGGACAAACAAACAAAAGCATGCTGTTTCTTTCATGCTCTGCTTGTGGGCATCACCAGTCCCACAGTGCTGTTGGGACTGGGCTTGAATTTGGCAGGCTCTGGCTCAGGAGGAGGAAGAAACAGAGTGGACTGAATTGTGGGGACCTGGGTTGGGGGAGGTGGGATCTATCCCTGCTCTGACTTCAGGTGGAGCATGTTGGGATTTTTCTACTGCATGCAGCTTCACACAAAGTCAATTAAGCGTTGGCCGAAAGCCAAGATGACTGAGCAGAGGAGTTATTCTGCCTAGAGATATGGGACCTTGGATACAGCTCTACCATTGGTTGAGGCCTCACACAGGCATGATGACTTATGACCTTACTGACTGGATAGTGTTGTCGGTCAGTGTGGTGTTCTGAGAGTCGTTTGGAGTTTGTTAAAAGAGAGCTAGTTAAGATCCGTTTCTGTTCTTGTATACAGTAACTTGTAGAGTCTGCTGTAAATAATAAACACATCTAAGTAACCAAGTTACTAGTAGCAGCGTCTTGTCCCTGCTTCGTCCATCCTACCTGCAACTGACTGCTTTCTGGAAGTCTGCGTATGCTCTGCTGAGTCTGGCTAAGGTCCTGCAACAGGTCAAAGTTGCAAAACACCAATAGAGCAAGGATGCTGGCTCTCCCCTCTGATTGGCCTGTGGAAAGGAGAGTGTCAGCAGAGCTTGGGGAGGGCTTGAATCAGCCAAGTAGGGAAGTAGAACAGAAGGTGGCAGTGAATGGACAGGAACTCTGAACAGGAGGGTGCAGCCTCTGCATATGGGAGGAGAACATTCACCCGGATGGGGCACATGCTTGCAATGTTGACATTCCCACACGGAGATGAGTAAGGGCAACCCGCCTCATCTTTTAAAGCTCAGAGGGAAGGGTGGGGCATCTTCATTGCTTCCATCATAGGCGTAGCGGGGGCGGGGCAGGCAGTAGCTGCCCCCGATCCACAAAAGTTATTGAAAAACATTTAAAGTATTTCATTAACTGTGGTGTTGTTCTGCTCTGCCTCCAGCAGAAGCTTGGCCCCCACCCCAGACCAATGCCTGCCTCCTGTAATATCCTCTTTTTGGGGGGGGCATATTTCGTGCTTTTTTTCTTTTTTAAAAAATGAGGGGTACTCTCATTTCCCTACTCATATTGAAATACTGCCCCTCAATGAGGGCAAACTTAGATTCACAAACTGTTTAGGGCTATGTGTAGCCCTGTGTCCCCCCCCCCCGAAGAAAAGCACTGGGCACAGCTATCCATGATTTCCCAAAAAAGCTCAATAACTTTGGCTGCCGCCCCCCCAAAAAAATCCTGGCTGCACCCATGGCTTCCATTCAGTTTTGAACTTCTTGCTCTGCTCCTGAAGTTCTGTGCCTGCTGTCAAGCCAGTATTATTACTCACCTGAATAAATATCTCTTTCCTACTTAAAATAAGAGCCTTGTCTGTGTTTTTGCATCGTGAGCCAGTGCAGGAGTTTTACCCTTTGGAACATAGGAAGCTGCACTCTACTGAGTCAGACCATTGTGGTCCATCTAGCTCAGCATTGTCTACACTGCCCTGCATGTGCTTTGCAGAGTTTCCAGGTGTGAGGTCTTTCCCAGTCCAACTTGGAGATGCTAGAGATTGAACCTGGAACTTCCTGCATGCAAAGCAAACAATCTACCACTGAGCTAAGATCCTTCCTTAATGCAAACGGAATTGGCAGCATTGTATTTGGCTTGACTCTCAGTTTATTTAACTCCCTCTATTAGCAGACCCAGGTGCAAATAATAGACTTTGCATGCTATGGTTTCCCCAGTAGTGAGGTATGGAAATGAGAGCTGGACCATAAAGAAGGCTGATCACCGAAGAATTGATGCTTTTCAATTATGGTGCTGGAGGAGACTCTTGAGAGTCCCATGGACTGCAAGAAGATCCAACCTCTCCATTCTTAAGGAAATCAGCCCTGAGCGCTCACTGGAAGGACAGATCCTGAAGCTGAGGCTCCAATACTTTGGCCACCTCATGAGAAGAGAGGACTCCCTGGAAAAGACCCTGATGCTGGAAAAGATGGAGGGCACAAGGAGAAGGGGATGACAGAGGATGAGATGGTTGGACAGTGTTCTCGAAGCTACCAGCATGAGTTTGACCAAACTGCAGGAGGCAGTGGAAGACAGGAGTGCCTGGCGTGCTCTGGTCAATGGGGTCACGAAGAGTCGGACACGAGTAAATGACTAAAGAACAACATGTTTTAGATGGGGATAAGGACAAGTGGCTTCCTGGATGCATGCGATGGGCCACTATTGGGAACAGACCATTCAACTAGAGTTGCTTGTAACCAGCCAAGCTCTGGTTCTGATCCAATCTCACAGAATGGTGTAAAAAGTGGTCCAAAAGGTCAAGCATTTCCACTTCTGTCCCAGGTGCGAATTGCTGGTTTCCCCCATGGCTGCTGTTTCACTGAATCAGATAAAATTGAAGCATTATGCCGCTGAATGCTAGCTGCTGGGAATTGCAAATGGTCAGAGTGCTGCTTCACTTATGTCTTGATTGCAGACTTCCAATAGGCATCTGGTTGGCCACTGTGCAAATAAGATACTGGTCTGATCCTACAGGCTCAGTATCGTCTTATGTTCAATATTTTGAGAGCATCCTGTGAATATCCCAGAATTAAAATTTAGCATAGGTAATGGCTTCCTTGAAAATCCTCTTCCCCGAAGAGGAGTCGTCTGCACCCAAGAAGAGGCAGGAGCCGGCTATGATACAGACTATTATCAGCATGGATAATCCCTAATGCAGAATATGAAGACAAATGAAGAAATGTCAAAGGCCGCCAAGAATGTTTATTAGTGCAATCTCTGCTGCTTCCAGCAAAAGGTCACAGACATTTCCTGAACTTGTAAAAGCTGAGCACATTTGAGTCCTTGAAACTATTTATGGAAAGGCAATTGGAATTTAAAAGTGTGCTATAATGATGCTTCTTATTCACTTTTAATAGTGTAGATTTACTTCTTGCGGGGCATCCTGGGGAACTTTACATGTCCCCTAGGAGGACATTTTCAGAAGCAAGTGATCGTGTACATGGTGATTAATCAGATAAATGGCAGCAGAAGAGGACTAGCAAGAGCCAGTCTTTAGCTGACGCTGCCTCCTCCTTGTGTGTTCTCTGATTATCTTTACTTCCCTTGCACTGGCTGGGACAATCAAAAGCTCTCCTCCATATAAATTTAATCTGTTTGGAGATGCAGCCATTGCACTAATGTTGCCTCATCCAGCACATGGCCTTGCCCCCATGACTGACATGTACACACGGCCACCAGGGAATTCCCCCTACCTTGAAAATTTTGGTGCACCTGTGTCTGAGGTTGCCAAGAGCTGCACACAACAGCTTCTTGCCGTAGCTCTTAAAGACCCCTTATTGCCTCTTGAATTTCCCAGCAGAGTTCTGTCCAGTTTATGTACACATCACTGGGCCTTTCTCTACTTACTGTTGGTACTGGTATACTGGCTGCCCAACCCAAGATCTTTTGGCATGTTGCCACAGGACACCCTCATTATCCAGCTAATGTTCCATAATAATGTACTAAAAAAAGTCACGCTTTTTTCTGTGGCAACTGCCCCTGACTTTTATGAAAGATGTAGAGTGTTCCTCAATACTTGTGTGGCATGTGCTCAAGCATCATCTAGCTCTGTGTGTTTGTATGTGTGTGCACGTGCAATGGTAGGGTGATGGGGGTCATTTTTAAAAAATCTTCATTGGTTCAAAATACAAACGTACAACAAAGGTAAGTATAGAAAGGTTAGATACAAAAAAGAGAAAAACATCAAGACATTTAAAAAAATTGAAAAGGCGAAAAAGAAAAGAAGGGGGGGCAGAACCAAAAGTTTATACAAAATCATGTCTGTCAAATAAAAATTTCTGCATAAAACTTCCAGTCTTTCTCATTATACTGTACTGTTTCTATTGTCATGGTTTTATCACAGTTTTACTTTATACCCTTTTTCATACATTCCACTAGAATATTCATTTCATTCATTTTTGTTTACAAGTATTATTCAAGTTCTGCTAAGATGGTATCATTTTTACAATATAATCTTATATATTCCTTAAATATTTTCCATTCTCTATATATTTTCTGATTTAAGGCTCCCTTGACTTTTCCCATCAGCTTTGCTAGTTGGAAATATTCTGTCATAAGTGCCTGCCATTCTGTTATTGTTGGTATTGTTTGACCAATGGGGGTCATTTTGAAGATGTCTGTATCACACCGCTTCCCCCTGACCCTTGCAAGCTGTCAGTTTGCAAGCTCAGCTCAGAGGAAAACATCAATCATCAAAAATTTCCCTGAACAGGGCTGCCTTCAGATGCCTTCTAAAAGTTAAATAGTTGTTAACACTGGAACCACCTCCACTGGACCTGGGAGGCCCAGGCACACACACAATTTTTGCTGTGGGTGCCCAGCTGCCACCCCTACTGCCTTACCTCTGGTGTTCCGGCACCATGGCAGTGACTGGGCCAGGGTCTGCCTCTCCACTGCAGGGCTCCTGCAGCACCGGAGCGCACATACCACACTGCAACATCATGACGTTGTGACATCACATTGCAATGCAATGTGGCCTCCATGTGCTGGGCACCCACAGTCTGGGCTCCAGTGTCACTGGTTTTTTTATCTGTTTGACATCTGACAGGGTGTTCCACAGGGCACTGTTGACATGCAGAGGGCCAGGAGGTCAGCTGGCTAGCCCCAGCTGGGCCATCTCCTTCCAGCCGTCTGCTGCGTAGACCCATCAGCCTCTGCTCCTACGTAAATCAGTGACCCAGGTCTCAAAGCCAGGGCACACCATCAGCAAATCAAACTGTGCACACAGGATAGGCATGAGGCTTGTGAAAGCATACTACAACTACAGATTAATTAATCATAAATCAGGACAAAGAAACATGTCGTCTCTCTCTTCGTCTTCTCAGAGAGACAGGGAAAAACAAAAGCAATACACACAACGGAAGTTCCCAGCAAACTCTGCTGGAATGTAAACAGACATGTGACATGCAACAGTTCCATGTCTGCTCCTTAAGGTGGAATGGAAATTCTCAACAGGTGCGTGCCACTACAGTGGGACCTTGGTTTAAGAACAGCTTAGTTTATGAACAACTTGGATTAAGAACGTTGCAAACCCGGAAGTAGGTGTTTCGGTTTGTGAACTTTGCCTTAGAAGCAGAACATGTTTCACTTCCTGTTGAGTGTGTTCCATTTGTAAATTGAGTCCCCCGCTGCTATGGGAAAGCACGCCTTGGTTGAAGAACACTTTGGTTTAAGAATGGACTTCTGGAACGGTCTAAGTTCGTAAACCAAGGTACCACTGTGCTGAGAAAGCCCTCTGCCTGGTTCCCTGTAGCTTCACGTCTCACAATGAGGGAACCACCAGAAGGCCCTCACTATAAACGGTAAATGCAGAAAGTGTATGCAGCAACATCACAAACTGGGAGGAAACTCAACATCCCTACCTCATGTTCCCCATCAGTACTTGCTTTTACTTTGGTCTCTCTTGCAGGGAAAAGAAGCCATATTCATTTTGTAAGACGGCGTTCTCTGGCACTGCGCTCCGTGAGCTTCAGAATTAAAAAAACACAAGAAACACCCAAGTATAGAAATAATGTTCTTCTAATAAAACTGACATAAGATAATACAAATTTTATAGTGTATGACAATAACAATAAAATTGAGTCCTTGTAGAAATCAATGACTCTCTTCCAACCTTAAAAGCCGCTATCCAAACAATATTTCCTCTGTCTAATATGATATATCGAATTGAATATTTTCATTCTAATGTAATTGCACTGAGAGATCAGTCCCACATTCTGGCAAACAGTTTCAAGGTTTTTTTTTAAGGCACATAAATATAGAAATGGAAGACAAAATAGGGTCTTTTTGATAATTAAACAGTTAGTGGCTAAATTGCATTGTAATTGATTGGAAAATTGCTTTTTTAATGAGATTTAGCCACTAGGAAATAGCTTCCCCCACTTCAATATGCCCAGTGAGCTTTGGGTCATTTAAACAGCAAATTGCCTCTCTGGCCTCTTTGTTAGACATTCAGGAGTCAACTTTCTGTAAGAAGAGAGGCCCCTTTCGGTAGATGTGTCCTGGTGCTGCAGGCTAAATTCTCCTCTCCCTTGGCTTGCCAAGGTCTTCGGCTTTCTTAAAAATAAACAAAAACACAATCCCCCCAACTTTCAAGAGAAATTGCATGCATGCAAGTGGAAATGAGAGTTCCATGAAAGTTACTGCAGAATACCGGAGGGGATTTGTATTGAATTTCATTAATGCTCCTTGGTATTTCCACCAGGAGCTCTTAGATCGGAGGTGGGGAACTGGTTATGGTCAGTGGGCCAGATCCTTATCTCCCTCGTGCCTCACGGGTGAAGCTGAACAGATGAGTGGAGCCACCCACCTGTCAATCACACGGCACCACCGCTGACAGCCCATCCATCCCTCGTGCCATTTTATCCCCTTGTCGTCTACACATATGGACTTGTGCCATAGGCAGCAACGCTTCAACAATTTATCATATAGATGGACTGATTGAAAGCTGTTGGGCTGATTCAAAACGTGTCCCTGATGGATTTGACATCAGATTCTCTGACGTTAATGTTTCGACACAAGCGCATGCAAAATCTTTTTGTTGTTGTCAGCCACTGTGACTTTTAATAACTGCATATCTGAAGGGGAATAAAAATTTGGCCAACTTGTAATGTACCAGTGTATCATTTCCCTGAGAAGTTTTCCACCTGGGAACAAGAAAATGAGATTCCATACTAGCGACACACCAGACCAGATGAATTTTCAGCTGCACCAAGTCCTTGATACAAATCACAGTGCAGAGTTCTACAAAAAGCCGTTAGATTTTTTTAAAAAAGAAAAACACACGTTTAACAGAGTTTTGCAGTCCTTGAACTAAAGTCACAAGGTAATATATATATGAAGGGATGCGGGTGGAGCTGTGGGTTAAACCACAGGGCCTAGGACTTGATCGATCAGAAGGTTGGCAGTTCGAATCCCCGTGACGGGGTGAACTCCCGCAGTTTGGTCCCAGCTCCTGCTAACCTAGCAGTTTGAAAGCACGTCAAAGTGCAAGTAGATAAATAGGTACCACTCTGGCAGGAAGGTAAACGGCATTTCCGTGCGCTGCTCTGGTTCGCCAGAAGTGGCTTAGTCATGCTGGCCACATGACACGGAAGCTTTACGCCAGCTCCCTCGGCCAATAAAGAGAGATGAGCACTGCAACCCCAGAGTCGGTCACGACTGGACCTAATGGTCAGGGGTCCCTTTACCTTTTAATATATATATTTAAAAACCCTGCTAGATCAGGCTAAAGGCTCATCCACTCCAGCATCTTTCTGCACTTCCAGGAAGTCCACTCACCTTTTTAGTTGGGCGCCATTGTGGGCTGGTGCACCTCCTGCCTGTTCCAGTTCTGGTAGTGGAGGCCCCACCTTCTGGGCCACTTCCATGGTGGGAAAGGATGTCCTTGGACTAAGCTGGCCACCCAGGAAGTGGATTCAATGTGCTCACACAATTGGCCGATCATGAGCAGACTTGGTGACAGGCAACTCCTGGGGGGCAGACCCGGCTGGGCCTGCTGGCTTCACTCAGGTTTGCTTCCAGAGGATTTAAAGAGGGCCCATGGCTGGACTTGGCAGCCCCTTCATTGCTAGATCACCCACCCTCCTTATTTTCCCCCAATGTGCGTTGCATTGGACAGCCTTGTTTTGGTCACCATCAGTCTCCATACTCGAGACCATGTTGGTGAATTTTCCCGTTTGGCTGATGGGCTTCCGCCATTCGGTTTTCGCCATCCTCCTAGCAATCATCACAACTTTGGTGGTTTAGTCATTGGGTAGGCATAGTCTTGGATGGAGGGGAAGTTGTAGCCTCTGCTTGCCTCTCTGGAAAAATGGGGTATCCCATTAAAGAAATACAGGGGAGATTCTGTCCGGAAGCCCAGGCAGGGACGGGCCACAGCACTCTCCAGTGCAGAGGGGGAGCTACTCTTTGTTGTAAGTCAAGAAGTCCCTCTCTTCCGGTTGACCCCATATTAAGTGCTTCTGGCAGGTGGGCCGGAAGGGGTGTGGCCTAGCCAATGTCTGTGCGTCTTACATCTGTAGTCAATAAAGTTGTCACCTGATTTGACCCAAAACAGACTGAGGAGAAAGAAGGTGAGCGAAGAAGCAGAGGTGGTAGGAGACAAATTCCCCACGTATTCACAGCATGTGGAATGCAGTTGCACAATATTTCAGCCATACTTATTCATGGTATAGCACATGCTGTCGAATACATGGAAAAATTGTCTCCTACCACCTCTGCTTCTTCACTCACCTTCTTTCTCCTCAGCCTTGATATATATCTCTCTCTATCCCCTGCTGTCTCCTCTTCCTTCTTCTCTCCCCCTCTCTTTCTGTAATCATTAATTTATAAGCTAAGGATCGACAGGTAGCATTCATTATGGAAATGGCTTTCTTGAAGAAGCACCCTGAAATAACCTCTGAGAATCTGGAAGCAACCTTACGATTAAAAAATTAATTATGCAAACTGCCTTTAACATATCTTTGGGTAATCAGGAGAAAAGAAGACAGTTGTCTCTGTTAATTATCCCCCACCCCGCTTAAAAACCTGCTTATGAATATTGTAGGGAGCACATTTTGGCATCATCTGTCAGTCATCACTGCAACTCCCTTTGCGAGCGTCATTGTCAAGGCCTTTGGTAGCAGAAAGGAAGGACAAAGCAATGGTTTGAGGGAGGAACTGCAGTTAAAATCCCCATATTTAGGCACCGGGCAAAAACATTGATCTCCTCCCAGGCCACTGGCTAATTAAACAATCTATGGCCTTTTAAACTTGGTGGGTGGTGAGGGTCTTGCTTTGCTTGTTACTATTTTTTTGTCTTCTTATGTTGTAAACTGCCCAGTGATGCTTGGATGAAGGTTGGTATAGAATTTTAATAAAGAAATAAAAAAAGTTTCATTTCCAATTATTTCATGCTTCTTGTTAATTCCTTTGCAGTTTGGTTATACAAGAGGCAGAACACTTTGCCCATTTCAGTGCAAATAATAAAGCAATTTTAATTCAGTTTATGCACATTTGTGCAAGCGATTTTCCCCAATATACTGCATTTGGTATGTTATTTTATTAACATATGCATTTATACTTTACCCCAGTGTGTGCATTGTTATACACATGGCTTGGGTGGAGAACAGCCCTGCATATTTTGGAAAACTGTGAATTTCAAAGGACAGCTGTGCTTCAGTTTATGCATTGTTTCAGAAAGTGCAAATTTGCCAAGGTTACCTTTAAATGTGTATCAAATTTCTACCCTATCCCTAATCACACTGATTTCTTTAACAGTAGGAACCTAACTTGCCAAAAGAAAGAAGAATGGCTTCCAGGAGTAAATGGAGGACACAGCCACTCCAGCCTTTCCTTAGTTACAGGAAAGTCCAGCTGAGACCATTCTGGGGTTATCAGGATAACAGGGATGTAAGGAGGCAGCAATTTCTGTCCCAACCTGTGTTCATTGTCATCAGCATCACTTCTGTTCTGCTACATTTCAGTTTCTGCTGTTCATCTCACTGTCTGCTATGGCCAAATCTAACATTTACCAATGAACTTTTCAATGATGTTTACCGACGGTGTTTACATATATTATTTCGATTAGGATTATTTACTACATTAAAAAAAAACAACGAAACAACATGAGAACACAAAACACGTTACAAAACAAAAACAAACCAATAGCCCCCATCCCACAAACACATTTTAAAAGACATAGAATGCTAATCAGCCAAAGGCCTGGTTAAAGAGAAATGTTTTCGCCTGGTGCCTAAAGATATGCAATGGAAGAGCCAGGGAAAGTATTACACAAATGGGGAGCCACCACAGAAAAGCCCCGTTCTCATGTAGCCACCTTCCATACCTCTCATGGAGGAGGCGAACAAATAAGGAGCTCAGATGAATTTTGCAGAGTCTGAGTTGGTTCATATGGGAAGAAGTGGTCCTTGAGATATTGTGATCCTGAGCCATTTATGGGTGAAAACCAGCATTTTGTATTGGGCCCAGAAACTAATTGGCAGCCAGTGCAGTCAGGGCAGGGATCAGAGTAATATGCGGTGAGCAAATTCTGCACCAGTTTCCGTACCGTCTTCAGAGGCAGGATATCAGGGACCTATAATGTGTTGCAATAATCTAATCCAAAGGTTACCAAAGCATAGACGGATGAAGTTAGGCTATCCCTGTCCAGAGTGCAGCTGATGGAAGCACTCTGTGTCTTTTATTGGTTATATTTACATTTACCATTTATGTCTAGTTTATCAGTGTACAGTGGTACCTCAGGTTACATACGCTTTAGGTTACATACGCTTCAGGTTACAGACTCCACTAACCTAGAAATAGTGCTTCAGGTTAAGAACTTTGCTTCAGGGTGAGAACAGAAATCGTGCTCCGGTGGCGCGGTGGCAGCAGGAGGACCCATTAGCTAAAGTGGTGCTTCAGGTTAAGAACAGTTTCAGGTTAAATACGGACCTCCAAAATGAATTAAGTACTTAACCTGAGGTACCACTGTATTTCCTTGGAAGAAAAAACAGCAAAAACAGTGCAGGAATTAACACAGTCATTTATGTTAATGTTGGTGAACAGCACTCATATTTGCTTTTGTGATCTCCATTCTTGACCTTGGACAAGCAGGCGAATAGTCACCATTTCTGCTCCAGTTACACTTCTAATGGAATTCTCCAACCTCCCTTGTGAAGAGTTCAGGGCTTGACACCGCAGCACGTCAAGAACCCCCATCTTCTCAGCATCCCCTTTTAAGTCCCTTCCCAGGAGCAAATCTCCAGTCTGCAAGCGTTGCTATCCTCTCTGTGCAGAAATTACACACTCATCTACGGAACAGAGACTTGACTGTTGCCTCTTTCATAACATAATCTCTTTCCTCTTTTTCTGTTGCCTTGTGATGTTTGTAACAACCCAAGATGTTTGCAAAAGCCCTGCGGGGGACTTTAAGTGATATATAGGCACGGTGACTCCAAAACGTCACATTAATCTTGCTGACAACTGCGAATTTGTCACTTAGATGTTTGTTTCTTTCTCGAGCAGGGCCCAACGTTGCCTGGAGGAGAGCAGAGAAATGCAACGGCAAAGCGTTTTCAACTGCAGCTTTGTTAGCAAGAGTGGAAAGCAAACAACCTAGCCCCCCTTCCCCTTCTAAAACCACAACGCTGAAAGTATGAGGAGCCTGAAAAGTGCTCAGAAATTTCAACTGGCTCGAATAGTTGCTGCCACACTGGGGCTGGTTATAGGGAGTAAACAACTCCCTTGTTACAGCAGCTGTGCTGGCTACCAGTCTGTTTCTGGGCACAATTCAAAGGGCTGGTTGTGTCTTATAAAGCCCTACAGGGCTTAGGTGCAAGCTATCTGAAATACTGTATTCCTTCATACAAACCTGCCCGGGTTTAGAGATCTTCAGGGAAGGCTCTCCTCTCAGTCCTGCCACCCTCACAGGTACATTTGGTGGAGATATGGGAGAGGGCCTTTTTTGGTGGTTGCTCCCAGACTTTTTGTCATCCCTTAACAAACTGCGGGGGTGGGAGGTGGGATCCAATTCTTTTGAAAAGTGGATTTGCCATGACAGGGCAACAAAGCACTTTCTTTTGTTGTGTGTAAAAAGGTAAAGGTAAAGGGACCCCTGACCATTAGGTCCAGTCGTGGCCGACTCTGGGGTTGCGGCGCTCATCTCGCTTAATAGGCTGAGGGAGCCGTCGTACAGCTTCCAGGTCATGTGGCCAGCATGACTAAGCCGCTTCTGGGGAACCAGAGCAGCGCATGGAAATGCCGTTTACCTTCCCGCCGGAATGATACCTATTTATCTACTTGCACTTTGACGTGCTTTCGAACCGCTAGGTTGGCTGGAGCTGGGACCGAGCAACGGGAGCTCACCCCATCACGGGGATTCAAACTGCTGACCTTCTGATCAGCAAGTCCTAGGCTCTGTGGTTTATAATTTTTATTAATTTTTCTGTTTTACAATTTAAAATATTCATTTAAACAACCTTAAAACATCAACAACTTCACTTCTTCTCTTTCTTTCCATGGTTCATTTTTCATATCATAAATCCCTGCATATTTTACATAAACTAAATCTTTCAGTATTCTATTATTACAATTACAATCAAAACTTGTGTACACTGTTGAATTCATCTTAATGCTGCCAACGTTTTCAAATGTACACATTCCCCCTGCATATATTCAATAAACATTTTGCAAGCTTCTTTATTTTTTTAAAAAAAGATATTTATTGAGATTTTACAAAAACATAAGTTTACAAAATAGAAAAAAGTCATATAGCAAGAAAAAGATACAAAAAAGAGAACATACAAAAATACATAAAAAAGAAAAAAGAAGAATAAAAATACGAAATACAAAAAACAAATAGATAAAAAAGAATTAAAAACAAATCCGTTTTTTGTAACTTTAAACTCATTAGCTTGTTTCCTTGGCCTCCTCACACCTCCCCTTTTTGTATTCCCATTTAAATAATCAAATCAGCAAATCCTTACCCTCTTTCGTTTATCTTAACTCTATATCTTAACATATTATAACTCTATATTTTCATCCATTATCAATTCATTTTTGCATATTCTTATTAACTTTGTTGCTAATGCCACTTATTTTCAATCCAACATCATTTTAACATTCATTAATTTTAGAGTGTTTCTGAAGATAGTCTTTAAATTTCTTCCAGTCTTCTTCCACCAACTCTTCTCCCAGGTCTCGGATTCTGCCAGTCATTTCCGCCAATTCCATATAATCCATCACCTTCATCTGCCACTCTTCCAGGGTGGGTAACTCTTGCGTCTTCCAATACTTTGCAATAAGTATTCTTGCTGCTGTTGTTGCATACATAAAGAAAGTTCTATCCTTCTTTGGCACCAATTGGCCGACTATGCCCAGGAGAAAGGCCTCTGGTTTCTTCAGGAAGGTATATTTAAATACCTTTTTCATTTCATTATATATCATCTCCCAGAAAGCCTTAGTCTTTGGGCACGTCCACCAAAGGTGAAAGAATGTACCTTCATTTTCTTTACATTTCCAACGTTTATTATCGGGCAAATGATATATTTTTGCAAGCTTGACAGGTGTCATGTACTACCTGTAAATCATTTTCATAATATTCTCTCTTAAGGCATTACATGCCGTAAATTTCATACCAGTGGTCCACAACTGTTCCCAGTCAGCAAACATAATGTTGTGACCAATATCTTGTGCCCATCTGATCATAGCAGATTTAACCGTTTCATCCTGCATATTCCATTTTAACAGCAAGTTATACATTCTTGAAAGTATCTTAGTTTTGGGATCTAACAGTTCTGTTTCCAATTTTGATTTTTCCACCTGGAAGCCAATTTTTTTATCCAAATTATAGACCTCTCTTATTTGATAATAATGAAGCCAGTCTCGCACTTTATCTTTTAATTTCTCAAAACTCTGCAATTTCAATTTGTTTTGCAAGCTTCTTTAGATGTATGTTTTTCTTGCTCTCTTACTCTGTATGTTAGGTCCGCAAGCTGCGCATATTCCATCAGTTTAAATTGCAATCCTTTTTTAGTTATGACAGCAAAAAAGCACTTTCAACCACTTTAAATCCGCAAGGCTGAAGTTTCAATTCGTGTTTGAATCTCTCCAACAGAACACTGGCAGGCTGGAGACACGAGTGACAAGATTCAGTTCGCATACATTGACATCAATATTTATATCTTGCTATTTGCTGACCTCTTCTGGATATGTTTAGCATTGGTATAATCTCTGGTCCTAGCATCAGTCTCCAGGGATGACTCAAAATCCACAGTGAGTGGGAGAAAGGTAAGCTCTCTAGAACATAACTAAGAGACACACGGACAGATCTAGGGATGAGCAGATCTGTCAATTTTGGTTTCTCTCTGTTTATTTGTCTAACCTCCACATTTCCACATCGGTTTGTGATTTCATTTTATTTTTTCTCATGAAAATTCATCCGCATCGAAGTGCAAATTTATCCCAAAGTGCAGTTTTCCCTAATGTGCACATTTTCTGCAAAGCCATTTACCCTAATATAATGCATTTCAGCAAATTATTTTCACTGATATCT
Organism: Podarcis filfolensis; assembly: GCF_964270895.1. Taxonomy (NCBI): domain Eukaryota; kingdom Metazoa; phylum Chordata; class Lepidosauria; order Squamata; family Lacertidae; genus Podarcis; species Podarcis filfolensis. The sequence goes on from NC_139618.1 coordinate 9,765,486, forward strand.
GCATCTTTGTGCACAGTTTACCCTAGGCTTTAGGGTTTACATATTACTAGGCTGCACTGAAAAATTTGGAGAAAAATTTGGCTCTGTTCTGGTTCACTTATTGTTTCAGGAAGTGCACATTTTGTAGGATCGCTCTTAAATGCAATCTGAATCGAATTTCTCCACAACCCACCTTGGCCATCTTGTAAGGTTCAGCAAGGTCATTTCCTCTGGAAAATTTCAGAGAAATGTCTCTCCCCACCTGCCCCATTATCTTTTGGTTGAAGCATTATTAATGTTTGAACCAAACTGGTACAGTGATTTGGGAGGGTCAGGCTCCAGAAAATTAAACTGCCCTTATAAATCTGACACCATTATTATACCAATTGCACTTTTTGCCACTGCATCTCTGCTATTCTGTGTTTCCATGATTCTGTGTTTGAAGGGCCACCTTAATCCACATCAACTGGATTGTGAGAACAACTTGAAGGGCTCCTCAATGACATCAGTTAGATTGGTATGCTTTAAATAGAGATGGAGACTTTTTAGTGCTAATCCCATTATGGTGCTCCCTCTTAAATGAAGTGTTGGTGTTGCCACACTAAAAGACCCATTTCTTACCTATGCAGAATGAGCAATATTTAGCTGACGTACTTATTTGTGATGTACTTTATCCTATTAATTTGCTGGGAGCCACTCAGAGTAGCTGTGGCAACCCAGTCAGATGGCTGACTTCTCCTCCTCCTCCTCCTCCTCCTTCCTCTTCTTCTTTTGTCTGGCATTGCTCAAGAGAGTTGTAAGAGTGGCAACAACAGTCCTTACTGACAATCAGTGCATTCTTGAAAGGTTTTGTCTTCCATCTTGATTCAAAATGGCATCCAGTGCCAGATTTACGTATAAGCTAAACATGCTATAACTTAGGGCCCCACTCTCTTGCCCCTCCCCATATACTTATTCTTAATTGTATTTCAGTTCAACTATTACTTTGATAAAATACATGTGCAAATGGCTTTAGATACCCAGTAGGTCCATAAATTACCATATAGCATATATTCAACACACACAAAACAGTGACAATTTGTTGTTGACAAAGGACAGCTGGACATATAAGGGGCCCCATTACGTTCAGTAGCTTAGGGCCTCATCAAACCTAAATCCGGCCCTGATAGCATCCAACAGTATCCAAACACAGACAAAATCTTGCTTCTTATTTCAAATTTTGGTCACGATATCTGAAAAGGTGTCCAAAATACTGCAGCTTTGAAAGGTTTACTGCACCATTTTATTTCAAAAGGGCTTCCAGTGGTATCCAAGCATAGACCAAAACCTGCTCTTCAATCTTGGGAGCCATCATGCCAACTTTGATCAAATGTTTACGTATACTCTACACACACACTGCTGTTTTTCTAAAAAAAGAGGTGCCGGAAATCACCATGAACGCCTCCCTCTTTTTCTTAGAATGGCGATGGCACCCACCTGAGAGGTTCTGGAACCCACCTGAGCATTCTGGGTTTTTGTTTGTTTGTTTGTTTTTATAATAATTTTTTATTGGTTTTTACACATATTTTCCAGCATATCATTCTTTTAAACATCATTTCAAAATCTTTGGCTATCATAGCCTAAGACTTCCATCAACCTCAACTGATGGTTTTCTAAAATCCTTTCTAATTATGCATTTTGTTACTATAGTTATTGCTATAAATTCAAATCTTAATACGTATTCTTAATTCTTTTCACAATAATTTATATATTACTCCTTACATAACTTCTTTTAACCCTACAAATGATGTCAATTGGTTACAGTTGCTTTCCAAATATATCAAAAACTTCTTCCATTCCTTTAGGAAAGTCTGGTCGTGCTGGTTCTGAATTTTCCCTGTTAGTCTCGCCATCTCAGCATAGTTCATCAATTTTTCTTGCCACTTTTCTTTAGTTGGCATTTCTTCTTGCTTCCACCTTTGGGCTAACAATATCCTTGATGCAGTTATCGCATATAAAAACAATTTTTTTTATCATTCATATGTATTTCTGTACCCATAATACCCAATAGAAGGGCTTCTGGTTTATTTTAACAAATGTATATTTCAGCAATTTTTTCAATTCATTATAAAGCATTTCCCAGAAGTCCTTCACTTTCTTACATTCCCACCACATATGGCAAAAAGAACCCTCCTTTTCTTTACATTTCCAACATTTGTTATCTGTTTTGTACATTTTAGCTAACTTTGCTGGTGTTATATACCTGTACATTGTTCTCATAATGTTTTCTTTCAACGTACTGCAAGCAGTAAATTTTATTCCCTCTTTCCATATTTTTCCCCAATCCTCTATTGTATATTATGACCAATATCTTTAGCCCAATGAATCATAACCAATTTAACTTTCTCATCTTTCAAATGCCATTCCAATAATAATTTATACATTTTAAATGCCACCTGAGCATTCTGAATTTGTTTTACCAATGTAATTTCATTGGCCTTATGCTGTTCACCTGCATGATGATTTTTCCTAATGTTGGAGGTATAGGAATATCTGCAAATAAATGAAACAAATAGGAAACATAGAATCATAGAATTGTGGAGCTGGAGGATAATCTAGACCAACTCCCTGCAATGCAGGAATATGCACCTGACCTATACAGGGATCAAACCTGCAACCTTGACATTACCAGCAACATGTTCTAAGTGACTCAATCATCCCTTTAAAATATCACCCCACTCCTCCTTCAAGAAGGCTCCCCTACCTGCCCAACTAGCCACCTCAAATCCTTGAACCTTCCACTGCCATAAGCTTTGAAGCAGTCCTTTTCCTGTGTTCCCAGGGAACAAAGATTTCACTTGAATTTCCAGATTGCTCTTGGCACTGGAGCTGGTATGAGTAGATACCATTTTCAGAAGGCGTGAAATTGTGTGATTGGTTTGCATGTAGAAACAAGCCGAGGGGAGGCTCTCAGGAAAAGGTAGAATTACCTCCCCGCCCCCCAACAATCTCACTAGGAGATCTTATAAATGTCTGATGCCATGGTTAGCAGGGCTGGATTTAGGTTTGCTGAGGCCCTAAGCTACTGTAGGTCATGGGGCATGTCACTGTTTTTTTGTGTTGAATATATGCTATATGGTAATTTATGGACCTAATAGGTATCTAAAGCCATTTGCACATGCAGAATGTAGGCACCATATATATAGAAATGAGCAAACCAGCGATATTTTGGGGAGCAGGCTAGCAGACGGGGCCCATGGCTCACACCATAGGAGCCTACACAACACAAAAACACTGTTGCTGTATGTAGGTTTTATTTTATTTGTTTTTTATCTTATATTTTGGAAATGTACATAAAGGGGTTTTTTTCCCTTTAATTTTTTTGGGGCCCCCAAGAGAGTAGGGCCCTAAGGTATAGCTTGTTTAGCTTATATGTAAATCTGGCACTGATAGTTAGCATGTCTGAGTAGGAGAAGAAAGACTTGGGTTCAAATCCCCATTAAGCCATGAGACTCACTGGGTGACCTTAAGCCGGGGGTGGGGTGGGAGGAATCCAGACACATCAATAACTTAAAAACTTTTAATAGAGCACCTGAAACCTATTTTCCATTATGGCCAAATACATCCTTACTCAAATGCCACCCCCATATAAAAACTCTTGATATGTCCAGCCTGGCGAAGAGATCAGTTGAGCTCAAAAGCTTGCTCACATCTTCATGATATTTCAGTTTCCCTAAAGAAGGCATTTCTATGGCATTTTTTTTTAAGTCATGAGAAGCCATTAGATGGCAGCATTGGATCAGTATTGAATATATTTACTCTCGACTGTGTTTCACATTCACCAGCTTCACTAAGGGCTAAAATGAAAAGCTTGCTTATTTGTTTATTTATTCAGACAGTCCTAGAATGAATATCTGGAAGAGACAAAAGCCCCCAACTTTTTCTCTAAACCGTTTTCTCACATATAGTCTTCCCGCCTCCACATTTCCTGGAAGGCAAGCTGGGTTTCTAAGCACACATAGCACCAAGAAATTCAATGAGTGCAGCCTTTCTGCACAATCGCTGCTCCTACCTTTACAGCTCTAACAGAAATTCTGTGCAGGGGAGCAGTAAGATAATTTTAGAGTCTGGGATTATTATTATTATTATCCCAAAGGAACCCAGGATAGCAAACACAGAAACAATAAAACATATCTCAAAATAGTTCCAATCCAGAGTTGGGGAAGGAGCAGGCTTATGAGGTCAAGCTAAGGTCACTAAAATGCTGCTGAATCTTCAAGATTTTTGGAAGAGTTTTCAAATTGCTATGAAGATGTTGAATAACTGAATTGAACATTTTAATAAATGAGAAACCAAAATTGATGGGGAAGGAAATTAAGAAAATAGATCAAAGATTTTTTATGTATGCCACAGCTGCAGCAAGAAATATGCTTGCCCAAAACTGGAAATTGCAAGAAGTGCCAGCTATTACGGAGTGGCAGATGAAAATGATGAGTTATGCAGAATTAGCCAGACTGATGGGAATAATTTGGGACCAGGACGACCAGAGGTTTCAAGAAAGTTGGAGTAAAATTATGGTGTACATAAAAGATAATTGTAAAACCTTAAAGGCACTGGCAGGACTGAAATAGCTCTTACAACGTATGGCAGATTTAAGGTTAAATAAACAGAATACGCGATATAAGAAAACAAAGGATATTCACTGAAGGAACAGAGGGAAGTTACAAGCTCGGCTAAAGTATTTATATGATTTATTGTAATGTTGCAAAAGTTTGTATAAAGAAAATAATAAAAAATTATTGGGGGGGGGGGGAGAAACCAAAACTGAGATATTTGCCCACCTCTAGTTGATGTAAATCTGTCCAGCAGTTGTTTAAACCTGTTTGGGAGAGTTGCTTGGTGGAAGGCTAGAAAGCGCGAAAGGGAGTTAGTTTGTCCTGAGAAGAGAGTTACCTTCTTCTGCTGAGGAGCTGAATAGTAATTCTGAGCTTGTAAACACCTTGTAGAATAGCTACTGTCCTTCAAGCCACAATTAATGCATAAGGTCATCATTTCCTATTTCCAGTTGTTTGGGGACTGAAGCTATTTGCAGAGAAGCAGCGTGTCTGGCGCCTTGGTGCATTAGAAGGACATTTGGAATGGTTGAGTGGAAAGTTTGTGAGCAAAAATTGCCTAGTTCTCTTTGGATTTAGGAAGAATAATGACTGCATTGTTTATGATTTAAACTAATTACTCCTGCATGAAACTCTTTGTGGGCAATTGTTGCATTGTTCTGTATAATTGTGTCTCCGACCCAAGACAATTTGTTCACCTTTAAGTCATTTGCCAGATTTATTCCTACCAAACCCCATCAGACTCCCTCAGGCAGAGGTTATACTGACCTTGCCGGGTTCTTCTGGAGCCGCAACAGAGCAAAATGGGCAACTTCACCATATATACCAATATCAGATCACCATTAGAAGTCTGGGGCTGGATCTAGACACTTCAAAGAAGCGTTTCAGGAAAACGCATTGTACACTTTGTATGAGAAACCGGATTGGCAAAAACAGAACTCCACAGCGCCATCTGGTGTCACAGTGTTAAAATGCATATACAATGCATATAAAACACTTTTTTTTTTTTGCCAATCTAGCTGAGTCCTGGGTACAACTCGGCTTACAGGAGAGGGGTTTGCATGGGGTTAAGGCAGACAGAGGAGATCTCCAGACTCCCAGACTATCCCTGTTGCTTTAACCTTTTATCTGACCTCCCTATCTCTTTACACTGATTGCACTGATAATCTTAGTTTGCATCCTCTTTACAACATCCTCTTCTGCCTTCCACTTCTCTCTAAGACCTCAAGATGAGAGGTCACCTTGAATCTATCATCTGAGAACAAATGAACTAGCACAGCTACCTTTGTCTTCTCTAGATTAGCTAGCTATCTAAGTTATGTAGTTCCTATACTAAACAACTTTGTTATTCTCTTACTCTACAACAGACTTCCTCAACCTCTGCCCTCCAGATGTTTTTGGCCTACAACTCCCATGATCCCTAGCTAGCAGGACCAGTGGTCAGGGGTGATGGGAACTGTAGTCTCAAAACATCTGGAGGGCTGAGGTTGAAGAAGCCTGCTCTACAAGAATCTACAGTTTTCCAGTAATCAGGGCTTGGACCCCTTTTCAGAGGCAACAAGGACTCTCTGTTGAGTGATGAGTGAACTTGAGAATTGAAGGGGGTAGATGCTGAATAACTACCCTCTACAGTTAAAAGAAAGCTGCCTTTTTTCTAGTGGTGGTTGGTGCCCATGGGAACGGGTGGGCTGTGTTAGAGTTGTTCAGCAGAATCCCTGATCTGGACCTTGTGTAGAAATAAATGAGCTTTCCTCCTCAAAATTGTGTGTTAAAGCTTTACTGCAGAACAGTCCTAAATACTAGCAAGGTGGTTTAGTCCTTTAAGTTCTTTAATGCAGTTCAGTAAACATTCTTCTCTCTGGTCCCAGAGAGAGATCACAAGCTTGTTCATCATTGCAGAGCTTCTCTGCAACTGCAGCTAATAGCTATCTCTGAATTCTCAGGTTGCCCCAGCTGCTGTGAAAGCTGCAGCTCAGGTTTCCAGTGACGAGTCTTCAGGAACTTTAGCTCACTGAAATGGAAAAACACCAGCCTTCCGCTTTCACCCAGAGTGGAACCTCTTGCTTAAGGTAAACTTCTCTTTACACCATTCCAAATACAATGCATTCAAACACAGCATTTTGTGTACATTAAACTTATAACTAATAAGGTGGAAGGCAGGAAGTTCAACAGAAGGTGGAGCCAGAACCAATGAAAAGCAGAGCCAACTCATTCTAGTTTTGTTCCCATTCTCCTCCCTGATGCATTCTACAAAGGCAACACTGAGATTAAGGACGAGGGAGCAGACAGACAGGACTGGATGAAAGGAAGAAGGCAGACAGGTGCAGGGTGGCTGAGGACAGACTGGGGCAGTTGGCGGGGCAGTACCTCATTTGCCCTGATAGACCATCCTCCATTGTCTTTACTGAGTCTAGTGGCTGTGTACACCCTTGGGTATTTGCCCTGAAGTTTTTGGGCAAGAGGGCTCAAAAATCTGAGCCAGACCAGAGTGTCAGGAATGAGCCAGCTCCTAGTGGAACTTTACAGCTGGCTGCAGAACAAAGGTTTAAATTTGAAGCAGGCTCCCCCAGACATTGTAATTCTGGTTGCCAAGGGAAAAACTGAAAGCGGGCTGGAACACAGCTAAAACTCTCAGGGACCTCAACCAGGTGCGAACAGACACAGAGACAGTCTGGCGGAACAGGAAGAGGTTGGAGCTGATCCAATAAGCCCAAAGAGTCGGCAAATGGGAGGGCTGCTAGACAGGAAGCAAAACAAGAGATGTAAGATGTGAAAGTTCAATATTTTCTGTAGGAACCGGAAGAGATCTTCAGAAGGGTCATCTTGAGTGATAATGTTGGTGGCTTTGTTAGAGACATCCAGAGCTATCTGTTTGTTTTTGCAATAAATCCTTTTTAATTACCTATGTTTACTGTGTTATCAAGCAGGGAACTTGGACTCCTGACACAGAGGGAGGACATTTTTCACTAATCAACCTTGCAAGGAACAAGAGACCTCTTAGTGGAAGATCTTGGCCTCTTTACTTTTGCTGAAAAATACAGCAGGCCTCAAATAAGAGGAACAATTACAACATTATTTAGAGAAAGGTGAACAGGAGGAAACATGATCTGTATAAAATTAGGCATGTTGTGAAGGAAGTGGAGAAAGCAGTTTGGAACTCAATCCCACAAGAGGCAGTGATGGCCACCAACTTGGATGGCTTTAAGAGAAGTTGAGACAAGTTCATGGAGGAAAAGGCTGTCAGTGGCTACTGGAAGGGATGGCTCTGCTCTGCTTCCACAACCAGGAGTGATGATTTTGAATATCCATTGCTGGGAACCACAGGAGGGAAGAGTGATCTCATGCTTGGGTTCTGCTTGCAGGTTTCCTGGAGGGATCTGGTTGACCACCTTGAAAATCGGATGCTGGACTGGATGGGCCATTGACCTGAACCAGATGTTCTTATGTTCACATAATACTAGAACTTCTGGACACCCATGAAGTTGAATGTTGGAAGATTCACAAGAGACAAAAGAAAGTTCTTTCCACAACTCATAGTTAAAATCTTGGAAATTCTTCTCACAGGAGGCAGTGATGGTCACCAATTTGGACAGCTATAAAAGGGGATTAATAATAAGTTGATTGGAAGACAACTTAAAAAAACAAGGTTAAGTACAACACTAAAACATTAAAACATTAAAATACAGCCTCTTCACAGGAGGAGAAAGGAAAAAAGAAAGAGGGGGAGGGAATCAAATTGACTCCAAGCCAAAGACCAGGCGGAACAACTCTGTCTTACAGGCCCTGCGGAAAGAAATCAGATCCTGTAGGGCCCTGGTCTCATGAGGCAGAGCGTTCCACCAGGCCGGAGCCAGTGGCTCTGGTTGAGGCTAATCTAACTTCCTTAGGGCCCGGGACCTCTAGGGTGTTGCTATTTATGGACCTTGAGGTCCTCCGTGGGGCATACCAGGAGAGGCAGTCCTGTAGGTACGAGGGTCCTAGGATTAGACAGGTTATTTGAGGATAAGACTACTAGTTGTGATAGCTACTGTACTATGCCCAGTGTTGGAGACAATATCCCTCTGAACCATACGTGCCAGCTCCGAGGGGCTGAGGCAGTTTTGGCGGGCCCTCCCATGTTTGTTTTTTAGGGGGCTGGGCCTGCTCAGTTTTCAGAGAGTGTTCAACTCCGCTGCCTGGCTCCTCATGACATCATGCACATGACATCAGGATGTTGCTTAAGGTCTCCTCAGTCAAAGAGAGAAGATGGCGCCTCTGCTCTGAATACCGGTGGTTGGGAAACACAAGGGAGAATGCTATTGTACTCATGTTCTGCCCAGAGGTATCTGCTTGGCCATTTTGGGAACAGAATGCGGCATTAGATGCACCTCATGGCTGTTCTCATGCAGAAGGAGGATCACTGGCCAACTTACTTGGGGGATTTCCTTCCTGAGCCATATTTGACCACAAAGCACTTACACCCTGAATATGGGCAAAACTTATTGCTGTCAACAGAAATTAGCCGATAGGATCTACTGTCTTGCATGATCTTGAAGGAAATGTCATTTTGGGAACATCAGCCGTGTTCCAAACTTCAGTGTCTTGTAACATAATTAAATAAAAGGTTTGCAGGAGGAAATATGGCAAGTACAGTGTACAGTGGTACCTCAGGTTATATACTTAATTCGTTCCGGAGGTCTGTTCTTAACCCGAAACTGTTCTTAACCTGAGGTGTGCTTTCGCTAATGGGGCTTCCCGCTGCCACCGCGCCACCGCCGCGCGATTTCCGTTCTCATCCTGAGGTGAAGTTCATAATCCGAGGTACTACTTCCTGGTTGGCAGAGTTTGTAACCCAAAGTGTTTGTAACCCAAGGTGTTTGTAACCTGAGGTATCACTGTATTATTTTGCTCAAAACCTCTCTGAGTTAATCTTTTTTTTTAAAAAAACACACACACACCAAACCACTAGACCACTGGAGGTCAGCAGAGAACAGAAAACCAAGTTGCATGTTTGTGTGAGAAACTAATCTTCCTCTAGGACATAAGGGGGTGTTGTTGTTTAACTACTTTAGTGAGAGGTTCAGGCTTGAGTTGTCTTTCCCTAACTTATAAATTGCAACTGCATCCTTCGGGTAGTACATCCCTGGGATGGGGACAGAATATATGGCCCATGGTTAAGCTGAGGGGTCATGGGATACCTGCAAGTACCACTGTGCCTGCCTGTGTCTCCTATGCCAACCCACACAAAGACTCCGTATTTATCCCCCACCTCCCCGAGACAGAATCCACAATGTACCAGAGACTGTTTGCTCTTCCTGCTCAGTTCCTGTTTGCACTGGATCAGTCTATCTTACATTCACCACTACCCTGTAAACATGCCCACATTCCAATGGATGCCAGGATCGGACACCCACCTTCCCTTCTGTTCTGAACAGAGGAAAATGCAAATAGTTTCTCTCTGTGAGTGAGTGTGGCTGTGGCTGATGAGATGCCCCTTTTCTCTGTTGATGGATAAGAGCTTCCCTACACAGTTTTGTGGCCCTGTGACCTTTTCTGCTGTATCTAAATACATCAGGCATTATGCTGCACACCCACACAGCAGCCATTTTGTGATTTCCGCACACGGCACCTTCTCAAACTTCCAAAAATGCCCCCAAACATTGGTGAACCCTGCTCTGGTTCAGTGGGCAGTCAAAATGGCCCTCTCAATGAAACTATAGCCACATTTCAACCTGGCTGCTGCTCTGCTATCATTAACAGATGGATGCTGCAACTTCCAGGATAACCAGCCGGCCATATGTGAATTAACAGTCAGTGCTTATCCTGGCTCATGGTTGTGTAGTCATCTTGAAGAACGTAACTTGCAGGCACACAAAATGAGGGCTTCCTTCCCTCAGCCTCCACTGCTCAGCCTGTGGGTGGGGTTGCTTATAGGCACCCAAAACAGCATCCACTCACCCAGAGGCAGCTGGTTGCTCACTGTGAGAACAGGATTCTGGGCTAGATGGGTCGTTGGCCTGATCCAGTATTTGGAAAAAATAAATAAATACAAAACCAAGGTTCCAAACCCAACTCCAATACACACCACTTTGTAGCTCCCCCCCAATGAAGCACAGAAAAATCAAGCTGCTGTGTTTTGCACTCTCTGGAACTTCCAAGAGACTCCCTGGTTTTAGCATGCCAATTCCCACACCATGGATTGTAGTTTTGTAGCTGACACCACCTTAGAAACAGCAATTGTCCTCTGTGAGAAGAACGTGTTGTGCAAAGTTTTTTGGGGGGGAGTAGACGCTTTTTCTGAATTGATAAGAAGACTCTTAATTAATTGACCAAATAGTGCAGCCCTGTTAGGAGTGGGAGTCTTCACTCAAAATATCGGCAGTTTACAGACAGCGCTGCTTAGAGTCTGCATCAATTTACTAATCTCTACAATGCTGATGGCTAGGTTTTAGAATGAGGTTTTGCTGCAGAGCTGATGTCAGGTGCTGTCTTTTATAAGCACCCAGCAAAACTCCAAGGAATTGAAAGCTGGCAAATAAACACAAGCCGCATGCAGCGATCAAAACATCTCTGCTTCACGTTGCATGAATATGAAGGCAGCGGCAGTGAAGTTCTGGCAGCGATGCTGCCACGATGAATGTTTTTGTTCGCATTGCACTGGTTAATCTTCATTTAAAGTTTGTTAAGGGACGCTAGGAGAATTTCCCCTCTCTTGGCACATAAGCAGACTGCAATCTTCTTTGCCCACAAATAGGAGGATTTTATGGAGGGGCACTCTCACAACACAATTCGTGCTAGAACATTGTGTAAGAAGTGGAATTCATTCATTCATCCATTTAGAATATTGATAGGCTGTTTTAAAAAATAAACAACAACATGCCCCCATGCATAAAACCATCCAGTAAAAACCATATACAAAATTTAAAAACATACATCAATTAACCATTGTGGAAAGGTATATTCTACACAGGCCTGGTGGAATAGAAAGCTTTCCAGCAGACGTTTAAAACTTAAAGCAGAAGGTGCCTGCTGAATCTCTGTTGGCAGTCCATTCCACAGGGCTACGCTGATCGCACTAAAGTCTCTATTTATCATTGTTATCAACATACTGTTCAACACCTCAAAGGCAAAAACTGGGATGACACCTTCTGGGATGCTATCTTCCCATTTTTTCCCCTCATGAAAGCATGGCAGCCATTACCTTGCACAATTTCACACAGTGATTCCCCCCCCCCCAAAGCACCTTTTCAGGCATGGTGCCCTAAAATGGGCATTTTAGGGTGCTGCGCAAGATAAAGCAGTTTTGCGGGAAGGAATTGCAGGAGATCACTGTGCTTCCTGGGGAAGGTTCTCTGCATTTCTCAGCCACTGACGCTTGGACATGTGAATCCTTTAAGAGTGACTATTACAGCACCTAAGGACTGCAAACCCCTTGCATTGCCAAAAAGGTCTTTAGAATCTAAGAAATAATTGAGTTTTGCCAGCCTTGCCAAGTGATGGGATTTTACTGTCCATCTTTCTATGATGAACTGCTGAAGCTGTGCATCAAAATGGGCTTCTGAAGATCACTAGAAATAAATTAAGTGACAGTCTACTTGAGCAACTTCTGTGATTTCATAACTTTCTTTTCAGAAATTTTTAGACTTCAAGCTTTCATCCATAGGATTCCAGGCTGCATTCCACCATCTATTATATAGTGGGTTTGTGAAAATTGACCATGATATGAAACAAAAATATGTAAGAATATCCTGTATTCTTACGCTCACCCAACTTTCCTCAGTGGTCTGAAATTTCAGGCAGGCATTGTTTTGAAAGGAGGTCACTGGAGATGACTTGGGATCTGGTAATATGTGTGTTTATTTATGGACTTGTAAGGTTCAGCACATCTCTGTACTTTTTTTGTCAAGTCCAAAACTCTGTTAAGCTATTGCCTGGGGGCAGCTCACAGCGACCATAGGTGATGGATGGATCAGCCAATTTCAGTTTCTAACTTTTCCATGCTTAAGTTTGGTTCTCTATATTTCTGCATCAGTTTGTTCTTTTTGTTTTTAAAATCATCATAAAATTCAATCACATTTTAGTGCAAAAATACTCCTAATATGCACATTTTAGATGTAACTTTGCCTGGTGCATGTAAAAACACAGGAATAACTTGCTGGATCAGGCCAATGGACCATCTAGTACAGCCTCCTGTTCCCACAGTGGCCAACCAAAGGCCTGGGGGAAATCTGTAAGCAGGATTCAAGCATGACCGCCTGAAGGACCGCCTCTCCCCATATAAACCATCCCAGACCCTGCGTTCATCATCTGAGGCTCTTCTTTGTGTGCCTCCTCCATGTCAGGACCAGAGGGTGGCAACATGAGAACAGGCCTTCTCTGTTGTGGCTCCCTGTTTGTGGAAAGTTCTCCCCAGGGAAGTTCACCTGGCGCCTTCATTATATATATTTTAGGCACCAGCCAAAAACATTCCTCTTCAAAAAGGCCTTATGTTGATTAATATTCTACCATCTTTTAAATGTGTCTGTGGGAAGGGGGAGGTATTGTTTTGCTGTTTTGTTCTGCTTATTGTGATGGTTTGTGTATACTCCTCGCAATAAGCACCCTCTGCTCACTCAGAGAGATATTTACAGTTCTTTATTTTACATATGTAGGGACAGAGGTGGCGCTGTAGGTTAAACCACAGAGCCTAGGACTGGCCGATCAGGAGGTAGGTGGTTCAAATCCCCGTGACGGGGTGAACTCCCATTGCTCGGTCCCTGCTCCTGCCAACCTAGCAGTTCGAAAGCACGTCAAAGTACAAGTAGATAAATAGGTACCGCTCCGGCAGGAAGGTAAACAGTGTTTCCGTGTGCTGCTCTGGTTCGCCAGAAGCAGCTTAGTCATGCTGGCCACATGACCCGGAAGCTGTACGCCAGCTCCCTCGGCCAATAAAGCGAGATGGGCACTGCAACCCCAGAGTCGGCCACGACTGGACCTAATGGTCAGGGGTCCCTTTACCTTTTATTTTACATATGTACAAGCAGCACAGTACAACCATGCATCCGAATTGCCTGGTTCACATTTGGGGAGTGGTCTTCTCCTGCTTCTCCTCCAACAGAAGAGGCGGGAGAGCTTCATGGGACGTTTCTGATCCCTACACTTTAACCCTCTCCTTTCCTGTGCTGAAGGCAAAGGCATAGGTTCTCCGTCTGTTTCTGAGCTTCCTGTATGGTGCTGGGGCTCTGTTTCAGCATCGGAGAGCCTTCCCACCTCCTGGCTCTCTCCCTCTTCCCCTTCCATCACTTCTTCTCCATCTTCTTCTGACTGTTCCCACTCTAACTCTTCTCCTCCCCCCAACTCAAGGGCATTCCTTGGCAGTCCAGTGACACTTATTTACTTGTTTTCATCCTGTATTTTATTCTGTGAACCATCCTGAGATCGTATGAAATAAAATAGATCTTTATAAAATAGAATAAAATAAAAAGCACCCTTCCTTCCTGCTATTTCCAGCAACTGGTCTTCAGAAGCATTGCTGCCTCTGACCATCCAAGGAAGCAAAGCATAGCCATTGATAGCTTTTATCCTCCATGAATATGTCCAGCCATCTAAGTTGGTGGCCATCACTGCCTCCTGGGGGAGCAAGTGCCATAGATTAACTATGAGCTGCATGAAATAGTAATGTAGTACACGAAGAAGTACTTCTTGCAAGCAATTTTCCCTAATTTGATGCATTTTTAATGCACCTTTCCCCTTAAGATACATATTACGTGGCTGAAGAATTGCATCAGGAAGTTCAGAGAAGGGGAAACATCAAAGAGTAACTATGTTTCAATTCGCATGTTGCTTCAGAAACTTTAATTAAGTACCTTCACATTAAAATATGAACCCAACTGAATTTTTCCTCAATCCCTACCAATAGCTTTTCTCACAGAAATGTCACAGTGACACAAAAATTAAAGACCCAAGGTGTATATATTTTTTTATTTTAATGATGTTTCACTCGTAATTGCATTTAACATTTTAGATAGAACGCACAAAGGAAAAGGTTTTATTTCTGTGGGAGGTTCCTGGGGGCCTACATTTTACAGCCTGATGCTCTCTAGGCCGAAACAAGAAAGCCTATCTGACCCTAAAAGTGGCACAAATGTCCCTTCAGGGTGTTATTCTAAGTCTATCATGAGTTAGCACCCGAGTGCAAAACCATCTATCCTTGAAACTTCCTGGAGGAAAGATGTTTGTGTCTTATGCTTGTTTCTATCTACGTAAGTATTTGGCTTATATTTTGCTCTGATAGAACTTGCTTCCCCACACTGCTTTCAATCTGGTGCTGAACTACCAGGGTTTTCGTAGCCCATCTCCCAAATGTCAAGCTTTCCTCTATATGTTCTTTTCCTGCACAAACACACACATAGGTGTTGCTCACTTAATTCCCAGAGGGATGGAGAATGTTGCCATGTGCTCCCAGCCTCTTGAACAGGAGTCCAATGGTACCTCGGGTTACAGACGCTTCAGGTTACATATGCTTCAGGTTACAGACTTGGGTTACCCAGGGTTAAGTACTTATTTCGTTCCGGAGGTCTGTTCTTAACCTGAAACTGTTCTTAACCTGAAGCACCACTTTAGCTAATGGGGCCTCCTGCGGCCGCTGCGCCGCCACTGCACAATTTCTGTTCTCATCCTGAAGCAAAGTTCTTAACCCAAGGTAATATTTCTGGGTTAGCGGAGTCTGTAACCTGAAGTGTCTGTAACCTGAAGGGTATGTAACCTGAGGCACCACTGTACAAGAGCATTCTTCCCTCCAATGGCTTCCAGCAACTGGTTTTCAGAAGCATGGAGCCTCCAGCAATGGAAGGTTCAACATAAGGTTGAAGACATGCTTGGCAAAGATCAGCTAAACTAGAATGAATCTATCTGCCCTTGAAATGTCTAACCATTTCGTTGTCATATACTGTACCTTTCCATGTATAACACGCCCCCATGTATAAGAAGCCCCCTATTTTGGGGGACTCAACTTTAAGAAAATGGGGGGAGATGGCACAAAGTTGTTGAACTTTTTTGGGGTGGATTGCCCAAGGTTGTTGAGCTTTTTTGGGGGAGGGGTTACCCAGGGTTGCTGAGCTTTTTTTTAGGGGGGATGCCAAAAATTGCTCACCTGCACGTGCCGCAAAATCTGCCTGTTGTCTGTCCCCTCACCAGCAGAACCCGCCCACTTGCCGCAGTGTCAGACAATAAAAAGCACCCATTGACGCAGCAACCAGTAACACAATAACTGCTGACAGCCATGGCAGCAACCAATAAAATGTCCACCCTATGCACTACCCATGTATAAGATGGCCCCCCACGTTTTAGCATGATTTTAAAGGGGGGAAACCTAGTCTTACACACGGAAAAGTATGGTACGTAAGTTCATGCATGTTATTGACTGCCTTGTAACAGAGGTTATCTGGGCAACTTATGAGATGGACGCAAGAGCAAGTTACAAAAATATGGCTTGTGTTTCCTGACATATATGCCCATCCAAGACAGTCATCCTCAATAGAGGGAGGATTGCTTTATTTTTCTATATATTTTTTGCATATTTTAGAATTGCTGACTTCCCTAGTTAGCGTGAAGCCTTGTGTAAAAACAGATGGCATGGTAAGTGGTTTGCAAATAACTCTTAATGGTAGGAGACAGAAGCAATCTAAATGGACTCTTTTTTTGAGTTACTCTGCATCTTATATTTTATGGGATATCACTGTGGAATTGTGTCAGCAGATTTTTATCATTCAATCAAAGCACTTATGGCTGCAGTCCCAATGCACCCTTGGGAGAAATTGTGCTGAGTTCAGGGAGGTTTTCCTTTTTAAGTAAACACCTCAATGGTGATGTGCCTGCTAAAATAGATTTCATGTGAAAGATTTGGGTTCAAGTGTCAAGAGTTGCAGCCTCTGTAATTTCCATTCTGATTTTTCAACTTGCTCGTTCCGTAGCATGAAACTGAATGGAGAAGAACTGAGAGTGCTCTGTGCAGAAAGATGGAAAGAGACAGCCCTACCCTCTATATAAGAATGGCTGATAAAATTATTGGATTTGGCTGAGAGGGCAAAGTTAACAATTAGAGAAAAATCATTACTGACATTTGTTAAGGATTGGAAATTTCTTATGGACTTATTGCATGAGAGGGAAAATGAACTTTGGATATTGGGATTCGAAGACTGAAAAAAATACTGGTTTGTAGAAGATAGAATGGTTGGATTTTAAGGAATGAATATCATATCTAGCTGGGGGACAGCAATGGAGAAGCAGCCTAGATGACTACTTTGCTACTCTGTCCATGCAATCGTATGATGAATGGCTCCTTTTCCTCAGCTCTTGTGTGGCAGAGTCAGCAGAACTGAAGCAGTACATTTTTCAAGCAAACACATCTATATAGGATGAAGCCACACTTCACAATGTTATTGCTCTTGATATGATCTGTGGCTCTCTGAGTCTAGCCGTGCTGGGCTTAGATGATGAAATTCTGTCCAAGGTTGCTCGTGAATGTTGAAGGAGAAGCATTTACCATATTCCCCATCTACTATGCATTTGGGAAAGCGGTTTGTATGCTTCTCTGCCCATCTGTCTGTCCATTCTCTCTACAGGCTTGGTTGCCTCTAGAGATATCATCTGCGAACTCAGCACAAGGGGTCCTGAGATGGGGGCCATCATGGCCCATATTTGAACACTGACTTCTATTTTGAATTCAGGTGGTGGACTGAAATTTTAACTTTGGTGTGACCTCTTCTATTTTTTGGCATAGGTTGGGCTGCCACACGAGATGGGCAAAGGACGATGAAGAAAATAATAGGTCCAAAAGACTGCAAGCAAAGTGAGCAGCACCTTGGACAGCTCCAAGTGGAGCCTAGACTGGAATAACCAATAACCAGCAGACCCATACTGGATTGGCATGAGGCTAGTCCATTGGGACCAATGAGGGCACTGCCTCAGCAGCCTCAGCCAGCCCCCACCAGCCCGCCTTCTTACTTACACCCACTCATTACCTGCCATCACCTGCTGTTGGTCTCCCTGCCTTCCACCCTACCAGACCCAAGGAGCACCAGCCACAGCTAACCTAAAATATGCATCAAAAATACTGATTCGCTTTTCTAGTAGGGCTGTTTCCCATACAATTTGGTACCAGTGGTCCATGTTTACTCCTGAAAAGTCCCTCTAGTGTCTAGCCATGATGCTCCTAGCTGCTGCGAGTAGGTGGCATATGAGTTCTTTGTAGACTATGAAAATCCTTTAATAAAAACAACTAAAAATAATAATAAAAGCAAACATTAAGAACAAATTGACATAATACTTTATCTTTAAAATAAATTATGAGAAAACATATATAGCTGTATAATCCTGCTTTTGCATATGTGAGTTGAACACTCAAGATGAGCCATATAAGTTGGTATTCCCATTGGTCATAAGACTGAAAAGAAATCTGTTAAGTCATTGCAAAGCAATGGGAAACAAAAGACTCATGGTGTGTTTTCTACTAACTGATGAAAGCCTTGTCAGTAATGGAAATTGACAAAATTGGATTGTTGAGGCTATGCTGGAATGGAACCAGGAACTCTGATGAGCTGCTACAGAAGTAACTCCTTTTTGTTGATTATATTTGTCAATGCTCTCATTCAGAGGAACACATTTATTCTGTTTCATAATGTGGGGGATTAGTCATTCAGAGACTCTTTCAAATCTCTTTCTGGCCCATATGCTAAAAGTTTTGCCTTTCCTGTTCGCTGCTGGAGGTCCTTTGTTAGTCATAGATTTTCTCTGATCCTGATTACCTGGATGTAGGAGTAAGTCTCATTTAATGTCTGGGAATTTTACTTTTCAAGCCTGCATGCAAAGAATTGCAGCAATGCTGGCATGCAGGCTGTTGTATGTACTCGCACTGCAGTATGGTGTTTGTAGTACTTAAGGTAAGGTAATGAGGGTGAAAGAAGAGAGCGCAAAATATGGTCTGAAGCTCAACATAAAAAAAAACTAAGATCATGGCCACTGGTCCCCTCACCTCCTGGCAAATAGAAGGGGAAGAAATGGAGGCAGTGAGAGATTTTACTTTCTTGGGTTCCATGATCACTGCAGAAGGTGACAGTAGTCACAAAATTAAAAGACGCCTGCTTCTTGGGAGAAAAGCAATGACAAACCTAGACAAAATCTTAAAAAGCAGAGACATCACCTTGCCGACAAAGGTCCATACAGTTAAAGCTATGGTTTTCCCAGTAGTGATGTATGGAACTGAGAGCTGGACCATAAAGAAGGCTGATCGTCGAAGAATTGATGCTTTTGAATCATGGTGCTGGAGAAGACTCTTGAGAGTCCCATGGACTGCAAGAAGATCAAACCGACCCATTCTGAAGGAAATCAGCCCTGAGTGCTCACTGGAAGGACAGATCCTGAAGCTGAAGCTCCAGTACTTTGGCCACCTCATGAGAAGAGAAGACTCCCTGGAAAAGACCCTGATGTTGGGAAAGATGGAGGGCACAAGGAGAAGGGGATTACAGAGGATGAGATGGTTGGACAGTGTTCTCGAAGCTACCAGCATGAGTTTGACCAAACTGCGGGAGGCAGTGGAAGACAGGAGTGCCTGGCGTGCTCTGGTCCATGGGGTCACGAAAAGTTGGACATGACTAAACGACTAAACAACAACAAGGTAACCTGCCAAGCTATATGTTAGCAGAAATGGGCCACTGCTTGGGGCTTGCAATCAAGCTCAGAGTGGAACATTTACTCCCCAGTATGTCCATTTAAAAAAGAATGCATATGCCACCTTTGATCCGGATCAGCACAGACGACTGCAGCAGGATTGGTTTGATTTTACATATAAAAGTAGCTTTAATATATATGGCAAGGTTTGTTAGCACATCAAATAATATGCTAAGAGTTTGATCTGATCTTTCTACTTCTTCCCCTGGAGGCATTGCTGTGTTCTGCAGCCGATTCAATAATATATATTTTTTAAAATAAACCAATAAGATCTGAGTTAATCAAGACCACAAAGAACTTTTAGGGTACATATTGAAAATAATAACAAACCGCATCAATAATGCTTAGCATACCTTCTGAGGATTCAAACTGGTTTGCATACATGATCTCATTTCATACAACAGCCTAGCCGGACAGTCTCTTCTTATAATCCCTGCATTACTGCTTGTAATTGGAAGAACTGCCTACAGTCACCTGCTGATTTCATAACAGAGGAAAGATTTGAATCAGAAGCTGCACATGTTTCCACCAGCACACAGAAGAGGTACAACAACTCTATTGATCTCTGTGAAATTATGTGCATGCAGCCCCCTCCCCCCCAATTATTTTTTCTTGACACGGCCTAAAGCATAATCTCTCCAGTGGTGTGTTTACAGATGTGAGATGAATACTGAATTTAGTTTGAAAAGCAGTGGTGGTAGGGAGACTACAGCTCAGTGGATCTGAGCACATGCTTTGCATGCAGAATGATAAAGATGCGATTCCTGGGACCTTCAGTTAAAAGGGTAAACTGGAAGATCAATGGTTCTGCAATTGCCAATGCTTCTAGAAAGTGAGGAAGTAGCAGCAGCCCATCTGTTATTCTTCGATCCAGCTCCACGACGGACCAAAATCCTACCAGCTGAACTTTGTAACTAACAGGGGTGCCAACTTGAATAAAATATTTGGGGGAAGGCCGGTAAGCCCTGCCCCCCACATAATCAATCACAAGACACACACACACACCATTTGAATGCCAATGCCCATCAACTTCGGGAGGACCCCAGCCTCATTAAATATTTTATTGTGGGAGCCAAATGGACCTCAACCTCTCACTCATATGGTAACTAATAAGTAATGCCTGAATTCTTTCCTTCTCCCTCCCAATTGGTTCCCTTTTTCTGTCATATGTTTTAGATCAGGGATGGGAAACCTTTGAACCCTCTGGATCTTGGCTGACTCCAGTGCTTTCTTTTTCTAGGAAAAAAAATACTGGTACTCACCAGCAAGCAGGGGGAGGAGCCAGCACATGGAGTAGGGGTGTGGCCTGACACCAA
The DNA here is from genome assembly GCF_964270895.1 of Podarcis filfolensis. Taxonomy (NCBI): domain Eukaryota; kingdom Metazoa; phylum Chordata; class Lepidosauria; order Squamata; family Lacertidae; genus Podarcis; species Podarcis filfolensis. The sequence goes on from NC_139618.1 coordinate 9,786,058, forward strand.
GGCTGGGTGGTGAGTGCGGGTTAGCTGCTTGATGTTACCTTGCCCGCCCACCCACCTACTGGGGTGCTGCTACCCAGTTGAAGCGGCCTCCTCCCACCCCCCGCCTGGTTTTGGGATGGAGGCAGCAGGGCTCCAAGATCCTATCAGAGAAGGTCAGCAAACTTTTCCATCAGGGGGCCAGTCCACTGATCCTCAGACCTTGTGGGGGGCCAGACTATTTTTTTTGAAAAAAGAATTCCTATGCCCCACTAATAACATGGAGATGCATTTTAAATAAAAGCACACATTATACTCATATAAAAACACCAGGCAGGCCCCACAAATAACCCAGAGATGCATTTTAAATAAAAGGACACATTCTACTCATGTAAAAACACACTGATTCTCGGACTATCCGCGGATCGGATTTAGAAGGCAGTTGGGCTGGATGCGGCCCCCCGGGCCTAAGTTTGCCTACCCATGTGTTACAGCATCGTGTCTCCTTCCCTAAGTTGGGCAAATGCTTCCTGGGCTTGGGGAAGAAGACACGATGCTCTGATGAGATCTGAGAGCCCTCCCGCCTCCCTGCCCAAAAGGGGTGGCACTGTGTACCATTCTGTACCTCCGGGGGGGGGGAAGCACTGGCTGACTCCAACTTCCAACAGCCCTAGGCAGTGTGGCCAGTGGTGAGGGATGATGAGAGATGGATTGGCAGGTGCAGGCTTACCTGCTGTTTGTGACCTATTAAATTCCCCTCAATTCCCTGAAGTGATGCTACATGACAGCATTGTAGGGAAAATAAAATGACAACCCCCATCGGATAACAGCTGGCTGTGGTCCCACAAGAAGGCCTTTTGCCCAGAGTCCCCTCAAACCTAGAGCTGGCTTTGACTATTGCAATCCTGCCTCATCCTGGAGCCTGGAGTGCATTCATCACTGCCTGGAAAAGCCATCTGCTCCTCTCTACCTGCAACAAGTCATAAACCACTGCATTGGCACCATCTCTACAGATAAATTCTCAAGCTATTCCAGCATTCCGTGACAAGCTAATTAAGTTAATGAGATTGCAGAATGATTAAACTCAAAGGTAGAATGATCACACCAACAGGCTGTACCACTAAAGAAGCATTTAATACATTACCTTTTTCATAATTAGAATTTGCCATCTGTCCTGCATAGCATTAACGCGTTAAGTGGTTTAACGTCAGGGTTGGATAAAATATTTGCTGCCGTGAACTCCCTACTCCCCTGAATGGGGAAGGGGGTGGGGAAATCTAAGGGGTAGCATTAGTTGCATGTAGGTTGGATGAAACTGGAGACTTGTGGTGTTTTGTAGTATTTCACTTATTTTTAAATCTGCAAGCAGAGCAATAGGTAAAGGCCAAACCTACCAAAATGAGAGAAACCATCCACATGAGTCTACCAAATTTAGATCATCCTTCCAGACTCTCCCTCTCAGGGGTGGGAAACTCTGGAACTCCCATCAGCTCCAGCAGGCATGGCCAATGACCAGGGATGATGGGAGTTGTAGTTCAGCAAAATATGTAGGTGCAATTCTTCTTCACCACTGCTCCAGCCCACCCCTTCTTTACAGGTTCTGAACAAATGAAGCTGTCTCATAATTAGCCCATGAAAGTCAGTGGTTCCTAACCCAAGTGGCAATGGGTCTCTAAGCCTTGGGCAGAGATTCGTTTCCTGGCATCTCTTGGTACCAGACACAGAGTTCTCAGGGAACAAAACTGACACCCACCGTGTCCTCCCAGCCATCTTAACCCTTCAAGGCTCAGGGCAAATGAAACCGGTGCCCCCCCACTCTCTGCACAGGTCTGGGTGGGTGTTCGGGTAGGTGACTTAAATCTCCCTGAACTGGGATCCTAGAAAAATAAAAGTTGTTGAAGAATGAACCTCAAAGTTTCTTAATGCAAAGCAGGTGCACTTCTACTGAGGCAACTCCCTCCCAATCTTTCCCCCGATATTCTCCAGAAATATCTCTCAAGGATTTATCTCAACAAGTATAAATCACCTGCTTTCTCCTTTGAGCCTTGCTTTCCATCAATTTATGATGCTACTGGGTTATGCAGATGAAAAGAAGAAGCACCAATGATATAGGAAGCTCATACAAAATTTACTAGCAGCAGCGGAATTACCTGCAGCAATACAGGAGAATCGTCGAGGTGCTCAAATATTAGCGGAAATATAACACTGGCAAAATATGGGGTAGAGAAGAAAAAAAGCAGTTGTAACAATGGAGGCTGCTATCCAACTGCTTTTCAAAGATGTGTATTGTACTATAAGATTGAGAGAATTCGTTGCTTTTCTCATGCTTTTTTATTTTTTACAAATATTCCTTCATATTGTGAAACGCTATACATTTAAATCAGTATTCGACCACTTTAAGAAGTTGCGGCTTCCACTCAACATTTCTGGAAAGTGTAGTTCAATAAGAGTGCTGAGAGTTCTTAGGAGAGTCCTTGTCCCCTCAGAGAGCTACAGTTCTCAGAATGGTTTAACAATCGATCCCTCGTCCCACTGGCCCATTTAATCCAGCATCCAGATACTTATGGGAAACCTGCAAGCACAACCCAAGTGCAAGAGCATTCTCCCCTCCTGTGGTTTCTAGCAAATGGGATTCAGAAGCATACTGTCTTCGACTGTGGAGGTAGAATGTAGTCATTATGGCTATGCAGCCATTGCAAGCCTCTCCACAAATGTGTTTAATCCTCTTTTAAAGTCATCTAAGTTGGGGGTCAACTTGCCGACAAAGGTCTGTATAGCTAAAGCTATAATCATGTATGGAAGTGAGAGCTGGACCATAAAGAAGGCTGATCACCGAAGAATTGATGCTTTTGAATTATGGTGCTGGAGGAGACTCTTGAGAGTCCCATGGACTGCAAGAAGATCAAACGCATCCATTCTTAAGGAAATCAGCCCTGAGTGCTCACTGGAAGGACAGATCTTGAAGCTGAGGCTCCAATACTTCAGCCACCTCATGAGAAGAGAAGACTCCCTGGAAAAGACCCTGATGTTGGGAAAGATGGAGGGAACAAGGAGAAGGGGATGAGATGGTTGGACAGTGTTCTTGAAGCTACCAGCATGAGTCTGACCAAACTGCGGGAGGCAGTGGAAGACAGGAGTGCCTGGCCTGCTTTGGTCCATGGGGTCACAAAGACTAAATGACTAAACAACAACAAGAAGAAGTTGGGGGTCATCTCTGCCTTCTGTAGGACTGCATTTCATAGTTTAACTATGTGTTTCCTGAAGAAGAAATTTATTTTGTCTGTCCTGAAGCCCCCAGCATTCAACTTCTTTTTTCAAGAGATCAGTGAAGGGGGGAAGTTTATACATACCTTTCAAAGGTATATACCTTTCACACCTGTACATAGGTGTGATGAGCCATATATATTTCTGCTGAGATGAGAGCATAGTTGTCTGCTTTAATGAACATAACCAGGATGCTGAACTGCTCTTCGAAACAAATGCTTGCACATTAACACTGCCACATTCACCAGCCCTTGAGTGGTAGGTCACACTTTTTCAAACTCACCTTCCATAGCAGCTTTGTAAGACAAAGGGACCCTTTTCTTTGCTTCAGGTCATCCTGTTCTGGACTGGAATAGAGTCTGTTCCTGTCCAGTATACTGGTGTTACAAAGGAAGAAACAGTGTCTGCAGAAAGTCATTTTCTACACCAATTAGCAACAGCTTTCCAGGGTTTCTGATGAGGAGCCTTTCCCAGTCCTACCAGAAGATGCTGTGGATTGGACATTGGACCTTCTGCTTGCAAAGCAGATGCTCTACCATTGCTGTTGTTGTTTATTAAGTTTGCATACAAATATTTATTTGGCCCCTCCGAAAAGTGGCAGCCAGTACTTTCTGGTTCGAGGGGATCTGAAAAAGAAAGCCTCTTACTTGCTGTTGATCTTATTGACCCCAAGGTTCATTGGCTTGTGGGCACACAAACAGGGCCTCTTGGGCACACCTTTCAGGTGCATAGATCTGGGGTGATTCTGGAACAATCAGATGAACAGAAGACAATGCTCATTTGGGAAGCTTGAAATCTGGGACCAGACTAGTGATTCAATGGAGCTATGGTGCATAGTGCAGCCCAGTTACTGTAGCTTCATTATGGGGGGTGGGGGTGGAGGTAAAGTGAAAGCAGGATTTGGACACTGTTGTTTGGATTGCCAATAGGTTCATTAGACACCCACATCACAAGGGACCAAGTTTTGGTTCACAATTAAGCTGCACCTGTAAAATGTTCATCCTAGATTTGCAGCATCTCTCTTGGACTTTATTTCCTAAGCTTAAGCAACTAAACCTTTTAATCAATTAGAAGCCGCTTATGGACTCTTTTAAAAAAAGTAGTGTGCACTCTGTGGACTGATAGCTGAGTAAACCTTATTTAATTTACAGTATCTGGCTCTGTGTCTAAAATCCAATCAATTAAGCAAAAGGCGACTGTGGAGACTTGAGCAGTTAAATAAGACTTAGTAGCAAGAGGAATTAAATATCCCATACGTAAAAAGATCATTTCCCCCTTTTCTGTAAAGATTAGGCTTGCTTCCAGGGTTAGCTTTCCTCAGAACTGCAGCTTGTTAGTATTTCCCCTCTATTTTGTTATTTTATGTGCTTGTTTGCTCACTAAATCTACATACCACTTGATAGTCAGAAAATATTCCATTGTGGTTTAATACTATAAAACCAAATCAGCAATAAAACCGCCAGTGCTTGCAGAAATTGAGGTCCTGCTCAATTGTTAAAAATAAGTGTAAGGACATAAGAAGTGTCTGGTGGATTAGGCCAATGACCCATCTGATCCAGCATCCCATTCTCACAGTGGCTACATGGATGGCAAGCTCACAAGTAAGACCTGAGAACAAAAACATTCTCCCAAGCTATGAATTCCAGAAACTGGTATTCAGAAGCAATATTGCCCCTGACCATAGAGGCAGAGCATAGCCATGGATAGCTTTCTCCTCCATGAATTTGGCCGATCCCCTTTTAAAGACAGCCAAGTTGGTGGCCATCACTGTCTCCTGTGGAAGAGAGGTCCATATTTTAACCATGTGATGTGCAAAGGACTTTATTTCATCTGTCCTGAAGCCCCCAACATTCAACTTCTTTGGGTGTCCATGAGTCCCAAACGCTGCAACCTTTCTCAAATGGAGTTACTCCATTCCTTTGACCACTTAAAATAAGTCTGGTTTTCTGTGGTCTGATCTCCTGGGATGTGTGGATTTAATTCATCTGGATTCCCCATGGGTGAAACTTTTCCTGCACCGTTCAACTTTTTATAAACCTTTTATTGTATCACCCAACCCACACTTCCAATACAGAAGCAAGCCACCATTGAATTCAGTGGGAGTAACTCCTAGCTCAGGATTGCAGTCCTACCTGCCTTCCCCCCCTTTTTTTTTGGAGGGAGGAGGACAGAGTTCAAAGTGCTTGAGTTCAGCCTTCCCCATCTGGTGCCCTCCATATGTTTTAGACCGTAGCTCACATCATCCCTGAGCATTGGCCATGTTGGCTGGGGTTGATGGAAGCTACAGATCTGGAAGATGGCAGGTTGGAGAAGGCGTCTTTAGGCTTTGCTCATGGGAAAGGTGTATAATGGAGTTCTGTCGGGCATGGAATCATGCTTCTCTCACCCAATTCCTTTCCATTGGGACAAATGTGTGGTTATGTTACTCTTCTCCTGTGAATCCACAATGTCATCGCGTAATACACACTTAATTAAGCTGGTTGTAAGGCAAAGTTGTCAACCCCTCACCCCATTGCCTGCTTGCTTAGTGTCTTTAAGTGAATGCAAAACTTTACAAGGGTAATTATATATGGGTTGGAAACGAGCATCTCATAAAAATACAAAAAGCTAACCTTTGGTTGCATCCACCTACTCAGAGTTGACCTGTTGAAGTTAATGGACCTGGCTAACTTAGGGTCATTAATTTATATGCGGTCTACTCTCAGCATAACTTATGTGGCTACAAACTTTTGCTTTTGGTACAGCTATGTGGCTGAGCCCCAGTGAACTTTCTTCCTGCATACATATAATCATAAGCAAGTTCCAGAATTCTCCAGGCTCAGGAGGAACAGTAGACAATTTGTGGTGACAAGCTGAAGACTCATCCATTCTGAAATGCAGCTGACAAAAGTGAATTAGCTGCAGCTTCTGTGGGAAAGTAGAATATGTCCTTTTTCTTAGGCCCCTAATAATTCTATTCGTTTAATAATTTCAAGATTCCCTGCCGCCACCTTGAAGGCGAACATTTCTTTTCACATACTTGCTACCGTAAATAATGCTTTCTGCTTGCCTTCCCTCCTCCAGTACAGATTCCCAAAATGCTGGGCAATTATTCATCCCCTAGGTGGAGGGACGTTTTTATAATCACTTGAAAGGTAGGATAAATTGCTTGCCCAAGGGTTTGCTATGAATCTGTGGCAGAGCTGAGGCCAGATCCTAGAAGTTCAGTGATAGGTGGCATAAACTAGACTGTAATAACATCAAGACCTTCACATCTCTCCCTCCCTCCTTCCTGTAGCTTTGTCTTGTATCCCCAAACCTTTCAACAAGCAAACATTAGCATTTGCAATCCCTTGGCTCGTTTTCATTACTGCCATTCCATGATCGACCTTTCCTCCAAGAATGAGAATGTGGGGGGAGGAATTGTTCCCTTACTCTCTTTGGATATCCTATCTATTGATTTATGTCAAGACAGCTCACCCAAGGTTGTAAACTTCCAGTTATTAATATACATTTTTGTTCTTGTGTATGCTTAACTCAGACCCATGCTTGCCTTCCACAGTTTCACATTTTGCAAAATCTTCTGATTAATTGCCTGAGTCTTTGGGGTAATACTAGTAGGTGGCCCAGGCATTCTTAAGGATGGTGCAGAGACAGGATTGGTTGCAGGCAATATTGATACGCTCAGGGAAAACTGAAATGATCTGAAAACTCCCCATTGTACTCAGCTGCTATCTTTCATCACCTTCTCATAGCATTATGCTGTGTGAATCACAGCATGCATTCAAACTAGCTGCATCACAATCTCCAAATTGGACATGTTTAGAATGCAAACCTTCTGCAACACAATGGGAGAATGTTCTATTTTTATTTTTTTGGGCCCTATAGCGCACGTGTTTTGTAATGGGAAGGAAGGTCACTTAGATGATGGTGACAGTTGCAGCAGCTTCCTCCTGGAGACATGTGGGTTATTTGACTTTGTGGAATGAGTGAATTGACCATGGAAAACCCTGACTTTGGAGGGTCTTTTATTATTCTTATTATTATTATTAAAGATTTTTTTTTATTTACAAAAGTGTGTGCAATGTCTCTCTCTCGTATTATTTCTCCCCATGTAACATTTTTACAAATCAGTTTCATTTGCTGAGACATTAGGAAGAAAAGGGGGAAAGAGGTGGAACGGGGGGAAAGATGGGTGGGTGTGAGGTGGGGTTGGGTAGCGATGTTTCTATTTTACTTACCATTTATAGGGTTTGGTGTCAGGTTCTTTGCTGTTCACTTGTGTTCCTTTAACATCTTCCAAGACAATAATGCCCACTTACACCACAAAGAACTCATAACCCACCTACGTTCAGCAGCCAGAAGCATCATAGCCAGACACTGGAGAGACCTGTCAGGAGGGTCTTCTGAAACCCCGCAACAAACTGAAGCCCACTGAAGGAGTGGACCATTCGGTAGTGGGTGCTGTGCTTATTTTTTTTATTCAGTTGATACCCTGCTCCCCCCCCCAGTCCAGGGTACAGGATGGTTCACACCTGGGGATGCCACCCATCCCTAGACGAACATGATCATCCTTTTTATTTGGAAAGGTGTCCCTTGTCCTATTTGGACTTCAAATGGGATGCCTTTTCACATATCCAAGCTCATTCTCATCAACATCCTCAAAACTTCATGGGCAGAGGGTGAGTCCAGTGAGAGGAGGAGGGTGAGAGCCTGAGCAGGAGTTTGTGTGAGCAGAGGGTGGGTCCATGTGGAGGAGAGCCAAGAGAGAGAGAACAAGAGATATTGTGGGATGTGTGCAGAGGCCAGGAGGAGAGAGAGAGAGAGAGATTTCCTGTAACACTAGGGCCTGAGTTGATGTGAAGATTTTGCTTGGGCAAATGGTGAGTCACGGAGAGTGAGAGAGGGAGTTTGTAGGGCACGTGCTTGCTATGGTGGAGTTTTGGATTTTGAATGGGCAGAGGGGTGGCTTTGTAGGCCAGAGAGTAAGAGAAAGGGGTTGTCTGGTATGGGAGAGAGTTTCTGCATGGGCAGAATGGGTGGGGTAAGCCAGACTCAGGGAGTGAGCAGGGTTGCATGGCCCTGGTGGAGAGAGTTTTTGCACAGGCAGAGGCAGGTGGGTCAGAGACAGAGACTCGGAGTCAGAGGGCAAGAGATAAGGGGGTTTGCATGGGCCTGGTATGTCCATCAGGTGGAGAGTGGGGGTATTGGGAAAGAGCGTTTTTGTGCATATAGAGAGAGACAGTGAGCGAGGCAAGCGGTTTTCAGCAGCACAGGCCTGCTCTGGTGCCGATGGAGAGAGATTTCTTTTCAGAAAGCGATTCATCATTTTTAGCACCCCAATCCTTCTTCACCCACTAACCTGTCCCGTACTTTGCCCAACCTGCCATTTATTTTGCCTGACCAAAGCTGGCAACCCTACTCTCTTTGAGAATTAAAACAGTTACAATTAAAACTTACTTAATAGGTGTAAATGCTTTTTTTAAAAAATGTAGCCCTATTAAAACATCACTGAAAACACTTGAAACCATTTAAAAGCTCACAAAAAACTACTCACCCTCCAAAGACAGCTGCCTGTTAGTGGCCAAAGGTCTACCAAAACAAAAGCTTTTTGCCTGCTGGTGAAAGGAATTCAGAGACAATGGCCAGCCTAGCCTCACATGGAAGAACGTTCCACAATCTGGGAGCAGCCACCAAGAAGGCTCTCTCTTGTGCCCTCACTGAATGTGTTGGGACTGAGAGAAAGACCTCCTCAAAACATCACAAAGCCTTGGCAGGATGCCTGCTAATACCTTTTCTGCACAGGAAGATAGATGTCGTTTCAGCTACAGGCAGACAGACACTTGGAGACCTGAGAGTATTATATGTGGTTTCATTGTCAGCTTAACATATCTTCTAAATAATAATAATAATAATTAATAAAACTAGGATGGAAAAAAATAAGGGCAAAGATGAAAGCAACGGAGATGGGTATTTCTTTCCGGTGCTGTTTTCCTCATTTTCATTTTCATTTTCACACACTGCTAAAGTAGCAATTAGAGTCAACCGGAAGAACAGGGTCATCTGTAAAACAGGCACACTTAACTTCCCACCTTGTACCTTGAGAAGTTTAATAGAACAGCTTGGCAGAAAGTCGATGGGTTCTTGATGGGCTCCAATGGAGCCTGTCTGTCTCTCCCTTCCCTGAGATGGCATGATTGAGCTAAAATGGTGGTCTCCTCAAACCCACTGCCTCCTTCCCAGATTGCAAAAGTAGGTCCCAGGAGAGTCTAGAACTTGGGTCTTCTCTGCATGCCTGCAGCAATTCGTGTTGTTTACTGGTTGGCATTTTAGTGTGAATTCCTCCTAATGAGCACCTTTCCTGTATGCAGTTTTGACTAATATACACATTTTGGCTAACACATTTAAGTGTGACGCTAACAACCAATACCAAAATGAAGGTGTACGAGGCTTGCATATTGAGCGTGCTGTTTTATGGCAGTGAGACAAGGGCAACATACACCTGCCAGGAGCAATGCCTCAACACCTTCCACATACACTGTGCCAGGAAGACTTTGGGCATCACAAGGCAGGACAGAGTCTCAAACAAAGACCTGCTCTCCCAAGCCTACATTCTCAGCATGTTCATACTTCTGTCTCAATGACATCTATGCTAGCTTGGTCATGTCCAGAGAATGAAAGCTGGCAGGATCCCCACAGAGAGCTATCTTCAGGCACCATTGCATACCCTTCAACATTTCTCTGATGAAAATAGAGACATCCTATTATTATTATTATTATTATTATTATTATTATTATTATGCCCCTCCCATCCACTCTGGGGGGCTTCCAACATATATGAAAACATAATAAAACAGTAAACACTAAAAAAATCTGCTGTACAGGGTTGCTTTCCGATGGTTTGGCAGCTGGTTAACTCCATGCCCTCCAACATTTCTTCAATGAAAATAGGGACATCCTAAGGAAAAGTGGGACATTCTGGGATCAAATCAGAAACCAGGATGGCTTCTGTATATCTGGGACGGTCGCTGGAAAATAGGGACACTTGGAGGGTCTACCACTGTCAGACGAATTCTGTGTCACAAAGATGTCCGCATACAAGACACGAAGACTGGCAACATTAACCCTGCTGTGTGGGAATCCCTTGCAAATGACCACAGTGCCTGGAAACAGACTGTGTATGCATAGCAGTGACCAGATGAGGAAATATCACTGTACATGTACAGAAAGAAGAAATGACACGGTACACCTCCATCAGCACAACCAGACTCCTTCATCTGCCCCAGCTGCAGTAAAACATGTCTTTTCTGTATCGGTCTCTGCAGCCACAGCAGTCCCTGTCTCTCCAGTGAATTGACTTCACCCATGAAGGCACACTCTTCCATTGTCTCCTGAGACAGATGGATGCCAACACAACACATTTTGACAAGCAATTCCACCCCACAAAGGAGCCCAGGGCAGCTAATACAAAAAGTTAAAACAACACCATTGAACACCCCCCCAACACCACCACACACACTTGAAGCAATTTAAAACAATCACACACCCAACCAGTTAACAATTTCAAGGTTGTATAATTTCAGTATCGTTTAGCCATCAAATGTCTGTGTAAAGAAGACTGGTTTTAAATTACTTCTGAATGTTAGTAATGAGGGAGAAAGATTCACTTTCCCAAAGAAATTAGTCCACATATGGAAAACCACCAAGCAGAAGATCTTGTTATGGACAAACTCCAGTTGGGCGGTTACCAAAGGTGCTCCCACCAATAGAACCTCCCCTGCAAATTTTAGGATCCTAGAAGGTTGGTATCAGTAGCTCACTGGTAGCCAATGCAGTTCTTTTTGGAGCAATGCTCCATGGTCCCATCAGGTTGTCCCACTTAACCATCCTAGCAGCTGCATTCTGCATTCTGTCTTCAAGGGCTTCAATGGGCTTCTGTCATCAATGCAGTCCAGGGGGAGGTTACCAGACATGGAGAACTAATGCCAGGCTTTCCCAATCCAGGAATAGCCATAGCTAGCAAACTAGCGTAAGCTAGGCAGAAGCACTTCTAGCCACAAAAGTGTTAGAATTCCTGATCTATGATTGCAGTCATGGGATTTTTGTCTTTCACATGACAGTATATGTTTTGATTCCACAAAGTGGGAAGTGACAGAATCAGGATGTTTGTGTTACTGTGTTCTGTGAAGTGGGACTATTGTCCTTTGTTCTTTCTCTCTTTGCTGTCTGATGCTAGAGAGAGAGGGAGCCATGTTGCAGTGCTCCGTGTGTGTTTATATGTAAATAAAGTAGATTAGCCAAAATGCTGAATTGCTGAGGTCTGTCACGCAAGGTGTGCAAATTCTGCGGATCTCCAAGTGTTCCAGTGTTGGTTGGTCTACCAGGGTCCTACTCGAGTGTAGGCTGAACTCCTGACAAAAAGACACTTGAGATACCAGGTGACTGGTTGGAATCCAAGAGAACTCCCAGGCTATTATTGCATGCATTTTATGCATCCTTTTCCCACAGCATATGCATTTTTTGTACACCATGGTTGAAGAACTGCATCACAAAATTCAGGGAAGTGTGAATTTCAAAGGTTATCTGTGTTTCGGTTCAATTTATTGGTTTTGAGAAGTGTGAATTTGGTAGCTTCTCATTCAATTGCAAACAAAATTGAATTTCTCACTCATTCCTACCCGAGACTAAATCTCACAGAACTCAACGGAATTGGGTTGTGCTTTAAAAGACACATGCCTGTAAAATATAACCCTTGAAGGCTCAGATCGTGTCTGGTTTGCTGACATTTTCATAACACAAATTAACTCCCTATCACAAAAACTGAAATAGAAGGGTAACACATGAGCACAGTCCTCTACAAAAATCTTAGCTGTAGCCATTCTCTTTCTCTCGTTCTTAAGCTGGGTCTTGATGGATCTAGCTGCTGTGACTTCTTCTCCACCAAAACGTCCACTGTGATCTTCAAATAAGAGCCAGAAAAACAAGATGAAAGCACCATAAATAGACAGACATGTCTCATTTTGAGGAATTCCACACATCATTCCAAATACATATACTAAACAACTTCACCACCAACCTGTTTCCAAGTGTTCTCACGCTACAGAAAGGAGTCAACCCAAATGTTTTGAAGTAATATAAGTTAGTTGGCCATAATGGTGGTTACTCAACTTTCCCCCTGAGCGTATCTAGCTTTGTTAAAGTGGCATAAAGCAGTGGGTTACATTTTCCTAGGATGCTTTTTTTAAAGTCAAAAGTCTAGTAAGATGGGTGATTTTAACAGCTGGCCAAAGCCCATCATGAACCCATTGACTTTCTGCCAAGCAATCCTATTAAACTTTTCATGGCACAAGGTATGTAGTTAAATGTGCAGCTTTTACAGATGACCCTGTTTGGCTGGTTGACTCTAATTACTACTTTAGCAGTGTGTGAAAAGGAAAATGAGAAAAGGGCATCAGGGAAATATATATACCTATTTTCCCTGTTTTCCTCTTAGTTCTTTATCCCCCCCACCCATGCTGATTTAGGAAGATGTTAAAAAAATTCCTTCCAGTAGCACCCTAGAGACCAACTAAGTTTCTTATTGGTATGAGCTTTCGTGTGCATGCACACTTCTTCAGATACACTGAAACAAAAGTTACCAGACCCTTATACATTGTGAGAGGGTGGGGAGGGGTGTTACTCAGAAGGGTGGTGGGAATGGGTAATTGGCTGATAGGTGTGGTAAACCAGTTGACGACCGTTCACGACTGCATTTGGTCTTACAGGAAAAATCAAGTGATGAGATGGCCAAAAATAGCTTTATCATGTATAATGAGATAAGACTCCAGTGTCTCTATTCAGACCAGGTCTCTCCATGGTTTTAAGTTTGGTAATAAGTTCTTATTTTGTTTCGACTATGGCAGACCAACAAGGCTACCTACCTATATTGGGAAGATGTTGTAAGCTTACAATTAAACCATGCATGCTTTCCCCAATTTTCCAAGTGTGTCTGTAGCTAAAAGGACACATCTTCTATGCATGGGGGCAATACCATGTTTTGCAGAAGTACAGAAACACAGCAACATTTTGTCACAGGTCCCACTGGTAAATTTTATAATTAGCACTAAAACATTTTGTTGCAGGTTCCAGTACACACCACAACAATGCTGATTTCACAACTTTTGCAGACTTATTCTCAAGTGTTTCTCTTAAATAGTCCCAAAACAGTGGAATCTCGAGTTGTGGATGTAATCCATCCCGGAGGCACGCCCGCAAACTCGAAGTGTTCACATCCAGAAGCTCTGCGTCTGCACACGTACACGGCACAATTTAGCACTTCTGCGCATGCGCGAGCGATAAAACCTGGAAGTAACCCGTTCCTGTACTTCCGGGTTGCTGCAGGACACAAGACGAAATCACCCAACCTGAAGCAGATGCAACATGAGGTATGACTGTAACTGTATTATGTGGTACACTGGAAGAAGCAAAGATCCCCAGTGTCGAAGCAATGATTCTTCAACATCAACTTTGTTGGACTGGTCATGTTGTGCAGATGCCTGATGATCCTCTTCCAAAGCAACTACTCTATTCCAAACTTAAAAATGGAAAGCGTAATGCCGGTGGTCAACAAAAGAGGTTTAAAGACTCTCTCAAGGCAAATATATAAAAAAAAAAGTAGTATAAACACCGACAACTGGGAAACACTGGCTTGCAAGCCCTCCAATTGGAGAACAGCCTTTACCAAAGGTGTCATGGACTTTGAAGATGCTCAAACTCAGGATGAAAGGGAGAAACATGCTAAGAGGAAGGCGCACTTGGCAAACCCTCACCATACTGAACCCCCCCAACCTATGTCCCCCACTGTGAATTGGCCTCCACAGTCACTTATGGACTCACTGTTAAAACCATGTTTATGGAAGACAATCTTACTCAACTACAAGTCATCACCAAAGAAGAAGATTATAAGGTGCCTCAACAATGCTTTTCCTGCTCCAGCCATTCAGTGAGTTGCCTTATCCTGAGTCCAACCCTTTATCTCTCTAGTCCAGGATGGTGTACTCTAACTAGCAGTAGCACTCCAAGATTTTTAACTGGAGATAAGTGGTGGCACCATAGCTCAGTGGTAGAACAGATCCATCATATGAAAAAGGTCACAGGTTCAATCCCCGGTGTCTCCAGGAAAGACTCTGGATACGAAACCCTGGAAAGTCACTATAGATCAGTGTAGACAAGGCTACAAGGAACCAATGGCCCAACTCTTTATAAGGCAGCTTCCTATATCAATAGTACAGCATCTGATGTGCAGCTAGAAGGTCCCAGATCCAATCCCCAGCATCTCTTGGTAGGACTGGGAATGCCCGCATCTGAAACCCTAGAGAGCTACTGCCCATCAGGATAGACAATACTGAGTCACATGGACAAATTTTCTGATGGTCTAAAAACAGTTTCCTATGATATTTTGCCCAGGAATTGACACTGGGACCTTCTGCACACACACCACCTGTGCTACCACTGAGCTTCAGTGAGCTCACAGAAAGCTTCTGAGAGCTACCAGAGGCTGATCAAACAATTTTCAATGTTCATACCATTCAATTTTCTTTTTGACAGAGCTTTCAGGAGGAAATTGAAGTTGACACAGGCAAGCGAAATGCTGACCAGAGCACTCTTATAGTTTGCAGAGGCAATAGAAGTAGGCGTTTAGGGTTGCTAGGGATCTCTAAACAGGCAGAAAAGGGATTCTGAATAGAAGTGGTGGGGGAGCTGCTTCCCTGTGTTGCTTGTTCTGCAAATGCTGCTCCATCTTTTACCATGTGTTGCTTGTCAGGGATGAAAGAAGGCATTGTTTTCCATTCCACTCTGTGTTTCTTACGCTGTAGTTTGTCCTCTGCCCAGACCTACTCTATTGTTTTCTCTGTCTGCTATGGCAAATCATTGTAACTTACTTCTGATAACGGGCCTTCTCTGCAGTAGCTCCCCATCTGTGGAACACTCTCCCCAAGGAAGTTCACCTGGTGCCTTTGTTATACACCTTTCGGTGACATGCAAAAACAATCCTTTTTAACCAGGTCTTTGGCTGATTTGATTGACATCCTACACCAATTGGGGGGGGGGGTATTGGCTTGTTGTTTTTATTTTGATTATGTACTTTGTGGTTCTATATTTTGATTTCATTATGTGAACCGCCCTGAGACCTCCGGTTATAGAACAGTATATAAATTCTAATTCTAATGATGATGATGATTTATGTTCCCATAACGTTATTTCATTCTGTTCATTTTGGTACAAATGGTGATGGGAAGTAATCAGTCGTGTACTGTTTGTGGACTGAAAGCGATAACAGCAAATGCTGCTCTTATTTCCTGGACTGGTTTTCATTCCAGATGGGGGACAAATAAGCAAAATCAGCAATTTCCTCTCCTGTTTCTGTTTTCATCAAAATTCTCGAACCCTACTCATAATCTTATTTATTAAGCTTAGCGAATCCCAACATTTCACTGAAAAACTCATCAGGAAGGGCTGGAGAGGGACTACCTTGGCCAAAATGATCGAAGCAGCCATATTTATGAGACAAACTCTGTATTGGTTTTAAACTCAGTTGTCTCTGGTGTGTCATGCCTAATTCCAGAAATGGAAAACCAGTGTTGTATTTTATCATTTTCTTGATATCCAGAGTACTGTGTACCCTCCCATCCTTTAAAAATATGATATATTTTTTAAAATCATCATCAAAATCTGGGGCATCGAAAATCCCGTTTTTCTGTTATGAATTTATGGGGGGGGCAGACTCCTCATGACCCTGAATTTAGTAAAGGAGTAGAATTTAGTTGGTTTTTGGAGGGAAGATACCAGACCAGTGAAAAATACAGGCTGATAGCAATGCCATTAAGAACACAAGGCGAACTAAGTACTGTGCCATTAAGAGCAATTGACCATGCAGATTCTTGTCCTTCCCTCTGCAGAGAAGTGGACAGAAACAGAATAATTGAGAGAGGCATGTTGCCAGGGGTAACAGGGGTGCGTGATGTCACCAAAAGAAGAAAGGTGTCCTTTTATAACAGGAGTGGTTTTACGCAAGTTCTGCTGGGAAAGAGGAAGTGGGCAGAACTCCATGTGGTGGCTGTGTAAAAAAAAAAAAAAGGCATTTTGGGACAGTATATACAATGAACTTCAAAAAAAAAAGTTTAGATCTACTTTCTCTAAAAGGCCGGAGGCATTTCTTTTAGGAATGGTTGGGGATGAGATACCAAAAGAAGACAAAAAACTATTTCTGTATGCGACAACGGTGGCCAGAGTATTGAAAGCTCAAGGATGGAAACATCAAGATCTGCCAACTATCAAGGAATGGCAAACAAAGATGGTAGAGTATGCAGAATTAGCCAGGTTGACGGGACGAATTCGTGAGCAGGACCACCAGACGTTCCAAAAAGACTGGAAGAAATTTATAACTTTTCTTGAGAAACACTGTTTACATATAAGAACACTGGCAGGTCTGAGATAAACCTTACAACATATAATTGATTGAGCATTCTGTATGAGAATATACTGTAGAAAGAACCATGTATAGATATGAACAGCATGCTGATATAAATCAATGTGTACATATTATAGTGTGGAAACAAGAAAACCAGAAGAGGGGTAGAGGGAAGTGGTAATCCTGAGAGTTTTAGGTTACTAATATTGTAAGAAAGTATAAATATATAATATGAAAATCAATAAAAACAATTGCAAAAAAAAACTCCATGTGGGGACCGAAGGGCAACAGCCCTGCTGATTGGCTATTTCAGAGGGATGCAGGGATGTTGCTTAGGATGCCTCTGAATCCTGCTGATTGGCTATTTCAGAGGGATGCAGGGATGTTGCTTAGGATGTCTCTGAATCCAACGCTGTGCTCCTGAGAAGGACAAATCCCTCCTGAGATGTAAAAGCTGTGAACTCTCTCTCCATAAAACTCATGTGTAAATATGTGTGACTAAACCATATATATATATATTTAAGACACTTGTCTCATTTTACCCAAGGAAACACAAACCCTAGTTAAGTCCCGACACTCCTTGAAACTTGCTACTGCTCGGCAGAGATTGGGGTGGCCTGTGACATTTCACATCTGAAATAT
The DNA here is from genome assembly GCF_964270895.1 of Podarcis filfolensis. Classification (NCBI taxonomy): domain Eukaryota; kingdom Metazoa; phylum Chordata; class Lepidosauria; order Squamata; family Lacertidae; genus Podarcis; species Podarcis filfolensis. The sequence goes on from NC_139618.1 coordinate 9,803,369, forward strand.
AGAGCGCAGGAGACAGCAATGCTTTAGGAATTAGCCGGAGGTGTCAAGGACCTTGTTCATAAAAGATTTTTCAAGATGAGAAAGGAATGTTAATTTTATTTTTTGGAAACTATTTTCTATGAAAGGAATTGTGGGAGGATCTGCTAAGCTTAAACGTACATCCACAGTGCAATTATAGTTGACCTTGAGCTACAGAAAAGGAGAAGACCGGAGAGAGCTTTTGGCTTAGAAGTATGCTTTGAAGGGGGGGGGGAAGAAGTGTGCCAAAATTGAAGGCTTTGAATTTTCTTAAAATAAAAAAAATTAGATGGGAAAACTTCTTTAAATGGGCAGCCTGTAAAAGCCCCATAACAGATTGATTTCTTTAGCAATGCCACTCCCATCCCAAAGGGAGACAAAGTTAGCTCACCCAATCATGAATTAGTTGGAGGGGCTAGTTGTGAGACTTCTATGGCCATGGGTCTAATCATCTGCTCCTCAAGCCAGTTCCCTTCCCCTCTTGCAGCACTCATCCTCCCACCCTTCAAGGGGTGGAATTTCAATTAATTGAAATTGTCCTTGATTGTCCATCTGCCCCTCCCTCTTTGCCTACTCCATAGTACCTGGAATTTTTATTGGCTTATTAATAATAGTTTTCCATTGTCGGCTGCTGTTATTATTCCAAGATGAGCATTTTAGTGCAGGCAGTAATTGGGCTGCAATAATGTCTAAGATAAGCAATCTAAGGCATCATTGGGTGAAGCACACTCTCTAAATATATTCCATTATGGCATGGCTGGGGTGTGTGTCCTTGGATTCTGGAAAATGTGGGTGGGGTGCATAGATGAAATAATAAAGGTAAAGGACCCCTGGACGGTGAAGTCCAGTCAAAGGTGACTATGGGGTGAGGTGCTCATCTCACTTTCAGGCCGAGGGAGCCAGAGTTAGCCCACAGATAGCTTTCTGGGTCATGTGGCCAACACGACTAAGCTGCTTCTGGCACAACGGGACACCGTGACGGAACCCAGATTGCACGGAAATGCTGTTTACCCTCCCGCTGCAGTGGTACCTATTTATCTACTTGCACTGGTGTGCTTTTGAACTGCTAGGTTGGCAGGAGCTGGGAAAGAGCAACGGGAGTTCACCCCATTGTGGGGATTCGAACCACCAACCTTCTGATCAGCAAGCCCAAGAGGCTCGGTGGTTTAGACCACAGCACCACCCACATCTATATAGATTAAATACGCATGCCCAGGGCTCCCTTGGAACAGGATATAGTCTGCTTTCCATCCTCCTCTTTGGGATGGGGACCGCCAGTGTAAACATGCCCAGGTGATTGGAGGAATGCATCCATACCTGCCTGCACTTGCATCATTAGCTGCAGATCTTCATCTTGTTTAGATGATGACTTGTTGAGTCTTTTTCTGGGTGTGTGGGCCATGTTTTACTTGAATGTCCTAAAGCTGCATCTAGGAAGCGGTGGGTGGTGATGGCCTCCAGATTCTTCTTTGTTCCTACTATTTGTAAACTCAAGACAAGAGCACCTGATTATGGAGGTTCTATTGAGCTATGATAGCTAAATCGTCATTGATAGGCCTATTGTACTTCATCAATATATCACATTTTCCAAAGCCATCAAACCCAGAAAACTCCACATCTTGGGACAGTGTTGTCACTTCCAGACATTCATTCTGATTTGTTTGCAGGGAGGTTAGATACAGTTGCATCAAGTGAACATTATCCCATGCTTTTCATTGCAGTCACTTTCTTTATTGCAATAAAATAAAATGTCCAATTTTGGAGGGTATATTGTGTAAGAGCTCCCAATGAACTTCTGGTTGCTGGTATGTGACCCAAGAAGTGTGACCCTCTGGAAGCTCCCGAAATCCCATCAGTTCATAAAAAATGAAATATGTTTCTTCTAGTCTGTCCTATATCTACAGTACTTGCCAATCATTTTCTGTGAGTGATGCCTGAAATCTATCGTTATAAGAAAAAGGTCTCTCTATATGCTTCGTTCAAACAACGCTGGTGCTTTCATTCGCTGTCCGAAGGAAACAAAAATGCCCCGCATGAGTGTAAGATTTGTCTTGCAGTGATATATATATATGTGCATTCACACATGCCCTTGAAAATAAACCCCTCCCCTTGTCTGCTCCCCTGCAGATAAATAACTGCCCTTGTCTTCTTTAACTGCCATAGACAGTCATTAATGTTGCCTAATTCCCCACTCGGGCACCTGATGGAGCAGAACCTTATTGATTAGCCGCTTGCAGGGGACAGTTGTAAGGTAATTTATTTGATAGATTTTTCTTTCCCAGGTAGCAATTTTGTCAACCTGGTACCCTTCAGAAGGGCATCAGCGACTAGAAATTTGCTTCCCTGTACCACAGTGCTTGAAACATGTCCCCCGCCCCTGCTGTTATGCTTTGGTGTGCAAAGATGTTTTGTGTCCTAAGAAGCATTTCCTTGCTGGTTTCATTTATATCCTCAAGTTCCTCCAGTGACCTCAAGGTGGTGTGTGTGGGGCTCTTCCCCTCCCCCTTTGATCCACCCGACAGCCCTGTGAGGCAGGCTAGGTGGAAAGATAGGGGCTGGCCCAGTCATTGCAGTTGATTGCTGTGTAGGGCTGAGCACTGGGTTAGGCCAAACCCTGAAACTATTTGGGCTGATTCAGGGGGATCTGGACTTTGGCCAAGTTGGTATCATTGAAATTCTACTCAGTATTGATCCAGAGTAGATTCCAATGTATAGTTAGCAGAGTAAAAACTTAAACACGTTGCAGGATTCCCTCAGAATAGATCAGAGGCAATTGAAATTTCATCCAGCAGAGCTTTACTGAGCATAATGGTCACAAATCCAATACATTCAGGATCATAGCTGTCAACTTTTCCCTTTTCTTGCAAGGAATCCTATTCGGAATAAGGGAATTTCCCTTAAAAAAAGGGGAAACGTTGACAGCTATGTTCAGGATTGGCACTGTCCACAAGAAATCCAGTTGCAGCAGATTTAACTTAAACTTACAAATAAGTTGTTGTAAGGAGACTAAACCTTAACACTATATACAGAACACCACACCAGAAGGAAGAGAAAAAGAAAGTGAAACCCAGGCTCCTCCTGGCCCAAATTTTATAGTCAGCATGACCTTGAGAGAAAAAGATAAGAGAACCAATTTAAACCAGTTGTATTCAGCTTCTCTGAAGGTATAACCCAAACATCACGAACCTTCTGCTTGTTTCTTTCACACAGAGCAGCGTCCAGAACCCTCTTGAATTAATTAGAATATGAAAGATCTCTACAGATCAGATAAATACTTTCCGCATTAAGAAATGCAAACTGACAGTTGGGTGGTGACAACCCCAGATCCCAACCCCACCCCAAGCTGGTTCAGGATTCCTGGAGAATTCTGAGGCTGTTGGGGGATGGAGCAGCAAGCAGAAAGAAGAGTCAGATGCACTTCACATGTTCCTTACAGGGCATGGCCCACTTGCTGGATCATCACCTTGTCGTGGTAAGTGAGCTTGCATGTTCCTATGACCCTTGTGAGCGACTACTCTATTCTGAACTTAAAAATGGAAAGTGTAATGCTGGTGGTCAACAAAAGAGGTTTAAAGACTCTCTCAAGGCAAATCTAAAAAAAAAAAAAGTAGTATGGGGTGAGGAAACATACACAAGCAAGACTGAATCCTCTGCACACCAGCTGGTGAGTGGAGGATTCGCTCCTGAATTGGGTGTGGAAGGGTGACCATCAGAAAATGGTGGGCTGAAGGAGTTTTCTCTCTTTAGTATCACCCAGAGGCACCAGCTTGCAAGGGTGATGGGGCAGGCAACCTCACATGCATGACACAATGCATGGAGCCGAAAGTGGCAGCCATGTGGCTTCAATGGTCGGCAGCTCCTCTTCTGCCTTCTTCTGGTGCCACCACCGGCAGGAGGCTGGTTTGACCCTCCTTCTCCACAGCAGCAGGAGGAGAAAGAGGCAACCCCTGGAGCTGCTTCATGCTTCTCCTCCGCACTTTTGGGACATGGTGGGGGAAGGCAGTCCCAACTCCCAAAATACTGAGGAGGCCCAAAAGGGCTTGGCCCCCAGGAGCTGGTGCCCCTGGTACCATCAAGCATGATAAGTGCAGACCTTACTTCTGTGTAGGCCTGCTGAAGGTTGATCATCCTAATCTGTGTTAGTTATGGATAAAATGGAAGCAGGTTGATCTTAACTCCCAACTAGTTAAATGCAGAGCACATCTGTCCGTGGTTTTCCCTGCCCACAGTCAGCATACATCTTCCCTTCATTGCCCTTGACAGAGAGGGATGGAGGAAACCTAAATCATAGAACAAAGAGTCTAGGTCTCAGAATGTAATTGCTGGAAGTGTAATCCAGTAGTACAAGCTCCTGCTGTCAGATTTCTCCTCTGGAGTATTTGTATTCCATATACAGGTGCCAATATCTCCTGCAATTTATACTGGTACCCAGAGGTCCCATCTACCACCATTCTCAAAGATGCAGCTTTAATAATTGCCTTGTTATACTGGATTTGTTTTACACTCTGTGGGGTTTCCACATTCCATCATAACAAGGGTCAAGTCAGGGCTAAAATAGCCACGACACAGAAGATCTTTGAATAGGATCTCCTGCAGGTCTTTAGAAGGTTAAACTGTGATGGGAAGGCCAATTATAATCAGAGCCATGGTGCCAACAGGAGGGGATTAACCCTCTGCCCATTCCATTTCTCCATCTATTATCCCCCATTGATTTTCTTCTTCTTCTATGAGAGAATAGATCAGCTGAAATAATCTTTCCTACAGCAGCACAGTTCTGAAACACATGCTCATACATTAATGCACCAAATGTACTATATGTTTATTTGTGTATTAAATTTATATCTCACTCTTCCTCCCCAAGGAGCCCAGGGCAGCAAACTACAGTGGTACCTCAGGTTAAGTACTTAATTCGTTCTGGAGGTCTGTTCTTAACCTGAAACTGTTCTTAACCTGAAGCACCACTTTAGCTAATGGGGTCTCCTGCTGCCGCTGTGCTGTTCTTATCCTGAAGCAAAGTTCTTAACCTGAAGCACCATTTCTGGGTTAGCGAAGTGTGTAACCTGAAGCGTATGTAACCTGAAGCGTATGTAACCCAAGGTACCACTGTACTTAAAAGCAAAAACAATGCAAAAACATTCCTAAAAGAATACCAGTTAAAACATCCTGTTACAACAGCTCCATTGGATAACAGTCTGTTTCCAGGCACAATTCAAAGTGCTGGTTAGGAGCTATAACCAAGCTTAGGCCCAAGCTATCTGAAGGACAGTCTGCTTCTATATGAACTTGCCCAGCACCTTAGATCTTGGGTGGAGGCCCTTCTCTCAGTCCTGCCACCTTCATAGGCATTTAAGAGCCAAATTCTGAAACCGGGGACCTCTTGAACGTGTGAAGACTCACTAGATGCCTTAGAACATTTCGGCCAGGTTTCTAAAGTGTCCAGGGAGCCTCCACAAAGATGGGAAGCTTCCCACACAAGAAGTTAGCCACTAATTCCCAGAGGATGATGGAAACAAAGGGAAGAACTTATTTAACCCTCTTTTCCCCACTCTTGTGTTGGTGTATAAGCGAGTAGCTACAAAGCAGTGGAGGTTTAGGATCTGTTTCCTTCTCCTAGATGACTATCCAACCTCTGCTTAGAAACCTCCAAGGAAGGAGAGCCCACAACCTCCCGAGGGAGACTATACCACTGTCAAACACCTCTTACTGTCAGAAAGTTCTCCCTGATGTTTAGTTGGAATCTTCTTTATTGTAATTTGAAACTATTGGTTCGAATCCAACCCTCCAGGGCAGGAGAAAACAAGTTTGCTCCATCTTCCATGTGTCAGCCCTTGAGATATTTGAAGATGGCTAACATATCTCCTCTCAGTCTCCTCTTTTCCATGATAATAATTTTATTATTTATACCCACTCCATCTGGCTGGGTCTCCCCAGCCACTCTGGGCTGCTTACAGCATATATATAAAAACATACAGGGCTGCCTTCAGATGTCTTCTAAATGTTTTCCAGGCTAAACATGCCCAGCCCCTTCAACCTTTCCTCATAAGGCCTGCTCTCCAGACCCTTGGAGTGAGGCTTAATAGTGTTGAGAGTAGATGTGTTTTTGTTAGGAATTTAAACATGTTTCTTAGACGGTTGTTAATAAGAATTTTTAATTGCATTAACAGGTTTACTCTCCTGGGTTCCTTCAGGAGGAAGGGTGGGATTACTCTTATTTTAAAATGTGTATTTTGAGAGAAATTACATATTTCAATGGTTGTTGTTTCAAACCCATTTCAATGTGGGGGGAAATGAGTGGATCCCCCCCAAAAAAAAACAAAGGAAAAAAATCATATTACTGCAGAAACAGGACAGTGGGTGAATACATGTTGTGAGTGACACAGACAAGAAGTGTGATCTTCCCCATCCATACTCATGGGGAGGACTCATGGTGCTTTAGAGGAAAATAAGGGACAAGTGAAGCTCATCAACCTTGCAGCTATACTCATTCATGAGAAAGGCAGCCCAGGACCTCCATATACACTGGCCATATAGGTCACTTTGGTGCAGCTAATGCAGCAAAAACAATGTGGGAGGCAGCAGCTTTGAGTTTCTGGTCTCTGCAGCCATAGCAGCCGCTGTGATTCTCCAGTGATTTGAATTCACCCCTGGAGGCACACTCCATTGTCTCTTGAGACAGACGGGTGGCAACAACTCATGGGGCCCCTTGTTCTTCGCCAGGAAAATCAACTGAGCCCCTTCATGGTGATCAGCACCATAATTATTGATACAAATTATGAAACAAAGGATTCAGCATTGAAGAACCATTCAAGAGTTAAATTTCCAAGTGTAAGAATTTACCAATGCAACATATAATCACCAAGAAGCAATTTTGCCCTGCTGACAGCCCAAGGTTGAATACAGGACTGTCCAGGAGATGAATGGAGCAAAAGAGAAATCTGAACAGAATTAAATTAGCAGGATCCCTGCAATGTTAGCTGGACAGCCCCTTTCCAGTGGGAAGGATTAATGCAAAACTGAACAGTGCAGCTAATTTGAGGGGTGTACCGACACCAAGCAAGCACATTTCTGATTCTTGAGAGTTATGGAAATTGGATTGACTCTAGAACTACTGTAATTGTATGTAGGAGTCTGTGGGGATCTTTTCCAACAAAGCCTTTTCCAACAAAGCTGGTGCCCTTTGAGACTGGTGGGGCAGAAGGCAGGGAGCCCAACAGTAGGTGGTGCCAGAGCCAATGTCAGCCAGAGCCAACTAGTTCTAGTTTTGTCCCCATCTTCCTTTTCCCTGCTGAGTTCAGTGACATTGAGACTAAGGAGGAGAAGAAGCTGGAATGCAGGGTCACTTCCTGCCCTGGTTGTAGGTAAGAAGGCAGGTATGGGGGGAGGTTGGCTGGGGGCAAACTGGGGGTGATGTGTGGGCACCCCATTCACCCTAATGGATGAGTTTCTAATGGCCATATATCTGCCCAGACACAGCAGCTTTCCATTTTTAAAAAGAAGAAACAACAATCCGTTGGCTTCACCATCATCCTAACCATGTTTTTCTACTCTGTGAGTCTCAATTAACCGAGTGGTTTTATGGTGATATACATGCTCAGGTTTTACAAATATTTCTGAGAAATATTTGTGAGCAAGCTACTTCCTGGAATTCTACATTTTTCTTCCCACATTTGTCAATCATCCCTGGTTTTTTAAGGACAGGATGGTTTAAGCAGCTGTGAGAAGTGAGGGGAATTGACAAAAACTGGTTATAATGAGGCCAGCAGCCAAAGGTCAGGGAAAATCCACAGCATTTTTTTTTTTTTTTTTTTAGTAGAAGCTGCAAAGAGGTTAATGGAGCATTCCCTATCTTCTGGCTCAACAACAGGCGAGGGCAATCCAAGTAACATCATTGATGAAAATATGTTTGGTTTGTTTATGAGACTTGCTGACTGGGAGCTAAAATGTAAAGGGCAAAGCACTTCAAGAGTAAGTGCATGAAAATATTTAAGCAATACAGAATATATTATTATTATTGTTGTTGTTGTTGTTGTTGTTGTTGTTGTTGTTGTTGTTGTTAATAATAATAATAATATACCGCCCTATACCCAGAGCGGTTCACAGAATATATGAGTGCTTGGTGTGTTTATGATACATTTTGCCACAGGTTAATTATTTTTGGCTTGTGGTAACACAGAGGTGGCCGTTTTCACTGGTGGTACCAGTGTTGTGGAATGTCTTTCCTGCCCTTTTGCCAGCTCTTGAAGACACACACAGTGGTACCTCGGGTTACATATGCTTCAGGTTACATAGGCTTCAGGTTACAGACTCCACTAACCCAGAAATAGTGTTTCAGGTTAAGAACTTTGCTTCAGGATGAGAACAGAAATCGTATGGCGGTGGCGTGGCAGCAGCTGGATGTCCCATTAGCTAAACTGGTGCTTCAGGTTAAGAACAGTTTCAGGTTAACAACTGATCTCCAGAACGAATTAAGTACGTAACCAGAGGTACCACTGTACCTGTTTAGGAAAGCATAGGTAAAAGGTAAAGGGACCCCTGACCATTAGGTCCAGTCGTGGCTGACTCTGGGGTTGCGGCGCTCATCTCGCTTTATTGGCCGAGGGAGCCGGCGTACAGCTTCCGGGTCATGTGACCAGCATGACTAAGCTGCTTCTGGCGAACCAGAGCAGCACACGGAAACGCCGTTTACCTTCCCGCCGGAGCGGTACCTATTTATCTACTTGCTCTTTGTCATGCTTTCGAACTGCTGGGTGGGCAGGAGCTGGGACCGAACAATGGGAGCTCACCCCATCGCAGGGATTCGAACCGCTGACCTTCAGATTGGCAAGTCCTAGGCTCTGTGGTTTAACCCACAGCGCCACCTGCATCCCTTTTAGGAAAGCATACCCCTGAGCATATCTCTGAACTAATTATTTTAACTTTTTTAAACAACAACATTTTAACTGTTATGCATTTTTACTGTCTTGCTTTATTTCCTGTTTAAATTATTGACGTTTTAATGCTTTGATGCAAATCTTATGTTGTGTATTTCAGTTGTGTGCAATTTTTATATTTTAGACTTGTAAACCAGAGTGGTTTAATAATCAATCCCCCCATTCAATGAACTCTGAGAATTGTAGCTCTGTGAGGGGGAAATGGGGTCTCTAGCACCCTTTGCAAACGGCAGTTCCCAGGATTCTTTGTGAAGCAGCATTGTTGTTGTTTAGTCGTTTAGTCATGTCCAACTCTTCGTGACCCCATCATGTGTCTCTTCAAAGTGTGGAGCATCATGTGTCTCTTCAAAGTGTGGAGCATCATGTGTCTCTTCAAAGTGGTCTGATACTACTTTAAGCAGGGATGCGGGTGGTGCTGTGGTCGAAACCACTGAGCCTCTTGGGCTCATCGATCATAAGGCTGGCAGTTCAAATCCTGTTGCTTTGCCCCAGCTTCTGCCAGCCTAGCAGAATGATGCAACCTTTCCTCATTAGGGGAGTTGGTCTATCTCCATGATCTTGCCTGTTTCTGAACTTTGCCCAACTCTATACTATTCCTTTATATCCTCTCTGTATACCTTTTTGAGGTGCGGCTACCAGAACCGCATACAGTATTCCAATGCAACTGCACCATAGATTTGTACAACGGCATCGCCATATCGGCAGTTTTATTTTCAGTTCCTTCCCTAATGATCCCTAGCATGGGATTTGCATTTTCACAGACGCTGCACACTGGGTCAACCTATGGAGCACTTAACCTTCTCCTCTCTAGGCTAGACATACCCAGCTTTTTCCATTGTTCCACATGGGACTCCATTTCCAGACCCTCTCACCATCCAGGCTTCCAGCAACCTACCAAGCCTGGCACTAGCATGCAGCCATGTTAAGCACTAGCTGAGGGCTTCAGAGGTTTAGAAAGGCTTATTACAAGCCTGACTCAGTTGCCCAGTCATTCTGCTATCTGCCACTTTCTCTGCCCTGCTAAGTTCAAGCCAGCAGGGTGAAAGGGAGCATGGAGTTTCTGTCCATGTCAGAGACATGGCTGGCAGAGAGGACTCTGCAGAGGGGGAGGAAGAGGCAGAGGAAAACAGAAACTTGGTTCATTCACACCATGAAAGTGAGATAAGCCCTTCTCGCTCTGGATTGCTGCCTGTAAGTTTTCACAGCAGCACAGAGATGAAGGAGCAGGATGCATGTGGTAGTAGAGGGTTGGATTCAACTACAGAGGAGGAGGAATTGGCTGCACCTGAGTCTCCAAGAAGTAGGAAGTGGAGCAAGTGATTAGAACAAAGGAAGACCAGCAGGAAGCGGTGGCGGGCTTGGAGTATATCTGGCCTTGGAAGGGGCCAGAAGCCAGTTGAGTCAACTGATTCTGACAGTGAGGTATGAGTTGTGGCAAGCTTGGATTGCTGAAAGTCTGTTGTTGATAATAAACCTCAACTAGTCGAACTGCCAGTGTGTCATGACTTGAGTGGGAGAAGTGCTAAACCTGACAGTCCATATTTTGTTTGATTGTTTACAGTGGAAAGGGAAATATAAAACAATTGGAGGGAGAGGAGTGCTAGAGGTTTAGACATGCTCTTGAGCATGTCTAGATTTCTTCCTGGAATGGGAGCATGTCAGGGGACCTCAACAGCTTTGATCCTTTGGATCCCTTTGTTTCCATTCTGCTGTACTTTAACTTCCACCAAAAAGCAAAAACAAAAAAAAACCTACAGTATTTGTCTCTCTGCTGTGGCAAAACTACGTGTTGTTTAGTCATTTAGTCATGTCCGACTCTTCGTGACCCCCTGGACCAGAGCACGCCAGGCACTCCTGTCTTCCACTGCCTCCCGCAGTTTGGTCAAACTCATGCTGGTAGCTTCGAGAACACTATCCAACCATCTCGTCCTCTGTTGTCCCCTTCTCCTTGTGCCCTCAATCTTTCCCAATATCAGGGTCTTTTCCAGGGAGTCTTCTCTTCTCATGAGGTGGCCAAAGTATTGGAGCCTCAGCTTCAGGATCTGTCCTTCCAGTGAGCACTCAGGGCTGATTTCCTTAAGAATGGAGAGGTTTGATCTTCTTGCAGTCCATGGGACTCTCAAGAGTCTCCAAAACTACAGTACTTATGTAATTAATTATGTAATTTATGTTGTCATTTTATTATTCCACTCCACTCATTTCAATGCAAAAAGAACACAGTGGATTTTTTTTTGGGGGGGGGATTCAGTATTATTGTTTTGGATAATGTTTTACTGGATTTACTGACATTACGTACCCTGACTCTTTGCTTGTGATTTTACGATTGTAATTTGTGTGAAGCACTTTGAGATTTTGTTATATTTAGAGGCCTGTGAGTTATTAAAATAAAATGAATGAAAATGAAAAATGTAATCAATTTCATATTATTTGCAGACTGAGAACAACAGTTGTACTCTCTGGCTTGATTTCTGTTCCAGACATCAAATGAATAAGCAGACATTGGCAATTTTTTTACTCTCTTTCCATTTTTGTCAGAATTCTCAGCATCCCAAAGTCTAAGATGCTTCTCAGTTCTCCCTTAGCACAGCCTCTTTTGGGCCCAATTGCTCCAATGGGTTTTGGGCCACAGGATCTGACACCGGTTGGAAAACCATAGGTGAAGATATTATGTTCCCTGGGACACCCTGGTATAAAACTGCAGCCTAAATAAAACTCAGAGGTGATAGCAATAATAATGAAGTAATCTGGGCTGGCTTAAAATTTCCCACCAATTCTTTCATCCGTATGATGTGTATGCCATTTACAGCGCTACTAAGGTCTATAGGTTCTTTGCGAGTGAAATCATTAAAAGCTTGTCTCAAAGTGTAAACTTTCATCATTATGCCACACATTACGTAGCCCCAATAAGCAGACTCAATATTGGTTTCTTTTTTCACCCAAGAAGGTCAACTGGATGTTCAGAAAAGAAAGCAGAAATGAAATTGAGATAGATAACTCTCCCATATGCCACTAACCCTTGTAATGGACATGATTAATACACCAGGAAATGAGAAATTGTCCTCTCTCACCCAGGCTTTTTGAAATATGATCCAATTATAGTTGAGATAAAAAATAAGAGTCCTCTTATCAGCATGTTTCCTTTACACTTGCACTCAGAGGTAAAAGATGCTTCTTCCGTAGTATGGACAATGAACATATTTATTTATTATACAGCTATTATTTCCATTTATGGGCCACCTAATTAAAAAACATTCCCTATGCGACTTGCAATAAGAGTATAAACAGAAAATAGAAGCACAACCAGAATCGACAATTCAACAATAAAACCGACCCAGAAACGAGCTCCGCAATGAAATCCAGCAATAAAATCCAACTCAGCCACAAATCAGCTGCTGGCAACCAATTCTACTAATATAACAACAGGCTTATTCTTTTTTAAAGAATAATTGTCACCCATTACAAGACTAGAATAAAATCAGCAATGGGAAAATAACGTGAAGTGGTGTTAAAAATATTAAGGGGCATGGAAAAACAAAAAAAGTTCTTCCCAGGCACTAAAGGGGCATTAAAGTTGGCTCCAGGTAAGACGCTCTTGGGAGAGCATTCTAGGAACAACCCTTTTATGCCACTTCTATTACACAATCCATAAGGTTGCTATGTGATTGAAGGTTGGCCACTGGTGTAGAGTTGACCCTCTGTGTGTTGGGGGGCAAGGCATAGCACTAGGGGAAGAAAATAAAGCAGGACCCTGAGTCTCTGGTGTCCCCCTTCCCCCAAATGCTCCACTGAGATGCAAATAGAGGCAGGAGGATGCTTCATGCTGCTGAATCTTCCTCCTGATTGCCCATGCTTTCTGCTTAGTAAGTTCGAGTCCTGGCTAGAAGTGTACAGTGGTACCTCTGGTTACGTACTTAATTCGTTCCGGAGGTCCATTCTTAACCTGAAACTGTTCTTAACCTGAAGCACCACTTTAGCTAATGGGGCCTCCCACTGCTGCTGCACCGCCACCGCACAATTTCTGTTCTCATCCTGAAGCAAAGTTCTTAACCCGAGGTACTATTTCTGGGTTAGTGGATTCTGTAACCTGAAGCATACGTAACCCGAGGTACCACTGTACATTTAAAGTGATGTTTGTTTGTTTGTGTTTGTTTCCTATACTGCCCTTCATCATAAGATCTCAGGGTGGTTCACAGAATAAAGGCAAAGGATGGGGCTGTGGAAACCCCTGGGTACGTTTCTCAGACCCCCAGGGGTCACCGGACCCTTAATTGGGAACCATTGCTGTAGAAGATTAATCAACCAAAGGCCTCGTTGAAAATGAATGTTTTTGCCTGGCACCCAAAAATATATAATGAAGGTGCCAGGTGAATTTCCCTGGAGAGAGCAATCCATACCACTTTAAACAGTCAATGCACCCCACCAAAATAATCCTGGGAACTGTAGTTTCTTAAAGGTGCTGAAAGTTGTTAGGAGACCCCTATTACCTTCAGAGAGCTACAACGTTATTTGTTTATTCATTCCATTCACAAAGCTACAATTCCCTGAGCAGTTTATTAATCAATCCAATCCCTCTTCCCAGCGAACTCTGGGAATGGTAAAGGTAAAGGGACCCCTGACCGTTAAGTCCGGTTGTGGATGACTCTGGGGTTGCGGTGCTCATCTTGCTTTACTGGCCGAGGGAGCCGGTGTTTGTCCACAGACAGCTTCCGGGTCATGTGGCCAGCGTGACTAAGCCACTTCTGGCGAACCAGAGGATATAGGGGTGTCCAAATAACTCTCAGCACACTTAATAATCTATAGCTCCAAGAATTCTTTGGGGGAAGCCATGACTGTTTAAAGTGGTATCCATCATAGTGCTTCAAATGTATGAATGTGAATGTGGCCCTGATCTAACACCTCGACTTTCCCTGATGCCATAGGCAAAGGTAAAGGGACCCCTGACCATTAGGTCCAGTCGTGGCCAACTCTGGGGTTGCGGCTCTCATCTCGCTTTATTGGCTGAGGGAGCCGGCGTACAGCTTCTGGGTCGTGTGGCCAGCATGACTAAGCCACTTTTGGCGAACCAGAGCAGCGCACGGAATCTCTGTTTACCTTCCCGCCTGAGCTGTACCTATTTATCTACTTGCACTTGATGTGCTTTCGAGCTGCTAGGTTGACAGGAGCAGGGACCGAGCAAAGGGAGCTCACCCCGTCGCGGGGATTTGAACCGCCGACCTTCTGATCGGCAAGCCCTAGGCTCTGTGGTTTAACCCACAGCGCCACCCCTGATGCCATAGTAGCTGTCTAGTTTGAAAGAGGCAAGCTTCCTGGCCTATTTTAGGAGGTGAGATATTTGCCACTCTTGTTCGCTTCTTTTCTGACACCTCTACTTTTCTCATGCCACATCCCTTTTCTGAAACCCAGAACTGTTTTTTAATGGTCCCCCCCCTTCGTTTTCCTGAGTCATAATACTTGGTCAGCAAAAAGTAAGGATGAATATAGGACAGAATAATGAAAAGAGGGAACAAGTTCTCCCACTTGATTACTGAGGCAGGATGGAAAAGATTCACACTGGTATGGCTTTGGTCCTGGAGCGAAACAACCACACAGTTGAATTGTGAGGAGATTATTAATAATAATAATGCTCTGATGATTCCACTACCCTTTATCTAACTACACCTCCCCACCAAATGTTTTAATTAAACTATCCTCATGTCTTCCCAGCTTCTGACTTTGAGATTTTTCCACTTCTCCATTCCCTCCATCTGAGAACAGGCACCACTTTTCAAAAGTAAATATGTAAATTGGATGCATACTTCTGCCTCTTTTTTGGGGGGGGGAGATGAACCTCAGACAATTTTTGGGCACTGGGAATTTAGCACATATTAGGCAGCTGAGGTTTAAATTTCATTTCATTCTTTTACCCTTAAAAAAAGGTGCTCTGACATAAGTGTTACTGCAGAATGGGTTTTACTCACATTTAAGGCAGACATGGCTGTAAACTTTAAACTGGATGTTTTACTTATTACCATCAGGCATTGCTGATTATGACAGAAGCGTAGCGGAAACATGGAGAGAAAGTAGAAGCAGATAACTCTGAAAGACTACTTAGCTTCCTGTTCCTACATAAATTAACCCTCTAGGGGCTTTCCCCTCACAATACAGTGGGTGTTAAATAATTAAATTATTCAAATAGTAAGAACACTTGAAGAGTCCTGCAGAACCAGGCGAAAGACCTATCTAGTCAAATCCTCTTGTTTCAATAGTGACCAACTAGATGACCATGGGAAGTCTTCAAAGCAGGAATTGGACTTATCAACCATGGCTTCACATGTGATTCCCAAGAACTGGTGTTCAGAGCACACTGCCTTTGACAATAGCAACAGTCACAGATCGCCTTTTCTTCCATGAATTTGTCTCTTCCATGAACTGCATTGCAAAATTCAGATAAGCATGAATTTTGCAGGATGAGATGACTGTGTTTTGGTTTTCATATTGTTTCAGAAAGTGAGAATTTCATAAATTTGGCCTTAAAATAAGAGCTGGATCAATTTCACGCCCTAATCCCTACTTAGAGCAAGAGAAAAACCTCTCTTTCCTCCACACCATTCCTAATTGTTCACAGCAAAAGAAGAGATCCCAAAATGGTGGCAGCAGCTGGGATCAAGGTCAAATTTCCTCTGGTCAGAAGAGGTGGCTAGGAGGGAAGCCTGAAGCCAGTTCTTCTGAATAAATTGGCCACAGGGGTGCATAATAAGCATGGACTTGTAAGGGTAACTGTCAAAGGTCGATGCCATAAAAGAAAAGAAGAACCAAAAGAACTCATTAAATGTGACAGTTTAACTGAACAGTAAGGGAAAAAAAGGATGGGACGTGGGTGGCGCTGTGGGTTAAACCACAGAGCATAGGACCTGCTGATCAGAAGGTCGGTGGTTTGAATCCCCGCGACGGGGTGAGCTCCCGTTGCTCGCTCCCTGCTCCTGCCAACCTAGCAGTTCGAAAGCACGTCAAAGTGCAAGTAGGTAAATAGGTACTGCTCCGGCGGGAAGGTAAACAGCGTTTCTGTGCACTGCTCTAGTTCGCCAGAAGCGGCTTAGTCATGCTGGCCACATGACCCGGAAGCTGTACGCCGGCTCCCTCGGCCAGTAAAGCGAGATGAGCGCCGCAACCCCAGAGTCAGTCATGACTGAACCTAATAGTCAGGGGGCCCTTTACCTTTACCTTTAAGTGGTTATAGAATCATAGAAACAGAATTGTACGGCTGGGTGACACTCCAAGGACCATCTCTCCAACCCTTTGCAATGCAGGAATCACAGCTGAAGAATCTTTAGAAACCTAAAATGAAGGAGAATCCACCACCTTCCAAGGTAATGCATTCTACTGTCAAACTTCTCTTATAGTCAGAAAGTTCTTCCTAAGGTTTAGTCAGAGGGCTCATCCACACTTCCTCTTGTCTTGCTGCCTTCCCCCAGGGGAAACAGCTCTTTAGTGCTCAGAGCAAACAGCAATCTGGGTTTTCCACAGATGGCTGTTTGTTCTTATTGAGAGCTAAAGATCAGGTTTTCTCAGGGACATGAGCAGAGCAAGGGAGAAGCCACTTGGACACATGCCTAGAAAGCATGGGTCAAGCCGAAAACCACTTGGACTCATGCTTACTAGGCATGGGACAAACAGAAGTGTTGATGAACCCAGAATCTCCTTTCTTGTAATTTAATTCATTGATTTGGGTCCTACCCACTGGGGCAGCAGAAAAGAAACTTGCCCTCATCTTCCATGTGAAAAGCCTTTAGATGTTTAAACGTGACCATCTTACCACTCAGTGCTCAGTATTGTCCTCATATTGTTTCAGAAGATCACTCTTCTATCCAGCTTGAAAAAGAGTCTGGGCAGGATCACATCCTGGGTGGAACTAGAAGACTGGCATGTCTCCAGAAGCTGGCAATTCCTGCCAGTGGGAGGGGTGGGTGGAGGTTTTTTAAAACCAGACCACTCATCTGTTCCTTGTCTTTCTCTCTGGTCATGGCACCCAACCCACCTTTGTGGTATGTAGTGTGAGTTTAACTGGCTGTCTTAGTGAGGGCTGCCTTTCTTAGGGAAGAAGCCACCTGCAGGATTGAATCCTCTGCTCAACTGAGGATGAATGGAGAATTCAGTCCTGCTGCTGCTGCTGTTGCTGCTTCTGCTTCCCCAGTGTGTTCCCTGTGAGGAGTGTGCTGTGGAAGCAGATCTCTGCAGACTTCCCACCTGACACCCACCTCTTGACAGCTCATGAGCATTCCAGGCAACCTGTCCGGTGACAATCTGCAACTGTGTTAATCCTACTTGGTCCAAGAATGGTTGAGGGTGGTTCCCATCCAATAAGTGTGGCACATCCCTGTACAAGTTTATGTGGGCAGTTGATGCAAGAATCTATTCCAGCACTTATATAGAACCAGGGTTTGCTGTATGGATGGAGGAGTGTCTGCCAAATCATTTTAGATGCTTGAATCCTGAGTTGTTCATAATATATATTCCCTGCCCCCCCCAACATAAAACTTATGAGTTCCTGTGAGCGGAGACAGAGTATTTTCCCCATATGACAGCGGTTCTCAACCTGTGGGTCCCCAGATATTGTTGGACTACAACTCCCATCATCCCTGAGCTCTGGCCTTGCTAGCCAGGGGTGATGGGAATTGTAGTTCAACAACATCTAGGGACCCACAGGTTGAGAACCACTGCCATATGGGGTATAGACCCAACCCAACACTTTGTGTTGTGCTGTTGAACAAATCTTCTGGGTCACTTCTGTGGTTTCCACATGGTCTTCAAGTCCCAATATCATGCATTTCACATATTACGAGAAGCAGTAAGAAAGCACTTCCTACTCCTGTTCTCATCTCTTGGTCTTGGCTGATAATTCAATGATAGGTGAAAGCATGCCACATGTTTGCCACTGCTAATGGCTGTCTAATTACCGATATTTTTGTCAAGCTGAACTGTGCGGCATCCTTAGATGCTTCTACAAAGGGTTATTTAGAAGACTAATTTGTCAATGTTATTGGAGCAAGACACAGCTATTAGTTGACATCTGTTGTTTTCCTTTTGCCGAGTGATGCATTAGCATCCTACTCAGAGAATTTCTTTCTGCATGCTTTCTTGATACGTCCATCAGTGAAGCCTCCACATTTTCTTTTTTTGCAGGACTTTCCCCTGAATTAACAGCTTTTCATTTATAGCGTGACTGTTACATATTCTCCAAGTGAAGGTTGGTCCATTATGACATATATGGCACTTCCCCACCAACCATAGTCACTTATTGTGCAACAGACGAAGGGACCACATCCATGTGTCTTGTAAGCAACTTGGTGAATCCTAGCTGGCTACATAGTAGCATGACATCATCTCACCCTGTAATTTGTCCCTGATTGACATGGGGCATTTGAGGATATTGCCTACAGTAGTATGTATGGTTTCATCACAAACTGGAAAACCAGAAGGGAGTACATCTCTCTTCCCAGTCTCAGACAATGCTTGTCAGATACTGCCCTCTGGATAGACGTTGCTTTGGTTGCAAAATTAATTCTTGACACTTGTTAGCTCCCACTTTTTCCCTTGGGAAGAGATCTCACTGTTCCTCATCTGCTTCTCTGGGTAAATAATGAGAAGCTAATATCTTTTTTAGAATAGCACAGTTGTTAAAGTGATTGATAATAGCCATGGACTGCAGTTATTAAATACTGCTCTTCCATCCTCCTGTTTTATATCATGCACGGCAATTAATACAGTTTTGTTTTTCATTAAGTGTGTTAAGTCAGGTACTAAAAACTGCTGACATTTTTGCTTTTTGGAAATGCACCAGCAATCTGCTATTATTGTGTTTCTGTATGTGGGCCCCAGCGACTGAAAGTCTGACTCACCCATAAGGCTATTTTTTTTTTTAATGTTCTTTCACTTGAGCCTTATCATTGCAATCTGTTTCGTATGTAACCCAAGCTACTCCACCTGAGCTGAAATGAGGCTCACTTAAAGCCACAGAAATCCCAGCTACCAATGCTCTTAGCACCCTTATATATATTGAGCAATGTAACTGGGTCGATGTGACATTTCTTTGCAACTTTCATACTGCTGTATTAATCATCTTGTGATAAGAGAATATATTTTTTTCCACCTTCCTTGCGTTTCCAATGAGGAAGCTAAGCATTTAGCCTATTAATACTCTACCAAGATTGCTGTTGTTGTTGATCACCTTCCACACTCATGTCTCAAGGCAATGCACTAAATGCAATAAAAAAGCATTTAAAAACAGCACAGAGAATAACAGCAGAGAAATTCAAAATCAATACAAAGTAGACGCCCATGGCAGGGACCTATTCATCCTGTTGAGAAAGCTTATTGGAACAAAAATGTCTTCGGCTGCTTCTGGAACGTGCAGACAGTTCCATAGAGCAAGATCAGCCAAACTTAAATCCCAGCTCCAGGTCAGGGACATAGCGTGGGTTGCTGGTGCCCGGGGTAGGGCAAGTGTTGCACCCCCCTGGTGAACTGAGCAGTGGTCAGTCCCTTTGCCAGCCAGTGTCTAATCAAGGCAGTCTAAACAAGGCCCCAACCTGGGAGCAGAGATAAGGCAGAAAAACGTGAAGCCAGGAGCGCCGCTGTGTCGTCTTGCCCTCCTGTCCTTGCAGTGAGGCACTCTGGGCAATGCACGTGGCTCTGGCAGTGCTTTCCCACCTTCCTCTTCCTCCCTACCTCTTTGGTGGGTGTAGTGGCACCCTCTCCCTCCCTCTCAGCTGGCCCAGCAGCAGAATGCATGTGGATGTCCCTTCACCAGCCACAATGAGAAGGGAGTGCTGCAACCTCCAACCTGAAGGTCCGGCCTGAGTGCAGCTTACTTTCCCATGCCTCCAGCCTCAATGAGGGAGCCTGTTGTGGGGGTGCCTGGTTGTGCCCCCTCATAAATTTCCATCCAGGACCATGCCCCCCTACCTCCATGCTACACCACTGCTCCAAATTACTGTGCAGTAGGTTCCTGCTATCTTTGGGACTTGGAGCAGAAGGTCTCCCACAGATTGCAGTGACCGACTGGACACATAGGGGATAAGGTGTTGTGAGATATCTTTCTTTAAATCTCTCATGTACTATCCTTTTGTTTAAAGTAGCAAACGATTCAATTGAAAGTTTCTCTCCCTCCAACGTAAAGATGCCCCCTACAACAGGACACCATGCTCTCGTTCCTTTTAAGCAGCTTGGATGTTTAGAAGTACCAGTAATTGAGTTCTATCATTCTTTTGTTCTTAAGCTGCACTTAATAAAATGGCCCTAGTTTATCCCATACGTTATGTCTCACCTTTTTATTTCTGCTCTCCTAATGGAACCAAAACACAGCTATTCTTTGAAATTTGCACTTCTCCAGCATTTGCGATCCATGTCTCCAACCAACCAATGTGTGCAAAAATAATAATCATACGTTAGGGGAAAGTGTGCATAGAAGTGCACACATGAGTGAAAATAACATACCAAAAATGCATTGGATATGGGGAAATTGCCCGAACAAAAATATGTATTTTTTGTATTAAGCATACAAAAAAAGTGTCTATTTGGAGAAATTCATACTAATATATTGACAAATTTGTTTGTTTTTTTAAAAAATGCAATCCATTGCAGAAACATGGAAAACTGAAATTAAATCCAGAGAAAATGAGAAACTGAAATTAACAGATGCTTCCATGCTTATTTCCTGCAACTCTATTCCATTACACCTGTCCTATTCCAACTTACCAGAGCATTTGTTAACTCAGACAGCCCAAAGAATGACATTTCTGCTACATAACAATTTACTTTGGCATGCCTTCTGGGAAACTTTGGGTACAGATGCTTCAAAGCTCTGAAAACCCAAGATTTGCTAAGCAACTTATTCCATCTTTGGCTACTATACATCTAGTGCTGTAATGTCTTTCATTGTTCTAATTCCCCCCACCCTTCCTTTTTTCCAATGCTTTGCAGCATGTCAAGGATGTAAAATAACTTAATTCCAAGAAACTATCTTCTTGGCAAATTGCTCCATAAATAATCCTTTATTCCAGCAGCCTCTGCTCAAAAGATTGCAAAAAAAGAAAATGGAAGAGCAAGAGTATATATATAATCTTCCAGAGAAGCAAAAAGTCCAGCAAGTTAACTTGTGATGGGATGGGATTCCCGCCCCCTTGCTTGGCTCTCTTTGAGGAGAGGACTAGTTTCCATTACTTACTAGACAGAGCCTTGATTTCAAATTTAGTAGCAGACTGCATATGCATTGTGAACCTGAACCTAATTAGGAACATCCATCCCTCGGCTTAATGTGAACCCCTTGTGTCTCCTTTCATTTCCTCCCCTCATCCAAGCAGTATTCTCTTCCCACTACCACTGCCCACCCCCTTTCTCCCCTCTAAACCCAGAGATTTCCTATGCAATCAATGTAACCCTCCTATTCAAATTTTCAAAGCACATGGAATCTCCGGGTTTAGGGAGACAAAACCCATGCAAAGGCCAAGACCTACATGACTGCCAGCTGCATCTTCTCCTGATACCATCTAACTCTCCTCCTTTTCAGCTCTCAGAATTGTTGCCTTCACTCAGCAGCTGTTGTTCAGAGGCATCGAGACTGCAGGTTGCGGGTACATCTCTGCATGCGAATTCCCTAATGACCTATTCTTGCGAACCTCCACGTGTTTCAGCTAAGCTTCCGGTACCTGCTGATCCTGACTGTGTATAAGAAAGAGTGGAGGCTCAGCTTGGACTCTTTCCTCGAATATGCAAGCTTTCTCCATGCTGGGAGTTGATTTGCTTGTTGCTGTTTTTTGTTTGTTTGTTTGTTTGTTTGTTTGTGTGTGTGTGTGTGTGTGTGTTTAATCAGAATGCATTCAGATGTGCTCAGAAGTAATTGTTCTGAATTTGTGGGTGAGGGCTTAGGGATATTGTTCAACTGCAACCCTCATCACCCTGGACCACCGGTCACGATAACTAGTGCTGATGGTACTCTCCAAATATTGTTGAACTTCACCACCCATCATCCTGAACCATTGGTTGTGATGGCTGGGGCAGATGGGATCTGAAGCTCAGTATCTGGATGGCACCATGTTATGTACTGAGTTGAATAGGATCCAAACTGCAGCAGTCTGATTGGTCCTAGAACAATAGGATTCAGAATGCAGCAGTCTGATTGGTCCTAGAACAATGCAGCAATATGATTGGTTGGCAGGAACCACCCAATCATGCTCCAGATAGAAGTGAATCCACAACCTGATTGGCTTACAGTAGAATTCCGGAATTAGCCAATCATGTGCAGCCCATTGTGTAAATAATGTATATAAAGCAGATACCTTGAGGGGACTTTCATTCATTCCTCCTCACCACTATGAGCTGAATAAAGAGCATGAAATCACTTTGCGACTCTGAGTATATTTCACTGGCGACGAAGGTGGGATCCCGCTGAGCTGACTGCCACACACAGCACCGCAGCACCGCCACCTGCCGCACCGCTGCCTCGCACCGTGTATCCAGGCTTCAGCTCCGGGACACAAGGAACTCAGAATGGCAACTGACAGCAGCTTCTCGCCGTTCAACCCAGCATCTGGAGACTGGGAAGCGTACGCCTCCCGTTTCACCTTCCTCCTAGAAGCCAAAGGGGTCACCGATGAAGAAGACGCCAAGAAGAGGGCAATATTCTTCAGCATCTGCGGAGAGGAGACGTTTGAAATCGCCCGGGCTCTCCTTGCACCCGAAGACGTCGCTACTGTTCCATACAAAACAATAATGGAACAGCTGAAGGGGCACTTTTCGCCACAGCCCTCTGTGGTGGCTCGTCGAAATGCCTTCTATGCAAAGCGGCAAGCCCCTGTGGAAACCATAACTGGGTTTGTGACCTCTCTCCACCAAGCTGCCCGGTTCTGCAACTTCTCAGAGCTGGAGAACATGCTTCGTGACCGCCTCGTCGGTGGCCTGAAGGATGAGAAGCTGCAACGACACCTCTACGCTAAGAAGGACCTAACGTTCCAGGTCGCTCTGGAGGAGGCCCTGGCAACGGAAGCTGCCGAGAGGTCGACGCAAGAGGCATGGCCGAGCCAGCCGTCCCAACCGAGGGTCCACCACGAAGACCTCACCGACGACTCAGGATCCAACAGGGAGGAGGTGCACCGAGTACAGCAGCGCACTCAAGCAGCCCACATACCACAGCTGCCTCGACGAGAAGCAGGGAACTGCGCAAGCTGTGGAGACAGTCACGAGAGGAGGACCTGCCGTTTCCGCAACGCAGAGTGCAGGCAGTGCAGAAAATTGGGACACATCGCCCGGGTGTGTCGAGCTCGGCCCACCCGACGCCAGGCATCAGATGACCAATCCAAGAGCCCCAGGTCCCGGGGCCCAACACACCAAGGCAACTCGACGGAGCTCACGGACTTCCAGGTATACCAGTTGCCCCACCCCAACGTAGAGAAAATTTATGTAGAGGTACAGATAGAGGGGGCCCCATGCCGCATGGAGCTTGACACGGGTTCAACTCTATCCATAATCTCGGCAAGGACCTTAAGGAAACTGTGTCCTACTGGGGGTCCCAAACTCAGGCCGGCCCCATTCACCCTCCGGGACTTCCAGAAACGTAAGGTCCCCACAATGGGGGTGGGGACCTTCAGGGTGCAATACCGAGGGCGGACGCGGCAACTGGACTTGCTTGTGGTCAAGGGCCCCTACATTAGCTTACTGGGATTGGCATGGTTTGGACCACTGGGGCTAGCCGTCACCGGGGTGAACCACACTACCTTACAAGTGGACGTGGACGCCATATGCAAGGAATTTCCGGGGGTTTTTGATGGGAAATTGGGACAGTATACGGGCCCCCCCATTGCTCTACAGCTTGACCCCGCAGTACGACCAGTCAGGCTCAAGGCCCGCCGGGTCCCGTTCGCCCTGAAACCCCGTATAGACGAGGAATTGGACCGACTCGTGGAGCAAGGAGTGCTGGAGCCGGTGCCTAATGCCCCCTGGGAAACCCCAATCGTCACACCCGTCAAGCCGAATGGTTCGGTCCGCATCTGCGCAGACTACAAATGTACCATAAACAAGGCCCTCACGGCCCATGCATACCCAGTGCCAGTGGTCAGCCATGTCCTTGCCACCCTGGCTGGGTCGAAAATTTTTGGCAAGCTGGACTTGGCCCAAGCATATCAACAACTGCCAGTAGATGAGGCCACAGCAGAGGCACAGACGATTGTGACGCACAGAGGAGCGTTCAGGGTAAAGCGGCTGCAATTCGGTGTCAGCGTGGCACCAGGCATATTCCAGAATCTAATGGACTCTCTCCTTAAAGGGATTCCTGGCGTCACCCCCTTCTTCGATGATGTGTTGATTGCCGGGCCCACACCAGAGGAGTTTGAGGACCGCCTCCGCACCGTTCTGCACCGTTTCCAGACAGCGGGTCTCAAGGTGAAGCGGGAAAAATGTCTACTAGGAGTGCCTCAGGTGGACTTTCTGGGATTTATGGTGGACGCAGAAGGGGTCCACCCGACTGGGGACAAGGTACGGGCCATTTGTGATGCCCCAGCGCCCAAGAACAAGACTGAACTTCAGGCCTTCTTGGGACTATTGAACTTTTACCATTCCTTCCTTCCCCACAAGGCGGCGGTAGCGGAGCCCCTACACAGACTCCTGGACAAGCGGGCCCCTTGGGTGTGGGGCCAGCGCCAGGAGGCCGCATTCCAGGCAGTCAAGGACTTGCTTGTCTCAAACTCGGTCTTGGCACACTTCGACGAGAGGCTGCCGGTGGTGCTAGCATGCGACGCCTCACCCTATGGCATTGGCGCTGTCCTGGGACACCAACTCCCGGATGGAAGAGAGGTACCGGTGGCATACTTTTCCCAGACACTCAACGCAACCGAGCGGAACTACTCGCAAATCGACAAGGAGGGTCTGGCAATCGTGAAGGGAGTAAAAAAATTCCATGATTTCTTGTACGGGCGGCCCTTCACCGTGGTGACTGACCACAAGCCCTTGCTTGGCTTGTTTGCCTCCGAAAAGCAGACCCCCCAAGTGCTGTCTCCTCGTGTCCTCAGGTGGTCAATTTTCCTTGCCAGCTACCAGTATGCACTGATTCACCGCCCTGGGAAGGCGATGGGCCATGCGGACGCCCTCAGCAGGCTACCACTACCGGAAACAGGCCCCGACCCAGCACCTGCACAAGAGGTTATGAGCCTGGAGCTGCTTCCCGACCGCCCCATTCAGGCACAAGAAGTTGCACACCATTCCAAGAAAGATAGGGTCATCTCCCGGGTCCTGGACTGGGTGTGGAGGGGATGGCCCAGCAGCAGCCCCGGGCCAGAATTCGCCGGCTACACAACCCGCAAACATGAACTGTCGGCCCACAAGGGGTGCCTGTTATGGGGAAGCAGGGTCGTTGTTCCCCAGCCCCTCCGCAAAAGGGTCCTCACAGCCCTACACGAGACACACCCAGGGGTAGTAAGAATGAAGGCCCTTGCCAGGAGTTATGTGTGGTGGCCGGGGATCGACGGAGAGATAGAGGCCTGGGTCAAACACTGCCAGGCCTTCGGAGCGAAACAATATAAACTTAAAGCTTTTGCAGATGACCTAGTTCTGACATTACAGGAGCCGGAGTCTAGTTTGAAAAGAGTACTACAACTGATTCAAAACTTTGGTCGAGTGGCAGGATTTAAGTTAAATAAGCAAAAAACTAAAGTTTTGGGGAAAAACGTGACAGATATTGAGTTGGAACAGCTTCAGAAAGAGACAGAACTAAATGTGGTTAAAAAAGTTAAATACCTAGGGGTAAACATAACAGCAAAAAATCTGAGTTTATTTAAAGATAATTATGAAAAATGTTGGTCAGAGATTAAG
The DNA here is from genome assembly GCF_964270895.1 of Podarcis filfolensis. Lineage (NCBI taxonomy): Eukaryota > Metazoa > Chordata > Lepidosauria > Squamata > Lacertidae > Podarcis > Podarcis filfolensis. The sequence goes on from NC_139618.1 coordinate 9,829,153, forward strand.
AGAGACTTGGATAGTTGGTCAAGACTAAAACTTTCTTTGTTAGGCCGAATAGCTGCCATCAAGATGAATGTATTGCCAAAAATGTTATTTTTGTTTCAGACACTGCAGATTGTAGACAAGACAGAGTGCTTCCGGAAGTGGCAGAAAGATATTTCTAAATTTGTCTGGCAGGGCAAAAAGCCCAGAATCAAATTTAAAATATTAACAGATGCGAAAGAAAGAGGGGGCTTTGCCCTGCCAGATTTAAAGTTGTATTATGAAGCTGCAGCTTTCTGCTGGTTAAAAGATTGGTTACTTCTTGAAGATACGGATGTCTTGGATTTGGAAGGTTTTAATAATGCGTTTGGATGGCATGCATATTTATGGTATGATAAAGCTAAGATAAATAAGGCCTTCAAGAACCATATTGTCAGAAAATCAGTTTTTAATGTCTGGACAAAATATAAAGACTTACTGGAGAATAAAACTCCGAGGTGGCTGTCACCCCTGGAGGCTAAGGCTCGGAAAAGAGCCAATATGGAGGCCAACTGGCCAAAATATTGGGAGATAATAGAAAAGGATGGTGACAACTGGAAATTGCAGAGTTTAGAAAAGATGAGAGACAAAGTGCGAGACTGGTTACACTATGCCCAGATTAAAGAAGTGTTTAAAAATGACAAAAAGCTAGGATTCCAAGTGGAAAAGTCAAAGTTAGAAACTGAACTGTTAGAACCTAAGACTAAGGTACTTTCAAGAATGTATAACTTGCTGCTGAAATGGAACACACATGACGAAATGGTAAAATCAACAATGATAAAATGGGCGCAGGATATTGGGTATAATATTATGTTTGAAGATTGGGAAAGGTTGTGGACCTCTGGGCTGAACTTCACTGCATGTAATGCGTTGAAGGAAAATGTGATGAAAATGATGTATAGATGGTACATGACCCCTGTTAAACTGGCTAAAATATACCATTCGTCTGATAGCAAATGTTGGAAATGTAAGGAAAATGAAGGAACATTTTTTCACCTCTGGTGGACCTGCCCTAGAGTGAAGGCCTTTTGGGAGAAGATATATAATGAATTAAAAAAGGTGTTTAAATACACCTTTACTAAGAAATCAGAGGCCTTTCTCCTGGGTATTGTCGGCCAGAGTGTGTTAAAAAAGGACAGAACATTCTTTTTGTACGCAACAACAGCAGCAAGAATATTAATTGCCAAGAATTGGAAAACTCAGGAGCTACCCACTGTGGAAGAATGGCAGATGCAACTGATGGACTATATGCAATTAGCCGAGATGACCGGCAGAATTCGAGACCAGGGAGAAGAAAGGATGGAAGAAGACTGGAGGAAATTTAAGATTTATTTACAAAAATATTGTAATTTGGCTGAGTGCTGAATTGGATGCCAGTGCAGACAATTGTCTACCATTAAATTAGATTTAAGGCTGAATTATATGTCAAACCAAATTAAGATTATTAATTAAGATGAGTTAAATGATAATTTGTTTGAAATTAATTTAATAATGATGTAAGTGTATGCGGGAGGTGTGGGGGAGTCCCATGTAACAATTGAGAGATGTTAAATGGACAATGATAAGTGGTGCTTATCTAATATATGCTTTATTTGAAAACTTCAATAAATATATTATAAAAAAAAACAAACACTGCCAGGCCTGCCAAGAATCCCACCCAGATCCCCCAAGGGCCCCAGTCCAGTCCTGGGAGTCCGCCCGAGCACCATGGTCACGCCTGCATGTGGACTTCGCTGGCCCCTTTCAGGGGAAAACATTCTTCATAGTGGTGGACTCCTACACCAAATGGCTGGAAGTCGCACTGGTACCGTCCACTTCTACGTCCGCAGCCATCCGGGTACTACGCAGGCTGTTTGCAACCCACGGGCTCCCTGACACTCTCGTCTCAGACAACGGGACTGCATTTACGTCAGGAGAATTCCAAACCTTCACAGCGCAGAACGCCATCCGCCACATCCGTTCGGCGCCATTCCACCCTGCCACCAACGGCCAAGCAGAACGCATGGTGCGGACCACCAAGGACACCCTTCGCCGCATGACGCAAGGGGATTGGGAGTACCGCCTTGCCACATTCCTCCTAGCACAACACAGCACCCCCAGCTCAACGACTGGCCGGAGCCCCGCTGAACTACTAATGGGTCGGCGCCTTGCAATCAGATTGGACCGCCTTCACCCCGATAGAGCTCAGGATGAGGTAGTGGTGGGGGAAGGCAGGAACCCCCGGACCTTCGAGGCCCAGGACCCAGTGTACGCAAAGAATTTTGGGGCAGGCCCAGCATGGGTACCCGCCACAGTCACCAGGGTCACTGGTCCCGTGTCGTACGAGGTGCTAACGGATGGGGGGCAATGCTGGCGCCGCCACTGCGACCAGATACGGCGACGATTCCCGGGAGAAAACCAGGAAAGGTCAGAGGAGTCCCAAGGGAACAGAGGGGCAGTGAAGCCCATAGAGCAGGAGGGGCCAGCAGGAGAGGCAGAATCAGTAAATACAGAGAGGACCCGCGAGGCCGAAAGGACACCGGAACCAGAACCACGACTGAGCGAACCGGTTGCACCAGACCAAACAGGCCCAGGAACATGAGCCAGAACCTGAACCCCGGACCAGGGAACACCCCAGGCCGCAACGCACACGTAGGCCACCGGCGTACCTCAAGGACTATGAATGCGACCTCCCGGGCAGGACTGGAACTTAGAGGGGAGGGGTGTTATGTACTGAGTTGAATAGGATCCAAACTGCAGCAGTCTGATTGGTCCTAGAACAATAGGATTCAGAATGCAGCAGTCTGATTGGTCCTAGAACAATGCAGCAATATGATTGGTTGGCAGGAACCACCCAATCATGCTCCAGATAGAAGTGAATCCACAACCTGATTGGCTTACAGTAGAATTCCGGAATTAGCCAATCATGTGCAGCCCATTGTGTAAATAATGTATATAAAGCAGATACCTTGAGGGGACTTTCATTCATTCCTCCTCACCACTATGAGCTGAATAAAGAGCATGAAATCACTTTGCGACTCTGAGTATATTTCACACCAAGATGGGGAAGGCTGCCTTGAAGAGGGAACCAATCTCCTTACACTCTTGTTCGTGGTTGAAAACTTAAGAGATGATTTATGCTTCTACTGTGATCTTCAAGTGCCCTTGTTTCAACTATTGATCCATTATGCTAACTAATGCATACAGAAATAAATACTCAAACAACAAACAAACAAACAAAATACTCAAACAACAACAAACAGAAACCTTGGATAAATATTTTGATTTTTGCATGGATTCAGATCTTATTCCTAAATGGTATCATGTAGAGTTGGAAAGGACCCTGAGGATCATCTAGTCCAACCCCCTGCAAGCAGTAAATTTCAACACATGGTACCCCATCCAATCTGAAACCATACTGGACCCTGCTAAGCTTTGCAAATGCTCTAGCAGTTTTATTGCTGCACCACTAAGTGATTTTTAATGTCATTTGATTGTAAAAACCCTCAGAGTGGTTTACAAAAGCAGTTTATTTAACGCAGTATTATGCCACTTTAAATAGGCATGACTACCCCCAAAGAATCCTGGGAATTGTAGTTTCTTAAATGTGCTGAGGATTCTTAGGATATCCCTATTCCTCTCTAGAGCTACAATCACCAGAGTTCCATTGGGAAGAAGCCACTCTGCAAATTTTGCTCTACAAGAGGAACAGCTTTCAGCACCCTTAACAAACTACAGTTCCCAGGATTCATTGAGGGAAGCCATGCCTTTTTAAAGTGGTATTTAAATGTATAGTGTCAACATGGCTAGACTTTGCACATGGGCATGAAGAAGACTGTGCACAAGGCTCTGGCATGCTCCTGATGTCCAAACCATAGCTTGCACTGCAAACTGTAGAGCATAACATCTGAACTGAGCCAGAGAAAAAGAGAGAGAGAGAGAGATAACTCTGTTGGAATATAGCCTTGGAAGTGAGGTCTTTGTGATTATAAGCGCCTTTTAATGAGGCATAGTGATGTAAAAGAAAGGAAAGAGAATTTATGTGTATTGCAAACATAGCAGGAGAACACGCAGCTACAAAGAGCTTGTTCCTTAAAGGGAACAAGAAAATGACTTATTTCTTGGATCTTTCACTCATTTCCAAATTTCCTTTATGCTGCTTACTTGAATAATCATTATTTCTAAATAAATATGTCACCAAAACATGTTTGGCCTAAGTCACCCTCTGCTGAATGCCTTAGCTACGCTGAAATGGCCTCCTTGAGAGGCATTTATGTATCACTCATAAGGACAGAGGGAGACGGAAATCTCTGCAAAAGACCGGGAAGGTTATTTAAGTCACCCCCCCCAAAGAATTGCAGCTTGGCCAATGCCTTTGTTGCTAGTAGTTTCGACCTGAGGCAACATGTTCTTTTGAGGAAATTAGGTAATGACATGCTCACTAGTGCTCTCCCAGGTAAAAAAAGAAAATGGACTTTTGTATATTTATAACTAGAGCCGAGACAAAATGAGAAATGTCCGTGGCCTCCACCATCACAGGCAGTAATGCCTCTGAAACCCAAGTGTTGGGAATTGCAGGTTGGGAGAGTGCTGGTGTGCTCATATCCTACTTGCAGGTTCCTCTGTGAGAACTCGATGGGTTGCTGCCAATCAGTGTGGGCAGTACTGAGCAACGTGGATCAGTGGTCTAAGGCTTCCTATGTTAAGACCTGAAAAGGTTTCTCATTATGAGAACATCTCAAAAAATATCCCTCCTGGGTACCATAAGAAATAAGAACTGTCCGTGGCACATAAACAGCAGTAGTAGGAGCACATGAACAACTGAGAGTGTATTTTTGTTCTCCACATCTCGCTTCTCTGACAAGGGAATGTAATGGCCCTCTGTGCCACTCAGGAACCCAAATAGTGATTTGTTTTGTTGGTTAGTTTTGATAGGCAGTCTAATTAAACCCTAATAAGGGTACTGAGCTGCACATCAAACTAGGGTGTTCATATGTATAACATGCAGTAGGCTTGACACCAGAACATATTTTTTTCCCCTTTTTAGTTGCCAAGCAACAGCATCAAAGCAATCAAATGGAGAAGGGGTTGAAGAAACAAGCTGGCTCCCTGCTCTGTTTGCTTGCTGACAAAATAGGCGAAGACAATTCATTCTGAACTTCTCCGATGTCAAGCCATCCTGATCATCCAGGAATTGCTTGGCGTTTGGTGTCACAACCCGTGTGGTGGTCTGGACACAGGCTGGAGGCTGCAAGCACAGGGATCAGAGCTGACTCCAGAAGACAGGAAGACCACTGAGCCTAAGGCTGATGAACAGGAGGTCCCAGAGGAACCACTAGGGCCTGTAGAGTGAGAGCCTGGTCCTTCCGGGCAAATTCTCCTAGGGCACCATATGCTTCCCATCACTAGTCCAGTGGTTCAGGAAATGCACCAGGTGGGAGACTTTGGAAAAGAGGAGGACTGGCCAGAGGGTTGGCCCTTTGAAGCTCTGAAGTTCTCTACAAGGGGATCAACAAATGAAGGTGGCTATTGGAGCACTTCTTCAGTGGCCCTTGGTTCCCCCCCTTTTTTCTCTCTCTCTGAACATTTGGATTTGAGTAGACTCTGAGATACCTACCACCAGCAGCTGGTGTAGCCAGATGCCCCCATCCCACATGTTTTATTAGTTCAAAAGCCTAATTAAACATTAGCAGTTTGAACTCTGAGACTGAAGCAGAAGCTGGAGGAGGAGGGCAAGAGGCAAAGTGGAGACAGGCTGCTGAAGAATCCAGGGAGTCTCCACCTCCTGATGCGATCAGCTCCATTCCGCTCTGGGAGAAATGAAACAGGCAGAGCAGAGGGTGGTTTTGCACAGACACAGCCTGAGACCGTGTGGGAAAGACCCTGTCCCGGGGTGGAGGAAGGGGGGTGCAGTGGGGGCAGGCCACCCCAGTTGTCACCACTGAGGGGGGTGATAAAATGCCGGGCAGCACTCACCAGGGGCCTGCAGCACACCCAAGCCAATCATCTCTCCTTGGAGTGACGCGGTACCTTGTGCACCTTGCTGCCCCAAATGATCCACCTGTTGCCTCCCCCTCAGCTGTAGGGTGGCTGAGTGGGAGGTGGCATGCTCGGAGGCCCCATGGAGCGTCCTGCCCTGGTTTGCTGCACCCCATGGATGGTTGGCCCCACCCCTGGGCACAGGGTATGCACGCTGTCCCAGGCGCCCAATTTGTTTGCTTCGCCACTGCCCTGTCCTAGTGGACACTGAGAAGGTAGGGACCTTCCAGTCCTCACAACTGCTTCAGCAGGGGCAAGGCCTCCTAGAAAGAGTTGCTGAGACCACTGGGCCTGAGCTGTGGTTTGCTTCCTTGAATAAGTATTTAACTGCACTGGCCTTGGGTGATTTATTGTTTTTGTCACTGGCCTAAGCCTGACTCCAACCCTGACAGTGGTCTGTGCACAGTCCTAATTTATAACTCATTTTAGACGGCAGGTTGAACCATAATACCACCAGATCAGCATAAAAACAGCGCAAAGGTTGCAGTATATTTGGGGTTGTTTGCTTGAGAGCTGTTTCTGGCATCTGTGAACCATGTAGTCTGGCACAGAGCCAATTTTCAGAAGCTGTCCCCCCCCCTTCCTTTTTAATTGGTGAAGGCAGTCACTTTGTGCTTCTAGTAATTAAAATCTCATTGAAGAGTTAATTCCCCCTCTCTCTTTCCCTCTCAAACACTCAACTAATCCTTAATTTGACGTGGGTCAGGAGATGAGATCAGGTGTTCCCTTCTATGTCGGCCTTCTTGACCGTCAGAGCAATAAATCTGCTTCAGTGCATTAAATAACAAACCCACAGTTACCAGAACAGGGAGGCAACCAAGAGAAAAGAGTGATCTCTGGAACTTCTCTCAGGATGTCAAATCCACCACGTGTCTTAAGTTGTTTCTGAAAGAGTTGTGTATTCCAATTTATTGGATGGCTTTAAAAGAAGATTAGACAAATTTATGGAGGATTGTTCTGTCAATGGCTAGGTGACCAACGTAACATTTGTAAGTTTCTCTACATAATGTTTTGTGTTTTATTTAACTCTGATAAACATTCAGCTATTAATTTTTAACTAGCTTAATCTTCCCTGTTAAAAATAATTGAGAAGTATTTAATGAATTATGAAAACTATGAGGCGGGAGAGAGGGAAGTTGATAAGCTCGTATGAGCAAATAAGTAAAGAGTGTATTAAGGATGCATTTAAATATTATAAAATGGAAATTCAATAAAAATATTATTAAAAAAGAGAAGTATGCCACAGGCATTTTAAAGGTATATGGCCCTTAACATTCTCCCAGGTCACTCCCCTCACTGCAACCTGCTGGCTGGGAGGTATTGTTGAACTTGGATAATATCGTATTTACCAAAATCTAATGCTCACCTTTTTTGGCCAAATTATGTTGCGAAAATTAAGGTGTGCATTAGATTCGATGACATATTAACATTTGCCAGCAAATACTTCTTTTGGTTTCAAGGTTCTGAAAATTGAGGTGCACATTAGATTCGATGGCACATTAGACTGAAGTAAATACAGTACCTCTTGCTGTGTGAATGGAGGAAAAAGATGAGAGAGCCTACTGCACAAACATTACATTTGTGACTCAGCCTGCTTTAATCTCTGATCTTGCCCAGCACTGGAATGTGGTTCTTTGAAGGTGGTCTGGAAGGGAATTTACTTGCTTCATAAAATGTACACACTGCTTGATTGTAAAAACAAAAACGAAGTGTGTGCGTTGTTTTTTTTAAACCCCCCAATAAAAACAAGAAATTCAAGGGGAAAATTGCAATACTTTAAAACATACAAAAAGTTAAAATGCTAAAACAGATGAAAATTCTCACCAGCTTTTCCAAGCATCTGGGTAGAGTAAAGGTAAAGGGACTGCTGACCATTAGGTTCAGTCGTGACCAACTCTGGGGTTGCGGCGCTCATCTCACTTTACTGGCCAAGGGAGCCGGCGTACAGCTTCCGGGTCATGTGGCCAGCATGACTAAGCTGCTTCTGGCGAACCAGAGCAGTGCACGGAAACACCATTTACCTTCCCGTCGGAGTGGTACCTATTTATCTACTTGCACTTTGACGTGCTTTTGAACTGCTAGGTGGGCAGGAGCAGGGACCGAACAACGGGAGCTCACCCCATCATGGGGATTCGAACCGCCAACCTTCTGATCGGCAAGTCCTAGGCTCTGTGGTTTAACCCAGAGCGCCACCCACGTCCCCAAGCATCTGGGTAGGCTGGCCTAAATGAAGAACATTTTTAGCAGCACTGAAAAACCACAGTGAAGATACCTGCTTGATATCAATAGGCAGGGAGTTCCAAAGTGTAGGTGCTGCCACACTAAATGACTGAGTTCTTACAAATGTGGAATGAGTATTGTGTGGCAGCATAATGTAGTCTTTGGGCTGAAAAAAGGTCCAAAACCCCCCAACTTAAGCTCAGGAAACACTGTTGCAAAGGTAAATTGTGTTAGGAGGGCAGAAATAAAGAAACGAGGCACAGGTTATGGAGTAAACATCTGCAGGAGCTGTAGAGACATTTGAACTGATAGTGTACTAAAAAGGGAGGTGGTGACGCTCGTCCCATTTCCAATCCAGTCTAGCCATTGATATTAAGTTTGTCTCAGCAAATGTCACTCTTAATGAGCCACTGAGAAACCTCTTTAGTAAGGTTGCTATGGCTTTCCTTTTCTTTGAAAGAAAGAAAGAAAGAAAGCCAGGAAAAAGCATTACAGTAATGCATTTCTGATTTACTATAATCTGTTCGGGATAAAGTTTAATATATACCAGACAGAGATTCCACAGGGATGGTTTTATATTTTTGTGTCTGGTGTTTTTTTTCAGAGCAATGTGAAGTGCTGCAATCAATGTTGCTTTGAATGACAGAATCATAGAATTGTAGAGTTGGAAGGGACCCCAAGTGTCATCTAGTCCAATCCCCTTCAACACAGAAGACTCAACTAGATCATACATGACAGATGGCCATCCAACCTCTGCATAAAAACCTCCAAGCAAGGGAAGTCCACTACTTCTTGTGGGAGACTGTTCCACTGTCCAACAGCTCTTGCTGTGTTTGAAAAATGCCTAAGTTTTAACTGGAGCAGACCAGAATTGCAGGGGGTTGAATTAGATGACCCTTGGGCTGGGGTCCCTTCCAATTCTGCAATTCTATGAGACTTAAAATTAATTGACCTAACCTTGTCATGTCCATTGGTTTCAAAAGGTCTGCTCTAAACAAAATTCAGTTGAATGCCTCCTCAACATTCCAGGATGGGGAACCTACAGACACCTTGATGTTGACTACAGCTCCCTCCACCCCTGACCATTAGCCATGATGTCTTGGGCTATTGAGAGTTAGCATTCTGCAACCTCGGGGATGCCACAGTTCTCCCAATCCTGTCTCACATGAACAACCTAATGAAGCCTGGTGTCTCCAAAGCAATTCCAAAGGAGGTGGTGGAACACAAACTTCCCACTTCTTTGCCAAGAATGATAAAGCCCCACACTGTTCATTGATTTGTGCCTCCAACATATAAATTACTACCAGGGTAAAGGAAGTGACAACCCAGCATCTGCCTAATTAATTTTATTCTAAATTAGTGATAGAGTTATCCATATTAGAGGGAATGGATTGATTTTTGGCTACTTTCCATTTCTTGCGTTTAGCATTCTTTGTACTTTTTTCCCTCCCTTTTATGTTCTATATTTTATCCTGCCATATTAATCTTGCAAAGCATCTATCTTTCCCCCCTTGCAATTAGGACTGTCTAGGGAAAATGCAGTTTGCAGCAAGCACTTTATTATCTTAGATAAATTCATTATGAAAAAATAGTGACTGGTGTGGGGGAGGAGTATTAAGACAAGATTGGGACTTCTGATGAAGACATATGCAATACGGCACTTCCCTAATGGAAGTGGTAATTGCCTTTGAATGGATAATGTTGTCAGACTCTTTTTAACAGCAGAAGTAACACTTTGGGAAGTAGCAAGAATAAACTTCTTAAGAAAGAGCCAACAGTTCCTATCATGCTCATGCTCTGGTTTTGAACTAAAATCTGGTGGTTTGAGATCCACTGACTAGAACAGTCTTGCTTTACAAATTGGGGTTGGTCCATTAGTATGAATGGGGCCCTGCTCCAATAACTTCAGTCTGCCCCCAGCCAGCCCCCACCAGCTACAATAGGAAGGATGGCCCCAGCCAATGGGGCCCACTGGGAGTTGTCCATGGTCCTGACTCAGTTCAGCCAAGCACCTCCTGTTTGCAGTTGGCTAATGGTGGCTGGTCCGTTCAGGTGAATGGAGCACTACCCCACCAATCTCAATCTGCCATCAGCCAGCCCCTACCTGCCTGTCTTCTTACTTTCAGGCATGGCCCTAGCTGTTAGCTTCTTCTTCTTCTTCTTCTTCCTCCTCCTCCTCCTCCATCTCAGTGTTGCCCTTATAACTCAGCAGGGAAAGGGATGGGGACAAAACTAGAATTAGCTGGCTTGACCTGTGATGGGCTGTGGATCTACTTAAAGTTGGTCTTCTTGACTTTCACCCCATCAACCACCCCTGCCATTCTACTATGGAACAGTGAAACTTGCATGTACCCAAGTTAACCATATTCACTGAAGTTTGGAAATAGCAGTGGGATTACATTTATTTACTTGTGAAATGTAATAGCTTTTTATCAGATGGTGCACATGGTGGCTAATGGTAAAATACAAGATAACAATCAATACATAAGCACAGGTAGGTAAAACTTCAAATGAACAGAGCAATCAGTTGATGAGGTTGCAACGTTTACAGTGGCTATAACAGTCAGCTTAGGATATATTCATTTTTTAAAAAAAGTATGGCACCATTTCTGATTATTTCCCTCCCACTGGCAGGAACAGATTGAGAATGCAGTAAGAGCCCTGCTTGATCAGCCCAAAGACTCATCCAGTCCAGTACCATGTTCTCATAATGGCCAACTAGATGCCCATGAGAAGCTCACAAGCAGGACCTGAGTCAACAGCACTTTTCCCATTGATAAGCTAGGAGCCATAGGACAAACCAGAACTGAGGACCAAAAAATAAGTCAAAACTAAAGGGCAAATGAGAAAGCAGGGCTGAGAAATGAACTGGAAGTCAGAATCATAGGAACATTAGGAAGCTGATTCATACTGAATTAGCCTACTTAGCTAAGTGTTGTCTACACTGATTTAAAGCGACTCTCCAGGGTTTCAAAGAGGTCCCTGTCCTACCTGAAGATGCTGAGATGCTGAGAAAAGAATCTAGGATCTTCAGCATACGTGTATGTGCTTTAGAATTCCCCTGGAACCAAGGACCACAGAAACATACCAAAGCCCAGGGAGCCCATGACACTCAAACAAGTTGTAGCTAGGACAGGAAACACCAATTTGCAGAGGGATCCAATGGCCTGCCTGGCTGAGCAGCGTCTACAGGGCCTGGCTGAGCTTACTACTGAAAAACCTATGCTGGGCATGGGGAACCTGTAACCCTCCAGATCGGGCATAGGCAAACTCGGCCCTCCAGGTGTTTTGGGAATACAATTCCCATCATCTCTGACCACTGGTCCTGTTAGCTAGGGAACATGGGAGTTGTAGTCCCAAAACATCTGGAGGGCCGAGTTTGCCTATGCCTGGTCCAGATATTATTGGAATCCAACTCCCACCCGTCCCAGTCACTGATAGTCAGGGATGCTGAGTGTTATAATTAAACAGCACCTGAAGAACTACAGGTTCTCCATCCCTGGCAGCTGCTCAGGATGCTGCTCAGGCCCTAACAGCTCCTGGCATGGGAAACATATATTTTATTCATAAAGGCCTTTGGCCTCGTAAGTTGACTGTAATGGCAACGGTAAATGTTGCAGTTATATCAGCCAGCTGTTCTTTTGATCTGTTTTATTCGTTTTTTATTGACATTTCACCTACCTGCGTTTGTTTCTTGATGGCTTATGAGGTATCTTATTACATGCAGCCCAGCTTGTGCTGTAATATGTGTGTTTCAGCTGTCAATAAGCTTCTCCCCCCCCCCCACACTCCAAATGGGAAGCAAATCAGATAGAATTGGACAGAAGGCGGGTTTTTGAAAGTTGTCCACAGCAGCAGAATAATATTATGTCAGGAATCAAACTTGCCTGGTTTATTTTGTTTATTTTGTTTATGCCCTAACGCCCTTTGTGAAGATCTCAGGATGGCCTTAACAAAGAACAAAATCCTCCTAAAGTTATAATTACGACATTCAAAGTAAATAGAGTGATGCCACTGAAAACATCACTATGAAAAGGAAACTGACATAAGACAAAGTTGTGTAAAATTGATCAGCAGAGATCACTGCATGCATTTTATGTACCGTTTCCCCTAATTTATGCATTTTTGTAAATATTGTTTGCAGAACTTCATCACAAAATTCGGAGAAGTCTGAATTTCTAAGGATGGCTGTGTTTTGGTTTGCATACTGGTTCAAGAAGTGTGAATTAGGCAGTTTCACATTGAAATGAGAAGAAAAAATGAACTTCTCTCCCAACCCTAGTGGATGGGAAAACACTAATATCATGGCAACTTAGTGCTCACCGGGAATGTAAGAATGAATCATTTTCCTTTAAAAATATATGTATTAAAGATTTTCTTGGTTTACAAAAGTACATGCACCATCTCTTTATTCAGGTTATAGAGTCTTACATTTGATGTGAGACATTAGTGTTGTATACAGAATTTGTTCCTGCCACATGCAGCATGGTTTTCATTCCACCGCAGTTCACCTTCTCCAAAAGCCTCAGGGATGGATTTAGGTTTGATGAGCCCCTAAGCTACTGAAGGTAATGGGGCCCTTTATATGTGATATTTTAGGGAGTAGGCTAGCAGACGGGGCCCATTACTTACATCATAGGAGCCTACACAATACAAAACAAAACACTGGTGCTTTATGTAGGTTTTATTTTATTTGGTTTTTTTATCTTATATTTTGGAAATGTACATCCAGGTTGTTTTTTCCTTTAATTTTTTTTGGGGGCCCCCAAGAGAGTGGGGCCCTAAGCTATAGCTTCTTTAGCTTATACATAAATCTGGCATTGCAAAGCCTACATTATTCAGCTTATTGTCCACAGTAACAAAAATACATAACTAGCATAATTTCAGGTAGCATTGTTGTTCCATTATGACACCTCTTTCATTTCAATGCAAATACGGGGGGAAATGTTATCAGTTATGTTTCTCTTGTGAACTGAAAGCAACAGCTAATGCCAGTCACATTTGCTGGATTGATTTCCATTCTGGACATGAGCTGAATAAGTGAGCGCTAACAACTTCCATTTCTGTTTTTGTCAGAATTTTCTGACATCCCCAGTATGAACATATCCTTATTGCTCCACTCTCATTCATTTCCCAACCCGTTCTTCTGGAGTCCAAACTTGTGCTGGAGATCAAACTTTTTCAAGAATCCAAAAACTTTCTGCTGTTCACTGTTCATTGGCAAATGCTTTTATTTTATATATAAAAAAATAGAACCTTTTGTTTTTAATCATGTCCAAAGATTTATTTTCCAATATATCATCCTTGTAAGAAACAAGTTTGCTGCGGGTTTGAGCTGCAATAAGTTTTTTATTGCAACAGCTGCTATCTGCTATGAAATTGACAGTGAAAGAAGAAAGGTGAGGAGGTTAGCCAGTTCTATAAAGGATGGTTTTAGAGGGGGGAAAGCAAACACCCAGTTGTAAATACTGGTTTCTTCTACAACCATTGTCAATTGGAGCTTTATGCACAGGATATATGCAAAAAAGGGAGGTGAAGTGGGGAATGAATAATACAACTTGGATTCAAAAGATGAACAACATAAGCAAGAGACCTGCACTAGCAGTTGGTACTTCCAGAAGGCTGGGAAATAGACTTTCCATCATTGCCCCCCCCCTTGTTTTTTTGCTGCTGTCAGCCTCTTCTGGAGTAAAGACATGGGAGCCATCTATATGTCATCTACCCCTCCCCTCTGAACTGTATTTCAGCCAGGTTATTTGGAGTGCAGCAACACCAGTACCATAAACTTTATTGCTGGTTAACTCTTGTTTTGCTATGCATCTAAGCCTAGATTGTTTTTTGTTTGCTTGTTTCCTTGCCTTTGGAATATTGCATTGATTCTTGTGGTTGCCAAATCATCATTTTTTGACGCTTTTTAAATTTAGTGACATATTCTGCATTTTGGATATCTGTATTTCAAATGCTCTGCATTTTGATGTTTTGAATGTTTGCTGTAAATTGCTTTGGGCACGGCTCATTGTGGAAAAGAAGCATATGAGGAAGTCAATCAATCAGTCAATCAATCAATCAATCAATCAATCACTCCATCTTCGTCTCTGAGCCCCCAGCAAGTCACTCTGGATGAACCCTCTGAATCCCATTTTTGGCAGTTCGCAATGTACTGCAGAAATGGGGAGATGAAAATCGGTCACTCCCCTGGAGAAAGCTGAGCCAGGAAGAACTTTGGATCTAAGCCATTGATTTCTTTACATTCAATAATATGTGGAGGCATTTATTCGGAGCAATTAAAATAATTTTTTTTATCTGAATTTCGGCTGATGCTAGCATTTCCCATCCCCAAAGGGTCTTTAGCATTTGGCCAGGATGAAAGAAAGAAAAATCCAGTTTTAATGCTTAATCTTCTCCTTTTTGTAGGTCAACTGGCAGCTAGTACATCTTGAATCTTTTTGGGATAGAATACTTAGATAACTGCCCCTTTTAACTGAGGATCCAACAGATGAATTAGTATGAGTTGCAATAAGCACTGCTATTTCAGTATCTGCAACTTGTACAATTCAGACCCCCATCTTTCCCTTTGTCACCATAAATCTGTGAGCCATTAAAAAGGAATTGTGGCTTTGATCCAGGTTTATGGCCAGGACCATAAGAAGCCCATTTGCTGTTAGAGATTGGAACTGGTTCATTTTCTGCTACCATCCTTCCATTATTTACATTTCTCATGTAGTTATAGACCCTATTACAGGACCTTAATATTTCTCCCAAGGTCGTGGTAGTGGGAGAACCCCATCATGCAATTAAATAATGTTTGAGGGGGTCACAGGGCTGCGGTGCACAAGTCTACACCTGATCACACTGGGCACTCTATCACATTCACTGCTGACCACATGTTTGTGGACTGTGCATAGCCTGTGAACTGCCCTGAGACCTCTGGGTATAGGACGGTATATAAATTCAGTTAATAATAATAATAATAATAGCCTGTGAGCAGTGCTTTTTTCTGGAAAAAGGTGGGGAAACTCATCACAAAGTTTGCTTGCTTGCTTGTTTATTGCAGACGCAGTTGCAATGGCACACACACCATCTCAGTGACTAAATGTTGTAGTTGTTGTTTAGTCATGTCCGACTTTTCATGACCCCATGGACCAGAGCACGCCAGGCACTCCTGTCTTCCACTGCCTCCCATAGTTTGGTCAAATTCATGTTGGTAGCTTCGAGAACACAGTCCAACCATCTCGTCCTCTGTCGTCCCCTTCTCCTTGTGCCCTCCATCTTTCCCAACATCAGGGTCTTTTCCAGGGAGTCTTCTCTTCTCATGAGGTGGCCAAAGTATTGGAGCCTCAGCTTCAGGATCTGTCCTTCCAGTGAGCACTCAGGGCTGATTTCCTTCAGAATGGATAGGTCTGATAAATAAACTCAAGCAGACAATGATCTGGATTAGAAATGACTGCAACTTTATTGATTGCAGATACAGGTGGTTTTTTGGCTCAGACATTGGGTGCGTATCTGTTCCAGTCCCACCCACCCCCAAACAACAACAATAATAATTTAATTTTTAAAGGGCAAGGGAGCTTAGTTCCCCCAGGTTCCTGCTAAAAAGAAAAAACCTGCCTGTGAGCCCAGTTATGTCATTTCCACCATGCCATTCACACCCAATGCCATACATGATGTCAAGTGTGGGGCAGGTAAAGGCACACCTGGAACAATTGGGAGCTAAAGGGCATTTCTGATGGTTCCTTGGCAAGTGGGGCTCTGAGGGAGCCATAAGAAGATAAGAAGAGCCCTCTTTCCCATCCTGTTCTCTGTGATGAGGCCATTTGCCTTATTACAATAAAGAAGGAGCTTCTTTTTCCCTGTGCGTAGGAAGGAGATGAATGGAGTTGGTTGTGCAAGAGAAGATCTCTTGAATACTGAATTTCTTGACTTCATCTCTGTGTGCTATAGGGAGGAAGAGGAAGGAGGAGAAGGCTTTCCATTCTCAGTTCACTTTTGATCCTCACCCTGCACTCAGCTCTCACCCGTGGCTACTAGAAGCTGTCAGCATGCAACAGCAGCCACACCCCAGGAATGGCTTTGAATGGCCAGCTAAACCAGGTGAGGGTAGCTGATGGAACTCAAAGCTCAGTGAGTTAAGGACAGATTGAGTGGCGAGACCAATAGCAGGTCCAATGGTCAAGAAGGCGGTTTCTGCACATGCTGTAGAGGGAAATAAGGTGGAGCTCATCAACCTGGGAAGGGAGCTCATCTAGGAGAAGGAAATCTGACCTGCCAAAAAAGCTGAAAAACATCTTCATGTATGCGACAACGGCCGCGAGAGTTCTGGTAGCACAAGGATGGAAGACTGAAGAAACCCCAACTAAAGAATCATGGCAAGAAAAATTGACGGACTATGCAGAACTGGCAGAACTGACATATAAGCTACGGGACAAGGATAACTGTGACTTTAAAGATGAATGGGAACCCTTTTTAAAGTATCCGAAGACCCAACAAAGCGAACTGGACTCCTTGGCAGGTTTTGAATAAACACTCACAAACTTTTTATTGATAATAATCAGCTAAATAGTTTGATGATCTATACAACTTTGTAACATGCAGAAAACAGCAGTCTCAGAGAAACCAAAGACTGGAACTGAGGGAAGTCGGGGGGTGGGGGTGGGTGGGTTTTGTGTGGGAGGGGGAGGGAGGAAAAATATGGGGGGGGGGGAAACAAGGATGATATATTTTTGGATAATATGTCTTGTTTTAATTTTGAATAAAAAAACTAAAAAAACCCTAAAATAATAATAATTTTTTAAATCTGAATCCTAAACCTCCACTATCTTGCAGGATATATTCAAGAGTAGAAAAGGATAATGAGTAAACCCTACACAAATCCAGACTGGAGTCCCTAAGGCGGTTCAATGGCACCTTGTATGCCTCCTTCTGGCAACTCCTGCAGCCAAGCTGGTATTGCTCTGCTTTCCTTTGAACCACATCAGCGAGGCTGAGAGTCTTGTCATCTGGGCAGCCCAGGACCTCCATACACACTGCCCAGGCTTGTCACTTCAAGACTGATGGATGCCAACAACTTCCTACTTTACCCTATTCCCTCCCAGGAAAGATACTCTTACCCTTTCAGCATTTGCCACCAGAGATGGGCAATCTCTGCCCCTCCGGATGCTGATGGACTACAACTCCCATCAGCCCCAGGCAGGGCGATGGATGTTGTGGTTCAAAAACATCCAGAGGGCACCACATTGGCCATCCCCTGCATAAACTGTGCTGAAAACTTAGCTACTGCGGATCATCCATCCCTGTCATTCTTGCTAGAGAGAAGAAGTAAACAATTTCCCATTTCTCCTCCTCCCCTCAAGCTCTCACTCTTTGGTTGAAAGCTGGTATTGATCTCTTTCAATTTAGAATTAGGGAGGATATGGATTTTCTGCCCCTTAAGAGTCTATTCACTCTGTAGCAGCTGGACCTTTCTAGACACTGTTGCTTTTTCCTCTCAGGGACTCTACAGCCACCATTAATTTATTGGACACGATCCAGGGGGAAAGTGTCACTTCCCACCAACACCAGGCAGAAGTACTTCTGCTATAGGGGACATCATGGTTTCCCAGCTATCAGGTGGCTAAATCAAATCACTTGATAAATGGGGATTCTGAAGGCAGCAGACATAACTATTGACATGGCCTACCAGGCACATCCAGACTTCTCCCTTACTGGACTGAGGCAGCCCTGGATTCTTCAAAGCTGCCACACACTTGGTTGACCATTTTTATTGCCACAATACAGCAGGAAATGTATTTCTGCCGCTGCCCCCTGGACTTTGTCCTTTCTCCACTGCTAACCTTCTCCAGAGCTGGAATTCACATCTAACGCAATGTTAGAATAAGCTGGCTATTCTAGGCAGTGAGATAACACCTCCCATTGTGTGGGGATGGGGATATCCTTGGTGTGAATAAAGGCATTTTAGGATGAAAATAGCTATGACATTTCAGAGTGGTGGGGATCTTTCACAGCAACTTTTCTGCCTTTGGAGCACACAGTCCTTTTCCCTATCCTGCAGCGAGCTCTGATCAAATGTCTGTTAGAAATGGAGATGAGTGGAACAGAACAGTTTTGTTCCATAATTGTTCTGGGATTTTATATCAACAGGTTGGTTTTACCTTGGTTTAATTCCAATTGGAAATTACAGCAGCAAGAATGTTACTTGCCCCAAAATGGAAAGAAGAAGAAGTCTCAGCAAAAGAAGAATGGATACAAAAACATATGGAATATGAACAAATAGCTAAACTTACCAGAAAAAAATAAGAAATAACAAACTTTTTATAAAATAATGGAAATGGTTTATTGAATATTTACAAACAAACTGTAAAAAGATAAGAACATTGGCAGGATTATTGTAATAACCTGCAGTTTTATAAAAGTTTAATTAAAGTAGATGGATAAATGAGTAAGTTAAGTTAATTTGGAATACGCAGAAATATATATATATATATATATGTGTGTGTGTGTGTGTGTGTGTGTGTGTGTGTATGAACCGCAGAAAGAGGGGGGAAAGAAGCCGAGTTTCAAAATGTTAAAATGATTGCAAAATTATTGAAATGTATAAAATTGAAAATCATATTCATATATATATATATATATATATATATATATATATATATATATGAGAAAATCTGGGTTTTTTTTAACATAGAAGGCTGGATTTTGCATATGTACCATTTCCTTAAAGGTGGACTAAATAATAAGTACATTTTGGTTGGTAGGGTAGAGAGACCACTGCAGGCTACTTTACTGAATTTGCAAGATGCCATATACCAGGTAAACTGTTTTTATTGTGATTTATCTATGACCTTATAACCATCCCGTGCTGGGAATATATTTGAGCTTGTTTTCTGTTTTGCACATGTTGTTATTTCTTATACTTACATACTTGGAATCCTATTAAAAATAATTTAAAAATTAGTTGAATTTTTTGTAGTTGATGTATTAATGATCTGAATAAAAAGTGTACATACATATTTAAAAGGTGGAATAAATACGGATGGAGAAAAGAATCTTAGATCCATCCTCTGTTCTTTCTTTCCTGCCAACCAACACAAGCTCTGTCATTTTAACATGTGTTGCGCAGCAAACATGATTGCTTTTAAAGAGCTGTCTTCCAGAAGTGAAGAAAAAGCTACTATTGCTTTCTAGTAAGGCCTGTTAGAAATGTTTAAGTTGACAGTAACATTTTCTCTCTTTTGAGTAAGCAGTTTTTAGAATCCTCAGATCTCTAACCTGATCCCTCTCTAATCCCCACAAAGCTTCTATTAGGAATACTTACCTTAGCGTGTAAAAACCAGTGGTGGGATTTTCCTTGCTTTTGAGTCACAATTAAGATATCGGCACATTTTGAACTTAATGCTAAGCCAAACCAATGCAGTACCGCAGCCAATAAATGTGTACAAAAATTTCTATATTAGGAGAGAGGGTGTATGAAAATGCAAATATTAGATAACATAACATGTTATTTTAACTCATTGCACTTGAGCAAGAGTTCAATCCTGAACCCCGCATACAGTGGTACCTTGGTTTACAACCGTTTTGGATTACAACCACGTCAAACCTGGAAGTGCATGTCCCTTTTTATTATTATTACAACCCATATTTTTTTTGAGCCCCATGGTGAAAGTGTGCCTTGGGTTACAACCTATTCTGGTTTACAGTCAGACCTCTGGAACGGATTATGGTTGTAAACCAAGGTACCACTGTACAAAAATGTCTTATAAGAACAGGGCATAATTTTTCTGATACATTTTAAACTGCAAATAAAACCCTACAAATCTGTGAATGTGTTGCAAATAGAATCATAGAATTGTAGAGCTGGAAGGAACCCAAGAGTCATCTAGTTCCAACCCCTTGCAATGCAGGAATCTCAGCTCAAGCATCCATGACAGATGGCTATCCAACGTCTGCTTAAAGACCTCCAAGGAAGGAGAGTCCACAACTTCGGAAGGGAGACTATTCCACTATCGAACAGCTCTTTCTGTCAGAAAGTTTTTCCTGATGTTTAGTGGGAATCTCCTTTCTTGTAACTTGAAGCCATTGGTCCAAGTCCTACCATCCAGAGCAGGAGAAAACAAGCTTGCTCCATCTTAATAATAATGTTGCCTTAATGCAGATAGAAAACCTTTTGTAACATATTCCGAAACCGAGTTGAAGGGAAGTCAATTATTGTTGTGTTATTTAGTTATTTAGTTATTATAAACTTAATTTGCTGGTGTTTTATGTTATGTAATGTTTTTCATTTACTTTTCGTCTTTTCTGTTTGTCTTTTTGTTATTTTAATGTTTGGTGTTGTATAATGAATTGAAATTAATAAAAAGAATATATAAAAAATAATAATAATGTTGCCTAATGCAGTACAGTGGTACCTCAGGTTACAGACACTTCAGGTTACAGACACTTCAGGTTACAGACTCTGCTAACCCAGAAATAGTACCTCGGGTTAAGAACTTTGCTTCAGGATGAGAACAGAAATCTCGTGGCAGTGGCACAGCAGCAGTGGGAGGCCCCATTAGCTGAAGTGGTACCTCAGGTTAGGAACAGTTTTAGGTTAAGAACAGACCTCCAGAACAAATTAAGTTCTTAACCCGAGGTACCACTGTACTCATATAATAAGGTACTGATTTTTCTGGTGAGTAGATAGATAAAAATGGATTACTGTATTTTTTCGTGTATAACACGACCCCTATTTTTTAGGACTCCAAATAAAGAAATCCCCCATATGCACTAGTTGTGTATAAGATGACCCCCAATTTCAAACTTGAAAAAAATGGGGGGAAATATAGTCTTATACATGGAAAAATACGGTATTTAGGTATACAGTACTTCCTTTCTTAGTTATTAAAATAATTTACATAGCACTGTTCATTTCAAAAAGGAATAAGCAAGGTGGTTCACAAGGAAATAAAAGCTACAGCAAGATAAAAGGAATAAAACCAATTTGCCAAAAACAGCTACCTATAATTAAAATGTGAATGCAGCATTTAAAATACAGTCTGCTCCCTGGTCTTGGCGCCTATGAAGTTTGTGATGTCTAGATCAATCTGAGCTTCCCATAAAAGTGTTACAGAGTGTGCTTCATGACTCTGGATTTTTGATTGGATGTGGCTTTTAAATGAATGGTTTAATTAAAAACCAGTGTTGCAGTAACAGATTTAAAGGAACCACCATTTCTTAAGGCTCTATCTAACTATTTTCCATTTAACATAGCAATTCATAGCAGGAGAAAAGGCAAACATAATTTCCCCCCAGTCATATATTCACTAAGGAAAATTAATGTTTAGGATGAACACTGTTCAAAGCAACAAACAGATTTGATTGCAATATTTACAAATGTGATCAGTCCCCCCGAAAGGCATATATACGATGTGCTTAGTTATTAGCTGATGCATTCCCCACCTCCAATTGCCAATGTTTTATGCTTGTCATATTTTATTATGCTGCCACTGATGGCTTATTGTACAGAACTATTTTCTTGGTTTTGAATTGAAAACAGTAGCATGAAAATCTTAGCATTGTGAATGAGCAGGATCAGCATTTTGATCCTTTACCGCTTGCAAGATTCTTGGTTTTCTATCCTGCTATAGGTTTAAATTGGGACAGCAAAGCTAGATGTTAAGGCATGGCCTGAAGGCAGAGGAAACAGAAATTGAGTCTGAAACAGAATTTACATATTCACTTTCCTCCATTCCCTCCTTATTCAGTTTCCTCCATTGTTCTGTTTTCTTTCGGGATGTAGTGGCTCCTCTTTGTTGGAATAATTTGAGCAGAGGCCAGATTACCATCTGTCAGGGATGCTGTCATTGATCCCACAGCACCTGCTGAGTTGGGGTTAAGACAATATCTCTCAGAGGATGAGGAGGAGGAGCCCAAGGGTGAAAGAGGAGAGAGTTCAAGCATAGGCTTGGTAGAGGTGTCCACTTCATCACATGAGGAAGGGTGAGCCATCTGGTTCAGACTCCACTCCACCGCCTGCAAACAAAATCTCCATGGTAACTGAGGAGGTGGCTGGCAAGTTGGCAGGGTCAGCTGAAGAGGTGGCAAAGGGAGAGTCAGAAGGTAGGGCTCAGGTCGTGTTGCCAAGAATGTGGTGGTTTCTGGGACTTCTCATTCAGACTCTGACTCCTCTCTGTAGGAGTGCAAGCCTGCAAGCACATTCTTCTCATTTTGGATTGCATGAATCAGTGGCGTAGCATGGGTTGCCAGAGTCCAGGACTGCAGAGAGGTAGGGAAACAGACAGAATACGCACATGCATTCAACTGCCTAATGGCGTCTGTGTCACCCAGGAGATCACAGCCACAGAGAAAAGAAGAGTTGTTCCATTGTCTGGAGATGTCACTTCCTGGTTTGCATGGAGAAGACATTAACAGTGGGTGTTGAAATTTTGCACCCCTAACAATTTTGCACCCGGGGTAACTGCCCCCATGCTCCCTCCATGCTACACCACTGGCATGAATGACTGGCTCCTCCCCACATTTTAAAAGCAGAGCAGGAGGGACATGTTGAATGTTACCTACGTATTAGGAATGTTAAGAGTTCTGTAGTAGACTTATGAATCATGTATTGTGTGTCTAGTGCTAATGCTTGTGCTGTGTGCAGATGTTTTGAATAAGTGTTCCATTTTCCTTGAGCCAAAAGTCCAAGGGATGTGTCCAAGAATAGGAGTCAGGATGGGTGCTATTGTTGCATCCTGCACTGAAGTTCAATTAGATCAGATGAACTCTATAGCCCCCTGGAACACTATGTTTCTATGATTTTATAATTCTGTGAATTTTGTTTAAAGCATTTTGACACAATTCTGACCTCTCTTCCAAAAACAGAGAGAGAAAGAAAAGCAATTTCAATGATACAAAAGTACTAGGATTTTAAGGGTTTGTCACCTGCTGAAGCAAAGCAGTATTATTTTGAGGTAGCCATAAATAAGTCGTTTTGGTGGAAAGTTGCTTAATCTATTTTGTCTGTCTGTCTCCCTTTTCAGCCACTCAAATCACAGAGCTTTCCCCACTTCCTTTGAATAAATGCACTACCCAAAGCAGCAACTATCTTTGGAGAAATGTGTGTCAGGAAATAAAGCTTCAGAAAAGCCAATTGATTTCCAGCTGTTCCAGTTGAGAAACTGTAAAAAGAAAACTAGAGCAAAGAATCCAGCTGTTGTAGTTTACTTGAGGTTTTCTAACCCTACTTGGCTTTCCATAAATAAGAAGTTTGAAATGGAGTGGGAAAGTGGAAGTCTTCTTTTAAACTTTTTAGATCAGTGGTTACCAATTAGACCCGCGGGTTTTTTTTGAGAAGCCAAGCTGTGGGAACCCTACTTTTGGATATGTTGATATCTCTGTGGTAGTTTTTGTGATGTGAATAGTGCCACCATACCCTCCAACATGTCCCAGCACAAAACTGGAATGTGCGTCTTCTGGGCTGCTCTCCCACATGAATCACATGACCCTGCAAGAGCATGGCACCAAAAACATGTTTGGGGGCACCGTGATCTCATGCAAGACTCGTGGTTGGCTGCAATCTCACACATTTTTGGATGCTGTGCTCCTGCATGAGAGCATGCCCCCCAAAAAACAGGATGCCCCGGATAATTGACAAAGTGTGGTTCCCAAAATGTTTGGGGCCAGGGGACCCATGTGTAATCAGAGGAAATGGGGGACCTTTTGTTGAGCAGGCATGAATCCTTGATCTGGTAGAATATGTTAGTTTGGATATTAGCCATTGGGTTTTATCCAGTGCTCAATAGATCTCCTCAGAGTAGGCATGTTGAAAATAATGATTTCAATGGGCCAATTCTGTGCAAAACTTAGTTGTTTAGCTTTTCTGTCTGTCTGTCTGTCTATATCTACTTATAACTTAAACCTGGCATTCAAAAGAAGCCTTGAGAAGGGCCATAGCTCAGAAGTACAGCATCTGCTTTGCATGTAGAAGGTCCCAGTTTCAAACTCTGGCATCTCCAGGTAGGGCTGAGAATGTGCCCCGTCTGGACAGCTGCTCCCAATAAGTGTAGATAATACTGAGCTAGATGAACCAATGGTCTGACTCAGTGTTAAACAGCTTCCGATGCTGCTCTTCTGCTGTGCAGAAAGCACTCCCCAAAGAGGTTCAGGTGGAACCAACACTACATATGAGAGCCAGCGTGGTGCAGTGGTTAAGAGCAGTAGACTCGTAATCTGGTGAACCGGGTTTGCTTCCCCATTCTTCCACATGCAGCTGCTGGCTGACATTGGGCTAGTCACACTTCTCTGAAGTCTCTCAGCCCCACTCACCTCACAGAGTGTTTGTTGTGGGGGAGGAAGGGGAAGGAGATTGTTAGCCGCTTTGAGACTCCTTCAGGTAGTGATAAAACAGGATATCAAATCCAAACTCTTCTTCTCTTCTTCATATCTTTAGGTGCCAGGCAAAAACGTTTTTCTTCTACCAGGTGTTGGCTCATGAATGTTCTATGACCTCTCAAATGTTTCTGTGGGAAGGCCACTACAGGTTTGTTTTGCTTTCATTTTACCTTGTATTTTATGCTTGCATTTTGTATTTTTATGTGGCGAACCACCCTGTGATGGCTCCCAGTACGTTTCCGAGCACGATTCAAAGTGTTGGTGCTGACCTTTAAAGCCCTAAATGGCCTCGGTCCTGTATACCTGAAGGAGTGTCTCCACCCCCATCGTTCAGCCCGGACACTGAGATCTAGCGCTGAGGGCCTTCTGGCAGTTCCCTCATTGCGAGAAGTGAGGCTACAGGGAACCAGACAGAGGGCCTTCTCGGTAGTGGCGCCCGCCCTGTGGAACGCCCTCCCATCAGATGTTAAAGAGATAAACAACTATCTGACATTCAGAAGACACCTTAAGGCAGCCCTGTTCAGGGAAGTTTTTAATATTCAATGCTGTACTGTTTTTAATACTTGATCGGGAGCCGCCCAGAGTGGCTGGGAAAACTCAGCCAGATGGGCGTGGTATAAATAATAAATTATTATTATTATATTATTATTATGTGATCTTCAGATGAAGGGCGATATACAAATTTAATAAATAACAAAAACAGTTGTTGACCAGGGCTCAAATTAACATTTATTGGCAGGTAAATCCAAGAGCTCGAAAAGGACAAGTTCGTCGCCCCCGCTCCCAAAGTCCGACTGGACTTCCCTGAGATGCTGGCATCCAGGCCATCAAAGAGATTGTCACCTCCTTTTATCTTGATTTTATTATTCCCTTCCATTAGCATTTGGCTGGAAAGGCATGTACAGGACATAGGACAGTGAGTATCCTTGGAGAGTCAGCATTCAAGGGTACTGTTCCAAGGGAAAGCTGTTCAATATGAGTTTTGGCTGCACTCGGAATTGGCAAACAGTGCTTTGTTTTTTTTGTTTTCCCCAAAGTCAGCACTTTTACTCCATTGACTTGTTTTCAGACTTAATTCACTTTGCCCTTTTCTGTCCCTGGATGCTAATGCTCACAGGGGAAACTTGATTCTCTGCCCCTTGGAGGAGATGAGTAATTCGGCAACCAATAACTCCACAACCAATTTCTTGCCTTAAGTGTCCAGTTTGCCCCCTAGATTTTGAAACGAGGGTGGGATTGAGTGATGAGGGTGAAGATGCACATGCCACCATAGTTTGTGATTTTTCTTCTTCAAGTCATTAGATTTAACTGAAGATAGATACTTCAGATCCTCCATGCTTTCTGGTTGCAACTTTGCAGAACTCCTTCTACAGACTTCTCAAATGCAGGACATCAATTTTCAGTCACTACTTGTGTGTCCAGTAAACTGGGCTTTCACTTGATACACTTATTAGCCCATCATTCAAATTATCAGGTAGAAGAAAACATTCTCCAGGACATAACAATGTTATGAAAGTTGGAGAAAGAGCTCTGAATGGTCAGTCTGTGTTAGGAAGTTTCCAGATATTCATCTTTGTTCATTCCAGCAAACAAAGCACTGAAGTTAGGTTGAAAACTGGGGAAAAAGAAAAAACAGTGTGGTGTGGTGTGGTGTAGTGGTTAAGAGCGGTAGACTCATAATCAGGTGAACCGGGTTCGCTTTCCCGCTCCTCCACATGCAGCTGCTGGGTGACCTTGGGCCAGTCACACTTCTTTGAAATTTCTCAGCCCCACTCACCTCACAGAGTGTTTGTTGTGGGGGAGGAAGGGAAAGGAGAATGTTAGCCGCTTTGAGACTCCTTCGGGTAGTGATAAAGTGGGATATCAAATCCAAACTCCTCCTCCTCCTCCTCTTCTTCTTCGTTGTATCTGTCTACTTGATCTCAAAGGGAGGGAGGAGTTTGGATAATTCACTATTGGGAATTTCATGAGCTGAACTTTTCTGGGATGAATATCATACTCATTTTTTAAATCACTTTTGTATAAATCACTGCTTACATTCTGGAAGAACTGGTTTGCAGTGAGAACACACAAGAGACCTCTCTAGTCCAGCATCCTGTTTTCCACAGTGCCTGAGCAGATGTGTCTCACAAACCCACAAGTGGAACATGAGAACAGGGATGGATGGGCCTGTCAAATTCAATTCACTCTGCCTCTAATTTATCTAATCTTAAACTCACTTCCCCACACTTTTGCAGCAGTTTGTGATTCTTATTCTTATTATTATTATTAAATCCTCATTGAAAACTATCTGCATTTTAATTTATCCCAACAAGCACATTGTTGGGCATTTTAGCCAAATATACCAATTGTTTCAAAGCTATCCCCCCAATACAAGGCATATCTGTGCATTGCTTGCCCTGATCCTGTGCCTTTTTGTACACATTACTTGGCATTGCAAAATCTGGAGAAGCAGACAGCAGTGAAAAGGGTTAGATATGATTTAAAGCCATTGGGCATTGGAGAATAGGATAGTAAAGGCACCATCACGTCAACATACATGTCTAGGGACGAAGTTTCAGAATTTGAGCCCCACCTCATAGCAGTCTCTTGAACAGGGCTCACTTTTTCATTATACGTAAGAGAGTATTCATTTCATGAACCAGCATTATGAGCTCGTATTGGATACTTGGAGTAGATGGCTCCTTTAAAAATGAGATGAGGAAAATCCTACATGAGGAAAGGTTGCAACACTTGGGACTTTCTAGTTTCCAGAAGAAAGGGGACAAGTTAGATAAGTTGAATTATACATAGTGCGGACAAAGTGGATAGATAAAAGCTTTTCTCCCTCTTTCAAAGCAGAAGAACTCAGAGATATCTAAGGAAGCTGAATGCTGGAAGATTCAGGACAGACCAAAGAAAGTACAGCACATGGTTAAACAACAGAATTTGCTCCCACTCCCAGGCAGTGATGGGCACCTTGAACAGTTTTAGAGGCAATTTAGAGAAATTCATGTAGGATGTGGCTATTAGTGGCTACTAGCTTGGATAGGGATGTTCTCCCTCTGCTGTCACAAGAAGTATGCCTCTGATTAACAGTTCACTGGTGAGGAGAGTGCTTGATCCAGCAGGGCTCTTCTTATGTCCTTCTGCACAGGAAGCTGTCAAAGGCTCGAGTTATTACAAATCAAAGGAGGTATCTTCCTGGCAGAGCAGTTTTATTTAGCACTTTGACAACTTGAACGTTCAAGGAGTGTCCGTGACTTATATTGTGTGTCAAGGGTGTCTCTCCCTCTGATGAAATGAGTTGCAAAGTATCTTTTAACAATGCATTAGATAGATAGTAGATAGATAGATGACAATACGGGTGAAAATAATATACAAAAATGCATCCTATTGCAGAAAATTACAATGTGAACATTAGTCAAAAGTGCAAATAATAGTGTTTATTGGGAGAAACATGCACTAAAATGTTGTTGATTTTCATGAGTTTTTTAAAAAAATATTGCACATTGCTGCAATATGGGAACTGTAGCATGAAGGCATGCCACTTGTGTGTGTTTTTTTTTTAATGTGTGGTTGACTTGACAATCTTTTAAAAGTGGTCCATTGTTTATGAGGCAAAGTTACCCCCTTTGAACAATTGGTCCTGGAGAGTTCCATTTTATTTAATTCCCACAACCACCTAACGTTTTATTTATTTATTTAAAGCAAAAGCCATTTTTTTTACCCTACCCTTCAGCTGAAACGAGGCTGTCAGAGCTCCTTGCATATGGATCAGTAAAAAGCAAGACAGTCCCTTTT
This sequence comes from Podarcis filfolensis, assembly GCF_964270895.1. NCBI lineage: Eukaryota > Metazoa > Chordata > Lepidosauria > Squamata > Lacertidae > Podarcis > Podarcis filfolensis. The sequence continues at coordinate 9,857,551 of NC_139618.1, forward strand.
GCTCAGGCTTACAATCTTACAAGGCACAGCAAAAAAGGAAAGACAACTCAAGCATCAATTCTTAAAGTTTTGCAGTGATGCTTAAAAATAGCCAGTTTGAATGAAAATGGGTCAGGGAGAGGGGTAGCCAAAGGGAGCTGGTCTCTCAGCAGAGGTGATACGCCAGCCCTGCCTCAGATCACTCTCTCTCCCCAACCCCCTGCAGTCTTCAAGGTGCTGCTAGGTGACAGGGATGGCAGAGAAATTTGATACAGTTTAAAATTTTGATTCATTTAAAGATGAATCTACCTGACCCACAGTTTCTGAAACTATGCGAATTGAAACACAACCTATGTGAAAATTCACACTCCTCTGAATTTTGCAACGCAGGTTTCCTGTCAAGTATTGTCTAAAAAATGCATGTAGCAGGATACAAAACACATAATAACACATGCTTCCCATGAAGATTACATCCTGTAATGCATTATAGTCAAGGAAACATGTTTGCAAAATGTGTATATTAGAAAAAACTGCATATATGATATTAGGAGAAAGTTGTACTAAAATGCTGGTGAATTTTCATGAGGATCTTTACAAAGGTATCAAGCTGGTGTAGAGAGAGAGAAAAAAAGTGGGGAAATGAACTTAAGCCTGGAAAATTGAGAAACGGAGAGAAACCAGAATTGGCAGCTGATGGGAGAAGGGCTGATGGAGCTGGTCTTTCAAGGTTCGTGACTTGATTCCACCTAGATTACATTTGCACAGTGCATGCCCAGCCCCTGCGTGATGTGAATTTTTCTTACTTGGAAATCTCAAGCCAAGGTAATTGTATGAGTCAGGGCTGATCAGAAGCCAGAGTACTGTTCAGTGAATTGCAAAACATTTTAAAAAGCTACATAGCTTTATACTGAGTCAGGCCATTGGTGCATCTAGGTCAGTATTGTCCACAATGGCCGGCAGGAGCTCTTGGGGGTTTCAGGCAGGGGATACTCCTAGCCCTACTTTGTTGGAGATTGAACTGGAGACCTTTTGAATACAAAACAGGTGCACTACTACTGAGCTATGGCCATTTCCCAATTAACACCAGCAATCCCTTCCTGATCCAGCAATTGTCTTTAGCTCAGTTGGTTAAAATACGTTGTTGATAATGCCAAGGATGCGGGTTCAATTCCTGTATGGGACAGCTACATGTTCCTGCATTGTTGGGAGTTGGACTAGATGATCCTTGAGGTCCCTTCCAACTCTATAATTCTATAATTCCAAGCCCTGGGCCAGAGGAATGCAGTTGACTCAGGTGCAAAATAGACACACAAGACCACTGTGCTCTCATGCAGAAAAATCCTTAATTTTTCCCCAGGAGCAAAGAAGTTTTCCTGTGAAAATATGGTGCCTTATTGTGGCTCCCCTTCCTTGGAATGCTCTCTCTGGTGAGACCTGACTGGCGTTTTTGCTGACTTTTGGGTGCTAGGGAAAACTTGCCTCACCACCCCCAAGCCTTTTGATAGGCTGAGATATTGGTGTTGACACTGTTTCATTCCTGGTGTGTTGCCAAAGCTCCCTGCGCTTGTGGGGCTCGCTTGTTTTTATGGTACATATATAGTTCTATTTACATTCTGAAATGTGCTGTAAATTGCTTGGATTAGAAAGTCGAACAAAAATGAAGATGAAACTGATGGCGATGGAGCAGCAGCCAGGATCAAAAGACCAATCAGGAAAGTTCAAGCCATGAGCGAAGGGCCAAAAAACAAGTTAAAAGAGCTGGAAAACAAAGCAGGAGGCAAAATTGAAAAATAACCAAGAATTCAGGAGCATACTAGAACTCAGGAAGACTCTGTTGCTCAAACAATGCTCAACTGGAACATGAACCACCACCACCCCAGACATCCTGTTTTGTGTCTATATGAGCAGAGTCAGTGAAGGCTGCTTTATTAGGGCAGATGGGGCAATGCCCTGCCAATCTCACCCTGCCCTTGACCAGCCATCTCCCTGCCTTACAACCAGTCCAGAGGTGGTCCTGACTGTCAGCTTCCTCCACTTCCTCCTCCATTTCAGTGTTGCCCTTGTAGAACTCAGCAGGGAGGAATTGGAAACCAAAGTTGGCTCTGCCAGTCATTGGTTCTGGCTGCACCTACAGTTGGGCTCCCTGACTCCTGCTCTGCCAGTCCAAATGGGCACCAGCTACCATTGGGCAGAGTCAGTCTAAGCGTAGGGATACGGAACCTCAGGTCCAGGGGCCAGTTGTGATCCTTTATCTAAGGAAATATATCCTGGTGAGGCTGTTGCCATGCATCTCCCAGGAGTGCCCCCCTCTCTCTGCCCACCTGTCATCACAGAGACTTCTGAAGGACTTTCTTGTCTTGATGGGGGGAGAGAAGACGATGGTGACCCGGTGAGACTACTAACAATGTATCAAAAGCCTTTGCAACCAACCCAAGGTCAACTTAAATGAGATTATCTCAGATTTATATAAAAGATTATATATTTGAGGCTACTGGGAGAGCACCAAGGGTTAAAAGGGCACATGGAAGATCTAACCCAGGGTGTACTATAAATGGGAAGCTATATGATCAAAACCTCCACTTAGAGCAATATCAGCAAGGGAATTTCAGCAGGCAAAGCATGTGCCATAATATTGTATTGTGTCCATCTCAAAGAGCCCCCAAATTCCTTTTCTCACCTAAAACATCCCTTTGCTCAGCATTCATTTCATAATCAGAACACCCTGTACTATTCACCCTCTTCTTGGCTGCTGAAACCAGCATTGCTTATTGGTCCAGCTCCAGGAAAGAAATAAAAAAAGCCCTCCCCTCTCCTCTATTGGCTGTAAGCCTTTGGAAGGTTGGCAGTCCCTTTAAAGCTTTTATGCTGATAGAAGTTGAAAGACGATAATCAGAGACATATAAAGCTGAGTAAAATGCAGTCGCCATGCTCTGGAAAGCCCACGTTTTAACAGCCTGCAATGCTAAAGGAGTGTCTAGTCTGATTTAATTTTAAAGGAGCAAACTGGTAATGGAGTGTAAAATGTATGCGGAAGCTGTGTTGCTTTCACCTGTGCCAGAGTTTCGTCTGTATGTCCAAAAGGGATGTATATGTGTAAACTGAGATGAAGTGGTGGCTGGTTCATTCTGGCAAATGGGTCAACTTAATCCAGTTCCCAAAAGCCTTGGTGTCAGCTTCCTCTTCCTTAGTCAGTGTGGTGTAGTGGTTAAGAGTGGTAGACTCGTAATCTGGTGAACCGGGTTCACGTCCCTGCTCCTCCACAGGCAGCTGCTGGGTGACCTTGGGCTAGTCACACTTCTCTGAAGTCTCTCAGCCCCACTCACCTCACAGAGTGTTTGTTGTGGGGGAGGAAGGGAAAGTAGAATGTTAGCCGCTTTGAGACTCCTTCGGGTAGTGATAAAGTGGGATATCAAATCCAAGCTGCTCCTCCTCCTCCTCTTCTTCTTCTTCTTCTTCTTCTTCTTCTTCTTCTTCTTCTTGTCTCAGCATTTCCCTTGCATAATTCAGCAGGTAGGAGGAGGATAAGGATCAATCTAGCAATCATTGGCTCTGCCCATCATTGGCTCTGACTCCACCCACTGTCTACTTTCCACCTGCTTCTTCAATGGCACTAACCACCACCGCTGAAATAGTTTTGCCCCATGCATTGAAAGCTCAATTCAGATTTCTTGCCTGCCATTGGCTGACTCTGTGGCCTCTGGTCTAGCCACAATCTCTCTGCCTCACTTGCACATCTGTAAGATATGAATAACAGATGGATCTTCTTGTCCTCAGGTGTGGTGGAAGGGGGGTGTTGGATCACCAAACAAATAAACAACGGCCACACTAGCCATCTTCTTTTTGTGGTGAGAGGGCATACCCTTTTGTATTTCTCCAAGGACAGCAAAATTGCACTGATTAATAAGATTCTAGAGGTGATATAAATCCCTTGAAATCCTAAATTTGTCCTCTCCCCACAGATTTCCATTTCAGCCTAATGATTTTTTTTCCAAAGGTATTCTTGTCAAGCCACAGAGTACATTTGGAGTTATGATGTTCTGCATTTTATGCTCTTCAGTAAAGGCTGCCCCTTGAAATATGGGACATCTGTTGCCCCTGCAGGAGGCAGAAAAGTCATCATGCAAAATGCACCATTCCCTGCATCCCATGCTACAAAAAGACGCAGAGCTTTGATCGTGATGGACGTGGCAGATGGGCAGGGGCATGGCTGATCCTTTAGGAGGCAAATGGTAAGAAAGACTGAATGATGTAAATGGCAGATGGAAGTGGAGCAGAGGAGACAACTGAAAGCATTGATGTGGCTGCTTGCTTGGACATAATCTGCTTTGAAAAGTGATCGGTGGAGCCAGAAATTAAGCAAACTCTCCAATATCAGTCCTTGCATAGCATTATTAGCGTGCTCTGGGCATGTGAATGTGATGCCACAGCCTTCCGTATGCAGCCGGGTGTTTTATATAGCACAATTAAGTCCACCACTCCCTCCCAACCTTTTTTTTAGGGGGGGGTGAGAGCATTATGCATCATTCAAGCTTTTTCCTATCCATATGATAACTGTAGTGTGAAAAAGAAGAAGAAAGTGAACTCATTTAAGTGCGCCTTCTTCTGCACTAGGGAGATGTTCTAATGAAAATCCCACAGCTCTCCAGAGCATCATCATGAAGAAGAGCCATTTGATCTCAACAAAAGTTAAAGAAGTTAAAAATAACTGGGGGGGATGTGTAGAGAGGGGGGAATCGCTCCCTTGTAGCTGTGTCTCTCTGTGAGATTGATTCAATTTGACATGAAGAGGGCAGCGACACACACAGATGCTGGAGTATGGGATTCTTTGACTGAACGAGTGCCAACCTGAAAATGCAGCATCCGTATCTAGAATCACCAGATGTGATGATCAGAGACAAAGATGACAGTAGTAATGCAGGCAGGAAGTACCTGTTTGTAACGGAAGGCTGATTTACGTGGAGGACCACAAATGACAACATTTTGGAGGTCCCAAGTTTCAAGGTGGTTAGATTGGTCTCAACTAGGGCCAGGGCCTTTTCAGTACTGGACCCGACTTGGTGAAACACTCTGTCACAAGAGACTAGGGCCCTGCAGGACTTGACATCTTTCTGCAGGGCCTGCAAGACGGAGCTGTTCCGCCTGGCCTTTGGTTTGGACTCAGTCTGACCCTTATGTTTCCCTCCCCTTATGGTTTTGATCTATGGGCTATTATTAAAATGAGGCTGCATTTTAAATTGTGTATTTTAAATCCCCTCCCCAATTTTGTTTTTATTGTAATTTTACTGGCGTTAGCTGCCCTGAGCCCGGCTCTGGCCAGGGAGGGCAGGGTATAAATAAATGTATTAGTATTATTATTATTACATGTTCACAAGGATCGTGTGGCGAAGGCATCCTGGGAACTGGGCCACCTCAGAACCATGTTTAAAGCTGTCAGTAGCTTCTAGCCATGATGACTATGCTCTTCTCCTTAGTTGCAGGCAATAATCCTTCTGGATACCAGCTGCTGGATATCATTGGAGTGGGGAGTATTCTTGTGTATGCAGGCTGGCCAATGCGAGAACAGGATGCTGGACTAGACTGGCCATTGACAATTAGCTCTTTATATACAGAGATTCCACGCAGGGCAGCAGCTGTTTGTCTCGCTTTTATAGGACAGTTTATTTTAATGTGATACAAAAAGCCAAGCCAAGCAAGTGCAGAGAGCCTTCGGGAGCGGGGGAATAAAATAACTCTGCAGGCTGCATGGACTCAGTCAACCGGTTCTGTTGACCTTTCTCTCTCTGTCTCTCTGGCTTGGAATTTTAATGACTATTCAATTATCATGTTGACATAAAACTCAAACATTAGAAGTCCCACTTGAAGAAGGAAAGGTTCCTGACAGGACAATTTAAAAGGCCTTGGTTAAAGAAAAGAAAATCCATAATATAATAATTACCCTTTTCGTAGATCTACTCTCTCCTCACCACACCTTCAGTGGCTTTTGAAAGACTGTTTAATTTTCAAATGCGATTATACTAAATCATCTTTATTGAGCATTACATTCAGCAGACGAATCTTACTGTGCTTCAAATAGTTTGCCAGGATTTTACAACAGGTTATCAAAAAGCCCATCGCAACAGCAGACCACGAGTGCTTCCAATCACCCTTTATTTCTTAATTTATTTTCCCCTTTTTATTGCGATTTTCAGAGAAAAGAAATGGAGTTTATGTTAATTATTTGGCACACAAGGCAGGTGTTGTGTGTAAATGAAAGTCAGAGGTATGGGTACTGCCCACAGGTTTAGATACTGAAACTATAGAGATATGAGGGAAGAGGAGTAGGAAACTAAAGATACAAACGATGCATATGAGGATACTGGAACAAAGAGAAGTTATTATAAACAAGACAATTAACATCCACAGCTGAGACTAGGAATGAGCAAATCTGTCAATTTCAGTTTCTCTCAGTTTCTCAGGTTTTTTTCAATCTTAAATTAAGTTATCCATGTTTCCACACCAGGTTGTTATTGTTGTTAAAAGGTCCTCATGAAACTTCATCCGCATTTTAGTATGATTCCTGACCCCCATATACAGATTTTTCTGTGCAATTTTGCCTAATATACACATTTTTACAAACCAATTTCCCCTAATACAGTGCATTTTTGATGCTTTTTCACTCAACATATACATTCCTTCCCCCCCCACACTTTACCGTAGTACATTATTTTTTTACATACACACTATTTGGCTGGAGAAGAGGTGCAAAGTTTGAATGATGGTTGCATTTCAGTTTGCGTATTCTTTGGGCAAGTGTGAATTAAGTGGGTTTGCCTTTAAATGTGAACTGAGTTGAACTTTTCCTCCATCCCTGGTTGAAGCCATGATAAGCTTCCCTCCAAAGCTTCCGCCCCTGGGTTAGGTTTGACCTGGGAGTGTAGCTGCAGCCATCTGGTGGCTGTGCCCCCTCCTCAGCCAGCTCAGGGCCAACCCTAAGGAGAAGGTGTTGTTGACACTGTCACTGTCACCTCAGCCCTAAAGGCCTGGCCCGGGTGTGGCTTCCCTCAAATGAGAGAACCTGCTTGTGCCTGTGGTGATCACACAGGGTCCCCGGACGTTTGACGGTCTATTGATCCCTGTGCCACCACTGTGATTGCTTTCTCACTGCCACCTACCCGTTTCTCTCGGGTACACACGGAGTCCAGACAGTTGTTAACATTAAACCAAATAAACAAGTTTATTTGATAAGCTTTATCAAGTTTATGGTTTCAGATAATTTTTCTTGTCAGTTTCTTAATCTTAGTTTCTTTACCGGCCTATACCTTCCTATTAACTACTAACTGATTATATCAACTGTTTAAATGACATTCTCCTAACAGGTTCTCTCACTCACTCACATCAAACTATCCCAACCCACAGATGTATCCTCTCTCTCTCTCTTCTCTAACACCCAACTGACTCCTTAACAACACTAACTCTAACTCCTCCCCTTGGGTTCCCACTGGCCAATCACTTCACATTCATTTAACCCTTTCCTTATGACCCAGCATGATGTCACCTAGGAGGGCAAATGCCACAGTGCCCCCTCAAAAAAATGTGCCCAGGGCAATGGCCCTCACCAGGCCCTCCTCCATGCTACGCCACTGCCCAGCAGGGCAAGGCAGCATTTCTCATTTTGCCTCAAGAGGTGAAAAAGCACAAACCAGGTCAAATATATGGTGGAAATGTAGAGAAAAAGAAGGTACTTTTTATCATATGTGGTGGGAATGTAGAGAAGTTAAAAAATTTTGGGAAATGATATATAACAAATTGAAAAAAATGTTTAAAATGACATTTGTAAAAAAAACCAGAAGCATTTTTGTTAGGGATTATAGGACAAGACCTGCCAAGAAAAATAAAATTATTTATGTATGCTACAACAGTGGCAAGATTCTTGTTAGCACAAGGATGGAAGAACGAGGAAATCCCGACGAAAGAACAGTGGCAAGAAAAATGGATGAACTATGCAGAATTGGCCAAATTGACATATAAACTGTGTGACAAGGACAATCATGACTTCAAGGAAGAATGGGAACTTTTCACAAAGTACTTAAAAAGATAACAAAATGACTTGGACTCCTTGGCAGGTTTTGAATAAACGTACACAAATTTATTAGTTGAATATATGATAGACAAGGCAAGGATATGTATAATTTTATAATATGCAGAGAATAATATGTGTAAAGAAACCAGAGAGGGGAGCTGAGGGAAGTCCTGGGTGGGGGAGGAAAAAAATAATGTAACTGAATGTTTGAACTGATAAATTGTTATGTTGAAACTGTTTAATAAAATATTTTTTTTTAAAAAAAAAGAGGTGAAAACGCGCACAGCCTACAGTCAGTTACAGGGATTTTCAAGAAGGGAGTGTGTTGTTGTGCTTGCAAACTTCCCGTAGGCCTCTAGCTGTCCAGTGAAAGAACAATTAGATGGGCCTTGGACCTGATCCTGCTGGGCTTGCCTTATGTTCTCAAGGCAACAGGAGGATCTTAGATCATTTTTGCATGAGCAGAGTAAATGACCATCAAGACAGTTCTAGTCTCCCAACTGGGTTCGGGAAGAAAAGATCCAAGATTCAAAGCTCAGTTTGGGTCTTTTGAAGCAAGGCACACATATCCATTCATCATTAGTCCTCTTCCTTTTTATCTTCTCCTTCAACACCTACTGCTGTTTTCAATCTAAATCACAGGATCGCTGCCTATTTTGTTTCATTGAAGCTTATATATATATGTGTGTGTGTGTGTGTGTGTGTGTGTGAGAGAGAGAGAGAGAGAGAGAGATAATGGAACCCTTGCAATTATCATGCAGGGATCCTGTCAGTTGAATCATTGTTATTTAAAAATAAATGTCTCTGTCTTTATGATTAATGCAGCATTACAAGACATATGCCTTCAAAAATCATGAGTCAGACCTCATCAGTACTAGGGGATTGGTTTTAAAAATTCATTTACAGTTATATGCAGTAATAACATATTAGGTTTCTTTCTTTTTCTTTCTTTTTCTTTTTAACTATCAATCTCTTTCTAGTCTACCTTTTTACAATGGTATAAAAGGTGGGTTGCCCCAGATTTAAAACAAATGAACCCACAACAATATCAGCAGTGGCAGAGACATAATCAATCATGGACAGAGGAAGAGCAAAAGCAAAGCCTCCCCCCTATTATTATTATTATTATTAATATTAATATTAATATTAATAATGTTGTCTTCACCAACCACATAAAAGCAGGCAGTCTGGGAACAACACATACTTTTTTTCAGAATGCTGATTTGAATCCTGAGCCCCGTAACAAAGTAGCTTTTGTTGTGGACACTTACACACTTCATTTCAGCTACAATGCAACTCAAAGACGTGCCTCTCTAATGGAACAAAGGAGTGTGTGGGTGTATGGGTGATACCTGAGATCTTCTGGTACCGAATCATTAAGGGTTTAAAGGCAAAAGCTAGAACCTTGATTTGATCTGAGAAGGAAAGTGGTAGGCAAGTGCCCCAATTTTCCAGGGACAGTCTCAGAATTACAAAGGCCATCCCGGCTTCTGATTTGAAGGCAGTGAGTTTGGGGGGAGGGGGAGCTCAGAGACTTTGTGGGTGCCTGGGGAAGACACCAAGAGCTCTTCAGAGCTCAGGGGTACCATGCTGGTGATTCACACCCTAGACCACATCTCCTGTGAGTCGCTCCCGGGAGGACAAAAATTATGGACAGAGCTGCAGTCCCTCAGTACTGTGCTACCTTCTGGAACCCATCCAGCAGGTGGAACTGAAGCCACCACCAAACAGTTCCTGCCAAGTCCAGAAGAAGGATGAAGGCAAGGACTCCCTTGTCTTTATTGATTTATATGCCATTCTGTGACACTTTGGGGCTGAAAAGCAGAGTAAAGATACTTTAGATAAGAATACTATCATTGATATCAAAAGCTGTAGAGAGACCAAGGACATACCCTCTAACATTTCTCCGATGAAAATAGGGACGTCCCATTCCATAATGATAATTTTACTATTTATACCCCTACAAGTGTCCCTATTTTCCAGGGAAGTCAGTGATTTAGAGAAGCCGTCCCGGTTTCTGATTTGATCCCAGAATGTTCCCATTTTCCTTAGGCTGTCCCTATTTTCATTGGAGAAATGTTGGAAGGTATGGAGTTATCCAACCGCCAAGCTGTCTGAAGACAATCCTGAATAGGGAAGTTTTTTTAATGTTTAATGTTTTATTATGTTTTAATTATGTTGGAAGCTGCCCAGAGTGGCTGGGGCAACCCAGTAAGATGTGTGGGGTATAAATAGTCAAATAATTATTATAAGCATTTTGGATACGACGTCCCTATTTTCATTGGAAAAATGTTGAAAGGTATGGCCTCTGTTAATCTAATGGTTAGACTTTTCCTCACAGCTGATGCTAGCAAAAGACACCTTTCTTTCTGCTCTTCCTATAACTTGAGCATTTTGTCAGCCCTATGCTTTTGTTGTTGTTGTTTAGTCGTTTAGTCGTGTCTGACTCTTCGTGACCCCATGGACCAGAGCATGCCAGGCACTCCTGTCTTCCACTGCCTCCCGCAGTTTGGTCAGACTCATGTTTGTAGCTTCGAGAACACTGTCGTTGACAAAGACAACAGCCCTATGCTTACTGTTTGCCAATGCCCCTAGCACTGAGGTTTCCAAGAACCTGGCTGTCAGATAAACTAATGGAAGGGATTGTGAAAAGTGAGAGGCACAACCTGCTGGTCAATGACAGAGGTTGCCAAAGTTGACCCACAAGGGCCAAAGAAAGATCTGGTGCCCACACCAAAAGAATCTCCATCCTTGATGTGACCCATACTTCGTTGGAGTGGAGAGGAGGAAGGAGAGAGGATAAGGCTAGTTAGCAGTGTTGTTTTGCTATGCTAAATACTCCAACTTGGCCTCCTTTGATTTTGAGGTGTTAATTATTTTCCCAGAGGCTGAAAGAAAGCTTATTTAGCTGCCTTCAAAGCTCAGTTGTTCCTTCTTTGTAGATCGCTTCAATCAAACGTGTTTCTATCTCTTGCCATATTTATTTCCACCTTCTGCTCCTGTAATTGGCTATACACGCTTTAAAAGCCTGTGCTTGTTGAGTTAGCATTTTTCTCTAAGTTTCTGGAAATGGCAGAATCTCTCCCTCTGGAGCACAAACCTCTTCTCTCTCCCCTAGTCCAAGTTACCAATTGTACTCCCTTTGGGATTAACCCTTTCAATTGTACTTCTGCATTGTAATTGCATGTACCATTGCCTTTTACAGAGCTACAATTCCCAGAGTTCACATAGAAGATGGACTGACTGTTAAACCACTCTGGGAACTGTAGCTCTGTGAGGGGAATAGGGATCTCCTAACAATTCTTAGCGCCCTTAACAAAAGACAGTTCCCGGATTTCGGTGAGGGCAGGATAGACATGACTATTAAAGTGATGTGTTTGTGCTTTAAATATACAGTGCTCGTTAATCTCTGCTGAGCTCTGTTTTAAGCTACATTTTTTTAATTTAATTATGTTTTCAGCTGGCTGACATTTCTTTCTGACATTTTATATGCTCTTAATATGTTTTGCACACAGTTTTACTGTGCTAATTCTTATTACATCATGTGGATTTTTAAGGGTCTTTCTGTCCTTAAATGTTTTAGTTACTTTTTTATGGGAAGCTGGGATATAAATGTAACAAGTAATGAATATTAAACAGAATAATCTAGAAGAGTTGTAGAAAATTTTTTTGTGTTTTAAGGGATAGATAAAATAGTGTGGTTCTAGTTTATAGAAGAAGAAGAAGAAGAAGAAGAAGAAGAATTTATATGTGCTGTAAGCTGTCCAGAGTGGCTGGAGAAACCCATCCAGCGGGACAGGGTATAAATAAAGTAGTAGTAGTAGTAGTAGTAGTAGTAGTAGTAGTAGTAGTAGCAGTAGTAGCAGTAGTAGTTAGATTCAGTCACAACTTGATTGCAGGTGTTGCCACACAAAGATTGATTTCTTACAAATGCAGAATGGGTATTATGTGACATCTGTAACAGAATGAAATGGTCAAGTGGACATATATGAGATAAGGCAATCTCTCAGGTAAACTGGTCCCAAGCTTTAAGGCCTTTGTCTACTAATAGTAACATACTGAACTTGGCCTGGTAGCAAACCAGCAACTAGTTCAGATCTCTCAGTGCTGGTGTTACATGCCAGCAAGGTCTCCATCCTGTAAGCAATCATGCTACAGAATGGGGGGGGGGGGTGAAGTGGTGACCCACGCCCCCCCTTGTGGCAGTGATCCTAGGGTTAAAGGGGTATTGAGGGGAGGCACTGGACATACGCCGAGAGGTTGTCATTGCTCTTCCCTGAGATGGCGGCGAAATGGGGGGGGGGCTCTCTGCTTATGTTCTCCATATGTTCTCCAGAGCCAGCCCAATCCCTGCACATTCTGGATAACCCTGATGTCTCCCAGATCCCCAGCTGGAGACTGGGAAGGATAAACGCCCAATGCCTGAGCCAAGGTCTCCCTACATCTGAAACTTTATGAAGTTGTGGCCAATTTTAATTCCATAGCAACTGCCCCACCCCATCCCCCCAAAAAACACAGCCCAATGAAGATCAGCAGGTACTGAATACTCAGTGCCTGTTAGGGAAGGGCAGAAAACTGGAGTTGAAGTGGAGGCTGAAACAAGTTTCCGGAAGAGGAGCACTCCACAATATAGCACGGTATTGATGGGTCCAGCATGATTCACCACTACTGGAAGGAACAACAACACAATCGCAGTGGAGAAGATAGTTGTGATATTCCTGCCCCCTGACCACATTTACACACTTCCTCCATTGGCAGTCGAAGGGCTCATCCTTACTTCCGCTTGTTCTGTGCTTCCTCAGCACAGGTCCATACGGTTTTTCTTTAGCCCTGTTGCTTTCTCCAGGGAAACTGGTTGTTTCCCACGGAATCATAACAAATGTCCATTGGCACAGGAGAAGCAGAAGAAGATGCTGAACAAAGGGAAGTGTGGTTAAGTCCAAAAACCATGCACAGAGTAACATTCAAGGTTGTGATGGAAGGGGGGTGTTGGATCACCAAACAAATAAACAACAAATAAAGTGGGATATCAAATCCAAACTCCTCCTCCTCCTCCTCCTCCTCCTCCTCCTCTTCTTCTTCATTATTTCAGTTTGGATTTTTACAATGTTGTGCACGCCAGAGAAAAGGGATGACGATGTCTTCACCCAATTGCACATTAACTGATTTGTTTCCCGGCACCTGCAACCCCACCTGACTCCAGTTCATCTGTACATGGGCTGTCTTCTGCACATGTGCAATGGCTGCCTAGAGTGTCGGACTGGGACCTGAGAGACCAGGGTTCAAAGCCTCACCCAGCCATGAAAGCCCGTCGCTGTCTCCAGAGGTGGAGCTAGCTGCTCCGGCACCCGTAGTGGCCCGCCGGGGTGGGCTAGCCGCCCATGGGGATGCAACGGCGCACGTCCCAGGGGGTTGCCGCCCAAGGTGATGTCACCCACCCTCAGGGATGAAACCCAGGGCGGACCACACCCACCTTGCTCTGCCTCTGACTGTCTCTCAGCCTAACCTACCTCATAAGGTTGCTGTGGGGATTAAATGAGGAGGCTACCTTGGGCTCCTTGGAGAAAAAAAGTAGGCCCTGAGCCCAGCCTTGGCTGCGGGGGACGGGGTACAAATAAAATTTATTATTATTATTATTATAAATGCAGTAAATAAAGGCAAACCCCACACAGCTTACATTTGCAAATCAGGTGGAAGCTGTTTTGTGGGAAACTGCATCAAGCAAGTAAGAAGCTACAGGATGCATATGCATAGTAGCTAACAGCATGTGCACTCACTTCAAAGAGGCTGCTGGATGAGGCCAATAGCCCCTCTAGCTCTGCATTGTGCTCTCAGATTGGCCAACCAGAAGCCTCTTCCAGGAATCCCACAAACAGGACCTAAGCGCAACAACAACTCTCCCCTCCTGCAGCCTCCAGTAGCCGGTATTACATAACTGGTATTCATAGACATCTACTCTTGCACTCCTTTCATGTTGAAGCATTGTTTTTCTACCTTTCTACTTTCAAAAGCCTCTTCTGTGCCTTTAAGATTACCCTCTCTTATTCCAAGCAGAGCCTCGGCTCCTTCAAGACCATCCAAATCTATTTTTAGCCAATACCACCAGGATCCCTTCCTGAACGCCAGCGGCCCTTTCAATTACTACAGCTAGGATCCGGTCCAAAACTCTCTTCAGGTGCCTTCAGATTAAGTCTATCTGCCTCCTTTCCCCATAAGGTAAGATTTATATGCTTTTTCTAGTTCTGCTGCAGTGCTTTGCCACCTTTGGGATCGAGCAAGCTGCCTTTCCCCCTAGCTGCATTCAGGGGGGAGAACTGTAGTCTATCCCTATTACTCTCCCCCCCCATCCTACTGGTGTGCTTCTGGGGGGATATGTTAGCAGTTCATTGATGCAGGTGAACTGGGTGAGTTGACCTCACCTTTTCTAAAACCCACTCCGGGATGCTTTGAAACGAGGTATCGTTTTACAAATGAAATTGGGCACCTGCATCTTTGCAATCAGACTTGTAGCCTCTGTTTATTTGGGTGGAATTTCCCCCAGTGAAAATGACCACTTTCATTATTGAGATATGTGTTTACTTTGGGTTCCTTGGGAAGGATTTGGACAGGAGTCGTCTTGCTGCTTTTTAAAACAAAATAAGACTGAAATATTGGACGCTGGGAGGACTTGCACATGTATCATGCTGAGAGCATGTCCCACATAAATAGTTGTTTACATGGAGAGAAGGAGCCTCGTGGATAATTATCATGGGATAATTTGGAAATGGAGGGTGGGGGGAGTCGTTATTTAACCTTGATTTTTTGCCCCTTTAAAATACATTCCATTTGATCTGATTGTTTACTTGAATCAGATGCATCTTCTCCCAGTTGTGGAAACTTTTTCAAGCATGAAGTCTTTAAAGCACTTGATCTGGAAAACCACATTCACATCTACACCATACAAGTAAAGCACTACCATACTACTGCAATAATCATGGTTTCTTTCCAAGAATCCTGGGAAGTGTAGTTTGTTAAGGGTGCTAAGGGCTGCTCAGAAACCCCTATTCCCCTCCCAGAACTACAATTCCCAGAGTTCATTTGTTAAACCACTCTAGGAACTGTAGCTTTGTGAGGGGAATATGGGTCTCCAAACAATTCCCAGTACCCTTAACAAACTACAGTTCCCATTATACGTTGGGGGACCTGTGGCTGTTAAAGTGGTATAGCAGTGATTTAAATGTATGGTGTGAATGTGGTTGTATATATACGCTCTGCACAAGCAGATACCCAAAGGGATATTTAGCATTTAAAGAGCTATTTAAGGTTCACTCAATGACATATGCCCAGTCTAACTTGGTTTCCCTCCCCACCCCTTTATTATGCTAAGCTTCCCCATACCATATCACAGGTGGCTTATGAAGATCCCCTTTAATGTAGGTGCTACTGTTCAATGAGGGACGTGGGTGGCGCTGTGGTTTAAACCACAGAGCCTAGGACTTGCAGTTCGAATCCCCATGACGGGGTGAGCTCCCGTTGCTTGGTCCCTGCTCCTGCCAACCTAGCAGTTCAAAAGCACATTAAAGTGCAAGTAGATAAATAGATACCACTCCGGCGGGAAGGTAAATGGCATTTCCGTGCGCTGCTCTGGTTCTCCAGAAGCGGGTTAGTCATGCTGGCCACATGACCTGGAAGCTGTACGCTGGCTCCCTCAGCCAATAAAGCGAGATGAACGCCACAACCCCAGAGTCGGCCACGACTGGACCTAATGGTCAGGGGTCCCTTTAGCTTTACTGTTCAGTGAGCTGTCTGAATCTGTCTGGGGTGCGCAGGATCAGTAGAGCAAACCTCAGGGGGTCAGCCTGTTTGGGAACCTTTCCCAGAAGAGAGCTAACTCCACTGCTGGCTATTTGGATTGATGGGGTGGAAGGCAGGGAGCCAAAGTCAGATCCAATGAGAGGTAGGGCCAAGTACTTCTAGCTTTGATCCCATCCTCCTCCTCCTCCTCCTCCCTGCTGAGTTCTAGCAGGGCAACGCTGAGACTAAGGAGGAAGCTGACAGCCATGACCACCTCCTGTGTTGGTTGTAAGTAAGAGGGCTGGGAAATAGTTGCTAGCTGGCGGCAGATTGGCATTGGTAGGGCAGTGCCCCCACTCACCCTAACAGAACAGCCTCCATAGGTCAACTGCACGCTGGAGATGCTTGGCTGAACTGCTTCCCCCACAGGTCTTTATAAGTGGAGGTCAGGGAAGTCAGCACCATGGAGAACTCCCAGTGAGCCTTGCTGATTGGAGACCTCCTTCCTATTGTAGCTATATAGGGATGGTATCTGAAGGCAGATCCACACCATACATGTTTAGGCAAGTCTACCCAGATGTTTAGAAAGTTGAGGTCATCTGTTTTTTAGTATTTTAACCATTGTATGTTTTAAAGCAGGGTTGTCATTTTTTCCCTTGATTTTACTGTTTTATCTTTTGTCAACCTATCTGAGGTTTCTCACAATCAAGAGGTGTGTAAATTATATGAAATAAATAAACAACACATCTACAGCACATTAAACACCTGTTCAAACCACATGACTTCCCCTGAAGAATCATGGGAATTGTAGTTTTCCTATTGCTGAAATACCGCTCCTAGCACCCTTAGCAAACTACAGCCCCCAAGATTTTTTGGAAGGAGCTATGTGCTTTAAAGAGGGACGGGGTGGCGCTGTGAGTTAAACCACAGAGCCTAGGACTTGCCAATCAGAAGGTCAGCAGTTCGAATCCCCGTGACGGGGTGAGCTCCCATTGCTCGGACCCTGCTCCTGCCAACCTAGCAGTTCGAAAGCACGTCAAAGTGCAAGTAGATAAATAGGTACTGCTCCGGCAGGAAGGTAAACAGCATTTCCGTGCGCCGCTCTGGTTCGCCAGAAGCGGCTTAGTCATGCTGGCCACATGACCTGTACGCCGGCTCCCTTGGCCAATAAAATGAGATGAGCGCCGCAACCCCAGAGATGTCCGCGACTGGACCTAATGGTCAGGGGTCCCTTTACCTTTACTATGTGCTTTAAATGTTCATTGAATGTGTTTTAAATGTATAGTGTGGATGGATCTGACCTTGGCTGAAAGCTAAATCTGAAGCCTTCTCAGGAGTGAAAGAAGCAAAGTGTGGATGAGAGCCACATACTGTGGCCTCTCTCTAGGAACCCCCCCCCCAGCACAAAATGGGGAAATGTAAATAGCATTGGAGGCATAACTTTTCATTAGTACGACAGAATAGAAATAAAAGGTTGAACTCCCCCTCCCACCTGCTGTGACCTCAATAACTATCGGACCCCCAGGGAGAGATATTTGCATTTCAAACTAATGTGTATGTTAAATACAAAGATGCATCTAAAGTCACTTCTAACTTGATCAAGTAAGTTAATGTTTCTTGGTCTGTTTGTTAATGAACTCCCTTTCTTGATTAAGCCCTGAAGCCAGTTTTGTCTTTTCTTCCTGCTTTCTCAACCACGTATAGGAAACATTTGACCCTCCAACTGCTTCTGAACTGTACCATCCCTAGCCACTGACCATTCTTGCTGAGGCTGGTGGGAGTTGTAGTTCAGCAATGTCTGTAGGGTTTCACCTGCTCTATCCCAAAGATCCTAAGCTTCCACACATAGCTCCTGTTCATTGGGTTCTCATTTTCTGAACCATTTCTACCAGATGTATAGCTATTTGTCCTGAAGTGGGAAGTGGTTCCCTAGTACCAGACTAATACTCCAATTTTCTAGAAACACTTACAGGACACTGGAATCATTTTCAGATGTGTATCAGATACACAGCTTCTTGAGCAAACATGGTAACAGTTCCCACCAGTTATATTATAACTGAAGTGTCTGAATGTCTTCAAGGGCAGTCCATATATAATGCATTGCAACCATCTAGCTGGATGAATACCAGGGTTTGGATAACTGGAGTTTGGGCTGTCTGACCAGAAAGGGGACAAAGGTAGAGTAGATATATATATGTTACACTTTCTGCCATAGGACTGTTGGCTAAATACCCAACTCTTAACCAAGGAATACTTCTAGGTTAGCTTCATCTATTAGCAAATGCAAATTAAAGCAGGGTTTAAAAGTCAAAGAGTGTCTTTATCAACTGTTCCAATTAGTGCTATTTATGGGCATTTCCTAAATTGATGGATTTACCAGGAAATGTCCAAGTTGCTCAATCAGCAATTTCATCACCCTTAGATAGGATAATCGCTTTCCTTGAGTGATAGGATAATCTCTCTCTAGCAGATTGTACCTCCAGATGAAGATAAACTGTGATTAAACAAAAAAAAAAAATTCTTCCAGTAGCACCTTAAAGACCAACTAAGTTAGTTCTTGGTATGAGCTTTCGTGTGCATGCACACTTCTTCAGATACACTGAAACAGAAGTTGGACTTCCATTTCATGCGGCTCAATGTGCCTTCCATAGTTCCAGTTACAGATAGGTAGCCGTGTTGGTCTGCCATAGTCTGCCTTCTGTTTCAGTGTATCTGAAGAAGTGTGCATGCACACGAAAGCTCATACCAAGAACTAACTTAGTTGGTCTTTAAGGTGCTACTGGAAGAATTTTTTTTTTTTGACTATGGCAGACCAACACGGCTACCTATCTGTAACTGGAACTATGGAAGGCACCACACTGAGCCGCATGAAATGGAAGTCCAACTTCTGTTTCAGTGTATCTGAAGAAGTGTGCATGCACACGAAAGCTCATACCAAAAACTAACTTAGTTGGTCTTTAAGGTGCTACTGGAAGAAATTTTTGTTTTGTTTTGACTATGGCAGACCAACACGGCTACCTATCTGTAACTGTGATTAAACAGTCAAAGGTAAAGGTACCCCTGCCCGTACGGGCCAGTCGTGTCCGACTCTAGGGTTGTGCGCCCATCTCACTTAAGAAGCCGTGGCCCAGCACTGTCCGGAGACACTTCCGGGTCATGTGGCCAGCATGACGAAGCTGCTCTGGTGAGCCAGCACCAGCGCAGCACACGGAAACGCCATTTACCTTCCTGCTATAAAGCGGTACCTATTTATCTACTTGCACTTAGGGGTGCTTTTGAACTGCTAGGTGGGCAGGAGCTGGGACCGAAAGACGGGAGCTCACCCCGCCGTGGGGATTCGAACTGCCGACCATACGATTGGCAAGCCCTAGGCACTGAGGTTTTACCCACAGCGCCACCCGCGTCCCAGTCAAGCGAAGGAAAATAGAAGCTGTTGACCTTATGTTAGACTCAGCCTAGCCAAGTCAGGAGGCCATAGGTCTTTGATATCAAAGGTAAGCTGCATTCGCATGGCGGTTTGTTCCATTTTCCTGATGTTTCGCTAACTGTTAATATGCGGATTATATCTGAGCTTTTGCACAACTTAAATACCATTTCTGGAAATATAGCAGAGTATAGCTCAAAGTTAGAGCTTATTTCAGTGTTATTTGCAAATTAGTTTTTTCTGGAAGCAAACTCAGAAATGACCATCCAGTTTTTTCAGTGTTTCATTATATTTCTGGAAGTGGCCATTATGTATTATTATTATTATTATTATTATTATTATTATTATTATTATTATTACCCAGCCACTCTAGGTGTCTTCCAACACATATAAAAACATAATAAAATTTCAAGCATTAAAAACTTTCTGATATAGGGCTGCCTTCAGATGTCTTCTACAAGTTGCATAGTATAAAAGTTATGCCTTCAGGAAATGGCTATGCAGCCTACCCCTCCCTCTTCCCAGGCCAAGGTGAATAAGAAGGCCTTGCTGCATCACCATCCCCTGGACTCCCATAGCACCAAACAGATGAGGCAGTTTTGCCTCAAAGGTGGCCCCTATCCAGCTCCAGAACTCCAGTAGCAAGCTTTGGGTCCAACCCATCACTTTGAAAGATGCTAAAGGGGAATCAGCGGGCTGAAACAAAACTGTTCCCCTTCCTGCACCTAATCACCCACTGTTACCAAATTAAAGACCAAATTAAGTAACATGGTGGACCACCTAGTGCAGGCATGGCCAAACTTGCCCTCTAGGTGTTTTGGGACTACAATTCCCATCAACCCCGACCACTGGTCCTGTTAGCTAGGAGTGATGGGAGTTGTAGTCCCAAAACATCTGGAGGGCCAAGTTTGGCCATGCCTGATCTAGTGCCACCAACCAGCTATTTAGCATGGTGGCGCTGTGGGTTAAACCACAGAGCCTAGGGCTTGCCAATCAGAAGGTTGGCAGTTTGAATCCCCGCGATGGGGTGAGCTCCCGTTGCTCTGTCCCAGCTCCTGCCAACCTAGCAGTTCAAAAGCACGTCAAAGCGCAAGTAGATACATAGGTACCGCTCTGGCAGGAAGGTAAACGGCGTTTCCATGCGCTGCTCTTGTTCACCAGAAGCGGCTTAGTCCTGCTGGCCACATGACCCGGAAGCTGTACGCCGGCTCCCTCGACCAATAAAGTGAGATGAGTGCCACAACCTCAGAGTCTGCCATGACTGGACCTAATGGTCAGGGGTCCCTTTACCTTTACTTAGGAGACAAAATCAACCCACAATCCAAAACATGTGTTAGCCAAACATTCCTACTCAGGCTGTAAGTGAGCAAATAAATCACACGTAGAGAGGGAGTGTAGGTGCTGCTGCGAAGAGAAGTGGGTGGGAGGTGGTTGGCTAGCCCTTAAATAGGAGGCTGCCTCTTTTGGCCATTGAGCTACAAATGCACCCTGCCAGCCAGTAACAAGGTGGAATGAATGGCAGAACAGGGCTGTTGAAAATATTATCAGCAGGACAAAGTTACATTATGAACCAAGTAATTGCAACATTACTCTTCTGCTCTTTTTTGTTGCTAGGAATGGGATTTATGCGTCGTACACACATTGCTTTTCTTCTCCTCTCCTCCCTAATGGGAGAAACCTTGCAATGTATGAATCATGTGTACTGTGCTGTTCTTATTTACATTTATTCATCACTTACTACATAAAATGCCTCGAAGAGACTGACAACGGTAAAACATACAAATGGTAAGACATACAATTGCAAAGGTTGAAAACAACACTACTTGAATAAAATGACATTATTTATGAAAAGTGCTTATCTGGCGATATCATAAGAAGGGACAACAGCCTAGGGTGTCATTTTGTCATGTAGGTGGTGTGTGTGTATATTTTATTGATTGTTATTATTATTAATAATAATACCATATGATCCCAATTAAAAACTAAATGTTGCCTCTTCACCCAGGTCTTAAAGGTTGATAATGATGGTACCAGGTGTAATAAGTTTTGGTTCTCATTTCTTAGAAGAAGCCACTTCACTGTAGTTCAAATGAAAATTGTCTCCCGAGCAGCCGTTCCCTACCTGGAGGCTCACTGCTGGAATTCTTTCTAGGATGGCTGTGCGTAAAACACTCCCAGACCCTTACAGACCCTACCTTCCCCTCAGGTAGACAGAACCTTGTCTGCCCATAGAAAATCCCAATCTCTGAGACAATTTACAATCTGATCCCACTGACAGATAAACCCTATCTGAGTCCACTCAGATAGTGAGAGGCTATTTCTGCCTACTCAAGACAGAAAGTCCCTAACTGTATTCCCTGGTCCCAGTCTAACCCAAACAAAACCTAGGCTTCTTCTCTCCCAAATGGTCCCTATCTGGCCATTAACTGTCAGCATCTAAGTTCCACTTTCTCTCTCCTGAATGGCTGATCAACACACCACCTTCCTCTGGTTCCTGGGTCACCAGGAGGCAGACCAGGAGGCATCACAGAGACCTCTTTCAGAAAGTAGAATGGGAAGTCGGATGAATTCCCCAAAGTTCTCGATTAGAGGGTAACAGCTGCACAAACAGTTAATCTTTCCTCTGTAGCCTGTGACTTGAATTGGTGTAATTTCACATTTGTTAATGGAAAACTCTGCTGGGAGACATTAGCTACAGTTCCATCGGAATGATGGGATTTTCTTTGATGTAATGTACATTTGGGATTAACGGAAGGCGATTTTTAAAAGGGGTTTAAGTTTTAAGTAGAAACAGACAAGCATGTTCCTTAAGAAAATCCCAATCAAACATAATCTAAACTCACAGTTATGTGTGGTATTGGGTTAATCTTGAAAAGAAGGGGTCAAATACTCTATTAAATATTGGTCTGTAGCACCATGCAGTTACAGTCCTTTGAAATTCTTCCAAAATAAAGACCCATCTCTGCTAATATACATTGTTTTTTCACAGCCAGCCAGTTTCGAGGCACTTAAATGCTAGAAATATGGTCTAGACCAGGCTTCCTCAACCTCGGCCCTCCCTCCAGATGTTTTTGGCCTACAACTCCCATGATCCCTAGCTAGCAGGACCAGTGGTCAGGGATGATGGGAACTGTAGTCTCAAAACATCTGGAGGGCTGAGGTTGAGGAAGTCTGGTCTAGACCAGTGGCAGCCTATGTGATGTCCTCAAGGTGTTGTTGGACTACAACTCCCATCAACCCCATCTGACACGGCTAATGATCCAGGAAAAATGGATGTCATAGTCCATCAACATCTGGAGAGCACCTTGTTGGTTACCCCTTCTCTAGATTATCTCTGTTGATAAATCTAAAGGTGTCCTGCCATTTCCTCTTAAGAAGTCATTGATAAAATTGCCTTTGTATGAAAGACATCTCATCAGGTGCAGCCCATAGTTAACTATGAGAGGCATTCTGTGCATTGCAGTGTTTTACTGCTTTGATCTTTTGAACTGCTCATACCTGATTTTTTGGTAAATGGATAGTTACAATCTAATTTTCATACAAATGTTTATTGTATTTGTACAACCCTTTAATCATGCTGTCAATGAAACAGCGTGTCCTCAGGTAACAGCTTCTCATTAATGCACACATTAAATAGATTTATTTCTATCATCCCTGTAACAATGCATCAGTGCTCTCAACCTTATGCTGCAGATGGAGGGACATAGCTTAGTGGTAGGGCTTATAGAATCATAGAATTTTAGATTTGGAAGGGAAAATGAGGGTCATCTAGACCAACGCCTGCAATGCAGGAATTTTTTTTGCCCAAAGTGGGGCTCAAACCCATGATGCTGACATTAAGAATGCCATGCTCTACCAACTGAGCTAACCCAGATATCATGCTTTGTAAGCATAAGGTCTCAGGTCCACTTCCTGGTATTTCAAGAGACAAATTCAATATCTGCACATTTCTAGCCATGAACTGGGCTTTTTATCTGTACTTCCCAAACCAGTGTTCCACCTTTGTTCTTCCACAATGTTCCAATAAAGTTCTCAGCTGAAGAACTGCAACAAGATGCATTTAAAAATGTGTGTTTTGAGAGGCGATGGCCACATTCATACCATGTAATTAAAACACTACTGGACTACTTTAACACTCATGGCTTTTCTAAAATAAGCCTGGTGTTATAAGAAAAAGCTGCTCCTTTTTTCCCTTATGGGTTAACCAAGAGCCCATGTAGAGTCCTTAAGTAGGTTCTCCATGGCTAGGAGAAAATAACAGAGGCCAACCAGAGAATATTGAGAAGCAAAGCAGCTAGTAAGCATGGACTTTATTAAACTGTTGCAACAGCGTCCTCCGCTCACCCTACGCAGAGAGGGAGGAGAGTAACCTAGAACAATGGTGTGCAAGCTCTTATATAGACATTTGAAAATTACCTCCCCTGTAGCTCTCCAAAACATCATACATACATCACTGAAAGGACTGTCTACAGCAGAAAACCTGTCTGCCAGGATACCTGATAATGGTCAAAGGTTGCTTTTACCTGGGCATCCTGGCCATTCTTTTGTGATAGTAAATACTCAGTTCCTGAATCCAGGTCACAGGCTCACCCTATTCGTACACAGATATGCCCTTAAAACGGGATTTGTGAGTAAAGAGACAATGGGAAGGCTTTCCCATTTCCTTCCTCCTTGCAGAGAAATATTTGAGATCAATTTGGGAGAGTCAAAATGGTTTCAGGATTGCTCTCCTCTACCATTTCAGACATGTAGTTTGAACACATACTTATGTATGTGTTTGCCTTGTAAATTTATGAACATATGATTTTTATATATGAGACCTTAGAATTCCTATAACGCTGGGAGCTGTAGTTAGCTAAGGATGCTGTGAGTTTTTAGGAGACCCCTGTTCCACTCACAGGGCTACAATTCTTAGAGTAGTTCAACAATCAATCCCTCTTTCCGGGGACCTCTGGAAATTGTAGCTCTGTGAGAGGAATGGGGCTTCCTAACAGCTCTCAGCTCCCTTCACTGGCTTTCCCCCCACCCTGAAAACCATCATGCCAAGTTTGGTAGTATCTCAAGAGGAGGCCAAATATATGTTTTAAAAAATGGCAATATCATGCTATTTTCTCGGGTGCTTTTCTGGGCATTGTACATATTGCTGTGATGAGCCTAAATTGATTCCTTCCTGCTTCTGCAACATTTCTCTGTAGTTTAATGGACTTACTGAGTGGGCCATAAAATATAATGTGAAAAATCTAAATGAAATATATAGCATCAGGGAGGGAATGGCAAATATAGTTATAATGATATTAAAACCTTGAGCACATTGAGGTTTATTTCTGTGATTTAATATTCTCCATTAAAAAGGAAGGCTTTTGTTGCATTAGTGTTTCAGATAATGTTGTCGGCCTCCAAAAATCCCAATGAAGTTAGGTTTATGAATCGGTGGCCGTCGGGCAGCCAAAGCTTTCATTTGTTTTCTGTTATACTGTCCAGTATATTCCCACCTGGTGACATAACCATGCCATCAGCACTCAGTAACATATCACGGAGGTTAGAACATAAGAACAGAACTGAAGATTGTACATGTGAGAACCAAATTAACAGATCCAGTCATCCTTGCCAATGGATATCAGTGGCTACTAGCTGCAATGGTTATGCTCTGCCTCCAGAATCAAATACAGAAATGCTTCTGAAAACTATTTGTGGAAGTCAAGGGAAGGGAGAAAGCTCTTTTGCTCAGGTAGGTCCTGTTTGCAGATTTCTCACAGTAGTTGGCCACTGGGAGAACAGGACGTTGGACAAGATGGGCCATTGGCCTGATCCAGCAGCTTCTTCTTATTTTCTTATTTCCATTCCTGCATATAGTCTAGAGGACAAAAACATTTAAAGAGGGCCATCATTGATACCTGGCATGGCAGCGTCTGGAGTTCAGAAAGGTTCTAGCATGGTCTAAGCTTGAAATGGGCACTATGCATATATGAAAAGTTCAAAGAGCATCCACGTGTGACATCTTTGTCCCTTCGGAAAGAAACCATGAATGCTAGTTTTCTTTATTTCTTTATTTCATAGCTCAGTTGGTAAAGCATGAGACTCTTAAGCACAGGATCATGAGTTTGAACCTCACCTTTGGCAAAAAAAATTAATAAATTCCTGCATTGCAAGAGATTGGACTAGATGACCCATGTGGTCCCTTCCAACTTCACAATTATATAATTCCATGATAATTCTATGATTTATTTCACGTTATTATATTGCATACGACCATTTACTTCCAGGTTCTCTGGGGTTGCACAAAATTTCTTTCAATTTTTATGCTGCATTTGTTGCTCTTCCTGTGCAGAGTAGACCCAATGAAAATAAGGAAGATGACTAACTTGGGTCCATTAATTTCAGTCGGTCTGAACTTAGTAAGCTAGAATCGCTTGTTCGTAGCTTTTTAGAAAACCTCAATAAAAAAAAAAAAATGATTCAAAAGGAAAATACATGCCTAGTTAGGCTACCTGAAAGGTTTAGCAGCTGCTGAAAACATTGCCGTGAACACACCATATAAAAAGCATATTGGTACTACTGGCTATTTTATTTGCAATGCCTCTGCTCATGTTGACTTTTCTTCAACCGCTTGCACTGCAGACTGAGTTGATAAACCCAAGATCTCATTTCTGGTTAGCCACAGCCGGTTCAGATCCTATCAGTACATACACTCTCATGTATAAATCCACAAATGCCAACGGGGGCATTAAAAATTGATGCCCACTTGAGAGCGGCCAACTGCCTTGTAGATTCTTGAAAAGAAAGCAATCCAATCCAATGGGAATTGAAGGTTCAAGTCTCCAGGTTTATTCCGTCTCTGCCAGCACTGCAACTTGGTCCTCATTTTGCTGGGAGAAAAAGAAATATTTCTTCATGTTTCTAGAGCAGTATTTTTATATTAACGAGCAAAATGCAGCCGTGCGGATGTCATTATAAGCAACATTGCTGTATATCAAACCACAGTAATCTAGAAAATAGTTCAAGACAGATGCATTGAGATGATGGAAAACTGATCCTGTAATAAATTGATGAGTTTGGGTGTAGCTTAGGTGCCAGAATGGCTACTAATTGGTTTAAATGTATAAAAACTATTATAAAGTAATTGCACTTAAAAGGCAAAATAAAACACTTCTATCATTGCATTAAAACATCCGTAATTAAAAGGTATAATAAAACAAACCAGTAAAAATCATAAAAATTAAAACAGTTGAAAAATCCAAAGCAATTAGATCAGGAAATCCAAATTCAGGAGAATGCTTGCTTAAATATATTGTTTTCTGAAACACTTCCCTCCCGCCCAATATAGGCTCTCTTTTTTGTTGCAAAATTCAGATAACCGCACATTTCAAATGATGACAGTGTTTCAGTTCCCACTTTAGGGAGTGCAAATCTGAGAGATTCACCATGAAATGCAAACTGAATTGAATGTCTCACCCATCCCTACTTGAACTTGACCCTGTTCCTTTGCTTCCTTTGGAATGAATGTGAGATCTCATTCCAATTGCTGGAAGCCCCAGGAAATGAGAGTGCTCCTGTGCTCAGATCCTGCTCAGAGGCTTTCCACAGGTATCTTGTTGACTACTGTGAGAACAGAGTGCTGGACTAGATGGGCAATTGGCCTGATTCATTAGGGCTCTTTTTATATCTTTATGTTCTGCCCTCCTTTGGCATGTTTTGAATACTGTTTTCTGCTATCCTTCAGTTGAAAATCTGCTGATTAAACCAAGGCCTTGCAGTGGGGGTTTATGAACTGAGATGAAATTGAGTTTTGACTTGGCATTCACAGCCTACACCATTTATAACTGAGAGGTTGGCAGAGTGGTTACATTGCAGGCTAAGAGATGGGATACAGTCTTTCAGGCTTGCCGTTGTAGATGATAGTTTCTCAGAACAATGAATCTGCCCGAGGTATTAGAATCCTGAACTTTATTCACTCCTGGACTGCTGCCATTTGAGAATTCATTTCTCATCTCCCAACCAGAAGCAATATCAAACATCTAAGATAGGCCCGGTCATAAAAAGAGTGAGACTGACTACTTACATAGTGCCAAAACAAGGAAATGCAACTGAAAGGACATGGATTTGCATAAAATCCCCAAGTGCTAATTTATAAATGTAATCTTAGAAGAAAATAATATAATTTAAATGTAAACACAGGGCCCCCTCCCAGTTGTTTGTCTGTCTGATGAGCGTGTTCTCCAATGTACCTTTGATGCAGTAATAGTGTGTTAATGAAAGATTTTTACTGCTCTTACAGAACCTCCAAGTGTCCCTATTTTCCAGGGACAGTCCCAAATTTACAGAAGCCATCCTGGTTTCTGATTTGATCCTTGAATGTCCCTCTTTTCCTAAGGATGTCCCTATTTTCATTGGAGGGTGTGGAGTTATGTGACCCCCTGAGCCATGGAGATAAGTAGCTATGCAACCTTTGGAAGACAGTTGAAGGCAGCTCTGTATTGGGATGTTTGTTCCAATGTGTAACGCTTTATTATGTTTTTGTATGCTAGAAGCTGCCTAGAGTGGTTGGGGCAACCCAGTCATCATCATCATCATCATCATCATCATCATCATCATCATTGAATAGGACGTGCTATTTTCATCAGAGAAACATTGGAGAGTATGGACTTAAATATGTCTCTCCATTGTAAATTCAGTTCTATCAACCTTCTGCAAGACGATCTCGGATCTTTTGCACCTGAAAAGCAGAGCTGACATTGCTAATGATTAATAAATAAATAAGAGGACAAAGAGACTTGGACAGAAGGGGAAAACAGGCACATTCAGACATTCTTTGACCATGCTTCATTAGAGTAGTATCCAATGCAAATCCATTCTACTCTGAGCCCATAACATTCAGACAGTAAAATAAATACAGTGGTATCTCAGTTCAAGAACGGTCCAGTTTAAGAACGATTCGGTTTACAAACTCCGCAAAACTGGAAATAGTGTCTTGGTTTAAAAACTTTACCTCGGTCTAAGAACAGAATCCGAACGTTGGAAGGGCGCCGGTGGCAGGAGGCCTCATTAGGGAAAGTGCACCTCGGTTTAAGAATGGTTTCAGTATAAGACCGGACTTCCGGAATGGATTAAGCTCGTAAACCGAGGTACCACTGTATTGGAAAATTGTGGTTTTTATAGTAATCCTTTTTTTAAAAAAAAGAAAGAACACAATATGATTCTGAGAAGGAAACCAGTCCCAGCTGTCTGCGCTGAAAACAAAATGACTTTGGATGAATTTCGGCTCATTTATTTGTTTATTTACAGCTGCAATGATTGTAAAATATCTGATTTGTGAAAGGGAGAGGAAAGGTATACAAGGGGAAGATACAATAACTACTTTCCTAGTACAGCGGTACCTTGAGTTACAAATGCCTCAGGTTACAAACGCTTCAGGTTACAAACTCCGCTAACCTGGAAGAGTTACCGCAAGCTGAGAACTTTGCCCCAGGATGAGAACGGAAATTGTGTGCCGGCAGCGCAGTGGCAGCAAGAGGCCCCATTAGCGAAAGTACACCTCTAGTTAAGAACAGTTTCAGGTTAAGAACGGACCTCTGGAACGAATTAAGTTTGTAACTAGAGGTACCACTGTGCCTTCTTTCTTCAGTGTTACAGGCCTGCTTTGAAAAAGCAGATTGCTGTGCTATATATACACACACAAACACAATTGGAGGGGAAAGGAGGTGATCTTATTATAAACTTGGGCATGCATCTCACAGTTAACAAACTACTTTTTCCCATCTCCGCTCCAGAAATGCAGCATCTTCTTTGCTCGTCAGCATCTTTGCTTACTGTGCTTTACACTCCGTATTATTGATTTACAATTTGTTGCTCGCTGCCGCTGAGTAAACTACTACCGTTGCTTTTACTACTCGCGTTACTGACTCAACAGCGGCAGGATTGGATTTTGGAGGCTCGACGGGCTGAGGTGCCAGGAGATGGCTCTTCGGGGAGATGTTGTAGCAAATTGGGAGTTTAGCTCTTTAAATGGTATCAGTTACTTTAAAAAAAGGAGACAGGCAGCCTCCAGATTCTTTTAATTAAGCTTGTCCTATATTCTGTCTTTGCAAGTTGCTGCACTCATTCTGGCTCCTTTGGAACAGTTTAACCAACCACAGCCATCATCACACCATGGATTATGAAAGAGGCTTCCCCAACATCCTGACTAGGTAAGATATCTTTCTAAAATCTGGGGAGGTGGGGGCTTTGCAGCTGACATATATCCATGTATGTGCAGATGGGGGGCAGGCAAGGAAGGTTAACATCCCCCCCCTGCGTATCTTATTCCTTTTCCTCGTATTATGCTTCTGCCTTTGCTCTCAAGATAGAAAATGTGAAAACTTGGCTCTCCCCCCTTCCTCCTTCTCGTCCAGTGATTGAGAGAAGGAGAAGATATGTCACCTCTTGAATTGTAACCTGAGGGATGTAACTTTCTGCTGGGGAGAGCAACATTTGACTTCAGTTTCATGCTGTGGTTTCTGTGGTTCCACTTAGCCTGAGACCTGTCACTCATGGTAGGAGGTGATGAAGCTGTGATGATTACCCATTCAGTGTTCTGAGAGAGCACACCTTGCGAGATGAGATCAAAGGGAGATGTGTGCCAGCACTAGAGATCTACAGCAGGGACCAGCCAGGTCAAAAGGGGAAATTCAGTTGCCGGCTATCTCACCATTTACCTCACAGGCATCATGCGATTGGTGGTGTATCATCCCGGAATATGAAAGCCCAATTTTAAAAACATGCATACCGCATCATTCCTAACCTATCACCTATGCAACTAATCCTTTTTTAAAGAAGCCAAATAAATGACCATCACCATACTTTTGATAAATGAAATCCCTTGCAATTTTCAGTCTTGTGTTTTTTTCTTTTCTTTGGACAGGCATAAAACTATATAAATTTGCTATATTCAACCCCTGTGCCCCAATTCATCAATTAATTGGGTTCTTACTATGAATAATTTTTCATAAATCTAACACAGCAGCAGTAAAATTTTCTGCATTTTCTATAGGGGTGTTTTGTACAGAATAGTCACTGCTGCAAAGTAGTAATGGATGTGTTTATAAATTGCCTCTTAGTCGTTGCACTGTGTCAGAAGAGCATTTAACCACATCGGCCAGTGGATTATTATTCTTTTCCTCCAAGAGCCCTGTTCTCAGCACAGACATATGACTATGGAAGAATATTGTGGGCACTTCCAGATGACCTGTCCATCGAACATTCATCCTGATTTGTTTGCAGGAAGATTAGACAACGATGCTCGCTATTTAATGAGCATTCTGTTTGATTTGTTTTCGGGAGGGTTAGATGCCATTGTGTCGAAGCAAGTGTTTCTTATCCTACAATTTCCAGTGCACATTTTCTGTTGCAGAAAGCAAGATATTTTTGGGGAAGCGGGTTTGTTGCATTACACCTCCCAATCAACTGGAATTTCACAACCTGAATCTTCCAGTAGGTCGGTGATTCTCACTGGAAAATAGTGGCAGTCTAGAAGTGCCCTGTATAACATGGTTTATGTGTTCCATTGACCTGAATATAGCCTGCCTTGGGAAACACATGACAAAGGGCAGACCATAAACAAATACAAACAAATAAATAAATAAATAAATAAATAAATAAATAAATATTAATTCTTAGTTCCCTACAGCTGAACTGTTCTTAAATTATGCATTGATTGGCACTCCCTCATTTCCATCTCATGGTTTCCCATTAACATTCTTATATCTTAATGAGCTTCTCGTTGTCTTTCCACTGGGGAATTTCTAGGCGAATGTAGAAGTTCTCCTTGATTCAGTGGTGGCTGGTGCCCCTTGGGACTGGTGGGGTAGAAGACAAGGAGCTCAAACAGTAGTGGGAGCAAAAGCCAATGACAAGCAGGGCCAACTAATTCTATTTTCGCCTCTATCCTCATCCTCCTTTCTGAGTTCCGCAAGGGCAACACGGAGACCAAGGAGGAGGAAGATGGCTGCCAGGACTGTTTGTAAGTAAGAATGCAGGCCTGTGAGGGATGGCTGAGGGCAGACTGAGGTCCGTTGGGCAGTGCCCCATTTGCTCCAGTGGACTCATCCGCACAGCTCAGATGGAGAGTAGAGGCAGGGAAGGGGGCATTAAAAGCGGCAGTTCTTCTCAGATCTATCCACTTGATGATTTGTTGGTTGGGGTGTGGTGCTCCTAACTCCAAAGTGGCAGGCTGAATCCCATATGGGACAGCTACATATTCCTGCATTGCATGGGGTTGGACTAGATGATCCTAAGGGTCCTTTCCAACTGTACAATTCTATGATTCTATGAAGAGTTAAAAATCTGCAGCATGCTCTCTCGTTCTCTCTCATACTTACATACACTTGCTTTCAATTCCCTTAGCACACAAACCAATAATGCATTACAGATTTATGTCACATTAGAACAGGGCTTAATTTTATTTCATTTTCAAGGTTCCGGAGCCGAAATCTAAGTGCAGCGATGCTCTGCTCATGGGTGCTACTGCCTGGTGCAATTCTGTGGTCAGGGAAATTTTACTGTGTATGCTTCATCAACCAAGCCACCATTAAACATACACAGAGCGAATGCATGTTGCGGTTGGGTCTTGTTACAAACACCAGTTTCCTAAAACAAACTCTGGGGTCCTACGCAATTTAATTCTGGAATTAGGAGCCATACCTCATCAGACCTTTGGCCAATCTATCTCAGTTATTGTCTATGCAGAGTGGCTGTGGCACTCCAAGGTTTCAGCTGATGGTCTTTCGCAGCCTTATCTGGAAATGGCAAGGATTGAACCTGGTATGCGCATGTTTGTAGGGCAGTATAATCAGAGCTTCTCCCCTAGCACTTTCCCGGGGCCTGTGGATTTCTTTGGATGATACAGCTGTATTTAACATGTGAGCTACCAAGCACCTCCTATGCTAGCCTACTATGTACTTGGCTGCCAGTGCTAATGGATGAATCAACCACCAGTCCCATCAGCTTACATGCCTGAAGTGGGAGGGCAATTTGTCCTTTGCCTTAGCATTGGGATGGCACTAGTCATCACCCCAAAAGCATATTAAGTCTGCAATCCAATGTACTAGGGTTGCAATATTTCAAAAAGTGAAAATCCATACACAAAAACTACACTTCTGATATGGGTTGCCATATGTCCAGATTTCCCTGGATATTTCAGTGAGTTCCCCCTGGGCACAGGTCTGGGAAGTTGAGGACGTATGTACACTTACTTGGGAGCAAGTTTCATTTAATTCAATGAAATTTGGGCCCTATCTGTTTTATACACTGGATGCAGTATCATAACACTTTAAACAGTCATGGTTTCCCAAAAGAGTATTCTATGGGAACCATTGTTTGTTAAGGGTATTGAATGCTGTTTTGTTGTTTAGTCATGTCCAACTCTTCATGACCCCATGGACCAGAACATGCCAGGCACTCCTGTCTTCCACGGCCTCCTTCAGTTTGGTCAAACTCATGTTGGTAGCTTCGCGAACACTGTCCAACCATCTTTGTCCTCTGTCGTCCCCTTCTCCTTGTGCCCTCAATCTTTCCCAGCATCAGGGTCTTTTCCAGGGAGTCTTCTCTTCTCATGAGGTGGCCAAAGTATTGGAGCCTAAGCTTCAGGATTTCTCCTTCCAGTGAGCACTCAGGGTTGATTCCTGTTAGGAAACCCCTATTCCCTTTACAGAGCTACAATTAGCAGAGTGGTTTAACAGCCAATCCTTCTTCTCAGGGAACTCTGAGAACTGTAGCTCTTTGAAGGGGCTAGGAGGGGGGTCTCCTAACAACTTCCAGCACTCTTAACAAACTACAGTCTCCTGGATTCATGGTTGTTTAAAGCCATTGGCTGCTGCTTTAAATGTATGGTCAGATATGATGTCAAAAATCATGATTATTTAAACACGAGCAACTATGCATTGTAAGCTTGCATGGATACAAAATACAAAATTGTGGGGTCCAAATATAATTCTCCAAGCTCTAGCAAATATATAACAAAGAAGTTCACCAAACAATGCAGAAAATATTTGATGAGAATTCCAAGATCATATCTCATTTCCTGCTTCTTCAGAATCAAATTGGAGAATAGCTTATGAATTGCAGCCTTTAATCCTTTCAGTGGGAGAAATCCAATGTGGTGCTACATAAACATTCCATCTATGCAGGAATTTCTGGTTGCAGGGATGGACTGCCCATGAGGCAAGGTGAAGCAAACACCTCAGGCAAGATCCATGGGGTAACAGATCAGGCCTCTGAGGAATGCATCACATGTAGATCTTTATTCCCACCCGCCCCTTTGCTCCCAATGTAGATTTTCACTCTCCCCTTTCTTCCTGATGTAGAAATTCACTTCATCTTCACTGGCAAGGCAGGGGACACCATTTTGTGGTTTGCCTCAGATGCCAAAATGTCTAGGACTGGAATGTTCTACCCCTGCACTCCCCAAAATCTATTCTAAGGTTTTCCCCTAACTTCCCGGAGCATATTTGAGGAAGGTGCAGACTATTCAGGGGTGAGAGAAGGGGTGAAAGTCCCATTTTGCAAGTGTAAATGGTTGCACTGACGGGACAGGTTAGTTCATGGGTAGGCAAACTAAGGCCTGGGGGCTGGATCTGGCCCAATTGCCTTCTAAGTCTGTCCCACGGACGGTCTGGGAATCAATGTGTTTTTACATGAGTAGAATGTGTGCTTTTATTTAAAATGCATCTCTGAGTTATTTGTGGGGCATAGGAATTCGTTCATTTTTTCTTCTTCAAAATATAGTCCGGCCCACAAGGTCTGAGGGACAGTGGACTGGCCCCCTGCTGAAAAAGTTTGCGGACCCCTGATTAGTGCCCAAGGTCTCACAGTTTCCTTCCTTCCTTCCTTCCTTCCTTCCTTCCTTCCTTCCTTCCTGGCATATATAAAATATTGTAATCCACAATAAATAATAAACCTTATAGCCATATAGCATTTATTTTTTTATGGCATGTCATTGTCACTTGGGTTTCTGTGGCTTTCTCTTTCATTATGTTGCCCCCCCCCCTCATTTTTTGGCTAATAATTCCTCTCACACTCACATTGCCCTCTTTTGCAAGAGGTTGCAGCCAAGTACCTTTCAAGTATGAATTCTGCACAGAACAAGGCAGTGCCACAGAACAGGCCGCTTGTGGTGGTGACACACACCCTCTGTGGAAGGGGACAAAGGAGCTATTTTGTCACCTCTCCTTTCATGCCACTGATGTCTGCTTGTTCATGCAGAGATCATGGCCAGGTGCACTGTAGGCCGAATGCCTTTCAAGGTAAGAGTCTTAGCTCCTGCTCAGGCCCGAGAAGCAGGTCAGGTAACAATCTGTGTTTTGCCTCAGGCATTTCACTCCAGAAGAAAAAGGTGGCGGAAGAGCTGTCAGTTGCTTCATCTTAGCAGAGCTACAAGGCCTGCTCTCCCTGTATGACGGAGGGAACCGAGGGATGAATTATGGGAGGGCTGGAAGGAGGTCAGATAGAAGGAATGACAAACAAATAGTTGCAGGGAGGTGCATTGTTTTAGGGATGGGAGACATACTTGAACCAGCTTCCATTTAAAGAAAACCTCACCCAATTCACACTTTCTGAAACAACAAACCAAAATACAGCGATCCGCCAGAAAATTCGCTCCCCTCCGAATTTTGCAGCTCCAGTCCAATAATGGGTAGAAAAAAATGCATGCTGTAAAACTGTACTTATAAAGGCAGATATTAGTGAAAATAACATGCAAAAATGAATTAAATTACGGAAAAAGCCACTTACAAAAATGTGTACATTTGTCAAAACTGCAAAAAAAAAAAAAGTTTATTTGGAGAAAATAATGCCAAAACGCTGATGCATTTTCATAAGGGTTTTGCGAGGTAGTGTGAAAATGTAGAGAACTGAACTTCAAGCTCAGGAAAATGGTTACCGTAACTAAGAGAAGCAAAATTGACAGTTTTGTCTGTCTTCAGCAAGCGTGCAGAACCTTTGGCCCTCCAGATGTTGTTTCAGGCAGGAGTCTCTCTTAGCCTTACCTGGGGATGAAATGGATTGAATCTTGGAAACACCCCCCCCCCCTGCATAAAAGGTAGATGCACTGAACCACAGCCCTTCCCCAATTATTCAGCTTACCAGCTTACCAGGAAGGGAGTCTGGACTAAACAATTTGCTCTCCTCCTCTCTCTGCACACATGGACATTTACCTACACCTGCCCTGCTAAGGCTTTATGGGGAACAGCATTTTGGAGGAAATGGGAGGTTGGCAGAGAGGAGTTTATTTTCTAAGCCTGCTAAATTTCCACTAAAATGATGGTGATGGTTTTTGTGTGTGTGATGGTTTCTTTTTTAAAATAAATAAATAAATAAATAAATAAATAAATAAATAAATAAATAAATAAATAGCAAATTGATATGGGAAATGTGGAGAACATGGAATCATAGAAGCATATATTTGTAGAGTTGGAATGAGATCCCAAGGGTTATCTGGTTCAATCCCCAGCAATGCAGATAGGAAAGAATGAGAAACTGGGAGAAACTGAAACTGAAAGGTTTATCCATCCTTATTCCAGGCCATGTGAGACTTTAAGGAAAGGGGGAAGATAATGTTTGGGAGGTGGGGTAAGGGGATGGTAAAAAAGGACCCCTGGATGGTTAGGTCCAGTCAAAAGCGACTATGGGGTTGCGGCGCTCATCTCGCTTTTCAGACCAAGGGAGCCAGTGATAGCTTTCCTGGTCATGTGGACAGCATGACTAAACTGCTTCTGGTGCAACAGGACACCATGACAGAAACCAGAGTGCACGGAAATGCCATTTACCTTCCCACCGCAGCGGTACCTATTTATCTACTTGAACTGGCGTGCTTTCGAACTGCTGGGTTGGCAGGAGCTGGGACAGAGCAATGGGAGCTCACTCCATTGCAGGGATTCAAACAGCTGACCTTCTGATCAGCAAGCCCAAGAGACTCAGTGGTTTGGACCACAGTGCCACCCGCGTAAGATGAGGGCCCATGGGGAAGGGTGATTTTAGGGTTCAAATACTATGCGGCTTGGGAATTCCAGGAATTTAAAAGTAGGCCCCACACTTGAGCTAGGCTTTGTGCGGTTCCCAGATGACTTTTTCTGAATGTTGTCAGGGTCTTTAATTTCAACATCACAAAACGCAACTCCATTTCTTCTGTTAAATCTGAGGCTGAAGTAGCTTGGCAGATGGATAGATCTATTTAGATTACAGGGGCCTGACTTTTATTTACCGTGGATTCTGAGAATGCTGAGGATTATAGTCATTTTCAAAATCAGCCATGGCTATAAATTAGGTCTTTTGTTCTCTTTAATTAAACTCTGCATTCTGTGCTCATATAATCTGAGTGACAAAAAGGAATTGGCTGGAAGGTGGGTGGGTATTGAGACATCCTCACCTGACAGAAAAATTAAAATCGACCTGGGCAAATAAATTAAAATGGAGCTTGGGAACATGGCTTAAAATAATAATAATTTGTGTGCTGTTTGAGTCATGTGTTGGAAGTTCTAACCAGTTTCTAAAATTATTTCTTCTTTTGAAGTGCTTAAATCAGGAAGCTAGTATTTCTAGGGTTTTAATGGAGGATGACCCCAGGGTCTCATGTTTATTATCGGCTCTTACATCTTAATTGATATGGGGCTTTGGAACATTTTCAAAATGTTCTGAGCTATAATTCATTGAGGATGTCATGTAAAGCTTAGGGGGGAGAAAGAGTATGGAACAGATGGCACACAGACCATGCTCCTGACTGGGGAAATCGCAGGGACCGAGGTATCTTGCTGCTGTTGTTTACTGTGAGAGTCAAACGTTTCCTAAATTAGAACAGAATAGATATGCCTTCGTAAACATTGTGTGCATGGTTGCAATTGAGATTCTGTCTAAACATGAAATATGGCCAAGATAGATGAGATGAGGACTCAAAATGCCCGACTTCCCAGATTTCACCCTTCCCACCCCCCAGCAAATGTTTTTGGCATCCCACAATGGCATCAGGTTGGCCACTTCAAGACCAGGATGTTGGACCAAATAGCCCACTGGCCTGATCCTGCAGGTTACTCATATCCTGTTATGCAAATGACACTTGCAGGTGCACATTTTTTTAAACAGGGCAAATAGCAGACTCAGTTGGGGGGGATGAAAACCCAGTGGCGAAGCTGCATGCTCTTGCACCGGGGGCGGAGAGCAGATGGGGGCGTGGCTGGCACATGTCCCAGTGGTGTGGCACGCCGCTTGCGGGGGCATGGCACCCAGCGCGGTGGGGGGGGTATGTGGCACGTTTCCGGGGGTGTGGCCGCGATGGTACCCCCTCCCCAATGGTGCTGGGAGCAGTGTGCTCCCCCCTGCCCCCCATTCCTCTGCCAGTGGAAAAACCTTCACATTATCACACCATATTTGAAAGCAGTGCCGGATTAAACCCTGCGGAGGCCCCTAGGCAGTCGAAATCTCAGGAAACCCCCTCGCAAATTCTCCTAATTTGTTTTTGATTCTACCAGCCAACAATTTTAATAAACCAAGGGGCAGGCCCCCTAAAAGGTGTGGGGCCCATAGGCTGGTGCCTGCTCTGCCTATTTGGTAACCTGGCCTTGTTTGAAAGCTAAGGTATTTGCCTAGGCACAACAAAAAAAGATCGGAATGAGATGTCATAGATTTATTCTTTATAGTCACAATATTTTGCACTGAATTAGGAGTATATATCAAACGAATCCTATGTATCAGCCTGACGGCTGACAGTTTAAATTAGACTTATGAATTAAAAATGCTCATGAAACGGTAGAACATCTTTAAGCAAAATGTGTCGTTCATCACACCTCACAACAGACGTGTCTGATCTGGGAGTTGTGGAGAAGGATGGAGAAGGATGAAAAAGCGTCATGAATGCAACCTGGGATTGGAGGGGAGAGATACAGAGCACCAGAGATCTCAGTTAATTCCATCTGTTCAAGAGCTTTCAATCATACCACACATGCACACATGTTATTGTTTCCAAAGATAGTTGCTGCGTCTAGCTAGGTGGCAAGCATAGTGGCACAAAGGGAGGCAGGGAGGCAGAAGCTGGTGGAATTGCCACACTTGTTCTTGGGGAGCTGTAGAGGTTTCCACCCCAAAATGGCTCTGTCTCCAGAGTTCTCATATTCTGCTATGGGCTTTCTTACACAACAATTAGGGATGGTAGAGTATGTTGGTTTTAGTTTCTCATTTCCCCACTCTTTAAATTCAGTTATCCTCATTTCCACATCAGTTTGTGAATTGTTTTTTTTAAAGGTCTCATAAAAGTTCATCAACATTTTAGCATGCATTGCTCCTAATATCTACATTTGAATGCAATTTTGTCTAATATACACATTTTTGCAAAAGAAAACAAATCCCACAAATATAAAGCATATGTGCAGTGCTTCTTTTATTTAAAAAAAATGTTTAGGGGTACCCTCACTCTGACTCAAGAAAATCACCATTTTATAATTCAAAATTGGGGAAAATAAATACAGTAAAGGGACAAAAGTACAAAGAACATGCCTTACCTCATATTACACAGCTGACAGATCACAGTAACTTCCACATTCACATGAGGCTGTGAGCACTAACATCTTCCTGATTCCTCTGATGAAAAAGAGTTAGCAATTCTCCTACTCATATTGAGGCCAAACTTTCACCAGTAAAACACCATACATCCACATTCCACACTGCTTCACACATTAAATGCTCGCTTCCGTCTGGGACTCATGAAACACCGGGAAAGGAAATGAAGACGCCATCAGGGGTCGCAATGAAAATGATGATTCACCATGCTGGAGGAGAAACTATTTTTTTTTTAATTTTAAAAAGGTTAGTTTCTTCTGTTAGATTCACAAAATGTTTAGGGGTACTCATACCCCTGCATCCCCCCCAGAAAAAGCACTGCATATGTGTATGTTATTTTCACTTATACACATTTTACACTATATGTGCATTTTACACCAGTGTATGCACCCTTGTGCTCATTATTGTTGCTTTATTGAGCAAATTTTATATAATGCTTGAAAAACAAATGACTCTTAAGTAGTTTAAAACAATGTTGACTGGAGATACTGTATATACTTGGATGGGGAACTGCATTGCAAAATCAAGGTATTGGTTAGATATTTCAAAGGATGACAGAGTCTGACTTCACTTCTTTCAGTAAGTGCAAATTAAATGTTCGCCTTTACATGTGAACTGAATCAAATTTCTCTCCCATCCTTAATGGCAACTAGGCAGAAGCCTTGATTGCATACATTCTGCTGGGTTATAAGGCTATGTGACCACAACCCACCATATTCAAACCTTTGGGTGCCTCTGGACAAATGGGCAGAGCACTCCTGTGAAATGCCATTTTATCTTCCAAAGAATGATGTTTCCTTCACTTAGTCTTTCTCATTCATACAGTTGCTATACATCTAGTGAATGTGAACTATTAGGCTTCCATACACGCAGAATGAAGGGAAAGTATTTTAGAAATGAAAATTATTGATTCATTGTGGACCGATAATCAGTTGACTAACCTTACTTGGAGATATTGTAAATGTTAAATATTGTACGTGCAGGGCTGATGGTTAAAGATAATAAGTTTAAAAAATGTGAATTAGAAATAACTAGGGAAATAATGCAGCAACAAAAAGAACCTCTGGACACATCAGGAACAGAGTGTGGGAATCCAGTTTTTGGAAAAAATGTATTAAATTTGTTTTAATGTGGCTTATTTGGTAAAAAATTGGAAAAATCAATAAAAATGATTTAGCATAGAGTTGTTGTTCAAAATCATAATATTGTAAATGTAACAAAACTGATTTGGACCTGTGAACATCATCGGAGGCCCTTATTCATGTGCCCCCTCCACAAGAGGTCCAGAGGGTGACAACATGAGAATGGGCTTTTTTGGTAGTGTCTCCCCATTTGTGGAATGCTCTCACCAGAGAGGCTTGCTTGACACCTTCATTCCATAGCTTTAGGCACCAGGCAAAAATGCTCTTCTATAAGCAGACCTTTGGTAGATTAAACCATCTATGGCATTTTATAGGTGTTTCTGGGAGGTGGGGTTATTGGTTGGTTGGTTTGTGTTTGTTTTTCATGTATTTTGTGTTCTCAGTTTGTATTTTTATGCTGTAAAGTGCCCTGTGATCTTCAGAGGAAGGGTGACATGTAAATTTAATACAGTGGTACCTCGGTTGTCAGACGTAATCCATTCCAGAAGACAGTTTGACTTCCGAAAGGTTCGACAACCGAGCTGCAAAGGACGGTCTCCAAAATCAATGGAGAAAATTGAAGGGGGAAAAACCCAGCAGAAGCCGTTCAACTTCTGAGGTGTTTTCGAAAACAGAAGCATTTACTTCTGGGTTTTCGGTGTTTGAAAACCAAAACATTCGGCTTCTGAGATGCTCGAAAACCAAGGTACCACTGTATATAAATAATAAATAAATGTAATTAATAAAAAATAATAAGTATTGAAACACATAAGGTAGGTTGAAAGCTTCCCAAAGATAAATGACTGCGTACGTCATATACCCACAAGATCTTCAGAGTCTTCCTTTGCAGAATCTTATCTGACACTGCAGTTGTGTGACAAAGGCCCCAAATCAGATTAATGGAAGCAATTTCTACCGATAATATGGGCAGTGGGGGGTGGGGGGTTGGCTCCAGACCACGCTGGATGGATTGAGTCTGATTAAGAGGTGATATGAAAGCCGTCTTCAGAGCTGGTAAATGATTGATTATACCATTTCTACCCAACAGCTGCACATCTACATGTTTGTTCCACATTCTCAAAGAATTATAAAAGCCTGGTGAATTCATGCCGAATTCATCCTCAGCATGGATTATTCTTCTGTATGTTGAATAACAATTATGGTGCAACAGCCCCTTCTGGCAGTTTTACCTGGGATGACAGCTGATTGCTCTGCAGTCTCCAGGACTTCTGCAAGGTCCCTTTTGATTTCTTATGATATACTTAGATATTTTATTTTAAAAACCAACAATTTCATACTTGAGTTATCTAAGTACTTCCGAGGGAATGACACACTCTGGCGACTCGCAGCGTTTTGCTTTTCTTTCTTTTTTTAATTGTCATTTTGCTCTAACACACAATCTCTTGCCACCTCTGGTTTCTATACTTCGTCATTGGTACTCCCTGGAAACAGAGACTCTGGGAGCTTAACAGCATATTTATTGTTAATATTTCATTTTGCTTCTCTTGCAATTTCTCTGGCTGCATTCAGAAGGCAATTTACTCCATCTTTCCAGTGTTTCCTTACATCTTAATTTCCATGTTTTATGCGACCTTTAACAGGACATAAAAGCTACTTCTGGAAGTCTAGTGGAATTTACCAGATGTTTAGCATGCATTTCCTTGTTAATTGTTTCTGGAAAAAATCAATTTGCAACCTCGTTAAGTCAGAAAATCGGGTGTGTGTGAATTCTGCACTGTAATTTCACACAACAAAATGTGGGGCTGTATGGTGCCATACAATTCTTTCCCACTGCTTACAATTTAGCATCACGTGGTCGTATATTGATCAAAAGGCCACCGTTCCATAGCACAACAAGTACTGCCATGTGGAAGGGACATTAGAAAGTGGGACAGAAGTGCTGGCATTATAATCAGGAAAACTAGCACAATAGTTTTCACAGCAGAATTGCACCTGCCATCTTTCTTCAATGCTTCTTTGATATATAACTGTCACATCAATGGGCTTTCACTGCTATCCTGCCGTATTTTAATAGGGGAAATTGCTTTGCAAAGATGTAGTAGACACTGGGGGAAATCGCATACAAACATGCATGGATTAGGAAAAATTCTCACTAAAATGCTGATGCATTTTAATGGGGACATTAAAATAAACAAATCACAAACTGGTGTGGAAGTGTGGAGTACTAGACGTAAGACTATATAAAAGAGAAATGGAAATGAACAGATTCACTCATCCCTACGCAAGAGTAAGGGCGCCTGGGGACTCTGGGTCTCTTTGACTGCAAGTTGTCTCTGAAACATCATCATAGAAACATAAGACTGTAGGGTCAGAAGGAATCCAAAGGGTCATCTTGTCCAACTCTCAGCAATGCAGGAATCAAAGCTAAAGAATCATTGGCAGAGGGCCATCCAATGAAGAAGAGTCCACCATTTTCTGAGGTGGTCCATTCCACTGTCAAACAGCTCTTGCCATCAGAAAGTGATGAAGAATCTCATTTCATGTCATTTTAATGCATTGGTTTGGGTCCTCCCCTCTGGAGCAGCAGAAAACAAGCTTGCTCCATGCCTTCAGATAATTGACATATCTTCAGATAACTGAAGATGGCTATCATATCGCTTCTCTGTCTTCTCTTCTTCAGATTAAGCATACCAAACTCCCTCAACAGTCCATCGTAAGACTTGATTTCCAGACCCTTTATCATCTTGGTTCATCTTGGTTCCAGCAGTTATGGTTGGGGTTTGGTCCAGGATACCAGAGTAAGGTCTCCTCCTTGAGCCTTCCTGTTTCTGGAAACAGCACAGGTCTCTGGCTCCTTACTTCTTACACCTGAACCTTGTCACCATACTGCTTGTAAATCCACTATAAGACATTCTGTACACAGTCACAGTGGGACATACTTTGGAGAGGAAGGTCTTTACCCATGTTGAAGCGACAAGTGAGTGCCTGTGAGCCAGGCGTTTTCCTCCTGCTTTGAATCCCCTCTCCACCTTTTTCATGCTCGACTTCGTGTTAAGGGAATTTCACATCTGCTCAATGATGTGACTAAACTAGGGCAATTTCAAGCTTTATTAGCAGCGTCAGCTTCCAAATACCACTAAAACGAGAATCAACAGCTGTTCCAGGCACAGTCCCTTTGGAGAATTCAGGGCCTTCATGTTCAGCGATTCAGAACTCTCTAATAGTCCTAAAATTGGATCTATTTCCATAACATGGCGTGAAAGGAAAATGTGTTGGAACATGTAGGACAATTGTTAGCGGTGAAGAACATAAGCCATGAGCCAATGTCCCATTCTGGCCCTCTGAGAAGGCAAGGGAGCTGCCCAGCAGGTTAAGTACCAATAGCGTTGGGTTCTGAGCACAGGCAAAACACAGATGTTCCAAACAGAAAGACCAGAGAGTAAAATTAATGCAAAATTCACATGGTATCTCATTGCTTCTCCACATACTTATCAGCCTGAGCATCACATTCTCTTTCAGAGGGTGCTGGGAAATTTGTTTCCAGTGTCGAGTAAAAATAAATTAAATGGGGGGGACGACAATATCTAGAAAATCTAAATATTATTTGTTTACACTCCCCTTGAACTTCTCCCGATAAAAGTAATCAATCAAGGTGGCTAAGGCTGTTTCAGTGCCACAGGTCTGAACATCAGTTGCTGGAAAGCGGCAGGAGAGGAGCATGTGCCTGTGCTCGCGTTCTGCTTGCGGGCTTCTCATAGGCATCTGGACATTGAGAACAGGATACCAGGCTTGATGGGCCCTTGGCCTGATCCAGCAGTCTCCTCTTATGAAGCTAGATTGAGATGGGTCTAGATCAGAAACATGGGTCTCCAGCTGTTTTTGGACTACAGTTCCCATCATCCTTGACCACTGGTCCTGCTAACTAAGGATGATGGGAGTTGTAGTCCCAAAACAGCTGAAGACCCCAGTTTGGGAAACACTGGTCTAGATAATCAGTTTTACAGTCATACCTCGGGTTACAAACACTTCAGGTTGCGTTTTTTTTGGGTTACGGACTGCCGAAACCCAGAAGTACCGGAACAGGTTACTTCTGGGTTTCAGCAGTTGGGCATGTGCAGAAGCACCAAATCGCAACCTGTGCATGCACAGACGCGCCGTTGCAGGTTGCAAACACGGCGGGTTGTGAATGTGCATCCCGCACGGATCACATTCACAACCCAAGCATCCACTGTACAGTGGTACCTCAGGTTACAGACGCTTCAGGTTACAGACACTTCAGGTTACAGATGCTTCAGGTTACAGACTCCGCTAACCCAGAAATAGTACCTCAGGTTAAGAACTTTGCTTCAGAATGAGAACAGAAATCGCATGGCGATGGCACGGCGGCAGCAGGAGGCCCCATTAGCTGAAGTGGTACCTCAGGTTAAGAACAGTTTCAGGTTAATAACGGACCTCCAGAACGAATTAAGTTCTTAACCCAAGGTACCACTGTATTTGATTTATTTAACAAAATGCATATATCACTTGACGGTAGCAGAACCTCTAAGTGAAACCACAAGAAGCTTCCCCCAGGTTTGCCTGACACTCTCTGGCAACCGTCCTCTCAATCACCTTACCAGTGAAGGAAATGTTATCAACTGGGTGGTAGTTGTCCTAACACCGAAGACCAACCATGCCTCCCCTGATCTTTCTCTGTGCTGCAGCATATCAT
Source organism: Podarcis filfolensis (assembly GCF_964270895.1). Lineage (NCBI taxonomy): Eukaryota > Metazoa > Chordata > Lepidosauria > Squamata > Lacertidae > Podarcis > Podarcis filfolensis. The sequence continues at coordinate 9,902,154 of NC_139618.1, forward strand.
ACCCAGGCTCTTTCAACCACTCCTCATTCGACTAGCCGCTCTAGTGATTTAGCAAGACTCATTCCCAGCTCTTAAGCAGTAGAAGATTCTAATTAATTGCCGTTGAAAGAATGTAAGGCTGAAGAAATGCTGATTTAGCTTTTGGCTTGGTTCACTGTGTAACCCAGTCCAGCTTCCGAACAGTTTCATGCGACACTGCTTCGGGGTTGGGGGAGGGGAGAGAGAGTCAGTTCTTAAACAAGAAAAGCATTGTAGAGATCATCGCCTGTTTCCTCCCTCCTCCTCCTTAAAAAAAAAAAAAAAAGAGTCAACTGGTGATAAATTGATAAAAATTCTAGACCTCTGGGCTGGCTACAGTAGGTTCAGGTGAGCAAATGAGTGCAGGTATAGTCATCCTAAAGTTTGCCTTACATGAATTGCTTTTGGAAGCAGACAGCATGGTTCTGTGAAAGCGATTTCACTAGGAGAAAAGAGGTCTAAATCCTTTCTTTGCGATAACAGGATTTGAAAGGTATCTATAATACGGTCTTCTACTTTTAAAGAGAATATTTAAGTTTCCTTTTCTCGTGTGTATGGTTTTTTTAAAAAAATGCTTTGTGGAGGAAGTCTCTGTATTATAAAATGTGTGTGCCTGGTGGTGGGTTTGCTTGTAGTTAGGAGAGCTCGTAGTTATAAAGTCTGAACAGATGCATTTCTTCCCTGAACGCCAGTTTGGTGACTTACGAAGTTTTGTTTTAGCCTCTGTCTTTTTGATAGGAAGCGACTGTTCACTTCTATGTCCTCTTCTTTCAAAAATAGTATTAGAGCCATAGTGAGGTCACTATGAAGCAGGAGAAAGGTGTCAGCATGTTTTGGTGAATCCTGCAGTATGCAGAAGAACAAAAACTGTGGGTTGTATCCAAAGTAGCACTGAGTAAAGTGTCCTGGGAGTAGGATTGCCCTGTTTTCCTTCCCTCATGCCCCCTTCTGCTCTGGAGGGTTGCTGGAACCCCAAGATTTGGGGAGGGGGCATGCAGTGGGTGGGGGAAGAAGGGAGAATGTCCCACAAGTGGAAAACCTTGCACTGACAGCAAACACTAGTTGTATGCACACACCTCAATAAGACACTAATAATAATAATAATAATAATAATAATAATAATAATAATAATAATAATTTATTATTTGTACCCCGCCCATCTGGCTGGATTTCCCCAGCCACTCTGGGCAGCTTCCACAAATACCAAAAATACACTAATATGTCATACATTAAAAACTTCCCTGAACAGGACTGCCTTAAGATGTCTTCTGAATGTCAGGTAGTTGTTTATCTCTTTGACATCTGGTGGGAGGGTGTTCCACAGGGCGGGCACCACTACTGAGAAGGCCCTCTGCCTGGTTCCCTGTAGCTTTGCTTCTCGAAATGAGGGAACCGCCAGAAGGCCCTCAGTGTCCGGGCAGAACAATGGGGGTGGAGACGCTCCTTCAGGTATACTGGGCTGAGGCCGAGACACTTGTGAACTGTGCATGTGTGATCAAGGTCACTGGGCTACAGGAGTGTGTTTGTCACACTCTTCAGTCACTCTTCCCAGAGCACAAAAAGCAGTTCATGTTTACAATATAATAATACGATATGATAATCTTTATTGTTATTGTCCCATACAGAACAACAAAATGGAAAAATCTACATAAAACATTCAAAACCCAATAAGCCTGCTATCCCAACCTGGTTAGCCCCCTAAAAACTCTGGTACCCCATTTTTAAATACAATATACTCCCATAGAGACTCCTTACACTGCGTTTAAAACCAAAATCGCATTTGGGTAGAAACTGTTTCTCAGGAGGTTAGTCCTAGTCTTTATAACCCTGTGCCTTCTTCCAGAAGGCAGAAGCTGAAAGAGATCATTTCCGGGGTGTGTACTATCCTGCGCTATCTCTGCAGCTTTCTTATGGCACCTGGAAGCATGATCCACGGTGGGAAGAGTGCACCCAATTATTCTCTCTGCAGTCTTTACAACCCTGGACAGCATTGTTTTTTTCCTTGAAACATGCACAACACAAAAGGGAAGTGGTTTGAGGAGGGAGGAGGAAATAAGCAAACTCAGCTTCACGTTCTGAGTTGCAAGCTGTTCTAATGACCAGCTGGGATGGAAAAGTTCAAGGAGAGGGTAAACGAAAGATGCCAGTCAGTTTGCAGCACCAATGGACTGGGCCTGCATCCTTCCTCTCCCCTCCTTGGTGTAGTGACTGCTGCCAAGTGACAGGCGTTACAATCCCGTCACGGCTGGACTACTGTAATGTGCTCTATGTGGGGAAGCCCTTGAGCCTGGTCTTGAAGCTCCAACTGGTGCAGAATGCAGCAGCTAGACTGCCGATGGCGACACATGACACCTCTGCTAAAACATCTGCACTGGCTGACTATATCCTACCAGGACAGGTTCAAGATTCTTGTGTTGATATATAAAGCCCTGAGCAACCTGAACCAAGATCCCTCAAGGACCACTTCAGCCTTCATATCCCGACTTGATCACTGAGATTATCCAGAGTAGCACCATTAGTTTTTGTCCCATGTTACAGAGACATAACTGGCCACAACTAGAAGTCAGACATTTAGTTTCGCTGGTCCCATGGGGTGAAGTACTCTTCCAGCACCGTTTTTGCAGGAATCCTTGCTTTTGACTTTTGGGAAACTCTGCATAGAAATTTATCATTTTCCCAGTCATACAGTTCTCCACATTTCCACATGTAGTTTGTGTTTTTTTTAAAGAGCTCCTCATGAAAATTCATCAGCATCTGAGTGTGAATTTCTCTCAATATATACACACTTACATGCAATTTTCCCCAATACCCACCATTTTTGCAAAGCAATTTTCCTTAATATAATGCATTTTTGTCATTTGTATGATATACACACTTTCCAGCAGTCTATGTCTTTTTATATGTATTATGCCGCTGACGAACTGTTTTGAAAAATTCAGAGAAGCACAAATTTTGAAGAAAGGTTGTGGTTTGGTTTGTGCATTGCTTCAGAAAATGTGAATTGGGTTGGTTAGCCTTTAAATGGGAAAGGAATAATGATGATGATGATGATGATGATGATGATGATGATAATAATAATAATAATAATAATAATAATAATAATAATAATAATGGTAATAATAAAAATCCTCTTCCCTGGATACAACTTGGAGGTGGTGCAGCCAGGGAAATATTTTATCTTAGTGCTCTTGTTGAGCACCCAAGGGCCCCAATGTCATGAAGGAATGTTCATCCAACCATCTTTATTGATAGGTCTATACAAATTGATAGGTCTATACAAATTTGGACCAGGATGCTTGAAAAATAATCTTACCTGTCATATACCCAGTCAATCACTGTGCCCTGCATATGAGGGCCTCTTGCAGACACCATCTTATCAGGAGTTTCTTTCGTTCCTTTTTAGCACAATGTAGAAATCAGACCTTTGGTGTTGTGGATAGTTGGATAGTTGGAATTCCCTCCGCTTGGGTATTAGGCAGGTGCCATCTCTGTTTTCTTTTCATCATCTGTTGAAGACCTTCTTCTTTTAAGGAGTCTTTTAAGCCAAGATCTTTCTCAGCTTGCCTCTATATTGGAATTGTTTTTAATGGCTTTTTATTGTTTCCATCACTAGTTGTTTGCTGCCATTGGTTCCTTTGGGAGGAAAGGCGAGATATAAAGTTAACAAATAAAGAAATCAAGTCTAGTTCTCTCCAGGTTCAGAGGCAATGTACCAATGCATAGTCCTCATGGATGTTCATTAACATGTTAGTGCAAATATCTCCTAATCTGCACATTTTTATAAGCAATTTAAATATACATATTTTTGCAAAGCAGTTTCCCCCCAAAATAATGTATTTTTGTACCTTGTCTTCATGAATACAGGTACTTTTAAAATGCACTTTCATATTACTTGGCTGGAGAATCTCATTGCAAAATTTGGACCAGCACGAATATTGAAGGATGTCTGTGTTTCAGCTTGAGTATTCTTTCAGGAAGTGGGAATTAGGTAGATTCACATTTAAATATGAACCAAAGTGGATTTCTCTCTTGTCCCTACCAAAGGATAATAGTTGCTGGAGGGGGCACACAGTGATAAAGAGTCGTTACATTCGTTCATTGCCTATAATCTTTCACAGAGGCATTTGGGATTCAACAGAATCTTCTGTTAAGCATGGAGCAGTCACAGAAATATAGACACACCACGTAGGCTAATAACTGTGAAAGCATATATAATAGAATAATGATATCATTCAAAAGGTAGAAATAAATCTATTAGAGTTCATATATACAATGTAACAGACTAGTGGCACAGAACGTTCAAGATAGGCACCAGAGGTCAGCCTCACAATGGTTATTCAAAGGTTTTAACAGAAAATGTCTCAAAAGTTTTCTCAATAGTTTTTGAAAAGTTTCAATGGAAGATGTCCCAAAAGTCTCAAGGACAGTGTTTCTGGAATTGTGCTGGTCCCGAGGTTAAACCGTGCAGCGAGGTCTGAGTCCAGTCCGAGGTCAAGGGTGTGGTATGGAGGCTGTCCGTCAAAGCTGAAGCTGGGTCCAAGGCAGGGAGTTGGGTGGGGTCAGGAATTCTGGCAGAAGAGCAGGGCAGGGTCAGGCAGGAACAGGCTACCAACAATGTTGCTCCCGCAACCTGGGACTGGGGCTGGCTGGCTTTTATCTGCCCCGAGGCATAGGGCAGCCCCGGTCCACAGGTGAGTCGCCTCTCCTGGCCTGGAGGCAAGCACTCCTCCTGCGGGAACTTAGTTCCCTCCGTCTCTCTGCCCTGAGCCTCTGCAGCTCAGAAGAGGCTGGAGGGTTACCAGACCCAGAGGCAACCTCAGCTTCCCCTGACGGGGCTGAGCGTGGAGCACCTGCAGGCAATGGGTCCTCCATCACCTCAGGAGCCAGAGCAGTCTCAGCTGGTGCCTGCACCTGAGGATCCAGCACAGGTGAGGACCCTTCAGGCTCAGGCCCCAGCCCCAGCTCAGCTGGTTCTGGAGGCGGGGACTCCTGTGCAGGCTGGGATTCCTCAGGTTCAGCCTCTGAGTTCGAATCCTAGGCCATCACAGGAATGATACTACTGTTTCGTGATAGTCTTCATCAGCTGAAAATACAATACAATGCATACAACCAATGAGTAATAACAGAATTGAGCTACCCGCATACACGTTGTATAATAAAACAGAATATACAAAGCAAAGTGTATAAAGAAAGGTACGTACCCAAAGTATGGAGCAGCAGCAGCAGCAATAAGGCTTCCTCTTTAATGCTGAACTACTACTGTGGGTAGTAGTTTTTGGGAAGCCTGGGAAATGCAGCATTCCTAAGGCTCCCCCGGTTCCAAATTTCAGCACCAACTTCTGCTGTAATGAAGCCCTGGCTGGAGCGACCTCTCCAAATGTGACATTTACAAAGCAAGCAAATAAAATGCCATTCCAGCAATAATTCCTTATGACTTGTAAATAGCTGAGGCCATATCCATAAATGCGGGCCATTTACAAACAAATATACTCTGGTAGCATTGAGCTTTTATGACTCTCCAAACATCTGCTGCACAGTTGCAGTGGTTCGCTCTCGTCCTGCTATTGCGAAGAAATTAATTGTTGTTGTTTTGTAAAGGAAGGGGTGGAGAAGGAGGGCAGCATGAATAATAAGGGGGAAATAGTTTATTTTAAATAAACTATAAACTGGTGCAAGCTGTGCAGTTAACTTCCAGTCTCATTTCTTTCAGAGTCGCATTGCTGCCTTTGATGTTGTCCTGAAACACTTGAGCTTCTCCCGGGAACAGCCACCTTTCTTCTGCCCAATGAGGCTGACAGCACAACATGGAGAGGGTCAGCCCAAACCAGAGGAGGACCAAAGGGAAGACTCTCCCACTTCCAATGAGAGGATACTGGAAGACTGTTTGCAGAGAAACAGAGAGCTGGAATTTTCCAACTGGTTAGTTTCATGATTTGTTTTCTCTTTCTTGATTTTCTAATGATAACCCGCCCCCCGGAAGCAAATCATTCTATAGGGGGACAAAGCAAAAAAGGCAGTGGAGGCTAGTCCATTGGGGCAAATGGGATACTGTCTCCCACAACCTCAGTGTGTCACCAGCCAGCCCTCGCCTGCCTGCCTGCTTGTTCCAGCCAGCAGGGCCAAAGTGAGCTGTCCATGGTTCTGACTTCCTTGACTCCTGCTGAAAAAGGCATCATCATTATTATTTATTTAAGGCATTTGTATACTGCTTAATTATGTGCATTTCTAATTGGTGCACATAAAAACAATCTGCAGAAAATGAGACAATAAAATAACAACAAAATTATCACTTACTTAAAATGCTTGCTGGAGCGAGAGTGTCTTAGTCATACACCTGCTGCTCAGCAAGGAGGGTTTCTGTCTTATTTCAGTTGGGAGGGAGTTCCACAGGCTTAGGCCCAGAACACTGAATGCACAGCTTCTAGCTGTTATGAACTGTCTGAGACATAGGAGGCCACTAACAGAGACTCTCTGCAAGACCTCAGAGAACAGGCAACAATACTCTCAACGAGCAGTATTCTCATCTGCAACCAGAAGGTACCCTGTACATTCTTTTCCATACAGCCAAGTGGGAGAGAGCATTTAGGTGAGTGCAAAGGAGCAGGGATGAGCAATGACTAATTACTGATACACTGCACAGGACATTGTGCAAGTATTATGAATGAATGAAATAAATAATTCACTAAAACAAAATCTACACAGAGAGAAAACCCCAATAGATATGAGATAAGCTATTCAGCAGCTCAGAATGATCATGTGATGCTCAATCAAAACAAGTCCAGCCTTGAAACTAAATATGCAATCTATGAGGTATCTTTCCTTAGAAGGATCCATTGTGATTTCCAAAGCAAACGTGTTCCATTGGGAATTCCCAGTTTTGCATATCTTTTAAATTTCTTAATTTGTTAGCATATTGGTTTTCAGATCTTTCTGTTTCCTTCCTGACCCATAAGAGGCTCCAGTGTAGTTCACAACTGTTACAGTGTTGTGAAAATAAAAAAGGAGAATATTAAAACTACTATGAAACTCAACAAAATTAAAACAGACCACAGAGTCATACATACCATTAAAAGATTTATGATTTTTAAAAATGTTGTGATTGCCCATAAAAGCCATCAATGAAGTCCAAACTATCCTTAGGGGGAGCTTCACAGCTAAGGTGCTGCCACCAAGAAGTCCCCATCTTCTGTAATCACTTGTCAAGACTTCTTCAGTGTCAGAACACTGAGCAGAATCTTGTGTGATAAATATACAGTATGTTTAGCTTGGATAAGAGACTGAGAGATGATAGCCATCATCTAATATCTAAAGGGCTGTCATGCATGGAAGATGGAACAAGCTTGTTTTTTCGGTTGTCTTTAGAATGAGAGGGGCTGGAAACTGGTGTCAACATACTGATATACAGAGGATATATATCGGTGCACAGAGGTGACTGTTTTATTGTACTGCTTCCTACATGATGGTGTAAGACATGGAGTGTGCAACATATTAGGATGACTCTTGAGTTGGAGGGCAAGGAGGGCATTCAGAAGAACCACGCATTTATGACGGGTAAAGTGGCATCTGTAGAAGGCAACATAAATTGATTTCTGAAGTGCTTTGTGATTCCTCGGTGATCCAGGTTTCAAAAAATAAAAATAAAAATGCTGCAAACAAGCATCGGTTGAAAGAGAAGGTAATACCTTTAAGCTTACCATAAAGTCATGGCTCCAGGGTGGGTTGATGGGGGGAAAGAGCAAACCATGAGCCAAGTGGGGGAGAGGGTACAGGGAGGGCTCCATTGTGACTGACAGGTCAAACTTGCAATCAGAGAGAACAATTTTACCTGGAAAGTTAAAAAAAAAAACCTTTTAATTCAACCCCCCCCCCCCAAAAAAAACCACCAACTTGGCAAAATCAGAACTTATGTCTCTAGTTCTATGATCAGGAGAGTGGGAGGCAGAGCTGCTTCGCAACTGACAGGTCTGGCTTGTATCAGAGGGAATGATTTACCAAGAATCAACCAATCCTAGAGCTCTGGGGACAAAGCAGCTTTGCAAAAGCAGAACATATGTCTCCAAGCTTAAGGACAGGGAGGGGAGAATGCAGAAGCAAAGCTTCATTGTGAGCAACAGGTCAAGCTCAAAATCAGTGGCAGTGATTTTATCCTATTTTGATGTTACATTTGCAGATGTTTTGGATTTTATGTGGGAAATAACGGGGGGGGGGGATGATGTCTTGGTTGACCACAAACTTGACATGAGCCAACAGTGTGACACGGCAGCTAAAAAAGCCAATGCAATTCTGGGCTGCATCAATAGGAGTATAGCATCTAGATCAAGGGAAGTAATAGTGCCACTGTATTCTGCTCTGGTCAGACCTCACCTGGAGTACTGTGTCCAGTTCTGGGCACCACAGTTCAAGAAGGACATTGACAAACTGGAACGTGTCCAGAGGAGGGCAACCAAAATGGTCAAAGGCCTGGAAACGATGCCTTATGAGGAACGGCTAAGGGAGCTGGGCATGTTTAGCCTGGAGAAGAGGAGATTAAGGGGTGATATGATAGCCATGTTCAAATATATAAAAGGATGTCACAGAGAGGATGGAGAAAGGTTGTTTTCTGCTGCTCCAGAGAAGCGGACACGGAGCAATGGATCCAAACTACAAGAAAGAAGATTCCACCTAAACATTAGGAAGAACTTCCTGACAGTAAGAGCTGTTCGACAGTGGAATTTGCTGCCAAGGAGTGTGGTGGAGTCTCCTTCTTTGGAGGTCTTTAAGCAGAGGCTTGACAACCATATGTCAGGAGTGCTCTGATGGTGTTTCCTGCTTGGCAGGGGGTTGGACTCGATGGCCCTTGTGGTCTCTTCCAACTCTGATTCTATGATTCTATGATTCTATGATGGTGATGATAGGATTTGCTTTCTGTGTAGTATTAATTGTTCTTCCCACTTAAGAATCAACTTTAATGGTGCCCAGCACAAAAGACCCTGGGTCTATCTGCCATTAATTTGCCAGGGTTTGTTCCTTGAGAGGCTAGTGTGACTGCAAATTTAATACAGCGGTACCTCGGGTTACAGACGCTTCAGGTTACAGACTACGCTAACCCAGAAATAGTTCTTCAGGTCAAGAACTTTACTTCAGGATAAGAACAGAAATCATGCTCCGGCGGCATGGCAGCAGCAGGAGACCCCATTAGCTAAAGTGGTGCTTCAGGTTAAGAACAGTTTTGGGTTAAGAACGGACCTCCAAAATGAATTAAGTTCTTAACCCGAAGTACCACTGTATTCTATCAAAAAGGGGGAAATGTTATGCAGGGAAAGGCATCATAATTGTGAAGAGCTGGGAGAGAGACAAAGCAGGATCAGATGGACCCCAAGCCAAACTGGGCAGTCTATGAAATGCCACAAATCAAGGTGGACTGGTTTCTGAAGCCTTGAATCAGGGTGTAGACCAAATCTTGCAGCCGGTGCAGACCTCTCCCATGCTTATCAAAATCAAACTGTTTCAAAAAGATATGCTGGTTGATCCCACATCTCAAACAATGATTCGGTTTCCAGTAGGCTGCCAGAAAGACATTATGTTCTGTGTGTGTTTTCAAAGAGAAACCAGCTCGACATGTGCCCAACTGGTGTCCTGGAATGTAGCTGTTTCCCTGTGTCTAATCTCGCATTAGACACAGAAAAACAGAAGGAGGGGAGAATAAAGTTTTATTTATCACACTCCCAATTTACATGCATTAATCACCTTGTTTTGATTTCAGCCAGGTGATCATTCCCATTTACTCAGGCCAGATCCTGGGGATTTTAAAAAAAATAATAATAATCATTATGTGTGTGGTTCTTACACTATCAAATTTATCAATCTCCTGGTGGTAAAATTCTAGTATTTGACTGGATTAGAAGGAACAAACTTTACTTAGCAGTGTAACAGTTGGGTAGCAGTTGCTGCTACCCAACTGTATACAAAACTGAAACTAATCAGATCTTCTCTGCTGGCCTTGCCCAGAACTGATCCTGCCCTCCATCCAGCAAGGGAGCAGCTCTGCCATGTACAGAACCATTTCAGACCCTCCAAGTGTTCTGATTTCTCAGGGATAGTCCCAGAAATATAGAAGCCATCTCAGTTTCTGTTTTGATCCAGGAATGTCCCATTTTTCCTTTTTCATCCCCTCCACATCTTGGAGAACAATTAAAAGGGGTGTGTGTGTGTGTGTGTGTGTGTGTGTGTAGGTGCAAAAATGGAGTCCTGTTTATACTGAAAATGAAATTCCTGCACCAAATGAAGGAAATGGTATGATGGCATACAAAGCCCTTCCAATAACTTTGAAGGAAAACATCACCAATCCACTTTAAATTCTTTAATTGAAATGCTTCGGCAGCCAGCCATTTCTTAGGAAACGCTTGGAGTGCTGATTCCTTTATTGTAAACGGGGCCTTATTTGGTCTACTCAGAAGTAAGCCCCACTGTATTCAATGGAGCTTACTCCCAGGTTATTGAGTACAGATTGTGCAGCCTTACACTGCAATCTGAAGCATTTTTACTCAGAACTGGGTCCCACTGAGTTCAATAGGATTTATGTTCCTGAATATTCTCACAGTTTCCATTACTATTAGTACCATAGTACCTCGGGTTACAGATTCTTCAGGTTACAGACGCTTCAGGTTACAGACTGCACTAACCCAGAAATAGTACCTCAGGTTAAGAACTTTGCTTCAGGATGAGAACAGACACTGTGCGGCGGCAACGTGGCGGCAGCGGGAGGCCCCATTAGCTAAAGTGGTACCTCAGGTTAAGAACAGTTTCAGGTTAAGAACGGACCTCCATAACCAATTAAGTTCTTAACCCGAGGTACCACTGTATTAGTATTAGTATTTTAGTATTAGTATTATATACCACCTTTTCCCTTGAGAGGGACTCAAGGCAACTTACAGCTACAATTTTATTTCATTCCCTTTATCTGCTGAAGATGTTGTACATGATCCCTTCCCTCACACATTTTTGCTTTACAATAATCCCATCAGGTAGTTTTCATGGAGAAGCTTTAATTGGCTCAAGGTGACAGATGTAGATGTGTATATGACATCTGTGTGTGTGCAGAGATCAGATGCAGGAGGAGCTTCCTGCTGTAGAATAGAATGCCCCTATTTTCATCTGAGAAATGTTGGACAGCATGCCATTTCTAAATCACTTTAGTTCCTAGTCACATTGCAGGAATAAGTTATTGAGCCAAAAGTGTTGTCTGAAAGCAAATTATGCAACAAGCTTGATGAAACTAAGTGGGTCTGGGCCTAATCACAAGCTGCAGTGGAGAAGCATTTTCAGGAATATTCCTGGCTGGGTGGAACAATCATTTGCAGTCTATGGATGGGAGGCTTACTGTAACAAGTAATGGAAGTGGTAGCTGTTATATTTTGTAAATTATTATTTAACTACTAGCTGCATTGTTCAATGAAGTGAGAGTGACCCAGAGGGTGCCATTCTTCTGAACGCCAAATGAGTTTCTACTTCCCCTCTATCATACCTGGCGCTAACCTGGTGCCAGACATGGAATCCTCTAAGGATGAACCAGACACCCCACAGTTCGAAGATCCTCAGGAGCAGGTAGGGTCTCTGACAGACAGTGCTGAGAATCCCCTTCAGGGCCCCTCTGGTGGTAGACCTGCTGGAGAACCTGTGGAGCTGTCAAAGGACGAGGTGGAGCCATCTCTCAGCATTGGAGAACATGGGCACCAAAAAGTCTGGACCTAGACCAAAGAGCAATGAGGTACAGACTTTTTGGTGCCCATGTTCTCCAATGCTGAGAGATCAATAACCCCAGAGTTAGCTCATGAGTAAAGGGTCGACAAATGCACTCAGTGGTTAGGAAAGTTTCCTTGCCTGGAACCTTGGAAAGCCACAGACAATCAGTGTGGACAACGCTGAGTTAGATGAACCAATGGTCTCCCTCAATGTAAGTCAGCTTTCTATGTTTCTAAGCATGTGATGCAAAGTATTTTAGTTGTGAGACTCTGTCCCATGAGCCTGGACAGTTGCAGTTGTATCTCCAGTCTGGATTATAACAGCCTGTGAAGTCAATGAAGTCGTTGTAGACATTCATAGGTTTGCACTGTATGCCATTTGTTTAATTGTTTGTTCTGCATTGGTTTCAAGAATAGACATGAGCTTGGCTGGAATATTCTCCAGAAGGAGCAGTACAAATAAGAACAAAAATGATAATACCATTCAACGGGAAAGATGATTTCAGCAAGGCATTTGACAAGGTGCCCCATGATATTCTTGTAAAGAAGCTGGTAAAATGCGGTCTTGACTATGCTACCACTCAGTGGATTTGTAACTGGCTGACTGACCGAACCCAAAGGGTGCTCATCAATGGTTCCTCTTCATCCTGGAGAAGAGTGACTAGTGGGGTGCCACAGGGTTCTGTCTTGGGCCCGGTCTTATTCAACATCTTTATCAACGACTTGGATGATGGACTCAAGGGCATCCTGATCAAATTTGCAGATGACACCAAACTGGGAGGGGTGGCTAACACCCCAGAGGACAGGATCACACTTCAAAACGACCTTGACAGATTAGAGAACTGGGCCAAAACAAACAAGATGAATTTTAACAGGGAGAAATGTAAAGTATTGCACTTGGGCAAAAAAAATGAGAGGCACAAATACAAGATGGGTGACACCTGGCTTGAGAGCACTACATGTGAAAAGGATCTAGGAGTCTTGGTTGACCACAAACTTGACATGAGCCAACAGTGTGACGCGGCAGCTAAAAAAGCCAATGCAATTCTGGGCTGCATCAATAGGAGTATAGCATCTAGATCAAGGGAAGTAATAGTGCCACTGTATTCTGCTCTGGTCAGACCTCACCTGGAGTACTGTGTCCAGTTCTGGGCAGCACAGTTCAAGAACGACACTGACAAACTGGAACGTGTCCAGAGGAGGGCAACCAAAATGGTCAAAGGCCTGGAAATGATGCCTTATGAGGAACGGCTAAGGGAGCTGGGCATGTTTAGCCTGGAGAAGAGGAGGTTAAGGGGTGATATGATAGCCATGTTCAAATATATAAAAGGATGTCACATAGAGGCGGGAGAAAGGTTGTTTTCTGCTGCTCCAGAGAAGCGGACACGGAGCAATGGGTCCAAACTACAAGAAAGAAGATTCCACCTAAACATTAGGAAGAACTTCCTGACAGTAAGAGCTGTTCGACAGTGGAATTTGCTGCCAAGGAGTGTGGTGGAGTCTCCCTCTTTGGAGGTCTTTAAGCAGAGGCTTGACAACCATATGTTAGGAGTGCTCTGATGGTGTTTCCTGCTTGGCAGGGGGTTGGACTCGATGGCCCTTGTGGTCTCTTCCAACTCTATGATTGTATGATTCTATGTTGGATCTTGGAATACAGGTTGCCTCTAGATGACTTCTTTACTGAGAATGATCCCGATTTGTTTGTGGGGAGGTTAGATGCATCAAGCAAGAATTATCACACACTTTCCCCCATCACTTTCCATCTTGCAAAAAGTCAGACTGGTTTTTGGAAGGTGGGAGAGCAACCAGCTTTAATTGCATGACTTGGGTTTCCCAAGAGGTGATTGAACCACACCGCAACATAGCAATGGTCTGGAAGCACCCAGTGACTAATAGAAATCAGATTGCAACTACTAATCTCCTTGTTGGTGTATGTGTGTGCTTTCAAATCCTTTGGAATGCGGGCAGCTGCCTTGGAGAAAGTCAGACCATCTGTCTACCTAGCACAGTATCACCTACACTGACTGGCTGTACAGGGTTTCAGGAAGAGAGTCTTTCCCACCCCACCTGGAGACACCAGGGGTCAAACATGAGACCTTCTGCATGCAAAGTAGATACTCTACTCATTGAGCTGCAGCCATTCCCTAGAAGGATTTGTGGACTGACTTGTCAGTACTAATGCAGCTGACAATTGAGCGTTTTCAATTGAGCGTTTGCCCCATATACAGGGTCTCAATATACCTCAATAGCAACGTCTCTGGGTATCATATTGTTAGGTCTTTGAATCATAACATACAAAGCACAGAGGACATTCTCAGTCTTACCTGGAGATGCGGGGAGGGGAGGGGTCGGATCTGGCACCTTCTGCATGCAAAGCAAATGCCCTACCACTGAGCTACGACCCTCCCCTCCTTTTTCGCATTTCCGCAGAGGTTATGGGGGGGGGATCTACAGACAAGGTTGGTGATTGATGCCTGGTAAGGAACGGGTTACTGTGAGACCCCGGCGTCCAGGCACCACGAGGACCAGCCGTCTGCTTTTTTTCCTCCTCCTCTCGTGCTGGAGTTTTAGCGTGGGCGAGACGAGGCAGGAGGAGCTGGAAAGCGCGCACGCCGGGGGTGGGTGGGCTGTTTAGAACAGGATTTCTTTCCCCCTTTCCAAGCTTCCACGGAAAGGAGCTTGTGCTGGGTGGCTGAGCTGCCGTTGGGCAAAGGTGCGTCGCCGCTCCCCCCCCCCCATCCCCACGGAAGCGGGTGGGGCCGGCGTCTGCCATGGCCACCTGCTGGGTAGATTTGTCCCGGAGCGCAGCGCGTTTGGGACCGGCCGGGCACCTGTGGGGACCAGCTGGGCGCACCTGAGCTGGAGCGAGCTGGGCGCCCCCTCCCTCCCTCCCCTGCTGCTGTCCCTCGGAAAAGGGAGGTTTTATGCGGAGGTTGCTGGAGACCCCCTGGGGGGCCGGCGCGGGTTCTCTTTCTTTCTCTCCCTCGGGTGAGAGATCTGGGGCGGCGGAGAAAAGAAGGCAAGGAGAGACGCGGAGAAAGAGGGGGAAGCACGACGGAAGGGAGGTCTGAGGTGGCGGCGGGATCCAGACCTGTAGGAGCAGCAGAGCCGCCTGCCTGGAAGGTAAGACCCAACCGCCCCCGCCCTGCTTTTCCTCCTCGGCGCACCGCCGCCGCCTGTGCGCGCAAGGCTCCTTCTCCAAACGTGCCCAAGAGAGCGCAGCGCACGGCGATGCTTTTCGCTCGGGCACGCGAGGACCGCGGTGGAGGTGAGCGAGCAGGTTGGCTTCGGGGGCTCGCGACGGCTCTGGGCAGCAGCAGCAGCTGCTGCTGCTGTAGCTGCTTCTGAAGGACAGGCGAGGGTGGGAGAGATCCTGATGAGGAGAGACCTGTTAGCGAGCAAAAGGCGCTGGAGAGGGTGGCGGAGGAGCGATGGAGTTGATCCGGCTTGGGTCTGCTGTGTTGGTGGCCGCTGACATTCTTCCCCTCCAGGGCTGGGTGTGAGCGGCGTCCTCGGAAGCAGAGTGAGAGCTGTTCTGTGGGTTTTGGTTACCGTGTGTGGTGTGGAAGATGCTTACATAAAATCAGCATGAGCAAGGAAGCCACAGCAAGCTGTTGGTTCTTCTGAAGGGGCCACAAGATTATCATAATAATAAAAAATCTGGAATGTGATTCCTTTTCAGTGCCCCCTGGTTGCTTCCCATGTTGGTCCTACTTGGAGTAGACCATCTTGAAATGAATGGACCTAAGTTTGCCATGCCTGTTGAGTTCAATGGGTCTCCTCTGAGTAGGGAGAGAGCCCCCTTCTCTTTAGTGTGGCTTGGGCTTTGGGTTTAAGAGAAGGCTCCCTTCCATAATTGGCATTCGTCTTCTAGCGTTGGGAGGTTTTGCTCTTCAGGGAAATGCTTAGGTGTCACATGAAAAATGTACCCCTCGGATTCCTACCTTGGAAAGAGATTATTGTTCTTAAAACTGTGTCCTGGGTATAAGATGCTAGCAGAGGAATGAGGGACAGTAGTCACAGGAAGGGTTCATTTCTTATTTGGGAAGGGTGAGAGTGGTTGTATGGGAAAAGTGGTCTCCTTGTAGTCCTCTGTCTCTCTCTTTTATGTTTAGTTAATAAAAACATAATTGCTTAGGGCCTTGGCTCTGTGGTAGATCACCTGTTTTGCTTGCAGAAAGGTCCATGCTCATCCCCAGGCGGTTCCAGCTAGGGCTGGGACAGGAGAGCCACTGCCAGTCAGACTAAACAGATGGACCCACAACAAGCTAGATGGACCCAACTCAGTAGAAAGCAGGTTCTTACGTTCCTCACACACCAGCATGTTTTCCCTGGGCAACCAGCTGTGGAGATCATCGGGTGGACCATAAGGAAAACAACAACAACATCTCAGTGTTGTCCTTTCTCTCACTCACTACCGCCCCTTCCATCCCTCTCAAATTTCCCTCCTTGTCCAAGATGCACAGATTCTGCAGGACTGCAGGAGAGCTGAGGCTTCTCTCATAATGGAAACCTTGCTTGACTAGGGCTGAGCGCCCTGGGAAAGATGGTTGGGTTCCAAAAATAACTACGAAGTTGCTAAGCATCAGGTAGGTCCATTCAGGAGAAAACTGGGGGGGGGGTAAAGTGTGTAGTGTGAGAATAGGCAGGAAAGGTGGAATATTAAGTAATCAACAGGATGTCAGGCTGCATGTCAATTTATGTATGTGTTTAAAGCTGGACGGGCCTTAATTTGTGCATAATGCAAAGACCCAAGAGAACATTACACAGAGACTTTGTTATTAGGTATTCCAAGGCTCTTGGTTAGTGCAGACTCAATTTAAAATGAGCATTGGAAGGTCAGCTGCATTTATACAGGCAAGTCAGTCTACTAATCCTTCTAGATTAGGGAAGGGTCGTAGCTCAATGGTAGAGAATCTTCCTTCTACGTGGGGGAAAAACAGGTGCTCTATCTCTGAGCAATGGTTCAAGACCTGTTGCAGGTTTGCTTCTTGGTTTCATTTCTCTTCCTTATGGCAAATAGGTTTAATTCATGGCTGGTCTCTGTACACAGCAGAAATACAGTTCAGGAAGCAAGCTGTTTTGGCAGGCAGGCAAACCACAGGGCTGTCTCAAAGGTCCCAGGCTTCCTACCTGTCAGAGACAGCAATGTGTCTGAATATGAGTTGCTGGAAGCCACAGGATGGAGAGAAGATTGTTATGCTCATGTCCTGCTTGTGGGCTTCCCAAAGGCATCTGGTTGGCCACTGTGAGAACAGGGTGCTGACTCTATGGGTCTTTGGCCTGATCCAGCAAGACTCTTCTTGTGCTCTCAAGTCAAATCCTGGGACTGTAGATCCTTGTACCCATAGACAGTGAGGGCGTTCGGCATGCAGAGCATGCTCTCTATTCAGAGAGTTCATGCTTTCCACACAGATGTGCCTGCAGCTGTTTGCACAAATGGCATTTCTGCCCAAGATGCAGGAATACCAAATACCTACTCATTTTATTGGAAGTTTAGGAGCTACAGTATCTATGCAAAGGGGTGGGGAGGCAATGCAAATAGCTTCTCCGCTTGGGAGCTAGAAGTAAAATATTCAAAGTTGCCCCTTAAATTAGAGAAATGGACAAATTAGAGAAGTTTTAATAATGCTTTCATCTCAATCTAGCACCTTTTTTTGGCGTAGGCACTCAAAGTGTTATCTTTGCAACCTTGTTATCCTGAAATGCTGAATATAAGTTTGATTGGACAGTCACACTTTTCCGTCTCAACAGATGTGTTTACTTGGGAGTTAATCCCACTGAGCTGAGTGGGGATTAATTTAGGTGAGCGTGAACATCACTGGTCTTCAACAGGTTGGTTGGGAGCCACTGGTGGGCTGAGGCTTGATCCAAGGTTGGTCGCCATAGGAACACAACCACCATGCAAAAATATGGTGAAAGGTTAAGAAATGGGTCCGGTCTGCAAACACCTGTTTGGGTTAAAAGTTGATTCTGGGTCCGAAAAGGTTGAAGATACCTGGTGTATAGAATTACAGCCCTAAAGGTTGTTTCAAAAGGTGTTGCTTCAAAATAAATGCCTAAAAAAAATACACAAGTTGCAAATTCACCACTGCCAATTATGTCTGGGCTGTTAGTTTACTTAGTAGTAAGTTCAGGGGGTGATTTTTTTTTATTGAGATGGCAGAGTATGAGGAGGGGCAGTTGTAACCATTTCTTTGTATATGTACTCTGCAAAAATGGTCCACTTCTATAGAAAAAGAAAAAGCTCCTACTGGCATCTATTCACAATCCTAATAATTCATTGTGGTGTGTGTATGATTTTCATGGAGATTGCTGCCAGCAAGACAGCAGTCTCCCCCCCCCTTCTCTCTCTCTCACACACACACACACTTATTTACTTACTAGATATTAAATACACATAACACCCTAATGTGATTGGCAGCAATGCACTTAACATCAATAGGCACCCAAGTACTTGCAAGACCACCTCCCCCAATATCAGCTACCTGAGACCCTATGATTGACAGGTGAGTCCTTGTTGATAGTGCCACCTCTGGGGGCTACCCGCTTGGTGCTGGCCTGTGACAGGGCCTTTCTGGTGGTGGTTCCCCATTTGTTCAGTGTCCTCTTCGGTGGTGGTGGTGGTGGTGGTGGTGGTGGTGTGTGTGTGTGTGTGTGTCTCCCTCATTGTTGACTTTTGAAAGGAATTTGATGGATAAAATGTATTGTTCCTAGCAACCCTGAAATCACTGGTTGAGAGAATGCTTTTTAACTGGTTTTAGAATGCGTTTAAAAGTGCTTTTTTATTGTTGATGGGTCTACTGCCTTGAGCCCCTTTGGGATGAAGTGTGGGAGATAGATAGATAGATAGATAGATGATAGATAGATAGATGATAGATAGATAGATGATAGAATTCTAGTTAGAGACCCTTAGTTGAGAGGAACATTCTGAAGTTTTTCTTTTCTGTCCACTCCCAGAGTTGACCAGTGTAATACCACAAGAATTTAACCTACTACCCCAAAACTGCATGCTCTGCCACTGAATCCGGAATCAATTCATATTTTTGCATCTTGGGTGTTCATGATGACCCACTTAAACTTGGGGAGCTGGCGTGATGCTGGGTGGGTGAGCTCTGAATAGGGAAATTCAGGTCAAATTACTCCACCTCCATAAACTTGGAGGCCACAGATAAGCCTTGGCTACCTTGAGGAGACAGTGACGCTGACCTAACTTGCTGGGTTGTTTTAAGGATTGCAGCAAGATAATGTGTATGCTTCAAGCATTCTGAGAAACTACCTGAATGTCAAGTATGAATGTCAAGTCCTAATTATTATTGCACCATCTCCAGCCTCTGCCTTGTGCTCCCATTTTGCTTTTGCTTCTCTACCTTAGGTAATGGATACTAGGGATCATTGTAGTTTTTGTTGAATTAACAATGCAAATCCTTAGCTATTTCATGGTTTAATAGTTTTCCTAAAGAATATAGGTTTGCTAGGCTGTATGTTTGTCTTGAGAACATTGCTCTTCTCTGGAACAGCCTTCTTTGCATCACAGTGTTCCAATGAACAGATGCTATTAACACCTCCCAGTTCTTCCAGGAACCAGCTCCAGTCATGTACCCAGCCACATATCACTGTGTCTTCCCACAGCACTTTGGAATTTTCAAAATGTTTTACCATCTAGATGTTTCCAAAACCCACAGTAGGGCAACATTTTTGTTAAAGGTAAAGGTAAAGGGACCCCTGACCATTAGGTCCAGTCGTGGCCGACTCTGGGTTTGAGGCGCTCATCTCGCTTTATTGGCCAAGGGAGCCGGCATACAGCTTCCGGGTCATGTGGCTAGCATGACTAAGCCGCTTCTGGAGAACCAGAGCAGTGCATGGAAACGCTGTTTACCTTCCCACCGGAGCAGTACCTATTTATCTACTTGCACTTTGACATGCTTTTGAACTGCTAGGTTGGCAGGAGCAGGGACTGAGCAACGGGAGCTCACCCCATCATGGGGATTTGAACCACCGACCTTCTGATCGGCAAGTCCTAGGCTCTGTGGTTTAACCCACAGCGCCACCCGCGTCCCAACATCTTTGTTAGGACCAACCAAAAAAAGTCACAAGCTTTCAAGTTCTCCAACATTCTTCATCGTCAAGCCTTTTTCCATTTCTGGATAAAAGCCTGTTCACTCTGTTGTGACTCTTGAGTTGTCTTTGTGGTTTTTATTCTTCTTTCAGGCCAAGGTTTCCCAACCTTGGATCTCTGGTTGCTTTTTTGGACCACAACTCTCATGATCCCTAGCTGGCAGAATCAGTGGTTAGGGATGATGGGAGTTGTAGTCCCAAAACAGCCAAAGATCAAAGTTTCGGAAACCTTGTTCCAGGCCAACACCTATCATTTATGTCAGGGACAGGAACCTGTAATCCTCTATATGTTGTTGGACTCCTTCAACCACAGACAGCATGACTGATTCTTGGGGATGGTGGTATTGTAGACCAACAGTACCTGGAGGACCATAGGTTTCCCATCTCTGATCTATGTGATGATTGCAGAGAAGACAATCTTTTGAGGCAATGCAGTTGTTCCACTGTACAGATCTCAGACCAGAAAAGACTGGTGTTCCCAAAGGGTTGTAGTTCTGCTTTACATGCAGAAGGTCTTAGCTTCAATTCCCAAAACCCGCAAGGAGGGCTGGGAGAGAATCCTGCCTGAAATCCTGGAGATATACTGCCAGTTAATGTTGGGATTACTGAACTAGACAGAGCATTGGTTTCACTAATTCTAAGACATTTTCCTATGTTCCTGAGCCTTATAGTAAGTCCACAACAGAGGTGGGGCTTGAACTCAGAGCTCCCTGACCCATTTATTGAGTTGTCTGCTGCAATTTGCTTGCCCTGTAGGGTTCCTTATGCAACTATTTTTATCTAAACTCATAGGCTATATTTTGATTTCAGTCTTCCTCCAGGGAACTCATGACAACGTACATGATTCTTCCACCCACCCAGTCTCATTTTTTAAATTTATTGAAAATATTTGTATATTGCAATTTGGTTAAGAAAAAAAGAATAGCAATTATAGTGCAATAAAAGTCCTACGGATCACCAGTTAACTATTATGGACAATGTTTCTTTTCTTAATTGTTTGCATAGCTTGAAAAGTTTTCAGCAAATGTTTGAAGGTTATCGTGGAAGGCGTTTGTTGAATCTCTACTGGAAGAGCACTTCATGGGACCAGGCCACTAGCACTGAAGACTTGATTTGGATAAAAAAAAAGCCTCACCAACTCCAGTGACAACCAGCAGTGCCCTTGCTAATGCTCTCAGTGATCAAGCTGGGGTATAAGGGTTCAGGTAGTCTCAGAGGGACCCTGGACCTAAGTTGCTTAGAGGGACCTAAGTTGCTTAGAGCTTTGTAAATTAATTCAAGAACCTGGTTCAGTAGTAGATGGGCTACCAGTGCAATTGTTTTATCCATGGTGTCACATGTTGGCAGCCATCCAGGTGGATAGCTCAGTTGGTTAGAGCATGGTGCTGATAACGCCAAGGTCACAGGTTTGATCCCTATATGGGACTGCTGCATATTCCTGCATAACAGGCGTTTGGACATGATGATCCTCAGAGTCCCTTCCAATGCTATGATTCTATGTGCCCCCATTGGTTATCTCATCACTGCATTATGCACCAGCTAGAGCTTTGGAGCCGACCCAAGGGCAGCACCACATGGTGCAATCCTTATAACAGTCCTGGGAGGTAGTTAATTCTGAAAGACAGTGACTAGTCCAAAGTCTGACCTGGTGTAAGAAAGGATTCCTCTTTGTCCATGTAGCTCAGTATGGGACTCAGGCAGAGGTTTCACCTTCACTGATGATCTTATCATTTTAACTGGAGAGATGCCAGAGGGTTGAACCTCAGACCTTCAGCCTGTAAAGTCTGGGATCTATTTATTGTTTTATTTGTATAAGATTATTTACCACCACCCCTTCACCACACAGAACTATAGTCCCATATGGAATCATAGAATTGTAGACTTGGAAGGCACCCAGAGGGTCATTGAGTCTGTTCCCCTGCAATGAAGGAACCCCAGAGCCAGTGTGGTGTAGTGGTTAAGAGTGGTAGACTCGTAATCTGGTGAACCGGGTTCGCGTCTCCGCTCCTCCACATGCAGCTGCTGGGTGACCTTGGGCTAGTCACACTTCTCTGAAGTCTCTCAGCCCCACTCACCTCACAGAGTGTTTGTTGTGGGGGAGGAAGGGAAAGGAGAATGTTAGCCACTTTGAGACTCCTTTGGGTAGTGATAAAGCAGGATATCAAATCCAAACTCTCTTATTCTTCTTCTCAACTAAATCACGCATGACAGATGGCAATCCAACCTCTGCTTAAAATCATCAAAGGAAGGAGAGTCCACCACCTCCTGAGGGAGTCTGTTCCACTTCCCAAAGTTCCTGAGGGAGTCTGTTCCACTTCCCAAACTTCCTAATGTTGGGGTCCTACCCTCCAGAGCAACAGATATAGTTACCATATGTATGCTGTTGACATATGTCAATCTCCCCCTCCAAAAAAAGTGCCTAATCCTGAGGTCATCAGCATGGCACCCATGGGTGCAATGAAAGCCTTGATCAGTGTCTCCATCAAGGGATGGCCAGAGCAGTAACTCTCCTTATCCTTTAAATCCTACCAAGAGCTGAAGGAGGAAGTAGGAAGAGCTTTTGTTTCTAAGTACTTTCCAATGTTCAGATCAGCAGCTGAACAGAAAGGGGAGAGATCTGGGTGGCAGAGAGACAAAAAGAGTGTCTGATGGAGGGGAGCCGGGGGGGGGAGTGGGGTGCTAGGGAATGTAGGGGAAGAGAGAGTGGCATGCCAGGGAGAAGTCTGGCGTGTAGATGCAGGCACAAGTCTGATCCAGTAAAACAGATCCTCTTGAAATTGCGTAGTATTATACCCCGGTCAGTTGACTTTGATCATCTCAAGCAGCCCTCCTGACTGTCCCACAGCTTTTTAGCATAGCGGCACCAGCACTTTGGAGCTGGCGCAGTCCCCAGTGAAATTGGGCAGGCACCCACAAGTCTGATATTTTGCTGCCTGCACACAATGAGTTTCGCCACTCATTTCCAGAGATTTAATTTGATTCGTTGTTAGTCATTTGTTCTGTACTTTATGTTTTTATAATTTTATGATGTCTTAATGGTTTTAATGATCTATATATTGAATGAGCTGGAAGTTTATAAAATGATGATGATGATAATGATGATTATACGGGGTTAGAGGGATGAATGGTTTAGCCCAGAGGTTTTCAACCTTTTTGAGTCCACAGCTCCCTTAACCAACTACTGTACATTCTTTCTGTGGAACCCCTGTAGGGCTCAGGAGCCCAGTTATGTCAGCCCTTGCCTGCAAAGCTGGCAGCCCCTCACCCTTTTCCAAACACTCTCCCTTGTGGAGTATTCCCTCAGCTTCCTCTCCTCTCCCCTCTCCTTGGGAGTCCTCTGGGCAGCTGCTGCCGCCACCCCGGTCTCTGAGCTGCCCCCTTGCTCCAAAGAGAGGGGGGCCCCCAGAGGCACCATTCGCCTGTGGAGCTTATAGCCAGGGCTGCTGCAGTAAACAGCTGTGCAAGCCTTTGGGAGGCAGAGACGTGAGAGGGCATCAGAGGAGGGAGAGAAAGAAAGAGGGACAGAGGCCAGTGCTGTCCACGGCACCCCTGACCATCATTCAAGGCACCCCAGGGTGCCATGGCACACTGGTTGAAAACAAATGGTTTAGCCTAATTCAGGCTTCCTCAGACTCAAAACTCAGGTTTTTGAGACTACAATTCCCATCATCCCTGACCACTGGTCCTGCTAGCTAGGGATCATGGGAGTTGTAGGCCAAAAACATCTGGAGGGCTGAGTTTGAGGAAGCCTGGCCTAATTGTTAAGATGAGCATTCTCTGTTAAAAAGATCAGTGCTGCTGGATCACATGGAATCCATCTAGTCCAGTATCCTGTGCCTGGCAGTGGACAGCCAGAGAAGCCTGTAATAATGGCATGAACACAAACTGCCCCCTACATCAATAGCATTTAGGACGAGTCCACACCTGTGTGCATGTGTTTGAATTTATATTTCTACCCTACCTTTTCTCCAAAGACCTCTGTTATTCCCACAGCAGCTCTGAGAGAGACTGAGCTCAGATATGACTGGTCCTAAGGTCCTATGACCCACTTTCTCACATCCTAGTCAGACAATGTGGTGAGATCCAGGCAGTTGTCTCTCAGGATAGTGTTGGGTGATGCTGGGCCTGAGTGGTTCATCAGGGGTAGGCTTTGGAAAATTGAGACTGTTCCTGATATTGAAGGAGCTAACTAGAGCACATGAGTCTATGAGCTGCCAGCCTGACAAAGGGCAATGTGAATTTTAGGAAGCAATCGGCAAATCAATTTAGGTTTTCCCATTTTGTTCCAAGTCCCAAATTCAGTTCTCCACATTTCCACATGAGACTGTGATTAAAAAATATATATCAAGCCCGCATGAAAATTCACCAGCACCTTTCTGGAACTTTCTCCTAACATACACACCTTTGCACACATTTCTTTTTGTGCAGTGTACTTTCTCCTAATATATTAATGCATTTCTGTAAGCTGGATTCATTAATATATGCCCTTGTATGCACGCTTAACCCCATGCATATTCAATTTCATATACATCACTTGGCAAAATGTGCAGAAGTGTGGATTTTGAAGGATGGTTGTTTTTCTGTTTCAAATTAGCTGGGTTCCACCTTTCAATATGAACCGGATCCAATTTCTCCCCTGCCTCTAGTTGTGGCTCGGTGCTACAGTGTACCGGTATATGCTCTGCATTTAAGGATGCTGGGGTCTACCAGAAGCATCATTAGACTCTCCTGTCTGAAACCCTGGAGAGCTGCTGTCAGATACTCAGTGTATCCATTACGGAGCATGATAGACGGAGGGTTTGACCGGGGATAAGGCTTCTTCTTGTGTTCCAGTGAAAATTCACTCTCGCACGAGCACACTGCAGTAGTTCTTTAACAGCTAAAGCTACACTGATCACATGTACTTCTGTAGATTCCATATTCCTTGCTTTGGTTTACTTCTTTCCATTCTAGTCAAGTGCTGTGATTTGATTTGATTTGATTTCTTTTTGCAGGAGTATTATTATTAATAATAATACCAGTTCTATACCACTTTATATTTTTAAGGGAAAAAACCCTCAAAGCAGTTCACAACACATTAAAACGTCAAATGAAACAGTCCAGAATAAAAAAATACCGAAGAAAGTCAGCCATGGCATACGTACGCATTCAAAGCAACACAATTTATGGGTAACTAAAATATTGTCTTAAGGATTTCAAAATAAATCATTACAAAAGAGGTCAACTACATAATGCACATTTAACACAGCAAAGTGGGCAAAGAAAGAAAGAAAGAAAAGATCTTAAACATTTCGAAAGAAAGCATTACTAAAGGAAGTCAAATAGAAAATATTAATTGGATAGAGCATCTGTAAACACCACTGCCTTTTAAATTCTACGCACAGTGTTATGGGCACAGCCTGTGTTTGGTTTAAACAACTGTGCAATGGTTTGAATACATCTGGGTCCTGCTTTGAAAAACTGACTCATGACGGCACATTAATTTTTACTCAACCATTAGGAAAATTTGCTCAGAAAGCTTATGTCCTCAGCTGATTCCGAAGGATTCTATGCTGAATTGTGTATGACGCGAGGGATGCGGGGAGAAGAGGTTATGTTAGGTGAAGTGTTCAGTTGGCTTGCAACAATAAGTTATTGAGATTCTTGTGGATGGTCATATTGAATAATCCATGTGAAGGAAAACGCTGATCCTAAACCTTCGCTGCCTTGCGGGATATCTTCAGCAGAATAAAAGGCTAAGGGGTAAATCCTGCACAAATCAAATAATGAAGGGAGGTGAAAAAACGTACAGCACCCTCAGGTAGACCCCGAGTCAAATTGGGCCACCTCAGGTCATTGTGGGCTGCTATTCTGAAGCGCCAAATTGGTATCCGAACAAAATCTTATAGTCTATGTAGTCTGTACACTCCTGTTTGGGAAAAGCAAAGTATCTGCTTTTTTTACCTGTCTTTACAGAGAACAATTTTGAAGGGATGGTGGCACCTGATTTTTCTTTTAAAGTTCAAGTAGTACAGCAGGGGAACTGTGATTCAAATGGAAGTGTCAAAAGATGAAGATTTAGGACTTGGTTGGCTTTAAAAAATATTTATTTATTTATTTGTTTGTTTGTTACTTTGTCTGTGTGCCATTCATTTGATATTGCAGTATTTCAGAGCAAACACTGCTCATCACTAAAGTCAAGCTTTGAACCTCAAAGCTAGAAGATTGACAATTGGTATTATGTTGGCTAAAATAAAATTTTTAAAGGATCCACGGAAAATGTGGGGAATGACAGGTCTGCCAGCTTAACTTACTTCCCCTGTAGATTGGTAGAAATTCTTTTCTCCATTCTGAAGGGAAGTAGCAGGTACTCTAAGGACACAGCAGCTGTAGAAACCCAATGTTAGCCTCTCACATAAGTGGGCCTTCTTCAGCAAAACCTCCAAGTATCCGTATTTTCCAGGGACAGTCCCAGATTTACAGAAGCCATCCTGGTTTCTGATTTGATCCTGGAATGCCTCACTCTCCTTTAGGACGTCCCTATTTTCATTGGAGAAATGTAGGAGGTGGATATGGTAGGACATCCCTATTTTCATCAGAGCGATGTTAGAGGGTATGGAGTTATCAGACCCCAAAGGCATCTGAAGGCAGCCCTGTATGGGGAAGTTTTTAAATGTCTAATGTTTTATTATGTATTTATATATGTTGGAAGCTGCCCAGAGTGGCTGGGCCAACCCAGTCAGATGGGTGGGGTATAAATAGTAGTAGCAGTAATTATTATAATCATAATAATCATAATAATTGAGTAGGGCGTCCCTATTTTCATCAGAAAAATGTTGGAGGGTATGTGGGCAGGCAGACTCTAGGGCAGGCTTCCTCAAACTCGGTCCTCCAGCTGTTTTGAGACTACAATTCCCATCATCCCTGGCCACTGGTCCTGCTAGCTAGGGATCATGGGAGTTGTAGGCCAAAAACTCTGGAGGGCTGAGTTTGAGGAAGCCTGGTCTAGGGTCTGTACTCCCTAAAGGGTCCACCATGATTTGTAATGGTGACCCCATTTTTTCTAATGTTTAAAGCCTGGTACTTGGAATCAGCTGATGAGTGCTGAGAGCCTTCTCCTTAGAAACAGGCTCCTGGTGTCAGTCAGCTCAGCCTTTAGATGGGCTTTGTGAGCCCCTTTTAAGTTGGCACCTGATGTCACAATGATATATGGTGATTGTCAGGTGGATGACCCACCCACTGGTTAAAGTTGTCCAGAAGACAGAGAAAGGATCTGTTTTAGTTTCTGTTTTACTCTGAATTCCACTGAATACTTGCAGAGCAACAGTGTAACAGGGCTGTTGCTTTGATGCCTTCCTTTGCAGGCTTCTGAATAGCATTTGGTTGTCACTGTGCAAAGCAGGATACATTCAAAACTTATAAGAGAAAAGAGCCAGAGTGTTGTAGCGGTTAGAGTGTCAGACTAGGACCTGGGAGATCTCAGTTCAAATCCCCACTCAGCCATGAAGCTCACTGAGTGACACTGGGCCAGCCATTACCTCTCAGCCACAGGGTTGTGATGGGAGGAAGGGACCATGTACATCAGTTTGAGCTTTTTGGAGGAAATATTGGGTTATAAATGCCATAAAATAAACAAGTCATTTCATTACACTGCATGGCATGTTTCTGTCCAGTATTCCATTTCTGCTGACGCTTTTCGTCCATGGCAAAAGATGGTTTAATTGAAGAGAGGCAATGAAATGTACTTGCAATGTCCTTAAAGATCTCACCATGTTCTTAGTACCAAAAAGGGAAATGAACTTGTTTTTAAGTTCACAACTTAAGTGCTTCTCATTCAGGCTGAAGACTTACGTCCATTGCCTTTCCAGGTTAAACCCTTTCTTCTTTACCCTCCTCCTTTTTTTAAAGGCTGATGAAAATACAGTGGTTAGCCACTGACATGGAATTAAATGCCTTAATAACATTCGTGTTTCTTCTCATTTGCAAGTAACCAGAAAACAACATGGGATGCGGGTGGCGCTGTGGGTTAAACCACACAGCCTAGGACTTGCCAATCAGAAGGTCGGCGGTTCAAATCCCTGTGACGGGGTGAGCTCCCGTTGCTCAGTCCCTGCTCCTGCCAACCTAGCAGTTCGAAAGTACGTCAAAGTGCAAGTAGATAAATAGGTACCGCTCTGGCAGGAAAGTAAACAGCGTTTCTGTGCGCTGCTCTGGTTCGCCAGAAGCGGCTTAGTCATGCTGGCCACATGACCTGTACGCCGGCTCCCTTGGCCAATAAAATGAGATGAGCGCTGCAACCCCAGAGACGTCTGCGACTGGACCTAATGGTCAGGGGTCCCTTTACCTTTACTATGTGCTTTAAATGTTCATTGAATGTGTTTTAAATGTATAGTGTGGATGGATCTAACCTTGGTTGCTGACCTAATGGTCTGGGGCCCCTTTACCTTTACCTAGAAAACAACAACTGTCCAGTGTCCAGTTTGTGTGCGTACATAGGAATGGTCCACGAACAGTGTTTTAAGTCAAGCAAACAATTTGCATTCTTAAAGGAGGAAAAATAAAATCTGTTCACCAGGCTAACAACCTATGGATGGGTTTTGCTTTCTATTTAGTTGGAAATATGATGTATCTTTTGATCTTCCTGCATTGCAGGGCATTGGACTAGATGACCCTCGGGTCCCTTCCAACTCTACAATTCTATAATCTCTTCTCCCCCACTTTCACATACTTTCCTTTGCCAAATAGTTTTGGATCACAGTGAAAGTCAATTTACGAGTGCATTAGTCACAATATAAATGATCTTGCATTTTGACAGGGGATAGAGGCAGTTGCACCATTGCCAGGGGAAATGGGTATTTTGCTGACAGCTGACTTCTGATGAGAATTGGTGTCGCTCACAACTTTTGACTTTCGTTAGCGTCTTGCGAAGAAAGCACAGAAATCTTACGTAATGAGATTATTGGCGTATATACAAGAGGGGGTATGCTGGAAAATGCGCCATTCAACATGATTGCTTTTCATTAAGTGCATCCTGCTTTTGAAAAAAGAGATTAAAGGATTGAAATGCTACTGCAAGAAAGGAGAAAAGATGTTAGTTGAATATTAGTGCTTTTGGTGCTCAGAATGGATTCATTTTGGGTGGGATGGGGATTCTTGCGCTGTTGAAGTGTTCAGCATTCAACAGGGGAGCTGAATGGGGAAGAATTGTAGCTCAGAGACAGAACACCTGCCTTGTAGGTTCAACCCCTGGTTTCTCCAGGTGGGGCTGGGAAGATCTTGGAGAGCCACTGTCAGTTAGGGTCAGCAATCCTGAGCTAGATGGATCTAATGATTTGACTCAGTATACAACAGATTCAGTGAGAGATTTTACTTTCTTGGGCTCCATGATCACTGCAGATGGTGACAGCAGCCACGAAATTAAAAGACGCCTGCTCCTTGGGAGAAAAGCAAAGACAAACCTAGACAGCATCTTAAAAGCAGAGACATCACCTTGCCAACAAAGGTCCGTATAGTTAAAGCTATGGTTTTCCCAGTAGTGGTGTATGGAAGTGAGAGCTGGACCATAAAGAAGGCTGATCGCCGAAGAATTGATGCTTTTGAATTATGGTGCTGGAGGAGACTCTTGAGAGTCCCATGGACTGCAAGGAGATCAAACGTATCCATTCTTAAGGAAATCAGCCCTGAGTGCTCACTGGATGGACAGATCCTGAAGCTGAGGCTCCAATACTTTGGCCACCTCATGAGAAGAGAAGACTCCCTGGAAAAGACCCTGATGTTGGGAAAGATGGAGGGCACAAGGAGAAGGAGACGACAGAGGATGAGATGGTTGGATAGTGTTCTCGAAGCTACAAACATGAGTCTGACCAAACTGCGGGAGGCAGTGGAAGACAAGAGTGCCTGGCGTGCTCTGGTCCATGGGGTCACGAAGAGTCGGACACGACTAAACGACTAAACAACAACAACAGATTCCTGTGTTCCTTTGATCACAAAGCTGGAGACAGTCCCTTGAATGTAATTTATTTATACCCATAAATGTCTGAGGCCTAGTTCTCACTGAGGTGGAGAACCAGTGCCTGCATGACTAACTTCAAATTGCATGTTGGGGCTCCAATGACAGGATGCCCCTCCATACACAAAAAGCTTGCTGAACATTCTAGCAGGGAGAAAATGTTTAGCCTAGTCTTCTTCCCAGCGTGCAAGTATTCAGTGTGTAGGTTTTGTTTTGTATTGTGCTTTTGCTGAGGCTGGGGGTGGGTAGGAGTCTTTATGCTGTTGATTCCCTCCCAGCCATGGATCCTTCCATTCCTATTCTGACTGTCAGGGAGAAATGCTTTGCTGCCCTCACTCTGTTCTCGCTTTTGCCCTCACTCTGATTTGGCTTTTAAGATGGCGCTGTGAGAGTGTGAGCAGGAGAAGTAAGTAAAGTTTCATCTTGGCAAAAAAAAAAAAAGAGGCATCAAAGGGTCTTGGAAAGGAAGGAAGGGAGAATGAGAGAGAGAGAGAAAGAGAGAGAGAAGAGCAACAGGGGGAAATTAATAGTACGACCAGGGAAAGAGTTGAATGGAGACTGTGTGGTTTTGTGAAATCTTTTGCTCCCTCCCAAGCCTTCCCCACCCCCACCCTGGCCCCATCACTCAAGCTTTGACTTCCTTCCTTTGGGAACTTTCAACAATGCTCACATTGATTTTCTGAGTTTGTTTGTTCTGTAGGTCTAACATGCTTGCGGTGAATTCACCCATTCAGAATTTCAGAGATTGCTGCAAAATAAATTGTGTCTCCCTGCCTCTTCCCCTGTACCTGCCCTTGAGCAAAGCCACCCTAAATTCACTTCACTTTGGAGTAATGGAGTAGCAGCTAATTGTCTTCAGTGAAGGCGCTGCAGTCAGAAAGTGGTGACTCAAAAGCCATGCTTTGTCCTTTTTATCAGATTTGCAGAGCAAGCTATCCAACTTCCATTCTGGGTTTAAACAATAGAAGTACACGTAAGGGTGAACACAGAAGCAACTTTATAAGTGTAATAATTAGACAAACTCAGCACATTACAAGACTTTTTTCCTCACTAGGGCATAGAATGTGTGTAAGAAGTTTGTCATACTTAAAATGTTCTTTCTAATATGATTTGGGTCAGAATTATGAATGTTTTGCTGAAAAAATGGACTTTTCTATAACACGGTACAAGAAAATTTAAGGTTTTCTTTTTACTATGTTAAATGTAACAAATCTTATAAACAGTCGCTCCCCCCTTATTTTTTCTGTTTTTCTGCTTTGTTCTGTTCCAGAAGATGAAAAACGACCCCTAAAACAGACATTTAACATGAATTTTACTATCTAACAAGACCATTGATCCATAAAATGAAAGCAATAAACAGGGTCCTCTTCCAGATTCACAATCGGTGATTCCTCTCCTGCCATTCCTTCCCTTGCTTTTATTTTACACCACTGCCACCTACAGTTGGTGGGCTTACCTGGCTACCTTGCTATCAGCTGGGGATGGGGTGAGGGCTGGTAAAGGGCTGATGCTCTTTGGCCCAGGCTCACTTTGTTTTCCTAGCAGGTTCATCGCTGGACTTCACTCTTGGTTAGGTAAGTGTTCCTTGTCAGGGTTTGGGGCCGCGGTGTGGCCTGCTGGGCCTCCTGCAGCCGGCACCTCTTCCACAACTTTGGGGGCAGGATGGGGGCCATGGTGTGGCCTGCTAGGCCTCCTGCGGCCGGTGCCTTCTTCCCCTGGCAGCGGAGGCTGAATTATGGCCACACAGGTGGCGTTGCCTAGGAGCACGCTCAGCTTCCGAGGCAAAGTTCGAAAACCGGAACACTCATTTCCGGGTTCCAAGTGTTTGGGTTCCAAGTAGTTTGTGAACTAAGCTGTTTGAAAACCAAGGTACCACTGTATTATGCCAGTCTGTATTGTGTGGGGCTATATGTCAGCCAAGGCAAGAAGTTGGTGGCCATGGTAGATATTGGTGCCAATGACATGGGAAAATGTTGAGGTCTGGTGCCAAAAGCCAAAATACAATGTGAATACTTTCAAAGTAGATTTCTCTGAAATGCTACCTGTTTCATGTGCAGGGCCAGCTAGATAGATGGCTGAGGAGTCTCCATGTGAGGATGAGATATTGCTGCTCAGAAGAAGGGTCTGGATTTGCTATATACTGGGGCATATTTTTTTTAGAAACCTTCCGATACCTGGGAATAGTTTTGGACAAACTTCTGGTGTCAGGTGATATATTTCAGCAAGCATTTTAAGCAAGTTTTGCAATGTTATGGTTAGTTCTCACAGAACTGATCTTGTCTGTATCTTTTAACCTTGCTGTACGTGGCTTAGAGACCATGGTGATAATGGGTATATAAACGGTTGGAATAAAAAAAATTAATTAATTAATTGACATAAAATAGGCAAGGAAGGTGAATTTAACTGTTTCCTCCCGTGTTGCTGCCCTGCCTGAGAGAATTCCTTCTCTAAAACTGATATTTGCATTGGGAGGAAATGAATGGCCATGGAGATTTTCCTTAGGATTTTAGCTAGGGAGGAAAGTGTTAAACTATCTTTCCAGGATTTTAGTTGGGGAGGAAAGTGTTAAACTCCTTCGGGTAGTGATAAATCGGGATATCAAATCCAAACTAGCTTTCCATGCCTATTCTAATCCTGTTGATTCTCTCTCTCTCTCTCTCTCTCTCTCTCTCTGGCACACAAATACATCATTTGCAAAACTTTTCACTTGCACTCTGACTAACCCAGAAAGGTGTCCGTTGAACTGAAGACAGTTGGGCCCTGGCCATGGGGCTCAAAGGAGGTGAAGCCCAAAAGAGCCTTTCAAGTCCTCTTCATTGCCCAGCTGCAACACAGCAGCCCTGCAATGCTGCCAGTGGGTCCCCAGACAGAATGGAACCTGGGATGCACTCACACAATTACTTTTAATTGCCCCAGAATGCCTCCATTCACCTCCGTCTTTTACTCAGAATGTAACAGCAGCCTGCACTCTCTCTGAGCCTCCCCCAGAACCTCAGAAGAGTGCACTGGTCACTTACAATTCCAATCCTAAACTCCCAGCATAGGCACCAGCTCCTAGCGGCCCAGCTCTTTTGGCCCCCCATATGACCCCCCCCAATGTTCAGAATGGCCAGGGGGTGGAGGAAGCTGAGTATGGCATGGTTTCAGTGGCTGGCTCCTCCTCCTGCTACCATGGAGGGAAAGCCTCTAGCCAGTGGTTGCTGTGGGAGGAGAAAGAGGAGGCCAATTGTGGAGCCGAGTGAAGCACAGTGCAGGTTCAGTGGCTTCTCCTCCTGCTGATGCCATGTAAGAGGAAGCAGTCCCCAGCCAATGGCAGAAGCAGGAGGAGAAGGAGGCTGGGTGTGAAAGAGGAGGAGCCGTTGACCATTGAAGCCACTCTACTGGTGCGTTCAGCTCCGCCCCCTGGCTCCTTCTGATGTCCTGACTTCACACATCATGCGCCATCACACCATCGTGCCTGTGTCATCATCCCCCTAATGTTCTGCACAATTTGTCACCTCTCCCTCCCAGTAACCTGTCTAGGCGCATGGGGATTCCAGAACCTAGGTTGGCAACATGCACTCTTCAGCAGTCACTAAGATGCAAGGACACAGTGGTCCTCTGGTCTAGTTTAGCCCTTGAAAATAATGGTGTTAGGAGGACAACCTGATCAGGGTCCTGATGCTTCTGGAGGAGTGTTTTGTTCTTTTCCGCTTTGTGGCATTTCCTTCGTTGAATGCACCTGCCAACCTTACACCAGTACAGTGGTACCTCGGGTTAAGTACTTAATTCATTCCGGAGGTCCGTTCTTAACCTGAAACTGTTCTTAACCTGAAGACCATTTTAGCTAATGGGGCCTCCTGTTGCTGCCGCACCACCAGAGCACGATTTCTGTTCTCATCCTGAAGCAAAGTTCTTAACCTGAGGTACTATTTCTGGGTTAGCGGGGTCTGTCACGAGAAGTGTATGTAACCTGAAGCGTATGTAACCCAAGGTACCACTGTATTTGTGTATCCCGCTTCCAACACCTGCTCATCCACTTTGGATAGAATCAGACCAAAGGTGAATTCAGGATCGCTGTTCACTTTATTTCTCGATGCTGTCACATTCACCTCACACCCTGATGGAGGGTTGTGTGCCCCCTGAGGTCCAGCTTCTGGCATGTCACCAATCGCCTTGGAGTTCAACCACCATTCTTCTGGCAGCTAGCAAATTGGGAAGCTGGCATCTTGCTGCAGTGGTGTGCGTGTGCTTGGCAAAGTGTTAGTTTGCAAGAGCATTGAAGTGACTTTGAGGTTTTGCATTTGCTGATGGAGTTTTCTGGGGACGAGAGAGATGACCTTGGGTTAGCAAGGAACTTCTCTGCGTGCAAATTGGACCCTCGCTCAAACCAGGGTCACCCCCAACATTCCCATGACAGCAACAGAAGCTTGATAAGGCTTGCATTAACTCGATTAGAAGGTCTTCAAATGTCACTTTCAAAAGGGATCTGGGAAGATCAGCCCAGGCAGGTTGCAATATTCAGAACCACATTCCAAGCATGTGTTTCAAACAAGGAATTAGTCTTGTGAGGATGGTGCTCCTCCAAATGGAGGAAGGTTGCCCCCACCGTTTTGGGATGCAATGGGGTATGTGGATTCAGAATACGCTGTGTCCTGGTGTAGGACACTGGGGTGAGGCTACAACTTTATAAGGCTGCCTTGTGGGGGCCATGACCTCCTTCCCTCAGTACCCTCCATGAGGTCTAGGACCATGTTGCTCTTCATGGCAGCTGAACAGGATGTGGTGGTAGTGGTGGGGGAAGTGTGGGCGGGTGTGGGTTACAGAAGATATATGCCTTTCTTCAAGCATTGAAGGCTGGGTGGCATATGCAGCAGAGTCCAATTAAACCAAGGTCAAGGATGAAGAATCAGTCTAGATCCAAACATGTTCCAGAGACAAAGTCGGCCAACACTCTGCTGTTGATATCACAGGGAGTTCAGGCAAGACACAGCAAGGCAAAGCACCGAGGAGAGAGATACCCTTGTTGTCTCTAGCAACTAGAAGGCTTAAGAAGAAGGCCTTTTATACTATGGGTCTGCAACAACAACAACAACAACAACTGGCAGTGCAGGAGTTATTGGGGATGTCTTGCTCATGAGTAGGCTAATGCACCATATCATTTCTCTTTAGCCTGGACCCAAAACTTTTGAAACTGATGATCTTGAGACTTTGGGTTGTGGTTCCTTATCGCAGCTAGTAACCCAAGGGGTCCTAGATACTAAGAAGGAAGGCAATGGATTTTGGGGGGTTGATTTTAGTTGTTCCTTTGAATCAGATCTCCAATGCAGTATACATGAGCGTCTTGAATTTTAAGCGTTTGGTTTCAAGCCATATCTTAACTTAATAAACTAGCATTAATAAAACCCTTCACTGTAATGTTTTTTTGCAGCA
Organism: Podarcis filfolensis; assembly: GCF_964270895.1. Lineage (NCBI taxonomy): Eukaryota > Metazoa > Chordata > Lepidosauria > Squamata > Lacertidae > Podarcis > Podarcis filfolensis. The sequence continues at coordinate 9,937,410 of NC_139618.1, forward strand.
AGTTCAGGGGGGAAAGATACTGATTTAATTTACATCCAAATGCTTTGTATGGGACAATTGCTGATAAGATGGGACAATTTTGGAACACTCTGTCCAGTAGGAAAACAAGCAAGCCAAAAGCTATCCGGTATTTCAGACTTGGCAAAAGGTGCATTGATTTTTCTTTTCTATAGGACGTTTGATGAGTAAGTTGGTGCTTTGGAAGTGCAGTTTTGATAGATTAGGATGCAAAGTGGCCTTTAACTCTCTGTGGCAGGGAAACTGGAGAAGGATCTGATAGCAAAGAAAACTGCTGCAGTTTTCGTAATGTGTAAATGAAAATAAACGAGCACTTCTACTGGAATCAAATGTTTTATGCATATATATGTGTGTGTGTGTGTGTGTGTAGTTTATGTGTGTGTGTACTCACACATACAAACAAAGAAACAAACCACTAATAAGAAAATATCAGAATGGTTCACAACAACTGTATGCAAAACCATCCATTCAAAACCATATTTAAAAAGTTAAAATCAGAAATCGGCTAACTACTGTGGAAAGATGTATTCTTAGTTGCCTGCATAGTTATGAACAGAAATGTCTTCAGCAGTCATTTAAAAGTTAAAACAGAAGGCACTTACTGAATCTCTATTAGCAGAGTGTTCCAAAAATATTGGGCTCATAATGCTAAAGCCTTGCCAGCTCAAGGGATGACCAACAGCACTCCTGCAGATGATCTCAGTGACGAAGCTGGAATATAAAGCTTCTGGTAGTCCTTGAGGTACCATGGACCTCACTTGTTTAGGGCTTTGTAAAATTAATGCAAGGACCTTGAACCTGGCTTGGTAATAGATGGGCAGGCAGTGCAGCTGCGTTAAGAGTGGTGTCACTACTACTTCTCCAGATGCCTTCATCAGCAGTCTACGTTCTGCACCAGATGGGGCTTCCAGACCAGACCCAAGGGCAGCCCTTCATAGAGCACATTGCAGTAACCCAGCCTTCAGGTTAAAGCTTAAGATTTATTTAAATAGGTTCCCATCTGCAATATATATTAAGTGCAGTAATATACCTTGTGAGACATCTTTGAGAGAAGAAAAGTCTAAGGAGTAAACCCTGAACAAATTCAGAGTGGAGTGTCTAAGACGGTTGGATGGCATCTTGTACTCCTCTTTCCAGCAACTGTGGCAGCCAAGCTGGTGCCAAATGTATTGCTATGCTTTTCTTTGGAGCACATCAGTGAGACTGAGAGGGGGTCTTGTTGTATGGACAACCCAAGACCTCTATACAAACTGCCCAGGCTTGCACCCCAGAGAGGTCACTTTGGTGGTGCTGATGACATGGGAGTTCCTGGTCTCTGCAGCCCCAACAGGTACTGTGATTCTCCAGCTGTTTGACAAAATCATGGAGAAGAAAGCTGTGGATGACTGCTAGCCACAATGGCTATATTCCACCTCCAATGTTAGGGTCTGTATGCCTCTGAATACCAGTTGCTGGGAGTGACTGGCAGGCAGAATGCTCTTCTGCTCAGGTTCCCAAAGACATCTCATTGGCTCCTGTGAGACAGGATGCTGGCCAAGTTGGGCCATTGGCTTGATTCAGTGGGCTGTTCTTATGTTCTCGCATTTTGTGAGTCACCGATGAGGTGGGCGGGCACAAAAGCCAGTGCCATTTTGGCTATGTCACAACAGTTATGGAACACCCTCCCAATAAAAGCTGTCAGGATGCTGTCAGTGGCTCCCGGCTGGTTGCCCAGGAAAGTACAAAGACAAGGAAAAGTTTCTTATAGCTCTTTTGTATTTAAATATTTACACAGAGAGGCTATAGGACCCAGCCTCTTGGATAATGGTGTTGTCCCAAGTGAATCTGCACCCCCAGTCTCTCCCACTTCCTTATTCCTCATTCTTATTGTCTCCTCTACGGGTACTGCTACGCGTCCTCTGTCTTTGAGCTCTTTGCTCTCCTACTTTTAAGGCTCGCCAGGTTCTGGGAGATGGAGGGTCTGGAATGCTTTCGAAGGACAACGTGTCAGCAAGGTGTTGCTCTGGCTCTCCCAGGATTTCCCAACTTTCCCCTTCATCTGTCTCTGAGCTGCTGTCTCCCTCAAACCCCTGTTGCAAATCTATACAGTCTTCCTCTTTCTCCTCCCTGGAAAGGTCAGGATGGGGAGGCTGTCTCCACCATTCCTCCTCTGCCCAGCCCCTGACAAAAGCCCATTTGCATCAAATGCTGCTCACCATTTGACAAGCAATACATATTTGGTCTATAGGAAAGGTTTTGGGAATAAGTTAAGCCTGGGATGTGGAAGGATATGGCTTGAAGTTATCCATATGTAAAGCAGTATTTCTGATGCGGATGCAGTGGAGATATTTGATGCTATGTGTTACATATTTAATATTTGGTGTTCACATTTCTGTAAGCTATCTTAGAGGTCCCCTTGGGAAAGAGAGAACACAGTATTTCAGAACATAAATAAAAAGCATTGCAGTGGTGTTCAACCACCTTAACTCTTCAAGATCTCTATTATTCCGTCAAATTAATTCACCCTTTGTTTTATTACTCATTCCAGAGTTAGTTGTTGCTTTGTTTCCAGAAGAAGCCTGGACTGCTATCCAAAGGAGATCTCACATAGTTTCTTCTCTCTCCCATTAGGGAGAAGATGCCATTCCACCATGTCACGGCTGGGCTGTTGTACAAGGGGAACTATCTGAACCGGTCACTCTCAGCTGGCAGTGACAGTGAGCAGTTGGCCAACATCTCAGTGGAAGAGTTGGACGGTAAGGATGATTCACCAACAAGTTGGAGAATCATGGCACTCCGTTTTTAAAAATTAAATCCTTATGACCTTGCAAATTGTGAGTTGAAAGATATGCATGGGATGGGCCAGAAAATGGTTACTTCGGTAGTGTGTCTGAAAATTTAGAATATTAACTTTTTAAAAGAATAATAATTGTGAGATTGCTGATCACAGGGACTTGATTCCATCTTCCCATGCATCTATTGAAGTTCAATTGAAGATGGCATAAGGTAACTCCTCCCACTGGCCTTTCTCAGATCAACAAACTGGGAAGCTGCAAGAGGATGCATGTTGGAACAAAAAAAACCCAACCCTCTTAATTTCATATATGCACTCATGGGGTCTGAACTGGAGGTGAGAGGCCAGGAGCAAAGCCTTGGGGTCACAGTTGACAGCTCAAATAAGATGTAAACCCAGTGTGCCATAGCCGTGAAAAAGGCAGCTTTCATGCTAAGGATCATTAGGAAAGAAATTGAAAAGGAAACTGCCAATATCATCGTGCCATTAGAGTATGGTATTGTCATGGAGTTCTACTCAGTATTGATCCAGAGCAGACTGCATTGTATAGTTAGCAGAATAAAAACTTAAAACACATTGCAGGATTCCCAAAAATAGACCAGAGGCAATTGTATTTCATCCAGCAGAGCTTTCCTGCTACTGAAGGCAAATGAGCATAATGGTCACAAATCCAATACATTCAGGATTGGCACTGTCCATAAGAAATCCAATTGCAGCAGACTTAACTTAGGCTTACAATAACTTATTATAAGTCTAAACCTTAACACTGTACATAATATATACAGAACACCACAGCAGAAAGAGAAAGTGAAACCCAGGCTCCTTCTGGCCTTACTTTTGTAGTCAGCATGACCTTGACAGAAAGAGATAAGAGAACCAGTTTAAACCAGTTGTACTGAGCTTCTCTGAAGGAATAACCCAAACATCACAAACCTTCTGCTTGTTTCTTTCACACAGAGAAGCTTCCAAAACCCTCTTGAATTAATTAGAATAAGGAAGATCTCTACGTATCAGATCAATACTTTCTGCACTAAGAAATGCAAACTGACAGATACGACCACATTTGGAGAACTTGTGAACAGTTCTGGTTGCCTCACCTCAAAAATGATATTGTAGAGTCAGAAAAGGTTCAGAAAAGGGCCACAAAAATGATCAAGGGGGTGGAGCAACTCCCTTACAGAGAAATGTTGCAGAATTTGAGAAAAGGCGAGTAAGAGGCAACATGATAGAAGTTTAGGAAATTATGCATGGCATGAAGAAAGTGGATAGATAAAGGTTTTTGTCCCTCTCTCATAACACTGGAACTCAGGGACATCCAATGAAGCTGAATGTTGGAAGGTTTAGGACAGATAAAAGAAAGGGCTTCTTCATGTAGGTGCAGGTCAGTTCTGTGTCCAGGGCAGCTGTTTACCAGCTCCATCTGGTACGCAGGCTGAGACCCTCTCTGCCCACGGACTGCCTCGCCAGTGTGGTGCATGCTCTGGTTATCTCTCACTTGGACTACTGCAATGTGCTCTACGTGGGGCTACCTTTGAAGGTGACCCAGAAACTACAACTAATCCAGAATGTGGCAGCTAGACTGGTGACTGGGAGCGGCCGCCGAGACTACGTAACACCAGTCTTGAAAGACCTACACTGGCTCCCAGTATGTTCCCGAGTACAATTCAAAGTGTTGGTGCTGACCTTTAAAGCCCTAAACGGCCTCGGTCCAGTATACCTGAAGGCCACCCCCATCATTCTGCCCAGACACTGATGTCCAGCGCCGAGGGTCTTCTAGCGGTTCCCTCACTGCGAGAAGCCAAGCTACAGGGAACCAGGCAGAGGACCTTCTTGGCAGTGGCACCCGCCCTGTGGAACGCCCTCCCACTAGATGTCAAAGAGAAAAACAACTACCAGACTTTTAGAAGACATCTGAAGGCAGTCCTGTTTAGGGAAGCTTTTAATGTTTAATAGGTTATTGTATTTTAATATTCTGTTGGAAGCCGCCCAGAGTGGCTGGGGAAACCCAGCCAGATGGGTGGGGTATAAATAAAAAAATATTATTATTATTATATGTAGCACATATTTAAACTATGAGACTCGCTCCCTCAGGAGGCAGTGATGGCCAGCAACTTGGATGGCTTTAAAAGAGGGTTGGACAGATTTGTGGAGGAGAAGGCTCTTAACGGCTACCCCCAAAGTTTGAAGCAGCAATGTTTCCGAATACCAGTTGCTGGAAAGCACAAGAGGGGAAAATGCTGTTGTGCCACGTTCTGCTCCCTGATTTCCCACAGGAATCTGGCTAGTGAGAACAAGATGCTGAAGTAGATGGGCCTTTGGCCTGACCCAGGGAGCTATGCTTATATTCTGATGCTATTTTTCATAATCAGGGGCAGCCAGGACTCCTTGACCTCCCTGAGATGCATTATTTACTTGTAGCTGTCCAAATGTTGGAGGAGACTCTTGAGAGTCCCATGGACTGCAAGAAGATCCAACCTCTCCATTCTTAAGGAAATCAGCCCTGAGTGCTCACTGGAAGGACAGATCGTGAAGCTGAGGCTCCAATACTTTGGCCACCTCATGAGAAGAGAAGACTCCCTGGAAAAGACCCTGATGTTGGGCAAGATGGAGGGCACAAGGAGAAGGGGACGACAGAGGATGAGATGGTTGGACAGTGTTCTCAAAGCCACCAGCATGAGTTTGACCAAACTGTGGGAGGCAGTGGAAGACAGGAGTGCCTGGTGTGCTCTGATCCATGGGGTCACGAAGAGTCAGACATGACTAAACGACTAAACAATAACAGCTGTCCAAATAATGCTGAACTCCAGGTCCCATCACCTCCCAGCCTTTGCCCATGTGAGCTGTAGCTATTGGGAATTGTAGTTCTGCAAGATCTGGATAGCCACAGGTTTCCCCACCCCTGTTTTACACAATTTGTTTATTAGTATTAGACAACAATCCAGTGAGGTGGGACATGAGAGCTGCGCATGGCCAGCCCCTTCTTAATTTTTACTTTCAGACAGGGCAGGTGTGTAGATGTGAAGGCAATGCTTCAGAGCTGACTTCCTCCATTCTGGTTAATCTTACAGAGAATTTGGGTATGAATGGGTTCTCTTTAAGGGACACCTGTTACACACACACACACACACACACACACACACACACACACACTAATGCTCAGTTCAGGGTTCGCAGTGGCACGTCCTTCTTCTGAACTTGTAGATGGGCTCAACTTGTAGACTTGGTTATGAACGGAAATGTGTCTTTCTGAATGAAAGCGTTTCTGTAGTGGAAAGAGGCATAATGGATGCTCTCTCTGATAGTTGTGTTATAAAAACTGTGAGTGTGAATTCAGCACATTGGTTTCTGCCTTGTCCCCACCCCACCCCCCTGCTTGAGTTGCATGAAGTATCTGTGTACGTGTGGGGTTTTGTTTTGTTTTTTGCATAATGTCGCTAGAGCTTTTTGCTAATAGTCTGTTTTTCTTCACCTGTTAGACAATCAGTTTCTCATGGGAATTCCCAATGCATTTTTTTTGCTAGCACAGTTTTTGTTGCAATCATAGCTTCCTGGTGATATCCCAGTCTTTCAGCTAAGCTGAAAACATTTGCTTCCTAGGGGCGCTTAAAAATGAGAGGTGGAAAGTTCCATTTGTGTTGAAGATGATTTGGATTCTCTGAAATCTCTGTAACAGCATGCATGGGTAGAATGCTTGTTCCCCTAAATACTGGCTGAAGCAATACAAAAACTAGAAGGATGATCTCTCTCTTGAACTTTTTAGCAGTAGTTTTGTTCTATTTATAACTACCTGTGTTATATTTCTTGCTAGCAGAGCAGCCCATAAGCTTAAGGGCTCAGCAGGGTCTCTAAGTGCCTTCTCCCGTGTCAAATGGTGCAGAGTCTCAAAACCAAACTTCACCGAATGAAAGTTTAGTTTAGGGTCCAGTTCAAAGGGTGGTGTACTCTTTTTCAGCAGCCTTCCTTAGTACCAGTAGTGTAGTGTCAGTTACCGGTGCCCAGGGTGGGCACAAAAGCGTGTGCACTGCCCAAGTGGGTGCCATCCTAGCCCTTGCCGCCACTGCTAGAGCAACCCCACCCATACCAGAGCAAAGTGGTTCCACACTGAGCTGCCTGCCTGCCTGCCCACACAGGGGGGAGCCCAGCTAGTTGGTGTGGCCCTTGGTGGGTGGAGAGGAACACCAGCTGTACTGGGGACGCGTGTGAGCACCTACTCTGTGTGCCCGGGGCTCACACAACCCACGATATGTCCCTGCCTAGTACCCCCACCTGCCACATCCCTTAAGCTCATGGAGTATAAGACTATACAATGCCACTGGTGGGAGGCTTTCTTATTTTAACAAGATTCCTCAGTGAAGATTTGCATCTTAGTAGGTATCTGTGTTTGGTTTTGAAAGATTTTTGCATATGCAATTGTGCTCTCTCTCTCTTTCTCTCATTGTGAAATTGCTTCAAGATGTCATTAATAAAAATTATAAAACTGCCACATCTGCAAGAAGCCTAAGAGAGACCCATTCCCCCTGACGTTCCAATGTTCTACGTGATGGAGATTGCTTTGTAAAGATAATAATTCACTCGTGTGATCCCCTCCTTACACTCTGAAGAAGTATAGCATGGGCACAAATGGACCCAGCTGAGAGTGAACTAGGGCAGAACTGATCACTCTCGCCTGGGAACAAATTGCAGCACAGCCAAGGCGCTCGGGCAATCCAGTTGACAAAGGTCAGTCATCTAGGTGATGAGTTGTCTGATCTAAAGCTGGCTTAAAGATACAGCACACTGCACCCAGGTCATTGAATTGTCCACTGTGGTGAGCTGGGTGTGTTTAAACAGCACATAGCTGCCCCTTTAGCTAAGGTGACTGGTGCAAAGGAACCCAACCCAAACCAAGGACAGGTTCAGCCATTGTAAACCTCAGAGTTTGATGTCAAGGCTTCCCAAACTGGTGGCTTTCTTGGCTCCTTGATGAACTTAGAAAGTTTCCATGGGCCTCAACCCAAATCCTTCCAAATGTAAACAAAATAAAGTCAAGGAATATCAATATATCATCAACATTTCTTAGCGCTCAAGCACCATGAAGGAAGGAATAAGGAAGTAAAGCAAGTGTAAATAATGAAACCATACTTTTTACCTTCTCTAATGAGATGGATGGACCTGATGGGCTTTGACAAGTGTGTGAATACTGGGCTGGAGGTTTGTGAGTTTGTGTCTTAAGTCTAAGAATACTGTTGTATTGTAGAATTGTCGTATTAGATACAGAAGTTCCCTAATGGCAAGATAGGTGCACTCTGCACATGCCCATGCCAGTTATCTATGAGAATCTTAGTTCCTTATTAATTTTTTTGCACTATACCTCATGAACTTCTTTACCAGCCCAGGCCCCTTTTGACCCCTGCACAGTCCCATCAACCATAGAGGTTGCCGCATCAGGCCAATGCCCATCTAGTCCAGCATCCTATTTTAACAGTGGCCAACCCTAGTCTAAAGCTTCTAAAGTTCTTGTTGCGTGTCAAGGTCCCCAGGGCCACCCCAATAACTCACACATCACACAGAATTTTTGTTTGAGGTTTTAGGCATCATTTTGGCCAAAACTTTATTAAATGTGAGTGGTCGCTTAGGCATTGGTTGCGGCTATCTGCACCCACCATGGGGGACAGACTGACATTCCGCACGATGCGAAAGTCAGAAAAGGGGAATACACTTGGGGGTAGCGATGGAGCAGGGAATCTGCCCTCAGCCCTCCCCAAATGCAACCAGGAGCTCATTGCTATGGCCCGAGCCCCCTTGACAGAGTGGACAAGCAATAGTTAGCCCCTGATTCCTTTAACAGAATCCCTTGCAGCAGCAGCATTAGAGGAGCAGGCACAGCCAATCCATGCCCCTCAACCAACCAAACCATAAACCAATGCCTAACCGCAACCTTACAAGTTGTGATGATTTGCTACGCAGTAGGCAAAAACCAAATGGCCCCAGCCAATCAGCCAGATGGACAAAATTCCTACCAGGCCCCTGCCCCAAGAGCAGAGGACCCCATGACAGGCATAGCAAGGTCAAAGCGAACAACCCTAATTCTAGGGAGGGGGGGACAGGCAATCCAATGCACGGGCGAAAAGAGGAAGCCCTAGCCTCGTGCAAGGAGTTTTAGCGTTTCTGGCTGTCAATCAACAAATGGCAACATTAACTTCTTCCCAACAACAAGGGAAGCCCCAATTGCATCAGTGGCCAACGATCAATTAGCCTGCCCCCAACTTTGGAGTGTCCTGGCGGCCCCCACCGCAACACATGCTCTCCATGAAGGAGAACACGCTTTACTGTTAGTATATGAAGCCCTTAACAACTTAGGACCAGTCTACTTGTGAGATCGTTTTACTGTATATATGTCCATTGCTTCGATCTGCAAAAATGACACTGTTAGAGGTACGAAATAATATTCATTCTGCATTTGTAAGAAGTTGATATTTTACTGTGGCAGCACCCACATTTTGGAATTCCTAGCTTTTTGACATCAGGCAGGTTTCTTCGCTGTACTGTTTTTAGTACCTACTCAAAACATGTCCATTTAGACAAGCCTACTGTGCACATGTGTTTTAAATCTGTTTTTAGCCGATCACTGGTTTTAGTTACTATTTGAGTGTGTTAAATAGCCGCTTTAAACTGTTTTATTTATGATTTTATTGATTTATTCTTTTTTGTAAACCGCTTTTACAGTCAAGCAGTATATACATTTTATGAAAAGTTGGCAACCATTGAGCTAGTAACTTGAAACTTGCCATGCATGATCTAACTGATGGCATCCGCAGATATGCCAAATTTCACATGCCTCCGATAAAAATTGCCACAAGTATAGGAAGTTTAAGAATATTGAAAATGGACGTGCTGACCATTTTCACTCATTTTCTTAAACGGGCATTTCGTATACCTCACTCCAATTTTGGTGAGAGCTTACTAATGGACATTATTTATTGTTGTCAGGGAAGGCAAGCCTTAATTCATTTTGTGAAGTTCCAAGCAGCGCTTAAAAATTACTCAAGCTTTTATTGCCCATTAAATCCTGTGGCACCAACTACCTGCGACATGAGACACTGGATACCGTTGTTTTGAAACATATTTTTTGGGGGGTGGGGGACTTAATTGTTTGCAGAGGGCACCACCTAGTGGTTAACATGTGCAATACTTATTGCTTGGCTTATGGAATAGAACAGTGTGGTGCAGTGGTTAGATGAAAAGTTGCTAAGGTTTGTTTGTTTGGCCAATCGGGGCATCTGGGAAGTTCAGAACCTGCTGTGGGCATGGCATGCAAATCCTGCAATGGCACCCACCCACACCAGCCACTTACAGCCCCACACTTCTAATGACTTGTTAGCGTTCTGTTTCATATGGTTTTTTAAAAAATCATTCTATAAACTGGAAATGTCACACAGCTAATAATTGAAAGAACCCTGAACACCCACTGGTGGCATGAGAGATTATGTAAACAGAGAGGGGGGGTCTTGATTCCTTAGCCAGCCCATAGAGAGAGAAGAGGCAGCAGAGATTCTGAGAAACAAAGAGAGAGTTTTAGTGCAGGTAATTCTGAGACGGGATCTATTTCTGTGCGTTTCGGGGTGATGTTCCTGTGGGAGAGAGGGGGAGATAAATGGTGGAGTGGATTTCTGCTGGTAGAAAAGAGAAGAGGAGATTGAGAGTTCCTTCAACAGGAATTGATTGGGGGGGGGGGCATTATGTGTGTGTGGAGTTGTCCTCCGCAGGAATCCTTTTGTGATTAGCCACCCCCAAACACATTTTCTGGTATTTTCTGGTATTGCCTATGGCAGAATGTGCCCACAGGCCCGAAAAAGGTGGTGGTGGGGGTTTAAGTCAAATCTGCCAACCTAGCAATTTGAAAGCACGTCAAAGTGCAAGTAGATAAATAGGTACCACTCAAGCGGGAAGGTAAACGGCATTTCTGTGCGCCGCTCTGGTTCGCCAGAAGCGGCTTAGTCATGCTGGCCACATGACCCGGAAGCTGTACGCCGGCTCCCTTGGCCAATAAAGCGAGATGAGCGCCGCAACCCCAGAGTCGGCCACGACTGGACCTAACAGTCAGGGGTCCCTTTACCTTTACCTAAGCTTCTGAAAGTAATGGGGTCCCATATGTCCAGCTGTCCTTTCTCAACAACAAATTGTCACTGTTTTTTGTGTTGAATATATGCTATATGGTAATTTATGGACCTAACAGGTATCTAAAGCCATTTGCACATAACAAAACATGTATTTTATCAAAGTAATTGTTGAACTGAAATACAATTAAGAAGAAGTATATTAATAGTGATCTTTTGGGGGGGCAAGAGAGTGGGGCCCTAAGCTATAGCTTGTTTAGCTTATACGTAAATCCGGCACTGAATCCTATGCAGGTTACTCAAAATAAGCCTTGACAAGACTGGGCAAGTTCCTGGGCAAGATTGGGCAAGTTCTCCATGCTGCAGAGCCAGCGTGGTATAGCGGTTAAGAGTGGTGGACTCGTAATCTGGTGAACCGGGTTCGCTTCCCCACTCCTCCACATGCAGCTGCTGGGTGACCTTGGACTAGTCACACTTTTCTGAAGTCTCTCAGCCTCACTCACCTCACAGAGTGTTTGTTTTGGGGGAATGAAGGGAAAGGAGATTGTTAGCCATTTTGAGACTCCTTAAAGGGAGTGAAAGGCAGGATATCAAGTCCAAACTCCTCCTCCTCCCATTCTTCTTCTTCTCCTCCTCCTCCTCCTCCTCCTCCTCCTCCTCCTCCTCCTTCTTCTTCTTCTTCTTCTTCTTCTTCTTCTTCTTCTTCTTCTTCTTCTTCCTCCTGGAGCCAGCTCGCAGTGGTGAATTGGTTTTGTTTCCTGGCATAGGTACACCCCATTGTCCATTTGTTACCCTGGCTGCTAGATTTTGGAGGTGACTCCTAAATCCAATGTGTGGCAGCTGTGAAAAGGGAAAATTTCATGCCAGGAATCATTAGGAAAGGAACTGGGGGAGGGGAACCCTGCCAATATCGTAATGCCATTATACAAATCTATGGTGTGATAGCATTTGGAATACTATGCTCCAGAGCTAATTACTCTCATCACAAAGTTAGTCCTAGCAGTGCCATTTATTATTTGTAGTAGTATGGAAGCATTTGGATTTTGATTTGCCTTTCCCCTACACATACCTTTTGAAAGAGAACTCTTAAAAAATCAACACACAATGAGGTGATTTTTAATTGATATTAAATTGTGTAACTCAAGAGTAAATTGCCAGGTTGAAACTGACATGCCATCCATAACAGGTGTCTTGGGAGGATTCTGAGGTGCGTTAAGGGTTTCTATTTAAAACTGTGCCATATGGGTAATGATGTCTACGTTTGAGCAAATTAATTCAGGCAGCCGGAACACCACTTCAGCTTAAACGCCTGGCAATTCTTGCACTGCCTCAGACAGGTTTATGCAAACTCCTTTGTCTCGAATGCCCCCCTTTGCTCCTTTTAATATTGCAAATGGCTAAAAATGCAGTTCACAGATTGGAAATATATCTAACAGTGAATGGGATCATCACTGCTGAGTCACCCCTACAGGAGGCATTATAATAATGGGCTATTGTTGGAAAGGATAAAGGAAGGAGGAGAGAGGATAATAAATATGTTGGGGGGAAATCGCATAATTCCTAGGTGGGCTTTGGGCGAGTTGGGAAGCTGCAATGATGCACGCAGCCCATTGGGCCAGGATGGGTGGGTGAAAGGCAAAGCCAGGGCTAACAGTATTGGTATTTATACAAGCTAATGGTGAAATTAATTGGATCGCCATTACAACAAAGCAGGTCCCAAAGCCCTTTCTCTGGAAGCTCACGGTGTGGAAGCTCAGAGGCAAATATAGTTTGCTCAGGAAATGTGGACGCTCAGGAAGTGTGGAAGCTCAGAGGCAAATAGCTTGCTCAGGAAGTGTGGAAGCTCAGAGGCAAATATAGCTTGCTCAGGATGTGTGGAAGCTCAGAGGCAAATATAGCTTGCTCAGGAAGTGTGGAAGCTCAGAGGCAAGTAGCTTGCTCAGGAAGTGTGGAAGCTCAGAGGCAAATAGCTTGCTCAGGAAGTGTGGAAGCTCAGAGGCAAATAGCTTGCTCGGGAAGTGTGGAAACTCAGAGGCAAGTAGCTTGCTCAGAAAGTGTGGAAGCTCAGAGGCAAGTAGCTTATTCAGGAAGTGTGGAAGCTCAGAGGCAAATATAGCTTGCTCAGGAAAATGAGTGCAGGCTGCAATTGTATACAGTGGAGGGTGATTCATTAGTGCAATTGGGACACTGCCCCCATCAATCTCAGCCCATCCCCAGCCAGCCCTCCACTTACCTGTCTTCTTACTTCTGACCAGTACAGACGTGGTCATGCCTGTACGCTTCCTCCTCCTTTGTGGATCTCCTTCAGTTTGCCAAGCACAGCGGTATCAATCGCTGTTGCCACTATCTAAGCTCATGGCGATGAAAAAAGGCCACGACCCCTGTCCCAGTCAAGCACAAACATTTTGAAGCCCTTGTAGAACTTAGCAGCAATGAGGATCGGACAAAATCAGCTGGATCTGCCTGTCATTGGCTCTGGCACCACCTACAGTTGGTATGCCTATCTTCTGCCCCACCAGCCCCAGTGGGCACCACTGGTGGTGAGCAAACTGGGGTTACCAGATGATAGTCTTCCTCACTCTGGCAGTGTGTCCTGAAAACATGTGCTCTGTTTTGTCTTATTCTGGGTGTAGGGCCTTCCAGAACAGCAGAAAACAAGCTTGCACCATCTTCCATGTGAAAGCCCTTCAGATATTTGAAGATGGCTATTGTGATACTTCTTAGTCTTCTCTTCTCCAGGCTAAACATACCCAACTCCCTCAACCATTTGTCAAAGCCCCCCTTTATGAATGTTGTTTATCCTGGAGAAGAGAAGGTGACTGAGATTTGAAGTCACCTTCAAATATCTCTAGGACTGGCACATGGAAGATGGAGCAAGCTGAGAGGAGGGCCTGAACTAGTGGAGTCAAATGGCGAAAAAGGATATTTCAACAAAACATTAGGAAGAACTTCCTGGTGGTGAGAGCTGTTCAACAGTGAAATGGACTACCTTGGAAGGTGGTGAACTCTCTTTCACTGGAGATTTTTAAAGAGACGTTGGGTGGGCATCTGTCAGGTATTCTTCAGTTGTGATTCCTGCATTGCAGGAGTTTGATGACCTTTGAAGTCCCTTCCAACTCTACAGTTCTACAACTCTATGATTCTACATCAGGAAGGGAGGAGATGTCAGGGATGAGGGCGGTCACTACTTCTCTTGTGAGAGTGTTTAAGGGTGAGGGTTTTTTTTGCAAAAGTACCTTCGTGGTTATAGGGACTGTGGTGCAGCAAGGCAGGTACGTGAATTCGGGCCTCTTCTTGTGCTTTGCTCTAGGATCAAACTAAGAATTCAATCTGTAAGAATTCAATCTCTTATCTTCTCATAGCTGCTCATAGCTTTCCCTTTTGGAAAGTCGATGAGAAGTTTGTCCCTAAAGGAATGGTATTACAGAGTCTGGCTGCTGACGCCAGCTGGCAAGTTACGCAGCAGTGCAGACTGGCTAGGAGAGACATGGAGCATGACGCATTTGAAGCAACCTGGACACCCTTTCTTGCATTTATTAATTCCAACCCAGGGGAACGCTAAACTGTCTCTACTTCACCAATCATTTTGGGAAGGATTCTTGGGTTGAACTATAAATCTATATGTGTGAACCTGCTTTGTTTATGTACATTGCATAAGGGACGTAGGAGGGTGCCTTATATTGAGTTTAAATCTTGGCCCATCCATCACAATATTGGCCACACTGACTGGCAGCAGCTCTCTGGGGTGTCAGTCTAGGTTCTCTCTCAGCCCTAATGGGAGATGTCGGGGATCGAACCTGGAAGCTTCTGCAAGTGAAACAGGTGCTACAGCCCTTCCCCCACAAACTGCATGATTTGTAGACAGCTAGATGTGGAGCACACTAGAGCTGGGTGATATATCGATATATCGTCCAAAACCAGTTTGAAGTCCATATCGTGGTATAGGTTTCATTATTTTCGACCTGGCAATATATCACCAATCATGATGTGAGTGTGTGTGTGCATACTACACAAAAATCATGATGCAGGGAAAACTGTGAAATCAGCCCATACCTCTGCATATTTCACACATCATGATATATCAGTATATCACAATATACTGATTTCACACATCATGATATATCAGTATATTGTGATGCTTAGCTGGTGATATATTGCAGTGTTGAAAGCCAGATATCACCTAGCCCTGATGTTCACCTCTACAGTACATAGTTCCATCCTTATTTCAGATGTTGTGATATTTTGGTATATCACAGTGTTTAGCTGGTGATATATCATGATGTTGAAAAACAGATATTGCCCAGCCCTAGTCATGTCCTTCATTTTCAATGGGTCTACTCTGCACAAGACTAGCATTAGATACAAGTCATTGAATGTGGTCTAAGAACTCTGCAGTTCTTATAGGTTTGTGAGCCCCCCCCCCCCGTTTCCTTAAATGGTGATTACAGAAATGAATAATGCACCAAGGGGAACAAAATGCAGCCATTTTTAAATGTTTTATTTACAAGCTGTGTCTCCCCCCCCCCCCCCGCTCCCCCAGCCGGGATCATCTGAGCGCTTAACCATGCATTCCCATTCTCATTTTAGCACATCATTGAATATGCATCTGAAAGCTATGATCTGTACCTGTGACTAAGGTCCTATATAATTAGGAGGAAGTGTTTTTTATGTCCCACAGTGATCTCAATAGCAGACCTCTCATAGCAAACTCTTTTCTTTTTATAGTCTTGTGTTATTAAACTCAGTGTGACTTGACAACACTTTCCTCTGTATTGCTAAAAAGGACTCTGTGCACAGAACCACAGGGTAGGTTTTTGATGCTGAGTCATCCAGAAGGTTTTGGGGTTGTTGTTGTTGGGTTTTTTTTAAAAAAAATGCAAGTCATTTATTAGTGTTCATGCAATTTTAATGCAGGCCTTTCATTATTATTTTTCTGCATCTCACTTATCACAATACTGCTGTTGTGGAGTGGACGCTCTCAAAATTGACTTTGTGGCAGCATCTCTGAAAGGGGATCTGGCATGTTTACATTTTCTGTCTGGGGGGTTTGTTCTCCTGATACCCACAGAGTGCATATAGGTTGAATCCTATGCTAGTCCTAATCGGAGCAGACCTGTTGAAAATTCAGTGGGTCTACACAGAGCATGACTTAGTTTAGGGTTGGCATACGTCTGGAATTTCCTGGACAAAGCCTTGTTCTCAGCATCTGGGTGGAAATCACTGAAATGTCCAGGAAAACCCAGACATATGGCAGCCCATGTCGAAAGTGTAGATCTTGGTGAATTTCATTAAACTGATTTTTTTTATTTATTTTGCACATCTGAATTTTCACTTTTTGAAATATGGCAATCCTGACTTAGTTGGATGCAACCCAATGTATCTTACTTCCATTTGAAAAGCTGCGCGGTTAGAGAGTGGTTTAAAGAAAAAGAACGCAATGGAGGCTGGTTCATTAGGGTGAATGGGGCACTGCCCCAGCCTACCCACCTTCTTAAGTAAAGGTAAAGGGACCCCTGACCATTAGGTCCAGCCGCGGAAGACTCTAGGGTTGTGGCGCTCATCTCGCTTTATTGGCCGAGGGAGCCGGCGTACAGCTTCCGGGTCATGTGGCCAGCATGACTGAGCCCCTTCTGGCAAAACCAGAACAGTGCACAGAAACGCCGTTTGCCTTCCTGCCAGAGCGGTACCTATTTATCCACTTGCACTTCGTGCTTTCGAACTGCTAGGTTGGGCAGGAGCAGGGACCGAGCAACGGGAGCTCACCCCGTCGTGGGGATTCGAACCACCGACCTTCTGATCGGCAAGTCCTAGGCTCTGTGGTTTAACACACAGCGCCACCCGTGTCCCTACCCACCTTCTTACTTACAGCCAATTCAGGAAGTGGCACTGACTGTGAGCTTCCTCCTCCTTAGTCTCAGTTTGCCCTTGGGGAATTAATTGGCTGTTCCTGTCCTGGGCTCCACCTCCCTTGTTTTCCCTGCTTTCTACCTTACTAGTCCCACTGGGCACCAACCATGACTGAAAGACGCCTCAGAAGGGCTTGAAATTCCCATCAGTGACACCTGGACAGTAAACTGAGTAGGCACACAGCTCAACTGCTCATAGTCTTTCTCGCTATGGTGAGAGATATATTGGGGAAGTATCTGACAATACAGTGGTTCCTCGGGTTAAGTACTTAATTCATTCCGGAGGTCGTTCTTAACCTGAAACTGTTCTTAACCTGAAGCACCACTTTAGCTAATGGGGCCTCCCGCTGCCGCCACACTGCCAGTGTGCAATTTCTGTTCTCATCCAGAAGCAAAGTTCTTAACCCGAGGTACTATTTCTGGGTTAGCGGAGTCTGTAACCTGAAGCGTATGTAACCCGAGGTACCACTGTATAGATCTGCTAGTGCAAGAGAGTGACAGTGAGGGGAAGCTGATGAAACTGTAGACCTGTGGGGCAGAATGAACTAGAATAAACTGCATGAAAGAAGGGAAGAGGGGGGCCAGTGGCTCAGCAGAGCTTGAAATGCATATTCCATGGTTTTTTTGTGGGGGGGAGAGGTGGCCCCTCTGGTCCAGTGTCTTCACGTCCTTCCAAGACATTCTTGAAGTTACTGCAATGCCTTAATTGGCTTTCATATCCCACCCCCCCCTTTTCTGATTCAGTTAGCATTAACTTAAACAAATTACACGTTTTAAATAACTACTAAGTTTGGTACTCCTTTTAAAAAAATCAATTTTGCATGGTCTTCAGTCAGTGTTTATGGGGTTAGAGAGTTGCTGCAGTTAAGCTCATGCCAAGTTTATTTCTGGCATAAAAAGTATGAATGAATTTTGGGGCAGGATTGTATGCCTTCCTCACGTGCTGATACAGTTTACAATTAGGGTTGCCACGTGTCCTCTTTTTCCAGAACACATCCTCTTTTTCAGGGGTAAAATTTCTGTCTGAGTGGATTTTTTAAATTTGCCAAAATGTCTCTGACTATACTTTCTGGATGAGATATTGACATAACTGGTGGATGAAGACTTGCTTTCCTCTTCTCTTGAGGTTGTCAGTGCATGGACAACTGCAGCATTAGCAGCAAACATCTTCCCAATGTAGAACGGGTTACTTGGTATTCAACTTGTGGCTGAAGACTTGCTTTCCTCCTCTCTTCTCCTGCCCCGCTCAGCAATATATCACAGCTTCTATAGCCTACAAGGTAAAGGTAAAGGGACCCCTGACAGTTAAGTCCAGTCGCGAACATCTCTGGGGTTGTGGCGCTCATCTTGCTTTACAGGCCAAGGGAGCCGGCGTACAGCTTCCGGGTCATGTGGCCAGCATGAATAAGCCACTTCTGGAACTCTGACACGGGAGCAGTGGACGGAAATGCTATTTACCTTCCCGCCAGAGCGGTACCTATTTATCTACTTGCACTTTTTGGTGTGCTTTTTAACTGCTAGGTTGGCAGGAGCTGGGACCGAGTAATGGGAGCTCACCCCGTCGCAGGGGGTTTCAAACCACTGACCTTTAGATTGGCAAGCCCAAGGCTCAGTGGTTATAGTAGGGGTATTTAAAATGAGAGTTGTCATAGCGTCCAATTTTTTGCTTTTCAAAACATGGCAGCCCTATCTTATACATAGGGGCGCCTTATACATGGAAAAGTACAGTATAAGGAATAAAGTGGTATCTTGAGCAATCTGGTCTTGGGCTGTGTATATCCTTATATGTGAGTAGCAACACCTTGAACCTGACTCAGTAGCAAATTGGCAGCCAGTGAGCATCCTGTAAATAAAGTGCTATATGATGGCACAAGCAAACTAATGTCCTGCACCAACTAAGCACATCACAGTAATCCAGCCTTGAGGTTGTCAGTGGATGGACAACTGCAGCATCAGCAGCAAACATCTTCCCAATGTAGAATGGGTTACTTGGTATTCAACTTGTGGCTGAAGACTTGCTTTCCTCCTCTCTTCTCCTGCCCCACTCAGCAATATACCACAGCTTCTATAGCCTACATATAGTAGAGGTGTTTAAAATGAGAGTTGTCAGAGCGTTCTCTTTTTTGCTGTTCAAAATATGCCAACCCAAATCTATGTCTGTTATGAGCATTGATGTCTGCCTTGCTTGATCTGATGGAGGCTATTTTTTCCCTACCTTCACTGTCAGAGGTGATATGCCTCTATTACCAGTTCCTGGGGTTATTCATTGCCCTTTTGGTCCTGTCTGCGGGTTTTTCTTGAACATCTGGTCACCACCATGAGATCAGAATACTAGACCTGAGGGGTTTTTGGCCTGAGCTAGCAAGGCTTTGCTTGTGTTCTTGAAAGGTAACAACAGTGTTGAGAATAGCAGTGTGTGCTAGACATCTAGGTTTCTTAGTTGAACAAAAGTTGAGCAGTATGTTTTGGCATTTAATACATTAATAGAAATAGATCATGAAACATGTTGGTTTTACTTTACACTGTGTGTGTTAGGCTGCGTTTGGAGGACTGTGAATAAATTTAGGGTCACAAAGTAAAATGATATTGCATCGTTACAGAGGGGGAGAAATGTAAGGAAATTGCTTATTGCTATATTTAATACCTGAGTACATTTTAACTAAGACACATATAGATATAAATGGATAGAGATATAAATTTCATTCCAAAGTTCATCCTTGTCAGATTTGTCAGACACAGCATTGAACTGGCCACTGGTTTAATTCAGATGAATGAGCAAGGCATTTTGCTATGGCCATAAACATCAATTAATTACCTCTCCTGTCTTAATTATGACGAGCTTTTATTTCTAAGTGTAGCTTGCAAGCAGGATTGAGACATGGAGATTGCTAAATCAATACAAATATCAATTAGACTCAACTTTGTGGTCCAATTAACTTCATAATGCCTCTAAACGAAGTGTGAAAACTGAACTGCTGCATTAGCACCCTTCTGCCATAGACATAGGCCAAGAACTCTGGCCCTCTGTTCTTCACATCTCCATCACAACAAGCACTGTGATGAAGAATATTATGTGGCCTCTTCAGATGGATTTCTTTTAAGACAGCAATTGGGGATCTGTAGCCCTCCAGATATTGTTGGTTTACATCTTGCATCTCACCACGGATCAGGTTGGGTGGAGCTGATGGGAACAAGTGCAACAGCTGTAAATCCTCCAACCAAATTTTAAGCAGATGTTTGAAACCACTCCCCTTCCCTTATGATTGAGGTGTAAATTAAAATTTTAATTATAAGTTGATGCGTTGGCCTAATGTTGAAGGTTCATATCACGATATATCACCCTTTATAAAATGAATTGAGAGAGCAATACTTGGAATGTATTTTGGGGAAAGATGGGGAAAAGTCTGACCACAAGTCTGAAGGAGGCACATTTTTTTAGCTACAGTCAGTGCTTTTTTTCTTTAAAAAATATTTAGGGGTACTCTCATTTTCCTACTCATCTTAAAATACTGCCCCTCAATGAGACCAAACTTAGATTCACAAAATGTTTAGGGGTATGCGTACCCCTGCATCCCCCCAGGGGGAAAAAACACACTGGCTACAGGTACTGGTGGGAGGAGGAAATCCTTTAAAAATGGGTGCTGCATTCTGAATTTAAAGTCTGTTATATGCTTTAATTCATTCAGGTTTCACTTACTTTTGTTCAGATCTGCGCAAATTCATTTCATTTCATTTGAATATTGCATTTTAATGTTTGTTAACTCCACACTCTGCGCACCTGCAGTTCAGGGAGGCAGGAAAAAATAAGCTTGAAAGACTGTGATGAGGAAAGAGGAGCAGTGCCGTGTATTCCAATGTCGTTGAGGCTTAGAACATGGATGTTTCCTCAGGCTGACAAAAATTGATTTGATTTGATTTAAGGGGAGACATAGGACAGCCCCTGTAAGAACATGAAAAGAGCCCTGTCTAGCTCAACATCCTGTTCTTACAGTAGCCAACCTGATGTCTATGAGAAGCCCACAAACAGGACCTGAGCACGGTAGTGCTCCCCCACCCCCGTGATTCCCAGTGACAGGTGTTCAGATGCATATTACCTCAAGCAGGGTTCCTGTTGGCATGAGTTTGACAGCAAAGCTTTTTAAACCAGTGCTGGACGATCACCTTTCAAGGATGCTGTTGTGACACCCTGCCTTTAGCAGAGTTCATCCTCCAGTCTTTTCAAACTCTACAATTCTGATCCCCAGGAACTGGCATTCAGAGGCATAATGCCTCCAACAGGTGAGGTTGAACAGAGCCTGTACCTTTAGTGATCCCTGTAGCTGCTTGTTTTAGAAGCTATTATTTGACTGCAGGCGGGGGGGGGGTGTCTTGTGGACTTTCTTAATGTCCTCTCTAGTCCCTGCCCCCAATTTGAGCCGTGCTCCATATACTGGGGCCGCCTTCTAAGTCCACTGTTGATCCTTCCCCCTCTAAGCTGAAGATGAGAGCGCTATCCTACTTTTTGTGTGTGTGGCAGAGGGTGTGATTCACTCATTGGAATAGAACCCATTTGTACTGTTCCTGAATTCTCTGAAGATATTTTTAGATGCCACCAGTCAAAAATATTATTCCCTTAACAGCCTGTTTACAAGGCTTGTGTACTGCTGCTTTTTTGCTTGTTTAACTGCTTAATTGCTGGGTTTGGGCTGCGATTCGTGGAAGTAGGGCAGCGACTCAACCCAGCTGCTGAAGTGCAATGCAGTTGCATCTGAAAGTGAGCAGATCTCAGTAAGGACATTCCCACTGTGTTTTCAAGGTTGTTGCAGGGTGTGTGGGGAGACGAGCTGAAAGCTGCGGCAAACTATGAACACAGAACACCTTAGCTGGATTACCAGATGGAGCTGGTTGACAGCCGTTCCTCACAGAGGGAAGCATTCACCACCCCACAGAGTCCATTGCTCAGCACATGCTCTACCACTGAACTATGGCCCTTCCTCGGTTTTTGGGAATCTCAAGTGGGGCAGTGCTGTTGCCCTCATATCCTTGAAATCACCTCATCCCTTACATACCCAATTGATCACTGCAGATACCACTTGATCAGGTGGTCCATCCTGTACAACAGAGGAACATGGGACTTGCAGTGTGATGGTGCCTGCCCTTGGGAATTCCCTTCTGTTAAATTTTAGACAAGTGCCATCTCTGTTGTCTTTTTGGCACCTACTGAAGACCTTCCTCTTACGACAAGCCTTTTAAAGTAGAGAACTTCCCCAGCCTGTATCTGTGTTGGAATTGTCTTCAGGTGTTCTCCTAATGTCTGTTGATCTCAAGATCCAACCAGCTTCAGCCCATGCCATGCCAAATCCTGGCCAATGTGGCCATTGGATTCCAATTGAGGTTCAGATTTGCTCAGAAGCAATTCAGTGGAACCAGGAGTGAAGCTTACCCAGCAAAAGCTGCACACAGCTCATTGTAACTGAACTGAACCAGTCAGTTTGTTAATGAACAAAGCCTAATGGCATTATTAAACAGTATGAAATTGAATTACGAAGAGTTATAGAATTCACAGGAAAGGAAACAAAGTTACACATTATGAAATTTAAAGCAGCTTAAAGCAATTGGGTATAATGTGCGAATGGAACTAATAAATAGCATTGGCAAAGCAATCAATCAGAGTAAATGGCATAATCTCCTCCTAACAACTTCCAGACTATCTAGTAGTAAAACAGTTCTACGTTCCCTTTCATATTAGATCAACGAAATTCACAATTGCCAGTTTGGGGAAGCCTTGTAGTCTTCTGCTTGAGCAAAGCACGTGAAGTTTTTTTACCATTACTTTCATCACCTGTGTGGGCAGATCCACCTAATGCTTAGACTATGAATTACCATGGGGGGGGGGAGTGAGCAACTGGGACCCCTGCTGTTCCAGTGGCTCTCCATGCAGAGCCCTTAACCACATTTCTGTGCTGCTTTGCCAAAGCATGATATGCTTTTGCCTTTGTTTAGGTTGAATGCCCAGAGTGGCTGAATAAAAAGCAAGACGTGGGAGTATGAGGGGGGAGAGGTCCCAGGAAATGTATGAGCGGAAGAGAACAGAGCCTCGGAGCAGCACGAGTAAAACTGGGGTGGCTGCACTTAGAGCCAGAGGGGAAACAGAATCATAGAACCGTAGATTTGGAAGGGATCCCGAGGATCATCTAGTCCAACCCCTTGCAGTGCGGGAATATGCAGCTGACCCATATGGTGATCGAATCTGCAACCTTGGCGTTATCAGCAGCATGCTCTAAGATAAATTGATTCTTTGGGGTGACCCTCAAGTAAGGGAACATTGTAGAATTGCATGATCAGGTGAAGAGAACTACTAGGCTATTATTATTATTATTATTATTATTATTATTATTATTATTACTATTATTCTATACTACCCTTCATCCGAGGATCACAGGGCAGTCTACAATCTAAAAACACATATAGATAGTATAGCAACAAACAAAAACAATACCCTTCTCCAAGTTTCAAAGGCCATAGATTGTTTAATTAGCCAAGGGAGAAGAGGAAGGCTTTCACTTTATGCCTAAAAATATTCAGTGAAGGTGCCAAGCGAGCCACCCTGGGGTGAGCATTTCACAAGTGGGGAGCCACCATAGGAAAGGCTCACTCTCGTTGATGATCACAGGGTCCAGGTCGGATCATGTGGGGAGAGGTGGTCCTTGAGGTTTTATGGTCCTGAGCCATTTAAGGCTTTATGGGTCAAAACCAAGTGGGTGTAGGAAAGCCCTACACCTTGGAAATTAAAATAGAAATGGGGTCCTGTGATGAGAAGGGGATTTCCAGACTGTGGCAGTAAGGGTCTCATGAAGAAATCTCTGAGGCCACTTGGTGTTCTGAGAGTCCTAGGAAGCTGAAGAAGGAGATAGGTGACATGCAAATTCATTCTGCCTCAAATTCCAATCTGAATGCTAGTTTAACTAGAAGAATTTCCAAAATTAATTCCAAAATTGATGTAGAGCTTTCTATGCCTTTCAATCCCTTTTATTCTTTTATTCTTTTTTGCACCATTTCCCTCTTACTGATGTCCTAATTATGAAACACTGCCAGGGAAACAAAGCAATCAGGACGCGATTGTATGTGTGATTGTATCAATATTCCTTCCGGGTGTCATTTTGCCGGAGAGCATTTTGTGAGAGCGCATGTGAGCATCAGTTAAAGACTGCACAAACCCAACCTTGATGAGATTGTATGCGTTCACCAGACACTCAGCCATGCTTGCCTCTTCACCTGTTACAGAGTAAAGGGCTCTTATGTACCCAGTTTCAGTGCACTGGTAAGTCAAACACAAAATGACGTCCATAGTGGAATTGTGTTTAATCATTGTTTGCAGGGCTGTCAATCTTTTAATAGGTACTTGCCGGTTTGGTATGTGTAAGGCTGTAGGAAATGGCAGCTGGTTCCCTTCAGCTATGTTTTAATACAAAGGGTACTCCGGTTGCTAAGAGACCAGTGCTTCAGGTTTGGACATATTCATGCATACTGGATCGCTTATCTTGGTGAATTGGATGTTGACAGGACCGACGTCAGAAATAATAGTTGGGGGCAGGACAGAGATAACGAGTGGGAGCTGCAACAAAATGTGACTATGTACAGGATTTCAGGCACAATCTTCCATTTCCACCTGGATTTCTATTCCCAAACAAGCAGCTAGCATTCCAAAACCAGTGAACATGCTCAGACTCACTTCACTGTTTTAAACATACTTCTGCAAACCATTGTGATTTCTCAAGCCTACTGATACCTTCCTCTTGTCTTCAGGGATGATAAGTAGCGGCCTGAGCATTGGAAAGAATGGAACTCAGGTTACCTGATCTCCCGTTTCTAGAAGGAGGAAGAATAATCTTTTTCAAATATATGTGCACTCTGCTGTTTCAGTGTGAGCATTTCTATTCCTTAGTGGATTGGAGGTGGAGGTGGTGGTTTAATTTGTGCTGTGCTTGGAGTCCTCAACCATGCTATTTTCCTAATTAAAACAGGATAAGGCAGGCAAGAGATTATACATTCCTTGTTGTACAACAGTGGAAATGTCTCTTATCAGGGGTGCGGGGGAAATCACAGAAGGGCTGCAGCTCAGTGGCAGAGAATCTGCTTTTCAAGCAGGTGGTCCCGGGTTCAACCCCTCACATCTCCAGGTAGGGCTGGCAGAGAGACACCTGCCTGAAAACCTGCCAGTCAGTGTACATAATACTGAGATAGATGGACTTAATGGTCTGATTTGGTAGAGGAAGAAGAAGAGGAGGAGGAGAAAGAGGAGTTTGGACTTGATATCCCACCTTTCACTCCCCTTAAGGAGTCTCAAAGTGGCTAACATTCTCCTTTCCCTTCCCCCTCCACAACAAACACTCTGTGAGTTGAGTGAGGTTGAGAGACTTCAGAGAAGTGTGACTGGCCCAAGGTCACCCAGCAGCTGCATGTGGAGGAGCAGGGAAGCGAACCTGGTTCACCAGATTACAAGTCCACCTCTCTTAACCACTACACCACGCTGGCGTAGATAAGGCAGCTTCCTGTGTTCTTACAGTATTTGAGGGAGTTGGAGGGCCCTAAAGTTTCTGGGCACTTCCATTCAAATGGTGTGCTTGCATTGCATCATGGAATCAATTATGCAGGGTGGGGCTTACCTGCCCGCGCCCCAAAAATATTTTATTCAAGTTGGCACCCCTGGCTGTTGTCCTTTTAGCTGGGTGTTCACAGGACAACATATCAGCACCCAGAAAATGAGCATAGGCATGAGCAAACCTGTCATTTTTTGTTTCTCTCAGTTTCTCATTTTCCCCCAATCTAAAATTCAGTTCTCCACATTCCACATCAGTTTGTGCATATTAGGAAAAAATGCATTTTTTTAAAAAAGCATGTGAGGAGAAATTCACACTAACATGCTGGTGAATTTCAGATGAAAATGCTGAGAACTGAATTTAGGATTTGGAAAACGAGAAACTCAGAGAAACAACAATTGACAGATTTCTCTGATCTTTTGTTTGAGCCAAGAACTGCACCGGAACAATTTGGAAAGGCAAAAACTGAGTAGATCACTAAAATCAATCTGCACGCAAGTTTGAGTGGTGCGGATTGAACCAGTTTGTATCTAGCAGTGTGGCAGAAAGCAATTCTTTCTCAGCAATTTCATTTGGAATCGGGACTCATTAAATTATTTGGAAAATATCTGTCAGGCGAGTGCCAACCTTAAGGTTTCAGAGCCTGGTTTTGCGGCTGTTTCTCAGCGTTGAGAGAAGAGTCCAAGAAAGATGTTAGACAGATGGGCAGTGCTGCCCAACCCAGAAAAACATTGTAAATAATACATAGTGTTTTCTTCCAGTTTTATGTCTCTCCCCACCCTTGCCACCAGCCATAGTTACAGTTATGGCTGTTGGAGAGAAACTGGTCATGTGCAGTGATACTTTTACTGCCTCCTCACAAAATTCATTCTGTGGAAATGACAGAGAGCGTGCAATGCTTTCATGGGGACTGCTGTGCTGTCTGAACTGTTTATGCTGACTGGTAGTGCCTCTCCAAGTTTTGAGATAGCATTCTTTCCTAGCCCTACCTGAAAATTCTGCGGATTGAACCTTGGACCTGCTGCATGCATGATGTTCAACCACCGAACTACCTCCCTTCCTAATTGTCTCTGCTTCCCAATAGCAATTCCCTATCGCTGGTAAATCATTGCACTCGTGAATGCCCTGATTTTATTTTACAGTGGTATCTTGGTTCTCAAATTTAATCCGTTCTGGAAGTCCGTTCCAAAACCAAAGCATTCCAAAACCAAGGTGTGCTTTCCCATAGAAGGTAATGCAAAATGGATTATTCCATTCCAGACTTTTAAAAATGACCCCTAAAACAGCAATTTAACATGAATACTATCTAACAAGACCATTGTTCCAGAAAATGAAAGCAGTAAACAATGTACTGCAGTCACACAATCAATCATTCAGTAGCTGAACTAGGTTCCACACAGTCACAAAAACAAAGCAAAAAGAGTCGCAAAAACAAAAACGCAAAATAAATAGCAAAAACAGCATAACACTCAAAATGGAGCACATTCGACTTCCGAAAAAGCTTCGCAAACTGGAACACTTACTTCCAGTTTTACAGTGTTTGGGTTCCAAGTTGTCTGAGTACCAAGGCGTTTGAGAACCAAGGTATCACTGTATTTTATTTTCACCTCTATTACACTTTTATATGTTGGTGTGGATTTCGCTTTGTCATTCTTTAGGCTCCAGATTCTTCCCCAGAGAGCGCCCACAAGTTAAATCCCTTGCCTATGGCACAAGGAGGCGAAATCTCTTGGGTCATACCCTGAGACTTGGCAGCCTTGACACATTAGAAAAAAAGGGATGCTTTTGTTTGGGCCAGCAGAGTCCCTAGTTTACTAGAAACATTGGACCGAGTCTCTAGGTTCTGTTTTGAAGCCTAAACTCCGTCACGAAGAGCATGTTCTGCCAGACTCCTTCAAAAGCTGCAGCCGTGACTCAACCCAAGCCCACTCTCTGCTCTAAACATGATATTGAGCCCTGGTAGGAAATCATCAAAGCCCTTGCAGGCTGTGGAGCTAAACAGGAGCTTCCCTATGGGCATTTTGAAAATCCAAGATACTTCTTAAACAAGCCAGAACAACACTAAATCATTGACACACACAGCCAATAATCATAACCAGATTGCAAGATAATTGTTCCCCATAAGCAGTTTTAATGAGTGAAGACAGAGCTCCCAAACTCCACTGATTTGAATTTTTCATTATTGTTTGGCTTCCCTTGAAAATGCTCAAGGAACCTCAAGTTGCTTTTTCAAGGCATGGTAGCTTTCAAATTGACATTGCTTGGGGAAGCAATGGAGGAGGGAACAGGCTTCCCTTGCAACATGACGATGGCCCAAGGCTATGATGTGTGTCATGAGTCTCAAGGCATCACATGGAATGCCAGGTAGAAATGGATGAGGAGGTGAAAGAGGAGGATGAAATGGGGGGAGAACAGTTAACAGAGCCCAGAGGAAGTGGGTAATTCCTAAACCCTCCTCCTTAGTCTATGAAAATCTGGGGAGCAGGGAGATAAGTCTTTACTTGGCACCAAGAGATATCAAAGAGGTGGACCTCACTGGGTTGAGCATTCCACAGAGGGGGAGCTGCAACTGAAAATACCCTCTCTCTTGCCTCCAAGCCCCCCTCAGTGGATGGACTGGGGGCTGGGGAAAGGCCTCCGAAGACCCAGGGTATGTTCACATCGAGAAGAATTCCAGAAGAGATTACCGTATTTTTCGCTCTATAGGACGCACTTTTCCCCCTCCAAAAATTAAGGGGAAATGTGTGTGTGTCCTATGGAGCGAATGCAGGCTCCTTGGCTTCAGCGATAGCAACACGAAGCCTCTGAAGTGCAGAGGGAGCGCTCCCTCCGTGCTCCGGAGGCTTCGCGTTGCTTTCGCTGAAGCCTGGAGAGCCGTCTGAAGCTTTCAGAGCGCAGCGTGAGTTCCCACTGCGCTCCGCAGGCTTCAGGTTCCTTTCGCTGAAGCCAGGAGAGGAAGACTCTCTTGGCTTCAGCGGAGAGGGAGAGCTGCGCAGCGCCCCTTCAGCCAAGCAGGAGGAGAAATGGAAGGGCTCCGTTTCTCCTGCCGCTTTGCTGAAGGGACGCTGAGCAGAGAGGGGGAGAATTTTTTTTCTTGTTCTCCCCCTCTAAAACAAGGAGCGTCCTATGGTCCAGTGAGTCCTATAGAGCGAAAAATGTTATCACGATCAAGGGAAACCCTTCTCAATTTGCAGTTTGGAGGGTAGATGTAAAAAGACCGGGGGGTTTGGTGGTGCTCTCATACCAGCTATGCAATAGTTTTCTAGGGACGTTTGCATGGAAACTGACTAGGACTTGTTTGTCTCTACCTTTAAAGAGCATGATGATTTTAATTCCCTTATTTGGTGGTCATAGTCCCTGTCTTTGCTTGGTGCTTTTTGCTCCTTTGACTAGTACAACTGAATTTATTACTTTCAGTCACAGACCAGTTCCAGCTCACATACAGTATCAGGGAAGTCATAAAACACGATAGGGATATATTTTAATTTGCAATTGGGTATTGCAGGGACAATACAGATATAGCAGCAGTTAAAATATATGTTAAATCTTAATCACTAAAATATAACCTAAAATTGTCATTTAAGGCCTTTGACTAGTATTGTGCTTTATTCTGTTGGTTATTTTGTATTTGAGTTTTATGCTGGGTTGGGTTTTTAACTTTCTTTGTGGATCTGGGGTGGGTGAGTATTATGGCGATAGGTTTCCTTTTTGTATGATGCCTTCAGAACTTGTTTAATGAGGAACTGAACAAATATAAGTAATAAAAAAAATGGGGGGAAATGTGGGAGGGTGTTTTGGTTCATTCATACACAGTTAAGCCATTGAACACATCTGTGTTTTCAAGCCAATAATATTTGGACAATTGGGGAGCAGGCCTTGAACCCAACCTGCTGTACTATATTCACCTTCAAGTTCTTGGAACTGAAAGCTTGCTTTAAACATGTTTGGTCTCTCTCACCCAGTGAAACCTTTTTCATCTTGATCTCGAGGACTCGCTCAAGAGATGGAAGAGTGCCACTGTTCCGAGCTAAGAACTTAACCAAGGGAGCGTATGGGTTTGACTCCCACGGGAAATATGGCTCTGTTGAATTGCATCTCGTTGTTCCATTGCATCTGCGTGTTCTGCCACAGAGTTGCCAATCTCCTTTCCTAGAGAGAGAGAGAGAAGAGACTGCGAAGCAATCTGTTTTATTAGTCTTATATATCAAAGATGGGGGATTTATTTTGACAACTTATGTGTTTAGTGTACCTCCTCCTTCTATGGCCTTCAGCACATGGTTAACTTCCAGATTGACTCTGCTTACCAAACATGCTGCCGTCCTCTTGGACTTCCTGATCTGTAGCAAGCATTTGAGATGAGTTTCTGTTGTGGTTATGAACAACTTTTAAGCATTTTCCAATCTGGTGCTCTCTGGATGCTTTGGGCTACAGCTACCATCACTGTCAGTCAGCATGGCCAATCATCAGGGACAATCAACCCACTCTCTCATCATTTAGAAAAAAATCCTTCATTTGGCTCCCTGAAGGCTGCTGGTGTTCACTATTTGTAACCAGCTACTGGCTTAAAAGTATTGTTATAATTATTATTACCCACCCCTCAGCACAACGAGAATTCAAAATTAAAAACAGTTAAAACAGAGTACAGTCACAGGAATTGGGTGGTTGCTGAAACCGCACATCTCAGGTGTCAGAGAGGTGTGTCTTGAGCATTTGCCAAAAGTTGTATACAGTGGTACCTTGGGTTACATACGCTTCAGGTTACAGACTCCGCTAACCCAGAAATAGTGCTTCAGGTTAAGAACTTTGCTTCAGGATGAGAACAGAAATCGTGCTCTGGCGGCACAGCGGCAGCAGGAGGCCCCATTAGCTAAAGTGGTGCTTCAGGTTAACAACAGTTTCAGGTTAAGAACGGACCTCCGGAACGAATTAAGTACTTAACCCGAGGTACCACTGTAGTAAAGAAATCAAAAACACCTTTGTGGGAAGGTTATTTCAGAACTTAGGGACTGCCACAGGAAATGCTGTCTTCTTGGCCAACACCACTGGAACTTCTGAGGGAAGTGGACCAACAAAGAGGACCCCTTCTTCTGATCTTCACCCCTGGGAACCCCCTTGCCTTATTTTTGAGTCAGAAAGTAATCCTAAAGGAATTCAGTGCACAATATTTCTCTCCCTTCGCTGCAGAAATCCGCGAAGCTTTCCGAGTACTGGACCGTGATGGCAATGGCTTCATTTCCAAACAAGAGCTGGGGATGGCGATGCGCTCCTTGGGATACATGCCTAGCGAGGTGGAACTGGCAATTATCATGCAGCGCCTTGACATGGATGGTGAGTCCTCTTTGCTTTCATCATGGTTTTAGGTCATCATGGGAAGGACTGTAGTTCCTTTGCATTCTTCACATCATTCCCATGCAGAAAGTCCCAAGTACCATCTTCTGGTGCAGATGAGAAAGACCACTGTTTGAAACCCTGGAGAGCTAGATGGACCAAAGGTCTGGCTTGATCTAGGTTCTCCATAATTTGTGGAGAGGGCATCTGGTTGAAGGAATTGTGGGGTGGATAGCAAGGGAAGCAACTGGCTTTGGGGAAACCACCAAGGTTAGGAAATC
The DNA here is from genome assembly GCF_964270895.1 of Podarcis filfolensis. Taxonomy (NCBI): domain Eukaryota; kingdom Metazoa; phylum Chordata; class Lepidosauria; order Squamata; family Lacertidae; genus Podarcis; species Podarcis filfolensis. Next base: position 9,968,391 of record NC_139618.1, read on the forward strand.
CATGAGTGAAGTGAGCTGAGAATTAGCATAACATGATTTTCTCCATGATGCTTATGTCTGTTCAAACTTCTAGAAACAATGCCTAAAGCTGCTCAAACTTTTATCATGCTTACAATGAAACTCTTCATATCTAGGATTAAACTATTGGTTCCAATTGACTTAATCTGGTGTCCTTTCTACATAGTATGTTTGTCCTCTAGTTTCTCTCTGCATATGCCGTGTTCAGTATATGAAGCTGCATAAATGTTCACAAAGGACATAACCTCCATCTGCACAAAATTTAGCAGTCCATTGCATACAATGGAATACTTCCCTAATGTCAAGAGTATGTAGAAGCAAAGGAGAGAAAAATGCTGAGAGCAGTGGTGGATGGTGGTTGGGCAGAAGACAGAGAGGCCAACAATAGGTGGAACAAGAGCCAGTGACAGGTGGAGAGAACCAATGATGGGCAGAGCCAAATCATTCTGGTTTCCTCCCCATCCTCCTCCCTGCTGAGTTCTACCAGGGGCAGCACTGAGACTAAAGAGGACGGAGTAGACAGCCAGGACCACCCCCAGATGGGTTATAAGTAAGAAGGCAGGCAGGTGGGCTTGGAAGAAAGATGACTGATGTTGGTGGGACAGCTCCCCATTTGCCTTTAAGAACCAGCCTTCACTGGCTGAGAAATCTCTGACCAGATATTTCACTTCTTTCATTTTCTTGCTTAGTCTATGTAGCTGTGGAGGTGTCAGTCTATCATGGGAGCTAGGCTGGTGAAGGAGGAATGGAATGAGTTATAATAAATTGCACTCTGAGGAGATCCACTGGAATAATTGGACCTAAGTTAGTCTTGTCCATTAATTTCAATAGGTCACCTCTTGAGTAGGAATAACATTCATGGAGGGGAGCATTTGGTTGCAGACATTTTTTCAACCTAAATTTTGTTAAATAGTGGTAATTATAGGATCTTTTGATTATGAGTGCCACAATATATTGGTACATTTATTTCCCACTGAATTGGAGTGGGCAGGGGGCAGGAGCAGGAGCAGGAGCAGGAATTCAGACCAAGGCAGCTATTTTCTATTGCGAAACATTTGCGTCCATCCATTCGGCAAACAGGACAAGCTAATGGGGGTGCAGATGTTTCGATGCATGCTGTAGGTGACAAACGTACCAATCCATGCTGATTACTCTGTGCTCATTTCCAAGTACAACTCATTGGTTTTTGACAAACAGTTTCCACTGGCCTCAGGTGTTGCTTGGTAGGTTCATACATCTGCTTAGCTATGGTGCTTTAGGTTTTGTAATGGAATTGGAAGTTTCATAACAGAATTGCCTTTCATCTCCCTTTGGTTCTGCAGTATGATATACGAGCTCTCCTTCAGGTTGGGTTAGATGACTGGGACTAATTTTATATTAACTGTACTGACTATTCCACCATGTCCAGGCTCAAATCAAGGTGCTGGTTTCACTTGTTCATTGATATATGTCATCCTTCAGCCATCTGTTTCCCAGGAAGGTTTGCAAGGAGATAATTTTCTTTTCTTTCTTTAACGTGTTTATTACCTGCCCTTCTCCATGCAGTCCTGGGATGGGGCACATACAGAATCAACATAACAGATTAAAATTCAAAAATGAACAACCATCAGACATAATAGATCTGCCGAGGGGAGGGTCATTTTTTTAAATCTTCCTTTCAATTTCCACCATCAAAGGCCTGAGCAAAAAGGCATAGTAGCTGACCCAGCAACTGGAGGCTTGCAATGTCTTGAGATGGGTAACCTTGAAGAAGGCAGCATTCAGCAAACTGGAAGCCATCACAGGCAATGTCATCTCAATCAAAATTGCCCCTTGCACATCACAGGGCAGTGGTGCTACTAACAGGGTCTCCCTTACAGATCTTTACATCTGAACAGCTCTGTGTGGGTGGAGCTGCTCCTTCAGATATCTGGAGCACAAGTCATTCAGTCCATGCATCCACCCATCTCTTTGGTATGGACAAGGACCAGTATTCAAAAAAAAACATTTTCCAAATACAGTGGTACTTCGGGTTAAGTACTTAATTCGTTCCGGAGGTCCGTTCTTAACCTGAAACTGTTCTTAACCTGAAGCACCACTTTAGCTAATGGGGCCTCCTGCTGCCGCCACACCGCCGGAGCATAATTTCTGTCCTTATCCTGAAGCAAAGCAAACCCGAGGTACTATTTCTGGGTTAGTGGAGTCTGTAACCTGAAGCGTATGTAACCTGAAGCGTATGTAACCCGAGGTACCACTGTATATAAAACCATACCAAACAAAATAGAGCACCAAGAGAAACTGATTGCTGCTTCCAGTAGCATCTTAGAGACCAACTAAGATAGTTATTGGTATGAGCTTTCGTGTGCATGCACACAAAAGCTCATACCAATAACAAACTTAGTTGGTCTCTAAGGTGCAACTGGAAGGAATTTTTTTATTTTTTTATTTTGTTTCGACTATGGCAGACCAACACGGCTACCTACCTGTAACTGATTGCTGCTAACTGCCTTATGCTATAGAAACACCAGGCATTGATAGTAAAAATAAAAAGTTTTCTGAAATTAATTCATAGAATCATAGAATTGCAGCATTGGGGAGCCCAAGATCATCTAGTTCAAACTTCTGCAATGCTGTTGTACATGTTCGTCCAAACATAAAATAATAAAAAAATACAAAATTATACATGCACAACAAAAGGATAGCAGTTTTTTCACTATGATTGCATGTGGTTCCATTGTTCTTTAAAAGAAAATTAACCAATAAAGATGAATGAATACAACAACAAACTTCTGCAATGCAAGAATCACAACTAAAGAATCCCTGACAGATCACCATCCAACCTCTGTTTAGAAAATATTAGTGACTGAGAGTCCACCGCCTTTCGAGATAGTTCATTCCACTGTTGAACAACTCTCACCATCAGAAAGCTGTTCCTGATGTTTCATATTGTTCAAATGCCTCCTGTGAAATATTTGGAATTCTTAGTAACATTTCAGTTTTAAGTGGGAATATTGTAAGACCCAAAGAACAATAGCCTGGTATTTATAAATAAGACTACTCTCTAAAGAAATTTTACTACTCTTCAATGCCAATACTAATCCTTTTTCAAGGAATAGTGAATGAAACAAACCAAATTGAGAGAGAGAGAGAGAGAGAGAGAGAGAGAGAGAGATTTTAATTCAATTATATTGTTTTTCTTCATTTCTTTCTGTATGTTATATAAGTATATGTTCTTGCTTAAATAAGTAAAAAAATATATTCAACATATACTGTATAACATCATTAAACAAAAAATGTGTAAACAGTATACGACTATATGCTTAACCAAGATTATTGAATGTTTCATTGAGATATTAGCTTCATACTCCTCTCAAGGCAAAACAGAATAAACACCACTTCCATGAAACGTAATTTATAATGACTTTGAGTTTGTATTCTAATGTGATTAATCATTAATTATGAGAAGCAGATGTTGCAGACAGGCAGCTGAATAAAGCTGGCCACTGAGTCCACCAGGAATTTAAAGTGAAAATCCATAGTGCCTCATGTTTGCATAATATTGCATAATATTACAGAGACATATGGATCTGTTCTATAGTCTAAAAAAGAACGATGTTACTCAGAAGGGTATTTACATTCTACAAATGTAAAATCAATGTAACTTCTGAAGTGTTAGCAGGCAACTGCACGTTCCTCTCTTGTAGTTTCCAGCAACTAATATACAGAAGCATGTCACCTCTGAGAGTGGAGGGAGAACATAGCCATCATTAACAAGTAGCTGTTGATGACCTTATCTCCCACGATGCAGAAAAAACTGGGCCAATCCTTGCTCAATCCTGGCTCAGAGAGCCAGTGTGGTGTAGTGGTTAAGAGCGGTAGTCTTGTAATCTGGGGAACCGGGTTTGCGTCTCCGCTCCTCCACATGCAGCTGCTGGGTGACCTTGGGCCAGTCACACTTCTCTGAAGTCTCTCAGCCCCACTCACCTCACAGAGTGTTTGTTGTGGGGGAGGAAGGGAAAGGAGAATGTTAGCCGCTTTGAGACTCCTGAAGGGGAGTGAAAGGTGGGATATCAAATCCGAACTCCTCCTCCTCTTCTTCTTCTTCTTCTTCTTCTTCTTCTTCTTCTTCTTCTTCTTCTCTAGGACAGGATTTCCCAAACTTGGGTCTCCAGCTGTTTTGGGACTACAACTCCCATCATCCCTAGCTAGCAGGACCAGTGGTCAGGGATGATGGGAATTGTGGTCCAAAAGCAGCTGGAGACTCAAGTTTGGGAAACAGTGCCCTAGCCCATGCATGGAGGGTGGGAAGGGGTCCTTTGAACAATAAAGCCCACCCCCCTCCAGCCAAAACAAATGCACAAATAAGGAACCGGGAAGTAATTGTTCAGGCTGCAAATTGATTTGGAGTGGGTCGGCATCCACCTTAATTCATTTTATTTTATTTTTGGCATATCTCTCACATTCTCTTTTTACCATTGCATTTTCAAGTGATCTGCCACTGTGTAAATTGTCTTTTACTGCGTTGTCACTTTACATGATACACAGTTGCTGGTAATCCAAAGTGTCGTGTGACTGATAGAATCTGACTTGATGTCCCTGCACAGAAGGGAGGAAGGTGTCCTTCCTATCTTTCTGAAAGAGATGCTTTAGAAGATAGGAGGCTCTGCTCTTCTGCAGATTTGCTGCCTCTCTGTCCAGACCAGGTCACAAATAAAACTGAGTTTAGTTTTTGTGCATTATACTTGAAAGGCAGGGCATAACTTTTGGAACAAGGGTGGCCAACATTTCTGCATCCCCTGGAAGGGCCTAGAAGTGTCCTCCTTCCACTGTGTCTGTGATTGTTGTTTTTCATGTAGAAATAGGTCCATACACAACACAAAACACTGTTGCTGTATGTAGGTGTCAGGGAACTGCCATCGGCTCAGGGGCGAGAAGAGAAAAGCTGGATGGATTACAGAAAGCCCCCAAAGATCGTGGGAAGCAGCACTTCCTCAGCGGAGGAAGGTAGCCATGCCTCTAGTGGAGAGGAGATGCAAGGCTCAGAGGAGGCAAGGCGGTGCCAGGACACCTTGCCTGAGCAAAGCGGGGAGGAGGGAGGTCCCCCGCTACCCAAGCCTGCCTTGTGCAGTAGGCTTCTGCACAGAGAGGGGAGGCGCAGACTGGGCGTCAAGGAACTTCTCTGCTGGGGAAGGTTTAAGGACCGCCCACTCTCAGATTCTGCCAGTGAATGAGCAAGACACGGAATAGAGGCGCTCTGCATTCTAAAGGTTTTTATCACTAATAAAAAAGCTTTAAAACAGACTATTGAGGCATATTGCCTGATTGCTCTCGAGCAACCAACCGATACCTCTAACAGTAGGTTTTATTTTATTTGTTTTTTATCTTATATTTTGGAAATGTACATCCAGTTTTTTTTCCCTTTAAATGTTTTGGGAGACCTCAAGAGAGTGGGGCCCTAAACTATCGCTTGTTTAGCTTATATGTAAACCTAGCAGTGGGCAAGTCACATGACCTTCACCACAATCTTACCCTGAAAGAGTGCTTGGAGGGGGGAGAGCACGGCACAAGCGCATGTGAGAGCACAGCGCCCAAAATGGCTGCTGCCATCTTGCGTGAAAAAAATGTGGATGTCCCACTTTTTCTGGGATATTTGGTGGGTACGCAAATGGTGTCATGCATGACCAAATCTAATAGTGAAGGGAAACGGGTGGTGCCACCCTAGCTGTCAACCCTGTGACAACTTGACAGGTGGCTTGTTCCACACACCTGTCCAAGTTGGACCATGGGGTAGGGGGGTGGGGAGGCCAGATAAAGATTTGGTTGCTGCAGCCAAAAAAATTCCTCAGCCCTGGTCTTACATAAAGTGACTAACTATGTAGTGATGGGTAACGGATATTATGGGATACAGTTATTATCCACTCCACAACACTTTACTCTGTGACACATTGTATCCTTCTGTTGGAACCTAGTTTGGACAAGACTGTGATTTTGCTTTCCTTCAGCAACAATAACCCCCGTAACGACGTGTTATGTAATAGCTGGAAACACTGAAAACAGCTGCAGAGCTCATTTGCAACCTTTGCCTCCTGTTACACGATTTTGTAGCATATTAAATTGCTTACGGTTTATGGGTTGTGTGTGGTCCAAACTCCTTAATGCCCTGCTGCTCCTCGTGGCATTTTGATCTGTTGCTGACCACACAGAACCAACACGCGGAGAGGGGGTTGCACTGGCAAAAGTTGGCATTGCTGGTTGATTTTATTAATTTACCTTCCACAAGTGTATGATGGAAACTAAAAATTAGGCTGAAAAATTAGGGTGAAAAACAAAAATTAGTTGAAAATGAACTCCTTTGCAAGTACAGTGGTACCTCGGGTTACATACGCTTCAGGTTACAGACTCCGCTAACCAAGAAATAGTGCTTCAGGTTCAGAACTTTGCTTCAGGTTGAGAACAGAAATCGTGCTCCGGCAGCACGACGGCAGCGGGAGGCCCCATTAGCTAAAGTGGTGCTTCAGGTTAAGAACAGTTTCAGGTTAAGAACGGACCTCTGGAACGAATTAAGTACTTAACCCGAGGTACCACTGTATATAATGCTACTTTTCTCTCTCTCTCTGGAAACATATTGAGATGGTTATTTAAACAGTTGATCTCAACTGATATTAGTTTTGCAGCTATAGCAGACCAGGGGCTGCCCCACTCTGTTTGCCAAGTCCTTGCTGTTCCCACCCACCCACATCAATTCCCTTGGATTAATGCATTGATCCTTCCTGTTCCCACTCCATGCAACTAGTAACTTCACTATTGAATTTCCCAATCCCATTTCCAATGTAATTTTGCTCTTCCATTCTGCAACCGTCCTTTGAATCCCTTTTCACCTTCACTCTAATAATAATAATAATAATAATAATAATAATTTTTTATTTATACCCGACCCTCCCCAGCCAAGACCGGGCTCAGGGTGGCTAACAACCAATAATAAAAACAAGTTGATTAAAATACAATTTAAAAGATTAAGATACAATATTAAAACATTAGGGTGCAATCTCTTCATAGGAGGAGAAAGGAAAAGAAAGAGGGGGAGGGAATCAAACTGAATCTAAGCCAAAGGCCAGGTGGAACGATTCTGTCTTACAGGCCCTGCGGAAAGAGATCAGATCCTGCAGGGCCCTGGTCTCAAGAGACAGAGCATTCCATCAGGCCAGAGCCAGTGTTGAAAAGGCCCTGGCTCTGGTTGAGGCTAATCTAACTTCCTTAGAACCCGGGACCTCTAGGGTGTTGCTATTTATGGACCTTAAGGTCCTCTGTGGAGCATACCAGGAGAGGCAGTCCCGTAGGTATGAGGATCCTAGGCCGTGAAGGGCTTTAAAGGTTTTTAAAGTCCATGATTTCCCCTCCTTTTTTTTTGGACTACCCCTCTGCAGACAAACCATTATAACCTCCTGCATTTTCCTGCACCCGCACATTGCAGTTTGATACAAGCTTAAATAAAGCAGGTGTGGAAGGATGGGGTGAGGTGGGGGACACTGGAAGGTGTCAGTTTAAAACAAAGTTTTGTATACTGAGAAGGGAGTTGGGAGATGTTCTGTTACAACAGCTTTTTGGCGTTAGCTTCTGTGTAGGGTTGCCATGTTTTGAAGAGCCAAAAAAGAGGACACATTTGCCAACTTCTTCTTTTCGCTATGGATCGCTATGACTGCCCATGAAAGAGAGGATGTGTCCTGGAAAAAGAGGACATATGGCAACCCTATGTGGTTTTCCCCTCAATGTTCCTCCATCTCAAACCTCTGTCAGTATTTGGAGCACCACTTTTTTTATCTCTGTGTTCTTCCATGAGTTGTTAAGAGCTACAATTTTTAAACCACTCTGGGAATTGTAGCTCTGTGAGGGGACTAGGGGGGCGGGAATCTACTGTTCCCAGGATTGTTTGCAGGACGCTATTATCATTGTGGGACGCGGGTGGCGCTGTGGGTTAAACCACAAGAGCCTAGGACTTGCCAATCAGAAGGTCAGTGGTTTGAATCCCCCTGACGGGGTGAGCTCCCATTACTCGGTCCCTACTCCTGCCAACCTAGCAGTTTGAAAGCACGTCAAAGTGCAAGTAGATAAATAGGTACCGCTCCGGCAGGAAGGTAAATGGCATTTCCGTGTGCTGCTCCGGTTCGCCAGAAGTGGCTTAGTCATGCTGGCCACGTGACCCGGAAGCTGTATGCCTGCTTCCTCGGCCAGTAAAGCGAGATGAGTGCCACAACCCCAGAGTCGGTCCCGACTGGGCCTAATGGTCAGGGGTCCCTTTACCTTTATGATCATTGTGGTGATATAAGAGTGCTTTAAATATATGGTGTGGATGTGGCCCTTTTACTGGATTAGAATAATAGAATCATGGAATTGTAGAGTTGGAAGGGACCACTAATGCCATCCAGGCCAACCCCCTGTAATACAGAAATCTTTCACCCAATAAGGGGCTCAAACCAACGACTCTGAGATCAAGAGTCTCATGCTCTACCAAGCGAGCTATCCCAGTACAGTGGTACCTCAGGTTAAGAACTTAATTCGTTCTGGAGGTCCGTTCTTAACCTAAAACTGTTCTTAACCTGAGGTACCACTTTAGCTAATGGGGCCTCCCACTGCCGCCACACGATTTCTGTTCTCACCCTGAAGCAAAGTTCTTAGCCCGAGGTACTATTTCTGGGTTAATGGAGTCTGTAACCTGAAGCGTCTGTAACCCGAGGTACCACTGTAGTCCGATGAATTTTCACCACTTCTTAGTTTAAATACATTTTTAACTGGCTGTTGATTTATTGCTGCATTGCTTTATTGATTTTTTTTCCTGATTAGCTTTACCAGCTGTCTGCTTTTAATTTGTATATATTGTGTTTGGGTTTTATATGATGATTTATCATTAATTTACTGTATCTACAAACTGACATTCTTGGAGCAGCTTGCAATATATTTCAATTTCGGGTGCAACAAAATAGATGAGAGTGTGATGAATGGAGCAAAAGCATCTGCAAGTCCCTCCCCCCTTAGGTGTTCCATATGCTAACTCCACTTCTGAATCTGGGGGCCAAGGCAAGCCTCTAAGGAAACAGCAGCTGTAGAGATCCAGTGTTGGCCTCTCACATAGTGGGCCTTCTTCAGCAAACCCTCCAAGTGTCCCTATTTTCTAGGGACAGTCCTGGATTTACAGAAACCGTCCTGGTTTCTGATTTGAACCCAGAATGTTCCACTTTTCCTTAGAACATTCCTATTTTTATCAGATAAATATTGAAGGGTATGTGACCCCCTAGCCAAGGAGATAAATACCATATTTTTCCATGTATAAGACGTTCCATGTATAAGATTTTTTTTCTTTAAAAAAAATTAGGCAAAAATTGGGGGGTTGTCAGTGAATGCAGAGGGGGGTAGTTGGGCTGTTGGGCGATTGGCAGCGGCAAGCAGACGGGCAGGTGAGCAATTGGCGGTGGCAACCTCCCCTCAAAAAGAAACTCAGGGGTGAACTCTTCCCCCCAAAAAACTCAACAACTCAATAAATATTGATTTCTTTAATTTTGGGTCCAAAAAAAATAAGGGGCGTCTTATACATGGGGACGTCTTATACACTGAAAAATACACTAAGTTGAAGGCAGCTGTCAGCGGAGGAGGAATGGTGGAGAACACCTCCCCAGCCTGACCCTTCCAGAGAAGAGGAAGACAGTTCAGAATTACAACAAGGGTTTGAGGGAGATCACAGCTCAGAGGCAGATGAGGGGGAAAGCCGGGAAATAATGGGAGAGGGGGAGGTAGTGGACGCACCAGGAGGGCGACAGCTGAAGGACACAGTGTCTTTAGAAAGCATTCCAGACCCCCTGTCCCAGAACCTGGCGAGCCTTGAAAGTAGGAGAGCAAAGAGCTCAGAGACGGAGGGCCCTCAACAGCACCCATGTGATGACAATGACGAATGAGGAAGTGGGGAAAAGGAGGGGGTGGAGAGTCACTCAGGACAACACCATTATCCAAGAGGCTGGGTTCCAAGCCTCCCTCTGTAAATACTGAATAAAAAAAGCAGATGGTAAGAAACATTCCCTTGTATTTGTACGTTCCTGGCAACCAGCTGTGGGAGTTGCTGACAGCCGCCTGACAGCAGCCCTGTACAGTGGTACCTCAGGTTGCAGACGCTTCTGGTTACAGACGCTTCAGGTTACAGACTCCGCTAACCCAGAAATAGTACCTCAGGTTAAGAACTTTGCTTCAGGATGAGAACAGAAATCGTGCTCTGGCGGCGTGGCAGCAGCAGGAGGCCCCATTAGCTAAAATGGTCCCTCAGGTTAACAACAGTTTCAGGTTAAGAATGGACCTCCAGAACGAATTAAGTTCTTAACCCTAGGTACAACTGTATAGGGAAGTTTTTAAAAATGTTTAATGTGTTTATATGTGTTGGAAGCTGCCCAGAGTATCTGGGTATGTCTTCAGCTGTGGCCATAGGTGAACTGGAGAACTTGCTTCCACAAGTGACAATGATGGCCACCACCCTGGATGGCTTTAAAAGAAGATTAGATCAATACATGGATGAGATGACTATCAATGCTCTACTACCACAGCTGGAGGCAGCAGGGCTTCTGAATACCAGTTGCTGGAAGCCACAGGAGGGGAGAGTCTTCTTGTGTTGGAATCCAACTTACTGGTTTCCCACTGACGTGTGGTTGGCCACTGTGAAAACAGGATGCTGGATTAGATTGGCCATTGGCCTGATCCAGCAGGATCTACTGATGTTCTCATGTAGCTGATATCTGTGATGACCTTGGCACCTAGTGACAGATGCAAAGAAGCTACTAGGGAAGCAAACCACCAACAGACCTCATGTTTCTCCTGCCATCATTTTCTTATTAATTCTTTCCCCCTGTTCTTAGTTCATATCTGCACCATTACTTTCCCCCAGATATCCTGGGAAACAGCAGTTTGTCCCAATAGAGCTACTATTCCCAACACTCTGAAAACAAGTACAGTTCCCAGAAGTCTTTGTGGGGGAGCTATCTGCTTTAGAACAAGCTGGGAAAGCTCAGTTGGTAGAGCATGAAACTCTTAATCTAAAGGTCGTGGGTTCGAGCCCCATGTTGGGCAAATGATTCCTTCATTTGAGGGGGGGGGGTTGACCTTTGTGGTCACTTCCAACTCTACAATTCTATGCTTCTAAGTATGGTGTGGGTAGGATCTTAGCTCCCCTGGCTGCAATTTGCAGAAAGATGTGTTATAAATTTGTGCCACAAATTAATAAAAAAAATCTCTTAGCGTGGTATTGTTAATAAAAACTTGTTGTTGTTGTCTGCCTTTCTTTCCAGGGGATGGTCAAGTTGATTTTGATGAATTCATGACAATCCTCGGACCAAAACTGGTGTCATCAGAAGGACGGGATGGTTTTCTGGGGAATACAATTGACAGCATATTCTGGCAGGTTGGTGGCAAAGTTGTGCTCAAAGTGAGAAGATGTGAGCATTTCTGAGAACTTATGTTTCTTTTCCTGATCCCCATTTCCCAATGTGTTTTTGTTACATGTTGAAGAACATTTTAGTGGAAGGATGTTAAAAGTGAGAGCTGTTTTTCAGCAGTGAGGGGCTGTAGGCTGCTGCTAAATGCAGCAGGGAACTCTAAAACAAATACTGGGGAATTTTATGAAAAGGGCAATGAAGATTTTGAGTGGAGTTAAATTCAGGCTCTTCTGTGCTAACTTCCTTGTGGTGCTGTTTGTCTTCATAGGTGTCTAGGGGGAAACCCCTGAGATGATCTCAAGTGATATATAGTAGGGGTGGAATCCAACATAGCCCTAAGGTTGCAGTCACATAGCAGTTTATTCTGTTTCTCTATATGCCAGGCAAAAACATGTCTTTTTTTCATTAGGTCTTTGGCTTTTAATTATCTATAGCCTCCTCAGATGGCTGAGACGTTCTAACCCTGCTTTTTAAAAATAGGATTGTCTTTTAGATTTGCATTTTTTTAATGCAGTGGTACCTCGCAAGACGAATGCCTCGTAAGACGAAAAACTCACAAGACGAAAGAGTTTTTCGTTTTTTGAGTTGCTTCGCAAGATGAATTTCCCTATGGGCTTGCTTCGCAAGACGAAAACGTCTTGCGAGTTTGTTTCCTTTTTCTTAAAACCGTTAATACCCAGGGAATCCGTGCTTCGCAAGATGAAAAATTCGCAAGACGAAAAAACTCGCAGAACGAATTAATTGCGTCTTGCAAGGTACCACTGTGCTGGTTTTCATGTGTGAATGTTTATATATTGTCATTTTAAGTTATTTTGGTAAAAACACTGCCAATAAGTTTAATAAATAAGTAATAAGCAATGTCAGAGAGTAAGTAAACGTACATACCCTTTTAAAGCTTGCCACATGCCCTACAGCAATATCTAAACTGTTTATTTTCCAGCATACAGTGGAGCCTCGGTTGTCAAACGTAATCCGTTCCGAAAGACCATTTGACTTCTAAAACATTTGGCAACCGAGGTGCAATGGGTGGTCGGCAAAGTCCATTGAGAAAATAGAGAACCACGGTTCAGAAGCCGTTCAACTTCCAAGGCATATTTGAAAATGGAAACATTCACTTCCAGGTTTTTGGCATTCGGGTTCTGAATCATTCGGCTTCCGAGACGCTCAAAAATGTTGAGCTTCTGCAGCCATGAGCTCTCTGTGACAGTGCTGCTTACATGCCTACTCTTATTTGTTCCACAGTCAAAAACCTCTTACCTTCATGAAGTTCTTCCCAATGTTCAACTGGAATCTCCTTTCTTTTTAGCAATAAAACTGCTAGCAGATTTGCAAAGCTAAGCAGGGTCCATCCAGTATGATTTCAAATTGAGTGGGGGGGGGGCTGTGTGTTGAGATTCCTGCATTGTCCCTTCCAACTCTACAGTTCTACGATTCTAAGGGACACGGGTGGCAATGTGGTCTAAACCACTGAGCCTCTTGGGCTTGCCGATTGGAAGGTCGGCGGTTCAAATCCTCACAATGGAGTGAGCTCCCGTTGCTCTGTCCCAGCTCCTGCCTACCTAGCAGTTCAAAAGCAAGCCAGTGCAAGTAGATAAATAGGTACTGCTGTGGCAGGAAGGTAAATGTTTTTTCCGTGTGCTCTGGTTTCTGTCACGGTGCCTCGTTTTGCCAGAAGTGGTTCTGTCATGCTGGCCACATGAACTGGAAAGCTGTCTATGGAAAAACATCGGCTCCCTCGGCCTGAAAGTGAGATGAGCGCCACAACCCCATAGTCGCCTTTGACTGGACTTAACCGTCCAGGGGTCCTTTACCTTTACCTTCTATGATTCTATGAATCCATTGGTTTAGGTCCTCCCCTCTGGAGCAGCAGAAAACAGGTCTGCTCCATTTTCCATGTGACAGCCCTTCAGATATTTGAAGAAGGGTATCAAATCACACACAAACCCCAGTCTTTTCCACGCTAAACATCCCCAGCTCCCTCCATAATTTATTATGTGGTTTGGTTTCCAGCTTTGATCTATGATTAGATCTTACCAATTTCACCAAGATCTCTATCAGCGCCATGCAGAAGAGCGAGGATGGCAGGCATCTCTCTCTTGTTCCTCTTCATTAGTAAAATTGAAGCTTGTTAGTGCGCACAAGTGCATTAGCTGGGGACTGCATTTGCAAAATAACACGCATAAAGTGGTGCCCTGGTCTGGTAATTGTCACCTTGGGATAAAGCCCAGTTGAGTAGCTGTTACAATTAGATTTTTCACCTTACCAAATAAAATGTAATTGCAAGAGCCCAGCGGTTAGGCTTTCCTGTACAAGACTGAATTGCATGGGGAGGAAAATCCTGTTAGTGAGAAGAGTTCTGAGGACCTGTGGGCTTCTAGCCATGATGGCTATGCTGTGACTCCACAGTCAGAGGCAGCAAAGTTTCTGGGTACCACGTTCTGGAAAATGCAGGAGGGGTGATTGCTCTTGTGCCCGGGCCATTGGCCTAATCCAGCAGGCTCTTCTTATCTTCTTATAACATACTGGTCAGGATGCTAAACAGGAACCCTGTTATCTCTTTGCAAGAAGAGCCTCCAGCCTCCATCAGATACCGCTAGGACCAAGGCTACCCAGTAGCTAAACTATGTAATGGTATAAAAGCTTCCACACACTGTTTATGAAATCAGATATAGGTGGTGTGAGAAAATATAGCCGCTTTGAGGATGCTGGATTAGATTGGCCTTTCACCTGATCCAGCAGGGCTCTTTATATGTTCTCTATTTAAAGAATGATGGGCTTTTTTTATGTTTTACCATATTGGCCCGAATATAAGCCACACTTTTTTTTTTCCAAATTCCGACCATGAAAAGTTAAAAGTGTGGGTTAGATTTATGACCTTACGCTGCTGGCAAAGCGGCGTGGCTCCCCCCCCCATAAGCAGCCTGGGGGCACAGGGCATTGTCGCAACACCCGCCCGCCACTCCCAAGCCTCTGCTGAGCCACCGGAAAGAAGGGGAAGGGGGGAAGGCCGCTGGCAAAGCAGTGTGGTCCCCCCCCCCTCAAGAGCAGCCCAGGTATTGCCTTTTCTCTCCCCTTAATGCAGCTTATTTGCGGGTACGGCTTATATTCGGGCCAATATGGTATTTGCAAATCTTTGTCATACAAGAGAACTTAAAACCAAACACACACACACAAACACATTTTTTTTCTTTTTTTTCTTTTTTTCTTTCAGAATTTTTACATACATTATTTCCTTCCAGTTTTTAAATTTCCCATACAATTTTTCCTTCCCCTCCCTTCCCACCCACCCCCATATCCGTTGGAAGGGTTCAAACAACTATCCTCAGCCACAGGCATAGCGTCTTTAGTTTCCACCGAATGTGTTTTGTTCCAGTAGTTTCTATCCATTTAAGATAGAAGTTCCATCTGTTCGTTATCGTGATGGACTTCTTTTTTTATTTGAGTAGGGAGATCAAATACAAATCTGATCTCTGCAGAGGGGACAGTGCTCCAAAAAATGAAGCATTTCCTCCTCTGCAGAGACCTAAGGTTCATCCTGTAACTGACAATCATGCTTCCAGTATCAATCAGTTGATTGGTGGTTGTGGCAACCCCCTTTGCATGTTGGCCAGTGTCAGTCCCCTGGAATCATGGCAGCAGGTGATGGATAAGTGGGTGGGACTGTGGAGGTGGCCGGATCCAGTTCCTCACTTCTGATGTGTATTGGCACACCCACCCACACGATTTCCCCAGCCAAAATACAAAAGGAAATTATCCATTATATTCAACTTCTATAATAACCTTCTCCGTCTGAAATGTTTGTGGATCAAAATGAATTGATCTTGTCTCTAGAGGCAAAATAAATAGCACACTATGGGAAGCAATAATGTGAAGTGCCAGCAGAAGCAAGATCATTAATTATATGCCCTCGGTTGCATTTGGCCTATAAAAGGAGCATCTTTGCTCAGCTATTTTTATTTTCGAGCTGATTTAAATGTTATTTCAAAGCTGTGTAAATCTCCGTCTTCAGAATGGAAAGTGAACCAAAGTGGGCATTTTTCTGCTGCTGCTGCTGCTATAATTTCTGAGAAGTTGCCCATCGCCTCTTTTTAATGAAATTCAAACCCGCAAAAGATTGAGTTGTTATGTGTTGTGAGTAGCCCATTTTGAAAAAGGGGAGGATGGCTGACCACACAGGCAAGTGGACCATTTGTTCCCACTAGGGCTGAGTGCCTGATTTGACCAAATCTCCAAATGAATTGGGCCAATTCCGGGAAAATCCAGGGTTTCCCTGAGTCAACTGTAGATAGCCCTGAATTGCCTTGGGCTATCTAGAGTGACCTGAACCGGTCAAGCGATGGTGGTCAGGCAGAGTCAGGCATCCTCTCCTCCCCCAATAGCCTCAGAGGCAAGAAGAACAAACAATTCGTATTGTATGGCTTTTTATTCAGTCATCTGGTTACAAGACAAAGGATCCATGTCTCCATGCATAGGAGATGTTGGCTACTCTGAGTCCCTCCTCTTCCATCTCCCACAACATCCTGGAAGCCTACAGGAAGTCACAGGAGTCACATCCCTCTGCATTCTCTGGGTTTTCTTCCCCTTTTCTTTTTTATTGGTTTCCACATATTACATTACAATACAGATGTACCAAAGCCAACACCATTTCTTCCCCATCCCCCCATACATTTACATTTCCTCAATCCGTCATATTATTCTTTCCTCCTTCCTCCCACTTCCCTCTGCCCCCACTCGATTTCCTCCACATTATACAATTTACAATAATCTTTGCATTCTACAATCTTCTCAAATCATCTGTATATTCTTATTATCTTTCCTTACTAATTTTTATTCCATCCAGTACTTTTAATCTAAGCATATTAGCGTGTATTTTTTTTGAGCAATATTTTGCCATATATTGATCAAAACATTCCCACTCCCTCTGCATTCTCTGTTTGTGAATGCGGAGGGACCTTCTAGCCCTTGGACTGGGAAGGTCTCCCATACTCTCTAGGGAGGTCCCTGTTGTCTGCTCTCTAATTCCCTCCTCCTCATCCTCCACTACCTCATAACTCGGGATTTCCTCATTCAGCTGGACATCATCCCTGTCTCCCTCTGCTCCTGAAACTGGTGGAGACGGGGAAGATGAAACTTCCCACTCCTCCTTCTCTTCTGAGAGGAGCCGATCAGACCGAGGGCTCATTTCCCATTTCTCCTGTTCAATCCAGTCCCTGACAGAAGGAAGCCAGGTAGGCAGAAAGAAGAAAGTCAAGTGGGCAGAAAGAAGGAAACTTTGTGAAAAGGCTTAAGAGGAAGGAGAAGAGAAGGGCTGGATCTAGATATATATATAAAAACATTTCAGGAAAATGCGTTGGAAACCTCATAATGGGAAATCACATTTCTGAAAGACTGAACTCTACAGCGCCATCTGGTGTCACATTGTTATAACACATTTATAACACACCCCCCCAATGTATCTGAGTCCAATGACCTCCCTGCCTGAGTGCATCTTCCAGGGAGTGGTGGTGGTGGATGTCTTTGGATGTGGGGTGTTCCTTTGCAAGTGGATTTTCTGAAGTGTAGGTGGGTTACCATGAGGCATGACACAGTGATAACAGCAAGAACCTTTATTGAACTAACAGAACTGGACAACAGGGACAAAGCAACTGCTTATATACATTTCTGAAGGCCTGGGCCACTCCCACTCCCAGTGTGATTGGCTGTCTAAACTTCCAAGCTGCAAATCATGACTCAGAGTTTAAGGACTAATGGCAGAGGCCCAAAACCTGAAATGTCCTGTGATTGGATATCATGTATCGAATCAGAACACAGGGGCTCAGAATCCTTAGTCCAGATTCAGGCTCAAGCAAACACAGACCACTGAATACATAACATTTTCCATCTCACCTTTCCTATCCATTGACTGCCTCTCCTTCCTTCCTGATGCCCCACCCCCTGAAGCAGCCCCACCCCCAGAATCGAATCCTCTGCTCCATGGTTACTGAGCAGATTATTCAATTGGGGAGGAGAGGAGACAGTGTGTTTCTTTGAAAGCAGGGTGCTCCTTTGGGGACTCTTCCACTCACCTGCAGTACAATCCTTTGCAAGTCTGTGAGGATTGAAACCAACTCCACCCCACTCTAGATGGAAGGGGAGTAGATGCAATGTCTCATTCCCTCGTCTAACCATACACTGGATCGCAGCAAAAAACGATATTTCTATATTTGGTGTGGGCGGGCATGTGACTTTCATCTCTGAATGGGTTTATCAGCACAAAGAAATATTTCTTGCATTTTTGCAAACCATACAATGCTATTAGTGTGTGTGTGTGTGATACATTAAAAAATAGGTAAAAATCAATTAGGTATTGCAATGTGCAGTATGCGGGTGTCGCTGTGGCCTAAACCACTGAATCTCTTGAGCTTACTGATCGGAAGGTTGGCAGTTTGAATCCCCACAACGGGGTGAGCTCCCATTGCTCTGTCCCAGCTTCTGCCAACCTAGCAATTCAAAAGCACATCAGTGCAAATAGATAAATAGGTACCACTGTGGCAGGAAGGTAAATGGCGTTTCCATGCACTCTGGTTTCCATCACGGTGTTCCATTGCACCAGAAGCGGTTTAGTCATCCTGGCCACCTGACCGGCAAAGCTGTCTGTGGGCAAATACCAGCTCCTTCAGCCTGAAAGCGAGATGAGCGCTGCACCCCACAATCACCTTTGACTGGACTTAATCGTCCAGGGTTCGTTTACCTTTTACCTTATGACCCCATACATGTTTATTCAGCTCAGAAGCAGTTTTCTATTTAGTGAGATATTTCCTGTTCACCGTCTTAAAAAGATGTTAAGAAATGGCTTCTGCCAGAAGTTTACTCTACTAGCAAACCTTAGATCTGAAGTGGTGGTGGTGAGTGTTATTTTATTTGTGCCATCTATACCATTTAGAAGGCAATAGCGTATCATGTTGCATTTTTGCGTGACATATACATGAAGTACAGTGCAGAAAAAAGCCTTGGGGCAATGAAGACTATTGTGGTAAATATGCTTGCTTTCCCACTATGGAATAGTGTTGTAGTTAGAATGCTTGGACTAGAACCTGGGAGACCAGGGTTCAAATCACTGCTCAGCCATGAAACTCAACGGGTGACCTTGGGCCAGTCCCTGTCTCTAAACCTAATCTACCTCACAAGGTTGTTTTGAGGATAAAATAGGAGGAAGAGAACCATGTATGCTGCCTTCAGCTCCTTAGAGGAAAGTGGGAATATAAATGAGAGAAATGAATAACAAAGATTAATGTAGAGCTGAATTACTAATATGAAGTAGACACTGCTAGGAGAGTAATTGCTGTTTGAGATCTATAAACATATTTGAGAAATAACATTTGCATGGAAATTTCCAGTTCTTTGAGAAGCCATGAGTGCTAAATGGTGCCTTTTATAATTTCTTAGTTGATTTCCAATTAAAACTTGCAAGTTTTATCCGTTGGGAATTTCTCACACGTCTGGACTAGAAAGTGAAGACTTTGCAAGATTATGTGTTCCCTTTGATTTGGAGGAAATCCAATTTCAGCATCCATTGAGATTTGAAATTCGGAGGCAGGGGGAGGGACATGCATGCAGGATTCTTAGATCTTGTAGCTTCTAAGTCATCCCAACTGTTTTCTCCTTTTCATCTTATTTTCTTCTTATTATTTTAGTTTAACTCTATGAGGTTAATTGAATTGACATAAGATTAGCATACAACCCAGTCTCTACTGGGGCATTATCAGGCTACAGAATTTGCTTAATAACATGCGTCAAGGGGCTTGGGTTTCTATAAACTTGGTCCAATAAACCTTATCTTCCTGCTAGAATCCAGAAAGTTTAATACCAAGTAACCCGTTCTACATTGGGAAGATGTTTGCTGCTAATGCTGCAGTTGTCCATGCACTGACAACCTCAAGGCTGGATTACTGCAATGGGCTTAGTTGGTACAGGACATAGTGATTAGTTTGCTTGTGACTACTGCTGCCATCATATAGCACTTGAAGGATGCTCACTGGCTGCCAATTTGCTACTGAGTCAGGTTCAAGGT
The DNA here is from genome assembly GCF_964270895.1 of Podarcis filfolensis. Taxonomy (NCBI): domain Eukaryota; kingdom Metazoa; phylum Chordata; class Lepidosauria; order Squamata; family Lacertidae; genus Podarcis; species Podarcis filfolensis. Next base: position 9,987,903 of record NC_139618.1, read on the forward strand.
GTTACTGCTCATGTATAAGGATATACACAGCACAGGACCAGATTGCTCGAACTACCGCTTTATTCCTTATACTGTATTTTCCCATGTATAAGGCGCCCCCATGTATAAGATAGGGCTGCCATGTTTTGAAAAGCAAAAAATTGGACGCTATGACGACTCTCATTTTAAATACTCCTACTATATGTAGGCTATACAGTAGAAGCTGTGATACATTGCTGAGGGGGCAGGAGAAGAGAAGAGGAAAGCAAGTCTTCAGTCACCAGTTATGTCAATATCTCATCCAGAAAGTATAGCCACAGACATTTCGGCAAATTTGAAAAATCCACCTGGAAAGAAATTTTACCCCTGAAAAAGGATGAGCACATCACCCCATAATCACTTTTGACTGGACTAGAAGATGCCCTAGAAGACTGGGTTATTGTTTTTACTTTTATTATGCATTTTGTGGTTTTATATCTTGATTTTATTCTGTGAACCGACCTGAGACCCCTGAGTATAGGGTGGTATATAAATTCAATACATACATACATACATACATACATACATACATACATACATAATATTTCTGAACCCAAAATTAAGAAATCAATATTTTAAATATCAAACAGAACAATTTTGAACTTTTTTTGGGGGGGGAGGTCGCCCAAAGTTGTTGAGGTTTTTTTTTTTGCAGAGGTCACCCAAAGTTAGGGTTGCCAAAGCCCGGACCCCTGTGTATTCACCATCTCTGTAAAGGACACCCCCCAATTTTTGACTAAAAAAATTATCAAAAATATTCTCTTATATGCGGGAAAATATACGGTAAATATCCAGCTGGTCACTATGATTCTCTCAAAGATATCAGAAGCCTGCTGTGAAGTCACTCAGCCTCTTCCTGATATAGAAGAAGAAGAAGAAGAGTTTGGACTTGATATCCCGCCTTTCACTCCCCTTCAGGAGTCTCAAAGCGGCTAACAATCTCCTTTCCCTTCCTCCCCCACAACAAACACTCTGTGAGGTGAGTGGGGCTGAGAGACTTCAGAGAAGTGTGACTGGCCCAAGGTCACCCAGCAGCTGCATGTGGAGGAGCGGAGATGCTAACCTGGTTCCCCAGATTACGAGTCAATCGCTCTTAACCACTACACCACACAGGTGTGGTGCGTGCTGCATTTTTGCTTGAGGTGAAACTCGGTGCTTTTCCTATCTTATCTGCATTTTCAGCAAAGCATCAGCTTCTGTCCAGATCTCAAGAGATCTCATGCAGTCTTGTGAGGTTTTGGCAAGATCTCATGACATCCCTCTGGCAACCAGTGCCTCTGCTGAGATCGCTTCTCCACTGACAGTGTAGGTGGGAGCAGTGGAATAATTATTATTATTATTATTATTATTATTATTATTATTATTATTTACACCCCGCCCTCCCAAGCCAAAACCGGGCTCAGAGTGGGTAACGCCAAATATATAACATACAGTCATACCTCATGTTACGTCCGCTTCATGTTATGTTCTTTCAAGATACATCCCGTGGTGACCCGGAAGTACCAGAAAGGGTTACTTCCGGGTTTCGCCACTCACACATGCACAGAAGCACAAAATGACATTACACGCATGCGCAGAAGCGGCAAATCGCAACCTGCATGTGCGCAGACGTGCCACTGCGGGTTGCGTTCTCTTCATGTTGCGAACGGGCCTCCAGAACGGATCCCGTTCGCAACCAGAGGTACCACTGTATTAGCATAAATCAGGCAATCAATTAAAATACATCCTAAAATCAAATCAGAATCAAAGTGAAATCCAGTCAGATGGCAACCCGCAGATTAGGGTTGGGGACCTTAAATGCTCACCGGCTTAACGGTTTGTACTGATCTTATATGAGCCTGTGAGAAAAGTTGGGGGGGCACATTCATACAGGTTCTTATAAGGAGAGAGGGGGAGTCAGACTGGACCCCGGCGGAAGAGGAAAGGCAGGCTCCACACCTAAGGCTCCTGCCGCTCAAGGCAGAAGCTTCACCTCACCTCCTCAGTGGGTTGATTCTGCTGATCTTACATGGGACAGAAGAGTAAAAATCAGCATTCAACTGAAGCAAAATTTATGGGAAACTTCTAAGCAGGAGCCTTAAAAGTGTCGTTTCTTGGTTTTGTAGGTGATTTCCCAGAGGGTCACAGGACATCAGGGATTAAGTTCAGGAGAATAATATACCTGCCAGGGCTTTTATTGTGTTGATACGTGGTCTTGCCCGCCTTTATGGTCCTCTGCTGTGCCTTTTATAACCCAAGTGAAGTGTCACTCAGCTGATTCAGGTTGCTGATGTCAAAATTAATCAAAATTCTCCCGATTTCATAGCAGTGTGTTTGCATGCAATACGTAGCGCTGCTTCCCATCACGGCATCTCCTCTCTAAATCCTTCTCTCACTTGCAGTGGTTATTCTTTTTTAAAATAACAAGCAAGCCAAGCACACCTGCATTAGGGCTCCATTTGCGTGTGCTATGCTGTCAACTCCTCTCCCCCCCCCCCAAAAAAATGGTGTTTGAATTTTCTAAGGATGCATCATTCTTGCTTCAGGTAGCCCTCCCTTCTCTGCAGCAGCACCCGGCATAGTAATGAGGCGGTTACCATGGAAATATGAGCATGACTCGTTCTGCCGTGTAGCTCTTCTGATTTTTATGAACTTCTTTCCAGCTTCTGGAAAGCTTCCCGCGGAATGTGTGCGATAGCCTCCGAGATGAGAGCACTGCAATGCAAAGTGAAATCTCTCTCTCACACACAAACACACATAAACACACATATGCAGTCCGTTATTATTTCAATGAGGCTATTTTAAGGACAGCAAAAAGGGGGTGGGGGTGGGAAATGAGTTGACTACAGGAATTGTTTTAGTTAGGAACACCGGAAAAATAGGAACCAGCCTTACGCCAGACCCATTAATACACCTAGCTCTGTATTATCTCTACTGATTGGCAATGGCTCCCCGGGGCTTTAGGGGAGAGATGGAGATGGACTGGAGCTGGGGAGAGATGGAAATGGAGATGGACTTTTGCTTGCAATCCAGAAGCTCTACCACTGAGTTGCAGTCTCTTCCCCCACCCCCCGCAAAACCCCCCAGCCAAGACCAATGTATTCCCTTCCCCAGTACAGTGGTACCTCGGGTTAAGAACTTAATTCGTTCTGGAGGTCCGTTCTAAACCTGAAACTGTTCTTAACCTGAGGTACCACTTTAGTTAATGGGGCCTCCCGCTGCCACCGCCGCCCGATTTCTGTTCTCATCCTGAAGCAAAGTTCTTAACCCAAGGTACTATTTCTGGGTTAGCAGAGTCTGTAACCTGAAGCGTCTGTAACCTGTAGCGTCTGTAACCTGAGGTATCACTGTATGCCTGAATGAACGTCTCCACCCCCATCATTCTGCCCGGACACTGAGGACCAGCTCCGAGGGCCTTCTGGTGGTTCCTTCCCTGCAAGACGTGAGGTGACAGGGAACCAGACAGAGGGCCTTCTCAGTAGTGGTGCCCACCCTGTGGAACGCCCTCCAATCAGATGTCAAGGAAATAAACAACTACCTGACTTTTAAAAGACATCTGAAGGCAGTCCTGTTTAGGGAAGTTTTAAGTGTTTTATGTTTTATTGTGCTTTTAATTCTGTTGGGAGCCTCCCAGAGTGACTGGGGAAACCCAGTCCGATGGGCGGGGGTATTAATAATAATAATAATAATAATAATAATAATAATAATAATAATAATAATATTCCCCATCCATATATTTTAAAACAGGAAGCTGACTTATACTGAGTCAGTCCATTGGTCCAACTAGTTCAGTAATGTCCACACTGGCTGATAGACAGGAAACATTCCCAGTCCTAAGTGGAGATGCCAGAGATTGAATCTGGAACCTTCAGTGAGCCAGAACCATCAGCACTTAATACTTTTGTCTGAGTTTTTCTCTTTTTTTCCATAAAAAGAAATCTAGATTTGGAAGGGACCTCAAAGGTCATGTAGTTCAATTCCTCTCAGTAAAGAATCTACAAGGCAGGACGTAGATTATAGCTTCCCTGACAGATGCTTAAAAATGCTTAGGATTGCAGTGTAAGGCTGCCCAGTCTTGACCAAGTTACCTGGGAGTAAGCTCCATTGAATACAGTGGGACTTCTTTCTGAGTAGACACTGTAAGGCTCCATTTACAGCAAATGACTCAACACTCCCCGTGTTTCCTAAAAACAAATAAATGGCTGGCTGTAGAAGCACGTAGTTAAAGAATTTAAAGAGGATTGGCTACATTTTCCTCCAAAATTATAAGAAGGGCTTCGTATGCCAGCTTCACTATTTCCTTCATTTAGTGCAGGTATTTTTTTCTCCAGTAGAAACAGGACTTTGTTTTTGCACCTACACTCACACACAGAGAGAACACTTTTATTATTCTCCGAGACATGGAGGGGAGGAAAAAGGAAAACCGGGACATTTCAGGATCAAATCAGAAACCAGGATGGCTTCTGTAATTTCGGGACTGTCTCTCGAAAACCAGGACATATCTTTCTTTACAACACTCCTGTGAGGTAGGTTCAACAGAGAGGTTGCAATTGGCTCAAGGTGACTGATGTCTGTATATGAAAAACAGTGGTATCTCAGGTTACATACGCTTCAGGTTACATACACTTCAGGTTACAGACTCCACTAACCCAGAAATAGTACCTCAGGTTAAGAACTTTCCTTCAGGATGAGAACAGAAATCGTGCTCCGGCGGCGTGGTGGCAGCGGGAGGCCCCATTAGCTAAAGTGGTGCTTCAGGTTAAGAACAGTTTCAGGTTAAGAACGGACCTCCAGAACGAATTAAGTACTTAACCTGAGGTACCACTGTATGTAGAATCGGATGCCCTATTTTCATCAGAGAAATGTTGGATTGCCTGCGAAATACCTGGTCAGCAAGAACAAAATGGGACATCACCGAGCCACAGTAATTATAGCAATTGTTCCTCTGCATTCCAGAAGCAACTGTGTGTTTGTACATATTTTGTTTCATGTACCATAAATAGTGTGCATTTGCAGTGTCCCCAAAGCCAGTGGCTTCTCTTGGGCAACATTGAACTCTCAGTTGTTGAAACGCTTATGTTTTTGTTATATTGATTTCCAAGCTAAGTGAGTTGGCCAACTGAGGATGGGGGGGGGGGGAAGGTATTCCAGTCTACTGGGCCTGCGACCTTAAATCGCTTCAATTAATGTCTGTCTGAGCATTGGAGTATGCGCTGGCTGGGACTCCCTATGGCCCTGAACATAGCCCAGCAACAAAATGTTCTGTTGGTCTGCGGCTTTGGGGATTTCGCTTGCCAATGCAAATTGCTCAGTATCTCATCCTAGGTCCCTGTGTTTGGGAAGGAAAGGTTCGTTTACAATGATATTTTTGGTCTGCTGGCTGCTTTGCTTTTGATTGCTGAATAATCTTTGCAGTCTGAAAGAGTCCTCCAGTCGTACTCCGATGAGGATGGGGGGACAGAGAAGATGAAATGGCTTTTCCTCCTTATGGAATTTAGGGGTACATCCCCCCCTTTCTATTAGAGCAGGAAAAATGCTTGGGAGGGTAGTTTTGTTTTTTGATTGAGAGTTTCTATAGGGAATTGGGGGTAAAGGTAAAGGTAAAGGGACCCCTGACCATTAGGTCCAGTCATGGCCGACTCTGGGGTTGCGGCGCTCATCTCGCTTTATTGGCCGAGGGAGCCGGCATACAGCTTCTGGGTCATGTGGCCAGTATGACTAAGCCGCTTCTGGTGAACCGGAGCAGTGCACAGAAATGCTGTTTACCTTCCCGCTGGAGCGGTACCTATTTATCTACTTGCACTTTGACGTGCTTTCGAACTTCTAGGTTGGCAGGAGCAGGGACCGAGCAACGGGAGCTCACCCCGTCGCGGGGATTCGAACCACCGACCTTCTGATCGGCAAGTCCTAGGCTCTGTGGTTTAGCCCACAGCGCCACCCATGTCCCAGTTGGGGGTAGGGGAGTATTTGATTTATACAAAGTAAACTTACACGTATAAGGTTGATATCTGTCTTTCAATTAAAGACGAATGTGTTGGACAATGACCAGGGGCATAGCTAGCTGCTCTGGCACCTGGAGCTGTGAGGGCAGGGTGATCCACCCAGGGGAGCGGCGCAGTGAGCTGCCCACGGAGTCTGCCTGGCGAACACAAGCCCCACGCTGCCGTTTCGGGCAGCACGGGGCCCCGATCCACCGCCTCACTCCCAGGAGAGACATGTGGCTCAGGCACGCTGCAGGCCAGGCCCCACAGTAAGTGCTGCCCCCCGGAGTGTGCCATTTTGTCACCCCCTCAGGGATGACAGCCTGGGTGGGCTGCACCCCCTGAACCACCCCTTCCTACTCCCCTGTCAATGACAAGCTGCACTTTGGCTCCATAAAAAGACAGAAGTGGCACACTTTGTTCCAGGACAGGGGAACTTTCAGCCCACAAGCCAGTCTTGATCTGCCAAGGAATCCAATTTAACCCGCAAGACCATTTCTCCGAAACCAACCCTACCTGTCAGTCAGCTGCCATTACTGGGTGTTATCAGCTGATAAGCGAGCACAAAGTTTAATCCTGCTGGGTGCTGGATTGCCAGCTGATAAGTGAAGAGTTCATTCCTGCTGACCTTGAAGCTGACCTTGTCAGGGTGTTCTCAGAACAGTGTCTGCCATTCATCAAATGCCCAGGTAAACAGGAATGTTTGAAAGCTCCTCCTGAAACTCAGTGAAAGAGACAGACACAGCTCACGGGGGGGGGCATTCCACAAATGGGGAACTGCCACTGAAAAGGCACTGCTACGTTATGGGTCCATGCCAACTGGGCAGCCCCCGGTGGTGGCATCACCAACTAGGGCTCAACTCTCTATCATAGGGTATGAGATGGTTGATGTTGGAGAAGGTGCTCGTTTAGGTCCTTGTGTTCCAAGCCATTTGGGGGTTTGTATGCTAGTACTAACACCTTGATGTAGTGTAACTCTACCTGGGGACCAAATGACAAAGCGCTAATGTTAAAATAGTATATTAATAGAGTTTCAAACTATATTGAAGAAAGGGACATTATATCAGCTGTAGAACATGTGCCTTGAATGCAGAAGGTCCAAGTTTCAATACAGTGGTACCTCGGGTTAAGTACTTCATTCTTAACCTGAAACTGTTCTTAACCTGAAACACCACTTTAGCTAATGGGGCCTCCTGCTTCCTCTGCGCCGCCGGAGCACGATTTCTGTTCTCATCCTGAAGCAAAGTTCTTAACCTGAGGCAATATTTCTGGGTTAGTGGAGTCTGTAACCTGAAGCGTATGTAACCTGAAGCGTATGTAACCCGAGGTACCACTGTACTTGGCATCTCACACCAAAAGGACCTTGGGTAGCAAGAGCTGGCAAATACCTCTCCCTAAGACTTAGGTTTCTCAAACATGAATCCTAATATTAATGTAAAAGTTTTGATGTCTAAGTTTTCAGTGTGTGTGTGTGTGTGCGCGTGCGCGCGCACGCAAGTGTGTGTGTGCAAGTGTGCAGTGCAGACTTTTGCTCCTTGTGGCAATATTTGTACATTCCAAACTCCTGCATGGCTCCCTGAACTGTTTGGCCATTCTTCATCCCATCTTGGAAAGGAGGTTAGAAAACATCAGAGCAAATGCAAAACTGAGCCACCCTGAGAGTCTCAGGTCCCATTTCCACTATCAAATGAAAAGGTCTAACTCAGCTATCAGTGCTAGAAAGCAGAAAACGGTCGTCCAACCACACTGAAGCCATTTGTATGATTCATGGACATGTCCTCCCACCATAGTGAGAAACAGATGACGGTTATTATTTCTTTTTAATGTCATCTGTCACTCCCAGGAGAGAGAGAAATGAGCCTGTCTTATGCACCATTGAAGATGGCTCATATGAGAGCAGATCTTTCTACAAGTCAACCACCAGGGGCTTGACCCATCTCTCCATTTCATGGCTAACAGTTTGCTCTCATTACAGAACTTCACCTCTTGCAGATAGGCAGGTGCTAGGACCTTCTGGTATCCCTTTAGGGCAGAAGGGATCTCTTTTGTGTTTTCCTAGGGAGGGGCAGTCCGGCTATGTATTCAGGGGGCCAACCATTTTCCCCTTGGCCAAAGTAAAAGAAGAGCAGTATTCAACCCCAAGGAATGCATTGTATGTCTTGCAACAATCATTTATTATTTCTGTGTCTTGGTTAGCTTGCACAGCTTAACCATAGCAGTAAACACAGAAAACTGCCGTATACCAAGTCAGGCTGTTCGTTACTCCAGCTCAGTATTCTTGACATTGGCTGGCAGCACTTCTCCAGGGATTCAGACAATCTGAACATGTGTAGAGGGCAACCAAGATGATCAAGGGTCTGGAAACCAAGCCCTATGAGGAATGGTTGAAGGAGCTGGCTATGTTTAGCCTGGAAAAGAGGAGACTGAGAGGAGATAAGATAGCCATCTTTGTTGGAAATGTAAAGAGGTAGATGGTACATTTTATCACATGTGGTGGCAATGCAAAGTTATAAAGAATATTTTGGAAAATTATATATAATGAATTGAAAAAAAAATGCTTAAAACAACTTTTGTTAAAAAGCCAGAAGCCTTTTTATTAGGAATAACAGGAAGGGAAATACCCCCAAATTATAAAAATCTATTTATGTATGCAGTCATGGCCGCATGAATATTGATAGCCCAATGCTGGAAAGGGGAAAATTCCCACAAAAAAAGATTGGCAAATTAAGTTGATGGAATATGCAGAGATGGCAAAATTAACAGGAACACTCAGAAATCAGGAGAATAACAAATTTAAAGATGAATGGGAATTTTTTATTGCATATATGTCAAAGCATTGTATACAAGTTGATACATCAGCAGGATTCTAAAAACATTTGCAGTATTATGATGATAGATAAGAATTAGATATATACAGACAGAAAATATGACTTGGACATGCTTGAAATAACCAAAAATAATGGAACCATGGAGATGGTAGAGGGAAGTCACGGGACTGGAAAAATCCCACATTGTGATATTGTATTGATGTTTATTTTATATGATGTTTGTTATGGAAAAAACTAATCTTCTTTTTATAAAAAAAATAAGATAGCCATCTTCAAATATCTGAAGGGCTGTCACATGGCAAAGGGAACAAGCTTGTTTTCTCCTGCTCTAGAGGGTAAGACCCAAAGTAATGACTTCAAGTTATAAGAAAGGAGATTTGGACTAAACATCAGGAAGAACTTTCTGACAGGAAGAGCTGCTGGACAGTAGAATGGACTCACTCAGGAGGCTGTGGAATCTCCTTCCTTGAGGGTTTTTAAGCAGAGTTTGGATGGCCATTTGTCATGGATGCTTTAGATGAGATTCCTGCATTGCAGGAGGTTGGACTAGATGGTGCCTGGGGTCCCTTCCAACTCTCCACTTCTGTTCTTCTATACGTATACTATGACTTTCCCAGTCCTACCTGAAGATTAGGAATGGGAGATGCCATGTGATAAAATTTGGGGCCATATTCTGGCATGCAGGTATTTCCCATTATTTTCATGGGTAAATCGTGGAGGAACACAATCATCCATGTGCGTACAGGGTGGTGAGATGTCTAGTGACATCCACTGTTGTGTCACATGCCACACCCACTGGTACAAGTTAAACTTAGTGTGGCATGGTGGTATATTGATTTTTTTAAAACAAAAAACAAAACACAGGTCCGTAATTCAACAGGTGTAAAAGGAATATTGTTAAATGAGAGGGAAGCGCTGCCATTACAACCAGCAAAACTAACACAGCCATCCCCATTTTTGACTGCAACATTAGTGTAACGTATAAACTCAGCTCAGCAGCATAGCTATGGTTTATTAGCTTTAGCTATGGTAAGGGGGACGTGGGTGGCGCTGTGGGTTAAACCACAGAGCCTAGGGCTTGCCGATCGGAAGGTCAGTGGTTCGAATCCCCGTGACGGGGTGAGCTCCTGTTGCTCGGTCCCTGCTCCTGCCCACCTAGCAGTTCGAAAGCACGTCAGTGCAAGTAGATAAATAGGTATTATCTCCCGCTCCGGCGGGAAGGTAAATGGCGTTTCCGTGCACTGCTGTGGTTCACCAGAAGCGGCTTAGTCATGCTGGCTACATGACCCGGAAGCTGTACGCCGGCTCCCTGGGCCAGTAAAGCGAGATGAGTGCCGCAACCCCAGAGTCGGTCATGACTGGACCTAATGGTCAGGGGTCCCTTTACCTTTACCTTTATGGTATATAAGCTTGGTTGCTTGTTAACCATGGTTTGTGGTTGGTTTATAAACCACAGGTAATGTTAACCACAGCTTCCTGTTGTGTATGAACCCACAGTCATATTGCCATTTCAAAAGAAGCATCAGACTTTCAAGGGCAAGCTACACACTTAACGTAATGTATAGATTGCTGCTTGCAGAGTGAATGCCAGGATGGTCATCTAGTCTACAGTCAAGGTACCATCATTGAAAAGATCCCGGACCCTCTCGAGATGACCTTAAAAGCAGCCATGGCTGTTTGCTGCTTGCAGTTCTAACCGGAATATTGTTTTTCTCTTCTTACTCATGACCTGCCAATTTTCATGCCGTCAGCTGCTTTACCACAGAATACTAATCACCAACTGAGAAAGGTGGGGGGGAAGCATTTTTCTGTAAGCAAGCAAGTTGGCTTGATCCCCCCCCACTGCTCCCCCCCCCAAAAAAAACCCACACACCACCCTGATTGTTAGGCAGTTCACTGACATGATGCTACTAAAAATAACAGCAAACAGTTTCAGTGCATGGTCCATCTTTAATCCTATGTCTTCCGTGACACTCACCTGGCTGGCCTGTTCAGTTGTAAGCTAGGTAATTTGCAGCTTCATTTTTCTCTATTGTACTTCCTTCTAGAATGAATATAAAAGCAGTGTTACTCATGACAACCACCGTTCATAAAACGGAGTTGTGGGTTATTTTAAAATCCTGTGTTTGGCTACCTCTTGTGGGTATTTCGGGAACAGCTTGCTCATTCTTATTTTTTTCTCTGAAATATGCAGCCTTCAGGTAGCAGCTGCACAGTTGCAGGATTTGATCTCTACATTGCCTAAGATTGTGGGGTTTTTTTTCTCTCTCCCCAGACTGAGGATCTCTAATACTTTTGCTTAATAGAATTTATAGAAAAATGTACAACTCTTGAGGAAACCACTGCAAATTCTCAGTGGAAGGTGGTGGACTTTCCTTCATTGGAAGTTTTTAAACAGAGGTTGGGTGGCCATCTGTCAGGAGTTGCGTGTTGAGTCCCACAATGCCACCCCCCAAAAAATTCACACTTCACACATCAATTTTTGTTTAGGGTTTTTGGCATAATTTTGGCCACAACTTTATTCAAAATACAAAAAATGTGAGTGGTTGCTTAGGCATTGGTTATGACTATCTGTCCTTGCCCTCAAGGACAGAGCTGGCCTTCCGGACACCAACGGAAGCCAGCGTGGGAAACAAGTATTGGGTGAGAAAATGAAGCTGAGCCACAGACCCTCACTTCTCACCCTCATGTTCCTGTGGGGCTTGCACGGCCCAAGTCCGACTCCGGGGACAAGGACGAAAAGAATGGCAAGCCCCTGGATTCCTTTAACGGAATTCCCTTTCCGCATCATTTGGAGGGATAGGCACTTACCCCTCCAAGAACCAATTTAACCAATGCCTAACCGCCAACCTTACAAGTTGTGACAATTTGCTACGCAGTAGGCAAAAACCAAATGGCACCAGCCAATCAGCCAAATGGCAAAATTCCTACCAGGCCTCCGCTCCAAGGCGGACGACCCCATGACAGGCATAGCAAGGTCAAGCAATCAAGAAAAACCACCCTATAAAAGGGAGGGAGGGCGGGTGATCCGGTGCAAAACGGCCAAGAGGACGTCCAACGTCTAGCCCCTGTATTTAAAGACTCTGACCCCTCCTCCAAATTGGCAACAATCAAAACTCCCCAGCAACCCAAATTTAACCACTTAAAGGCTTGGGTTCCTTACCAAATTTGCCTAGTCACTGCAGGGTGGCCTGTTCCCCCAACCGCAACACGTGCTCTCCGTTAGGGAGAACACGCTTTCTTTAACTGTGATTCTTCCATTGCAAAGGGTTGGACTAAATGAACATCAGGTTACTTTCCAATTCTACAATTCTATGCTTGTACAGTGGTACCTCTGGTTGCGAATGGGATCCGTTCCGGAGGCCTGTTCGCAACACGAAAAGAGCACAACCTGAAGCGCCGTATCTGTGCAGGTGTGCTGCACGATTTGTCACTTGTGCACATGTGCAAGCTCCGAAACCCATAAGTAACCCTTCCTGGTACTTCCAGGTCACCGTGGGACGTAACCTGAAAGAACGTAACATGAAGCAAATGTAACATGAGGTACGACTGTATACAGTGGTACCTCGGGTTACATACGCTTCAGGTTACATACGCTTCAGGTTACAGACTCCGCTAACCCAGACATAGTACCTCGGGTTAAGAACTTTGCTTCAGGATGGGAACAGAAATTGTTCTCCCATGGCATGGCGGCAGCAGGAGGCCCCATTAGCTAAAGTGGTGCTTCAGGTTAAGAACAGTTTCAGGTTAAGAACAGACCTCCAGAACGAATTAAGTACTTAACCCGAGGTACCACTGTAGTGTGCTTATAACAAAAATTGCTCAGCTCAGGATGATGCCCCCCGCAACAAAGCAGCTAGAAACTGCCATTCTGATGCGAAAATTTGACTATATATATATATAACCCTACCAGACTGTAGTTCATAGTTGAGTGCAGAGTTAAATTATGGAACTTCCTCCCATAGGAGGCTGTATTATCACCAACTTAGATGACATTAGTAGATAAGACAAATTTATGGATGAAAAGGCTATCTGTGGATGTTAGCCGTGATGGCAATGCTCTGACCCTGTGCTCGGAGGCAGTAATGCTTCTCTATACCAATTACTTGAAAACAGCAGGAGACAAAAGATCTCTTGTGCTCAGATCCTGCTTGCAGGCTTCCCATAGGTACATTTGGTTGGCCACTGCGAGAACAGGATGTTGGACTAGTTGGGCCATTGGCCTCATCCTGCAGGTTCTTCTTATGAATGAAAAAATTGCTCACTTTTTAAAAATGTATTTGATGATGCATACAAAAGGAAGAAGGTTCCAGGTCTACTCCTAGACATCTCCAGCTTGGGTTGGATGAGTTGGAAACATTTCTGCTTGAGAATCTGCTAGAGATTTTGCCAGTTGAAGCGGACTTTTCTGCACTAGATAGGCTGCAAGGAGGGTTGGGGTGGATGACAGCACCCCAGTGCCACCAAACACATTCTTCATTTTAAGATTTCACCACCTTCCACAAGCACTGTGATTAGGGTGTTCTTGGTTAAGGTGAGAACATTCTACCCTAACCCTGTGCATTATGATCAGATTTGATACCTGCCCTGTGTTCTGCCTATGTGTTGTTTTACCTGCCAGTGTGGTGTAGTGGTTAAGAGAGGTAGTCATGTAATCTGGGGAACCGGGTTTGCATCTCCACTCCTCCACATGCAGCCGCTGGGTGACCTTGGGCGAGTCACACTTCTTTGAAGTCTCTCAGCCCCACTCACCTCACAGAGTGTTTGTTGTGGGGGAGGAAGGGAAAGGAGATTGTTAGCCACTTTGAGACTCCTGAAGGGGAGTGAAAGGCGGGATATCAAATCCAAACTCCCCCTCCTCCTCCTCCTCCTCCTCCTCCTCCTCTTCTTCTTCTTCTTCTTCTTCTTCTTCTTCTTCTTCTTCTAATTGCAACATATTTGAGACTGTCTGTCTGGCCTTCTGAAACAATGGTTTGAGATGTAGATTGCTACAAAATAATTCAGGATAACCTGGTCCACTCTGTAGTGATTTGTAGTTGCTTGACCTGATCTGAACAGGGCATGAATCATCCCAAATTGCCCTGATTGAATTCAGGATTTGACCAAATCCTGTGCACAGCCCTATGAGACCATGAACCATTGGCATGCCTCTCTCTTGCCTGAACGGAGGGTGGAGATGGAAAGGAGCACGTGTATAAACCTTTTCCCTTTGTGCAGTAACCTACATTCCAGTCATGTTAGAAGTGGGTCTTGAGACCTTCAAAATAAAATCTAAGCAGAATTGGTGAAGCAGCAAAGAATTTATTGAATAAAAAACATTCTTGCAAAAGCAGGTGTCCAAAGGAGGCACTGAGCCTCTAGGGCTTGCTGATCAGAAGGTCGGCGGTTTGAATCCCCACAATGGGGTGAGCTCCTGTTGCTCGGTCCGAGCTCCTGCCAACCTAGCAGTTTGAAAGAACGCCGAAAAAAGTGCAAGTAGATAAATAGGTACCTCTCCGGCAGGAAGGTAAACGGTGTTTCCATGCGCTGCTCTGGTTTTGGTGTTCCATTGCGCCAGAAGCGGCTTAGTCATACTGGCCACATGACCTGGAAAAACTGTCTGCGGACAAATGTCGGCTCCCTCGGCTTGTAAAGCAAGAGGAGCGCCGCAACCCCAGAGTCGCCTGTGACTGGACTTAACTTTCAGGGGTCCTTTAAGCTTATATTTCCTATACCTGGAGTGCAGGTTCCCTCCCTTGTCTCCCATTGGCTGGGTACTGCAACGTTTACAGTCTATCACGACTGCCTAATTATCCTATTAACATTTCCCTTATTTGATTTTTTATTTCTATGCATTTACATAGTGGCTTAAGTGACAGATCCGCATCCTGACCACTAACAGGTGTAAGCGAGTTCTATAGCTGCTGAAGCTTACAATAAACTGTCTTTCAGCCACAAACTGTCCCATTTATGAGCATTCTAACCACAAGCCATCAATATCTGAGTCGATCTGGACTGCTGACACTTGTCTACTTATTGCAACCACATTCTGATTACAAGCTCTAAATATCTCCAGTTGCCTGGACTTCTGACAGTTGACCAACTGTTACATGTGAAAAAGCAACATCCTCATTCCTCACAGTCATCAGAAAGTTGAGAGTCACATTCTTTATGCCACCAATGTTTGCCTGTTGCCTGCCTGTTATTGGCACGTAACTCCAGGAAGCCTGGCCACAAGATAATGTGGCCCTCAAACTTTGGCATGGTTTTTTTTTTTTGGGGGGGGGGGGGTAGTTATTCTGATTCAAATGTGAAAGGTAATGTGTAGTGTGTGAACGACAATTCAAACTAAGTTCTCATTGACTTCCCACAGTTTGACATGCAGCGGATAACTCTGGAGGAGCTGAAACATATACTGTACCATGCGTTCCAGGACCACTTAACAATGAAAGACATTGAAAACATCATAATCAACGAGGAAGAGAGCTTAAATGAGAACTCTGGCAACTGTCAAACAGAATTTGAAGGTGAGGTTCTCTTGCATATCTCAGGCAGAACAGTTTGTTCAGATCACTCACCAAGACAACTTAAGTCAACTGTGTGGCAGTCTAAGGCATTCTTGCATAGAGACATGCCCATCTACTGCCCCAGAAAAACCAGGACATCCTGTTTCCCCCCACAAGAGCATGGCAGCAATTTTAGGCGACTTGCTCTTGCATGATTTTGGACCAAGAACTCACACTGCAATCTCGAGTTGAATTTTGGGTACACAATTTCACATGGGTCATGTGCTGGAGCGCGGACCCGGAAGGCGTCTTCCCAGATTTGGGCCACATTGTATTGGAGGGTACATAGAGATGCACCCATATTTCAGATTCTAAATTTCCAGGCTTTGTTTCTGAAGTGAAGGTCCTGGACCCACATGGTTAAAGGCTTTGCAATTATGGGTTGCATCCAATCCTAGTCATACTCAGAGTGGGCCCATTGAAATCAATGGACATGACTGCTACTGTAGGTCCATTAATTTAAGTGGGCCTACTCTGGGTTGTATCCAACTCAATTCCAATCAAAGTAATTAAAATGGACGGCTGGGCTACATTTTGTATGCTGCGTAATGTGTATCAATAATGATCAAATTGATAAGTACCATACTTTTCCTTGTATTGGACGAGGTTTTTTGAATCTCACATCTAAAAACTGGGGTCGTCCAATACACAAACAGTGGCATGGGGAGAGAAGCAGCCTGTCTGGTTGGCGGGTGCGTGGCTTCCCCCAATGCCGCAGCGAGCAAGGAGTGATCTGGGGACCCTGGCTGGGTGCGCACAGCTTCTCCCGACACCACTGTGCTCAGGGAGCAATCTGGGAACTCTGGCGGGTGGCACACAGCTTCCCCTTGAAATATACTCAGAGTCGCAAAGTGATTTCATGCTCTTTATTCAGCTCATAGTGGTGAGGAGGAATGAATGAAAGTCCCCTCAAGGTATCTGCTTTATATACATTATTTACACAATGGGCTGCACATGATTGGCTAATTCCGGAATTCTACTGTAAGCCAATCAGGTTGTGGATTCACTTCTATCTGGAGCATGATTGGGTGGTTCCTGCCAACCAATCATACTGCTGCATTGTTCTAGGACCAATCAGACTGCTGCATTCTGAATCCTATTGTTCTAGGACCAATCAGACTGCTGCCTTTTGGATCCTATTGTTCTAGGACCAATCAGACTGCTGCAGTTTGGATCCTATTCAACTCAGTACATAACACCCTGATGCCGCAGCAAGCGGAGAGTGATATGGGGTGCTGACTGGCAGGAGTGCAACTTCCCCCGTTCCCTGGATCATTTCCTGAATGCTGCAGCATCAGGGGAAGTTGCCCTCTAACCAACCAGCCGATGCCGCTACGCAAAGGAAATGACCTAGGGGGTGTTTCCTGCCTACAGCTTCGTGGGTGGAGAGGCTCAACAACTTTGGGCCATCTCCCCTCATTTTCTTAAAATTGAGTCCCCCAAAATAGGGGGGGGGGTCTTATACATGGGGACGTCTTATAGACGGAAATATATGGTAACTTTAAAACAAAAAGGTCATTATGCTCTCTCTCTCTCTCTCTCTCTCTCTCTCTCTCTCCTAGTGCATTCTCAAAAACAAAACCGACAGACTTGTGTACGGAAAAGCTTAATATGCGCTTTTGCTATGGCCTTTATTATCAGTGTCATGTTGATTGCAGCCAACCAGATCCTCCGAAGTGGCATGGAGTAGCCATATAACACTGTGAAACAAAAAACAACAACGATCCACGCATGCGCATGCTGTCCGGTGAACTTTCTCCCTGATCAACTTTAAAAACAAATGGGAAAAAAGGAGGAGAGATCGCATGGGTGACAGAATGGCGGATGGATAAGGACAGACGGTTCGATAGAGAACCCCAGGCCAGCAGCGTACCTGTAAATCAACTATATCCTCTTGGCAGGGACATAAAAGGGCTGTCTTAATGCTTTAATGGTTTTTGTTTCCTAACGCAATAAAAAACAACCCAGAAGAGCCCTGAATTTTTATTTTTGATTTTTTGGCGTGGTGGCAGGAGATTGGAATGAGGATTCACATTCACCCAGCGGTATTTTGTGGCCACCCAGAAAATGCGACACCAACTGGAGACAGTTTTGCCGCTAGCTATCTTACAGAAACTCTGAAGCATATCTATATCTATATCTATATATTTCTAATGGATCAGCTTTCCCAGGAAATTGAAATCTATACCACCATAGTAAGCTTAAAAACCATCCATTTTTGCTTATCTTCGTCTGACTTCAATGGTTCTGTTTAACCCCGCTGGCATTGCGGGGGATTGTACAGGGACAATCAAATGCATAATTAACAAATTATGCAGTCCAGAGGATTTTGTTCATTTGTTAAATATAAGACCGTGGCCCACCACCATTTTGCTTCTTTTTAAAATTATTATTGCACTCCCTGTGTCCACTGCCCGTTTGTTTCCTTTCCCATCAGGGTTTTTTTAAAATCAGATGCAGCACCCTGGAGATTTAAGGCCAATGCAAAGTCTTCCTACCACATTTTGAAACAGTGCTGTGATAGGCGCCTACTTCATAAATGGCTTCATATTTAATGTACAGTCAGTCTGTTGACCTTCCTCTAGTCCGTCTTATTCAAATGTTTCTGAACCTAGTCACCATTTGCTCCCGTTTTACAATGCCAATCCATAACCAGAGGAAATACAAATGATTTGGGGAGCGCAATAGCAGGCTCTTTAGGGCCTAAAACTCCATAATGGTTTGTCAGGGGCTTTATTGATCAGAACCTGGTAATCTGATATATGACAGTCCAGCATCCTGCTCTCTCAAGGGCTGACCAGATGCTTGTGAGAAATCTGAAAGTAGGACATGACTGCCACACATCTCTGTCCTCCTGTGTTTTCCAGCAACTGGTATTCAGTAGCACAATCTCAATGGCAGTGGCATAGCCATCATGGCTGGAAGCCATTGACAGCCTGGTTTTATAGCTGTCAAAAGGTTTCTTCCAAAGTCTGGTTTATAAGGAGATGTCCACTCAATAGGATAAAACTGTTTTGTACATCTGGGAAATGAAGGCCATTGTAGATGTACATTTCCTTTTGAGAAGCTGCAGTCGTAGCCAATGAGTTTTGCCCAGCTGTTCAGTTCAGTTGGCTTAAAGCCACTGACCTGGGAGTAAGTCTAACTGGTTTCCAAAATCCATGGAGGGAGAGGGCTAGAGATGGCCACCAGCCATGATGGCTGTGCCCTGCCTCTACTGTCAGGGAAACTATGGCTCTGAATATCAGTTGTTGGAAACCACAAGAAGGGTGAGTACTCTTTTGCTTGGGTCCTACCTGAGGGATTCCCACCGGCACCTGGTAGGACACTGTGAGAGCAAGATGCCAGACTGGATGGACCGTGGGCCTGATCCAGCAAGGTTTCCTTATGTTCTTCTGAACCATGCCAGGAGCCGAATGAACCCATTGACAGGAGCAACTTTCATTTCTGCAGAACAGGTATTTCTCAAAAGTGGTGACAAAGATGGAGTTTCAAACAACTTCTGATACCTAGGTGTCTGTTGAGGAGTTCCCAACTTAAAGCTACAATGATATACCAGGTTTACTGGGAGTAAGCCTGACTGAAAGATTTCAGTCGTCTTCTTTTTTTTACTTAGCATCCCCAATAAAAACATAAAAACTATTAGGTATATATATAAAAATGTAAACATATGGATATTATATAACTAATTATACTTATAATGACAAAATGCCTCCTTTTCAGGCAGTCAGTGCACCTGTGCAAATGTAGCCATTTAAGGCATGGTATAAATGGCTAAAACATACCCACACACATTGGTATTATTCAATTATAGTAGCAAATGGGAATGGTTTTAAGGAGCAAAATTATTATCAACAGTAGAAAGAAATGTGTGTGAATGACCCTCCTCCACATTGGCCATAGTTTTGTCCTCACTGGGAATATTAGAAAACCTTTCTCGTTATATTCTGTGTGCATTGTGATCAGATTTGATCATAACACAATTTTTGCATGGGGTTAAGTAATTTTACACCTCCTCCCCTAAACAACAACAACAACCCAGTTTGATGTCAAAACACAGTCCGACACCAATGTAATAGCAAATTTATAAAACCTAAACTGAGACAAAGATATTCATACACTTTTCCTGCCCCAGCTGTTCCATTATGTGGTTAAATCCAATTACCATTGCTCAAACCCTGACCCTGCACAGGTGTGAAAAAAAGGTTGCAAAACCAATTCATTCTTGCTTCACCAAACTAGTCTAGAGTTGAGCTTCACTGCTGCAGAAGTATCACAGTGCTACTTGGGAGAAGTTATAGTTCAGTGGTAGGCAATACCATTTGCATATACAGGTAAACAGAGCTAGGAAGGATCTACGTCCAAGACCCTGAACAGTTACAGGCCTGTGTAGACTCCAGAAGAGTCTACTTAAAATTTAATTGCACCCTAGGTTACTATTGATGAGTTTTTTGGGGAGGGGGGTGGAGTAGAAATGTCTCATCACAGCCAGCTTCTCTCATGCTCAGCAACATTCCTAGAAAGATATTTTGTCAGACGTGGAAACATGGGCAGGCCCAGTGTACCCTTCGTCTTAAGCACATTGTAAGTGTTTCTATTTATTATAGAAGATAGTTTCTTAGAGTATAGTTATGTCGCCGGGTCAGGTTGTTCTGGTTTATTCCAAGAATTATAAGGGTTTTGTATTAGAACTGGAGGGGGGGGAAATGGTTTGTTACCCCATTAAAGCCTTTGCCCTATTCTCACAACTAAAGATTACATTGTATGCATGGTGGGGTCAGGGAGAGTCATGCTGCCCCCTCAAATTCCACTCGTTTAGTTGAAGACCTGAATTCAGCCTGTATTTCTGTATAATAGGGCTGTGCACAGCCATCCCAACCCAGAGACTTCCATCCCCAAATCAATTCAGAGGTGTGTGTCCTGTTTAGTTACGGTTTGTAAAAATCTAGACATAGAGTCAGGTGCTGGGGAAGGAGAGACTCCTTTCTCCCCTTTCCTGATTGAGAGCAAAGGGACAGGGTGCTTTCTCCCCAAAAAAGCACCCCACAGAATTGAATCCTCTGCTCCACAGCTGTCCCCTGCAGGGAAGGCACTTGTGAACAACAGAGCCCTGCAATATAGCTTGTCTTTCTTCCCACCTCACCTTGCCTCTCCTATCTGCCTGATACCACAACCCGCTGACATCTCCAGATCACCCTGTGCAACCAGCCCTCACCTTAGTCAGTTCAATTTGGTTTGGGCTTCAGCCCAAGCTGGTGCACAGCCCTACTGTGGCAGATTCCCAGGCAGGTTTTCCAATTACATGCAGGTCCTTGGCTGAATGTGAAAAAGATTTGGACCTCGGACAGCATAGACCATCTCTCCCATTGAACGTGTGAAAAGGGCTCTCGTCCATTTTCATAGCTTCGATTCCAGCAATGTTTGTTTCCTCCTATGTCGACAAAACGTTATTTCAAACAAAAGTGCAGGGAAGGTGGGAATGGTGGCAAATAAACCTTGGTACAGATAAAATCAAAGGAATAAATTTTGAAATAATGTCCCTTGCATGCTACCTTTTTTAAGAAAAGAACTTATTTTAATATATACACACATTATATATTATTGCACTGTACAAAGTATATAAAGGGAAGAAACTGCCATATATCCTGCCTATTTAACCAAACAGCACTGTAAATATCTTATCTGTATAAAAAAAGTCTAATTTTAATCACTTATGCAATAGTAATAAAGTTGCTTTCTTCTTTTGAGTTCTGGTATCTTTCCACCACCCATCTCTTTCAGTCATGAGTAGGGATGAGAGAGCAATTTTACTCAGTTCACATTGAAACCTAAATCTGTTCTCCAGAACAACTGGCTGGCATGGGAAGGGACCCAGTCACAGAAGATGACTCACCAATGAGGACAGGTCTGCAGATAAAAACATGGTGGATGACAAAGCATCACTCCTGGTCCAAACATAATCCAGAGACAAAGTCAAGTAACAGTCCAAGGTCAACATTACAGGAAGTTCAGACAAAGTACAATACATGAAGGCAGGGGAACTAGAACCAAAGAGCTGTGTTGTTTCCAGCAACTGGGAGGCTCAGGAGTGAGCCTCCTAAAAACAACCCTAACCAGAATGAATGAATGAATGAATGAATGAATGAATGAATGAATGAATGAAACTTTATTTACATCAGCCATAGGCCATGGCAACAAAAGGAAATTGCTATATACACAGAACAACAACAAAAATCGATTATATAAAACACAGTTTAAGGGCCTGAATTAGCAATCAAACAGTGGACCTTATTCTGAATGCCCCAGCTAAAAACCTTGCAACCTTTGCTGTCATCTGTTCCTCTTGATCTGCCAGGAGAAAAGACACAGTGGCAGTGGTTGGGCGACCCAGAATGGACAATAAAAGAGGGGTGATAATCTCGTTCCTGAGGTCTTTGTAAAGCGTGGATGCCAGGGGGGCATGTGCCACTGATTCACTGCTGACATCTCCACAGGGACATGAGTGTTTTGTGTGTGGAATCTGTTGGAATCGTCCCTCAAGTACAGCTGAAGGCAATACAGTCAGTCTTGCAAGGGTAAAAGCATGTCTATGTTTTGAAATTGCAAGGTTGCCCTAACCAGAGCTGCTGGCAGGGATCACTTACTCACGGGTAGGCCCAAGCAGACCAATGACTCTGGATCTGTAGACACATTCTGTGCTGTAGCTCTTTCACCCGGACCTAGCACTCTCAAGGACTGGGAGGGAGCTCTCACATCTCCACTGACAGTTCTTGGGGTTCTTCATCAGAGATCTACCTGAAAGGCCCTTCAAGGAGATCCTCAGCAATGGATTGAGGAGGCCCTGCGTGTTCCTCAAGGTCCTCAACCTGTGGGCTCTTTGGTTCATCTATGTCTGGCACCTGGTCAGGGCTAGGCATGACACTGGAAGAGTAAAGAAGACCCCCTCACCCATACCTATGATTCTGTGGCAGTAATGGTGACGCTGCTGCAGGGGCCACCAAATCAGAGACCAGGTGGAATAGAGAACATGGCAGGGAAAATATAGTGCAGAAGTCAAACTTACTAACAACTTCAGAAAGCAAGCATACTGATGGAATAACTCTGCGGTAGGCCTGTCTACCACCTCATTGGTGGTGCAGGCAGAAGTCACTAAGTGAACATGACTAGGTAGATCCAGGGAAAGAGAGAAAAGTGTGGTGCCCACCATGAGACACTGCAAGGGGGTTCAAGACTGAAATACAATCTATTGGCTAATGGAAACAAATCTGGGAAAGGTCCACAACTTCTCATGCATGTTCAGTCCACTGATGGAAAAGAGCAGGCTTCCTCAACCTTGGCCCTCCAGATGTTTTGAGACTACAATTCCCATCATCCCTGACCACTGGTCCTGCTAGCTAGGGATCATGGGAGTTGTAGGCCAAAAACATCTGGAGAGCCAAGGTTGAGGAAGCCTGGAAAAGAGTGATCTCCTGGAGCACTAATGCAGTCAACAGAGACTGTGCACCCTAAGCAGTATTGTACCACTTTAAGTCATCATGGCTTCCCGCAAAGAATTCTTGGAAGCGTAGTTTGTTCAGGGTGCTGAGAGTTGCTAGGAGACCCTTATTCCCCCCCACAGAGCTTTAAACTCAATATTGTTTTAAATATAAAGTATGAGTGTGGCCCTGGTACTGCCATTGCCGCTCTGCTTTTATATATATTTGCGTTTCAAAGCCACTTGGAGACCTTTGGCTAACAAGTGACTAAGAAGTCTAATTGATAAACATAATAACAGGCACTTGCCTTTATTTCTAAGTTAGCCCTTTATTCAGAATAGTGAGAGTATATACAGTGGTACCTTGGTTTAAGAACAGCTTAGTTTATGACTTGGATTAAGAACGCTGCAAGCCCGGAAGTAGGTGTTTTGGTTTGTGAACTTTGCCTTGGAAATGGAGTATGGGAAAGCATGCCTTGGTTTAAGAACGCTTTGGTTTAAGAACAGACTTCCGGAACGGATTAAGTTCGTAAACCAAGGTACCAGTGTGTGTGTGGGTGGGTGTGTGTGTGTGTGTGTGGGTGTGTGTGTAAGTAGGCAGGCCATACAACTTGCATATAAAAGACCCCACCTTAAACCCCAACATCTCCAGACAGAGGTGCCAGCTTCTTCAGAAGATTGAGGGGCCCCAGTGTGACATTACACAGCATTGCAAGGAGTCAGGGAATGCACTCTGAAATTTGAGGGGGCGCTGTCCCCTCAAAAAATAGATTGAAGATGCCTAAACTGTCTTGGCCCCTAAGAGTCAGCCCCTATGTCTCCAGATACTGGAGACCTGGGTGGTTTCTATGCTATCAGGGGAGTACATGCTATCAGGATCCAGACTCACCTGTTCAAAAGCAATAAACCCATTAAAAGAAGCAGTTAACCACCAGAGGGCAGAATGAGACAGTGAATGGTCAGTGTGGGACTGAAACCCCTCCTGTCTTTTCCCATTTATACACTTCATCATCAGTGTTTATCATACATATCGATAGAAATGCGATAGATTATATACTGTAATTTGTTAATTTCTGCATAATGTGCATTATTTCATTTACATGCACCATGTTCAATTATATTGAGCTCTTGGGTACATTCCTCTCCCCACTCCTTGCTTGCTGGAACGTGTATCTTCAGGGCAGAATACTTAGAAAAAACAATAATAGAAGAATTATTGTTGAAATACCATGTCAAGAATTAGTGCTGTTAGCTTACCTTCAGGAAATGATGTTCCAAGCAGAAACAACTGTTATTCCCCCATGTTGGGTGCAAATTGTGGGGAAATAGTCAAATCCTAAAATAATATTTGCTTTCATCCTGTGGTTCCATTAATTTTCCTGTTTTGCCATGAAGACTGCCTTGGTGGTTTTTCATTCCTAGATAGGGTAATGATGTTTTAGAAACTGCTATTTAATGTGTCTTCTGTATTTGACTTTTTCGTTTATTCAACGAAAATTCTAAAACTTCTGATTCATGGCTGGGGGAAGATAAATTCAGTTGAGACCAACACACTGCCTACATTTTAATATTTATTTCAGATGCTGACAAAAAAAGCACTGGATGTATTTATGCACCAAGGCACCAAGGCTGAGGTCAACAAGAGAAGGGCATTCCTTTTGACTTATAGCCCAAAACTGAACTCTGAAAAGCATGCAATAAATTCCTTAGAGATATCTTGGAAAGGAGGTTACAAAGCCCGAAATGCTGGGCACCAGATAGCTATTTTCAGACCTATTCCATTTCACCCACATTTGTAATGCGACTTATTTATTGGCACAAGAGTAAAAATCAGGACAACTTAACAATCAGCTTCAGGAGTTAAAACATAAGTTATTAAATATGCATCAGTTGCTGCATAAGATGGCTACTTTAAGTAGAAAATCAAAACTACAAAGAAAATAAAATTGTCTTGGTAACCCCAATGTATAAACCAGGTTGGGGTTTATACATTGGACCCTGTTGATTCTCCTGCATGTCAAAAGTGACTTTTGAACATGACTCCTGTTCTAGTTGTGTAACTTGGGATCCAGGTGCAAAGGTACAATATTAGCAGTGGATAACTGGACAGGCAGAAAAAACCTGACAACCAGAATTCACATTGTATGAATGCGAGAAGACAACACTCATCAGTTTGCTAAAATTTATTTGTAGGAATACAGGCATCCACAGTTTCTGTATACACTCACCACCAGTTTGAAAAATCCAGGACAACATGGGAAATAAAGGAAACATTTTTTTTTAAAGACTATATTCCTACTTTAAGGGGGAATAAATCTGATTGATCGTTATGAGTCAAACCAGGCTATCACCCATTTGATCCATTTGCTTTAACACAGGGAAGTGGGGGCAGGAAGAGCCATTTTATGGAAACATCAGTCACAAAGACCTTTAGAGCATCATCAAAGTCACTCTTTTTTTCTCCAAAATGAAAAGTGGCCATGCAGACAACTTGCACATAGCAAACAGGTCAACTAAGGGCATCTTTATGCAAGGTGGGTCTTCCCCAACCATAGTACAACAAAACAAAGCAAAATCTCTTGAAATCCAACATTTCAGGGCTGTTTACCTCAGCCATGCCATTTTCTGCTCACAGGTGAAAGCTGGATAAGTCATTGCCTGATTGTTGTGGTGGGTACTCCCAGCTCCCATCAGCATAGCCAATTGCCAGGGGTGATGGGAGCTGGGTGCCTTTCCATCTCCACCAACAGCTCAGACATTTACTTTAAACTGTGGACAGCCACCACTATCACCACCACATATTTTTGCCTTTGGGGCCCATAAAAGTTACACCTTTGAGATGGAAGGTGGAGAAGAGATGCACCATGACTTTTGTGCATGCTGGTAAATACACACCAATCCAGTCAAAATATAACCACTCATGGAGGACCACCTGGAAACAAGTCATGGAGACCAAGTCCTATGAAGAAAAAATTGAAAGCCTTGGGCACGTTGAGCTTGGAGAACAGATGATTGAGAGGCCCTCCTCCATGTCCCCCTGGCCCTAATGTATAGTGGTGTCTGGTACTCATGCATGCTGGTATGGAAGAAGAACGGGAGCCCAGAAGTGGAAGCAGAGTCAGTGAGAGGCAGAGCCAACTAATTCTAGTTTAGTCCCCAACCTCCTCCTCCTCCCTGCTGTGGTTTACAAGGGCAATACTGAGGCTGAGGAGAAGGATTCTGACAAGTAATGCTCCCCCCATTGACTGGATCCAAGTACAAAGGAAAGCAGGTGGGGTGGACTTGAGGACAGACATAAGGTTGATAGGATGGTACCCTCATCACCCTAATGGACCAACTTGCACTGCTAATGTGCAAAGGCAGATGGCTACCATAGGTGGCTTTTCTGGTAGTTCTGCCCCACCCATGGAACGCCTCCCACCAAGAGGTTTTCCTAGTTCTTACAACCATTCCAAGGCCTTTTGGATTTCTGGATCTTGTGGGCAAAATTTGCTCCTACAATCTTTATAAGATGATGATATTATTGGTAAACTCTTCATGACATTTGAGGAACTTATCCCTTAGAGACAACAAATGGATTGGTGATATCAAAGAATAGCTAATAAATGAGCCATTTTTCATGTGTTTTAAAGGTCGGAACATACAACCAAACTGACAATAAAGGGGATGTGACTAAATATTAGGCAGGACTTTCCAATTGCTCAACCTGGAAAAGTCTGAGAATATGGTACTCTCCTCTCCTTTGCTAGGGATGTGGGTGGTGCTGTGGGTTAAACCACAGAGCCTAGGACTTGCCGATCAGAAGGTTGGCGGTTTGAATCCCCGTGACGGGGTGAGCTCCCGTTGCTCGGTCCCTGCTCCTGCCAACCTAGCAGTTCAAAAGCATGTCAAAGTGCAAGTAGATAAATAGGTACCGCTCTGGTGGGAAGGTAAATGGCGTTTCCGTGTGCTGCTCAGGTTCGCCAGAAGCGGCCTAGTCATGCTGGCCACATGACCCGGAAGCTGTATGCCAGCTCCCTTGGCCAATAAAGCGAGATGAGTGCCGCAACCCCAGAGTCGGTCACAACTGGACCTAATGGTCAGGGGTCCCTTTACCTTTACCTCTCCTTTGCTAGAGGTTTCTCAACAGTGGCTGGATCTATCAACTGTAGAAGCAGTTTACATGTATTGGGAAGGAGTTGGACCAAATTACATTTTTTATTAAATATATTTAAATATATTTAAACAATTTATATACCACTTAACTGCCATAGACTCTAAGCAGGTACCAATTGAGGGATTAATTTTAGGGTTCTATTGAGTTTCAAGCATCAATCTTAGTGTTAAGTGTTTACTCCTGAGTAGGGATGGAAGTATCTGCCAATTTCAGTTCTTTCTTTTTCATTTTCCCCCCAGCTTAAAGGTTGTAATCCATATTTCTGTAACAATTTGAGAGAAAGGGAAAAAAATCATGAAAATCCTTCAAAATTTTGGTGTAAGTTCTTCCTAATAAACACATTTTTGTATGCACTTTTTGCAAGCAGCTTCTCCCAATAAAAGGCATTTTTGCATGTTATTTTCACTAGTATCTTTATTTCTAATGCACAGTTCCCCCCAATACATGCATTTTTTGTAAACTTTGTTTGGTTGGAGAACTGCACCACAAAATTTGGAGAAGTGCAAATTTCAAAGTCTTTCAGTTTTCGTAATGCTGCGGAAAGTGAAAATCTGGATGATTCGGCTTTAGATGAAAGCTGAATCCAATTTCTCCCTCATCCCTATCCTGGGTGCTTACTGAATTGGGCTAAATGTTGCTGAATGTTTTTGGAATCGCAGCTAGGCCTAATCTGTTATTGCTTAGCACAACTTAGCACAACGTGATACAAACTGAACTCTTCTGAAATAAATCATGCCTACAGCCTTGCTTTCTCTTGAAGTAAGAAATGTTTAGCTTAATGCACAAGCACGCAGAGAGCACATCTCAGCAATGGACAATTATTCTTGTAGCTTTGAAAGAACATTTCAGCAAAAAGGCGCCAAAAGCAATTGACATGAGAAAGTCCCTGCCTGCGGGGATGCAATGTAGGACTGGGCACTTGACCACTTATAGGTTCCATGGATGGCAGGGCCCCATGGATGGCAGGACCTAAGGGAGTAGCATGGGGGGGGTTGCCAGGGTGATGGCCCTGGGCACATTTTTCTGGGGGGCACCATGCATTTGGCTCCTTACATCAACCTGCCAGCCCCGTGCCACTTTGCAAGGCTGGGATCTCATCTGAATGAATCACCGGGTAAATCTTTCACATCAGATCTCAGACTCACAAAGTAGCTCGCGGCTGGCAGGGTGGCATGAGAAGGATGAAACACCCATGTGTCCTTCGATCCCAGCCTCGCCCTTGCTTAGTGAGGCTGGGATTGAAGGATGTGTGGCTGTTGCATCCTTTTCACACCACTCTGCCAGCCCTGAGCTGCTTTGCAAGACTCGGATGATCCAAGGGCCACATCAGCCAGGCTCCCCACTACATGGGCAGGCAGGTGGTGCAGCATGCTTGGCTCTGGTATGGGGGGGTTCATGTTGTCGGTGAGGGCTGGGCTGCCATTGTGGGCTCCATTCACCCTCTACACCAGGCATAGGCAAACTCGGCCCTCCAGATATTTTGGGACTACAACTCCCATCATCCCTAGCTAACAGGACCAGTGGTCATGGGTGATGGGAATTGTAGTCCCAAAACATCTGGAGGGCCAAGTTTGCCTATGCCTGCTCTACACCGTGTTCTCCGGGTGTTTATGTGAGTGCCCCGGACACCGGCAAACCACGCTATGCCACTGGCAGGGCCCACTGCTGATGTCTCTCATGGTTGCCCTTTTATAAAAAAATATATATATATATAATCCAACTCTATTCTCTGGAGAGCAACAGGCAGTTCAACTGTTTTTAAAAAATTAAATAAAGCTTGAAGGCATTGCAGGGAATTGACATGATGCCCTTCAGCTACCTGGGATCCAC
This sequence comes from Podarcis filfolensis, assembly GCF_964270895.1. Taxonomy (NCBI): domain Eukaryota; kingdom Metazoa; phylum Chordata; class Lepidosauria; order Squamata; family Lacertidae; genus Podarcis; species Podarcis filfolensis. The sequence goes on from NC_139618.1 coordinate 10,016,714, forward strand.
CATTCCAAACAGCACTCACAGAAGCTTCCATTGCCTACGCTTTGGGGGCTTTGCAATTGGGCAATATCTTCCACCCACATTCTTTTTCTTACATCTCAAGTGAAAGGATTAGTGTCATCCCCCCCGCCACCCGCCAGAGCAATGAAAGCTAAAAGTAGGAATTGGAGAATGGAATTAAAATATCACTGAGCTGCCAGAGGGATACAGAAGGCCTGACAGGTTGGAAATGTGACAATGTGAAAATGAGAAAATGGTAAAGTAGTTAATTTTAGGGCTCACAGCTCTACAAAGGGCAGAACCTTTCAACATGTCTAGGGAAGAAAAAAAAAGTCTTCACCACTGCCTTGCTGGTTGCTGGTAAATAGCCTGGGATTCTCTCTTAAACTGACCAAATGATGTTAGGAATCTTCATGTGTTTGCATGAAATATTCCAGAAAGGGCTGGGGACATAATTGTAAGATGAGGGCTGCTGGGACAGGTCAATGGCCCATCTAGTCCAGCATCCTGTTCTCATGGTGGCCAGCCAGATACTTGTGGGAAGCCCACAAACAGGACCTTGATGCTCCCTACCTGTGATTCCCAGCAACTGGAAATTAGAGGCATGACTCATCCGACAGTGGAGGGAGAACATAAGCCATATATAGCCTTCTCCTCCCTGAATCTGTCCAATCTCTTTTTAAATGCACCCAAGTTGGTGGCCATCCCTGCCTCCTATGGGAGTGAGGTCCATCATTTAACCATGGACCTCATGAAGAAGCAATTTCTTGATCTTCCAATGTTCCAGTGAATTTTCTCTTGTCAACTCTTCTTTGCCTTTTCTCTCAATTAAAAAGTCTCAAGCTATGCAAGAGGAGAGAGATGATATGTGTGTCTGTCTGTGAAAAGGAACATTTCAGGAAAAGGCAGAGAAGGCTGAGGACAACTAGATGATTAGGGCTGTGCACTGGATTTGGCACATTCCTGGGGCAAATCAGGGCTATCTGGAGGGATTTGGGCATTGGACGAGTTGGTTCAGACAGCCACAGATCACTGTAAGTTGGGTTGGATGGCCCAGGTGGATCCATAGATGGCAGCCAAGACCATATGACACCAGTCCTGAAAGACATACATTGGCTCCCAGTATGTTTCTGAGCAAAGTGTTGGTGCTGACCTTTAAAGCCCTAAATGGCCTCAGCCCAGTATACCCCCATCGTTCAGCCTGGACACCAAGGTCCAGCTCCGAGGGCCTTCTGGTGGTTCCCTCCCTGCGAGAATTGAGCTTACAGGGAACCAGGTAGAGGGCCTTCTTGGTGGTTGTGCCCACCCTGTGGAACACCCTCCCATCAGATGTCAAGGAAATAAACAACTATCTGACATTTAGAAGACATCTGAAGGCAGCCCTGTTTAGGGAAGTTTTTAATGTTTGATGTTTAATCCTGTTGTTAATATTCTGTTGCAAGCCACCCAGAGAGGCAGGGGAAACCCAGCCAGATGGGCGGGGTATAAATAAACCATCATCATCATCGGTCATCAGGCAGAAAGCAGAGGCGGGCACAGCGGGGCGGGGGGGGGGGGGACTGCAAAAAGGCCAAGACCAACCTGTCATCACTGGCTTTGTCTTCCTGGTGAAGGAAGGCCCAACTTCCTGCTGGCTTGATGCTTTTATCACACAAGATAGTCCCATATGCTTAACAGCTGGGTCAATCCTGAAGGGTGTGGGTGACGCTCCACAAGCAGGTTTCTTTTAGGAATGCTGCTTCCAGAGCATCACCCACACAGGACCGGTCCTATCACCAGCATAGGATAGACCCTCCCACCAGAAAATTCAATTCAAATTTCATGGAAAGATGAGATCCAAAGGACTGGGAATTTTGTTTCTGTGTCTCTCAGCTGTGAGCCTGAAGTGACTGTCAACAGACATTTGCAACACAGCAGGACAGTCTGTTCTTCATTCTTGGGTAGCACACCTAAAATAGTTCTTCGGCTCTGAATCAGAACATCTGGTGCTGAATCAAACATTTCTCCCTTTTAAGAAAAATAAAAATAAAAATTCCCTATACCAATTTATCCTAACTAGGGAGCGCAGTCATACATGGTGGTACACCTAGGACAAAGTTGTAGTTTCTGCAAACCATTTAAGGAGAAATTGGGGGCATTGCATGAAGGGAGGAGGTGTTGTGGAGCAACCTGCCAGCTGAATTTTTTCATGGACTGGGTGACAGTGACATCTCGTGGCTGCCTGCTGCTATTGTTTTTCCTCCTTCACAGCAGAGCAGGAAGCAGACATACTCTCCTCACTCATCATCACTCAGCATGGTCATGAAGCCAACCAAAATGAGGCCAAAACTTTTGGAGCCAGTTGGGAATTTATTTATTTTCAAAGCTGCTGGAACTCTAGCAAATGCCACTGGGGGCAGAAATGCTAGGCTCTGGCTGTGCTTGGTTTTCTTTCAAAATGTCACAGTTTGGGGAAACAGTTGGAAGAGTCAGGATGCATTCAGACACAGGGGATGTTGCTTTAGCTTTCCTGATACAATGCCAGTGCTTCTTTCCCATTTTCTCATGCTCCTTTCATACTGTTGCTTTCTGAGCAATACACTGACACGGCGTGCTAAATTTTGCACACATCAGCCTGTGTTGTGTGATGCAGAAATAAACATTGTTGGACAACATTTCCACTCCCTCACCCTTTCCACATGTGCATGCTTTGGTTCTCCCACAAGCCCCCCACGAAAACGGCAGGGAATAACTGTATGCTAGTATACCACCCCAAATTTTGTCATTTCATTCATGGTTTTCTGGATTGCAGATGTGAACTTCCACTATGTTCCACTAGAGTTCCAAAAGTGGCTTTTATGCTGTGTGCAAGCTCAAATATGCTACAGAAAGTAACAGGGAAAAGTTACTGTGTTTTGTGTGAATGCAGCCAGAGTTAGGCCGAAATGGAGTGACTGGACAAATACCTCCTGGCAGGCTTTATGGCTCAGCAAACTTTGGAAGGAGGGGGATATTCGTATGATTTCCCTTCCACTGACTGTTTATGTTCTTATGACATTGTGACTTTTGGCCAAACAAACAGGCCTGGTCTTTTAAAATAAAATTGCCAAACAGCTCTTTTAAAATAAAATGTGCACGCAGGGATTTGGAAATCAAATGAATGTGCAGACATCTGAAGATAAAAGCAGCCTTGCTTTCAGATGAAAGTTCTATCTTCCCAGTGGTCAACTGGATGCATCTGGAAAGCAACTGGACTTTCACATTGAACGGTCGCTTCACAAACATCTGAATTTCTACTGATGCCCCCAGCAACTGGTCATTGATTCTTGAGTTTACATAATTCCCTTCCAAAGCTATGTAAGTTGGTGGCCTTCACTTAAGGTAGCCATATGTCCAGAATTTCCCAGACATAGCCGGTATTCGGCCCTCGTAAACAGCATCTGGGCGGAAATCACTTTAATGTCCAGGAAATTCTGGGTGTAAGGCAGTCCATGTCAGAAATTCTACTTCATTGTATTGTCTGGCAGCAGCTTTCAGAAGTTAATTATATTGTGTGTTACTTATGTAGGATGACCATGTTTTGTGGTGACCCAATACCCCAATCATCATGGTCAATGGTCAGGAATGATGGGTGTGTAGTCTACCAACATTTGGAGGGGCACAGCTGCCCTGTCCCCCCACAATGATAAGAAGTAGTTTCTTACAGCCAGTGTGGTATAGTGGTTAAGAGCGGTGGACTCGTAATCTGGTGAACCGGGTTCGCGTCTCCGCTCCTCCACATGCAGCTGCTGGGTGACCTTGGGCTTGTCACACTTCTCTGAAGTCTCTCAGCCCCACTCACCTCACAGAGTGTTTGTTTTGGGGGAGGAAGAGAAAGGAGATTGTTAGCCGCTTTGAGACTCCTTAGGGTAGTCCGTAGGGTAGATAAAGCGGGATATCAAATCCAAAACTCTTCTTCTTTAGTCTATCCCAGCAGTGGGAACCTTTGGTCTTCCAGATGTTGTTCAGCTACAACTCCCACCAGCCCTAGCAAAAATGGCCACAGATGGTAGTTGTTGTTCAGTAACATCTGGAGGTCCAAATGTTCCCAACATGTGGTCTAATCTGAATTTACTGACCATCAGCTATATTAGATGGCTTAGGAAATGGAGAAAATGTTCTCTAACCATCAGTGACCCAATACCTCTTGTTTTTTAGTGGAGGTGTCCTCAAATCCCTCCTTTTTTTACACCCCTAGATGTAAATCTGTTGTTAAAGTCCTTTGTCACTAGCTCCTGGTTAAGGAAGAAGATTGCCCTCCAGAGCCACGGACATGGCATAGCAGAACATTTCTGGTCTCTAAAGCACAATTGCACAAAATTAAACTAGGAGAAGCAAAGTTAATCTGATTATTGCACATTTAAAAACCACTCAAACACCCAATTAATCATTGTTGCTTTGGGTGGGGATTCATCACGAAATTATTCCTTCCCTTCCCTCTTGGCATGTTCGTGGAAAATAGCACACTTCTCTTAATGACTGGGTGAAGGATGAAGTGCCGATGCCAAAAGGGGCCTTTTTGTAAGTTCTGCTGATTGCAGCAGTGAACGGTTGGCATTCAGGATGTCCCCCTCACACATACATCAGGCTTCACAAAAACAACAACAGCAAGTTGTGCTTAGTATGGAGGAAAAGGTTCTGCAAGAAGCTTATGAAATGTGCCTTTAGTAGTCCAGGATTCTCCCCAAAGTGTCTCAAAACCAGCTTGAAGTAGGATTGAAGGAATATTTCTAGGGATCCTACAGCAATCGTGGCCTTCACAGTTGATATATTATCACTTGCGAATTGCTCCTTCTTTGATTCTCCTGCATCTTCTGCGTGCCCATTTGGAGAATGTAATATTGCTCTGGAAAATGTTTAAAGCATTTATTACAGTTCTTCAGCAGAAATGCCAGTTGAGTGCTCACGTAATGACAACTGCAGACCTAGAATGTTTTCTTCCAGCTGGTTGAAGTCAGCAGAGAGATAATCAAAGTTCAATAAATAATAATTATTTTTTGAAAAAGAAAGAAAATATTCTCTTCCCTTAAGAGTTTTCCCTGATATTGTGAACAGAGCAGAGGAGATGGAAGGATGTCTACCCTTGTGAAAGATCTGAATTCCATCAGTTCTTGAGCAAAGGAGAAAGGGCATTTTACTTGATGAAATTCTTAATTGTCCACCTTTGTCCTGTGCAGCTTCGAAGAATAAGATCCATACCTGACATGCCTTTATTCTCCACTTCCAAACAGCGGCCTGTCCCTTTGTTTAGAATTGCACCGTTCTGAAAAAGAAAGGGGAAAGAAATCAATGTATGGAACAGTCTGTAGGGATATTGGAGACTCCCAACAACAACAACAAATAAACAGAGATTTGAATTGTAAGTGTTGACTTATCCTATTTCTAGAACAGTAAGCAATCCAATGCGTATGATTGGTACACACTGTTTGTTGTTGCATTCAGTTTGCAAACAACACATGATGGATTACATCAACCATCCATTTGCACTGCGCTTCCTTTGCATGGAAATGAATGAGGAGGAATAATGCAAGTCATGTTATTTCACCATGAGATGAATAATGTAGTTTTTTCACAGGAGATGAACTGCAGCAGAACAGAAACAGTGCTGCATGTACAAATATAGGGCAGAACGGAAAAGGATGTCCGTTAGCCATCAGTCTAACTTAAAACACACGCCCCATATGTGATGCGGGTGGTGCTGTGGTCTAAACCACTGAGCTTCTTGGGCTTGCCAATTGGAAGGTCGGCAATTTGAATTCCCATGATGGGGTGAGCTCCTGTTGCTCTGCCCCAGCTCCTGCCAACCTGGCTGTTCGAAAGCACACCAGTGCAAGTAGATAAATAGGTACTGCTGTGGCGGGAAAGTAAATGGCATTTCTGTGCACTCTGGCACTTGTCACATTGTCCCGTTGCACTAGAAGCGGTTTAGTCCTCTGGCCACATGACCCAGAAAGCTGTCTGTGGACAAACGGCAGCTGCCTTGGCCTGAAGCGAGATGAGCGCCACACCCCAAAGTCACCTTTGACTGGACTCAACCATCCAGGGGTCATTTACCTACCTATCTTTTACCACCCCCCATTGGGAGACCCAGAGGGCATTCAGTGATCTCAGAATCCCAACTGGAGGACAAGCAAAGAAATTTCTTCCACTTGGCTGGCTGGCACCCAGGCTGGGAGCACTCCATGCTGCAACTCTTTGTTGTTAGAGCTCACGTCTAATGTATCGGCTTTGGAGATTTGGCTTCAGCAGGAATGCTTGGCATGAAAATATACCTAGATGTCTGTTGAAGTATGAATCGGATTCCACTAAATTCTTGTGCTTAGTGGGAGCCAGTCCAAGTCATCTCACTGGCTGCCCCGTATGGCCCCACGTCCCCTGGCTTTACGGGGTTCAGGAGAACCCTCAGAACAGCACACAGGGGAGGAGAGTGGAGGTTGTTTCATCAGGCATGCTGATGGAACCATCACCTCAGCATGATGCCCTGTGACACTCTGCGAAATGATGGAAGTCACGAACCTGTATGAAACTCCAGCGCTTATGGAGACTGCTCTTGACCTTTTCACAGTCCAGGAGTTGTGGGAATCGGTTTTTCATATTATCCACCAAGCAGCGGGTATCAGGCAGGAGTGTCGTGGTCCCAAGAGCACCCAAGTGAAGATACCCTTCTTTGGTGTAGCGGGCAAGCTGGATGGGAATAGGCGGGGAGGGGAAAGAGGCCGGGTTAGAGTCATGAATCTTATCTACTTCAGTCCCAGTATGTCTCAACCCCCGGTTTCTCTAAGGAAGCTCACGCTCACAACAGCCCTGTGAAGCAAGTTCAGGGGAGGGATAGAGAGCACTTTGAGGGGGAATTTGAACCCAGTACTGCACCAGGGGTGGTGCTGTGGGTAAAAGCCTCAGTGCCTAGGACTTGCCGATCGAAAGGTCGGCGGTTCGAATCCCCGCGGCGGGGTGCACTCCCGTCGCTCGGTCCCAGTGCCTGCCAACCTAGCAGTTCGAAAGCACCCCCGGGTGCAAGTAGATAAATAGGGACCGCTTACTAGCGGGAAGGTAAACGGCGTTCCGTGTGTTGCGCTGGCTCGCCAGATGCAGCTTGTCACGCTGGCCACGTGACCCGGAAGTGTCTGCGGACAGCGCTGGCTCCCAGCCTCTAGAGTGAGATGAGCGCACAACCCTAGAGTCTGTCAAGACTGGCCCGAACGGGCAGGGGTACCTTTACCTTTACCTTTACCTTTACCTTTACCTTTACTGCACCAGCCTAAGGCCGACACCCTAGTCAGGACATAATACCATACTGAAAAAAAGAGAAAGGACTGGCAGCCGGAGGGAAGGGGTGTGCTTTATCCTCTCTCTAGGGCAGGCGTTGGAAACATTTTTCAGAGAAGGACCCACATTCCTGTCTGGGAAAGCTTCTCACAGCCAGACGTCTGTGGTGGGAGGGGCCAGAGGGAAAAGCAGGCAGAACAATGAATGTAATGTTGACCCTTGTTAAGAAGGCTAGCTGCCACTCCCACCCACAGCTCTCTCTAGCCTCCATCCAGGCAAGCAGGGGACGTTATCATGGCTCTCACCCGCAAATTATCTGGCTGATTTACAAATACCTAAGTACAGACACTCCTTTACCCTGGCCAGATTTAACGTTCTGCCCTCTGCCCTGCTGCTAGGCAGATATGAGGGCAAACCATATGAGTCACGTGTTTGCCCATGTGGCTCATCGGAAGTGGAAACAAGTCTGCATGTATTGCTGCACTGTAGTTACGACGAGGATCTACGCCTGACCTTTATTGCCCCAGTTCTACAAAAGCTTAAAAATGAACCAGAACTCCAACGTATGAGAGCCTTGGTAGAAGATAAGGTTCCTGAAATTACGATCAATGTTGCCAAATTCTGTGTAGCCGCTATTAGGCGCAGGAAACAAGAGCTTTCCAATGCCAATATGCAGGCGAAGGCAAATACTTAATTTTATTTATGCTGTCTAATTTTAAATTGCTGTTATGGCCTAATCTGTATTGAAATTGTCCTTTGTTTTTTCCGGTGTTATGCTTTGCTGACTAGCTGTACGAGTTAATCTGGTCTGTGACCGTTTAATAAAATTTGATTTGATTTGATTTGGTTATCATGGCTCAAGGACACATTCCAGTCAGGCCAACTCTAGGGGGCCAAGGTGTCTTTGGTCCCCTCAATATTGGGCCTCTTGTGCATTATGTGTGCATGATGTCACGCACCACAGCTTCAGCACCCGGCTACACCAGAGGGCTCGGCCTCCTCTAGAGGACACAACATTGTGCACAGGCCTGCACAATGTTGGGAAGTGCTGTGGGGACTGGCGTGGCCTGGTGCAGGGTCACACTGTCCTGCACAGCATTGGGCAACACTGCAGAGACTAGCACAGCCTATGCAGTATTGAGAGTTTCGTGTGATGTCACACATAAATGGCACATGCCAGGCCCCCTCAATCTTGGGGGCAACCTGGCACCTCTACTGTCAGTCAAAAATACTTGAGGCACAAATCAGGGTCAGTGAGTGGTGGGGCCCAGGGAGAGTTCTGGGAGCTGGACAGAGGGGCTGGAGAGTGTCACAAGTCCCACAAAGTCTGAGGTTTCCCACTCTTGTCCTAACGATGAAAGAGAAAAGAGCCACTTGATTGAAGAAACTGGTGGGTTGTTCTTTTTGCAACTCTACGCCTGCAATTCTTGTCCTTGGAGTGATGTGGACTGGGGGAGCTCAAAAATGTGGAAACTCCCCAGCCCCCTCCCCAAAGGTCTGGGTCCATTTCTAGATGGGTCTAACTCACTTTGAGCTAGACCAAATTCACACTTTAACATTGAGGGCACGGTACAAATTGTGTGGTCCTCCCCACCTGTTTTTCCTCCAAGAAAGAAAATCTCACCTTACCCTGGGAAAAGTGACTACAGGTGGGAAGGGGTCCTATATAGGATAGGCCCCACAAAGTCTCTTTATTCACCCCCCTCCCCCAAGCTTTTAGTATTTTCTTTTTATTAGGAAAGGTATGGGACGACTGTCAAGGAAGAGGGAGCCACACCTCTTGCTAAGCTACAAAGAATTCTGGGAATTCTTGTATCAATTTTCTTGGTTTCAGATTTGGCCACATGGGGCAGATGTACATTGTGAATTCCCCTGAATTCAGATAGCTGCTGGTATCACATAACAGTTAGCTCATGTATATTCTAACCTGTGGCCCCCAACCATGGCACGGATACAGGATGGCTGTGTGGTTCTCCTGTGGTCCTTGATCAAGACAGACATCTTTCACCTTGTTGTTGCGCAGCTGTAATGAAGGCAAAAGACTAATCACTGCATAGATCATTGAAGAATAATCACGCATAATGCTGTGTACAGAGATGCACAAAGGCAAACATATAAAACTGCTTTCTTGTAACTTGAAACTATTGGTTCAAGTCCTACCTTCCAGAGCAGGAGAAAACCAACCTGCTCCATCTTCCATGTGACAGCCCTTAAGATATTTGGCTATCATATCTCCCCTTTTCCAGGATAAACATACCCAGTTCCCTCAACATTCCTCATAAAGCTTGGTTTCCAGACCCTTGATCATCTTGGTTACCCTCCTCTTCACATGTTCCAGCTTGTCAACATCCTTACTATATTGTGGTGCCCAGAACTGGACACAGTATTCCAAGTGTGGTCTGCCCAACTCAGAATAGAGCAGAACTATTTCTTCCCTTCATCTGGACACTATACTTCTGTTGATGCAGCCTGGAATAGCATTAGTTTTTTTGCTGCTGCATCACACTGTTGACATGCTAAGCTTGTGGTCCACTAAGACCCCTAGATCCTTTTCACATATATTACTAGTACATGAATAATTCACCAGCAGGCTAGTACTCGATCACCTCTGAGAAGTTCCTGAATTCTGTTTTTGCAGGAAGGCAATGGGGACATGGAGGCCCTTTAGGGAATTCTGTTTCAAGATGTGCTGCCTATGGGGGTCCCAGTTCAGAGGGCTGTGTACCAAGGGGCTTCTGGTTGTTCCTCTTTATTAGGGATGCAAGAATGGATTATTTTCCATTCCACTCAGTATTTGACACATGCAGCACTGTCTCCATTCTGCTGCAGTCCATCTTCCATTCAAGGCTACACTTATCGTCTTATTGTCCTCAATTAATTATGTAAATTACATTGTCATTGCATTATTCCATCCCATTCAGTCAATGCAAAATGGGGTGAAAATGCAATCAATTATATATTATTTGTGGACTGAAAGCAACAGCACTGGATTTTTTCGACTGTAGCCTTGGAACAAATATGTGAACATCAGCAATTGCTACTCCCATTTCCATTTTTGTTGAAATTCACTGAAAATCCAACTCCTAATCTGGTTGCATCTTTCTCATATGCCTGCCAAGCAACTTGGCTGTGGCTTCCCCTTTATCTTACAGGACATTGATGATTTCATATTTTTTTTTAATTGTCTTGCAATAATGTTTACAAACACCAACAATGAATTCCAATTACAGCATAGTTAAAAGAATGATCAAGATCCCCACCCACCAACACACCTTTAAAACCTTAGTTGACACTAATTTGGTTGCAATCCTAACCATGTCCACTCAGAAGTCCTAACTCACAGGTAGGTGTGGCTAGGACAGCAGCCTTAGTTGCCTTGGAATAATTGACATGGGTACCAAAAATGGTACCTGTGTAAATCATGTGTCTAAGTAAGAGACAACAGGTGGAGAAGGTGCCTAGATCTCTCTTTAGAGTATTGGGAGAGCAGAACTGGATGCAAAACCAGATTGGAGGGAGCGCATAGCATGCTACAAGTTTCTGGAGGTGAAGCATAGGTGGGAAATGGGATCATACCTCCCTGCACTCTCACGTCCCTTTTGTCTTTCCTATTTTCCTGTCTCTCTTCACCACCTTCTTTTTTAATACAAATTTTATTTCCTCATTTTCTATTTTACATAAACAAGCAAATTAAATACATAGATGTATAATCCCTTTTGACTCCCTTCCCCTATTGTGGATCTTAATATAATAATTCCCCCCTCTGCATCTATTTCATGGATGATTTCAGCCCCATTTGAAATTGTAAGTGAGAGGATTTGAATTTTCACAAAAACCACATTGTGTTATTTGGACATAAAATCCTAAGTGATGGTTTGCATTTGGAATGCACTATCAGTGGGAAATGATTTATGGGCTGGGTTAGTTTTGTCTCTTTCCTTTAAAATGAGAGCATCACCGTCTTACTGAGCTAACAGCATTAGTGGCAGGATAGGTGGTTCAAACACTTCTAAAGGATGGGTTTCCCTGGCAATTTCGCAGGTGTAACAGAGGGTTTATCTGAGGTACAATAAAATTCACTGTAACTGAAATATGGGGTGATTGCCATTAGATCAAGTAATGCCCACAATCCACCTGATCCCCTCCAATCTGAAAGCAAGGAATATGGCAATAGATTATCGTGACCAGCCAAGATGATTCTAAGAATGGTCTTAAGAGAGTTAGGCACTTTCAGAAATCCCCCCATGGATCTCATTAAAAATACTGGAAACAAACAGAAACATGTATTCAACGTGAATCCCTAGAATGAGCTCAGTGTCGTGCTTTCCTCTCCTAATTACCTCTCCATATGCAATGGTGTTATTGTATCTTCTCATTTCTGGGTAGACGTGGTCTAAGTACCATTGGAAGTTCTTGCACTTCAAGCTTTTTCTGAGTGCTTTTCGCTCTGAAACATCTCCGATATCAATTCCAGGATTCTGAAAGAAATACATTATTGGTCCTTAAAAGATTGGTGTGGGGGCCCCAGTATGGCATTTTGGAATGTAATTCAGTGGCTGTCTGATTCACACTGGGAACTAATTTGAACACTAATTTAGGAAAATCAAAGCTTCATGCCATCCCATGTCTTTTTGTCTTTTTGTCACGACTTAGTGAAATCTGAAGTCGTAGTAACAGCTCCTGAACGAACAACACTTGCCAAATTCCAGACAAATAGGTGTGCAGAGTTTTGTGCTAGGCACCTGCAATAACAAAACATTCTGAGCAGGACACATTTTTAATGGAACAGCCTAGGTAGTTCTTGTTGTTGTTGTTTGCATAAGTGCTTGAAATTTGCAAGCATGGCAGTCATTCACTTTTAAAATTGTTTTAATCTGAGTTATAAAGTATTTAATGCTGCCAGTATGTTGTCCTTTGTCATTAATTGTTGGTTTTTAATTATGATTACATTTTTGCCTTTTTCATTTTTTTGTTGCAAGTTATCTGGGGATGTTTACTGATGGGCAGCTATTTAAATTTAATAAGTAATAGTAATGAGGAGCAGCTTATATGAACTCCCAACCTACTGTTGCCCAATTAGCCCTATACAAAAAGGGTTTAGGACCAGGATATCTACAATATAAACTCCTCCCATATAAAACTATATGCAATGAATTGGTATCTACTTGGTGCATCTGACAGGAGCATGGGACAGGAGCCTTTTTAGCTGTTATCCCTAGATTGTGGAACCAGTAGCACAGTGGTGGGGACCGGGGGGCTGTTGCCCTTGTCACACAGTTGGAGTGTTTGTGCAAAACAGGCAACCCCCCACAGAGATCCCCATGATTGTTCTCATGAGTGAAGCTATATAACTGTACCTCCAGTGGCAGGTTCCACGCAATGTACACATGGGACTTGTAGTCATCCATCCACACCTCGGCCACCCGCAACGCATTCCTCTTTGTGTAAAAGCCAATGTTATTGTTGTAAGGTTTCTTCTTGCGCTCAATGTGGGCAACTCGAGAGCAGGGCAGGACTTCCATGCTGCCACCGCAGAGCCATACCTAGAGAGGGAGAGGGAGAGAAAATGGGAGACAGACAAGGAGAATGTGGAAGCCAGAGAAACCAAGGCAACATCTATGACCAGCTGCTTCACAAGAGGATCATATCTTACGTTCACCTGGCAACTTCATTAGATATCTTTAGGTGCCAGGAGAAAACATTCCTCTCCATCAGGCCTTTGACTGATTTGACTTAGATCCAAATGTGAAGTATGTATACCACTTTGAGTCCATTGGAAGAAAGGTGGAATAAATCATCACCATCATCATTTTGATGGATCTACCTTGAGTCCCCATCTACACTATACATTTATAGCCTCTATACATTTAACAGTCATGGCTTCCCTCAAATAATTCTGGGAATCATAGTTTGTTAAGTGTGCTGAGAGTTGCTAGGAGGACTCCCTCCCCCAATCCCCCTAACAGACCTCCAATTGCCAGTGTAATAATGATAATGATCTATACCCCATTTTTCCCCCTGATGGGGCACAGGGCAGCTTATAAATAAAAACAAGAATTGCTAAAAACATATACGAAATAAACAATCATTAAAAATAATAATTAAGCATTGATAAAATTAAAGTGTTCCTCGAGAAGGAGGATTTATGGGTAAACCACTCCAAGAATTGTAGCTCTGTGTGGGGATTAGGTATCATGGTGCTTTACATGTGTAGTGCAGATTGGGCCCAAAACAAAGAAGAAAAGTATCTGTTCACCCAGGCCATTACTTAACCTAATAAACAGTCAGCCCCCGGTCTGAATCATCAGAGCACTAGGAGGTAATTATATGCCATTATAGTTGATAACAGCAATGGGGATGTAAGAGCACTTTTACAGTAATTTTTCTTTTGGGGGGTGGATATGGAAAAACTTGCTTCATTTAATTACACGGTTGGAAAAGACCATCGTGTCAAACCCTGCTCAGTGCAGGGTTTCACTATCACAGCTGGTCATCCACGCATTGCTGACAAACCTCTCACGAGGCAAAGGATCCCACTTCCAGAGACAATCTGTTCCACTGCCAAACAACTCATACCAGTAGAAATATGCCTATGGATACCAGTTGCTGGCAATTCCAAATGGGCAGAGCGCTTGTGAACTCAGTTTGCCAAATAGACAACGCATAAAGCCCATATAGCAGAGGGAGGAAGAATCCTGTTTGGGGAAAAGCCAGCTCCCTCCACATCCCAACTGGCCCAAGGACCCAGTTGAAACTTCCCCAGCAACTCCCCAGAAAAAAACCATTCAGAGTCTTCTTTCCGGGGGCAGTTGGGGTTGGGCAAATTCGCTCCCACTTGAAGGTGGAAGTACTGTAATGTTGTGACTAAGAACATCAGAGAACTCTTAATGAAAACAGAAATGTGAGGAGACATTGAATACATTCAGTATTTGTTTTTGGTGCTTTAGGTCTGCAAGAAATATGTATGCCCATTTGCATTGCATTTAAATAAATGTTTCTAAAACTTGGGTCTCCAGCTGTTGTTGGACTACAACTCCCAGCACCCCTAACTAGCAGGACCTGCAGACCAACAACAGCTAGAGACTCAAGTTTGAGAAACAGTGGTTTAAATGAATGAGGTGGTATAAAGAAAACATAACTTGAGTAATTCGTGTAATTTACGTAATTTTCTCACAGCAGAGAGTGAGGTGAATAATATACTTTTTGCAAGATGAATTGCCCAGGGACAGAAACAGTACTGTATTCCACAGGGCTGAATGGAAAGCAATGCTTTCTTACCTGTCCAATTGTGGCATCTTGTCAACAGTAAAAAGCCTACCCAACAGGAATTGCATCCTTTGTTACTACACAGGAGCAATTCCTAGTGAGAATGTGTTCCTCAGAGACTCTAGATCAGTGTTTCCCAAACTTGGGTCTCCAGCTGTTTGGGTCTCCATCATCCCTAGCTAGCAAGACCAGTGGTCAGGAATGATGGGAGCTGCAGCCTGAAAACAGCTGGAGACCCTAGTTTGGGAAACATAGCTCTAGTCTGAGATATTCCACCATCCACCAACAAATAGCAAGAGTGGAAAATGTGGGGAAGTTTCTTCAAAGTTCACTGGGAAGTCTCAATCCCCATGCAGCTATGTTTTAATCTCATAGCCACCCGAACAAAGAAGTCTGTGTCTTCTCTGATGCCTCAACAAAAGTAGGAGCAGTCTACTTGGTCACCAAAGCAGAAGGCAGGAGCTCATGGGAGTTGTAGCTCAAAACATCTTGAGGGCATCAGCTTGAGGAAAGTTGGTGCATACAATACTGAGCTAGATGGACTCTGTACAAAGCAACTTCATACATCCCTAGCAGTTAAATGAAAAGGGGTGGGGACTCACACCTTGAGATGAAACCTATTAATCTCCAATCCAGCTCTGGCCAGAGACCCTTAACATGCAGTGAAAGGAGAGCTATGATTTCCAGCTGAGTGAAAGTACTCTTAACAAGTAAGAATTCAATTAGAGGGTTGGAATTGGGTTTTTCTGTTCACCCGAATGCAGATGGCACCTCAATTTCTGCTCACACTTAACCGAGTGGAAAGAAGGAGCCTTAAATCCCAGGATCCTGAAAGCCAATCTAATTTTCTATAGACCCCATGTTCACCTACTGCTTCAAGAGAAAGGGCAGTGTCAATCTATTAGTCAGTCTATCAGCTCTGATGATGAGAGAGTGAATGCGGTATTTAAAGCCGAACATGATGAAAAAAATGATTAGAAGGACAGGGAATTGAGAGCAAGACATGACTGAAATAACAGGAGGTTACGGTGAGCAGAATTATCTCGGACGGGAGTTCTCTCTGTACTGTGCTGAATCTGTTCTCTCTCTCTCTCTCTCTCTCTCTCTCTCTCTCTCTCTCTCTCTCACACACACACACACACACACACACACACACACACCTTGTTATTAGTTATGTCATTTCTGGATGTTTTTTGTGTTACAAGACTGGTTCTAAAATCTATTTATTTTCTGCTGAATGTATATAAAAACTAGCCAGCTGTACAAAGGCAAAACTTACACCTGTTGCTTTGCCTGCTTTTGCCGGTCATGACCCCAGTATCCAGCACTGAACTGGAAACAGAGATGGAGACTACAGGAGCACCAAATGGGGAGCCAGGGCTTGTTCAGGGCTCAGAGCTGATAGTGGAAGAGAGGGAGAACCATTGCACCTGAGGTGACTAGACAAGAACTGGGCCCTCATGAACATCTTTCCCTGAACATGAAGAACCAGGTGCCTCCCACCATGAATCAGGAGGTTACCAGCACCAGAAGGGAGCCTATGGAGCAAATAATGGTTGGCCCTTTAAGGCACTGAAGTCCTCTCAAGGGTTTGGATCCTGGAGGAGGTAGACTGGAGACAGAGACATAGAAGGCTTCAATCTACCCCCAACCATTGCAGGAGAAAGCTTCTCACTTGGAGCTGTCCATAGTCCAGCAACCTTCAACCAGCCTCGCTGCTTTCCCTGTGGGTTCCAGGACTGGACCAGAAAATGACATTGCCTCTGGCCCCATCCATTTGCTAGATGGTTAATGCAGTCCTTGACCTGAAAAAGTTCAGCACCGCTACTGTAAGATACAAAGTCATGCATCCACCACCTCTCCGTGCAAGATTTAGTATACTCAATAGGAAACCTCTAAACTGGATTGTGGCCTATTCTTGCAAATGAATTCTCAGCAGAACCCGTTTATTGTATGTAAGTTTCTAGTGCATTGGAGACAGTGGATTCTGACTTCACTTTTTGGACACCCTGCAATAGACAATTACCAGACCACAAACTTTGGCCTATGCCCTTGATAACTTCCCTGGGTGGTGGTGGTTGTTCTTCTTCTTCTTCTTCTTCTTCTTCTTCTTCTTCTTCTTCTTCTTCTTCTTCTTCCCATGCAGAAGTGGGAGAAGAGCTGTAGCTCCGTGGTAGAGCATCCGTCTTGCATGCCAAAGGTCCCAGGTTCAATCCCCCGGAGACCCACTGCTAGTCAATGTGGGTAATACTGAGCTAGATGGGCCAGGGGTCTGACTCAGTATAAGACAGCTTCCCATGTTCCTGTGTTCTGATATCTAGGCTATCAGTGTTGCTGCTTATGCAGCTATAGTGGCGCCAACTCTTCCCAGGAGAAAAATCAGCAGAAACAAGGTTATCCCAAGGTTTTCAGAAGTTCAGAAAGCTATTTGGGTGGGGAGGGGACTCTCAGGGAACCCCCCCCAAAAAAACCCCATGCACTAGCAGATGAACTGCAGTAGAGTGGAAACAGTGGTGCATATGGCTAATCTAGGGAAGAATGAAAAACAATGCCTTCTCGCATCCCTACCTCTAGGTCAGGTTGGGGAAAACTTTGTCTGGATCTCCAGAGAGCCACTGACAATCAGTGCAGACAACCACTGAGCTACTATGAGATCACACTCCTTATAGGTGTTGGGCAAAGGCATCCAACAACTGAGGAATTCCAGTAAATGTTCACCTTCAGCACTCATCCACTTCTATTTGCCCTGCTGCTTTTTCCTGGGAAAACCCACGGATTGCCGTTAGTTCTGATTTAGAGCTAAAAGTGGAGGGGGAAAGGTAAAACTGCTTGAACCTGTGCCTGGAAAGTCCAGGACAAGGAGAAAACTGCTCAGACCCCCCTTCTTTCTAGGCCTGGAACAAGCAAAAGTATGGACAAGTCTTTACTATCAGAGGACTCCTCTAAGAAGAAAAGTAACACCCCTTTCCAAACTTCAGGCCAATCATGAAGACAGGATCACTGACAAGCAGTAAGCCCTTAATGTTACATTTTACAAGACCCTAATTTTTATTCAAGTAAAATTCAATAAATCAAACAGCTTTCAATGCATTAGTCTGCCTGTATCAATCAGTGCTTTGCACTAAGTCTTCACTGTTTTATCTCCTCTTACCACAGAAGATTTGACTGTGGTGCTGTTTTGCTAAATAAGCAATGGATCTCATGCCTAAATGTCAGGAATAGATGGGATAACAGCTCTGAGCATAAAATGTGTCTGTCAGCTGGCAGAAACTGAAGTCTCTTAGAAATCAACTAAAGTTCATGGCACTTTGAAGAATTGCCAGGGAGAACTATGTCAGAAAGCAGCCAAGATCCAGGGCGAGGAATGGTTTCAATTATTTTGTTGTAGGGAGAGGGACTAACCTTTCTATTCCAGCACTTCATATGGAATATTTATTGTTTTTAGTCATATTATGCTGCCGTGCCAAGAGTGACTTTTTCCAGAAGGAGAAGAGGAAGAGGAAGAGGAAGAGGAAGAAGAAGAAGAAGCAGCTTTTGAGAGGTTTCTTTTTGTTGCAAGAATGCAAACCTGTGGCAAGGATGATGCAATTTTTTGAATTTGGGGGTGGTTGTAGGGTAATAAACGTAGAGAGTTGGTGTTGTGTTGGTTCTTTTTTGTGACAAAACAGGCAGCTTTTCAAACACCAAAGCACCAGTGATGAGGAATGTAAAGGAAACATGCTGATGGCTGATTTTATATACAACTTGGTCATAGGGGTCACGTTAATCTATTTCATCTGGTAAGATAAGGTACTGTATGTATTTCCTTATTTTATCCACCTGGCATTCCCCCCCCCCCAAAAAAAAAAAACCCAGCAGACTAGCACTAAATGCAAACAGAGGGATGAAACTAACATTCTGTGTCCACCAGCATAAGTACATCTGTCGTGGATGCTTTAGCTGAGATTCCTGCATTGCAGGAGGTTGGACTAGATGACCCCGGGGTCCCTTCCAATTCTACAGTTCTATAATTCTTGCAGTAGCAGATGGGAGAGTGTTAATTTTGCACAACAGAGCACTCTGCAGTAATCCAGTCTCATGGTTTACTTGTACATGGACTGCAGAAGCCCATCACCACTTGAAATATACAGAAGAAGCAGAAAGGCTGTTCAGAAGCTGTAGTAGCTCTGTGCACTGGAAGATGGAAAATCTATAGTGGCCATTTAAATATTCTCCAAGTCCTCAGATGAAATGAAATAAAATGATGTTTTGATTTTTCTGATTTTTTTTATTTTTTTTTGCTACGGTAAAGATATTGGAATGGATTAGATTCACTTTATGAAGTAATAAATACATTGTAAATGGATGTCATGATGGCCACTTGAGAAATATATTGCTCATAACAGCAGCCATGTAATAGGGCATAGTAGATTGGTTTTATTGGAATTCAGATATTTGTTTAATTACGGAATGATAAGCAATTAAAAGATTCTAATAAAATTGAGTGCAAAGTATCTACTACAGATAGGGACACCAGAGAATTTCTGGCAAAAACAGAAATGGGAGGGGCAATTGCTGCTTATTCATCCCTCGTCCAAACCAGAAATGAACCCAGTGCAAATGATCAGTGTTTGATGTTGTTTCTGCTTTCAATCCACAAACAACACACAATCGATTACTTTTGCCTCTATTTTGCCTCCTTTGCGCTGAAATGAATGGCATGGAATAACGTAACGACAATTTCACCACGGTAGGTAATGGGGCAGATAACGTAGTTTCTGGAAGAAAATGAACTGCAGCGGAACAGAAGCAGTTGTTGCAGGCAAGAAATACAGGGCAGGATGGAAAACGGCACCCTCTCACATCCCTCTCCATAGGTCAGAATGAATCATCCATTTTGAAAGGTGCAAACATCCAAAAAGCAAAACTGTCATAGGACATCTCCACATTTGGCAGACATACATCCTGGCTTGGGTTTGACCCACATTGCAACGATGTATGCAGTAACGCTTTGTGAGTGACACCATCTGCCTTGAAGATCTGAAACTTTACTGCTCCTCCATTCAATACTTCCAAGCGGAATATTATTAGTATTACAAGTACGATTTCCGCTGTCAGCTATAAAGGTCGCTTTCTTCTCTCTTTGCTAGCCTGCTCGAGGAATGATATGGAGAGCAGTTGTTTGAAAAGAAAGGTCCTGCTGCAAAAAGAGAGAGAGAGAAGTCTGCTCGGAGAAGGCTTTCAGATCTCTAATTATTCCAGTATGCTAATTCCAGGCATCAATGGTCACCCCAGTAGATGCTGATTGCCTCTTGAACATCGTCTCTATCAAAACATAATTAATCTGACCAGTGACTCTACACAGCTAATATCTTAGAACCAATTCAAGATTTGTTTAGTTGATATAGGCTCTAATCTTTTTGCAGAGCACGAAGGGCAAATATTCTGCGGCGGTTGCTCCACATATTCAAGCCCTGGCAGTCAGTGTTTTCCTGTTTTACCTTTTTCTACCTCCCCTGATGTGACAATGGATCCCCCCACCCATAAAAGATATTCATCCCTCAAGGAATGGGTCCCTTCTAAGGAAATGTTTCCCTCTTCCTCAAAGTGATGGTCTCCTTCTGAGAGACCTTAATTGTCTCCAACAGCAGGGGAGATGTCATTATGGGAGTGGGACACAGCTATAATGTCCCCAAAAGCTTCATCCACCATTCTCTCTATCTTTCTTACCTTTTCCGGGTCTGCCACCTTGGCCTCAAGGGAATAAACTTGTTCCCAGAGAGCCAGGAGCTCACTGCATTTTAGGCATACCCAATGAGGAGACCTCATACATATGGCAGATAATGCAAAACACTTCCAACCTTCATGTTTCTTTGCTTTAGTTTTTGAGAATTTAGGATTTTGCTGGGCAGAGTGGGGTGCCCTGGTGGCTCTGCTGCTGAACTCACACATCTGCCTAACTCACCTTGACCCTTTGTCAGCTGGGGCTGAGACACTTCATCAGCTAGGACTCCCTCTAGTTGCATGGAGGCACCATTGGAGGAAACATTGTCTGGAGCCTTCCAATTTGGGTTCAGAAGGGAATTGGTCCCAGTCACTCTGGAAAATGACCTTGTTCGGGGCAGAGACTGCAGCTCTGGAGCTGCTGTCAGATCTCTCTGCTATTGACTATGGTATCCTCCTGGACTGCCTCTGCACTGTTTTACAGTGGCTCCACTCTTACCTGCAATTACTGGCACCAGAGAATAGTATTGGGGGACTACATGAGACATCTTGGCAGCTTAGCTTTGGGGTGCAGTAAGACCTGATTCTGTCCCCAATGTTATTTGACCTCCATATGAAACTGTTGGGAACAGTCATCAGGAGATTTGGGGGCACAGTGTCATAGGCATGATGATGTCTTTCCCATTAAATCTGAGTCAAGAGAGGCTGTGCGTAAGCTGAACCACTGGCTGGATGCAGCAGTGAAATTAATGAGGGTCAATAAGCTGAAACCTGAATCCTGCTAAGACAGACATAGTGCGGGTAAGTAGTTTCTAGGTCTGAAAATTGGGGAGTCTGTCTGTTCCAACGCCACATGGGCTTCAGATGGGCTAAATATCATCACAGAGTGAAAAAAGTGCCTGGCTTCTATTTCTGAACATGACACCATTCAAAGTACAACCCAGTCATGTCATAAATTCAGTGACACATCATTGTATTATAAAAATGATAACAGGGCATCATTGTTACTATAAGTGCACCCGGCGAAAATGTTTTACATGAATATAATAGAAGCCAGATTCATTGTTCTGGTGGGTGGATGGGATTCAAAAGGGCTGCTTGTGCATCAGGTATAATGGAAAATTCACATGCAGACTCATCAGCTATTTATATCCTTTGGCATTTATATATATGCTGCAGATGAGATATGCCTTTGTTTCTCAGGCAATTATCAGGTACAAATTAATTCTCCTCTTAACATCTCCATGTTGATATGGCTCCAGCACTTTTGCTGATTGTTTTAAGCCTTCTGCATGTGGCCAATTCTAAATTTAACAAACAAAAAAAGTCATTTGTTTGATTGCATAAGCAACATTCCAAATGTTAATCTTCCAACTGCGACTCAAGATGAGTGGGTGCACGGAGGGTCTGATCTGTCTCGTAATTGGAGCTGGAGGAAAATGACTCCCCCCTCCCCATACACATTTAGGGGAAACAGTTCATCTCTCGAGCCTAGTCAAAGCTGATCTGCCCCATTGCCACTAGATTTAATGTTGCCTGTTCCTTGATAATTCCTTCCCTTGAACTTCTTTCCCTTTGACTAACCTCTCAACCTAGGCTGAATTTCTTCAGCTTTGGTTGGCTGCAAACACGTGACATTTTATTCTAGAATCAAGAGAGACTCAGTGCTTGATTTTACTATGTAGCCCCCACAGTCTAGATCTATGGCTTATTCTTTGCCCTTCCTGAAAAAATGGTTTGATTCTAAAAATAAAAGCTCGTTGCAGATGGATTCCTTGTCGTCCCATAATGTGTCCATTTGGAAACAGGGGAAAACAAATGTTTGTGGGGTGTATGCATATCTATACCTGACAATGTTGTTGTGGGGAGGGGTTAGAACAAGACTGCAATCACCACCTCCTTCTTTATTCACTTGGAGAATGCGCAGGGAGGGAAATACATGGGTAACCTAACTGAGAGGAGGGTTTTCAAATGTGTATCAAGTCACCATTCCCATCCTTGTGAAGGTCAGGATCTATAAGCAATCTAGATTGGAAGCAGCATGTTGAGGAAGAGCATGAATGATTCCAGATTGAGGAAAAACTACATTTTTATGCTACAGATGGGTTAGTGTTTACATAGCCTAGGTCTGAAATGAGAAGCTTCCTGAGAACCACTACAACTTTTTTTTGCAATAAAGATCCTAAAAATGGCATGTAATACGCCACAAATCATATTTTTAGAGTGATGGCATGAGAGGCAGCAGTAGAAGGAGTTCAGTTTTATTGGCTCCTAACTTTCATCATCTAATTGCAAGCTTCTCACTGACCTTAATTCCAAGCTCTATGTTCTCTCCACCATAAACATCCATTCCTGGATCAAGAAGTCCAATTTCTCCAAAGAACTTCCGGTTCACCACAAAAGAACAGCCTATCATAGCTGGAGTCCTAGAGGGAAAAGTAGGAAAGAAACACAAAACTTCCCATTATTCTAGTGGAGGAATCCTAGAAAACCCAAGTTCATTTAATCTAAACCATAGTTTTCAATTCATGATCCAATCGCAACACATGTTCGGTTGATTCATACAACTCACAGAATCAAAGAGTTGGAGGGAGGGATCGTGGGGCGTTGGGACTACATGACCCCTGGAGTCCCTCCCAACTCTATAATACTGTGATTGTATGAATTTAATTCAGCATCTGTTATAATCAAATGCATTTTCCTTAATTTTCATCCAAGAAAACTGAAACACCAACACGGACAATTGTATTGGAGAGGCTGAGCTGACTCCTCCAGCCCCACTCCTAGTTTGTATTTTTTCCTTGTTCTAAGAGACAGCAAGATTTATTTTACGCTGCAGATTTCACTAATAAGACCGTGGAAATGACTGGAATCTCACAGAGATGGATGGACAACTCAAGCTTGATTTCAAGACACACTGCAGTGCTTCGTGGCTTGCTATTTAAGAATCCAATTTCACCGTCTTAAGTTGTAGCACGATAACTACCATAAGCTGAAACAATTAATTTTCAAAGTGATAATAACATTAGAGGTGCCAGACTCTTAACAGCTCCATTATTCGTGATTACGAGCAAGAATTAAGAAAAAGGGGAAGGAGACTGGCTTCCAGAAGAGAACAAGTTAACAAAGACTTTGGAAGGGGCTTGGCTGTGGGGGAACAGAAAGCTGAAATAAGCTGGGCTTTCTGTTTGGGAGGAAGATGTATGGCTAAAAAGGGAGTCGTTAGGTGCGGTATAGTGGTTAGAGTGTATAACTAGGACCTGGAATTAGGTAAGGTAAAGGGACCCCTGGCCATTAGGTCCAGTCGTGGCCAACTCTGGGGTTGCGGCGCTCATCTCGCTTTATTGGCTGAGGGAGCCGGCGTACAGCTTCTGGGTCATGTGGCCAGCATGACTAAGCCACTTCTGGCAAACCAGAGCAGTGCACGGAAACACTGTTTACCTTCCCGCCGGAGCGGTACCTATTTATCTACTTGCACTTTGATGTGCTTTCAAACTGCTAGGTTGCCAGGGTTCAAATTCCCACTCAGCCATGAAGCTCTCTGGTTGACTGTGAGCCAGTCATTGCCTCTCAGTCTAAGCCACCTCACAGGGTTATTATGGGGATTAAATGAGGAGGGGGAAAACCATGAACGCCACCTTGAACTCCTTGGAGAAAAATGTGGGATATAAATGCAATTAACAACAACAGCAACAACAAGTGCAAGCCGAACAAACTTGCTTCTTTATTATTAATTAATCCATTACCATTTACATATATAGGCGGTATCTAAATAAGGGCTCACCCATACTTCTTTTTGTGCTGTCTTGCACCTAAGATTGAGGGGGCTCGGGATGCATCGTGCGTGTCACACACATGTGACATGCTCAGGAGGAGCCGGTCACTGAATTGCACCACGCTTGGTTCTGCGCTCAGTCTCCTCTTGCCCCTCATCCACATTGAGGGGGCCTGCCCCCCTGCCAGCAAATATTGAGGGAACCGAAAAAACCTCTGCTCCTACGAGTTGGTGCCCCCAATGAGAGCCGTCTTCAGATATCTAAAGGACTATCACATGGAAGACAGAGCAAGCTTGTTTTCTCCAGCTCCGGAAGGTAGGACCTGAACCAGTGGGTTCAAGTTGAAAGAAAGGTGATTCTGACTAAATGTCAGGAAAAACATTATGATAGACAAAGAGCTGTTTGACAGCAGAGAGGACTCCCTTGGCAGGTGGCGGACTCTCCTTCATTGCAGGTTTTTAAGCAGAGGTGGGATGGCCATCTGTCATGTGGAGATGCCTGCATTGCAGAGTGTTGGATTGATGACCTTTGGGATCCCTTCCAACCCTACAATTCTATGAAAGTATTTTACTGAACGAGATTTAGCCTCCCATTCTCTCAATGTTAATATGCACAGAAACACATGCACGCTTCACAGCACCATTATTTCTGACTATTTTGGGTGTGGGTGTGTGGAGGTGAGGAATCCCCAGTATTAAAAATCAAAACTGTTCTCTTGCTCAGACCATCTAGTATAGTCATCATGTGATCCAGGAAGAGCACCACGAGGTCTGAAGATCCTCCCCCATTGTAGGCACTCATGGTCAAAACCAGAAGAGACCCCACAGGATCAGACAAAAGACCTCCCTAGTCCAGCATTGCTAGTCACCAGCCACATGTTTTCCAGGAAGCCTGCCAGCGGGTCACAAACACAACATCCCCCTCTATCACAACACCACTATCAATGCCAACAATCTTTATGGCAGAGGAATCAGGGGTGCAGAACCAGCACGGTGAAGGCAAGCGATGTTGGGGAGACCATCCTCCCCACTCACATTCAATTTATTGCATTTAATCCACAAAGCAGGCTCCAGTTCAGAGGCATGAATGCCATCCAGAAACACCATCTGTCCTAGGACCTTTGTGCAATTTACTGGGCTGCTGTAATTTCTTCATTTCCACCTAGTAGGCTATTATGGTTTACTTTTGCAAAAATACTTTTTTGGGGAAACAAGCTTTCATTGCAGCTAGCCCAGAACCTCCTGCATCTACACGTCTGAAATTTTGCAAGGTTAATCCCTTCTTTGGGGGCCACTATAGCAGCAGGTTCTGTGCACATGTGTGAAACAAGCCACAGAGTTAGGGTCCATTTGGTTCCCCAGTGCAAGTCAATGGGAAGACTGAAGGTTTGGTGTTCCAACTATTGCTGTGGATATTTGGTCTGTGTCGAGCGCCCGTTCCCCGAGATCTGAATTGAATAAGGAGGCCAATCAGAAGTGCTGAAGCAGGCTCTGGAGCACAGCCTTGGTTTATACTGTCTTCCAATGTGCAAACACAGACTGGGTGCATAAATTCTCCTTGCTGTGCACCCATAACCTGGCTTAATTATCTGTTTCAAATGGACTTTTCTTCCTACTCTCACTAACAGCTTGGTTATCGGAGAAGGAAATTAAAAACACCAGAGAAGATCCCATAAAAGAGCTGTTAGATTAAGTGTATCTCCCACCCTTAATTCTGCAGGAGTTTAACAAGCCTTTACATACATATATATATATATATATATATATATATATATATATATAATGAAGCACGGGTCTTAGAAGCCTAATCTTATGACTGAAATTCACTCTTCAGGCCTGCAAGCTTTTCAGACCTGCTTTAAAATGATGTTGGTGTATTTATTAGTACAAGAGGAGTCCAGAAATGGACTGATTGGCGAGAGAATAGGAGATGGACAGAAATATCTCCAGAAAACAGTCTCCATAAGTTTAAATGGAAGGATGTGGGTGTCTGTGGACCAGGAAAGAGTGGGGCGTTGGGAATATCACAGAATTGTAGAATTGGAAAGGGTCCCAAGGGTCATCTAAAAATGTTGGTTGGCACTTCACCAGGCGAGACAATTCTCCAGTAGCAGAGGCACCAGCTTCTCCAGAGGATTGGAGAAGCCGGGTGCAACATCCTCTGAATATTGAAGGGGCCTGCCCCCCTAAAAACATATATGCAGGGGCCCAAAACTGCCTTGGCCACTTGGAGAAAATGCCTATGTCCAGTAGACCTTTTTGGCCACCTTTCATAGACATCTGAAGGCAGTCCTGTATCAGGAAGTTTTTAGTGTCTGATGTATTGTGTGTTCTTTTATACTCTGTTGGAAACCAGATTGGCTGGGGCAACCCAGTCTGATGGGTGGGATACAACAAGTGCTGTTGTTCCACTGACCTAAAGCAGCCCTTGGTGGGACTCTTTCAATAACACTAGGCCTTGGGCACAAGAAACTAACCACAATTCCCTTGAATTTCTGCTTAACCCTCAAGAAAAAGGGGCATTTTCACTGGCCAAGTTTAATTCAAATCCATCAAACCTCCTTTGGGGAAGGTTCTCCGGCAGGGTGGAAGGAGAAAGAACTTGCCCATGTGAAGACCACCTGGTGGAAACCCTTACACATATGGTTCTTAATTATAAACTATATGCTGATCTCCACCAGCAATTTCTAGATCAACTCTGTATCCCCAAATGGAAACCAGAGTTGGAGGTCATACATTTTCTATTACTGGGGAATGATCAGGAGCTCACCAAGTTAGTGGCTAAATATTTCTATTTGGTTTTTTTGTTGTCGAAATACACTGCAGACGTCTGATCTCCCAGGAGACCTAGAGATGTGACGATAGACTGCTCTGCCTCCTTTCTTTTAGCAAATGTTTTGTTCCACTGGGGAAGTGGCAATTCTGTATTGATTTGTTTTGGATGTTTGTATGTGATGCCAATGAAAGGTTTGATGATGATGATGATGATGAATAACACTAGGCACTGCTTGGTCTACTAAGCTGCAATTGAAGTTCTCCAGGAAGTAGCCAGGTGGAAACGGTGCCCGCCGAGTCCCAGGTCCGCAGGCTTCTTCCGCCTGCGGTTTTTAAAGGGTCCCCGCTTCGCTGCAGCGGTAGGACCCGATTTCCGCGGAGCTGTCTCCCTCTGAGTTAGAGGGAATCCGCATTATTATTTAAAGGATTGTCTAGTTCTAGTTGCTTGACATTACTCTGAATGCCAGGCTGTAAAAAATAATGACAAAAATAAGAGGGGCTGGACAGGCTCCAGCAGTGGGGCCTGCCAGAGTCAGGAGGCCTTGACAGGTGCCCAAGGATGCCAGGGGCTGACATGAGCTCTGCCTGTGCCAAAAACATTTATGCCACCTTGTAAGCCCTCTACATTCCCTCAAGAGTGATTTATTGCTGATTTCCCTACAGATAATGAAGCCTGAGAAAGGTTGCGTGTGTTACGAGATTTTGGAACGGCAAGCAGAGATCAATAACTGAATATTTTAATATACATGGGGAGAAATGATTCAAGGGCTGGAAAATATATAGCAGATGACAGGCGGAATATGTTCCCGCTCCTTAAGTAACTGAACATTGAGAAATTCAAGGAACAGATAGTTTAGGAGGGAGAATATATGCAGGTCCCCTTTCAGATATAAATCTCGGCTGGCTGTGAACAGTTTGGATATGACAAGTGGAAAAGGGCCAATGTAGCAGGAGAATGATGCTGGAAAAACGTTAGATCTTTGGCAAACAGAGGAAGCCTGCTGGGATCAGCTGAGCTACAAAGTTCCCAGTGGGGAGCTGTGTAGCACAGCCCATCACCGCAGGCCTGCTGTCACCAACCATCAGCTGACTGGCACTGACAGCAAGCATCCCTTGACATTGTCAAGGGGCTCCCTGCTGTTCTTTGGCAGCATTATTAATTATTATTATTATTATTATTATTATTATTATTATTATTATTATTATTATTATATTGGTATACCACCCTTCCTCTGAAGATCACAGGGTGGTTCACAACATAAAAATATAAAATGGGAACACTAAATACACAATAAAACAAAAGCAAACCAATAACGCCCACAAACGCATCAAAAGGCCTAGAGAAACTTTTTCACCTGGCGCCTAAAGATATGTAACGAAGGCTCTGGGCGAGCCTCCCTGGCCATTCCACAAATGGGGAGCCACCACAGAAAAGGCTTGCTCTCATGTTGGCTGCCCTCTTGACCTCTCATGGAGGAGGCACACAAAGAAGGGCCTCAGGTGATGATCGCAAGGTCCAGAGGCATTCATTGAAGTAATGCAGTCCATGTTTCCACCTGCACCCACACCTGAGGCCAGGTACAACATCCGGTGTGGGAGAAATGGGCATGGCTTGGGGGAGATTATTATTGTTTTAATTATTTACATCTATTTGACACTTCTTTTTTTTACAAAAGTGACCCACTCTGAAATCAAGTATTATTTATTCAAACAATTTATATATGGCTTAACATCCATAGTCTCTAAGCGGTTTACAAAGAGACACCTTTGAAAAGGCCTCTTCTCGTGTTGCCATCCTCTTGGAGGCAGCACAGCCATTGACAAGAAGTGCAGGGCCTGAGTAGGTTCATGCAGAGACAGGCGGCCTCCTTGAGGTATTGGGGTCCTGAGCTGTATTAGGCTTCATAGGTCAAAACCGGCACTTTGAATTGAACCTGGAAATTTATCGGAAGTCAATGCAATTGTGACATGATTGGTTTCACATGCTTAGATCATCTTGCCCCAGGTTAGCAACCTGACCACTTAACTCTCCACCAGCGGCAGTTTCATACCTTCCAATACAAAGTGCCCCAACAGGAGGACACTGTCTTTTGGGGCTGACTCCTGTGTGAGTCACATGACCCATGTGAGATCCGCCCCCAAAAGTGATTTTTTGGGGGCACAGCACCTCAAAACACTCATTTTGGGGCGCTGTGCAAGATTGCTTCCCCCAAACACACACTGCCATCTCAGAGCTTAGTGCTGTTCTGAAGTGGGGACAATGGAACTCTCTGTTGATTCCCAATGATGGTTTTTCTACCTCTATTCCTAATACAGAATGACAAAGCCTGAGGAGAACAAAGGCATTAGTGGATAGATCTTTAATTTCTTTTCAGGGAAAGGGGGGGGGGAGCAAATGGAAAATCTTTGCGAAAGCATCAGGAGTATGCTGCCATTTGCATTTCTGGTCACAGATATTTTTGTTTCCCACCGTGATGCAGGTCAGAATTTAGTCATTTAACTTTGCTGCACCTCAGACTCAAGGCAGCATCCAATCTGTTTGAAGTGGTGGATTTTGCAGTCAGCCCTGGCAACGTTCCAGCAGACTGCAGGCCCTGCAACGACTCAGACACCAAAAAAAGCTGCAAGTGGGAGCAGCATGTGTGCACACAGTGTGGTGCTTTGAAAGGCTGTTAAAGGGGAAGTTGTTCCATCTTTTGAAGGTTGCCCTTTTATCTTCGGAATCTCACAATGCTGTGTTGAATTACAAACCAGATGAAG
Source organism: Podarcis filfolensis (assembly GCF_964270895.1). Lineage (NCBI taxonomy): Eukaryota > Metazoa > Chordata > Lepidosauria > Squamata > Lacertidae > Podarcis > Podarcis filfolensis. The sequence continues at coordinate 10,046,274 of NC_139618.1, forward strand.
GATTTGGAGTAGGGGGTGTTGGGTGGGTGGGGGTACCCGGGACATTTAAAATTTGGGACCCTATTCCTCTCATTTCCTCGCTCTCCACATACACACCCACATAACTCCGAATCACTCTCTCCCTTTAGCCCAGCTACAACGTTACATGTTTCTTTCATGCAAACGGATTTCAAAAAGATTCCTGCGGAATATAAGTGGTGAAATGGATTGCACAGGCTAAGCAAAGAGAGATGAAAAGTGGGGACCACAAGTGGATTTTACTGAGGTATTCAAAGAGCAAGAGATGACTATTGGGTCATCATTCTTTTTAGCAACCACAACACATCAGTGACCACATCTCCGAATACCAGGCATGAGCAACAATTTCGCTCCCTCAACAACCCTCCAAGGTACGCTGCCAGGGTCTTATTTCACAAAGGGGAACTGAGCAAAACATTGAGGGTCTATTTCCAGGGGGTAGCTCACATGCTCAGGCCTTGGTCCTGTATACCTGAAGGAGCGTCTCCACCCCCATCATTCAGCCCGGACACTGAGGTCCACCTCCAAGGGCCTTCTGGCGGTTCCCTCACCGCGAGAAGCAAAGTTACAGGGAACCAGGCAGAGAGCCTTCTCGGTAGTGGTACCTGTCCTGTGGAACTCCCTCCCATCGGATGTCAAAGAAATTAACAACTATCCAATTTTTAGAAGACATCTGAAGGCAGCCCTGTTTAGGGAAGCTTTTAATATCTGATGAATTATTGTATTTTAATGTTTTGTTGGAAGCCACCCAGAGTGGCTGGGGAAACCCAGCCAGATGGACAAGGTATAAATATGTTGTTGTTGTTGTTGTTGTTGTTGTTGTTGTTGTTGTTGTTGTTGTTGTTGTTCTTGCAAAAGCAGCTGCCTGAGGGGCGACAGCTGAGGTGGGGCTGAAGCCCACACTTCAGATGTCGTTGAACTGCAATTCCCATCGTTCTGGTTCATTATCCCTGCTGGACTACTAAGGAAGGAGGAGGAATTCTGTTCAGTTTGCATTTAAAGGTGCACCTACACAATCTGCACTTTTAGAAACAATGAGAACTGAAACACAGCCATCCTGTGCTTGTGGAAAAAAAATTGACTTGTGAAAGCAAATCACCATCATCCTTCTTCAAAATTTGCACTTCTCTGATTTTCGCAATGCACTTCTTCAGCAACACAAAATGTACAAAGAAGCATCTACTGAGGTAAACTGTCCATAAAAATGCACATGATAGTGAAATTAACATACAAGATTGCATTATTTTAGGGGAAACTGCTTTTTTAAAAAGCCATGTACGCTAGGCAAAATTGCATACAAATGTGTATATTCGGAGAAATTGGCATTGAAATGCTTATGAACCTTCATGAGGACTTTAAAAAAAATCGCAAACAGATGACAACTGAACTTAAGCTTGGAAAAACAAGAAACTGAAAGAAACCAAAACTGACAACCTAGCAACATGAAATATATTTTGAGTCAATGCAATCCAGTTCAGCCAAGCCACACAATTATCTTCCATATGGTTTTAAAGCCAATGCCTCCACAAAACTAGAAATGTGGCAATCCTTAACATGTTTGCGGTCTCCCACAGGATACTTACTGCAACTTACATCCAAGTTTGCTATTTCTGTTGGCTGCCCAACACTCAAATTCATTTGTGTTTTTGGTAAAATAAAATAAAATAAAATAATTATCTAGCAGGATTAAGGCCCTACAGCAGGTGTTCCAATTAGGGTTGTCTCCAAGCTTCCAGGTGTCCATGGGCACCAAGTCTTCCTGAGTCTTCCTTGCTCCCTTTCCTCAGGCTACACTCCTCCTGCTTCTTTGCCTCACCTCTTTCAAGTCAAACTAATATGGCAACCCCCTATTGTGAATTAAAAGCAATACAAACATCTCTCTTTACCAAGGGCAACCCCACTGCGTGCTTACTTTCCCTGGTACAGTATAAGGCAGCTTTCTATGTTTCTTCCTAGTGGGCAGATATGTGAGGAGATCAAACATGGCTGCCACTTTGAACTGAGCCTGTAGTAAGTGTGGGTGGTATTCAACTAAGCCTTGCTCAGAGATGACCCATTGACATTAACAGACATGTTATTTTCAGTGTGCCTACTGCCGGCAGAAACGGACATGGGTGGTGCTGTGGTCTAAACCACTGAGCCTCTTGGGCTTGCCAATCATCAGCAGTTTGAATCCATATGACGGGGTGAGCTCCTGTTGCTCTGTCCCAGCTCCTGCCAACCTAGCAGTTCGAAAGCATACCATGGTGCACCGGAAGTGGTTTGGTCATGCTGGCCCCATGACCCGGAAAGCTGTCTGTGGATAAACGCTGGCTCCCTCGGCCTGAAAGCAGAGATGAGCGCCGCACCCCATGGTTGAATTCAATTGGACCCCCATCCAGGGGTCCTTTACCTACACTGCCAGTAGGACTTAGTTGAATACCACGCAAAATGTCTTCACTATTCACAACAGTCTTCTCTCCTCTATCACAACTTAGCAAATTCCAGGCCCTAAAGTATGTTCAGACTGAGCTCCGGTGTCCATGACTACCACAAGAGTAAGTCTGTTTCAGAGAGAGAGAGATGTCTCAGGCAGACCCCCTCAATGCCCCTATTTTCCAGGGACAGCCCCAGATTTACAGAAGCCATTCCAGTTTCTGATTTCATCCCAGAATGACCCGCTTTTCCTTAGGACTTCCCTATTTTCATTGGAGAAATGTTGGAGGGTATGGTCTCAGGTACGACAGAAGTAATATATGGAATTCCCAGCATCTATTTCCTGCATGGTAAGAAGCCAAGGTCTCCCTAAGCTTGATACAGGCCATAACCAATCTCCACAGCTCCCTAGACAAAACCCAGGGGATCTAATTTCGAAGCGACAAAAAAGATTTTCCTAGTATGGTCGCAAAAACTGTGCCTCATCCATTATACATGGGGAACAGGCTGTGCTTCTCTGCATTCATTACTCCATTCCAGCCATCACCATTCCACAAAGAGTACATCATACATCAGCCCAAGAGATGTAACATTTATTTGTAATGTAACTCAGGAGTTGATGCTAGAAAACCAAGTTTTAATATGCAGTGATGTTACTGTGAGTGTGTTGTGTACGTGTGTATTTCTTTTCCTACAATTACTGCTGTAATGCCATGATTTATTGTATTTTTTTTTAAAAAAAACACGTTTATGGGCTCATTTAGATACCCACAATCTTATACCTTTGGTGTTTATTTCTGGTTGACTTTAACTGGTGTTTAAATGACCCCAATTCTTTAACTGTATTCTGCATTCACATTCCATACATGCTCATTATAAGGACCAGGATTAATCCTGAGAGATATTGGTTGTCATTTTCTTTCTTTTTATACATTTGTTTAAAAAAATAATTATATATATATATATATATATATATATATATATATATATATATATATATATTTGACAGTGTGAATAGATGCTTAGAAGTGTATGGCTAGCCAGAAGATTTTTTAAAATAAATATTATTAACATGAACACATAGAAATAAAGTAGAAGTGACAGGTGTAACAGATAAAAATGCATATAGAAACAGAAAAAAATAAAACAGAGGTACAATGGAGAGGAAAACCTAGGAAACAACTAAGAATACAATACTGCATTCAGCTATCACATACGAAAAGAAAAGAAGAGAGAGAGGAGGGAGAGTAAATTCAGTTCTCAGTAAAACCTCTCCACATATTTATCTGTGGAACAAGAGGTTTAGTGGGTTGTTCAATTGAGTTAGCAGAGGGAAAAAACTTACACCATGCTGAGTAAAAATGATCTATTTTTAATGAAGCCTTAAGGACTCTCCATTTGTACGGATGAAGGGAGGTATACAAATTTAATAAATTATAATATAACATAATATACTAGTAATATTAATATTAATATGTCAGATGTTCTGACAGTACAACGTCCCATACTTTCACCAGCCACTCCTCTTGGGAAAGAATTGATTTGGACTTCCAGTGGGAAGCCACAGACAATCTTGCTGCAGCAAGAAGCCTAAACACAAGAGATTTATGTATGATGGGCAAGTTGGTACCATGCTGCCAGGGCTGAATCTGGGGAGAAAATTCAGTGTTTCCAGAGGAGAGTTCTGCAGATTTTTAATGGTTTAGGATGGGATTTCAAATGTGGTGCTACACAAAAACAAAACCCTCTCACAAAACTACTTCTTGCAACCTGTTCCGCTTCTCACTCCACTGCGAGTGTGGGGCTCCCCCTCCTCCATGGGTCCCATGTGCCCACAGAAACTCTGCACCTGCCTTTTATCAGAGGGTTCCGGTGAACCCTTCAGAGTCTCCTGCTAGACTCTAGAGGGTTCTCATTCCCAGGGCTGGATTTAGGTTTGATGAGGCCCTAAGCTCCTGAAGGTAATGGGGCCCTTTATATGTCCAACTGTCCTTTGTCAACAACAAATTGTTCCTGGTTTTTTGTGTTGAATATATGCTATATGGTAATTTATGGACCTAACAGGTATCTAAAGCCATTTGCACATGTTGCCATGCAACCAGTCCATGCAGAATGTAGGGACTCTGTATATAGAAATGAGCAAACCAGTGATATTTTAGGGAGCAGACTATCCTTACATCATAGGAGCCTACACAACACGAAACCCTGTTGCTTTAGGTAGGTTTAATTGTATTTGTTTTTTATCTTCTATTTTGGAAATGTACATCCAGGGTTTTTTTCCTTTAATTTTTTTGGGGCCCCCAAGAGAGTAGGGCCTTAAGCTAAAGCTTGTTTAGCTTATACGTAAATCTGGCACTGCTCATTCTCCATCTTTGGGTAGCCATCAAGTTTCCCTGTTTACTTGGTTGCATATCTTTTGCATACCCTCTAACACCCCACTGTTCAAAATCGGAATGTTCATTTTTTTGGTCTTGAGCTCTCACGTGAACCAGCCAATATATATAAGAGTGTGAAACAAAACAACGAGCATCATTCGGTCCAGAGATCTGGCATAAGCCAGCTGCCTCATGCCAGAGTGCTGGACCAAAAAAACCAGGGTGGATTCTGTGATTCCAGGATCTCCTGCTGAAATCAGGAAGGCTGAAGGTATGGCTTTTGGGAAAAGTCCACAGCTCAATAATAAAGCATCTGCTTTGCATGCAGAAGCTCCCAGGTTCAATCCCTGATATCTCCAGGTAAACCTGGATAAAAGAAACCCCTTTCAAACCCTGGAGAGCCACTTTTTTCCTTTTCAAACTTTTAAAATTATTTATTTGAAGCTCTGCAAGGCTGTTTGCATCTCAACGCAAAAAGAAGGCAATATAAAGGACAAAGGGAAATGGAATCTAAACAGGGAGCAGGGATTGTTACACACCATGTATAACCATCATATTATTTCACAGCACATCTCAGAAGATTTCGTGGAGAAATGGAAGCATATTGCACCTCTGCTTATTTTGCACAGCAAAATGCCACAACTTATTTGTCCAAGTACAGAATTATGCATGCCGTGTTAGGTAGCAGAAACTTTTAAGGGCAGCTTAACCAAATTGTGGAAACAGAGAGATTATTGCAAGACCTACTTGCTGTGCTAGTATCACATTGGGTGATAACGCTAGCTCATTTTCTGCCCCGGAACTCAGTGTGCGCAAGAATCACAAGTTTACTGTATTCAGGGACCATGGAGGCAGAAGAGGCTGTCTCCCATCAAGTCAGACCTATGGATGTAGGAAGGCATCGTTTTCCATTCAATCCTGTATTCGACACCCACAGCTCTATTCCCCTCACAGAGCTCCAATTCCCAGAGTTCTCTGAAAAAAGAAAACCACTCTGGGAATTGTAGCTTTGAGAGGGGGAATAGGGGTCTCCTAATAACTCTAAGCACCGTAGAATTCCCATGATTCTTTGGTGGAAGCTGTGACTATCTAAGCAGTATAAAAAAAGGTAAAGGGACTCCTGACCATTAGGTCCAGTCGTGACCGACTCTGGGGTTGCGGCACTCATCTCGCTTTATTGGCCAAGGGAGCCGGCGTACAGCTTCCGGGTCATGTGACCAGCATGACTAAGCCGCTTCTAGCGAACCAGAGCAGCGCAGAGAAACGCCGTTTATCTTCCCGCCGGAGCGGTACCTATTTATCTACTTGCACTGGCATGCTTTCGAACTGCTAGGTTGGCAGGAGCAGGGACCGAGCAACGGGAGCTAATAGTGCTTTAAAAGTACAGTGTGGATGCAGCCACAGTTAAAGTTAAAGTGTGATCATTCCTAACTTTGAATCAACACATAGAAATTAGTTTCTCCAAATTTTAGACAACTAGATGTCCTCTCTTGGCCACCACCCCTACTGTGATGGCCACTCTACTGTTTTGTACAAATAATTTGGAAGTGAAGCTCCTTGAATTCAAGGGGGCTCACTCCCAAAGTAAGTGAGAACAGAAACACATCCTAAACAACAGAATATCAGATACTATCAGATACAGCAATGCTCATTACACTTGCATTACACAGCTGCTGCAACTGTTCCAATTTGTCTCTGACCTCTAATGGCCTTCTGCACGAGATAGGAAAAAACCCCGTTTTCCTATTCCACAGATCATTGTCTTCCAGTTTGTAAATTCTTCCACGCTCCCACATCAAACACTATCTATTGTGCAATGAGAGGCTTTCCTGAGGCTATTCAGCAATTGTCTGCCACAATTTGGCAGCTATTTGCTCATTACCCCACCCCACCTCCGACTTGCATACCTTCAGCAAGCTCAGAGCAATGAAATGTGCATTGGAAACCCAGTGCAGGGCATTTAGGTGTACTACGTGCTCTGCGGGGCCAGCTGTACCCTTTTGAGAAAGCTTGGCAAACAGCACAAACCTTCGGGGCAAGAAGCACAGGCGACGGAGAGAATGCTATCCAAAAATACAGGCGTGTCACTAGCTGAAGAACAGTCCTGCAGTCAAAACAAAGAATACAGCCACCTGCAGAGTTTTTTCTCTCTCCATGTCTCGACATAGTGCCCTGCTGTAAGGCGCTAAGAATGACCTGGCCACACCAGCACTCTGCCCTCCTGCGACTGGCTTTCAAAAGCGTATCTGCACACTGAAGGCAGAACATCACCCAGCACCGAGGGCCTTCTAGCGGTTCCCTCACTGCGAGAAGCGAAGTTACAGGGAACCAGGGAGAGGACCTTCTCAGTGGTGGCGCCCACGCTGTGGAATGCCCTCCCATCAGATGTCAAAGAAATAAGCAACTATCTGACGTTTAGAAGACATCTGAAGGCAGCCCTGTTTAGGGAAGTTTTTAATGTCTGATGTTTTAATGTACATACTTTTAATCTTCTGTTGGAAGCCGCCCAGAGTGGCCAGCCAGATGGGTGGGGTATAAATAAAATGTTGTTGTTGTTGTTGTAGATGATGATGATGATGTTTAGGGTTAGTAGCCCTTGATAGCCTTAAGTCAACATGATTTTGTCTTAAGGGCACATCCTGACTTCCTTTCACTCCACGTTTTGAAGCGTTGATTGTGCTTTAGGCATTGGGAAAGCCTTTGTTTGGATGGAGGGGAGGTTGTAGCCTCCACCTGCCCCTGCACATTAAGGGTATCTTGTTAAAGGGATCCGGGGGTGTAGATTTTGTCTGATGCCTGGACATGGGCTAGGACCATGCCACTACTCCAATGGGGACCCCTCGGGGTGTCCCTAATTGATGTAAGTCATAGGGCTCCTCCAACTGGTGGTTTACCCTTAGATGGACTCCCTGAAGATGGGCAGGAGTGTAATATAGCCTGGCTTCACCCCAATGCCCAAGCCAAACCGCTCACATCTGTAACCAATAAAGCTGCGGCCTATTTGAATCCATAAACCAAAATACTTGTGCCCGTGTGTTTATTATCCATCAGGGAACTGCGGGTTGCAGGGCCTTGGCACGCAAAGCTCAATGTTCCAGCAGCCCCCCTCCCTTGTGAAAATCCACTCTTTACTGCTGAATCAGAGCAAACAGCAATCCACAGGAAAAACCCAAATTGCTTTTTGTTCCAATTCAGCACTAAAGAACAGGTTTTCCTGGGGAGAGCATGAAGGCAAAACAAAAGAGCTTGGATGTGGTACTTTAAAGGGTGGACCTCATCCTAAAAAGCATGGTGCAAAAGGTAGGCATGCATGAGCTCTAATCCTCTTTTAGAGCCACTCAAACTGTTGGCCTCCATAACATTTTCTGGGAGCAAATTTCAGCGTTTAAGTGTGTGCCGTGTGAATGAGCGCACAGGTGCTCCCACTGTCTCAATTTACTAGGGCTATAGTCTGTATTTTCTGGGATCTGTCCTTTAAAGTAAACTACAGCTATGAGGACCGATATCAGACTGCAAGAAAAGAAGTTCGTAAGTAAACTGTGGAACTCACTCCCACAGCAAGCGGTGGTGACCACCAACCTGGGCAGCTGTAAAAGAGAGGATTGGACAAATTCATGGAGAATAATGCTATCAAAGGCTACTAGCTGCTATTGCTCTGTTCTGCCTTCAGAGTCAGAGGCAGCACAGATTAACCTCCCCAGGTTACATTCCAAGCACTGCGTGTTTAAGCGCAGTTGCGTATAATTGAAACACCATTGGAAAAGCCTGCAAACATCCCGTCCCACCCCTTACCCCCTTTGGTGACTTTTCAGGTCACTTCTGCCTTAGCATAGTGACACACATATCAGATGCACCTAAAACATTGCAGCCTGTACTGTTTCTGAATACCAGTTGCTGGAAAATGCAGGAGGGAAGCATGTCTGGCCACTGTGGGAACAGAATGGTGGACCTGATGCACCTACCGTGGCCTGGAAGGTGTGTGATAGATTGGACAGAAGGATAATGCAATTTTAATAGTAGAGTTATGAAATGGCTTATAGTTGCAAATATTAATTTGCAACTATACAAAATTTATCTGTGATGGGCTGCTTGATCCTTTTGAAACCAATTGTAATTCTATTTATATATTACAAAAAGAATCATGTGGGGTGTAGGGAGTGGCCAGTGACTTTTGGAATGAGAATTAGCGAGTTATAAGCCTGTACCTATTTTTATCTGTGGACATACTGATGGGGTGGGTGACTGCTGGCTGGGTTATTGCAAAAGCATAACAGTTTCTGGGGAATTACACCCACAAAACACATCTGTGCCTGGAAGAAACACAACTACTAAACAACAACAAAAGTACTATTAGGATCTGCCTCACCGTGGGCCCTTTTTGTTCTGGCATCTAGTGCCATGTTCTTGTCAAGTCAACTTAAGGCAACAAAAATCCAAACAGATCCTTGCCCATTAAAACCCCATTGGCGGCATTATGCATGTAGCTTTTTTCAAGCGGAAGAGACTGCAGTGCATTTTTTAAAAGTTTTTTTTTTAAATGGTACTTTGTCTTCTCAAGATCAGCTTTAATAAATTATCACCCTTTAGCTCAAAATACAACTTTTCTCATGCTTGTGTATCTGTGAAAGCCCACCTGCTGGGAAGCAAAGGAAATATTCACATACTCCTTAACATCTCATTCTCTCTGACATGCTGCATGGTGCTAAGAGTTCATTTGGGGGTAGGTTTATTCTAAATGGGGAATAAACCCTGAGGAATAAATTTGCAAGCCATCCCTGTTTGTTTTAGAAGGGATGAACAAGACCAATATGATACAATGAATCACCATGGGTTCACAGGAGTCCAAAAGGTCAGGTCTGCCTGAAACCTGGTTGAAACAAGCCTTAATGGCCATTGGTTGAGGTGCTGTGATGTCATGGAATGCTCACCTATTCAGAAGTGGTCTGTAACTAATTCACATGGCAAAGGACTTCCCTGTGGTTCCCTGCCAATATTTACATTATACTGATATGACCCAGTGACAGACAGCTCTGGGGAACTCATTCTGGGCTGCTAGCCTTACCCACATACCTGGGAGCATGTCCCATTGAACAATCAGTTACACAAATTCATGGAACATAATGTCATCAGCAGCTACTAGACAGGATACCTATGTTCACACTCTGCTATTGGATGTGTTATAGCAGTTTGCAGGGAATCACAGGTGAGAAGAGTCCTGTTGGGCTCAAGTTCTAAACTAAATGAGTCCTGGTCCTGGTGCACCAGAATTCTTATGCACTTATGAAATGGTAAACATGCCTAGGATTTTGCTGTTAGAATTTTGTTCTCGTCTTCACCCCCATCACACACACCCAGTTAAAATGAACCCAAGTTTGCAACATCTGCAGCACTAGAAACATCACATCACTAATCTACTAATCTGCACAGTGGTGTGGGAAGGAGAGGAAGCAGATACGCAGAAGCACATTTCAATATAGCTCATCTGCTAAAATGGAAAAACAAAACAAAACCCTGCTTTGTTTCATACATCTCTGTCACACAGTCCCAACTCATGCCAAAAAGTCTCACCAGGAACAGAGGTGGAGAGTTCTGCCAAGCACACTGTTACGATGAATGGAAGTTGAATTGGGTACACCCTTTAAGGTGAGGACTGTTGTACCTCCAGCTCCTTCCATCATAATTCTAAAATTGTACACAGTTCTCTCAGGCCATCTTTTTTTTCCCCACTTGATTTGCTCATGTGTAGGTTTCTTTAAAAAAAATTGGTTCAGAAATAGCACATTGAATCAATGGAACAATCTTTTTGAGTCTGCTATCCACTTGAGCCAACCATCTGCTTTCTGCGTCTCGACGTCTTCCAGGGGATGTGTAATATTGATTGGAATCTGGCTCTCTCTCACACACATACACACATGAAATATGAACCTTCTTTTCCAGACAGTTCAAAGCTGGGATACAGCTAGGAACAGGAAAGGAAGGATCTGTCCATTTTGGTTCTCATCGTTTCTCATTTCTCCATTCTTCAATTCAGTTCCTCACGCTTCTACAGCAATTTATTTATTTGTTATATAAAAACAAATTCTTCAGGAACATTATTCAGCATTTTAGTGCAAATTTCTCTCAGTAAAAATACTCCCCCCCCCATGTATAGTGTACATTTCTTCTAATATGATGAATTTTTGTATGTTATTTTACTCATTTATTCATTGTGATGCACATTTCCCTCTAAATTACGCATTTCTGTGACACCTCTGGATCTGTTGTAAGAGGGCAGGAAGGTGGCTGAGGACAGACTGAGCTTTGGTGCCCCATTCACCTTAATGGATGAACCTCAACTGGCCTTCCCTCTGATCTTTAACACAAAATTCTTGATGATACCACTTGCAAGGAAAGTATTTTGCTTTCCTCTTTTGTAATAGATCAAGCAAGCACTTTTCTAGAACCACCACCTGAAGTTCATTTCTGAATGAAGCATTTTATTTGATTCCAGACAATTTGCCCCATGAGAGAGATCCTGTATGCTTCTTCAATCAAAGGAAAATCATTGCACAGACAGTGTGCGAGAAAAATGCGTTTCAAATATGCCAGACCTTCTCAGGGGAGTTGTTTTTCTTCCACCAGCCGCCATGATGACTCAGCCTACAAAAACATTAACTCTATTCTGATGATCTTATCTTGCCCAATTCCAAACTTTGGGGTTCATCTGTCTTCCTGTACACATGTGATGCTCTAATTTCACCTTTTTTTTTGTTTCCAACACGGTTGGACAGGCTGTGCTAATAGAAATGGGAAAGTTTTCCAGTGTTCTCCTCAGACTGAGCACAGGCTCAGGAGTGGGAGTCTCTTTCTGCCCACTGTCATGCAGTCTAATGACACACCTCTTCTCCGTTTATTTGAATGGGGACAGGCAGGCAGATACTGTATGGAGGGGTTGGATCACAGGGAGGAATGGCCATCTGCCCATGAAGGACCCATCCCCTCTAATTTTGTCCCAGCAGAATCTCACCCCCCAGGGGGAAAGGGGGAATGAGGCTCCCAAAATATGCAGCAGCGGCAAAATCAGAGGATGTGGGAGGAAGACTGATCTTATTCTATCCCCATATCTTTAACCAACAAGTGCTTCTTTGTTTTAATTGTATTTGTTTTGCCAAAATCTTGCAAGGGCATTTCACTTTGGAAATCAGGGCTGAAAAGAGGCTAATGATGTAGGTGGCCATTGTGGTTCTTACACTTTTCTTCCCCATGAGTCACTTGAAAGATTTGTCTGGCTGTTGCAGCAATTGAAATGTGCTGTGCTCGACGATGTATGATTTTAAGCACATTTTAATTGCTGATTTTTAAAATTGTATTTTATGGTGTTACAATCTGTGTTATATAGAACTGAAATTGCAACACAGCAAAATGCAATCGAAGAACTGAAAGAAGCAATAAAAATACAATTAAAAATCAAAATGACTATTTAAAGCAGACATGACACAAGACAGTTGACTTAACCTAACAGAACACCAGTGAGCCACAGATTTGGGAACTCCTGCAATGCTGCCCATTATGCACCTAAGTACTTGTTCATGTGACAAAATCATCAGAAGTGTGCCAGTATGCAAATTCTATATAAATGAAGGATTGCTCTCACTCGTAATCCTTTCTTATGGCGTACAGCCAACATGATTTTGGTTCTGTTGGTTGACAGCTCTCCAAGCCTGCGGCATCTGGGTTGGATCTGCTTTTTCAAAACTCTTGCTAGTCTCCAAATATCACACAGTACATCCCAATCCTTTTACTATTAACTGCTACACTCAACTCACATTTGGAGTTTTAAGACTTTCAGAACACAAGAAGCAAGATGGCTCCAAGAACAGCAGACTATGCAAGGCCTCAAAAGTGCTGATGTTTCCATTCCATTCAAAGTAATCTAGAATAAGATATTGGCTACATCTTGCACACTTCATGTGGAAAGTATCTGCAATGAAGCTGTTGGAAAATCTGATTGTTCTGCTAGAGATTGCATGGAAAGCTGGAAAGGATTATTCAGCCACTTGCCATCTTTAAAGTGTTATGATTTATCCTCATCGTATCTCTCCTTGACATATCATAATGCCTGCTCCTCACCTTTCCCATCTCTTATGGAGAACAGTCACAGAATCATAGAATTGTAAAGTTGGAAGGGATATTGAGGGTCATCTAGCCCAAACCCTTGCAATTCAAGAATCTTTTCCCCAACGCAGGGCTCAAACGCATGACCCTGAGATTAGGAATTGCATGCTCTACTGACTCAGCTTTTCCAGAAGAGATAAGATCTGCAATGGACAAAGGTCAGTAGGAGCTCCATTGTCCCTTCCCAATTTCTCCACTTGTTTCTGGGAGATTTTTGCTGAATTCTCCAGTCATAAAGACTGGCCAACACATCAATGTGACAAGTAACTTATAACCAGAATCTTAATGTGGGTAAATCTGAATTCACAGATTCTCATTGAAATGCCTGCTATTTCACATCATGCTGTTCTGCAACCAACCTGATTGGTAGTGAAGGGTCTCCAGCATCCCACCAGTCTTTCGGAGGGCTAATGTACATGCACCACAGTTCCCAACTGTATCCATGGGCTGAATTTTCATAGCGCTGAACCTCAAAGGTGTCCTGCTTGATATTGTCAATAGAAGGAAGAATGACTCTTTTCCGGTTTTCCTGGATCCGTGAAAGAACAGGCTCAGCCCTGAAAAGGAAAACAAAACAGCTTTGAAGGACGTAGGCATCTCGATCCTAACTAGGGTGGGGTGGGAGACGAGGAGTGGCAGCTGCTCCTTCGCTTCTGAAGGCCTACCTGCCCACATCGACTAGGGCAAAAGGTAGGTGCTTGTGGATTACTGCAGCCATGCCATGGGGTTTCCCCCAGACAGACCCCTAGGAACGTCACACTCATCGCTGAATGACATAAGAACTTTGGACTGTTGAGTAAAATGAAATTTCAAATCTAGCACGGCAATAGATTCTGACAGGATATAAATAGAATCATCTATGTATGATATTTGCATTTGAAATGTAATGAGATGCATCAAAATTCCGACAACCTGCACAGCCATAACCATACAAGTGCAAGGCTTCTTCTTTTTCTTTTCTTTTCTTTTCTTTTTTTGCGTTCAGGGCTTTTACACAGACTGCTTCAGGGAAGGTATTTACAGTGGCTATGTCTACTCAGAAGCAAGCCCCATCAAGTTCAGTGGGACAGCCCCCCCCCCAAAAAAAAATATTAAGAGAGTACAGAATTACAGCCTAAATCTGTATTTGTGTTCATTTGCCTGATTTGATTTATACACCCTGCCCTTAACAGCCCCCTGTTGTCAACATGCCCCAAAGCTTTCCTCTGCTTTTGTGAAGATGAGAAACCGTGTACTTGAGTCACCTTGAGATAACACAAAATGTAGGTAGCTGAAATGCTAAGCCCTTCAGCAGCATCACCTGCTGTTTTCACAAAGCATTTATGATGGTGTTCTCAGGATAATAATAATAATAATAATAATAATAATAATAATAATGCTTTTGTATAAGCCAATTCTTATTGGGACTGTGAACACTGAGGGGGGGGGTGTAACTTAAGGAAGGCCACATCTGCATCACATTTTTAAAGCACTATTATACCACGTTAACAGTTACAGAGTCAGGAAGCTATTACTTGTTAAGGGTAGAATTGTTAGGGTTGCTGAAAGTTATGTGGAGACCCCCATTTGTCTCACAGAACTACACTTTCCAGAGTTCCCTGGGGAAAGGGATTGATTGCTAACCATTCTAGGAACTGTAGCTCAGTAAGGGGAATGGAGTCTTCTAACAACTTGGGAACTGTTGTTGTAACAACAACATGCAACAACAATAAATGTGTATTTCATCCTTCATTTGTATATCTCAGGGTGGTTCACAATATAAAACTACAAGATAAAAAACACAAAATGCATAATAAGAACAAATCAATAATCCTCTTCCCCCCTTAAGCCAGCATGGTGTAGTGGTTAAAAGCGGTGGACTTGTAATCTGGTGAACTGGGTTCAATTCCCCACTCCTCCACATGCAGCTGCTGCGTGACCTTGGGCCAGTCACACTTCTTTGAAGTCTCTCAGCCCCACTCACCTCACAGAGTGTTTGTTGTGGGGGAGGAAGGGAAAGGAAGGGAAAGGAGAATGTTAGCCGCTCTGAGACTCCTTAAAGGGAGTGAAAGGCGGGATATCAAATACAAACTCTTCTTCTTAAACTACAGTTCCCAGAATTCTTTGTGAGAAGTATTGATTATTAAAGTAGTATGCATATGATTCTATAATTCTACCCCAAACCCAACTTCAAATCTTGGTAGAAGGTGTGTGTTTAAATTTGAGGGCCCCTTCATAGCTTCCATTTGGTTCTGAACATCTACCTTGCGCACATACATTGGAATTCAGAAGGGGTCAATGATCTTTGGAGGTCCTTCTATGTCTTACGGCTTTGAATAAAGCAATGGATCCCCCCATTTAGACTCATATGCTCCATCCCCATAACCATCTTGGCTGTGAGACTCAGAAGACCTGCTCCCTGCCTTGCAGGCCTTTTCCCACCTGACTGATTCCAGCTACGAAAGGTGAGGCTGCAGACCCAGGTCATCAAGCCTGAGCTTCCACAGTCACTGCCCGCCATGAACCACCATTGGCAGGATCAGGAGCAACAGCAGCAGATACGTTCCATGCTTACGATGACATTTCATCTCATAAGAATCATAGAGTTAGAAAGGACCTCCAGTCCAAACCTCTACAATGGAATTTAGAATCCCTTACGGGGATTGAACCTGCAACCGTGGAGCTGTCTGCACCACATTCTAACCAACTGAGCTATTTATCCCCTTGCTAATTATGCTGTTCTAAATGCACGATTTATATTTGACTTCCTTCTCTGATGTTTATTCTGCATTGCTTTATTTGATGTAGGTTGTAAACAGCTTTTAGACACCCCACCCCTTAAAAATATAAAGCAGTATCGAAATGAAATGAACAATAAAAACAGCAGCATAATCCAAAGCAAAGTCCTGCTGTAATTGTAAAGCTCTCTGTGTAGTAAAACACAAGGGGGAATTCAATGCTCCATACATCAAAGAAGCCCTTTCAAAACACAGGAGTTCAGTCAATTATAGTGTCCTCCTTGCTCCACCTGCCTTGCATGAGTGAAAAACCCAGTTCTGAAGAGCAAGTGACTTGAGCGATAATAGCATTTAGCTTAGCTCGGTGTACAGGTGCGAGCATTGAAAATAAGCCTTCTGAACACATCCTTCAGCTTTATTGTTCAAAGGAAAGCTCAGGTGACTCCACTCAAAATCTGTCTCTCCTCCACCTTGCTTGTTGTGTAGATATGCCACTATTTTACTCCTGGGTGCTTTCTGCATCTTTTTCAAGGCACACAATGAAACATGCATTATAGGCTCACGTGTCACACATATTTCAAGAAGAGCAAGGGAGATGGAATTTTCTTTTTTCTTTTTCTTTTTCGAAAAAAAGAAACATAACCTGTTCTGTTGTAAAAACATAGGAAGAGGAGGGGGGAGCAGCACTTCTCTTTCAGCACACAGAAGTAGAAACAGCATAAAGCCCTTTCATAGCCTTGACACTCCAGAAAAAGAAGCGTGTGTGTACTGTGGAAGCATTTTGCAACATGTCGTTGACACAAATTAGTAGTCAATTTATCCTGGACTGTCCATACAGTGGCGCCCGCCCTGTGAAACACCCTCCCATCAGAAGTCAAGGAAATAAACAACTATCCGACTTTTAGAAGACATCTGAAGGCAGCCCTGTTTAGGGAAGTTTTTAATGCTTGATGTTTTATTCTGCTTTTAATGTTCTGTTGAAAGCCAGCCAGAGTGGCTGGGGAAACTCAGCTAGATGGGCGGGCAGTTTTATCCACTGCTAGACCCATTCAAGTGAATAGGTGCGGCTAACTTAGGCTTATTACTTTTAATGGGTTTACTCTGAGTAGAACTTAGCTGGTGACAATACGTAAGTATAGGCAACACCCACCCACCCCTTTACGCAGGGGTTACGTTCCAGGACACCACACGCATCTGTGAAGTCTTATCTATTTGAAACACCTCTGAGAAAAGCCTGGAAATACCCCGTTCCACCCCTTTTTGTGATGTTTCCGGGTCACTTCTGGGTTTGGCGTGATGTGCATATGCGAGGCCGCATATTGAACATGTGTAAATTGGCAGGTTTACATAAGTAGAGCATTGTTGAATCAGGCCAATGGCCCAACTAACCCAGCACCCTATTCTCACAGGGGCCAACCAGATGTCCATCAGAAGACCACAAGTGGGGCCTGAGGGTATGAGTATTCTCCTCACCTGTGATTCCCAGTAACTGGTATTCAAAAGCCCTCACTGAGTCAGAGAATCATACAATTGTAGAGTTGGAAGGGACCCTGAGGATCATGTAGTCCAAGCCTAGGCAAACTCGGCCCTCCAGATGTTTTAGGACTACAACTCCCATCATCCCTGACCACTGGTCCTGTTAGCTAGGGATGATGGGAGTTGTAGTCCCAAAACATCTGGAGGGCGAGTTTGCCTATGCCTGATGTAGTCCAACTCCCTGGAATACAGCAATATGCAGCTGTCCCATATGGGGATCAAACCTGCAACCTTGGCATTATGAGCACCACGTGCTAACCATCTGAGGCATCTGGGATGTCCATAGTACCTCTGGCAGCGGAGGCAGAACATTGCAACTGTGGCTTGTTGTTTTGTGGGGATTCCTGAACGATAATACCACCTTATTGCTCTCTGGCAGGGGATTCTTGAGCTATAGCACAACAAAAGTGGGACGAAAAACAACCACACCTGGAACATCTGCGTTATGAAAATTTGCAGGATTCAGCAGAATGTGACAGGTGAAAGGTAAAGGTAAAGGACCCCTGACAGTTAAGTCCAGTCACGAACGACTCTGGGGTTGCGGCGCTCATCTCGCTTTACTGGCCGAGGGAGCTGGTGTTTGTCCGCAGGCAGTTTTTCCGGGTCATGTGGCCAGCATGACTAAGCCGGTTATGGCGAAACCAGAGCAGCGCACAGAAATGCCGTTTACCTTCCCGCCGGAGCAGTACCTATTTATCTACTTGCACTTTGACGTGCTTTCGATCTGCTGGGTTGGCAGGAACTGGGACCAAGCAACGGGAGCTCAATTAGAAATTAAGCCAAATGTCTTCTCCAAAACTTTAGCAGATACAAACGGCGTTGAAAGCATGGCCTTGCATAACTATCCCAATGCCATCACGAGCACAAATTATCATGAATGCGCGTTTATGTCTAGAGAAGTCCCAGGAGAGGCATTTTAAATGGCTTTTTGCTGCCTCCCATTTATTCTTAGTGCGGGAGACTTAGGCTAATGTAACCATTACTAACTTAAAGGGCGGAATTCATTGTTCCACTGCTACAAATTTTCCATCCATGCAAACATTGGAGCTTGACCGGTGGAATTATCTTCCCCTCTCGCCCCCTTCCCCAGGTTCTGGAGGTTCTGGAGGTTCTCCCACCCACCCCAAGCCAATCTTGGGGTACACCGAAAGAAAATGGACGGAAAGCCCAGTTGCATAAGCAGAGGTCCTTGCAAAGGGCTTTCACTGGTGGGGTACGTTAGGTGAACCCCATCCAGTGTATTCCTGGTGTGAGCTCATGAGGCTGAATTTGAGTCAATGAAGGGTAGGGATGGAGGGAGAATGTGTTCTTGTTTTTACATCTTCATACAAGCCAACCTAATTTTCACTTCTCCAAATTCTGTGATACGGTTCTCCAACAACAACAACAAATGTACATATTATACGGAAATGCACCCAAAAATTCATGTATGAGTGAAACATACATATTTTTTAATGTATTGTATTAGGGAGAATTGCTTGCCCAAATACATATATTATGCAAATGCATTTACAAATGCAGCCTTAAATGGAAACAGACACCCTGGTTGCCAAACAGTGGCAGATTTGGGCTCTCAAATTTCAGCAGCGGCCTGTGTGATGCTAAATTTGGCGCCACACCCTGCCTCTAATAATAATAATAATAATTTGTTTAAAACCTGCCATCTGGCTGAGTTTCCCCAGCCACTCTGGGCAGCTCCCAACAGAATATTATTTTTATTAATAATAATAAAGCGATAAAATATCAAACATTAAAAACTTCCCTAAACAGCGCTGCCTTCAGATGTCTTCTAAAAGTCAGGTAGTTGTTTATTTCCTTGACATCTGATGGGAGGGTGGGGAGGGTGTTCCACAGGGCAGGTGCCACTACTGAGAAGGCCCTCTGCCTGGTTCCCTATAACTTCCCTTCTTGCAGGGAGGGAACTGCTAGAAGGCCCTCAGAGCTGGACCTCAGTGTCTGGGCTGAGTGATGGGGGTGGAGACGCTCCTTCAGGTATACTGGGCAGTATCGTTCTGGCACCCCCTGCAGTGTGGCGCCCAGAGGGACTGCAGTGGTCACACTATCCTGAAGCCATTTCTGTTGCAGGATGACCAGCACATTGTTCTACTAATGAGTTAGCCCTGGGGCCTTAAGCGCTTCACGTACCAGCCTGCCGTGAACTCCACGTGTGCGTCGAAGAAGCCAGTGATCTGGCCCAAGGCAACCTTCCAGCCTTCAATGCGAGCTCGGATGAGGCCTTCCCTTTTCTGATTGCGGACCACCTTCACCAGGCCAGGGTATCGCTTGTTGACATACTCTTCCAGGGGCGCCTTCAACTCCTCTAGAATGAGAAAGAGAAACCCAAAGAACTGGAGTGACGCAGAGACTTTGGGAGTCAAAGCAGAAGCTGAGATGTTCTCATGTAGGACACCATCTCAATCAAAATGCCATGTGCCAGACTAGGGTCTGTGCACACCTGGATTGAGAACCGATCATCTTGGCTTCCAATTGCATATTTAAGCCATGGTTCAGAGCTGCTGGACTGCTCTCACTTTCTCATAGATAGATAGATTGAAAGTTTTGGACATAAAATACAAGAAGAATCAGACTAGTCTACAGAACAAGAATAATAAAAAAACCCCAAAAAATAAAAACCAGGAGAAAAAGAGAAAGAAAATAACTATAAGGCCATTTACCATATTTATATCATATATTAGGGTTGCCATATTTCAAGAAGTAAAAATCTGGACACAGTTGCTCAACTTCTTTGGGGCGATAGTCCAAAAAGTTGTTGAGCTTTTCCTGAGCAACCATCCAAAGTTGCTGAGCTTTCTTTGGGGGGACGGCAGTGGTGGACGGCGGGCTTCTGAAATCATCGACTAGGAGGCAACAAGCTGCACAGTGCTTCCGCCGGGGAACAGATGAAACCCCGGACATTTACTATTAATTATTTCCCCCCTGGGTGATGTCACCCCCCCGGGTGACATCACCGGAATTTTGCGGTACATATGGTGACCCTATCATTTATCCACACGCAGAGAGGCAGACTCTCACATCTCCCACTTACAAGCATACAGTGGTGCTTCAGGTTACATACGCTTCAGGTTACAGACTCCGCTAACCCAGAAATATTACCTCGGGTTAAGAACTTTGCTCCAGGTTGAGAACAGAAAATGTGCTCTGGCGGCGCGGCGGCAGCGGGAGGCCCCATTAGCTAAAGTGTTGCTTCAGGTTAAGAACAGTTTCAGGTTAAGAACGGACCTCTGAAACGAATTAAGTATGTAACCAGAGGTACCACTGTACTTATTCTCTCACCCTGGACACCCCCCTCCCTTCTGACCGTCCCCTTCCTGTGTCTGTCCTCCTCAGTCCAAGGTAAAGGACTTCTTCCCCACTCACCCACCAGCTTTTCATCTAAACTGCTCTCACTTTTCATCTGCCCAGGCTCTCTTTGACATTCCCAAAACAAGCCATGGCAGGCCACTGTTCAACAGGTTCAGCACTCCATGTCAAATAATATATATTGGGGAAACCCCCACCCATTGAATTTCTGTCTGTTGTGAAGCTGTTAAAAGCACGGAAGTGTCACTACAAAAACCAAGGGAACAGCAACCCAACCTACTGAAACTGGCTTAATTCAATTATAAATCACTGCTGCATCACAGCAAACTACTTCATTGCAGTTGAAGATGGCAAATTGACTGAGGCATGATTTTCATTCAATAATTAGAAAAGACGGGGCTAATTTGAGAGAAGCACTAAACCAAAATAGTTTTTTTTCATTCAATGCACTTAAAAGTTATTTTTGTTCCTCACACAAAGTACTTCGCTGCAGTTAAGGCTGGGAAATATATATTAAGCATTCTTCTGCTCCAGCCCTAAACATTCACCATTTCCATTAGGAAGAGCAGCATAGAAAATAGTTTGTATTTCATGTTCAACATTGGGGAAATCCAATTCCCCATTTTAATTTTTTATCTAAAACTATAAGAGAGGCAGAGACACACACAAAGAGAGAAACCTTAGATCTTCTGAGGTAAAATGAGGGAGAAGATTTAGATACTCATCCATGTAGGAAGCCAGTTGCTATCAAGGCTGTAAAAATAGCATAGAGAAAGTAAATAGAGAAAAGTTTGTCTCCCTCTGTATGGGAAATGTGTCCAGAAGACAAAAATGTATCGAGGAGTTAGTGATCTGACAAGGTTACCCTTCCTGCGTCTGTTCCTTCTCCCTCCCTCGCTCTTGTTAAGTTTTTTGAATTCCATGAATCTGTTAGAATTCCTGCTCCATGATTGCAGTCATGGGATTTTTGTCTTTCACATGACGGTGACTTGAGCCACACCTGCACCATCCATTTAAAGTACGGCTATACTGCAACTGTTCCTCATCTCCCCCCTCCACTACACCCCCACAGCACTTCTGACAATGAGAGGTATCATCTCTCAATCAAATCCGCCTAGAGATTCTCATCTATAGTCAATGCCTTTTGATATTAGGCACCACATTCAAGTTGCAATGAAATGGCTGGTTTCTGTATGCTGCTTATCTATTATCCAAGGTGCAATGGATATCAAGGTTCCATGTTATATATTTAAAGCACTATGTGACCATTTTAAATGTCATGTCTTCCCCTAAAGTATTTTGGGGGGCATAGTTTGTTAAAGCTTCTGAGGGTTGTCAGGAGACCCCTGTTTCCTTGGAAAGTTCCCTGGAAAGACAGATTGATGTGTCAACCACTCTGGGAACAGCACCCATAACAAACTATGTTTGCCAGGACTCTTCAGGGAAAGCCATGACTGTTAAAATGGCTCATATGGGTGGGAAATTGGCTCTTTAGTTCCTGCACACCCTAAAAGGTTTTTGTTCCACTCTTTTCTCCAAATACTGGTGGGGGAAAAACAATCTCACTGCAGAACTTCAGGAATTATTCCAGTTTCTCTTTCTCACAGTCTACTGCTGGTAAAGACATTTGCAAGGTCAACATGCTTTGGAGATAAGTGGCAAAGCAGGCTGCTACTTCAAGAGAATGTAGGAATAAGAAATAAAAGGAGTGGTAAACAGCAGAGCGAAACCTCATGGGCTCAGGCTGAGATGGCATCAAATGAAATGGGTTCATGGCTCGCACTTTGAATGCGCAGACTTCTTGTGTGTGCAAATAAAGCTGTATTTGCAGGACACAGTTCCCCTCACACTGCACAGCCATTGCCCCCCATTTATTGCCCTGTCTTTTATGCCAAAGCGGAAATGCAAGAACAAAAGGGGAACGTCAAAGCAGCTGCGTGGCAGATTCCCACTCTGCCCCTCTAAACGGAAGTCACTTCCCTTCTGAGGAAATTCAAAGAGGCAGAGATTATAAATTGTCTCTAATTCCCATAAGGCTGGTGTTGGGTTTCTTCATAGCATTGTTTTGACATAAGGCGATGCCATTAATATTTCAAAGTGCAGGCTTATGGCGCAGGCTCAGCACCACCCAGGCTGCAAAAAAACAAGGTTTAAGTTGTTCATGAAGGAACAGGAGGCAGCTGAAAGTAGAATGCAAGCGAGATAAGTGGGAATTCGCAGTGCAGTGGGATCCCAGGTTGAATTCCTGGCAGCTCCAGGTAGGAATGGAAAAGAACTGTCTGAAAGACTGGAGTGTCCCTGACAGCCTAGCCCCTCTGGGTTATACATTTAAGCATCATTATACCACTTTAATGGGACGCAGGTGGCGCTGTGGGTTAAACCACAAAGCCTAGGGCTTGTCGATCAGAAGGTCGGCGGTTCGAATCCCCGCAACGGGGTGAGCTCCTGTTGCTCGGTTCCTGCTCCTGCCAACCTAGCAGCTCGAAAGCACGTCAAAGTGCAAGTAGATAAATAGGTACCGCTCTAGCGGGAAGGTAAATGGCGTTTCCGTGTGCTGCTCTGGTTCGCCAGAAGCAGCTTAGTCATGCTGGCCACATGACATGACCCGGAAGCTGTACACTGGCTCCCTCGGCCAATAAAGCAAGATGAGCGCTGCAACCCCAGAGTCGGTCACGACTGGACCTAATGGTCAGGGGTTCCTTTTACCCTTTACCTATACCACTTTAAACCACCATGGCTCTGTTACGAAAAAGGAGCAATGCTGCTGAGTGCTCCAGATGGCTGGAAAGCCAAACAGGATGTTGATGTTTTGGGACTGTACCGTGAGAACAAAGGAACAGTCTATTCACACCACTGAGCACCGGATAATAGCTCAGAGTGTCATCTGACCTGTACTGGAAGTACATGGGAGGAGTTATTCTCTCTCTGCTGTTGATGTTGAGAGAGTGCAGACACGTTTTCTCTGTACTGCTGGAAAGACAGAAATAAAGGCATGTAAATACATTTCTGTCTGTCTCTCTCCCCTCCCTGGGGATGGCAGGGGAGGAGTGGTGTGTTCTTCTCACGTTTGAGGAGGATCGCCGATAGAGATCTCGCCTTATCTTGCCGGGAGTCGCTGATGGGGGAGATCAACAAGGAACTCAAGCCGGGCACCTGGAGAGTGGCCAATTCCTCTGACTAAGGCTTGAATTCCGACAGGCTCCCCCTCCCAAAGAATTATGGGAACTGTAGTTAGTTAAGGGGCTGAAAGTTGTTAGGGGGCAACTTATTCCCTTCACAGAGTTACAATTCCCAGATTTCCCATGCAGATGGATGGATTGTTAAAGCAGTCTAGAAACTGTAGCTCTGTGAGGGGAATAAGGGTCTCCTAATAAATCTCAGCACCCTTAAACTATAGTTCCCATGATACTTTGGTGGGGGAGAGCCACAACTGTTTAAAGCTTTCAACAATGAGGCAATATATATTTGCCCAGGCTTACTCAGAGAATTGATGCTACATTGGATTCCTTGGGGGAAAGCTAGGACTGCTTTTTTTTTAATTTTGGAAAATGTATTTATTTGGTTTTTCAAATTAAAATTTTACAGATATATATCAAATATAAATAATAAAAACAAGATTCCAAGGAATCTCCTGGACTTCCACCCTCCCTTTTGTGGATCCTATTATTAATCCGTTCCTCCCGCATCTTTTATGATGATCCATATCCTTTACCTCTTCCATTACGTCCATAATTCAACCTTAAACTACAAGTGATATTCCAATCCTACTAATGATTTTAACTGTTTACAGTGGTCTTTAAGATATAAATTCTCCCCATTCCTCATTAAAATTTTGGTCTTCCTGATTTCTGACTCTTCCAGCCATTTTCACCATTTCAGCAAAGAAGCTAGGACTGTTTAAAGTGGTGTGAGACTGCTTTAAATGTATAGTGCAAATGGGGCCTTGGTTGGCTCTATTTGTCCTTCACTCTGGTTCCATGCACTGTTTGAACTCCCTGCCTCCCAATGGACCCCAACCACCACTGCTGGGTATGAAATTCCCAAACCCACCCCACCAAGGTCACCCTTTCAAGCTGAACAAGTTCGGTTGAGGGTTTTCAGTTCAAATGCCTTAACACATGCATTTCATTGCATTGGGAATGATGCCCTATCTAGAATTCCCCATGCAAACAAATGATCCACAGATAGTCTACTTCATGGGTAGGCAAACTAAGGCCCGGGGCTGGATGCGGCCCAATCGCCTTCTAAATCCGGCTCACGGACAGTCCAGGAATCAGTGTGTTTTTACATGAGTAGAATGTGTCCTTTTACAGTGGTACTGCAGGTTAAGTACTTAATTTGTTCTGGAGGTCCGTTCTTAACCTGAAGCTGTTCTTAACCTGAAGCACCACTTTAGCTAATGGGGCCTCCTGCTGCCGCCATGCCGCCAGAGCACAATTTCTGTTCTCATCCTGAAGCAAAGTTCTTAACCCGAGGTACTATTTCTGGGTTAGCGGAGTCTGTAACCTGAAGCAGATGTTACCTGAAGCGTATGTAACCCGAGGTACCACTGTATTTGAAATGCATCTCTGGGTTATTTGTGGGGCATCGGAATTCGTTCATTCCCCCCCCCCCAAAAAAATATAGTCCGGCCACCTACAAGATCTGAGGGACAGTGGACCGGCCCCCCACTGAAAAAGTTTGCTGACCCCTGGTCTACTTTTTATTAATAGCATCTGTGGCACCAGGCGTGGGGAGGAGGGCAGATATATACGTAAGGAAGGAACATATCAAATTTATCCTTCTCATCCCCTATTTCAAATGCACCCTTCTACTCCCCTCCCTCAACACCGGGTGCTTCCTAGTGGGTTTCTGCATGGCCAGTCCTGTATGATTCATGAGGCAAGGAGATAAGAGGGGAAAATAAAGAAGTGTGGTTTGAACAGAAGGGAGTGCCAAGATGCTATGAAAGGCAGCCGACAGTTGCGCAACTTGCAGGTAGCTCTGGAGTCCAAGTGAGCATCCACTGGAGGTTGGTCCATTAGGGCAAAGGGTGACTACTTTGAGAATGGCCTGCACACGTTGTCCTCCAAAGGGATTAGCTCACTCACCTTCGTCACTGTTGTCATCTACAAGAATTATCTCCTTCAGCAGGTGAGCAGGTGTGTGATTCACCGCACTGTGCACTGAACGCAGGATGACCGACAAGGCCTCATTCACGAAGATAAAAATAATAGAAATCTGCGGGAGATCCTTTGGGTATTTCAGCTCTTTACACCTGTAAGGCAGAGAGGGAGCAAAGCGAAGTTAGCCAAAGACTTAGGACTCGGCTACATTAGTCAAAAAACAGTGTTCTGAATGCATTATAAACATGCAACACCAGATAGCGCTGGGGAGCAAAAAATAAATAAATAATAATCTAGGTGATTATCCATAACCTTTTTCTGTTGTTATAACAAATTAATTTCTCACTTATTTATAGCGTTTTTTTCCTGTGTGTGGATCAACCCTTAGAATACTTTCTATAACCATCAGAAGCAGAACATCCACAAGAACTGTTATCGCATTGAACCAGGGATGAACGGATCAGCCAATTTGTTTCCATGTCACTTTTGCCTGTGTTTTTTTTTTCATAAGTCTGTCCCAATTTTGAGCCAATCTGTTGTTGGTTTTTTAATCTATGTAGAAATTTGCATTTAAATACATATTTTCCAAACCTATTTTCTTGCAAATTACACATTTGAGCAGAGAAACTGCATCAGAAAATTTGAGGAGGGCAAAAGCCAGAGGAGAAACTGGGTTCCAATCTGCACATTAGTCTGAGAGATACTAATCAAGTCAGTTCCTGTCTGAAATCATAGCTGAAATCCAATTCCTCAAGCATCCTGGAAAGGACTTCCTGGGCTTCCCTCCTGCATGGTTGCAGGATCAGGTCCAACAGTCAAGCAGGGCTTGCTGGTGAAAGATGTCTGGGAGATGAACTGGATGTAGAAGACTTTGGGAGAGACACCGCTGTTGACAAAGCTGGCTTGTTTCCACTAACCGTAGGGATAATGAACCATCATTTATGTTCCTACAACATGCTAAAGTACATCAAGCATAAAAGAGAAGCAGAAACCTTCCATCTCCTCCTCAGGGCTGCAGTGGATGAAAGGAGAGTACATGAGCTTCAATGCTGCCCAACCTTCTACCACTAAACTATGGCTTAGCATGACATCTAAAACCAGTTCAATGAGTTCACTTTTCACCCTGAGATTTAACTTTGACTGAACTCTGAAGGAGGACAAGTCTAGCAACTCACAGATAGATACCAGGGAACAGGAACTGACCCTGTTAAGTAGCAGCAGATGGGATGCATAGATATTGCATGCAGCAAACTGTATAGATTTAGAATCCTACATGACACTAAGAGCTGTTTGACAGTGGAACAGATTCCCTTGGGAGGTTGTGGGCTCTCCTTCCATGGAGGTTTTTAAGCAGAGGTTGGATGGCCATCTGTCATGGATGCTGTAGCTGAGATTCCTGCATCGCAGGGGGTTGGATTAGATGACCCTTGGTGTCCCTTCCAACTCTACGATATCCACAAGGGTGTAACTATTAACCTCTAACGACAAAAATGGGGACTAAGGAGAATGTTGGGGGGGGGATACCTGGTAGGTTTTATTGTATGTAACACCACTGCAGCAATACATCTCTCAGGCGATTCCACTTTTTCCACTTATGCAGTAAACTAAGTGCCCATAAACATATTTCAACATTTGGCCTTTGAATTATGGCAAGCGTTGCTGTGCTTTCTGAAGTAAAGCACCTCTGGGGCTTCTCCCCAACAGTTCTATGTGCCTCTATGACTTGTGGGATTAAAGACCTAAGCAGGCAAATGGCCTTCCTGGTTATAGAGATAAACAACATTGGCCCTCCTTTGAATACTGTTATATTGATGGAAAGTCACCTGAACTATGCCAAACTTTCATGGAGCAGGCCTAGCTACTAGCAGCAGCAAAGACAGCTCAGTTTTAGCAAGTTAATAAATTTCCTTAATGCCTCCACTTTGCATCCCACAGAGATTTCTGGTACCATATTAGAATATAGGAGACAGAAGGATGAGAGTGTTTTGCCTGGAATATCTTCAGAGCTCACGTTAAGAATTCTTTTAAGTGCTTGCCATTTTAACGGAGAGGTATACTACCATCCTTGTTTGCAAGCAAATTGGTGTGGTAGAAAATTCCCATATTCAAGTGGTCAGGGATGCTTCCTATATAGTTGGCTTAATGAGATCAGAGCACCAGAACATTGCTTGGAGATCCCAGTGTAATGTGGATTAATTCTTCACACACAGGTCTGGAGAACCCATTCCAATCAGCATGGGGGTGCTCGTACAAAAGGGGCACAATGGTCCCTTTGAGGTCTTCCCCACGAATCCACTGAGCCCCCCACTCACCTCCCCCTTGCTCATGAGATGTAGAGGATAGCTTCCTTTCTCTCTCTGGAGAAGTACAGAGAGCTGAAGGAGGAACTTAGAAGAATGACACTCTTTCCCACTTCCTCTTTCATCTTGGTGGTCTCCAAGGTGAGAGCAGAGCCAAGCACAGTGTGGCTTCAGTGGCCAGCTCCTCCTGAGCACACAAAAGGAGGAACCACCTGCCATTGAAGACTCACTGCACTGGGCTCCACACTCGGCCTCCTCCCAATGATGTGATGTCATGTGCATGACATCACATGTGCACGGTGCACAATGGGCCTGGTCAGTCTAGGGCACAGCTTGGCACCTCTGGCCACAGCTCTGCCAAAGAGTGCATATGTTGCATAGCAAAGGTCTCCCGTTTATGAAGCAAGGCATTTGTAAATTGGAAAGATTTCTAGTAAATAAAAATAACAATGCACACCACCAATTGCCTCAAGGTGTTAGCGGTGAGAGGCAAGCCCAAAATAACTTCAAATCATCCAGAAATGCAATACAGCTTTTGACCACCACCACTTACTCTTCATAATAAAGAGCTATTTGTCAGGTTGCTTTTGATTCTCAGATGAAAACAACCCTCTTTCAAATATCCATTCATACCCAGAGTGTTAGTTATTGCCTCGATTAAAGCAGCTGAGTTGAAGGATGCTTGATTAATTTTCTTCCACACAAACACCGAGATCAACCAGAAAATTAACTGAGCTGTGCATAATTACACGGAGCATCTGAGAAGTCGTTAAGAGAGAGAGAGAAACTTCAGAGTTATATTTATGAGACGTCCCTTTCCCAGCTTCCCTAAGCTGAACGACATGCTTTGATTTAGATGCTTATTTTCCTTTGTGCTTTGCTCGTTCCTTTACGCCTGCCACCTTTCAAAAGGAAGATATCCATAGGAAGTCAGTTTATGTGTAATTTATGAAGCACCAGGTAAGAAATCTTTCCTCTGAACAAAGATGCTCCTCTCCCCAAAGACTTGATGATGAAATCCTTTGACAGAGTTGGCAGCAACAGAAGCAGCGCCAGAGTTACGTTACATGTAAGGACAGATGAATATGGCCGTTTCAGTTTCTCTCGGCTCCTCATTTTCTCAATCTTAAATTCAGTGCTCCAGTTTTGCAGCAACTTACAATTCCCTCCCTGCCCCAAAACACTCCTCATGAAAATTCATCAGCATTCTAGCAGGGATTTTTTCCCTAAACATACCCATTTTTGTACACAGTTTGGACTAACATGCATATTTTTGCAAATAACTTTCCTTACACATTTTTCGTTCTATTCTCATTAAGGTACGCACTTTTTTCACACCCAAATACATGATTTTTTTGTGCGCACGTCGGCTGGTTGGAGAACTGCATCATGAAATTCAGGGAAGTGCAAATATTGGCTCCCCCTGAGTAGGAAGAAAAGACTTTCCCATTCAGGGTGGGGTTTTACCCTGTGCCATTTTGACTCTCAGTCCATAGCTTCCTAGGTATCTGCACATATATTATAGGCTCTCTTCAGGCCTATTCATGCATTCAGGGCAAATGCATGAAGCCTCAACAGGGGTGGGTGGGTGGAAGGAAATTAGCAAGCCCCACCACTAACATCCCAGTGCATGCTCAACCACACACACCCCACACACAAGAGGTAGGGATTCTTGGCTCTTCTTGTGTTGGAGTAGATAGAGCTTTGACCTGATCTACTAAGACTGTTATCATGTTCTTATGGATCAGAAGGTTCAGGGTAACCCTAGGGCAGGGTCAGCAAACTTTTTCAGTGGGGGGCTGGTCCACTGTTCCTCAGACCTTGTGGGGGGCCGGACTATATTTTTTTTGGGGGGGGGAATGAACGAATTCCTATGCCTCACAAATAACCCTGAGATGCATTTTAAATAAAAGGACTCATTCTACTCATGTAAAAACACCAGGCAGGCCCCACAAATAACCCTGAGATTCATTTAAAATACAGTGGTACCTCAGGTTAAGTACTTAATTCATTCCGGAGGTCTGTTATTAACCTGAAACTGTTCTTAAGCTGAGGTACCACTTTAGCTAATGGGGCCTGCTGCTGCCGCCGCATGATTTCTGTTCTCATCCTGAAGCAAAGTTCTTAACCCGAGGTACTATTTCTGGGTTAGCAGAGTCTGTAACCTGAAGCGTATGTAACCTGAAGCGTATGTAATCCGAGGTACCACTGTAAAAGGACACATTCTACTCATGTAAAAACACGCTGATTCCCGGACCGTCCGTGGGCCGGATTTAGAAGGCGATTGGGCTGGATCCGGCCCCCGGGCCTTAGTTTGCCTACCCATGCCCTAGGGTTTGCAATATTAAAAAGATTTTAGGGAGGGGAGACAGAGTCTAATGAGAACTGAGCATGCTCGGTGGCCAGTAAATGCCAAGTTAATGTGAGATGAGGGGATGCAAACCTGGGAGGAGAAAATGAGTACTCTGGCCAAGAGTGCAATATTTTGCTACTGGTCCCACTTAAATGATACATCAATTGGGCCCTAAATATGGGGTGGGAAATTAATAGGAAAAGAATGGAAGGAATCAACAGCTTTCTCTTTCTCTCTCCTTTTGTATGGAATACTATTTGATATGTTGTCAAGGGGACAGGTTAAATTTTTTTGCTTGGTTAAACTCTTCTTTTATAAAACATTCCTTTTTTAAAATTGTCTTTTGCGGCACGGGGTTTGCAGAACCGCGTTTTCTATTCATACCTTAACATGCTCTCATTGTTACCTCCCACACGCAGGAAGAATTCACAATCAACCTTCAGATCCATTAAAAAAACTCTATGGCAAAGTTCAAAGGAAGATACCCAAACAAAGAAGTATTGTATTGGCAGGAAGGAGTGGGAGAGAATCAGCAGTGAGAGAGTCTATTGCTTCCAAAATTCTGCATTCTTGTTGAATCTGGGTAAACAAACTCATAAAGCTATATTCTTGCCTCCAATGCCAGAACAGGCAAGGCAACACAACAAGGTGTGCAGGAGATGGGATCTATTTATTTGCACCCAATCATGCAGAGGTTGTTGTTGTGTTTTTTTAAAAAAGCACATTTTCCAACTGTACAATTTCCCCATCAGACACCCCCTGCAAAAAAGAAAAAGAAGAAAAAAGAAAAAGTAGAACACACACAACATACGCTTTCCTCCTTAGGAGAGGAGTCAGTAGATCTACTATACCTGTACAGCCAAGATTCATTTATGAGTCTGCCTTAGTTTAATAAGTACCAGGCACACAAAAGGGAGTACTTTAAGGGCATGCTATGAAAATAATGGTGAAGAAGAGGAGGTTCATTCAAAAAGAAGGTGTTTCTGTGCTTCTTCTTTTAAGTATGGAAGCTGAGTGAAATCTATTCTTATATAATAAATTCTGAACATGTTATCCTTGCTATTGCCTGTCATTTAAGTGCTTAATCAAGTACATACACACACGCGCGCACGCACGCACACACACACACACACACACAACCCTTGCCACTAACCATAGAAGAGAAGAAGAGGAGTTTGGATTTGATATCCCACTTTATCATTACCCGAAGGAGTCTCAAAGCGGCTAACATTCTCCTTTCCCTTCCTCCCCCACAACAAACACTCTGTGAGGTGAGTGAGGCTGAGAGACTTCAGAGAAGTGTGACTAGCCCAAGGTCACCCAGCAGCTGCATGTGGAGGAGCAGAGATGCAAACCCGGTTCACCAGATTATGAGTCCACCACTCTTAACCACTACACCACACTGGGAAAGCAACTCAGAGCTGCATCTGAGCAAAGCCATAAGTCGTCCTTCAAGCAGCAGCTAGCAGGATCACAATCAAGAACAGGAGCCCAGGCTCCAAGGAGGAAGGAGTGGCCAGATCCATCATCACCCAGCAGCACCAGAGGTCAGCACAGGACTACCATAGGCCAAGGCCAGCAGCTCAGCAGTTCCTGAGCCCAGGATCCCCAAATAAAATCTCTGGTGCCCATTATCTACAGAAACTGCACCCCTCTGATGTACCACTGGCAATACCTGGCTTTCAACATTGTGATATATCACCAGCTAAACATCGAAATATACCGATATAGGAAAATGTCTGAAATAAGGATGGAGCTACGTAGAGGCATTGGGCTGGCTTCACGGTTCTTCCCGCATTGTGATTTTTGCCACCACCTGCTATTGTGATTCTCTGCCCCCTAAAGGAACCAGGGGAGGGATGAGCTGGCAGAGTTAACAGGGACTGCAGGAATCGAGAGAAGCATTGGCTGGCTTCATGGTTTTTCCCACACTGTGATAGCATGCAAACACACACACACACACCACCATCATCACGATTTGCAATATATTGCCTGGTCAAAAATTATGAAACCAATTTCATGGTAAGGACCAAAGCCATCTTTCCCACTGGGTTTACTGGCGCGTTGTGCCAGGGCGCCAGGCTGCCAGGGGTGCCCCAGCGAGTGAGGGAGCTGCACAGCTTTGCCGGTGGCCTCCCCTTCCCCTCCTGCACGCCCGCCAGCTGCGCCCCGTCAACCATATGGCTGGTGGGTGTGCAGCTTGCCTCCCAAGCCTCCGCAGGAGGAGAGCAATCCATGCAGAGGCTTTGGAAAAGGTTGACAGCTCTGGGAAATGGGGGTTGGGGCGCCAGATGAATCTTTGCACCACGGTGCCGGATATGCTTAAGACGGCCCTGGTAAGGATTTTAAACCAGTTTTGGACAATATATCAATATATTGCCCAGCCCTACCCATTAGCCGGGACATGGGTGGCGCTGTGGGTTAAACCACAGAGCCTAGGACTTGCCGATCCGAAGGTCGGCGGTTCGAATCCCCGCGACGGGGTGAGCTCCCGTTGCTTGGTCCCTGCTCCTGCGAACCTAGCAGTTTGAAAGCACGTCAAAGTGCAAGTAGATAAATAGGTACCGCTCCGGCGGGAAGGTAAACGGCGTTTCCGTGCACAGCTCTGGTTCGCCAGAAGCGGCTTAGTCATGCTGGCCACATGACCCGGAAGCTGTACGCCGGCTCCCTCGGCCAATAAAGCGAGATGAGCGCCGCAACCCCAGAGTCGTCTGTGACTGGACTTAATGGTCAGGAGTTCCTTTACCTTTACCTTTTACCCACTAGCCACTGAAAGCCAGGGATACAAGGTCAGTCTGGCAGCACAGACTATGCACTGAGAGGGACTTGTCAGAGTAGAGAAGGAGTGCTAATTTCTGAGCCTTCTGCTCCTCAAGGAATCAGCAGAGCCTGGCAGGGAGGTAGTGATCTGGGACCTGGAAAAGCAGGGATGAGGAGATGTTCCATTCCGTTTGCATTTAAATGCAAATCTACTTAATCCACAATTTCTGAAGCAACATGTGAACCTTCTAAATCTGTATTTCTGGCTTTTGCTATGCAGGTCTCCAACCATATTATACAATGTGTGTATAAATGCACATATGGGTGAAAACAATCCACAAGCATGCATTGATGTAGGAGAAATTGCTCATAATCAAAGCCAGAAGGTCGAGCCAAGAACATTTTGGCCACTAGCCCTGGTGACCATGCTCTGCCTCCTCAGTTGGAGACAGCAATGCTTTGGAGCAACAGCTGCTGGAAATCGCAGGAGGCGAGAGGGCTCTTGTGCTTGGGTCCTGCTGGTGGGTTTCCAGAAGAGGCATCTGGTTGGCCACTGTGTGAATAGGATGCCGGATTAGATGGTCCACTGGCGTGATCCAGTAGGCTTTTTTATGCTCTTAATTTTGAATGTTTCAGTCAGGAACAACTATCCTTGCCCAGGCAAATTCTCAACCTGAACTGGGAAGCTTTTGTAGATCTGTAGAGGTGAGCCAACTTTAAGCCCAAGAAGGTGGCATGGTTATACTACTCAACCTCTAGCCTTCATGGCTCCCTACAATGTGCCTTGGTTTTCTTGATTCTCATCCCTGCAGCTCCTGACAGTATTTATCATCCAATCTACAGTGATGAAACACAAGGTGTATTGCACCTGAAGCAAATGGATTCTGGGGCTAACATCAAGCAACGTTTCCTTCCAAGGTTACTTTGCACTTCTGAGATTCCTTAAGCTGAAGAAAGCAAGTTACATGTATATATATTCTTTGTGGGGGGGGGGGAGAATGTGAGTCTTTTGTAGAAGTTAAAAGCAAATGAGGGGTGGGGGACCCAAATGCTTAACTCATCTTAGCATCTGATTAAAATATATACAAGTCTAAGGAATTTAGCTCAAATGGGTTTCAAATTGCTCTATTAGCAGGGGAAACTGGCTAAGCCCCCCTCTGGCTTATTTGAAACTGTGTATTAATCTAATCATAGCTCTGAAAGCATGCATAGACACATAGAAACCACTAGGCAATTTGCAAAACCAACAGATTCAAGGAGGCTGGCAGCCTCCCTTCCTGTTTTGTGATCTGCCATTTTCTTGAATAATAATAACACAAAAACAACCCTGTGTTTTTCTTTTCAGCAAAAGTAGTTTTGACCTTTTCTGAAAGGGAGGGAGAAAACAGGAAAAGCCATGTCTAGGAATACTGTGGCATATTTTTTAACAGAATTAAGAAGAGTGTGTGATGGAGCATGAGGGAAAGAATGACCTATAAGTACCCCACATAGGCACATTCAAGTCCTCTTCAGACATTCAAAATAATGCAAAAGGTCTCAAACTGAGCAGAGGTGCATGGGTGCACGACCAAACCCCCTATTGCGCTGCCACTGTTCTTTGAAGGAGGAGTCTTCAGGGAGACTCTGTGTTCAACCAAACAGTCAAGAACCCGGATTGTCTAGGATTCCCATCTGCAGTCAAGAACCTGGATTGTCTAGGATTCCCAACATCAAGGATGATCAGGAGAGAAGATCAGCATGGGAGGATATGTGCCTGTGTGCATGTCTCTCCTAACTTTAATGCTACATATTACCTAAAACCGGCACGTGGGAGAAACAGCTATGAAAGTGCTATGAAAGTGCGTGTGGGGAAATTAGAAATGCCCCCCCCCCTACTTTAGCTTTGCGACTCCAGAGTTTGGCAGACATGGCCGACTGCTGTTTCCTTTGCCAAAAAGCACTCTGAGTGCTTGGCTATTGTGGGGAGTTGTGTGTATGGGGGGGGGGGTATCAGAACAGGTACTGACAATCACTGCCTAGGGCATCTACCCCACCGTTTAGTGCTATTGAAGTTGCTTGCTATACTCACTATCTTGGCAGCCGCTTGCCTTCTAATTTTAAAAAAGCATGTTTGTTCTTGTCAAAGAGAAAAGCATGACTGTCCTAAAATAGGTTAACCTTTTGATATATAAATTTGGCACTCGCGGGGGGGGGGTGTGTGTGAAATACCAGGCTGTGTGCCGTTCAGAGAGTCTGCGTGCCTGCATTTAGATATACGTTCATTACGAGAGACAGGATGGCTCTCTAACAAGGACAAAATAGGGACAGAGATTTGCCAAGTCCCCAGAATACAGGGAGCTGCCCCGGTAAATAAGGCAAGCTGGAGAACGTGGCAGAGCTAGGTGTCATCAGCATATCGAGGACACTGAACACAAATGCTTTGGGTGGCAGCAAGCACATTTCAGAACCTGAGAAACTGTTGTGGGTACCACATACAGCTATGCATATACAAAAACCCACACATTCCCTGACCACACTTATTCCTCCCTGCCGCCAGCAATTATGCTTCATTCCAGCAGAGGTGAGGCCACATACCCAATAGTACCTTTTTTCAAGTCTAATTGCCGTGGACAATTGTATCTTCAGCCAGGGAGTGTAACCCTTTCATCTCCCAAATCATTCCTCCATCTTAGACCCCATCTGCACTGCACGTTTAAAACAATATCATGCCTCACAGAGCTACAATTTCCAGAGTGGTTTAACAATCAAATCCTCTTCATGCAAGAATTGTAGCTCCATAAGGGGCAGCTGCAGAGATAAGAAATGAAGAGTTGTTCCGTTGTCTGGAGAGGCCACGTCCTGATTTGCATGGAGAAGCCATTTTCAACAGAGCCCAGCGATCAAAGCATGCAGTTGTTATTGATACAGCACTAGGTGTTGAAATTTTGCTCCCCCTAACAATTTTGCACCCAGGGCAACCACCATTGGTCTGAACCAAACTCTAATTTGTTAATAGCCACCCCCTAGCAGCAACAGGCCGCATAACAGAGGCATGAGGACCAGATGCTGCAACAAGGCCAGATGTCAATTCTTTCCCCAGGACTTGCCGATCAGAAGGTCGGCGGTTCAAATCCCCACGACAGGGTGAGCTCCCGTTGCTCAGTCCCAGCTCCTGCCCACTTAGCAGTTCAAAAGCATGTCAAGTGCAAGTAGATAAATAGGTACCGCTCCGGTGGGAAGGTAAACGGCATTTCCATGCGCTGCTCTGGTTCGCCAGAAGCGGCTTAGTCATGCTGGCCACATGACCCGGAAAAACTGTCTGTGGACAAACGCCGGCTCCCTCGGCCTGTAAAGCGAGAGGAGCGCCGCAACCCCAGAGTCATTCGTGACTGGACTTAACTGTCAGGTCCTTTACCTTTACCATTTAATCATGCTAGACCCAACCAGAGCTGCCCATAGGGGCGGGGCGAGGTGAGGGCAGGCAAGCTGCCCATAGGGGTGGGGCACACCATGGGGCCTCCGGAGTCTGCCTGCCTCCTCCCACTCAGCCACCCTGCAGCTGGAGGAGAGGCAGCGGGAGGACCGTTTGGCAGCACAGAGCCTGCGTGCGCCCAAGCCACTACGTCTTTCCCAGGAGAGACGTGTGGCTAGGGCACATTGCAGGCCCCATGGTGAGTGCTGCCCAGCATTTTGTCACACCCTTAGTGGTGACACCTGGGGTGGGCTGCACCCAACACACACCCCTTCTCCACCGCTGCGCCCAACATCCCCACAGCCCTTCTCTATGGCTAACATTTCTCTTTCTCTATTTTTCTCTCTCCCACCATACATCTAATCAAGTGGATTCTGGTCCATGAAACCTTGTTTTTTTAGTGCAACAGACTAACACAACGATCTTTCTGGGAGAGGCTTAATGTTGAAATCTGTTCAAGGGGGCCAGAGCTTGGAAGAGGATCTGAAGGCAGACAAGAAACAGTACTTCTGAGTGGTGAAAGAGGTGTATGATCATGCATAGGAAATAAATCTTAGTTGATTAATCATGTGAGTTTTACTCAACTAAATAGCATACCTTGCAGACAAGGGGGGAAATGCACTTTTTCTTTATAAAAAAAGACATTCAGGTGAGGGAAGTGTACAACATAACATTCATCTTAGGAGAGGCATTCGCTCCTTCAAGAGGAAGGAGGTTAGGCTGTATCCAATTTCTACTCAGAGAAAACCCACTGAAATTAATGGCCCTATGCTAGTCACGCCCATTAATTTCAGTGAGCAAAAGTAAGTTGGTTTTACAGCCCAAAGCCTTGAAACAGGTTTTGTAAGTAGTTCAGGGCTTGCTCTCTCTCTCTCCCTCTCTCTTTCTTTCTTCAAAGAGAAACCAGTCCCAACATTTAGAGTTCCAAAGGTGGGTGGGAGGGATAGAAGAGCAATTACAAAAGAGCATCTGCACAGTTGAAAAATTCAAGGCATGCAAAAATTCAGTTCTGCCAAGTGCATGCAAGCTGTTAGGTTAACAGACCTAAAAATGACTAATGGTGATGTCAGAAGACTCCAGGAAGCTGCCTTGCACCATTGGCCAACCTAGCTCATGTATTCTTGATGCCAGAGGTGGGAACATGTGACCATCCAGGTGTGGTCAGACTCCAAGTCACTGACCATTCTGGCTAGGGCTGATGTGAGGGCCACAGGCTTCCAACCCCTGCTCAACAGTGAGCGGCAGTGGTCTTCCCAGGATTTCAGATGGGAGTCTTTCACAGCAATGCCTGGAGATGCCTTATGAGGAACGGCTAAGGGAGCTGGGCATGTTTAGCCTGGAGAAGAGGAGGTTAAGGGGTGATATGATAGCCATGTTCAAATATATAAAAGGATGTCACATAGAGGAGGGAGAAAGGTTGTTTTCTGCTGCTCCAGAGAAGCGGACACGGAGCAATGGTTCCAAACTACAAGAAAGAAGATTCCACCTAAAC
Source organism: Podarcis filfolensis (assembly GCF_964270895.1). Lineage (NCBI taxonomy): Eukaryota > Metazoa > Chordata > Lepidosauria > Squamata > Lacertidae > Podarcis > Podarcis filfolensis. The sequence continues at coordinate 10,084,271 of NC_139618.1, forward strand.
ATTAGGAAGAACTTCCTGACAGTAAGAGCTGTTCGACAGTGGAATTTGCTGCCAAGGAGTGTGGTGGAGTCTCCTTCTTTGGAGGTCTTTAAGCAGAGGCTTGACAACCATATGTCAGGAGTGCTCTGATGGTGTTTCCTGCTTGGCAGGGGGTTGGACTCGATGACCCTTGTGGTCTCTTCCAACTCTATGATTCTATGATTCTATGAGATATCGGGGATTGGTTCTGGGACCTTCTTCCTGCAATGCAGTGCTCTACCACCAAAACACAAACCTTTCTTCCAGGCTTCGCTACAACCTCAGACCCTGACCAAGCTTTACCATTTTTTCCTTCCCTGGCCAAAAACACCCTGCACCACCTGCTCTATATTGTTTTGCCTGAAGGCCTCCAATGCTGTGTTTCTGTTGCTCCCACTCTTTGACAGGAAATAAATTGTTACACACACAACCCCTTTGTGGGAAGCCGAGCGCTGGTCTCTCCCAAGGGGAGGGGGTGGGGAACCATATGGGCAGGTGGGTGACTGAGCAGCTTTTTATGCCTTTTTCCACCACCTCCTCTTCATTGAGCTTCTACACACCCCATAACTCTACAGTGGTTCTCTCTCTCTCTCTCCCTTCGCAAGCCACCATTGCTGGGAGCTATCTAGGGATTTTTCCTGAGTGCGGGGAACCCAACTCCCCATTTTTGCTGACTTCACACTGTAGGGTTCTCCTGGTTTATTCGTTATCTGTGTCTTTGGACTGTTTGGCATTCGGTTTGGAAAGGAAAGGGAATTGAAGAATTGAAGGGCACCCGGATGCATTTTGGGACTAATATCACACTTGAGTGGCATTCCCAAGACTTCAAGCTTGCTGGTGTCTTTGTGGGGGTGCTCTTTGGCCTACCTTGCTCACCTTGGACAGCAAGGGTGCACATTTTGGATTCATGTACCCAAAGCTCCCACAGCAGGGAGGGTGAATTTACTCCCAAATCCTTGGCTGGGGAGCCATGGAATCACCATCACCATCATTATTATTTTTAAACAACTTTATTGAAAGTTGAAAAAGTACATAATTATATGTGAGACATAAATAAAAGAGAGAAAAAAAGTAAGTGAAACAGAAAGGAAAATAAAGGAGGGGGGACCCAAAACTGTATATTTTATAAATGTCTAAACCTATTACAGTATTTGTAAGAATGGATTCCAAATATCATTGAATTTGTCCGTGGCAAGTCTGCATTTATATGCAAGTTGTTCCTATGCTGCGAGTTTGTATAAATCTTCAATCACCATCATTATTTTATTATTTGTACCGCACCCAATTGACTAGGTTGCCCCAGACACTCTGGGCGGCTTCCAGCATACACAAGAACATAACAAAACATTAAACATTAAAAACTTCCCTATACAGGGCTGCCTTCATATGTCTTCTAAAGGAATGTGGCTTCCACATGCCCAGGGGGGTTGAGAGATGCTTCCTTCTGGATGTTAATTCAAACTCACCTGCCTGTACTTGCATACTTTGGTTATTTATTACCAGGTGTTTTGTTTTGGTCCATTTCGTTCCGTTTCATAAATGGGGCATTTCCACCATTGCATATCTCTTTCAGAGTGTGTTGGCAATGCATCCGTCCTCCCCCCATGTTTAAAATAAATAAATAGATCCCCTCACTCAGGGTTTTGTTGGAGCTCATTTTCCCACTTGGGTAAAGATTCAATACAACACTCTTCTTCATTAGAGCTGTCAGGAGCGGATGTCCTCGCCTTTTGTGTGGATTTCCAAATGAGACTCCAAGCAACAGAGTACATGCCTACACTTTACACTGTGGGATCGCACATAGTGCTACAGTTCCTAGGGAACTTACTGGCAAATAGGGGCTGGCCTGCCTCTCAGTGTTATTATTTGGAGGTTCACGCTCAACCTCAGTCGTCAAGTTTCATTGCTGGGAGGTGGGGCCAGTCCTAATTATATATAGGGGTGGAGCCGACAACAGCCAGGCAGTCGGCTCTGGAGATTCACCCTCCAACCCCTCCCTTAGTTTAATGTTTTCTTGTTTGCAGGTTAACTTTTTCTTCCTGTTTAACGGTCTTTGACTGGTTGCTGTTGAAGGACAGGGAAGAAATTTTCCTGCTTTGGCAGGTTTTGTCTTCCCCATAGCTATTTGTCCCCACTTTGGTGGTTTATGGCCTTGGGTGGAATCCTTTAGTCTTTTCTTCCCTATATGAGGGAGGGCATGAAGTGGTGATTCACACCCCCCCCCCCTTGCGGCGTCGATTCCAGGATTCCCTCTTAAAAGAGGTTATATAATGGGTGTCACTGGCCATACACCAAAAGGCTGTCAGTGAACTACCCTGCATGCAGGGATATAGGCTGTGCTGCCTGCTACACATATGTCTCGCAGTGCATCCCCACATTCCATTTACCCTGATATCCCCCAGTTCCCCCAGCTGGAGAGCTGGGGGGGTACACACCCAAGGCCTAAGCCAAGGTCTTCCCACATTCGGAAGTTTAATAAAGTTGTGGCCTAATTTAATTCCATAACACGTTGTCTTTATTCCTTCCTTATGATCCCTGGGGGCTGGGGCTGTCACGGCCTGGTCATGCAATTAAGATCACACACAACTGTACTGTGCCAAAACTCTAAAAGCCCTGTGTATTTGTAGTAATATTAATATCTGTGCATTCATTATATATAATGTGCAGTTAGGTCTGATAAGTCTTCCCGCATGCTCCCTCACTGAGCTATCACATACCCTCCAACCTTTCTCCAAAGAAAATAGGGCATTCCATAATAATGATTATTATAATTTTATTATTTATACCCCGCCCATCTGACTGGGTTGCCCCAGCCACTCTGGGTAGCTTCCAACATATATAAAAATAAAATAAAGCATTAAACATTAAAAATCTTCCCTGGGGGGTATTGGGACTGGAAGGGCAGAAGAAAGGAATCCCACCGGTAGGTGGAGTCAAAGCCGATTTATTTGTAGGAAGATTAGGCAATAGACTAACATTTCATAGAATTATGAAAGAATGTTGTCTGTTGCGTGACCATTCATTCTGAGGTTTGACGTTGCAGCTTCAAAGCATGTATTGCATGTTGAATAGGAGAAATTCATACCAAAATGCTAATAATTGTTTCATGAGGATTTCTTTCCCCTTCAAAACACACACACACACACACAGACACTGCAGCAAAAATGTGGAGAAATGGATCGGATCAGAAAAATACAAAACCGAGAGAAGCAAAATGGACAGATCCATTGGTCCCTAGTATAAAATGAGGGACTTACTTGGTTGGTCGATAATCTGGTATGGTACGGTCCAGTGATATTTTCTCACTGAGGTAGGAATTGTAGCCGTATTTCTCATGCGGTCCCTTGGCTTTCTCTTCCTCCTCAGGGGAAAGTGTGGCTGGAAGCCCACCTTTCCCACGGCCACCATAGCCTTCAATGAGCCCCAGTGATTTGGACAGACCTGAAGAGAACAAAACAGGATCAGTTTTCAAAAATGGGAGTCAACCGTTGCTTCTTTATCCCAGAATCAAAGATGTAACCCAGGCGTTGCTAAACTTTCTGGGCCTGTGAACACATTTCATCTTTTTTGAGTGAGTGTGTGTTGGGATTCCCACTCCTTCCCCTGGTAATTTCTGTCCCTCACCTTTCCCCAGATCAGCTGTCCCTGATTCACACACACATTTACTTCACTTTTCCAAGTGATTAGGGTAAAAGCAATATCCAATAGAATTAATCTGAGCCTTGAAAAACACAAGGAACTGAAAGAAGTAAGGAGGAAAAAATGGCACACCCTCTCTAGGGATGTAAGGTTTCATTTTCCTTTCCACCTTGTATACATCACACACAACATTGTTTCTGTTCCACTGCAGTTCTTCCACCAACACCTACATGATTCACCACCACCACCATCGTCATTTGTATGCTGCCTTTCCATAGGTAAAGTTCTGCTCAAAGTGGCTGTCAGGGAACTGCCATCGGGAGAACTGGAGAGGAAGAGACTCACAGAGGCTGGCAGAGACTTGTCAGCTGATGAGGGAACCAGCAGGGGGAGAGAGGCAGTTCCAAGGGATAGTGAGTCGGAAGGAGGACTCAGAGACAATTCCAGCGAGAACAGCGAGGAGGTTTCGGGACCTCCTATAGGGACGCCCACTCCTCGCCGGAAATTGTCACGTAGAGAGTCCAGAAGACGTGTTTCCGTTAAGGAGCTTTTATGCTGGAAGAAATTCCGTAAACGCCCACTGTCGGATTCTGCCAGCGACTGACGGAGCCATGTTTATGGGGCTCCGTTACAGACAGTGGTTTGTGGACTTAGCCAAACACTGAGGGATCAGTAACTTTACGCACAAGCAGCTCAACATCCCATCACAGCAATCCGACAGTCCCTGAAAGCAGTTTGTGCAGAGAAAGCATCATGAGCGACCCAGCCGGAACCGGAGCTGCAGGAGGAGCTGGAGCCAGTCCGAGCCTGGAAGAAAGGTACCGGGTGTTGGAGGTCCAGCTAGCGCTGCAAACGGCGAGGCTCGATGAGAGGAGGGCTCAGGATGCAGAAAGGGCAAAGGCCCCCCCCCACAAGGAAGAAAGATGCCAGGATTGGTGCAGAAGTTTGGGGGGGATCCCAGGAACTATCAAGCCTTTAGGACAGAGATGCAGTATGCTCTTAATCTGCAGTTTGATGACTTTCCCGACGAGGAATCGCGAGTGGGGTTTGTGGTTAGCCATCTCGAAGGAGGGGCTAGAGACTGGGTTAGACCCCTGATGGCAAGGCATGATGAAGTCTTGAAAGACGCACGGAAGTTTTTTCGCGCCATGGACCTGATGTTTTCCAGCGAGATTGAACAGGGAGTGGTGCGCAGACAGTTGATGGCTTGTAAACAGGGGAGCCGATCTGTCCGTGAGTACTGGACTGAGTTTACTATGCTGATGCACAAATTGGGGTGGGATCTGTCAGCGGAACCCATTCAAATGCTTTTTGAAGAGGGACTTTCTTCGGCTGTGAAAGATGAACTTTCCCGGGCGCCCAGGGCGGAGTCTATGGACCAGCTGATCAAATCAGCGCTGACCATTGGAGCACGCCAGGAGGCTAGAGCCTTGGAGAAGCGGGAAGGGAAAGGGGAGCGTTGGAGGGATTTCCGCATTCCAGAGATTCCGGAGCCAACTTTCCCGCCCGCAGAGCCGATGGAAGTTGGAACAGCGCGCGCGCAGGCAGTTTCAAATCCCAGTGAAGGGCGGAAGAAGGAGGGGAAGAGCCCCAAGAAATGTTATCTCTGCCAGCAGCCAGGTCATTTTGCCAGGGTCTGTCCACAAAGAAAGGAATGGCAAGGGATGGCAGGAGCTGTTGGGGGGAAGGAGGAGGAAGGGCAGGACCAAGTAAAAGCCAGCGCCTGACTGCCACCATCAGGGCACAGCAGTCAGGCGAAGGAGCAGTAAAAGTGCCCACGCCTGAACCTCCGAGACCAGCCCTAGTGATAGAGGTGTTGCTAGAGCTGCCAAACGGACATCCCTTAAAGATAAGGGCGCTATTGGACTCAGGCAGCTCCTGTAATTTTATGAGCAAGGAATTTGCAGCAGAACACCAGATACAGACTATCCCTTTAAGCAACCCCTTGCAGGTGACCACGATCGATGGGAGAGAGCTGTTGGGAGGAGAAGTCAGCTTACAGACCGTCCCAATGGTAATGAGGGTAGCCAGGCACACCGAAAGAATAGCGTTCAATGTGGCCACCTTGGGAGGGGCTCCCATTATTTTGGGGATGAGCTGGCTAGCGTTGCATGATCCGCTAGTGGGTTGGCATCAGAGAGTGGTCTCCTTTGGGTCAGCACATTGCCTAGAACATTGCAAAGAGGGCAAGGCTCCAGAAGGGGCAAGAGCCTTTCTAGCAGGAACAGAAGTAACGGACAAAAGAAAGGTTCCCAAACAATACGCTGACCTGAGCCAGGTCTTCAGCGAAAGGGAAGCAGACAAACTACCACCGCATAGACCCTTTGACTGCCAGATCAATCTAGTCCCTGGAGCCCAGCTCCCTGTGGGCAAGCTGTATGCCATGTCAGACAGGGAAATGCAGGAGTTGAGGGAGTTTATTGACAAAAACCTGAAGAGAGGTTTCATCAGAGAGTCCAGAGCGGTGGGGGGCAGCCCAGTGTTTTTTGTGGACAAAAAAAACACGGATAAGCCGAGATTGGTCGTGGACTACCGGACCCTAAATGCCGTGTCGGAACCAGTGGCTTTCCCTATGCCCAGGATTGATGACATTTTGACCAGGGTGAGGAAGGGAAAGATTTTTACTAAACTGGACCTGAGGGGGGCATACAACCTGATACGGATAAGGGAGGGGGATGAATGGAAGACAACAATGTTCACCCCTCTAGGGGCTTTCGAATATGTCGTTATGCCTTTTGGATTACAAGCAGGCTCAGCATGTTTTCAATCGTTCATGAACCACGTCCTGGGACCTCTGCTCTACAAGAATTGTGTGGCCTTACTAGATGACGTATTAGTCTATTCAGAGAATGAGGAGCAGCATGTAAAGGACGTCAGAGAAGTGTTGAGCCGACTGCAAGCAAACCAACTGTGGGTGAAATTAGAGAAGTGTCAGTTTCACACCAAGGAGGTGGAATTCCTGGGGTACCGCTTGTCAGACAAGGGATTAGCCATGGATCCAGGCAAGGTCCAAGCGGTACTGGAATGGAAGACACCGAAAACGAAAAAGGATGTGCAAAGATTCTTAGGGTTTGGGAACTTTTATCGGAAGTTCATCAAGAACTTTGCCCACTTAACGGCTCCCATCACGGACTGTCTCAGCAGCAAGAAGAAGTTTGTTTGGACGGCGGAAGCGGAGCAAGCATTCGAAGAATTGAAAAAGGCCTTCGCTTCGGAAGAACAGCTCCTGCATGTGGATTTACAAAAACCCATGAGAGTGGAGACTGACGCATCAGACCGGGCGGTGGGGGCGGTGCTTCTTCAGCCGGGGAAGGATAAGTCGGAGTGGAGACCGTGTGCCTTCTTCTCGCGGAAGTTAAACAAATCCGAGAGGAACTACACGGTATATGACCGAGAACTACTCGCCATTCACGAAGCGTTCCGGAAATGGAGACACTTACTAATTGGGGCACAACACAAGGTGCAAGTATGCACAGACCACAAGAATTTAGAGTACTGGAGAACGGCACGAGTGCTCAACCAACGGCAAGTGAGATGGGCACAGGAGTTCTCCAAATTTTATTTTGAAATTTGCTATGTGCCAGGCCCAGAAAACGTCAGGGCGGACGCTCTCTCACGCAAACCAGAGTATTTGGAGGGGGAGGGAGCACCCGAAGAGAGACATATCATCCCAGAGGACCGCTGGGTGTGTGGGGCGGCGTTGGTGGGGCAAAGGGAACTGGTAGAGGAGACGCAGAATGATGAATACGCCCAGAATAAGCTCCGAGGTCTAAGGAGGGAGGGAGAAAACTCCGGAGGTTTTGAAGAAAGAAACGGGGCATTGTATTACAAAGGGGCACTATATATACCCGAAGGGGAATTGAGAGGGAGAGTACTCAAACAGATGCACGACAGCCCCACAGCAGGGCATTTTGGGCAACACAAAACCATGTGGTTGGTTACCAGGGAATTTTGGTGGCCCAGGGTGAGGGAAGATGTAAGGGAGTATGTAAGAGGGTGTGACCAATGCCAGCGAGCCAAGGGAGAAAGGCGGGCGCCGGCGGGGTTATTAGAACCGTTGCCCACACCAGAAAGGCCATGGGAGGCGGTATCGATAGATTTTATGACTGATCTGCCGAAATCCAAGGGGAAAACCGCCATACTGGTCGTAGTAGACCTGTTAACTAAGATGGGCCACTTTGTAGCGTGCTCACATGCAGTCACGGCGGAAGAGACAGCTAAATTGTTTGTAGAACATATTTTTAGACTGCATGGCGCCCCCTTGAGGTTGATCTCAGACCGGGGCAAACAATTCACGTCCAGGTTCTGGAGGAAGCTCATGAGCTTACTGCACGTGGAGGTCAATTTTTCGACTGCCCGGCACCCAGAAACCAACGGGCAGGCGGAAAGAGCAAACGGTATCCTCCAACAATACCTGAGGTGTTATGTCAATGACAGAGAACGATTGGGTGGAAAAGTTGGCGCTGGCGGAATTTGCCTACAATAATGCGGAGAATGTGTCCACCGGGATGAGCCCCTTTTTGGCTAATTATGGGTGCCACCCCAGGGCATTTCCAGGGGGAGGAGGGGAGAGATGGAGCGTCCCAGCCGCCGAACAGTTTGTAGAAGAAATGGAAGCGATCCATCGTCAACTCCAACTCAACTTAGAAAGGGCCAAGGAACAATATAAGAAGCAGGCAGACAAGAACAGAAGGGAAGGTGAAACCATAAGGGTGGGGGATCAGGTGTGGCTGTCAACCTAAGGATTGCCGTTCAAGGGGGGTTGTAAGAAATTGAGACCCAAAAGATTGGGACCATTTGAGGTCATTCAACAGGTTAACCCAGTGGCTTTCAGACTCCGGTTACCGAACCACATGAAACTGCACCCAGTATTCCACAGGTCATTGCTGTCACCGTATAGGGGGGGAAATGAAGGGGTTTTCCCACGGGGACCAGTCTTAGAAGAGAGGGAAAGCAGCAACCATGTGGCGGAAATCCTCGACTCCAGGTGGAAGGGTCATCAGGTGGAGTATTTGGTGGCGTGGGAAGGGGAACCGGAGTCAGAAAACACCTGGGTGACGGCAGAGGAAGTCAATGACGAGGTCTTGATTGAAGCGTTCCATCAAAGGTTCCCCAGGAAACCTCAGTCAGTAGCGAGGTTCCGGAGGGAGTACTTTGGCACCACCGACGAGGAGGAGGAATTGGAAGGATTCACGGGGTCTGAGTTGGAAGAAGGAGTAGATTCCGATGAGGATGAGTACTTAGAAACCCGAAACAGCAACCGGTGGAGGAAAATGTTCGAGACTTCGGAAGATGAGGGAAGTTCTTTCAGGGGTTTTGCTCCCTCGCCTCCCGCAGAGGAGGGGAAAGGAGGGGGTGAAGGGGGCCCTGGAGGGGAGGTGGATGTCAGGGAACTGCCATCGGGAGAACTGGAGAGGAAGAGACTCACAGAGGCTGGCAGAGACTTGTCAGCTGATGAGGGAACCAGCAGGGGGAGAGAGGCAGTTCCAAGGGATAGTGAGTCGGAAGGAGGACTCAGAGACAATTCCAGCGAGAACAGCGAGGAGGTTTCGGGACCTCCTATAGGGACGCCCACTCCTCGCCGGAAATTGTCACGTAGAGAGTCCAGAAGACGTGTTTCCGTTAAGGAGCTTTTATGCTGGAAGAAATTCTGTAAACGCCCACTGTCGGATTCTGCCAGCGACTGACGGAGCCATGTTTATGGGGCTCCGTTACAGACAGTGGTTTGTGGACTTAGCCAAACACTGAGGGATCAGTAACTTTACGCACAAGCAGCTCAACATCCCATCACAGTGGCTTACAACTTATCTTTTTAATTACAAACATAACAAAAGCAGCCATGAGCAATAAATAAAAGGCATTAAAAAGCACACAACCAAATTGAGGGATTTCCCCATAAATCATAAGATCTAATAGTAAACATAAAAAAATAGTATTAACAACAGCAATGAAACTCCCTAAACAGTACCTCAACTCCAGCAGCCTCAGCTTTTGTAGCTGGAGTCAGTCGGGGCCCTGCCCTTCTGGAGCACTGGAAGCCAAAAGAGAGTAATCTCCCAGCTGCGCCCTGCCTTTAATGGGCAGGCCACACACCCTGACCCACCAGATTGGCCGGCCCGGCGAGTGACGCAGCCGGGAAACCCCAGCCGCACAGGTCTGGCCTCTGCGCACATGGAGGGGTCATGAGAGCCCACAACACCAGCTCCTCTTAAGGTGGAAGTGGCCTTGCTGTCTGCTGTGGAAAAATTATTTGACCTATGTAAGCTACTGACCGAATATGAAGATTTATATATGTACCACGGAGCTATAAGTGCCTGAACCCTGTCGAATGACTGAGCCCATGTGTCTGGGCTGAAATTAATTTTGCAATGGCACAACGGAACAGGGACTGTTCGCAATACTAGAACTTGGAGACAATCAATGAAGCTGAATGCTTGAAAAGTCAGAACAGGAGTACTTCTTGCAGGACATATTATAATTATGGAATTTGCTCTCACAAGAGGGAGAGAAGCATCAATTGGAAGGCTTTAAAGAGGATTAGACAAATTCATGGAAGACCTGGCTATAGGTCGTTTTGAATTAAGTCCTAGGGCTGAGCGATGTCCAGTTTTCAGCATCAGTGATATACTGATATAGCACGAGGTCTGAAATAAGGATGGAACTATGGAGAGGTGAACTGGGTAATGTCCTGGCAAATGCTACTAATTAAGAGACACACTTTTACTTACCCAGTTTAACATATTGTTGCACCTGTTGTTTTATAGACCAGAGCAAGAAGGGCAGTAGAAATCAGGAGAGAAGCGATGGCCAGCTTCATCATTTATCCAACATCACAATTTTTTACATAGCACACACACACATTGTGATTCACGATACATTGCCATGTCCAATATCATGAAAATGTTACCACAACGTGGACCCATTTTGGATGATGCCTTGATACATCACCCATTGCCCAATTAGAGAAGACCCTAAGTCACTCCTTTCTATTAACTTCAATGTTTAGGGGTAATGTTGAATTACACCCTGGGTTTCTGCCTCCCCTGTGTGAGGCAGTATGCTGTTCAGGTCCTGCTTTTGAGCTTAGCATAGACACCTGCTTAGTCACTCTGAGAACAGGATGTTGAGCTAGATGGCTCCCTAGCCTGATCATGCTAGGCTCTTAATAATAATAATAATAATAATAATAATAATAATAATAATAATTTATACCCCGCCCATCTGGGCAGCTTCCAACAAAATATTAAAATACAATAATGCATCAAACATTAAAAGTTTCCCTAATCAGGGCTGCCTTCAGATGTCTTCTAAAAGGCTGGTAGCAGTTGTTCTCTTTGACATCTGGGGGGAGGGCGTTCCACAGGGCGGGTGCCACTACCGAGAAGGCCCTCTGCCTGGTTCCCTGTAACTTGGCTTCTCGCAGTGAAGGAACCACCAGAAGGCCCTCGGCGCTGGACCTCTTATGTTCTTACCTTTATCAGATTCCTCCACTCCACCCCCATCTATTATCAGTACATATCATGATTTAGCTACTTCCCACTGCCTTGCTGAAAAGGACTAATTCAGGGAAAGGGAGGAATTGCCAAGTAAATACCTATCTTTTCAGTGAATGAATCATAGGATTGCAGAGTTGGAAGGGACTTTGGGGGTTATCTTGTCCTAATTCCCAGCAATGCAGGAATCACAGCTATACCATCTCTGGCAGATGGCCATCCAAGCTCTGCTTAAAAAACCTCCAAAGGAGAGTTCACCACCTTCCCAAGGTAGTCCGTTCCACTGAGCTAAAATGAATGCAGATATAATGGCCAATTTAAGCTTTCAAACAAATAAATAGGACACAGCATGCACAATACACAAGCCTTGGACTTTCTGCAACACAAAGTGCTTTTTGCTCCACTCTCTTTAAGGAAAGAGCCAAGGGGCAAGAACGAGTGTCAAAGAAAGAAAAGCCAAGCACATTAAGAAGGGATGGAAAGACAAAGTAATATTTTATGACATGCTTCACTGTGCATTATAGAGAGCAGTAGCACCTGACATTTTTACATTTATTTTTAGGAGAGATTCACACCTCCCTCATTGTCAGGCACTACTGAGCACTTTGATGGATGATTTTTATTCTTAGCGGTGATATTTATTTTCCCATCGCTTCGGCTGAGGGACCCTGCGACCCCTCCAGGCAGGCCTTTTGTGTCATTCCGTTATTTCGACAGGAGGTGAACAAGAAACAAAAGAGCGCAATGCCACAAGATCTGGATTCATGCGCTCCCCAATGTGATGTTGCAATTGTGGTGTTCTCTTCCTTCAAGGCAACCCTTGTGTGTGAGAGAGAAGGGGGGGGGGGAGGCAATGTCAGGGACGGTATGTTCACCAATTAAATATGGTTAGAATGCAATCAGTTTCCATACTTTAAAACAAACCATCCATATCATCTTAAAGTATATTCTTCTTACCCGAACCTCCAGTTTAGGCCTTCAACTCAAAAATGGGCATTCTGGGGATTTGGTGTGGGAGAGATCTATTGCAATCCCTGTTTGGCTCAGTAATATGATGACCCACTGGTGGAGGAAGAGGGGGGCGGGGGCAGCACACTCTCCCCCCCCCCCACAGTGCAATTCCAGTGGGGTGCTATCGCGGCTGCCCATCGCCTGCGCTGAGTGCCATGCCCCCAGGACGCATGCCACACCCCCAGGATGCGCACCAGCCACGCCCCCCCAGTGCCTGCTCTCCGCCACTATGATGGCCTAGGGCTCAATCTTCAAAACATTGGTCCACATGCATCTGCCAGCTGAGCTAGCAGCAGCCCCTCCCAGAGGCTCCTTAAGAGATCTTGCAACATGTTCCTTTAGTCATGGATCAATCGGTTGCCTTACACAGCAATTCCAGCTCCTGGAATCCGTGAAATAAGTTCAATGCATCATAAAGCCAGTCCACTCCTATCAGGAAAAGTTCCACTGCACCACACTCCTTTCCAGGTCATTTCCTTCCCATCCCACATCTCAAAAGGCACCCAGAGCCATTGTCACAAAAACTTAAGTGTTCTCAGGTGAGATGCAACCATTTGGATATGTGCATTCCCATTCTGCCCCAGCCCTGCACGTCATCTCACTCGCCACGCTCCCCGTTGCCAGATCAGCCTGTCAGAAGAGATTCACTAAGGCAGTCAAAGTGTCACTTTGTTTTAAAGTGTATGCAACGGCAGATCCGCAAAACGTAGACAGGTGCTCTTGGTGGGAGGAATACATTAAGTGCCCGGCATCAAGATTGGAAAAGACAATGTGACTCCACAGTGATTGAAAAGTTGTCTTTGAAATACCTGGCCTTGGAAAAGGAGGAATCAATCCTAAGGCTTCCCTGAAGGAAAATACCTCAATTCATTCGAGTATATGGCAGTTGATGGGTACTTCAACCCCTCCACCTTGAAAACTAGGGAGCTTCTGCAAATGGGATGCTTGAAAAAGCTTGAACTCTCAAGGCACCTCTCAAGGATTTGCAAGGAAAATGAGAAAAACATAAAGGGTTTCAGGCTCCTTCCTCTGCCACACTCCCCTACCAATAAACAAACAAAAGGAAGACTCTTCCGGTTTCGAACAGAGAGGAGTCACTAGCAACGATGTGGACTGACAATGCTGAAATTGGCTAATAAATAATAATAATATATTTATATGCCATTCATCTGGCAGGGTTGCCCCAGCTACTCTGGGCTACTACATTCTAAGCCATGGGTAGGCAAACTAAGGCCCAGGGGCCGGATCTGGCGCAATCACCTTCTAAATTCGACCCGTGGATGGTCTGGGAACCAGCGTGTTTTTACATGAGTAGAATGTGTGCTTTTATTTAAAATGCATCTCTGGGTTATTTGTGGGGCATAAGAATTTGTTCATTTTTTCCCTTTCAAAATATAGTCCGCCCCCCCCCCACAAGGTCTGAGGGACAGTGGACTGGCCCCCTGCTGAAAAAGTTTGCTGACCCCTGTGAATCTAAGCCTACTATAAAACCAGTTGCTCCGTCATAAGAGCAACATATAAGAAAATAAACAGAGCCTGCTGGATCAGACCAGTGACCCATCCAGCCCAACATTCAGTTCTCACAGTAACCAACCAGATGTACATAGGAAGTCCACAAGCAGGATGTGAGCACAACAGCAATCCATTCACTCGCAGTTCCCAACCACTGGGACATAGTGCCTCTGATAGTTGGTAGCTATCCCTGACTCTTGTGGGGGGAAATTCTATAGTTCAGCTGTGTGAAAAAGTACTTTCTTCCGTCTCTCTTGAATCTTCCAACATTCAGCTTCCTTGGGTGACCCAAAGTTCTGATGTCATCGGAGATACTAAGAGTCCCTGTTCTGTTGGGCCATTGAGAAATTCACTTCATCCCAGACACAAGGGCTCAGTCCCTCAGTCATTCAACTAGGAATGCCAGTGTTCTCTGATAAAAAAGAGTTTTTATTAGGGTTTATAAAGAAAAATACAAAGATTTTTATCAAATATCTTTTTTTTTTGTCCAAATTAAAACATTAATCAAAAGAAAAGAAAAGAAGTTAAAGTGAAGTTGCTGCCAAGGAGTGTGGTGGAGTCTCCTTCTTTGGAGGTCTTTAAGCAGAGGCTTGACAACCATATGTCAGGAGTGCTCTGATGGTGTTTCCTGCTTGGCAGGGGGTTGGACTTGATGGCCCTTGTGGTCTCTTCCAACTCTATGATTCTATGATTCTAAGTTCTCTAAGCTCAGGTTCAGACATGTTCTTCAAGGGCTCATGAAAGCCCACCTCAAGAAAGAAGTGAACTTGTATTGACTTATATGTTATCTTTTATTAAACCACCTCAAGGCAGTTTACAATAAAAAACCTTTATAATACAGTTAGAATTTTAAAAAACATAAACCAGCAGTATTAACAGTCAGTGCAATTATTGTAACACACTTAAGGCCTCAAATTTCTCCATCTTGAAATAACACCCACACCAGGGAAGAATTAAATCAGCAATACCAGGGAATTCATGTACAGGTGGCCTCAAGCTCTGATGTGCGCTGCCGCCAGGTCTCTGCTCCAGTCCTGCAGTGAGAGCTGGAGGACGGTTGTTTGGCAATCACAAACTCCTGAAGGCTAACTGCTTAATTCTGCTGAATGTATGTGGGCTTGGACACCGTAATTAAGTCTATGGTGCCACAGAGTTCAAGGCTCCATTGAGCACTACCAACAACATCATGCTTAGGCAAGCAGTGGTGACTATAATGATGGTAAGCCCAGTTGCTGGTCATGGGCTCTGCTGCGACCAGGCCCTTGCCCCAGTATGCCACATATTGGCACTGGTCTTGAGAATTTCCTAGCACATAGGAAGGCAGGAAGCTGCCTTATACTGGTCCGTCAAGCTCAGTATTGTCAACACTATACGACAATGGCTCTGCAGGATTCCAGAGTCTCTCCAGCTCAAGCTGGAGGTGCCAGGAATTGAACCTTCATGCAAACCAGGTGATCTGCTACTGAGCTACAGCTACTGAGCTGCAAAGCAAGTCCTCTGTTACTGAGCCATGACTACTTAGCTATGATGCACTTCCCTGGAATTTTGAGATCAAACGGGAGCTCACCTCGTCATGCAGATTCGAACCGTCACCCTTCCAATCAGCAAGCCCAAGAGGCTCAGTGGTTTAGACCACAGCACCACACACATCCCTTGGTCCTGCACATTATATCATAGGGATGGCCCAGGGCATGAGAACTTACTAGAGGCAGATTGAAGTAGAACGTGTCAAGTGATTTGGTGAGTTCCCTGAGATTCTAGGGCATGCTGCTCTTAACCAGAAAGCATAGACCTGTTGCCAAGTATGGAGCAAATCTTACGAAAGCTTGGAGGATCAAGCCATGCACCCAGCCACTGGTTTTCAAAACACAAGTGAAGCAGAAGGATTGTTGTTGCTTATATTAAATAATAAAAAATACAAGATAGGGATGTTTAGTGTATCTGAGCACTTATGAAACCCCAAGTTCCCTCCTGTGTCATCCTATCTCCAGATTAACAAAAGACCTGGGGGGTGCTCGAGGTTTTGACTCAGATTTATTATACAAGCTTTCCATCTAGAAGCTTTTGTACACCGGTGATTTTTGTCATTGAGAGAGCTCTTAACTTGTCTCTCCTTTTTCCTACATCCAAAATACATGGTACTTCTGTTTGACTGAGTGATGGTGGCACTCTGCAGCAGCACTGAAAAGAAAACACAACCTAGTATTCCTCCATGTGAAGAGAATGTTTATTAAAGAGCTTTTTTCTGTACACTGCAGAAAGTCCACTAAAACTGCTGCTACTAATTAGATTATTTAGCAGTCATGTTGTGCCTGATGTTGTACAGATCATATAAGTGACACAGTAAGTTCCTAGAGCTTTTCTGATCTTATGGCATCTTCAGGCAGGAATGGGAAAGACTCCTTCGTCTGAAATTCTGGAGAGTCATTGCCAGTTGCTGATGGCAATGCTGAAGTATGTGATCATCCAACCTCTGCTTGAAAACCTCCAATGACTTTACTTTCCCCAAAAAACCACAGTCCTTCCTGTTGGGAATAATCCAGACAGAAATTCCCAGGTGTCAGAAAAGGTTATTTATGTATGCAACAACTGCGGCCCGTGTTTTGTTAGCACCAAAATGGAAAATGAGCGAGGTCCCAACCAAAGAAGATTGGCAGCTTAAGTTGACAGAATATGCACAACTTGCAGACTTAACATATAGAATGAGAGAACAAGAAGAACATACATTTAAGGAAGATTGGAAAACGTTTATTGAATATATGGAAAATAATTGTGTACGCTGGCAGCATTAAGATAAATTCAACAGTGTAAATAAGTTTTGATGGATGTAATAATGGAAAGCTGATTGGTGTAGTTTTTCTAAAATATTCAGGGATATAAGGTATGCAAAATGAGGCATGGAAAGAGAAGAAGGGAAGTCACTGATATCTTAAGTATGTAAATGTTTATTTGAAATTGTAAAACAGATAATTCAATAAAAATCTTTTTTTTTAAAAAAAATGAAAACCTCCAGTGAAGGAGAGTCCACCACCTTCCCAGGTAATTTCATTCCGCTGTTCAACAGCTCTTACCACCAGAAAGTTCTTCCTAATGTTTAATAGGAATCACCTTCCTTCGAATTTGAATTCATTGGTTGGGTCCTACATAGATCACTGGTTTAATTCACTATAGAAGGCAGGGTTTGTCGCTCAGTGGTAGAGCATTTATTTTCCAGGCAAATTTCCCAGTTCCATCTCTGGCATTTCAAGGTAGGGCTGGGAAGGACTCTTGCCTGAAAAGAGTAGGGAGCCACTTCCAGTCATTGTGCAAACAAGACCAAGCTAGATGGACCAACAGTTTGGGCATGTGAAGGAAGAAGAGTGAGGGTGAACATAGCATAGCACCATTATCTGCCGCATCTGTTCTGTCTCTTGCATGCACATGTTAAAAGGTGGGAGAGAAGCTTCTCAGTCATATGGCACCATTTCTGTTATGGCTGAGAGCCTGGTCCATTTCATTTTAGGAAATTAGAGTGCTGCAGCAGTCCAAAACTGTGCTCTGAAAAACAATCACGTTCAGCATCTCCGAAAGATGTAGAGGAAGGAAGAGGATATAAAGCACCAGGCACAAAAACCCTGCCTTAACTACATCAGAGAGCTGGACCGAAGGCTATGGGGCAGTTAAGTGCTTCATAATATTTATCTTCCCTGAGTGAAAGGAAATACAACAATTCATGGCTGGTGGAGACGGAGGGATCAAATTTCTCTCTCCACTCAAGGAGATTAACGTCATAAAAGATCCAAGCCGTCATGCGTCATTACAGAGACACATTGCTAAGTTGTGAAGTAAGGATGCTTTTGGCATTTTCCATGAAATAGGAGTAATAATATTCAGTGGGGTTTTTTTTGTTTTGTTTTTTAAAATGAAAAGTTGGAAGAGTGAGATTTGCTGCAAGCTGAAATCTGATGTCCATAACCGTAGCCAGGAAGAGAGCTGCTGGAGAGTTTCTTGATGTGGAAATGAGTCAAGGAATGCAGAATATTGTGGCAATGAGTGCAGCCACTTTGTTGATTCACTCCTCCCCTTAAAACAATTAATTGGAGTGCAGATCAGATGCTGCCACAGCAAGGCCCACCCAGCAGGTAAGATGAGGCAAGGTGGGAGAAGGTTCTGGCTGACTGAAGGTAAGGCAGGTTTCAGGCTAGGTTCTGGGGTAGTTGTTGTTGTTGTTTAGTCGTTTAGTCGTGTCCGACTCTTCGTGACCCCACGGACCGGAGCACGCCAGGCACTCCTGTCTTCCACGGCCTCCTGCAGTTTGGTCAAACTCATGCTGGTAGTGTCGAGAACACTGTCCAACCATCTCGTCCTCTGTCGTCCCCTTCTCCTTGTGCCCTCCATCGTTCCCAACATCAGGGTCTTTTCCAGGGAGTCTTCTCTTATCATGAGGTGGCCAAAGTATTGGAGCCTCAACTTCACGATCTGTCCTTCCAGTGAGCACTCAGGGCTGATTTCCTTAAGAATGGATAGGTTTGATCTTCTTGCAGTCCATGGGACTCTCAAGAGTCTCCTCCAGCACCATAATTCAAAAGCATCAATTCTTCAGTGATTAGCCTTCTTGATGGTCCAGCTCTCACTTCCATACATCACTACTGGGAAAACCTCTGGGGGTTTAGTAGTCTGGGGTAGTAGTCTGCATCTTTTTTTTTTTTCAGACGCAGGGCCCACTTTTAACCCAAACATGCATTTGGGGACCCATTTCTTGAACCTTTGCCATATATGTGCATGGTGGTAGTGCTCCTGTTGTGAGCCGCCTTGGATCAGACAATGATCCACTGGTCTGTCCTGCCCCACCAGCTGAAGACCAGTGCTCTGGAGGAATGTGGAGCTCTGAAGTTGCTCTGGCAAGGAACAAGCTGAAACAGAGCCCTGCTATGACTGCATAGCAGCTTCATTGTCAGCACTGCAGGATGCTTCTGTATTTACCCCTCTCTGGTAATCTCCAACTGTAATGGAGCAGGAGCTTCAGGTCTTTCTGGGTCTTCTGCAGGAGAGTCCTCCCAGTCAGGGGATGGCAGTGCTGCATCCTCAGGCCAAGGAGTCCTTGGCCCAGTAGGTTCATCTGAGAGTGTTTATGAGCCTGTCCTTGCATGCCCTCCCCTTCCTGCTTCAAAGTCCTCACCCCCAACCTCAGAAGCTGAGGAATCTGACCAGAGGCGGAGCTAGCTACTCTGGCACCCAGAGTGGTGCACATGCTATGCACCCGAGGGCGGGGCTAGCCACCCAGGGGGCGGGGCAAGCATCCCAGAGGGGTGCTGCCCACGGTGAGCATCCCGGGGGGATGTGGCAATGTTACCCCCTCAGGGATGACACCCAGGGAGGGCCGCACCCACCCCCCTTCCTCCTCCAGTGAATCTGACTCCAGGGTCATGATGGATGAGGACCAAATCCAATTCCCAAAACAAAAGAAGCAAACACACTAAAAGGCAGAAGAGTTTGACAGCTTTGGGCTTCAGCCTTCTATCTTCAACTAGAATTACCATTTTCTCCAGGTTTCTCTCTCCCCTGTTCCTATTTATTTGTGTGTATTCATTTCTGGATACCTTTGCAATTTCCAAATCGCCCGCTGATTAGTATGGCATACGAATGAACAAAAGTGGCCTGGATTAAAATGGTCTCATTTGCATATTTAACTAGGCCCTTATCTAAAATTCTGATGGATTTTCATGATGACTTGTGTGTGTGTGTGTGTCTGTGTGTGTGTGTGTGTGTGCATGGCTGTGAGAGTTAAGGAACATTGATTCTAACGCACCTCTAAATGCATGCTTTACCCTAGTATTGGTTTTCAGTATACCAGCTCAGAGCTGCAACATCACAACTCCCCCTCCCTTTGTGACAACACTCCTACCCTTTCTTATTTGGTGGAGGCGGTTCCACTGTGGCAAATGGAATAGTACCCCACTAAGCTCAGCCTGCCCACCTCCCTCGCTCCTAACTTATAACCAGTCCAGGGGCAGGTCCCAGCATTGAAAGTTGTGGGAACAAATCCAGAATTCGTTGGCTTTCTCCAATATTGGCTCCTCTTCTTTCTCAGTCACAGTATTGCCCTTGCAGAACTCAGCCGGCAGAAGGATAGGGACTAAACTGGCATGACTTGGCTCTGCCTGTCATTGGCTCTGGCACCACCTACTGTTGGGCTCCCAGCCTTTTGCCCCACTGGTTCTAAGGAGCACCAGCCTTCGCTTCTAAGGAACACCTGCACTAAGTAAGAACTCCCTCACGCTCTCCATCATTCCTGCCCCCACATACTCACAGTCGCTAAAAGATGTTTATCAGGAGCACTTCAGCCTGCTAAGAAGAAGGGAAAGTGATCTTGAAAGATCTGCCATTAATCCTTGGGCTGACAGTGTTAAGTGGGTCAGGTAGGTGGAATTTAAAGTGCAACCGTTGGAGGCAGATGACATCAGATGCCAATGAGATATATTTAATCATGCACCTTCCTGTTCAAACAAAACCCAGACTTCTAAATTTTAAAATGAAAGATGCAGTATCACAATTTAAACAATTTTGGAAATATACTTTTTTAAAAAAACACCTGGGCTCTGCAGTGCTTCAGATGGGGCAGCCCACTCACCAGTCCCACCCAGAGACTGTGGACAATGAAGCCACATGAGGGGAGCCAGTGAGTCTCCAGATGTTTTAGATTGCCCTGATCAATGTTCAGCATGGAGGCAATTTTAGGGTAGCATGACTAGTTTGGCTGCATTGGGTGCTGGGGGAAGGGGCAGCACGACGGAGGAGGAGCCCACTGAAAACTGAGAGCCACCACTGTTCAGTGATGAATAAATTTGTGGAGCAGGAGGGTCACAAGCTACTGACTCTGGTTGCATTGTATTATTGCCACACAATGAACAAAGCATCTCAGCAACAAAGTAAGCACATTCACGAAACAGCTTGAAAATACTTAGCCAGCATTTGAAAGTGACACACAATAACACACACACACACCCTCGATTCTTATTGATTTTCTCTCTCACACACATGCAAACATATGTAGTGCACAAACACTAATAAACAGGACATAGATGACAAAGAACAACTAATCTTGGAATATATATGAAATGAGTGACTATTGCAGACTGTCAATACTAGGACCAGTATCCTTTACCCTAATATTTTCTTTTCCTTGTTCAGCAAACTCAAAGGTGAAGAAACACATTAGATGGAGGCCAGCCACGTTCCTCAATGTTTCTGAAAAACAATGAAATCATGCCATTCTGCCCAAACCAATTATTTCTGCACTGGCCTTGTATCACCTTAAACTTACATGTCACATTTCCAAGTAAGGCTACCTCCCAGAGCTTTTGGTGCCAGAAATCCCTAGTGACTCCGCAAAGTCATGGCAAGCCTGTGCCACCAATAACAAATAGTTTATTTAGCTCCCAACTTCTGCCTGAAAAATAAATTGAAGAGAGCCAGTTGCAGAGAGGGTCGCATTGTCTTGCAATTAGGGCTGGTAGGACTTGTCAGTTTGGGTTCATCTTTGCAACTAAATTCGAATACCTACATTTCTGCAGCAACCCTCATAGAAAATTATTCAGCATTTTAGTGTGAATTTATCCAACTCAGGCAAAGCCTAAAGGTGTGCGGTGAAATTAGGGGAGCAGTTAAGGCCAGAGGCACCAGCTTGCAAGGGTAATTGGGGAGGGTGACATCATGTGTGTGACATCAAGACATCCCAATGTTGTGTGCATGAACATTGTGGCTCCCTAAGCCAGGCAGAAGCTTCCTGGGCTTTGGGAAGGAGGCACCAGGAGAACATTTAGGGGGGTAGCCTAGTTCTCCTAGTCCAGGCATAGACAAACTTGGCCATCCAGATATTTTTGGGACTACAATTCCCATCATCCCTGACCACTGGTCCTGTTAGCTAGGGATCATGGGAGTTGTAGTCTCAAAACATCTGGAGGGCCAAGTTTGCTTATGCCAGTCCTAGTCCACTGATCACACACCACTCGGCAATCCCCCCCCCCCAATCAGCCAAATTTAGGCACAGACCTAGTCATTCTTTTGTTTGAGAGCCAGTATCTTTTATCATAAAATGTAGATTTCCTCCCTCCCCATACACACTGAACAATACAGTCATTCCAATTGTTTGAAAGAGGAGGAAGAGAAAGCTGAGGGCAGACATAGCACGGCGGTGGAGAATTTATGAGGGAAGAAGAAAGGCGGAACACATCCCATTTAAAGCAAAATGATAGTGGGAAAGGGATAATTTACTCCAAGCCCATTAGAGGGTCATTTATAATGCTTTCTGCTTTCTTCCGATTACCAGTAATTAGAGGAGAACGGGGGGGGGGGGAGAAAACAGAGAGACAAGAGTAAAGAAGCAAAAATATTTGTTTGTGGGTAAATTTAAACAACACGGTGCCACCTCCCCCGCAGTCAACACCACCTCACACATTTCCAAAGCACAAGAAGACAGAACTCAGGCATTTCTGCGCTCTGATGATGGATACACGATGAGGAGAGAATTACAGAGCTAAATGGGACCAGAACGCAATCAAGTTCAACCTTTCGCATCAACCCACACACTTCCCCAGAGATTAACCCATGAATACCACAACTGCTCTGTTGTGCTGCACAGCACTGCTCAGCACAGAGACAACATCCTATGAAGCAGTTCCTGCTTTGTTTTTTGAATTATTATTATTATTTCCCTCGAAGTCTAATTAAGGACTCCAGACAGAATCGCCATTTGCTGGGGCCTGTTCCCAATAAATCAAGGATCCCCATCCGCCCTCCACATCCAAGGCTCACTCTCATCCACTCCCACCAACCACAAAGATAATGAATTCCTGGACAACCCACTATTGGAGAGCAGGTATTTGAACTACGAAAACAATTGTGTGCAGAGGACGGTGACTGAGAAGTTCAAGGGTCTGGGAACCAAGCCTTATGAGGAGTGGTTGAGGGAGTTGTGTGTGTTTAGCCAGGAGAAGAGAAGACTGTGAGGTGACATGAGGGCCACTTTCAGATATCGTAAGGGCTGTCACATGGAAGATGAAACAAGCTTGTTTTCTCCTGCTCCAGAGAGTAGGGCTCAAACCTATGGATTAAATTAGAAGGAAGGAGATACCTACTAAACATTAGGAAGAACTTTCTGTTGCTAAGAGCTGTTTAACAGTGGAAGGAACTACCCGGTCAGGCTGTGGGCCATCTACCTCTGCTTAAAAATCTCAAATGAAGATTCACTGGAGATTTCTAAGCAGAGGTAGATGGCCATCTGTCAGGGATTCTTTAACTGTGATTCCTACATTGAAGGGAATTGGAACAGATGAACTTTGGGGTCCGTTCTAGCTCTACAATTCTCTGAGTGTGGAAGTATTAGAGCTATGTCTGTGTTTTGTGCTCTGACGTTATTCAGAAATGTCCAATTGGCTTGCTTTTCAAAGCTAAACATCTGGAGGTCCTGCTAGCCTTGCCCCTCAATGAAATCCCGCCCCTTCGATTCATCCCTCAGCAACCCTGCCAGTAATTATACACCACTCATTTTCTCCTACTGGATAATACCTTCAGCTGCTGCAAATGAAAGCAACTTGCAAATTCCAAAAAGCAGCTGCCTTTCAGTTTACATATTGTGCTGGAAAGTGCAGGTTCACCTTTACATGTGAACAGAATCTCCCCCCATTTTTAATCATGGGGAAATTAGAATGACAGCTATGCCACCCAGTGCAACCACTTGGGACCATGACTTCTGTCAGCATCAGGAAAAATATATATGGGGGAGGCTCAATGTCATTTGTGAGGTGGGGGCAAGGACACCAGCTTTTGTCCAATTATGTGATGCACTGGTCTTGGCCCTGGCGAGAGTCAAGTCCTCAAATCATGGACAGCCTGACAGATCTGAGGAGATTTTTACAGGAAAGCTGTGATAGGACTTTCCACAAACAACAACAAGAAGAAGTGACCTGTTATTATATTACCCCAAAGCCACAACCTTCACCCACCCACCCGCTGTCTCTTGTTAGTCTCTCAGCAGCAGCCGGAGAGAAGGGAGATAAAATGTGTTTTAAAAGAGATGAATTGCCTTCCTACCTTCTGGCCTGCATGCTGGATCACAAATATTAAAGCTCCAATGTCAGGCAACATTATCATCAACTGTGTGTGCGTGTGTGTGTGTACGTGTATTATAGATACATGTCTATCTATAGATAATGCAACAAAAACAAACACCCCCATCTTCTCCCCCCCCCAAGGCTTTGCTTCCTTCTCTTGGGAAATACATAAATTATGGAATAATTATGGCAATAATTTGACCATATTTATTTCATTTGGCAGATGAGGGTAAAGTATGACCTGGTGGTCAAGTTCAGCTGCAGCGCCGCATTAGCCTTTGAGAAGCCGCAGAGAAAATGTGGAGTTTGGAAACTTCTCACACTTCTTGCATTCAGCGAAAGTAACAAAACGAGTCCACAAGGCCAAGAAAAATAGAAGGCAAATTATCTCAAACACTGGCTTCGTAAGAGAAAATTATCCATCCCCATCTCAATAAGGATTCTCACAGAGCTAGACAAGGTGAGGAAAATGGCAACCTTGGAGGATCTCGGAGGAAACTATTGCCTAGAAACGACAAACTGCCAGTAACAAAAGGCTGCTTCCATAATGGCTTCCATAAAGTAAGAGTCAGTGGCTCCGTCCCACTTCTTTGTTTCAGAGGACCTCAGTAGGAGTTGCTTCCTGGTCTACCACTAGAGGACAAAGGCAGGAAATGCTGCCTGTGTAACCTTTGTTCCATTAAAAGCATCATGCAATTTCTGTTCCTGTACTGGATTTGAGTGTGGTTTTATTTTGAGATCCCTTTGTAAGCCACCAAGGTGATACAGAGGTAGCCTGGGACCAGACAAATCTTTTCACTTGTGATTTGTCTCAGTTTCCCAAACTTAAATCAGTTTGCATTAAGCCAGCATTTTAGTGCTAATTTCTCCTAAAACACACATTTTTGGGGAGCAATAATGCATCTTCTATGTTATCTTCACTACCATTTTATGCACACTTTCTGCTAACATATGCATTTGTGTACACATTATTTGTTTGGAGAACTGAAGTGCAAAACTGTAGAGAAGTGCAAATTTAGCCGAATTTCAGTTTACATGTTATTGCAGAAAATGAAAATTAGACGTGTTTGCATGAAAATCTAAATCAAACTGAACTTTTGCACCGTCCCTACACAAGGCCCAGGGGGAGGGGATATTAATGGGGTTCTTTTCCTGCACTTCCCCACAAATATTATCAGTAGAAAACATATAAACAAAAATTTAAGTATTTATATCATTATTATATGCATGTATTAGTTTAGTTCAAGTGTATCTAATGCGCTGCCTACCACATGTTGCTGGACTCTTAACTCCCACCAGTCCCAGCTAAGGTCCCATCTGCAGTATCTCAAATTAAATCAAAGCAGTATCATACCATAAACATGGCTTTCCCCAAAGAATCCTGGGAGCTGTAGTTTGTTAAGGGTGTTGAGAGTTATTAGGAGACCCCTATTCTCTCACAGAGATACAATTCTCAGAGGGGTTTAACAATCAATCTCTCTTCCTGGGGAACTCTGAAAATTGCAGCTGTGCCAGGGGAATAGGGTATCTCCTAAAAACTCTCAGCAGCCTTAACAAACTACAGCTCCCAGGATTCTTTGGGGGAAGCGGCAATGGCTTCAAGAAGTGGGGTACCGCTTTAAATGTATCATGCGGATGGGGCCATAATCAAAGGCCAGGGATGATGGAAGTTGCCATCCAACAATATCTACATGACATCACATTGATGACCCCTGGTTCAGTATGCAACAATTAATGATAAGCTGATTAATAACCATGAATAATGTCAATTCACTAGATAGGCAAACCACTTCAATGGAAGAACATCTTACAACATCAGAAAATTATAAATCATCATTTTCTCTATCTAAGTAATATTGACAATTGCACAATTGCTCAAATTAAGAATAGATAACATCAAATATTTGTTCAATGCAAACACAAGTCCTTTATTAGAATGATTAATGAATCATTTAGTACTAAAGAGGCAACTGGCTTGAATTACTTCTTCCTAGCCTTCATTTAGGCAAACTTATCAATGAAACTGTCAAAAGAGATTTGGCTGGCAAGCTATGAAAATAATAATCTATATATGGTCGGTAATTCTATCCTTTCTTTCCACCAGTTTTCCTGGAACAGGCATTAGGGTGGTCACCCTGTAATTTTCTTCATCCCCTTTTTAAAGGTTAGTGTTACATTGGCCACATTCCAGTTTTCAGGAATGGAGGCTGAGCTTTGTGTTGCGATACCAGTAATAATAAAGAGGCCAGAGAGTATACATGGGGTAAAGTAGGACCACTTTAGTAAACTATATCTTAAGAAATGATGCACTTAGTCTTACACAATTGCACAGAGGGAAATGTATCCTGTGTAGGAAATCATCCAAAAATCTATCAAGTTTTGAAGACCACTTACTAGAGTAAAAGTTGACTCAAAATCTGATTCTTTCCCCTGCCATTCCCCTTCAAGTGAGAAGAGGACATTCCTGATTCTTGGCCCCATGGAGCCACACAACCCCAAGTGAGTGGTACAGGTTAACCCTAAAAGTGATTCATACCTTGCCCCATAGGTCACAGAGCCCTGTGTGCAAATCTCTGGAGTCGTTTGTCACCTGAAGGTGCCTCAGGGTGCTTGCCACCTCTTCCCTTTCCCACCCACCCACCTTCCAAGTGACTAAACCAATTAAGCAAATCAACCTAATTAATTGATACCCACCACTAACTACACCTACCCAGCTCTACAATGTGGAGTAGTCGGAAATATATCCTACTGCTAGCCAATCGCAGAAGGAAGCAACCAGTTATACTCACATTGCATACTGACAGAGCAGTCTGGGTGCTGCTTTTGGAAGAAGGAAACTGGGAGGTGAAGCCTTAAATACCCTCCTATCCACTCCTCTCCTGTGCTGGAATGAGCCAGCTTCAGGAGACCAGAAGGAGCTTCTTGCCAGTCTTCTGGTCCCACTGCAAATGATTTCTCACCTGGACTCCTTTTGGAGTGGGAAAGGGGGAGCATTTCCGTTAGAAGACCAGCAATTTCACATTTGACTTCTTCAAGAATCCTGAGGTGGGTGCCATCCACATTCAACAATGTGTCAGTTTTTATTTTATCATTAAGTCCTAGAATACCTTTCTCTTGCACTGCTATTTGCATCAGATTCTCAGCCTCCCTGTGAAAGCTAATTCAAGGCATAGGCCTTATATTTGCTGTGAAGACAGAGGCAAAGAATTCATTCAGCTTATCTGCAATCTCCCTTTTCTCCTTTAGCACACCATTGACTCCCTTGTAAGGCAAAGGTCTAAGTAGCTTCCTATCTGCTTTTGTTATTCTGATATATCTAAATACAGTGGTACCTCTGGTTACAAACTTAATTCATTCCAGAAGTCTGTTCTTAATCTGAAACCGTTCTTAACCTGAGGTACCACTTTAGCTAATGGGGCCTCCTACTGCTGCCGCGCCACTGGTGAACTATTTCTGTTCTCATCCTGAGGTAAAGTTCTTAACCCCGACATACTACTTTACAGTTAGCAGAGTCTGTAACCTGAAGTGTTTGTAACCCAAGGTGTTTGTAGCCCAAGGTACCACTGTATATCCTTTCTAAGGCAGTGTTTCCCAACCTTGGGCCTCCAGCTGTTTTTGGACTACAACTCCCATCATCCCTAGCTAGCAAGACCAGTGGTCAGGGATGATGGGAACTGTAGTTCAAAAACAGCTGGAGGCCCAAGGTTGGGAAACACTGTTCTAAGGAATCATTTCCATTTTCCTCAGTGTGGCACTGTCATCCCCCCCCCCACCCCAACACCTCATTCCACAGGGCAGCATGGGAGCTGCCATCTGGGAGCAGGATCCATCACAACTTAAAAGAGGTGGGTAGTGTAAATGCCAGAGGAGTGCTATTGAACCCAGGAGATTCCTTACAACGGAGATGGGAAACATCTGACCCATAGGCCATTGTTTGCCCCACCAGGGGCTCTAAATTGACCCACAACTCCAAGCCCTCTGTACCTCAGCTGCCACTGATGCCTGCAGATTCAAAGAGCAGTGTGAGCAACTCATAAAGCCCTTTCAAAAACAGCTCAATGCTGCTCTTAAAACCTCTGGAAACTGGATATTTAAAGGGCAGCCCAGGGCTCCTGAGGGGGGAAAGGGCTTTCAAATCGCTGTGTGCTGCACTTTGACACCCAACAGTCAGAATTTCAAAACAAACCATCCTCCGTTGTCACTGTTGTTGGAGTTTGCCTTATATATAATGCAGTGCAGAGCAGAGATAGTCTGGTAAGATGGCTGGTTGAAAGAATAAGGAAACTTCAGGTTTATTACTCCCGAGTCCTGGCAAACAAAGCCATTCCGAGCACAAGCTTAGAAGTGGCCATCACAGAGTCAGGAGGTTCACAAAAGGCAAGGTCTAACATGAACTGAAGCGACAGCAGGAAGGAAGTCAAGTTGGAGAGGAAAAACCATCTATGGGTAGTTACTCAAGAAGGAACCAGTGAAGGGAGAATAGGTTGCCTTTCTTTCTATCACCCACCACTGGTTCAGGGCTCTCCTTGCTTGGAGGCTATTAAGCAGAGGTTGGGTGGCCATCTGTCATGGATGCTTTAGCCTGAGATTCCTGCATTAAGATTCCTGCACTAGATTACCCTTGCACTCCCTTCCGACTCTACAAGTTTATGGTTCTATGATTTTATGAACTATGATGTCAGATGATTGCCAGATGGGAAGCCCCATCCACCTGTCAAATGTGGTCCTCCAAGGATGGGGAGATAAGCATCTGGGCTGCTGATCAGAAAAGTTTCTCCACCCCTCCCTTACAATAACCATAAGTAACTTACGGCCCAAACCTAGACAGCATCTTAAAAAGCAGAGACATCACCTTGCCAACAAAGGTCCATATAGAAAAAGCTATGGTTTTCCCAGTAGTGATGTATGGAAGTGAGAGCTGGACCATAAAGAAGGCTGATTGCCGAAGAATTGATGCTTTTGAATTATGGTGCTGGAGGAGACTCTTGAGAGTCCCATGGACTGCAAGAAGATCAAACCTATCCGTTCTGAAGGAAATCAGCACTGAGTGCTCACTGGAAGGACAGATCCTGAAGCTGAGGCTCCAAGACTTTGGCCACCTCATGAGAAGAGAAGACTCCCTGGAAAAGACGCTGATGTTGGGAAAGATGGAGGGTGCAAGGAGAAGGGGACGACAGAGGACGAGATGGTTGGACAGTGTTCTCGAAGCTACCAGCATGAGTTTGACCAAACTGCGGGAGGCAGTGGAAGACAGGAGTGCCTGGCATGCTCTGGTCCATGGGGTCACAAAGAGTCAGACACGACTAAATGACTAAACAACAACCACAACAACTTACGGCCCGTTGGTTTCCCTCCATCTGACCTATGGCCTCCCCTCCTTGGAGCAAACGTCTGACTGCTTTCAAGCCTAATTGCTCCCTTGGGGGGCATTTTTTGGGGGCAGGGAGGGTTGTGTTAACCCTCCCAATCTGGCCATTTTGTCTGAAAACTGCATCCAATGAAAGGCTGTTTAGAAGCCTAATTACTTGGTGGAGAGCCCTTTTTCTGAGGGGGTTGTCGCAGCTGGGCGAGCTAAAACCGAAGAAAGGTCGTGGAGGGCAAAATGCATTCATTTGCTTCCACGCTCATTTGGTTTCTGCCAGGGAAACTTCTGAAAAGGGCCAGAAAATGCAACTTGTCAACAGAGATCTTTAAAGTTAAATAAAATAAGGAGTGTCTTTAAAAATCATTCTTTCTGCCTTTAAGTAGGTCACTCTGTTTTCGCTATGGAAATCAGAATCTCTTCAAAAAGCAGACTTGGCTCTGCATCTCCCTTATCTACTTAATGCTGGAAGTCTGGGAAATCATCTCTTAAGAGAGGAGGAAAGGCTAGAGCTGTGAAAGAAACACATTCAATTTACCCCACAAACATGTGAAGGAAAACTGATTACTTTTTAATCAGAGATGCACCTAATTTTCCACTTTTTAAATGTTCTGATTAATTTTTTTTTAAAAAAATGTTATTTCAAAGGGAATGGAACCTGGATGGAGCAGCTTTAAAAGATGTGGGGTTCTGCTGGAAACACGGCAACCCTGTTTTCCATGAGAAACAGCCAACATAGAGTAATGGGTATATGACGAGAATGAAATAGGCACACACACAAAAAAAGAGAAGAACAAGCTAACTAGCACCTATGCATTAGGTATGCTTGAGGAGTTTAAATTCTGGGAATACTAATGTGAACTGACCTGATCCACAGCTCTTGAACTAATGCGCAAATTGAAACATAATTAACTTCCCCATTTTTCACTTCTCTGACGTCTGCTCAGGAAAAAAGTACCAGATGTCATATTTTAAAATAAAAGACGTTTTTAGAAATGCACCCATTAATATGCTACTTTCCCCCCAAAAAAAGAAAATGTGTACTTTGTTAGATATTTCATCTCAACATATCCACTTAAAAATGCACTTTATCCTACAATACACTAGGGGTGTTTAGAAATGCATACACTGACGTTTAAATAATGATAATATGGATTTTAATGTAAAATAAAAATAATAATGCAACATTCGCCTGGGGAGCTTGTAGCCAGGGCTGTCGCAACGAACAGCCACATGAGCCTTTGGGAGGCAGAGATGTGAGAAGGCATCAGAGGAGGGAGGGAACGAAAGAGGGACAGAGGCCATTGTCGCCCATGGCACCCCTGACTATCATTCTAGGCACCCCAGGGTGCTACAGCACACTGGTTGAAAACCACTGGGTTAAGTGCACTCTTTGGTCACCCTACAACTGCATTGATTTGTGGATCTCTAAAAAGGTAAAGGGACCCCTGACCATTAGATCCAATCATGGCCGACTCTGGGGTTGCGGCGCTCATCTCGCTTTACTGGCCAAGGGAGCCGGCGTACAGATTCTGGGTCATGTGGCCAGCATGACAAAGCCGCTTCTGATGAACCAGAGCAGCTCTTATGCTGATCAGTGGGGCCACAGGGCACTTATAGGTTCACATGGTCAAGCCTCTCATAGCAAGGAAGAAGCATTCCTTCCAGTCCTTGGTTGATTCAGTTAATATTCTTTATTTCTGCTTTTTTGCAGATCCCCTATGTTGTTACATTTAAATAAATATAGCATTTGTTTCCACCACAGTTATGGTGTCTCAAGTCTTCACCATATGGGCATGATGGCAATTTCTCTTAAAAACAAACTTGGGCAGGGCGTCCCTTCAAATAGAGGACTGTCCTCTAAAATAGGACAAACATCCCTGTATTCCATATTCTGGTCCATTGTGGGGGAAGAAACACAAGCTCCTGGGCTTGAAAAGTTCTCCCTCCTCCTTTTATGGTCCGCAAAAGAAATGCAGGATTTGTCAGATGGCATCAGGAGTTCAGCTGTTCCGCACGCCATGTGAAATCCTTGTCCCAGTTTGCACTTGGTTACGGCACAACTTTCGGTCATCATGCCACTTCATTACTGCATTATTTTTAGATAATTGCTACCACCATGTTAGAACGTGGGTCAATAACTCTATGATTTATCGTCAGTTGGAGCAGTAAGAGAGATAAACTATCCAACTAGGAATATAGGAAGCTGCCTTATACTGAGTCAGATTTTGATGCTGATGATTGTTGTTTAGTCATGTCTCTTCGTGATCCCATGGACCAGAGCACGCCAGGCACTCCTGTCTTCCACTGCCTCCTGCAGTTTGGTCAAAGTCATGCTGGTAGCTTCAAGAACACTGTCCAACCATCTCGTCCTCTGTCATCCCCTTCTCCTTGTGCCCTCCATCTTTCTTAACATCAGGGTCTTTTCTAGAGAATCTTCTCTTCTCATGAGATAGCCAAAGTATTGGAGTCTCAGCTTCAGGATCTGTCCTTCCAGTGAGCACTCAGGGCTGATTTCCTTAAGAATGGATAGGTTTGATCTTCTTGCAGTCCATGGGACTCTCAAGAGTCTCCTCCAGCACCATAATTCAAAAGCATCCATTCTTTGGTGATCAGCCTTCTTTATGGTCCAGCTCTTGCTTCCGTACATCACTACTGGGAAAACCATAGCTTTTACTATACGGACCTTTGTTGGCAAGGTGATGTCTCTGCTTTTTAAGATGCTGTCTAGGTTTGTCATTGCGTTTCTCCCAAGAAGCAGGCGTCTTTTAATTTCGTGGCTGCTGTCACCATCTGCAGTGATCATGGAGCCCAAGAAAGTAAAATCTCTCACTGCCTCCATTTCTTCCCCTTCTATTTGCCAGGAGGTGATGGGACCAGTCGCCATGATCTTCGTTTTTTTGAGGTTCAGACCATATTTTGCGCTCTCCTCTTTCACCCTCATTAAAAGGTTCTTTAATTCCTCCTCACTTTCTGCCATCAAGGTTGTGTCATCTGCGAATCTGAGGTTGCCAGCTAGCTCAATATCACCTGCACTGACTGGCAGCAGCCCTTCCTGGAGTTTCCTGGACCATTTTGCATAAAAAGCAGGTGCTCCATCCCTTAACTATGGCCATTCCCATACTTCGTAGACCTTGCAGCTTCCTACACCTTGGCCCTTCCTAACCTGCCTTACACCAAGTCATACTTATGGTTCATCTAGCTCCATAGTGTCTCTGCTGACTGGCAGTAGCTCTTCAGGATTTCACACTGTGGTCTTTGCCAACCCTACCTAGAGATGATGGAGATTGAACCGGAGACCCTCTGCATGCAAGCAGATGCTCAACCACTAAACTACAGCCCTCCCTCCAACTGTTAGAGAAGGAAATCCAATGGGGATTTGGGCTCATCAGATGAGTTTGTGGGTGTAAACAGAACTCTTTGAAGCACAAATTTCCTCTCCTGTCAAAGACCCAGCAGTGAAAGTGTGCAAGACACAATCACTTAGGGCAGTGATTCTCAATTTGTGGGTCCCCAGATGTTGTTGGACTACAACTCCCATCATCCCTGAACTCTGGCCTTGCTAGCTAGGGGTGATGGGACCCAAGGTTGAGAAAGGCTGCCTTAGGGGTTTCAAGAGGTTAGTTTGGGGATCTTGGAGTTCTAAGACAACTTGGTCTTAACGATCTGCACTACACAGTTATGAATTACCGGTCTCTGCAGCCACAGTGATTCTCCAGCAGTTTGACTTCACCCCTGGTGGCGCACACTATTATCTGGATGCCAACAGCAGCAATGCTCCTAGGAGTACAATTTCTGCCATTCAGTAGTCTAAGGTTAGCATGGGAATCAAATTTTACCCCCTCACATTGGTCAAAGATTTGGTCCTCTAAACCACATAGGCAAGGGGGAATTCTTTTAAAGAAAGTTCATGGGTGCCTTATGATTCCAGTGTGCCTTAATCATGTTTTGAAAACATGTCCCCCTCCCTGCAGTGTTGGTGGGGTTTTAGCACACAGGGCACCTACTGCCATGTGTAGATGGACTGTATTCATGTAAATAAGAGTTGAGTTTTAGTGGTGATGGAAATTGATTACCAGCTGAAGAATCTTACTAGACCCTCAGCTTTGCTTACACTCTCTGTTTGTGGGTAGGAATGCTAATGTTCACTGTAAAACTCTGATTACTCATTCGCTGGTCACCAACAGCTTGGTCACAGCTCAGGGTTGGCAGGGTGCTTTTACATATGCTGGTTTTACATACAAATTGGTTTTAAAAGGTCTTGTTTATTTCCATATATGAAAAACTGAATCATCAGCTGTGGGTTATTCAGGGAGATATGGATCCAGTAGACTTTGCAGCCATGTGATGGCTACTTGCAACTTATATGACAAAACAAACACAGGAATTGCAAATTCCCTCTAAATGTGATGTTAAATGGAGATTATATTGCTTTGCAGATTGTACACATTGCCATTGTACTCTCTGTATGCCATTTAACTTGCTGGGTTTGATCTATTCCAAGTTCGTTCTGTTATATGGCTCCATGTATGCTTTAGTCCTCTTTTATCAATAGAATTTTTGCAAAAAGAGTGAACTGCTTGAAGGGAAATGGAAGAATCAACACACACACACATCTAACCAGGTACAACATGGACATACTGATATAAAAAGCTAAAAATGATGTGTTCCTTCCCAGGCATTACAGCAGTTTTAATTTCTGTAAACTACCATTGCTTACGTATATAGCCATTTTAGATAAATGTATTTATTTAGGATTTCTAGATCTTCTTAGCCCTAAAGTGTGTGTGCTGCATTACCCTGCATGTCAAAAATAGATGGATTAATCGGCTATTCTAGTTAATATTTGCTGACAGTCCAATCCTTTTGCATTCCCCACATAATCACCCTTTTAAGTCATCTAATTTTCACATTATTTTCCATGGGCTGAATTACCATCATTCATTGAGCCAGCCCCTTATGCTTCACTATAGCACTCCATAGCTTCAACCACTGTCCTAACAAGTTGTATCAATGAAAAGAAGCTTTATGTCAGACTGCCAATCAATCAGTGCAGAGCAAACAGTGCAAGCAGCAGTTTTGACTCAAAGTTCCCTAGAAAAGAGGCAGTTTCCATAAATGTTATAGATGCTGTTCTTATGTACAGGGCAGATCTCAGACCCATTGAACCTAATGGACACAACTAACTTGGGGCCATTGGTTTCAGTTGGTCTATCCTGAATACAAATTAGCTGGAGAGAAGCTAATGTATTACCAGTCCGCAAACTGATAGGCAAAGCTGAGATAGAGCCGTATCCTAACTCCCTTTGAGACAGTCTTAACAGTATGGGCTCCCCTGTTCTGTAGAAATGCTCATGCTTTGCTGTTTCTTGTAGACATGCATCACCCCAAGCACATGGCTCAGAGGAGCCAACAAGCAAGAGGTTGTCTCTCTCTGAAAGTCGACCCAATGCATGTTAAAAGAACCGGGCAGGGCTTCTGAATGCAGGGCAGCAAAAATGCCTGGTTTCAGCACTGTCCCTGGCAGAATCTCTGTGGACAGCTCCCCGCTTTCCTGCTTTACTGCAACGGGTTATAGCTCCTTTGCCTGGTCAAAGGAGTTTCCAGCACCTATATACGTAAGCACCAACTTGGACCAAACCTGGAACTCAGGAGCCGTTACAGTGCTATTGAGTGATGTCCCAATTCCTTCCTGAACAATTGGGTGCAGAGTCTCACTCCTTAGAAAGCAGATTCTGACTCAACACCAGGAGGAACTTTCTGACGACAAGAGCTGTTTGACAGTGGAACAAACTCCCACAGGTGGACTCTCCTTCCCTGGAGGTTTTTCAGCAGAGGTTGGGTGGCCATCTGTCATGTATGATCTAGTTAAGATTCCTGCACCAGGTTGGACTTGATGACCTTCCAGCTCTAGAATTCTGTAATTCTACTTGATGCAGTTGCTTTTGTTTTGGGGATGCTCCATGGCACTCTCGTCACTTGGCCCTCAACTTTCATTACTCAGTAGGAGCTTGGCCGGGGAAAAAAGCTGGTTTAGGATTCTTAGGACTACAAAACCTATGATGCAATACAATGACTAAGTATCTATATATGTGGCGGGTGGAATGCACCAAGACTGTAAAGGAGCCTAAATGAATCATCCAGCCCGGACACTGAAGTCCAGCGCCGAGGGTCTTCTGGCTGTTCCCTCGCTGCGAGAAGTGAGGTTACAGGGAACCAGGCAGAGGGCCTTCTCGGTAGTGGCACCTGCCCTGTGGAACGCCCTCCCAGCAGATGTCAAGGCAATAAGCAACTAATTTACTTTTAAAAGACAATTGAAGGTAGCCCTGTTTAGGGAAGTTTTTCATGTTTGATGCTGTATTGTTTTTAATATTCAGTTGGAAGCCGCCCAGAGTAGCTGGGGTGGGGAAACCCAGGCAGATGGGTGGGGGTATAAATAATAAATTAGTAGTAGTAGTAGTATGTAATCACAAAGGCAAGCATAATGGTGAGGGACACCAGCCCATTGAGTTCCACAGAAGTAACTTCACTGCACATTGGGGGTGGAAGTGGAAGGATTTTAGCAGCATCCATTAGAAGCTTCCAATGAAATGTGCCTGGATTCAAGAAAAATGTCCAATCCTGAGTCACGCTCAATGGTCAAGGTGCAAAAAACTTGATTGTCCCCCTCAACCAGCAAGAGCAACAGAAGTGAGCAAGAACTCGAGCATGCACACATAATACAAAAGCTCAAATAGATGAGCTATAAATGGAATATTTATCTAGATCACATCTAGATCACAGATGTAAACATACATATAGAAGGCACAAGGGTATCAAAACTGCAATAGTGTTTTGTTTTGTTTTTTAAATATCCATCTTTATAGCTGGTGGAGCACATTTTTACATCCTACTTAGCCTTGCCTGAGAAAAGTGAAATGGAACTCACCAATCCACACATGTGGAAATGTACAACACACAATGGAATTCATCCAGAGCATCCCTGTGTGAATTATTGCCCTTGTGAAGCACTAGCAAGCATCTCCATTCTGCTCCAAACCACATAAGTCTGCAAGCCCCTGATCACCAGAACAATCTGGTTGGTGAACAGTTTTCCACTCTCCCCCTCGAAACTCAGAACATGAAATCCATTCACAAGAGCAGGTAGCACTCAAATAATAATAATAAGTAAAACACCCAGTAAAAGATGATAGATGGAAACAAATTGCACATGCCTATGAGCCTCTCCTTGTGTCCTTTTCACTGAACATCCATCATGCCTGGTGCCCAAGGTGCTATAGGAGCAGTTATACGTAGTTGGGTTTACAAAACCATTTGGGAAGGTGGTCATACTGCTCTGTTTGCAATAGGTGCATTTCCCATTAAAATCCTGTATTTTTTCATACCAAAAATGTTCCCGGGTTGTTGTTTTGGTCAACTTCTGTTGTACTATAGTGCTAGAGTTTCCCACCAGTATTAAAAGAACTGGCAGATGTGATCTCAGAACCACTGGCAGTCATCTTTGAGAATTCCTGGAGAACAGGCGAAGTCCCGGCAGACTGGAGGAGGGCAAATGTTGTCCCTATTTTCAAAAGGGGGAAAAGAAAGGACCCAAATAATTACCGCCCAGTCAGTCTGACATCAATACCAGGGAAGATTCTGGAACAGATCATTAAGCAAACAGTCTGTGAGCACCTAGAAAGGAATGCTGTGATCACCAATAGTCAGCATGGATTTCTGAAAAATAAGTCATGTCAGACTAACCTGATCTCGTTTTTTGACAGAATTACAAGCCTGGTAGATGAAGGGAACGCAGTGGATGTAGCCTACCTTGATTTCAGCAAGGCATTTGACAAGGTGCCCCATGATATTCTTGTAAAGAAGCTGGTAAAATGCGGTCTTGACTATGCTACCACTGGCTGACTGATTTGTTACTGGCTGACTGACCGAACCCAAAGGGTGCTCATCAATGGTTCCTCTTCATCCTGGAGAAGAGTGACTAGTGGGGTGCCACAGGGTTCTGTCTTGGGCCCGGTCTTATTCAACATCTTTATCAACGACTTGGATGATGGACTCAAGGGCATCCTGATCAAATTTGCAGATGACACCAAACTGGGAGGGGTGGCTAACACCCCAGAGGACAGGATCACACTTCAAAACGACCTTGACAGATTAGAGAACTGGGCCAAAACAAACAAGATGAATTTTAACAGGGAGAAATGTAAAGTATTGCACTTGGGCAAAAAAAATGAGAGGCACAAATACAAGATGGGTGACACCTGGCTTGAGAGCAGTACATGTGAAAAGGATCTAGGAGTCTTGGTTGACCACAAACTTGACATGAGCCAACAGTGTGACGCGGCAGCTAAAAAAGCCAATGCAATTCTGGGCTGCATCAATAGGAGTATAGCATCTAGATCAAGGGAAGTAATAGTGCCACTGTATTCTGCTCTGGTCAGACCTCACCTGGAGTACTGTGTCCAGTTCTGGGCAGCACAGTTCAAGAAGGACACTGACAAACTGGAACGTGTCCAGAGGAGGGCAACCAAAATGGTCAAAGGCCTGGAAACGATGCCTTATGAGGAACGGCTAAGGGAGCTGGGCATGTTTAGCCTGGAGAAGAGGAGGTTAAGGGGTGATATGATAGCCATGTTCAAATATATAAAAGGATGTCACATAGAGGAGGGAGAAAGGTTGTTTTCTGCTGCTCCAGAGAAGCGGACACGGAGCAATGGATCCAAACTACAAGA
This sequence comes from Podarcis filfolensis, assembly GCF_964270895.1. NCBI lineage: Eukaryota > Metazoa > Chordata > Lepidosauria > Squamata > Lacertidae > Podarcis > Podarcis filfolensis. The sequence goes on from NC_139618.1 coordinate 10,122,126, forward strand.
AAGAAGATTCCACCTAAACATTAGGAAGAACTTCCTGACAGTAAGAGCTGTTCGACAGTGGAATTTGCTGCCAAGGAGTGTGGTGGAGTCTCCTTCTTTGGAGGTCTTTAAGCAGAGGCTTGACAACCATATGTCAGGAGTGCTCCGATGGTGTTTCTTGCTTGGCAGGGGGTTGGACTCAATGGCCCTTGTGGTCTCTTCTAACTCTATGATTCTATGATTCTATGACTAATGGTAGGACCGGCCCTGTAGTCTCCACTAAAATCAACAATCTCTCATCTTCTGAAAGATTCCCACTTCCCATTGCAGTTTACAAAATGGCAGCCTGGTGTGAGCTGGTCCCAGTGAAATTCGCTTTCCTAGAATCTACCTCTTCTTTGTAAAATACAGGTGGATCATTGTAATGGTGGATGAGCATGTATAAACAAGGATCAACAGGATGATTGCCTCTCCTTTGAAATGCCAAGCCGATTCGCAAAGAAAACACCATTCCGTCCCTGTGCAACCATGCATTAATTTAATGCTCAAAACTCAAGAAGAGAACAGCTAAAGTTCAGGCACACCGCACAGAAAGTTAAAGGTGGTGGGGTGTTGTTTTTTGCTTTTGTTTTTTCCCAGTGTACACAGCAAACTGCTTTTAAGCTCTGCAAGAAACAAAGCTATCAAAAAACAGCGCTTGGCATCAAGATCACGCCTCAATTTGCAAATCCATAGGGGATGCTTAAGAAGAGAGGGTGGAGCTGGTGGCCTTTGAGTCAGCTTTTAATTAGATCTCTCACCTAGATTCCTTACAACTTCCAACCATGTTCCTGCATCCCACACAGCAGCTTTAAAGCTCTCTCCCTACATCTCAAAAGCGTTGTACCTTGTGAGATTGTAATAGAAATATCTCCACTGTGCCATAAAAAGAAATGTAGCTTGAGGATTTAATTAGCAGCTGTCAGGGGTGACCCATACGTATTGCTGAATTGTTTAACTTGTTCCAAAAGGTACAAATCACTACATTGTGGGGTGGGGGGGTGGGGAGAGTGATGTTTCAGAAACTTGACATTCCTTCAATCCCCGTCTTTTTCTCCCCAACACCATGATGTTTCTGGTAATCAGAAATTGCTGCTCTACTCCATGGACACCGTACATAAAATATTAACACCCATATCACCAACCTGTAAATGAAGATGTGGGGTTTATTTGTGTGTATTAAAAACACACACAAATAAACCCCACAGATGCATCAGAGAAAACAGAAGAGAGGGGAGGGAACCTTGCCCCATATGTGCCCACTTGACCACTTTGATCTGTGGAACTGACATTATTACAGGTGCCATGTAACGCTCATTTCTCAGCTGTCAATCTTCAACTGTGGCAGAACCTATACACTTTGGATACTTCCGGTTAGCGCCGGCGCTTAATGGCGGATCTCAACCGGAGCTCCGGGAGAGATCTGCTTCGTGGGTTCGGGTCCTGTCAGCTACGGCGAAGCGGGGACCCTTAAAAATCACAGGCGCGTTGCCTGTGAACTGGAGACTCGGCGGGCACCTTTGTGCCCCCCCGACGCTGCGAAATAGCCTTTTTAAAGGCTCCGGAGGAGCGGAGGGGTCTTGGAGCGGTGCTGAGAGTCGTCTTCACCCAGCCTGCGAAGCGAAGCCGCGTCGCCATTAGCGGAGAGCGCTGACTTCTTCCCGGGAAATTGGATTAAAAGAACAACTATCCGTGAGTAGGATTGACCGCTAAAATATAACTGGACACTAAAAGTAAAGAAATTGGGCACCGAGACGGACAAGCACTAAAAAGGAAGTCTGCTTTCCGTTCTGTAGCAAGATCAAAGCGAAAGGCACTCTAGCTGTAACTGCTTGAGAGGAAACTTGCGGGATTTAAGAAATCCACCACCAAAGCAAAGAACTCCCCCCCCCCCCGAAGGCAGGAGGGGGGGGAAGAAGATTTTAAAAGTGTTTCCCTGCCAATTTAAAAGAATTGGATTAAGTATCGCTGCTCTTTAACCTGGGATCGGACTGCCGGAGAAAAGGAACCGGCTAAGGACTGTTGCTATAAGAAGCTAAAAAATATCTTAAATTGACTTTGGTTACTTCCAATTTGAAACACTGTTTCTGTGGTATTACAAAGTTACCTACAGGACACTATTGACTGGGATCCCCATGAAAAAGGAAAGAAAAATTGAAAGGGACTAGGAAACTTTTATTCCTTCTTTTTTGAAGAGTGTGGGATTACTTTGAGAAGTACAGAACTGACTCTACGCCCCCTAGAGGACCTACAAATTGTTTCAGCAACAAGTGGAGTTTAAAATTTGAGAACTTTGTTTGTGAGTTTCAAAGTCTGGGAATGACCTTGACTAAAAGACTTTGTTATGGCAGATGGTAAAGAGAAAGGGGAGTTACAAGAAACAACCTTGAGATCTGGCAGACAATACAAAATTGACACTTACATGCAAAGAAGGGCTTCTGTAACAGGAGCCTCTGGAACTATAGTGGCTGCAAAGCCAAAAGCGAAAGCAATGTCTACAGAAGAATCATTTGCCAAGGTATTGGAGAAGATAAATGACTCTTTGGAGGAACTAAAAAAGCAAGGTGCGGAGACTAAATTGCAAGTTGCTGAAACTAAAGTACAAGTTGCTGAAACAAATAAAAAAATTGAAGAAATCTCTGGGAAAATTGACTTAAATACTAAAAGTATAACTGACCTAGGGAATAAAGTGAACTCAAATGCAGAAGCAATTGGGAAATTATTGGAAGATTCATCTACAACACGAAAGATAGCCGAGGAAGCTAAGGAAATTGCAACTGCCGCGGAGGAAAAATTTCCACCAGTTTACAAGAAATTGGATGAATATGAACTGGCACTCTCTATGCAGGATATGCAACGCAAGGAGAGGAACCTGAGGATCAGACTTGTGCCGGAAAAGGAAGGAGAGAACTTGGTGGATGATTTGACAAAAGAATTTTCTGACTTTTGGAAGCAGGAGCTGAAGAAAGAAGATTTCAAGATAGAAAGTGCATTTAGATTGGGAATAAGACAGAAGAGAAATCGACCCAGAGATTGTCTTATTACCTTAAGATCAAAGGAGGAGCGAGATAAAATATTGAACCTGCACTACCAAACAGCCCTTCGAATTGAAGACTTTTTCATTGAGATCTTTAAAGACATCCCTAAGAGTATCTTGGACGCAAGAGGACATTATAAAGACCTGGTGACACTGCTGAAGAAGAACTACATACCATTCAGGTGGGAATTTCCCCAAGGCTTGTCTTTTAAATATAAGGGAAAGAAGAGAAGAATAAAGACTGTAAGTGATAAAGACAAGTTCTTGGGAGAACACGAAGAAGACCTACAGAAAGAGACATTTCCAGGACAAGGGCATCCATCACTGGACACGAACACGGTACCACCGACAGACGAGGAACAAAAACAGGGAGCTGTAGGAGGAAGGAGTAAATAATCCCATCATGGCTCTGCAACTTCTAACCTGGAATTGTAATGGCTTAAATATTCCCAGGAAGAGAAAAAATATATTTCATGCCTTAAAGAAAGACCAATTGGACTTGATTTGCCTACAAGAGACCCACGTGACAAGAGCACACAGAAAATTATTAATAAACAAAAGACTGGGACAGGAATTTATATCTTCAGACAGAGTAAAAAAGAGAGGAGTGGTGATCTATGCAAAAGAAAAATTGCAACCGAAACAAATTTTTAAAGATGATCAAGGAAGATATTTGGCAATTGAAATTCAATTTCAAGGAGAGAAGTATTTGATAGTGGGAATCTACGCACCAAACGAAGGGAAAGCTGAATTTTTTAAGAAGTTGCATGAAATTTTGATGGACCATATGGATTACAACTTAATTTTGATGGGAGATATGAATGGAGTGGTTTCAACAAATATGGACAAGGCACAAAGACAGGTAATAACAAAAGATGGAAGACTACCAAAGACTTTTTTTGAAATGACTGACAATATGGACTTGATTGATATTTGGAGAACAAAACACCCATTAGAAAGAGAGGGAACCTTCTTTTCTGAAGCCAAAATGACATGGACAAGGATTGACCAAATCTGGGTGACTAGCAGTATGGCTCCGAATATAAAAAAAGTAGAAATCTGCCCAAAAACTTTCTCCGACCATAATGCTGTAAAGATGGTGATGAGGCAAACAACAACTGGTTCCTTCAGATGGAGAATGAATGACACCTTATTTAGAGACGAGGAGATCTGTAAGAAGGCCCAAAAAACCTTGAAAGACTATTTTGAAATCAACTTAAGGTCTGAAGTAGAAAAAAGAATAGTATGGGACGCAAGTAAAGCCGTGATGAGAGGGTTTTTGATTCAGCAAAATACTTTAAAGAAGAGAAAGCAAAATGAGAAAAAGGAGAGAATTTTGGAAAAGATAAAAGAAGGGGAAAAACAATTAAGATCGAAGCCAAAATCCCAAGAGATTCTAAGAGAAATCAAATTTCATCAAACACAATATATGGAACTGATGAATCAAGAATTAGAGTGGAGAATTAAACAAATGAGACAAAAGACTTTTGAATCTGCTGATAAATGTGGCAAGTTACTGGCTTGGCAAATAAAGAAGAGACAAAAACTCAACACGGTAACAAATATAGAAGTGGAAGGAAAAAACATAAGCAACCCAGCGGAAATTAGGAATTGTTTTCAGAACTACTTTAGACAACTTTACACACAAGGGCCGCAAAAAGAAATGGACATACAACAGTTCCTCGAGGAAAATGGGCTGAAAAAGGTTTCGCATGAAAGTAAGATAATATTGAACCAGGAGATATCAGCACAAGAAATAGAAGATGCCATTCAAGGCATGACGCTGGGCAAATCCCCTGGACCGGATGGACTGACTTCCAAATACTACAAAGTTTTGAAGGAAGGGTTGATACAACCTTTGAAGGAAGTCTGCAATGAGATTATGGAGGGGAAAAGGGCACCCGATACGTGGAGAGAGGCCTACATTACACTTATACCAAAGACAGAGACTGAAAAGACCCAACTTAAAAACTACCGACCCATCTCGTTATTGAATGTGGATTACAAAATCTTTGCTGATATTTTGGCAAAAAGACTGAAGAGAGTTTTGATGGAGGAGATTCACGGGGACCAAGCGGGTTTTCTCCCAAAAAGGCACTTGTCGAACAATGTAAGGAATATAATTGACATTTTGGAAAAGCTGGAAGTGAACATAAACACTAAAGCTGTTTTGATATTTGTGGATGCCGAGAAAGCCTTTGACAACATTTCTTGGAGTTTTATGTTGAAGAACCTCCGGGGGATGGGGGTAGGCCAAGGGTTTGAAAATGGTATAGGTGCAATATACTCTGAACAGAAAGCCAAACTAATTGTAAATAATGTGGTTACAGAAGAGTTCAAGATTGAAAAAGGGACACGTCAGGGATGCCCTATCTCCCCATTACTTTTTATATCGGTCCTGGAGGTTTTGCTTAATATGATTAGGAGGGACCAGTTGGTTAAAGGGATTCAGGTCGGAGCCAAACAATATAAACTGAGAGCATTTGCAGATGACTTAGTACTTACATTGCAAGAGCCAGAAGCTAGCACGAAAAGAGTTTTGGAAATAATTCAAGAGTTTGGTCAAATGGCAGGATTTAAATTGAATAAGTCTAAGACAAAGGTTTTGGAGAAAAATTTGACACAGATAGAAAAGGAAAGGTTCCAGAATGAGACAGGGTTGACTGTGGTTAAAAAAGTGAAATATTTGGGTATAAATATGACAGCTAAAAATGTGAATTTGTTTAAAGATAATTATGAAAAAACTTGGAGAGAAGTGAAAAAAGATTTGGAGATTTGGTCCAACTTGAAGCTTTCCTTGTTAGGCCGTATTGCAGCTATAAAGATGAATGTATTGCCAAGAATGTTGTTTTTGTTCCAAGCATTGCAAATAATTGATAAAATGGATTGTTTCAAGAGGTGGCAAAAAGACATATCTAAATTTGTCTGGCAGGGCAAAAAGCCCAGAATTAAATTTAAGATACTAACGGATTCAAAGGAAAGAGGGGGGTTTGCCCTGCCAGACTTTAAACTTTATTATGAAGCGGCAGCTTTCTGCTGGCTGAAAGAATGGCTACTTCTTGAAAACACAGACATTTTGGATTTGGAAGGTTTTAATAACATTTTTGGGTGGCATGCATATTTGTGGTATGACAAGGTTAAAGCACATAAAAGTTTTAAAAATCATATTGTCAGAAAAGCACTACTAAATGTCTGGGACAGATATAAAGACTTGCTGGAAAATAAAACTCCAAGGTGGCTGTCGCCAATGGAAGCTAAGGCAGTTAAAAAGTTAAATATGGAGCCCAAGTGGCCAAGATACTGGGAAATTTTGGAAAAGGAAGGGGACAAAATGAGATTGCAGAGTTTTGAGAAATTAAAAGGGAAGGTGAGAGATTGGTTTCACTACCATCAAATTAATGAAGCGTTTAAACTGGACAGTAAAATTGGCTTCCAGGTGGTAAAATCAAAATTGGAGACAGAACTGTTAGAACCCAGTACTAAGAACTTGTCCAAAATGTACAATCTGCTGCTGAAATGGAATACACAAGATGAAACGGTCAAATCGGTCATGATTAAATGGGCTCAGGACATTGGTCATAATATTTTGTTTGCTGATTGGGAAAAGTTGTGGACCACCGGGATAAAATTTACGGCATGTAATGCCTTAAGAGAAAACATTATGAAAATGATATATAGGTGGTACATAACCCCAGTCAAGCTTGCAAAGATTTACCATGTGCCTGACAATAAATGTTGGAAATGTAAAGAAACTGAAGGTACATTTTTTCATCTTTGGTGGACCTGCCCGAAGATTAAGGCATTCTGGGAAATGATCTATAATGAACTTAAAAAGGTATTTAAATATACTTTCACCAAGAAACCAGAGGCCTTTCTCTTGGGTATTGTCGGCCAAGGGGTGTTAAAGACGGATATAACTTTCTTTATGTATGCTACAACAGCAGCTAGAATACTCATTGCGAAGTACTGGAAGACGCAAGAACTACCCACACTGGAAGAATGGCAGATGAAGGTGATAGACTATATGGGCTTGGCAGAAATGACGAGCAGAATCCGAAACCAGGGAAGAGAAGCAGCGCAAGAAGAATGGAAAAAATTCAAGGACTATTTAAAGAAATATCATAAAGTTAATGAAAGTTAGAATGATGTTGGACTGGAAAGTAAATGGTTACTATTAGCAATGGTTAAGACAAGGAAAATAAGGAAGATTAGTCTAAATTTAAATTAAAACAAGGGAAGATTTGCTGAACAATCGATAAGAATTTGGAATACAGAAAGGGGAAGCATGAGGAAGTCGGGGAAGATAGGATATGAAATTAGGATATGAAATGATACATGTTTTTTGTTTTGTTTTTGTTTTTGTATGTTTATGTTTGTTGTATTGTGTTTTATGGAAAAATAAAAATATTTAATAATAAAAAAAAAAAGAACCTATACACTTTGGAACTCCCTGCCGCTTGACAGCAGGCAGCTGCCTTCACTGCACACTTTTCTTGCAGCTGCCTAAAACATTCTTTGTTTAGACAAGCCTACACAGACATATATAAGGTTAATGCATTTCAATTTCTGTTTTCTTAATTTTAATTCTCTTCAAATGTCCTTCGTTGTTTTTAACACTCTTCAGTGTTGATGCTAATATTTCTTGTAAACTGCTAAGAGGTTTTACTACAGTGAAGCTGCATATGTGTCTTGTCAAATGGAAACCATAAAGAAAAAAAATATCTAAGCGAGTGCTGCTTGCAGAAAGCCCCAAGTCGTCTTCCCAAATCCCTCTGCATCTTAAGTGTAAAGGGTCAAGTGATGGGGAGCACCTCTGACTGGGGATCAATTGTGCTGTGGGCTCTTTAAAACAGAGATTGCAAACATGGGAGTCAAGTTGTGGATCAGAGCCCTGGGTGATGGTGGTGGGACAGGAGGCAGATAAGAAGTTTAAAATCCCTATCTGCATCAGGGCCCTGATCAATATGAACCTCCACACCTGCATTATTATTATTATTATTATTATTAGCCAAATAAATTTTGTGATTCGCATCTTGTCTATGACCCTGAAACTTTGGAGAGTAGGACAATTACCTGCTTCTGAAAAGCAGGTGATCACAACAGGTGTTGTGCAAAATCCTCTTGGGCGCCTGCAATACTACTGGTTTATTATTTATATTTTATTTTTACAGTTATATCCAAAGAGCTCAAGGTGGCATACATGGTTCTCCACCTCCGCAATGAATACCCACAACCCCCCTGTGAAGTGGTCTTTTACTTCTTCTTGGGCGATCACTCGTAGCCAAGTAAGATTGTCTTCCAAGAACATGGTTTTAACAGTGAGTCCGTAAGTGACTGTGGAGGCCAATTCTGGCTCCACACGTCCTTCTGCAGTGTGGACATGGTTTCCGGGTGGGAGTTGATCATGGTGAGGGTTTGCCAAGCATGCCTTCCTCTTAGCATGTTCCTCCCTTTCGTCCTGAGTTCGAGCATCTTCAAAGCCCATGACACCTTTGGTAAAGGCTATTCTCCAACTGGAGCACTCACAGGTCAGTGTTTCCCAGTTGTCAGTGTTTATACTATATTTTTTTGTAGGTTTGCCTTGAGAGATTGGATGCCGTTGAAGATATTAATGAAAAATTGTTTTACTCTCAGCTGGATAGCATCCTATCAGAGACGCCTAGGGAGGATAAAATTATCCTCCTGGGTGATTTTAATGCAAGAGTTGGGCAAGATTTTTGTCTGCAGCCCCTGTGAGGTACATTAGGCTGAGAGGCAGTGACTGGTCCAAGGTCACCCAGCAAAATTTATTGCCAAGTTCGATTTTGAGCCCTGAGTGCTCACTAGAAGGACAGATCATGAAGCTGAGACTCCAATACTTTGGCCACCTCATGAGAAGAGAAGACTCCCTGGAAAAGACCCTAATGTTGGGAAAGATGGAGGGCACAAGGAGAAGGGGATGACAGAGGACAAGATGGTTGGACAGTGTTCTCGAAGCTACCAGCATGAGTTTGACCAAACTGCGGGAGGCAGTGGAAGACAGGAGTGCCTGGCGTGCTCTGGTCCATGGGGTCACGAAGAGTAGGACACGACTAAACGACTAAACAACAAGAACAACAAGGATTTTGAACCCAGGTTTCCCAGGTCCTAGTCCAACACTAACCATGATGCTGTGCTGCTCAGGCATATTAAGCCTAAAATGGAAGACATTGGGAGGTGATCTTGCACAGCCTCCAGGCACCTCCAGATTATCAGTATTTGGCAAGAGAGAATCAAGTGCCTACTGGAAGTTTAGGTACAGGGTTTAAGTGGGTGGAAGGGCTCTGTTGCTCTCAGGAGTACCAACTTGAAGAAAATATCATGGGGACAGGTAAGCCCTGCCCCACATAATCCATCACATGATGCAGTGCCCACAAACCATTTGAATGGGAATGCCCATCAACTTTGTGGGCCCCCTCAAATATTTTATTGTAGAGCCTGAAGCCTCCATGGCCCCTAGGAGTTGGCTGGTATGGTTGCCCTAGTACAGTCACGTCCATCTCTATAGCGACTGTGATCTACTCCAAGTATAATAAAACTGGCAGTGACCTACCCATTGTCATTGCCAAGAGTTGTCGAGCTTTTTTTTTTTTTGAAATAATTTTTATTAGTTTACATCAAGAACAATAAGCAAATTAGTTCACATAATTTGTTTCACAACTTACTCTTTTTCTAGTAAATCATTTTTCATTCATAGTAAATCATTCAGTTTTTCCGTAAATCATTCGTAGCTATCATTTAAGTTACGCATTTCTTAGTTTTATATTGACATTCTTTATATCTTTCAATTTATTCCCTTTAGACAATATTTCTTAATTTTTCACAGTGCTTCTTTAAATCCCCTTAGCGTTATCTGACCATTACTTATACTTTCCCGATATTCCACAAATTTCCCCCAGTCCTTGATGAAATTTTGGTCTCTTAAATATCTGATCTTTCCTGTCAATTTATCCAACTCAGCATAATCTAACAATTTTATTCTCCATTCTTCTACAGTCGGTGTTTCCTGTTGTTTCCACTTCTGAGCCATTAACACTCTCGCCGCCGTCACCGCATATCGAAAAAAATTATGATCTTTTCTTTTTATCTCATTTCCTAATATTCCTAGTAAAAAAACTTCTGGTTCCTTTTTGAATGTGTATTTTAAAATCTTCTTAAGTTCATTATATATTTTTTCCCAGAAGTCTTTCACTTTCCTACATTCCCACCACATATGGTGGAAGGAATCCTCCCTATCTTTACACTTCCAACACCTATTGCTTGTCTTGTACATTTTTGCTAATTTTGTAGGTGTTATATACCATCTGAAGAACATTTTCATAACGTTTTCTTTTAATTGCATGCATGCGGTGAAATTTAGACCCTCTTTCCATAGCTTTTCCCAATCCTCAAATTGTATATTGTGACCCACATCTCTGGCCCAGTGTGTCATTACCGACTAATGAGTCGGTAATGAGTTGTCGAGCTTTTTTAGGGGGGAAACCCAGAGTTGTTGAGCGTTTTTTTTTTTATTCAACGATGAATATCGCACACAGCACTAAAGCGAACATTACTTCCGGTTGCCAACAACGCCACTGTACACTGCTGAGGCAGCGGCGGAAGATGAAACTAGCGCCAGGGGAGGGGACACACAAGATTACTTGCCCAAGATTCCCCAGGATCAAGCAATCAACCCGCAATTGACCAGGGACACCCAGCGATTTACCTGTAGATCTCGATCGACTGGTTGGACTTGTCTGCCCTAGTACAACAAAACCACTTTTAAGAAATAGTAATCTGACCCTCAGTGCTTTGGAGCCAGATGGATTTAAGTGTGTTGGAAGAATGAATGAATACTGGGAAGGCATGTGTGTTGATATCAAGCCATATCTTCAGAGGAATTTGGCCACTCTCCAGGTGCCCGGCTTGATTCCATGTTGACCCCCCCGTCAACGACTCCCGGCAAGACAAGGCGAGGTCTTTATCGGCCGATCCTTCTTCAAACGTGAAAGAAGAACACAGCCACTCCTCCTCCCTCACTCCCTGCCATCCCCAGGGAGGGGAAAGAGACAGACAGAAATGTATTTACATGCCTTTATTTCTGTCTTTCCTCAGTGCAGAGAACAACATGTCTGCACCCTCTGATACCCAGCTGCAGAGAGAGAAACTCCACCCATGTACTTCCAGTACAGGGTCATGTGACACTCTGAGCTAACATCCGGTGCTCAGTGCACATAATAGACTGTCCCTGGTTCCCACGGTACAGTCCCATAACATAAACATCCTGTTTGGCTTTCCAGCCATCTGGAGCACTCAGCAGCATTGCTCCTTTTTCATAACAACCTCCCCCAAAAGAATCAATGCATGTTGCGGCAAGCAAAGCGTGATCCAGAGAAGAAAACAAACAGTTGTTATACACATAACACTCCCCTGTTGTTTCAGTTCCACCCTTGGAACTACCCGCCACTGGTTTCCCCAGTGTACCTCTCTGGTTGTCTGGCTTCCAAGGAATGAGTGCATCTGCATTACCTTGGCTAGCAACTCTCTGTTGTGTCTTTGTCTCTGACTTAGACACTGCTCCAACCTGTCCTCGGTTGTTTACAACAGCAACACATGCAACAGCTACGTTAGCAAACTCTTCTGAGTACCTTTTGGGTGGTTCACCCTTTGTGACTCTCTCAGACCTGCGTATGAGGTGCTGATCCTCTCTGCTCACTGGTTCTGTCTCAGGACTCTTAGGAGAACCAGTTCCAACAGTAAACAGTGGTTCCTCCTTCACCTGTGAAGGTCTATCCGTTGTGTGAGATTTCCTCTCAATGACTGTGACAACTGAGCTCTCTGAGCTATCACTGTCGCTCTCAGTTCCACTGTACTCTGTGAAATCATCATCATCATCTGAATCGTCCTCTGTGGGAAATGTGTGTACTATCACTCTCTCCTTTTCAGGAGCACTCTCTAGAAATTTTGTGAGAATCACCTGACCAGATTCAGACAAAATTACTCTGTAGAGACCCTTTTCATAACCCACAAAAATGCCTCTGGCATTCTTTACTCCACCTGGAGCTTCTGTCCTCACATGAGACCCAAAAACCCTGAAATGGGCAACAGAAGGTTTTCTCTGGAACAGTTTCTCAAAAGGAGAACTTCCCAACTCTTTCGAAACCTTTCTCACCCATGCATGACAAAACGACATGAGTGACTCCGCCCAGAACTCATGTGGCAGATGTGAACTAAGCAATTGCGCATTCATCCCCTTTTGCAATTCTTTGTTCACTTTTACACAGACACCCCTGTTCCACGCTTCCGCTGAAACAGCAATCTTGTGTCTGATCCCCTTTTTCTGCAGGAACCTCTGGAAATCCTGTAAAAGAAAAATCTGCTTCTCATCTGTCAAAAGACAATCAATGTTAGCATCATGCATATCTTTAACTTTGTCACAAAACTCCTGAAACCTTTCTAAGGCTTCCTGTGGTTTCTTTAACACATAAACCCAGACAAAGTTAGAGAAATGATCCACACACACAAGATAATATCTTGCATTGCCTCTAGATGGTTCTAGAGGACCAATCACATCAGCATACACCCGCTGAAATGCTCTGTCGACCCTGGCCACCTTCTTGGCACTTGTTTTGGTCACACCTGCAAGAGAAATCATGTTAGACTCAGAATTACATTCCATGTAATCACTTTGGTCAAAGTCCAACAAATACAGTCCACCTTTCTGTCTGGCAGAAAGATATAACTCTCCATCTTTGAAGATCTCGCAGCTCCTATCATCATAGGACAGTCTCAGTCCTTTCTTTGCAATCTGCGAAACACTCAGCAGATTGAACTTCAATTCAGGAAAGAGGGGAAAGAGACAGACAGAAATGTATTTACATGCCTTTATTTCTGTCTTTCCTCAGTGCAGAGAACAACATGTCTGCACCCTCTGATACCCAGCTGCAGAGAGAGAAACTCCACCCATGTACTTCCAGTACAGGGTCATGTGACACTCTGAGCTAACATCCGGTGCTCAGTGCACATAATAGACTGTCCCTGGTTCCCACGGTACAGTCCCATAACATAAACATCCTGTTTGGCTTTCCAGCCATCTGGAGCACTCAGCAGCATTGCTCCTTTTTCATAACAATGTGAACACCCCACAAGTGAATCAGGATAAAATGAAAGTGAATGCCCATTGTGATATAACCATCCCACAAACAAATGCTGACTAAAGGCTGGATATAATGTAACCTCCGTGTAAGCTTTGTGCAAGAGAATAAAAGAATGCTCTATAAATAAGTCATCTGGAGGGGCCTTCCATTGAGGTATGGTACTGTTGACTCTGATCACATGACTGTAACCACTGGAGTCTGAGCTAACACACCAGCCTCCTGCTAGCAGGAGGCATCATGCAAAAGGTGGTGAACTTTCATACACAAAATCCTGCTATGCATCCACAGAACTTCATGTTATATAGTAGCAGACAAATGACATGAACAAGACCTACATAATTTGTTGAAGCAGAACGGCAGAGATCATTCAGTTTGTAACTTAATGGTTAATTCAGTTTTCAGTAGGTCAGCTGATGGGGGGAGGTGTTTCTAAGCAACCAGGTGGAGTGGCATGATGCTTGCTGAGGTAACATGTCCCCCTATTGGCTATGTAGTTCTGAGGGACTCTTTCCTTTGTATGTTTGTTTGAATGTCTCCCTGCTATGCACCACGCCTGAATTAAATAGGTAAAAATTGCTGTTCATTTCTCTTCAAATCATACATTGTTTTTGTTCAGTTTCCTCAGCAAAATCTTCTAAGGATTTCTTGTATTGTGTTTTAATTTGCTGGAAGCCACCCAGAGTGGCTGGGGTAACCCAGTCGAATGGGAGGCTTGAAAATAATAAATTATTATTAGGCTTGTAAATAATAAATTATTATTATTATTTTCTTTCTAGATTCCATCTGGATTGTTAACACATGGTTTGCTTCATGATGTGACCGTGCTCTCCAAATTCCATCTCTTGTGAGGTACAGCTGCCTAGACACCCCACTGGTGTTTTTCTACAGAGAAATAGTGCCACCATCATCCCTGTCTTAATACTTTAGTCTGAAAATGTGGACAATCTAATTTACAGTATTACAAAATGGGAAAGGCTTAAGTCAAGACCGCTCCCCTTCTGAGGTAAAGCCTCATTATTCATATGCAGCTTTCTAATACAGAGACATTTGTTGAGGGTTTCAAAGGAAATGGATGGGGGCCAAGACAGGATCACAACTATCCCAGAATTCACACATACACACAGGGGGGAAATACTTAGCATATGGTTAAGGTCATAAAATAACGAAGAGAAGAGGTACCTGCTGGATCAAACCAAAGGCCCATCTACTCCAACATGCTGTTCCCACAGTGATCAACTAGACACCCCCATGTGAAGCCCACAAGCAGGTAAAAGGTAAAGGTAAAGGACCCTGGACGGTTAAGTCCAGTCAAAGGCGACTATAGGGTTGTGGCACTCTTCCGGAGCCGGTGTTTGTCCACAGACAGCTTTCTGGGTCATGTGTCCACCATGACTAAACCGCTTCTGGCACAAGGGGACACCGTGACACAAGCCAGAGTGCATGGAAATGCCGTTTACCTTCCCGCTGCAGTGGTACCTATTCATCTACTCTCCTGGCGTGCTTTCGAACTGCTAGGTTGGCAGGAGCTGAGACAGAGCAACAGGAGCTTACCCCATCGCAGGGATTCGAACCACCGACCTTCTGATTGGCGAGTCCAAGAGGCTCGGTGATTTAGACCACAGCGCCACCCGTGTCTCATTGCAATTCCCTCAACTAGTACTCAGAGGCAACCTGCCTCGACAATGGAGGCAGAACTTGTGCATTTTTACTCAGGATTAACCCCCACTCCTTAAGTGTGCATAGGGCTGTGGCCCCAGGCATTTTAAAAAAAGTTCTCCATAAATCACACCTGAGTGATTATCTTATCAGGACTGGGGGAGAGGAACACATGCTGAAAGCCATTACTCCAGGGTAGGTAAATCTGTTTTACTCCAGGGTAGCTTCCTTTCTATTGCCAAGTTGCTGAAGTGATAGAACATAGTTGCCTCCTGGCAGATTCTCCCTCCCCTTTTGCTACCAACAGACGCAACAAAGAGTGAGCATTAACTTTGCCTGTAGGGAGTCCGCATCAAAAAAGCAAGCGCACAATGGCTGCAGTTGAAAGCTTGGTGAGGTTCTCTAAAGCTTTCTGTGCTTCAGAAGTAGGTAATTGTGCTGGGTTTTCACACAATCACGTGCACAGAGATAACACATGTCGAAACCACTGTGTGTACAGATAATCCCCCTCCCAATGATGATTTTAAGTGGGGAGGGGAACAGGACTGTAGTGAAGGCAGTAGGTATCTACAAAAACATACGAGGAAGGCAGCCACCACACTTCAGAGCACACATCTTACTTCAACTCACGGAACACGTCCTGCTCATTTCAAGCTTGGAATGCTTTGTTAACATCTGGGAGACCTCACCAGACTTCAAAGGAAAAGAGTGAGAGCGCAGGATTTAACATATAGGAGCACAGAATGCTGTCTTCTACCAAGTCAGATCATTGGGCCCACCTAGATCAGGAGTGAAGAAGATAATGGACTCCAGATGTTGGATTATAGCTCCCATCATCGCTGACTATTTGTCATGGTGCCTGGGGCTGCTGGGGGCTTGCAGTCCAGCATCATTGGAAGGCCACAGCTTCCACACCTTTTGATGTACACCGACTCCCAATGGCTCTCCAGGGATTTAGATGCAAGTTTGAATCTGAATATGCCAAGGGCAGAACTGGGAACATTTGCAAGCAACACACGTGCTCTATGATTGGGCTGCAGCCTCTTCTCAAAACATTGGAAGTTAAGAACGTAAGATGAACCTGCAGGACTAGGTCAAAGGGGGTCCACCTAGTTCCTCATCCTGTTCTTACAGTGCCCATCCAAATGCCCACAGAAAGCCCACCAGCAACAGCTATCTGAGTGGATAGCTCAGTTGGTTAGAGTGTGGCACTGATAATGCCAAGGTTGCAAGTTCGATTCTCATATGGGACAGCTGCATATTCCTACATTGCAGGGAGATGAACTATATCAATCTCAGGGTCCCTTCCAGCTCTGCAAGTCTATGATTCTGCCTCTGACTGTGAAAGCAGAACATACCCATCAGAGATAGCAACCACTGATAGCTTTCTTCTATATGAATTTGTCTGATACTTTTTACCAGCCGTTCAAGTTGGTGGCCATCACTGCTTCTTGAAGGAGCAAATTCCATAATTTAACTATGCACCATGATGCCTTATAGTTGTCCTAAGCATTTATACCATTAGGACTATTAGTCCATATAGCCCCAGCATTGTTTACTCTGACTGGAAGCAGCTCTCCAGGCCCTCAGAGAGGAACTTGTCCCATCACTTGCTATCTGATCTTTCAAGCAGCTGGTACCAGTGGTGGAACCTGGAGCCCTAGCCATGCATCTCACACACACTGGCCTTTAGTTATATTATCTTCCCAATTCATCCCCCATCATCCAGCTGTTTCTTTGCACTGCAGCCTAAAGCAGGTCTAACCATAGCAGAGGTACAGATAAAAGAAAGCAAGTTCCTCTAGATTAGGAGAAAAAGAGGGTGCACACCTACCATTGAGCTGTCTGTAGACAATGTCTTCGAGAAGTGACAGCCTTTTCAAAACTGCATCCTGAATGGGGTTTCCAGCACGGGCAGTCAAGTTGGACACTTCTGCCCTGGGGTGGATTTCGTGGAAGGAGTCCCCACTCTTCACGACGATGGGCCTGCACTTGGCCAGGAAGAGGACGAACCCAGCGACTGCAATCAAGTTTAAGACCAGCAGGACTTTCACTCTCCTCAGAGAAGCCATCAAAGAACTGCCCAAAGTGGGAGATGCAACTCAGGTGACTACTTGGGCAATAACCAAAGGAGAAGGGTGGAAGCAGAAGTTGGATGACCTGCTCGCTGGCTACTTTCACTAGGAGCAAGAGGAGGAGGAGGAGGAAGGGAGGAGGTGAGAACACATTTCCCCATCAGCTTGTCCTTGTGGGAAGACTCCCTCCTTTTTTTCCAGCTTGCACAGCTGGGCTATTCACAGCAAGGGGAAGCGACAAATGTTTGCAGGTGGCGATAATCTTGAAAGGCAGCTCAGATCAGCTCTGCCACTCCAGAAATAGGTGCACCTGCTCCTGGAAAGAAAGCCAACCATTGCTCTCTGCGGGTCCCAGTGAAGCAGGGAGGTTTTGAAAATGTCCTTTTGAGTTTCCAATCCCTATTGGAAGGAGATACCGGAAGACCTCTTCAGCAGCTGCCCCCACCCCCCTACTTGCCAGCAAGAGCCCCTTGACACTACTGGATTTCGGAAAGGCAAACAGCTCAGACTTGCATGAAAACTCTCGCAGAAGGAAACAATTCAACTTCGTTGCAGAGGCTTTGTACTGCTCCCGTGGTCTTTGAAATGGAACTTACTTGGCAGCAGAAGATCCAAGTGTCCCAAGGAAGGAGGCCCCGGGATTGTGGGTCAACCCTTGAGGTCCTTTAAAATAAAGCAATAGCTGGACAAGGAAGAACCTTATCCAATACAGGATCGGCTCAGTTCGCAAGGGACTCAAATGTTGCAGGAAAAACAAGATAGAAAGCAGGGAGGAATGGCAAGAGAACACAGTATAACTTTCACAGGGAGGGGGAGACACAGAGGGGGAGAGAGGGGGAGAGAGGGGGTGGAATCCTAAGTGGGGTTACTGGGACGCTTCCAGACTTTAGGAAGGGGGCCAGGTGGTGAGAGGGATGACATTCCCCCAAGAAAGGTTGTATCCTGCTTCTCCAACAACTGGGGTAGGGGCAGGCAGGGGCTCACAGAGTCTCTCCAAAAGGAGAAAGAGCAAACAAACACGCGTCTCTTCGCTTCTCTTTCCCAATACCTTAAGAACCTTGCGGGGGGGGGGGGATTAAAGGCTCAAAAAACCCACTAATTGTTAGGAAATGCAGAGCGGGGGGAGGGAAGAGGGAGGAAACGTGCAGACAGACAGTGACAAAAGACTTCGTAGGGAGGGGTAGGGAGAATCTGCAGAGAGACAGAAGAGGAGAGAAAGTGACTTTAACAAAGATACGGATAAAAGGAGGCGAAAGGAGGAAGCAAAAGGCAGCAACCCCCCGTTCCCATTCCGCTTGGACCCCCTTCTGAGATGCTTTTAATTGGTCTTTAGGGCGCAGCGCCCGCAGCTAGAATGGGAATCGCCTGCGCTCTGGATGTGAAAGCGACATCGCGGGAAAGGGGGGGGGGGGAGGCGGAAGCAGGTGTTGCTAATAATAGGACCCTCCGCCGCCTTTCTTCGCTTTCGCTCTCCCCTCCCTGGTCGCAGCCCCTCGCCGGCTCGCCAGACGCGCATTCCCTCTCCCGCCGAGGGGGGTTCGGTGCTGCGGCTGCCCCCCACCCCACCCCGCAGCTCGCCTCCGGTGCGCAAAGGATGTATATCTAAATGGTGGCGAGGCTGGAGAAGAGGATGTGGAGGAAGAGGAGGATGGGGGGCGGTACCCCGGGAAATCAGGTCATCGTGGCCTCCACGAAGCTGTTCCGAGGGATCTTCCGTGGCCCGGGCGAGGAGGAAGATGAGGAGGAGGAGGAGGAGGAAGCAGCGGCAGCAGCAGCAGCGATGGTGGTGATCGTGGCGGTGCCTGCGCGGCTGATGGTCCTGCGTTGCGCTCCCCGGCCGCAGCTTCCCATCGCAGCCGCCGTTGGAGCCATCCGCTTTCACTGTGCTGGGAGGAAAGGGGGAGAACAAAATCCCCCTTGCATGGCTCAAAGGAGGCGTTGCAAAGAAAACCTGGGCTGGGGAAAAGAAGGGGAATTGGCCACCGGTTCGCGATTGGAGGCCGGGCTTGAAATGATGCTCTCAAATGCGGCATGCAGGCAGAAAGAGAGGGGTTCTACGGAGGAGGTTTTAACCCCCCCCCCCGCACCACTAGGAGTTAGGCTCTCTGAACACCACGACACAGGCGCACACCAGATTTTGCCGAAATTAATTCTATTCGCCCAATCCTGCTGGTTGCCAACTTTTAAACCAGACCGGGCAGCTTTCCTTTTAAGCACAGTTTAATCTGCAAATGCCCAGGTTTTAAAAACTCCCTGAGATGCTGACGAAAGCTTCCCTTGCTGCTTTGGATCGATCCAATCTCTCCTGCTAGGGGACCCCGCCTTTAGTGTAGCAAGCTCTGCCCTGTGGAACTCCTTGCCAGGAGAGGTCTTGGTAGGAATCATTCAACACCTCCTTTCAGACGGCTCCTAAAAACTTTGTGATACAGACAGGCCTCCGCAATCTTTTTAAAGCAACCACTATTTACTGAATATTTCACCGGTGCTTTTAACTGCAGTGTTCTGTGCTGTATAATGCCTTGCTGTATTTTTTAATGAAAGTGTGGCCTGCAAATTGGGGCAGGGCCCGGTGGTGCTTTGTGAAGCTGGGAACATTCCAGCCTTGCAAAGCAGCTCAGGTCTAGCGTCGCTCCAGCGGTGTCGGTGGCAAGGGCCGGGTTAACATGCAGTGGGCTCTTTTCACCCTCTGCCCTGCACACACACACCCACACCCCACACACAGGTGAGCCCCGGGCGCCATTAAAGCATGCTCTGCCACGCCATGGGCGTTGGATGCTCACCAGTGGTAGGTACTGCCAAGGCACAAAGAGGATGGAGCAAAAACTAAAGTTGAGTGGAGCCATAAGAAGACCCTGCTGGCCAGTGGCCCATTTAGTCCACCATCTTCTCACAGTGCCCACAAGCGGGACAGGAGGGCAGCTATGCCCTCCCCACTTACGTTCCTCAGCAACTTAAATTGTAGGCATCCTGACTCCGATCCTGGGGGTAATTTACAGAAGAAGAGCCTGCTGGATCAGGCCAATGTGGTGTAGTGGTTAAGAGTGGTAGTCACGTAATCTGGGGAACCGGGTTCGCGTCTCCGCTCCTCCACATGCGGCTGCTGGGTGACCTTGGGCTAGTCACACTTCTCTAAAGTCTCTCAGCCCCACTCACCTCACAGAGTGTTTGTTGTGGGGGAGGAAGGGAAAGGAGATTGTTAGCCGCTTTGAGACTCTTTAAAGGGAGTGAAAGGCGGGATATCAAATCCAAACTCCTCCTCTTCATCATCTAGTCAAGCATCCTGTTATCACAGCGGTCAACCAGATCTAGGAAACCCGCAAGCAGGACCTGAGCACAACAGCTCTCTCTGCTCCTGCAGTAACTGGAATGTAGAAGCGGGCTGCCTCCAACAGTGAAGACAGAGCATGGCTGGCAGGGATAGCAGACCTTGATAGTCATATCCACTGTGATAAACACTCATTCAGACATATTTACACTTATTCACCCACACAAGCACCACAAGTGAGCAGAGTGATGGAAGAAAAGAGACCTCTGCCACCATACTTAATCTTTTTCATGAAAAAAGAAAAAAAAGTTAAAACTTCTTACATTATATATATAATTATATATTATTATATTATATATATTGTATATTACACACACACACTTCCCAAGTGGTGCATAAATCCATATAATATATGGATATAACATTATATTATTTGCCTTTGGTGGTGCTCTTTGCTGATTATATTCTAATACATTGTACACTATGTTGATACATTTTTATCACACTGTAGATATGCATAATAAACAAAGACATGACTGAAATACAAACCCATTTGAAAGTGGCCTTTCCCTAAAGTAGACAGTTTCCTCTAAAAAAAAGAGACTGAATTCCAGAAGTGGGTGGGGCAGAAGAGCTGCTTTCCCTACTGTTCTGAAAGCCTAAGTGGTATGAATTGGTTAACTAGCAGGGAGCCTAGGGACAGAGTTTATGGATTTAATTTACGGCCTCTGCAAACTTTCTTCCAACAATCTGAGCACTGATGAACAACACATGTTTTAATGGGCTTCACCCAAGTCGGCATAATCGTCATGATTATTGGAGCACAATCAATGTTCACTAGCCTTTACACATTCAGTAGAAGAAAACAGTGCCTTTCACTGAACTTCCTGTTCACTTACCAAATTTGGTGGGGGGGGGGGAACCTCCAAGAGCTACATCTCCCCCATTGCTCAGCGTTTGGGGGGTTGAAACTCCTGGCTCCTATAATCTGCTCACCCTCCTGTTTCTCCTTGAACCAATCAGCAATGAATGGGAAGTCTGAATCTACATTCACTGTGCTTGTGCCCTTGAGTGCTCACCAAGGCAGCCAACCTAACCCATCCACTGACCTGCCCACAATGGAGCCAGCATAAACTCAGTTAGGATGCATACCATACATTTAAACCAAGCAGCTCCCTCCTCCAAGAGAATCCTGGGAACTGTAGTTTCCCCCCAACAGAGCTACAATCCCCAGCACCCTTAACAACAAAAATTCCCAGGATTCTCTGGGGGGAGCTATGTGCCTTAAGTGTGACTCTGCTCACCTGCTGACTACCAGATCAAAAAGCCCTTAGATTGGTAATAAAGAGATCACACCTTCTCCTAAAAAGACAGACAATTGTCACCTGTGGGAAGGAGGAATAGACAGTCAAATTCTATAATGTGTGAAATAAGATCCACTATTCGCTGTGGTGTAAACTACTGAGCCTTGGGCTTGTCAATCGAAAGGTTGGAGGCTCGAATCCCCACAACGAGGGGAGCTCCCGTTGCTCAGTCCCTGCTCCTGCCAACCTAACAGTTCAAAAGCACATCAAAGTGCAAGTAGATAAATAGGTACCACTCCAGCGGGAAGGTAAACGGTGTTTCTGTGCGCTGCTCTGGTTTCACCAGAAGCGGCTTAGTCATACTGGCCACATGACCCAGAAAAACTGTCTGAGGACAAATGTTGGTTCCCTCAGCCAGTAAAGCAAGATGAGTGCCGCAACCCCAGAATCGTTTGCGACTGGACTTAACTGTCAGGGATCCTTTACCTTTACCCATGGGTAGACAAACTAGGCCCGAGGGCCAGATCAGGCCCATTCACCTTCTAAATCCTGCCTGTGGACAGTCCAGGAATCAGTATGTTTTTACATGAGTAGAGTATGTCCTTTTGCTTAAAATGCATCTCTGGGTTATTTGTGGGGCCTAGGAATTCGTTCATCCCCCCCCCCAAATATAGCCCAGCCCCCCACAAGGTCTGAGAGACAGTGGAACGGCGCCCTGCTGAAAAAGTTTGCTGACCCTGTCTTTACTTTTAAGATCCACTATCAACCAACAACAAGCCCTTTCCTGAGCCCCATCTGTCATATCTCAGATCAGACAATTATGAACTCTTGGCGCCCAGGACGATAGCTGCTCCAACTCCTTCTGAACTTTATGAGGCCCATCCCTTTGACCAAATCATTCTCATGAAAGTGGATCAATAACCCATTCAGGACAGCACCTCTGGCCAAAAGATGACATGAATTCAACCCCCCCCACACACACACTGTCATCCCTGAACATGCTGGCTGCGGCTGATGGAAACTGGAGTCCAACATTTGGAGAGTTACAGATTCTCCATCACTGCCCAACAGGGTTAAAAGAAAGGTAAGTGACCAAGGTAGGGATGCGGGTGGTGCTGTGGGTTAAACCACAGAGCCTAGGACTTGCCAATCAGAAGACTGGCGGTTCGAATCCCTGCGACGGGGTGAGCCCCCGTTGCTCAGTCCCTGCTCCTGCCAACCTAGCAGTTCGAAAGCACATCAAAGTGCAAGTAGATAAATAGGTACCGCTCTGCCGGGAAGGTAAACGGTGTTTCCGTGCACTGCTCTGGTTCGCCAGAAGCGGCTTAGTCATGCTGGCCACATGACCCGGAAGCTGTACGTCGGCTCCCTCGACCAATAAAACGAGATGAGCGCCGCAACCCCAGAGTCGTCCGCGACTGGACCTAATGGTCAGGGGTCCCTTTACCTTTACCTTAAGTGACCAAGAATCAAGTGAATTCTTTGGGATCTGAGCACTGATGCTTTTTTGGGGGTGGGGAGCAGGGCGGTTAATGTTGGAGGAAGAATACCAAAGCTACTTTTAGAACAAAAAAATGCTTGAAATGTGGATATAAAAAAGACTTCGGCTTCCAGAACTGTCAGCCCCAACTCAATTCTTCTGCAGTAAAATGAGCTTAAAACTGTTCTAATCACATCCAGACTTGTTTATCTCACAAGAGCAGCCACGTGGCAGTCAAAGCACTGGGGACAATGTGAGTCTCTAGCATATTTTTAACTGCATGGAATTTCTGGGGTGGGGAGAGGGGAGAACAGAAAAGAGCAAGCCTCTGAAACTTCCATATGGAAAGGAAAAAAAAAACAACTGTTGAAGTTGGATGGCTTTGCCATATATGGATCCAGCATTTCTGTTGCCACCTTTTCGACGGTGATGGCTTTCTCCACCATGTGCACACATACTTTTCACGGTGAGTCTCCTCAAATATATCCTTTTAGCTGTACTAAAGTGACACAACACATTCTATAAATGGAATAAGTAATAACAAAAATTCTCATTCTTCCAGATGGCGTCCGCACTGGCCTGGATTTGCCAACTCCACACACACAAACCACAGCCAAGACTCCTGGCCTGTTTAGCAGATTGTGACAGATAGAAATCCACCAGGTAAAGCTCTCCTTGCTAAATCTCAAGCTTTCTCAAGCAGTCAGGCAGTCCTGTCCAATCAATATTGATTACTTGTAGGCACGGGCCATTGCAAATGCAGTAAAATGCCTATTGGCACACACATAAAACACAGATAAATATACACACTATTTTAAATGCAGTCAGTTAAAAATCAAGCTTAAAACTTCTTGGAGTTACTCGTAGATTTGGTTTGCTCAGCTTAATGAGTCACCTATATAAACTGCGGACATTTGGTTCAAGATTCTCACCCATATTTTCTGTGCTGCAGTTGCAAACAGTGCAGCTTTATAGAATTGACGCTCATATTCACTGGCGGGCAAGTAAATTACTATGGGTTGTATCCAGTGCGATTGTTACTCAAACTAGACTCAATGAAGATAATGGTCATGGCTAACTTGGGTCCATTAATTTGAATGGGTCTACTCTGAGTAACACTTAGTTGATGAACCTCTCTTCTGTTTTGGCCATTGTGGCACAATTTCTTTCTAGGAAAGATGTGCACCGGGCAGTGCAATGCGTAATGTACAAAGTCCTCTATAAAACCTGCTTCTGCCAGATCACTGACCAGATCACCTCTGCCAGATCACTGCCCAGCCTCTGCTTAAAATATGTACAGCAAAGAAGACCCCAGTACCTCCCAAGTCTGTTTGCTCCACCGCTGAAAAGCTCTTACCATCAGGAAGCTACCATCAGGACCTAATAATTAGCTGAAATCTTGCTTCCACACAGTTTCAACCCATTGGTTCTAATTCTGCCCTCTAGTGTGTGTGTTTGGGAGGACAATGGACCTCAGGCCTGTGGGACAATCCTGCGCTGCCAAGCCATCCTGAGGCCATTTTCACCAAATGACACCCATCTGCCCATCTGCTAACATCTCTCATTATGTCATCTAATGGGTGGGAGAGCAGGGTTAAACCCTGCAGGGGGCTGCACAATTTTGTTCTGAGCAGGAACATGGACACACAGCCAAAGCAGCAGGATTTAACCCCCGCTTGCTAGCTGATGAGACAGTGGGGGTTTAAGTCCTTCTCAGTTCAGCCAGATCCCATGCAAAGCCCTCTCTGATTCAGGAAGGGATTTGCATTGCAATCCCCTGCTAAAATGAAGGTTGTTCCTCCTGTCTTTAGCAAAGCTTCTGAGGCAAACCCCATTGGATTCACATTGAAAGCCCTGCTAAAATAGAGGAGGGGGGTACCTTTCGTTTTAGCAGCCCCTTTCGAGATGCTTTGAAATCCTTGCCTTTGATGTTATTGTGATACCAGGAGATTGACAGGTGGGTG
This sequence comes from Podarcis filfolensis, assembly GCF_964270895.1. Lineage (NCBI taxonomy): Eukaryota > Metazoa > Chordata > Lepidosauria > Squamata > Lacertidae > Podarcis > Podarcis filfolensis. Next base: position 10,147,079 of record NC_139618.1, read on the forward strand.
TCCCCTCCCACCTGTCGAATTTGGCCTGCAAGGCCGAAGGAGCCAAAGAGACAGAGAACAAGCCCTTGAATGACAGCTCTTCAGATATTTGAAGGCCGTTATCCTGCCTTTCCTCAACCTTCTCTTCTCTCAGCTCTTTCAACCATTCCTCATAGGACTTGATATTCAGAGGCACTTCAAAATCCTGGTTGTCTTCTACGCTCTTCCAAAAGTAGCTGTATTTTGCTTAATACTGAAGGCTCATATTTTGTCTGATTTGTTTTTGACTTTCCAAGGCACCCGTGCCTCCTAAAAATATCAGAGCTGACAAAAAGCAGACATCCCTTGGGCTTTAAAACCGTGCAGGGCCTTTGTAACAAATATCCCCTTAGCAAATCCCAACTGCTTGCAGATGTTCCCGGTCTCCTGTTTCTCTTTAAATCCTCCATTTCTTTGTTAGGAAGAGCAATGGCTGTGGAGAATCACAGCCCTTGCACAGTTAAGAGTCCACAGGAGAGAGATAGAGCTTATTGTTTTGTACCTGTCTCTCCGGGTATTGCTCTGATAAGTTTCTACATTTCCCTTAAATTTGGAAAGGGGTGAGGAGGAGAAATGGCTTCCCATAGATATTACTGTTTCTACCCCGCAGTGAACAGAATCAAAGAACTCACAAATAGGGGTGGGCAAATATCTCAATTTCACTTTCTCTTAGGGTTGCCATATTTTGAGGAGGGGAAAAAAAGAGAACACTATGACTGTCATTCAAAGCAAATAAATGCAATTTGTCTCAAATTTTTACCCCTGAGAAAGAGGACACATGGCAACCCCAGTTTTTTATTATTCCAATGTTGTTGTTTTTTTAAAAAATATATATGCTGGAACTGAATTTAAGTCATCATGAAATTTCATCAGCATTTCAGTGAGAATTTTTCCTAATTTGCACATATCTGCAAAGCAATTTCCTTTAAAATGATGGGGGGTTTTGTAGGTTATTTCCATTTATGTGTATAATTCTATGGAAACTTTACCCAAGTTGGCTTTCCAGTATTCTGCACTACCAGTTCTGCAAGAGGGGAGGGAGATCCTTTCTGTCCAGTAGGCTGGATTCTTCTCTCTCCAGTCTTGGAGGGCAAACCCCCCCAACCTGTCTTTCACCTAACATCATAGTGACAACATGTCATGCTGCATTTTGAAGCCCTGGCTGTTGAAACTGCACAGGGCTGTTTGAAAGCCCTTTTGCAAAGAGCTCCACACTGCTCTTTAAAACTCCAGTTTATTTAGGTTTAAAGATCAGTACAGGGCTATTTACAAAGGGGCTTTCAAAGAGCCCCGCACTGCATTCTGGCTCCACATGCCCATCCCCAGCAGGTGCACACAGCCAAACTAAGCAGGATTGAACCCTCTCCTTGGCAGAAGGGCAGGGGGTTCAATCCTGTTGGCTGCAGAGGTCTCTTTTGCCATTTCTTCCCCATAGGAAACACACTAGAAAAACAGAGTCCATTCAGTGGCATCAGGAGAAATGGTATTGTGGGCAAAAATTGACCCATAGGCTGGATGTTCCTCACCAGCCCTCACTGCTCCCACTCACTTTAACATTCTACACTCCAAGCAGTCGCCTCCCACTCCCCTCCAAACACAAGCCGCAAACGTGGTTCATTACACAAGAGAAGACAGGGGGAAAGTCAGCTGTTCATTACAGCATTTTACACACTGCCCATAAAATTAACCAGGGTGGGTGTGTCAATACCATTAAACCCAGATACAAGGTCATCACCCATGTTCTAAATTGCCCACCCTCATAGATGATGGCATCAAAGAAAACAAAAGCAGGTGTTCTATAACTCTTCCATGCAGAATAAACACATTTCATCCTGTTTCTTGACCTACTTATCTCTCTTCAAAATCTGCCTTGTTTTTTTTTCTTTGTTTGTTTTTTGCTGTGTTGCTGGCTTCTTTAATTTTTTATAACCATCTTTAAACCCTCTCTCTGAAATCTATTTGCAATTTCTTTACAGATGAAAACAAACAGTATGCTGCTTGTAGTTAATATGCCGGCATCAGACAACCAGTTAGAACCATCAAATTGGAAGGGGCAAAAGGATTATCTAGTCCAGCCCCCTGCAATAGGTTACGGGTGCCCAGCGCATGCACCATGACGTCATGATGTCACATGTCATATGACCTTGGAACCTGACTTCTGGTGGCACCGGAAGACAGGTTCTGAGGTCTTGCAAGGACTCAGACAGCATCTCCAAGGTCTCATGAGGCCTTGGACCTCCATTGCTTTGCAGATTCCCCCCCCCCCCCCTGTTTGCAGCAATATTAAAAGCATGGGAATTAGACTATAAACTTTGCTTTGAGCAAGCCCTGCTATTGAAGGAAGCTGGCTTTCCCCTGCTTCCCCCACTTAAGAAAGAATCAGGCAACAACTTGTAAAGTAAGTTTAACAAGAATATTTACTTACTTTATAATCATGCATTGGTTCACTGAAATGGCAGCAGTAAAAGCTATGAAGGCAAAATACTTATATTTACAGTATAACCAGCTTCAGGCATGTATCTAAAGCTGGAGCAAGCAGAGACATGTCTGCATCCAACACTGGTCAAAGTAAGAGAGAGAGGAACAGGAGAGGAGGGGAAATGACATCACACAGAACCCTCTCTACCAATTGTATTTTCTATGGTCTTAGAACCTACCTATCAGCAATACATCTCTGTGGACTTAGTCCCTTCTCATGCTAACTAGCAAGAACATGCACTTTAAAGGTTTGGCTGCTAATCTTCCACAGAGCCCGGGCTTCAGAGTTCCAAAAGCTTCCTGTCAACCTCCATATCCATTTATTCCTGACCCTCCATCCGTTGCTGAGGACCAAAAAAACCTCCACAACCCCACATGGTTTTATAATACATGCTGCTGCCTTGTGGTTTTAAAAATTACTATCACTGCTGCCATCAGAGCTTGTGTTAAATGCTGCTCTGTGCTGTGGAGATCATTTTCCTATAAGCCGACATGGAGTTCAATGAGATCTCTGTACTGTTTTACTGTACAACAGTTCCTCAGTTTTGTAACTGTAGTGGAATTAATTGTTAGATTCATTTTTGACCTGCATCCTGCTGCAGCAGGTTCCTCTCTTGAGCGTTAAATGGAGCCTTTGAATTATGACCGTAGGCGGTTAGCACATAACCCTTTTAAAAATACAGGGTTCACTTTCGGCAGACCCATGGCATACATTGAAAGCACACCCAATGCACATTTAAAGCAGATGGCTTCCTCAAAGAATCCAGGGACCTCACAGAGCTACAATTTCCAGCCCCCTTCACAACATACAGTACCCAGGATTCTTGGGGGAATCTTATTTTTCAGTGGCCCTGTTTTATCTCACTTCTCTTGGCACTCACCACCTGTATTTGATCTTTTATTTTTTAAAAATTGGCAAATTTTATGTCCCACTTGGTTGTAATCAAACCTCAAAGTGGTTACAGGGAACATGCTGGCAAAGCAGCCCCAAGGAAATAGGTATGACATCATCATGTAGCATAGCTCCTGGGGGCTGCCGGGAATGGGAACCAGCCAAAAACATGACACATTCTGGCTGTTGTTGGTGAGTTTTGTAGCCCGTGCTGCAAACTTAGGGCTCGTCCAGACTTCTGCTTGTCTCCTGCCTAAAAAGCACTGGTCTGAGTGGTTTTGCCTTTGCCACTTCCCTCCATCCTTTAGCGCTAAATCAGAATAAACAGCAATCCATGGAAAGCTCTTTTGCCATTTGTTCCAGTTCAGCACTAAAGATTGGGTTTCCCAGGGGAGAAACGGCAGGGCAAATGGAGGTGTGGATCAAACCATAGACAACACCCTCCCACACAAATTGAGAATCTACCCTGCTTTCATCGTCAAGGTAAAAACAGAACTGCAGATGAGTTGTGGTGAACTGCAGACACAACAGTTGCAGAATTAAACTTTAGAACGGGGTAGGGAACGTTTTTCAGCCCAAGGCCACATTCCTTTCTAGGCAACCTTCCAAGGGCCACACGCTGGCTGTAGTTAGGGGCAAAAAGGGGTGGTGCAAAAAAAGTGAATGTTGCCTTGCTACAGTAGCCTAATCGGTTCACACCCGCACTTCCTTCTCTGTTCTCCACCCAGGCAAGCGAGAAGAATTATCAGGATTCAAGGACAAATTTCAGCAAGCCAAAATCATTCAAGAAACTTGCAAAGCGGGGCAAGTGAGGGTGTGTGGCTCAGAAGGATGCACGGACTGGGTAAGAGGCAGACAGAGATGGGTGGAGGGGTCTGAGCCTCCCCATGCCTGCTTTAGAAGTTCACCTTTGTGCCAACCTGACTGGAAGAGTCCGCGACCAGAAGGAGGAGGAGTACCAGGAAGAATGGAAGAAATTTAAAGACTATTTAGCTAAGTATGTTAAGATAACTTAATTGGAAAAGCTTGCAAATATTAGATAGGCTTAGAATTTAAGTATGTAAGGATAGGATTTAAGATGTTTAAACCTAAATTAGAAAGAATGAAAGATGTTAAGTGATCAAGTTAATTTTTTTTTGAGAAAATTGATTTTGGAAAACTGTTAAAATGGTATATAATGAAATTCAGCCAAAGGGATTCGAGGAAGTCACTTAATAATGTTACAAAGATCTATTCAGGATGTATGTATGTATGTATGTATGTATGTATGTTTGTCTGTTTGTTTTAAATTTTTGGAAAATTAATTTTAAAAAATTGGGAAAAAAATGAGTTCACCTTTGTGAAACTCAAAAGGTGTGGAACACAAAGCAGAGGAAAACCAAGGAACAATCAGAGCAGTCCTTTGAGAACAGAAGATCCTGTCTGGTTGGATCGTGCCCCTGACCTATCTAGTCAAGCAGCCTGTTCTCACGGTAGCCAACCAGATCTCAATAGGAAGCATGCATGCAGGACCCAAGTGCATTAAAAACATAGTTCTCCTGTCGAAGAGAACTGCTGTGTTGGAAATGAATTAAGAATTTTGTTTGCAAGGCAGCATTCTCTGGACCTGCTGTGATATGAGTCTTCTGACTAGCCCTGGGACATAACAGAATGCTGGTGAACATGTACCTGTAAGCCCACAGACAACAGGTGCTTCTAATCCAACTCCTGGTCTTTGCTTCATCAGTTGCTAAGAGTACCTCAGTTGAAACAACTTAGCAACATCAGATGAAAAGATTGTGGAGCTGCATTCTGTCTAACTGCCTCCCCCAACAGCAACCCAAGGAAGAAAATGCTTAAGAAAGCTTGTAAAACTCCTCATAAATTTTATTGCACCACAGGACTGCAAAATGCTTGCTGCAGTGGTGGGTGAAAAACTAATACTGGACCAATCACCTTCAGAGAAGCTATTCTTGCTGAAATCAAAAGCAGCACAGAATTTGATTAGTGGTGGTAGAGTGTTTGAAAGCTCTAAAATGTTTGGAATTTATTTGCAAACCCACGTTAAGTGGGTGGAAAGATGTTGGAATGAGATTTGACATGTTTTTGTATTGGTATTTTGGTCTGCACTGCTTTCCGCTCACTTTCATTTATCCCTGAAATATGCACATAAAACTGTAACGGGCCTTGAACAGTAAATAAACCAGGGCCTTGTCACATGTTACATTGGCAGAGCCAAACTGGATGTGATGCTGGAAGAGCCATATTTTTAAACCAGGATCACATCAAATCAGATAAAAAAACTAAAGTTGGAGTATGTTTGTCCAGCAGCAATTGGGAAGAAATTAAATTAGTAGTAGTAGTAGTAGTAGTAGTAAAATTTCTACACTGTCATTCATCTGAAGATCACAGGATGAATTTGCAATATAAAAACACAAAAATACATACCATAATATGAAACAAAAACAATACCCTCACCTTCTGCAATCATAGGCCCAGAAATGCCCTCCTTGAGCCCTGTCTAAAAACTAGTGCTCCAACTGATGATCCTACCTCAAGGGATGTTGTTGGGGCCTGTAAAGAAAGAAGTAGGCTGAGCAGAGCAGATTCAAGTGGGATTAACTTTGGTCCAGTTAAGCAGATGTGGTAAAAGTTAGCCAAGCTTCAGTAAGTCTAGGTATAGGTAAGTCTAGGCATTACAAAGCTAAGTCAGTTCACTATTGCCTTAGTCTTGGCAGCAATCAGAACCACGGATAGCTCCAGCTGCAATCTTCTAGCTGAGCTGTGTAAAGATGTTGCTTCAGCAGAGGACCAGAATCATAAGAAGTCCTTAAAAGGTTTGCAGGTTCCAATCATCAGTGGTTCCACCCCCTGGAAGGTCCTTTAATGGGCCTGTAACTGATTCTGTAATTACAAGTTCCTGCATGGCTATGGAGGAGGAAAGACTACCAGGGAGTCACCCCCAGACTTGAAGGATGATGGATGATGAGAGAACAACATTCTCAGGCTTGGGAGAATGTAAAATCGAGTGTCAAGGCTTTTCCCAGGAGCAGAATGATCTGTAATTCGTCCAACTATGGATCCACCTCAGGGGCATGCTGGGATCCAGATGCAGGGGAAATGACAGTAGGAAATACTAAAAGGTAACCATTTTATCCTGCTGTCACCTGTTATCAAGGAGCCCACTAGAGTGGGGGCTTCCGGAGCGTACTTGACCGATTTGAATCTTTAACAAGAACACACAAACTGATGGTTTTTTACAATCAGTGGAAGACTCGCAACCAAATTCATCCGTTCCTTTATTTATTTCAACTATAGGTCACTGTTCAAAATATATTATCTTCCCATGGCAACTTACACAACAAATAAGAAGTTTAAAACTGTATAAAAGCAACACACTGGTAATAATAGCAGCAGCAAAACACTTCACTTCTTCTAATCCAATTCCGCCAGCCAGCTGTCCTAATCAAAATAGAGAGGCTTACCTTTTAAACGCCCCCACTAAAAGCAATTGGGAAGGGAAACATTTAGAGCCCAGATGAATGCTAGCAAGGAAAGGAGTGAACTTATGTTCCACAGCCACAAGTCAATCATGGAAAAGTTCCTAACCCTTGTGCCCACCATGCAGCAATGTGGAAAAATGGTGCTTACTGTAGCTTTCAACAACAAGCACTAGCATGTTGAGAAAGAGAAATCATTGTGCAATTATCCAGTGGTGAAAACCAGGGGTTGGGAATCTTCTTCAGCTTAAGGGCCACATTTCTTTCTGGTCAAGCTTCTGAGGGCCAAATGCCAATCCAAATGCCCACATTGGACTGATTGGAAGGGTGCATGCCTGTTGCGTCCTCCTGATGCCCTGCTAGCCCCATGCTGCTTTGCGAGGCTGGGGTGTGGGGATCACACAGGGTCCCCGGACGTTTGACGGTCTATTGATCCCTGTGCCACCACTGATTGCTTTCCCGCTGCCACCAACCCATTTCTCTCGGGTACACATGGAGTCCAGACAGTTGTTAACATTAACAAATAATCAAGTTTATTTTATAGGCATGAACAAGCTTACGGTTTCAGTTAATTTTTCTTGGCAGTTTCTTAATCTTAGTTCCTTTACTGACCTATACGTTCCTAACAACTTCAAACTGATTATCCCAACTATCTATCTGACTCCACCTAACAGTTCCTCTCACTCTCTCACAACACAACTCGACCAACCCACAGACTTATCCTCCCTCTTCCTTCTCCAACTCCCAACCCTCAACTGACTTCCACACAACTCCGACTCTAACTCCACCCCTTGGGTTCCCACTGGCCAATCACATCACACTCATTTAACCCTTTCCTTATGACCCACCTAGGAGGCAAACGCCACAGTGGGATCAGACTCACAAAGCAGCACGGGGTTGGCAGGGACAGTGTGAGGAGGAAAATGTATCCTAAAAAAAATAATGTCTGGGGCAACTGCCCCTCTCGCCCCACCCATGCCATGCCTGTGTGGCCAAGTGGTGATTTCTTGTTTCCCAGTTTCTAGGTTTACCACTCTAACCAGAGAATTACACTTGCTCTCACAAGCACATCCCGTTTTCATTTTGGAAATGTCCCTTGGATAAGCAAAATGCTAATGATGTCACATCAGCTTCTGCTTCATAAGGCCTAGGGCGGGAAGCCATATTCTGAATTATTTCTTTACCCTAATTGAATGCAGAGAATGCTGGTATACGAAAACAGATCCACCAAACATTGCAAGGAAAACCTACTTTTTCAACAACAACAACAACAAAAATAGCTTGTAATCACACCAGGGGAGAAAACAAGCTGCTTACACCCTTGGCATTCCTTCTGTTCAGCAGGCACAAGAGGAACACAGAGCTGACTCACTCCAACACAGCTCTCACTGACTCGATAAATATTTAACGCCAAGGAGCTATCAGAGATCGGAGGGAGGCCGTTTCTGGGAAATGTGAGCATGATCCACATGTGCCAGGTAAACAAAGCCCTGGGAGGATGGCTCACTACTGTGAGAAACTGAACAGAGGCTAGTCCTATCACTGTGTAAACTCATCAGTTGAGTATTGGTCCTATCCATCTGGCCAATCGTCAAGCGGAAAGTGGAGCTTCAGAAAGTAGCGAGTTTCTTACAGCTTGCACAAGTACGTAAACATTAGCCGATAGGACGTGAGCATGGATCATTTGCCATGCAGATTGTGGGCGAAGTTCATTCCTACAAGGCACTGGGGTGGAGTTAGGAGGTTTCTGTATACACAATTTGCATCAGAGCCAATTAGCAGATTTCAGGGAGAAATCCAACACAGTCCACTTAGGGTACTGCAAATGATGAGGTTCCTCCAAGCCTGTGAATACCTAAGAACATAAAAAGAGCCCTTTTGGATCAAGTCAAATGCCCATTTAGTCCAGCATTCTATTTTCAGATATCTGCTAGGAAGCCTCCAAGCAAGAAATGAGCCCCACTTGGGATTCCTAGCAACTGGTATTCTGAGCCATACTGTCTCCAGGAGTGGACCAAAGTTGGCCATGCTCATTAATTTCAGAGCATCTCTTTTGTGTTTGGCTGGAGTTGTTCAGGCTGTATTTACCACCACTTGCATTTTGTATTCCATAGGAACGTACAAAGTTGCTTCATACTGAATCAGACCATTGGTCTATCTGCCATAATGGCTGGAAGAGGCTCTCTAGGGTTTCAGGCAGAGGTCCCCCCACCTCTGCCTGAGATCCTATGTTCAATCCCCCACCCAGGGATTGAACCCAAGACCTTCTGCATGCAAGGCAGATGCTCTGCTTCTGAGCTACTGGCCCTTCCAGTCTGCTTTGGGGTGATTTTATTCACTCAGTGCTGCTGCTGGCTTATTTTATTGTTTTAATGAGTTGCGATCTTGGGTTTCATTGGGTTGTGGCCAATGAGATTTTAATCAGGGCAGACCCACTGAAATTACTAGAAAGGAATTAATTATGCCAATTAACCAATAGGTATACTCTGAGTGTGGCAAACATTGGATCAAAACCCCATTGTTTGCTTTGTAAGCTATTTTGGGAAAGTACATTCCCCGAAATGGTGAGATTTATTTTATTTATTTTTTTGAAAAAAATCTGTTAAGTGGAAAAACAAACATATTTGCAGCTTTTATCGTCCCTGATGCCTTTCCATTAACATATTGTAGGGGAGCTGAGCAGAATCTGGGATCTCAGCAGCCCAGCAGTAAGTAGCGTACCATTTCCAGTTTCCTATTTTCGCTGTAACACTCTTCATGGTTTTGTTTGCAGATTTTCAGTCTGGAAACAACAACAACCTATCATATTATGACAGCCTCTTTTGCACCATCACTCTCTGCTGTTTTTGTATCATCTGCACACTAGATTGAAATGATGAGAGTGTCTAAGCAGTCTCAGCCCACAGAGCTACACACACATGCACACACAGCTACCTGCATGTATGTGACTGGGTGAGGTGTGGGGTTTTGGCGGTGCATTTGTCCTAGAGAGTTGCAAAATCCAGTCATGTTGCTTTGATTCCCCCGGCCTTGTGTGGGCAAGTTTTAATAACAGGAGAGCACCTACAAAGGCTTTTGAGAAATGTTTCAAAAACTGGAGGAGGAGAGAGGGAGGAAAAGTCTCCACTTGAGCACTCCGTTCATGTTGTCTGACAGGGTCTTTTTGTGGTAGGTAATACAGTCAGAGGAGAGCCTAATACCATCTACTTCCGCATCCTAAACACAAAGCAGGGACCTTCAATAAACTGACCCCTTGATCCCATTTCCCCCGCCCACCCCACAAAACATCACAGACCAACCTAAAGTATACGGCTCACTTAAGTATCATTGATTCAACAGGACACAAGTGCAACTTTTTTCAGGTTGGAATCAAATCTGTTGGATCTTCAAAACAATGGACCATGGGTAGCCATATTAGCCAAGCTATGCCCACCTGTCCCATACTTGAGGTCTTATATGGTGTCACCCAAACGGGTTGATGGATGGCCATCTGTCATGGATGCTTTAGCTGAGATTCCTGCGTTGCAGGGAGTTGGACTAGATGAGCCTTGGGTCCCTTCCAACTCTATGATTGTCAGGTCTTTCAAACCCCCTTGCAAAGTGTTCTGCAAGACCTGGCAATCAGCTACCTATCAAGTCCTTCTGTATGTTCTGAAGGCTCAACAGCTGTGTGTTTGCCTGCACTGTTTGATTTCAACATGTGCAAGCAAATAAAAAGTGTCAGCTGACATTATTGTGCTGTCAGGTGATTGAGAGGCATGTAACCCCACCACCAAGACCTGTCAAACTTGCCCCCACCCCTTGAAATAGATGTACTCAATTGTTCAGTTATGGCAACACTGTGATCCAAACTACCTGCCTGCTCTTATGGTCTGTAATTGTATTAGGGAGGAAAACTGTTCATCTCTCTGCCTCACCTAAAATTAAAGACATTCATCTACTTCATGTTTTTATCTTGAACTGGCTGACTATTTTTATGCTGTCTAAACTTTTCCTCTAAGCCAAGGATGGGGAACCTGTGCCCTACAAATGCTATGAGGCTTCAACTCCTATCTGCTCTGACTGATTTAAAAATCATATAAAGGTTAAATCAGTTTCTAGGTTCAGATGAGAATATTAACTCTAATACTACATTAGTGTTAGGTAACCTCTGGACCAGGGGCTAATCTTGACCCACCAAACCACTCCAACCTGCCCATCAGCTGTTGTCACCAGCAATGTCAGTTGATGGATGGAAGGACATTGGCTGTGCACCCTATTCCCAGCATGGATCAGGCATCCCAGGCAGCAGGATTTAATCCCTGCTCATCAGCTGATGAGTGTAAAGAAAAGCCGCTTGCATTTCTCCTTTATGATAGTGGCAGATGAGCAGGGTACTCCCTCACCCCACTCCTACCGCCTGCATAAAGGAGAAGCAGAGACGCTTCAAAGAGTGCTTTTGCAAAGGGCTTTGAGACAACCTCCCTCCCCGCTCCCATTTCAGTCTGTTCCAGAGCCTTAGATGGGAATGCGGGGGCTGCCTTAAAGTCTTTGCAAGTCTCCCTACAATCCCCCTTTAAACCTCAAAGATTGGCAGTTCACAGGATAGGGGAGACTTGCCAAGATGTGCAAGGGATTTTCTTCCCCAGCCCTGCACTACATCATACGAAGTGCCTTATACTAGGTCAAACTATTTCCTCATTTAGTTCATTACTATCAACTCAGACTGTAATTGGCTGTCCAGACTCTCCAGCAGAGGTTCTTTCACATCACCTGCTTCCAGATCCATTTAACTGAAAATGCTTCAGATTGAAGCAAAACATGTGTTCTACGCGTTGAGCTATGGCCCCACTCCTAAAATGTACAATGATCTTAGCCTGAAACAGGGCTTGTCAGGAATATGAAAACAGGGCTTCTCATACTCTAAGTGAGAATCATATGCCTAACCCAGCTTTCTCCTACCTGATGTCTTCCATTCATTTTGGACTCCAGCTCCCATCAGCCTCAGCCAGCATGGCCAATGGTCAGGTGTGATGGAAGTCATCATCCAAAAAGTTTAGAGGGCATCAGGTTGGGAAAAGCTGGACTAGGCCAATAGCCTACTAGACCATTATATGCTCTGTGGTCTTCAGGTTGCATGGAGATTTACTAGTTTTTACACATGAGATTAAAATATGAGGCGGCAAGAGATATTGGCTGGTTCAGAAGATACTCACCCCAACTGACCCAACATGTGAGCACAAAGCTAATCTCCTCCCATGTTGTATGCAGTGTCTCCACTTCTTCCACTTCTGCCTGTTCATGTGGGGGAAATAATCCAAATGGCATCTCTGTGCATGCACAACTGTGTGGTTGATTTAATTAGAGAATCAGCCCCACAATTTTGTGGGGTTTTTAAATCATTTTTATTAAATTTTACAATTTCAAATACTCATTTTACATCCTTAAGATATCAGTGACTTCCCTTCTTCTCTTTCCATGGTTCATTTTACATATCTGAACTCCCTGTATATTTTATAAAAGCTATACCAGTTTTCCATTATTGCATCCATCAAAACTTTTTTACACTTTCAAATTTATCTTAATGCTGTCAGTGTTTTCAGATGTACACAATTCTTTCCCATATATTCAACAAGCGTTTTCCAATCTTCTTTAAATGTACGTTCTACTTGTTCTCTTGTTCTATGTGTTAGGTCTGCAAGTTGTGCATATTCACATTAAGTTGCCATTCTTCTTTGGTTGGGACCTTGCTCATTTTTCATTTTGGGGCTAACGAAACATGGGCTGTTGCATACAGAAATATGCCCCACAATTTGTACATTTCTAAACTCTAATTGGATAATCTATCCCTTCATGTACAGGTGGAGACAGCACACCGGGGAGATGTTGAGTTGTAAGAATGTTGTCTTCTTCTTTATAATATTTATTATGTTTTCCATTTTAACAATCCAATAAAAACCACATTAATAACATTCCAAATTATAAAAGAATCAAACGATCCAAATTTTATGCCAAATTATAAGTCTTTGGTTGGCTTCCCATGCTCTGAGGTTCAGGAGGTGATGATGATCTCACTTTTATGCTGCTTCTCTTAATTAGTCCAGGTAGCTCCAATAAAGCAATCTGATTTAATCCTTCGTTTATTTTTAACAGCCTCTGAGTTAGTCTGGCAAGCAGGTTAGACCAATAAAGAATGTTGTCTTCTTGGGATATCTTCATAGCTCCAGTTATGATGCCTTGCTCATGCATCCTGGATCAGCTTACAGCTGAGCCTATGCTGTTATGAGCCTAAATCTTGTCATACTCTCAAGTGAGAACCACTGTTGTTGTGTTTAGCGACAGAAACCTGATATTGGGTTCAGGTTATTTGAAGGACCATCTCAATCTTTTTTGTCCATACGCCGAGATCTACTTCAGGGATCCTTTTGAGATCCGCACACCTTTATCCGTTGGGTTGGTATGCCCAGGAGCCAGAGCCATCACAGTGGGCAGCTCCAGAACTATGAATTCCTCTCCAATAAAGTTACACTTCACCCCTTCATCTCTGGCATGATTTAAGTAAGTCTTAGAGAACTTCCTCTTCCCAGCTGCTTTTAATACCACAAATCCTTGGTGTCTCCAAAGCAGCCTCTCAATTTAATCTGTACAATGTGTTCTGCTGTGTCTGATTTTTCTCATAAGGACACAGGAAAGTGCCTTATACTGCATCACCCGCTAGGTCTATCTAGCTCAGTATTTCCTACACTGACTGGCAGTGGCTCTCCAGGGTTCCAGGCAAAGAGGATGTAGATGCCATTGGGGATTGAACCCGGGGACCTTCTGCATCCAAGGCAGACACTCTGCCACTGAGCTTCAGTCCTTCATTTTAATATAAAACCCTTCTCTCTCATTGTACACCACTTTGTGAAGTCATAGCTCTACAGGGTCGCTTAAAATACTAAACACAAATGCATACAGTGGTACCTCGGGTTAAGAACTTAATTCGTTCCGGAGGTCCGTTCTTAACCTGAAACTGTTCTTAACCTGAGACACCACTTTAGCTAATGGGGCGATTTCTGTTCTCATCCTGAAGCAAAGTTCTTGACCTGAGATACTATTTCTGGGTTAGCGGAGTATGTAACCTGAAGCGTCTGTAACCCGAGGTACCACTGTGTGTGTGTGTGTGTGTGTGTACACACACACACACACACACACACACACACACACATATGAATGAAATAAGGAAGCCAATTTAAGGGATGAGACAAGAGGTAAAGAAAAAGGGCAGCCATCTGATCCGGATCGTTATTTGTCTTTCCTCACACAACGCAGAACACATTTGCATGTCATAAAAGAAAATTACTTTCTTACAGTCTTCCGTGAATACCAGTTTGATTTATTATCTTTTACATAGTGTGTGTGTGTGTGGAGGGGGGCAAGAAACAGCTACATCCAAAGGTGCCTCTATCCTCATTCCATGATAAGGATCAAACTATTCAATATGCCTGCCCCAAGATTTATTTCACTGTTTATTTCAGCAACAAGTAGTAAGGAGCTCTGTCAACCCAATTACCTCAAGTAGTTAAGCACATTGAGACACCTGGAAGGAAGAAATGTGGGGTGGTTGCCTAGAGACGCCACAGAGCAAAAGTGTAAATAGGACTTCATCCTGGGGAGGGAGGAAGAAAGAATAAGATTGCATTAGAAGAGTGGACTCTGAAACCAATATGAGTGGGTGGGGAGCATAACTATGATGAATAGCATACCCATGAAAGCAAACAGGTACTAGATATGAACTCAGAAGGATGGCTGGGGAGAAATTCAATTCAGCTGGAATTTTAAGACAAACTGACCCCATTCACACTTCCTGAAGCAATCCTTGAGCTGAGACAAAGCCATCGTTCAGTATTCACACATCTCTGAATTTCTCCAGTCAAGTAGTGTGTATAAAAATGCATATAATAGAATAAAATCTGAACTGAAACACATACAGTCATACCTCATGTTATGTCTGCTTCATGTTATGTTCTTTCGGGTTACGCTCCTTGGCGACCCGGAAGCACCAGAAAGGGTTACTTCCGGGTTTCGCTGCTTGCGCATGCGCAGACGCGCAAAATGACATCATACGCATGCGCAGAAGAGGCAAATCGCAACTTGTGCACGCCCAGACGTGCCACTGGTGGTTGCATTCTTTTCATGTTGCGAACAGGCCTCCGGAACAGATCCCATTCGCAACCAGAGGTACCACTGTACATTAGTGGAAAGGAGCACACAAAAAGTTAAGGAAACCGCTTTCCAAAAACATGTTACTTAAAGAAGAATTGCTTACCGAGGACCAGAATGTTCGAAGACTACACAGTGACAAAAAAAAAGGGTGGTGATCAGTTCCTCCTTGTTGGTGAGGATAAGGTTGGAGATAGCTGACCTCCTTGCTGCTTCTTCCACCTTCTGTGAAACAAAACTGTCGGTGAGGCAATTGAGGAATCTGTTGGATGTCACATTCCTGGCAGAGATTAAGTCCCAACAGGTATCAGGGTAGTTGAAGTCTCCCATGATTATTATATCTCTCCTTATTGTACGTTGGGGAATGTGCTCTGGAAAGGCATGGTCCAAGTCTTCATTCCAGCTTGGAAGTCCATAGCAGACTCCCACAGAAAGGTCACTGTTGTTTCCCTCTCCTACAATTTTTACCCATATACTCTCAATAAGGATACGGTAACTTGTTTCACCAACCAGTGTTCAGCATTAACCACAGTTTAATGCACGGAGGAAGGAGGGAGGCACATTGGCCTTGTCATGAAGCATTGGGGTGAAGCCAAACTGCCGCTGCTATTGGTGCAGGCAGGAAGGAGGCAGCCGGAAAAGGAAAGGTAAGGCTCCATTTGTGATATACCACCAGGTGAAGGCGCCATCACACACTGGCCCTCAAATCAGTCCTGGACAATGTATCCATACATCGCCCAGGCCTAACACACATGACAGCAGCCATTTTGTGACTGGAGACCACAGCGCTTTCTCAATGTTCCAAATGAGCCCACCAGCTTACAAACAGATCGATGAGCCTGCCTTAAATCCATTGAAGGAGAAAATTGGATGGGGAGAATCTCCGAAGCATCCCCTACTCTGGAGAACGCTTTCACAAATTCTGTCCAAAAATGCCTCAAATTTGCGGTTCAAATGCTGATCAAAAAGCATTTTGGCACTACAGTTCTGTATCCATTAAATACGAAAGCTGGGATGGAGGCAGCATTGAATCCCAGCAGAGGCAACCTCAGAATGAGGTGTGTTTGCACAGCACTTGAAAGCTAAAGCATCGATCTTCAATACAAATTACATTAACTTGAAGCAGGGGCTTTGCCAACAATAGCAAATAGGGTCCCACCCCCTTCCCCCCTAAAAAAAAAGCCTTAGGACAAATCCTCAAAGTCTTTTAAATAAGAGATTTGATTATATGCCTGCTAATGAGTGTTCGAAGACAGGAGTGCCTGGCATGCTCTGGTCCATGGGGTCATGAAGATTCGGACATGACTAAACGACTAAACAACAAAATGGGTGTTCTAGCTAGACAACCTTTTCTACGTTCTCATACAAACCCAGAAATCAACCCAGTGTGGTATATAGTGCTTAGAGTGTTGGACTAGGACCCAGGAGCCAAAGGCTCGAAACTTTGCTTATTGGGTAGCCTTGGGCAAGTCACAGTCTCTGAGCCTAACTTACTATTATTGTATTTTTATTTTTTTAATTAAATTTGAATACCACCCTATACCCACAAGTCTCAGGGCAGTTCACAACATAAAATCAAAATATAAAAACACAAAATACATAATAAAAAAACAAGAACAACTCAATAATCCATTAAAATTTGGATATTCTCAACCAAAAGAGCAGCACAAACAGTCAAGAAGAGGAAGAGAAGAATTAACATATCAATCACCCCAGCTGCAGTGGACATGAAGGCTGCGATGCTACTCACAGGATTGTCGCAAGGATAAAATGCTTAGATGGGCTTCGACAACCTTTGCTTTCTATGCAGACTGGCCACTGTCATCTGTCTGCTTTTGTATTTTTTTGTTGTGGTGCAATCCTAGGCCAGCCTACCCAGAAATGCACCCATCTGAGTTCAATGGGACTTACAGGGACGTGTGCATGGCAGGGACCTCTGGGCACCTCTGGGCCATGAAAGGTCTCAATTAATATCCATGATCCACCAGAGAATAGTGGTTGTTCTGCCTGCTCAGTGCCTGTTTGCACTGGCCAGTTTCTCCTGCACTCAAGAAGAGTGCAAAAATTAGGAGAGGATATAACACCATGGATCAATGCTTTACTCTGAACCACATAAAAAAACCCACACTCAAGAATTTTAAGAATAATCTCTGTGCAGCCTTTCTTGATCTTTCTGCTGCTTTTGACTCTACAAATCGAAACAGTGGGAGAAATTATCAAGTTCCAACACAGACCACAGACTTTTGCTATCGATTCAAGAATTATATAGCAATAAGGAAATGGGGGCCAGAGTTGTTCTAAATGGAGGTATGACTGAAGGCTTTAAAACTTCAAGACTTCAAGAGGAGTGAAACAATGATATATATTGGCTCCCACCCTTTTAAACATTTATATTAATGAATCGGTACCACAGCTGGCTTCAGCAAACTCTCCCTTCCCAGTGATTAGGGATAGGCAGATCTTCATTTTGATGTAGGTGGATGAGCTGGTGCTTCTTTCCTTCTCCTGTCCAAGTCTCAGAAATTTCTTTAGTATGTCTTGCAAATAGGAAAGTTTAGCCATAAACCACTCTAAAACTCAGATTGTGGTTTTTCACAGACACATACCTAGGCATAAATGGTTTTCAGACCAGCAAGTTATAGAACAAACCCACTCATTTAGATATCTGGGTGTTCACTTTAGGGAAATCTTTTCGTGAAAATGGCATATGGAGGCATTGAAATCTAAAGTACAGAAAACAATAGGAGCTTTGATGAAATTTTATCATAATAAGGGAGGTCAACCGGCCAAACCTGCCCTAAATATTTTTGATAGTAAGGTGATTACCCAAATGCTTTACGGTGTGGAAATTTGGGGCTCAGATTCTAATTCCATCAAAGCCTTAGAAATAGTGCATAATAAATTTCTTCAGAAAGTTTATTCCCTCTCTTCAGGTATCTCTGGAGCAATCTTACATACAGAATTGGGGTGGCCAAGAACTAAGGCAATGGCTGGCTGTGCCCAGCAAAATTATATCAAAATGAATTGCAAACTCAGCCTACTGAATGTTTTCTTGCTTTGTGTTATATGGAATGGGGTAATAACCAACAATGGAAGTCTATACGTCAAGACCTCATAAATAGTTATTACTCCTCAGAATTGAATTCTGCTCTGACCATGAATGAAAGAACTTCAGAATTGGCTCTTCTGGATAGAATCTAGAAGGGATTTCTGAAAATGGAGCATTTTAGAGCAAGTGTCAATCACTTCTTCTACCTAGGCAGGTATCTTTCCACAAGGGCTAACACTGATGCCGAAATCCAGCACCACTTGAGCTCTGCGAGCGTGGCTTTCTCCTGATTGAAGTGCAGAATGTTTGAGGACCGGGACATTCGCAGGGAAACCGAAATGCTTGTTTACAAAGCTATTGTACTACCAACCTTACCATATGCTTGTGAAACATGGACCACTTATAAATGCCATCTCCAACTCCTTGAAAGATTCCATCAACGGTGTCTCCGAAAAATTTTACACATCATTTAGGAAGACAGGCAAACTAATATCAGTGTACTGGAAGAAGCAAAGATCACCAGTGTTGAAGCAATGATTGTTCAACATCAACTTCGTTGGACTGGTCATGTTGAGCAGATGCCTGATTATTGTCTTCCAAAGCAACTACTCTATTCCAAACTTAAAAATGGAAAGCGTAATGCTGATGGTCAACAAAAAAGGTTTAAAGACTGTCTCAAGGCAAATATAAAAAAATGTAGTATAAACACGGACAACTGGGAAACACTTGCCTGCGAGTGCTCCAGTTGGAGAACAGCCTTTACCAAAGGTGTCATGGGCTTTGAAGACACTCGAACTCAGGACGCAAGGGAGAAATGTGCTAAGAGGACGGCACGCTTGGCAAATCCACACCATGATCAACTCCCACCTGGAAACCTATATCCCCATTGTGGAAGGATGTGTGGATCCAGAATTGGCCTCCACAGTCACTTACAGACTCATTGTTAAAACCGTGTTTATGGGAGACAATCTTACTCGGCTACGAGTGATCGCCAAAGACGACGATAAACTCTTTGAATGATTTCTGAACTGTTATAAAACTTTGCACACTATCTACCAGATATCTTTTCACTATGTATGCAGAAGCAGACTGTGCCAACTTCACCCTCGAAGTGGACCTCATATCAATCAGACCAGCCTTGAGCCAACAAAGCTTATAAGGCAAATAATTGTTAATAGTTCTTCCTGGTAGATATGCTGTGGGCAATAACCACCTTGAGTAAAGAGTTAGAGCCTGAAAGGAGGCTTCAAGATGACAGTAATGAAGGCCAAAAACACAGAAAATGATTGACGTCACTTTAAAATTCCTTTGGCCCTGCAGCAATGTTTTCTTTTGAAGCATCAGATTCTGCCTTAGCCTTCTTTTGTTAGCATTTCAGTCTCATTACATTTAACTTAAAGCAGTCATGGGCAGGTTTCCAAGACTAAACACCAAAGGGATTTATCCCCTGAAGAAGTCACAGGGATAGGCGTGCCACCCACCTTGGTTGAGCCATATGGCGAGAGGCTGGGCTGGGCTGAGGTCAGCACTGAGGTCCCCATCCTTCCACAATGACCAACTTAAAGTGTTTGGTTTCAAAGCATTATTTGAAAGAGCCCCACTCTTTCATGACCGCCAAGACCATATAACACCATCCTAAAAGACCTACATTGGCTCCCAGTATGCTTCCGAGCCCAATTCAAAGTGTTGGTGCTGACCTTTAAAGCCCTAAGCGTCCTCGGCCCAGTATACCTGAAGGAGCGTCTCCATCCCCATCATTCAGACTGGACACTGAGGTCCACTTCTGAGGGTCTTCTGGTGGTTCCCTCACTGCAAGAAGTGAGGTTACAGGGAACCATGCAGAGGGCCTTCTCAGCAGTGGCATCTGCCCTGTGGAATGCCCTCCCATCAGATGTCAAGGAAGTAAACAACTATTTGACTTTTAGAAGACATATGAAGGCAGCGCTGTTTAGGGAAGTTTTTAATGTTTGATGTTTTATCGTGTTTTTAATATTCTGTTGGGAGCCACCCAGAGTGGCTGGAGAAACCCAGCCAGATGGGTGGGGTATAAATAAATTATTATTATTATTATTATTATTATTATTATTATTATTATTATTATTATCATCATCCTCATCATCATCCATGTCTACCAGAGAGGAATGACAAGCTAAGCTGATGGTCTATGCTGAAATGACAAAGCTGACTGGAAAACTCAGGAACCAAGAGGACTATAAAAAAGAATGTGAGAAATTTATAACTTATCTAGGAAACCACTGCAAGCAGATGGAAACATTAGCAGGGTTTTAATCCCACTTGTAATATAACAGATACCATGAATAACTTGGATTGATATAAAACATAGAGTAAGGAATAAGATGCAGTTGTAAATGTTGATGTTAGGACCCATGGAGGGGTTGGGGGGTAGTCGTGAGATTCAGAGTAATCTCTACATATGGATATGCATTTGGATTATTATAATTTTGTATCTGTAAAATCCAACAAAAAATGATTTCAAAAAAAAAAAAAGAAAGAGCCCCACTCCAACTCTATATGAGGGTCTGCTTCTTTGTAAATCTGCATTTGGGATTTTGATAGGTGGGCAACACTGCTTGCCTGCCAGCCATGTGACATCACAATGATGCTGTGTGATTGACCCATGGGTTCCCATCTGCTGATAAAATTTGGCCTACAAGGCAGATCCTGAAAAGAATCTGGCCTGTGGAACCAAAAGGGTTCCTCACCCCTCAAATAATCAAATGCATAAGTGGTATGATTCATTTCAAGGCAGCTTCCATATGTTCTTGTGACATAGCAATGGTTTATTAACGGCATGGAAATAAAGGAAAACAATGTGAGATAACTAGCCTCACTTCATGTAAACAACATGCTTAAATCTATCCAATGAATAAAGGGATTCAAACCACAGAGTAAAGCTGTCCTGCCAGGCTTTCTTCACCTTGGGATGAACTAGGTAATCAGGTCTATTGTCTATTATATGAGATACTTTCATTTAAGATATGCAGTTGGAGGGGAAGAGAGGGGAGAGAGATAGGAGGGTAACGTTCTTTCATTCTTTTGCATAGCATTTGTGTACGGTACTGCGTTAGCATCACATAGGTAGGTCTTTTATTTGTATCTTAATTTAATTTTTATTGGTATAGTGGGGCATTAGAAGTCCTAGTTGTTATGACCTCTGGTTGATACAATAAACTATCAATGATGTCTGAACTGATATAAAACTTTTCCCATTTTTTACCAGATATCTTTTCACTATGTATACAGAAGCAGATTGTGCCAACTGCACCCTCGAAGTGGACCTCATATCAGTCAGACCAGCCTTGAGCCAACAAAGCTTATGAGGCAAATAATGGCAAATAGTTCTTCCTGGTAGATATGCTGTGGGCAATAACCACCTTGAGTAAAGACTTAGAACCTGAAAGGAGGCTTCAAGATGACAGTAATGAAGGCCAAAAACACAGGAAATGATTGACGTCACTTTAAAATTCCTTTGGCCCTGCAGCAATGTTTTCTTTTGAAGCATCAGATTCTGCCTTAGCCTTCTTTTGTAAGCATTACATTTAACTTAAAGCAGTCATGGGCAGGTTTCCAAGACTAAACACCAAAGGGATTTATCCCTTGAAGGAGTCACAGCAATGAGGATACTTCCTACCTTGGTTTCTGACTCCCAGATCATCCTGTTCTCACAGTGGCCAAAGAGATGCCTATGCGAAGCCCACAAGCAAGACCTGAGCACAATGGCAATCTCCCCTTCTGTAGTTTCCAGCAACTGGAATTCAGCCTCTAACTGTGGAGATAGAACCTACCCATCATGGCTGGTAGGCATGGGTAGTCTTCTCCTCCATGAATCCGTCCAATCCTCTTTGAAAACCAGTCAAGGCCATCCCTGCCTCCTGGGGAAGCAAATCCCATAGTTAAGCTATGCACTGTGTGAAAAGGTTGTTTCCTTTGTCCTGAATCTTCCAACATTTAACTTCATTGCAAGTTCTAACACAGAAAAGGAGGAAAGTCTTTTCTCTAACCACTTACTTGACACAATGCATGATTTTATACAGGTCTCTTGCTAGCTTTTTCTCTAAGCAGCCCCAGATACTGTAACCTCTTCTCCTAGGCAGGTTGCTCCATTCATGCTGGGGAATAACTTGGTGATGGGTTCACCTCTATTAGAGAGGAGGAACTTCACAGCAACGTAGTTCACATAATTAAGCTCATTGAGTGCTTATGGTAAGACTCTTAGGCTCTGCACACATTTCCATGCCTCTAGCACCACCTGGCGACCATTTCACTGTGCAAACCTCACCGTCAATAAAATAGATTTTTTCCTTCCAGTAGCACCTTAAAGACCAACTAAGTTAGTTCTTGGTATGAGCTTTCGTGTGCATGCACACTTCTTCAGATATCTTCAGATATCTGAAGAAGTGTGCATGCACACAAAAGCTCATACCAAGAACTAACTTAGTTGGTCTTTAAGGTGCTACTGGAAGGAATTTTTTTTTTTTTGTTTTGACTATGGCAGACCAACACGGCTACCTATCTGTAAATAAAATAGATGTGAGAGATGCAAATTCATTTTAAAAAAGAAGTCAGAAAAGGGAGAGTTTGGGTTTCTTTCACAAGTCGTTGTAGGCTGAGGTTGATAGGTCAATCTCCCATTCACCCTAATGGCTCAGGCTCCACTGAGCCTGACCTGCATTGACTTAAAGGAACTCTTTCGGGATTCAGGCAGAGGTCGTTCCCAACACTACCTGACCTGAAGATGCCAGAGATTGAACCTGGAACCTTTGGGATGTCGATATTCTTGGAGCATCATTCAGCATAAAAAAGCTATACAGTGGTACCTCTGGTTAAGTACTTAATTCATTCTGGAGGTCCATTCTTAACCTGAAACTGTTCTTAACCTGAAGCACCACTTTAGCTAATGGGGCCTCCCGCTGCCACCGTGCTGCTGGAGCATGATTTCTGTTCTCATCCTGAAGCAAAGTTCTTAACACGAGGTTCTGGGTTAGCGGAGTCTGTAACCTGAAGCATATGTAACCTGAAGCGTATGTAACCCAAGGTACCACCATATAAAAAACAACATTAAAAACAACCAATATAAAACAGAGAAATGTAAAACCATACCAATATCAGATCAACTGTGGCTCAAAACAGAAAATGGAAGAAAGCCTCTCGTCGTTTGGTGGGCCTTAAGTAAGTACACATAGGATTTCAGTGATAATCCCAATACCACTGGCATTAGAATGTAACAGTGGCATAGCGTAGGTCACTGGCACCCAGGGTAGGGCAAATGTTATGCCCCCCCGGTGGATTGTGAAGCTGGAGTGGGAGCATGCATGGAGGGGGCACCGAGCCCACATTGAGGGTGAATGGAGCTTGCCTCCAATAGGCTCCTTGCCATCTGCCTCCATCCACCTGCACACTAGACTAATGCACCCACTGCCATGCCACAGCCACCAGGGCTCCATGTCTGTCATGGGGGTGCTGGATTGTGCCCCTCAAAAATGTGTGCCTAGGGCCACGGCCCCCTGTCCCACCCCAACTATGCATCTGTAAAGCAATATCCCTCCAAACAAGAGTTCTCCTCTATTCCCCACCCCATCACCTCCCATCAAGGCTAAATTGCCCTTGAAAGGTAATTGGAAAGAAAGCACAAGGCCCCTGAACTTATACAGAGTGCCTTAGATTGGCCACAGAGCACTTCAGGCACTGAAAAGAGCTCTCTGAACATCTATTGAAATCACCTTTTTTATTGCCTGCATGGGTACTGCAGTGGTTCAACAATTTTAGAATAAAATTAACAACATATTAACACAATACAAACAACTATGCCAACACATAAATCAGCATTAAAACCATCATGAAACGCCACTCCTTCCCCACTTAAGACACTCCCTCCCCATTTAAGACTCCCACACACAATGCTGACAGAGAGAGGAAGCGAAATATCGACACAAGTATTAAATCCTGCTCTGCTGTATTCCCTGGAGGCGGATTGATTCATAAACAACTCTGAGAACTGTAATTCAGTGAGAGGAAAAGGGGTCACCTAACAATTCTCAGCACCCTCAGTGAACTACAGTTCCCAGGATTCTTGGGAGGAAGCCATGACTATGCCCTTAAAGCTTGCTCTGTAGGCATAGGGACAATAAATGTGTTTAAGATGCTGCCTCGGGGTATTAAAAATACAGTGGTACCTCGGTTTAAGAACAGTCCGGTTTACAAACTATTCAGTTTACAAACTCCACAAAACCATAAATAGTGTCTTGGTTTGAGAACTTTACCTCGGTCTACAAATGGAAGCCAAAAGGTGGAAGGGCACGGGTGGTGGGAGGCCTTGTAAGCCTTGGTTTAAGAATGGTTTCTGTTTAAGAACTGACTTCCGGAACAGATTAAGTTTGTAAACCGAGGTGCCACTGTATACCACATTGAGTGTACATCAAAATGTTTCTGTGTGCACCAGAATAACTGGACTGATGTCAATGCAATGAACCCCTTAATGAGATGGTGGAATGCACTTCACCCACAAAGCACAGATCAACGAGAGGGAGAGAGAGAGAGAGAGAGAGAGAGAGAGAGAGAGAGAGAGAGAGAGAGAGAGCGCCAGCCTTTGCCTCCAAATCTGTACCATTAAAAGCACTGGACAGAATAATTCCCTAAAGTGGAGATGCAGATATTTGTCCTTCCTCTTTTGCACCTGTTAAAACAGAAAGGGAAGCAACTCTAGAACCCTCACCCCCCAACCAGGGTTTCCCAAACTGTTCCAATTAACTATCAGACTTGTATTGCAATTTAGCTTAAGTGAGCACTGCGCTTGAACCCACTGGGGATAACTCCACTCTTTCCCCCTTCTCAAATTAAACACCTTGCATGCTAGGATTTGAAATCTTTGCACCACCACCATCTAGCGGCTTCACTAAAGCATAGCAGCTCATATCTGTAAAGAGAAATAAAGCAGTTTGTGGCACTGGGTGCTTCCCCTTACCTTAGAAATTGTGGCTGAAAGATACGTGTATTGTATTGCCATTAGCAACAGAGGCTGCTTCTTTAAGGCAATTGCCCCACCAACTGCAGCTTGCCCCCAAGCCAGCCCTGACCTGCCCACCTTCACCTTTGCAACTGGTCCAGACTGCCAACTTTCTCCTCCTTCATCTGCCATGTTGCCCTTGCAGAACTCAACCATGGAGACGATGGGGACAAAACTAGAATTAACTGGCACAGATTCCACCTACCATTGGACTCCCTGCAGTCCGCTGTACAAGTCCTAACAGTCATGAGCCACCACTGGTTATGAAGGAATGGATGATGGGAAACGTTGCAGACATTCATCCTGGGGAGCTGCTGGAAGTGAGTGTAGCTTATGCTAAACCTGGTGGACAAATGGTCTGAGATGGTAGAAAGCAATTTTTTATTGAAACAGGAGAGTGCAGATGAGCAAGGGAGAGCTTAATGTTTGGCTCACCCGAAACTCTTGTCCCTTAAGTGGTTGTCCCACCTTCAGGTGGTCTGTGGCTCGTGATGAATTAAGAGTCACCTGGCAATCTTTGGTGGGATATTAGAAGCCAACAGGCTGCACTCTTTTTTAATATTCTCCTCAGAAATCAGCTTGAGTTGAAAAAGGTACACGACAAGGCTGCCCGATTTCCCCATTACTGTTTATTTCGGTTCTGGAAGTGCTCCTGAATATGATTAGGGGGGACCGGTTGGTGGAAGGGATTCAGGTCGGAGCGAAACAATATAAACTTAAAGCTTTTGCAGATGACCTAGTTCTGACATTACAGGAGCCGGAGTCTAGTTTGAAAAGAGTACTACAACTGATTCAAAACTTTGGTCGAGTGGCAGGATTTAAGTTAAATAAGCAAAAAACTAAAGTTTTGGGGAAAAACGTGACAGATATTGAGTTGGAACAGCTTCAGAAAGAGACAGAACTAAATGTGGTTAAAAAAGTTAAATACCTAGGGGTAAACATAACAGCAAAAAATCTGAGTTTATTTAAAGATAATTATGAAAAATGTTGGTCAGAGATTAAGAGAGACTTGGATAGTTGGTCAAGACTAAAACTTTCTTTGTTAGGCCGAATAGCTGCCATCAAGATGAATGTATTGCCAAAAATGTTATTTTTGTTTCAGACACTGCAGATTGTAGACAAGACAGAGTGCTTCCGGAAGTGGCAGAAAGATATTTCTAAATTTGTCTGGCAGGGCAAAAAGCCCAGAATCAAATTTAAAATATTAACAGATGCGAAAGAAAGAGGGGGCTTTGCCCTGCCAGATTTAAAGTTGTATTATGAAGCTGCAGCTTTCTGCTGGTTAAAAGATTGGTTACTTCTTGAAGATACGGATGTCTTGGATTTGGAAGGTTTTAATAATGCGTTTGGATGGCATGCATATTTATGGTATGATAAAGCTAAGATAAATAAGGCCTTCAAGAACCATATTGTCAGAAAATCAGTTTTCAATGTCTGGACAAAATATAAAGACTTACTGGAGAATAAAACTCCGAGGTGGCTGTCACCCCTGGAGGCTAAGGCTCGGAAAAGAGCCAATATGGAGGCCAACTGGCCAAAATATTGGGAGATAATAGAAAAGGATGGTGACAACTGGAAATTGCAGAGTTTAGAAAAGATGAGAGACAAAGTGCGAGACTGGTTACACTATGCTCAGATTAAAGAAGTGTTTAAAAATGACAAAAAGCTAGGATTCCAAGTGGAAAAGTCAAAGTTAGAAACTGAACTGTTAGAACCTAAGACTAAGGTACTTTCAAGAATGTATAACTTGCTGCTGAAATGGAACACACATGACGAAATGGTAAAATCAACAATGATAAAATGGGCGCAGGATATTGGGTATAATATTATGTTTGAAGATTGGGAAAGGTTGTGGACCTCTGGGCTGAACTTCACTGCATGTAATGCGTTGAAGGAAAATGTGATGAAAATGATGTATAGATGGTACATGACCCCTGTTAAACTGGCTAAAATATACCATTCGTCTGATAGCAAATGTTGGAAATGTAAGGAAAATGAAGGAACATTTTTTCACCTCTGGTGGACCTGCCCTAGAGTGAAGGCCTTTTGGGAGAAGATATATAATGAATTAAAAAAGGTGTTTAAATACACCTTTACTAAGAAATCAGAGGCCTTTCTCCTGGGTATTGTCGGCCAGAGTGTGTTAAAAAAGGACAGAACATTCTTTTTGTACGCAACAACAGCAGCAAGAATATTAATTGCCAAGAATTGGAAAACTCAGGAGCTACCCACTGTGGAAGAATGGCAGATGCAACTGATGGACTATATGCAATTAGCCGAGATGACCGGCAGAATTCGAGACCAGGGAGAAGAAAGGATGGAAGAAGACTGGAGGAAATTTAAGATTTATTTACAAAAATATTGTAATTTGGCTGAGTGCTGAATTGGATGCCAGTGCAGACAATTGTCTACCATTAAATTAGATTTAAGGCTGAATTATATGTCAAACCAAATTAAGATTATTAATTAAGATGAGTTAAATGATAATTTGTTTGAAATTAATTTAATAATGATGTAAGTGTATGCGGGAGGTGTGGGGGAGTCCCATGTAACAAATGAGAGATGTTAAATGGACAATGATAAGTGGTGCTTATCTAATATATGCTTTATTTGAAAACTTCAATAAATATATTATAAAAAAAAAAAAAAAGAAATCAGCTTGAGGTCATTATTCTTTAACACACCTATTTTATTTTAGGCATTTCTTTATGAACAGTTTAATTGTGTGTGTGTGTTTGCCTATGAGATGCTTTTCAATGCATAAGTATGTCAGAGGAAGCTGGGTTTTAATTTGATTTCATGGGTCCTAGTGCAGTTGTAAACATTTAGACTGTTTTAAACAATTCGTTTAAATATAGGTAGGTAAGAGTTTATTGGTTACTGAGGGCTTTCTCTCTCACTCTCTCACACACGTCCCACCCTGGGATATTAAGGTTAAAGGTGGGTAAGTAATAAACAGTAATGATGGTGATGATAATTAATAATAAATCTGCACCTCTTCGGGAAGGAGCTTTGAGTTCATAAAGGGACATTTAACCCCTTGCAATGGGTATTAAGGAGTGTTGCGAGGTGATCTCTCTAGGTGCCTTCTCTCAGTCTAAACAAAGGAGGAGAGGAGAGAAGGGAGGCCAAAAGACAGGGATGGGTCAGGCTTGTGAAGAGGCATAGGAGTCTAATCTATGAGGACATGACCTCCTGGGGGTGAGTTCCTGAGCTCATTAGGCCTAACACTCTGCCAAGTCTGTGCAGATCCTGTTCTTGCAAATAGTTACCTTTGTCGTGCATGGTGTGATTTACTGCTGGCTCGCTCCTGTCAATTGGACACAACCATAATGGTTTAGTCCAGGGGTCACCAACATTTTGGGGCCTGTGGGCACATTATGAATTTTGAGAAGGTGTCATAGGCTCCACTCACAAAATATATTGTTGTTCAACAGACTGCACAACAAGAACCAGTTGTACAGGAAGTTTCTGCAAGTACAACAGTTGCATTATACTTCTTTGCTGCACATCCTTTAAACCCTGCCATTTTCTAGTACAAGGGCTCTTGCACCAGTGAAAAGAGAACATTGAATATGGCTGCTATTCTGCTAAGTGATTGGTCCAAGGTCACTAAGAGAGCTTCATGAGTTACTGGGAGTTACTGGGCTGTCCTTTGCTAAGCCAACCACCAGGGATTCCAGAGCAGCAATGGGCTACCTGTATTGGACCTTTGAGGTCTCTTCCCATGCTAAATTTCTTTGATACTGGGTCTCCCCAGTCCTTGTTCAACTCTCTAACCACTGCACCACATTGTTTCTCTTTCAACCCACATATCAATGGGACTCTGTGAAAGCAGAATGTGGACAGAAGAATACAGAAGAATACAGAAGAAACACAAGAGAGATGGTACGTCATCTGAACCCGATGTGTCAACTCTGCATTCAAATGTACACCTGCAGTGGCTTTTGGAAGTCTGTTCCCTGGTGGCTGCAGCATGGTTCACCATTTCTCCCTCTTCCTTCTCTTGCTCCCACAACAATTAAACCATCAACATGAACTTCCCTGTCAATGGAGCTGTCTCCCCAGTCTGAGCCAAAATAACGCTATTGCTTTGATCAGGAGTTCCCGGGACATCAACTTCTTTCCACATGACGATATGCAATTTTAAGTAATACTAAGAGCACATGATTGTTTTATCTTTGGAGCGACAGTGGAATAAGTTACCATTATTATCCTTGTAAAAGCAAAGATTTAAAAATCAAGGGAACAATCTGCTTGCAACCTGTGTTTGAGTCAGATGTCATCCTTCCCTTGTCTCTGCTTGCAGTCCTCTTTCTAAATTCTTGCTTCTTTATTTCTGTTGAATAGCCAACAGTCGCAGGGAGAAAACCAGGCTGGCCAAAGCTCAGAATGAGCTCAGGCTTGAGTGAGAGAAAAATAATTCTTAAAGGTTTCTTCAGCTATGTTTGAAGCAAGAACAAATAGCAGGTTCTCTGCATGGAGAAGTTGCAGAAACTGTTCTAACAGCACCCACATTATAGAAGAAGAAGAAGAGGAGTTTGGATTTGATACACAACCCTTGCCACTAACCATAGAAGAGAAGAAGAAGAGTTTGGATTTGATATCCCACTTTATCATTACCCGAAGGAGTCTCAAAGCGGCTAACATTCTCCTTTCCCTTCCTCCCCCACAACAAACGCTCTGTGAGGTGAGTGAGGCTGAGAGACTTCAAAGAAGTGTGACTACTCCAAGGTCACCCAGCAGCTGCATGTGGAGGAGCAGAGATGCGAACCCGTTTCACCAGATTATGAGACTACTGCTCTTAACCACTACACCACACTGGCTTCCTTCCCACTTTGATCAGTCTTGGCTTTCCTCAAAGAACCCTGGGAGCTGCAGTTCTTTTACTATTTATTTATTTATTTATTCATTAAATTAAATTAATGAAATTTATATCCTGTCCTTCCTGCTGAGTGCTGTTAGGAGACCTCTGTCTTCCCCTCACATGGCTCCAATTCCTCAGAGTGGTTTAACAAGCATTCCGTCTTCCCATGGAACTCTGGGAATTAGAGCTCTCTGAGGGGGCAGAGGGGGCTGCTAACAAGCCAGCACCTTTCACATACTACAATTCTGAAGATTATTTGGAGGAAAGCCAGGGCTAGAGGCGCCACCTTCTCCAGAGGATTGAGGAGGCCCACTCAACATCCTGACATGGCATACGGGGGCCCTATGAACAATGAGGAGCCGGCAATTTTGGTTAGGTCTGTTTAAAGTGGCTTGACACTGCTTAAAATGTTGGAGATCAAAGAGAGAGAGCAGGGATGCATGAAGCAATCACTTACCAAACTGGCAGGTACTCTGATGAATGTGACGTTTCCTCAGCATCACCAAAGCTTGAGATGAAAACGGAGAACTGATTAAAAACCACTCATCCAGAATATAAGCAAGTACCGTATTTTCTGCTATGAAAACAAGAGTACAGCAGCCGTTTGTTCCATTTCCCTATTCTTCCACGGTGTGATGGGCTGGGATTCGGACTCAGAGGCTGAACCTGAGGAATCCCAGCCTGCACAGGAGTCCCCGCCTCCAGAACCAGCTGAGCCGCGGCTGGGGCCTGAGACTGAAGGGTCCTCACCTGTGCTGGATCATCAGGTGCAGGCACCAGCTGAGTCTGCTCTGGCCCCTGAGGTGATGGAAGACCCATTGCCTGCAGGTGCTCCACTCTCAGACCCGTCAGGGGAAGAGGAGGTTGCCTCTGGGTCTGGTAACCCTCCAGCCTCTCCTGAGCTGCAGAGGCTCAGGGCAGAGAACTAAGTTCCTGCAGGAGGAGTGCTCGCCTCCAGGCCAGGAGAGGCGAGTCACCTGTGGACCGGGGCTGCCCTATGCCTTGGGGCAGATAAAAACCAGTCAGCCCGAGTCCCAGGTTGCGGGAGCAACATTGTTGCTAGCCTGTTCCTGCCTGCACCCTGACCTGCTCTTCTGCCATAGTTCCTGACCTCACCCGACTCCCTGCCTTGGACCCCGCCTCGCCTTTGACGGACAGCCTCCATACCGCACCCTCGACCTCGGACTGGACTCAGACCTCACCTCTCGGTTAGGCCCCGGGACCAGCACACACGGTTGGCTTTCACATTATATTTGGGGTGTCGCACCGTGTAGAAGCCACTTCCGGAAATCTAGCATGATATATTGGAAGTTTGGCACTCGCTTCCACATCGAGTTGATTCTGGAAATAATTCGTTTGCAGCCCCATTCACTTGGGAGATCGTGGGAGTGAAGGGGAGGGGAGTGCTCTGCCAGCATACAGTTCTTCCCAGCCATTTTCATGGCTGAGTTATTGGGGAATGCCTGTATGAAAGGGATGGGCAAGTAGCAACACTGTCTACTGAAGACTTTGTCATGCCACACTCACTGAAGTGAAAGACATTGAAGCATGACATGCCAGATCTGAAATTCACTGCATGCTATGATTTAAAAGAGAATTTCATGAAAATGCTCTACAGGTGGTACCTAACACCTGCAAAACTGGCCAAAATGTATAAATCTAGGTCAAACATTTGTTGGAGATGCAGGGAGGCAGAAGGCACTATGATCCACATGTGGTGGAACTGCAAAAAAAAATATCAGGGAATTTTGGGAAACAATATATAACGAACTCAAAAAAAAATAATGTTTAAATGTTCTTTTCCTAAGAAGCCTGAAGCCTTCCTGCTAGGCATACTGAGCAATGAAATTCCAGAGAAATATAGGAGAATTTTTATGTAAACAATAGCAGCAGCTAGAATTCAAATCACACAGGGATGGAGACTCCACTCCATCCAAATTAGACTGGCAGAACAAAATGCGAGAATACGCAGAATTAGCAAGACTACCAGCAGGACTTCGAGATGACACTGACCAAATATTTAACAGAGAGTGGGACGTATACAGAGTTTATCTAAAAGAACATTGTAAAAATATAAATTCTCTGACAGGCCTGGATTGACTTTCTGCATGAAATAAGAGAACTTTATAAAATTATTATAACTGAAACAACTTAGGAGAGATAAAGATAAGTGTGTAGTTAATAAATGTAACTTAGGAACCGCAATAAGGGGACTGGAAGTCATGTGGAAATTAATCATAATTTTGTTACCTATAACAAGTATCAATTTTGGATTGATTTTTTTTCCTTCTGTTGATTGTTTTGTGTGGTTTTGTTTTTAAAATCAATAAAGCATTTTTTTTAAAGAAGAAAGAAATTGAAGCATGACATGCCAATATATTAGTCAAGAAGCCCATTCCATAACACAACAGGTACTGCAGAGTGAAAGGAATGCTAGCAAACAACCATTCCCCATGTCTGAATACACCACTCTAGCAGGAGTGGAAGGCTTCAGTTCTGTTGATGGTCACGTTCTGACAGGAGCTGCCTACTGGGAGTGGGCGGAGCCACAGCTGGGAATAGGTGGAGTCAGTAGATCCTATGGGCTCCCACCAACCTTCCTAGGCCTCCTCTTGAGGGTCACTCCAAACAAAGAAGCGCCTACCAGTTTAGTTCACATTTTTTAATAACATGGCACAGATTTACATTACACAAGTCTTCGCTCATGAGGGAACATGCTGTGGATTGAATGTCGCTTCAGGGTTTTTTGTATTTTTTGTTTCCTTTTCACATAGGATCTAGAAAGGACTTTATTACATACAGGAGAAACAGCAAAAAGATTTGTATATAACAATTTCTTTACAATACTGAAAGCTATCACTACAGTGCCAGTGTACATCCCCCCCGCCCCAGGATTTTCTTACGTCTTTTTTTTTTGTCCGTTTTGTCTTGTTCTTTATAAAACACTGCACAACATCTGGAGTTCACAAAATCTGAAGTTTACAACTAAAACTTTTTTAGTTGACTACTAAAATAGAATTCTGATCATTAGAAACAGCTGTCTGTAATTAGACTTCTCTTTTTCTTTTTTGTCAAACAGGAAAACAACTTGAGATACCACTTTAATACACTAGAAGACCAATGGAACTATTTTTTTTTTATTCCATACATATATATTTTTTTTACAGTCCAGTAGTAGACAAGATATTGTAAGCTTCCTGATAAAGTCATATTCTCTCCAAATTATTTCGAAACACAACGTAAAAAATAAAACTTATGAAAACAGAGGTTTTCAAAAAGGCTAAAACAATTTCCATTCTTTAAAATTAATATATATTTATCTTTTATCTTGTGAATCCATTGCCACTGTGGTTAGAACATGCTGAGCTAATAGCAGAAATTACAACCAAAAATAAAAAATAAAAAAATGAAATGAATAAACTAATCCAATAATTGATTGTGCAAGAAAGAAGTATCAACATACAGTGCAATTGTTTCTGAAAAGTCAGTGCAATCCATACAGGCCTACTCAGAAGTGAGTCCCATTGAATTCAATGGGGTGGACTCCCAGGTAAGCATATATACCATTGCAGCCTAATGTCTTGTTTAATGAAGCAGATTTCTGCTGACCAGGGGAAATGGGAAGAGAGGAATTATGCATCCAACCCAAAACAAGAGGCATGAATGGCTGCCCCCCTCAGTCCCCACAACACCAATGAAATCCAGAATAACCAGACATTTCCAAGAAGAGCTGCGTTAAAAAATATACTGTGCATATCCCTAGAAGTGCCAGGTTCATAACACCCTGCATTTAGAAATAAATTGGATCAATGTTACTGTGGTGCCTATTTATGGCCTGCCACTCTTCAGAATAAGCCCACGAGCTTCCAGAAGTAACAATATATAGCAAAAGGAAATAAGAACACATTAGTTCCATTGTTTATTTTCTTTACAGCCTATTCCTGGGACACTGTTAAAACCAGGGCTTTTGGGGGGAACTCACAGGAACTCAGTTCCGGCACCTCTCAAGTGGGTGCCATTGCCATTCTAAGAGAATGAGGGAGGTGTTCATGGTGAGTTATGGCACCTCTTTTTCTAGAAAAATAGCACTGGTTAAAACCATCACATTTTGGGGAGCAAGGTCCAATGTGGGTGTGCTTTGTCATCACTATAGTTTAGGTGCAGCTAATTTCAGAAAATGGATGGAGTCACCAGGACAAGGCCCAATATCTTGGGGCATCTGAGACATCTCTTTCCTATTCCCTCCGTCTCAACGCTCCTTCAAGTTCAACTGGTGGTTTTTCCAGCAACTGATGAGTTGCTTGGCAATTTAGCACCTTTGGGAAATGGCTTCATCCATCTGGGAGAGGCAGTGGCAGGCAGGGAAGAGCAGGAGGTGATTAGAAACCAGCCAGTGGGATATACAGGTAGTGACTGCTCAGCACCACTCTATGAAGTCAAATGCCTCATTTGCTGAATGGAGTTATGTTAGCCCCAGAGTTCTGGCAACCCTATAGTTGGACCAGAAATTTGAAGGTGACATCAGGGACTGAAGGAGTTGCCCACTGGCCTCAATTAAGAGATCACTGCACATACAGCTGAGCCATGATGTAGCACCCTTACACAAGCAGGCACCATCATTTTTGAGACTTCCCGGGCAAGATACGGGGCTTTAGCAAGAGAGAGAAAACATAAAACCATGGACAGAAATTTGGTTTTGGCTCTTGGAGACACGAGTTCAGGCCTGGCCTGGCCAAGGATTCATTAAGTTGCTTTGAGCAAGTCCTTGCCTCAGACTCAAGTTCCTGATTTGCAAAATGTGAATCCTAGTAACCCCGGTAGGGCTACAACAAGGAGGACGGACATGATCAAATACTGTACAACACTTTGCAACTGAAAAGCACAAGACAAAAGTGGTAATAAGCAGCAGCAGCAGCTGATACTAAAGTTCTGTTTGCTGAAGTTTGGATGGCTTACATTTTTTCATCAAAAAAGATGGCAAGCAGGTGAGAAAAGTATGTTCAGGGAAAGTATGACTTCTAAGTGGGTGGTTGAGTTTGTTGACAAGGCTCCTTTGAGTTTAAAAGAGGCTTTTGTGAAAAGCCCTAGAATTCATTGCATAGCTGAAGGGATTTAGCTGTCATATAACAAGAGAAATGCTGCAGGCAACTCAGCAGTGGCCTTGCACGCCATTAAAAGTCTGCAAAGAGCACAGTTTAAGAAGTATTAATGTATTATGTTACTTAGCTTTCTTTCTATTTACATATTTACAAAGTAAAGCTTTCATCTTACCCATTTTGCATAAATGACCCATTAACCCATGAAGTAATATGGGGGGCAGGGGGGGTAGGAAACATCTCGCAGGGAAAAGAAAGATCTACAGTTTCCATCATTTTAGCATGGGGGGAGGGGAAAAAAAGAGGGAGCACTTTGCTTTTTTAGAGCCAAGATACTGACTTGCAGAATCTTACTCCTGCTGGGTGGGGGTTCAAAACAATAGAAAAGAATTAGGGGGCATAAAGAAAACACATCAACTTTTTTGTCTAAAGTTTCTGAAAACATATAATATACAACCCAACATCATATCATCATCATTATTTTTTTTAAAAAACCAACAAATATATTTGCACAATTGAGTCTATACATTTTTATACAGTTGGGTCATAACCAAAGTCTAAATTTGTTGAGTAAGAAGATCTGCACTGACATTCCATTTAACAAAATGTCCTCTCCTGATCTGATTCTGTTTGCCTTATCGTGCTTCTATGTCCTTGAGTGTGTGTGAGGGTGGTCTGTCCCGCATTTCTGACGACAAAGGGGTAGTCCTGCGTGGGGAGCTAGGTCTAGGTCCCAGAGTCGAAATGAGAGGGGGAGGGGCACTTAGAGCTGCCGTCGGGGGGCTTTTATTGAGGATCCCATTCTGAAGTCCTGAGGAGGGGCTGACCCTGGGATAGTGCATGCTTGGAAGTCCTGGGGTGATTAAGCTAGGGTGAGGCAAATGGCCGTCCAGAGCTGCAGGGTGAACAGAGTGAAGCCGTACGTGCTCATAGTCCTCTCTGAGCATGTGCAACCTCTCTCTCTCGTCTAGGTGGGCCCCCCTCTCATGCTCACGGCGAGGGTCAACCGAAAGTGGGTGGTGATGGTGACTGTAGTCATGTGGCTCTCTGTCCCTGAACGACCTCTCTGCATCATATAACCTCGGTGCAGAAAGACGGTGCAATGGGTCATTCCTCAGGAGAAACTCTCTGCCCAAAGGGTCTCTCCGGTGGATATCCAAGTCTCGGTAGGGATCTCTCAACGGATCCCTCATTGGGTCCCAATGGAAGGAAGGGTAAGGGAATCGTTCGCTGCCTGGAATTGGGCTGATCCCCATAAAAGGTGTCATCATGCGAGTCCTGTCTAGACCGCTGATATTGTTCATGGGATGGATGCCAGTGACACCCACAGACATGGGCATTGACACCAAAGGGCCTGGATGAACATTGGAGGTGGGCATTGGTGGTGGTGGTGGTTCAGACGGCCTGTGTGTCTGTGGAGCTTCAGGTGGGATGTCATGATCCTCCTTCCTTTCCTCCTTCACTTTAACTTCGCTGGATTTCTTCAGACTCTCATACGCAGGCTCACTCTTTTTCTCGGTATCTCGGCTAGAGGTGCTGTTAGGTCTGGTGTTCTCCACAACAGCAGGCCTGGTATAGGGTGAAGGTACCCGAGAAGATTGCTTAGACTCTTCCAGTGGTCTGTTCTCATGGGTTAGACCTTCTTTTTCTGAAATATAGTTGTCCTTTGCCTTGTGCTCATCAACGTTAACATCTTTCCGAGGTTCGGACTGATCCCTCTCGCGCTCTTTGGGTTTCTCTTTTTCCCGTATCTCTGGGTTCAGGTGGCTCCTTATCTGCTCAGCTGAGCTACGGCCATGTCCAAGGGAGCTCACAGAATGGACAGGTGCAGGAGAAGGATGGCTGGAGTGTCTTTTCTCTATACTCTCCCTAGATGAAGGAAAGCACAACAGTTATCTGTTGCAGGACACTACAGAAAGTAGAGGTCTATACCCAAAGCTTGCAACTCATTTCTCAATAGCATACACCAGGTGTGGAGAACCTTTGGCCCTCCAGGTACTGCTGAACTACAACTCCCATCATCATGGCCATCGGCCATGCTTGCTAGGGCTGATGGGAGCTGTAGTTCAGCAACATCTGAAGAATCAATTGTCATCACACCTACCATACACTGAAGTCTCTTTAATTTCAGTAGAGTTGACAACTCAGAAGTCCAAATGAGTTACAGTGAGTTAGGATGGCAACACACACTTTGTTGTGTCCCGGGACGACAACAATATTTTCTATAAGAAGAGTCCTACTGTGTAAGATAAAATTTCTATCTAGTCCAGGATCCTGTTTCCAAAAGTATCCAGCCAGATACTTTCTCACAAGTTCAACTGGCAGGTGTCAACCATCTGGCATGTCTCCCAGTAACTAGTTTTTAGTGGGACACTAGCTGTGAACATAGAAAGCTGCCTTTCAACTGAGTCATATGGTGGGTCCATTTAGCCCAGAATTGTCTACACAGTGACTGCAAAAAGCTCTCCAGGCTTTCAGATAGGGTGTCTTTCTCAGTGGAGATGCTATCTATCTATCATCTATCTATCATCTATCATCTCCTACCTCTTCCCACCACCCCAGGAGATAATAGATAAAAGTAATTAAACTATAATGGAATTAAAACAATGCCAAAACAAATCTATTAAAAAGCGGATAGTATAATTAAAAAAAGCAGTTGGTTCCCTAAAGCCTGAAGGAACAGTCTTCACCTACAACATAGGAGCATACCTCTAGTAAGCCTAGCAGCAGCCACTGAGAAGGCCCTCTTCTGCATCCCTATCAAACATGCCCATGTGAGAGGTGATCATGAGAGAATGGCAGTATCACCACCTGGGCTGGTTATAAGTAGATGGGCAGGCAGGTTGGAGCTGGCTCAGAGCAGACTGAGCTTGTTGGGACAGTGCCCTGTTTGCCCTCTTGGACCAGCCTCCACTGATCCGGAGTTTTCTTGCAGAACCTGCCAATCAAGGGGACCAATACTATGGCTGCAGTTCCATTCTATGTCTGAAGAGGGCTCTGCAGCCAGTCAGCGTGGCCGATGATTAGGGAACTTCTGGGAAGACCTGGTAGTTGCATAAGTAGGAATGACAAGCCTCTCGGCTCCTTGCCCCGGCGTTGCGCTCAACGATGCTCAGAAAAGTGTTCTTTCATACCTGTCTTTGTCATCTTTACTAAGAGAAGAGTCTCCTTTATCTACATCTCTATCTCGCTCATGAGCTGCAGCAGACGAACTGCGTTCCAGCTCACCTGGCTTGAGCCAGGGCGGAGGGGTCGGGAACGAAGGAGGAGTTCGGTGCAGGCGGTTCCAGGGCTCGTGTGGGTTGCTAAAGCTCTGCATACTGGGGCAATCCTTGTGGCCGAACATAGTGTTGGGCGCTGAAATGGTGAAGGGGGAAAAGAAAAAAAGAAGAAGCAATTTGCTCAGTCGATGGTACTTACCAATCAAACCCAACTTTTTTTTTATTTTTACAGCACTCAGAGTTTAAAATGAATACATATATTGGGGAGCTGGAAAAAGGAAAGGAGATTAACAGATAAGCATTAGCATTGGGTAATCCTCACATTCAGAAGGCAACTTGCCATTCAATCTTATATGTGCATTATGCATCCGTGAAAGAGACTGCCTTTTTGAGGGTGGCACATCAGCTTTGGAATACCCTAACCCGAAAGGAGGTAAGATGGGTACTGGCCCTGTATCCATTCTGGATGCCTTATTTGCCTAGTATTTGAAATGATACTCCATCATTTTGGCTGGTTGGGTCATTTCGGTCTTCAGATTTCATATTGGGTTGTACCTAATCAAGTTCTACTCAGACCCACAGGACTTAATGGACTTGAAGCTAGTCATGTCCATTAATTCCACTGGGACTGGACAAGTGAATACCAGCAATTTTTGCTTTTCTTGGAATTCTCTGACATCTTCATTTACTAGTGACACAAACACAGGAAACCGAAGATGGCCTCTGATAATTTGGTACAGTTGGAATATTTGGTGTGTATTCGGAATCACAGAATTGTAGAGTTGGAAGGGACCATAAGGATCATATAGTCCAACCTCCTGCAGTGCAGGAATCTTTCATCCAACATGGGGCTTGAACCCATGGCCCTGAGTTTAAGAGTCTCATGCTCTACCAGCTGAGCTATCTCAACTAACTTCTGCTCCACTGAAATGAATGGAGCTAGGTTAGTCATTAATTTCAATGGTTCTGACTTGCAGTGGATACAGCCAAGTCAACTAAGCTTCATTCAGAGTAGATCCAAGTTTGCAATACCCAATATTTTCAATGGGTCTACTCTGAGTTGGATTAACACTGGCTAGAACCCCGCTTTGTTTTCAACCACTTATAGTGTGGCTTTTCTGTTCACAGCGAGCAGCTGACACAACTAGAGAAAACCAAAGGAATAGATACATTAAGAAATAAGCAAGCATAATGGTCATTCATCACAAAAACCTCTGCAGTGGCAGAAAAAAGGACACAAACACAGTAATACAAGGCAGAGGCCCATCAGGACAAAAACAAGAAGAAGGAGGAGATGACAGTGGAAAACTAGGAACAAGATTGGACCAACCATGGCTTCCCCCAAGGAAAACTGAGAATTGTAGTCTATTACGGGTGCTGATAGTTGTTAGGAAACCTCTATTCCCTTCATAGAGCTACAATTTCTAGAATGGTTGAGAATCAATCCCTTTTCCTAGGGAACTCTGGGGAATACAGCTCTGTGGGGGGAATAGGAGTCTCCTAACAACTCTCGGCATGCTTAACAGACTAAAGTTCCCATGATTTTTGTTGTGGGGGGAGACTATGGTTGATTCAAGTGGTCTGATACTGCTTGAAATGTATAGTGCAGATGGGGCCTTGTATAAACCCAAATCCAGAGTCTCTTCAGAGTCGAAGAGGAGCCAATTTAACACCTGTTCCATGATTTGGGGTTCTCTCAGCTAGCTGTTTCTTTTGCCCACACTGTATCCAAGACCAATGTGGTCAACCACTTGCTAGAATTTGTTTTCCAACTCAAGGGAGTAGGCCCTGCCATTGGCCTACACTGGAAACAACCCTCTAGTCTCAATCTCATAATTTTCAGAAACATGAAAGCCCATTTTTCAAAAGTTGTGGATTTCTCTGTTGGATAGCATGATTTGCAAGCAAATCCCATTTTATAAAAGCCTTTTTAAATATGACCACTTTTTACTTTAGTAGCTTGCGGACGTACCAGAACTTTCCACA
Organism: Podarcis filfolensis; assembly: GCF_964270895.1. Lineage (NCBI taxonomy): Eukaryota > Metazoa > Chordata > Lepidosauria > Squamata > Lacertidae > Podarcis > Podarcis filfolensis. The sequence continues at coordinate 10,187,370 of NC_139618.1, forward strand.
ATTTACAAAACATTCATAAAAGCAGGAGTGCTATATATGCTATATTACTCGAACCTTTATATTTTGGGGACTGGGGATGTAGGTGAAATTAGACTGGATCAGGCCTGAAAACAAGATATAGCAGCTCAGAAATAATGCAAGAGCACCCAAAGTCCACAATTTCTTCTCCAGAATGGGATTGCCCCTTCTTTGAAAAAAAATCACCCTTTGGTATCCTAGGGTTGGCATGCAAAACTGAATGAGGTGTATATCCTAGATCAGAATAGCTTGGCTTCAGTTGTTTTCCTGGGCTACTTCAACACACTCTACTTGGGGCTGTCCTTGAAGTCAGTGAGTCTACTCTGAGTAGGCCTTGGTTGGACTCAGCTGTGCATTTCAATGTCTGAAAAGAGCCTACCTTGGGTAATGTCTCTTCTGAAAATTCTCTTTATGGTGAGTATTCTTTAAATAAATAAACCCAGCCGACCCCTGTTAACATTTAGTACAACTCACCATGTGAATTGGGGACTACTGCTTGCAGGACTATTGATGAAGGGATTTCATGGTGTGATGGCTCCCCCATTGCACATGGTGAGTTGTTTTACATTTTATGACTTTCATGTGTATACCCAGTTTCAGTTATTATTATTTTTATATAAGCGATACTACTTGAAATACTACTTGAAATACTACTTCAGACTGCAGGCAAGGCATCACGTCAATGAATGCTCCATGCATACAGAAGGCTAGTATATCAAATGAAAGGACAACATGCTGCTTTTCTATGTGCAGCAGACTTCTTGTGTATGTGTAGAGGAGCATGCATGCATGTTGAGCCCTCCACATATAGTCTGAAGTGCTGCAGAAGTGAGGAACCTGTGTCTATAACTCTACAACTTCTTAGACTCCCAACTCCTACCAGCTCACCCAGCATGGTCAAGAGGGTGGTCAAGGATTCTGGGAGTCCAGCGCTGCCTGCAGGGCCATTAAGATCCTCATACCTGCCCTAGACTCAGGTTCTCCATACCTGTGAGAACTAGGCCACAGAAGAGGGTTTCAGGAGGCCCAAGGGTTTTGAGAAACAGAGGCAGTCCTTTCCTTTTGGGGGGACACCAATTAGCCATGGTTTAGCATCCTTGATGATAATGCAAACCAAACACAGCCACAGCTGGGAGAATTTACTCACTAACGGCAGGGTTCCCAAGTCCCCCGAAGGCATTGCCGCTCACGGCTGCAAGGCTGGTGAACGTCGTGGGCCGATTAAATGTCTCTGAAACCAAATGGAAAGAGACTAATGGGAAGGGCGTTACCTATGATGGAGCATTTATGGCTAGATGTGTTTTACAAAGAAAACAAAATGATCTATCCCAGGCTTCCTCAACCTTGGCCCTCCAGATGTTTTGAGACTACAGTTCCCATCATCCCTGACCACTGGTCCTGCTAGCTAGGGATCATGGGAGTTGTAGGCCAAAAACATCCAGAGGGCCAAGGTTGAGGAAGCCTGATCTATCCAATGCAAGCTCGACTCTAGACCCATTGACATTGATGGACATGGCTAATATAGGTCAGTGGGTCTATTCCAAGTAAAATTTAGGTGGATACAGCATTCTTCCCAGGGTCAGCCATGGATAATTTGGGTAGGTGATATTTTCATCCCAGTGTCCTGCCTCATAACCCCCAATATAAGAAAGAAGTGGCTTCTCCCCAGTTCTACCCAATATTGTCTCATAATGCTTATATCCCTTGAGTTCCACTCTGCTTGTTTCCTAGGAGGAACAGCAGATTTTGAAATGTCAGAAGTGGAATATGTGTGTGCACTCTCACTAAATAGCAAAGGCCTCGTTCTCACATAACGATAAGCTGCAGTCAGGAATAAACCCTGGGCAGTTTCCAGTACACTCATTCCAGTAGCACAAGGATTTACTCTTGCACAACAGAACCTTCTTCCCTCTCCACCTCCACATATATGCTCCCCAAAATCTCTTTCAGCCCTTATTACAGAACAGGGGGAGGAAGGGGGGAATTCCAGGGATCTTTTAAACCAGGCAAAGGTTCTCCTATTGATTCTACCGGCAAAACTCATAATTTTTTTCTTTCCCAAAGAGGGCAATTGTAATCCTACAGCAGCTGCACGCAACCTTTGGCCTTTCATATATATCTAATCCTCACACCTGCCTCTTTCCCCCTGCTGGGTATTTTTTTCCTCTTTTGGCTCTTTTTTAAAAAGTGTATTTTGTTTCACTCCCTTCTTTAAGGTGCTGCCCAAATGACTGTGAATTGAAGAACGACGTGAAAATAATATAAATATAATAGCACTCCTGAATATGTGAATGTCGTGAGATGCCCCAGCCTTCATGAAGTGTATCTGCAGGGCTGAAATGAAGCAGAATTTCCAGGACTAAGATTGCAGGGAAATAGCTGGACACTGAGACAAATATCCTAATTATAAGAGCTCTTTGATGAGAACTGATGGCCCCTGGAGATGATGAGATCTCCTTCAGTGTCGGTATTTAAATAGGGGGGGGGGGGAGTGTCAGATTGATAAACCACTTTGGGAGTTGTAGCTCTGTGAAGGGAATAGGGGTCTCCTAATGACTCTCAGCATCCTTAAACTACAGCTCCCGGGGTTCTCTGGGGGGAAGGCATGCCTGTTTAAACTGGTATGATACTGCTTTAAATATACAGTGGTACCTCAGGTTAATAACTTAATTTGTTCTAATGGTCCATTTTTAACCTGAAACTGTTCTTCAACTGAAGCACCACTTTAGCTAATGGGACCTCCTGCCACTGCTGCGCCACCGCCGCTCGATTTCTGTTCTCATCCTGAAGCAAAGTTCTCAACCTGAGGTACTATTTCTGGGTTAGCGGAGTCTGTAACTTGAAGCGTCTGTAACCTGAAGCATCTGTAACCTGAGGTACCACTGTATAGTGCAGATGGGGGTCTTAGAGGGAGCCCATGTTGTGGCGTCCTGATGCACTGTGGCTCCCTTCGGTCCCAGTCAGCATAGCTAATGTACAGCAACATCCGGAGGGCATTGTGTTGGCTCCTTCTGCACTAAATCATGTAAAAAAATGCTCTCAAGGGTGATGGGCCCATCACCACAGCTTATTGCAAGTTGGTAATGCCTACTTACCTAAATGAGCAGCAGGGTTGAGGAAGTTGCTGTGATGGGGGTGAGGGCCAAAAGGGGGTGCGGCTGGGTGGGCAGCACCTATCAGGACAAATTCAAAAGCAAAAATAAAACAACACTTGAATAGCAGGTTCAGAGAAGATACACAGTGCCAACATATCACGATGCTGAAAGCAGGTCCTGTCTTCTAGAACTGAGGGGTATACTGTATATCGAGACCTTCCCTTGTAGCCCAGTAAACAGTTTGATGAAAAATGGCTGACAAACGTGTTTATAGTCACTGGACATCGTACACAGGTGTTTCTGGCAAAACTGGGATTGCATTCCAAATTTGGTTCACCTAGATGCTGTGTTGGTCTTGTCACCTGATCTCATGCAGATGTATCATTAGGACACTTCCAGCATGTCTCTCTACAGGAGGCTTTCGAGAGACTCCTTTGCTGGAAGTATTTAAGCAGAGGCCGGACTGCCCTCTGCCAGGGATGCTACACTCGCATTGCACATTGTAGATCCTGGGACAACCAGCTTTAAAGCCATGGTTATGCACGGTTCTGAAATTGCATGGGGAGTCTGCACAAGTTTGGAAGGCTCCTTGCGGCAGACATTCAGCTCCCCACACATAGAGGGTGGTGAGGCTCTGCAGAACAGGTGTGACTAAGGGTGTGGGCCCACTCTCACCCACACTTGATTCCAATTGGAAGTGGAGGGGAGCAGTGAATCATTGGAAAGATTTGCCTGTTCGGAGCTATCCAGGGTCCTGAAAGTCCAGCCTGACCCTTCCTGACTAAGACAGCTTCAGGCATCCCCAGGGACTCGTAGTCAGGACAGACTATTCCTAAGCATGTTTTCGGTTTTCCTTCAGAATTGCTCTGAGAAGACTGGCCACATTCCTTACTTGCTTTTTCCACCTTTTATTTAGTCACACAGCACACATGGAGTTTGCTCCCGAAGGAGGCAGTGACAACTACCAACTTGGATGGCTTTAGAATAGGATTAGACAAATTCGTGGAGGACAAGACTAACAAAGGCTACTAGCCATGATGGCTATGTTCTGCCTCCACTGTTAGAGGCAGCAATGCTTTTGAATACCAGTTGATGGAAACTGCATGAGGGCAGAGGGCTCTTAAAATTTACTTATCAGAAAATAGGGAAGGATTTGTTGAGCATAACTAATTAAGGATTGGAATGCAGTAAGGGGAGGTATGAGGAGGTCGGGAAAATCTTGTATGAAAAAGGGGTTTGAAATTATACATGTGGTGTCTTTTATGTTTTGTGTGTGTCTATGTTCTTGTTTTGTTGTGATTTGTGTTTTTAAAATTTGTGAAAAATTAATAAATATTTAAAAAAAAAAATGAGGGCAGAGGGCTCTTGTGACTGGGTCCTGCTTGTGAGTTTCCTCACAGGCATTGGCTTGGCCACCACAAGATGAAGAACTAGGTGGGTCTTTGGCCTGATACAGCAGGCTTGTACTATGTTCTTCAATAATGGATCAGTGATATGCATACTCACTGGCTGCAGAGAAGAGAGTAGAGGGCCGAGCTAAGTCATGGGGATGGTGGATGGCCCCAAAGAGACTAGGACCTGGTGGCCGACTCAGAAATTCAGGTTTCAGGCCAAAATCCAGTTTATGCGGATCTGATTGCATCTGTTTCTGTAATAGGAAAAACAAACAGGAAACAAACCACAATCATGAACAAGACATTGCCCCAGCCCAGTGGAATGCTCTGCCAACAGAGATTAAGCAGATAGCTTTGGTTTTAGTTTTGAAACATCTGCTTAAAACTTTTCTATGCCACCAAGTTTATGCATGGAATTAAGAAAATATCTATGGGTAAGAGTTGATCTTTGATTTTAATTTTTTACATGGCTTTTATTGTATGTATGTTTGAGGTAAACTGCTTTGATTATTTTTTTTTAATAGTAGCATACAAATATTTTTTATAAATAAATCAATAATGAGCAAAATACAGGGGAACATAAAGAGCTACCTTAGACTAGGTCAGACTACCTAGCTCTGCTCTAACTAGCAGTGGCTGTTGGGAAGCAAAGGGTCTTCTCCATCATCTGCTATGTGATCTTTCTAAACTAAGATGCCAAGGACTGGACATTGCACCTTACTATACAAAACACATGCTCTGGCTGTGTAGCTTTGGCCCTTCCCTTTGTATTCTCTTAGGAAGGTTTCACTTGCCCAAAGGGACTCACCTTCACTTTCTGTTGATGATGGTATATTTGCCAAGCAATATGGACATGCATAGCGCACCATTTTCCTGGTTTCTGTAAAAGAAGCAAAAACACAAGAGGCTATGAAAATGACACCACTTAGCCATAACAGTAAGATCTGAGCCTCTTCTCATTTAACAGCCATTACTTTTTACATTAAATGCCCTGCCTTTCTTCCATTATGAATCTTAAAATGGTAAAAATCTCGTGGTTGTAAAATCTCTCATGGTTGTAAAATCTCTCATCTCACTCTCATGGTTGTCATCCAATCCAAGCCCTGGCCAGACCATGACCTGCTTTGCTTCAGTTGCACTATGTCAAGCACTTTCAAAGCCATGCACTAAGAAAATAATGAAACAGACTGAGCTGGTGAAGGAGACAATTCAGACATTAGAAGTGAGCATAGAGTGGTACTCTGCAAACCAGGAATAAGAAATCTGTAGCCTCCAGCTGTTGTGGGATTCCAGCTCTCATTAGGTTCAGCTAGCAATGGTCAATGACGATGAGGATCAAAGTTCAACCACATCTGAAGTGCCACTGGTCTACAGTAGATCCCTGTTGTAAAGCTCTTACTGATTTATTGGTAAGTGGGAAAGTGGAATCTGGCTACTTAGTGAGGTTAATTATATTATGCCCCTACATGACACAGTAAATTCACTTTCCCATGGGTCCGAATGCTGCATACGATTGGTGCTTCTATGGCTGCATTCATCTCATGTTTGCTTTATAAGAGGGAACCCTATCCTAAATGGCGTTCCACATACACTCAAGTAAAAGTCCCAGCGAGACGACTTTACTGTATCAATGTGGCAAATGTTTGAATGCACACATCACACTCCAATAATAATAATAATAATAATAATAATAATAATAATAATAATAATAATAATTTATTTGTACCCCACCCATCTGGCTGGGTTTCCCCAGCCACTCTGGGCGGCTGCCACAGAGACCAAAAATACACTAAAATCCAAGTCTTCAGTAGTTAAACATTTTGTTGTGGGGATGCAATAAGCACACTTTTATAAGGACTTGGCAAAAATGTGAATTTTGTGAATGGGGTGCATCTGCACATTTCTGCCTTTTCCAGAAAGGTGATACATTCATGTTCCATATCCTGACATTGCAATTCTACTCAGTGTACCCTTGAGAAAGGCAAGCTCAAGTTCTCTTAATTTTAGCTATGAGCCTTGGAAGACCAGCTCCCTGTCTTGCAGGCCTTTTCCCACCTGGGAGGGCAGGTTCCTGACTGACTCCATCTACAAAAGCTGAGGCTGCTGAACAGACCCTTGGGTTGGGGTATTGTTCGAAGAGGGTTGTTGCTGATATTGATATTAATTTTTTGCATCTTTAATCTTTAGATCTTACTGTGATTTATGTGGAAATGGTTCAATTTGATTGTGTATTTTTGGATGCTTTATTTATTATTTATTACATTTGTTACGTTGTAACTATGCATTTTTTCATGTTGTAAGCCAGCTTGAGCATGGTTTTAACAATGGAAAGGTGGCATACAGATAAAAATACGTATGCATATTTGTATGTATTTCATCAGTTCTTTCCAACTGGATATACAACCTTCAAAATGGCCTAATAACCAAGCAGCTCTCCTTATTCCAAGTTTCACTCTCATCTTCCACATGCAACCTCTGTCCTTATGAGGCTGTTATAAGCTGGACATAATACGAGTCCTACCAGATTTGACCAAAAGCCTATCTAGCCCTACATATTGCTTTTCACAGTGGCCAACGGGATGCCTCTTGGAAGCCAAGAAGCAAGATATGAACAGTCACTCCCCAGCACCTAGGGCAGGGTTTTGGACTACAACTCCCATCACCCCAAGCTAGCAGGACCAGTGGTCAGGAATGATGGGAAAGACAGACAGACAGAGGTCAACCAAGACTTAGTGTCCTTCTTACCCTCAGCATAGGTCTGAAGGGATCTGTCAACTGCAAAGAGAAAGAAAGAGGGAAAGTCAATAAAGGAAACCTTGCCACTCAAACAGTTGCTCATCTAAGTTGCATTGCTTCACTTGGGAGAGTGGAAATTAAAATATTAGCATTTTCATTTCATTTGTAGTCTCTTTCAAAGTCTAAGCAGGCATGTTGCTTCATCTTGACCAGGTGTGGGGAGGTTTTTTACTCTCCTGATGTTGCAGAATTGCCGCTCCCATCATCCCTGGTTATTGGGGTTGATGGGAGTTGTAGTTCTGCAACATCTGGAGGGCTGCAGCTCCCCCACACCTGATCTTAGGGGTAAATTCCTGCCACGTTCACTCCTTTCCATCTCCCTGTTGTAAACAACAACTCCCACCACCCATGACCAGTGGTTCTCAACCTGTGGGTCCCCTGATGTTGCTGGACTACAACTCCAATCATCCCTGAGCTCTGGCCTTGCTAGCTAGGGATGATGGGAGTTGTAGTCCAACAACATCTGGGGACCCACAGGTTGAGAACTGCTGATCCATGACCATTAGGCCATGCTGGCTGGTACTGATGGGAGTTAGGAGTCCAACAAGATCTGGAAGGACACAGATTCCCCCTCTCTGCTCTGCAGGATTTATGCTTCCAAGTGTTGACAACCAACCAAACATGCCCCACAAGAGGGATTCTGACCTGGAGTTTGCCTGCTAATTCACTCAATTTAGCACTGTAAAATGGGAAACAGTGCAGTAATTTTTTTAAGTGACCTTTTGATGGACCTTTTGAAGATACAGAGGAGGGCAGTATTTTGGAAGAGGCTTACTTTTCCATACACAATTGCTAACAGAAAAAATTCAGTAACTATATCAACAGGAGGAGCAACCCTCTCCCCCCCCCCCCATTTTGTTGGACCATAACTTCCATCATTTCTGAACATTATGAGGGGTCTGATAGGAATTTGAGTGAACCACAATTTTGTTGGACCTCAACTTCCATCATCTTTGAACATTATAGGAGCCTTCACTCAGCAACACCTGGAGGACTCCACTTTGGTTAATGCTGGACTGCACATACCCCTCCTCTTTTAAAACCAGCTCCGAGTCACCCAATTATAAAAAAGCAAGTCAAATGATACAGACTGGTATAGACTGGTTGCTCTGCGGTGCAGATTTTCACACTGGAACAAATGTGGATAAAAAGGATTCATACAAAAATACTTTTTGACTCCCTTCCCACCCCCTCAAATCCATTCAAACCCATGCTGAATGGGAGGGCTCCTCTTGGGTCACAAGAAGAGGCCTTTTCTAACCCTGCTACCTGAAACGTCATTTAATTAGAGGTGTCAATGAGTCTTCCCAAGACCATACATGGTCAGGTGCTCCACATCGCAGATGGCTAACATCATCATCCTGACCCTGACTTGAAGACATCTGGAGGACAAAAAGTGTCATCTGTGGAAGTGCTGAACCTAAACCCAGACCTCAACACTGAACCTGAGCTGAAGTGTGTCAACCTTGACCCTCTCCCTAAAGCAGAAACCCCTGGAGGCAGAAACCCATAAGACAGAGTCTCCCAAGAGCATTATGCTGTTCAAAGCCTGCAAACCTTTGAAAGAAACGCAGAAGGCTGAGATGTAAGAACCTCTAGGTCACCTTTAAGCCTTTCTGCTATTCTCGATGTGGGTGGAGTCTTGGAGGTGAAGACTGATCCAAGAGCAATGAAACACCTCGGCTGAGCTCTAGGTGTAATCACAACACCCTGTCTGCTTGGAGCTATCTGTGGTCCTGATACAGTGGTACCTCGGGTTAAGTACTTAATTTGTTCCAGAGGTCCATTCTTAACCTGAAACTGTTCTTAACCTGAAGCACCACTTTAGCTAATGGGGCCTCCTGCTGCTGCCACACTGCTGGAGCACGATTTCTGTTCTCATCCTGAAGCAAAGTTCTTAACCTGAAGCACTATTTCTGGGTTAGTGCAGTCTGTAACCTGAAGCGTATGTAACCCAAGGTACCACTGTACTATAGTCTTATGCTCTCTGGCACCCTCAGGTTATCTATCACACCCTGTGCACTCCCACTCACAGCCAGCCCACTTAAGGACCATGAAAGTTATAACCTGTGATTTATGTTTTCCAAATTCCACACTTTCTCAATTTAAGCTCAGATCAAATAGCAATAAAAGGCAGAGTTAGGATAACCACCTCAGCTTCATTCATCATTCAATGGTTGAATGGCCCTTGGTTTGAAGGGGCTGTAACATTTTAGAACTTACCCTGGGATCTTTCTGCAGTAGGGTGTGTGGAACAGCTCCAGGTCTCGCTGCAACATCAATAGGATTCGAAGTCTACAAATGTCACATACACAGAAACAATGGCAGTGTAAATTTATGTGCAAACTTTTAAACTTTTAGAAGACCCCAAAAGAATTAGTTAGGCAGTAAATGAGGGTCTTCATAAAAAAAGAAAGGAACTGAAGATTATGTATCCATCTATTCATTCAGTTACAGAAGATGGAAACCTGGTGCCCTCCAGATTTAAGGACTGCAACTCCCATCAGCCTCTGCCAGTATGGACAATGGTCAGGAATGATGGTTTTGGAGTCCTGAAATATCTGGAGGGTCAAAGCTCCAAACCTTTGGACTACAGTTTCACATACTCTGAAATGTCATTTCCAGGGTGCCTTGCCTTGGTGCACACAGAGTCATAATTTCTGTCCTAGGTTAAAGACTGTTCTAGGTTAAAGACCTCTTAAAATGAGTCATAGATCTGTTTAGCTTTAGAAAATGAGATCTTGGCTTTTTACGTTTCATCATGTTTTCCTGTTATATCTGTAAGTATTCAAATCTGTTCTTTTTGTGTGTTACAAGATGCCATTGAACAGCCTGAACTGGCAAAAAACCCATCACTCTCTCACTGCTGCACAAAGCAAGCTAGTAAGATGCACACATGTCTTCTATCAGTTTCTTCTTTTCTAACCCAACAAACAAACTATGTTGTCTTCACAGGTTTTCAATTCTCAGGTGTTGCTTCTGCAAAGGGCTCACAGTTGTCGTTGGAGACAAGCCTCCTCCCTCTGTTGAGGTGATAATGCATGCTGCAGAGTACCCACTCTAACACACACCTCAACACTATTCACACTGTGCCTTGCTTATTTATTTTCCAGGTCCGAAAGCAAATATACCCTTTAACCACTAGGAGTCCCCTGGAAGCACTTTGAGTGTATCTTCAGACAGCATCTCCTGGATCACAACTTCCAGCATTACCTACCACAGTACCACCCATGCTAGGGTTTTTTGGCCAAAGTTGTGGAGCTTTCTTTTGCAAAATTGCAAAGAAATTGAACATTTCTTAGCTATTTCTGAGGAAAATTGGCAAAAAAATGGAACAGCCAACATGGGCTGCCATACGTATGGATTTTCCTGGACATTTCACCAAATTCTGCTCTGACACTGCTTGCGGATGCAGTGTTCAGGGTATCCCATACAAATTTCCCGGACGTATGGCAACCCTATAGCCATCCAGCAGGGTGGGAAGTGGATTCCAACCAGAGCTGATGGCCTTCCATTCACACAAAAGCAAGGAGCAAAATAAAAAATACAGGCTCACTGATAGTGCAGGTGAGAAGGGAGGGAATGCCAAGCTGGAGGTGGGGGTTGGGAAAGGGGAGTCAAATGGAATATTGCTGGGATAAAAATCCAAGCTAGAGAGGGACAGTGTGAGGGACAGGAGCTGAACAGTGAACAATTTGGGTTTGCACCAATAAAGGGGGTCAGAGAGAAGGGGAAGCAGCTCGTATCCAGACAGCTGGCTGTAGTTGTGGGTAATGAAATAATTTCAAGTGTTGGGAAACAGCAGAACGTTGGGGCATATAGAGAGCCAATGAAAGGGGAACATAAGACCATGAGCCCTGCTGGATCAGACCAAAGGTCCATCTAGCCTGCCATCCTGTTATCACAGTGGCCAACAAGATGCCAACTGTCCTCTCCCAGAAAATGGCTGAAGGTCTTGGCAATCTGACTGAGAATGTGGATAAGGGTTTGAAACAGATGGAACACATAAGCCATCAATCGCAAACTGTTGATTTTGACATCAGTAGAGGCAGGTGTCTCCATTCACAAAGTAAGAATCACCAAAACCGTCTTTCCAGAATAGAGATTTATAATGTAGTCATGAGAACGTTAAAACCTGACTTGCGAAGAACCCCACACAACATTTAAAAAAACAACAGCCATACACGCAGCCAAATACTAGTAGATGGTTAAGCTCAAATGGATTCTTAATAGCCTAATTATCATACATATGAGGACCTTTGCTAATGAACCACAATCTACATATTTAAGAAGCTTGAGTGGTGGAGCGGGGATAGTTTTCAGATTGGACAAACACAGCTCAACATCTAGCCTCAAAAGATTAAATTTAAAATACACTGGTGAACAATGAGGATTGCAGTTCTTTAAGCAGAATGCATAAGACTGACGTCAGTCTACCCCTGGGCTGAGAAATACAATACCTGGTATAAAAGAGCAGAAACAAACAGTTTAGAACATCCCTGAATACCTTGAGTTCCATGGTAGAAGAAAGGGAAGATATAAAATGAAAGAATGGAAGATTGCATCACATGTTCATAAGTGAACATTTTCAGATGAAAAGATGCTTTTTCAGGGCTCCTAAAATGCCCCCAGGGAAGTTTTACTGCCTAATTTTGTTTACTGCTAATTCTAGGCCGCTGTTTCAGCCCAAAGTATGCCCCCACTCTACCAGATTTTGGTTCTTCTGTGCAAACCTAGCTAGTCAATCAGCAATCACATTGAAAATGTAATGACAAAACAGCCCAATAGTTTTTCAAACTGGGCCAACATCACCAAGAAGTGTAGACTTTCCAAGGTATGTTTTGTTGAGACTTTGCCAATCGGTGGGGAACCTGTGATTATCCAGATGTTCTTGGAAACCAAGTCCCATCATCCCCAGCCAACATAGCTAATGGCTAGGGATTATGGTGACTGCAGTCCAGTAAGGCCCCAAGGTACTACACCACACCTCTGATATAGGGCTTTAAAAGCAAGAACCAGCACCTGGAAGCCTACCGGAAAGCATACCTCTCCACCCCGCCTCTGCCTCCCCTGCCGCCTCAGTAAATGAGAGTGAATCAAGGGAACACATGATGAAGGTTCATGCAGAGCTCTTTTCAACTGATTTACCCATCATCCCCAAGAGAGTTTGAGTCCCAATCAAGCTCAAAGGAAACTCTGGGATTTTGTGCCCCACATTGACCTAGGGAGGAAATGCCTTCCTGTAGACTCATTCATCTCTCCCAGCAGAGCCATCTCCAAAACCAAAGATGGGGAACATTTGGACCTCCAGGCTACAGCTGGACTACAGCTCCCAGAAGCCTCAGCCTGCATAGCCAACAGTGAAGGATGATGAGAGTTGAAGTCCAGAAGCATCTAGAGCAGCCTTTCTCAACCTGTGGGTCCCAGATGTTGTTGAACTACAACTCCCATCACCCCTAGCTAGCAAGGCCAGAGCTCAGGGATGATGGGAGTTGTAGTCCAACAACATCTGGGGACCCACAGGTTGAGAACCGCTGATTTAGAGGGTCACAGGTTTCCCATGCAGGCCCAAGACAAATAAAAGTGCTGCTCCTCACGAATACACCTGGGACTGCAAGAGACCACAAAGCCACAAGACACATGTCCAAAATAGGAAAGAGTCTACACAACACACACAAAACATATTTACAATTTACCTTGGGTTGAAACGCCCCTTGTAGTGAGCCAAAAGGACCAGTTGGAGGAATCATTGGAGGGATCCCTGATACAGCAGGAGGGTACGAGTGGAATAACTGTGACAAAGGGAGGATAACATCAGCAAAGGACCCCACACACATTTTCTAATTGCACATCATGCAATTTCAACTCAGAAGAAAGCAAAAGAGACACGGAGGCAGTTTATGAATTATGCAGTTCACATGATTGCTGCTGTTAATCAGTCAGTGATCCAACTGCATAAAAATCAATGCTGGACCACTGATGTTGGGTACTTGGTAAAGGAGGTGGCGATAAGCCTAGGAAAAAGACAAAGGCATCTGACAACAGCAATGAATAAGGGATATAATGGACATTCACAGAATGTTAGACAACAAGATGAACAGATTTGTGTGGAAAGAACAGATTATTTGAAAGCGTAAGGGGTAGAGAGCTGTCTCAGAATGGATTTTTATAATGAGGGTTATTATTATACTGTATTATAATACTGCATTACAGAAAAAAGAGAGGATGCAATGGGAAGGAACTGGAGCAGAAATGTGATCTCATTGTCAATTGCATTAGTTGTAGCAGTTAAACAACAGGAACAAAGGAAGCTGCCTTAATACTGAGTCATGAGACTGTAAGAAGAGCCTGCTGGATCAGGCCAGTTCTCACAGTGGCCAATAAAATGCCTCTGGGATAAGCAAGAATGACCTGAGTGCAACAGCACTTTCCCCGTCTGTGATTTCCAGCAACTGGAATTCAGCCTTAACAGTGGAGGTAGAACAGAGCCACAGATAGCATGGGCCTCCATGAATTGGTCTAATCCTCTTTCAAAACCATCGAAGTTGGGGGCCACCCCCGACTCTTGTGGGAGCAGATTCCACAGCTCAACTGTGTGAAGAAGTAATTTGTTATCTGGTTTGAGTCTTCCAACTTTATTTCGTGGTCCGTGAGTTCTAGGGTTCTGAGAGAGCATAATTTTATAAGCTTCTATCATGTCTCCTCTTACTCCTCTTAGTACTTTCTGTAAATTCAGATGACCCTAATGTTGTAACCTTTCCTCAGAGGGCAGTTGCTCCATCCCCTTGATCATTTCGATTGCCCTTTTCTGGTCAAACCCTTGGCTCTATCGAGCTCCAGGGTCTCGCCCTGAAGTCTTTCCCAATTCTGTCTGGAGATGCTAGAGATTCAGCCTGGGACCTTCTGCAAGCAAGTTATGTGTTCAACCACTGAGTGGTGGCCCTACCCAACATTCACCACAAGGCATGGGTAGGACGTTAACAGAATCCAATGTGGGATGCATGCCAATAGTGGTGTGGTCAAAACAAAAGTGGGTGCAGCCAGAGGGCACAACCTCCCGCCCACCAATACAAACAAAAAAAATCACATACACAAAGGTAGTTTGCATCTTATGCTTATTTTACTTACCCAATTGCAGCTTTGCATGGGGGTGGGGTGGGGTGGGATAAATAAATGGAGAGCAGAGCAAACTCATTTTCCATTTAGTTATTCCCCCTCCCCATACCTGTGCAAAGCTGCAGTCATGAGCTTACCGAGCTGTGAGAAGGCAGTGTGAGGGCTCTGTCAGCATCCCAGAGCCCTTGCGCCCCTTCGTCAATTTTCCTGAATTGCCCTACAGCAGTTTGGCTTGGGAAAAGCCTTTGGCCAACAGATGAGGCCTTTTTCTACAAAATCGCAGTGCAATTCCCTTGCAAATGCATTCCACTGACTCATGATGCCTGCCTGAGCCAAAGATCTAAAAAAGCACAATAGTCAGTTTCATTGTATTGTTCCATGAGGTGCCTAAGCACACTGAAGCATCTCTCTCTCTCTCTCTCTCTCTCTCACTCTCTCTTTTGCAATTAACATCATTAAGAAAATTTTAAGGCTTTCACTGAACCACCTGGCCCAGTTCCTCTCCCCACTCCTTTCATAGATTATTGCCGTCTTTTAATTCTATTTCGCTTCAATGTGAACTTCCAATGGTGCAGAAAACGTTTCCAAGATTAGATGATATTGAATAGCGGAGCTCTCAAGAACCCATTAGGCAGGCTTTTTTAATACTGAAAATGAGCATGTTAAAGACTCTAGCATCCATAACGCTTACTGTTCTGTATTAACATGCCAGTTCACAAAAGCGAAGGGAAGTTAGAAATTTCATTGTATGCTGGTTGTTAAAATATAGACGGTGGGAAAGGATGGAGACCTTTCAGAGTGTCTTGGAACTGCCACTGCTGCTTGAAGGCTTGGATTCCCATCTTGTCAACAAAAGTAGAGAGCTATCAATGTCCCATCTTAGCTGGGCCTAAAGTTGCAGGACAACTTTTAAGTAACACAGCTTCTGTAGGTTCAGGAAGCACCAACAGCCAAAGCCAGACCAAGATCCCATCCCAGGCAAACTGGGGCTCAAGTGAGGGCTCAGACAAGAGAAAAGTAGAATGGCAGCCCAAGGTCCACTTGCAGGCACGCAGGCAGGCAGGAAGTTTGATGCAAGCGACATACAAATACATCCCAACAGCTTTTCCAGCCTGGTGCTGAGGCTCTTGAACTGGAGCTGCCAGAAGCACACCCAGGGTGCAGCTGAACTCCATCTTCTGTTGTCAAAAGAGAGGTGTCATTATGAAGAGGACCTTATTTGTGAGGAGACCTTGACTCCTGAGGAGTCTTCTCCTGAAAACTGGATGTCTCCTCATCGGAACATGTTTCCACCTACTATTTAAGGTACTGTTTCTTCTGGGCTGGCAGCCAGTTCAAGTCTCAGTTTCTGAGTCTGAATTGCCTCTCCTTGGCATTCTAGTAAAAAGGCTTCACCCTGTGATCTGGTGGATCAAGGATAGCAAGATCTGTCCCTCTGCAGCCTGCCTGAGTAGAACTCCTGATAGCAATTAATTGAGTTGTTACCTGCAGAACTGCTTTACCTGTCAGTAGCGAGATTAATACTTTAAAATCCTCATCACCTCTCTCTCTCTCTCTCTCTCAAGCAGGAATGGAGAAACTGTGGCCCTCCAGTTGTGGCCAGATTCCTTGCCCTGTGAAGCTTGGTCCCACCACTACAATTGCCTTCCACTGGCTGACAAAGACTTTAATGGTTTAGCAGGTTTTTAGTTTTCCCGGTAGACGACCTTTTATTTGAGGTTTGCTTTTACTTTATTAAAGTATTTTAAGGCACATTTCAGGGTACATTAGTAATACTTGAAAGAGCGTCTCCATCCCCAGCATTCAGCCTGGACAGGTCCAGCTCCGAGGGCCTTTTGGCGGTTCCCTCACTGCAAGACGTGCAGTTACAGGGAAAGCCCTCCCATCAGATGTCAAGGAAATAAACAACTATCTGACTTTTAGAAGACATCTGAAGGCAGCCCTGTTTAGGAAAGTTTTTAATGTTTGATGTTCTATTGTGCTTTTAATTCTGTTGGGAGCTACCCAGAGTGGTTGGGGAAACCCAGCCAGATGGGCGTGGTAATAATAATAATAATAATAATAATAATAATAATAATAATAATTGTTATTATTATTAACCAACCACATTTTTAAATGGTCTCGTTTTTGTAGATTGTTCCTAACTTTTTTTAAAAAAAATGTTTTGAATTGCTCTCAACATGGATTTTTTAATATTGTTTTAATATTTTGACATTTGCCACCCTGGGCTCCTTTGGAAGGAAGGGCGGGCTACAAATTTATATTATACAGCAAAAGGGGGGAATAGCATTCTTTAAATGAAATAACATAATAACCATAGTTAAAAATACAGATGCCATACGGTTCCCCGAATCACACTTTCAGCATCTTGTGTTAAGAAAGCACATTCCAAACCGAAGGTAAAAGCCCCGACAAATGTTTTAAGAAAGGAAGAAAAAGGAGCAATTCTACTTTGCCTACAAATTTAGACCATAATACCTTTTGATCTGGCCCATTAAGTGAAATCCACTGGTTAATACATTTTTAATAATATGCCAGGTAAAAGTTTCAAGTGCTTTAATCTTGTAGCTTTTAACCTCTGTTAGCCGTTGAAATGGAACAAGCCATCAGGTTAGATACATCTGAGGCAATGAAAGAGAAACACAAATGACCTAACACTCATTTGGATTCTTTCTGTGATTTCTCACCTATTGGAGAAAGGGAGGGTGTATAACCATTTGGATCAACCATAAAGCTTGGCTTTCAGGGTGCTGTCAATTCCTTAAGGTTCATTTGGCACAAAGGCCCCAAGGTAGATATCTGTGCCTCTTCAGGCCTGCACAGGGATCTTGCATGTGCCTGGAGGTGCCCTAGTCCTCTGAGTGGAGGGAGAACATAAAGGCTGAATGAATCAATTCATTTGGGGCTTGGTGGTGTTGTGGTCTAAAGGGTGGCGGTTCGAATCCCCACAACAGGGTGAGCTCCCGTTGCTCTGTTCCAGCACCTGCCAACCTAGCAGTTCAAAAGCACGCCAGTGCAAGTAGATAAATAGGTACCACTGTGGTGGGAAGGTAAACAGCATTTCCGTGTGCTCTAGTGTCTGTCACAGTGGTCTGTTGTGCCAGAAGTGGTTTAGTCATGCTGGCTGCATGACCCAGAAAGCTGTCTGTGGACAAATGCCGGTTCCCTCGGCCTGGAAGCGAGATGAGCGGTGCAACCCCATAGTCGCCTTTGACTGGACTTAACCGTCTAGGGGTCCTTTACCTTTTTACCTTCATATCAGGGCAAGGACATTCCTACAGAAAATCAACCCTAGGTCTTTGCTGTTTCAGTGTGGTGTTAAGGTAAGCTACAAATATTTTTATGTGGTCTTTGTTAGAAGGAAAGTTTTGCTGTTGTTAACTTTATTTGGTTAGTTTTCATTATTGCATTTTGTATTTTTCTTTATGAAGTTTTGCATGCCGCCCAGATAATTTTTTCTAATGGGAGGCCATATAAATTTAACAAATCTTTCATAGCACTCTGCATTTTTTAAAATTACCAAAAATGCTATTTAAAACCAATATTTTAGTGTGTTTTTCTCCTAAGAAACATTTTTTTTGCATGCAGTTTTGACATTTTTACATGCAACTTACCCCAGTAAAATGCATTTTGTATGCTATTTTCAGTAATACAGACCTTTTTATAAAACTTTCTCCATATTATATGTATTCTTGTACATGTTGCTTTGTTGGAAAACTGCATTGCAAAATTCAGAGAATTGCGAATTTCAAAGGTAAGCCTGTGTTTCGGTTTGCATATAAGTTGAAGAAGTGTGAATTAGGTAGTTTCTCATTCAAATGCAAACAAATCCCTCATCAACCCAGGACTTCACATATCTTCATTACCACATTGGAAATGGTCACAAAGATCTGCTGGCACCATTGAAATGAGCAGAGAAGACAGCAATAGCAGACAGAATCTGGGCACCTTTGTAGTCTCCAGTCCCCGATTAAAGAGCTAGATTTAGGCATAGCTTCAGAGTTTGCTTTTTCTTTTTAAGAGATATCACATCTTTCACAAGACGAAAAGCTAAAGCAAATGACAATATCGATGATGGACATTTTAGAGTGATGGACAGAAAGGGAGAAGGAAGGAAACAGAAAATGGGATGTTCTGCCACTGATCTGAGTGGTGATCTCAGCCCACCAATGGGAAAAGAAGCAATTAATACATTTTAAGGCAGTAAGAAGAACTCACACTGTGTCGGTAGAAAGGGTCAACTTTTGTAGGGTATTTGTCAAACTGCAAAAAGGATCAAAACACAAACTCATTATGTTGTCTTTCTAATGGGGCATACATTTCTTTGATTCAGTCAATGGTTGGGAACTGGTGAAAAAACTGGCAATCGATGGAGATGTGGGGAAAGGGGAGGATATACTTAAAAATGGCAGGTGTTCAGAGATGAAAGTATGGACAGTAGTGAGAGCAGGAAGAGATCAGGAGCAATTTGGATAATAAAAATTCCAGGTGCAAATTAAGTAGAATGATTGGAACCAACAAGATATATTCCCCACATAACAGGACTGCTCCTGACCAGTGTTCCAGCCAGCCATTCTCTGCAAGGAGGACATTTCCCTGAGCCCTCTTCTACCCTGTTCCATTTTCTTCCTGTTCCATTTTCCCATTTAATGTTTTTCTTTCCAATCTGTCACCCATTCGCCTGCATCTTTTTTTTTACTCCAGGGTGTGTGTGTGTGTGTGTGTGTGTGGCTGTTTACAAACTCTGCAGTTCCCTGAGCATAATGACAACTCCTTCGTGTTTCTCAGTGAGTCCATTTGGACTCCATGTCCTCCAACACTCACCACTTGAGCTTGCTATCTGAGGGGGAAAGGCCATGGGTTCCTGAGGCCCATACACCTCTTTTTCACCTCTTTATTTAGGCAAACAAAGCAGTGATA
The DNA here is from genome assembly GCF_964270895.1 of Podarcis filfolensis. NCBI lineage: Eukaryota > Metazoa > Chordata > Lepidosauria > Squamata > Lacertidae > Podarcis > Podarcis filfolensis. The sequence continues at coordinate 10,206,709 of NC_139618.1, forward strand.
CCAGCAGGCTGAGGTTCATTCCAGACTAGTCCCTCCACCCTGTGAAATATCATCGTTTCCTCACTCACCCTTTAGGAAGAATGCACATGCCATTACCGAATGCCTGTATATCAATCTTTTCTTCTCATCCTCCCCCTCCCCCAAGCCTGATTTCTGACCTTTTATTTTGGCAGTAAAATGCAATTGCAATGTCCAGTGTGGAACAGCAACGTGAAATAATCAAGACATGGCAGAGTTACTGTGCCTTTAACTGAAAGCTTCCTGTTCTGCAAGTTCACTGCTTACTTTTTCACTGCAGCTAGAGCATGCTGTCTCCAACATGGTGTGGAGCTTGGCATGGTGGGAAGATGCCAAAGGAGTGGCGAACTGGAAGATGCCAGGGATGGAACCTGTGAATTTTATTATGTTCTACCTCTGCTCCATGGCCCTTCCTCAAGAGTTTAAGATTGGTGATTGGTCCAGAATGAAGGGACCTGTGTTCTGAAACATCTTCAGAGCACTAATAAATTCTATTAGTAGGCACCAACCAGTAAATGCGGTGGGGGAGAGGGGCAGTCTGCCTTGCATCCGCTAAGTGTTTCTGTTGCCTTTGAGTTTAGTGGAGGACACTGCCCCACTGCCAGTTTCGGATGCCAGTCAACCAGCTGGCCATCAACCCTCTGGGCTGATGTCCCTCGCACTGTGCCACATTGTTAGTACTGTACTGCCTTCCATGACAAAACATAGAAAGCAATTACGTTAGAAAGGAGGGTTCAAGTTTAGCTTTATGCCCTCACTTTCAATCTGCACCACATTTTTTAAAAACAAGGGGCGAGGGAGCCATATGCACGGGAGCCTCTAGATTCTGACACAGAACTTCCCAGAAATATCTAACATTTCTCACTTTCCGAATTCCCCGAGTCGCAAGGCGGGAGGAGCATGCTTCCTCCCAGAATCTCTTCCTTCCCCCGGACATCTTCCCCCATCATCACAATTTTATCACCATTTTGCAATAGGAAAGAAAAAGATCCAAAGAGAGTTGTGCTCTACTTATCCTCACATTTCTGCCTGGGGTACGCACCATGGGAGGTGCCGGCGTTGGCATGATGGCGGTGGGCGGGATGGCGTGGGGGAAAGGCGTGAAAGTGTGCTGGTGCGTATGTTGGTGGGTGTGCTGGTGCTGGTGCTGATGCTGGTGGAACTCCGTCCTCAGGTAAGGCGGTGGGCCCAGCGAGGCGCCGCGGTCGGCACTCTGTGAAGCCAGAAATCGGGTGTTCAGCTCCTGGCGGAGAAGATCTTGCTCTGAAAACCAAGACAACGGCAACATGAGGTTTTATCCTTCTCGTTTATATACCACTCAGTCTTTCCTTTTTCCTTTTTTTTTGGGGGGGGGGGAATCACACTTCCACAATGTGCAATTGATCTTTGTTAATAGATGGATGTTTCCCTTCATCTCTGTTCCTCCATTAGTGCCAGCATGATGATGGGGAACCTATGGCCCTCTATGTGCTGATAGACTCCCACATGAAACAGCAGCCACCGGCATGGGCAATGATCATGAAGTTTGTTGGACAGCAACATCTGGAGGGCCACAGATTCCTCAGCCTTGTGCCAGAGTTGAGTTTCCCAAACTTGCATCTCCAGCTGTTTTTGGACTACAACTCCCACCATCCCTAGCTAGCAGGACCATTGGTCAGGGATGATGGGAACTGTAGTCCGAAACAGCTGGAGACCCAAGTATGGGAAACCCCATGCTAGAGGAAGAACAGAATAGCTTGCTTTTCTGTTTTAAATTCTCCTACTGGAATTTGGTACAACCTGCTTGCATAAAATATGTCCAAACCCAAATTTAAGAAGGATACGTATTGTGGGTGTGGACAGACTTCTGGCTTGTCAGATCGATTCTTGGTTTTTTGCCCCTGTAGAACCCTAAGATCTCCCAGCCAGAATAAGCAGTGGTGGGCTGGTGCCCATCTGGACTGGTAGGATCATCAGTAACTATAGCCGAAGCCAATGGCAGGCAGAACCAACTAATTCCAGGCTTCTCTCCATCTTCTTCCTCTCTGCTGAGTTCTCCAAGGACAAGACTGAGACTTAGGAGGAGGATGCAGACAGCCAGGACCGTACACTGGGTTGGTTGGTTGTAAGTAAGGAAGCGGGCAGGTGGCAGCAGGCTGTGGGGAGACTTGTAATTTGGTGATGGAACTCCATTCATCCATTCATGAATCAGCTTCCATTGCTGAGATGGGTTCCTCCTTCCTTCCCCTCTTACTCAGCCCCCCAACTCATCTCTCTAATTCCCTTCCATCCCCCTCTCCATCCCTCTCTCCCAGAATATGCTATCCCTGTGTGTATTTATGTGTATGTATGTATGTATGTATGTATGTATGTATGTATGTGTGGGACGCAGGTGGCGCTGTGGGTTAAACCACAGAGCCTAGGTCTTGCTGATCAGAAGGTCGGCGGTTCAAATCCCAGCGACGGGGTGAGCTCCCATTGTTCGGTACCTGCTCCTGTCAACCTAGCAGTTCAAAAGCATGTCAAAGTGCAAGTAGATAAATAGGTACCGCTCTGGCGGGAAGGTAAACGGTGTTTCCGTGTGCTGCTCTGGTTCGCCGGAAGCGGCTTAGTCATGCTGGCCACATGACCCGGAAGTTGTACGCCGGCTCCCTCGGCCAATAAAGCAAGATGAGCACTGCAACCCCAGAGTCAGTCACGACTGGACCTAATGGTCAGGGGTCCCTTTACCTTGTATGTATGTATGTATGTATGAATGTATGTATGTATGTATAGAATCGTAGAACTGCAGAGTTGGAAGACATCACAAATGCCATCTAGACCAAACCCTGCAATGAAGGAATATTTTGCCCAACCTGGGGCTCAAACTCACAACACTGAGATTTAAGAGTCTCATTCTTTACCAGCTGAGCTATGTAGCCCCATTGCATAAAGTATCTACCAGTAAGTATATGCACATTCTTACCTGAGTAAGCACTTCCAGCAGGATGACCTGGAACTTGCAATGTCCCTGACGTCAGAGGAGGAGGAGGGGGCAATGCCGTGGGAGGGGCAAACATATTGGGGTGATGGGCGTGTGCAGGAGGTTGGAGGGTGGGGGTAAAGGTATTGAGCGGGCTGTGGTTTGGCAAAGAAAGGGGGAAAGGGGATGCTGAAGGGTGGTGGCCTATATGCGGAGGGGGTTGAGTCTTGGCAGGAGTGCTGCTTCTGCTGCTGCTGTTGGTGGAAATAAAAAAGAGGTGGAGAGGAAATGTTAGGAAACAGAGCTCCCGGAAGGTCCGAGAATCACGAAGCAAGAAGAAAACAGAGAACCATCTAACCCAACATGGTACCATGAAGCGCAACCAAGTCTTCCTCTTCCTTGTCCCACCTGCCCCAAAGCAATAGATGGCCTGATCTTTTCCTCTGGGAATGGTGATGCAACGTGGCTCTATTATCTGGTCAGCTACACCAGGATGGAGGAGTCTGGAAAAGATGCAGATCTTCCTTCTACCAGGCCAACAGCCTATCTAACTTTGCACAGTCCACTCTGACTCACAGACTATTTCCAGGATCACAGGTAGAAAGGAAGGCTTCTGGGCCTGAGATAGGCTTTCTTCATTCACACATTTATATGTAGTGTTTCTTCTGACATGGAGCCCAAGCTGATGTGTGTGGGCCTCTTCCAACAGAGAGCTGCCCAGCCTCTTCTTGAAGTCCTCCAGCGTGGCAGTGTTCCCCTCATGTCTCACCCCAACAGCTGGCTCCGCTGTCAGACTACTCCTGCTGTCAATCAATTCCTCCCAAATCTACTCTCCTGTAACTTGAACCCATTGGATCTTGTCCTCTCCTCTAGACCAGCAGGAGAGAACAAGGCTTTGCCCTCTCTGTGTGTCAGTCCCTGAACAGTGCTATCACCCGTTCCACACCCTCAACCTTCTCCTCTCTAATATTGCCCAGCTCCTTCAGTATTCCTGACTGAATCTATTTAATTTTGTCTATACTCTTCTTAAAGCAAACCACACAAACCTGGACACAGTACTCCAGATCAATGGTAGTGGGTGTCAATTCAGTGTTAGAAGCTCAGGTGTATAAGCTAATTGCCAAATGGCACCTTAAACCTGGGATGCAGTGACCACAATGGAATGTCTAGGCACCCTTCTCCAGCGAAATTTGTTGCTGCTGCTTTCATTTCCATACCACATTATAGTTTAAAGAAGACATGTCAAAGCTCATTGAAACATTTTTAAAAACCCAGAATAAAACAAATGCAACCTTCAAGGAGAATATGTCGAAGTGACATTTTGTTTTCCCCATATTAATTTACCTTCTTAATTTATAGAACTGCCCCTGAGCAGAAGAGCTCTAGGAAGCCAGAGTGGTACAGTGGTTAGAGTGTTGGACTAGGACCTCAGAGTTCCGGGTTCAAATCTCCTTGCAGTCATGAGGCTCCCTTGGGTTGGTGGGGCAGTGCCCCATTTGCCCTAATGGACCACCCTCTGCTGCTCTAGGTAGCACCTTCAACAACAGCAGATGCTTAGAAAATGCACCCCATGAGGACTCACCTCAGACTGTTGAGGCTTAAGCTGCTGCTGTTATATGCCGACAACTGCTGGGCGAGGCTGCGGGAGGGAGGGCGGAGCTGGGCAGATGGCAGGCTTTGACGGGCAGGCTGCCCGGGAGAGGGCGGCCTTGGCAGGCGCTGTGTGGGAGTCGGGGGGCCAGTGGAGTGCTGAACCTCTCCCGAGGCCTGCAGTCTCTGGGGGGCTTCAGGTTGCGATGGGTGGTGAGGCTCCTTTGGCTGGATGGCAGCAGGACTAGGAGAATGTGCCTCTGAAGCAGGTTCCAAATGAGGCAGGATCCAAGCCTGAGAAACCTGAGGAGAAAGCTCTTTAGCTGCGACAGGGTCAAGCAGCGGATCTCTCCCGCCCTCCTGGCTCTTCTCTTGACTCCGTTCTAATCCCGATATTTTGGGGACTGCCAACGCCCTGGCATCTTGGTCCTCATTTTCCGTTAGTATGCCAGCTCCTATATCAGTATCTGGAAACAGGAAGAGATGACACAAAAGAGGGTTAAGGTTACACCATGCCAAATTATGTGATGAACGAAATCATAAACAGAAGCCAGGGTTTCCAGCACATCTTGAATCCAGTCTTCCACTACCTGCATTCAACTAGTGGCACTGAGGTTATGTTCTCTCCCCCCAAGGAAAATGAAGTTGGTAGCAATAGAACACTCACAAACAGTCCAATTTTGGTGTGGAAGGGAAGTGGAAGGAAAGAGGAGGGAAATGAAGGACTGTAAAGCTGAGTGGAAAGAGATCTGCTGTAGGGATGGGGAGAAAATTGATTTGGTTTGGATTTAAAGGCAAAGCTCCCTGATGTGCACTTCCTGAAAGCAACAAGCTACTGAAATGCGGCCACCCTGCAAAATTCACACTTCTCCAAGTTTTGCAAGGCAATTCTCAAACCAAGCAATGCATACAAAATGTGCAAACGTAGAATAAACTGTGGATAAGAATGCCTGTATTTGTGAAAATAACATACAAAATGCATGTTATATTAGGGGAAACTGCTTGCAAAAATGAACCTATTAAGCAAAATCTGCACTAAAATGCTGGTGTGTTTTCAGTAGGACTTATCTAAATAAAGTAATTCTCAAAATAATGCAGATATCTGCAAAATTGAACTGGGAAAATGAGTAAGAGAGAGAAACAAAAATGGCCAGATTTGCCCAGTAACACTGTCTTCACCAAAAGGGGTTAGTGCAATTTGGTCTGTCCAGGTCACTTAGAGCCAAAAGAAAGGAGGTGTTCCCAATTGGCTCTCTGGATGTTTTGAGGATGCTGTGGCCAGATCTGAATTTAATCAAAGAATTGGAGCTGAGAGGGGGCTGGCAACCTCTTCCTCCCTCAGTGCAATTTCCCTGATTTAATTCCATCACCACCAAAAAAAACAACACCTACTCTTAGACCCACAATGGAAAGCATGCAGCTAAAAATGAAAATGTCAAGATTCCTGGATTCCTCTGTTTATCTGTTTGTTTGCTGTTGCCAATGAGAGTTTACTCAGAAATAAATCTGACTGTGTGTCCAATGAGCTTCATTCCCACGCAGGTGTGTTTAGGATTGCAGGGAAAGAAAAGAATAGGGGTCTAAGAGATAGAAGAAGGGGATGCTGCAGAGAAAGGTAGTTGGAGGGGGGAAAGAACGCAAGAAATATCTGATGGATCAGGCCAGTGTCCCATCTAGTCTCAGCATCTTGTTATCACAGTGGTCAACAAACCTAGACAGCATCTTAAAAAGCAGAGACATCACCTTGCCAACAAAGGTCCATATAGTTAAAGCTATGGTTTTCCCAGTAGTGATGTATGGAAGTGAGAGCTGGACCATAAAGAAGGCTGATCGCCGAAGAATTGATGCTTTTGAATTATGGTGCTGAAGGAGATTCTTGAGAGTCCCATGGACTACAAGAAGATAAAATGCATCCATTCTTAAGGAAATTAGCCCTGAGTGCTCACTGGAAGGACAGATCCTGAAGCTGAGGCTCCAATACTTTGGCCACCTCATGAGAAGAGAAGACTCCCTGGAAAAGACCCTGATGTTGGGAAAGATTGAGGGCACAAGGAGAAGGGGACAACAGAGGACGAGATGGTTGGACAGTGTTCTTGAAGCTACCAGCATGAGTTTGACGAAACTGCGGGAGGCAGTGGAAGACAGGAGTGCCTGGCGTGCTCTAGTCCATGGGGTCACAAAGAGTTGGACACGACTAAACGACTAAACAACAACAACAACATCACAGTGATCAGCTAGATTTCCCAGGGGGAAGCCCAGAAGCAGTGTTAGAAACTTGGATATATAAGCTAGGCACCAAATGGTTCCTTAAATCAGGGTTACAGTCACCAAAACAGAATGTCTCGTTGCCATTTGGGGGTCAGCGGTATTTTTCAATAAAACTTTTGGGTTTCTGAAATTTGTTCTGATTATGCAGATAAAATATCATGGATAGAATTCTAAAGGATGTTAGTGTGTGAAAACAGACAAGATCCATGAATTCCCCAGCACATACCTCCAGATATTGGAGATGTTAGGCACCATCCTGGTGCCCAGGCATCTTCTCTTGGTTGCATGTGACAGCCAGGTGCAAAATGGCGCCTGACTAATTTTGAACGCTGCCCAGAAGCAGGACCCAAACACAAGAGCACTCTTCCCTCCTGTGGTTTCCAGCAATCGTCATTCAGAAGCACCATTGCCTCCAAGAGAGCAGGTAGAGCAATGTTATCTTGGCTAGCAGCCATGGATAACCATGGCTTTGTCTCCATAACTTTGTCTAATCCTTTTTTACAGCCATCCACGTAGGTGGCCATTACTGCCTCTTGTGGAACTGATTTCCATAGGTTATGTGCTGTGGGAAGAAGGACTTTATTTTGCCTGAATCTTCTGGCATCCCACTTCCCTGGATACCATGCCAATCACAGAGGGCAACAACCAGTACATAGTGCCATCAAGAACCACCTTTCCAGAAATAATACTGAAGAAAACGGAGGGGGAGAGATCACAATAATTAGAGAGTTATGCCTTCCTGTTAGAAATCCCCTATGAAGAAACTTTCTCCCTCCACCCCCACAAAAAAAGGAAAGCATTTTCCAGTGGAACTCTCTGACACACAGAGTGTTCCACTATCACCTGGGTGTGAGATGCCTGGTCTCTCTCAAATGCCAGATATTTGTCTGATTCTTGAATGTGAAGCATAGACTCCAATCTTTCAAAAAAAAATTTTTTAAAAGCTTTCCTTCTTCGAGGTAATGATAAAACAACTTATAATTTAATATAAATCTATTTGCTCCAATAGGGCCTGGTGCAGGGGGATCTGTTAGCAGGCACCGTTTTTCATTCTGCTCAACTTTGTTGCACGCAGCACTGCTTCCATTCCACGGCACTTCACCTCCAAACAAAAACCACATTATTCATTGCACGGTCTGCTGCTGCAAAATTATATAACTTACACTGTTATGTACAAAAACCACATTGTCCTTGTGTTATTCCATCCTAATCATTTCAATGCAAAGGAAACACAATGCAAATAGCGAGCAAGGAGCCATAATCATTTTTTTTCCTTTGGAAACTGAAAACAACAACTACCAGGAAAACCAGCTATATATTTGCAGGATTGATTTCTGGTACTAATAAGTGAACATGGGTGATTTCCACTCCCGCTCTCATCAGAATTCTCAACTGCAGCCCCAAACTGCAACATTAAGGAGTGACTTAAGAGCATCACAGCATCAAACAGGACTTGACTGGGGGTAAGAACTGCAGCGTTGGTTCTTTTTACCAGATTATATGGGTATTGGATGCTGGAGACAGGCTATTTCTTTGCCCATTATTAAAGTTCTTTTAGCAAAGGTTTTGCTCGTGTAGGCTTCCAAGCTCCTTTCCCAGAGGGCAAGCTTGGAGCGTGGCCTTCCACCTGTCACCTTACCAGAGGCTCGTGACTTATCCTGGCTGCTGAAATTGGTGAAGACATGTTGAGGGAAAGCTCTGTATTGGTTTTGCTCAAATTAGCTCTGTAAAAATGGGGAGGTGTAGCGATGAGAAGGGGGTTGGCAGCCCATACAAAGATTCCATTTTACGCTTGTCGTTTTGGGTAAACATTCATTACGGATCAGGAAAGTCTGCATTGACCTCAGCCCCCATCCGACCCCCTTTCACCAGGCCTCAGCAGGATCGGAGGCCTTGTATTACGGAAAACCCTGGTAATTGGGAGCCTGGCTGGCAGCGCCAGGCATTGCTCAACGAGCAAATCAGACTTTATTAAAAACAGCTGAATTTTCTTCGGCCGCAGTCTCTAAATAATGGAAGAAAACCATGCAACGGGACATGGTAAATGAAATCCTATCGACTGCTCTCACGGGAAACTCGTTTTTCTGTTTCTAGAGACAGAGAGTTGTGCCCGTTGTTAGTCCTACTCAGAGTAGACCCACTGAAATGAAAGGGCACAACTAAATGAGATCCACTAGCTTCAATAGGCCTACTGTGAGTGGGATTTAGCTGGCTTCGTCCCCCACCTCAATATAAAGAGAACTGTTGGATCAGGCCCATCTGGTCCAGCTTTCTGTTTCAACAGAGATCAAGCAGATTACTACAGAAAGCCCATAGGTGGGATATGGGGGCAGTAACTCTCTTCTACAGTGGTTCCCCCTCAACTGGTGTTCAGAGGCATAATGGCTCTGGTCCTGGAAGCCAGAACATCTCGTCGTCATTGGTACGAATCTGCCTAATCTTCTTTTAAAGGCATTTAATTTGGGGGCCAACATTACATCTTGTGGGAGCAAATTCCATAGATTAACAATGCACTGTGTATAGAAGTAGTTTCTCTTGCCTGTGTTGACTCCTTCGACATTGAGCACACTGCCACAGACAGGGGAGGGAGAACAGAGCCGTTGTGGGCATAAGGTGCATTCCCCCCCCAAAAAAATGCAGAATGATGCACAAACCAGATAGAACACACCTATGAATGAACCCACATGAAAATTGCACGGAGGTTTTCTGCTTTGCTATGTTTTAAAGCCAATAAAGCATTTAAAAAAGAAAAAGAAAGAAAAAGAAAATTACACGGAGTAGAAAAAGACTGATCCATTCATCCCAACTTGTGTCTATTAAATGATGATGTTATTCTTTTGTATAAAGTAGCCCAAACTGAACTGTTTACTGCTCTCACAGAAAATTCAATTTGGCTCATAAATCATCATCCTCATCCCCATCACACCCTTTCCCCACACTGAGACTCGAGGCAGCTTACCTGGGGTGCCCATACTTTTTTCAAAGAGGGCCAGATTTGATGAAGTTAACATGCATAAGGGCCGACCTTTTTTTAATGATTTTACCCCCAAAGTTGTTGACCTTATTTCAGTATTGAACTTCTTGAGCTTTTTAAAGGATTTGAGCCCAATAAATAAACTGCCACAGGGGTCAGATAAAACTGGCTGGGGGGGGGGGCGGATTAGGCCCCAAAACGGACTTTGGACACGCCTGGCTTACACAAATTAAAAGACGGATAAAATACAAAAAGCAAAAACCATATAAAGGATAGCCAATAGGCCTAGGCAATATATCATCCAGGACTGGTATGAGGAGCAGAATGTAATGTCGGCTTCACTCAGCGGTATATCGCTGGTGAAACTGCCACTGTTCCTGAGTCCCTTTGCTAGTAACTTCCTCCAGCAAGTGTTGCTAGCTGCCGTTGCAATTTCACCCAGCCCCTCGCAGGCTGAGGCCAACATAGCTTGTTTTTTCAACATCACAGTGCCAGAATGCTGTTTGGCTGGCGATATACCACAATGTTGAAAAGCTGATATTGCCCAGCCCTAATAATCACACAAAATTAATTAAACTCTAATAGAATTAAAACAATATAATAAACAGATCTATTAAAATATAGAAAGTAAAAACAGCACAGCACTATTAAAAGCCTTTTCCTTTAAAAACTCTTGGAATAAACGATTGTAAGGGCAACAAGGAGGGAGCCAGTCTAATTTCTCTAGGGGGGAAGTTCCAAATTCTGGGAGCAGCCACTGAAAAGGTGCCCTCCTGCGTCCCCACCAAGTGTGCCGAGGGCCGGATTTAGGTTTGATGAGGCCCTAAGCTACTGAAGGTAATGGGACCCTTTATATGTCCAGCTGTCCTTTGTCAACAACAAATTGCCGCTGTTTTTTGTGTTGAATATATGCCATATGTTAATTTATGGACCTAATAGGCATCTAAAGCCATTTGCACATAACAAAATATGTATTTTATCAAAGTAATTGTTGAACTGAAATACAATTAAGAAGAAGCATATTAATATTTTGGAAATGTACATCCAGATTTTTTTTCTTTAATTTTTTTTTGGGGGGGCCAAGAGAGTGGGACCCTCAGCTATAGTTTGTTTAGCTTATACGTAAATCCGGCACTGAGTGTGCCTTTGAGGGTGGTGGAACTACAATCACTATACAGATTACAGAACAGAAGAACAAGATCAGCAGATTTTGTTGTTGTAACTGCACGCAAATATAATCATTCATTACAAGAACTACCAACAGTGGAAGATTGGCAGATGAAGATGATGGACTTTTCGGAGCTAGCTGACCTGACTGGAAGAATCTGCAACCAGAAAGAAGAGGAGTTTCAAGAAGACTGGAGGAAATTTAAGGACTATTTGAATAAATATTGTAATATAAAAAATTAGAAATTACTTGAAAGAAACAAATAGGCCTAGGATTAAACTAAGTTATAATTAAATAAATGGGATTTAGAATGTTAAGAAAAGTGAATAAGATGGACTATAATTGAAAATTGTTTTAGTTTAATAATGATATTGGAAAGCTGTTACTTTTAATTACAAGGAAACTCAGAAGGGAGGGATTTGAGGAAGTCAACCAAGATGTTTAAAAGGTTGGATTTGTGAAGAATTAAGTTTGTTGTTATTGTTTATCTGTTTATTGTTCCCTTTTTGTTCCCTTTTTCTGTTTTTGCATATCATTTTGCTTTGTGGTTTGTGTTCTCATTGTATAAAATCTAATAAAAAAATATTTTTTTAAAAATATATACTCATTCATTGTTTGGAACCTTCTTGAATTGTCCACTTAACAGTGCAAAAGGTGGTATTTGGGATTGTAGTTTAGAGGGGGGGCAAACAACAGCTCACAGTATTCTTGGGGGGACGCTATGTGCTTTAAATGTGTGGTTTGGACGTGACTCAAGTCAGAGGACTGGTCCCACTAGCTCAGCATTGTCTACCCTGCCATATGGTTAGTCTTTCCCAACCACACTGGCTGAAATCCTTAAACGGCAAAAGCCTGGGGTCGATCTTGAGCCCCTTTTGCATGCAGAACATGTCCTCTACTGTTGAGCTTCCCAGACATCCCATTTTGCCACCTCTGGGAACTGCAATTTTAAAAAGGAGATTAATACCAAGTTATAATAAGCACCTCCAGCACAGCACTCAAAGACGCTTTGCTCCCCCAGCATGGGAAATGAGATTACAGGCTCCAAGTTTGCTGGAAATGCCACATGAAGGCAAAATCTACGAGCTTTGCTTGCCGACATTGCAGGAGCCTCTGCTGAAATGCAAACACACAACCGCCTCCATCAATTATGGTAATAAAACAACGTGTTTTTCATCCTTCAGCCAAGTTCTGCTCTGAAAACTGGCTCCCTAGAGTGCAAATCCTTCCAAGAACATAATACCCCTCTGTTGTTTCCTTCTTGAATTTGTTCAGCTGTCATTTGGGATAGACAGTAAATGGGCAGTATGGGTTTAGCTTCCTAACTCTTTGTGACACTCTGTGGAGGGAGAAGATGGAAAGAGGGACATAAACCGTCTCAGCCCTGGACAAATCTATATTTTAAACAGCTGGTTTCCTAACCACAAGGGGGCCATTTCTCCACATGCAGATAAACAGAGTGCATTATTAAATCAAAAAGTGGTACTTTAAAAACAAAACAAAGCCCTAATTCTAGGAGCTACTAACTCAGGGCGGGAAAGCCACACATTAAAAGCAGAAAATATTAAAGCAAGCATCCAATATTGGATATTGGTGTTTTCTGAAATAACTTCCTCTAAAAAGAAAGCTAAATGAAAACTTTTTTATGGGGGAGAGTCTGTTATGGTTGAAAAGCTCAAAGTCAAGCTTGCCTTACAGATCTTTAGTGTGCAAAATCCTATATAGCACAGATAGTCCACGGGGTCTCCTTCAAGGTTTTTGAAGTACAACTCCCATTGATATCTCCCCAATAGCTAGATAAAAGCAAACATAGCCTCCCATCTCCAGACATGGGCTTCAGCTTCCATCAGCCCCCAATTCTCAGCCTGACCAGAGGTCAGGAATGGTGGGAGCTGTAGCCCACAACATTTGGCTATCATCGCATCAACTGTCCCTGATGCATAGCAAGTATTCATGATCATCCAAAAGGGAGAATGGAAGGTGGACAACTTCACAGGCTAACAAGCAACTCTCAAAATATCTCATATGCAAAGTAAGAGACAGCATATGTCAAAGCGGAGATAGCCTGGCTGCAGTAACCTATGCTGTGATAACTTCTACAGTGTTTTGTATGTAGGTTTGCTTTAGAAGGCGGGACGTGGGTGGTGCTGTGGGTTAAACCATAGAGCCTAGGATTTGCCTATCAGAAGGTCGGCGGTTTGAATCCCCGCAACAGGGTGAGTTCCCGTTGCTCAGTCCCTGCTCCTGCCAACCTAGCAGTTCGAAAGCACGTCAAAGTGCAAGTAGATAAATAGGTACCGCTCTGGCGGGAAGGTAAACGGCATTTCCGTGCACTGCTCTGGTTCACCAGAAGCGGCTTAGTCATGCTGGCCACATGACCTGGAAGCTGTACGCCGGCTCCCTCAGCCAATAAAGCGAGATGAGTGGCACAACCCCAGAGTCAGTCATGACTGGACCTAATGGTCAGGGGTCCCTTTACGTTGCTTTAGAAGATGGTTTGGAAACTGCAGGTGATCTAGAATGCAGCCTCAGATGCTGGAGGCACCCAGTTTTGCCTATCCTTACTCACAACAGGTCTTTGCAAGGTCTTAGGTAAATGTGTTCTTTGCCCATTTCAGACGCTTTTAGCAGGAGGTACCAAGGACTGAATCAGAAACATTTGGGAAGCAAAGACTGTGTTTTGCTCCTGAGCTTTAGCCTAGGGCACTCTACGTGGGGCTACCTTTGAAGGTGACTCGGAAACTACAACTAATCCAGAATGCGGCAGCTAGACTGGTGACTGGGGGCGGCCGCCGAGACCATATAACACCGGTCTTGAAAGACCTACATTGGCTCCCAGTACGTTTCCGAGCACAATTCAAAGTGTTGGTGCTGACCTTTAAAGCCCTAAACGGCCTCGGTCCAGTATACCTGAAGGAGCGTCTCCACCCCCATCATTCTGCCCGGACGCTGAGGTCCAGCGCCGAGGGCCTTCTGGCGGTTCCCTCATTGCGAGAAGCAAAGCTACAGGGAACCAGGCAGAGGGCCTTCTCGGTAGTGGCGCCCGCCCTGTGGAACGCCCTTCCAGCAGATGTCAAAGCGATAAACAACTACGTGACATTCAGAAGACATCTTAAGGCAGCCCTGTTCAGGGAAGTTTTTAACGTGTGATATTTTATTGTATTTTTGGTTTTTATGGAAGCCGCCCAGAGTGGCTGGGGAGGCCCAGCCAGATGGGCGGGGTATAAATAATAAATTATTATTATTATTATTATTATTATTATTATTATTATTATAGGGATACAGAGTCTTTGGCAGGGGGGATGAGAGTTGTAGTTCATCTGGAGAGCCCAAGGTTCTCCACACCAGTGGCATGCAGTGTAATTCTTTGTAGGGGAACATTTAGGGCCAGATGTGCCAGCTGGTGAGGGCAATGGGGGGCCAACATTGAACATATAATGTTGTACATGTGAGCATTGTGCCACCCTCCCTAAGCAGTACAGAAGGTTTCTGGGCTTTGGGAAGGAGGTAACAGGCTTCTGATTGAATGCTGGAGCCCTGCTACTTCCTTCCCAATTCTGCTTTGGGAAAGTGGCAGGAGGGCTCTTGGACCCCTGTCGGAGCATCACCGCCTTCCTCCCTAAACCAGGCAGAAGCTTCCTGGGTTTTGGGAAGGCGGCACCGGACTTTAATGCTTTAATGCTCTAAATTACCGGGAACATTTAGGGGACTAGCCTGTTTGCCCTACCGACTACAGTGGTACCTCGGGTTACATACGCTTCAGGTTACAGACTCCGCTAACCCAGAAATAGTGCATAAGATTAAGAACTTTGCTACAGGATGAGAACAGAAATCATGCTCCAGCGGCACAGCAGCAGCAGGAGGCCCCATTAGCTAAAGTGGTGCCTCAGGTTAAGAATAGTTTCAGGTTAAGAACGGACCTCCGGAACGAATTAAGTACTTAACCCGAGGGACCACTGTACACGCCATTGCTTCACACCTGTGCTAGCCTGTTCACTAGCAGCAATTTGATGATTACACTCATGGTCTTTTCCCAGGTTTCCCTTCACACACACCCTTCACTCCTGTAATGATCAACACAGATATCCCATCTGATGTTGGAAGGCTGTTAACAACATCTACATGAAGTTCTATAGCTGCCACTAGTAACAATATTGTCTGAACAACTTATAGAACGAAAAGCAAAAGGTTATGCTAGAGGAAGCTTGCTGCACACCTGCTGATTCCTGTTGTGCAATCTGTTGCACTACAATCTTGCTCAACAACATTTCATCAGTGCAAGAGGCATACCATCAAGTGACTTTAACTTAATGTTTAATGGAACCCAATGGTCTTTTTAAAAACAACACCTAAAACAGTGAGAGCCCAAGGTTTATTTGGAACACAAGGTTGTTTAAAAGTTTGCTTGATAGCAAGGCAGGCAGATAGAGACACCATCAGGGTCTGCATTAGTCAGATGGTTCCCTGCCCCCCTGCCATGGGTCAATGGATGTGATTCTGCCCCAGGAGAAGGAAGGAAGAAGGCTGGTAGTGGGGTTGCTTGTGTTTTATTTTTAACTGCTGGTGAGTGAGGTAGGAGAAGTGCAAAACTGTAAATTGTAAAAAATGCAAACTATTTAGTGCCTTGGCAAAAAGATGGAATATAAGTCCAAAAAACAAAGCAGCAAACAAATAAATAAATAGCAAAAGGTCTGGAGGAATAAAAATCTATTCACCTGTTGTGAAAAATGACACAGAAAAAGTGCCAGGTGAGCCTCCCTGGGGTGACAACTCCATAAGTGAAGTGTCACCACAAAGAAGTTCTCTCCTTCATAGACAGCTGACTCGCATCATTTGGTAGTTGTCACCCAACAAGACCTCAAAATAATTCTTTAGATCTGGAAAGGTGTTTCTCGGAAGAGTCTTGCCGCATCTATTCACGACATCAATTTCTTCTTCATTGTAACTGAAGGCAAGAGTTTACTTGCTTCGGGGAAGCTAGATCAGCACGTCTGATGCCTTGACAGCAAACAAAACAATCAATGCCTTCACATTCATACTATTGACTCTCCTCCAGCAGCCCAAAGGCATGAAGTTTAAAATTTCATCTGAAGGAGGTTCAAACTGCACCATTTTCCAGAGTCTGCACATTTTACCCAGGCTTATATAGAAATTCCCCCCGCCTCCCACCCAGAGTTCTAGAGAGAAGTCAAATACAATAGGAATGCAGTGGCTAGAAGGCAGGAGCCATAGAATTGAAGAGTTGGAAGGGACCCGAAGGATCATCCAGTCCAACCCAGTCCAACCCCCTGCAATGCCACATGGAGGGAAGTGGGTAACCACTAGGGAGAGGTCCTTTTCAGTAGCGCCATCCTGGTTATAGGGCATCCTTCTCAGGGAGATTCAGCTGGCACCATCTTTGAGATCGTTTTGGTACTAGGTTGATAGGGATGGGGGGGAAATCTGATTCGGTTTGCATTTAAAAGGTGAACCTACCAAATTCACCCTTTCCTAAACAAGACGAGAACCAAGACACAGTCGCCCTTTGTAATCTGCACTTCTCCAGATTTTGCAATGCTGCTGTATGGCCACGTAAGGGGCACAATAATGCATACAGTAGGGTGAAAGGTGCATATAAATGAATATATTAGTGAAAATAACACAGGGGAAAGTGCCTTGCAAAAATGTGTGTTAGGCAAACTTGCATTCAAACATGTGTATATTAGGAGAACTTCACACTAAAACGCTGATGAATTTCCATTGAGTTCTATAAACTTTTAAAATAAATAAATAAATCAAACTGGTGTGGAAATGCGGAGAGATGAACTTACAACTGGAAAAATGGGTGAAATGGCTGGATTCTTCCATCCCTACAAAGCAAAAACCTTTTTGTTTACCCAGACCTTTAAATAAAATCTTGGTATGGACCTCTGTGTTGTTGGTTTTTAAAAAATAAATAATAAAATAAATAATAAAATAATAATAAAAAAATTATGTTTTTAAACTGAGGGCATGTTCATGTAGCATTCATTTTTATTTTAAAAAATCTTACTTTGCATTTTATCTCTCTCTCTCTCTCTCTCTCTCTCTCTGTGTGTGTGTGTGTGTGTGTGCGCTTACATATTTATTGTAAACCACCTAAAGAACACTATGCTAGGGGGTGGCATAAATAAATTAAATAAAGTGCATCTGAAACACTCAGGACTAGAAGCTTGGTCTCCACCGTCAAGGCAACTACAGTGGTACCTCGGGTTACATACGCTTCAGATTACATACACTTCAGGTTACAGACTCTGCTAACCCAGAAATAGTAACTTGGGTAACTTTGCTTCAGGATGAGAACAGAAATCGTGCTCCGGCGGTGTGGCGGCAGCAGGAGACCCCATTAGCTAAAGTGGTGCTTCAGGTTAAGAACAGTTTCAGGTGAAGAACGGACCTCCAGAACAAATTAAGTACTTAACCCGAGGTACCACTGTACCTGACTATAGCTGAGGCATTAATACAGCTAAGTTATGGCAAATGTATGTTTAAGACATCCACCACATGGGTGCACACACACACACACACCCCAAATGGGATTAATGATTCGAAAACCACACGCTGCTAGAGGCCATGGGGAGCTACAGATAGCAAATACCTAATTATTCCCTCCTGGCTGTTCAGGTGTCAATCGACCTCCCGCTCATATTTCTCAGCTGCACATTTCGTTTGGCAAAAAGATCTCCTTGGCTTTGTATAAACTTACCAGCCTAATCCTCCTGCTTCATAAAGGCCACATTAGCTTTGCGTTTAGCATACACGCACACCTCCACACTTCCCTCCTTGTCAGGCTGGCAAGAGAAAGCTCTTAATCTTCTTGAAGAGACTGAGGGTGCGTAGGATGGCTCCGAGAAGATGTCAAGCCCCATGCATGGAGATAAGGCAAGGTGGCATTAAGCGCCACTGTTGATCTTGGTAGCTGCCACCAAGCTTAAACTTCATATCATCATCAAACATCTGCAACCTCAGCAGGGAGTTTTTCTTAGTCTCCCACCGCTCCTTATTAATTTTATTTATTAAATTTATATCCCACCTTTGCTCCTAGAGGAGCCCAGAGTGCCAACTGCACAAGTGATAAAACAATAATAACATTAAAACTACGGTATTCCAACACCCATCAAACCCTCATATTGAAGAAATGTAAACAGGGAGCAAATAATCCCAAAGTAGGATTGAGGGCAGAGGGAGAGAGAGCGAGGAGCTGCAAAAATAAATAATGGTTTTGCATCCTCTCGATAAAGTTCTGTAGTGCCCATAAGACAAGAGATGTAGCCCATGTATTTACATTATATGAGGAGATTTTGCCTCCTCCCACATTCACCTAACGAAACACTCATATCATGATCCAAGTCCATCCTCTCTAAGTGCCCTTTGCCTGGAGAAGTACAGGAGGAGGATGATATGCATGAAAGTGCATTTTTGGCAACGTCCCCTCCCTGGTGCCTACGTTAATAACTTTTTCAGAGCCGGGATGGTGGGGAGATGAGGGAACTGTAAAATAGGTTGAAGTCCTTTCAAATTACGTTATATAGTTTTAATTCAGTTTAGATTTCTGGATTTTCTTCCCCTCCGCTATTTTAAAGCTGTGGTTTTGTAACGGTGATGTGTTAATTGAATTTGGGTTCTTTCTTGTTTGGGTTTTGGGTTGTTTGCCTTTGTATCTGTAAGCTGCATGGAGAATTTCAGCTACACAGTGACCTATAAATTGCTATTTATCAGCCAGACACCATCTCCCTATAACAATAACAATAATAATTTTTTATTTATACCCTGCCCTCCCCGGCCAAGACCAGGCTCAGGGCAGCTAACACTGAATATAAATACAGCAAAAACATTAAAAACAAAAAAACAAAAAAATACAGTTGATTAAAATATGTTAGAATATAGTTTAAAATGCAGCTTAAAATGCATTTAAAATGCATTTAAAATATTGTCTTTTTGGCATCTTTCAAAGACATTCTACAAGCGCAGGGTTTGTTTGTTTTTAATCTCAGTTGGTACAGCTCTTGGATATGTTCCTACTGTATTATGAAGTCATTTTCAAATGTTTCATAGGAAGTGACCTGAAAGATCACCTCACCCTTTATATACCCAATTGATCGCTGTGCTCTGCAAGTGAAGACATCTTGCAGATCCAACAGTTAGGCACCTAAATTGTAACTCCATCCAGTTACACATCAGACAGCTGCCATCTCTGTTGCCTTTTCAGTGCCTACTGAATAGCTTGGTTGGTAGAGCATATGACTCTTTATCTCAGGGTTGTGGGTTTGAGTCCAAACTGGGCATAAGATTGCTGCACTGCAGGGGGTTGAACTAGATGGTGATCGTGGTCCCTTCCAACTGATTCTATGAAAACCCAAGAAGTCCTTTAAGACGAGATCTTCCCCAGTCTGGATCTGTATTGGAATTGTTTTAAGATATTTTCCAAGTTTTATGGAAGATGGAAACTTGTTTTCTCCTGCTCCGGAGTGTACAACCCAAACCAATGAATTCAAGTTACAAGAAATGAGATTACGACTAAACACCAAGAAGCACTTTCTGACTGCAAGAGCTGTTCAGCAATGAAATGGACTCTCACAAGAGGTGGTGGACCTTCCTTCCTTGGAGGTTTTTCAGCAGAGGTTGGAAGGTCACCTGTCATGTATGATCTACTTAAGATCCCTGCATGGCGGCGGGGGGGAGGGTTGGACTAGATGACTCCTGGGTTCGTTCCAGCTCTACAATTCAATGATTCTATGTGTTTGCTTCCTTGGGTTGCACTGGAAGGAAGGAAGGGTTATAAATCGTAATCAACAGCAGCAGCAACAACAGCAACCTGTTTCCCTTGTCTTTTCCTTAAAGAAACAACAACCCAGGGAAATCAGAAGCTTTATGTTCTTAGCCTGACACATTTGTAAAAAGGAACAACTGCTCCCACTCTCCCAGCTCAACATCTGTTCTAGGAAATCAGCTGCACAGCTAGATGTCACCAGAGACACCTGCCTCTGCATGTACTGTAATGAGGATCCTGTTTTCTAGGGCTGTCATTCTGGGATGTCAGCACCAGCGACTCTTCAAACAATTCACCCTGATATGCACCAGGAGTGAGCTAACTGTTGCGATCGGCAAGCCCACAATCCTTGTCAGAAAGTCCTCCGAGCCGAAGGTGTGATGCACCCAATTATTTGTTTGTCAAAGATCTAGAGGCTGAAGGGGGTTCAGCACACTTTGTCAAATGCTATTTTTGGCCCATACTGCGACAGCAATGTATAATGAGGTCCCCAGGTGGCTGCTGATCATGCCAGGTTGTGATGGGGATGAGCAAAGGGGTTGAAAAAATCCAGATGGCAAATTAGTGGGCTCGAGTCAGATAAGAGGAGTCAAAGTTGCTGGCAAGGAGAAGCCACCATGACAACTATGGTGCGTAGGAAGGATATTAATATATTTTTTTAAGACAGTAAGAGGGGGAAGACAGGAGTGCCTGGCGTGCTCTGGACCTTGGGGTCATGAAGAGTCGGACATGACTAAACGACTAAACAACAACAACAAGAGGGGGAAGCAAATACAAAGACTGTAATCCTTCCAATCCCATATCCACACAGTATAAAATAAAGACTAATTTCAAAATAAACAGATAAACCAGATAGTGGGACAACATTTGTGGGGTTTGACAAAGCAATCTGAGAAGTCCTGAGTTACACAGAACCCTTAGCAGGCGACAAATGTGTTCTTTGCTTGCAACAAATGGACTCAAGACCAAACTACCCAAGTTTCAGAAGATCTATAATCAGATCTCTGTTTTCACCAAAAAAGGGCTCCAGTTTGGATGGGACCGTTAGGGTCTTTGACCTTCTCCATCCTTACCCAGTGAGGTTTCTCTTGTGTGGAGGAGGCAACATAGCTGGGGCTTGGAGGAGTCTGAATACCTCCATTAAAGCTCAGAGAAAGGTCACAAGGCAGAAACTACAGCTAACAAGGGTACTTCCCCGCTCCCCAGTGTCTCTAACCCCCCACATTTCAGTTGGAGGGTTGGTAGAGAGAAGGAAGAGGTGCCAAGTCACGTGATTGCCTGGAATGGGATTAGTAGTAGAGCATCTGCTATTCATGCAGAGGGTCCCAGATTCAATTGTTAGTGTCTCAACATAGGACTGAGAAACCCTGGGGAGACAACAGTGAGCAAGATGGACCAATGGTTTGACCCAGTGTAAGGCAACTTGCAATGCTCCTATTGGGGTGAAAAATCTCACAGGCATTTTAATGATGCAATCCATACTTGACATTTTCAATCACTCTGAATTGTCACCTTGCAAGGGTATGCATATGTGAGCCTGTTTGAGTTGTTTCATAGAATCATAGAATTGTAGAGTTGGAAGGGAACACTGGGATCAGCTAGTCCAACCCCCTTGGAATGCAGGGATCTTTTGCCCAACGTGGGGCTTGAACCCATAACCCTGATATTAAGAGTTTCATGATCTACCAGCTAAGCTATCCTAGAGCTGGCTTGTCAGGTGGATAGTCATGGCTTAAGAAAAAGATTGTGACTGTCAAAGCTATTTTCAGTTTCTTTCATAAACACAGGGAGCTGTTCCTGTCTGGATGGGAGGCCATGTGTTTCTTTTCCCTGTGGAAATATATTTTCTATGCGGATAGCACAGAGGTATGTTTATTTAACTAGGTCTTGGGTTTGTTTTGGAGTTGCTTTTCTAAAAACTTCTCCTCAATCTGGATTGCATTCAGTCAGCTATCACTCCAATTAACTAACAATTATTTAACATTAACAGTAATTACAGACACCAGTTAAGCGCCTACAGATGTCAACTGTTAGCTTTTTGTACCTAATCACTCAATGAAATGGAGAAAGTTCAACAAACATCAATTAGGAAACCAATTAGTTTGAGTTAGAAGAGTGCACACTATCATGAGTGAGCTGATTCGATTTATTTTCTTTTGGCAGGAAAAGGCGCATTGGCCAACAAGCCTCTATACACTACTGAGATAAGATAAAGCTGCATTACACAATGACAACCTTTTCAAAACCAAAAAACAAAAACCAAAACATTTTCACTATAATGTAGGAATGACATGATCCGTCATAGGTATTCTGGTACAAATCTCTATTCCAACCTAGTATAGCAACAACCTTCCTAACACACACAGTCCATTGTCCAGCCCATACTCTGATATTATTAGATTGATTTTCCATATTATTATTATTATTATTATTATTATTATTATTATACTGCCTTATACCCACAGGTCACATGCCATTAGGTTTGCAAACAGCCTCTCTTGCACTGCCTTCAGGGCCAAAAGTTTAGCTAACTAGAATTAGTTAAAACAAAAAAATAAAATAAAAATCATGTTTATCTTCTATTTCCATTTCTTTTCAAGATTCTCAATTAATGGATGTTGCCTGATGGAGGCAGATGGGCTGAAAGTGCAATGAACAAGCTGATACTGAACTTGTATTGCCCATCAACAAAATATGAGGGCTTCCCCATGTCCGTGCTTGGAAAACACAGCCTTGTGTGCTAGTTCAGGCTTGCAAATAGCCACTTGCCCAGTCAGCAGATTGCCTCCAAGCAAGTTGAAGAAGGCTTTGTCAAATGGAAGAATAGCTTCTGTTATTCTTGTTAGACATGAAAAGGCCCACAAATGACAGACAGTGTGGTGTATTTACTCCCAAGGGGCTTACTCCTGGAGAAGTGGGCCACAATCCTATAAACACACCGACCTGGGAGTTAAGTGCCACTGAAAGCACTCACTATTTACAGTGATACAGTTAATGTCTGATCTTTGTAACTGATACCCTGGACATTTCATCACCTGTCACTGTTATTAGAGCGCAAGGGTGGAGTTTTCCACACTAATAGTAGGTTGTGCCTACTATCTATGGGGAAAGATTCTGTGGGTATGGTGTCACCCCTTACATATCCTTGTGTTCCTCCAGCCAGTAAATGTCAGAGTTATGAGCATGCATAAGATAGCCTTTTTGCTGCATTTTTGGGGGTGTATTTAATGCCTAGGGTTCCAGAATTCTACTCTGGAGATTAGAGGAGGAACTCAGTGTCTACCTGAGCCATGGCGAAACAGGTTGTTCTGATGGAATTTTGTCTGCAGCTCATGTTCGCTGCCATGGGCAGTGCTTTGACTCAGTATTTTTGTCTCTACCAGCCACTTTTCTCCTCTTAACTGAGGTTGCCAACTGATAGCTCTCACCAATCCAGAGGGTTTGGGGACAAAAGCAGGTGTCTTGCAAGCCACACCCGCCAGCCACCAATGCCTCCACACAGAAACCAGGAGGATGTTTGTACACATGTGTCACAAATGAAGATATTGAGGATCCATTCCTGATCTTTTGCAACAGTCCTTTCTTTCTTGCAGTAGAGGGGGGGGAGCATGTCGCTCTCTAAATACATTATTCTGGAAGACTAGCTGAATGTTGTGCGACAGAATGTAAAAAAAAATCTCCCCAAACCCTGTCAACTGCTTTAAATGGTAAGGGCAAAAAGACCCTCTACAGTATGTACAGTGGTACCTCAGGTTAAGTACTTAATTCATTCCAGAAGTCCGTTCTTAACCTGAAACTGTTCTTAACCTGAAGCACCACTTTAGCTAATGGGGCCTCCTGCTGTCGCCATGCCGCCGGAGCACAATTCCTGTTCTCATCCTGAAGCAAAGTTCTTAACCCGAGGAACTATTTCTGGGTTAGTGGAGTCTGTAACCTGAAGCATATGTAACCCGTAAGCGTGTGTAACCCGAGGTACCACTGTACTGCAGATCCTTCTCTAAGTGACATTTTGCTTTCTCCATATTTATTTATCTACTTAATTTATATAGCTGCCCCATGTTGTTGTTTAGGATTAGATTTACATTAAAAAAGTAAAAGGTAAAGGACCCCTGGATGGTTATGTCCAGTCAAAGGCGACTATGGGGTTGCGCCGTTCATCTCGGTTTCAGGCTGAGGGAGCTGGCGTTTGTCCACAGACAGCTTTCTGGATCATGTGGCCAGCAGGACTAAACCACTTCTGGCGTAACAGAACACTGTGATGGAAACTAGAGCGCATGGAAATGCCATTTACCTTCCCGCCGCAGTGGTACCTATTTATCTACTTGCACTGGTGTGCTTTTGAACTGCTAGGTTGGCAGAAGCTGGGACAGAGAAATGGGAGCTCACCCCGTCGCAGGGATTCGAACCGCCGACCTTCCGATCAGCAAGCCCAAGAGGCTCAGTGGTTTAGCCACAGCGCCACCCACATCCTTCATCACAAGATCACAGGGCAGTTGAGAGTTGCTTTTGAACAGTAGTCAGCCAGGAATTTCACTAGCAGGAAGGCAAATTAGGAGTCCATGAGGGCACGGTAACCTTTAGCCTCCTTTGCCCCATCCTGTCTCATAGGCTCTTCACTGGGACCTGGACAGGAAATCCTTGTGGGTTCATGAAGGGAAGGAGGCTTACAAGGCCCAAGAGCAAGATGTCCTCCGCTCTCCAAGCTAATTCTCATCCTGTCAGCGCTACAGCTCTGAATTAGCCACTTGGGGAATTGCCATCTGGATGCACCCTGATAAATCAATCATGTTTCGAGCTGGGCTTTCAGAATGTTTATACTCTGTACAGACAGACACAAAATCTGGTGTTGATAAGTCTTTCCTGAGAAAGTTAAATAAAAGCTTAATCTCTTAAATAAACACTGCCGTCAGGACAGATAAAAAATTATGCATTAGTAAATATTACCATTTTTTTTTTTGAGCTGGCAGTAGATTAGACCGACTTGGCTAAAATCAACAGGCTCAAATTCTTAAGAAATCAGAACAGATATCACAACATCCATTTCTCACAAAATCTTCATGGTAGTAGAGATACATAAACACACGCACACACACACACACACACACACTACTGTGACTAAATGTTGTACTACTACCAAGGCAGAGAAGACCCAAATATATTAGTATTTTGTCACAAATTCACAGATAAAGAGTTTTATTACTTCTCTATCAAGGTCCCTGCTCCTGCCAACTTAGCAGTTCAAAAGCACCTCAAAGTGCAAGTAGATAAATAGGTACCACTCCGGCGGGAAGGTAAACGGCGTTTCCATGCGCTGCTGTGGTTCACCAGAAGCAGCTTAGTCATGCTGGCCACATGACCCGGAAGCTGTATGCCGGCTCCCTTGGCCAATAAAGCTAGATGAGTGCCGCAAACCCAGAGTCAGTCACGGCTGGACCTAATGGTCAGGGGTCCCTTTACCTTTACCTATCAAGGTCACAATTCTATATAGCAGGGATGAGCAACCTGTAGCCTTCTTAGTGATGTCCGACTACAACTACCATCATCCCCAAACAGTGGCTAACACAGTAAGAACGGCCTATCAGGTATCCATCTACATCAGCCCTGATTGCATCAGTGTTTATTAAGGCCCAGGTACCATCTCACATCCCACATCACCTTAAGATGATTTACAATTGTGCAGGAGGTCTACTAGCACAGAGCAGGTTCCTAGATACAGAAGCTCAGGCAACCCAATCTCTACTTCTTGTGGGGAAGAAGCTGTAGAATTGCAGGTGTGTGGCTGGAAGCATGGCCAATGGGTATGTCTCCATTTCAACTGCATACTCCCCTTGCTCCATGCCTGCCAAACTGTAAGGTCCATCCCTTGTTGATACTTCCCAGTATGATCCCTCCACCAGTGGTGGATGCTGCCCATTGGAGTGGTGGGGCAGAAAGCAGGAAGCCCACCTAACAGTGGAGCCAGAGCCGACGTCAGGCAGAGCTGGCTAATTCTAGTTTTGTTCCCATCCTTCTCCCTGCTGACTTATACACTGAAACTGAGAGGGCAGCTGACATGCTCAGTTACCTCCTGAGTGGGTTTGCAAGTAAGATGGGAGACAGGTGAGGGCTGGTTGTGGGCAAGCTGAGGTTGGTAGAGAAGGGCCCCCAATGGACTAGCCTCCACTGCCCGCCCCCCAGGAAGTAACTCTTTTTAGCAGTGCTGAGAAATTAAAGTCACAACAAAATGATCTATAATACAAGGAGCCCCTACAAGCACAGAATTCAGCACTGAGTACTAGGGATGGGAGGAGAAGTTCCATTTGGTAAGCATTTTAATGAGAATCGACTGAATTCCCAATATGCAAAATGAAACACATCTCTCCTTTGAAATGTGCACTGATATGAATTGTGTGCACAGCCAAGCATTATTGGCAAAAATGAATATATTGTGCAGGGGGGAGAAGGCACAACAATGGATATATTGATAGAAAAACAAAAACAAAACCCACAATTCATTGTATTAGGGGAAATTGATTCCAAGAAAGTGTATATTAAAAATCACACGAAAATCCAATTGAATTTTCACGAGGATTAAAAAAAAATCACAAATTTTTGCAGGGAACTGAACTTAACCTTAGAAAATTGAGAAACAGAGAGCTGAAAAGGCAGCTTTCCCCATCCCTACTAAGCATAGGATCTAGCATTTGGAATCCATTTGTTTTGAAGAAGTGAAGTTTTTGACCCTCATAGCACAAATTTCAGGAACCAGGGAAAGGGGGACAGCAGAGCAGAATTTTCAGTGGTCAGAACTTCTAGCACAAAAATATTCCTCTTCTCCCAGGCCTTGGCTGAATGAATATCATTTATTACGGCCATAGGCCCATACAGGTAAAAACAACAGGCCTTGGCTAATTAAACAACCTACAACCATTTAAATTGGCAAGGGGTGTGTGTTTTCATTTGTTATTATGTTATGTATTTTTGTGTTTTTATATTGTAGACTGCCCTGTGGTCCTCGGACGAAGGGCGGTATAGAAATTTAATAAATAAAAAACCAAACTATCATCAACACAAAATTCCCATGATTTTCCAAGTTAAGTTGCAACCTTTTCTCTCACACACATAGAAATGAGCCCTAAACTTCCACTAGATTCCCAGAAGTGGCTTTAACACAGTGTTCAAAACTGGGACAGGAATGCTAGGTGCCACATGGTGCCTGGAAACTGGGTTCAGGGTGCCAAAACAGAATGTCCAGTTGCATTTGTGCCCCATGGATCTGCCAGCTCGCACAGCAGCCAAAGGGGCATGTCCTGATGTATATTTTGCTCTAGGAGGCTTAGTTTGGTCAGAATCGAGTACAGTGGTACCTCGGGTTAAGTACTTAATTTGTTCTGGAGGTCCGTATTTAACCTGAAACTGTTCTTAACCTGAACCACCACTTTAGCTAATGGGGTCTCCCGCTGCTGCCGTGCCACCGGAGCACGATTTCTGTTCTCATCCTGAAGCAAAGTTCTTAACCTGAAGCACTATTTCTGGGTTAGCGGAGTCTGTAACCTGAAGCGTATGTAACCTGAAGCGTATGTAACCTGAAGCGTATGTAACCCGAGGTACCACTGCACACACTTCCAGAGTTAGCGCTAAATGCTTTGTTTCTAGTAAATGAACCACCATAGCTGCTGGAGGACTGTGAAAAATTGTGTCCTGGGCTTTTAAGACTCATCTACCCATATACTATCTGAAACCCAAGATCCATTGGTTGTCAGATGTGATTTTTTTAAAGCTCTCCTACCCCACTATATTGCCTTCTCCAACTTTTCCCAACTTGGTGCTCTTCAGATGTTGTTTGATTTCCATTATCCCAGACCACTGGCAATGGTGCCTGGGGCTGATGAAAGCTGTAGACACCAGTTTTGAGAAGGCTACCCTAACCTGATTGACAGTGAATGTATGAATACAGAAAGCTGCTTTATACAGAGTCAAACCATTGGTCCTTCTAGCTTAGAAATGTCTGCACTGGCAGAGGCTCTCTGGGATTTTAGGCTTGGGTCTCTCCCAGCCATAGCTGAGGATGCTGGGGATTGAATCTGGGATCACCTGCATCCTAGGTAGATGGTCTACCACTGGGCCATGGCCCTTCCCCCATGACTCTCCAAGTCCTGGGACAGAGGTCTTTCATACCACCTGCTCCCTTTAACTGGCAACGTCGCTGGTGCTACTTCCATGCAAAGTCATTTGCCCTGCCACCGAAGGGCCAGTCATCTGTGTGACACAATTAAAGCCTCTCTGACCTTTGTTCATTCACAACCCTCAAGGCACAGAAGCAAACCAAAGGAAAAGCTTCTCAAGTTACATTGAGGAAATAAGCGCACTCCACCTGAGCATTGCTACCCACTGGTTATCCTTGCAAGTCCTAAGTAGCAGTTTGTTTGGCTAAGGTTTTCTGGCTTTCCAGTTGACCTCTTTTTCCGACAGTGCCGTTGCCAAGGCATTTTGGACTTCAGCTACCATTCCAAGAGAATTTGGCGTTTGTGAAGCTGAGCCACAGAGCTCTCGAGTTTCTCTGGCTTCCAGGCCACACAGTTCTCAAAAGCGCAACAATCCAGGATGGTCTCTTTGATGGCAAAAAGAAGATGTCAACAAGCAAGAAGGTGGGGGGGGGGAGTTTGCAACAAAAACCTGTTTGAGTCCATCTGGCAATTCCTGAGTGTGTTTGGCCAAGTGGCTGCCTTCCAAAGTTGAGGAATTCGGCATGGGAAGAGGACACAGTTTAAAACACAAAGAGAGAGAATGAGAGAGCTCACAATGGATGCCCAGTCATGAAACTAGATGAAATAAACCCTTTGTGAAATGGATAGAGAGGACAGCAATTTGCTAGGTTGAGAGATCCACTGCAGTCTTTTCAGGAGAAGGTCGTGAATAAGGATTGTGGGTGCAGGGAGAGGTTCAACTAAGTTTGTAGTTAAAGGAAGTTTACCCTATTCACACATTCCAGGGTTGGAATACAGCCACCCGTCAAAATCCATACTTCTCCAAACAAGTAACGTGTTGTTGTTGTTGTTTACACATTTAGTCATGTCCAACTCTTTGTAACCCCCATGGACCAGAGCACACCAGGCACTCCTGTCTTCCACTGCCTCCCACAGTTTGGTCAAACTCATGTTAGTAGCTTCAAGTAACATGTACAAAATTGCAAATACTAAAGTATGCATATATGAACATTCTATGTGTCTATTTATAAAAACATATTTATAGACCATTGAAAACACATATCAATTAACCACTGTGGCATTTTAAATCTGAAACAGAAGGTGACTGTTGAATCTCTGTTGGCAGAGCATTTCACAATATTGGGTTAATGCCACTAAAGCCTCGGTTTTTTTATATATCAAATGAACCTTACTAACTTGGAAAGTGATCAACAATCCTCCTGCAGATGATCTTGGTGATCCCTGGCATATCCTGACCCAAAATTGTTGAGGGTTTTGTAAATCAATACAACAAGCTACTGAAGTATAAAAGGAATGTCAGAAACCAAGGCCAAAGTACTAGCATTATAACTGGGAAATCTAACACACTGAACCCCATGTGCGAATGCAGCCATAGTTAGAAGTAACATGGAAGCCAAGGCTTCCATCCCATAATGCCTGCCCTTTGCCATTAAGGCCACTCTGTTCCATCAGACTCTCCTCCTATTTGCCAGTACTTTGAAACCAGTGTTAGAAATTCAGATACTGTATATATCAGGTAATCACAACATGGCACCTTAAACCTGGGTTATGGTGGCTGCAATGGAATGTCTAGGCACCCTTTTCTAACAATGACATTTATTGTTATTCGTTTCTATTATTACTTTATATTTTACAGAAAAAAATCTCAAAGCTGTTTACAACACATAGAAACATCAAATAAAACAATCCAGAATCAAACAAATTCAAAGGAATTCAAAGGAAAATATTTCACATCCTTAACATTTGGCTTTCCCATATTTATCTACTGATTTAATTTATAGAGTTGACCAAAAGCAGAAGAACTCTTGGAAGCCAGTATGGTATAATGGCTGGAGTGGCAGACTAGGACCTGGGAGATCAGGGTTCAAATCCCCCCTCAGTAATGAAGTTCACTGGGTGACCTTGGAGTGAGTCACAGCCTCTTAACCTCCCTGACAGGGTCATTGTAGGGGTCAACTGAGGCGGGGGTGTACCATACACTTCTTGGAGAAAAAGGTGGAATAGAAAAGCAATAAATAAGCTCTTCTGCTTGCCAGCTTAAGAAAGCTGGAGGAGTCAGCAAAACGAAGTTGTCAGTCGTCAACCTGGCATCCAGAGATCTCTGCGTGGTCCCAACTGGATTCATGCAAAATGCACCTGGCATCTGGCTAATTTCTAACACTGTTTGAAACCATAGCCAAAAGAGCTAGACTGTTCCCACAAGTTTGGCCTCAGCCCAAATAAGAGCCCTGCTGGATCAAATCAAAAGTCCATCTAGCTCAGCATAGCGGTGAGACAGAGGTTTCTAGCAGGCCCACAGTAGAACATGATTGCAACAATCCTCTTCTCCTATAGTCACCCCCTCCAGCAAGAAGTATTCAAACACATCCAAACCCTACAAGATCCCCCCCTTCAGCACAATGCTCTCTGTCTTTCAGCTGGGATATGCATCTTGCTAACAGATGGCTGATGTACCAGGGCAGAAGGATTCATAAAGTTTACATGAACCTCCTGTAAACATAAGCCGAACATTTAGAAAGCCCTAGCGCAACCAAAACATGCTCTCAATCAAAGGGAAACTGCACCCCAGCACACAGACCGAAAACCTCACCCAGTTGAGAGCAGAGCTGTCAGTTTAAGAGACTGCTCTCCAGTTATTTATTTAAAATGCATGAGCTTTGCACTTTAACTGTCTGAAACATCGAAGGGTGTTTATTTCAGCTTCGGAGACACTGCACTTGAACTCAATTACGCCAAAGAAAGTGACACCACATGATTTGGATCAAAACCTTGAAGGATGCCCCAAGTGTCACATTTCCATGCAAAGTCTCTGGTTCAGACTAGAGGAACAAGCTACATTTTACATATTGAATTGCAGGCCCCTGATGACAGACTTCCCAGTTGGCACCATAGCCGCTAAATGTACTGAGGATAATGTTATCTACGTATTACTATTACAATATACTATATATAATATTATTACAAGGTGACCCTTAATCCAGAAGAATAACAGCTTCAGCAAATCATATTAACAACAATATAACTAGGCAAGCCGTATAAAGGGCTGCAGACAATGTACAGAGATTATACACTGTAGGTGGGGATAAAAGGAAGAAATTCCCTTAAAAACAAAATCAGTGAACACACTGATCTCAGGCACTTAGTAGAAGACCTCTCTAGCTTCTCACATGCATCTAGTTGGCCACTGTGAAGAAAAGGTTGGGTTTGTTTTTGACTTAGGAAGGGGGGACACCTTGGTAAGCAAAACCCCACACCTGATTAAATTCTAAAGATATTCTGAAGAGTGCTACAGTTTAGGCTGAACAAGGGTAAGAAAACTTGCAGGTATTGGAAGGTATGTTTCAGCACAGCACAGAGACCCTTCTGCAATGTTGGAGAGATACTGCCAGTGACTAGAGCAGGGCAACATCTGGTTTTCAACATCACCATGTACCACCAGCTAAACATCACAATACATCAAAGTATCACGATGTCTGAAATAAGGATGGCACTATATAGAGGCAAACACAATGAGCAACCACCAGGAATGGCTAACTCATGGCTCCCCAGATGTTGATGGACAGCTCCAACTCTGATCAGCCCTAGTCACCTTGGCCACTGGCCAGGGATGATGGGAGGTGATTTATGTTGACAATTTATATACCACTTAATTATGATGGTATTTAAGCGGCATACAAGAAACTCGGTACGATGCAAACAAAAACCAGCTAAAATTGTAAGATCAGACTTCAGTTAAAATGTCTGCTGGGATAATGATTTTGAAAAGGCATTCAGTAGGTGCTAGCAGTTCATCTGGAAGGAGTTTCATAAAACTGGACATACAATACTGAATGCAGCACAGCTCCTGGTGGAAATGAGCCACGGGGGACCACTAACAGTGACTCCCTCAAAGACCAAGCAGGGATATAAGCTTGTTCCTAAGGTATCCTGCAGCTAAGTTGCTAAGGGCCCTATAAATTAATATGAGAACCTTGAAGCGGGCTGGAAAGCATAGGGATAGCCAATTTAAGCTTTTGAGCACTGGACATATGTGATAGATTAGGTATGTTTCAGTCCAACAACACCTGAAGGTTAGCCACCACTCCTGGTGTAGGCAGTTCTGAGTTAGACGGACCATTGCATTTCTTATGTTACTATGATCTAAAGCAGAAAGAGACGCATACTTAAGCCATCAGTCAAGAAAAGAAGAAGAACAAAGACTTGTACTCTCATTAAACACCCATAGCAAATGTGATCTCTCCTGTGGCTGTTTTACTTACCTCTGGACATAAAAGCTAACTCAAAGAGGCCTTGAATTTCAAACACAAACTGCAAGCTTCTCCATGCAATAGGGGATAGGAGAAGAGAAAGAAAGAGAGCTGAAAACTGCAATACAAATATCTACCCCATTCCATGCCCCCTACACCTACCTGGAAGCAATTACCCATGGAAGGCAAGAAGAAGCACATGTCTCCCTGGGTTTGCTTCCTGACAGCTGGAATTCTAATCCTTTACAACAAAACTGTTCCCTTATGCTTTGAAAAAAAGGGGGGAGCCACTCTCTCTCCTCTTAATCTCGCTTGGTAGTAAAAATGGAGTCAGCCTGGTTTTGAAGCACCTGGATTTTCATGGATTCTTTCCTGGTCATTCATGTACCCAACAGGAATTAGCTAATGGCACAAAGATGGAAATTCTGGCGGCCGAGAAGAAAAGTCGCCATTTCGATGGAAATCAGGAGCAAAATCGTAATCTGCCATTGGGAAAGAAAGAAAGAAAGAAAGAAAGAAAGAAAGAAAGAAAGAAAGAAGCTTATTTGTGTACAGCTTCCCAAGCAAAAGGCAAAGAAAGACCTCGTGTTGACTTTAGGCTGACACAATGGAATCCTTAATCCTTTCATGGGAACTAAATCACCCCAGCACAAACCCCCAAAAGACCCAGGAGAAACAAGTCTCCCCTGTCAATGTGAGGTTCATTCACAAACAAAGAGATGGCATGAATCAAACTAAGTAAGTAAACAAAATAAGAACCTGAGGTGGGGTAGGGGAGAGAATAAGGAGAAAAGGGGAAGAAAGGAGAAAGGGGAAAATGTGCCCCCCTCTATCCATCACTGCCTGTTCTTCATCTGAAGGAGAGCAGCGCCTTCTTCCTGGTCACTGTCTCTTCCTCTGAAATGTGGCTTCCATTTCTGTTTGACTCCTTTCTCAAGATCAGGCATCCTTGCATTCCACACACTCAAAAGAAGGCATTAGCAAAATAGAGATGCACTCACCATGTTTACTGGGGGGCATAGAGTGGGGAGATTTGACCTGTTTGAACAAATACAGCCTTCCCACCCACCCCACTTGGCATCCCCGATTTTGACCTCTTCTCAATGTAAGAAGAAGCTCATCTGTGTATGCCAAGACAAATAAATCTATTTAGCTTTCCCCCCCTCTATCTCCCCCATCCCTCTAAAAAGGGGTAGGGAGGGGAAAATCCCTTAGTTCAGAACTTCAAAGGGATGCTAATACATGAAACAGGACCAGTGCTCCATTATGCAATTAAAAATAGATATAATTCAATATACATCAAAGTCATTTCAGAAGGAGCAGCATAATTGCCAAGAGGATCACAGACCTAATGAGTGGGCTTGAGCATTAAGCCTTGCATCTATTCCTAAGGCTAGAGAGAGACACTGGCCGGGGAGGGGGGGGCGGGAGTGCACACAGAATAATCCATCACAAAACACAAGCTATACATTAAAAATAAGCCAGTAAGCAGTATGAATCACGTACGAGAACAAAAAATAAAATAAAATAAATCCATCACAACTTAGTCACTCTTTAAAAATATGCCGGTAAGAAATATGGATCACATATAATAGCACCAGAAGACCAGTATCTAAATAGTAGAAAGTGACAGTGTTAAAATAAAAAGCTTTCCCCCTTGCATACTCCTAACAACTAACTGATCTGTTTGCTAACCCACATTTCTTTTAGACGGGAAGCAAGACCCATCCATTCCATTGGAGTTTTACAGAGGTATGCATAGGGTTGCGATTGGAGACTTGAGAGGGATAATGACTTAAATCAAGAAATAATTAGGTTTCCGTGTCAATGAAGCATTCATCTTGCCACGCCCACATCCCGAAAGGCAAACTCAAAAGAACTTACGAAAACAAGATTAGGAACAACTGTAAGGCTCTCAAAAATATGTATAAGAAAGAAGATCCAACTCAACTCGACCCCACCAAAACATAAGGAGAAAATTAAGACCCAAAGGCCTGTGTAAATAAAAGTGTTGTTGCCTGGTGTCTAAAAACAGGTAGTGATGGCGCCAGGTGTGTCTTGCCGGGGAGAGCATTCCAAAAACAGGGAGCCCCCCATGGAGAAGGTGTCACACACACACACCTCCCTTGGAGAGGGAATATTTAGAAAGATCTCAGCCAAGCATCCATCCATGGTTCTCAAGCTATTCTGGAAACCAAAAGCCCTTTTCATTTCTGTTCTGACCAAGCTTCCCCAACCAAGTTATCATGACCATCAGCAGTGCCAACCTACTCTTGTAGGTTCCACGCACCTAGCACAATCCTGCATTCCTACACCATTTGTAGAGGCAGAGGACATTTCAAGTCCAAACTGGAGATGCCAGAGCTTGAACCATCCATGCGAGGGGGGTATCGTTCCTATTTATTATTATGGTATGTATTGGGGGGGGGGGAGGTTATATCGTAAACCGCCCTCTGTGATCTTTGGATGAAGGGCAATATAGAAATTTAATAAATAATACTAATAGTGCCAGGCTGATGCTCTACCACTGAGCTTTGCCTCTTTCCCCAATCAGAGCATCGGCAAGAACATCAGGGCTAATAAGCTGAGCTAAATTTTGCAGACCCCTCTCCTATCTCCAAGTACCTATGACTGAATAGAGGGTTTGGCCTTTTGACTTGGGGGGGGCATGTGAAAGTGGGAGGGAGAGAAAGAAACCGTAGTGCTGAAAAGGCTGACATATGAGCCATGAGATAAGAGCGACTGCAATTAAGACCATGTGCTCTGTTGCACAGAAATATTTACAAATCACCTCAGAAGCAAGTGGTGTATGTGTTGAAAAAGCCCAAATAGCTCATGGTCACAAATTACAGAATGTTATCCTGGTGTTCACATGCAGACTGGTGTAGAGTCTTACTGTCTTACTGCATATATATATATGCAGTAAGACAGTAAGACTCTACACCAGTCTGCACATGAACACCAGAATGTTTTTAACTGCAATCCCCATCACCCCCAAATATAAAGATAAGAAATATCTGTGGTTGTGTTATGGTTTTCAAGGTCTGTGATAGCTGAAGGGTTATAATTACATTTTTCAACACTCACACACACACACACCAATAACCCAAAGTACATTTTTGTACCATTTTGCAAAGAAACGACATTTTGCTTAAAATTTATGGACAAAGTCCTTCAACACAAGAGCAAAGAAAGCCCAGGGTTTTCTTCAAGCAGATCTTGCAACTGCGCAAATTTCCCATTAGACACCCCACTAATAATAATAATAATAATAATAATAATAATAATAATAATGTCAAATGAGCACAACACATGCATTGCTCCTTGTTTACATCCTGTATCGGTGGCAGTTTCTCTGTAGGAGTGACTAGTTCTTATCTACTATACAATGATCATTCATTTATGCTTCTGCCCTAGTTCAGTAACTAACAGGTTCAAACCCAAGAGCAGTTTAGGGGTATCTGAGAGGATGATATGATGAAGCATGACCTGCCCAAAGTTAAAGGTGAAGAAGAGGAACTTCTGGCCAAAAAGAATAAGGTGTTTCCGCATGGCTTCGGCAGTTTTAAGTATATAAACTAAGCTTATTCTGCCCTTAAATAAATTGTGCATTTGCTGTTCCTGGCATTGCCTGTATAGGCATCTCAAGGTATGAATCCACTTTCTACGGAGACAGGTCACTGGTTCACCTAGAGTAGATTATGGGCATCTTGTCTGCTTCGACTGCCCACAGCTCTCCTGTGTTTTGTTTCATGTGGAAGGGCCCTTCCCATCACCTGAACCTTTTAAACTGGAGCTACTAGGGATCAAGCAAAGCATTCCACCATTAAGATGCAGCCCCACCTCTACAAAGGCTGTCAGGCTTTTTCAGGATACAATACTCTGCGAAAGAATGCCCTCTCTATGCTACTTCGTTGGCTCAACAAAATCCACGAGAGAGGAGAAAACCAGAGGTTAAAAGGAGTCTCACCACATGAATTAACCAACTTACCAGCCTCCAGACTATCACAATCAAAAATCAGAACACTGCACGCAAAATTCTGACCCCACAAAGCACCATTGCAATGCTTGCTATGATCTCCATTATAAAAACAAACATTTGGAAGGCATTAATGGAACAATGGATTTGTTAAACCTGTGTTTCTGCCTGCCTCTTATTGATTGATCCCACCAGACAAAGCTGAAGGTAACAACTGCTGCCACACACATTCCAGATATCACGTAACAGTAACTGCCTGCCCTACAAACTGGCTATTCATAATTCTGTATCCATCACACAAGCTGATCAAGAGGCAAAGCATATTTAAACATTCCCCAAATCGACACGTTATTGAAATGAGCTCAAAACTGAAGCCTTTTTAATGCTGTTTTTTAATATATTATGAATTCATGCCTGGCCATCCAGATATACTTTATGAAAGGTTTTAAGCACACCATACATTAAAAGCACTACGATACCGACTTTAACAGTCACAGCTGGGAACTGTAGTTTCTTAAGGGTGCTGAGTTTCTAGGAGACCCCCTATTTCTCTCACAGAACTACAATTCCCAGAGTGGTTTAACAATCCCTCTTCCCAGGGAACTCTGGGAATTGCAGCTCTATGAGGGGAATTAGGGGCCTCCTAATAATGCTACAGCTTCCATGATGCCTTTTTGGGGGGGGAGCCATGACTGCTATAGTGGCACCATCATGTTTAAAATATATGTGTGGTGCTGGTGTGCTGTGTAGATTTTTAACGTTTTGTAAAAAAATACTTTTTTTAGCAGAATAGCTCAAAAATACCAAACAGCTGGGAGAGTCTCAGGAAATACTGGAGATTCTGAGCACAAAACCTTTGGTTTAATTTGTGACTGCACATACAAAGATGTGATGCAGCAAGCAGGCAGGCCTGGAATCAGATCTGGGAAGATTATACTCTTACCTTTGTTTGCAACAGTGTTGAACAACTTTTCAGAACTGGAGTCAGAGACCTAAAAAAACAATTGAAAAGAAATACACATTAGATTGTTAAGTCAAGTATATACCAACATGAAGGTAGTGTAGGGGAGAGATATTTATTGTTTTACACTTCAAGGGCACAAAAAAGAGATTTTAAGTCACAGACAGAAACATAGCTGTCAACGTTTCCCTTTTTTAATGGAAATTCCCTTATTCCGAATAGGATTCCTCGCAAGAAAAGGGAAAAATTAACAGCAATGGACAGAAATAAATTTTGGTGGAGGAGAGTGAAATATGGATCTCAAACCCTAAATGCCCAGAAGATGGTGCTATTTGGCCATGTCTTAATTCCTACAGTAGATCTGGCAGTGTTTTCTGGGGTTTAGGGAGAGAACGCTGAATATTTCTGCGGGTCTGTTTTTAATTGTTGCATATTCAAATCAGCAGCAACATGCACGCACACACAAACATATATATATTGTGTGTGTGTGTGTGTGTGTGTTTTCTCAATACAATATGAACTCTAAGCAATTACAAACCACATTGCAATCCGAGAGAGATATGGCAATAATCATTTGTATCCCGTTCCATCCAAGCAGACCCGAGAAGGCATACAGGAAGCTATCCATCTGGAGGCACACCCTCTGAAGTAGGTTAGACAGAGGCATGTTTAGCCTGCTCACAACTGAGCGCAGATTTAAATTTCCACGCCGATGATAATCTGATCTCACAAACAACCACAACGGGTCCTCCATACAAACTCCTTGACTTCCTCTAAAACATCTTAGACCAAGGTTAGGAAAGCAGTGGCTTTCCCATCTCCGCCTTAGTACCTGTTCATTAACCAAACTTGGAACATTTCAGAACGTCTGCACATCACATCGCTGTGGGATGTTTTATCAGACCAAGCCGCAAACAGTTGCCACCATTTCAATAATGCATTAATCTTGGTCAAAATAAGCAGGATGAAAAACCACTTTTCTCAGTTGCATTGATAACTACTATTATAACAATAAAAATACTATTGCGTGTGTTTCTTAGTCATGATGCCAAATTTGAAATAAAATACGAATGGTTTTAATCAGCCATTCTGGAGCTTTGTTTACAAGAGAGCTCATTTGCTGTTCGACATTATACAAGCAGACTAGAAGCCACCTGAACACTAATCTCACCTCTTAAATCTCTCTAAAGACTTCCTGAAAAGCAACCCCCTCCCATAATAAAAAGAGAAAAGCAGTCTCCATTGAGCAAATCTATGCAAATTGATACGCAAATGCACACGTTTTAGGATATTTTGCCAAACAACAGGCATCCAGCTAATTTGTTAGCACAGTCTTCCTCAACCTGGTGCTCAGTAAATGTTTTGACTATAATTCCCAGCAGCTTCAGCCACGACCAGCATCGCTGACCATTAGCCATGTTGCTTGGGACTGGCAAGAGTTGGAATCCAGACTGCACATTGACTAGCCCTGTCATAGTGCAATCCTATGCATGTTTTCTGAAAGTGAGTCCCGCTCTCTTCAGTAGAATAAGCGTACACACCAAACGGCAGGCTCCCACGGTTGTAGCCACAGGAATATAATCTCTCTTTCTAACCGGTCTTGTAATTCACAATTGCCTTCTCATTTGAACCCTCTTCTTTCACTCATGGAACATGTTTACTAATGCAAAATATGTCAGGTAGTAGTATATTGTGGGGCTCAGATTTAACGGCTTCTGCGGCCGCCAGATTACGTTCCAAAGCCTAAGAGATTCACAAGCATAGCTGCAGTCAAGATCCACCATCTATATGCTCACAGGAAATTGCTTTCATGAGTGGGAAAAGCTGCCATTCCAGCCATTAAGATTTCCTGCTAGCAATTAGTGTGAGAGAAAGAGAAAGCTTTGTGTATGTGAAAAACAAATTAAGAACTCGACAAAAGCCAGCTATTTGTGCTCTATGCGTCGGCAAACAATGGATAAATGGTAAGTTAAATTGAACGTTAATATGTAGCGTATGAAGAAATTAAAGCCACACTCATACATTTGTGAACATCAGGGATACTAGCTACTTGCTTCTACAGCTGACCCTACACATGTTAACTTATAGGTAAATTCTAACAGGGATTACACTGAAATAAATTTACACAAAACTGCATCCTTTATCATTGAAAAGCCGACCGAAAAGACCAAAAATGTTTTTATTTACTGGTAATTCTTCATTTGGTGTCTTGTTGTTTTTAAGGCTTTAGTCTCAGTATTCTGAAGTGATTTCAGCAGATTAAAACTCCTTGTGTTTAGGACACAGCAATACAAAATACATTCCAACCCCCATTACAAATGTTGGGTGTATTACCTGCAGACAGATTCATCCTGCAGAACAGCCAAGCAAATCAACCAGAGAGAAGTTTGCCTTCAAGAGCAGAGGAGTCACCCAGTCTCAACCAATTTGAGAGGTTCCTCATTGCTTTCCTAACCTTGCCATTCAACCGGATCTGCAACGCAGAAGAATAGCTTTCCACACTGGCTTCACCCGCTGCCATGCGTTCGAATCCAGCTCTCCCCCAGAGATCCAAAGCAATGCTTTGAGTGCATGTTGTGTGCTCATTCCTCCCCTATTTAATTTGCAACTTTCAATAGTTTAAAGGAAGGTTTATTATCGTAACCGCTATGTTACAGTATTTTGATACTTTGGATGCACAAGGTAACTTGTCTTTAACACATCCACCCTACTTCGGCTGGTGGGGGGGGCGGGTAGAGAGTTCCCTCACGTTTGCGATGACAGCAAATAATTAAGAAAAACACCTTATATCTATGGAAGACTCCTGCAGTCCCTGGCAGAAACCCTTTCTCAATACCGCTGCTGAGGTTGCTCGGGATGTTTGCAAATCACAACACAACACAAAACAGATATTCCGTCCAACATTGCGCTCAGAGTCATATCGACTTTTAGTAGCATGCTCCCCAACACCATTTAAGAAATAAATTATTGAGGGGAAAGAACACCTGAAAGGAAAGAGGACACATGCTTTGAACTTTTGTTTGGACTATTTAGGGGGTGGGGGACAGGAGGCATTTGGGAACTCCTTTACAAATCCGATTTCCTCCTTTAGTCAAATTGCAGAGTGCAAACCTCTGTCCTTTTATTCTGAATGATTTCCTATTTTCTTCAGCAAAGAGAAGCTGGAGAAGCCAAGATAAGAAGGTGTCAAATGGGTTCCACTCTCAAATGAACTCAAGTTTTTTATATACAAAAATAAATAAATAAATAAATAAATAGGGAGAGGCATGGGGGATGATGGGCAGGAAATCAATTTATTAGCAGCAGCAGGAGGAAATTTACTCTCTCCGGGAGAGGAACAGGCAATGGGATCTGCAAAGTTCCATTTATCAAAGGCCATTTTTTTCCAGATGGGAAATTATAATTCTGACACGGGTAGGATTTCATGACCAATAAACGGGGCCTCTTTTGCAAGGTGGCAGGAGGGGGACGGGACCCTTTCATTTCATTTCTTCTCAAGGCCTTCTTTCAAAAGGCGATGGAAAACGCGTGCCCTGCTTGTTTGCCATTGGGGAGCCAAGTGTGTTCAGATGCGCTAACGCCAAGTTCAAGGTACATTTTGACAAGCAAGTCTCTCGACAGATAGAGATAAGGAACGTAAGACTCTGCCTCATCCTAAGTCAGAGCATTTGCTCCATCTGGCTCAGTGCTGCTTACACAGACTGGCAGCAGCTCTCCAGGATTTCAGACAGGGAGTCTCTCTCCCAATCCTACCTGGGGATTGAACCAGGACCTCCTTCATGTGGGGCAGATGCTCTACCCCCAAGCTATGGCCCTTGCTCCCCCAGCAGTGCCTTCAATCCAATCCTGCTTTTGACAAAAGCCTCATCAGCTCTTCTGGCTACAGACATTGTGCGGACAAAGATGAGTTTGGGGAGCGGGCCACCATCTCCCTCCCTCCCTCCCTCTTTCATTTTCTCCTTGCCTTTAAGGTTAAACCTTTTAGCTCCCAAGCACCCCCCCCTTCCTTCATTCCCCTTGGACTCAAAACGTTAAAAGTCAGCAAACCTCCAGGCTAAGGAAAAATCAGTTCCTCCTCTCTTCCATCAGGGAATTTATTGCCATACAGGGGGATGTATTACTCAAAAAATATTTCCTGTCCAGACAGAAAAGGGGTTGGCGCTTTGCTTTCTTGGCATGAGCCAAGGCCAGGCACTTGCAAAAACATCAGCTCTGACATGAAAGGCTTTTTGAAAGCGGGATCCAGCCACCGCAAGCCACCTCCCGCCTAAAGGGGGGGGGGGGGGGAGAGAGAGAGAATCCTCCAAGCCATAATTAGGGGCCGAGAGACTGCTTTGCATCAAGGAAAGCCTGCCCTCGCAGAACAGAGACTCTGCACGCTGCAACCTATTAGCTGAGTGCGCAGAGATCCTCTTCCCCTGCTCTCGGCCCATGAGCACAAAACTGGGAGGGGGGAGCAACACCCAGATGCTTTTCCATTCATCCTCCCAACCCAGGGATCTATTTTTTTTCACAATCCTAACCATCATCCCAGAGAGCAAGAAAGCAGCCTCTCCGTTCCTCAGACACCCCGTTCTTCCGACACCACACAGATGGAGGCAAAGAAGACAATGGAAGTTCTGGTTGTTTTTAGAGACCTGAAAGCAGGCATACGACATGTTCTGTGGACATATATCTGGTCCAAGAGGCCCACAGCAGGTCAGGAGATATATGTATATATATCTCTCACTGCAAGACCGCTGCAAGGACACCAACATATTGAGGGTGATGGTACTTTACCATACCATAATCCAGTCTCTGGCGAGAGAAAATGACCCATCCACACAGCCCAAGTGAATGTCAAAAAAGAAGGCCATTGCGGTGTATGGAAGAGAACTGTTCAAATCACTGCTCAGTCACAAAGCCTACTGGGAGACCTTGGGTCAGCCGGTACCTCTTTTTCAACCTAACCTACCTCACAGGGGTATTGTGAGGACTAGGAAGGGAGCAACAGTAAGTGTGTGTTTTGTGTCTCCCCCTGGATTTCTTGGAGGTAAAGCAAGATAAAAGGAGTAAGTAGCAGCAGCAGCAACAACAACAAGAACCCCTTTTTCGCTGTGCCAGAGGATAGCCGCTGTGTTTATCTACATCGGAAGACCCAGACAGCAGGGGGATTGACCAGGCATGGTCTGAAAAACAGACAATAAGGCAACTTGGCTGAAATCAAAGCAGGTCTGAGGAACGGCAAGATAGAAAAGCCATGAACTAAATTTTGAAAAGAGGTGCCCACACCAGGCAGGAAAGCCTGCAGAGAGATCACCCCATAACAAAGTAGTGTGCTTAACGGGCTATGTGGAGATGCAAGAGAAATACCATTTTGGGTGGGAGTGCAACAGCGCTTTATTTATTTATTGCTATGGACCCTCCATAGGCAAGCACCAGCGAACAGGAAAGAAGGGGGACCA
Source organism: Podarcis filfolensis (assembly GCF_964270895.1). Classification (NCBI taxonomy): domain Eukaryota; kingdom Metazoa; phylum Chordata; class Lepidosauria; order Squamata; family Lacertidae; genus Podarcis; species Podarcis filfolensis. The sequence continues at coordinate 10,249,294 of NC_139618.1, forward strand.
CTTTGGAGTTAATTCCTTATGCACAACACCAGCCTAGCCTCAGTCAGGATGTAACAGCAGCAATATGGTATCATAATGAAGATATGCATGCCATATACACTGAGGGTGGGGACAGTTCACCCAAAGGAAACCGCCACCAAGCCCATCAGGTAGAGAGAGAGAGATTTGCAGATGTCAAACTCATTCGGTCTCCGAAACCTTCCCAATCCAGGTTCCACGCTCATGCACAACAGGACAGAGAAAGAAATTAAGTTTCTCCCTTCAATTATTTTAAAAGCCAGTAAGCCAGGACATGGAAACTGTTCGTTCATCTATTCAACAAGAGCCCTCCAGATACTGGAACACTGTTCCCAAACAGACTTTGGGACGTTGTTGTTTTCCCAACGAAAGAGGACACCCTCTTCTCCACTGATGGATTGGATTGGCTTTGTTTTCTTTTAGATGACGAAGGGACAGAGGTGATATGACAGGCTTGTGGCTGTGGGACAAACCTGCCCAGCCCTCCCCACCACCACGAATATTTTTCTTGAGGGTGGTGGGCAAAAAGGCACATCCCCCATCCTTTCAACTTGCGCCATTTCAGCGTGGACTGCAAGCTAGCCACAAGGAATTCTGATTCCAAGAAGAAAACAAGGGAGAGAAGCACAACAACACAGCCTCCGCAAGACCATGGTTTGTGGCAGGTCTGGGGGGCAACTTTCAATGCACGAAGCCGTTGCTCCCATACACACACACACACACACACACACACACACATTGTACTAAACCAAGTAAGCCTCCCTCTCACCAGACACAAACGGTGCGTGAAAGAAAGCAAAGGTACAATCCACACAGATACACAGAAACGCACCACACCTAGCGGGTCGTTCAAATTTTACCCCGAGCGCAGTTGCATGAGGCCATTTACCTGATCGCGCAAAGGGTTAACCCCAATTGACAGCCCCCAAGTTCATGGTGTTTTTTGTTTTGTTTTTTAGAGGGGCGTGGTGGAGATTGAGTCTCCGACAAACTCGGATCCGTCTGCTCAGAAGAAACGCTTATTCCCAAAAGAAAAACCAAACTATTCCATCCAAGAGCGAGCCTTTCCTTGTTTTAGGTCTTCCAGAGTGCACGGCCATTCCGGGAGGAAGAGTTGTTGCAACGGAGTGGCTTTGCGGGTTCGGGTGGGGGGCGTAATCGCCGGTCTTTCGATGGTTAGGGAGGAAGAAGAAGCCGCCGAAGGGCTAAAGCGGCTAAGGAAGAGGAGGGGCTGGGGTGGAAATCAGGGGCCGTGCTGGGAGATTCCAGCCGGCAGGAGAAAGGGAAGCATGTGCGCCCAGGGCGCAAAGAACCCCTTTTGGCACCGCGCGCTTTGGAGAGGCTCCGGGCGCCCAAAGACGGCGGCGTCGGCGGCGTCGACTGTTCCCGTGTGGTTGCCTCTCCTCCTCCAGAAGGGAAGAGAAAAGGAGCTCGCAGATCCACCGCCTCTTGTTCGCGCACACAAAGCGCCTCTCCAAGCTGCCCCCCTCCCCGCTTCAAGTGAATTCCATGGGCACCGAGGCGCGCCGGCAGCGGAGCGATCCCATAATCCAGAAAGTCCAAAAGCGTGGCCCAAAGCGAAGGCGCCCCCCTCCCCGGACGGCCTGGGGCTCCGGAGCAGAAGCCGCCGAGGAAAAAGCAGCGCCTGTCCGCCGGCTGCCGCGCGCCTGCTCCCTCCGACGGCTCCGCAATCTGGCACGGCTGCTTTCCCACCGCCAGCCAGCAGCGCCGCCTCGCCCGCCCGCTCCGCCCCGGCGCAGGCTCCGCCTCCCGCTTCCCCGCCTCCGCCGCTTCGCTGCGCCGCGCGCCTCCCCAGTCCGGCTGCAGCCCGGAGTTTCGTTGGAAACAGCTCCCGGCGGGATAACTGTAAGGCAGCTGGCGCCCGCGTGGCAGAAAATCTCCCCGCGCGCGACGAATCCCTGAAAATAATTTAGCAAAAGGGCCCCCCAAGCCGGAGAAGTGGGTTGAGGAAGTGAAGTAATACACCCAAAGTGTCTTTGAGTCAAAAAGCACCTAAGGCCACGTAGATCATAGAACTGGAAGGGACCCTGAGGGTCATCTAGTCCAGCCCACTGCAAAGCAGGAAGATGCAGCTGTCACAAACAGGGGGGTCAAACCAGCATCCATGGCATTATCAGCACCATGCTCTGCCTAACTGAGCACTCCAGGCTGTCAGATCTACACTTTACATTTAAAGCACTACAATACCATGTGAACACTCTGGGTTTCTCTGCCACCCAACACACCAATGAATCCTGGGAACTAGAGTTTTCTATGGGTGCCATAGGAGCCAATTCCTAGGGGCTGAGGTCCCTTTGCCCCCCCATAAAATAGTTGAGGGGCTGCCCTCCCCCAAGTTGATGGGCACTGTCATTCAAATAGTGTGGGTATGCCCCAACATGTGATCAGTTATGCGGCGCTTGGTTTACCTCTCCCCACTCCATATTTTATTCAAGTTGACGCTAACACTATTTTAGGATGCATCACCAGAAGTATGTATAGTGTCCAGATCAAAGGAAGTAATAGGATCACTCTATTCTGCCTTGGGCAGACCACACTTTGAATACTGTGTCCAATTCCGGGCACCACAATTTAAGAAGGACGTTGACAAGCTGGAACATGTACAGAGGAGAGCGACCAAGTTGATCAAGGGCCTGGAAACCAAGCCTTGAAGGAGCTGGGCATGTTTAGCCTGGAAAAGAGGGGACTGAGAGGAGATACGATAGCCATCTTCAAATATCTTAAGGGCTGTCACATGGAAGAGGGACCATGCTTGTTTTCTCCTGCTCTGGAGGGTAGGACTTAAACCAATGGCTTCAAGTTACAAGAAAGGAGATTCCAACTAAACATACGGAAAAAAATTTTGACAGTAAAAACTGTTTGACAGTGGAACAGACTCCCACGAGAGGTGTTGGACTCTCCTCCCTGGGAGATTTTTAAGCAGAGGTTGGATGCTTTGGCTGAGATTCCTGCATTGCAGGGGGTTGGACTAGATGACCCTTGGGGTACCTTCCAGCTCTAAGATTCTATGATTCAATGACACCCCTGATGGGTGCTGAGAGCCCTTAAAGGTAAAGGGACCCCTGCCCGTTAGGTCCAGTCGTGGACAACTCTGGGGTTGCGGTGCTCATCTCGCTTTACTGGCCAAGGGAGCCAGCATACAGCTTCCGGGTCATGTGGCCAGCATGACTAAGCTGCTTCTGGCATACCAGAGCAGTGCACAGAAGTGCTGTTTACGTTCCCGCTGGAGTGGTACCTATTTATCTACTTGCACTTTGTTCTTTTGAACTGCTAGGTTGGCAGGAGCAGGGACCGAGCAACGGGGCCGTCGTGGGGATTCGAACCACCAACCTTCTGATCTGCAAGCCCTAGGCTCTGTGGTTTAACCCACAGCGCCACCCGCATCCCTTAGGAGAGAGAGCCCTTAGGAGGCCCCTATTCCCTTCACAGAGCTGCAATTCCCTGAGTTCCCTGGGAAGAGGGTTTTGTCATTAAACCACTCTGACAACTGTCACTCTGTGAGGCGAATGGAATCTCCTAAGAACTCTCAGTACCCTTAGCAAACTACAGTTCCCAAGATTCTTTGAGGGAAGCCATGACATGACTCTTTAGTGGTATGATACTGCTTTAAATGTATAGTGCAGTTATTTATTTAACAAAATTTTTATACTGCTTGAGTGTAGTAAAACCTGGTTTACAATAAAAAATAACCAATAAAAATAGTTTAAAGAAATTAAATATATTTAAAGTTAAATTAAATTGCCAGGAAAATAACCAATAAAAATAGTTTAAAGCAATTAAACATATTTAAAGTTAAATTAAATTGCCAGTAAAAATGAATAAATAAATGCAGCCACATCTACATCTGCGGATAGGCTTGCCTAAGCAAGTATGCTTCAAGCAGGCACTGAAAAGAGTGCAGGGGAAGTGTTTGCCTGGTGTCAATAGGCAGGGAGTTCCAAAGTGTAAGGTAAAGGTAAAGGGGCCCCTGACCATTAGGTCCAGTCGTGGCTGACTCTGGGGTTGCGCCGCTCATCTCACTTTACTGGCCGAGGGAGCCGGCGTACAGCTTCCGGGTCATGTGGCCAGCATGACAAAGCCGCTACTGGCGAACCAGAGCAGTGCACGGAAATGCCATTTACCTTCCCGCCAGAGCGGTACCTATTTATCTACTTGCACTTTGAAGTGCTTTCGAACTGCTAGGTTGGCAGGAGCAGGGACCGAGCAACGGGAGCTCACCCCGTTGCAGGGATTCGAACTGCTGACCTTCCAATCAGCAAGCCCTAGGCTCAGTGGTTTAACCCACTGCGCCACCCGCATCCCTCCAAAGTGTAGGTGCTGCCAAAAAGAAACTGATTTCTTACAACTGAAATAGTCGAGTGGGCACATACAGGGTAAGGCAAACCTGTGAGTAAACTTTAATAAATTCTAAATTACTTTATTAAATTTAAGAGTCGTGGGCTCGCCTTGCTGGAGATCTGCCCCAGAATTCAGACAACAACATTCAAACACCACTGCTGGAGGCAATATGCCTCTGAGTACCAATTGCCGGCAACTTCAGGTGGGGAGGGTGCTGTTGCACCCATGTTCTGCTTGTGGTTTTCCCATTGACTTCTGGTTGGCCTCTGTGAAAACAGGGTGCTGCATTGGCAAGGCTTATCTGGCGCTCTTATAGGTTGGGGATGTTTTTGCTCTCAATTTCCTGCCTTGAGCCCCCAACCTCCAACCACCAATGTCTCACAAGACTTGTTCCAATTCTACATTTAAAACTGTTTTAGTTTGGCTGGGGCGTGCGCCCTGCAAAGAATCAGATTGTTTTGACTCCTTAAGAAAACCGAACCCCGAACCCACTAACAGGGTCTACATTATGCGGCCGTGCAAACTTTAATTGTTCCCATCTTTCTCATGAAAGCATTGTTTTAGGAAATGTATCAGAGTGCAGATGGGAGACCTACTTTGTGTTTCACCACCGAACAAGAGCTTAATGTTTGCATTACATGGGAAATGGTACTGCTTTGCAGTGGATAATAGATCCTCTTTGTGCTTCACATCTACACCACATATTTGAAACAGGTTTAAGAAACATGGCTTCCCCCAAACAATCATGGGAAATGTTATGTGCTGGGAATTTAAAATTGGTGTGGGATGATGAACTACAGCTCCCAGGGGGAGAGATCCTGTGTTTCCTGACAAGGACAGGAAAAGGTATTTTAAGGTGTGGGGTGACCTAGGGCTGTACAACTGCTTTGCCTGATTCCCAGGGTGAGGGGGGGGGCATATTTGGAAAGAAGCAGAGGCCATTTGAGATGAGGCTAGGTGAGGTGAAGCAATGTGAAGCTCTTCAAATATTTTTTTAAAAAAACACCCAATTTCCACAGGGATTAAAAATATCCCCAATCACAGCTTGCCACATAAATGTTGAGAACTGAATTTAAACCAATGATCCAACAGTGAAGCCCCCTGTGATGCAGAATATGCAGCTGTCCTACACAGGGATTGAACCTGCAACCTTGGCATTATCAGCACCTTGCTCTAACCAACTGAGCTATGTATTGAGGGCCCTCCTGCTTATTCTGCTAAATGGGACCCCGGGATCTGGCTCCAGAAGCCTTCCTGCAGGTCACCACTGCCTAAACCAATGTAGTCCTGTGCACAGCCTCCTCCCCTACAGGACCCAGGAAACACCCAACCCATCTAGGATCTAGCCTGGATCTGGTCCCAAATCAGTTTTAGGGATAGGGCTTATGTTTAATTAGTTTTAAACCCAAGTTCAACAATTGGCCAGGAGGGGAAGGGGGACAGGCAATGTTGCAAACTCAAGCCCAACGCAGAAGGGTTCAGTCCTGCTTCACACACTTGCAAAGGAGCAGTCCTCTGGATTGAGTCCTCTGCTTAGCAGATTAGTGAGCAGAGGGCTCGATCCTGCTGGGTGCTGCTCACCCAGCATACTGTCTGCATCATACACACCGGCAAGACAGCTTTCCCATGCAACACTCATTGCCTCATAGCCCTGGATTGCTGCAGGCAGCCCAACCTAGAGGTGTCTCAACCCAAATGGGCCCGATTGACCCAACTGGAAGTAATTGTTACTACCTGAAAGAGTGTTATGTGGCAAAGCAGAGAGTTTATTCATGTCTGGGGACCCCCAAACTCCAGTTCTATCATAAACCAGTGCTCTGAATGTCTGGAAGGAAAACTTATGGTCCTCAAGACCAGTAACTCCCTTATGGAATACCCATAAATGATGGCCGTCTTTGGTCCAGGATTTGATGTTTTGAATCTGTGTGCGGAATACACAGAGATCTGTATATACTGGAGCTGGCTGTCTCCTTTTTGTGTGTGTGTGTCTCTCATTTTGACAAATACTCCTCTCTCTTTCTCTTTCTATCTCTCTCCCCCCCTCCCACCTCCCCTACCCCCGTCTTTCCTAGGGGGCTGTGACTGACAGATTAATATATGTCTAGCTACATGTCTTCAAAATCAAAAGGAAGGTGCTGTCAGAATTGCTTGTCAGAAAACGAGATTAGGTGCACTCGTCATTTCAGAGATAAGGTTGCATTTAATGAGCACAAAAAGGCTGCTTGTGGGGGGAAGAAAAGGCAGTGGGTAGGGGGTGGGGTGGGAAGAAGAGTGAGCCCCCCCCTTGTGTCAGCTGAGTGCTTTTTTGTATGTGGTTTGATACTACAGCACCCTGTCAAGGCCGTGATAATGGCTTTGGGGCCTCTTGCACCTCTTCAGCATCAAAAGGGACGGTGGAGTGGTACCCTGGCTTTTAAACTCTTCTCGGGTGTCTCCTTAAGGGGAGAAGGAAAGGTGAGGCGTGAGAAAGGGAGGCAAAACAGATGTATATATTTTAAAGGAAGGAGCCTGAAAACATCAACAACCACATGGTTAAATGGATCGCTGCTCTTCCCCACATAGATATATATCACAGTGGGGTTTCTGTGAAATATGGAACTTGTCTAACAAGTGAAGGGTAACTAATGAGAAACAGAGCACGATCCCATTGAAACCAATTGTGTTTTGTTGTGGAAAATATTTATCAAGTGCTCATTTCCTTCAAGCCCCCATGCTGCGATTTGCTGGTTATCTAACAGAGCCGTAATCAGAGCTCCGTTTGATGTGGTGTTCTGCATCCTTTCCCTTGCCCAGCTCTGTTGCTGTTTTGCTGTTGGGATGTTACTGTTAAAACCCTGCCCCTGAATAGTTCCTCACCCTCCCACCTTCCACAAGGTGAGGGTTCATATTTAAAGAAGGACCATGTTTCTCCTGTCTGTTCCTTTGTAGGTCTGTGGGCTTACTCTGCTCCAAGTTGCACACCTTCCTCTTTAGCTCAAGAGGATTTCTAAAATCCATTTAGGGATTTCTGGAGCATTTTTCAGCAGCTGACAGCTTTATATATAAATTTATATATTTCATAAAATGTATATTGCGCTTGAGATTGTTAGAATGGAAAGCCTCAAAATGGTATACAAAACCAGCTTTCAGTTCTTTCTGTTTATTTCCATGGCAAATACGCTTCTGCATATTGTTGAAATGCTGCAAAGTGGAATCTTATATGGCTCTGCACCCCCACCCCTAAATCTGACCGAGGGCCTGATCTGGTGGTGAGCAGACGGTTCAGCCCTGCTGGGATCTGCTTCATTCCCTCAGGGTTCCCAAGACTCACCACCTGATGAGTGGGATGTCAAATCCTGCTCAGTTTGGCTGTGTATTCCTGTTCTCCTGCCAGCAACAGGTGCCCATAGTCAAAGTGTGGGGCTTTTTGAAAGCCCTTTTTCAACCAGCCCAGGCTGCCCTTTGAAAAGGCTGTTGTGTGCCTCTTCTTGGTATGAAAACCAGGCCTTATGAGGAATGGTTGAGGGAGTTAGGTATGTTTAGCCTGGAAAAGAGGAGACTGAGAGGAGATAGGATAGCCACCTTCAAATATCTCAAGGGCTATCACATGGAAGATGGAACAAGCCTTTTTAACCTGCTCCGGAGAGTAGGACCCAAACCAATGGCTTCAAGTTACAAGAAAGGAGATTCTGACTCAGGAAGAACTTTCTGACCATAAGAGCTGTTTGACAGTGGAACCTCAGGAGGTTGTGGACTCTCCTCCCTGGGAGGTTTTTAAGCAGAGGTTGGATGCCCATCTGTCATGGATGCTTTAGCTGAGATTCCTGCATTGCAGAGGGTTGGACTCGATGACCCTCAATGTCCATTCCAACTCTACATTTTTATTATTCTATTTTCCTACTTGCTGCCTGAGGTCCTGCCTTCTAACAGCCCTGGATCACTCTGGTGCATTATGTAGGCAAACTAAGGCCCGGGGGCCGGATCCAGCCCAATCACCTTCTCAATCTGGCCTGCGGACAGTCTAGGAATCAGCGTGTTTTTACATGAGTAGAATGTGTCCTTTTATTTAAAATGCATCTCTGGGTTATTTGTGGGGCATAGAAATTCATGTATTCCCCCCCCCGAAAATGTAGCCTGGCCCCCCACAAGGTCTGAGGGACAGTGGACCAGCCCCCTGCTGAAAAGGTTTGCTGACCCCTGTGAGTCTGGTGGACCAATGTGACCCAGGGTTGTCTCATCCCAATCTGTCCAAAGCTCAGATCCCTCTGAATCTGCCCAGTTCACTTTGGGATCCAGTACTCAACCAGATCAGGTGCACAACGTGTGTGTGTGTGTGGGGGGAGAGAGAGAGAGAGAGAGAGAGATGGGATTCTATGTGCATCAAAACATGCTTGATTCAATCAACAGCCACAGCAAGATGGTTGTCAGGTTCTTGGGTGGGGTTTGCAATTTTTATTTATGTGCCTAATAATGCTTTCCTGTACCTGTCCCCCAGCAAGTCCTTCCTCTGATCTTGGGGGGGCAGCACATAGTCTTCACAACTAGCAGCCCTTATTGTTGCCTTATGCTCTCCATGAATTTGTCTAATGCTCTATTTAAAAGCCACCCAAGCCAGTGGCCACAAGAGCTTCTTGCAATAGGACAACAATTATTATCATTATTTTTATTCATCGCCCAGCACCCACACATATCTCAAGGTGATGCGAAGTTTGGAATAATTAGCTAAACCACGTCTTAAAGCCATGCACAATGTGAAGAAGCCTTTTCTTTTGTCTGTGCTGAATTTCCCACCATCCAGCATCACTGGAAGTTCCTAGGTTCTACTCTCATTAAATAGCATGGGGAGCCTTTTCCCATACCATGCATGCTTTTATAAATTTCTGTTACGTCTCCTCACTCCGGTAAGTATAGAAGCACCAAACATTGTAACCCATTTCCACACAGGAGTTGCCCAGCACCTGGATCACATCGGGTGCCATTTACTACACATTTTCTGACTCTGCAGTGGCCCATACCCTCCAACATTTCTTTGATGAAAATAGGGACGTCCTGTTCAATAATAATAATAATAATAATAATAATAATAATAATAATAATGTTGTTATTATTTAAACCCCACCCATCTGGCTGGGTTGTCCCAGTCACTCTGGGCGGCTTCCAACATATATAAAAAATATAATAAAACATTAAGCATTTTAAAACTTCCCTGTACAGGGCTGCCTTCAGATGTCTTCTAAAGGTTGTAGAGTTACTTAGCTCCTTGGCTCAGGAGTCACATAACTCCATATCCGCTGATGAAAATAGGGACATCTTACCATACTCTCCCACATTTCTCCAATGGACATAGGAATGTCCTAAAGAAGGCTGATCGCCGAAGAATTGGTGCTTTTGAATTATGGTGCTAGAGGAGACTCTTGAGAGTCCCATGGACTGCAAGAAGATCAAACCTATCCATTCTTAATGAAATCAGCCCTGAGTGCTCACTGGAAGGACAGATCCTGAAGCTGAGGCTGCAATACTTTGGCCACCTCGTGAGAAAACTCCCTGGAAAAGACCCTGATGTTGGGAAAGATGGAGGGCACAAGGAGAAGGGGGCGACAGAGGATGAGATGGTTGGACAGTGTTCTCGAAGCTACCAGCATGAGTTTGACCAAGCTGTGGGAGGCAGTGGAAGACAGGAGTGCCTGGTGTGCTCTGGTCCATGGGGTCACGAAGAGTCGGACATGACTAAACGACAACAAAAGGAAAAGTGGAACAATCTGGGGTCGAATCAGAAGCCGGGACGGCTTCTGTAAATCCGTGACTGTCCCCAGAAAATAGGGACACTTGGAGGGTCTGATGTCCTGGGAGGGTGCTTTACACAACCATCTGCACTTTTGTCTGATCCGGCTGCAGTGGAAGGGCCTTGAGCCTGAAAGTATCAGCCACACTGAGCTATCTAAGGATTCCCTAGTGGGAAACCGGGAAGCAGGGCATGATTGCTCAACTCTTTTCATCTTTGTTTCCATTTGAAAACTCCCCCACCCCTCAACCCAAAGAACCCTCATAAAATTGCTGGCAGAGCAACTGCCTTGCTGTTTGGCTAAATGAGAATTCCAGCGTTTTATGCTAATTCACTTTAGTTTTCTTTGAACCTGCAGTTTATGGCCCTCTGCTTAAAACTGCAATCTGTTCTGGATAAAAGGGAGGGATTACAAAGTGTTTTTTAGTTTTGCAAAGGCTGCAGAAAAAAAAATATAACCAATGTAATGTGGTAGGGGGGGGCAGGAGTCTAGGGTTGCCATTAATACTATGAAACAAAGGGTATTGTTTTTGCCAAGTTGCAAAAAAGAAGCAGGAGCCTTTTACCAAAGCGCCTATTGTTCTTGGTTATCGGTGCTTGCTGAAAACTGACTTCTAGTCCCAGGCTTTTGCTGGCTGTTAATGAGGTTAACCTGACTGGCCACATCCACACCATACATTTGAAGGACTATGATGCCACTTTGAACAGCCATGGCTTCCTTCACCCAAAGAATCATGGGAACAGCAGTTTGTAAGGAGGGTGACAGTTGTTAGGAGAATTTTATTGCCCTCAAAGAGCTACAATTCCCAGAGTTCCAGTGACTGACTGCTGAAGCACTTCAGAACTGTAGCTTTGTGAGGGGAGTACAGTGGTACCTCAGGTTAAGTACTTAATTGGTTCCAGAGATCCGTACTTAACCTGAAACTGTTCTTAACCTGAAGCACCACTTTAGCTAATGGGGCCTCCTCCTGCCACCACGCCGCCAGAGCACAATTTCTGTTCTCATCCTGAAGCAAAGTTCCTAACCTGAAGCACTATTTCTGGGTTAGCGGAGTCTGTAACCTGAAGCGTATGTAACCCGAGGTACCACTGTAACCCCTTTAGGAGACCCCACCACCACCACATTCCCCTCCAGAGCTACACTTCCAAGAGTGGTTCAACCATCAATCCCTCATCACAGGTAGCTCAGGAGAGGAATAGGGGTCTCCTCTCAGCACCCATAGCAAACTACAGTTCCCAGAATTCTCTCTTTTTTTCGGGGGGTGGAAGCTATGACTGTTTTCAGTGGTACCAAAGTGCTTTAAATCTATGGTGTGAATGTGGCCTCAGCTGCAGTTGAATTTATTGGGATTCCTTGTTTTTATTAAAGATTTTTGTGGGTTACAAAAGCACTGTCTCTATTTCCAAGTCACAGAGTCTTTTCTCACATTGAATGTAACTGATCTGAATTTATGGTTCCTACTGAATTTTTTGTAGTGTTTCATTGTGAACCCCCTCAGGATAATTGCAGGAAATAAGGTAAAATGTATTTTTTTAAAAAATAGGACTTGCAGATTTGCTGTATGCTCTTTTTCTTTTATCCTCTGCTCTTATCCCGTAACATGCTGAGCAGAAGCATCAACTGACAGGGATGAGTACAGTGGTACCTCGGGTTAAGAACTTAATTCGTTCCGGAGGTCTGTTCTTAACCTGAAGCACCACTTTACCTAATGGGGCCTCCTGCCGCCGCTGCGCCGCTGCTGCACGATTTCTGTTCTCATCCTGAAGCAAAGTTCTTAAGCCGAGGTAATATTTCTGGGTTAGCGGAGTCTGTAACCTGAAGTGTATGTAGCCTGAAGCGTATGTAACCCGAGGTACCACTGTAGGTGGGGGTTCGGATCAGGTCGGATGCCTGATCGTGAGGGGCAAGGCAGGCCAGGAGCTACAGCACTATGGACAGCTCCAAGTAACAAAGGTTGAGAGCAGACAGAGCCTTTGTGAGCCTCTTCCCCCAGACTACCTCTCCCAGGCCCAACCCTTTGTGGCTAACTTTCAGTTCCTAGAGGGGCAACTCTCTGCCCTGAAGATGGACACTACTCTTGTGTTCCCTAGCTTCCTGTCTGGTGCCTTCTCTACCCTGCTGGACCAGTGTGGTCCTGTGTGAGGCATTTGGTTCCTCTGACTCAGGGGAAGCCACCGATGAGGGCCCAGGCTCCGACTTTACAGGCCATGGTAGTCCTGGCAGTTCTTATAGGGTCTCCCACCCACCAGCCTCAGGCTCAGTGGTCTTCTGATCTCTATCAGCAGGCTGAGAACCCTGAATGTGGTCTTGCTGCTTAGCTGGAGACCATGCAGCCTCTGACACAGAGTCTTGACTGATGGTGGACTCTGGGGTCATGATGAGGCAAGGATGCCTTTCCAATGATGCAGGGACCTAGTTCCATTCATGGAGAGGTAAACTGCCTGCTATCTGCATCAATGCTGATCCACACCACCAGTGCCCAGGGTAAGTCTTGGGCCAAATTCCACCCCATACCAGGATCATCTTTGGTACTATGTATCTACTCATTTCTTCAGCTTCTGAATACTCTGTTCTTTTTGATTGCAGCTGTACCCCATTTCATGACTTTTGCATCACTTTGATGCATGATTCACCCTTGTCAAGTAAGATCAAAATGATAATAATTGCAGCGCAGGTCTGTTCACAAAGCTTTCTCCCACACATAGACACACCATTCATCAAATAGGCACCAATGTTGTATTTTTGCTGTTGAATCATAATTCTAGAGACAAATGACAACCCTCCACTGGCCATATAGCAGTAGCACCATCTTGACCTGTCTCTCCTATGGTTGAACCTCAACAGCAGACTCTATTTGCCCCCAACCCAAAGTTCCAGTTGGCCTATTAGGGTGGTAAGTGTGATTATTTTCAGATGGGTGGAGTGGGGGCCTCTTTTATTTCATCAGTGGAGCACCAAAATCAATGGTCTAGGAACATAGAAAGCTCTCATATTTCAAGGCAGACCATTAGTTCATAAAGCCAGGGCTGGCCCACTCATGAGGCAAGCTGAGGAACTGTCTCAGGTGGCAGAATCCGCAGGGGCAGCAGATTCCAGAGTTTGTCCTGATTACCCCCTTGTTCCTGATTTAGATCTTCACTCACCACTTCTTCTTGGATAGGGAAGTGGGGTCCTATTTTGAGGTCAGCCCTGCACATGTAGCTCAGTATTGTCTTTACTGGCAGGGAGCAGCTCTCCAGGAGTTCAGGTAGAGCAAATTCCAAGCCCTGCGTGGAGACACCAGGGATTGTACATGGGACCTACTGCATGAAAATTAGAGGCCCTGCCACTAAACAGGGGAAGAGAGAAGAAGAAAAAGAGAAAAGAGGGGAAAGTGGAAGGGGTTTTGGCGAAACAATAGAATATATTGCACAGGAACACAGAAAACAGCATTAGACAGAGTCAGGCCCTTGTGCCTCATGTGGGAGCTCCAGGTGGTGCTAAAGTCTGCAGCTAGACTGCTTACTGGGAACAGACTTACCACCAGCAACTAATCCAAGCCCTCTTCCATGATCTGAGAGCGGAGGAATCACTTGATATAGCTATCACTAGCAGAGGGTAAAGAGAGAGCTATATCCTCCTCCCCTCCTCAATGGAAGGGGCGGCCCTTGATGTGCTAGAGAACATTTGACCCATGGCTTAATGTTTAATTTGGTTGTGTCCCCTTCACGGAACACAGAACTACAGCAAATGCTGCAGGACCTTTTGCAAGCCTGAAGCACAGAGATTAGAACCCTGTAAGAAGCAAGCTGTCTTGACATTTTTCTCTCCCCCCAGAGCATTTAAGATGAAAGGCCTCATCTCTCACTTGAAATGGTGGGGAGGGGGTGAGTTGCCCAGAAGTCACACATGTCCAAAACCATTATATGTATATGTCCTCCACACTGAAAATCATCTCTTTCCCCTCTCTCTTTCCCCCCTCTCCCTCCTCTCTCTCCCTCCCTCCCTCTCTCTCTTGTCTCTCTGTCACTCTCTCTCTGTCTCCTTGCTCTGCCCCATCCTTTACAGCTGAAACAATTGACTCAGCACCACACAAAGATGCAAAGTTGCAGAGGGCTGGCAGGAACTGCCAGCAAAAGGTTTTGTGTGCTTGTCCTTTGGGAATGCAGCGGCGGCACCTGTCCCAGGATTTCCCCCCTTCCCAATCCTTTGGGGAGAGTGGGGAAAGCAAAGATCCTGATAAAAAAATCCCTTTAAATAGAAGGAAGGTGGGGTGGGGGGATGGGAGGAAAATAAGAGGTCTCCGGACTTCAAAGTCAAGCCAGATTGTTGGGCAGCTTGATTCCAGCTCTCCAGTGTCTTAATTCTATTTGCCTCGGTCAGATAATATACATGGTTGGGCGTTTTGTGCAGAACAGTCGCGCCTTGGCCTATCGCTTTTCACAGGCCATCTGCATGATGTCATCATCAGCAACAACAAAACCTCTCATGTTTTCCCTGTTCAGCATTTTTTTTTAAAGAGCTCAAAATATGCAAGTTATTTGAACTCAGTGGTGTTTTCCTGGGTGCTAGATAGCCTGTTGCACAGCTAGGTTCCCTCTCTATGGCACCTCTCTCCTTTCTAGGAATCATCTCTATTCCTTTAACCCTTCCATTCTCTTGGGTGAAGTGCAATTCTACTGCAACGAGAGAGGCAGGGAGCGGGTTGGAATCACATTACCCACACCAGGAGACCCCCTATTCCCCTCAGAGAGCTACAGTCCCCATAATTCTCTGGGGGATTTTGATTTATTGTTAAACCACCCTGGGAACTGCCAAAATGGGAACTCGGTGCAATGAGAGGGACATGTTGCCATACTTGGAAAAACCACAAGGTTTGCAGAAATCAAACAACAACAACAACAATGAGGTACCTAACCACCACTACTCCAAAAATAAAATGCACAACCCAATAAGAACTGACCATGCTGAGTCATCATGGAATATTTACAGAAAAGAAAAATGGTGGTTGGGGGGGAGTAGAATGCTCTTCTTGAGCTTCTTTCCACTCATAGTAACTTGGAGGACAGCAGTAACTCCGAACAAGAGCACTTCTGCTTAGAGAGGCAGATACATTGCAACATTTAGTCTCCCCCCACCTTTTTTGTTCATTGTAAACTAAAAATCTCCCAGCACTCAAGCCTTTCCTCATAAGGAAGGTGCTCCAACACTGATATTATATGTTCTTATAGCCAAGCTAATTTTTGCTTTCACTGCTCCACCCCATCAATTAGCCTTTAGCAGTTGAAGATTCATTTTGCTATTGTTTTCTTCACTCCCCCCACTAAGAAAAAGATTTTCATCTCAATTTCTTTGTGTATCGCAAAGAGGCCCCTGCTCCAAATGCAAGTCTATTTTTCATTTGCTGATGCCTCCTCTTTGCATTCCCATTTTAATAAATGCATTATAAATGAGCAAGTAGGAAACAGTAAGGAAACGATGTTTTACTTTTAAATGCTAATTACGAGGCACGGCACAGTTAATGTGTGGGGTGTTCTGTCAATTTTTAATGTTTATGCCAAGCGTAGTCTTCAATTTAACATGAGCTTTTAATCCTTTGAGTACTGAATTGCCTTTTAATGCTTCCAGCACGACATTGTGTTTGCAGAAAGTCAGGCTGGAAAAATCGTATTTGGTGCGGCTGGTGTACGTGTGCACGCATGAGTCTGTGTGATGGAGGGGAGGCGCATCAGCACAAATGCCTCTGTTTGGAACAACAACTGGGGCTGGTGATGCACTCCAGTCACGCTGGCTCAGAATTTGCCAAGCTGTTCCTCAGAATTCAGCAATAAGGAGAAGACTGCTGGTGGAAACAGGGGCTCTGTTTAACTGCTATAATCACAGAATTGTAGAGTTGGGAAGAACCCCAAGTCCAACCCCCTGCATTACAGGACACAGCTAAAGAAACCTTGACAGATGGCCATCTAACCTGTATTTCAAAATCTTCAACATCAACTTCATTGGACTGGTCATGTTGTGCAGATGCCCGATTATCGTCTTCCAAAGCAACTACTCTATTCCAAACTTAGAAATAGAAAGTGTAATGCTGGTGGTCAACAAAGGTTTAAAGACGGTCTCAAGGCAAATCTAAAAAGTGTAGTATAAACACCAACAACTGGGAAACACTGGCCTGTGAGAGCTCCAGTTGGAGAACAGCCTTTACCAAAGGTGTCATGGGCTTTGAAGACACTTGAACCCAGGACGCAAGGAAGAAATGTGCTAAGAGGAAGGCATGCTTGGCAAATCCACACCATGATTAACTCCAGCCCGGAAACCAATGTCCCCACTGTGGAAGGACATGTGGATCCAGAATTGGCCTCCACAGTCACTTACGGACTCATTGTTTAAACTATGTTTATGGGAGACAAGAAGACAATCTTACTCGGCTATGAAGAAGAAGAAGAAGAAGAAGAAGAAGAAGAAGAAGAAGAAGAAGAAGAAGAAGAAGAAGAAGAAAGAGAGCCCACATCCATCCAATTCCACCACTGTCAAACAGCTCTTATCATCAGAAAGTTCTTCCCAATAGTTAGTCGGAATTGCCTGTGATTTGAACCCGTTCTGGTCCTCCCCTCTGGAGCAGCAGAAAAAAAATATTGCTCCATCTTCCATGTGACAGCCCTTCAGATATTTGAAGAGGGCTATCATGCCACCTCCCAGTCTTCTCTTCTAACAGTACACAACTTCCTCAACTGTTGTTATGTTCCAGTGAGTGGCCCTTGGAGCAGGCGTCCCAGTTGCAGAAGGTCTAAACTCATGGTTGGAATTTGTGGGTAAAACAAGCTGGGGTGAAACATAGAGCATCAGTTCAGATCTAATATGTGATCCGGAGACCAGGCCAAGCTACAGGCCAAGATCAACAATACTGTAGGGAGTCTAGGCAAAGGGCAGCTCAGCAAAGCTGGGTATTGGAATCAGGATTAAGGAAACCAGCACATCTGCTGTTCCCAGCAAGTGGAAGTCTCCAATGGGAGTCTCAGGCCTCCTAGACCTCACCTGAACCACAACTTGGGATAGTGAAGGAGTTCCAGTGATTACTTGCACACAGGGAGACCCCTGACCCCTGGAACTTTGCGTTCCAGCATTCTTGAGGACGGGAGGGGTGACTCCTCTTCCTCTTCTGCTGAAGGCAATGTGAATGCAACAACTCTGGAAGCTTACAAGTTCCCCACCTCTGTTGTGCTACATTCACAGGTTTACAAGTTTATTAGGGCATCAGCTTTTGTGGACCTAAGTCCAGAACGTGTTAGCCTTTAATTTGGTACAAAACACTTTGTGGTTTTTTTTACAATGGGGAGTGTGTGTAATCTCACTGCTGACAACATGTAATAAGTATTTGGGTCCATTACACAGTCCCAGTACTTAATATAATGATTCTTAGTAATTAGGAGCTGGAACAACAACTAGTTTTCAATCAGAGTGTTGTCAGGCAGTCAGGTTCCACCCAGCCCGTTGCCCATTATCCAGGATTTATCTCTAAATTACCACCCCAATGTTTCCTTTAAAGAAATGTTTCCAAATGCACAATCACTGCAGGCAGTTTTGCTGTTGTCATTGTTAAGGTTTCCGATTAATGTCAAGACAAGTACAGTCGTACCTTGGTTTTCGAACAGCTTAGTTCTTGAATATTTTGGCTCCCGAACGCTGCAAACCCAGAAGTGACTGTTCCAGTTTGCAAACTATTTTTGGAAGCTGAACGTCCAACAGGGCTTCCGTGGCTTCTGATTGGTTGCAGGAGTTTCCTGCAGCCAATCAAAAGCCGAGCTTTGGTTTCTGAACATTTTGGAAGTTGAATGGACTTTGGAACAGATTCTATTCAACTTCCGAGGTACAACTGTACCAAAAGGCTACAAGGAAGGCAGGACAAGGTGAGGAAGGGATCCTAAATGCTTGACCAGTGACCATATCTCATGATCCATGGGTAGCAGCCTATTCATAACTGTCCCTAGATTTTAAAAATAATGATGCCCAAGCTCCATATTTTGCCATCAGATAAAGCTTCTTAAATAAAGAGGGGTCAAAACACTATAAAACACCAAGGTTCACATAATTCCCCTTTTAAATGAGCAGCAAAATAAGACAGCATGAAATTATAGGACTGTGATGGTTTCTCGTAGAAGGAAAATGACCATCACATGCCAGAAAGTCAGGCAGGCTGAGGTTTTGCAAAATTACAGCAGTTGACTTCCTCGTGGTGACAAGCGACACAAGAACTGGCAAGACCAGGTTGTTGTGTGGTTTGGGATGTTGGAAACAACGTCAGCACATTTTGAAACTGCAAGATCAGAACTTATCAAATCTGGATCGTTCCAGTGCAATTCAAGACAATTTGGAGGCGTATTTAATCACAAAATAAAATGTCCCACAACATGTTCCCCAGTTAGCATGAAAAAGTTGCGAACATCTGGTCAGCTGAGTGGAATCCTCCTATCTTAAAAGAATCTGAAATGTATTTATTTATAATCAAAAGTATTTATACATCTCCTTTTATCAAAGCATCTCAAGGCAGTTTACAATAAAATACATGAAAATACATTAAGGGCTGTATCCAATACTGCTGTTCCACTATTGCAACAGACTTCTGCATCTGCAACAGAACTTTCCACTCTTCTCCCTTCCCCTCAAAATCTTCTCAAGAGAATTGAATGACCCTCTGGATCAGGAATCTGTTCCTGTGGTACTTTGAAACTATGCTTAAACTTAGTCTTTCTCTACTCTGAAGTAAGCCTCACTGGGTTTGCTGAATTGTTTATTAAAACATTTGTACACCTCCATTAGATTTTTTTAAAAAAATTACCAAAGTGGTTTACAGCAACCACGTAATGAAAACCATGAAAACCATATTATAGAAAGATATTTTCTTAATTGCTTGCACATGATTGGCAGGATGGAAAAATTTTCAGCAGCCATTGAGGGGGCTACTTTCAAATAAATGTAGAGAGGATTTCCCCACCTCTACCCCAATACCACGGACCATTATAGCTACTATTCTGGAAAGCAAGTGAAATAAGTTCCTTTCTGACTTGAATGTTGCTGCTGTGTTTTGTGCAATGGCTTCAGTAGTTCAGAGGCAAAGATTCAATACTCTCCCTGTCTGCTCCATGCATGACTCAGGCTGGAGACTCCAGGAATGTACAGAGGCAAGCAAGACTCCACTACTACCATGGACAGCTCCATGAGAGCAGGCGTGTTGCTCCAGCAGCAGTTGTGCTCAGACTGAGCCATAAATAGGATCTGCAGCTCTGGTTTAGTTGCAAGATCCTCCATATTCACTTAAAGTGGCCCTAACCACTTTATCAGCTGTCAGCTCAGATGGAGTGGGGAAGACTGTGGTTTAGCTGGGGTTCCTGAAATGGAGTCCTCTGAGAGAAGTACAATGTTCATAGGTGGCAGAACAGGCTCTGCTTGACCAAGCACCAGGGGTGCCAACTTGAATAAAATACTGGGGGACCCAGGTAAGCCCTGCCCATATAATCAATATCATGATACGGTGTGCACACACCATTTGAATTGCAATGCACATCAACTTTGGGGGCCCCGGCCCCCTCAAATATTTTATTAGGCGGGGGTTGAAGGGACCTCGGCCTCTAAGAGCTGCTCCTATATCATTCATATCACATCTATATCATTCCTAACTGAATCCAGCCCCAGACCAGGTTGGAGAGGACCTGGCGCAGCCCTAGTGTTCAGAAGAAGAAAGCCTCTGGATATCACCTGCTAGGGAGGAGCTGGGACAAGTAAAAAATAATAAGTGTTTTGCCCCATTCTGTGTCCAGATTGTGTGCTTCTCAAAGATATGCCAGATGGCCACTGAGGGAATCAAGGCACTGTACTCAAGAAGGTCTTTAGTCTGACCCAACAGAGCTCTTGTTACATTATTGTCATATCACAAGAGTGGCCGACAGTGTCAAAGACAGGGCAAGTCATTTGGTTTCCCTTTGTCTGTCAAGGGCAGCAATGAAAGCCTTTGTCATCTCGCCCCAGTTTGGGGAATCCATTGGTTTTTACCCTCGTGAGACTAATTATACCAAGTCATCTCACACTGCACCCTGGGCAATGTTTTGTGAAGTTGGCTTTATGCTATTCAACATCCATCCCCACCACTGGTATCTTACTGTCATGACAGCTGAAGATGAATGATTCCCTGTTATAACTGCTGCAGGAACGAACCGGTCCACCTGCCAAACAATTATTAGCCTCCAGCCCCTTCCCCATCAAAGCAGAAAAGCAAAGGGCTGGGGGTTTTTTTCTGCTGGAAGGAGCCATCAAGGCATAACATAAAAGAGTCCTGCTGTATCAGACCAATTGTCCATCTTCTCCAGCTTCCATCAGTAGCCAACCAGATGCCCATTATAGAAAACATACAAGCACAACCTGAACACACCACTCTCCCCTCTTACAGTTTCCAGAAAACTGGAAACTGGGCGACCGAAGACAGTCCTCTATTTGGAGTACTGCCCTCAGTTTGGGGGTAATCCTGGATACAACATTGTCACTTGAGGCCTCAGTGGCAAGGACTGCCTATTTTCAACTCCAGCTGGTTCTCTAGCTGCATCTCCTTTGGGACAGAGATGACTTGACCATGATATTCGATGCTCTCATAGAATTGGAGACTTGGGAGGGACTCCAGCAGTCATCTAGCACAGATAACTTCCAGACTGGATAACCACAATGCAATTTAGGTGGGGTTGCCCTTGAAGACTTGGAAACTGCAGCTGGTTCAGAAGGCGGCAGCCAGATTACTGGCTGCGGTTGCCTTTAGAACTCATATAAACCCTGTTCTGAAATAGCCACATTGGCTGCCAGTTAATTTATGGACCCAATCCAAGGTGCTTGTGCTTGTATTTAAAGTCCTAAACAGCTTAGGCCCCAAATACCTGAGACTTCCTCCTTCCCAATAGGCCCTCTTAGGTGTTCAGATCAGCTGAAGAAGTCCTTTTGATAGTTCTGTTCCCCTCAGAAGTTCAAGGTGGGGGTGGCCTGGCAGAGGGCATTCTCTGTAGCAGCCTCTAAGTTGTGGAAATCCTTCCTCAAACAGATGGAGCTGGAAAATGCTGAAGATGTACATAATGAGGCCCACTGGCTTAATGAAAGGTTAGACAAACTCATGGAGGCTTTGTCACAACTGAACATCCAGGTACAGGACAAGTGAACCACTGAATGAATACCAGCTGCTGATGGGCAAGTGATGAAGGAGGGTTCTTGTCTTGGTCTAAAAAGCCTTTAAGGCTTCTTAGAAGCATCTAGCTGGCAACTGAACTGAATCCTATGGGACTAGGGGTGGTTGAATCTGTCAATTTTGATTTCCCTGTTTCTCATTTTTCACATATTAAGTTCTCCACATTTCAACTGTGCCTAATATACACATTTGTGCAAAACAATTTCCCCCATTTTAATGCATTTTTGTATGTTATTTTCACTAATATGGACATTTTTTAAATGCACACATTATACTAGCATATGTATTTCTGTACACATTATTTGGCCGGATAACTGTATTGCAAAATTCAGAGAAGTGCAAATTCTGAAGAATGAATGTGTTTTGGTTCGTGCAATCTTTGAGAAAAAGGTAGGTTTGCCTTTAAATGGGAAGTGAGTCAGATTTCTCCTCCATCTCTATATTGGCCGCTTGGGCTAATCCTGGAGAGATCTTCTTAGGGATCTACTTCCTTCCAATTGGCCTTCTCATTGCCTGCCCTGCCATAGCTGCCTATGTTTATGTCTATGTTTCAGGGTTGGCCCATTAGCACACATATCTCCATTGGCCCTTTATGTCTTAACCTCCCTGCAGAACTAGGTTGCAGAGGCATAGGGTGTCATCAGCTTGCAATCTTTCCCTGGGAGGTAATTAGTTTCCATTTAGAGGGATGACAAATTGATCAGGCAGGGATCTTGCCGAGCCTAAGAGTGAAGCTAAATGGGGCTGGCGGAAGCCCCTGGCAAGTCAGACTTGTAAGCCTGTCAATGCATTTTACAGTTTCAGAATTTAATCACCCAACAGCAGGAGAGGGGAGACATTGCTACTAGGTGGAAAGTGTGGCGGCGGGGGGGGGGGGTCAGAAAGAAATATGGGGAAGGAGGAGGAAAAGGAGGAGGAGGAGGAGGAGAGGAGCAGGAGGAACCAACACTTCTTCCTGCAAGTTCATTATCGCCTCTCTAAAGCATGACGACTTGTGAAATGGGTTAGATGCACGGATGCCTCCGTTAACGGCCAAAGGAGGTGGAGGAGGGATGGAGAGAGTGTGCGCGGGGCTGGGGCTGGGGGGTTGCACATCATTAGGAACGGAATAAACGATACCAAGGCACAGAGCAGAAATGATTTGATTAGCAATTTCCAGTTTTGAAAAGACCTGGATGCAGACCAAATGACTATACAGAAGGTGCGACGGAGTTCTTAATTGCTGTAGCTGCACAGGGAGACGCAATGATTTGTGACATATAATACAGCACAGTACGCCGACGCTAATAACTGTTAATTAACTGTGGCAGTGATATACTCTCAAAATGCACATATGAGTTACCATAATTTCTCGATTAAAAGCTACACTGTTAGGAGCCAAGAGAAGGAGGCTTGATGGGTGTATGGGGGTTGTTTGTGGGGAGGGGGGAGAGAGAGATGGGAGTAGCGTCATCATTTTTTTTTTTTTTTTTTTATGTAACCTTCCTTTGGAGCATGGTTCATCTCCTGTTTCGGAGCCAAAGCAGCTAGGAAACGCCAGGCATGAAAAGATCCTCCTGCCAAAATGCAAAACAGTTCTTGAATGAACCTTTCCCTCCAGAGAAGCAGTTATTAATTCCGAAAGGCTGTTCCTGCACCACGCCATCTGGCAGGCAGCAAAAGAGTTCAGGGGAGGCTGTTCCGCAAAAGGTTCCGCCTGGATCCCGCTCGCCCCAGTGACATCACTCATGTGCAAAGGCTAGCCAGAGGCCCAGCCCCACCTCCCCTTCATTTTCAAGTTTTAAAATGTTTTGAGTCATGGCATGGCAGTGAATGCACAGAAGTGGATGGACCCACGGAGCCTGTTAAAAGAAACGTACAACTTCCAGATGCAACAAGGAGAATAATGGTGGAAGCTGGTTCATTACGGAGAGTGGAGCATTGCTCCACCAACTTCTTCCAGCCCCCACCTGCTTGACTTCTTACATACAATCAGACCAGGAGGGCATAGGAGACAACTCCTAAGGGTCAAGGTCTCTTCAGCCCACACCCCCAATAAAATATTTGAGGGAGCCAGGACCCCCAAAGTTGATGGCTATTGCCATTCAAATGGTTTGTGTGCACCACATCATATGATCAATTATGCAGGACAGGCCTTACCTGCCCCCCATATTTTATTCAAGTTGGCATCCCTGCAGGGGGGTAGCCCTAGATGCCAGCTTCCTCCTCGACCACCTTAATCTCAGTTGTTGCCCCTGAGAATAGGGACAAACTAGAATTAATGGGTTCTGCCACAGACTCCACTGGAATTCCAGCTCTTTCTGAGAGTATCTATACCCAGGAGAGCCCCATAGCTCAGTGGTCCACCATGAAGAAGGAATGATAAGAAGTAGCATGACTGGAAAAGACCTCCATCTGGGAACAGATGGTGAGCAAAACCTTTGCAGGACATCCTGGAGAGCTGCTGCCAGACAAAGGAGACCGTATTGAGGTTGATGGACCCATTGGAGGCTGGTTCCCTGGGGCAAATGGGGCTCTGCCCCACCAGCTATGTCTATCTTCAGCAAGCCCCCATCTGCCTGCCTTCTTACTTATATCAAGTCCAGCAGTTAACCACATAGCCAATCAGTTTCCACCTGCTCCTTTGTCTTAGTGTTGCCCTTGTAGAACTCAGCAGGGGGAGGCTGGGGACAAAACTAGAATTAATTGGCTCTGCCTGGCATTCGCTCTGGCGCCACCTACTGCTGGGCTCCCTGTCTTCCACCCAACCACCATTGGGAGGACTCGCATGCCATTCTCACAAATGCTTTACATGCATGCAGAAAGTCCAAGGTTCATTCTCTAGTGTCTCCAGCTAAACGAACTTCAAGAAGTGCTCCCCTTGGGAAGGGCTTTTGCTACTTACAGCAGAAAAAACCTCATTTAATATGGATCACTGTATCATAAGAATATATCAAAGTGGTTTAGTAATACTATATAGATAATAATTAATTAAAAAAAACAAGCACTTGACAGTTTAAAATCAGAGACCGTCAACTAAGCATTGTGGAAAGATGCGTTCCTGCTTGCCCACCTAAGCCTGGAGAGTTTTCAAACAGGCATTTAAAGGTTGAAACAAAAGGCGTCTGCTGAATCTCTGTTGGCAGAGTATTCTACAGGACTGGACCGATGACATTAAAGTCTCTGTTTTGTGTTGATGTCAGATGAGCCTCGCCAACTCGGGGGACAACCAGTGACACTCCTGCAGATGATCTCAGTGATCAAGCTGTGACCTAAGGGCTCAGGCAGTCCCTAACGTACCCTCGAGTTAATTGTTCAGGGCCTTGTAATTCATACAAGAGTCTCAAACTTGGCTCAGTAGTAGATGGGCAGCCAGTGCAGATGTTTTAACAGTGATGTCACAAGTTGTTGGCCATGTGCCCCATCAGAGCTCTGGCAGCCACCTTCAGGGATATAAGGCAACTGTCAGAGAAGCACCCATGCCAATTGCAGTGTGTTTATGGCACTTATATGCTGCTCAACCAGTAGCATTTGTAAGTGGTACACATCAAAATAAACCATACAGGGAATGAAACAGCACACATTCATTTATGACAAACTACCGCAAACCTGAACACTACTTCAAAATGCCTCCTGGAACAAGGAAGTCCCTGTCAGGCACCTGATGTTCAGCAGGGAGGGTTTCATTCATTCAAGCTTGGGCATGCAGCACTGAATTCGTGGAGGTGCATCTGAGTTGGGGGGACCACCAACAGGACTGCCCCAAAGATCTCAGTGATCTGGAAGGGCTAAAAGGGACCAAGCAGTCCTTAAGATACCCTGGACCCAATTTGTTAAGGGCCTTGTAAATTATTACAAGAAATTTGAACGTGATCTAGTACCATTTATGAGTAGACTGTCCAAACATTTAAGGACCAGAGTTGAGTGCTGACCCCGTTAATAGTCTAGTGGCAGAATTTTGTACCAGCTGGAGCTTCTGCACCATGCACAAGGGATTCCCCGCATAGAATGCATTGAAGCAATCTAGTCTTGAAGGTACCGGTGCATGATTCACAGTGGCCAGGCTACCTTTGCCCAAGAATGGTTGTAATTGGCACATCAGCCATAGATGGCAAAAAAAAAAACAAACCACTCCTAGCCACTGGGGTTACCTGACGCTCAAAGATGGACCAAGGAGCAGCTCCAAATGATGAACTTGTTCTTTCAGAGGGATAGTAACCCCAATCAGGACTGGGAAATGCCCAAAAGCAACTATTGCACTAGGACTCGTTTGGTGGACTGTTTTATTGGTGTACACATTCCCTTGAGTGCATTGAGAACCCTCAAGGTCCCTTCCAACTCTCCAACTCTATGGTTATATGATTCTAGGACTGTCTATGCAAGTACTTTATGTGATAGTGGGGATAGGGGAAGCAACCCAAATACTGCACTGAGGATCTTTCTGTGTGATGTTTAACAACACATTTGCACCATATACTGGAGTCAATGTGAGTATCGGAAGAACACTACTTACACATCACCAAAAAAGAGGACAAACAGATTTGCATAAAATATCCACATTCTAATTTATATGTATGACTATAATTTAAATAAGAAGATTGTATATCTTGCCAGAGGTGGATTTAGTGCAGCTACACTAGGCGCACAGCCAAGGGGGGTGCCCGGCAAGGCATTGGGAAGGAGGTATGAGGGCTCTGACCTCTGACCGGGTCCTAGAGTCCTCCTTCCTCCTTCCCAAAGCTGAACAAGTGCCTACTGGGCTTTGGGAAGAAGAAAGAAGAAGAAGAAGAAGAAGAAGAAGAAGAAGAAGAAGAAGAAGAAGAAGAAGAAGAAGAAGAAGAAGGGGAGGAGGAGGAGGAGGAGGAGTTTGGATTTGATATCCCGCTTTATCACTACCCTAAGGAGTCTCGAAGCGGCTAACAATCTCCTTTCCCTTCCTCCCCCACAACCAACACTCTGTGAGGTGAGTGGGGCTGAGAGACTGCAGAGAAGTGTGACTAGCCCAAGGTCACCCAGCAGCTGCATGTGGAGGAGCGGGGAAGCGAACCCGGTTCACCAGATTACGAGTCCACTACTCTTAACCACTACACCACGAAAGGGACCCTGCCAGAGCCTCACACCTCCTT
Source organism: Podarcis filfolensis (assembly GCF_964270895.1). NCBI lineage: Eukaryota > Metazoa > Chordata > Lepidosauria > Squamata > Lacertidae > Podarcis > Podarcis filfolensis. Next base: position 10,275,732 of record NC_139618.1, read on the forward strand.
CCCAAAGCTCGGCTTAAGCCAGCACCACGAGGGCCGGAGGGAGGGTGTTAAATGTTGGCTTTGCACAGGGTGGCATATTACCAAGGTCTGCCCCAGATCTTGCCATTATGCAGAAGACTGTGACTAGGTGACCTATGTGTGCCTTGCTAGTCTACTGTCCTGGTGCTATGTGTTGATGGGCAACTTCAAGGCCCCACTCTTCCCTTCTTAGGGTTTGTTATCTCTAGATTGGACTTGGACTTTCCTACCAACAGAGGACTCTAATTCTAATCAGACTGGAATATAGGAGGACCAGAATGCAGGGCACAGTGAACAACGTGAATAATAATGGGGTGGAAATGTGACTATTCCCCCCCCCCCCATTTTCATTACCTGTGAAATACCTCCATTTATTTATTGAAATATTGAAGCTCCCGAGATACCAAGGCTGTGGACACACACAGCACATTTAATTTTTGGCGGCAACTCTCTCTCTTTAATGATATTTCCAAGAGTTATGGGTTTTTAAAAAGTCACATCTAAGATTGCTTAATGAGCATTGGCCACAGAGCAGAGGAAACCAGGCCTGGTATGGTTTAGTCAGCTGTTAGCTTTATCGCCTCTCCTCTGTAGTAAAAGTGACAAGTTGAACACATTACAGGGAGCTCAGATGTGTTATGTAGATGAAGCCTGCAGCAATAGCCGCCTCCTCTCGATTATTTATGACGTCTATATAATACAATGGACCGAGATTTAAACCATTGTGGTGCCGTTTGTTTTCCAGGCTTCCAAAAGTACGGCAGATTTTGTGCCGAGAATTGCGTCTCTGTTACATATTAATCAAAAGCCCCGTGCGCGCGGCTCTTACTCGGCAAACGAAAGGGAGAGAAAGATTAAAGTGCTTGGCTTTTTCCTCAGCTGTCAAGGACAGGCCATAAAATCATAATAAAGGCTTCTAAATAATGCGCAATCTGACAGGCCTCGGTTCAGCCGCACACTCCTTTATGGGGGTTAACTACAAAATAACTCCCAGTGAGTGATTGGGAACAGGCATGCGGGTAATACTGTAATGCCAATGGCTACATAACTCTTTGCAAAGTTCATTTGGCATCGCTTCTACCCAACTTGGCGGAGGCAGATGGTTCTTCACACCCAAGACAGCACGCACAAAAACAGGGTTTCTCAAAGAAATTATGAGCTGGAACAGGCCAGGCTTCCATAATAGCCTCTGGCTGCAACTCCAGACACAGTCACCTGGTTGTAAGTCCCACTGAACTCAATACGATTTACTTAAGCAGCGGTAGCTCTGAGCATTATGCCTCTGAACACCAGTTACTGGGAATCATAGTGGGCTCTTGTGTTCATGTCCAGCTTGTAGGCTTACCACCACAGGCGTCTGGTCAACCATTGTGGGAACAGGTATGTGGGACTAGATGGGTCCAGTGGTGTAGTGACCATAGGGGCAGTTGCCTCGGGTGCAAAATTGTTAGGGGCGCAAACTTTCAACACCCAGAGCTCAATACAGCTCTGCACTTCAGTTTCTGGACTCCATTGAAAACAGCTTCTCCATGCAAACCAGGAAGTGACCTCTCCAGACAATGGAATGACTCTTCTTAGCTCTGCAGCTGCGATCTCCTGGGTGATGCGGACACCGTTAGGCAGTTGACTGTGCATGTGTACTCCATCCATTCCCTCTGTGATTGGAATAAACATCTCCTAACATCTCATAGCCCCCTTAAGAAACCACAGCTCCCAGGATTCTTTGGGGGAAGCCATGGTTGTTTAAAGTGGTACGACACTGCTTTCAATGTACAGTGCAGATGGGGTTCTTGTTTAAAGGGAGCTAGAATATCAAGATGTGGATTTCCCCCTCTGAACCATTAGATTCTTAAAAAAATAATAACAATGAGATGAATTGTGGAAGTTATTAGACTCATGGATTTTCATTTTTATTTCCCCCTTGAAGTAGAACTGGGCCTGCCAGGCAGAGTTTCAAAATTTCATAAGCCTGCCTTTGCTTTATTATCTTTGCAGCTGCTGGAACCAAAATGCAGCAGGACTGTGGGTGGTCTGCCTGCTTCTCATAGTGATATTTAGACATTATTCTGAAGGTGTCGGGCACATGCCAGAGAAACACCCAATGTTGTCCATTTTCGTTGACAGAACAGCACAAACGTCTCACTGTTACCTCGAGCATCGGGGAGTTGTGGAGCCATAGGTGTCAGCTCCCAGGGGCTGAGGTCCCTTTGCCCCCCCCCTCATGCCCCGCCCCAAGTTGATGGGCGTTGCCATTCAAATGGGGGGGGTGCCACATCATGTGATCAGGGTGGGGCTTACCTCCAATATTTTATTCAAGTTGGCACCCCTGTGTGGAGCACAATCTTTTGAAGCTCACAGCACAATCCTTTACAAGCCTACTTTGATGTAAGTCCCTCTGGAGCATACTCACAGGAAGTGTTTCTGGAATTACAACCTTGGTAGCTTTAAAATAAGAAGATAAAGAGAGCCCTGCTGGATCAGGTACGTGGTCCATCTAGTCCAGCATCCTGTTCCTACAGTGGCCAACCAGATGAAGCCCAAAAGCAAGATCTGGATGTAGCAGCACTCCCCTCCTGTAATCTCCAGCAACTGGTATTCAGAAATATAGCGCCTCCAATGGTGGAGGTTAGAACATAACCATCAGGGTTAGTAGAAGCCATTGATAGCTCTCTCCTCCAAGAACTTGTCCAATCCTTGCCATCTAAGTTGCCAGCAAATTCCTTTAACTGTACACTGTGAGGAAAAGTACTTTCAATACTGGATGTAAACAACTGGCTGCACAGATGATGTCACTGGGAGATGCGGCTTCTAGGATCAGAGCCTCTGCTTCCTTGAGAAGATGGGTTCTGGAGTGGATTTAGGACCGCTTGACCAGTTCCGCCACATTAGGTGCCAAGCCTAGGGGGCATCACAGGGTGGCACAACTATGAAATAGTGAATTGAGCAGAATGGAAGGTGAGAGGCGGGGTGCTGAATTTTGGTCTCGCACAGGGTGCTGCTAAAACTTGATAGACCAAAGTCTACCCCGATGGGTTGTACCTCACAGCAGTTGCCTTGGGTTTGCTTATTTCCTCTCTTCCCCTCCATGTCATGTCTACTTACATTGTAGCATCTGAAGGGAAGGGATGGTGCTGTTTCATTGATAGGTAAACTGATCTAAGAGCCTTTCTGGCTGAAGCATAAGGTATAGATACTTTGAATAAATGCGTAAGTTATTGCCAGGACGGTTACAACAATCCTATAAGGTCACATGCACTCCATGCTTTGATAACACTTTAATGGTCATGGCTCTGTAGTTTGTTAAGGATGCTGAGAGCTATTAGAAGACCCCTACTCCCCTCACAGAGCTTCAATTCACAGGGTTCCTTGGGAAGAGGGATTGATTGTAAAACCACTCTGAGTATTCGAAGTCATCCATGGCTGGGCTTAGCCATCAATCCATCCATATTTTCATTAAACCATTAGGTTGCTTTTAGTGAATAGGTTATTTAAATGCCCCTTTTGAAGTTTCAGAGCACACACACACACACACACACTATAGTTCTGTGCACAGTAACTCGAATTTAAATTCAAAGCATTCGGCATTTAAGTGTGTATAATGGTATGTAGGAGTGTGGCCAAAATACCCAGTTAAAATCAGACAAATGGGTAAATTATTCATGTTAAAATCCACAATCTCTTCTGGAGGGAAGCCCATTTTTTAAAAAAAGTCTTTGAAAGATTACTGGAATAAGCATTAATGCCTCCCAATTCTAGCATGGCAAAGTTCTCTCTGGATTTTGGAGTTTTGAATTAATCTAGCCTCATTTCCAAGCACAACCACGGACCTCAGGGCTCTCTGTTTCTAAATTATGTACAAACTACTGGGCATGTGTACAGTGGTACCTCGGGTTGCATACGCTTGAGGTTACATACGCTTCAGGTTACAGACTCCGCTAACCCAGAAATATTACCTTGGGTTAAGAACTTTGCTTCAGGATGAGAACAGAAATCGTGCTCTGGCGGCGCAGCAGCAGCAGGAGGCCCCATTAGCTAAAGTGGTGCTTCAGGTTAAGAATAGTTTCAGGTTAAGAATGGACCTCTGGAACAAATTAAGTACTTAACCTGAGGTACCACTGTAGTTTGCTAAAGTTTGAGGAAGCCTGGATTATAGTTTTATGCATTTGTTAACTTGGAAAAGCACAATAAAAGTAACAACAACAACAAACTTTGTGAAGCTCTTCCCATTTCACACCACAATCCTTGGCTTTGAACTGCAGTTGGGCTTTAAAGCAAAGAGCTGTAAGTATTCAAAGCTATGTGCCCTTTTCTCCAGAGGTTTGCCTTGCCACATGCGCTGCCATGCCTCCTGCAAACCACTGACAGGCTCGTGCTGATTATTCAGATCATCACCGAATGATTCTGATTGCCTTTCATTTCAAGGAGATAATATATAACATTGAAATTCAGATAAGCCTCTTCTTCCCCCCTCCCAACACCCTCGCTTTCTTCCGCCTGATAGCTGCAAAGTCTTAAAAGATCATCGAAAAAGGAGCAGGTCACATTCTGAGATGTAAGTGCCAACTGTATAATTTCCTGCTCTCTGAGGAGCTTTAAATCCTGGCACTGCTGACCTGCCAGCAGGAGATGGGACCTTACATTTGCCCTTCTTATCATTGGCTAATAACCATTAGGGACAATAGTGAGAGCTCACACCTGCTGCCCAATAGGAGCACAGTTGGAGCTCAACAGGCAGCTCTGAGATGAAATCTTGCCCCCCTTTCGCTACAAAGGCTGCTCTCTGTCTCTTGGACACAGATACACTTCCCTTCACCCAAGAGGGATCAAGCTGTCCATTTCAGCTCGTCTCAGTTTCTTCAATTTAGCCACCCACATTTCCACATCAGTTTGCACTTAAAAAAGAGAGAGGAAAAGTCCCCATGAACATTCATCAAGACTTTAGTGCAAATTTCTCTAATATACATATTTCCTGTAACATATTGATATTTTTGTATGGAAGCAATTGAGATTTTTGTGAAACTGGGGGATTTCAGGAGAGCCCTGTTGGCTCAGGCCAGTGGCCCATCTAGTCCAGCACCCTGTCCCCACACCATGACCAACCATATGCCTATGGAAAGCATCCAAGTAGGACATGAGTAGAACACCCCTCTTCCCTCCTGAAGTCTCCAGCAATTAGTATTCAGAAGCACCGTGCCTCCAAATCATGGTGGTAGGACAGCCATCAAGGTTAGAAGCAACTTACAGCTTTTTTCCTCCATGCATTTGTTTAATTCTCTTTTAAAGTTATCCAAGTTGGTGGCCATTGCTGCTATAGTTTACATGGCAAACTTGGTAAGACAATGCTCTGGACCCGATACTTTTGATAGCCCTATGGTAGTTTTTGTTATGTGATTGATGACACAGCCCACTAAGTGGGAACCACTGTCCTAGAACATTCAGGAATCCATTGAATTTAATAAGTTTCTGAGGGCAGACCAACCTCAGGATGGATAACTTTGTGGCCCTCATGATGTTGCTAGTCTAAAACTATCTTCATTCCTGACCACATTTACTGTTGTTGCATTTTACAGTGTTTATTCTTCTTCTTTTATTGCAATTCTGTGGTTTTTTTAAAACTTATCGTAGCTTTTATTCTGAAGCTGCCCATAGATGTGTTGCCATGAAACAAGCAAACAAATGAATGAATACATATATGCACTTGACTGCTATGCAGTTATTTGACACCATATTTCTGCTTTGATTTATTATCTTATTATGCTTGTAAGTTGCCTTGAGGTTGTTTGACATGAAAGCCAGGAAATAGATTCCATAAATGCATTTGATCCCTCTGCAAAGTCTAGCCCACCCAAAAACCTAACCCTTCCTCGGGAGATTTTGCTGTTGCCCCTAGAATTGGCTGGTGTCAGGGACTGGGCTGAGAAGGGCTGCACTGAGGAGGAATGGCGGGAGCCACCCCTTCCCCCTGCTCCTGCTCCTGAATCTTCCCAGTGGTTTGCAGAAGGGCATAGTTCGGAAGGCAGAAGCTGGGAAATACTGGATGGGGAATAGCTAGCAGAACACTAGAAGAGAGAGCTAACAGATTCAGTCTCTGGACAGCATCCATCTCCCTTCTCCAGGGACATGGAGAGCTCAGAAAGTGTTAGAACAGAAAGCACAGAGGGTACAAACTCAGATTAGAAGATGTAGGAGTGACGCAGATTAATAGGGATAGAGGGGAGGAGTAAACCTTAATTGGGAGCACCACCATTTGTGGGAGACGTGTTCTTTGTTCTCGCACTGTGATTATTAAAGATTCTAACTGGTAAGAAGTTCCTTTTGTTTGATCTTTTGTTTACTGCCATGGGGGAGGAAGCCGATTCTCCAAAACTTGACAGCTAGTGCTAATGATGGTTATTTGTACCCCACCTTTCCCTGATGGAGCTCAAGGTGGCTTACATAGGTTCTCAATTTTATCATCACAATAACCTTGTGAAGTAGATTAGGCTGAGCGACAGTGACTCAAGGTCTCCCAGGGAGCTTCAGGGCTGAGTGGTGATTTGAACACTGGTCTCCCAGGTCCCAGTCCAACACGCTAACCACTACACCACACTGGCTTTCCATTGGTAGCAGCCAGTAGCTATATCCCCACACCTCCCATGACAAGATGATTTTGTGTGAAAGATTTGAAAGGGGAAATAATATTCAGTGCCTGGAATCAGGGTTGCTACAAAATTCTGACAAAAACAGAAATGGGAGCAGAAATGGCTGGTGTTGCTTATCCTTTTCGTGTCCAGAATGGAAATCAATCCAGCTAATACAATAAATGCTGTATATTGCTGTTGCATTCAAGCTGCAAAAGATACATAATTGATTACTTCCCTCCCTCATGTGCTTCTTTTGCATTGAAATAAATGGGGTGGAATAGCAAAATGGCAGTGCAATTTATGTAATTCGTAATGTAGCTTACGTAGGGAAGCACAGCAAGATGAATAACATCATTTTTGGCAGAAGATGAACTGCAGCAGAATAGAAGCAGTGCTGCATGCAACAAGTATGTTGTGAACCACCCAGAGATCTTTTGATAAAGTGTGGTATACAAATATAATATCTTAGGGCCTCATATTGTATGACAAAGCTGTACTGATTTTAAAATGTTATGTAACTGGTTTTAAAATAAAGGCAACAGGGGAAATAGAGTCTTTAAAAGACATTAGCTTTCTGATATGAAAAGATATACTTAATGGTGACACACCATTCTTCATAAATCTATGCAGAAGTAATGGTAATATAGCTTTCACATATGCTACATAAGAAATCATAAGGCATTTTCATTTAAAAGCATTTCATATGCAAATAGGTTTATTGCAAGATCTGTTTTAGTTAGATTGCTAGTTTTACGTTGCATCCTTGCCTATGCACAGGTATATATGCAAATATAAATGTTTATTATTTCTATATTCATTGGATATCATCCAATGCAAGTCTTACTGAGAGTAGAACCATTGAAAATAATGGACACATAAAACTTATTTTGATACAACTCTGTGCTTTTTGTTAGCAGTAAACACGGGGGATGGGTAATGCTTTATGGAAAGAGTAGCTCTTTCTATGATAGGTTTTCCATTCACTAAGGTCCCACCTGAACTAGATAGTTAAAGCAGTATCATAAAACCACAGAATTGTAGGGTTGCAAGGGACTCCAAGAATCATGTAGTTGCACCCTATGCAATGCACAAATCACAGGTAAAGAATCCCTGAAAAAGGTCATCCAACTTTTCTTTAACAGCATCCAGTGAAGGAGAGCAAACCACAGCTCTCACAATCAGAAAGTTATTTCTCATGCATAGTTGGAATCTCCTTCCTTGTAATTTGGATCCATTGTGTTGGATCCTACCCTCTGGAGCTGAAGAAGAAGAAGAAGAAGAAGAAGAAGAAGAAGAAGAAGAAGAAGAAGAAGAAGGCTGCTCCATCTTCCATGTGTCAGCCCTTCATATATCTGGCTATCATATCATCTCACGGTCTTCTCTAATCTAGACTAAATATACCAAACTCCCTCAACAGTTCCTTATAAGGCTTGGTTTCCAGATTCTTCATCATCTTGATCACCCAATACCCTTTCTAAACTGTGGTGTCGATAACTGGACATGGGGGTCTGTCCAAGGCAGAATAGAGTGGAACTATTACTATCATACAACTTTAAATTGCCATGGCTTCTCCCAGAGAATTCTGGAGATAGTCTGTTAAAGGAGTCGAGAGGTGCTAAGAACCACAGAATCATGGAACTGTAGAGTTGGAAGGGACCCTGAGGATCATCTAGTCTAAGCCCCTACAATGCAGGAATATGCAGCTGTCCCATACGAGGATTGAACCTGCAACCTTAGTGTTATCAGTGCCACACTCTAACCAACTGAGCTATCCAGGCCCCCAGTCCACCTCACAGAGCTCTTATTTCCTATTGTGGCTTAACAAGCAACCTGTCTCCCCAGGGAACTTTGAGAAAACGTAGCTCTGAGAGGGGAACAAGGGTCTCCTAACGACAGCCCATCATTTCCCATGACGGGGACTGCATTGCTGGCAGGAGACCTGGAAAGCCCTTGTGGATCAGCCAAGCCGTACACAGCTTTTACACCAACGAGCCTCTGTGCCCCCAGCTCCCCATATCCTTTTTTAAAAACAAGCTTATTTGTCCCTACTTTCTGTGCCTGCAAAGCAGCAGGAGTGGCCCAGCCCCAACGCCGCAGTGAAGTATTAACTCATACTGAACACAGTTTGTCTCCAAGGACCTTCCTGGCCCCTTCGTCATCCTATGCTGACATTTTAATCGTGCTTTTGTGGAAGCCGGCTGGCAGTATGTCATCAGGAATGGCGCGGCAAGGGGCCAGGGAGGGCTGCTCACTGTGGCGGCTGCCGAGGGACGCAGCCTATTCTGACAGACTGAGCAATAATCTGAACTTACTGCACTGAGCCAGTGGGACACCAGCAGGGCCGCTTTATCTTCTTCATTAAAGTGTGCTCAGGAAAAAAAAAATCCATTTTCCTTTAAAGTCTCAGGAACAGATGGAGTAAAATTAATTGCGCCATTAAGTCCCGATAGACAATACCAGAGTGGTTTTCTTTCAACGGTGCATGTGTGTTACAAAGTGCTCTTCGTAAAAGGCAATTACTGCAACATTTGCCATAAAATAAAGGTTGCTTTAATGGGCAATAAACACAGGCTTCAAATTTTGTATGAAATGGGTCTCCAAAGGGCGCTGTTATACGCTGCTCAAAGGCACAACTGACTTTAGCATTGCAGCTCTGGCTCCAGCTCAACTAACAGAGAACAATGATTTCTAAGACCCTTGGATGGATGGATGGTTACACACACACACACACACACACACACACACTGAAAGAATTATGCATGCAACGGTACCTCATTGCAAGCCCTTTCAATCTACTCCCACCCCCATCTCTTTTTCTCCTGCTCAGGAAACTATGAAGAGGAGAGACTCTGGCAGCTGGTCTGCTGGCTTCATCGACTGCTTTAGAAAGAGTGTACAAGGCAGCAGAGGCATATGGAGAACAGACAGGAAGAACAGGTAGATTGGGGGGGAGCAGCCCACTGGAGAATCGGTTGGCTTCCAGATGGAGGAAATAACAAGGCTTGATTTCCTCACATCATTGTCCTGACAGCTAGACAGAGGACTCAATATTACGATTCCATTTGGGATGGTGGGGAGAAAAGAAATCCAGAGGCAACCCACGCCAGCCTCAATAGATTCCTCATAGCTGTGATCTAGTGCAGAGGCTCAGCGTTTTTTTGGTGTGTGCAAAAGCAAAACAGCAAATGAGAGCAACAGTCCTGATCAATTGACAGGGCAGTCAGGGTTGGGGGGCCATCAGCATGGCATTATTAACATGCAAGGTGATTGATGTAAACAGTATAGGGCTTGAAATTATAATTTAACAACTGGAACCTGTGACACATTGTTTGATTATTCATTCATTCATTCATTCAAAACATTAATATATAGCACTATTTCATAAAGAAAATAGCACAACTTTAAATAAAACAGATACAATGAAAACCATATGAAATGAGTTAAAATCAGAAATCAGCTAACTATTGTGGAAAGACATATCCTGAACTGCCTGCATACACCTGATGGAATGGAAAAGTTTTCGTCAGGAGTTTAAGAGTTGGAACAGAAAGTGCCTGCTGAATATCTATTGGCAAAGCATTCCACCTTACTGTACTGGTGACAGTAAAAGGGTTGATTCCTTGTTGATGTTAAACGAGCCTCATTAACTTGAGGAATGACCAGAGATGCTCTAGCAGATGATTGTTGCAGGGGTGCTCCTTCTTTAGGGGTCAGGGTTGCACCAAGCCGGGCATTCCACCCTCTCCCACCTTCTTCCGGCTGTCTAGTTTTCAACTGGCACTTGACATTCCATGGCTACTGAGCATGCTCAGTCATCATTAGGCTGTTGGGTACTTCTGCAAACTCCTGGTGCCCTAGAGCAGGATGATAACACACTCCTGTCTCCCAGTGTCCCAATTTTGCTTCCACTCAGTTTCCTTTGACTGAGGGATTTATATATGGGGTAGGCGTGCATGCAGAAATTACATGCATGAGGACAGGGTCTACCTGAGACCCTGTAGATGTTGCTGCTCAGATCAGCCAAGATTGAGGCAGGTCATAGAACTATAGCATCCAGGAGAACATCCAACACGACTTGAAGCAGCTCAGGCAGGGAATCCTTGGTGCAGCAGAGAGGTCACTACACCAATAGGAGTCCTCTACTGCTCCTATTGCTCATCTTCCAGAACATGCTAATAGGACAACCTGGTGGAAACTAATGACTTTCTAAAAATCACTGCAACCCGCCCCCCTGCCCACAGAACCTGGGTTGCTGTGTGGAAGAGAAACCTGTTGGACATGCAGCAGCAGCAAGAACAGGCCCATCTGCCATGTCCAACCAGGTCTCTGTTACGCATGTCAGGTCAATTCCTCCATCTGCGATCAAGTCATGAAGCCCGTACTGCCACCTCCCACTTAAGCAAAAATGCAGAGCTGCTTCAAAGAGCACTTTTGCAAAGAGCTTCCAGACAGCCCTTGTGCTCCCATTTCAGTCTCCCGTCTCAATTATGTTGAGAGATTCAGGATAGACAAAAGAAAGTACTCCTTCATACAGCACCTAATTAAACTATGGGATTAGCTCCTGCAAGAGACAGTGAAGGCCACCAACTTGGAGGGCTTTAAAAGAGGATTAGACAAATTCATGGAGGATAAAGCTCTCAATGGCTGCTAGATGTAATGGTTATGTTCTACCTCCACTGTTGGAGCCAGCATGTCTTTGAATATCAGCTTTTGGGAACCATAGAGGAGAGAGTGCTATTGCTTTTGTCTCCCTGCTGGCACCTGGTTGTTCACTGTGAAACTACATGGGCCAGTAGTCTGATCCAGCAAGGCACTTTTTGTGTTCTTAAGATTCAGGTGTTCAGTTAGGGCCACAATTTTGTCACGCTAAGGAATTTGCAACATGAGAGGCAATTGGGAAAGAAGTGCAAATTCCCCTCAGCATGAATTGTAACTCAATTGACAATTGTGAGCATTGCATGCTTGGGGAGGGGGCATATTGCTGGTCCCCCCCCCCCGTAAGTCTTGTAAATTGGCTTGCAATCTTTTGTCCATACACCACCTCACAATGCCTCTTGGGAATATTGTTGTGGCGCTGCCGAGGCTGACCCCTCAAGTCAGCACTGATTCAAGAGGCTGCTTCACACCTTGGGATGGGGATAAATTAGATTCAGTTCACATTTAAAGGTGAACTTTAAGTTGCACTTCCTGAACTCTAGGTGAAATCTATGTGAATTGAAAAGAGCCATCCTTTGAAATCTGCACTTCTCTGACTTTTGCAATCCAGTTCGCCAGCCAAGTAGTATGTACAAAAATACACAGAATATGATAAAGTATGTATAAAATACATATATTAATGAAAGTAACAAACACAAATGCATTATATTTTGCAAAATTTGCTTGCAAAAATGTGTATACTGAGAAAAATGTGGAGAATGCTGATGAATTTCCATGAGGATTTTTTTAAAGTGCAAACTGATGTGGAAATGTGGAGATCGGAATTCAAGATTGGAAAAAAAATGAGTGACTAAAAGAAACTGAAATTGACAGATTCACTATTTCCCGGAAATAGCCAGGATTCGGCAGTCTAAAACTGTGCCTGGGCAGAAATTGCCACAATGTCTGGAAAAACCCAGACGTATGGCAACGCATGCAGATTTTGGCTAATTTCCTTTTTAAAAAAAGCTCAAAAAATTATTTTTGAGATTTTGCAAAAAATAAAAGCTCAACAACTTTGCCCAAAAAATACTCAGCAACTTTTGTGTCTGGATTTTCACCTTTTGAAATATGGCAACCCTATGTTACACTCCATTGATAAGTTTAGACACTCTTAACCCGGTGGTCTTATGGACGGTAGGGAAGGGGGAGGGAGCAGCAAGATATTCTCTTACTTCAAAATTTGGAATGCCAACCCTACTGTTTTAAGGGACTCTCCTCCTGATTCTGCTGAGAAGGATCCCAGAATGTTTCCCCAAATTCCCATGCTGACAGTGCCATGTTACCCACATGCTTCCCTCTGATGCACAAACAAACCAAGCAGACCAAGAAAAATGAGAATCTTCCCATAACTTCTAGCAAAACCTCCCAGTAGTAGATGGAGCAAATGACGACACAGATCCGTCTGCCCTCAGCAAATACAGCCAGTACATGCAATCCTTAAGCAATTGAGTTGCATTTCTCATTTTGAAGATTTCAAGCAAATTTCAGCCAACTATAAGGTTTAGGAGTTGAAGTAATCAACATCTTGAACGTTTCCTGTTAGTGGACACCAGCTTAGGATGCAGACCACATAGGCACGGTATTGGCATATATGTTCATAATCCAGCCTGGTTTTGCAGTGTACAAATTTAAGGGCAAGAGAGCTCGACTTGCAATACAACAGAGCATTGTGAGTTGTTAAAATGCATATTTCAAGCCCTTTCTGCTCAGACCTTGGCAGCATCACTAGCATTCAATCCTTAGGGGTGTCAATGTTTGGTCAACCTTCCCATTCCTTTCCTAGTGCCAGGATGCACTGAAAGATCTAAGGTAGGGTGATAATAGACATATCCTCTTCCTAGAGATTTATTCCAAGTGGCCCAATAAGAGTTTGCTTAAAAATCACAAGAAATTAGCTATGGGAAGGACCTGGAGTCAACAGAGCCCACACAGATTGGTTCTCAAATTTCAGTGCTGTATATCACAGCATTCATAGATTTTTCCTTCCCTCGAAAAGGAACACCCATCTAAAGGTCAAATTACATTTGGCACCCACGAAAAAGGCAATTTGCTGCTGCTCCTCCTCCAGCGCCTTCATCATAATATCTTAATGTACAGGCTTTCTTGCTCAAGAAATAAACCCAAGCTTACCATCCAAGATGATAAGAGTACATAATTTTATGATTATGAATATGTACTAAAGGCGAAAAGATCTATGCAGAATGAAAGGTCAGAAGGATTCAAATCAGAACCTTCTGCCACAGCAAAAGGGCATTTCTTAAGGGAGATTACACCATCGGGAAGAGATTGTGTCAGTGGCGAGGAAGCAAGCAAAGGGTTAAGCATTCATAGCCATTAAGGGCATCCTTCAGTTTGGTGTTTATTTTCCTTACAGAACATTAAGCTCAGTGGGACAGTCAGAAACCCCCACAGTGGGCTATTAAAAGAATCAAGCTGCAACACGCCAACATCACAGCTCCCTCCGTTCTGCAAGAGCTTTGGTGGCAGTTTAACACTATCAGCACTGACCACTGAAAAGTCAGGAGAAGGGGAGACCTTCTAACATTTCACAGATGGGGGAAAAAAACCACCAGGCTCCAAGTTTGAGAAGTCATTTGACAACATTTTCTACTTTATCTAGCCGCAGTGTGCATCTTGCTCAGTGAGTCGCCACTTTAATTCACCACAATCCCCCAGGGTGATGCTAAATCACCGACCAATCAGGAATCAGGTAGGGCAGGCATCTTGAACCTTTTCAGATCCACAGGATCCACTTTTAACCCAAGTATACATTTGCAGACTCATTTCTTAATGTTTGACCATATATTGGTGGTAGAGCTCCTGTTACAACCGCCCCTGGTCCAGGCAACAATACACCAGTAGGTCCTGATCCACCAGTTGAAGACCAGTGATGTAGGGAACACAACAGTGTTCAATCCCAACCTAATTCACACCTTCTGAAACAATTTGCAATCCAAAACACAGCTGACCTTTGAAAGTCACAGTTCTGTTGCCAAGTAATGTGTACGATAATGCAAATAATATGGTAAATCGTGTAGATAAAGGCATATATTGATGAAAATAACATACCAAAACGCCTTATATAGTAGGGACAACTGCTTTGTAAGTATGTATACATTAGGCAAAATTCCATGAAAAGATGTACATATTGTAGGAGAAATTCATACTAAAATTCATAGTAAAACATTTCTTTTCATTAGGACTTAAAAAAAAAATTAAAAATTGTAAATTGATGTGGAAATGTTGAGGACTGAACTTAAGATTGGGGAAATGAAAAACTGAGAGAAAGCAAAATTTGAGATATTCACCAATTCATACCACCACATAATGATGTCGCACGGTCATGGGCTTCTTGGACAGGAAGCGCTGGACACAAACTCAATAAACAAACAAACATAGGGCTCTCCTAACATTTCCCAGCACCCTCAGAAAACTACGTTTCCCAGTGATTGTCCCTGTTTTCAGGGAAGAAATGCATTATATCAAGGAGAATCACCTTAGGGAAATGTGTATATTAGAAGAAATGTGTACTAAAATGCTGAAGAATTTTCACAAGGACTTCATTAATTCCCACTCCCCAATTGACATGGGGACTTGAGATTGGAAGACCTGAGAGATGGAAAGAAACTGAAAGCGACAGTGAAAGTCTGTGACTAAAACTGGTGCCACGAGAGAAGATCTCACCGCCACCACCAGGCCCCAGCCAGAACCATCAAACAAATATGGCAGATGAAGAAAGAGAAAACTTCCATTTCACTGTGGGGAGAAGTGTGTTGCACTTGAGGGAACACTCCCTTCCCATTTAACTGAACATTTTAATTCCTTTCAAAGCATCCTCAGCTTCAGTTGTTGCAGCGGATAGATTTACTGTTGGTCCCAAGTGGGAAGTCAAACCTTTTAAATGGAGATATTTCGCTAACGTTAACTGTCGATGCTGAGGTGTATGTGGGGGGAAATCAATCTGACTTTGTGGGAGGGTGAGGGCTCCCGCCTTCACTTCTTGAAGGAGAAATAATGCTTTTTAAGAAGAACATTACATCTGAAAGAACCTAGATTAGTAGAGTCTAAAAAGATCATGCGCAGCACCCAAAACAAGGAAGGCAGAGTTAACTGGAGTCAAGGTGCTACAAAACCCTCCAAGAGCAATATTTGGTAGGTGGGGACTGACTCAGGGCAGACTCAGGTTGGTGGAGCCCAAATGAACAAGTCTCCACTGGGTCACACCACCGATGGACATCTGCTGTAGCTTGATACTGCCTATTCGGATTAGCAACCACTCTTCAAGGGCTCAGGCAGCTATCTTTCCCATCCCCACTACTAGGATTCCTTTGAACGAGAGATGCCAGGGACTGACCACCTCCATTGCTGGATCAGAGGAAATCCCTTGAGAAAACCTTTCCAAACATTTGTTTTGAAGGAGGAACTGATGGAGCTTAAGAACTGCTGCCTGATCCCACTAATTAGATTTCCACACAGCGGGAACCTTTGTCATCTGCTTCTTCCTCCCCAAGTTTCAGCTCGTCAGGAGGATCGTCTGCTGACTGTTCATCCGACTCTGACAACCTGAGGGCCTTGCCTCCATCAATGGGAGCTTTGTCATGCTTTTCAGTGAAAACAAGGAAGGGCTCTTATATAAGTAGCACACACATCTCTTTCTTTTCTTTCTTTTTTTAAAAAATGCAACCTTATTTAAATGTAAACACAACAGCTTGATTCAAAATGTAAATGCAGTAAGCTGCAGAGGAGGGGGGGCAAGTTGTAGCCCTACATATTTTGTGGGACTCCATTAACCCCTGGCCAGCATGGCCAATGGTAAGGGAAGGTTGGTGTCATAGGGATTTAATCACTGCACATGTTCCATTAGCATAAGGATTTATACTTGTACATTGGAATTTACTGCCTCTCCTCCCCCTTGTGTGCATTCTGCATCATCTAACAATCTTCTCAAGAGAACTGGGAAAACACCTACAATAAATTTTCAGGGTGAACATGGAGAGGAGGGGAGAGTTCTGTTGCACAAGCGTAATGCCTTGCTCTAACATAATGAGTTACTTTGTACTACACTGGATTCAAGCCAAAAACCAGCCAACCCAGAGGGCCACAGGTCCCATCATCCTGCAACCCAGGTAGTGACTTGAGGTGAGCTACTGGATCCATGGGAAGAGCAGGAGTCAGAACCAAGGTGCAAGCCATACCCTGGAGCTGCAGGATGAGGCCAGAGGTCCATACAAGAATGCGCTTGACCTCATGAAGGCTTTGCCTCTCAGGCAATGGCAAAGCTCAGACAGGAAATTTAGGTAGTCCTTCCTGTCCAGGATGGTCCAACACCCATCTTGAGTAGCTGAGGTCAATCCAGAGCTTTGACTCACAAGTCCGATGTGCTCAAGCCTGCAGTCTTGTGGCTCACCACACAATTTTAGCCACATGGAGATCCAAAGATTCCCTAGCAACTGTAGATTTGCTGTAAGATGCTGTAGAAAGGGGCAATGTATTGGTGGCCAAAGACTGCCTTCTCTAGCCTGGAGGCCTCCAGATGTTTTGGGCTTCAATTCCCACCTGGGGCTTCAGTTGCCCCAGCTGTGCTGGCTGGGTTAATGGGAGTCATAGTCCAAAATATCAAGAGAGCACCAGGTAGGTAAAAGTAGCCTAAGCCTTAATGTGATGAAGTAAGAGGAGGTAACAGGTGATGAGGGACTACCTTGGCACAAGAAAGGCCTCACAGGGCTCTCCTAAACTAAAAATGGTGCAGGGAACATCATTTCCTGATGGATATTGAGAGTCTAGCATTGGTCTTGCTGTGTGGGAATAAGCCTTCCCCACTGCCTGGCACTCTCCCATTCTCAAAGCCATACTTTTGAGAGTTGATATTTCATTCCCTTCCCAGCTGAAATCTTAAGTCATCCTCTGGGTACATATCAGCAACATGTTCCAGACATGGGGAAAATAAGTAAACATTAGCAATTCCCATCCCATTTCCATCAGAATTCTCCAAAAGCCCTAGAAAGAACATCTATCATTGATGACCAAATACCAAGGCGTGATTCAACTGTTACTTTAGGGGGTGGGGACAGCCTACATAGTCATTATCTTGAGGGGTGGGGCTCAGAATTCAATGTTTTGCTTGTGTTAATAGAAAACAATAGCGGCCTAAGAGGGGGCACTTTCCATGGCAGCCCTCAAGCTGTGGAATTGCCACCCCACAGAGAAGCCTCCACCATCCACATTATATTGTTTTTGTCATATGCTGACATAAGCCTCTTTACCCTGGCCTTTGACACCACACACACACACACACACTGAACTGTAATTTGTTTTACACTGGTCTTAATATTGTATTTTTAAATAGCTGCAACCTGCCCTGGGTCCTAATGGTAAGAAATCTAAGAAGAAGAAGAAATACTACTATTATCAACAACACTTTACCACTGGGCAACAACAACTCTTCTTCATAGTACGAACAATTGTGGTGAAGATCTTGAATTTTTAGAATGTATCATTCCAACTTCTTTAAATTGTCCCCCTCACTCAATGACAACATCACTGGCAATGTTTACCCACATCCTCAGTGTGGGGCAGTCATGGACCCCAGAGCTGGATTCTCCTTCCCCAGGGCATGGAGTTCAAGCATTCTGAACCAGAAGGGAAAGAGTACACAGGGCCTCCTCCCACCAACTTTGGGGATAGTGTTTCTCCAGCATGAGGATGTGGCACTGCTGTCCCCAGTCTGAGTACTCCATTGCAGAAGCTGAAGTGGGACCCCAAACTTTCCAACTCTATTGCAGTAGGAAAGTACTGGAGCATGATTGATGATGGCTGGTGCCTACTGGGATGTGGAAGTAAGGCCAAAGGTTGGAGGCAGCGACAGGCAGAGCCAACTAATTTCAATTTTCTCCCCCTCTTCTTCCCTGTTGAGTTGCACAAAGGCAAACTAAGATTAAGGAGGAGGATGCTGAAAAGCAGTGCCACACCCTGGGCTAGATGTGAAGAAGAAGAAGAGGAGGAGGTGGAGGATTCTCAAAGCGGCTAACAACAATCTTCTTTCCCTTCCTCCCCCACAAAGGTGAGCAGTGTGGGGGCACTGAAGTTGGTTGGGCAGTGCCCCACTTGCTCTAATGGACCAGTCTCCCTGGTCACTATCTCCACTGAAAACTGAGTGAAAAGTAAACAGAAACATGAGAAACTGTTTTATCCAGAAACTCCCAGATTCCACCCCCTAGCATCTGCTGCCTGAAACCCTGCAAACCAATTCCAGTCCATGTGGACAAAACTCAGCTAGATGGAACAAATAGAAGGCAACTTCCTATGCCCCCAGTTGCACCTGGCACTGATGCCAATGTGCTAAGGCAGTGGTTCTCAACCTGTGGGTCCCCAGATGTTGTTGGACTACAACTCCCATCATCCCTGAGCTCTGGCCTTGCTAGCTAGGGATGATGGGAGTTGTAGTCCAACAACATCTGGGGACCCACAGGTTGAGAACCGCTGTGCTAAGGGAAGGTGCAGACCAGAGCCAGTGTACTGTTGTCTGTTTGTCCCACTCCAGTGCGAGTCGTTCCCTGCTCTGACTGACCGGCTGCTATTATCCAGGATCTCAGGCTAAGAACCATCTTTTTCATCACTTACTTCCTGATCCATGGTACCTGATACCTGATACACGGGTGGCGCTGTGGGTTAAACCACAGAGCCTAGGACTTGCTGATCAGAAGGTCGGCGGTTCGAATTCCCGCGACGGGGTGAGCTCCCGTTGCTCGGTCCCCGCTCCTGCCAACCTATCAGTTCGAAAGCACGTCAAAGTTCAAGTAGATAAATAGGTACCACTCCGGTGGGAAGGTAAACGGTGTTTCCATGCGCTGCTCTGGTTCGCCAGAAGTGGCTTAGTCATGCTGGCCACATGACCCGGAAGCTGTATAAAGCGGCCTCGGCATGATTGATGATGGCCAATAAAGTGAGATGAACGCCGCAATCCCAGAGTCGCTCACGACTGGACCTAATGGTCAGGGGTCCCTTTACCTTTCCTTTACCTGATCCTTTGAACTTGGGGGAACATTCTGCATCCCAATCGCCTGCTCTTTGGGGCTCCTGAAATGAAATTTGAGTGCTATTTGGAATTTACTTGCCCATCTCAATGATGCCAGTGCTGCCAATGGAAGATTAAACAGTTCCCTCCTTTCCGGTGGCATCATGCCAAAGAGACATAGAAAACTGGAATCTGGATTGTACTCTTTTTTTGGTCTTCAAGGAAGGAAAGAACGAAGGAAGGAAGGAGGGGATGATTCTCCAGCCCCCGCCTCCTCCCTCCCTGCTACCCCTGGCGCGCTACTCAGGCGCTTCTCTTTAACGAGCAGCTCCAAATGACAGCTTTAATCACTGCCTCTGGCCACTGAAAGAGGACGCTAATGATAGGAAAGAACAGAGAGCCATTTGCATCAATCAGCTAGGGTCTAAATCACTTTTTATGATAATGCGCCGAAGCGGAGAAGAGTGTCTCTGATGTCTCCTGCATGATGATGTACTGCAGGGCTGTCTCCTCTTCTCAGACCTCCACATAAATCTCTGAAAGATGCCCCCCACAGCCCCGCCCTGCGCCAGGCAAAGATGGGCCTATTTTCTACACCATTAATGATCTACCACAAGGGTAGAGTCAGAAGAGGTTAAGCAATCAGTTCGCTCGGCTCCTGCTTTCCGTGGGCAAAGCCCCACCTCTAAGAAAGCCCGATGGTGTGTGGCAGGGCAGGAGGGGGGCTGCAGGGGGAGAGAGGGAGAGAGAGAGAGAGAGAGAGAGAGAGAGAGAGAGAGAGAGAGAGAGAAATCTCTTGAACTGAGCAGCAAGAAAAGCCAAGTCTTGCAAGCCAGAATAGCCAAGGCAAATGTTGCAATTCTATTTCTGTGGTTTGGGGACTAACAGATGGGCAACAAAAGCAGGCCCTGCAAGCCCTTGTGGTCACAAAGAGACCTAAACTGCAAGCATAAAATACCCATCATCAGTGGTCTGATGGTTGCTTCTGTGCTTGAACACAGAACGTAGAACCACCAGCCTCATTTAGATATCTCTCTGGACATATGGACAGCCTACATTAATTTAAACGTTTAAGTCAAGGTGGAGGGAATCATTTCCTTGTTGATGTCAGCTGGCAACATTGAGAATTTTTCTGTTATATTTGCAAAAGTTACACACACACACACACACACACGTTTATGAGTTATGCACAATCAAACTAAAATTCCTAGCTTGTATTACTGGCACAGACTGGCATGGCGGGCACAAATAAAACCACCACAATCACATAGAATTGTACAGCTGGAAGGGACCACAGAGATCCTCTAGTCCAACCCCCTGCAATGCAGGAATCTTTTTCCCAATGTGGGGCTCAAACCCATGGCCCTGAGATTAAGTCTTATGCTCTAGTGATTGAGCTCTCCCTCCCCCCCCCAAGAGCATTCAGGGTTTTGTTACAGTGAGTTTCATGGTCCGAGTGGGCATTTGACCCTGGTCTCCAACATCCTCCTGGTTCAGCACTCTAGCCACTACTCTATGCTGCCTCTCTTATTCTATATGGGGGTGAAGAGCAAGATCTATAGTTGATGCAAAAGTAATGGAACACTGAGAGCCAGAGTGGAGCAGTGGTTAGAGTACCAGCCTAGCACCTGGAACCCAGGGTTGAAATCCCCACACAACCTTGAAGATCACTGGGTGGCCTTGGACCAGTTGCTGCCTATCAGCATAACCTACCTCACAGGGTTGTTGTGAGGATGAATGGAGGGGTGGAATAAATGTGAGTACAGTGGTACCTCAGGTTACATACGCTTCAGGTTACAGACTCCGCTAACCCAGAAATAGTACCTCGGGTTAAGAACTTTGCTTCAGGATGAGAACAGAAATTGTGCTCCAGTGGCGTGGCAGCAGGAGACCCCATTAGCTAAAGTGGTGCTTCAGGTTAAGAACGGACCTCTGGAACGAATTAAGTATTTAACCCGAGGTACCACTGTACCACCTCAAGCTCCTCGGATAAAATGTGGGATATAAATGCAGTGATAAATAAATAAATAAATTGCCTTACTAATGCAACCACAGAGTTGAAAGAGACGCCAAGATTCATCTGGTCCAACCTATGCCAATCAATGCAGGAAATCCATTACCATATCATCCCTGATTGGCCACACTAACCACCTGCTGCTGAAAAACATCTAGCAAAGGAGATCCCAAGATCTTTTGGGACTGTCTGTTCCACTGTCAAACAACCACCAGAACATTCTTTTTAATGCTCAGTCTAAATCCATTTTCCTTTTCTTGGGGGTGGGGTAATCTTGAGACTAAATCTCTTTTCTTGTATTTTGAACCCATACATAGAAATGCAGAGTTAGAAGGGTCCTCAATGGTCATATAGTCCAATGCAATGCAGGAATCACAGCTAAATAATCCCCGGCAGACTAGATGACCCCCAGGTCCAAAGCTACAATTCTGTGATTCTAGGGGGATGGAGATACCAATGGCATCTAGGCCATCCAGAGCCCCAGCATGGTAGTTTTACAAATTAAGCCTTCGTTACAGGATCAAGCTGTTAATGCACTAGTCAAAGAAGAAAGATGATTTTGCCAGCTGTAGCCCTGGTAAATTTTCTTTTTAATGACTCTCTCTTAACAGCTTCCCCCCTCCATTACATTGCTTTTTATTACCAAAAGGAGTTGGGGAGGGGAACAAAATCTTCAAAAGTCCATTTGATCCGCCAGCATGATGTTCTCTGTCCACCAGGAGTTCATTTAAAGCACTGCCGTGAAGACAACAGTGTCTGCGTGGCTCATTTTCATGTCAGCCGCATACGATTCCTTAATGTTGCCTTGCTTTGCTTAAGCGGAATGCCTGGCGCATAAAAGCTGGAAATATACAAGCAGATCAAATGCACCCTTTGAAGTGTATTACAATGAAATATCTCTTAAAATGCACACACACTGCAAACACACTGTCAGGGAACTGCCATTGGAACTAGAGGAGGAGGCGAGGCTCCACAGCGATGCTGGAGAGGGGCCAAGCAGGGAGAGAGGCAGGTCTCCGGTTGGGGAAGAAAATCAGTGCAACACCAGGGATAGAGGGTGGCCAATGGGGGAAGCAGAGAGCAGGCTCCGGGACTCTTCACTGGACACCAGCGGGGAGAGCACAGGTCCTCCGCTACCCACGCCCTCCCTGCGCAGAAGACTTCCGCGCAGGGAGAGTAGGAGGAGACTGGGCGTCAAACAACTTTTATGTTGGAAAAGGTTTAAGAAACGCCCACTGACGGATTCTGCCAGTGACTGAACAGCCACGGAGTGGATGGCTGTCCAGAGAGAAATGGTTTAACCAGCCAACCTAGCCCAGAGCGGCGGCAACTTATGCACAAGCAACCCCTAAAGCCATTACACACACAAAAGAGGGGGGGGCTGCCTATTAAACAGCTAACACTATCTACATTGCATTTCATTTTATTCCTCTCCCCCTCTGGTGAGCCAAAAAGAATAAGCAGGGAGGTTGATCCCTTACAGCTCTAACCTGTGTGATAAATCTTGTTTCAGCAATAACAACAAAAACAGCACTCCTTCTTTTGTGTGTGGGGGGGGGGGAGGGGGATGCATCTAGCCTTCAACAATGCACTGGTGAAGAGTGGAAACTGTGCCGACAGATCACATGAAGTCTTTGAGGTTTATATCTTAAAGTAAAGGAACCAATACATCAAGATCGATCCCAACACTGAACTTGGTGGGGTATTGTGTGGGGAGCTGCAACACATTTTTAAAGGAAAACCTGATTTCCGTCCTTGGGTCTTATTATTCAAGCACCATGAGATCTTATTATTCAAGTTTCTTCTTGGGGAGCAAAGGTCCCAATCAAATAGAACGTTAAGACCAGTTTCTCATTCCCCCACTCCTAAGCTCCATTCTTCACATCAGTTTGCAATAATAACAGAAGAGGTTTGCATGGAAATTCACCAGTATTTTACTGTGACTCTTTCCAAATATCCACAGTTTACCATGCAATTTTTTGCTTCATTTGCACATTTCTGCAAACTAGTTTTCCCCCAACGTAATGCATGTTTTATGCACACTTTATGCACATTTTTGCACCCAGTACTTGGCTGGGGAACTGCATTACAAAATTCAAAGCAGCGTGATTTCTGAAGGATGGTTGTGTTTTGATTTGTGTATTGTTTTGGAAAGTGGAAATTGGGCAGGTTCACTTTTAAATGCAAATTGAATTATTTTTTCCTCCATTCTTCATTATGGTTGTCGCTTAATTAAAAGAAAACCTAGTTGGTTGAGGGACTCATCGTAGGCTTCCTGGGAGAGCTAATGCCAGGCTAAGGAGTGAGGTGGGAATGACCTGGCTATCAAGTTACGTTCAAGGTGCTGGTTTTGGTGCATAAAGCCCTATACAGCTTGGGAGCCAAAATGGTTAATCATATAGAAGTTGTCATTGGAAAATAAAATTCCTAAATACTGAACCACCTTCTTCTTTAACCTGAAATGTAGTTTGTTTTCTTCCAAACTTTTGCATTGTTCTCCTGGCAGACAAAGAGCCAGTAAGTCATTGCAGGGTTGTATTTTTTTCACTGTTTTATCTTTTTGTAAACCACGTTGAGGTTTTGTTTTGTTTTTAACAATCAAACGGTGTACAAAATTCATGAAATGCATACATACACTTCACAGCCTCCCACTTTACCAAAGTTTCTGGCAAGATTCATAAACTCAGCCAATGGATTACCTGGATCTAGGTCACCAACATCATTTTAATGGCACTCTTATTTTCTGAATTCTTAACTGGATTATAACATTACCTGCTCTGAGATCACCTATCGTGAAATGTGGAATATAAATATAGAATAAAACAAACAATGCCCTGTACTGGATAGTCCCTCCCCACATTTAGTAGCTGACCATTGTGTACTTAGTGTCTGAATGTGGCTTCTATGTGTGTTCAACTGAGTGAGCATAGGAACATGCAAAGAACAGGGGATGGACGGGGCATGCTGAAAAAACAGGGGGCGTAGGGGGCAGGGTGTGCATGTGCATCGCTAACCCCTCCTACAGATATTGAGCCCCTGTGTAATCAGGCAAAATGCTGAAATAGGGCTCAGGTGGAATCTTGAAACCTACCCAAGCCACCCACCTATCTTCAGAAACACATACAGTGGTACCTTTGTACAGTGGTACCTCTGGATGCGAATGGGATCCATTCCAGAGCCCTGTTTGCATCCTGAGAAGAACGCACCCCGCGTTTGCGCTTCTGCACATGATGTCATTTTGAGTGTCTGTGCATGCGCGAGTGGTGAAACCCAGAATCAACCCGTTCTGTTACTTGTGGGTCGCCGTGGAAGGCAACCTGAAAATGTTCAACCTGAAGCATCTTTAACCCAAGGTATGACTGTACTCAAACGGCTTGGCTCCCAAACAAATCGGTTCCCAAATGCCGCATACCTGGAAGTAAGTGTTCCGGTTTGCAAAAGTTTTTTGGAAGCTGAACGTCCGACGCAGCTTCCATTTGAGTGCAGGAAGCTCCTGCAGCCAATCAGAAGTTGCGCCTTGGTTTTCGAATGGTTTCGGGATTCGAACCGACTCCTGGAATGGATTAAGTTTGAGAACCAAGGTACCACTGTATTACAATTTGGGGGGGGAACCTCTTTGGATGCAATCATTATTAGTTGTGTACAGCATGCAAATATCATATCCCATTTGAGAGGGGAAGATACTATTCCCCGCTGACTCCATCGTGCCTCTCCTGCTACCCCATAGATTGCTTTGATCGTAATATTGCTGGATTTCTGATGAATAGCACAGATCAAATCAACATACACTTGAACGCTTCTCACTCATCCATTTAATTTGCCACTAGTCACCTACGGTGAAGCTAATTGTACAGAAAAGTCAGAGTATTGAGAAAACATTACTCATGGCAAGCAACTACCCAAAGGTATTCTGGTGCAAGCCTACTTCTTAATGTAATCTGTAAAACTCAACGGCCCCAGAAATATTATACATTTATTAAGCATTGCGCTTTGTGAAGAAATATCTGAAAATGGGGAGGGGCCATGGATTGATGGTGAGATTCATGCTTGGGTCAATGGTCTAACTCAATGTGAGGAGCCTTTATAGGCTCAAGCCACCCAGTTGTATGAAGCTGGCTGTATTCATACAGCAGTTCATTCAATTTCCCTGCTTGCCTAACTGTTAATTTCCATATTATATTTTAGCTTTTATGTAATGTAAAAGCCACTTCCAGAAAATGAATGGAATAGAGAGCATGTTTTGCACCTATTTCCATGTTATTTGATTCCATTTTAAAAAATCCATTTGCAACCCTCTTAAGCCTTAACACTTATGGGAGTAAAGTGACAAAATTTGGGGTGGTTTACTGGCATACGGTTCTTTCCTATTTTTTCCATAGTGGATGCGGAGGAATGGTGAGAGGAACCAGCTGGGAAACCCCTAAGGGAGGAAGGCAGTGGGACGACAGTGTGTGGTCAGAGAGAGAAGAGGGAGAAGGTGGAGGAGGTGCTGAAAGCTGAAGAGGTAACAGGGTTTTGTGAGCAGGGAGAGTTTGTGGCAGAGAGAAGTCTAGAAGCAGAAGTGGGGGAGGAGGGAGGCCAAGAGACAGAGATGAGTTGAGCTGGTGAAGAAGCCAAGATATATTCCCCTCCTGCTGTGACAAGCTTCCCCCTGCCTCGGACTCCCAAGACCAGGAGAGGTATGAAGTGTGAGGAGCAAAGACAGGCATGCTGGTGTGTAGTCTCAGATTGCTTGGGAAAGACCTGAGGGAGGAGGAGACTTATACAACTGTGGGAAGGTGGGGACCATGCATGCCATTTTGTGTAAATAATTCCCCCCCAAAATAATGTACATTTGCATGTTATTTTCACCAATATTTGCACTTATATGCACACTTTATTTCCCTATATGCATTTTTTTGTTCACCAAGCTTGCCTAGAGAATCACATTGCAAAATTCAGACAAATGTAAATTTTGAAGACTTTCTCTGTTTCAGTTTGTGCATTGTTTTGGGAAATGCAATTTAAGTAGTTTTGTCTTTAAATGGGAACTGAATTCAAGTCTCTCCCCCACCCTCCCATTATTATACTGGGATGGCGGTTATACCATCCATTGGAGTCTGGTCCATTGGAGTGAAATTGGGCCAAACATTTTCCTCTCCTGGATTAAAATTTAGTCAGGAGCTGAGTAGTCAAATAAAAATACTTTGTGTGCTTCCCCCTACACAGCAGATTTTAGCCAGGCATGTATATTTTGGTCTGCCTCCTCCCTTTCTCAAATTCTCCATCTGCACTATACATTTAAAGTGGTATCATGCCACTTTAACCATCATGGCTCTCCCCCCTCCCCCGAGAGAATCACAGGAACTGTCATTCGTCAAGACTCTTCCCCTCACAGAACTCCAATTCCCAGAGTTCCCTGGGAGGAGGGATTGGTTGTTACACCACTCTGGAAATTGTA
The DNA here is from genome assembly GCF_964270895.1 of Podarcis filfolensis. Taxonomy (NCBI): domain Eukaryota; kingdom Metazoa; phylum Chordata; class Lepidosauria; order Squamata; family Lacertidae; genus Podarcis; species Podarcis filfolensis. The sequence goes on from NC_139618.1 coordinate 10,302,539, forward strand.
GCTCTGTGAGGGAAATATGATTCTCCTCACAACTCTCAACACCCTTAACAAACTATGGCTTCAAGAATTATTTGGCGGAAGCCATGATGGTTTGAGTGACATCATAGTGCTTTAAATGTATGGTGTGGATGTGTCCTTAAATAAGAATACTATCCATCCCACAATTAAGGCTTTTTTTCAGCTAGAACTCAGCAGAATTCAGTTCTGGCATCTCTCAGGTGGATGCCATTGCCATTCTAAGAGAACAAGGGAGGCATTCATGGCGAGTGCCAGCACCTCTTTTTTCTAGAAAAATAGCACTGCCCACCATAGTGGAGAAGACGATGGCTATAACAAACTGCAGCTCCCAAGATTCTTTGGGGGAACCATAATTGCCGAAAGTGTTATGGTGCTCCTTTGAATATATAGTGCAGATAAGACCAGGGAGAAGAGTTCAATCTGTTTCTTGCACCTCTGAGAAGCCAACTGGTAGGAACCGGAGGAAAACCAGATAAGAGCTAATCTTGTTTGAACAAATTAAAAAGAGCCTTTAGAGGAAATGCCACCCCACTGGTTCAGCCATATATTACCTGTTGCTAAATCACTTGAAAGCAGATGGAGGCGACCCAGGTGACAACAATGGAACATGTAGCCACAGTGGGACACTCACCGCTCAGAAACAAAACACACATTGCATTGGAGAGTGTCTTGAGACTTGGACACCACAGGGGAATGGAGAGCAATTTTAGACTCCTAACCTAAACATTCCATGTTTGATCCCTAACAAAGCAGTTAAGATCAACACCTCCACCTCCCCCAGAGAGAAAAGCGAGAACCAGCGACAGGAGATTACTCTAGAGGAACAGAGTCTAAATTGAGGCACACTGGTGTTGCTTCTCCTGTCTCCTGATTTTCCATATTATAGGGCAATTAACCCCTTGGGCTCCTCTTACTGGCTGCCAGCCAGCCACAGACGCCTGTGTGCACAATCAGGGCCTCTCGCATCACCAGCAAAGGGAGAGGAAGCGCCTGGTCTCTCAGTTAAACAGTTGCTGCTTGTGTAGCATGCCACAATGCAGGCTTGATATAGCGCAGAGCTAAACCAAAACTGGATCCTATTAGAAAAAAGTGAGACTGAGAGAGCATTTTGACAATAAAATAAATTTGAGGGATGGGATAACTTTGTTGATTTCAGTTTCTCGTTTTTCCAGTTCTCCACATTTCCTCATCAATTTGTATTGTGTGTGTGTGTGTGTATGTATAACAAGAAAGGGATCCATATGAAAATCCATCAGCATTCCAGTACAAATCAATTGTTTCAGTTCATGTATCATTTCATAAAGTGTGGATCTTATAGCTTCACCTTTCATGGAAACTGAATCGAATTTCTCCCCCCACATCCCTAGATGGGAGACATAATTCTAGACCTGTGTGTGGGTTAGTTATTGGAATGAGTGATGGAAGCTCTTACAGTGCTAAATTACAGTTGTACCTTGGTTTTCGAAGAGCTTAGTTCTCGAACGTTTTGGCTCCCAAACACCGCAAACCGGAAGTGAGTGTTCCAGTTTGTGAACTATTTGGGGAAGCTGAACATCCAGCGTGGCTTCCATGGCTTCCGATTGGCTGGAGAAGCTTCCTGCAGCCAATCAGAAGCTGCATTTTGGTTTCCAAAAATTTTGGAAGTCGAACAGACTTCCAGAACGGATTCCATTTGACTTCTAAGGTACGACTGTACGGAAATTTAAACTTTTTTTTTCTTTTTTTTAAAGCCCTTCCTAGAGTCTAGGAGAAAGGGAAGAGTTGAAGGAAAAGCACCATCCCATAGCTCCTGCTAAATTGCCAGCAAGCAAAGTAAGCTGACTGGGGCAGGTGGCACTGTCTGAGCTGCCATGATCATGAAGAGAAAAAACAAGGAGTGGAGGCACTGTGAGGGTAGCCTGGGTGATATGATTCTTTTTTGTGCCAGCCCTGTTGTTATTATTTTTATATAGAGGTTTTATATAGAGCCGGTAGGGACCCAGGTGGTGCTGTGAGTTAAACCACAGAGCCTAGGACTTGCCGATCAGAAGGTTGGCGGTTCGAATCCCCGCGATGGGGTGAGCTCCCGTTGCTCGGTCCCTGCTCCTGCCAACCTAGCAGTTCGAAAGCACGTCAAAGTGCAAGTAGATAAATAGGTACTGCTCCGGCGGGAAGGTAAACAGCGTTTCTGTCCACTGCTCTGGTTCGCCAGAAGCAGCTTAGTCATGCTGGCCACATGACCTGGAAGCTGTACGCCGGCTCCCTCGGCCAGTAAAGCGAGATGAGCGCCGTAACCCCAGAATCGGTCACGACTGGACCTAATGGTCAGGGGTCCCTTTACCTTTACCTATAGAGCCCGTGGGTCAGTCTTGGCCTGCCAGTGTGTGCAGATTGGCCCGTGAGGCGACTTTCTCCCCAGACCACTCCCACTTGCCCATCAGCTGCTGTCCACAGGTGACATCATCAGCTGGCGAGCAGAGAACTTCAGTTGTGCTGGGTGCTGTTTTGCCAGGATGATCTCCACAGTGAAGCTTTCACGGTGTCAACCAGGGATAGCCAACGTGGTGCCATGCAGGTGTTTAGCACTATATAACCCATCAGCCACGGCCCATGTGTGTAATGGTAAGGGAGGGATGAGGGCTCTAGTCTAAAACAGCTCAAGGTTGCCCACATAGGCTACCCTTGATGTAAAAGGATGGTTTATTGGGGGCGGGGAGTAAATTTTGGTTTCCTTCTGGTATCGTGGGAGCAATTCATACTGAGTTTTTGTTCCTCCTTGTATAAGAGGGCCAGGAAGCAAAACAGCACAGCTTTTAGACTTATCACTGCAGATTGCATGCTTCATCCTAGAGCAATTCCACGCCCACCAGCTCTTTCCTGACTCCAAAGCTTCTCCCTTGAAATTACTCATCTCGCTCAGTCATTAACAGAGATGGTTTAAGCACTCAAGAGAAATGTGTGTTTGTGTTTGAGGGGGGAGGGGTTGTGTATTTTCTTCCACAACATGCCCAAACGAAGATGGGGGAAAAAATCCCACCACTTTTGCCAAGCTTCATTCTATTTTCTGAGTCGAATGGTATATCCATCCACATGGGAACAAAGAAGAAATTTTGTGACAAGAGTTCTCTGTTGAAGACACAAAGTGCTCAGCAACTGAATTATCCCTTGGGTTAACTTAAAATGTTCCATTCCATTCTATCCATTACTCAAAAGTAGGGATGGGTGGATATGCCAAGTTTGGTTTCTCTCAGTTTCTCATTGTTCCAGTCTGAAGTTCAGTTTTCCATACTGGCACATAAGTTTGCAATTTCTTAAATTAATAAGAAGTCCCCATGAAACTTCCTCAGTGTTTCTGAGCTAATTTCTCCTTATCTACTCAGTTGTATGCAATTTTGCCAAATGCACACATTTTTTGCAAAGCAATTTCCCTAATATAATGCATTTTTTTGAACGTCGTTGTCACCAAAATGCACATTTCTATGCAGACTTTACCATGGCATTTGTACCTTTCGGACATGCTACTTGGCTGGAGAACCACACTGCAAAATTCAGAAGAGTGAATTTTGCAGGTTGGCTGTCCTTAAGTGTTTGCATTGTTTTGAAAGGTGTGCATTTCTTCATTTCACCTTTCGGGGCAAACCGAATCAAATTTCTCTCCCATCCTTAGAGGTATATCACAAAAACCCTCCTGTCTGCCTTCGAAATTAATGCAGGTTTGACCCATGAGACAGAGTGAGGTAAGGCATTCTTTGCAACTAAATGCACACTTAAAATTTGACACAGGTCTCCTCCATAAAATGTGTGTCCATCTCCACTTTGCAACACTGGCCCAGACTCCTCTAGATTGCTTTGTAGAGCCCTGCCTTAGATGCTGAAGCTTCATTTCAGACACTGCAGAGGGAAAAGGCCATTTGATATGTTGCTGCACCTAGTGACAGTTTCTTACAAATGGCAAAAGAGGAACAGATGTCCAGCAACCTTTCCACCAGACCCTGCATGGTTCTGCCAAAGTATCAATGGCTTGCCTTAAGGGAAAACACCTTGATGAAGATTTTCCCTCCATTAAGTGAACAATCTTACACCTGGGTAAATGGCCAACATTGTGCTCTCAAGCTTGACCTTGCTCCAAGGGCTAAACTGAATCCAAGTTGTGCCAATGGAGCTGCTTCACTGGAATTGGATGTTGGCTTGCTTTTAATTCCAACTGCAAGCGACTTTGCTCAGATAATAGACCTAACATAACACTTCTCCCTGCCTTGCCGTAAAGCCCCATGAAACAAACACCATGCTCTTAATTAAAAGTGAAAAACTTAATGCATCTCCGATGTTTCTAGTGCCACCGCTAATTCCACTCAATTAGGACAATAGACTTCCCATTATTACTGAACTCTTAATTGCTGGAAAGTTATCCTGCCTAGTAATTGCTCACTACTAAGCACGGTCGTGCTTACGGATGTACAAAGCTATCATATGAGACTCAACTCCGCCCCCCCCCACCTTGCTCCAACAAAGGCATGCACGATAATAACAATAATAAATTTATTCCGACAGTGTATCACCTTTACCTTCTCCTTGTCCGCGCTTAGAGAGCAGATCTATTTTGTACAGTATCGACATCTTGGGATCAGTGCCACAGTTATTTGTACATGTCATGTAATGGACTCGCCGCAACCAAAGTAATCACTGTAGCTGTCATGTCAGTTGAGGGAAGGAAATGCCAAAAAAAGAAGAAGATGATGAAACAAATAGGATCACAGAAGAACACACTGGATCCACTGTTCTAAAGCCACCCAAAATGCCACGTCAAGAGGCTAAGATTGAGCTGGAGCCACAGAAGTGAGCTCTAGGAAACATGGGATTAAAAAAAAGCCCCACAAGCAAACCAAAACTCATTTCCCCTTGGACAAAGGACTCTTGTATGCCTCTTCTTTGCAGCAGATGGACAGAGAGAATTCTTTCCAGCAGTGCCCCTTCGACACCCAGAGTGCAGATGTTTTGCTGGGAGTTTACAGGAATCAGGCAGTCCTCCCTCCGTCAATAATCCCCTGCCACTAAATGTGGCAAGCAAAGATCTTGCCTTGTGAGCTGATCACGCTGATCACCGCCCCAAGTCATCAAAAGGACATCAAGCATTATTCTCACTCTCCACAAGGCAAGAGATGTCTAAATCCCCATGATAAGGCAGCATGAAACTTGAACTGCCTTGTCCCTTCTTTGCCAGCTGAGATCTGCTTCGCTCTAAGCCCCAACTAAGTCAGCTTTGTGCTAATTTGCTGAGGCGTGCACACACACACACACACACGCTAAAGGATTATCTCCAGCGCCAGACCTAAGCAATCTACTCAAGCCCCACTGATTTGTCTCCCTTTACAAAGCAGAAAAGGATGCACAAATCAGAACCTGCTATTTCAAAAAATTGAATCCTGCGAGGTCAACAGTCCTGCCAATGAAGGCGGCTGAAAAATTAGCTACCGTGAAAGGTCAAGTAGCACTGAGCACTCTGCACATGTTCAGTTGCTGTGCTTTTGCCAACCTAGATTTAGAATGGGCATATGCCCTACTTAACAGAGGATCATCCTCTATTTGAATGGGTGTCCATTACAAGGATCTCTCAAGAAAGTCACCATTTTGCAGGAGAGGTTCAAGCGCATGCCTGAGTTTTTGTGCATTTAAAGTGAAATAAAGCACGTTGTCTCCCAAGTGCAACAAATTCACTTTAAAACAAACCTTTTGCAGTATGGAAACTGATGAAGAAAAGCACTGAAAAATGTGGGATGAGGAAATGATTGGCAAGATGCTTGTGACACTCCACAAGCATATCAGAATGAATGCTCACTGTCACATATATGCCCCATAAACAAATTAGAACAAATGCTCAGTGGATATGATGATGATGATGATGATGATGATGATGATGATGATTTATATACCGCCCTTCATCCGAAGATCTCAGGGCGGTTCACAAGATAAAAATACAGGTTAAAGCACAAATAAATATGCCTCCATATAAGCTTTGCCTGCATCCAAAGGCATTTCCTGCTTATTTTTGTATTATATTCATGTTTTCACATGAGATCAAAGCCACTTCTGGAAACACAGCGGTACCTCAGTTTTTGAACGTGATCCATTCTGGAAGACCGTTCGACTTCCGAAACGTTCAAAAACTGAAGCATGCATTTCCGAAAGCATTTACATCTGGAAAACTCAATACGGAAGCCACGAGGCACATTAGGCTTCTGAAAAGTGTTCAAAAACCGAAGCAGTTACTTCTGGGTTTTTGGCGTTTGAAAGCGAAATGTTCGACTTCTGAGATGTTCAAAAACCAAGGTGCATTGTGGAATATAGTGCAAATTTAGTGACTTGATCAACATCACTGATTTTTTCCTATGGGATTCCCATTTGGGGTTTATGATATACCTATCGGCCAGCCATCTTCATAACGCAACATACTTGCACCAGCCATTTGAGTGACAGCAGATTCATTTGATGTATCTTTACTCTGTTGTTAGAAAAGGTCACACCTGGATCAGCAAAACTGACCATCTTCACCAAGCACATTGGGGGGAACTGAATTGGGGGTGGGACACAATAATCTTCCTGAGAACAACAGAAGATCATCACATACCATATTGGCCTGAATATAAGCCACACTTTTTTTTCCAAATTCTGGCTGTGAAAAGTTAAAGAGCAGCTTATATTCATGACCTTATGGTATCGCTATTGAAAGAGCTGCCCACAAGGGCTGTCGGGGGTGTGGGACAATGGTGCCCGTCCCGACTGCAGCTCCCAAGCCTCCCCCAAACCACCAGAAAGAAGGGGGAACGGGGGAAGACTGCCAGCAAAGAGGAGCGGCTCCCCCCTGGAAGCAGCCCAGGAGTGTGAGGGAATGGTACCCATAGGATTTTCTTCTACATTTGCCATTTACGGGTGTGAGTGCCTGCGGAATTTTAAGGGAGCAGCTTATATTGTCTCCCCCCCCCCAACACTTGAATTTTAAAGGTGCTGCTTATTTGCGGGTGCAACTTATATTTGTGCCAATACGGTAATGTTGTTCTCAAACAGATGGGTGGTGATGGCAGCCAGTGGACAGAGCTCTACTTGCTGCCACTTAATTTCCCCTGCATTTTGCCTTGCATCCAATATGTTACAAAAATCTCCCCCACCCTGATTTCACGGTTCATGAATGGGAGTTGGGGTCAGACTATGGGCAGCAATCTGAGATGAGTCAAGAGCCAGGAGCTTAAGACAAGCCAGAAGCTAATTGCAAAGAACAAGGCAGGTTAGCAGAACAACCTAGAAGTCAGGACCAAAGGATGGAAAAGTAGACTGGATTGAGAAGCAAGCCAGAAATTGGGGCTGAGAGCCAGCCATGGATAAAAGAACACACAGATGTTCAGAGACCTTGTTCCTTGAGCTGGAAGCCCTTTTATACTCCATCCAGCCTAGGAGGTTCATTAAGCCCAGCTGAGTGGACAGAGGCTATGCAAAGCCAGAAGATTCTTCACTGAGAAGGCTGCCAACTGCAGTTCAGCAGTTTACCACATGGGGTAGTCACATTCAGGTTCCAGATATTCCTGGCAATGGGACAACAAAACCAATGGAGGGATTTTGGCTCAGCCTTTATGAAGTCTGTGGCTGAACCTCTGCATCTCATCACTGTCTGAGCTCTGGAACAGTATGAGCCATTGCTCATCAGAGTTTCTGTGGGTGCCAGTGTCTGGTCTATGATGCCAGGTGTTCCCTTCATTTGCCAGCAGAGCTTCTGCTCTCTCAGATGTCAAAGCCCTCATAAGCTATGTTGACAAACGTCTTTATACTGCAGCTTTGGGTGACATCTGGGACCCTCGGCATTGGCCTTCTCACCATCCTTTGGCCTGTGTCCCTCTTCTACGCTGTGCTCTTGCCCAAGTGGATAGTGAAGAAGCCATCTCTTTGAGAAGAGCTGGTGTGCTGGTCCCGGGGACTAACCGAGAGGCGAGGTCCGAGTCCAGTCCGAGGTCAATGGTGCAATATGAAAGCAGTCCGTAGAAGTTGAAGCTGGGTGCAGAGCAGGGCGTCAGGTGAGGTCAGGAGCTCCGGCAGGGAAGCAGGTCAGGGATCAGACTGGAACTGTCAACCAATGATGCTGCTCCCACAACTTGGGACTGGGGCTGGCTGGCTTTTATCTCCCCTGAGGCATAGGGCAGCCCCGATCCTCAGGTGACTCACCTCTCCTGGCCTGGAGGCGAGCACTCCTCCTACGGGAACTTAGTTCCCTCCACCTCTCTGCCCTGAGCCTCTGCAGCTCAGGAGAGGCTGGAGGGTTACTGGACCCAGAGGCAACCTCAGCTTCCCCTGGCAGGGCTGAGAGTGGAGCACCTGCAGGCAATGGGTCCTCCATCACCTCAGGAGTCAGAGCAGACTCAGCTGGTGCCTGCACCTGAGGATCCAGTACAGGTGAGGACCCTTCAGGCTCATGCCCCAGCCCTGGCTCAGCTGGTTCTGGAGACGGGGACTCCTGTGCAGGCTGGGATTCCTCAGGTTCAACATCCGAATGCGATTCCCAGGCCATCACAGCTAGGATGCTTGGCTGGTTGACCCAGACATGGACCTCAATGAGCTCTATCTTGTCAGGAAATAGATATTAACAACAAGTTTTATTACTTCTCTATGGGATTCTCTATAAATATGGTCAGAAGTACTCATCTGAAACATAAAAGTGAGAACCTTTGACCAAAGTGATAGATGAGGTGATAATCAGGTTAACAGAAGTGCACTGCCAGTATGACACACCTACCCACTTGTGTCTTGTGGGAGGGCTCAATTCACACATAGTGCACTGAGCCCAGAAAATCCTTTTGGCCCCTCATAGACCAAAGTAAGTTCTAGCAGGAAGCTCCAGTGTTTTTCCTGTTACATTTGAAAGTTGGCCTAAATTTGCATCCAAACATATAAATCAGAACATGCAAATTTGTACTCCAAATCTTTTAAGCAATAACCCTTGCCTCTTTCTCTTCTCTGGATTCCACCTCTATACACCTTTCTCAAGTCTCAAGTGGCCTTACTCCTCTGATTGTGAATGAGGGTGGGAGATTCATGGAAGTTTCTCAACCTCAGTTTCCCATGTGAAAAAGTGGGAATTATGCAGAGGCACATCAACATGGGGCGAGGAAGTGCCCTCCTTGACTGGCTATGAGTGAGGAATAGCTGGCCACTGTTCCATGTAGTGAAGCACACATCTGCTGCTCCACAGTGAAGAACTTTCCATGCTCTGCTTTGGCTCCATCCACAGGCCATTGGGCCATCTTCTTGAATAGATTGTTGTAATGCAATATATGTGGGGCTGCCCTGGAAGGCAGTCCACAAACTGCAGCATGCACAAAATTAGGCCACCTGTTTGTTGATCCAATCAGCTTATCAGGACCACATAACACCAGTTCTGAAGGAGATGCACTGCCTGGCAGTATGCCACCCAGCCAAATTTAAGGTGCGAGAGATAACCTATTGAGCCCTTAGGGGACACAGGTGGGCTGTGGTCTAAACCACTGAGCCTCTTGGGCTTGCCAATCAGAAGGTCGGCAGTTTGAACCCCCACAATGGGGTGAGCTCCTGTTGCTCTGTCCCAACTCCTGCCAACCTAGCAGTTTGGAAGCACACCAGTGCAAGTAGATAAATAGGTACTGCTGCGGCAGGAAGGTAAGTGGTGTTTCCATGCACTCTGGTTTCCGTCACGGTGTCCTGTTGCGCCAGAAGCCACATGCCTGAAAAGCTGTCTGCAGGCAAACACTGGCTCCCTTGGCCTGAAAGTGAGATGAGCGCCACAACCTCATAGTCGCCTTTGATTGGACTTAACCGTCCAGGGGTCCTTTACCTTTACCTTTTTACCTACTGAGACCTTAACAGTTTTTGACCTAAATACTTAAAGAACCACCACCTCCCATATCAAACTGAATGTGAGTCAACTGTAGCTGATGAGTATATAAATCATTTTAAAGAATAAAATAAACAAGTGTAACCTTTCCACAGCATGAAAGACTTCTAAACTACTTCTACACCCCCAAACTCTGTGTTCACACTGCACTGTCTTCCTTACCTCCTTCCATTTGACTTCACATGCCTCTGTAGGAACTGCTACAAAATGTTCCAGAGACAACAGAAGCTGCCTGACAAATATTTCAAAGAGGTTCCATCCTTTCCCGTGAATACAAACTTCTCTCCCTGATAATACAAGGAAGGGGTCAAGGCGAAATAAACTCAGATCTCCAGACTGAAGCTTCTTTCCTCCCCTTAAAGAAAAAAAAGCTCTAGAAATCTCTGCACGGAGAAGGAGGCTGAAGGTGGGTGGGTGTCGATGGAGGAGAACAAAAGCACACAAAGTGCTGGAAGGAAGTGACCTTTCATATTGAGCCATTTCTCCCACTGGACAAAGTCCCTGCCCGTGCGTTACTTTTTGATGCAAATGCCTATCAGAAAAGGAACTGGTGGGTAACAGATTTTTTTTAAAAAAAGGAATAGTGATGTCAGAGGAAGGGGGGACTGAAAGCTTCAGAAAGGCTACGTCTTCCATTAATCTCCAACACAGAAGCCTCAGTTTCTGAACACCCCCAACACACACACACACACACACACACACACACACACATGGAGAGAGATTTATTCAAACAGGATTGTTCAAGCGATAGTTGTGGCTAGTGGTGTTGCTGAAGGTTATAAGTTGAGTGTCCCAGGATTTGTTCTTTTCTCTTTAATGGGTTTCTGTAGTTTCTTACCACTGTGTTGCACTTCTATTCTGCTCTTCGAGGCAGTGAACGTATTTGCATATGGAACATTTCTAACCCTGGCTTGAAGACTGCAATAATCAATCAGATTTACCATATGTGGAATACACATTTGCCCAGTGTGCAATGCTCGGATCTAGGTTCGAACCAAAGCGCTGTTTCCTGACAAAGTTATTCTCATTCTCAGAACATTATAACTAGGGATGTAAGAAGACAGAGATTTCCCTTGAGAATTGTCTTTGTCAGCATCAGCACGGCTTGGTTTCCACCAAACAACACAATATTCATCTCGCTGTCTACCAACATAGTTTAAATAATGTATTTTTCTGTGTATAAGACTATATTTTTTCCTAAATTTTTGAAGTTTAAAATAAGGGGTTGTCTTATACATGGATAGTGCATAGTGCATTTTCTTAATTTTGGGTTAAAAAAATAGGGGTCGTCTTATACATGGGGGCATCTTATACACGGAAAAATACGGTAATTATTTATGTAAGTTGTGAATAATAGCTACTGGGAATCACAGGTAGGGGGCAGGGTCTGGCCTGGAAGGGCTACTGGCCTGATCCATCAGGGTCTTCTTATGTTCTTATAATTATGGGCCGAATTACATACCTAGCCTGCTGGTAATTCTTGGGCGTATAATGACAAGTTTTTGTGGACTGTGAAATAGAAGTTCAATAAATCAATGGACAGGCAAACAACGAAATGAAAAGAGAGCCCTCACTTGGATGTCCTGTTGGGTGCTGGCAGTGCTCATTTTCTTTTCACAACACCCCTTTGGGTTGAGAGAAAGGGAGACAGACAGACAGACAGACAGACAGACAGACGGATGGATGAATGCAGGGAGGGAATCTTCAGCCACTGAGAGGAGACTTGAATCTGGGTTTCCATTCTGCTAATTTGACACTCTAACTCAGCCCATGTGGAAATGGGGCCTTCCAGATGTTTTGGGCTACAACTCCCATCAGCTGCACCCAGCTAATGGGAGCTGAAATGCAGAATATTTCCAGGGTGACAACGGCATTGGCCCACCCATGAGGAAAGGTGAAGCGACTGCCTCAAGTGGCAGTATTCACAGGGGCAGCAGATCCCAAGACCAATCTTTCCTCCTGCCTTGTTCCTGGCACACCAATGTATGAGTCTTTGTACATTGGGTTACATTCCAGCTACGCATCTGCATTATACATTTAAAGCAGCATTGTACCACTTTAAACAGTCAAGACATCCCCCAAGGTATCCTGGGATCTGTAGTCTGTTAAGGATGCTGAGAGTTGTTGAGAGACCCCGTCTCTCCTTACAGAACTACAGTTCCCAGAATGCTCTACCTCTCAATCCCTCTTCCCAGGGAACTGTAGCTCAGTGAGGGGAGTCAGGCTCTCCTAGCAACTCAATGACTATAATCACCACATTTTTGAAGGAAAGGCCTGTTTGAAGAGGTAGCTGAGTGCTTTAAATGCAGTGTGAATTTGGCCTTAGTCAAAACAGACTTTGTTGCTTAATCGTACATTTTTAGCTTTTTCTTGTTTCATATTCTATCCTAAACTGTATATGTTTTGTGAGTTGTTTTCATGCCGTGGAACCTTCTGATGATGGCTAAGAAATATTTCAGATTAAATAGACTCAAAATGCATTGGGCTGAGAAACTGTCTTCTGCACATTCTTTGGTTTTCTAGAATGTGTACCAGCCGTGAGATGGGGGCTCAAATGCAGCTTTAAGTGATGTGTGAATTACATGCGAAATCTATCTGTATTTTTGATTTTATATATATATATTATTTTTTCTAAGCGAAATGAAGGGCCGTTTTGTCTGACACCAAGATACAGTGCTGTGGTTTTTATTCTGTCAGTCTGTGGTTTGAGTTTCAACGTTCAGCAGGGAGAGAAATGATAGCTTTGTATACCAGGAGATATTTGCTGGAAACATGAGGTTTATTGAGGGTTCTGTTTTATTTATTATTAATCCTTAACCAGCCTTATTAACTCTTAACTGTTTGTGAATTAGTCTGACAGGCTTTTTTCCCCCTGACCTGCCTAAACAGAGATCCATTCTTCTCAACTGGGAGACGTTTTGACCCTTTGAGATAGTCTGATACGCCACCATGTATTTTTAAATGGAGCATTGTGTGGACAACCAAAGTAATTTCCTTGTGAAGTTAGTTTAAAACGATTCCCCCGTGAGTTTAAGAAAATGCTTGTCTAGACTTTTCCTCCCCTTTCCTCCCGCTCCTTACCACATTTCATTAATGCAAAGTATAGCGGGGTGTGTGTGTGTTATACTTCAGCTTTCTACGTTTCGACCACTGAAGGGTGTGCTGGGGAGATGTTATGTCATCTGTAAGCATGATTGTGCTTAAGCAGTGCTTACACGATTGGGTGTATGTGTGTGTCATTTTTTATTTTATTTTTTGCAAAAAGCAAACATAGCTGACCCACAAGGGGGAGAAAAATCCCCATTTATTAGGCCATCGGAAAAGTCGCAAAATAGGGGACAAGTTTTTGAGTTCTCCACAACTCTTCATCAGGCTGGGCTGAGGGAGGGGAAAAAAGTTGGTTTACTGCTAAAGCCACAAAGCCTGCATTGGTTTCAAGATGGAGTGTAGGTAGAGGCAGCAGGCTTCAGAGCCAGTGTGGTGTAGTGGTTAGAGTGTCGGACAAGGGCATGGGAGACCAGGGTTCAAATCCCCACCCAGCCATGGAGCTTGCTGGGTAACCTTGAGAGGGAGGAGAACCATATACAGTGGTATCTCGGGTTAAGAATTTAATTCGTTCTGGAGGTCCGTTCTTAACCTGAAACTGTTCTTAACCTGAGGTAACAATTTAGCTAATGGGGGTCTCCTGCTGCCGCCGCACAATTTCTGTTCTTATCCTGAAGCAAAGTTCTTAACCCAAGGTACTATTTCTGGGTTAGCAGAGTCTGTAACCTGAAGCATCTGTAACCTGTAGCGTCTGTAACCCAAGGTACCACTGTATTCATATTGAGCTCTTTGGAGAAGAGGTAGTATGTAAATATACACGTAATAATAAATAAATAGCAAAATAAAATAAAATCATAGAATTGTAGAGTTGGATGGGACCCTGAGGATCATCTAGTCCAACCTCCTGCAATGCAGGAATATGTAGCTGTCCTCTACGGGGATCGAACCTGAAACCTTGGCATTATCAGCAAATAAAACAGATTGTGCATATTTTAGTTTATAGCCTATTTTAGCTCACAGCTAAGTAGGAATGAAGAAAATGTTATGCTATTCATATGTTATCCTTTACAGAGGAGAGTCCTCTATTTGGAAGGGCTGCCTAGTACAATGATGAAGAACCGTAAGGACACAAGAATATCCCCTGCTTTTGGTTAGTTTGAAGGCCCATCTAGTCCAGCATTGTCTTCTCACAGTGGTCAGTCAGGTTCCACAAAGGGAAGCCAAAAGGCAGGAAGAGTTCACTTGTGGTTCCCAGCAAGTGGGAAACACTGGGCTGTGAGCACTCCAATTGGAGAACAGCCTTGACCAAAGGTGTCATGGGCTCTGAAGATGCTCAAACTCAGGACGGAATTGGAGAATCGTGCCAAGAGGAAGGCACACATGGCAAATCCTCACCACAATCAATTTCTGCCTGGAAACATATATCCTCACTGTGGAAGGGTGTGTGGAGCCAGAATTGGCCTCCACAGTCACTTACAGACTCACTGTTAAGATCGTGTTCATGGAAGACAATCTTACTCGGCTACAAGTGATCGCCAAAGAAGAAGACTGCCTTTGACGGCGGAGGTAAAACATAGCCTTATATATACAGCTTTTTAACAACTATAATAATATATAAGTTGAATCCATTTTTTATATTCTTTTTCTTCCTCTCCCTGCCCCCTGTTTCATTGCAGCCACCATTGATGTGGCCATTGATAGTCTTATCCACCCTGATTTTCCCTCGTCATCTTTTAAAGCCATCCAAATTGGTGGCCATTCCTGAGTCTTGTGGGAGTGGATTTCTCAGCTTAACTGTGAGAAGAAGTGCTTCCTTTTATCCGCCCTGAATCTCCTGCCCCTCAGCTGAGGATGACCTCAGCTTTTTCCGGTATAGTATTCTAGAATTGTGAGGCAGGATGAGAAAGTTGAAGAAGAAGAAGAGTTTGGATTTGATATCCTGCTTTATCACTACCTGATGGAGTCTCAAAGCGGCTAACATTCTCCTTTCCCTTCCTCCCCCACAACAAACACTCTGTGAGGTGAGTGGGGCTGAGAGACTTCAGAGAAGTGTGACTGGCCCAAGGTCACCCAGCAGCTGCATGTGGAGGAGCAGAGACACGAACCTGGTTCACCAGATTACGAGTCTACCGCTTTTAACCATTACACCACACTGGCTCCCTCTGGTACTCTCTATCTGCTTTGCACACATGATACCTAATCTTAATGGGATGAGATGTTCTGTATAAGATTGTGTAGGTCTTTAATGCTGAACAAAAAACCCTGCACTTTAAATAACACAAGAAGAGCCTGCTGGATCAGCTCAGTGGCCCATCTGGTCCACCATCCTTTTCTCACACTAGCCAAACAGATGCCTACAAGAAATCCACAAGCAGGACCAGAGCATAACAGCACCATCTGCTCCAGTGATTTCCAGCAAGCCTACTGCCTCAAACTGTGACTGCAAAGTAAAGCCATCATGGCTAACAGCCTACTCCATGAACGTGCCTATTTTTCTTCTAAAGCCATCCAGATTGGTGGCCATCGTGGACTTGTGTGGGAGCAAATTATGAATCTTCGTGGCTCATGATATACAAATTTTGAACTGCATCTTAAGAGTCTGTACGCTGAAGCCCTACCGGTCACATCTGGACACCATTCCTCCAGAGGAGGTGCAAACACACATTTGATTCCCTCCCCCAACTTTACTGAAGAAATGAGAAGATATAGAAGGAAAAGGCCCCAGCAGAACATAAGCTGGGCAGAGGCTTCACATAGACTTTTCTGCATTAACATTCTACAAGCCTTTTCAAGTCTTTTTTGGCCTTGACTAATTTGCATAGTGTAGGGTCAGGAAGGCTCCCTGATTTCACCACCATTCTACTGTTTCGACGGGGTCACAGCAGTGACATATGAAAATAACCCAACTTTAATTGATACCGGAGCTGCCAAGCGGCTGAATTTAAAACTCCCTTCAGCCCCCTTCCTTGTAAGTCTAATGTTAATGTATGGCCCCATTTGCTGAAAGGTGCCAGAGACCATAACGTTCTTTTTTGCAGTTGTAGCAATTGAGGCTTTGAAAAATTCATGCCATGCTCTCCGAGCCTGACAGTTTCTCTCCAGTGCTGGTGCTAAATTTCTAAAATGAGAAGGACCAGGCCTCAGACTCTGACCTGGATCCTACCCTCTAATCCCTGACGTGTGGGAGAGCTGACTGGAGTGGCTTAGCGAGGAAGGAAGCAGGCTTTTGTTCTGGGGAGGGGGTCGCAGCAAAGTAGGAGAGGAGCTGCTTTGCATACACACCAAGCCAAAGTTCCATCTCTGCCACCTCCTTTTAAAGGTTAAACTATATCTGGTGACAGCTGCTACCAACCATTACAGGTCTAGATGGGCCAACGGTGTGATTTGCTTCCTATTTCTCCATGCGGATGACACTGACAAAAATAATAGTAACGGAAAATAAAGTAGGAAAATAAATGAATGTGGACTTTAGGTTCACTATAGGAACACCAGCAGAGCCATGCTAGGTCAGGCCAAACACTTCCCTAATCTAGCACTGACCAGACTTATTGATAAGATTTGTTACCCTCCTTTCATAATAAAGTTGCAGGGTGGGTTGCAATAATGCAATCATACAGTTAAAAGACATGTAGAGCAGTTAAACAAGGTGTCAGGGACTGGACAGAGGAGGAATGGTGGAGACCACCTCCCCCTCCTGAACCTTCCAGAGAAGAGGAAGATAGTATAGATTTAGAACAGTGGTTTGAGGAAGGTCACTGTTCAGAGGTAGATGAAGAGCAGAGTTGAGAATTAATGGGAGAAGAAGGGGGGGCAGCAGAGCTGGAGCAGTTGGCTGACACATTATCACTAGAAAGCATTCCAGACCCTCCTTCTCCCAGAACCTGGTGAGCATTGGAAGTAGGAGAGCAAAGGGCTTGTAGGCAAATGGCCCTAAGCGGCCACCCTAAGGCTGAGTGGTGCTGTTGACGATTGAGAAGGGAAGGGGGGGTGAAGTTTACTCGGAGCAACGCCATTACTCCTAGAGGCTGCATTTCTAAGCTGCTCTCTGTGAATATTGAATAAAAGAACTTGGTAAGAGATTTACTTGTCTATCTGTTCCCAGCAGCCTACCATGTGGGGGTGGGGATCAGATTCCCTGACACCTGACGCAAGATCATTCCAACCCAAGCAGAACAGTATAGAGTCAACCAAGGGGAGAGGGGGTCTCTCAAAAGGCAATACCTTAGCTGTCAAAAGGTGTATCTCCAGCGTATGGTGGAAGCTGTACAACAAAGGTACTAGGGCCACCTTTCTGGAAGGAAGTTCCACAGTTTAGGTGTTCGTTGCCACAGAGGAAGTCCTGTCCTGGGTCACCACTCCCCGCACTCCAGAGGATGGCAGAACTACCCTCTGCCTTCTGGAAGCTGCTCTGTTAGATAAACTGGCCACAGTCCACCAATTTCAGTCTGCCCTCAGCCAGCCCAGACCTGCCTGCCTTCTTACCTGCAACCAGTTTAGAGAGTGACCCTGGCTGTCGGTTTTGCTCTCAAAGAACACAGAAGGTAAGAGGATGGGGGAGAAAACCATAATTATGGTAGTTGGCTCCTCCTTTCAGTGGTTCTGGCTCCACCAGAGCTTCCAGCCATCCACCCTGCCATTGTGAACCTGAACTTAACTATGGTTCAGAAGCTGGTTAACTATGGTTCAGAAGCTGTCACCACCAGAAAGCTACTGAAATGTGAGCAAAGAGTAGGAAAAGATGTCAATCTACTGTCGAGGCTTAGCTGCTTTTGCTGGTGCTTAAAAAAAATATGTAATAGACCAAGGTTTAAGTTATTGACTGTCAGACACTTCAACTTTAATGATGGTTTATTAACTGTAGATAACATCAGCTATGGTTAACATAGCATGATCTGGTGTTAACGGCAAGCCAGCTCTCTGCTTATTTGATTTCCGGAGTTCTCTCAACATTAGGAACAAGCAGTTAGTCTACACACCTCAATAATGGGTTTGCTCTTTTTTATGATACACACATGGAGGGGAGTCAAAACTCACTGCTCAAACATGGCTTTGCATGATGAAGGTCCCAGGTTCAATTCCAGTTGACTCTTGAAATAAATTATATTCTTAAATAGAATTTTAAAACTCCATTCCTATGATGAGGGAACCAACATTGAAAGTGAATCCTGCAAGCTTTTTTTTTTTTTGAATTTTTTTTTTATTTTCAATGCAGAATCATAACAAAAATTACAAACATTGAATCCAAAATAATACTATACAAACAAAAATCCCCGGAACATATAGGGAAAAAAAAACAGAAAATGAAAGAAAAAAAAGCAAAGGAAACAAGACTAAACTAAACAAAAACGAAAAAACACACATCTACAGAAAAAAACCATATCATTACGTACATAAACACAAATTGACTTCCTTTCTTTGTTCTAAGACCTCAAAAAATTTACTCTTACTGTGTTGTTGTGTCTAATTAGATTACTTCCACCTTGGTACTTTTTTTTTTACACCATTTTTCTTTTCCTTTAACCCTGTAAAGCATCATTCATTACATACCAATATACTAACTCCGGAACAATGTTTTTTCATATACTCTTTAGCACAACCCCATTCTTTTAATAATTTCTGGTCCGATTGTCCCCTTATGAATCCTGCAAGCTTTTAAGGCAACAAAGAGACTTCTGCTTCAAGGTTGGGAGGATAAATAGCATTCCATATTCTACTCAATGGTTTAAAAGAACTTACTGCCCATTCTATGCCTGAATGTACATTTTCTCTTCAATCAAATTTGGATATAAAATTTAGACATATAGGTTGGAAGTGCAGCAGTAGGGATCATTCAGTTTGCAATGCAAGGGTTAACTCTTTTATCAGTAAATCAACTAACCAAGATGGTAGGGGTGGAGGTGTTGCTTAGCAACCAGTGAAGGTGGCATAGCCTTTAGCCAGGCAAGAGGTTCTCTGATTGGCTGTGAAGATGTTTCTGGTGAATGACAGTTTATATCTAATTTTGCTCTTAATGAGGTCTGCCTTAGAAGAAAAAGAAAAAAGAAAAAACCTATTTGTTTCTTTCTCCACAAGTTATATATTATTTTGTTCAGTTTTCTCAGTAAAGTGCTATTGTGATTTTCTTTCTCCCACTGAACTCCATCTGCATCATTTAAATGACTTTGCTAACAATATGGACTGCCTATATTAATAAATATGTTTGAATTAGAATTGTATTATTCTTATCCTTTATGTGAGCTGGCATTATTTCATTTTTCTTTCTGTTATGCAAGCAACTCCTTGTTTATGCTTGTTCAAGTGTACTGCTGCAAACTCGGAAGTGGCATGAAAAGGGGCAAAAACGGCCCCAAAAGAGCATGAAAATGGCAAAAAAGGTGCGAAAACAGCACCTGGCAATCCTACAAGTCTTTGCAAGGGCAATCCCAGGAGCCCTTGAACTGACCTTTGAGGCTTGTGGATAGTTGGAAGTTTAAGCAAGGAGGTTTGGAGGGAGGGATTGTAGTAGAATTTGGTGGATCTGGTAAGTGCTGTTGTTTTTTTAAAAAAGGGTTTTCAAGGGTTTCCAGAGGTTTAGAGGGTGCTTGCAGGCTTTTGCAATGGTGTTTCCAATACAGTGGTACCTTGCTTCTGAAACACCTTGGTACTCAAACAACTTGGAACCCAAACACGGCAAACCCGGAAGTGTTCCGGTTTGCGAACCTTTTTCAGAGGCTTAAACGTGCTCTGTTGCGAGTGTTATGCTTCCGATTTGAGTGCCACACTTCCGATTTGAGCGTTACGCTGAGATCTGTCTGTTTTTGCTATTTAATTTGCATTTTTGTTTTTGCGGCTCTTTTTGTTTTGTTTTTGTGACTGTGCGAACCCAGTTCAGCTACTGATTGATTGATTGATTGTGACTGCAGTACATTGTTTATTGCTTTCATTTTATGCATCAATGGCCTCACTAGATAGTAAAATTCATGTTAAATTGCTGTTTTAGGGGCTATTTTTAAAAGTCAGGAACGGATTAATCCATTTTTCATTACTTTCTATGGGAAAGTGTGCCTTGGTTTTGGAATGCTTTGGTTTTGGAACGGACTTCCGAAACAGATTAAGTTTGAGAACCAAGGTACCACTGCATACACATTTTCACTTAAACGCATGGTGCCTTGGAACATAAGCCTCACAAAAATGGGGGAACTGCCTTTATTTGCAATAATTGCAAATATGCAGAAAAACATCCATCTAGAACACTGTGGAGCCACATCCCAGTTCTCTTAGTCTAATGTCTTATAAAGCAGACCAATATGTTTGGACAGAGATAAACAGAGTTGTTTAGAGCCATTTAATAAATAATAATCATATGCTACATCCATTCAGTCGAGGGGCTTTTGAGGACAGCTATCTCCCATCAGCCCGTAGGAAAGCCCTTGAGCACAAAGCGAGCGCAGGCCAAAGCCACATGAGAAAGGACACCCTTTCAGATGCTATCTTTGGATGTGAAAACAGACTCTGGGAAGAGTACATTATAGCTGGTTATTTGTGAAGTCGCAGCTAATGGATACGAGGATGTGCTGACATCTGACGCAAGACTGACAGGCCCGCAGTTAACTGTCACCCCTTACCAGACTTAATAGCATCGCTAGACACCCTCCGAGCAAATGAAGTGAAGAAAGATGCCTGTGTGTGACAGCATTCAGAAAGAATGCTCATGAATGCCACTGCAGTATTGAAAATGTCAGGTGCCAGTGAAAGAGCCCTGATCAGATAGACAAGCATCACGCCGCACGCTTTTAAGGTTATTTGAAACCTGCCATTTCTGTTAACAAGCTAACCGCAAGTGGAATCAGTCTCGAGTTTGTTTTTGCATGCTACAGATGAGCGGGGGGGGGGGGGGATGATGATGAAGAACAAGGCCTGGACCACTTTGCTCCTCTGCTTATTATCAGCTGACGTTGGCTCAAGAGCAGAGTGGGCATTTAATTCCCCTTTGCGCCTGCTCATTAAGGGCTGGCAATGCAGAGCCGAGCTGAGTGGACATTGGCACACACCGTCTGGCTTTCCAATTTCTCAGAGCAGGCCAAAAAGCAAAGCGGGTGGGGTGGGGGGACGACCCACATCTCAGTAGATTTAATTAAAACCACAGCGAGCAGATGGGGAAGAGAGAAAGCAAATGCAACCAGAGAGCTCTCATCTGTCTGGGTCTTGCCACTATAATGAAGCCAGGGCAGCTGGAGCTTCTCTTCCTAACTCACACGGCCCCTATTTGTGAAGATTGACTTCTGGTTACGCAACACAGCAAAGTTATGTTCTTATGTACACAGGAAGGACTGCATCCAAGCTTGCATAGCTTGGGTAGCTCAGTTGGTTAGAGCGTGGCGCTGATAACGCCAAGGTTGCAGGTTCGATCCCCATATGGGACAGCTGCATATTCCTGCATTGCAGAAGGTTGAATTAGATGATCCTCAGGATCTCTTCCAACTCCACAATTCTATGATTCAGTGATTCCATCTCAGTGGCAGAGCACCTGCTTCACATTTAGGAGGTCCCAGAGTCAATCCCTGGCCTCTCTGGTTCAAGCTCAGAAAGTCTTGTGCTTGAAATCTTGGAGAACCATTGCCAATCAGTGTTGACCCGACTGAGTTCGATGGACCAATGGGTTGACTTGAAAAATGGCAGCTTCCTATGTTCCTCTGAGGCAGCTTCCTTAAAGCAAGCCCCCTGAAAAGGGGTCCAAAGTAGAAATAACATTTTCTGCATCACATACTTCTCCATTGTGTCCCAAGACAGACGGATGCCCGCCAGCCTTCATGGGTCTTCTGCTTTGCTCCTCTCTGTATTGCACCCTTTTAAAATTCATTTTTTTTTAAAAAAAACTGGGAGATTTCCTAAAGTGAATTCCAGAAGTGCAGAATATGCAAGTGGTTGTAACTTTCATTCATTTGTTTTTGTCATCAGTCTGGGCCTTGCTGGACACAAGTAAATACAGTGGTACCTCGGATTAAGAACTTAATTTGTTCCGGAGGTCCGTTCTTAACCTGAAACTGTTCTTAACCTGAAGCACCACTTTAGCTAGTGGGGCCTCCCGCTGCCGCCATGCTGCTGGAGCACGATTTCTGTTCTCATCCTGAAGCAAAGTTCTTAACCCAAGGTACTATTTCTGGGTTAGCGGAGTCTGTAACCTGAAGCGTATGTAACCCGAGGTACCACTGTACCATCTTTGGCAAATACCTAAGCAGCCATGATGAATTAAAGTGGTGGACCATTCAAGTGTCTCTATTTTCCAGGGGCAGTCCTGGATTTACAGAAGCCATCCAGGCTTCTGATTTGATTTCAAATGTCCCTATTTTCATCAGAGAAATGTTGGAAGGTATGGAGTTATGCGAACCTCTGAGGCAAGGAGATAAGCAACTATACAATATTTAGAAGACATCTGAAGGTAGCCCTGCATAGGGAAGTTTTTTAATGTTTAATGTTTTAATATATGTTGGAAGGCACCCAGAGTGGCTGGGGCAACCCAGTCAGATGGGTAGGGTATAAATAATAAATAATTTTCTTCCTCCTCCTCTTCTTCTTCTTCTTCTTCTTCTTGAATAGGGCATTCCTATTTTCATTGGAGAAATGTTGGAGGGTATGAAATGGATAGCAATTATGGAAACACTGAACTTGTTTCAAGTTTCAGAGAAAAAAAAATATTTCTTCACATTGTGTACAGTTAAACTACAGAACTCGCTCCCACAGGAGGCAGTTATCACCAGGGCCGGATTTAGGTTTGATGAGGCCCTAAGCTACTGAAGGCAATGGGGCCCTTTATATGTCCAGCTGTCCCCTGTCAACAACAAATTGTTGCTATTTTTTGTGTTGAATATATGCTATATGGTAATTTATGGACCTAATAGGTATCTAAAGCCATTTGCAAAGAACAAATAGGAGCCTACACAACACAAAACACTGTGCAAGTAGATAAATAGGTACCACTCTGGCGGGAAGGTAAACGACGTTTCCGTGCGCTGCTCTGGTTTCACCAGAAGCAGCTTAGTCATGCTGGCTACATGACCCGGAAAAACTGTCTGTGGACAAACGTCGGCTCCCTCTGCCTGTAAAGCGAGATGAGCGCCGCAACCCCAGAGTCGTTCGCGACTGGACTTAACTTCAGGGGTCCTTCACCTTTTACCCATCAAAAGTCAGGGGGGGCACCTTAAAGTAAAATGAAACAGCTCCTCTCTTTCCAGAAGGTGGGAGAGAGAAGAGGAGTGATAGAGTTGCTCAGAAAGAATGAAATATATGCTCATTTTAACAATATTTTCTTGCAAGTCCAAAGAAAGCATTGAGCTGAGGCTCCTTGTTTACAAAAAGAATTAAGTCCAGGAGCTTGCAGGCCTCAAGATGTAATGCACGGATCCTGAGTGGGGATACTACCCACGACCCTCCGACCCTGCAAACACCTCTCCATTGAATCAAGTTATGGACTGGTGTTAGTGGTTGGGGGGGGAGAGAGAGAGAGAGAGGAGGGCATTTTGCTCAGCTAAGTTCCCTACTATATTAATCTCATTATTCTTTGAACCGTTTAACCGGCAATGCCAAATGCAATTTGTATTCTGCAGCAAAGCAAATGCTCTAAACTGATTATCGCAATATGAACCATGGCAATCCCCGATATTGAGGGCCCTGAAAAGCTGCCTTTCCTCCTGAATAGGGTTCCCATATGCCTTCCTGAGTTTCATGATACAATGTTGCGTCTCCTTTTGCGAGGGATAAATTAAGCGTGTGAAAGTCTTAGCAAAGCCCTCATTTTCCAGTTAATCAAATCTCCCCCTAATCAAATTAGCACACATAATTCCTCTGCATGCATGGCACAAGGGTGGAGGGGTTGGGGAGGGAAAAGAAGAATTATCCCCCACCTTTGGAGTTGAAAGAGAGGAAACAGTGGGGTGCTATTCTCCTCTGCTTGAGTGGACCTAAATAGGGGGACTTCTCCAGAAAGAGAGGCCAGGGCAAACTTTGGCAGCATTTGCGATTCCCAGCTCATTAAATCGGCTGCCTCTAAGGCCACCTCCAGGGACCGCTGAAGCGTTCTGTAATGAGATACTTGTTTAATTTCCTTTCAAAGGCTGGACATCTGCGACAAACCGCCCCGTTTCCAACCCCACACAGACAAACCTATCAATAGACTTTAGGCCTCTCTCCGTTTTGATGGAGTGTTTTCCATTGAATAAACCAGATAATAAATTTTGAAGAGAAAGGAACAATTGCCATTAACTCGGCACTCTCCGAAGAGTCGAAGTCCATCATGAAAATTCAATAGCAGCTGAGCTAAATGGATAAATGTTCACAGTCAACCTTTTTTAATTGATTTCCCTTCATGAAATGATCTAGTCTCTCTGAAGCTAGCCGTTCCCGGAGACCCTCTTTTAACCTCTCTTTTCATTCCGAATGCGTTTAGGAGCCCTGAACAAAACGGAATAGCTGAAATATTAATCTCCCTCAAGAGCAGAAGAAGGGGGGAGAGAGAGAGAGAGAAGAAGGAGAAGCCTAGAACTTCTCAGAAGCACAATGGCCCAAGTACGACTGCTGCACAAATCCCAGCCAATTCAAAGGGAGCCCTTCAGCCCTGGTAGGCCTGCTTCCCCCCTCCCAAACCCACGTCGAGGTTTTCAGATCAATTCCCAAGAGTGTCAGCAGGCCATAAAAGAAGGAGCAACACTTTTCAATGCCTTCAGCGTGGTGCTGATTTTGACCTTCGGTTGAAACCAGCCACCATGTCCTGACACTGTCAGAAAACTTCAAGGCCTTTCGCAGCATAATAGAAATTCAGCGCTTATATAGTTATGTCTCTTTTGCTCAGTCACTTTTATTTAAGCCATAATGAGCCCTGAAACAAGCATAATGAAAGCTGTCTCAACAATATTTTCACTTTAATGCTTTATTATGTCTTTGAATATGTTTTAAGGAGTAATATTTCAGCACTTGGGGTTTTTCTCCACCGCTCCCCCCCTTTCCTTTGCGCTTGGGAGTTTGTGTGTGTGTTGTGCACGCACGCACACGCACACGCGCGCGCAGACACACACACATGTAGATAATCAACTGTCTGCTAAGATCCTAACTATTTCAGCAACATGTAAGGGAATACATACAATGACATAATTTTTCTTTCTCGAACCAAGACCACAGAATATTTGAAGCAGTGCTTTGACAAAATGCTCTCTACCGGGGGGAACCAACTGGAATAAAATATTGGGGGAGGTAGGTAAGCCCTGCCCCTCATAACTGAACACAGGACACACATAGAGACAGCATTTGAATGGCAATGCCCACCAGTTTTGGGAGCCCCCAGACCCATCAAATATTTTATTGGCAGATTGAAGGGACCTCGGCCCCTAGGAATTTGCTCCTATGCTCCCTAGCTCTTCTATCTCCCTCTTCACAAGATACAACATTTTTTTGGCATTTCAATGATTTCGTGGTGATGAACGTGCTCTCGAGTGTTGGAAGGTACCATTTCCCTCCCTTGTTAGTCTCCCGGGTGAGGGCAGGAAGCACTCTCCCCTTTCCTACTTCACTTAATAGTGACATCATATTATGACATCATGAAGCCAAATCTTGCCAGTAGTTAGGACTCCTTGGAGTACAATTTCTACTGCCAGCTAGACCATGAACAGGCAAAGAGAGAGAGAAAAGAGTAAGGAAGTATGTGAGGAGAAAGGACTTCCCTAGCAATAAACAAGGGCAGTTTGGAGAACATATCTCTTCTCCTGGCATGCAGAGATAAAGCAGAAACAATGAGATGGAGGCATAGGCTTGATGAGGAATCAGAAAGCTGAGAGAATCAGGGGAGAAGGAGAGGAAATGTCAGGATGTGTTCCATCTTGTTTGCAGATTGAGCTATTTAGGGGAACAGAGATAAGAGGGTGGTGCCTTCTAAAGCAGCATCGAAAGAAAAATGAAAGAAGTAAATGGGATTTGGAGTCGGGAGCCCTCACTTTTTTGGGGGGGGGAATGTAAGGGAACAAAAACTAGGAGATTGGTTGAACATAAGGAAAGTAAGGACAGGAGGACAAGCTCAGAGGAGGTGTCCAGTGACGAAAAGGATATCTTAGCTCTTGTAGCAATGGCCTCACCCAGAATCCTCTGAAGTAAAAGTATATTGGCACTCTCAGGACCAACTGGGAGGATAAGAACAGAAGGACTGGGACCAGGTAATAGCATAAATACAGACTCACAATATCTCATTCGAAGTCATCAGCCTGTTAGACATTTTTTGTCTTCTGCTGGCCTGCTTGAGCATTGCTTACTTGTGACAGATTTGGATCTCAGAAGTTGTCTTAACCTGAGTCAGATGATTGGTCCATCTAAATCAGGATTGCTTATACCAACCTTTGGCAGCCTGGTGCTCTTGGATAAAAACTGATGGAACTTATGAAACTCGTGGTCCAAAACATTTGGAGAGAACAAGGTTGGGGAAGGCTGCTGGCTCCTTAAGGTTTTGGACAGTAGTCTTTTAGAGCCTTACCTAGAGATGCTGGGGGTGGAACTATGGCATGCTTGGATGTATGGCATGCCAATGATGTACTGTACCACTGAGCTATGGTCCCTCCCAGGCCTTATATTTGCCGTATGTATAAATAAAGGCAGAGATGTGCCTTCGAAATCAAACAAAACAAAAACCACTATCCAGGCTGACACCAACATTTTCTCCATTCTACTGAGAGAACAAGTAGAATTATTATTCTACTTGGCGATCTGTATGGATGGACCCATCTAGTTATCAGAGTTCAAAGTTGTTCAGAGAAAGATTTACATTTCCAGGGATCTCAGTGCAGAGAATTTTGAACTCTGTTCAGCACAGGCCAAGCAAGACCGTCTGGTGGGGGTGGGGGGTAGGGGATCAAAATGCCTGTGAGCTGAGCCATTGATTTTCATGAAAATGTTGAAACAATGTAGAAAGCTAGACGACCTCGAAAGCCAAGTAGCATGACATCAGTTTCCTAGGGAGATTTTCCCACCCATTGTGGAGAAATCAAACACCCTATTTTACAAAGTCTTAAAACTGGAAGAGAATTGAATTGTCATGCCCAGCATCCTCCCCTCCAACAAATTCACCTGGACATTCTAGACCATAGTAGAACATAAGTAACATGTGTGTGCATGGTGTAAATGTGCTTGCTGGAGACAATCTGTGGGCATCATGCATAGTGAGCAGTCTGAAAGTTGCACAGGCAAATC